>NC_054481.1:93470997-96047247 GCF_017639515.1 Carcharodon carcharias
TAAAGCCCATGATTGATTCTCAGTGCTTAAATGAATCTATTTCCCTCCACAAACGATTATTGTTAATTCAATGAACTGTTTTGATTTTACATCAGCCATATGTTGGAATTGAATAATTATCTTACAGTTAAAAAAACTTCAGCAAGCATTAAATTAATAATTCTGTTTGGTGATGTATTGCCACCATTGTTTTATTTTGTTCAGTGTTACTGTTAATTATTCATGTCTAATTACTGAAGCAGTCTGTGCCATTACATAGCAAGACCTGCACAACATTCAGGCCTGGGCTGATAAGTGGGAAATTACATCCATGCCACACAAGTGTCAGGCAACGACCCTTCCCCAACAAGAGAGAATTTAACCATCTCACCATGATATTCAATGACATTACCATCACTGAATCCTCCATTATCAACACCCCAGGGGTTGTCATTGACCAGAAACTGAACTGAACTAGCCATATAAATACTACGGCTACAAGAGCAGGTCAGACACTGGGAATTCTCTGGCGAGTAACTCACCTTCTGACTCCCCAAAGCCTGTCCACCATCTACAAGGCGCAAGCCAGGAGTGTGATGGAATACTCTGCAGTTGCCTGATGAGGGTAGCTTCCACAACACTCAGAAGCTTGGCACCATCAAAGCAGCCTGCTTGACTGGCACCCCATCCGCCACCTACTATATTCACTCCCTCCACCACCGAACGTACAGTGGCAGCAGTGTGCATGCTCTACAAGATGTATTGCAGCAACTCAAACAACCCAATAGCACATTCCAAACCCGCGACCCACTACCACCTAGAAGGACAGAGGCAGCAGATATATGGGAACACCACCACCTGCAAGTTTGACCTCTAAGCCACTCATCATCCTGATTTGGAAATACACCGCCGTTCCTTCACTGTCGCTGGTCAAAATCCTGGAGCTCCCTCCCTAACAGCACTGTGGGTGTACCTACACCACATGAGCTGCAACGGTTCAAGAAGGCAGCTCACCACCAGCTTCTCCAGGGCAATTAGGGATGGGCAATAAATGCTGGCCTTGCCAGAGACGCTCACATCCCATGAAAGAATTCTTAAAAATTATTGTGATAAGCACACATTGGCAGAATTTGTCTTTTATTACCAAATTCTAATTTAAACCACAATACATTTATTGACCTGCTGAGTTTTTCCAGGTAATTCTGTTTTTTTTGGATTTCCAGCATCCGCAGTTTTTTGTTTTTACATTTATTCTGCTTTGATTACATGGCATTTACAGAAGCTGACATAAATGTTGCTATAAGAGCATTCTCCACTTCAGACTTGCAATTGCTACGGGACAGGATTGAGATGTCTGTGTAGAGCTGTCTCACATTGTTTAGGAATGCCATGGAGTTAGGACATTACTCCCATGGTCTCGGATACAATTCTGACTATTTTCAAATACTTTTTAATTCATGCTCTCCACAAATGACAGCTTCCACTATGTAAACTTGGGTGTCCTATGAATGAAAACATGGCTTATTCATGAAATGGATAGACTAGCTTAGTGAAGGGAAAAATCCTACCTGAAACTTGATTTCCAAGATGCAGCTGGACACATAGGAAGATAAGGGCATTGTCATTAATGATGCTTTACCTGGAAAAGACCTGGAAAAGACCTATGAATCCAGTTGGTGTTGTGAATGCTTTTCATGATGCTGTAATCTAACGAAGGCCTATAGCAGCTTCAAAGGGCTGTTGGAGTCTCCTTGATATTTCGTGAAGAAGTTGCCACTTGGGCTCGCAATTTAACTCCTCCTCTTTGTGAATTTACCTACAGTCATCATTTGTCATTATTCGCATTTCAGTTCCCAGTCTCCCCTTCACCCCTGCTTAAGATTTCTTGACCCACTACCTATCTTTGCCCAATCTAAAATTACAATTTGAAGCTACCCATTTAGAGTTCAAGGAGCATGTTTTCACTGTATCTTTTCAACAGCAGGAACTTTGCCCATATTTGATTCCTGAATGACTCCTCCACCATCAGGACAACTCTGCCTGACATCACTACGGATCTTGGTTGCTTTGGGTCTGCTCTGCAACTCAACCTTTCCTAGTTTACTGTGACCTGCTCCTGCTTATGGTGGGCTTCCCTCTCCTGCTGCTTTCCCCTGTTGGACTTCAGAGCTGCACAGCTGGCCTCTCAGCTTTACTCTCCAGCTCCTGAGCTCCCACCTCTGGTGTTCCATCCCTGGACCTCTCAGCTGCTCCTCCTCTCTTTGTTCCTTAAAGATGCCTCTTGAAACCTGCCTCTTTGATCAAGCTTTTTCTCACCTCTCACATTGTCTGCTGGTGACAAATTTGTTGATACTGGAACATTTTACAACATTAAAGGTTCTATACAAATGTAAGTTGTGTGGTAATCTGATGTGTAATATACCTTTAAGAAGAATGTTATAATAAAAGATCACGTGATTTTATTATCCAATGACAGAGTAGCGTGGACTACCTTTTTAGTCTGTAGTCAGCAATGGGTAGTCTAGAATAAGAGCCTGTAATTTAGAGACAGGTTTTTATTTGTAAGCACTCTAGTGTAGCTGCTGAGTTCCTTTGCAAATAAATAGAATGTGTCCTACAAAAGAACTGTCTGCTGATCTGCTTTGTCTACGGTACCAACTCGGTCATCCTGAAACAAACATGTGACCCAGATCCATTAGCCCAACTAAATCAGTGATCAGGATCCAACAAGCTGTTATTGTTGTTTTATGTCACCTCCCCCACTGCTTTTCCACTTAGTTCCACTGCTGCACCTGGCCTGCTCTTGCAGGGTTCATTTCCTGCCACTGCACTGAGACTTGACACACTGTGCTAAGCTGACTCTGATCCATGCTGCCCAATGAGCTCCCCTTTGCTGCAGCCACTTGCCCCTTCTGGCCGCCGACTCCAATCATTACTCCTCCATCCACGTTGACAAGCGCTTGTGTGAAGGCCACCCACATTGAGATCTGGTTTTGTGACCCAGCTTCCCACAATAAGCATACTTGGCCGAGATATCACAGGGTCCCTTGGTGGGACCAGTTCCTCAAGCTCTTGTAGCTCCAAATGATATGTCTCCCTCATCCTGGATCTTTGGACCAGCTCATTCAACAGATTTACCCTGAACTGGTTTTGATGGCCGCCACTGCTCTTGGTCCTTGTTCCCCTGCTGGTATATTGGATCTGCTGGTGTTCCCTGATAACATCCAAGGCCACTGCACACCTCTGCTGGACAACTGAATTAGCCTCTGCAGCCTACACTCTTTCTGATCCCACTGGCCAACCTCCAAGGAGCTCGTCCACCATACTCTGCCTCTTGAAAGGCTTCTGCATTCATTCCATCTCCAAGTCCATCTAAGTATCCATCACTGCTCCCTTATAAAGTGTAATCCCTGACTGCCTCATCCTCTTCCTTTCAAAGTGAATGATTGCATTGGTAGCACAGCTTATACCATAACATAGCTCATAAGTAAGTACATTGCCTCTGATCAAAAGCCACCATCTTTGGCCTTCCACTCACCATGATACTTCTACAACCATTGATTTCTTCAACAACTCCCTAATGTCCACTTCTGGTGCCCTTGTTCCCAGCAAATCCCTTTCTGCTGCCCTTTGCACCTTGACCTCCAAAAGCAAGTGCATTGAGCTCCTGGAATGATTTACCACTAGGATTGAGATTGCCTGCAGCCTCTGCTGCTTCAGTCGATTCTCCTTGCTCAATGAACCAATTGACTTCAGCTCTTACCACAAGCCGTATGCCCTCAGCATTGATTCTATTATTCCCCTTTTCCACAAGCTGAACCAGTCAGTTTACAACCTCTGCATCCTTTTTGATCCTGACCTGAGCATCTGACATCATATCCTCTTCATTACAAAGCTCACCAACTTCCATCTCTGTAACATCTCCTGCCACTTCTTAAAGAGCCCATCTGCTCCTGAAGTCGTCAACCATCCATGACTTTGCCACTTCCAGATTCATCTATTCCATGCTCTCCTGATTGCACCTCCCCAATTCTCTACCTACTGTAAACCTCAGCCCCATCCAATCTCTGCTGTCTATCATGCTATTATAATGATATAATATCTTAGGCTTATTTTCTGTACAAGATATAATGCATCAATCACTCATAAGGGATTTGTAAATATGTTGTGGGTTCATTTATTAAGGCTAGGCACATAAGAACAGTTGTACATGGGCATAAAGCTTTAAGGCATCAAAGCTGTAGATGTGTGCTCTGCTCAAAGCAAAAGTGAAACTAAAACTGGATCCCATCCACTTCCCTTCTAGTGATGCCATGCTGATATCCCCTAAAGGCATATTACAATGCTGCCCGTGTCCTAACCTACACCAAGTTCTTCACTGATCTATATTGACCTTCACTGATTAAAATTTCTCAGCTTTGTGTTTAAGTCCATTTCTGACTTTTCCCCCTTTGCCTCCGTAACTTCCCCCAGCCCTGCAAGCATCAAGATTCTCAATTCTGCTGACTTTGGTTTTTTGGGGGTCACCACCCAATAGGAAAAGAGGGCAAAAAATTGGGAAATAAGGGTACTGTTCTGAACTGGTCTAGTAGACATTAAAATGGAACGCCAGTTCGGATTAGCGCTCTTATTTCCCAGTTTTTACAGTTGTACACCCCAGCACTGCCCTCTCCCTCACCCCACCTCCAAACCTTTTGTCCTACCATTGACAGTCATGTCTTCATCACCTAAACCCCAATCTCAGGAGTTCTCTGTCAAAGCTCCTCCACCTTCTGCAAGACCCTCCTTAAAATCCATCTCTTTGAGAAAACCCCTCATAATATCGCCTTATTTGACTCAACATCCATTTACTGGTTATCATACCTCTATGAATCACCTTGCAATGTTTTTTCTATGTTAAAAAAGCATAAATGCAATTTGTTGTTTAGGACAAATAAATAAACACTTATATTGTTGGACTAGAAATAGTACACTTGTATACTCCTGGATTTTGCATCAGTGGGAACAATAAAACATTAACAGAGCATTTAGCTCAGGCTAAAACTACTAATCATATGTATTAAGATTTAAAATTATACAGAAGGAAATGGTGAATTGCCAGGTTAAAAAAAAGTACCAGTACAATGCTTCATTCATACTAGAACTTCAAATCAGTTTTGGAGGTCAGCAAAACAACCCTTCCAGATTTCTTAAAGTTATATGTTATTATAGATATTTTTCTCTAAGTGAGGTAATATATTATACATGGTCTTCAAAGTACAGCAGAGACTTGTCACATGGCAAAATTGCCGAGCTAAGTAGATTATTTACATGAACCACTTATATGACTGAAGCATAAATATATTCATCTGATTGGAGGCTTTGGACCATAGAGCTATTGTTGAAACCAGACTTCAATGGTAATAAGGGGATTGCTTCTCCAATTTTTACACTTCCAGAACAGAACAAACCTACTTCGGTTTTCTTGCAAGTGGGACAATTCCTGATGAGACACATGCTCATGAGGCTCTCCTTCATGGGACATTCGCTCATGAGATACTTACTGATGGGATGTTCCCTGATGATATGCTCCATGACTGGGAAAATCCCTGATGACTTGTTAAATATTTACATTCTACCTGTCTTCACAGTTGAGTAAGAGGATAATATTCCTGATATTCCGAGAAAATTAATAATGAATCAAGGACTGGAACTCCTTAAAGTTAACATAAGAAGGAGAAACATATTTGAAAAGGTAATGTCACTAAAGGCTGATAAGTTGGAGGAGCTGCTATGTTGCACCTAGGTTTTTAAAGGATGTATGTGAGGAAATTATATATACTTTAGCAAATCCTTCCAAGCTCTCTTCTTTCAGCAAGTGACCCTGTAGATTGGAAAGTTGAAAATGTAAAGCCACTATTTAAGCAGGTTGAGAGAGAGGAACCAGAAAATTATAGACCTGTTAGTCAACCATCACCTGTGTGGAAGTTACTGGAATCTATAATTAAGAGCAGGTTGATCGAGTGCTTGGAGAGGTTGAGCTGATTAGAGAGAGCCAACATGAATTGGTAAAGGGTGGGTCATGTGGAAAGAGCCTGAAAAATTACAGCTTCTGAGTCAGAAGGCTATGGGTTCAAGTCCCACTCTAGTACAAACTGATACTCCAGTGCAGTGCTGTGCGAATGCTGCAATGGTGGAGGTTCTGTTTTTGGGTGAGATGTTAAACTGAGGCTTTAGTTTGCCCTCTCAGGTGGATCTATATGATTCCATGGCGCTATTTTGAAGAAGAGTAGGGGAGTTATCCTCAGTATGCAGGCTAATATTTATCCTCAATCAACATCACAGAAACAGATTATCAGTTTATTATCACATTCCTCTTGTTGAATCTTATGTATGCAAATTGGATGCTGTGTTTCCTACAGTGACTGCACTTCGAAGGTATTTCATTAGCTATGGGACATCCTGGGTCATGAAAGATGCTATATAAATGCCAGTATTTTCTTTTTAATTACATTTTTTGAGCAAATATCTAGAGAGGAGGATGTCCATGTAAGTAGTTTATATCTACTTCCAGAAGGCAACAACAGGATTGCACATAAGAGGCTGCTAGGCAAAATTAAACCTCATAGAATTGTAGGTAGATTGTTGATATGATTAGGAGATTAGTTAGGTGGTAGAACAGAGAGTAGGGGTGACACATATATATTCAAATTGCAAGGAAGTGACTTGTGGTGGGAAGGCTGGGAGATGCTTTAACCTTTTGACCCACTAGGATGCAGCTGTGGCTCAGTTGGTAGCAGATCCCTCAGCTGTGTTACAAGATGCCTGGTTTAAGATCCACTCCAGGATTCGAGCACGAACATCAAGGCTGACACTTCAGTGCAGTATGAAAGGAGTGCTGCACTGCCAGAGGTGCTGCCTTTCAGATGAGACTTCAAGCCAAGGCCCATTTTGGTCTCTCAGGTGCTTGTAAAAGATCTTGTGGCACCATTTCGAAGAGGGCAGGGGAGTTATCCCTTGTGTCCTGGGCAATATTTATCCCTCAATCAATATCACAAAAAAACCCCCAGAATATCTGGTTCTCATCACATTTCTATTTGTGGGAGCTTGCTGTGTGCAAATTGGCTGCTGCATTTCCTGCGTTACCACAGCGACGACACTTCAAAAATACTTCATAGCCTCCAAAACACTTTGGAAGCCTGGTAGCTGTGAAATACAGAATAAAACTATAAGCTTTTCTTTCTGGGCTGGAGGGAGGGCCTGTTGGAGGGTGCCTTAAGCTCCTGCTCCTCTTGATGTCTAAAGAATGCTCAGTGAGGTTGTGCTCACCTTGAAGCAGCTTCTAGAGTTACCAGGTCACAGTTAAATCTGTGAAGCAGCTTAAATCCGAGGGTTGCATCTTCACTAACATATTTCAAATTCTAATCCATCACTTGGGAGTAGGCTGACTCCCTACCCTTTGTCCTGCTTCACCAAAAGCCGAAAATCAGTGGGTTGGAGTCAGCTCCCCAACAGGCTTCCAAGTTTTGGCCAATTCATGCCCCCACCCCCATTAAATCTCACTCACTCCCTCCTGTTAAAATTCCACCTTCTGATGTCCTAGGAGTATATTGCTGATGGGGCCTCTACTATTCAGTGTATTTGTTAATAATCTAGATAATGCAATAGACCGCCATACATTCAAGACTCACAATGTCGTGAAGATTGGTGGCATAGTAAGTAATGTAGACAGCAGCATAACATCACAAAGAGACACTGGTAGATTAGATGGAACGTACTGTAGCAGATAGATTTCAACACAGTGAGGTTGTCCAATTTGGATGAAAAAAGCGGATTAATCCAAATATTTTTTAAATGGTGAACAGCTAGGAATTGTGGAGAACAAAGGTTATGGGTCCATGTACACAGATCACTAACATGTAATAGTCGGGTACAAATAATATTCCAAAAGGCTCATGGAATATAACCAGAGGGCGAGAATATAAAGAGGAGGAAGTTTTTCTGACAGCTATATGAAGGTCTGGTTAGACCACATCTGGAATAATGTGTACGGTTTGAGGCCCGGCACCTCAAAGAGATCATTTGGATTTTGTGAATAGTGCTGAAGTCATGGTTCTTGTTGCTGACTTCAAAGAAATCTCTTCACAAAGATCTAGCAAGTTCTATGCTATGCACGTCACCTTTCTGACGTTAATCTCATTCTGCTGCCATCTGCAGGGAATCTCTGGCTTCCAGCAGTATTGATATCATCAAGCCGGCTAAATGGCCAATCACTTTGGAGAATTCCCGGACAGCGAACCAGAACCTCACAGCAGGTTTTATCGTTCGTTTTTAAAATAATTTTACAGGAAGCGATATAAAGATTTGGACAAGCTGAAGTATCATAATCAAACTTAACCAAAATCATTTTTATTATTTTACAAGTCAATGGAATCTTTGTTCACGGAATGGAGAAATTCTACATTCCACAAGCGTAAAATTAGCTTTTCAGAGCCAGTGGTTTTCAGCAGAAATTATGATTTGGTACACCGTTAAAAACACAGTTTCACCTCATTCAAGAAGGCATAATCGTGTATAAAAAGTGCAAGTTCACATCAATTCAATTATTTCTAATCGATTTCCATCTGCAAGGATTTCAACAGCGGTCCTATGGAGGAGTTGGGAATCACTGACAGCAACTTCATGATTCCTGTGTTAAACTCTGCAAGAGTGCACAGGAGGCAATGCTGCTGGTTTCACATGGGGCAATGATGACAATGCTAACAGCTTCATCATCGTTACTTCCACAAAATCAGGGCTGGTATGTTGGAAGCATTGCAGTGCAGATTCACCAGGATGTCCCCAAGCATTGCATTAAGAGGAGAGATTACATGAACCGAGGGCAGAATTTCCTATGCCCGCTGGCGTCAGCTGTGCTCAGTGGCATGAGCAGGCAATATGGCGAGAAGGCCAGGAATTGGTTTCACGATGTCATGTAACCAGTTTGAGATCATCTGCTCAGCCCGTTGATGGCGGCTGCATTCCCCGTAATTGGACATTGGGAATCTCATTGTAATACATCTGCATATCATTATAAGGCTAGCCCACCAGAATTGTAACCCCCACCCAACTGGATTCATCGTCTACATCGGTGTGATTGCACACTGATGCAGAACACGCATTGATAAGTGTGACATGCCAGGGCCTTGTTCACATCGCGGACATCTGAGGAGCCTGACATCACTGGAGAAGTGCCCATGGCATGCTGGGTGGATTCTCATGGACGTGGCTCTACTGCGAAACAGTTCATGGAAGTTAGAAAGTCACTGTTGAGAGTCTGCTCACAACGGATGATGGTTGAGGCAGTAGAGAGGAAGGCCCAGCTGTGTTTGGGAGAGGAAGATGTACCGGGGTGTGGGAAAGGAAGGTCTAGGATCGACTGGGAGAGGAAGAGGTGTCAGGATGGGGTGAGGTTGGGAGTCCGGGCCATGGGGGAAAGGGCTGCAAGGGGTGAAAGGGTTCCAAGGAGGGGGTGTGTCCAGGTGAACGTGCAATGGGAGGGCTCCGATGTCTCCATAACTGCCTCCTAGGGAGCAAACTGAAGGTGGGCATGGAACAAGGGAATGGTGAGAATGACCAAGGGCAGAGTGAGGCGGTAGGGTGGAGGGGGTGAGGGTTCAATGGTAGCTGTAGAAGGGACGGCGAAAGTGGATGGTGGGGACTTGGTGTCAGACTTGGACCCTTGGTTGGTAAGGAGATTGGGGAGGTGAATGTGGATGGGGGTGGGAATTTCGGGAAGGAAGGGAACGTACACTGTCGCCTGGACATTCCAGATTGGAAATGTTGTGGCTGGTCGATCACGGAGGAGAGGTGGAAGGTGATGCCGGGGAGCAGGGTGGTCAAAAGTGATGGAGGAAGGGAAATGGGTGACTGGGAGAGGGGAAAAGACTGACGAGTGCATGAAAAAGCGAATCCAGACCATACTGTCCAAATCGAAAGTGAAATGAGAGTCGTGGTGGGCGAGATCAGGTGCTGCATGGGATTGAGATCAGTGGGTGGTCGGAGCTGCAGGTCAGTTCCGATGGACAACCGAAAGCGAACCCCAGCCAGGCAGCATTG
This sequence comes from Carcharodon carcharias, assembly GCF_017639515.1. Taxonomy (NCBI): domain Eukaryota; kingdom Metazoa; phylum Chordata; class Chondrichthyes; order Lamniformes; family Lamnidae; genus Carcharodon; species Carcharodon carcharias. The sequence goes on from NC_054481.1 coordinate 93,481,054, forward strand.
AAAATGCTTAGAACATTGAGGTGAGTGTGAAATGTGAAGGACCTGCGTGCATGGGAGAGTGCTTACACGAGGCTCTGAAAGGCCTTGCCACACACAGACACACACACACACACACACACACTCCCTCCAGAATCACTCATTGGCAAGCTGCTCCCTCTGCAGTGACAGAGCACGGGGATGAGGGGCTGACAGGCAAAGGAGACCCAGAGAGAGAGGACAGCCTCTGAGATTCCTGAGTGGATGATCCAGGGGTGACCAGCTGCCGCTCCTCCTCCTTTCGAGTGCCCAGGGGCGCTGGCCTGACCCTGTGAGGGGAAGGAGCACATGGAGGGATGTCGAGATGCCCCATTTCCCTCTCGTGTCGCCACTGTAGGAACTCACCCATGGCTCCCGCGATGTAGTGCAGGTCTGCACAATCTCAGCAATCTGCTGGACCAGAGTCTCCATGGCGTCCACTATCCTCCCCATTGAGACCTCAATACACGCACATGTGGGCACCATTTCATCAGAGAGCAGGCGGATGCACTCCTCTGACTCATGTGTCGCTCTGTTGAGGGCTTCCAACAGCTTTGCGTGATGTTCCCACACCTAATGCAGACTCTCCAGGCTGAGTTGGAAGGCTGTATCCAGAGGTTTGTCATCTGACTCAGGCCTCACAGATGCCTCTTTCCCAGCAGCCTTCTGAGTTCCGGGGAGCTCGGCTGAAACTGCCTCCTCCTGCTGCAAACATGTGTCCGTGCGGTTGCCATCAGATTGTGAACCTAAACCTGCTCTGGATTTAGGTCACACCAGGTGTGTGTCTCTGCGCTAGTGGAAGGTGTGGGTAAGCGCCGTGATGGGTCTTCCAGGCTTCTTATTTCCAGCTCTTCAATGGAAAATGTGTCCTCTTGGCTGGAGATAAAGACCTGGATGGAGCTGAGGGGCTGGCTGGCTGAGGGTGTCGGTCACTTGGCAGAGCTCCCTGTGAACCAAAGTGGAGATAATTAAGTGCATGTTGTCACTTTCAAAAGCAGGAGGGAGAGCACTCATATTTGCATTGAAAGAGGGATGATGTGGTGCAGGATCCTATCCACCGACCTCACTGTCACCACAGGCACAGTTCATGTTCTCACCAGTCAGCGCGATGGCACACTCCTCAAAGTGAGTGAGGGGCCTAATGTGGGTCACTCCACCCCTGGTCTGGGACCTCTCTCTGCTGTTGTGAGCCAGCTTCTCCAGCGTGAAAACAGTTGGTGAGAGTGTGAGCAGGAGACATGGCACTGCGTGGAATGTTTGTGTGGTGAGTGGAGACAGGGATGGGATGGAGATGCAAGCTGGAGAGGATATGAGCCTGACGGAGATGTGAGGCTGTGTGTGAGAGTTAGTAGTGTTGTCCCCTGAGGTGTGAGATCCCTGTGGGTGTGTGATGGGTTTGTGAGTGTGTAAGTTGAGAGTGATGAGAAGAGTGAGTTACCCTGGAGGAACAGATGAGACCATTTATCCTGTTGCAGCACTGGGTGGCTGTCATCTTTTGCAGGGCATTGGCGATGACCATCACTGCCACGGTCTCCCATGATGATACTGCTGCCCCTCCTGTGACCAGAGATGGGGTAGAGGACATCACAGTAGACCTCCACTGCATTCAAAATGTGCTCGAGGAATGCTTCACTGAAGCGGGTTGCTGCAGTCTTTTTGCCTTTCGGGGCCATCTGTCTTCAGTGCAGCAGTCCTGGGCTGGAAGCACTGAGAGGTGTGTGCGCGGCTGCACTTTAAATGTAATGCTCGGCGTGGTGAAGCAGCGAGTTGATGGCATGGTGGGTGAATGATAGCCCACCTGCCACAGAAGCGGTGTGTTTCCTGCGAAATAATGCGGCGGATTTGGGACAATACAGCATGAGAAGCTGCCATTGCAGCCGGCGGGTAAAACGTCATTTTACCTGCCCGCTGCTGCACTTAGTGCAAACTGGGAAAATACCACCCCAAGCTTGTAGTTCCTGGTATGTAATAGTTTACAGGTGATTTGACTGAGATTTTTAGAATTTTTAAAGGAATGATGAGTAGGTCCAAAGAAACTTATTCTGACAGTGGGAGAGTGTCGGACACAGAGACCGGGCCTTAAAATCAGAATCAGGCCATTTCGGAAAGAAATTGGCAAACACACAACGGGTGATAAAAGTGTGGATGTCTCTCTGATCAAAGCACTCAGTGCTAGCTCAAATAATAATTTAAAATCTGGTGTTGACGTCTTTTTCTAGCCAAGGGTACTGATGGATCTGGAGCCAAGGCAGATAGATAAGATTAGAATACAGATTGGCTAAGATCTTACTGAATGACAGTGCAGGCTCGAGCAGCTGGATAGCTGTCTCCTGTTCCTGTATTCCTATGTGACACACCCTCTTGAGATATTCCCTGATGGGACACTCCTCTTTGGGGCTTTCCCTGATAGGGCACTCCATCTTGAGACACTCCCTGATGTGATAGTATCTGATGGGGCACTCCTTGAAGGGACACATTGTGATGGACAATCCCTGATAAAACATTCCCTACTGGGACTCTCCCTGAAGGACACCACCTGATGGGGGATCCTCTGATGGGATATTCCTTGATGGGGCACTCCCTTTTGGGATCTCTCTAATGGGACACACCATGACAGGGTATTCCTTGGTGGGATAATTCCTGAGGGAGAGACTGGATAGGTTTACCTATGGGTTTTGGGTCCCCGGTGTTGAGACCAAATGCGAGTCCCGAGCCCACACTTGTCAGCAGCAAGACCAGTAATGCAATCCCCCCTCCTATTAAGGATGGCACTTGGTCTCCCAATGCTGCTGGTCTAATCAGGAGACACCTCAGGAGCCTCTGCAGCCCAACCAGGAGAGCTGGACACTGCTTAGGCAGATCGGGGTCTCATTGGCCAGCACAAGAGGGATGCATTGAAGGCTACCGAAGATAATAAGGACATTGGGATAGAAAGGAAAACCCTCTGCTTGTGACTTTTCAACCACCACACCCCTCCCCAGACCCACACCATTCCCTCTTTGGGAAGGCAGCCTCTGGCTTGCTGCAAGAAGGTCACATTGATTGGGCATGCAGTCTCCACAAATGGCAGGGGATGCTCCTCTTGTGAGAAAATTCTGGCAACACTGCAAAATACCTTCCAGTTATGTCCTTAACCATCCCAATTAGCTGCTCAGCTCTACAGTGCAGCAGCCAATCCTGTTTCTAACTGATCATGGGAAAATTCCTCAGCAACAGGAATGTATTGGCATCTGTCCCATCTTGGCACCCTGCTATTTCCCAGAAACCCCCTCCCTCTGCTCCACCATCTCAAACCCTCTTTCCAAAGACTGGGAAAATCCAACCCATCATAGAGGGCACATTCTCTGAATAGACGCTCATCAATGGGGCACTTTCTGATCGGACACTCTTTGATGGTACAGTCCTCAATGGGAAACTCCTCAATGGGAAACTCCTCAATGGGATACTCCTCGATGGGACATTCCTTGATGGGACACTCCTCAATGGAACACTCTCTGTTGGGACACTCCTTGATGGGGCACTCTCTGATGAGACATGCCTCAAAGGGACACTCTCTGATGGGATACTCCTCAATGGGACACTCCTCAGTGGGTCACTCTCTGATAGGACACTCCCCAATGGGACACCCTGATGGGACACTCCATGATGGGACACTCCTCAATGGGAAACTCCTCAAGGGAAACTCTTCAATGAGACATTCTCTGATGGGACACTCTCTGATGGGACATGCCTTAATGTGACATTCTCTGATGGGACAGTCCTCAATGGGACGCTCCTCAGTGGGACACTCCTCAGTGGGACAATCTCTGAGCAGACACTCCTCAATGAGACAATCTTCAGTGGGATTCCCTCTGATGGGACACTCCTCAATGGGAACCTCCTCAATGGGACATTCTCTGATGGGACACTCTCTGATGGAACACTCCTCAATGGGGCACTCCATGATGGGACAAGCAGTTAACTCTTTTTTTCTTCTGCAGTGTCAACCTTGCATTCACCTCCTCAGACTACTGTTAAAAAAAATGATCTACTCCCTTGTGCCCTTTTGATAAAGAATCTTGTATTTTATAAATGCCCAGTAGGCAGTCCAGACATTTTGTTTCAGATGCTATCTGCCTCATGAATACTTGATGTACATGTTTCCCAATCGAGAGGAAGGATCTTTATTATATTTAAGCGTGTCCTTTCAGCATTAAGTGATGATTTTGCTTGTCTCAATGTGCAATGCTCTGACCTCCATCTTGCTCCATTGTGCTGAAGAAAAAGACAGAGTGTTGACCCTGCCCTCTCCATTGGATATTGAGGTTGAGTTTCCTTGGTTCTTAAGCCAATAGTTCCCACCAGGCTACACTAAGCAGAACACGTTTTTATATGGCTGTCCTAAGTCTTGCATCTCTCTATTCATGTCAAGACAGTGATGACTGTTTCTTGAACAGAGTTGAGAAACAGTTTCCTTGTTTTCAGCTTGAAGGGGTGGCATGGAAAGCATTGGAGCAGCAAATCAGCAATAAACAAGGAGGGGAGCAGCCATTAAGTGAATCACTGAATGCTCATGTATATTATGATTTGCTTTCTTCCTTGTGAATCCTTGATATTGGGGAAAAGAGGCTTAGATCACTTGGATGTTCACACCTAATTGTCTGCAAAATGCAAAAATTAGCAGGTAAGAGCAGAGAATCTCCAAAATATTGGCAAATGATTTTGCGAATAGTCTGAGACTATTTGATGTCAGAATAATAAAGCTTGTCTTCTGCTATGAACAATAAAAAAAAAACTGCTGACAGCTCAATATTTACAACAGAAATTTCTTTTCTCTCAACTGGGTGTAATTGTCTGGGAAACAACTATGCTAATGACTACTTGCACAACTAAGCATAAACAGTCCCTTATTCATTAGACATAATGATCCCTTTTTCAATTGGGTTTGTTCCTATCGTCTATTTTCCAATAGCCTATTTATCCTGCTCGCTTGTGTGCGTGACTTGCTGCAACAGTGCTGTTGAATTATTCTTATGCAGCTGGATATCTTTATTTGGCTAGATGCAATCAGCAGATGGTACTGACTGTAAACCCTCCTGATTCTGATGGTTGTTCCCTCATCCTGAGCAATGTTGGGTGCAAGGGCTCATTGCCAGCATTTTGAAAAATCTTTGCCATTTCACTCCAAGGATGCAGTATGCAAGAGCTTACATGCTCGATTTTGAAATGGCCAAATGAAAACAAAAACTGCTGGAAATACTCAGCAGGTTGGGCAGCAGGTCATTCCGATCAAAGGTCATCGACCTGAAACATTAACTTTGTTTCTCTCCACAGATGTTGCCTGATCTGTTGAATATTTCCAGCATTTTTTGTTTTTATTTCAAATTTCCAGGATGGGCAGTATTTTGCTATTTTGCTTTTGCATTAGTGTTTAAAATTCTCACCCTTGTTTTCAAATCGCTCTATGGCCCCATTCCTCCCTATCTCTTACCTTATGGACCCCTGCAATCTCTGCACTCTGCCAATTCTGGCCTCTTGAGCGTTCCCGATTTTAATTGCTTCCCATTGGTGGCTGTGCCTTCAGTTGCCTGGGCTCTAAACTCTGGAATCCTTCCAGTACACCTCTTCACCTCTCTCCCTCACATTCCACCTTAAGTCGCTCCTTAATACCTTCATCTTTGACCAAGCTTTCGTTATCTGACCTTATATCTCTTTATGTGGCTCAGCAACAAATCATGTCTGATAAGACTTATAAAGAACCTCAAGAATTTTCATCACATTAGCAGTGCTTTATAAGACCAAGTCGTTGTTGCTAATGAGGGATAAATGTTACCCCTAAATCCAGGAGCACTCAACATTGTTACTGTCTTTTTTAATAATACTGTATGACATATCTTAACAGTATTAGATTCATATACAAGTTTGCATGCTTAATAATACTCATCATGGTCAGGAGACACCATGTCCAGATTCTTTTCATCAATGCGATATGAACTGTACCTATGGCCGCCTGAGCAAATTGCCTTTTACAACAGTTTGTATTTATATTTAATGCAGTTTTTCTTTATTTACCCATTCACAGGATGTGGGCATTGCTGTTTAGGTAAGCATTTATTGCCCATATCTAATTGCCCTTGAGAAGGTGGTGGTGAGCCATCTTCTTAAATTGCTACAGTCCAAGTAGTGTAGGTACACTCACAGTGCTGTTAGGGAGGGAGTTCCAGGATTTTGATGCAGCGACAGTGAAGGAACGGTGATACATTTCCAAGTCAGGATGGTGTGTGACTTGGAGGGGAACATACACGAGGTGGTGTTCCCATGTATCTGCTGCCCTGGTCCCTCTAGGTGGTAGCTGTCATGGGTTTGGAAGGTGCTGTTGAATGATCTTTGGTAAGTTGCTGCAGTGCATCTTGTAGATGGTGGACACTGCTACCACGGTGCGTCAGTGGTGGAGGGAATGAATGTTGAAGGTGGTGGATGAAGTGCCAATCAAGCAGGCTACTTTGTCCTGGAAGGTGTCAAGCTTCTTGTGTGTTGTTAGAGCTGCACTCATCCAGGCAAGTAGTGAAACATACCAAGATGCTTCAGTCATAACAAGGAGCACAATCAGGTCCAAAATTGACGCCAAGTCAAAGAAAGAGACATTACAACAGGTGACCAAAAACTGGTTCAAAAAGATAGTCTTTGAGGAGGAGGGAGACGGAGAGGTGGAATGATTTATGGAGGGAATTCCAGAGCTTAGGACCTTGAGTCCAAAGGTATGACTGCCAGCGGTGGGCCGAAGGAATTGGACGTTTATCCTAGTGAAGCCTCAGGGGTCAGGTCCATTAACATATTTTAGAAAGGCTCTCAGCAGCATTGTTTGCACATGGAATTTGCCACTCAATGGGATTGGCAGGGGCTTTGGGGCAGTGGAGGATGGGGTGGGGGGAAGTGGGGTGGGGTGGTGGGTTAGTTGAGGTGGAGGAACAGGGAGCGGAATTGAATCCTGCGGCAGGTTCTTGATCAAGCAGCATTCTGAAATAAAAACTCACCCCTTCATCCAGCTTGGTGTAGCCTTTTCAATATTTTCCCATGTTAATTAGCAATGCTGGTTTTGTTGCGGTATAGATTGTGTCCAGGGTCACTGAGGTGCAGACAGTTAATAATGGGACATGTGATGTTGCACCATTATTAATGTCATATTTATATCAGCCCATCCATTTTTGTATGTGAGAGTAAAATTCAGGCTCCCATGTTGAAATTGAGCATACCCAGTATTGGAGGGAGAATTGCTTTAGTCATTCTGTGCACTAGCATTCTTATTCTGCAATCCTGCACTAGCAGTGGGGAGCTGTGTTCAAAAGGGCAGATTGGTCAGCTATAAATCTACATTGGTGTAACCTTGAATCTCTGACGGGCATTTCCCGTCATTTCCTGCTGGGATACAGGATCATGGAATTATCCCTTAAATATGTTTGCCTATGCCTGGTAAGTATTTCTAAAAGATTTAGAAACCCTTTCATCTTCAATGTATTTCCAACAGCCCTGACAATATTTATTGGAGCAAAGTTCCATTAGCCATGAAGTAATTCCCTAAATATGCTTTAAACCCAACCGCAGAAGAGTAATCCAGTACAAGGTTAAATTTCTCTGAGTCATTCTGAGTACCCTTTCAGAGCACCTTATAACTGACACTGGGAAATTAGTGCTATGGACTTGACCTCCACTAGTCACTGGATCCAAAAGAGCTAAACTCACTTCCTTAAGGAACTTGGAGGCAACTAGAAAAAGAAGACTCCAAACTCACCCACCAGGACTGGATTGAAACCTAAATCCCATAGAATTAATAATAGGTCAGTCAGCCCCTCTTGCCTGTTCCCAAAAGTTGAAACACCAATATTCTAATCAATTGCAGCACCCAGTTCCTCTCAACAAACTAATTACTAAGTTAGCAATTGGCCATTTCAACAAAGGCCCTAATAACTATTCATCAAATGGCAATAATAACTCGTCACTTCTCAAGGAGACATTTTTATCTCTGTTTCCATTCTAATATAATTTGGGAATATAGTATATGAACAACTTGAGGCATAAGTGTACTTTGAATTTGGGACCTATGATTCCCAAAGCTCTCTGCCATTGGAGCTTTCCTTCTATCATGTATGAATTTGTTGATGGCTAATTGATTGAGACTGAATTCATTAATTAGTCGACAACTCCCTTATCAATGCATCATAGGACTGACAGGGTGGTAGAAAGCAAGCAGGATGAACATTGGTCTTTTTCATTGAATAATTCCCATGTCTCTAAATAAACTTGGAGTCCAAATATTGTTAGTAATAGAAAAGTGAATTCAATCTAAAGTCATGTTTTGCAATCCTATTGTCGATACATGATACAAGGAACAATCATCCATTATTCAGACTCACAAGTCAGTCAGTGGTCTCCAATGGGACAGACATTGCTTTCCATTACTTTAATATGGGCTGTTTACAGCTTTGAGTAATTACATCTGGCTTAGTTTTGGTGTATTGCGCATTGTTGTTTGGTTACTGTTGAAAACAGCCGAAATGGGATGAAAGTACTGGTATGATATTCACAGAACAATAACGCTTGGGAAAATTTACAATATCTGATAACTCAGAACTCCCTGCTTCCCATTGGCCCTGTGGCTCGACCAATATTCCGAATGGAAATGAGCAGAGAATTAGAGGAGATTCCATTGGAGGAAGTGTAGCTATTTAAATATCGATCTTCTATTAACCATCCTGTCTCATTCTGTGCACAATCACATCTTTGTCATCTCACTCTGAATGCTGTAGCTTCTTAATTCACCGTGCACATTTTCTGTTGTTATCATACAAGACACTAAACATTTTTGATAGCTTTGATGGAATGAATACAACATGTATAATGCATAAGGTGATGAATAAAGAACATTATTTTTATCCATTTCTGATTCTGAAAGAATCATGAAATGGGTTATTTGTGACACAGTGAGCTGGAACACTGTCTGACTTCTGGGATTAGTGCTACTATAACCTGAGGGATATTAAGAGCTGTAATTTAAATATGTTTCTATCATCTCAATCCCACTTCTGGTCAGTACAAATCAATTAGAAGTGGTAAAAGTCCATATTATTTCAGTCTAAGAGCTTGCAATAGACATCTGACACCAGATACAAAAACAGAAGTCCTATGTACAGCCCCTCACATATTAAGAAATAATAACTTCTTCAACAGGCAATATATTACACAATGCACAATTGAAGAGGAGCTAAATTAAAGAATAGCACCCAAAGGTTTATAATCTCTGAATTATTACTGGAGCCATGTGCAAAATGTCGTAGAGATAAACAGATCAGAAGGATGAACATGTTTCTGAATGAATGGTATGGTAAAGAGGGTTTCTATTTCATGGGGCACTGTCACCAGTACTATTACAGGAAGGCACTGTACCATTGAAATGGTCTATACCTGAACCAGGCTGGGTCTAGTGTCCCAGTGGAAAGGATGAATAAGGCAGTTACAAGGGCTTTGTATTAATAATTTGCAAGGAGGTTTAGCTGTAAAAGACAATATAGATAAAAGTTCAAAACTAAATAAAGGTGAAGAGTAACAGTCAGAAATTGGCACATTAGGTAAATCTGTTATTGTTATCTTTGGTCTGGTATGTGGCAGTCATGGATCTGGACTTAAACACAAGGCTGGAGGTGGTACTATTAGCATACTCTATACTTTATTTAACATTATGTTAACTATTTACAAGGCAGTCTCTACACGATGTTCAACATGGAATGATATCTCTCCATGCTGTGTTTTCATGTAATCATACATCACTGATGATGTAGACTATATATATATTTGCATATTCAATATTAAACCATTATACTACATCTCCCCCCACAGTCTCTAATTCCACTAGTACTATTTACATTATTCTACAACTCCCCCACAAAGCCTCTGTCTTCATCTCTGACTCACAGAGATAAATGTTATGGTGGTTTCACCGATCTCCCCAACCTTGTTCGGATCTCTCTTTAAAGTTGCATATGTTTCAGATTCTCCATGTTCTATTGAACTCCATAGAGTAGCTTGTGAATCTTCAGAGACAATTGATTCTCTGTTCAGGTTGTTTTCCTGGTCATATGGGTAGCTAATCCATTCCATTGATGGTCTCCTTCTTGTTGATATGACTGAGCTTCTATTCCTTCTCACTATCCCATTCTCAATCTCAAACAGATAAGATTTCAGACTTTGTGACTTTCCAGTAATTGACCTTCTTTATTCTAGTCTCTAATCCAGACTGGCTCACCTGTTATGAGTTCTGATAACTCACACACTCTATGGTGGTGACTGTAATTCTTTGTCTGATTTGCATGATATTCACCCTTCTTCTCCCTTTACTCTCTCAATGTCAGACGAGTTTAGACATGGCATGAGCTCATGAGGAAGAACAGGGAGCTGTGTACATAATCTTCCCATCAGTAGTTCTGAAAGAGCTAACCCATTCTGCAGTGATGTGGAACGGTAGCTCAAGAGTGCTATGTTGAGATCATCATTCTTTTTCAACAAAGCTTTGACTGTTCTTACTCCTCTCTTAGCCTCAACATTTGCTTGTGGGTACCTGGGTGAACTAATTGTGTAGACAAATCCATAATCTTCTGCAAATTTCTTTCACAAACTGTGGACCATTGTCTTACACAAGATCCAGAATGCCACGTGTGGCAAAAATTTCTTCCAGTGCATCAATGACTGGTTCTGAGGTTGTTACATGAAGACATTTAATGTCAACTCATTTGGAGTAATAGTCAACAAGTATGAGGAATGTCTTCCTGTATTCGTCTTGAGCCCAAAAAGGTCCATTCAGAGGCATTCCCAGGGTCTGAATGGAAATGATGACATCAAAGGTTCCTTCTGTTCTTGGCAGCGAATTGTACAGATGATTCAGTTTGAAATCAAGTCCCTAAAGTGATTTTCAAATTCTTGGCCACCAAACTGAATTTTGTGCCCTAGCACAACATTTTGAAATGCCCAGGTATCCCTGGTGTGTTCTTTGTGGTGTATTCTTTGAAGGATTTTAAGTCTTAGGACTCTTGGCAAGACCAACCTCCCATTGTAGATTAATAAGTCGTCTATTATACCTCGATGTCTGCAAAATTGCTTCAACTCTTGTTTTAGATAATGTTAAGAACATATTCTGCATGGCCACTCATTCGCGCAGTATTCTCTGATTTTAGTAAGTTCTTCATCTGATTTCTGTGCGTAGCATAATTCATTCACCATTCCATGTGGTTGCTGGTAAAAATTATGTTATGAGTGAGCTGTATGACTCTACCTCCTCAATGGGATTTATATCCTCCTGTTTTGGCTTCCTCACAGGAATGCATAATAATACATCTGCCATTGCTTGTTGCTAGCCTTATACATATTCAGTCTAGGCTCCCAGTCTGGTCACTGATTCATCTGCAGCAACTATTGTGAGCAATTTCGGGTCATAATGTGCCAGTATGTCTGGTGAAATAAGCATGTTCTTGAAGTTCTGGGATGAGATTTGTTGATGTTCACCCAAGCACCATTGCTGGTCTTGTCTGAGCGGTTGTCCTAGTTGTTCGTTCACTTGTGCCTAGTTAGAGAAGAGTTTCCCTATTTGATTGACCGGAGCAATGGAGCAGAGAGGGAACTGGCTACAGGACAAGAACAGTGTAGGAAAATCTTCAGCCATGCTCCAGAAGAAGCAACAGTAAAAAGAAGAGATGGAAAAAGTCATACCAGAGTGCTTCAACCACAGGGAAGACCCGGCCCAGGCCGAGAAGTGGCAGAACTGGCATTACGGGTTTACCATGAAGCGGTGTGAAGCGGTGCAGCTCTGAAGCATTGTGGGGTAGTGGAAAGTCTTTTATAGCTTTGGACTTTTGGGGATCAGCCCTGATGCCTGATGCATGAATGGTGTGTCCCAAGGACTTTATAGTGGGCGGTGAAAGCTCACAATTATTGGTTAGAGTTAGCCCTACTTCTTCCAAGCATTACAACACTGCCCTCACTCTTGTGGCATGGTTCCTGTGCAGTGCACCTGCGGATCAGGATGTCATCCATGTGGTAGATGGCCCTTCTAATCCCTCCAAAATGCCTGTCATCATTTGCTGGAAAATCCCTGGTGCTGATGTGATTCCAAAAGTCCCAATGCTGTCTGTACATGGTAAACCCATAATGCCAGTTCTGCCACTTCTCGGCCTGGGCCGGGTCTTCCCTGTGGTTGAAGCACTCTGGTTTGACTTTTTCCATCTCTTCTTTTTACTGTTGCTTCTTCTGGAGCATGGCTGAAGATTTTCCCACGCTGTTCTTGTCCTGTAGCCAGTTCCCTCATTGCTCCTTTCAGGCATTTGGTCTTCACTTGTTGCTCCTTGCGTCATGTTTAACTATTGCTGCCATCTGTTATTGTTGGTCTGGTATGTGGTAGTCATGGTTCAAGACTTACAGATAAGGCTGGAGGTGATACTATTAACAAACTCTATGTCTTATTGAACATAATGCTAACTATTTACAACACAGTCTCTATATGATGTTCTACATGGAACTATCTCTTGCCATGTTCTGTTATCATGTGATCTTACATCATTGATGATATAGGCTATATATTTACATATTTAATATTAACCTTTCATACAGCAGTAAAGAGGAAACCAAAAGATGTACGTAATTCAAATCAAGGGAGAGAAATAGGAAATATTTGAGGAAAACATATGGAGCTGAAGGACTGGTTAAGGAGTGTGGCCTAAATAAGTTTTCTTTATATAAACACGGGGAATATAAGGAACCATTTGAATGAATTGTTGGCTCAATTCAACATGGAGACCAAGACATTGTACCCATTACTGAAACATGGACCAGGAATTTCTCATCCCATCCACACTAGCAGCAGAAACTCCCACCCGAAGTCAATGGACCTTTGGCTGGTCTGTCAAATTTTCTCTCCTGCCTGTGACAATTCTCTGGCATGACTGGAAAATCCTGGCAATGGTCAGGGCTGGGAACTAACCAGATTATAATGTCAGATGCCAGATTATAATGTCCGCAAGAAAAACAGGGAAAATGAGAGACGGGAAAGGGTACACTTAATGGTTAATGACGAAGTTAATACTATGACAAGAGAAGATATAACAAGAGGCATACAGACAGTGGAGAATTTATTGAGGAATCTGAAAAGATAGAAGACTATAGGTGAGTTGTGCACAGGTCCATTGGTAGCAGCTGTGAAGTATATAAACGTATAATGCAGAGAGTTGACAAGCACATAGTAAAGGAAGCATATTTAATGGAGAATTTTAACTTTCATATAGACTGAGATAAGAAGCCTAACACATGTTAGAAAGGTAATGAATTTCTTGAGTGTATCTGGGATAATTTTCTGCAACAGTGGGCAGAATCATCTGTGCCCGCTGGCGTCAGGCATGTTAGGTGGTGTGAGCGGACAATTTGGCGAGAAGGCCAAAAATCAGTTTCACGATGTCATGAAACCAGTTTGCGATGGGCTGCTCAGCCCGTCGATGGCGGGTCGCGTTCCCCGCCATCGGACTCGGGAACCTCATTGTAATACATCAGCATATCATTGTAAGGCTAGCCCATTGGACTCAGCTCCTTCCCACTGGGTCATTTGTCCACATGCTGACGTGTTTCACAACAGTATATAAAAGGTGTACAATTGGCGGGCTGCACTTACAGGGGAACTTGGATGTGAGTGCACAGTAATGTTGTGCAGTGCTCGTGAGGGACACCTGTTGGACTTCAAGGTTGAGGCACATTGAGGGAATGAGCAAATGCTGCTCTGTGGTTGAGGTGACTTTGGCGGGGAAGCTGTCAATGCATTAGGGGCGCCATGTATAAAGTGACCCTACCTTTGCAGCTGGGACAGTTCAGGCGCAGCCACATTGATATGACTGGAGTTGGGCTTCTAGCTTATCTGCCCACTCAAGCAATGCAGAAGCATTAAAGTGCCACCTATTGCTCCAGATCGGACACAGACTGCAAACTAATGAGCATTTTAGTGGACTGTAAAACAGTTGGATGACTGGGCACGTTGTACAATCTCCTTGCTAAAGCTGGCCATCGAGTAGTCGCTGGTGGAGGTGCACACAGCCCCTTGTGATGTCATCATCCCGGTTTGGACCAGTCTCCCCTATGGTTTAAGTGCAGCCTTGCAGTGTGGAGGAGAGTGCCTGTGCCTGAGCTGAGAGCCCAGCATGCAGTCCAATAGGCAAAGCTGCCACCAAATTGGTTGGGTGGAGGATGGTGGAATTTCATGCAGCCATGCAGCGCACTAAACTCTGACCATCCAAGTGGTGGCCAGCACTCTCCGGGATGTGTTAAGGAGCCATCAGACTTAAACAAGATAGGTTCTTAGTACACCCAAGCTGACCCACATGTCTCTCTCTTTCATCCTGCAGGAGGAGTACATCTGGATCTTGGAGCCTGGTGAGCTAGCTGCATGTCTCGTGGCATATAGAGAGCAAAGATGATGGAGAAAAGAGGCTCCTGGCTGGGCAGAGGGAGGAGCAGCATCGTCTGGAAGAAGGGGCGACTGGGGATCCCACACATGCTGCCGAAGAGCCGCAGCGAGCCGTCACTGGTCAGCGCCTAGCTGGACACAGGGTCTATAGATGCTGCTTTTCATTCCTGCAGATGATCGAGAATGAGTGTCGCTGAAGATGGCACATGTCTAGGGAACTGGCTGGCCATATATGCCAGCTACTGCAGGATTTGGCGCTGCATGGACATGGAGGACATCCACTGCCAGTGGCCATGAAAGTGACAGCAGCGGTCAATTTCAATGCCAGTGGCTTCTTTCAGGGCTCCACAGGTGATCTCTGTGGGATCTCACAAACCTCCACCCAGAAATGTATCCATGAGGTCACAGATGCCATCTTTGTGAGGGCACACAACTTTGTGCATTTCACCCGGGATCAGGAATGCCAGGATGCAAGAGCGATTGGATTTGTCCAGATCTCAGGTTTCCCACGGGTGCAGGGTGCCATCGGCTGCACTCACATGGCAAGACGCACTCATCTATGAGAACTGCAAGGGATTCCAATTGTTGAATATGAAGCTGGTGTGCAACCACCACAAACGCATCCTGCAGGTCTGTTCATTGTTTCCAGGGAGTGTCCACAGCTCCTACATTCTCAGTCGGTCACAGCCCCTAATATCTTCCAGGGTCCACAGAGGCTGTAGGGTTGGCTCCTCGGGGACAAGGATTACTCATGGAGGACGTGGATGAGAACACCTGGGCGGTGGCCTCAGACTGCAGCAGAGCGACAGCATAATGAAGCTCATGCTGCAACTCTGAAGTTGATGGAGCAAACCATCGGGATACTGAAAATGAGGTTCCAGTGCCACAAGAGGATGAATGATCTCCTCAGTTCTGCCAGGGTAAGTCACTCTTTGCACCACTCTTAGCTCACACACTCACAAACCCATCACATATCCACAGGGCCCTCATTCACTGCCAGTTCAAAGAACATCACCATTCACTGTCTCATACACACCATCATTGTACTCATCCCATCCATGGCACCATTCACCACCTACGCATGCCAGGCATACTTATCATCTGGCCCAGCAGGTATCCTGCTTACACTCTCTCCATCTCTGTTCATGCAGGACAAGCTGACACACAAAAGGAGGGAGAGGTTGCTGACCGGTGGAGAAATGCCTGAAATCAAGACCCTCACGGACTGTGAGCCACCCAGCAGGCTGGCAATGACCGGGACCGTTCCTGTGCTGACGCTGAGGTTGGTGCTGCTCTACCAAGTGAGGATCCAGCAGTGCAACATCCATCAGACAACCATGCTGTGAGTGATGTGTCCTGTTTCCCGTGAATGCATAATTAGTGCAGCGGGTTTGAGCCGATATGGCTGCCATTGCGGTTGGCAAGTAAAAAGTTATTTTACCCGACTGCTACCACACTTAGCTCAAATCTGGGATGATTCTGCCCAATATGTCTGAAAACCAATAAGGGGGGCAGGCCACATTGCACTCAGCATTGAGTAATGAACCAGATTTGTTAACAGTCTAATGGTGTGTGAACACTTACCTAATAGTGATCATAATATGATTGAGCTCAACATAGTGTTTGAAAAGATAAAAACATGAAACAGCTGCAATTATTCTAGATTTAGATAAGGCCAACCTCAATAGTTGGGTAAATATGTTAACATGTAAAAGAGAAGATCAGTGAAAAATATTTAAAAAAAAAATTTAATAGAATCATCGAATAGTTAAAGAACAGGAGGAAGCCATTCGGTCCATTGTGTCCATACCAGCTCACTGCAAAAACAAATTACCCAGTCCCATTCACCTGCCTTTTTCTCTTTGCCCTGCAATTCTTTTCTGAAATTTACCTTTTGAAGGCCTTGATTGAATTTGCCCCTAATCAGGCAGTGCATTCCAGGCTGTAACCATTCACTGTGTAAAGAGATTTTTCCTGATTTCACCATTGCTTGTTTGGCTAATCGCCTTAAATCATTGTCCTCTGGTTATCGATCCCTCCACCATTGGGAGCAATTTTTCCCTATCTACTCTGTCCAGTGCCCTCCTGATTTAGAACATCTCTGTTAAATGTCCTCTTAATTTTTCACTTCAAAAGGTGAACAGTCCCAGTTCCTCCAATTAATCCACATAATTGAACTGTGGAACCACGCTTTTAAGTCTTTCTGCACTTCCTCCTAATGCCTTCAAATTCTTCCTAAAGTGTGGTCTCGAGAATTGGACACACTGAGCCAATGTTTCATAAATGCTCTTTATAGCTTCCTTGCCTTTGTACTGTATGCCCCTATTTATAATGTCCAGATCCCCTATGACTAAACAGAAAATGCTGGAAAAACTCAACAGGTCTGATGAAGAGTCCACGTGAGTCTTCTTCAGCTTTGAAGAAGAGGCATGCGGACTCGAAATGTTAGCTCTGTTTCTGTCTCCACAGATGCTGTCAAACCTGCTGAGTTTTTCCAGCATTTTCTGTTTTTATTTCAGATTTCCAGCATATGAAGTATTTTGCTTTTATTTGTTTCCCCAATGTCGACGTTCTCTCCCAACCTGCATTGCCACCTTCAATGATTCTTGAACATATACTTCGAAGGCTCTCTGCTCCTGCACCCCAGATTCAAGGTGATGCAGAACCAGTTTATACCCCTAAGGGGGAGGAGCTGAGCTCTACTTGTCAAAAAGAAAGAAGCCACGAACAGTTAATGAGGTTAGGGAAAACATAAAATGCAAAGGAAAAGCATACAAAAATGCAAAAACTCACACCCACCCTGATGCCTGTTGCATTAAAAAAGGAACAAATCAGATATTAAGAGCTTCAATAGGAGAGTGTGCAGACACTTGCAAAATCAACACAATGGGCTGGATTTTATGGGAAAGATAGCCGCCAGCCGACGGTCCCCAAAAGAAGCCCGCCCCACAGCCATAACGCCCTGCAGGTGGGCTAAACAAGGTGATAGTGGGATTTCGGCCCCTCAGTGGGAGGAGCTCCCGCCCTCAAGAGCTCCCAGGCAAGTTGATTGGCTGGCAGCTCAAGCAGTCCCGGCAGCGCCAGCGCTCAGTAGTGGGCACTGCAGGGACTGCAAGCAGGTCCAGGAAGAAGAGGAAATGAACTCCGCAGCCAGGTGAGTGGGGCCTTTTTGGGTGGGGAGGGATCAGGCAGCCTAGAGAGGGGGGAGGGGGCGGGTTGGGGTGTGGCTGTTTTTAGAGACCAGGAAGGAGGGAACAAGTGGGGGTTAAAATTTTGGGGGGGCACACCCAATGCACACAGGATACCACTCAAAGGACATACCTCCCCACACTTCTTTCCCATCTTTTAAACATGTATTAAAAAAATCGCCTGCCAAAACCTGCCCAGTTGCCCATGCCAACCATATCATATTGTAGGCAGCATATTCTCTGGATCAATTGGATTGTTCACCAGCTCAATTGACCATTAATCAGTTATTTAACAATGGTGGGTTGGCTGCCGATTTCAGCTACAGATTTTGGCATTATTTGGGGGCAGTGCAGGGGTGGGCAGGGAGAGGGTGGGATAGCCACCCATCATATTTTATGTGTTATCCCAATGCTGCCGCCGAAAATCAAAAATACACCTGGCGGAGGCAGTAGGGGTGCTGGTGGGAGAGTGTAAAATCCAGCCCAATTTGTTTTAGGAGAAAGTGTTCAGGAGCAATTGAAAACGGACAATTGAGATGTTGCTGATGAAAATAAGGATGGCGGACATGATGAATGATTATATTCTGTCAGTATTTAAAGTAGAGGAAGAGGTCAGAACAGCAGAAATCCCAAGTAAACTAATATTGAATCAGGGACAGGAACTCACCAAAATTAGCATACATAAAATAACAATAATGAAGAAAATAATTACACTAAAAAGTGACAAGGCCACAGGACCAGATGGTTTCCATCTTAGGGTTTAATGGCAGTAGGTGAGAGAATCTCAGATGGCCTACCTATAATCTTCCTAAGTCCACACCATTCGGGAACATTCCTCTAGATTGGAAAATCCTGTATGATATTTAAGAAAGGTGAGAAAGGGAAACCAGGTAATTACGGACCAGGTAGCCTGAGATTGCTTGTCAGGAAATAATTTGATTAAATAATTAAGGATAGAGTGGCTGAAGCAGATCAGAAAACCAAAGTAAAAATGTAAGAACCCTTGAGCCTATTCTGCTGTTTCATAAGATCATAGCAGACCTGTGGCCTAATCCAACAAAGTGGCCTTTGCCCATAATTCCTTAATATCTTTAGTTAAAACTTTATCAATCTCAGATTTAAAATTCCAATATTCCTATGTAATTGATTGATATCATCAAAAAGAGTTCCCAAACATGGTTCTGTGTCCTCCCAATGAAAAATTGAATGTAAGTAACCAGTCATTGGTTACTCAATTTTCCTGGCGAAATGTCTTCCTTGGTGGTTCAGTTCTGCAGTTCCATCAGTACATGGAATCGTAGGAACAAGAGGAGGCCATTCAGCCCCTTGAGCCTATGACAGATCTGTATTTTAATTCCATTTACACGTTATTAACCATCGTGTCCCACACAGTATGTGATCACCTCCATTTGTTGTTCTGCTCAGACTGCCAGGAAAGCTCCTCTGATTTGCAAACTCCTTTTTAAAAGGTGTTGATCAATATTGGTTGACTTTCCCTAAATCTGCTTCACAAACCCCCTGCTCTGTGGGAGTATATTTGCTAGTGCCAGGCCTTGCTTGGAATTTGTTAAATTTGAGTTCCTCTCCTCCAATTCTGAAGCATTAGGATAGAGTTCTTCCTAAAACAGCAGATCTCCACTGTCTCCTATAATGGAGAGGATAACCAACCCCACCAATGGATAATACAAATTGGTGGTTAACTGAGAGTCACCAATGAGCAGCAACATCCTCAGGACAGGAACAAAGGCAATAAAACTGAGAAAAGAAACATTATAGTGAAACAACTCTAAGTTTTATCCAATGGGAATCCTGGCAGGGACTCAGGAAAGACAATGATTTGCATGTAATATTATAGTGTGTCTAACCCAGTCTATCAAGAGTGGCTAGCTGCAATTATGTAGTGTAATAGATACCTACTTAGATATTCCTATAACACATGAATTGATTGTGAAGATTCAACCTTAAAGATATTGCTATTCAAAGTAATGTGGAATTTTACCTCTTAGCTATTTCTGTGGGTTTAATAAGCTTTCTTATTGGCTCTGATTAATGGACTGGGAAAAAAAAATTTCCTTGAGAATGAGTGCTCATTGATTTTAAGGAATATCCTCTTTATCTCCATGCTGATTGGCCTTCTAATTATGAATTCTGTTTGCATTTTGGTTTTATTTTAATTGTAGCAGTGAAAGGCTTGATTCAAACAAAGATTTTGATTAGCACAGATCCACAACACATTGTTATTCATAATTTACCATTAATTGACACTCAGTTCATGTCAGTTCAGCTCTTGTCTCTAAGTCTGAAGATTGCAGGTTTAAGCTTCACTAAAGACTGAATGTTCAGTGCTGCACTGAGGGACTATTGCATCTTTTGGCTAAGATGTTAATGCGAGGCCCAGTTTATTGATTGAACTGAAAATAGGAGACCACCTCACTACTCGAAAAGGAGCAGGTATATTCCCCTAAGCAATGCTTTCCATCAGTCAGGGATTGTAATACTATATGAATTGTTCGTTTATCTGATTGTAGTTTTTGGGATCTTGCTGTGCATATGTGTTCTTTCAAGTCCCGAGTACGGGTCAAACAAACACTCAGTGAAACAAAGCAGAGCCAGGTTAAGAATTCTTGGGACTCTTAAGTACCAAGACCATTCAGGGCTCCTCTGCTCTCCAGTTTCACAGGGGCCCCTATAATTGTACATGCCACCTGGCACAGACTCTTCATTTACTTGGGGACCCTTGGTATGGACTCCATAAGCCTGGATATTAATCCTCCCTTGAAGTCGGGCTGGACAGAAATCCTTGATACTTCATTTTATAGTGAAGTGAATGTATATAAAACCGCAATTTAAAATCAAACTTAATTCAATTTATACAATTTATCTTAGTGTATAGTACAAAATAAAGAACACATCACTCTTCACCACATCAGTGGGTTACCTTACTCAAGTTGGACCAAGATAGCTTTGTAAGATCTCGCACCTGGAATCTACAAGGTTATAATTCTTTTATCTGGGATTTATGAGAAATTACACACAAGTTACATCATTAAGATTTCAAGGCAAATTCAAAATAACCACTATCTAAATTAATTATAAGAATACTACATTATGAACAATACACCAGTAATATTACAAGAGATAATGATACATACAACCGCTAATGGATGACTAGTTCTTGTTGATTGCAGATCTGAGACGACTGGCTATGCCACCTCCTTTTGACTACCGCAGTGTCGTTCCTTTAACAAATATTTTTAATACATTTTTTTCAATAGCAGATAGAATGTTACACTGACAGGGCCTCAGTGTCCAGTAAAAGTATTTTGCAATATAACTTATCCAACGGAGCGTCAAATTCTTTGTTTGAACCATGGAGTTAAAATCCACCCTGACATTGTCCTTCCTCCACAAGCTGCTACAGCTTTCACACAGGCCTTCGTTCTTTGATTAACCAAGCTTTTACATTCTTTGCTTATCTTATTCTAGGCTGTTTTCCACAACTCATCTCCAATTTTTAAAAGAACTATCAGTGGTTCTGCTGTTATCATAAGACTTCCAGTCCCAAATATCCACTGATCTTATTAAACTATCGAAACCATATGAATGTTCTACATACTAATTAATTAGCCTTGCATTCTAGCAAAGATAATGACTAAACACAGCTTTGAAGTATGGTTGTCTGTTGTGCTTAACTCTTTTGTGACGTAAGTGTTGCTTCTCGCCACAGTCGCGTGATGCTTGTTTATTTGTGAGAAAGCAGCCTGCGGCATTCAACAGGTTACTTCAAGTGCACTCTTGTGAAGCACGCTGCTTAAACTGGGTCATTTTTAAAAAGTTTTGTTGGACAAATAACAGTGAACGCGTAACCTTTACTGCTTCAAATGACCCCAGCATTTCGAACCTCTTGGGCTCCCTCACAGAAACCCTCACAGTTTTCTTTATAAAAAAAACCTGACTGCCTTCATAGTGTTCTGTATTAATACACCTCACCACTTAGCTGCCTGACTCGATGTGCTTTGTAAGTCACCATTTAGCACCAGATAGGGAAGGCTTCAGACCTATTGCCAAATACCTGCTGCTAGTGATTCTCCAACACGATTGGTGTGAGGTGTTTACTGATTATTGAGGCAAGACAATGATTTGTTCATTATTGACACACAGTGAGGAAACAACATCAAAACTAGCTCATTAGCATCTCAAATACCGATTGTCTCAAAACCCTCATTTTAACTTGCATGAATAAACTGTGCTTTAGAACACAATAATTAAAGGACCTCATTCTCTGAATGGTCAATGGCTCCCAACAGATGGCGGATGAACAGAGAAAATTGGAGCACTTTAGGTGGAACTGGCATAGGTTCTGATGGTTGCTATCACCCCCCTAATCCCGTCTCCATCCATGACACCAACGTCAGAGGGGATAGATGTGGAAATCATTCCATAGGAAAATTTAATGTTCCAAAATTGGGATAAACGTGTCCCACCCCCGAATCCACCTCCATATACCAGCTTCACACCCCCGGTGTCCCGAAATCATTGCAGGTACCTGGAGCCATGGGGTTTGATTAGTCAGGAGACAGTAGTCAGTTTGACTCGAGAGACAAGTACATGCATGGCTTCATGCATGGCTCGCAAACTGAATGTGGGATTATTTTAACATAACAATTTTAATCTCAAGTGCACTGTGATGAAAGGAAAGGAAATATAAACAAGCAAGATGTTACTCAATTGTTGGCGCATTTCTCCAATCACAAGTGGTTTAGGATTATTCCTTTCTAAGCGACTTGTGTCTGGCTGTGGTTGGTCACAGTGAGTGTGCAGAACCTCCTTCTCTCATTCATTACTGCCTTTGTGATGTATTGCAGTGTTGTTCATTCGGTATCCTAGTACTGAAAACCATCCTTGTCATTTGACTACAGGGAGCTGTTTGTTCATTTAAATGCCACACAGATTGGGTTTTGCTTCAATATATCTTTAAAACGCTTCCCCCATGACTCCCTGATACATTTAAACTTGCTGTACAGAGCACACTTGGGAAGCCTGTTATTATCCATTTGGAAAACCTGCTCCATCCAACTGATCGAAGCTGTTGGCACCATTATCACAATGCTGCTTGATTTGTCATTTCTGTTACGATGTTCTTCTCCTAATGAATCTAAAGAATCAAAAAAAAAAGAGCTTTTACAACCTCATGAAGTCACTTTACAGCCAATGAAGTACTTTTGAATTTGGTGACCGTTGAAGTGGAGGAAACACAGCAGCCAATTTGCACAAAGTAATCTCCCGTACAGTAATCTCCCGCACATGGTAATCTCCCACACACACTATTCTCCCATGCTCAGCAATCTGCCACACACAGTAATGTCCCACACACAGTAATGTCCCGCACACAGTAATGTCCCGCACACAGTAATCTCCCACACACAGTATTCTCCCACACACAGTATTCTCCCACACACAGTATTCTCCCACACACAGTATTCTCCCACACACAATATTCTGCCACGCACAGCAATCTCTCGCACACAGAATTCTCCCGCACACACTATTCTCCCACGCACAGTAATCTCCAGCGCACAGTAATCTCCAGCGCACAGTAATCTCCAGCGCACAGTAATCTCCAGCGCACAGTAATCTCCAGCGCACAGTAATCTCCAGCGCACAGTAATCTCCCGCACACAGTAATCTCCCACACACGGAAAGCTCCCATGCACAGTAATCTCTGGCACATGGTAATCTCCTACACACAGTAATCTCCCGCACACAGTAATCTCCCGTACACGGTAATCTCCCGCACACGGTAATGTCCCGTGCACCGTAATCTCCTGCACACGGTAATCTCCCACACACTGTAAACTCCCGCACACAGTAATCTCCCACACACAGTAATCTCCCATGCATGGTAATCTCCCGCACACGGGAATCTCCCGTGCACGGTAATCTCCCACACACGGTAATCTCCTGTGAACAGTAATCTCCCATGCAAGGTAATCTCCCGAGCATGGTAATCACCCGCGCACAGTAATCTCCCGCGCACAGTAATCTCCCGCGCACAGTAATCTCCCGCGCACAGTAATCTCCCGCGCATGGTAATCTCCCGCACACGGTAATCTCACGAGCACGGTAATCTCCCGTGCACAGTAATCTCCCGCACAAGGTAATCTCCCGCACACAGTAATCTCCCAAGCACAGCAATCTCCTGCACACACTATTCTCCCATGAACAGTAATCCCCAGCGCACAGTAATCTCCCACACATGGTAATCTACTGCACACAGTAATCTCCCACACACAGTAATCTCCCACACACAGTAATCTCCTGCGCACGGTAATCTCCACCACACGGTAATCTCCTGTGCAAAGTAATCTGCCACACACAGAAATCTCCCCCACACGGTAATCTCCTGTGCACAGTAATCTCCCGCGCACAGTAATCTCCCACAGACAGTAGACTCCCACACACAGTAATCTCCCACGCACGGTAATCTTCCCCACACGGTAATCTCCTGCGCACAGTAATCTCCCACACACAGTAATCTCCCACGCACAGTAATCTCCCACACACAGTAATCTCTCGCACACAGTAATCTCCCATGCATGGTAATCTCCCGTGAACGGTAATCTCCCGCGCACAGTAATCTCCCATGCAGGGTAATCTACCGCACACATTAATCTCCCACGCACAGTAATCTCCCGTGCACAGTAATCTCCCAAGCACGGTAATCCCCCACGCACGGTAATCTCCCGCGCACAGTAATCACCCGCACACGGTAATCTCCCATGCACAGTAATCTCCCGCGCACGGTAATCTCACTCACACAGTAATCTCCTACGCACAGTAATCTCTCGTACATGGTAATCCCCCGCACACAGTAATCTCCCGCGCACAGTAATCTCCCGCACACAGTAATCTCCTGCGGACAGTAATCTCCCATGCATGGTAATCCACTGCACACAGTAATCTCCCGCGCACAGTAATCTCCCGCGCACAGTAATCTCCCGTGCACAGTAATCTCCCATGCACAGTAATCTCCCATGCACAGTAATCTCCCATGCACAGTAATCTCCCGCACACAGTAATCTCCCATGCACAGTAATACCCCGCACACAGTGATCTGCCACGCACAGTAATCTCACACACACGGTAATCTCCTGCGCAAAGTAATCTCCTGCACACTCTATTCTCCCAGGCACACGAATCTCCCGCACACAGTAATATCCCGCGCACAGTAATCTCCCAGACACACTATTCTCCCGCGCACAGTAATCTCCCGCGCACAGTAATCTCCCGCACACAGTAATCTCCTGCGCAAAGTAATCTCCTGAACACAGTAATCTCCCACACACACGATTCTCCTGCGCACAGTAATCTCCCACGCACAGTAATCTCCCGTGCACAGTAATCTTCCAGACACACCATTCTCCTGCGCACAGTAATCTCCCGCGCAAAGTAATCTCCGGCACACAGTAATCTCCTGAGCAAAGTAATCTCCCGAACACAGTAATCTCCCACACACACGATTCTCCCGCACACAGTAATCTCCCACGCACAGTAATTTCCCACGCACAGTAATTTCCCATGCACAGTAATCTCCCACACACACTGTTCTCGCGTGCACAGTAATCTCCCGCAAAAACTATTCTCCCGCGCACGGTAATCTCCCGCGCACAGTAATCTCCCGGAAACACTATTCTCCCGCGCATAACAATCTCCCATGCACAGTAATCTCCCGTGAACAGTAATCTTCCATGCACAGTAATCTCCAACACACAGTAATCTCCCACACACGGTAATATCCCGCATACAGTAATCTCCCGTGCACGGTAATCTCCCGTGCACTGTAATCTCCCACACACGGTAATATCCCGCATACAGTAATCTCCCGTGCACTGTAATCTCCCGCACACAGCAATCTCCCGCGCACGGAAATTTCCCGCACACGGTAATCTCCCGCGCACAGTAGTCTCCCATCCACAGTAATCTCCCACGCACAGTAGACTCCCACGCAGAGTAATCTCCCACGCAGAGTAATCTCCCACGCAGAGTAATCTCCCGCACATGGTAATCTCCCACACATAGTAATCTCCCGCGCACAATAATCTCCCACGCACAGTAATCTCCTGTGAACAGTAATCTCCCACGTACAGTAATCTCCTCCGCACAGTAATCTCCCGCGCACAGTGATCTCCCGTGCACAGTAATCTCCCGCGCACGGTAATCTCCCACAAACAGGAATCTCCTGCGCACAGTAATCTCCCGTGCACGGTAATCCCCCGCACACAGTAATCTCCCGCACACAGTAATCTCCCGCACACAGTAATCTCCCATGCACAGTACTCTCCCGTACATAGTAATCTCCCATGCACAGTAATCTCCCGCACACAGTAATCTCCCATGCACGGTAATCCCCCGCGCACGGTAATCCCCCGCACACAGTAATCTCCCACACACGGCAATCCCCCGCGCACCGTAATCCCCCGCAAACAGTAATCTCCCACGCACAGTAATCTCACACACACGGTAATCTCCTGCGCAAAGTAATCTCCTGCACACTCTATTCTCACACGCACAGTGATCTCCCACGCACAGTAATCTCCCGCGCACAGTAAACTCCCAGGCACACTATTCTCCCGCACACAGTAATCTCCCGCACACGGTAATCTCCTGTGCAAAGTAATCTCCCGAAGACAGTAATCTCCCAAACACACGATTCTCCCGCACACAGTAATCTCCCACGCACAGTAATTTCCCATGCACAGTAATCTCCCATACACACTATTCTCCCACGCACAGTAATCTCCGGCAAACACTATTCTCCCGTGCACAGTAATCTCCCGCAAACACTATTCTCCCGTGCACGGTAATCTCCCACGCACAGTAATCTCCCGCAAACACTATTCTCCCACGCACGGTAATCTCCCGTGCATAACAATCTCCCACAAACAGTAATCTCCCGTGAACAGTAATCTCCCACGCACAGTGATCTCCTCCGCACAGCAATCTCCCGCACACAGTAATCTCCCATGCACAGTAATCTCCCGCGCACAGTAATCTCCCACACACGGCAATCTCCCATGCACTGTATTCTCCCGCACACGGTAATCTCCCGCGCACGGTAATCTCCCGTGCATGGTAATGTCCCACGCACAGCAATCTCCTGCACACACTATTCTCCCATGCACAGTAATCCCCAGCGCACAGTAATCTCCCACACATGGTAATCTACCGCACACAGTAATCTCCCACACACAGTAATCTCCCACACACAGTAATCCCCCGCGCACGGTAATCTCCACCACACGGTAATCTCCTGCGCACAGTAATCTGCCAGACACAGAAATCTCCCCAACACGATAATCTCCTGTGCACAGTAATCTCCCGCGCACAGTCATCTCCAACACACAGTAGTCTCAAACACACTGTAATCTCCCACGCACGGTAATCTTCCCCCCACGGTAATCTCCCGTGCACAGTAATCTCCCGGACACGGTAATCTCCAATGCACAGTAATCTCCCGCGCACGGTAATCTCCCGCACACAGTAATCTCCCGCACACAGTAATCTCCCATGCACGGTAATCCCCCGCGCATGGTAATCTCCCGCGCACAGCATTCTCCCGCGCACAGTAATCTCCCGCTCACGGTAATCTCCCGCACACGGTAATCTCCCGCACACGGTAATCTCCCGCACACAGTATCTCCCGCACACAGTAAACTCCCATGCACAGTAATCTCCCGCGCAAAATAATCTCCCACGCACAGTAATCTCCCATGCACAGTAATCTCCTCCGAACAGCAATCTCCCACGCACAGCAATCTCCCGTGCACAGTAATCTCCCGCACACAGTAATCTCCCGCGCACAGTAATCGCCCGCACACAGTAATCTCCTGTGCACAGTAATCTCCCGTGCACAATAATCTACCGTGCAAAGTAATCTCCCACACAAGGTAATCTCCCGTG
Organism: Carcharodon carcharias; assembly: GCF_017639515.1. Classification (NCBI taxonomy): domain Eukaryota; kingdom Metazoa; phylum Chordata; class Chondrichthyes; order Lamniformes; family Lamnidae; genus Carcharodon; species Carcharodon carcharias. The sequence goes on from NC_054481.1 coordinate 93,508,684, forward strand.
CACAGTAATCTCCCACACAAGGTAATCTCCCGTGCACAGTAATCTCCCATACACGGTAATCTCCCTCACACGGTAATCTCCCTCACACGGTAATCTCCCTCACACGGTAATCTCCCTCACACAGTAATCTCCCTCACACAGTAATCTCCCACAAACAGTAATCTCCCATGCACAGCAATCTCCCACACACAGTAATCTCCCACGAACAGTAATCTCCCGCGCACAGTAATCTCATGCACACAGTAATCTCCCGTGCACAGTAATTTCCCACGCACAGTAATCTCCCATGCACGGTAATCTCTCACACACGGTAATCTCTCACACACGGTAATCTCCCACACACGGTAATCTCCCGCACACAGTAATCTCCCGTGCACGGCAATCTCCTACACACAGTAATCTCCTGCGCACAGTAATATCCCATGCACAGTAATCTCATGCACACAGTAATCTCCCGTGCACAGTAATCTCCCACGCACAGTAATCTCCCGCGCACAGTAATCTCATGCACACAGCAATCTCCCGTGCACAGTAATCTCCCACGCACAGTAATCTCCCACGCACGGTAATCTCTCACACACGGTAATCTCCCACACACAGTAATCTCCCATGCACGGCAATCTCTTGCACACAGTAATCCCCCATGCACAGCAATCTTCCACACACAGTAATCTCCCACGAACAGTAATCTCCGGCGCACAGTAATCTCCTGCACACAGTAATCTCCCGTGCACAATAATCTCCCACGCACAGTAATCTCCCATGCACGGCAATCTCTTGCACACAGTAATCCCCCATGCACAGCAATCTTCCACACACAGTAATCTCCCACGAACAGTAATCTCCGGCGCACAGTAATCTCCTGCTCACGCTAATCTCCCATGCACAGTTATCTTCCGTGCACAGTAATCTCCCACACACAGTAATCTGCCACAAATAGTAATCTCCCATGTACGGTAATCTCCCACGCATGGTAATCTCCTGCACACGGTAATCTCCCACACACAGTAATCTCCCACGCACGGTAATCTCCTGTGTGCAGTAATCTCCCGTGCACGGTAATCTCCCACAAACAGTAATCTCCCATGCACAGCAATCTCCCACACACAGTAATCTCCCGCAAACAGTAATCTCTCGCACATGGTAATCTCCCATGCATGGTAATCTCCCGCACACAGTAATCTCCCATGCACGGTAATCCCCCGCGCACGGTAATCTCCGGTGCAAAGTAATCTACTGCACACTCTATTCTCCCATGCACAGTAATCTCCCATGCACAGTAATCTCCCATGCACAGTAATCTCCCAGACACACTATTCTCCCGCGCACAGTAATCTCCCGCACACAGTAATCTCCTGCACAAAGTAATCTCCCGAACACAGTAATCTCCCACACACACGATTCTCCCGCGCACAGTAATCTCCCATGCACAGTAATTTCCCGTGCACAGTAAAATCCCATACACACTACTCTCCCACGCACAGTAATCTCCGGCAAACACTATTCTCCCGCGCACAGTAATCTCCCGCAAACACTATTCTCCCATGCACAGTAATCTCCCGCGTACGGTAATCTCACTCACACAGTAATCTCCTGCGCACAGTAATCTCCCGTACATGGTAATCCCCCGCACACAGTAATCTCCCACGCACAGTAATCTCCCGCACACAGTAATCTCCTGCGCACAGTAATCTCCCATGCACGGTAATCCCCCACACACAGTAATCTCCTGCGCACAGTAATCTCCTGCGCACAGTAATCTCCCGCGCACAGTAATCTCCCATGCACAGTAATCTCCCATGCACAGTAATCTCCCGCACACAGTAATCTCCCGTGCACGGTAATCCCCCGCACACAGTGATCTGCCACGCACAGTAATCTCACACACACTGTAATCTCCTGCGCAAAGTAATCTCCTGCACACTCTATTCTCCCAGGCACACGAATCTCCCACACACAGTAATATCCCGCACACAGTAATCTCCTGCGCAAAGTAATCTCCTGAACACAGTAATCTCCCACACACACGATTCTCCTGCGCACAGTAATCTCCCGCGCAAAGTAATCTCCGGCACACAGTAATCTCCTGAGCAAAGTAATCTCCCGAACACAGTAATCTCCCACACACACGATTCTCCCGCACACAGTAATCTCCCACGCACAGTAATTTCCCATGCACAGTAATCTCCCACACACACTGTTCTCGTGTGCATAGTAATCTCCCGCAAACACTATTCTCCCGCGCACGGTAATCTCCCGCGCACAGTAATCTCCCGGAAACACTATTCTCCCGCGCATAACAATCTCCCATGCACAGTAATCTCCCGTGAACAGTAATCTCCCAAGCACAGTGATCTCCTCTGCACAGCAATCTCCCGCGCACAGTAATCTCCCGCGCACAGTGATCTCCTCTGCACAGCAATCTCCCATGCACTGTATTCTCCCGCACACGGTAATCTCCAGTGCACAGTAATCTCCCGTGCATGGAATCTCCCATGCACAGTAATCTTCCATGCACAGTAATCTCCAACACACAGTAATCTCCCACACACGGTAATATCCCGCATACAGTAATCTCCCGTGCACTGTAATCTCCCGCACACAGCAATCTCCCGCGCACGGAAATTTCCCGCACACGGTAATCTCCCGCGCACAGTAGTCTCCCATGCACAGTAATCTCCCATGCACAGTAGTCTCCCACGCACAGTAATCTCCCACGCAGAGTAATCTCCCACACACAGTAATCTCCCGCACATGGTAATCTCCCACACACAGTAATCTCCCACGCACAATAATCTCCCACGCACAGTAATCTCCTGTGAACAGTAATCTCCCACGTACAGTAATCTCCTCCGCACAGTAATCTCCCGTGCACAGTGATCTCCCGTGCACAGTAATCTCCCGCGCACGGTAATCTCCCACAAACAGTAATCTCCTGCGCACAGTAATCTCCCGTGCACGGTAATCCCCCGCACACAGTAATCCCCCGCACACAGTAATCTCCCGCACACAGTAATCTCCCGCACACAGTAATCTCCCATGCACAGTACTCTCCCGTGCATAGTAATCTCCCATGCACAGTAATCTCCCGCACACAGTAATCTCCCATGCACGTTAATCCCCTGCGCACGGTAATCCCCCGCACACAGTAATCTCCCACGCACTGTAATCTCACACACACGGTAATCTCCTGCGCAAAGTAATCTCCTGCACACTCTATTCTCACACGCACAGTGATCTCCCACGCACAGTAATCTCCCGCGCACTGTAATCTCCCAGGCACATTATTCTCCCGCACACAGTAATCTCCCGCACACGGTAATCTCCTGTGCAAAGTAATCTCCCGAAGACAGTAATCTCCCACACACACAATTCTCCCGCGCACAGTAATCTCCCACGCACAGTAATTTTCCATGCACAGTAATCTCCCATACACACTATTCTCCCACGCACAGTAATCTCCGGCAAACACTATTCTCCCGTGCACACTAATCTCCCGCAAACACTATTCTCCCGTGCACGGTAATCTCCCACGCACAGTAATCTCCCGCAAACACTATTCGCCCACGCACGGTAATCTCGCGCGCATAACAATCTCCCACACACAGTAATCTCCCGTGAACAATAATCTCCCACGCACAGTGATCTCCTCCGCACAGCAATCTCCCGCACACAGTAATCTCCCATGCACAGTAATCTCCCGCGCACAGTAATCTCCCACACACGGCAATCTCCCATGCACTGTATTCTCCCGCACACGGTAATCTCCCGCGCACGGTAATCTCCCGTGCATGGTAATGTCCCACGCACAGCAATCTCCTGCACACACTATTCTCCCATGCACAGTAATCCCCAGCGCACAGTAATCTCCCACACATGGTAATCTACCGCACACAGTAATCTCCCACACACAGTAATCTCCCACACACAGTAATCTCTCGCGCACGGTAATCTCCACCACACGGTAATCTCCTGCTCACAGTAATCTGCCAGACACAGAAATCTCCCCCACACGATAATCTCCTGTGCACAGTAATCTCCCGCGCACAGTCATCTCCAACACACAGTAGTCTCAAACACACTGTAATCTCCCACGCACGGTAATCTTCCCCCCACGGTAATCTCCCATGCACAGTAATCTCCCGGACACGGTAATCTCCAATGCACAGTAATCTCCCGCGCACGGTAATATCCCACAAACAGTAATCTCCCGCGCACAGTAATCTCCCGTGCACGGTAATCCCCCGCACACAGTAATCTCCCATGCACGGTAATCCCCCGCGCACGGTAATCTCCCGCGCACAGCATTCTCCCGCGCACAGTAATCTCCCGCTCACGGTAATCTCCCGCACACGGTAATCTCCCGCACACGGTAATCTCCCGCACACAGTATCTCCCGCACACGGTAAACTCCCATGCACAGTAATCTCCCGCGCAAAATAATCTCCCACACACAGTAATCTCCCATGCACAGTAATCTTCTCCGAACAGCAATCTCCCACGTACAGCAATCTCCCGTGCACAGTAATCTCCCGCACACAGTAATCTCCCGCACACAGTAATCTCCCGCGCACAGTAATCTCCCGCGCACAGTAATCTCCCGTGCACAGTAATCTCCCGTGCACAATAATCTACCGTGCAAAGTAATCTCCCACACACAGTAATCTCCCGTGCACAGTAATCTCCCACACAAGGTAATCTCCCGTGCACAGTAATCTCCCACACATGGTAATCTCCCGTACTCAGTAATCTCCCATACACGGTAATCTCCCTCACACAGTAATCTCCCTCACACGGTAATCTCCCTCACACAGTAATCTCCCTCACAAAGTAATCTCCCACAAACAGTAATCTCCCATGCACAGCAATCTCCCACACACAGTAATCTCCCACGAACAGTAATATCCCGTGCACAGTAATCTCATGCACACAGTAATCTCCCGTGCACAGTAATCTCCCACGCACAGTAATCTCCCACGCACAGTAATCTCCCGCGCACAGTAATCTCATGCACACAGCAATCTCCCGTGCACAGTAATCTCCCACGCACAGTAATCTCCCACGCACGGTAATCTCTCACACACGGTAATCTCCCACACATGGTAATCTCCCGCACGCAGTAATCTCCCACACACAGTAATCTCCCATGCACGGCAATCTCTTGCACACAGTAATCCCCCATGCACAATAATCTCCCACGCACAGTAATCTCCCACGCACGGTAATCTCTCACTCACGGTAATCTCCCACACACGGTAATCTCCCGCGCATGGTAATCTCACACGCACGGTAATCTCCCGGGCACGGTAATCTCCCGTGCACGTTAGTCTCCCGCACCCAGTAATCTCCCGCACACAGTAATCTCCCACACACAGTTATCTCCCGTGCACGGCAATCTCCTAAACACAGTAATCTCCCGCGCACGGTAATGTCCCGTGCACAGTAATCTCCCGCGCACAGTAATCTCCCATGCACGGCAACCTCCTGCACACAGTAATCTCCCATGCGCAGTAATCTCCCACACACAGTAATCTCCCGCGCACAGTAATCTCCCATGCACGGAAATCTCCCATGCACAGTAATCTACCACGCACAGTAATCTCCCGTGCACAGTAATCTCCCAAATGCGGTAATCTCCCACTCACAGTAATCTCCCGCGCACGGTAATCTCCCGCGCACAGTAATCACCCGCGCACAGTAATCTCCCACACACAGCAATCTCCCGTGCACAGTAATCTCCCGCACACGGTAATCTCCTGCTCACGCTAATCTCCCATGCACAGTTATCTTCCGTGCACAGTAATCTCCCACACACAGTAATCTGCCACAAATAGTAATCTCCCATGTACGGTAATCTCCCATGCACGGTAATCTCCTGCACACGGTAATCTCCCACACACAGTAATCTCCCACGCACGGTAATCTCCCGTGTGCAGTAATCTCCCGTGCACGCTAATCTCCCACAAACAGTAATCTCCCATGCACAGCGATCTCCCACACACAGTAATCTCCCGCAAACAGTAATCTCTCGCACATGGTAATCTCCCATGCATGGTAATCTCCCGCACACAGTAATCTCTCATGCACAGTAATCCCCCGCGCACGGTAATCTCTGGTGCAAAGTAATCTACTGCACACTCTATTCTCCCATGCACAGTAATCTCCCATGCACAGTAATCTCCCAGACACACTATTCTCCCGCGCACAGTAATCTCCCGCGCACAGTAATCTCCCGCACACAGTAATCTCCTGCACAAAGTAATCTCCCGAACACAGTAATCTCCCACACACACGATTCTCCCGCGCACAGTAATCTCCCATGCACAGTAATTTCCCGTGCACAGTAATCTCCCATACACACTACTCTCCCACGCACAGTAATCTCCGGCAAACACTATTCTCCCGCGCACAGTAATCTCCCGCAAACACTATTCTCCCGTGCACGGTAATCTCCCACGCACAGTAATCTCCCGCAAACACTATTCTCCCACGCACAGTAATCTCCCGCGCATAACAATCTCCCACGCACAGTAATCTCCCGTGAACAGTAATCTCCCACGCACAGTGATCTCCTCCACACAGCAATCTCCCGCGCACAGTAATCTCCCGTGCACAGTAATATCCCGCGCACAGTAATCTCCCACACACGGCAATCTCCCACACACGGCAATCTCCCACGCACAGTAATCTCCCACAGACGGTAATCTACCGCACACAGTAATCTCCCACACACAGTAATCTCCCACACACAGTAATCTCCCACACACAGTAATCTCCCGCGCACGGTAATCTCCACCACACGGTAATCTCCTGCGCAGAGTAATTTGCCAAACACAGAAATCTCCCCCACACGGTAATCTCCTGCACACAGTAATCTCCCACACACAGTAATCTCATCCGCACAGCAATCTCCCATGCACAGAAATCTCCCACGCACAGTAATCTCCCGTGCACGGAATCTCCCATGCACAGTAATCTCCCGTGCACAGTAATCTCCCACACAGTAATCTCCCGTGCACAGTAATCTCCCATGCACAGTAATCTCCCGCACACATTAATCTCCCATGCACAGCAATCTCCTGCACACACTATTCTCCCATGCACAGTAATCCCCAGCGCACAGTAATCTCCCACACTCGGTAATCTACCGCACACAGTAATCTCCCACACACAGTAATCTCCCGCGCATGGTAATCTCCACCACACGGTAATCTCCTGCGCACAGTAATCTGCCACACACAGTAATCTCCCACACACAGTAATCTCCCAAACCCGGTAATCTCCCCCACACGGTAATCTCCTGTGCACAGTAATCTCCCACACACAGTAATCTCCCACGCACAGTAATCTCCCACACACAGTAATCTCTCGCACACAGTAATTTCCCATGCACGGTAATCTCCCGTGAATGGAAATCTCCCACGCACAGTAATCTCCCGTGCACAGTAATCTCCCGCACACAGTAATCTCCCATGCAGGGTAATCTCCCGCGCACATTAATCTACCACGCACAGTAATCTCCCGTGCACGGTAATCTCCCAAGCACGGTAATCTCCCGCGCACGGTAATCTTACACGCACAGTAATCTCCCGCACATGGTATTCTCCCATGCAAAATAATCTCCCGTGCATGGTAATCTCCCACACACAGTAATCTCCCGAGCACGGTAATCCCCCGCACACAGTAATCCCCCGCACACAGTAATCTCCCGCACACAGTAATCTCCCACACACAGTAATCTCCCGCACACAGTAATCTCCCGTGCACAGTAATCTCCCGTGCACAGTAATCTCCCGTGCACAGTAATCTCCCGTGCACAGTAATCTCCCATGCACAGTAATCTCCCGCACACATTAATCTCCCATGCACGGTAATCCCCCGCGCACGGTAATCCCCCGCACACAGTAATCTCCCACGCCCAGTAATCACCCAGACACACTATTCTCCCGCGCACAGTAATCTCCCGCACACAGTAATATCCTGCACAAAGTAATCTCCCGAACACAGTAATGTCCCACACACACGATTCTCCCGCGCACAGTAATCTCCCACGCACAGTAATTTCCCGTGCACAGTAATCTCCCACACACACTACTCTCCCACGCACAGTAATCTCCGGCAAACACTATTCTCCCGCGCACAGTAATCTCCCGCAAACACTATTCTCCCACGCACGGTAATCTCGTGCGCATAACAATCTCCCACGCACAGTAATCTCCCGTGAACACTAATCTCCCACGCACAGTGATCTCCTCCGCACAGCAATCTCCCGCGCACAGTAATCTCCCACACACGGTAATCTCCCGCGCACGGTAATCTCCCGTGCACGGTAATCTCCCATGCACAGCAATCTCCTGCACACACTATTTTCCCATGCACAGTAATCCCCAGCACACAGTAATCTCCCACACACGGTAATCTACTGCACACAGTAATCTCCCACAAAACAGTAATCTCCCACACACAGTAATCTCCCGCGCACGGTAATCTCCACCACACGGTAATCTCCTGCGCACAGTAATCTGCCAAACACAGAAATCTCCCCCACACGGTAATCCCCCGTGCACGGTAATCTCCCGTGCACAGCATTCTCCCGCGCACAGTAATCTCCCGCTCACGGTAATCTCCCGCACACGGTAGTCTCCCGAACACGGTAATCTCCCGCACACAGTATCTCCCGCACACAGTAAACTCCCATGCACAGTAATCTCCCACGCAAAATAATCTCCCACGCACAGTAATCTCCCATGCACAGTTATCTTCCGTGCACAGTAATCTCCCACACACAGTAATCTGCCACAAATAGTAATCTCCCATGTACGGTAATCTCCCACACACGGTAATCTCCTGCACACGGTAATCTCCCACACACAGTAATCTCCCACGCACGGTAATCTCCCGTGTGCAGTAATCTCCCGTGCACGGTAATCTCCCACAAACAGTAATCTCCCATGCACAGCAATCTCCCACACAAAGTAATCTCCCGCAAACAGTAATCTCTCGCACATGGTAATCTCCCATGCATGGTAATCTCCCGCACACAGTAATCTCCCATGCACGGTAATCCCCCGCGCACGGTAATATCCGGTGCAAAGTAATCTACTGCACACTCTATTCTCCCATGCACAGTAATCTCCCATGCACAGTAATCTCCCAGACACACTATTCTCCCGCGCACAGTAATCTCCCGCACACAGTAATCTCCTGCACAAAGTAATCTCCCGAACACAGTAATCTCCCACACACACTATTCTCCCGCGCACAGTAATCTCCCATGCACAGTAATTTCCCATGCACAGTAATCTCCCATACACACTACTCTCCCACGCACAGTAATCTCCGGCAAACACTATTCTCCCGCGCACAGTAATCTCCCGCAAACACTATTCTCCCGTGCACGGTAATCTCCCACGCACAGTAATCTCCCGCAAACACTATTCTCCCATGCACGGTAATCTCCCGCGCATAACAATCTCCCACGCACAGTAATCTCCCGTGAACAGTAATCTCCCCGCACAGTGATCTCCTCCACACAGCAATCTTCCGCGCACAGTAATCTCCCGTGCACAGTAATCTCCCGCGCACAGTAATCTCCCACACACGGCAATCTCCCACGCACAGTAATCTCCCACAGACGGTAATCTACCGCACACAGTAATCTCCCACACACAGTAATCTCCCACACACAGTAATCTCCCACACACAGTAATCTCCCGCGCACAGTAATCTCCCATGCACGGAAATCTCCCATGCACAGTAATCTCCCACGCACAGTAATCTCCCGTGCACAGTAATCTCCCAAATGCGGTAATCTCCCACTCACAGTAATCTCCCGCGCACGGTAATCTCCCGCGCACAGTAATCACCCGCGCACAGTAATCTCCCACACACAGCAATCTCCCGTGCACAGTAATCACCCACGCACAGTAATCTCCCACACACGACAATCTCCCGTGCACAGTAATCTCCCGCACACGGTAATCTCCTGCTCACGCTAATCTCCCATGCACAGTTATCTTCCGTGCACAGTAATCTCCCACACACAGTAATCTGCCACAAATAGTAATCTCCCATGTACGGTAATCTCCCATGCACGGTAATCTCCTGCACACGGTAATCTCCCACACACAGTAATCTCCCACGCACGGTAATCTCCCGTGTGCAGTAATCTCCCGTGCACGCTAATCTCCCACAAACAGTAATCTCCCATGCACAGCGATCTCCCACACACAGTAATCTCCCGCAAACAGTAATCTCTCGCACATGGTAATCTCCCATGCATGGTAATCTCCCGCACACAGTAATCTCCCATGCACAGTAATCCCCCGTGCACGGTAATCTCTGGTGCAAAGTAATCTACTGCACACTCTATTCTCCCATGCACAGTAATCTCCCATGCACAGTAATCTCCCAGACACACTATTCTCCCGCGCACAGTAATCTCCCGCGCACAGTAATCTCCCGCACACAGTAATCTCCTGCACAAAGTAATCTCCCGAACACAGTAATCTCCCACACACACGATTCTCCCGCGCACAGTAATCTCCCATGCACAGTAATTTCCCGTGCACAGTAATCTCCCATACACACTACTCTCCCACGCACAGTAATCTCCGGCAAACACTATTCTCCCGCGCACAGTAATCTCCCGCAAACACTATTCTCCCGTGCACGGTAATCTCCCACGCACAGTAATCTCCCGCAAACACTATTCTCCCACGCACAGTAATCTCCCGCGCATAACAATCTCCCACGCACAGTAATCTCCCGTGAACAGTAATCTCCCACGCACAGTGATCTCCTCCACACAGCAATCTCCCGCGCACAGTAATCTCCCGTGCACAGTAATCTCCCGCGCACAGTAATCTCCCACACACGGCAATCTCCCACACACGGCAATCTCCCACGCACAGTAATCTCCCACAGACGGTAATCTACCGCACACAGTAATCTCCCACACACAGTAATCTCCCACACACAGTAATCTCCCACACACAGTAATCTCCCACGCACGGTAATCTCCACCACACGGTAATCTCCTGCGCAGAGTAATTTGCCAAACACAGAAATCTCCCCCACACGGTAATCTCCTGCACACAGTAATCTCCCACACACAGTAATCTCATCCGCACAGCAATCTCCCATGCACAGAAATCTCCCACGCACAGTAATCTCCCGTGCACGGAATCTCCCATGCACAGTAATCTCCCGTGCACAGTAATCTCCCACACAGTAATCTCCCGTGCACAGTAATCTCCCGCACACAGTAATCTCCTGTGCACGGTAAACTCCCATGCACAGCAATCTCCTGCACACACTATTCTCCCATGCACAGTAATCCCCAGCGCACAGTAATCTCCCACACTCGGTAATCTACCGCACACAGTAATCTCCCACACACAGTAATCTCCCGCGCATGGTAATCTCCACCACACGGTAATCTCCTGCGCACAGTAATCTGCCACACACAGTAATCTGCCACACACAGTAATCTCCCACACACAGTAATCTCCCACACACAGTAATCTCCCAAACCCGGTAATCTCCCCCACACGGTAATCTCCTGTGCACAGTAATCTCCCACACACAGTAATCTCCCACACACAGTAATCTCTCGCACACAGTAATTTCCCACGCACGGTAATCTCCCGTGAATGGAAATCTCCCGTGCACAGTAATCTCCCGTGCACAGTAATCTCCCGCACACAGTAATCTCCCATGCAGGGTAATCTCCCGCGCACATTAATCTCCCACGCACAGTAATCTCCCGTGCACGGTAATCTCCCAAGCACGGTAATCTCCCGCGCACGGTAATCTTACACGCACAGTAATCTCCCGCACATGGTATTCTCCCATGCAAAATAATCTCCCGTGCATGGTAATCTCCCACACACAGTAATCTCCCGAGCACGGTAATCCCCCGCACACAGTAATCCCCCGCACACAGTAATCCCCCGCACACAGTAATCCCCCGCACACAGTCATCTCCCGCACACAGTCATCTCCCGCACACAGTCATCTCCCGCACACAGTCATCTCCCGCGCACAGTCATCTCCCGCGCACAGTAATCTCCCGTGCACAGTAATCTCCCGTGCACAGTAATCTCCCGTGCACAGTAATCTCCCATGCACAGTAATCTCCCGCACACATTAATCTCCCATGCACGGTAATCCCCCGCGCACGGTAATCCCCCGCACACAGTAATCTCCCACGCCCAGTAATCACCCAGACACACTATTCTCCCGCGCACAGTAATCTCCCGCACACAGTAATATCCTGCACAAAGTAATCTCCCGAACACAGTAATGTCCCACACACACGATTCTCCCGCGCACAGTAATCTCCCACGCACAGTAATTTCCCGTGCACAGTAATCTCCCACACACACTACTCTCCCACGCACAGTAATCTCCGGCAAACACTATTCTCCCGCGCACAGTAATCTCCCGCAAACACTATTCTCCCACGCACGGTAATCTCGTGCGCATAACAATCTCCCACGCACAGTAATCTCCCGTGAACACTAATCTCCCACGCACAGTGATCTCCTCCGCACAGCAATCTCCCGCGCACAGTAATCTCCCGTGCACAGTAATCTCCCACACACGGTAATCTCCCGCGCACGGTAATCTCCCGTGCACGGTAATCTCCCATGCACAGCAATCTCCTGCACACACTATTCTCCCATGCACAGTAATCCCCAGCACACAGTAATCTCCCACACACGGTAATCTACTGCACACAGTAATCTCCCACAAAACAGTAATCTCCCACACACAGTAATCTCCCGCGCACGGTAATCTCCACCACACGGTAATCTCCTGCGCACAGTAATCTGCCAAACACAGAAATCTCCCCCACACGGTAATCCCCCGTGCACGGTAATCTCCCGTGCACAGCATTCTCCCGCGCACAGTAATCTCCCGCTCACGGTAATCTCCCGCACACGGTAATCTCCCGCACACGGTAATCTCCCGCACACAGTATCTCCCGCACACAGTAAACTCCCATGCACAGTAATCTCCCACGCAAAATAATCTCCCACGCACAGTAATCTCCCATGCACAGTTATCTTCCGTGCACAGTAATCTCCCACACACAGTAATCTGCCACAAATAGTAATCTCCCATGTACGGTAATCTCCCACACACGGTAATCTCCTGCACACGGTAATCTCCCACACACAGTAATCTCCCACGCACGGTAATCTCCCGTGAGCAGTAATCTCCCGTGCACGGTAATCTCCCACAAACAGTAATCTCCAATGCACAGCGATCTCCCACACAAAGTAATCTCCCGCAAACAGTAATCTCTCGCACATGGTAATCTCCCATGCATGGTAATCTCCCGCACACAGTAATCTCCCAAGCACGGTAATCTTCCACGCACAGTAATCTCCCGCACATGGTATTCTCCCATGCACAGTAATTTCCCGCGCATGGTAATCTCCCACACACAGTAATCTCCCGAGCACGGTAATCCCCCGCACACAGTAATCCCCCGCACACAGTAATCGCCCGCACACAGTAATCTCCCGCACACAGTAATCTGCCACACACAGTAATCTCCCATGCACAGTAATCTCCCGTGCACAGTAATCTCCCATGCACAGTAATCTCCCGCACACAGTAATCTCCCATGCACGGTAATCCCCCGCGCACGGTAATCCCCCGCACATAGTAATCTCCCACGCCCAGTAATCTACCAGACACACTATTCACCCGCGCACAGTAATCTCCCGCACACAGTGATATCCTGCACAAAGTAATCTCCCGAACACAGTAATGTCCCACACACACGATTCTCCCACGCACAGCAATCTCCCACGCACAGTAATTTCCCGTGCACAGTAATCTCCCATACACACTACTCTCCCACGCACAGAAATCTCCGGCAAACACTATTCTCCCGCGCACAGTAATCTCCCGCAAACACTATTCTCCCACGCACGGTAATCTCGCGCGCATAACAATCTCCCACGCACAGTAATCTCCCGTGAACACTAAACTCCCGCGCACACTAATCTCCCGCGCACAGTAATCTCCCACACACGGTAATCTCCCGCGCACGGTAATCTCCCATGCACGGTAATCTCCCATGCACAGCAATCTCCTGCACACCCTATTCTCCCATGCACCGTAATCCCCAGCACACAGTAATCTCCCACACACGGTAATCTACCGCACACAGTAATCTCCCACACACAGTAATCTCCCACACACAGTAATCTCCCGCGCACAGTAATCTCCACCACACGGTAATCTCCTGTGCACAGTAATCTGCCAAACACAGAAATCTCCCCCACACGGTAATCACCTGTGAACAGTAATCTCCCACACACAGTAATCTCCTCCGCACAGCAATCTCCCATGCACAGTAATCTCCCATGCACAGTAATCTCCCGTGCACGGAATCTCCCATGCACAGTAATCTCCCGTGCACAGTAATCTCCCACACACAGTAATCTCTCATGCACGGTAATCTCCCGTGCACAGTAATCTCCCACACACAGTAATCTCCCACGCACAGTAATCTCCCACTCACAGTAATCTCCCGTGCACAGTAATCTCCCAAATGCGGTAATCTCCCACACACAGAAATCTCCCGCGCACGGTAATCACCCGCGCACAGTAATCACCCGCGCACAGTAATCTCCCACACACAGCAATCTCCCGTGCACAGTAATCACCCACGCACAGTAATCTCCCACACACGGCAATCTCCCGTGCACAGTAATCTCCCGCACACGGTAATCTCCCGCTCACGCTAATCTCCCATGCACAGTTATCTTCCGTGCACAGTAATCTCCCGCACACAGTAATCTGCCACAAATTGTAATCTCCCATGTACGGTAATCTCCCACGCACGGTAATCTCCTGCACACGGTAATCTCCCACACACAGTATTCTCCCACGCACGGTAATCTCCCGTGTGCAGTAATCTCCCGCGCACGGTAATCTCCCACAAACAGTAATCTCCCATGCACAGCAATCTCCCACACACAGTAATCTCCCGCACACAGTAATCTCCCATGCACGGTAATCCCCCACGCATGGTAATCTCCGGTGCAAAGTAATCTACTGCACACTCTATTCTCCCACGCACAGTAAATCTCCCACACACACAATTCTCCCGCGCACAGTAATCTCCCATGCACAGTAATTTCCCGTGCACAGTAATCTCCCATACACACTCTCCCATGCACAGTAATCTCCGGCAAACACTATTCTCCCGCGCACAGTAATCTCCCGCAAACAATATTCTCCCGTGCACGGTAATCTCCCACGCACAGTAATCTCCCGCAAACACTATTCTCCCACGCACGGTAATCTCCCGCGCATAACAATCTCCCACGCACAGTAATCTCCCGTGAACAGTAATCTCCCACGCACAGTGATCTCCTCCACACAGCATTCTCCCTTGCACAGTAATCTCCCATGCACAGTAATCTCCCGCGCAAAATAATCTCCCACGCACAGTAATCTCCCATGCACAGTAATCTCCTCCGAACAGCAATCTCCCGCGCACAGCAATCTCCCATGCACAGTAATCTCCCGCACACAGTAATCTCCCGCGCACAGTAATCTCCCGCACACAGTAATCTCCTGTGCACAGTAATCTCCCGTGCACAATAATCTAATGTGCAAAGTAATCACCCACACACAGTAATCTCCCGTGCACAGTAATCTCCCGCGCACATTAATCTCCCGTGCACAGTACGCTCGCACGCACGATAATCTCCCACGCACAGTAATCTGTGCACAGTAATCTCGCATGCACGGTAATTTCCGATGCAAAGTAATCTCCCGCGCATGGTAATATCCCATGCAGAGTAATCTCCCATGCACAGTAATCTCCCACTAACGGTAATCTCCCGCACACAGTAATCTCCCGTGCAGGGTAATCTCCCGCGCACATTAATCTCCCACGCACAGTAATCTCCAGTGCACGGTAATCTCCCAAGCACGGTAATCTCCCGTGCACGGTAATCTTCCACGCACAGTAATCTCCCGCACATGGTATTCTCCCATGCACAGTAATTTCCCGCGCATGGTAATCTCCCACACACAGTAATCTCCCGAGCACGGTAATCTCCCACACACAGTAATCTCCCGTGCAGGGTAATCTCCCGCGCACATTAATCTCCCATGCACAGTAATCTCCAGTGCACGGTAATCTCCCAAGCACGGTAATCTCCCGTGCACGGTAATCTTCCACGCACAGTAATCTCCCGCACATGGTATTCTCCCATGCACAGTAATTTCCCGCGCATGGTAATCTCCCACACACAGTAATCTCCCGAGCACGGTATTCCCCCGCACACAGTAATCCCCCGCACACAGTAATCGCCCGCACACAGTAATCTCCCGCAAACAGTAATCTGCCACACACAGTAATCTCCCATGCACAGTAATCTCCCGTGCACAGTAATCTCCCATGCACAGTAATCTCCCGCACACAGTAATCTCCCATGCACGGTAATCCCCCGCGCACGGTTATCCCCCGCACATAGTAATCTCCCACGCCCAGTAATCTCCCAGACACACTATTCACCCGCGCACAGTAATCTCCCGCACACAGTGATATCCTGCACAAAGTAATCTCCCGAACACAGTAATGTCCCACACACACGATTCTCCCACGCACAGTAATCTCCCACGCACAGTAATTTCCCGTGCACAGTAATCTCCCATACACACTACTCTCCCACGCACAGAAATCTCCGGCAAACACTATTCTCCCGCGCACAGTAATCTCCCGCAAACACTATTCTCCCACGCACGGTAATCTCGCGCGCATACCAATCTCCCACGCACAGTAATCTCACGTGAACACTAATCTCCCGCGCACACTAATCTCCCGCGCACAGTAATCTCCCACACACGGTAATCTCCCGCGCACGGTAATCTCCCATGCACGGTAATCTCCCATGCACAGCAATCTCCTGCACACACTATTCTCCCATGCACCGTAATCCCCAGCACACAGTAATCTCCCACACACGGTAATCTACCGCACACAGTAATCTCCCACACACAGTAATCTCCCACACACAGTAATCTCCCGCGCACAGTAATCTCCACCACACGGTAATCTCCTGCGCACAGTAATCTGCCAAACACAGAAATCTCCCCCACACGGTAATCCCCCGCGCACGGTAATCCCCCACGCACAGCATTCTCCCGCGCACAGTAATCTCCCGCTCACGGTAATCTCCCGCACACGGTAATCTCCCGCACACGGTAATCTCCCGCACACAGTATCTCCCGCACACGGTAAACTCCCATGCACAGTAATCTCCCGCGCAAAATAATCTCCCACGCACAGTAATCTCCCATGCACAGTAATCTCCTCCGAACAGCAATCTCCCGCGCACAGCAATCTCCCATGCACAGTAATCTCCCGCGCACAGTAATCTCCCGCACACAGTAATCTCCTGTGCACAGTAATCTCCCGTGCACAATAATCTAATGTGCAAAGTAATCTCCCGTGCACAGTAATCTCCCGTGCACAGTAATCTCCCGTGCACTGTAATCTCCCGCGCACATTAATCTCCCGTGCACAGTACGCTCGCACGCACGATAATCTCCCACGCACAGTAATCTGTGCACAGTAATCTCGCACGCACGGTAATTTCCGATGCAATGTAATCTCCCGCGCATGGTAATATCCCATGCAGAGTAATCTCCCATGCACAGTAATCTCCCACACACGGTAATCTCCTGTGCACAGTAATCTCCCACACACGGCAGTCTCCCACACACAGCAATCTACCACACACAGTAATCTCCCACACACGGTAATCTACCGCACACAGTAATCTCCCACACACAGTAATCTCCCACACACAGTAATCTCCCGCGCACGGTAATCTCCACCACACGGTAATCTCCTGCGCACAGTAATCTGCCAAACACAGAAATCTCCCCCACACGGTAATCCCCCGCGCACGGCAATCCCCCACGCACAGCATTCTCCCGCGCACAGTAATCTCCCGCTCACGGTAATCTCCCGCACACGGTAATCTCCCGCACACGGTAATCTCCCGCACACAGTATCTCCCGCACACGGTAAACTCCCATGCACAGTAATCTCCCGCGCAAAATAATCTCCCACGCACAGTAATCTCCCATGCACAGTAATCTCCTCCGAACAGCAATCTCCCGCGCACAGCAATCTCCCATGCACAGTAATCTCCCGCGCACAGTAATCTCCCGCACACAGTAATCTCCTGTGCACAGTAATCTCCCGTGCACAATAATCTAATGTGCAAAGTAATCTCCCACACACAGTAATCTCCCATGCACAGTAATCTCCTCCGAACAGCAATCTCCCGCGCACAGCAATCTCCCATGCACAGTAATCTCCCGCGCACAGTAATCTCCCGCACACAGTAATCTCCTGTGCACAGTAATCTCCCATGCACAATAATCTAATGTGCAAAGTAATCTCCCACACACAGTAATCTCCCGTGCACAGTAATCTCCCGTGCACAGTAATCTCCCGTGCACAGTAATCTCCCGCGCACATTAATCTCCCGTGCACAGTACGCTCGCACGCACGATAATCTCCCACGCACAGTAATCTGTGCACAGTAATCTCGCACGCACGGTAATTTCCGATGCAAAGTAATCTCCCGCGCATGGTAATATCCCATGCAGAGTAATCTCCCATGCACAGTAATCTCCCACACACGGTAATCTCCTGTGCACAGTAATCTCCCACACACGGCAGTCTCCCACACACAGCAATCTACCACACACAGTAATCTCCCACGCACGGTAATCTCCCACGCACAGTAATCTCCGGTGCACAGTTATCTCCTGTGCACAGTAATCTCCCACACACAGTAATCTCCCACGCACAGTAATCTCCCACACACAGTAATCTCTCGCACACAGTAATCTCCCACGCACGGTAATCTCCCGTGAATGGTAATCTCCCACGCACAGTAATCTCCCGTGCACAGTAATCTCCCACACACAGTAATCTCCCGTGCAAGGTAATCTCCCACACACAGTAATCTCCCGTGCAGGGTAATCTCCCGCGCACATTAATCTCCCACGCACAGTAATCTCCAGTGCACGGTAATCTCCCAAGCACGGTAATCTCCCGTGCACGGTAATCTTCCACGCACAGTAATCTCCCGCACATGGTATTCTCCCATGCACAGTAATTTCCCGCGCATGGTAATCTCCCACACACAGTAATCTCCCGAGCACGGTAATCTCCCACACACAGTAATCTCCCGTGCAGGGTAATCTCCCACGCACATTAATCTCCCATGCACAGTAATCTCCAGTGCACGGTAATCTCCCAAGCACGGTAATCTCCCGTGCACGGTAATCTTCCACGCACAGTAATCTCCCGCACATGGTATTCTCCCATGCACAGTAATTTCCCGCGCATGGTAATCTCCCACGCACAGTAATCTCCCGAGCACGGTATTCCCCCGCACACAGTAATCCCCCGCACACAGTAATCGCCCGCACACAGTAATCTCCCGCACACAGTAATCTGCCACACACAGTAATCTCCCATGCACAGTAATCTCCCGTGCACAGTAATCTCCCATGCACAGTAATCTCCCGCACACAGTAATCTCCCATGCACGGTAATCCCCCGCGCACGGTTATCCCCCGCACATAGTAATCTCCCACGCCCAGTAATCTCCCAGACACACTATTCACCCGCGCACAGTAATCTCCCGCACACAGTGATATCCTGCACAAAGTAATCTCCCGAACACAGTAATGTCCCACACACACGATTCTCCCACGCACAGTAATCTCCCACGCACAGTAATTTCCCGTGCACAGTAATCTCCCATACACACTACTCTCCCCCGCACAGAAATCTCCGGCAAACACTATTCTCCCGCGCACAGTAATCTCCCGCAAACACTATTCTCCCACGCACGGTAATCTCGCGCGCATAACAATCTCCCACGCACAGTAATCTCACGTGAACACTAATCTCCCGCGCACACTAATCTCCCGCGCACAGTAATCTCCCACACACGGTAATCTCCCGCGCACGGTAATCTCCCATGCACGGTAATCTCCCATGCACAGCAATCTCCTGCACACACTATTCTCCCATGCACCGTAATCCCCAGCACACAGTAATCTCCCACACACGGTAATCTACCGCACACAGTAATCTCCCACACACAGTAATCTCCCACACACAGTAATCTCCCGCGCACAGTAATCTCCACCACACGGTAATCTCCTGCGCACAGTAATCTGCCAAACACAGAAATCTCCCCCACACGGTAATCCCCCGCGCACGGTAATCCCCCACGCACAGCATTCTCCCGCGCACAGTAATCTCCCGCTCACGGTAATCTCCCGCACACGGTAATCTCCCGCACACGGTAATCTCCCGCACACAGTATCTCCCGCACACGGTAAACTCCCATGCACAGTAATCTCCCGCGCAAAATAATCTCCCACGCACAGTAATCTCCCATGCACAGTAATCTCCTCCGAACAGCAATCTCCCGCGCACAGCAATCTCCCATGCACAGTAATCTCCCGCGCACAGTAATCTCCCGCACACAGTAATCTCCTGTGCACAGTAATCTCCCGTGCACAATAATCTAATGTGCAAAGTAATCTCCCACACACAGTAATCTCCCGTGCACAGTAATCTCCCGTGCACAGTAATCTCCCGCGCACATTAATCTCCCGTGCACAGTACGCTCGCACGCACGATAATCTCCCACGCACAGTAATCTGTGCACAGTAATCTCGCACGCACGGTAATTTCCGATGCAAAGTAATCTCCCGCGCATGGTAATCTCCCATGCAGAGTAATCTCCCATGCACAGTAATCTCCCACACACGGTAATCTCCTGTGCACAGTAATCTCCCACACACGGCAGTCTCCCACACACAGCAATCTACCACACACAGTAATCTCCCACACACGGTAATCTACCGCACACAGTAATCTCCCACACACAGTAATCTCCCACACACAGTAATCTCCCGCGCACGGTAATCTCCACCACACGGTAATCTCCTGCGCACAGTAATCTGCCAAACACAGAAATCTCCCCCACACGGTAATCCCCCGCGCACGGTAATCCCCCACGCACAGCATTCTCCCGCGCACAGTAATCTCCCGCTCACGGTAATCTCCCGCACACGGTAATCTCCCGCACACGGTAATCTCCCGCACACAGTATCTCCCGCACACGGTAAACTCCCATGCACAGTAATCTCCCGCGCAAAATAATCTCCCACGCACAGTAATCTCCCATGCACAGTAATCTCCTCCGAACAGCAATCTCCCGCGCACAGCAATCTCCCATGCACAGTAATCTCCCGCGCACAGTAATCTCCCGCACACAGTAATCTCCTGTGCACAGTAATCTCCCGTGCACAATAATCTAATGTGCAAAGTAATCTCCCACACACAGTAATCTCCCGTGCACAGTAATCTCCCGTGCACAGTAATCTCCCGTGCACAGTAATCTCCCGCGCACATTAATCTCCCGTGCACAGTACGCTCGCACGCACGATAATCTCCCACGCACAGTAATCTGTGCACAGTAATCTCGCACGCACGGTAATTTCCGATGCAAAGTAATCTCCCGCGCATGGTAATATCCCATGCAGAGTAATCTCCCATGCACAGTAATCTCCCACACACGGTAATCTCCTGTGCACAGTAATCTCCCACACACGGCAGTCTCCCACACACAGCAATCTACCACACACAGTAATCTCCCACGCACGGTAATCTCCCATGCACAGTAATCTCCGGTGCACAGTTATCTCCTGTGCACAGTAATCTCCCACACACAGTAATCTCCCACGCACAGTAATCTCCCACACACAGTAATCTCTCGCACACAGTAATCTCCCACGCACGGTAATCTCCCGTGAATGGAAATCTCCCACGCACAGTAATCTCCCGTGTACAGTAATCTCCCACACACAGTAATCTCCCGTGCAAGGTAATCTCCCACACACAGTAATCTCCCGTGCAGGGTAATCTCCCGCGCACATTAATCTCCCACGCACAGTAATCTCCAGTGCACGGTAATCTCCCAAGCACGGTAATCTCCCGTGCACGGTAATCTTCCACGCACAGTAATCTCCCGCACATGGTATTCTCCCATGCACAGTAATTTCCCGCGCATGGTAATCTCCCACACACAGTAATCTCCCGAGCATGGTAATCCCCCGCACACAGTAATCCCCCGCACACAGTAATCTCCCGCACACAGTAATCTCCCGCACACAGTAATCTGCCACACACAGTAATCTCCCATGCACAGTAATCTCCCGCACACAGTAATCTCCCATGCACGGTAATCCCCTGCGCACGGTAATACCCCGCACACAGTAATCTCCCACGCCCAGTAATCTCCCAGACACACTATTCACCCGCGCACAGTAATCTCCCACACACAGTGATATCCTGCACAAAGTAATCTCCCGAACACAGTAATGTCCCACACACACGATTCTCCCACGCACAGTAATCTCCCACGCACAGTAATTTCCCGTGCACAGTAATCTCCCATACACACTACTCTCCCACGCACGGAAATCTCCGGCAAACACTATTCTCCCGCGCACAGTAATCTCCCGCAAACACTATTCTCCCACGCACGGTAATCTCGCGCGCGTAACAATCTCCCACGCACAGTAATCTCCCGTGAACACTAATCTCCCGCGCACACTAATCTCCCGCGCACAGTAATCTCCCACAGACGGTAATCTCCCGCGCACGGTAATCTCCCGTGCACGGTAATCTCCCATGCACAGCAATCTCTTGCACACACTATTCTCCCATGCACCGTAATCCCCAGCACACAGTAATCTCCCACACACGGTAATCTACCGCACACAGTAATCTCCCACACACAGTAATCTCCCACACACAGTAATCTCCCGCGCACAGTAATCTCCACCACACGGTAATCACCTGCGCACAGTAATCTGCCAAACACAGAAATCTCCCCCACACGGTAATCACCTGTGAACAGTAATCTCCCACACACAGTAATCTCCTCCGCACAGCAATCTCCCATGCACAGTAATCTCCCATGCACAGTAATCTCCCATGCACGGAATCTCCCATGCACAGTAATCTCCCGTGCACAGTAATCTCCCACACACAGTAATCTCTCATGCACGGTAATCTCCCGTGCACAGTAATCTCCCACACACAGTAATCTCCCACGCACAGTAATCTCCCACTCACAGTAATCTCCCGTGCACAGTAATCTCCCAAATGCGGTAATCTCCCACTCACAGAAATCTCCCGCGCACGGTAATCTCCCGCACACACTAATCACCCGCACACAGTAATCACCCGCGCACAGTAATCTCCCACACACAGCAATCTCCCGTGCACAGTAATCACCCTCGCACAGTAATCTCCCACACACGGCAATCTCCCATGCACAGTAATCTCCCGCACACGGTAATCTCCCGCTCACGCTAATCTCCCATGCACAGTTATCTTCCGTGCACAGTAATCTCCCGCACACAGTAATCTGCCACAAATTGTAATCTCCCATGTACGGTAATCTCCCACGCACGGTAATCTCCTGCACACGGTAATCTCCCACACACAGTAATCTCCCACGCACGGTAATCTCCCGTGTGCAGTAATCTCCCGCGCACGGTAATCTCCCACAAACAGTAATCTCCCATGCACAGCAATCTCCCACACACAGTAATCTCCCGCACACAGTAATCTCCCATGCACGGTAATCCCCCACGCATGGTAATCTCCGGTGCAAAGTAATCTACTGCACACTCTATTATCCCATGCACAGTAATCTCCCACGCACAGTAAATCTCCCACACACACGATTCTCCCGCGCACAGTAATCTCCCACGCACAGTAATTTCCCGCGCACAGTAATCTCCCACGCACAGTAATCTCCCGCAAACACTATTCTCCCACGCACGGTAATCTCCCGCGCATAACAATCTCCCACGCACAGTAATCTCCCGTGAACAGTAATCTCCCACGCACAGTGATCTCCTCCACACAGCATTCTCCCTTGCACAGTAATCTCCCATGCACAGTAATCTCCCGCGCACATTAATCTCCCACACACGGCAATCTCCCACGCACAGTAATCTCCCACAGACGGTAATCTACCGCACACAGTAATCTCCCACACACAGTAATCTCCCACACAGAGTAATCTCCCGCGCACGGTAATCTCCACCACACGGTAATCTCCTGCGCACAGTAATCTCCCACACACAGTAATCTCATCCGCACAGCAATCTCCCATGCACAGTAATCTCCCATGCACAGTAATCTCCCGTGCATGGAATCTCCCAAGCACAGTAATCTCCAGTGCACAGTAATCTCCCAAGCACGGTAATCTCCCAAGCACGGTAATCTTCCACGCACAGTAATCTCCCGCACATGGTATTCTCCCATGCACAGTAATCACCCGCGCATGGTAATCTCCCACACACAGTAATCTCCCGAGCACGGTAATCCACCGCACACAGTAATCCCCCGCACGCAGTAATCCCCCGCACGCAGTAATCTCCCGCACACAGTAATCTCCCGCACACAGTAATCTCCCGCGCACAGTAATCTCCCGTGCACAGTAATCTCCCGTGCACAGTAATCTCCCATGCACAGTAATCTCCCGCAAACAGTAATGTCCCATGCACGGTAATCCCCCGCGCATGGTAATCCCCCGCACACAGTAATCTCCCACGCCCAGTAATCTCCCAGACACACTATTCTCCCGCGGACAGTAATCTCCCGCACACAGTGATATCCTGCACAAAATAATCTCCCGAACACAGTAATGTCCCACACACACGATTCTCCCGCGCACAGTAATCTCCCACGCACAGTAATTTCCCGTGCAGAGTAATCTCCCATACACACTACTCTCCCACGCACAGTAATCTCCGGCAAACACTATTCTCCCGCGCACAGTAATCTCCCGCAAACACTATTCTCCCACGCACGGTAATCTCGCGCGCATAACAATCTCCCACGCACAGTAATCTCCCCTGAACACTAATCTCCCATGCACAGTGATCTCCTCTGCACAGCAATCTCCCGCGCACAGTAATCTCCCGCGCACAGTAATCTCCCACACACGGTAATCTCCCGCG
The DNA here is from genome assembly GCF_017639515.1 of Carcharodon carcharias. Classification (NCBI taxonomy): domain Eukaryota; kingdom Metazoa; phylum Chordata; class Chondrichthyes; order Lamniformes; family Lamnidae; genus Carcharodon; species Carcharodon carcharias. Next base: position 93,533,812 of record NC_054481.1, read on the forward strand.
CACGGTAATCTCCCGTGCACGGTAATCTCCCACTCACAGAAATCTCCCACGCACAGTAATCTCCCACTCACAGTAATCTCCCGTGCACAGTAATCTCCCAAATGCGGTAATCTCCCACTCACAGAAATCTCCCGCGCACGGTAATCTCCCGCGCACAGTAATCACCCGCGCACAGTAATCACCCGCGCACAGTAATCTCCCACACACAGCAATCTCCCATGCACAGTAATCACCCACGCACAGTAATCTCCCACACACGGCAATCTCCCATGCACAGTAATCTCCCGCACACGGTAATCTCCCGCTCACGCTAATCTCCCATGCACAGTTATCTTCCGTGCACAGTAATCTCCCGCACACAGTAATCTGCCACAAATTGTAATCTCCCATGTACGGTAATCTCCCACGCACGGTAATCTCCTGCACACGGTAATCTCCCACACACAGTAATCTCCCACGCACGGTAATCTCCCGTGTGCAGTAATCTCCCGCGCACGGTAATCTCCCACAAACAGTAATCTCCCATGCACAGCAATCTCCCACACACAGTAATCTCCCGCAAACAGTAATCTCTCGCACACAGTAATCTCCCATGCACGGTAATCCCCCACGCATGGTAATCTCCGGTGCAAAGTAATCTACTGCACACTCTATTCTCCCATGCACAGTAATCTCCCACGCACAGTAAATCTCCCACACACACGATTCTCCCGCGCACAGTAATCTCCCACGCACAGTAATTTCCCGTGCACATTAATCTCCCATACACACTCTCCCATGCACAGTAATCTCCGGCAAACACTATTCTCCCGCGCACAGTAATCTCCCGCAAACAATATTCTCCCGTGCACGGTAATCTCCCACGCACAGTAATCTCCCGCAAACACTATTCTCCCACGCACGGTAATCTCCCGCGCATAACAATCTCCCACGCACAGTAATCTCCCGTGAACAGTAATCTCCCACGCACAGTGATCTCCTCCACACAGCATTCTCCCTTGCACAGTAATCTCCCATGCACAGTAATCTCCCGCGCACATTAATCTCCCACACACGGCAATCTCCCACGCACAGTAATCTCCCACAGACGGTAATCTACCGCACACAGTAATCTCCCACACACAGTAATCTCCCACACAGAGTAATCTCCCGCGCACGGTAATCTCCACCACACGGTAATCTCCTGCGCACAGTAATCTCCCACACACAGTAATCTCATCCGCACAGCAATCTCCCATGCACAGTAATCTCCCATGCACAGTAATCTCCCATGCACAGTAATCTCCCGTGCATGTAATCTCCCATGCACAGTAATCTCCAGTGCACAGTAATCTCCCAAGCACGGTAATCTCCCAAGCACGGTAATCTTCCACGCACAGTAATCTCCCGCACATGGTATTCTCCCATGCACAGTAATCACCCGCGCATGGTAATCTCCCACACACAGTAATCTCCCGAGCACGGTAATCCCCCGCACACAGTAATCCCCCGCACGCAGTAATCCCCCGCACACAGTAATCTCCCGCACACAGTAATCTCCCGCACACAGTAATCTCCCACACACAGTAATCTCCCACACACAGTAATCTCCCGTGCACAGTAATCTCCCGTGCACAATAATCTCCCGTGCACAGTAATCTCCCATGCACAGTAATCTCCCGCACACAGTAATATCCCATGCACGGTAATCCCCCGCGCATGGTAATCCCCCGCACACAGTAATCTCCCACGCCCAGTAATCTCCCAGACACACTATTCTCCCGCGGACAGTAATCTCCCGCACACAGTGATATCCTGCACAAAATAATCTCCCGAACACAGTAATGTCCCACACACACGATTCTCCCACGCACAGTAATCTCCCACGCACAGTAATTTCCCGTGCACAGTAATCTCCCATACACACTACTCTCCCACACACAGTAATCTCCGGCAAACACTATTCTCCCGCGCACAGTAATCTCCCGCAAACACTATTCTCCCACGCACGGTAATCTCGCGCGCATAACAATCTCCCACGCACAGTAATCTCCCCTGAACACTAATCTCCCATGCACAGTGATCTCCTCTGCACAGCAATCTCCCGCGCACAGTAATCTCCCGCGCACAGTAATCTCCCGCGCACAGTAATCTCCCACACACGGTAATCTCCCGCGCACGGTAATCTCCCGTGCACGGTAATCTCCCATGCACAGAAATCTCCTGCACACACTATTCTCCCATGCACAGTAATCCCCAGCACACAGTAATCTCCCACACACGGTAATCTACCGCACACAGTAATCTCCCACACACAGTAATCTCCCACACACAGTAATCTCCCGCGCACGGCAATCTCCACCACACGGTAATCTCCTGCGCACAGTAATCTGCCAAACACAGAAATCTCCCCCACACGGTAATCACCTGTGAACAGTAATCTCCCACACACAGTAATCTCCTCCGCACAGCAATCTCCCATGCACAGTAACCTCCCTTTCTCAGTAATCTCCCGTGCACGGAATCTCCCATGCACAGTAATCTCCTGTGCACAGTAATCTCCCACACACAGTAATCTCCCATGCACGGTAATCTCCCGTGCACAGTAATCTCCCACACACAGTAATCTCCCACGCACAGTAATCTCCCACTCACAGTAATCTCCCGTGCACAGTAATCTCCCAAATGCGGAAATCTCCAACTCACAGAAATCTCCCGCGCACGGTAATCTCCCGCGCACGGTAATCTCCCGCGCACAGTAATCACCCGCGCACAGTAATCTCCCACACACAGCAATCTCCCATGCACAGTAATCACCCACGCACAGTAATCTCCCACACACGGCAATCTCCCGTGCACAGTAATCTCCCGCACACGGTAATCTCCCGCTCACGCTAATCTCCCATGCACAGTTATCTTCCGTGCACAGTAATCTCCCGCACACAGTAATCTGCCACAAATAGTAATCTCCCATGTACGGTAATCTCCCACGCACGGTAATCTCCTGCACACGGTAATCTCCCAGACACAGTAATCTCCCACGCACGGTAATCTCCCACAAACAGTAATCTCCCATGCACAGCAATCTCCCACACACAGTAATCTCCCGCAAACAGTAATCTCTCGCACACGGTAATCTCCCATGCATGGTAATCTTCCGCACACAGTAATCTCCCATGCACGGTAATCCCCCGCGCATGGTAATCTCCGGTGCAAAGTAATCTACTGCACACTCTATTCTCCCATGCACAGTAATCTCCCACGCACAGTAATCTCCCAGACACACTATTCTCCCGTGCACAGTAATCTCCTGCACACAGTAATCTCCTGCGCAAAGTAATCTCCCGAACACAGTAATCTCCCACACACACGATTCTCCCGCGCACAGTAATCTCCCACGCACAGTAATTTCCCGTGCACAGTAATCTCCCATACACACTCTCCCATGCACAGTAATCTCCGGCAAACACTATTCTCCCACGCACAGTAATCTCCCGCAAACACTATTCTCCCACGCACGGTAATCTCCCGTGCATAACAATCTCCCACGCACAGTAATCTCCCGTGAACAGTAATCTCCCACGCACAGTGATCTCCTCCACACAGCATTCTCCCGTGCACAGTAATCTCCCATGCACAGTAATCTCCCGCGCACATTAATCTCCCACACACGGCAATCTCCCACGCACAGTAATCTCCCACAGACGGTAATCTACCGCACACAGTAATCTCCCACACACAGTAATCTCCCACGCACAATAATCTCCCGCACACGGTAATCTCCATCACACGGTAATCTCCTGCGCACTGTAATCTCCCACACACAGTAATCTCATCCGCACAGCAATCTCCCATGCACAGCAATCTCCCATGCACAGTAATCTCCCGTGCATGGAATCTCCCATGCACAGTAATCTCCAGTGCACAGTAATCTCCCAAGCACGGTAATCTCCCGCGCACGGTAATCTTCCACGCACAGTAATCTCCCGCACATGGTATTCTCCCATGCACAGCAATCTCCCGCGCATGGTAATCTCCCACACACAGTAATCTCCCGAGCACGGTAATCCCCCGCACACAGTAATCCCCCGCACACAGTACTCTCCCGCACACAGTACTCTCCCGCACACAGTAATCTCCCACACACAGTAATCTCCCGTGCACAGTAATCTCCCGTGCACAGTAATCTCCCATGCACAGTAATCTCCCGCACACAGTAATCTCCCATGCACGGTAATCCCCCGCGCACGGTAATCCCCCGCACACAGTAATCTCCCACGCCCAGTAATCTCCCAGACACACTATTCTCCCGCGGGCAGTAATCTCCCGCACACAGTGATATCCTGCACAAAATAATCTCCCGAACACAGTAATGTCCCACACACACGATTCTCCCACGCACAGTAATCTCCCACGCACAGTAATTTCCCGTGCACAGTAATCTCCCATACACACTACTCTCCCACGCACAGTAGTCTCCGGCAAACACTATTCTCCCGCGCTCAGTAATCTCCCGCAAACACTATTCTCCCACGCACGGTAATCTCGCGCGCATAACAATCTCCCACGCACAGTAATCTCCCGTGAACACTAATATCCCATGCACAGTGATCTCCTCTGCACAGCAATCTCCCGCGCACAGTAATCTCCCGCGCACACTAATCTCCCGCGCACAGTAATCTCCCACACACGGTAATCTCCCGCGCACGGTAATCTCCCGTGCACGGTAATCTCCCATGCACAGAAATCTCCTGCACACACTATTCTCCCATGCACAGTAATCCCCAGCACACAGTAATCTCCCACACACGGTAATCTGCCGCACACAGTAATCTCCCACACACAGTAATCTCCCGCACACAGTAATCTCCCGCACACAGTAATCTCCCGCGCACGGTAATCTCCACCACACGGTAATCTCCTGCGCACAGTAATCTGCCAAACACAGAAATCTCCCCCACACGGTAATCACCTGTGAACAGTAATCTCCCACACACAGTAATCTCCTCCGCACAGCAATCTCCCATGCACAGCAATCTCCCATGCACAGTAATCTCCCTTGCACAGTAATCTCCCATGCACAGTAATCTCCTGTGCACAGTAATCTCCCACACACAGTAATCTCCCATGCACGGTAATCTCCCACACAGAGTAATCTCCCACACACAGTAATCTCCCACGCACAGTAATCTCCCACTCACAGTAATCTCCCGTGCACAGTAATCTCCCAAATGCGGTAATCTCCAACTCGCAGAAATCTCCCGCGCACGGTAATCTCCCGTGCACAGTAATCACCCGCGCACAGTAATCTCCCACACACAGCAATCTCCCATGCACAGTAATCACCCACGCACAGTAATCTCCCACACACGGCAATCTCCCGTGCACAGTAATTTCCCGCACACGGTAATCTCCCGCTCATGCTAATCTCCCATGCACAGTTATCTTCCGTGCACAGTAATCTCCCGCACACAGTAATCTGCCACAAATAGTAATCTCCCATGTACGGTAATCTCCCACGCATGGTAATCTCCTGCACACGGTAATCTCCCACACACAGTAATCTCCCACGCACGGTAATCTCCCGTGTGCAGTAATCTCCCGTGCACGGTAATCTCCCACAAACAGTAATCTCCCATGCACAGCAATCTCCCACACACAGTAATCTCCCGCAAACAGTAATCTCTCGCACACGGTAATCTCCCATGCATGGTAATCTCCCACACACAGTAATCTCTCATGCACGGTAATCCCCCACGCATGGTAATCTCCGGTGCAAAGTAATCTACTGCACACTCTATTCTCCCATGCACAGTAATCTCCCACGCACAGTAATCTCCCAGACACACTATTCTCCCGCGCACAGTAATCTCCCGCACACAGTAATCTCCTGCGCAAGGTAATCTCCCGAACACAGTAATCTCCCACACACACGATTCTCCCGCACACAGTAATCTCCCACGCACAGTAATTTCCCGTGCACAGTAATCTCCCATACACACTCTCCCATGCACAGTAATCTCCGGCAAACACTATTCTCCCGCGCACAGTAATCTCCTGCAAACAATATTCTCCCGTGCACGGTAATCTCCCACGCACAGTAATCTCCCGCAAACACTATTCTCCCACGCACGGTAATCTCCCGCGCACATTAATCTCCCACACATGGCAATCTCCCACGCACAGTAATCTCCCACAGACGGTAATCTCCCACACACAGTAATCTCCCACACACAGTAATCTCCCACACACAGTAATTTCCCGCGCACGGTAATCTCCACCACACGGTAATCTCCTGCGCACAGTAATCTCCCACACACAGTAATCTCATCCGCACAGCAGTCTCCCATGCACAGTAATCTCCCATGCACAGTAATCTCCCGTGCATGGAATCTCCCATGCACAGTAATCTCCAGTGCACAGTAATCTCCCAAGCACGGTAATCTCCCAAGCACGGTAATCTTCCACGCACAGTAATCTCCCGCACATGGTATTCTCCCATGCACAGTAATCTCCCGCGCATGGTAATCTCCCACACACAGTAATCTCCCGAGCACGGTAATCCCCCGCACACAGTAATCCCCCGCACACAGTAATCTCCCGCACACAGTAATCTCCCGCACACAGTAATCTCCCGCACACAGTAATCTCTCACACACAGTAATCTCCCATGCACAGTAATCTCCCGTGCACAGTAATCTCCCATGCACAGTAATCTCCCGCACACAGTAATCTCCCATGCACGGTAATCCCCCGCGCACGGTAATCCCCCGCACACAGTAATCTCCCACGCCCAGTAATCTCCCAGACACACTATTCTCCCGCGCACAGTAATCTCCCGCACACAGTGATATCCTGCACAAAATAATCTCCCGAACACAGTAATGTCCCACACACACGATTCTCCCACACACAGTAATCTCCCACACACAGTAATTTCCCGTGCACAGTAATCTCCCATATACACTACTCTCCCACGCACAGTAATCTCCGGCAAACACTATTCTCCCGCGCACAGTAATCTCCCGCAAACACTATTCTCCCACGCACAGTAATCTCGCGCGCATAACAATCTCCCACGCACAGTAATCTCCCATGAACACTAATCTCCCACGCACAGTGATCTCCTCCGCACAGCAATCTCCCGCGCACAGTAATCTCCCGCGCACACTAATCTCCCACGCACACTAATCTCCCGCGCACAGTAATCTCCCACACACGGTAATCTCCCACGCACGGTAATCTCCCGTGCACGGTAATCTCCCATGCACAGAAATCTCCTGCACACACTATTCTCCCATGCACAGTAATCCCCAGCACACGGTAATCTCCCACACACGGTAATCTACCGCACACAGTAATCTCCCACACACAGTAATCTCCCACACACAGTAATCTCCCGCGCACAGTAATCTCCACCACACGGTAATCTCCTGCGCACAGTAATCTGCCAAACACAGAAATCTCCCCCACACGGTAATCACCTGTGAACAATAATCTCCCACACACAGTAATCTCCTCCGCACAGCAATCTCCCATGCACAGTAATCTCCCAAGCACAGTAATCTCCCGTGCACGGAATCTCCCATGCACAGTAATCTCCTGTGCACAGTAATCTCCCACACACAGTAATCTCCCATGCACGGTAATCTCCCGTGCACAGTAATCTCCCACACACAGTAATCTCCCACGCACAGTAATCTCCCACTCACAGTAATCTCCCGTGCACAGTAATCTCCCAAATGCGGTAATCTCCAACTCACAGAAATCTCCCGCGCACGGTAATCTCCCGCGCACAGTAATCACCCGCGCACAGTAATCTCCCACACACAGCAATCTCCCATGCACTGTAATCACCCACGCACAGTAATCTCCCACACACGGCAATCTCCTGTGCACAGTAATCTCCCGCACACGGTAATCTCCCGCTCACGCTAATCTCCCATGCACAGTTATCTTCCGTGCACAGTAATCTCCCGCACACAGTAATCTGCCACAAATAGTAATCTCCCATGTACGGTAATCTCCCACGCACGGTAATCTCCTGCACATGGTAATCTCCCACACACAGTAATCTCCCACGCACGGTAATCTCCCGTGTGCAGTAATCTCCCGCGCACGCTAATCTCCCACAAACAGTAATCTCCCATGCACAGCAATCTCCCACACACAGTAATCTCCCGCAAACAGTAATCTCTCGCACACGGTAATCTCCCATGCATGGTAATCTCCCGCACACAGTAATCTCCCATGCACGGTAATCCCCCGCGCATGGTAATCTCCGGTGCAAAGTAATCTACTGCACACTCTATTCTCCCATGCACAGTAATCTCCCACGCACAGTAATCTCCCAGACACACTATTCTCCCGTGCACAGTAATCTCCCGCACACAGTAATCTCCTGCGCAAAGTAATCTCCCGAACACAGTAATCTCCCACACACACGATTCTCCCGCGCACAGTAATCTCCCACACACAGTAATTTCCCGTGCACAGTAATCTCCCATACACACTCTCCCATGCACAGTAATCTCCGGCAAACACTATTCTCCCGCGCACAGTAATCTCCCGCAAACAATATTCTCCCGTGCACGGTAATCTCCCACGCACAGTAATCTCTCGCAAACACTATTCTCCCACGCACGGTAATCTCCCGTGCATAACAATCTCCCACGCACAGTAATCTCCCGTGAACAGTAATCTCCCACGCACAGTGATCTCCTCCACACAGCATTCTCCCGTGCACAGTAATCTCCCATGCACAGTAATCTCCCGCGCACATTAATCTCCCACACACGGCAATCTCCCACGCACAGTAATCTCCCACAGACGGTAATCTACCGCACACAGTAATCTCCCACACACAGTAATCTCCACCACACAGTAATCTCCCGCGCACGGTAATCTCCACCACACGGTAATCTCCTGCGCACAGTAATCTCCCACACACAGTAATCTCATCCGCACAGCAATCTCCCATGCACAGTAATCTCCCATGCACAGTAATCTCCCGTGCATGGAATCTCCCATGCACAGTAATCTCCAGTGCACAGTAATCTCCCAAGCACGGTAATCTCCCGCGCACGGTAATCTTCCACGCACAGTAATCTCCCGAGCACGGTAATCCCCCGCACACAGTAATCTCCCGCACACAGTAATCTCCCGCACACAGTAATCTCCCACACACAGTAATCTCCCACACACAGTAATCTCCCATGCACAGTAATCTCCCGTGCACAGTAATCTCCCATGCACAGTAATCTCCCGCACACAGTAATCTCCCATGCACGGTAATCCCCCGCGCACGGTAATCTCCCGCACACAGTAATCTCCCACGCTCAGTAATCACCCAGACACACTATTCTCCCGCGCACAGTAATCTCCCGCACACAGTAATATCCTGCACAAAGTAATCTCCCGAACACAGTAATGTCCCACACACACGATTCTCCCGTGCACAGTAATCTCCCACGCACAGTAATTTCCCGTGCACAGTAATCTCCCACACACACTACTCTCCCATGCACAGTAAACTCCGGCAAACACTATTCTCCCGCGCACAGTAATCTCCCGCAAACACTATTCTCCCACGCACGGTAATCTCGCGCGCATAACAATCTGCCACGCACAGTAATCTCCCGTGAACACTAATCTCCCACGCACAGTGATCTCCCGCGCACAGTAATCTCCCGTGCACAGTAATCTCCCGTGCACATTAATCTCCCACACACGGTAATCTCCCGCGCACGGTAATCTCCCGTGCACGGTAATCTCCCATGCACAGCAATCTCCTGCACACACTATTCTCCCATGCACAGTAATCCCCAGCACACAGTAATCTCCCACACACGGTAATCTACCGCACACAGTAATCTCCCACACACAGTAATCTCCCACACACAGTAATCTCCCGCGCACGGTAATCTCCACCACACGGTAATCTCCTGCGCATAGTAATCTGCCAAACACAGAAATCTCGCCCACACGGTAGTCCCCCGCGCACGGTAATCCCCCGCGCACAACATTCTCCCGCGCACAGTAATCTCCCGCTCACGGTAATCTCCCGCACACGGTAATCTCCCGCACACGGTAATCTCCCGCACACGGTAAACTCCCATGCACAGTAATCTCCCGCGCAAAATAATCTCCCACGCACAGTAATCTCCCATGCACAGTAATCTCCTCCGAACAGCAATCTCCCGCGCACAGCAATCTCCCATGCACAGTAATCTCCCGCACACAGTAATCTCCCGCGAACAGTAATCTCCCGCACACAGTAATCTCCTGTGCACAGTAATCTCCCGTGCACAATAATCTAATGTGCAAAGTAATCTCCCACACACAGTAATCTCCCGTGCACAGTAATCTCCCGCGCACATTAATCTCCCGTGCACAGTACGCTCGCACGCACGATAATCTCCCACGCACAGTAATCTGTGCACAGTAATCTCGCACGCACGGTAATTTCCGATGCAAAGTAATCTCCCGCGCATGGTAATATCCCATGCAGAGTAATCTCCCATGCACAGTAATCTCCCACACACGGTAATCTCCTGTGCACAGTAATCTCCCACACACGGCAGTCTCCCACACACAGCAATCTACCACACACAGTAATCTCCCACGCACGGTAATCTCCCATGCACAGTAATCTCCGGTGCACAGTTATCTCCTGTGCACAGTAATCTCCCACACACAGTAATCTCCCACGCACAGTAATCTCCCACGCACAGTAATCTCTCGCACACAGTAATCTCCCACGCACGGTAATCTCCCGTGAATGGTAATCTCCCACGCACAGTAATCTCCCGTGCACAGTAATCTCCCACACACAGTAATCTCCCGTGCAAGGTAATCTCCCACACACAGTAATCTCCCGTGCAGGGTAATCTCCCGCGCACATTAATCTCCCACGCACAGTAATCTCCAGTGCACGGTAATCTCCCAAGCACGGTAATCTCCCGTGCACGGTAATCTTCCACGCACAGTAATCTCCCGCACATGGTATTCTCCCATGCACAGTAATTTCCCGCGCATGGTAATCTCCCACACACAGTAATCTCCCGAGCACGGTAATCTCCCACACACAGTAATCTCCCGTGCAGGGTAATCTCCCGCGCACATTAATCTCCCATGCACAGTAATCTCCAGTGCACGGTAATCTCCCAAGCACGGTAATCTCCCGTGCACGGTAATCTTCCACGCACAGTAATCTCCCGCACATGGTATTCTCCCATGCACAGTAATTTCCCGCGCATGGTAATCTCCCACACACAGTAATCTCCCGAGCACGGTAATCCCCCGCACACAGTAATCCCCCGCACACAGTAATCTCCCGCACACAGTAATCTCCCGCACACAGTAATCTCCCGCACACAGTAATCTGCCACACACAGTAATCTGCCATGCACAGTAATCTCCCATGCACAGTAATCTCCCATGCACAGTAATCTCCCGCACACAGTAATCTCCCATGCACGGTAATCCCCCACGCACGGTAATCCCCCGCACATAGTAATCTCCCACGCCCAGTAATCTCCCAGACACACTATTCACCCGCACACAGTGATATCCTGCACAAAGTAATCTCCCGAACACAGTAATGTCCCACACACACGATTCTCCCACACACAGTAATCTCCCACGCACAGTAATTTCCCGTGCACAGTAATCTCCCATACACACTACTCTCCCACGCACAGAAATCTCCGGCAAACACTATTCTCCCGCGCACAGTAATCTCCCGCAAACACTATTCTCCCACGCACGGTAATCTCGCGCGCATAACAATCTCCCACGCACAGTAATCTCCCGTGAACACTAATCTCCCGCGCACACTAATCTCCCGCGCACAGTAATCTCCCACACACGGTAATCTCCCGCGCACGGTAATCTCCCGTGCACGGTAATCTCCCATGCACAGCAATCTCCTGCACACACTATTCTCCCATGCACCGTAATCCCCAGCACACAGTAATCTCCCACACACGGTAATCTACCGCACACAGTAATCTCCCACACACAGTAATCTCCCACACACAGTAATCTCCCGCGCACAGTAATCTCCACCACACGGTAATCTCCTGCGCACAGTAATCTGCCAAACACAGAAATCTCCCCCACACGGTAATCACCTGTGAACAGTAATCTCCCACACACAGTAATCTCCTCCGCACAGCAATCTCCCATGCACAGTAATCTCCCATGCACAGTAATCTCCCGTGCACGGAATCTCCCATGCACAGTAATCTCCCGTGCACAGTAATCTCCCACACACAGTAATCTCTCATGCACGGTAATCTCCCGTGCACAGTAATCTCCCACACACAGTAATCTCCCACGCACAGTAATCTCCCACTCACAGTAATCTCCCGTGCACAGTAATCTCCCAAATGCGGTAATCTCCCACTCACAGAAATCTCCCGCGCACGGTAATCTCCCGCGCACAGTAATCACCCGCGCACAGTAATCTCCCACACACAGCAATCTCCCGTGCACAGTAATCACCCACGCACAGTAATCTCCAACACACGGCAATCTCCCATGCACAGTAATCTCCCGCACACGGTAATCTCCCGCTCACGCTAATCTCCCATGCACAGTTATCTTCCGTGCACAGTAATCTCCCGCACACAGTAATCTGCCACAAATTGTAATCTCCCATGTACGGTAATCTCCCACGCACGGTAATCTCCTGCACACGGTAATCTCAAACACACAGTAATCTCCCACGCACGGTAATCTCCCGTGTGCAGTAATCTCCCGCGCACGGTAATCTCCCACAAACAGTAATCTCCCATGCACAGCAATCTCCCACACACAGTAATCTCCCGCAAACAGTAATCTCCCGCACACAGTAATCTCCCATGCACGGTAATCCCCCACGCATGGTAATCTCCGGTGCAAAGTAATCTACTGCACACTCTATTCTCCCATGCACAGTAATCTCCCACGCACAGTAAATCTCCCACACACACGATTCTCCCGCGCACAGTAATCTCCCACGCACAGTAATTTCCCGTGCACAGTAATCTCCCATACACACTCTCCCATGCACAGTAATCTCCGGCAAACACTATTCTCCCGCGCACAGTAATCTCCCGCAAACAATATTCTCCCGTGCACGGTAATCTCCCACGCACAGTAATCTCCCGCAAACACTATTCTCCCACGCACGGTAATCTCCCGTGCATAACAATCTCCCACGCACAGTAATCTCCCGTGAACAGTAATCTCCCACGCACAGTGATCTCCTCCACACAGCATTCTCCCTTGCACAGTAATCTCCCATGCACAGTAATCTCCCGCGCACATTAATCTCCCACACACGGCAATCTCCCACGCACAGTAATCTCCCACAGACGGTAATCTACCGCACACAGTAATCTCCCACACACAGTAATCTCCCACACAGAGTAATCTCCCACGCACGGTAATCTCCACCACACGGTAATCTCCTGCGCACAGTAATCTCCCACACACAGTAATCTCATCCGCACAGCAATCTCCCATGCACAGTAATCTCCCATGCACAGTAATCTCCCGTGCATGGAATATCCCATGCAGAGTAATCTCCAGTGCACAGTAATCTCCCAAGCACGGTAATCTCCCAAGCACGGTAATCTTCCACGCACAGTAATCTCCCGCACATGGTATTCTCCCATGCACAGTAATCTCCCGCGCATGGTAATCTCCCACACACAGTAATCTCCCGAGCACGGTAATCCCCAGCACACAGTAATCTCCCACACACGGTAATCTACCGCACACAGTAATCTCCCACACACAGTAATCTCCCACACACAGTAATCTCCCGCGCACGGTAATCTCCACCACACGGTAATCTCCTGCGCACAGTAATCTGCCAAACACAGAAATCTCCCCCACACGGTAATCCCCCGCGCACGGTAATCCCCCACGCACAGCATTCTCCCGCGCACAGTAATCTCCCGCTCACAGTAATCTCCCGCACACGGTAATCTCCCGCACACGGTAATCTCCCGCACACAGTATCTCCCGCACACGGTAAACTCCCATGGACAGTAATCTCCCGTGCAAAATAATCTCCCACGCACAGTAATCTCCCATGCACAGTAATCTCCTCCGAACAGCAATCTCCCGCGCACAGCAATCTCCCATGCACAGTAATCTCCCGCGCACAGTAATCTCCCGCACACAGTAATCTCCTGTGCACAGTAATCTCCTGTGCACAGTAATCTCCCGTGCACAATAATCTAATGTGCAAAGTAATCTCCCACACACAGTAATCTCCCGTGCACAGTAATCTCCCGTGCACAGTAATCTCCCGCGCACATTAATCTCCCGTGCACAGTACGCTCGCACGCACGATAATCTCCCACGCACAGTAATCTGTGCACAGTAATCTCGCACGCACGGTAATTTCCGATGCAAAGTAATCTCCCGCGCATGGTAATATCCCATGCAGAGTAATCTCCCATGCACAGTAATCTCCCACACACGGTAATCTCCTGTGCACAGTAATCTCCCACACACGGCAGTCTCCCACACACAGCAATCTACCACACACAGTAATCTCCCACGCACGGTAATCTCCCATGCACAGTAATCTCCGGTGCACAGTAATCTCCTGTGCACAGTAATCTCCCACACACAGTAATCTCCTGCGCACAGTAATCTCCCACACACAGTAATCTCTCGCACACAGTAATCTCCCACGCACGGTAATCTCCCGTGAATGGAAATCTCCCACGCACAGTAATCTCCCGTGTACAGTAATCTCCCACACACAGTAATCTCCCGTGCAAGGTAATCTCCCGTGCAGGGTAATCTCCCGCGCACATTAATCTCCCACGCACAGTAAACTCCAGTGCACGGTAATCTCCCAAGCACGGTAATCTCCCGTGCACGGTAATCTTCCACGCACAGTAATCTCCCGCACATGGTATTCTCCCATGCACAGTAATTTCCCGCGCATGGTAATCTCCCACACACAGTAATCTCCCGAGCACGGTAATCCCCCGCACACAGTAATCCCCCGCACACAGTAATCGCCCGCACACAGTAATCTCCCGCACACAGTAATCTGCCACACACAGTAATCTCCCATGCACAGTAATCTCCCGTGCACAGTAATCTCCCATGCACAGTAATCTCCCGCACACAGTAATCTCCCATGCACGGTAATCCCCCGCGCACGGTAATCCCCCGCACACAGTAATCTCCCACGCCCAGTAATCTCCCAGACACACTATTCACCCGCGCACAGTAATCTCCCACACACAGTGATATCCTGCACAAAGTAATCTCCCGAACACAGTAATGTCCCACACACACGATTCTCCCACGCACAGCAATCTCCCACGCACAGTAATTTCCCGTGCACAGTAATCTCCCATACACACTACTCTCCCACGCACAGAAATCTCCGGCAAACACTATTCTCCCACGCACAGTAATCTCCCGCAAACACTATTCTCCCACGCACGGTAATCTCGCGCGCATAACAATCTCCCACGCACAGTAATCTCCCGCGCACAGTAATCTCCCGCGCACACTAATCTCCCGCGCACAGTAATCTCCCACAGACGGTAATCTCCCGCGCACGGTAATCTCCCGTGCACGGTAATCTCCCATGCACAGCAATCTCCTGCACACACTATTCTCCCATGCACCGTAATCCCCAGCACACAGTAATCTCCCACACACGGTAATCTACCGCACACAGTAATCTCCCACACACAGTAATCTCCCACACACAGTAATCTCCCGCGCACAGTAATCTCCACCACACGGTAATCTCCTGCGCACAGTAATCTGCCAAACACAGAAATCTCCCCCACACGGTAATCACCTGTGAACAGTAATCTCCCACACACAGTAATCTCCTCCGCACAGCAATCTCCCATGCACAGTAATCTCCCATGCACAGTAATCTCCCGTGCACGGAATCTCCCATGCACAGTAATCTCCCGTGCACAGTAATCTCCCACACACAGTAATCTCTCATGCACGGTAATCTCCCGTGCACAGTAATCTCCCACACACAGTAATCTCCCACGCACAGTAATCTCCCACTCACAGTAATCTCCCGTGCACAGTAATCTCCCAAATGCGGTAATCTCCCACTCACAGAAATCTCCCGCGCACGGTAATCTCCCGCGCACAGTAATCACCCGCGCACAGTAATCACCCGCGCACAGTAATCTCCCACACACAGCAATCTCCCGTGCACAGTAATCACCCACGCACAGTAATCTCCCACACACGGCAATCTCCCATGCACAGTAATCTCCCGCACACGGTAATCTCCCGCTCACGCTAATCTCCCATGCACAGTTATCTTCCGTGCACAGTAATCTCCCGCACACAGTAATCTGCCACAAATTGTAATCTCCCATGTACGGTAATCTCCCACGCACGGTAATCTCCTGCACACGGTAATCTCCCACACACAGTAATCTCCCACACACGGTAATCTCCCGTGTGCAGTAATCTCCCGTGCACGGTAATCTCCCACAAACAGTAATCTCCCATGCACAGCAATCTCCCACAC
Source organism: Carcharodon carcharias (assembly GCF_017639515.1). Taxonomy (NCBI): domain Eukaryota; kingdom Metazoa; phylum Chordata; class Chondrichthyes; order Lamniformes; family Lamnidae; genus Carcharodon; species Carcharodon carcharias. The sequence goes on from NC_054481.1 coordinate 93,550,325, forward strand.
ACAGTAATCTCCCGCAAACAGTAATCTCTCGCACACGGTAATCTCCCATGCATGGTAATCTCCCGGACACAGTAATCTCCCATGCACGGTAATCCCCCACGCATGGTAATCTCCGGTGCAAAGTAATCTACTGCACACTCTATTCTCCCATGCACAGTAATCTCCCACGCACAGTAAATCTCCCACACACACGATTCTCCCGCGCACAGTAATCTCCCACGCACAGTAATTTCCCGTGCACAGTAATCTCCCATACACACTCTCCCATGCACAGTAATCTCCGGCAAACACTATTCTCCCGCGCACAGTAATCTCCCGCAAACAATATTCTCCCGTGCACGGTAATCTCCCACGCACAGTAATCTCCCGCAAACACTATTCTCCCACGCACGGTAATCTCCCGCGCATAACAATCTCCCACGCACAGTAATCTCCCGTGAACAGTAATCTCCCACGCACAGTGATCTCCTCCACACAGCATTCTCCCTTGCACAGTAATCTCCCATGCACAGTAATCTCCCGCGCACATTAATCTCCCACACACGGCAATCTCCCACGCACAGTAATCTCCCACAGACGGTAATCTACCGCACACAGTAATCTCCCACACACAGTAATCTCCCACACAGAGTAATCTCCAGCGCACGGTAATCTCCACCACACGGTAATCTCCTGCGCACAGTAATCTCCCACACACAGTAATCTCATCCGCACAGCAATCTCCCATGCACAGTAATCTCCCATGCACAGTAATCTCCCGTGCATGGAATCTCCCATGCACAGTAATCTCCAGTGCACAGTAATCTCCCAAGCACGGTAATCTCCCAAGCACAGTAATCTTCCACGCACAGTAATCTCCCGCACATGGTATTCTCCCATGCACAGTAATCTCCCGCGCATGGTAATCTCCCACACACAGTAATCTCCCGAGCACGGTAATCCCCCGCACACAGTAATCCCCCGCACACAGTAATCCCCTGCACACAGTAATCTCCCACACACAGTAATCTCCCGCACACAGTAATCTCCCGCACACAGTAATCTCCCACACACAGTAATCTCCCACACACAGTAATCTCCCATGCACAGTAATCTCCCGTGCACAGTAATCTCCCATGCACAGTAATCTCCCGCACACAGTAATATCCCATGCACGGTAATCCCCCGCGCACGGTAATCCCCCGCACACAGTAATCTCCCACGCCCAGTAATCTCCCAGACACACTATTCTCCCGCGGACAGTAATCTCCCGCACACAGTGATATCCTGCACAAAATAATCTCCCGAACACAGTAATGTCCCACACACACGATTCTCCCACGCACAGTAATCTCCCACGCACAGTAATTTCCCGTGCACAGTAATCTCCCATACACACTACTCTCCCACGCACAGTAGTCTCCGGCAAACACTATTCTCCCGCGCACAGTAATCTCCCGCAAACACTATTCTCCCACGCACGGTAATCTCGCGCGCATAACAATCTCCCACACACGGTAATCTCCCACGCACGGTAATCTCCCGCGCACGGTAATCTCCCGCGCACGGTAATCTCCCACAAACAGTAATCTCCCATGCACAGCAATCTCCCACACACAGTAATCTCCCGCAAACAGTAATCTCTCGCACACGGTAATCTCCCATGCATGGTAATCTCCCGCACACAGTAATCTCCCATGCACGGTAATCCCCCACGCATGGTAATCTCCGGTGCAAAGTAATCTACTGCACACTCTATTCTCCCATGCACAGTAATCTCCCACGCACAGTAAATCTCCCACACACACGATTCTCCCGCGCACAGTAATCTCCCACGCACAGTAATTTCCCGTGCACTGTAATCTCCCATACACACTCTCCCATGCACAGTAATCTCCGGCAAACACTATTCTCCCGCGCACAGTAATCTCCCGCAAACAATATTCTCCCGTGCACGGTAATCTCCCACGCACAGTAATCTCCCGCAAACACTATTCTCCCACGCACGGTAATCTCCCGCGCATAACAATCTCCCACGCACAGTAATCTCCCGTGAACAGTAATCTCCCACGCACAGCGATCTCCTCCACACAGCATTCTCCCTTGCACAGTAATCTCCCATGCACAGTAATCTCCCGCGCACATTAATCTCCCACACACGGCAATCTCCCACGCACAGTAATCTCCCACAGACGGTAATCTACCGCACACAGTAATCTCCCACACACAGTAATCTCCCACACAGAGTAATCTCCCGCGCACGGTAATCTCCACCACACGGTAATCTCCTGCGCACAGTAATCTCCCGCACACAGTAATCTCCCACACACAGTAATCTCCCACACACAGTAATCTCCCACGCACAGTAATCTCCCGTGCACAGTAATCTCCCATGCACAGTAATCTCCCGCACACAGTAATATCCCATGCACGGTAATCCCCCGCGCATGGTAATCCCCCGCACACAGTAATCTCCCACGCCCAGTAATCTCCCAGACACACTATTCTCCCGCAGACAGTAATCTCCCGCACACAGTGATATCCTGCACAAAATAATCTCCCGAACTCAGTAATGTCCCACACACACGATTCTCCCACACACAGTAATCTCCCACGCACAGTAATTTCCCGTGCACAGTAATCTCCCATACACACTACTCTCCCACGCACAGTAATCTCCGGCAAACACTATTCTCCCGCGCACAGTAATCTCCCGCAAACACTATTCTAACACGCACGGTAATCTCGCGCGCATAACAATCTCCCACGCACAGTAATCTCCCCTGAACACTAATCTCCCATGCACAGTGATCTCCTCTGCACAGCAATCTCCCGCGCACAGTAATCTCCCGCGCACAGTAATCTCCCACACACGGTAATCTCCCGCGCACGGTAATCTCCCGTGCACGGTAATCTCCCATGCACAGAAATCTCCTGCACACACTATTCTCCCATGCACAGTAATCCCCAGCACACAGTAATCTCCCACACACGGTAATCTACCGCACACAGTAATCTCCCACACACAGTAATCTCCCACACACAGTAATCTCCCGCGCACGGTAATCTCCACCACACGGTAATCTCCTGCGCACAGTAATCTGCCAAACACAGAAATCTCCCCCACACGGTAATCACCTGTGAACAGTAATCTCCCACACACAGTAATCTCCTCCGCACAGCAATCTCCCATGCACAGTAACCTCCCTTTCTCAGTAATCTCCCGTGCACGGAATCTCCCATGCACAGTAATCTCCTGTGCACAGTAATCTCCCACCCACAGTAATCTCCCATGCACGGTAATCTCCCGTGCACAGTAATCTCCCACACACAGTAATCTCCCACACACAGTAATCTCCCACGCACAGTAATCTCCCACTCACAGTAATCTCCCGTGCACAGTAATCTCCCAAATGCGGTAATCTCCAACTCACAGAAATCTCCCGCGCACGGTAATCTCCCGCGCACGGTAATCTCCCGCGCACAGTAATCACCCACGCACAGTAATCTCCCACACACGGCAATCTCCTGTGCACAGTAATCTCCCGCACACGGTAATCTCCCGCACACGCTAATCTCCCATGCACAGTTATCTTCCGTGCACAGTAATCTCCCGCACACAGTAATCTGCCACAAATAGTAATCTCCCATGTACGGTAATCTCCCACGCACGGTAATCTCCTGCACACGGTAATCTCCCACACACAGTAATCTCCCACGCACGGTAATCTCCCGTGTGCAGTAATCTCCCGCGCATGCTAATCTCCCACAAACAGTAATCTCCCATGCACAGCAATCTCCCACACACAGTAATCTCCCGCAAACAGTAATCTCTCGCACACGGTAATCTCCCATGCATGGTAATCTTCCGCACACAGTAATCTCCCATGCACGGTAATCCCCCGCGCATGGTAATCTCCGGTGCAAAGTAATCTACTGCACACTCTATTCTCCCATGCACAGTAATCTCCCACGCACAGTAATCTCCCAGACACACTATTCTCCCGTGCACAGTAATCTCCTGCACACAGTAATCTCCTGCGCAAAGTAATCTCCCGAACACAGTAATCTCCCACACACACGATTCTCCCGCGCACAGTAATCTCCCACGCACAGTAATTTCTCGTGCACAGTAATCTCCCATACACACTCTCCCATGCACAGTAATCTCCGGCAAACACTAATCTCCCGCAAACAATATTCTCCCGTGCACGGTAATCTCCCACGCACAGTAATCTCCCGCAAACACTATTCTCCCACGCACGGTAATCTCCCGTGCATAACAATCTCCCACGCACAGTAATCTCCCGTGAACAGTAATCTCCCACGCACAGTGATCTCCTCCACACAGCATTCTCCCGTGCACAGTAATCTCCCATGCACAGTAATCTCCCGCGCACATTAATCTCCCACACATGGTAATCTCCCACACACAGTAATCTCCCACGCACAATAATCTCCCGCACACGGTAATCTCCACCACACGGTAATCTCCTGCGCACTGTAATCTCCCACACACAGTAATCTCATCCACACAGCAATCTCCCATGCACAGTAATCTCCCATGCACAGTAATCTCCCGTGCATGGAATCTCCCATGCACAGTAATCTCCAGTGCACAGTAATCTCCCAAGCACGGTAATCTCCCGCGCACGGTAATCTTCCACGCACAGTAATCTCCCGCACATGGTATTCTCCCATGCACAGTAATCTCCCGCGCATGGTAATCTCCCACACACAGTAATCTCCCGAGCACGGTAACCCCCCGCACACAGTAATCCCCCGCACACAGTAATCTCCCGCACACAGTAATCTCCCGCACACAGTAATCTCCCACACACAGTAATCTCCCATGCACAGTAATCTCCCGTGCACAGTAATCTCCCATGCACAGTAATCTCCCGCACACAGTAATCTCCCATGCACGGTAATCCCCCGCGCACGGTAATCCCCCGCACACAGTAATCTCCCACGCCCAGTAATCTCCCAGACACACTATTCTCCCGCGGGCAGTAATCTCCCGCACACAGTGATATCCTGCACAAAATAATCTCCCGAACACAGTAATGTCCCACACACACGATTCTCCCACGCACAGTAATCTCCCACGCACAGTAATTTCCCGTGCACAGTAATCTCCCATACACACTACTCTCCCACGCACAGTAGTCTCCGGCAAACACTATTCTCACGCGCTCAGTAATCTCCCGCAAACACTATTCTCCCACGCACGGTAATCTCGCGCGCATAACAATCTCCCACGCACAGTAATCTCCCGTGAACACTAATATCCCATGCACAGTGATCTCCTCTGCACAGCAATCTCCCGCGCACAGTAATCTCCCGCGCACACTAATCTCCCGCGCACAGTAATCTCCCACACACGGTAATCTCCCGCGCACGGTAATCTCCCGCGCACGGTAATCTCCCGCGCACGGTAATCTCCCGTGCACGGTAATCTCCCATGCACAGAAATCTCCTGCACACACTATTCTCCCATGCACAGTAATCCCCAGCACACAGTAATCTCCCACACACGGTAATCTACCGCACACGGTAATCTACCGCACACAGTAATCTCCCACACACAGTAATCTCCCACACACAGTAATCTCCCGCGCACGGTAATCTCCACCACACGGTAATCTCCTGCGCACAGTAATCTGCCAAACACAGAAATCTCCCCCACACGGTAATCACCTGTGAACAGTAATCTCCCACACACAGTAATCTCCTCCGCACAGCAATCTCCATGCACAGTAATCTCCCATGCACAGTAATCTCCCGTGCACGGAATCTCCCATGCACAGTAATCTCATGTGCACAGTAATCTCCCACACACAGTAATCTCCCATGCACGGTAATCTCCCGTGCACAGTAATCTCCCACACACAGTAATCTCCCACGCACAGTAATCTCCCACGCACAGTAATCTCCCGTGCACAGTAATCTCCCAAATGCGGTAATCTCCAACTCACAGAAATCTCCCGCGCACGGTAATCTCCCGTGCACAGTAATCACCCGCGCACAGTAATCTCCCACACACAGCAATCTCCCACGCACAATAATCTCCCACACACGGCAATCTCCCGTGCACAGTAATCTCCCGCACACGGTAATCTCCCGCTCACGCTAATCTCCCATGCAGTTATCTTCCATGCACAGTAATCTCCCGCACACAGTAATCTGCCACAAATAGTAATCTCCCATGATCGGTAATCTCCCACGCACGGTAATCTCCTGCACACGGTAATCTCCCACACACAGTAATCTCCCACGCACGGTAATCTCCCGTGTGCAGTAATCTCCCGCGCACGGTAATCTCCACACAAACAGTAATCTCCCATGCACAGCAATCTCCCACACACAGTAATCTCCCGCAAACAGTAATCTCTCGCACACGGTAATCTCCCATGCATGGTAATCTCCCATGCACGGTAATCCCCCGCGCACGGTAATCTCCAGTGCAAAGTAATCTACTGCACAATCTATTCTCCCATGCACAGTAATCTCCCACGCACAGTAATCTCCCAGACACACTATTCTCCCGCGCACAGTAATCTCCCGCACACAGTAATCTCCTGCGCAAAGTAATCTCCCAAACACAGTAATCTCCCACAAACACGATTCTCCCGCGCACAGTTATCTCCCACGCACAGTAATTTCCCGTGCACAGTAATCTCCCATACACACTCTCCCATGCACAGTAATCTTCGGCAAACACTATTCTCCCGTGCACGGTAATCTCCCAAGCACAGTAATCTCCCGCAAACACTATTCGCCCACGCACGGTAATCTCCCGTGCATAACAATCTCCCACGCACAGTAATCTCCCGTGAACAGTAATCTCCCACGCACAGTGATCTCCTCCACACAGCATTCTCCCGTGCACAGTAATCTCCCATGCACAGTAATCTCCCGCGCACATTAATCACCCACACACGGCAATCTCCCACGCACAGTAATCTCCCACAGACGGTAATCTACCGCACACAGTAATCTCCCACACACAATAATCTCCCACACACAGTAATCTCCCACACACAGTAATCTCCCACGCACGGTAATCTCCCACGCACGGTAATCTCCACCACACGGTAATCTCCTGCGCACAGTAATCTCCCACGCACAGTAATCTCATCTGCACAGCAATCTCCCATGCACAGTAATCTCCCATGCGCAGTAATCTCCCGTGCATGGAATCTCCCATGCACAGTAATCTCACGTGCATGGTAATCTCCCGCACACAGTAATCTCCCGTGCATGGTAATCTCCCATGCACCGCAATCTCCTGCACACACTATTCTCCCATGCACAGTAATCCCCAGCGCACAGTAATCTCCCACACTCGGTAATCTCCCAAACCTGGTAATCTCCCCCACACGGTAATCTCCTGCGCACGGTAATCTCCTGCGCACAGTAATCTCCCACACACAGTAATCTCCCACACACAGTAATCTCCCACACACAGTAATCTCTCGCACACAGTAATCTCCCACGCACGGTAATCTCCCGTGAATGGAAATCTCCCGCGCACAGTAATCTCCCGTGCACAGTAATCTCCTACACACAGTAATCTCCCGTGCACAGTAATCTCCCGCACACAGTAATCTCCCGCACACAGTAATCTCTCACACACAGTAATCTCCCATGCACAGTAATCTCCCGTGCACAGTAATCTCCCATGCACAGTAATCTCCCGCACACAGTAATCTCCCATGCACGGTAATCCCCCGCGCACGGTAATCCCCCGCACACAGTAATCTCCCACGCCCAGTAATCTCCCAGACACACTATTCTCCCGCGCACAGTAATCTCCCGCACACAGTGATATCCTGCACAAAATAATCTCCCGAACACAGTAATGTCCCACACACACGATTCTCCCACACACAGTAATCTCCCACACACAGTAATTTCCCGTGCACAGTAATCTCCCAAATACACTACTCTCCCACGCACAGTAATCTCCGGCAATAACTATTCTCCCGCGCACAGTAATCTCCCGCAAACACTATTCTCCCACGCACGGTAATCTCGCGCGCATAACAATCTCCCACGCACAGTAATCTCCCGTGAACACTAATCTCCCACGCACAGTGATCTCCTCCGCACAGCAATCTCCCGCGCACACTAATCTCCCGCGCACACTAATCTCCCGCGCACACTAATCTCCCGCGCACAGTAATCTCCCACACACGGTAATCTCCCACGCACGGTAATCTCCCGTGCACGGTAATCTCCCATGCACAGAAATCTCCTGCACACACTATTCTCCCATGCACAGTAATCCCCAGCACACAGTAATCTCCCACACACGGTAATCTACCGCACACAGTAATCTCCCACACACAGTAATCTCCCACACACAGTAATCTCCCGCGCACAGTAATCTCCACCACACGGTAATCTCCTGTGCACAGTAATCTGCCAAACACAGAAATCTCCCCCACACGGTAATCACCTGTGAACAGTAATCTCCCACACACAGTAATCTCCTCCGCACAGCAATCTCCCATGCACAGTAATCTCCCAAGCACAGTAATCTCCCGTGCACGGAATCTCCCGTGCACAGTAATCTCCTGTGCACAGTAATCTCCCACACACAGTAATCTCCCATGCACGGTAATCTCCCGTGCACAGTAATCTCCCACACACAGTAATCTCCCACGCACAGTAATCTCCCACTCACAGTAATCTCCCGTGCACAGTTATCTCCCAAATGCGGTAATCTCCAACTCACAGAAATCTCCCGCGCACGGTAATCTCCCGCGCACAGTAATCACCCGCGCACAGTAATCTCCCATACACAGCAATCTCCCATGCACTGTAATCACCCACGCACAGTAATCTCCCACACACGGCAATCTCCTGTGCACAGTAATCTCCCGCACACGGTAATCTCCCGCTCACGCTAATCTCCCATGCACAGTTATCTTCCGTGCACAGTAATCTCCCGCACACAGTAATCTGCCACAAATTGTAATCTCCCATGTACGGTAATCTCCCACGCACGGTAATCTCCTGCACACGGTAATCTCCCACACACAGTAATCTCCCACGCACGGTAATCTCCCGTGTGCAGTAATCTCCCGCGCACGCTAATCTCCCACAAACAGTAATCTCCCATGCACAGCAATCTCCCACACACAGTAATCTCCCGCAAACAGTAATCTCTCGCACACGGTAATCTCCCATGCATGGTAATCTCCCGCACACAGTAATCTCCCATGCACGGTAATCCCCCGCGCATGGTAATCTCCGGTGCAAAGTAATCTACTGCACACTCTATTCTCCCATGCACAGTAATCTCCCACGCACAGTAATCTCCCAGACACACTATTCTCCCGTGCACAGTAATCTCCCGCACACAGTAATCTCCTGCGCAAAGTAATCTCCCGAACACAGTAATCTCCCACACACACGATTCTCCCGCGCACAGTAATCTCCCACGCACAGTAATTTCCCGTGCACAGTAATCTCCCATACACACTCTCCCATGCACAGTAATCTCCGGCAAACACTATTCTCCCGCGCACAGTAATCTCCCGCAAACAATATTCTCCCGTGCACGGTAATCTCCCACGCACAGTAATCTCCCGCAAACACTATTCTCCCACGCACGGTAATCTCCCGTGCATAACAATCTCCCACGCACAGTAATCTCCCGTGAACAGTAATCTCCCACGCACAGTGATCTCCTCCACACAGCATTCTCCCGTGCACAGTAATCTCCCATGCACAGTAATCTCTCGCGCACATTAATCTCCCACACACGGCAATCTCCCACGCACAGTAATCTCCCACAGACGGTAATCTACCGCGCACCGTAATCTCCACCACACGGTAATCTCCTGCGCACAGTAATCTCCCACACACAGTAATCTCATCCGCACAGCAATCTCCCATGCACAGTAATCTCCCATGCACAGTAATCTCCCGTGCATGGAATCTCCCATGCACAGTAATCTCCAGTGCACAGTAATCTCCCAAGCACGGTAATCTCCCGCGCACGGTAATCTTCCACGCACAGTAATCTCCCGAGCACGGTAATCCCCCGCACACAGTAATCCCCCGCACACAGTAATCTCCCGCAGACAGTAATCTCCCGCACACAGTAATCTCCCATGCACAGTAATCTCCCATGCACGGTAATCCCCCGCGCACGGTAATCCCCCGCACACAGTAATCTCCCACGCTCAGTAATCTCCCAGACACACTATTCTCCCGCGCACAGTAATCTCCCGCACACAGTGATATCCTGCACAAAATAATCTCCCGAACACAGTGATGTCCCACACACACAATTCTCCCACGCACAGTAATCTCCCACGCATAGTAATTTCCCGTGCACAGTAATCTCCCATACACACTACTCTCCCACGCACAGTAATCTCCGGCAAACACTATTCTCCCGCGCACAGTAATCTCCCGCAAACACTATTCTCCCACGCACGGTAATCTCGCGCGCATAACAATCTCCCACGCACAGTAATCTCCCGTGAACAGTAATCTCCCACGCACAGTGATCTCCTCCACACAGCATTCTCCCGTGCACAGTAATCTCCCATGCACAGTAATCTCCCGCGCAAAATAATCTCCCGCGCACGGTAATCACCCGCGCACGGTAATCTCCCGCGCACGGTAATCTCCCGCGCACGGTAATCTCCCGTGCACGGTAATCTCCCATGCACAGAAATCTCCTGCACACACTATTCTCCCATGCACAGTAATCCCCAGCACACAGTAATCTCCCACACACGGTAATCTACCGCACACGGTAATCTACCGCACACAGTAATCTCCCACACACAGTAATCTCCCACACACAGTAATCTCCCGCGCACGGTAATCTCCACCACACGGTAATCTCCTGCGCACAGTAATCTGCCAAACACAGAAATCTCCCCCACACGGTAATCACCTGTGAACAGTAATCTCCCACACACAGTAATCTCCTCCGCACAGCAATCTCCCATGCACAGTAATCTCCCATGCACAGTAATCTCCCGTGCACGGAATCTCCCATGCACAGTAATCTCATGTGCACAGTAATCTCCCACACACAGTAATCTCCCATGCACGGTAATCTCCCGTGAACAGTAATCTCCCACACACAGTAATCTCCCACGCACAGTAATCTCCCACGCACAGTAATCTCCCGTGCACAGTAATCTCCCAAATGCGGTAATCTCCAACTCACAGAAATCTCCCGCGCACGGTAATCTCCCGTGCACAGTAATCACCCGCGCACAGTAATCTCCCACACACAGCAATCTCCCACGCACAATAATCTCCCACACACGGCAATCTCCCGTGCACAGTAATCTCCCGCACACGGTAATCTCCCGCTCACGCTAATCTCCCATGCAGTTATCTTCCGTGCACAGTAATCTCCCGCACACAGTAATCTGCCACAAATAGTAATCTCCCATGATCGGTAATCTCCCACGCACGGTAATCTCCTGCACACGGTAATCTCCCACACACAGTAATCTCCCAAGCACGGTAATCTCCCGTGTGCAGTAATCTCCCGCGCACGGTAATCTCCACACAAACAGTAATCTCCCATGCACAGCAATCTCCCACACACAGTAATCTCCCGCAAACAGTAATCTCTCGCACACGGTAATCTCCCATGCATGGTAATCTCCCGCACACAGTAATCTCCCATGCACGGTAATCCCCCGCGCACGGTAATCTCCGGTGCAAAGTAATCTACTGCACAATCTATTCTCCCATGCACAGTAATCTCCCACGCAGAGTAATCTCCCAGACACACTATTCTCCCGCGCACAGTAATCTCCCGCACACAGTAATCTCCTGCGCAAAGTAATCTCCCAAACACAGTAATCTCCCACAAACACGATTCTCCCGCGCACAGTTATCTCCCACGCACAGTAATTTCCCGTGCACAGTAATCTCCCATACACACTCTCCCATGCACAGGAATCTTCGGCAAACACTATTCTCCCGTGCACGGTAATCTCCCAAGCACAGTAATCTCCCGCAAACACTATTCGCCCACGCACGGTAATCTCTCGTGCATAACAATCTCCCACGCACAGTAATCTCCCGTGAACAGTAATCTCCCACGCACAGTGATCTCCTCCACACAGCATTCTCCCGTGCACAGTAATCTCCCATGCACAGTAATCTCCCGCGCACATTAATCACCCACACACGGCAATCTCCCACGCACAGTAATCTCCCACAGACGGTAATCTACCGCACACAGTAATCTCCCACACACAGTAATCTCCCACACACAGTAATCTCCCACGCACGGTAATCTCCACCACACGGTAATCTCCTGCGCACAGTAATCTCCCACGCACAGTAATCTCATCTGCACAGCAATCTCCCATGCACAGTAATCTCCCATGCGCAGTAATCTCCCGTGCATGGAATCTCCCATGCACAGTAATCTCACGTGCATGGTAATCTCCCGCACACAGTAATCTCCCGTGCATGGTAATCTCCCATGCACCGCAATCTCCTGCACACACTATTCTCCCATGCACAGTAATCCCCAGCGCACAGTAATCTCCCACACTCGGTAATCTCCCAAACCTGGTAATCTCCCCCACACGGTAATCTCCTGCGCACGGTAATCTCCTGCGCACAGTAATCTCCCACACACAGTAATCTCCCACACACAGTAATCTCTCGCACACAGTAATCTCCCACGCACGGTAATCTCCCGTGAATGGAAATCTCCCGCGCACAGTAATCTCCCGTGCACAGTAATCTCCTACACACAGTAATCTCCCGTGCACAGTAATCTCCCGCACACAGTAATCTCCCGCACACAGTAATCTCCCGTGCAGGGTAATCTCCCGTGCACATTAATCTCCCACGCACTGTAATCTCCCGTGCACGGTAATCTCCCAAGCACGGTAATCTCCCACGCATGATAATCTTCCACGCACAGTAATCTCCCGCACACGGTATTCTCCCATGCCCAGTAATCTCCCGCACATGGTAATCTCCCACACAAAGTAATCTCCCACACACAGTAATCTCCCGAGCACGGTAATCCCCCGCACACAGTAATCCCCCGCACACAGTAATCTCCCGCACACAGTAATCTCCCGCACAAAGTAATCTCCCACACACAGTAATCTCCCGTGCACAGTAATCTCCCGTGCACAGTAATCTCCCATGCACAGTAATCTCCCGCACACAGTAATCTCCCATGCACGGTAATCCCCCACGCATGGTAATCCCCCGCACACAGTAATCTCCCACACACGGTAATCTCCCACACACAGTAATCTCCCACACACAGTAATCTTCCACGCACAGTAATCTCCACCACACGGTAATCTCCTGCGCACAGTAATTTGCCAAACACAGAAATCTCCCCCACACGGTAATCACCTGTGAACAGTAATCTCCCACACACAGTAATCTCCTCCGCACAGCAATCTCCCATGCTTAGTAATCTCGCATGCACATTAATCTCCCGTGCACGGAATCTCCCATGCACAGTAATCTCCCGTGCACAGTAATCTCCCACACACAGTAATCTCCCATGTACGGTAATCTCCCGTGTGCAGTAATCTCCCGCGCACGGTAATCTCCCACAAACAGTAATCTCCCATGCACAGCAATCTCCCACACACAGTAATCTCCCGCAAACAGTAATCTCTCGCACACAGTAATCTCCCACGCACAGTAATTTCCCGTGCACAGTAATCTCCCATACACACTCTCCCATGCACAGTAATCTCCGGCAAACACTATTCTCCCGTGCACGGTAATCTCCCAAGCACAGTAATCTCCCGCAAACACTATTCGCCCACGCGCGGTAATCTCCCGTGCATAACAATCTCCCACGCACAGTAATCTCCCGTGAACAGTAATCTCCCACGCACAGTGATCTCCTCCACACAGCAATCTCCCGTGCACAGTAATCTCCCATGCACAGTAATCTCCCGCGCACAGTAATCTCCCGCGCACATTAATCACCCACACACAGTAATCTCCCACAGACAGTAATCTCCCACAGACAGTAATCTACCGCACACAGTAATCTCCCACACACAGTAATCTCCCACACACGGTAATCTCCACCACACAGTAATCTCCTGCGCACAGTAATCTCCCACGCACAGTAATCTCCCACGCACAGCAATCTCATCTGCACAGCAATCTCCCATGCACAGTAATCTCCCATGCACAGTAATCTCCCGTGCATGGAATCTCCCATGCACAGTAATCTCCCGTGCACGGTAATCTCCCGCACACAGTAATCTCCCGTGCAGGGTAATCTCCCGTGCACATTAATCTCCCACGCACTGTAATCTCCCGTGCACGGTAATCTCCCAAGCACGGTAATCTCCCACGCATGATAATCTTCCACGCACAGTAATCTCCCGCACACGGTATTCTCCCATGCACAGTAATCTCCCGCACATGGTAATCTCCCACACAAAGTAATCTCCCACACACAGTAATCTCCCGAGCACGGTAATCCCCCGCACACAGTAATCCCCTGCACACAGTAATCTCCCGCACACAGTAATCTCCCGCACAAAGTAATCTCCCACACACAGTAATCTCCCGTGCACAGTAATCTCCCGTGCACAGTAATCTCCCGTGCACAGTAATCTCCCATGCACAGTAATCTCCCGCACACAGTAATCTCCCATGCACGGTAATCCCCCGCGCATGGTAATCCCCCGCACACAGTAATCTCCCACACACGGTAATCTACCGCACACAGTAATCTCCCACACACAGTAATCTCCCACACACAGTAATCTCCCACACACAGTAATCTCCCGCGCACAGTAATCTCCACCACACGGTAATCTCCTGCGCACAGTAATCTGCCAAACACAGAAATCTCCCCCACACGGTAATCACCTGTGAACAGTAATCTCCCACACACAGTAATCTCCTCCGCACAGCAATCTCCCATGCTTAGTAATCTCGCATGCACATTAATCTCCCGTGCACGGAATCTCCCATGCACAGTAATCTCCCGTGCACAGTAATCTCCCACACACAGTAATCTCCCATGTACGGTAATCTCCCGTGTGCAGTAATCTCCCGCGCACGGTAATCTCCCACAAACAGTAATCTCCCATGCACAGCAATCTCCCACACACAGTAATCTCCCGCAAACAGTAATCTCTCGCACACGGTAATCTCCCATGCATGGTAATCTCCCACACACAGTAATCTCCCATGCACGGTAATCCCCCGCGCACAGTAATCTCCCACAAACAGCAATCTCCCGTGCACCGTAATCACCCGTGCACAGTAATCTCCCACACACGGCAATCTCCCGCACACGGTAATCTCCCGCACACGGTAATCTCCCGCACACGGTAATCTCCCGCACACGGTAATCTCCCGCTCATGCTAATCTCCCATGCACAGTTAACTTCCGTGCACAGTAATCTCCCGCACAAAGTAATCTGCCACAAATAGTAATCTCCCATGTACGGTAATCTCCCACGCACGGTAATCTCCTGCACACGGTAATCTCCCGCACACAGTAATCTCCCACGCACGGTAATCTCCCGTGTGCAGTAATCTCCCGTGCACGGTAATCTCCCACAAACAGTAATCTCCCATGCACAGCAATCTCCCACACACAGTAATCTCCCGCAAACAGTAATCTCTCGCACACGGTAATCTCCCATGCATGGTAATCTCCCGCGCAAAGTAATCTCCCATGCACGGTAATCCCCCGCGCACGGTAATCTCCGGTGCAAAGTAATCTACTGCACACTCTAGTCTCCCGTGCACAGTAATCTCCCATGCACAGTAATCTCCCAGACACACTATTCTCCCGCGCACAGTAATCTCCCGAACACAGTAATCTCCCACACACACGATTCTCCCGCGCACAGTAATCTCCCATGCACAGTAATTTCCCGTGCACAGTAATCTCCCATACACACTCTCCCATGCACAGTAAACTCCGGCAAACACTATTCTCCTGCGCACAGTAATCTCCCGCAAACAATATTCTCCCGTGCACGGTAATCTCCCAAGCACAGTAATCTCCCGCAAACACTATTCTCCCACGCACAGTAATCTCCCGTGAACAGTAATCTCCCACGCACAGTGATCTACTCTACACAGCATTCTCCCGCGCACAGTAATCTCCCATGCACAGTAATCTCCAGTGCACAGTAATCTCCCACACAGTAATCTCCCGTGCACGGTAATCTCCCGCACACAGTAATCTCCCGTGCACGGTAATCTCCCATGCACAGCAATCTCCTGCACACACTATTCTCCCATGCACCGTAATCCCCAGCGCACAGTAATCTCCCACACTCGGTAATCTACCGCACACAGTAATCTCCCACACACAGTAATCTCCTGCGCATGGTAATCTCCACCACACGGTAATCTCCTGCGAACAGTAATCTGCCACACACAGAAATCTCCCCCACACAGTAATCTCCTGTGCACAGTAATCTCCCGCGCAAAGTAATCTCCCACACACAGTAATCTCCCAAACCCGGTAATCTCCCCCACACGGTAATCTCCTGCGCACAGTAATCTCCCACACACAGTAATCTGCCACGCACAGTAATCTCTCGCACGCAGTAATCTCCCACGCACGGTAATCTCCCGTGAATGGAAATCTCCCACGCACAGTAATCTCCCGTGCACAGTAATCTCCCTCACACAGTAATCTCCCACACACAGTAATCTCCCACACACAGTAATCTCCCGTGCAGGGTAATCTCCCGCACACAGTAATCTCCCATGCACAGTAATCTCCCGCACACAGTAATCTCCCATGCACGGTAATCCCCCGCGCACGGTAATCCCCGCGCACGGTAATCCCCCACGCACAGTAATCTCACACACACGGTAATCTCCTGCGCAAAGTAATCTCCTGTAAACTCTATTCTCCCACGCACAGTAATCTCCCACACACAGTAATCTCCCAGACACACTATTCTCCCGCACACAGTAATCTCCCGCGCAAAGTAATCTCCCACACACAGTAATCTCCCAAACCCGGTAATCTCCTGCGCACAATAATCTCCCACACACAGTAATCTCCCACGCACAGTAATCTCCCACACACAGTAATCTCTCGCACACAGTAATCTCCCACGCACGGTAATCTCCCGTGAATGGAAATCTCCTGCGCACAGTAATCTCCCGTGCACAGTAATCTCCCACACACATTAATCTCCCGTGCACGGTAATCTCCCGCACCCAGTAATATCCAGTGCAGGGTAATCTCCCGTGCACATTAATCTCCCAAGCACGGTAATCTCCCACGCACGGTAATGTTCCACGCACAGTAATCTCCCGCACACGGTATTCTCCCATGCACATTAATCTCCCGCGCATGGTAATCTCCCACACACAGTAATCTCCCACACACAGTAATCTCCCGAGCACGGTAATCCCCCGCACACAGTAATCCCCTGCACACAGTAATCCCCTGCACACAGTAATCTCCCGCACACAGTAATCTTCCGCACACAGTAATCTCCCACACACAGTAATCTCCCATGCACAGTAATCTCCCATGCACAGTAATCTCCCGCACACAGTAATCTCCCATGCACGGTAATCCCCCGCCCACGTTAATCCCCTGCACACAGTAATCTTCCACACACGGTAATCTACCGCACACAGTAATCTCCCACACACAGTAATCTCCCACACACAGTAATCTCCCGCGCACAGTAATCTCAACCACACAGTAATCTCCTGCGCACAGTAATCTGCCAAACACAGAAATCTCCCCCACACGGTAATCACCTGTGAACAGTAATCTCTCACACACAGTAATATCCTCCACACAGCAATCTCCCATGCACAGTAATCTCCCATGCACAGTAATCTCCCGTGCACGGAATCTCCCATGCACGGTAATCTCCCGTGCACAGTAATCTCCCAAACACAGTAATCTCCCATGCACGGTAATCTCCCGTGCACAGTAATCTCCCACACACAGTAATCTCCTGCGCACAGTAATCTCCCATGCACAGTAATCTCGCACGCACGGTAATCTCCCACTCACAGTAATCTCCCGCGCACGGTAATCTCCCACTCACAGTAATCTCCCGCGCACGGTAATCTCCCGCGCACAGTAATCACCCGCGCACAGTAATCTCCCACACACAGCAATCTCCCGTGCACAGTAATCACCCACGCACAGTAATCTTCCACACACGGCAATCTCCCGTGCACAGTAATCTCCCGCACACGGTAACCTCCCGCTCACGCTAATCTCCCATGCACAGTTATCTTCCGTGCACAGTAATCTCCCACACACAGTAATCTGCCACAAATAGTAATCTCCCATGTACGGTAATCTCCCACGCACGGTAATCTCCTGCACACGGTAATCTCCCACACACAGTAATCTCCCACGCACGGTAATCTCCCGTGTGCAGTAATCTCCCGTGCACGGTAATCTCCCACAAACAGTAATCTCCCATGCACAGCAATCTCCCACACACAGTAATCTCCCGCAAACAGTAATCTCTCGCACACGGTAATCTCCCATGCATGGTAATCTCCCGCACACAGTAATCTCCCATGCACGGTAATCTCCCGCGCACAGTAATCTCCCAGACAAACTATTCTCCCGCGCACAGTAATCTCCCATGCATGGTAATCTCCCGCACACAGTAATCTCCCATGCACGGTAATACCCCACGCACGGTAATCTCCGGTGCAAAGTAATCTACTGCACACTCTATTCTCCCATGCACAGTAATCTCCCGCAAACAATATTCTCCCGTGCACAGTAATCTCCCACGCACAGTAATCTCCCGCATACACTATTCTCCCACGCACGGTAATCTCCCGCGCATAACAATCTCCCACGCACAGTAATCTCCCGTGAACAGTAATCTCCCACGCACTGTGATCTCCTCCACACAGCATTCTCCCGCGCATGGCAATCTCCCACGCACAGTAATCTCCCACAGACGGTAATCTACCGCACACAGTAATCTCCCACACACAGTAAACTCCCACACACAGTAATCTCCCGCACACAGTAATCTCCACCACACGGTAATCTCCTGCGCACAGTAATCTCCCACAAACTGTAATCTCATCCGCACAGCAATCTCCCATGCACAGTAATCTCCCGTGCACGGAATCTCCCATGCACAGTAATCTCCAGAGCACAGTAATCTCCCATGCACAGTAATACCCAGCGCACAGTAATCTCCCACACTCGGTAATCTACCGCACACAGTAATCTCCCACACACAGTAATCTCCTGCGCATGGTAATCTCCACCACACGGTAATCTCCTGCGAACAGTAATCTGCCACACACAGAAATCTCCCCCACACAGTAATCTCCTGTGCACAGTAATCTCCCGCGCAAAGTAATCTCCCACACACAGTAATC
This sequence comes from Carcharodon carcharias, assembly GCF_017639515.1. Classification (NCBI taxonomy): domain Eukaryota; kingdom Metazoa; phylum Chordata; class Chondrichthyes; order Lamniformes; family Lamnidae; genus Carcharodon; species Carcharodon carcharias. The sequence goes on from NC_054481.1 coordinate 93,569,672, forward strand.
TCCCAAACCCGGTAATCTCCCCCACACGGTAATCTCCTGCGCACAGTAATCTCCCACACACAGTAATCTGCCACGCACAGTAATCTCCCACGCACAGTAATCTCTCGCACACAGTAATCTCCCACGCACGGTAATCTCCCGTGAATGGAAATCTCCCGCGCACAGTAATCTCCCGTGCACAGTAATCTCCCACACACAGTAATCTCCCACACACAGTAATCTCCCGTGCAGGGTAATCTCCCGCACACAGTAATCTCCCATGCACAGTAATCTCCCGCACACAGTAATCTCCCATGCACGGTAATCCCCCGCGCACGGTAATCCCCGCACACAGTAATCTCCCACGCACAGTAATCTCACACACATGGTAATCTCCTGCGCAAAGTAATCTCCTGTAAACTCTATTCTCCCACGCACAGTAATCTCCCACACACAGTAATCTCCCAGACACACTATTCTCCCACACACAGTAATCTCCTGCGCACAGTAATCTCCCACACACTGTAATCTCATCCGCACAGCAATCTCCCATGCACAGTAATCTCCCGTGCACGGAATCTCCCATGCACAGTAATCTCCAGAGCACAGTAATCTCCCATGCACAGTAATACCCAGCGCACAGTAATCTCCCACACTCGGTAATCTACCGCACACAGTAATCTCCCACACACAGTAATCTCCTGCGCATGGTAATCTCCACCACACGGTAATCTCCTGCGAACAGTAATCTGCCACACACAGAAATCTCCCCCACACAGTAATCTCCTGTGCACAGTAATCTCCCGCGCAAAGTAATCTCCCACACACAGTAATCTCCCAAACCCGGTAATCTCCCCCACACGGTAATCTCCTGCGCACAGTAATCTCCCAAACACAGTAATCTGCCACGCACAGTAATCTCCCACGCACAGTAATCTCACGCACACAGTAATCTCCCACGCACGGTAATCTCCCGTGAATGGAAATCTCCCGCGCACAGTAATCTCCCGTGCACAGTAATCTCCCACACACAGTAATCTCCCACACACAGTAATCTCCCGAGCAGGGTAATCTCCCGCACACAGTAATCTCCCATGCACAGTAATCTCCCGCACACAGTAATCTCCCATGCACGGTAATCCCCCGCGCACGGTAATCCCCGCACACAGTAATCTCCCACGCACAGTAATCTCACACACATGGTAATCTCCTGCGCAAAGTAATCTCCTGTAAACTCTATTCTCCCACGCACAGTAATCTCCCACACACAGTAATCTCCCAGACACACTATTCTCCCACACACAGTAATCTCCCGCGCACAGTAATCTCCCAGACACACTATTCTCCCGCACACAGTAATCTCCTGTGCAAAGTAATCTCCCGAACACAGTAATCTCCCACACACTCGTTTCTCCCACGCACAGTAATCTCCCACGCACAGTAATTTCCCGTGCACAGTAATCTCCCATACACACTATTCTCCCACGCACAGTAATCTCCGGCAAACAATATTCTCTCGCGCACAGTTATCTCCCGCAAACACTATTCTCCCGTGCACGGTAATCTCCCATGCACAGTAAACTCCAGCAAACACTATTCTCCCACGCACGGTAATCTCCCGCGCATAACAATTTGCCACGCACAGTAATCTCCCGTGAACAGTAATCTCCCACGCACAGTGATCTCCTCCACACAGCAATCTCCCGCGCACTGTAATCTCCCATGCACAGTAATCTCCCGCGTACAGTAATCTCCCACACACGGCAATCTCCCATGCACTGTATTCTCCCACACACGGTAATCTCCCGCGCACGGTAATCTCCCATGCACGGTAATGTCCCACGCACAGCAATCTCCTGAACACACTATTCTCCCATGCACAGTAATCCCCAGCGCACAGTAATCTCCCACACTCGGTAAGCTACCGCACACAGTAATCTCCCACACACAGTAATCTCCCGCGCATGGTAATCTCCACCACACGGTAATCTCCTGCGAACAGTAATCTGCCACACACAGAAATCTCCCCCACACAGTAATCTCCTGTGCACAGTAATCTCCCGCGCAAAGTAATCTCCCACACACAGTAATCTCCCAAACCCGGTAATCTCCCCCACACGGTAATCTCCTGCGCACAGTAATCTCCCACGCACAGTAATCGCCCACGCACAGTAATCTCCCACACACAGTAATCTCTCACACACAGTAATCTCCCACGCACGGTAATCTCCCGTGAATGGAAATCTCCTGCGCACAGTAATCTCCCGTGCACAGTAATCTCCCACACACAGTAATCTCCCGTGCACGGTAATCTCCCGCACCCAGTAATCTCCCGTGCAGGGTAATCTCCCGTGCACATTAATCTCCCGTGCACGGAAATCTCCCAAGCATGGTAATCTCCCACGCACGGTAATCTTCCACGCACAGTAATCTCCCGCACACGGTATTCTCCCATGCACAGTAATCTCCCGCGCATGGTAATCTCCCACACACAGTAATCTCCCACACACAGTAATCTCCCGAGCACGGTAATCCCCCGCACACAGTAATCCCCTGCACACAGTAATCTCCCGCACACAGTAATCTTCCGCACACAGTAATCTTCCGCACACAGTAATCTCCCACACACAGTAATCTCGCATGCACAGAAATCTCCCGTGCACAGTAATCTCCCATGCACAGTAATCTCCTGCACACAGTAATCTCCCATGCACGGTAATCCCCCGCGCACGGTAATCCCCTGCACACAGTAATCTCCCACACACGGTAATCTACCGCACACAGTAATCTCCCACACACAGTAATCTCCCACACACAGTAATCTCCCGCGCACAGTAATCTCCACCACACGGTAATCTCCTGCGCACAGTAATCTGCCAAACACAGAAATCTCCCCCACACGGTAATCACCTGTGAACAGTAATCTCCCACACACAGTAATCTCCTCCGCACAGCAATCTCCCATGCACAGTAATCTCCCATGCACAGTAATCTCCCGTGCATGGAATCTCCCATGCACAGTAATCTCCCGTGCACTGAAATCTCCCACACACAGTAATCTCCCATGCACGGTAATCTCCCGTGCACAGTAATCTCCCACACACAGTAATCTCCCGCGCACAGTAATCTCCCATGCACAGTAATCTCCCACGCACGGTAATCTCCCACTCACAGTAATCTCCCACAAACAGCAATCTCCCGTGCACAGTAATCACCCACGCACAGTAATCTTCCACACACGGCAATCTCCCGTGCACAGTAATCTCCCGCGCACAGTAATCTCCCGCACATGGTAATCTCCCGCTCACGCTAATCTCCCATGCACAGTTATCTTCCGTGCACAGTAATCTCCCGCACACAGTAATCTGCCACAAATAGTAATCTCCCATGTACGGTAATCTCCCATGCACGGTAATCTCCTGCACACGGTAATCTCCCACACACAGTAATCTCCCACGCACGGTAATCTCCCGTGTGCAGTAATCTCCCGTGCACGGTAATCTCCCACAAACAGTAATCTCCCATGCACAGCAATCTCCCACACACAGTAATCTCCCGCAAACAGTAATCTCTCGCACACGGTAATCTCCCATGCATGGTAATCTCCTGCACACAGTAATCTCCCATGCATGGTAATCCCCCGCGCACGGTAATCTCCGGTGCAAAGTAATCTACTGCACACTCTATTCTCCCATGCACAGTAATCTCCCACGCACAGTAATCTCCCAGACACACTATTCTCCCGTGCACAGTAATCTCCCGCACACAGTAATCTCCTGCGCAAAGTAATCTCCCGAACACAGTAATCTCCCACACACACAATTCTCCCACGCTCAGTAATCTCCCACGCACAGTAATTTCCCGTGCACAGTAATCTCCCATACACACTCTCCCATGCACAGTAATCTCTGGCAAACACTATTCTCCCGCGCACAGTAATCTCCCGCAAACAATATTCTCCCGTGCACAGTAATCTCCCACGCACAGTAATCTCCCGCAAACACTATTCTCCCACGCACGGTAATCTCCCGCGCATAACAATCTCCCACGCACAGTAATCTCCCGTGAACAGTAATCTCCCACGCACAGTGATCTCCTCCACACAGCATTCTCCCGCGCACGGCAATCTCCCACGCACAGTAATCTCCCACAGACGGTAATCTACCGCACACAGTAATCTCCCACACATAGTAAACTCCCACACACAGTAATCTCCCGCGCACAGTAATCTCCACCACACGGTAATCTCCTGCGCACAGTAATCTCCCACACACTGTAATCTCATCCGCACAGCAATCTCCCATGCACAGTAATCTCCCATGCACAGTAATCTCCCATGCACGGAATCTCCCATGCACAGTAATCTCCAGAGCACAGTAATCTCCCACACAGTAATCTCCCGTGCACGGTAATCTCCCGCACACAGTAATCTCCCGTGCACGGTAATCTCCCATGCACAGCAATCTCCTGCACACACTATTCTCCCATGCTCAGTAATACCCAGCGCACAGTAATCTCCCACACTCGGTAATCTACCGCACACAGTAATCTCCCACACACAGTAATCTCCTGCGCATGGTAATCTCCACCACACGGTAATCTCCTGCGAACAGTAATCTGCCACACACAGAAATCTCCCCCAAACAGTAATCTCCTGTGCACAGTAATCTCCCGCGCAAAGTAATCTCCCACACACAGTAATCTCCCAAACCCAGTAATCTCCCCCACACGGTAATCTCCTGCGCACAGTAATCTCCCACACACAGTAATCTGCCACGCACAGTAATCTCCCATGCATAGTAATCTCCCGCACACAGTAATCTCCCATGCACGGTAATCCCCCGCGCACGGTAATCCCCGCACACAGTAATCTCCCACGCACAGTAATCTCACACACATGGTAATCTCCTGCGCAAAGTAATCTCCTGTAAACTCTATTCTCCCACGCACAGTAATCTCCCACACACAGTAATCTCCCAGACACACTATTCTCCCACACACAGTAATCTCCCGCGCACAGTAATCTCCCAGACACACTATTCTCCCGCACACAGTAATCTCCTGTGCAAAGTAATCTCCCGAACACAGTAATCTCCCACACACTCGTTTCTCCCACGCACAGTAATCTCCCACGCACAGTAATTTCCCGTGCACAGTAATCTCCCATACACACTATTCTCCCACGCACAGTAATCTCCGGCAAACAATATTCTCTCGCGCACAGTTATCTCCCGCAAACACTATTCTCCCGTGCACGGTAATCTCCCATGCACAGTAAACTCCAGCAAACACTATTCTCCCACGCACGGTAATCTCCCGCGCATAACAATTTGCCACGCACAGTAATCTCCCGTGAACAGTAATCTCCCACGCACAGTGATCTCCTCCACACAGCAATCTCCCGCGCACTGTAATCTCCCATGCACAGTAATCTCCCGCGTACAGTAATCTCCCACACACGGCAATCTCCCATGCACTGTATTCTCCCACACACGGTAATCTCCCGCGCACGGTAATCTCCCATGCACGGTAATGTCCCACGCACAGCAATCTCCTGAACACACTATTCTCCCATGCACAGTAATCCCCAGCGCACAGTAATCTCCCACACTCGGTAAGCTACCGCACACAGTAATCTCCCACACACAGTAATCTCCCGCGCATGGTAATCTCCACCACACGGTAATCTCCTGCGAACAGTAATCTGCCACACACAGAAATCTCCCCCACACAGTAATCTCCTGTGCACAGTAATCTCCCGCGCAAAGTAATCTCCCACACACAGTAATCTCCCAAACCCGGTAATCTCCCCCACACGGTAATCTCCTGCGCACAGTAATCTCCCACGCACAGTAATCGCCCACGCACAGTAATCTCCCACACACAGTAATCTCTCACACACAGTAATCTCCCACGCACGGTAATCTCCCGTGAATGGAAATCTCCTGCGCACAGTAATCTCCCGTGCACAGTAATCTCCCACACACAGTAATCTCCCGTGCACGGTAATCTCCCGCACCCAGTAATCTCCCGTGCAGGGTAATCTCCCGTGCACATTAATCTCCCGTGCACGGAAATCTCCCAAGCATGGTAATCTCCCACGCACGGTAATCTTCCACGCACAGTAATCTCCCGCACACGGTATTCTCCCATGCACAGTAATCTCCCGCGCATGGTAATCTCCCACACACAGTAATCTCCCACACACAGTAATTTCCCGAGCACGGTAATCCCCCGCACACAGTAATCCCCTGCACACAGTAATCTCCCGCACACAGTAATCTTCCGCACACAGTAATCTTCCGCACACAGTAATCTCCCACACACAGTAATCTCGCATGCACAGAAATCTCCCGTGCACAGTAATCTCCCATGCACAGTAATCTCCTGCACACAGTAATCTCCCATGCACGGTAATCCCCCGCGCACGGTAATCCCCTGCACACAGTAATCTCCCACACACGGTAATCTACCGCACACAGTAATCTCCCACACACAGTAATCTCCCACACACAGTAATCTCCCGCGCACAGTAATCTCCACCACATGGTAATCTCCTGCGCACAGTAATCTGCCAAACACAGAAATCTCCCCCACACGGTAATCACCTGTGAACAGTAATCTCCCACACACAGTAATCTCCTCCGCACAGCAATCTCCCATGCACAGTAATCTCCCATGCACAGTAATCTCCCGTGCACGGAATCTCCCATGCACAGTAATCTCCCGTGCACTGTAATCTCCCACACACAGTAATCTCCCATGCACGGTAATCTCCCGTGCACAGTAATCTCCCACACACAGTAATCTCCCGCGCACAGTAATCTCCCATGCACAGTAATCTCCCACGCACGGTAATCTCCCACTCACAGTAATCTCCCACAAACAGCAATCTCCCGTGCACAGTAATCACCCACGCACAGTAATCTTCCACACACGGCAATCTCCCGTGCACAGTAATCTCCCGCGCACAGTAATCTCCCGCAAACAATATTCTCCCGTGCACAGTAATCTCCCACGCTCAGTAATCTCCCGCAAACACTATTCTCCCACGCACGGTAATCTCCCGCGCATAACAATCTCCCACGCACAGTAATCTCCCGTGAACAGTAATCTCCCACGCACAGTGATCTCCTCCACACAGCATTCTCCCGCGCACGGCAATCTCCCACGCACAGTAATCTCCCACAGACGGTAATCTACCGCACACAGTAATCTCCCACACATAGTAAACTCCCACACACAGTAATCTCCCGCGCACAGTAATCTCCACCACACGGTAATCTCCTGCGCACAGTAATCTCCCACACACTGTAATCTCATCCGCACAGCAATCTCCCATGCACAGTAATCTCCCATGCACAGTAATCTCCTGTGCACGGAATCTCCCATGCACAGTAATCTCCAGAGCACAGTAATCTCCCACACAGTAATCTCCCGTGCACGGTAATCTCCCGCACACAGTAATCTCCCGTGCACGGTAATCTCCCATGCACAGCAATCTCCTGCACACACTATTCTCCCATGCTCAGTAATACCCAGCGCACAGTAATCTCCCACACTCGGTAATCTACCGCACACAGTAATCTCCCACACACAGTAATCTCCTGCGCATGGTAATCTCCACCACACGGTAATCTCCTGCGAACAGTAATCTGCCACACACAGAAATCTCCCCCAAACAGTAATCTCCTGTGCACAGTAATCTCCCGCGCAAAGTAATCTCCCACACACAGTAATCTCCCAAACCCAGTAATCTCCCCCACACGGTAATCTCCTGCGCACAGTAATCTCCCACACACAGTAATCTGCCACGCACAGTAATCTCCCATGCACAGTAATCTCCCGCACACAGTAATCTCCCATGCACGGTAATCCCCCGCGCACGGTAATCCCCGCACACAGTAATCTCCCACGCACAGTAATCTCACACACATGGTAATCTCCTGCGCAAAGTAATCTCCTGTAAACTCTATTCTCCCACGCACAGTAATCTCCCACACACAGTAATCTCCCAGACACACTATTCTCCCACACACAGTAATCTCCCGCACACAGTAATCTCCCAGACACACTATTCTCCCGCACACAGTAATCTCCTGTGCAAAGTAATCTCCCGAACACAGTAATCTCCCACACACTCGTTTCTCCCACGCACAGTAATCTCCCACGCACAGTAATTTCCCGTGCACAGTAATCTCCCATACACACTATTCTCCCACGCACAGTAATCTCCGGCAAACAATATTCTCTCGCGCACAGTTATCTCCCGCAAACACTATTCACCCGTGCACGGTAATCTCCCATGCACAGTAAACTCCAGCAAACACTATTCTCCCACGCACGGTAATCTCCCGCGCATAACAATTTGCCACGCACAGTAATCTCCCGTGAACAGTAATCTCCCACGCACAGTGATCTCCTCCACACAGCAATCTCCCGCGCACTGTAATCTCCCATGCACAGTAATCTCCCGCGTACAGTAATCTCCCACACACGGCAATCTCCCATGCACTGTATTCTCCCACACACGGTAATCTCCCGCGCACGGTAATCTCCCATGCACGGTAATGTCCCACGCACAGCAATCTCCTGAACACACTATTCTCCCATGCACAGTAATCCCCAGCGCACAGTAATCTCCCACACTCGGTAAGCTACCGCACACAGTAATCTCCCACACACAGTAATCTCACGCGCATGGTAATCTCCACCACACGGTAATCTCCTGCGAACAGTAATCTGCCACACACAGAAATCTCCCCCACACAGTAATCTCCTGTGCACAGTAATCTCCCGCGCAAAGTAATCTCCCACACACAGTAATCTCCCAAACCCGGTAATCTCCCCCACACGGTAATCTCCTGCGCACAGTAATCTCCCACGCACAGTAATCGCCCACGCACAGTAATCTCCCACACACAGTAATCTCTCACACACAGTAATCTCCCACGCACGGTAATCTCCCGTGAATGGAAATCTCCTGCGCACAGTAATCTCCCGTGCACAGTAATCTCCCACACACAGTAATCTCCCGTGCACGGTAATCTCCCGCACCCAGTAATCTCCCGTGCAGGGTAATCTCCCGTGCACATTAATCTCCCGTGCACGGAAATCTCCCAAGCATGGTAATCTCCCACGCACGGTAATCTTCCACGCACAGTAATCTCCCGCACACGGTATTCTCCCATGCACAGTAATCTCCCGCGCATGGTAATCTCCCACACACAGTAATCTCCCACACACAGTAATCTCCCGAGCACGGTAATCCCCCGCACACAGTAATCCCCTGCACACAGTAATCTCCCGCACACAGTAATCTTCCGCACACAGTAATCTCCCACACACAGTAATCTCGCATGCACAGAAATCTCCCGTGCACAGTAATCTCCCATGCACAGTAATCTCCTGCACACAGTAATCTCCCATGCACGGTAATCCCCCGCGCACGGTAATCCCCTGCACACAGTAATCTCCCACACACGGTAATCTACCGCACACAGTAATCTCCCACACACAGTAATCTCCCACACACAGTAATCTCCCGCGCACAGTAATCTCCACCACACGGTAATCTCCTGCGCACAGTAATCTGCCAAACACAGAAATCTCCCCCACACGGTAATCACCTGTGAACAGTAATCTCCCACACACAGTAATCTCCTCCGCACAGCAATCTCCCATGCACAGTAATCTCCCATGCACAGTAATCTCCCGTGCACGGAATCTCCCATGCACAGTAATCTCCCGTGCACTGTAATCTCCCACACACAGTAATCTCCCATGCACGGTAATCTCCCGTGCACAGTAATCTCCCACACACAGTAATCTCCCGCGCACAGTAATCTCCCATGCACAGTAATCTCCCACGCACGGTAATCTCCCACTCACAGTAATCTCCCACAAACAGCAATCTCCCGTGCACAGTAATCACCCACGCACAGTAATCTTCCACACACGGCAATCTCCCGTGCACAGTAATCTCCCGCGCACAGTAATCTCCCGCACATGGTAATCTCCCGCTCACGCTAATCTCCCATGCACAGTTATCTTCCGTGCACAGTAATCTCCCGCACACAGTAATCTGCCACAAATAGTAATCTCCCATGTACGGTAATCTCCCATGCACGGTAATCTCCTGCACACGGTAATCTCCCACACACAGTAATCTCCCACGCACGGTAATCTCCCGTGTGCAGTAATCTCCCGTGCACGGTAATCTCCCACAAACAGTAATCTCCCATGCACAGCAATCTCCCACACACAGTAATCTCCCGCAAACAGTAATCTCTCGCATACGGTAATCTCCCATGCATGGTAATCTCCTGCACACAGTAATCTCCCATGCATGGTAATCCCCCGCGCACGGTATTCTCCGGTGCAAAGTAATCTACTGCACACTCTATTCTCCCATGCACAGTAATCTCCCACGCACAGTAATCTCCCAGACACACTATTCTCCCGTGCACAGTAATCTCCCGCACACAGTAATCTCCTGCGCAAAGTAATCTCCCGAACACAGTAATCTCCCACACACACAATTCTCCCACGCTCAGTAATCTCCCACGCACAGTAATTTCCCGTGCACAGTAATCTCCCATACACACTCTCCCATGCACAGTAATCTCTGGCAAACACTATTCTCCCGCGCACAGTAATCTCCCGCAAACAATATTCTCCCGTGCACAGTAATCTCCCACGCACAGTAATCTCCCGCAAACACTATTCTCCCACGCACGGTAATCTCCCGTGCATAACAATCTCCCACGCACAGTAATCTCCCGTGAACAGTAATCTCCCACGCACAGTGATCTCCTCCACACAGCATTCTCCCGCGCACGGCAATCTCCCACGCACAGTAATCTCCCACAGACGGTAATCTACCGCACACAGTAATCTCCCAAACATAGTAAACTCCCACACACAGTAATCTCCCGCGCACAGTAATCTCCACCACACGGTAATCTCCTGCGCACAGTAATCTCCCACACACTGTAATCTCATCCGCACAGCAATCTCCCATGCACAGTAATCTCCCATGCACAGTAATCACCTGTGCACGGAATCTCCCATGCACAGTAATCTCCAGAGCACAGTAATCTCCCACACAGTAATCTCCCGTGCACGGTAATCTCCCGCACACAGTAATCTCCCGTGCACGGTAATCTCCCATGCACAGCAATCTCCTGCACACACTATTCTCCCATGCTCAGTAATACCCAGCGCACAGTAATCTCCCACACTCGGTAATCTACCGCACACAGTAATCTCCCACACACAGTAATCTCCTGCGCATGGTAATCTCCACCACACGGTAATCTCCTGCGAACAGTAATCTGCCACACACAGAAATCTCCCCCAAACAGTAATCTCCTGTGCACAGTAATCTCCCGCGCAAAGTAATCTCCCACACACAGTAATCTCCCAAACCCAGTAATCTCCCCCACACGGTAATCTCCTGCGCACAGTAATCTCCCACACACAGTAATCTGCCACGCACAGTAATCTCCCACGCACAGTAATCTCTCACACAGAGTAATCTCCCACGCACGGTAATCTCCCGTGAATGGAAATCTCCCGCGCACAGTAATCTCCCATGCACAGTAATCTCCCACACACAGTAATCTCCCACACACAGTAATCTCCCACACACAGTAATCTCCCGTGCAGGGTAATCTCCCGCACACAGTAATCTCCCATGCACAGTAATCTCCCACACACAGTAATCTCCCATGCACGGTAATCCCCCGCGCACGGTAATCCCCGCACACAGTAATCTCCCACGCACAGTAATCTCACACACACGGTAATCTCCTGCGCAAAGTAATCTCCTGTAAACTCTATTCTCCCATGCACAGTAATCTCCCATGCACAGTAATCTCCCAGACACACTATTCTCCCGCACACAGTAATCTCCCGCGCACAGTAATCTCCCAGACACACTATTCTCCCGCACACAGTAATCTCCTGTGCAAAGTAATCTCCCGAACACAGTAATCTCCCACACACTCGTTTCTCCCACGCACAGTAATCTCCCACGCACAGTAATTTCCCGTGCACAGTAATCTCCCATACACACTATTCTCCCACGCACAGTAATCTCCGGCAAACACTATTCTCTCGCGCACAGTAATCTCCCGCAAACACTATTCTCCCGTGCACGGTAATCTCCCACGCACAGTAAACTCCAGCAAACACTATTCTCCCACGCACGGTAATCTCCCGCGCATAACAATTTGCCACGCACAGTAATCTCCCGTGAACAGTAATCTCCCACGCACAGTGATCTCCTCCACACAGCAATCTCCCGCGCACTGTAATCTCCCATGCACAGTAATCTCCCGCGTACAGTAATCTCCCACACACGGCAATCTCCCATGCACTGTATTCTCCCACACACGGTAATCTCGCGCGCACGGTAATCTCCCATGCACGGTAATGTCCCACGCACAGCAATCTCCTGAACACACTATTCTCCCATGCACAGTAATCCCCAGCGCACAGTAATCTCCCACACTCGGTAATCTACCTCACACAGTAATCTCCGACACACAGTAATCTCCCGCGCATGGTAATCTCCACCACACGGTAATCTCCTGCGAACAGTAATGTGCCACACACAGAAATCTCCCCCACACAGTAATCTCCTGTGCACAGTAATCTCCCGCGCAAAGTAATCTCCCACACACAGTAATCTCCCAAACCCGGTAATCTCCCCCACACGGTAATCTCCTGCGCACAGTAATCTCCCACACACAGTAATCTCCCACACACAGTAATCTCCCACGCACAGTAATCTCCCACACACAGTAATCTCTCGCACACAGTAATCTCCCACGCACGGTAATCTCCCGTGAATGGAAATCTCCTGCGCACAGTAATCTCCCGTGCACAGTAATCTCCCACACACAGTAATCTCCCGTGCACGGTAATCTCCCGCACCCAGTAATCTCCCGTGCAGGGTAATCTCCCGTGCACATTAATCTCCCATGCACAGTAATCTCCCGTGCACGGTAATCTCCCAAGCACGGTAATCTCCCACGCACGGTAATCTTCCACGCACAGTAATCTCCTGCACACGGTATTCTCCCATGCACAGTAATCTCGCGCGCATGGTAACCTCCCACACACAGTAATCTCCCACACCCAGTAATCTCCCGAGCACGGTAATCCCCCGCACACAGTAATCCCCTGCACACAGTAATCTCCCGCACACAGTAATCTTCCGCACACAGTAATCTCCCACACACAGTAATCTCCCACACACAGTAATCTCCCATGCACAGTAATCTCCCCTGCACAGTAATCTCCCATGCACAGTAATCTCCTGCACACAGTAATCTCCCATGCACGGTAATCCCCCGCGCATGGTAATCCCCTGCACACAGTAATCTCCCACACACGGTAATCTACCGCACACAGTAATCTCCCACACACAGTAATCTCCCACACACAGTAATCTCCCGCGCACAGTAATCTCCACCACACGGTAATCTCCTGCGCACAGTAATCTGCCAAACACAGAAATCTCCCCCACACGGTAATCACCTGTGAACAGTAATCTCCCACACACAGTAATCTCCTCCGCACAGCAATCTCCCATGCACAGTAATCTCCCATGCACAGTAATCTCCCGTGCACGGAATCTCCCATGCACAGTAATCTCCCGTGCACAGTTATCTCCCACACACAGTAATCTCCCATGCACGGTAATCTCCCGTGCACAGTAATCTCCCACACACAGTAATGTCCCGCGCGCAGTAATCTCCCATGCACAGTAATCTCCCACGCACGGTAATCTCCCACTCACAGTAATCTCCCGCGCACGGTAATCTCCCGCGCACAGTAATCACCCGCACACAGTAATCTCCCACACACAGCAATCTCCCGTGCACAGTAATCACCCACGCACAGTAATCTTCCACACACGGCAATCTCCCGTGCACAGTAATCTCCCGCACACGGTAATCTCCCGCTCACGCTAATCTCCCATGCACAGTTATCTTCCGTGCACAGTAATCTCCCGCACACAGTAATCTGCCACAAATAGTAATCTCCCATGTACGGTAATCTCCCACGCAGGGTAATCTCCTGCACACGGTAATCTCCCACAAACAGTAATCTCCCACGCACGGTAATCTCCCGTGTGCAGTAATCTCCCGTGCATGGTAATCTCCCACAAACAGTAATCTCCCATGCACAGCAATCTCCCTCACACAGTAATCTCCTGCACACAGTAATCTGCCACAAATAGTAATCTCCCATGTACGGTAATCTCCCACGCATGGTAATCTCCTGCACACGGTAATCTCCCACACACAGTAATCTCCCACGCACGGTAATCTCCCGTGTGCAGTAATCTCCCGTGCACGGTAATCTCCCACAAACAGTAATCTCCCATGCACAGCAATCTCCCACACACAGTAATCTCCCGCAAACAGTAATCTCTCGCACACGGTAATCTCCCATGCATGGTAATCTCCCGCACACAGTAATCTCCCATGCACGGTAATCCCCCGCGCACGGTAATCTCCGGTGCAAAGTAATCTACTGCACACTCTATTCTCCCATGCACAGTAATCTCCCACGCACAGTAATCTCCCAGACACACTATTCTCCCGCGCACAGTAATCTCCCGCACACAGTAATCTCCTGCGCAAAGTAATCTCCCGAACACAGTAATCTCCCACACACACGATTCTCCCGTGCTCAGTAATCTCCCACGCACAGTAATTTCCCGTGCACAGTAATCTCCCATACACACTCTCCCATGCACGGTAATCTCTGGCAAACACTATTCTCCCGCGCACAGTAATCTCCCGCAAACAATATTCTCCCGTGCACAGTAATCTCCCACGCACAGTAATCTCCCGCAAACACTATTCTCCCACGCACGGTAATCTCCCGCGCATAACAATCTCCCACGCACAGTAATCTCCCGTGAACAGTAATCTCCCGCACGCACAGTAATCTCCACCACACACATTCTACCGCACACAGTAATCTCCCACGCAACAGTAATCTCCCACACAGTAATCTCCCCACACAGTAATCTCCCACGCACACAGTAATCTTGCCACGCACAGTAATCTCCAGTGCACAGTAATCTCCACCACACAGTGGTACGGTAATCTCCCACGCACAGTAATCTCCCACACACTATCTCTCATCAGCGCACAGTAATCTCCCAACACATCTAGTAATCTCCCGTGCACGGTAATCTCCCATGCACAGTAAACTCCAGCAAACACTATTCTCCCAAGCACGGTAATCTCCCGCGCATAACAATTTGCCACGCACAGTAATCTCCCGTGAACAGTAATCTCCCACGCACAGTGATCTCCTCCACACAGCAATCTCCCGCGCACTGTAATCTCCCATGCACAGTAATCTCCAGCGTACAGTAATCTCCCACACACGGCAATCTCCCATGCACTGTATTCTCCCACACACGGTAATCTCGCGCGCACGGTAATCTCCCATGCACGGTAATGTCCCACGCACAGCAATCTCCTGAACACACTATTCTCCCATGCACAGTAATCCCCAGCGCACAGTAATCTCCCACACTCGGTAATCTACCTCACACAGTAATCTCCGACACACAGTAATCTCCCGCGCATGGTAATCTCCAAAACACGGTAATCTCCTGCGAACAGTAATGTGCCACACACAGAAATCTCCCCCACACAGTAATCTCCTGTGCACAGTAATCTCCCGCGCAAAGTAATCTCCCACACACAGTAATCTCCCAAACCCGGTAATCTCCCGCACACGGTAATCTCCTGCGCACAGTAATCTCCCACACACAGTAATCTCCCACGCACAGTAATCTCCCACACACAGTAATCTCTCGCACACAGTAATCTCCCACGCACGGTAATCTCCCGTGAATGGAAATCTCCTGCGCACAGTAATCTCCCGTGCACAGTAATCTCCCACACACAGTAATCTCCCGTGCACGGTAATCTCCCGCACCCAGTAATCTCCCGTGCAGGGTAATCTCCCGTGCACATTAATCTCCCATGCACAGTAATCTCCCGTGCACGGTAATCTCCCAAGCACGGTAATCTCCCACGCACGGTAATCTTCCACGCACAGTAATCTCCTGCACACGGTATTCTCCCATGCACAGTAATCTCCCGCGCATGGTAATCTCCCACACACAGTAATCTCCCACACCCAGTAATCTCCCGAGCACGGTAATCCCCCGCACACAGTAATCCCCTGCACACAGTAATCTCCCGCACACAGTAATCTTCCGCACACAGTAATCTCCCACACACAGTAATCTCCCACACACAGTAATCTCCCATGCACAGTAATCTCCCCTGCACAGTAATCTCCCATGCACAGTAATCTCCCGCACACAGTAATCTCCCATGCACGGTAATCCCCCGCGCATGGTAATCCCCTGCACACAGTAATCTCCCACACACGGTAATCTACCGCACACAGTAATCTCCCACACACAGTAATCTCCCGCGCACAGTAATCTCCACCACACGGTAATCTCCTGCGCACAGTAATCTGCCAAACACAGAAATCTCCCCCACACGGTAATCACCTGTGAACAGTAATCTCCCACACACAGTAATCTCCTCCGCACAGCAATCTCCCATGCACAGTAATCTCCCATGCACAGTAATCTCCCGTGCACGGAATCTCCCATGCACAGTAATCTCCCGTGCACAGTAATCTCCCACACACAGTAATCTCCCATGCACGGTAATCTCCCGTGCACAGTAATCTCCCACACACAGTAATGTCCCGCGCGCAGTAATCTCCCATGCACAGTAATCTCCCACGCACGGTAATCTCCCACTCACAGTAATCTCCCGCGCACGGTAATCTCCCGCGCACAGTAATCACCCGCACACAGTAATCTCCCACACACAGCAATCTCCCGTGCACAGTAATCACCCACGCACAATAATCTTCCACACATGGCAATCTCCCGTGCACAGTAATCTCCCGCACACGGTAATCTCCCGCTCACGCTAATCTCCCATGCACAGTTATCTTCCGTGCACAGTAATCTCCCGCACACAGTAATCTGCCACAAATAGTAATCTCCCATGTACGGTAATCTCCCACGCACGGTAATCTCCTGCACACGGTAATCTCCCACAAACAGTAATCTCCCACGCACGGTAATCTCCCGTGTGCAGTAATCTCCCGTGCATGGTAATCTCCCACAAACAGTAATCTCCCATGCACAGCAATCTCCCTCACACAGTAATCTCCTGCACACAGTAATCTGCCACAAATAGTAATCTCCCATGTACGGTAATCTCCCACGCATGGTAATCTCCTGCACACGGTAATCTCCCACACACAGTAATCTCCCACGCACGGTAATCTCCCGTGTGCAGTAATCTCCCGTGCACGGTAATCTCCCACAAACAGTAATCTCCCATGCACAGCAATCTCCCACACACAGTAATCTCCCGCAAACAGTAATCTCTCGCACACGGTAATCTCCCATGCATGGTAATCTCCCGCACACAGTAATCTCCCATGCACGGTACTCCCCCGCGCACGGTAATCTCCGGTGCAAAGTAATCTCCGGTGCAAAGTAATCTACTGCACACTCTATTCTCCCATGCACAGTAATCTCCCACGCACAGTAATCTCCCAGACACACTATTCTCCCGCGCACAGTAATCTCCCGCACACAGTAATCTCCTGCGCAAAGTAATCTCCCGAACACAGTAATCTCCCACACACACGATTCTCCCGTGCTCAGTAATCTCCCACGCACAGTAATTTCCCGTGCACAGTAATCTCCCATACACACTCTCCCATGCACGGTAATCTCTGGCAAACACTATTCTCCCGCGCACAGTAATCTCCCGCAAACAATATTCTCCCGTGCACAGTAATCTCCCACGCACAGTAATCTCCCGCAAACACTATTCTCCCACGCACGGTAATCTCCCGCGCATAACAATCTCCCACGCACAGTAATCTCCCGTGAACAGTAATCTCCCACGCACAGTGATCTCCTCCACACAGCATTCTACCGCGCACGGCAATCTCCCACGCACAGTAATCTCCCACAGACGGTAATCTACCGCACACAGTAATCTCCCACACACAGTAAACTCCCACACACAGTAATCTCCCGCGCACAGTAATCTCCACCACATGGTAATCTCCTGCGCACAGTAATCTCCCACACACTGTAATCTCATCCGCACAGCAATCTCCCATGCACAGCAATCTCCCATGCACAGTAATCTCCCATGCACAGTAATCTCCCATGCACGGAATCTCCCATGCATAGTAATCTCCAGAGCACAGTAATCTCCCACACAGTAATCTCCCGTGCACGGTAATCTCCCGCACACAGTAATCTCCCGTGCACGGTAATCTCCCATGCACAGCAATCTCCTGCACACACTTTTCTCCCATGCACAGTAATACCCAGCGCACAGTAATCTCCCACACTCGGTAATCTACCGCACACAGTAATCTCCCACACACAGTAATCTCCTGCGCATGGTAATCTCCACCACACGGTAATCTCCTGCGAACAGTAATCTGCCACACACAGAAATCTCCCCCACACAGTAATCTCCTGTGCACAGTAATCTCCCGCGCAAAGTAATCTCCCACACACAGTAATCTCCCAAACCCGGTAATCTCCCCCACACGGTAATCTCCTGCGCACAGTAATCTCCCACACACAGTAATCTGCCATGCACAGTAATCTCCCACGCACAGTAATCTCTCGCACACAGTAATCTCCCATGCACGGTAATCTCCCGTGAATGGAAATCTCCTGCGCACAGTAATCTCCCGTGCACAGTAATCTCCCACACACTGTAATCTCCCACACACAGTAATCTCCCACACACAGTAATCTCCCACACACAGTAATCTCCCGTGCAGGGTAATCTCCCGCACACAGTAATCTCCCATGCACAGTAATCTCCCGTACACAGTAATCTCCCATGCACGGTAATCCCCCGCGCACGGTAATCCCCGCACACAGTAATCTCTCACGCACAGTAATCTCACACACACGGTAATCTCCTGCGCAAAGTAATCTCCTGTAAACTCTATTCTCCCACGCACAGTAATCTCCCATGCACAGTAATCTCCCAGACACACTATTCTCCCACACACAGTAATCTCCTGCGCACAGTAATCTCCCAGACACACTATTCTCCCGCACACAGTAATCTCCTGTGCAAAGTAATCTCCCGAACACAGTAATCTCCCACACACTCGTTTCTCCCACGCACAGTAATCTCCCACGCACAGTAATTTCCCATGCACAGTAATCTCCCATACACACTATTCTCCCACGCACAGTAATCTCCCGCAAACACTATTCTCCCGTGCACGGTAATCTCCCACGCACAGTAATCTCCCGCAAACACTATTCTCCCACGCACGGTAATCTCCCGCGCATAACAATTTGCCACGCACAGTAATCTCCCGTGAACAGTAATCTCCCGCGCACTGTAATCTCCCATGCACAGTAATCTCCCGCGTACAGTAATCTCCCACACACGGCAATCTCCCATGCACTGTATTCTCCCACACACGGTAATCTCACGCGCACTGTAATCTCCCATGCACGGTAATGTCCCACGCACAGCAATCTCCTGAACACACTATTCTCCCATGCACAGTAATCCCCAGCGCACAGTAATCTCCCACACATGGTAATCTACCACACACAGTAATCTCCCACACACAGTAATCTCCCACACACAGTAATCTCCCGCGCTCGGTAATCTCCACCACACGGTAATCTCCAGCACACAGTAATCTGTCAGACACAGAAATCTCCTTTACACGGTAATCTCCTGTGCACAGTAATATCCTGCGCACAGTAATGTCCAACACACAGTAGTCTCAAACACACTGTAATCTCCCACGCACGGTAATCTCCCCCACACGGTAATCTCCCGCGCACGGTAATCTCCCGTGCACAGTAATCTCCCGCACACGGTAATCTCCAATGCACAGTAATCTCCCGCGCACGGTAATCTCCCACAAACAGTAATCTCCCGCGCAAAGTAATCTCCTGTGCACGGTAATCCCCCACACACAGTAATCTCCCGCACACAGTAATCTCCCATGCACGATAATCCCCCGCGCACAGTAATCTCCCGCGCACAGCATTCTCCCACGCATAGTAATCTCCCGCTCACGGTAATCTCCCACACACGGTAATCTCCCGCACACGGTAATCTCCCGCACACGGTAATCTCCCACACACGGTAAACTCCCGCACACAGCAATCTCCCACACACGGTAAACTCCCGCACACAGTAATCTCCCACACAAAGTAATCTCCCGCACACGGTAATCCCCCGCACACGGTAATCCCCCGCACACAGTAATCTCCCACACACAGTAATCTCCCGAACACAGTAATCTCCCGCACACAGTAATCTCCCGCACACAGTAATCTCCCATGCACAGTAATCTCCCGTGCACAGTAATCTCCCATGCACAGTAACCTCCTACAAACAGTAAACTCCCGCACACAGTAATATGCCATGCAAAGTAATCTCCCATGCACAGTAATCTCCGATGCACAGTAATCTCCCACACACGGTAATCTCCCGCACACAGTAATCTCCCACACACGGTAATCTCCCATGCACAGTGATCACCCACGCAAAATAATCTCCCACGCACAGTAATCTCCCATGCACAGTAATCTCCTCCGAACAGCAATCTCCCGTGCACAGCAATATCCTGCGCACAGTCATCTCCCGCGCGCTGTAATCTCCTGCGCACAGTAATCTCCCATGCACAATAATCTCGCATGCAAAGTAATCTCCCACACACAGTAATCTCCCATGCACAGTAATCTCCCGCGCACATTAATCTCCCGTGCACAGTATGCTCGCACGCATGATAATCTCCCACGCACAGTAATCTCCCGCGCACAGTAATCTCCCATGCACGGTAATCTCCCACGCACGGTAATCTCGCACGCACTGTAATCTCCCGCGCACAGTAATCTCCCAAATGCGGTAATCTCCCACTCACAGTAATCTCCCGTGCACGGTAATCTCCCGCGCACGGTAATCTCCCGTGCACAGTAATCTCCCGCGCACAGTAATCTCCCGCGCACAGTAATCTCCCGCGCACAGCAATCTCTCGTGCACAGTAATCACCCGCGCACAGTAATCTCCCACACACGGCAATCTCCCGTGCACAGTAATCTCCCACACACGGTAATCTCCCGCTCACGCTAATCTCCCATGCACAGTTATCTTCCATGCACAGTAATCTCCCGCACACATTAATCTCCCACAAACAGTAATCTCCCGTGCACGGTAATCTCCCACGCACGGTAATCTCCCGTGTGCAGTAATCTCCCATGCACGGTAATCTCCCACAAACAGTAATCTCCCATGCACAGCAATCTCCCACACACAGTAACATCACACGAACAGTAATCTCCCACGCACAGTAATCTCCCGTGCACAGTAATCTCGCGCAAACAGTAATCTCTCGCACACGGTAATCTCCCATGCATGGTAATCTCCCACATACGGTAATCTCCCGCGCACGGTAATCTCCCGTGCACGGTAATCTCCCACGCACAGCAATCTCCTGCACACACTATTCTCCCATGCACAGTAATCGCCAGCGCACAGTAATCTCCCACACACGGTAATCTACCGCACACAGTAATCTCCCACAGAGAGTAATCTCCCACACACAGTAATCTCCCGCGTAAGGTAATCTCCACCACACGGTAATCTACTGCGCACAGTAATCTGCCACACACAGAAATCTCCCCCACACGGTAATCTCCTGTGCACAGTAATCTCCCGCGCACAGTAATCTCCCACACACAGTAATCTCCCAAGCCCGTTAAGCTGCCCCACACGGTAATCTCCTGCGCACAGTAATCTCCCACACACAGTAATCTCCCACGCACAGTAATCTCCCACACACAGTAATCTCTCGCACACAGTAATCTCCCACGCACAGTAATCTCCCGTGAATGGAAATCTCCCGCGCACAGTAATGTCCCGTGCACAGTAATCTCCCACACACAGTAATCTCCCGTGCAAGGTAATCTCCCACACACAGTAATCTCCCGTGCAGGGTAATCTCCCGCGCACCTTAATCTCCCGCGCACAGTAATCTCCCGTGCACGGTAATCTACCAAGCACGGTAATCTCCCGCGCACGTAATCTCCCACGAACAGTAATCTCCCGCACACGGTAATCTCCCATGCACAGTAATCTCCCACGCATGGTAATCTCCCACACACAGTAATCTCCCACACACAGTAATCTCCCACACACAGTAATCTCCCGAGCACGGTAATCCCCCGCACACAGTAATCCCCCGCACACAGTAATCTCCCACACACAGTAATCTCCCGCACACAGTAATCTCCCGCGCACAGTAATCTCCACCACACGGTAACCTCCCACACACAGTAATCTCCCACACACGGTAATCTCCCATGCACAGTAATCTCCCGTGAACAGTAATCTCCCACGCACAGTGATCTCCTCCACACAGCATTCTCCCGTGCACGGCAATCTCCCACGCACAGTAATCTCCCACAGATGGTAATCTACCGCACACAGTAATCTCCCACACACAGTAAACTCCCACACACAGTAATCTCCCGCGCACAGTAATCTCCACCACACGGTAATCTCCTGCGCACAGTAATCTCCCACACACTGTAATCTCATCCGCACAGCAATCTCCCATGCACAGTAATCTCCCGTGCACAGTAATCTCCTGTGCACAGAATCTCCCATGCACAGTAATCTCCAGAGCACAGTAATCTCCCACACAGTAATCTCCCGTGCACGGTAATCTCCCGCACACAGTAATCTCCCGTGCACTGTAATCTCCCATGCACAGCAATCTCCTGCACACACTATTCTCCCATGCACAGTAATACCCAGCGCACAGTAATCTCCCACACTCGGTAATCTACCGCACACAGTAATCTCCCACACACAGTAATCTCCTGCGCATGGTAATCTCCACCACACGGTAATCTCCTGCGAACAGTAATCTGCCACACACAGAAATCTCCCCCACACAGTAATCTCCTGTGCACAGTAATCTCCCGCGCAAAGTAATCTCCCACACACAGTAATCTCCCAAACCCGGTAATCTCCCCCACACTGTAATCTCCTGCGCACAGTAATCTCCCACACACAGTAATCTCCCACACACAGTAATCTGCCATGCACAGTAATCTCCCACGCACAGTAATCTCTCGCACACAGTAATCTCCCACGCACGGTAATCTCCCGTGAATGGAAATCTCCTGCGCACAGTAATCTCCCGTGCACAGTAATCTCCCACACACAGTAATCTCCCACACACAGTAATCTCCCACACACAGTAATCTCCCGTGCAGGGTAATCTCCCGCACACAGTAATCTCCCATGCACAGTAATCTCCCGCGCACAGTAATCTCCTGCACACAGTATTCTCCCGTGCACAATAATCTCGCATGCAAAGTAATCTCCCACACACAGTAATCTCCCATGCACAGTAATCTCCCGCGCACATTAATCTCCCGTGCACAGTATGCTCGCACGCATGATAATCTCCCACGCACAGTAATCTCCCGCGCACAGTAATCTCCCATGCACGGTAATCTCCCACGCACGGTAATCTCGCACGCACAGTAATCTCCTGCGCACAGTAATCTCCCAAATGCGGTAATCTCCCACTCACAGTAATCTCCCGTGCACGGTAATCTCCCGCGCACGGTAATCTCCCGTGCACAGTAATCTCCCGCGCACAGTAATCTCCCGCGCACAGCAATCTCTCGTGCACAGTAATCACCCACGCACAGTAATCTCCCACACACGGCAATCTCCCGTGCACAGTAATCTCCCACACACGGTAATCTCCCGCTCACGCTAATCTCCCATGCACAGTTATCTTCCATGCACAGTAATCTCCCGCACACATTAATCTCCCACAAACAGTAATCTCCCGTGCATGGTAATCTCCCACGCACGGTAATCTCCCGTGTGCAGTAATCTCCCATGCACGGTAATCTCCCACAAACAGTAATCTCCCATGCACAGCAATCTCCCACACACAGTAACATCACACGAACAGTAATCTCCCACGCACAGTAATCTCCCGTGCACAGTAATCTCGCGCAAACAGTAATCTCTCGCGCACGGTAATCTCCCATGCATGGTAATCTCCCACATACGGTAATCTCCCGCGCACGGTAATCTCCCGTGCACGGTAATCTCCCACGCACAGCAATCTCCTGCACACACTATTCTCCCATGCACAGTAATTGCCAGCGCACAGTAATCTCCCACACACGGTAATCTACCGCACACAGTAATCTCCCACAGAGAGTAATCTCCCACACACAGTAATCTCCCGCGTAAGGTAATCTCCACCACACGGTAATCTACTGCGCACAGTAATCTGCCACACACAGAAATCTCCCCCACACGGTAATCTCCTGTGCACAGTAATCTCCCGCGCACAGTAATCTCCCACACACAGTAATCTCCCAAGCCCGTTAAGCTGCCCCACACGGTAATCTCCTGCGCACAGTAATCTCCCACGCACAGTAATCTGCCACGCACAGTAATCTCCCACACACAGTAATCTCTCGCACACAGTAATCTCCCACGCACAGTAATCTCCCGTGAATGGAAATCTCCCGCGCACAGTAATGTCCCGTGCACAGTAATCTCCCACACACAGTAATCTCCCGTGCAAGGTAATCTCCCACACACAGTAATCTCCCATGCAGGGTAATCTCCCGCGCACCTTAATCTCCCGCGCACAGTAATCTCCCGTGCACGGTAATCTACCAAGCACGGTAATCTCCCGCGCACGGTAATCTCCCACGAACAGTAATCTCCCGCACACGGTAATCTCCCATGCACAGTAATCTCCCGCGCATGGTAATCTCCCACACACAGTAATCTCCCACACACAGTAATCTCCCACACACAGTAATCTCCCGAGCACGGTAATCCCCCGCACACAGTAATCCCCCGCACACAGTAATCTCCCGCACACAGTAATCTCCCGCACACAGTAATCTCCCGCACACAGTAATCTCCCGCACACAGTAATCTCCCATGCACAGTAATCTCCCATGCACAGTAATCTCCCGTGCACAGTAATCTCCCAGACACACTATTCTCCTGCGCACAGTAATCTCCCGCACACAGTAATCTCCTGTGCAAATTAATCTCCTGAACACAGTAATCTCCCACACACACGATTCTCCCGCGCACAGTAATCTCCCACGCACAATAATTTCCCATGCACAGTAATCTCCCATACACACTTCTCTCCCACACACAGTAATCTCCGGCAAACACTATTCTCCTGCGCACAGTAATCTCCCGCAAACACCATTCTCCCATGCACAGTAATCTCCCGCGCATGCTAATCTTCCCACACACAGTAATCTCTCACACACAGTAATCTCCCGAGCACGGTAATCCCCCGCACACAGTAATCCCCCGCACACAGTAATCTCCCGTGCACAGTAATCTCCTGTGCACAGAATCTCCCATGCACAGTAATCTCCAGAGCACAGTAATCTCCCACACAGTAATCTCCCGTGCACGGTAATCTCCCGCACACAGTAATCTCCCGTGCACTGTAATCTCCCATGCACAGCAATCTCCTGCACACACTATTCTCCCATGCACAGTGATACCCAGCGCACAGTAATCTCCCACACTCGGTAATCTACCGCACACAGTAATCTCCCACACACAGTAATCTCCTGCGCATGGTAATCTCCACCACACGGTAATCTCCTGCGAACAGTAATCTGCCACACACAGAAATCTCCCCCACACAGTAATCTCCTGTGCACAGTAATCTCCCGCGCAAAGTAATCTCCCACACACAGTAATCTCCCAAACCCGGTAATCTCCCCCACACTGTAATCTCCTGCGCACAGTAATCTCCCACACACAGTAATCTCCCACACACAGTAATCTGCCATGCACAGTAATCTCCCACGCACAGTAATCTCTCGCACACAGTAATCTCCCACGCACGGTAATCTCCCGTGAATGGAAATCTCCTGCGCACAGTAATCTCCCGTGCACAGTAATCTCCCACACACAGTAATCTCCCACACACAGTAATCTCCCACACACAGTAATCTCCCGTGCAGGGTAATCTCCCGCACACAGTAATCTCCCATGCACAGTAATCTCCCACACACAGTAATCTCCCATGCACGGTAATCCCCCACGCACGGTAATCCCCGCACACAGTAATCTCCCACGCACAGTAATCTCACACACACGGTAATCTCCTGTGCAAAGTAATCTCCTGTAAACTCTATTCTCCCACGCACAGTAATCTCCCATGCACAGTAATCTCCCAGACACACTATTCTCCCGCACACAGTAATCTCCCACGCACAGTAATCTCCCAGACACACTATTCTCCCGCACACAGTAATCTCCTGTGCAAAGTAATCTCCCGAACACAGTAATCTCCCACACACTCGTTTCTCCCACGCACAGTAATCTCCCACGCACAGTAATTTCCCATGCACAGTAATCTCCCATACACACTATTCTCCCACGCACAGTAATCTCCGGCAAACACTATTCTCTCGCGCACAGTAATCTCCCGCAAACACTATTCTCCCGTGCACGGTAATCTCCCACGCACAGTAATCTCCCGCAAACACTATTCTCCCACGCACGGTAATCTCCCGCGCATAACAATTTGCCACGCACAGTAATCTCCCGTGAACAGTAATCTCCCGCGCACTGTAATCTCCCATGCACAGTAATCTCCCGCGTACAGTAATCTCCCACACACGGCAATCTCCCATGCACTGTATTCTCCCACACACGGTAATCTCGCACGCACGGTAATCTCCCATGCACGGTAATGTCCCACGCACAGCAATCTGCTGAACACACTATTCTCCCATGCACAGTAATCCCCAGCGCACAGTAATCTCCCACACATGGTAATCTACCACACACAGTAATCTCCCACACACAGTAATCTCCCACACACAGTAATCTCCCGCGCTCGGTAATCTCCACCACACGGTAATCTCCAGCACACAGTAATCTGCCAGACACAGAAATCTCCTTTACACGGTAATCTCCTGTGCACAGTAATATCCTGCGCACAGTAATGTCCAACACACAGTAGTCTCAAACACACTGTAATCTCCCACGCACGGTAATCTCCCCCACACGGTAATCTCCCGCGCACGGTAATCTCCCGTGCACAGTAATCTCCCACACACGGTAATCTCCAATGCACAGTAATCTCCCGCGCACGGTAATCTCCCACAAACAGTAATCTTCCGCGCAAAGTAATCTCCCGTGCACGGTAATCCCCCACACACAGTAATCTCCCGCACACAGTAATCTCCCATGCACGATAATCCCCCGTGCACAGTAATCTCCCGCGCACAGCATTCTCCCACGCATAGTAATCTCCCGCTCACAGTAATCTCCCACACACGGTAATCTCCCGCACATGGTAATCTCCCGCACATGGTAATCTCCCACACACGGTAAACTCCCGCACACAGCAATCTCCCACACATGGTAAACTCCCGCACACAGTAATCTCCCACACAAAGTAATCTGCCACACAAAGTAATCTGCCACACAAAGTAATCTCCCGCACACGGTAATCTCCCGTGCACAGAAATCTCCCGTACACAGTAATCTCCCGCGCACAGTAATCTCCCATGCACAGTAATCTCCTCCGAACAGCAATCTCCCGTGCACAGCAATATCCTGCGCACAGTAATCTCCCGCGCACAGTAATCTCCTGCACACAGTAATCTCCCGTGCACAATAATCTCGCATGCAAAGTAATCTCCCACACACAGTAATCTCCCATGCACAGTAATCTCCCGCGCACATTAATCTCCCGTGCACAGTATGCTCGCACGCATGATAATCTCCCACGCACAGTAATCTCCCGCGCACAGTAATCTC
The DNA here is from genome assembly GCF_017639515.1 of Carcharodon carcharias. Taxonomy (NCBI): domain Eukaryota; kingdom Metazoa; phylum Chordata; class Chondrichthyes; order Lamniformes; family Lamnidae; genus Carcharodon; species Carcharodon carcharias. The sequence continues at coordinate 93,597,610 of NC_054481.1, forward strand.
CCATGCACGGTAATCTCCCACGCACGGTAATCTCGCACGCACAGTAATCTCCCACGCACAGTAATCTCCCAAATGCGGTAATCTCCCACTCACAGTAATCTCCCGTGCACGGTAATCTCCCGCGCACGGTAATCTCCCGTGCACAGTAATCTCCCGTGCACAGTAAACTCCCGCGCACAGCAATCTCTCGTGCACAGTAATCACCCGCGCACAGTAATCTCCCACACACGGCAATCTCCCGTGCACAGTAATCTCCCACACACGGTAATCTCCCGCTCACGCTAATCTCCCATGCACAGTTATCTTCCATGCACAGTAATCTCCCGCACACATTAATCTCCCACAAACAGTAATCTCCCGTGCACGGTAATCTCCCACGCATGGTAATCTCCCGTGTGCAGTAATCTCCCATGCACGGTAATCTCCCACAAACAGTAATCTCCCATGCACAGCAATCTCCCACACACAGTAACATCACACGAACAGTAATCTCCCACGCACAGTAATCTCCCGTGCACAGTAATCTCGCGCAAACAGTAATCTCTCGCACACGGTAATCTCCCATGCATGGTAATCTCCCACATACGGTAATCTCCCGCGCACGGTAATCTCCCGTGCACGGTAATCTCCCACGCACAGCAATCTCCTGCACACACTATTCTCCCATGCACAGTAATCGCCAGCGCACAGTAATCTCCCACACACGGTAATCTACCGCACACAGTAATCTCCCACAGAGAGTAATCTCCCACACACAGTAATCTCCCGCGTAAGGTAATCTCCACCACACGGTAATCTACTGCGCAGAGTAATCTGCCACACACAGAAATCTCCCCCACACGGTAATCTCCTGTGCACAGTAATCTCCCGCGCACAGTAATCTCCCACACACAGTAATCTCCCAAGCCCGTTAAGCTGCCCCACACGGTAATCTCCTGCGCACAGTAATCTCCCACGCACAGTAATCTCCCACGCACAGTAATCTCCCGTGAATGGAAATCTCCCGCGCACAGTAATGTCCCGTGCACAGTAATCTCCCACACACAGTAATCTCCCGTGCAGGGTAATCTCCCGCACACCTTAATCTCCCGCGCACAGTAATCTCCCGCGCACGGTAATCTCCCGTGCACAGTAATCTCCCGCACACGGTAATCTCCAATGCACAGTAATCTCCCGCGCACGGTAATCTCCCACAAACAGTAATCTCCCGCGCAAAGTAATCTCCCGTGCACGGTAATCCCCCACACACAGTAATCTCCCGCACACAGTAATCTCCCATGCACGATAATCCCCCGTGCACAGTAATCTCCCGCGCACAGCATTCTCCCACGCATAGTAATCTCCCGCTCACGGTAATCTCCCACACACGGTAATCTCCCGCACATGGTAATCTCCCGCACATGGTAATCTCCCACACATGGTAAACTCCCGCACACAGCAATCTCCCACACACGGTAAACTCCCGCACACAGTAATCTCCCACACAAAGTAATCTGCCACACAAAGTAATCTCCCGCACATGGTAATCTCCCGTGCACAGAAATCTCCCGTACACAGTAATCTCCCGCGCACAGTAATCTCCCATGCACAGTAATCTCCTCCGAACAGCAATCTCCCGTGCACAGCAATATCCTGCGCACAGTAATCTCCCGCGCACAGTAATCTCCTGCACACAGTATTCTCCCGTGCACAATAATCTCGCATGCAAAGTAATCTCCCACACACAGTAATCTCCCATGCACAGTAATCTCCCGCGCACATTAATCTCCCGTGCACAGTATGCTCGCACGCATGATAATCTCCCACGCACAGTAATCTCCCGCGCACAGTAATCTCCCATGCACGGTAATCTCCCACGCACGGTAATCTCGCACGCACAGTAATCTCCTGCGCACAGTAATCTCCCAAATGCGGTAATCTCCCACTCACAGTAATCTCCCGTGCACGGTAATCTCCCGCGCACGGTAATCTCCCGTGCACAGTAATCTCCCGCGCACAGTAATCTCCCGCGCACAGCAATCTCTCGTGCACAGTAATCACCCACGCACAGTAATCTCCCACACACGGCAATCTCCCGTGCACAGTAATCTCCCACACACGGTAATCTCCCGCTCACGCTAATCTCCCATGCACAGTTATCTTCCATGCACAGTAATCTCCCGCACACATTAATCTCCCACAAACAGTAATCTCCCGTGCATGGTAATCTCCCACGCACGGTAATCTCCCGTGTGCAGTAATCTCCCATGCACGGTAATCTCCCACAAACAGTAATCTCCCATGCACAGCAATCTCCCACACACAGTAACATCACACGAACAGTAATCTCCCACGCACAGTAATCTCCCGTGCACAGTAATCTCGCGCAAACAGTAATCTCTCGCGCACGGTAATCTCCCATGCATGGTAATCTCCCACATACGGTAATCTCCCGCGCACGGTAATCTCCCGTGCACGGTAATCTCCCACGCACAGCAATCTCCTGCACACACTATTCTCCCATGCACAGTAATTGCCAGCGCACAGTAATCTCCCACACACGGTAATCTACCGCACACAGTAATCTCCCACAGAGAGTAATCTCCCACACACAGTAATCTCCCGCGTAAGGTAATCTCCACCACACGGTAATCTACTGCGCACAGTAATCTGCCACACACAGAAATCTCCCCCACACGGTAATCTCCTGTGCACAGTAATCTCCCGCGCACAGTAATCTCCCACACACAGTAATCTCCCAAGCCCGTTAAGCTGCCCCACACGGTAATCTCCTGCGCACAGTAATCTCCCACGCACAGTAATCTGCCACGCACAGTAATCTCCCACACACAGTAATCTCTCGCACACAGTAATCTCCCACGCACAGTAATCTCCCGTGAATGGAAATCTCCCGCGCACAGTAATGTCCCGTGCACAGTAATCTCCCACACACAGTAATCTCCCGTGCAAGGTAATCTCCCACACACAGTAATCTCCCATGCAGGGTAATCTCCCGCGCACCTTAATCTCCCGCGCACAGTAATCTCCCGTGCACGGTAATCTACCAAGCACGGTAATCTCCCGCGCACGGTAATCTCCCACGAACAGTAATCTCCCGCACACGGTAATCTCCCATGCACAGTAATCTCCCGCGCATGGTAATCTCCCACACACAGTAATCTCCCACACACAGTAATCTCCCACACACAGTAATCTCCCGAGCACGGTAATCCCCCGCACACAGTAATCCCCCGCACACAGTAATCTCCCGCACACAGTAATCTCCCGCACACAGTAATCTCCCGCACACAGTAATCTCCCGCACACAGTAATCTCCCATGCACAGTAATCTCCCATGCACAGTAATCTCCCGTGCACAGTAATCTCCCAGACACACTATTCTCCTGCGCACAGTAATCTCCCGCACACAGTAATCTCCTGTGCAAATTAATCTCCTGAACACAGTAATCTCCCACACACACGATTCTCCCGCGCACAGTAATCTCCCACGCACAATAATTTCCCATGCACAGTAATCTCCCATACACACTTCTCTCCCACACACAGTAATCTCCGGCAAACACTATTCTCCTGCGCACAGTAATCTCCCGCAAACACCATTCTCCCATGCACAGTAATCTCCCGCGCATGCTAATCTTCCCACACACAGTAATCTCTCACACACAGTAATCTCCCGAGCACGGTAATCCCCCGCACACAGTAATCCCCCGCACACAGTAATCTCCCGTGCACAGTAATCTCCTGTGCACAGAATCTCCCATGCACAGTAATCTCCAGAGCACAGTAATCTCCCACACAGTAATCTCCCGTGCACAGTAATCTCCCGCACACAGTAATCTCCCGTGCACTGTAATCTCCCATGCACAGCAATCTCCTGCACACACTATTCTCCCATGCACAGTAATACCCAGCGCACAGTAATCTCCCACACTCGGTAATCTACCGCACACAGTAATCTCCCACACACAGTAATCTCCTGCGCATGGTAATCTCCACCACACGGTAATCTCCTGCGAACAGTAATCTGCCACACACAGAAATCTCCCCCACACAGTAATCTCCTGTGCACAGTAATCTCCCGCGCAAAGTAATCTCCCACACACAGTAATCTCCCAAACCCAGTAATCTCCCCCACACGGTAATCTCCTGCGCACAGTAATCTCCCACACACAGTAATCTCCCACACACAGTAATCTGCCACGCACAGTAATCTCCCACGCACAGTAATCTCTCGCACAGAGTAATCTCCCACGCACGGTAATCTCCCGTGAATGGAAATCTCCTGCGCACAGTAATCTCCCGTGCACAGTAATCTCCCACACACAGTAATCTCCCACACACAGTAATCTCCCACACACAGTAATCTCCCGTGCAGGGTAATCTCCCGCACACAGTAATCTCCCATGCACAGTAATCTCCCACACACAGTAATCTCCCATGCACGGTAATCCCCCACGCACGGTAATCCCCGCACACAGTAATCTCCCACGCACAGTAATCTCACACACACGGTAATCTCCTGCGCAAAGTAATCTCCTGTAAACTCTATTCTCCCACGCACAGTAATCTCCCATGCACAGTAATCTCCCAGACACACTATTCTCCCGCACACAGTAATCTCCCACGCACAGTAATCTCCCAGACACACTATTCTCCCGCACACAGTAATCTCCTGTGCAAAGTAATCTCCCGAACACAGTAATCTCCCACACACTCGTTTCTCCCACGCACAGTAATCTCCCACGCACAGTAATTTCCCATGCACAGTAATCTCCCATACACACTATTCTCCCACGCACAGTAATCTCCGGCAAACACTATTCTCTCGCGCACAGTAATCTCCCGCAAACACTATTCTCCCGTGCACGGTAATCTCCCACGCACAGTAATCTCCCGCAAACACTATTCTCCCACGCACGGTAATCTCCCGCGCATAACAATTTGCCACGCACAGTAATCTCCCGTGAACAGTAATCTCCCGCCCACTGTAATCTCCCATGCACAGTAATCTCCCGCGTACAGTAATCTCCCAAACACGGCAATCTCCCATGCACTGTATTCTCCCACACACGGTAATCTCGCACGCACGGTAATCTCCCATGCACGGTAATGTCCCACGCACAGCAATCTCCTGAACACACTATTCTCCCATGCACAGTAATCCCCAGCGCACAGTAATCTCCCACACATGGTAATCTACCACACACAGTAATCTCCCACACACAGTAATCTCCCACACACAGTAATCTCCCGCGCTCGGTAATCTCCACCACACGGTAATCTCCAGCACACAGTAATCTGCCAGACACAGAAATCTCCTTTACACGGTAATCTCCTGTGCACAGTAATATCCTGCGCACAGTAATGTCCAACACACAGTAGTCTCAAACACACTGTAATCTCCCACGCACGGTAATCTCCCCCACACGGTAATCTCCCGCGCACGGTAATCTCCCGTGCACAGTAATCTCCCACACACGGTAATCTCCAATGCACAGTAATCTCCCGCGCACGGTAATCTCCCACAAACAGTAATCTTCCGCGCAAAGTAATCTCCCGTGCACGGTAATCCCCCACACACAGTAATCTCCCGCACACAGTAATCTCCCATGCACGATAATCCCCCGTGCACAGTAATCTCCCGCGCACAGCATTCTCCCACGCATAGTAATCTCCCGCTCACAGTAATCTCCCACACACGGTAATCTCCCGCACATGGTAATCTCCCGCACATGGTAATCTCCCACACACGGTAAACTCCCGCACACAGCAATCTCCCACACATGGTAAACTCCCGCACACAGTAATCTCCCACACAAAGTAATCTGCCACACAAAGTAATCTGCCACACGAAGTAATCTCCCGCACACGGTAATCTCCCGTGCACAGAAATCTCCCGTACACAGTAATCTCCCGCGCACAGTAATCTCCCATGCACAGTAATCTCCTCCGAACAGCAATCTCCCGTGCACAGCAATATCCTGCGCACAGTAATCTCCCGCGCACAGTAATCTCCTGCACACAGTAATCTCCCGTGCACAATAATCTCGCATGCAAAGTAATCTCCCACACACAGTAATCTCCCATGCACAGTAATCTCCCGCGCACATTAATCTCCCGTGCACAGTATGCTCGCACGCATGATAATCTCCCACGCACAGTAATCTCCCGCGCACAGTAATCTCCCATGCACGGTAATCTCCCACGCACGGTAATCTCGCACGCACAGTAATCTCCCACGCACAGTAATCTCCCAAATGCGGTAATCTCCCACTCACAGTAATCTCCCGTGCACGGTAATCTCCCGCGCACGGTAATCTCCCGTGCACAGTAATCTCCCGTGCACAGTAAACTCCCGCGCACAGCAATCTCTCGTGCACAGTAATCACCCGCGCACAGTAATCTCCCACACACGGCAATCTCCCGTGCACAGTAATCTCCCACACACGGTAATCTCCCGCTCACGCTAATCTCCCATGCACAGTTATCTTCCATGCACAGTAATCTCCCGCACACATTAATCTCCCACAAACAGTAATCTCCCGTGCACGGTAATCTCCCACGCATGGTAATCTCCCGTGTGCAGTAATCTCCCATGCACGGTAATCTCCCACAAACAGTAATCTCCCATGCACAGCAATCTCCCACACACAGTAACATCACACGAACAGTAATCTCCCACGCACAGTAATCTCCCGTGCACAGTAATCTCGCGCAAACAGTAATCTCTCGCACACGGTAATCTCCCATGCATGGTAATCTCCCACATACGGTAATCTCCCGCGCACGGTAATCTCCCGTGCACGGTAATCTCCCACGCACAGCAATCTCCTGCACACACTATTCTCCCATGCACAGTAATCGCCAGCGCACAGTAATCTCCCACACACGGTAATCTACCGCACACAGTAATCTCCCACAGAGAGTAATCTCCCACACACAGTAATCTCCCGCGTAAGGTAATCTCCACCACACGGTAATCTACTGCGCAGAGTAATCTGCCACACACAGAAATCTCCCCCACACGGTAATCTCCTGTGCACAGTAATCTCCCGCGCACAGTAATCTCCCACACACAGTAATCTCCCAAGCCCGTTAAGCTGCCCCACACGGTAATCTCCTGCGCACAGTAATCTCCCACGCACAGTAATCTCCCACGCACAGTAATCTCCCGTGAATGGAAATCTCCCGCGCACAGTAATGTCCCGTGCACAGTAATCTCCCACACACAGTAATCTCCCGTGCAGGGTAATCTCCCGCACACCTTAATCTCCCGCGCACAGTAATCTCCCGCGCACGGTAATCTCCCGTGCACAGTAATCTCCCGCACACGGTAATCTCCAATGCACAGTAATCTCCCGCGCACGGTAATCTCCCACAAACAGTAATCTCCCGCGCAAAGTAATCTCCCGTGCACGGTAATCCCCCACACACAGTAATCTCCCGCACACAGTAATCTCCCATGCACGATAATCCCCCGTGCACAGTAATCTCCCGCGCACAGCATTCTCCCACGCATAGTAATCTCCCGCTCACGGTAATCTCCCACACACGGTAATCTCCCGCACATGGTAATCTCCCGCACATGGTAATCTCCCACACACGGTAAACTCCCGCACACAGCAATCTCCCACACACGGTAAACTCCCGCACACAGTAATCTCCCACACAAAGTAATCTGCCACACAAAGTAATCTCCCGCACATGGTAATCTCCCGTGCACAGAAATCTCCCGTACACAGTAATCTCCCGCGCACAGTAATCTCCCATGCACAGTAATCTCCTCCGAACAGCAATCTCCCGTGCACAGCAATATCCTGCGCACAGTAATCTCCCGCGCACAGTAATCTCCTGCACACAGTATTCTCCCGTGCACAATAATCTCGCATGCAAAGTAATCTCCCACACACAGTAATCTCCCATGCACAGTAATCTCCCGCGCACATTAATCTCCCGTGCACAGTATGCTCGCACGCATGATAATCTCCCACGCACAGTAATCTCCCGCGCACAGTAATCTCCCATGCACGGTAATCTCCCACGCACGGTAATCTCGCACGCACAGTAATCTCCTGCGCACAGTAATCTCCCAAATGCGGTAATCTCCCACTCACAGTAATCTCCCGTGCACGGTAATCTCCCGCGCACGGTAATCTCCCGTGCACAGTAATCTCCCGCGCACAGTAATCTCCCGCGCACAGCAATCTCTCGTGCACAGTAATCACCCACGCACAGTAATCTCCCACACACGGCAATCTCCCGTGCACAGTAATCTCCCACACACGGTAATCTCCCGCTCACGCTAATCTCCCATGCACAGTTATCTTCCATGCACAGTAATCTCCCGCACACATTAATCTCCCACAAACAGTAATCTCCCGTGCATGGTAATCTCCCACGCACGGTAATCTCCCGTGTGCAGTAATCTCCCATGCACGGTAATCTCCCACAAACAGTAATCTCCCATGCACAGCAATCTCCCACACACAGTAACATCACACGAACAGTAATCTCCCACGCACAGTAATCTCCCGTGCACAGTAATCTCGCGCAAACAGTAATCTCTCGCGCACGGTAATCTCCCATGCATGGTAATCTCCCACATACGGTAATCTCCCGCGCACGGTAATCTCCCGTGCACGGTAATCTCCCACGCACAGCAATCTCCTGCACACACTATTCTCCCATGCACAGTAATTGCCAGCGCACAGTAATCTCCCACACACGGTAATCTACCGCACACAGTAATCTCCCACAGAGAGTAATCTCCCACACACAGTAATCTCCCGCGTAAGGTAATCTCCACCACACGGTAATCTACTGCGCACAGTAATCTGCCACACACAGAAATCTCCCCCACACGGTAATCTCCTGTGCACAGTAATCTCCCGCGCACAGTAATCTCCCACACACAGTAATCTCCCAAGCCCGTTAAGCTGCCCCACACGGTAATCTCCTGCGCACAGTAATCTCCCACGCACAGTAATCTGCCACGCACAGTAATCTCCCACACACAGTAATCTCTCGCACACAGTAATCTCCCACGCACAGTAATCTCCCGTGAATGGAAATCTCCCGCGCACAGTAATGTCCCGTGCACAGTAATCTCCCACACACAGTAATCTCCCGTGCAAGGTAATCTCCCACACACAGTAATCTCCCATGCAGGGTAATCTCCCGCGCACCTTAATCTCCCGCGCACAGTAATCTCCCGTGCACGGTAATCTACCAAGCACGGTAATCTCCCGCGCACGGTAATCTCCCACGAACAGTAATCTCCCGCACACGGTAATCTCCCATGCACAGTAATCTCCCGCACATGGTAATCTCCCACACACAGTAATCTCCCACACACAGTAATCTCCCACACACAGTAATCTCCCGAGCACGGTAATCCCCCGCACACAGTAATCCCCCGCACACAGTAATCTCCCGCACACAGTAATCTCCCGCACACAGTAATCTCCCGCACACAGTAATCTCCCGCACACAGTAATCTCCCGCACACAGTAATCTCCCATGCACAGTAATCTCCCATGCACAGTAATCTCCCGTGCACAGTAATCTCCCAGACACACTATTCTCCTGCGCACAGTAATCTCCCGCACACAGTAATCTCCTGTGCAAATTAATCTCCTGAACACAGTAATCTCCCACACACACGATTCTCCCGCGCACAGTAATCTCCCACGCACAATAATTTCCCATGCACAGTAATCTCCCATACACACTTCTCTCCCACACACAGTAATCTCCGGCAAACACTATTCTCCTGCGCACAGTAATCTCCCGCAAACACCATTCTCCCATGCACAGTAATCTCCCGCGCATGCTAATCTTCCCACACACAGTAATCTCTCACACACAGTAATCTCCCGAGCACGGTAATCCCCCGCACACAGTAATCCCCCGCACACAGTAATCCCCCGCACACAGTAATCTCCCGCACACCGTAATCTCCCGCACACAGTAATCTCCAATGCACAGTAATCTCCCGTGCACAGTAATCTCCCATGCACAGTAATCTCCCGTGCACAGTATTCTCCCATGCACAGTAATCTCCCGCACACAGTAATCTCCCATGCACGGTAATCCCCCGCGCACTGTAATCCCCCGCACACAGTAATCTCCCACGCACAGTAATCTCACACACACGGCAATCTCCTGTGCAAAGTAATCTCCTGCACACTCTATTTTCCCATGCACAGTAATCTCCCACGCACAGTAATCTCCGAGACACACTATTCTCCCACGCACAGTAATCTTCCGCACACAGTAATCTCCTGCGCAAAGTAATCTCCCGAACACAGTAATCTCCCACACACACGATTCTCCCGCGCACAGTAATCTCCCACACACAGTAATGTCCCATGCACAGTAATCTGCCATACACACTATTCTCCCACGCACAGTAATCTCCGGCAAACACTATTCTCTCGTGCACAGTAATCTCCCGCAAACACTATTCTCCTGCGCACAGTAATCTCCCGCAAACACTGTTCTCCCATGCACAGTAATTTCCCGGGCATGCTAATCTCCCACACACAGTAATCTCTCACACACAGTAATCTCCCGAGCACGGTAATCCCCCGCACATAGTAATCCCCCGCACACAGTAATCTCCCGCACACCGTAATCTCCCACACACAGTAATCTCCCACACACAGTAATCTCCGATGCACAGTAATCTCCCATGCACAGTAATCTCCCGTGCACAGTAATCTCCCATGCACAGTAATCTCCCGTGCACAGTAATCTCCCGCGCACAGTAATCTCCCATGCACAGTACTCTCCCGCACACAGTAATCTCCTGCACACGGTATTCTCCCATGCACGGTAATCTCCCGCGCATGGTAATCTCCCACACACAGTAATCTCCCACACACAGTAATCTCCCAAGACCGGTAATCTCCCCCACACAGTAATCTCCCCCACACAGTAATCTCCTGCACACAGTAATCTCCCACACATAGTAATCTCCCACGCACACTAATCTTCCACACACAGTAATCTCTCGCACACAGAAATCTCCCACGCACGGTAATCTCCCATGAATGGAAATCTCCCGCGCACAGTAATCTCCCGTGCACAGTAATCTCCCACACGCAGTAATCTCCCATGCACGGTAATCTCCCGCACACAGTAATCTCCCGTGCAGGTTAATCTCCCGCGCACAGTAATCTCCCACACACGGTAATCTCCCATGAACAGTAATCTCCCACACACAGTAATCTCCCACGCACAGTAATCTCCCGAGCACGGTAATCCCCCGCACACAGTAATCTCCCAAGACCGGTAATCTCCCCCACACAGTAATCTCCTGCACACAGTAATCTCCCACACACAGTAATCTCCCACGCACAGTAATCTTCCACACACAGTAATCTCTCGCACACAGAAATCTCCCACGCACGGTAATCTCCCGTGAATGGAAATCTCCCGCGCACTGTAATCTCCCATGCACAGTAATCTCCCATGCACAGTAATCTCCCGAGCACGGTAATCCCCCGCACACAGTAATCCCATGCACACAGTAATCCCATGCACACAGTAATCTCCCGCACACAGTAATCTCCCGCACACAGTAATCTCACTCACACTGTAATCTCCCACACACAGTAATCTCCCATGCACAGTAATCTCCCATGCACAGTAATCTCCCGCACACAGTAATCTCCCATGCAGGGTTATCCCCCGCGCATGGTAATCCCCCGCACACAGTAATCTCCCACGCACAGTAATCTCACACACACGGTAATCTCCTGCAAACTCTATTCTCCCACGCACAGTAATCTCCCACGCACAGTAATGTCCCGTGCACAGTAATCTCCCATACACACTATTCTCCCATGCACAGTAATCTCCGGCAAACACTATTCTCTCGTGCACAGTAATCTCCCACAAACACTATTCTCCCATGCACGGTAATCCCCCATGCACAGCAATCTCCTGCACACACTATTCTCCCATGCACAGTAATTCCCAACGCACAGTAATCTGCCACACACGGTAATCTCCCACACATAGTAATCTCCCACACACAGTAATCTCCCACACACAGTTAACTCCCGCGCACGGTAATCTCCCATGCACGGTAATCTCCTGCACACAGTAATCTGCCAAACACAGAAATCTCCCCCACACGGTAATCTCCTGTGAACAGTAATCTCCCACACACAGTAATCTCCTCCGACAGCAATCTCCCATGCATAGTAATCTCCCATGCACAGTAATCTCCTGTGCACAGTAATCTCCCACACAGTAATCTCCAGTGCACGGTAATCTCCCACACACAGTAATCTCCCGTGCAGGATAATCTCCCGCGCACAGTAATCTCCCGCACACAGTAATCTCCCATGCACAGTAATCTCCCACGCACGGTAATCTCCCACACACAGTAATCTCCCACGCACAGTAATCTCCCGAGCACGGTAATCCCCCGCTCACAGTAATCTCCCACACACAGTAATCTCCCATGCACAGTAATCTCCCGTGCACGGAATCTCCCATGCAGGGTAATCCCCCGCGCATGGTAATCCCCCGCACACAGTAATCTCCGACGCACAGTAATCTCACACACACGGTAATCTCCTGCGCAAAGTAATCTCCTGCAAACTCTATTCTCCCACGCACAGTAATCTCCCACGTACAGTAATCTCCCACGCACAGTAATGTCCCGTACACAGTAATCTCCCATACACACTATTCTCCCACGCACAGTAATCTCTGGCAAACACTATTCTCTCGTGCACAGTAATCTCCCGCAAACACTATTCTCCCGTGCACGGTAATCTGCCACGCACAGTAATCTCCCGCAAACACTATTTTCCCACGCACGGTAATCTCCCGTGCATAACAATCTCCCGCGCACAGTAATCTCCCGTGCACAGTAATCTCCCACACACGGCAATCTCCCACGCACGGTAATCTCCCACACATGGTAATCTCCCACACACGGTAATCTCCCACACATGGTAATCTCCCGCACACGGTAATCTCCCGTGCATGGTAATCTCCCATGCACAGCAATCTCCTGCACAGACTATTCTCCCATGCACAGTAATCCCCAGTGCACAGTAATCTCCCAAACATGGCAATCTCCCGTGCACAGTAATCTCTCGCACACGGTAATCTCCCATGCATGGTAATCTCCCACACACGGTAATCTCCCGCACACGGTAATTTCCCGTGCATGGTAATCTCCCACGCACAGCAATCTCCTGCACACATTATTCTCCCATGCACAGCAATCCCCAGCGCGCAGTAATCTCCCACACACGGTAATCTACCACACACAGTAATCTCCCGCGCACGGTAATCTCCACCACACGGTAATCTCCTGCGCACAGTAATCTGCCACACACAGAAATCTCCCCCACACAGTAATCTCCTGTGCACAGTAATCTCCCGCACACAGTAATCTCCCAAACACAGTAATCTTCCACGCACAGTAATCTCCCACACACAGTAATCTCTCGCACACAGTAATCTCCCACGCACAGTAATCTCCAGTGAATGGAAATCTCCCGCGCACAGTAATCTCCCATGCACAGTACTCTCCCGCACAGAGTAATCTCCCGCACACGGTATTCTCCCATGCACGGTAATCTCCCGCGCATGGTAATCTCCCACACACAGTAATCTCCCACACACAGTAATCTCCCAAGACCGGTAATCTCCCCCACACAGTAATCTCCCCCACACAGTAATCTCCTGCACACAGTAATCTCCCACACATAGTAATCTCCCACGCACACTAATCTTCCACACACAGTAATCTCTCGCACACAGAAATCTCCCACGCACGGTAATCTCCCATGAATGGAAATCTCCCGCGCACAGTAATCTCCTGTGCACAGTAATCTCCCACACGCAGTAATCTCCCATGCACGGTAATCTCCCGCACACAGTAATCTCCCGTGCAGGTTAATCTCCCGCGCACAGTAATCTCCCACACATGGTAATCTCCCATGAACAGTAATCTCCCACACACAGTAATCTCCCACGCACAGTAATCTCCCGAGCACGGTAATCCCCCGCACACAGTAATCTCCCAAGACCGGTAATCTCCCCCACACAGTAATCTCCTGCACACAGTAATCTCCCACACACAGTAATCTCCCATGCACAGTAATCTTCCACACACAGTAATCTCTCGCACACAGAAATCTCCCACGCACGGTAATCTCCCGTGAATGGAAATCTCCCGCGCACTGTAATCTCCCATGCACAGTAATCTCCCATGCACAGTAATCTCCCGAGCACGGTAATCCCCCGCACACAGTAATCCCCCGCACACAGTAATCTCCCGCACACAGTAATCTCCCGCACACAGTAATCTCCCTCACACAGTAATCTCCCGCACACAGTAATCTCCCGCACACAGTAATCTCCCATGCACAGTAATCTCCCGTGCACAGCAATCTCCCATGCACAGTAATCTCCCGTGCACAGTAATCTCCCATGCACAGTAATCTCCGGCACAGAGTAATCTCCCATGCACGGTAATAACCCGCGCATGCTAATCCACTGCACACAGTAATCTCCCATGCACAGTAATCTCATACACACGGTAATCTCCTGTGCAAAGTAATCTCCTGCACACTCTATTCTCCCATGCACAGTAATCTCCCACACACAGTAATCTCCCAGACACACTATTCTCCCGCGCACAGTAATCTCCCGCACACAGTAATCTCCCACAAACACTATTCTCCCGTGCACAGTAATCTCCCGCGCACAGTAATCTCCCACAAACACTATTCTCCCACGCACGGTAATCTCCCGCGCATAACAATCTCCCACGCACAGTAATCTCCCGTGAACACTAATCTCCCACGCACAGTGATCTCCTCCGCACAGCAATCTCCCGTGCACAGTAATCTCCCATACACGGTAATCTCCCGCGCACAGTAATCTCCCACACACGGCAATCTCCCATGCACGGTAATCTCCCACACACGGTAATCTCCCGCGCACGGTAATCTCCCATGCACGGTAATCCCCCATGCACAGCAATCTCCTGCACACACTATTCTCCCATGCACAGTAATCCCCAGCGCACAGTAATCTACCACACACAGTAATCTCCCACACACAGTAATCTCCCACACACAGTTAACTCCCGCGCACGGTAATCTCCACCACACGGTAATCTCCTGCGCACAGTAATCTGCCAAACACAGAAATCTGCCCCACACGGTAATCTCCTGTGAACAGTAATCTACCACACACAGTAATCTCCTCCGCACAGCAATCTCTCATGCACAGTAATCTCTCATGCACAGCAATCTCCCGTGCACGGAATCTCCCATGCACAGTAATCTCCTGTGCACAGTAATCTCCCACACAGTAATCTCCAGTGCACGGTAATCTCCCGTAAACAGTAATCTCCCGTGCAGGGTAATCTCCCGTGCACAGTAATCTCCCGCACACAGTAATCTCCCATGCACAGTAATCTCCCATGCACGGTAATCTCCCACACACAGTAATCTCCCACACACGGCAATCTCCCACGCACGGTAATCTCCCACACACGGTAATCTCCCGCGCATGGTAATCTCCCATGCACGGTAATCCCCCATGCACAGCAATCTCCTGCACACACTATTCTCCCATGCACAGTAATCCCCAGCGCACAGTAATCTCCCACACACAGTAATCTCCCACACACAGTAACCTCCCACACACAGTTAACTCCCGCGCACAGTAATCTCCACCACACGGTAATCTCCTGCACACAGTAATCTGCCAAACACAGAAATCTGCCCCACACGGTAATCTCCTGTGAACAGTAATCTACCACACACAGTAATCTCCTCCGCACAGCAATCTCTCATGCACAGTAATCTCTCATGCACAGCAATCTCCCGTGCACGGAATCTCCCATGCACAGTAATCTCCTGTGCACAGTAATCTCCCACACAGTAATCTCCAGTGCACGGTAATCTCCCGTACACAGTAATCTCCCGTGCAGGGTAATCTCCCTTGCACAGTAATCTCCCGCACACAGTAATCTCCCATGCACAGTAATCTCCCACGCACGGTAATCTCCCACACACAGTAATCTCCCATGCACAGTAATCTCCCGCACACAGTAATCTCCCATGCAGGGTAATCCCCCGCGCATGGTAATCCCCCGCACACAGTAATCTCCCACGCACAGTAATCTCACACACACGGTAATCTCCTGCGCAACGTAATCTCCTGCAAACTCTATTCTCCCACGCACAGTAATCTCCCACGCACAGTAATCTCCCACGCACAGTAATCTCCCGCGCACAGTAATCTCCCAGACACACTATTCTCCCGCACACAGTAATCTCCCGCGCACAGTAATCTCCCAGACACTTTATTCTCCCGCACACAGAAATCTCCCGCACACAGTAATCTCCCGCACACAGTAATCTCCTGTGCAAAGTAATCTCCCGAACACAGTAATCTCCCACACACACGTTTCTCCCGCGCACAGTAATCTCCCACGCACAGTAATGTCCCGTGCACAGTAATCTCCCATACATACTATTCTCGAACGCACAGTAATCTGCGGCAAACACTATTCTCTCGCGCACAGTAATCTCCTGCAAACACTATACTCCCGTGCACGGTAATCTCCCGCGCACAGTAATCTCCCACAAACACTATTCTCCCGTGCACGGTAATCTCCCACGCACAGTGATCTCCTCCGCACAGCAATCTCCCGCGAACAGTAATCTCCCATGCACAGTAATCTCCCGCGCACAGTAATCTCCCACACACGGCAATCTCCCACGCACGGTAATGTCCCACACACGGTAATCTCCCATGCACAGCATTCTCCTGCACAGACTATTCTCCCATGCACAGTAATCCCCAGCGCACAGTAATCTCCCACACACGGCAATATCCCGTGCACAGTAATCTCCCGCACACGGTAATCTCCCGCTCACGCTAATCTCCCATGCACAGTTATCTTCCGTGCACAGTAATCTACTGCACACAGTAATCTCCCACAAATAGTAATCTCCCGTGCACGGTAATCTCCCACGCATGGTAATCTCCTGCGCACGGTAATCTCCCGCACACAGTAATCTCCCACGCACGGTAATCTCCCGTGTGCAGTAATCTCCCGTGCACGGTAATCTCCCACAAACAGAAATCTCCCATGCACAGCAATCTCCCACACACAGTCATCTCCCGCGCACAGTAATCTCCCGCGCACAGTAATCTCCCGTGCACAGTAATCTCACGCAAACAGTAATCTCTCGCACAAGGTAATCTCCCATGCATGGTAATCTCCCACACACGGTAATCTCCCACGCACGGTAATCTACCCCACACAGTAATCTCTCGCACACAGTAATCTCCCACGCACAGTAATCTCCAGTGAATGGAAATCTCCCGCGCACAGTAATCTCCCATGCACAGTACTCTCCCGCACACAGTAATCTCCCGCACACGGTATTCTCCCATGCACGGTAATCTCCCGCGCATGGTAATCTCCCACACACAGTAATCTCCCACACACAGTAATCTCCCAAGACCGGTAATCTCCCCCACACAGTAATCTCCCCCACACAGTAATCTCCCCCACACAGTAATCTCCCCCACACAGTAATCTCCTGCACACAGTAATCTCCAAAACATAGTAATCTCCCACGCACACTAATCTTCCACACACAGTAATCTCTCGCACACAGAAATCTCCCACGCACGGTAATCTCCCATGAATGGAAATCTCCCGCGCACAGTAATCTCCCGTGCACAGTAATCTCCCACACGCAGTAATCTCCCATGCACGGTAATCTCCCGCACACAGTAATCTCCCGTGCAGGGTAATCTCCCGCGAACATTAATCTCCCGCACACAGTAATCTCCCAAGACCGGTAATCTCCCCCACAGAGTAATCTCCTGCACACAGTAATCTCCCACACACAGTAATCTCCCACGCACAGTAATCTTCCACACACAGTAATCTCTCGCACACAGAAATCTCCCACGCACGGTAATCTCCCGTGAATGGAAATCTCCCGCGCACTGTAATCTCCCATGCACAGTAATCTCCCACACACAGTAATCTCCCGAGCACGGTAATCCCCCGCACACAGTAATCCCATGCACACAGTAATCTCCCGCACACAGTAATCTCCCGCACACAGTAATCTCCCGCACACAGTAATCTCCCATGCACAGTAATCTCCCGCACACAGTAATCTCCCATGCACGGTAATAACCCGCGCATGCTAATCCACTGCACACAGTAATCTCCCATGCACAGTAATCTCATACACACGGTAATCTCCTGTGCAAAGTAATCTCCTGCACACTCTATTCTCCCATGCACAGTAATCTCCCACGCACAGTAATCTCCCAGACACACTATTCTCCCGCGCACAGTAATCTCCCGCACACAGTAATCTCCTACAAACACTATTCTCCCGTGCACAGTAATCTCCCGCGCACAGTAATCTCCCACAAACACTATTCTCCCACGCACGGTAATCTCCCGCGCATAACAATCTCCCACGCACAGTAATCTCCCGTGAACACTAATCTCCCACGCACAGTGATCTCCTCCGCACAGCAATCTCCCGTGCACAGTAATCTCCCATACACGGTAATCTCCCGCGCACAGTAATCTCCCACACACGGCAATCTCCCATGCACGGTAATCTCCCACACACGGTAATCTCCCGCGCACGGTAATCTCCCATGCACGGTAATCCCCCATGCACAGCAATCTCCTGCACACACTATTCTCCCATGCACAGTAATCCCCAGCGCACAGTAATCTACCACACACAGTAATCTCCCACACACAGTAATCTCCCACACACAGTTAACTCCCGCGCACGGTAATCTCCACCACACGGTAATCTCCTGCGCACAGTAATCTGCCAAACACAGAAATCTGCCCCACACGGTAATCTCCTGTGAACAGTAATCTACCACACACAGTAATCTCCTCCGCACAGCAATCTCTCATGCACAGTAATCTCTCATGCACAGCAATCTCCCGTGCACGGAATCTCCCATGCACAGTAATCTCCTGTGCACAGTAATCTCCCACACAGTAATCTCCAGTGCACGGTAATCTCCCGTAAACAGTAATCTCCCGTGCAGGGTAATCTCCCGTGCACAGTAATCTCCCGCACACAGTAATCTCCCATGCACAGTAATCTCCCATGCACGGTAATCTCCCACACACAGTAATCTCCCACACACGGCAATCTCCCACGCACGGTAATCTCCCACACACGGTAATCTCCCGCGCATGGTAATCTCCCATGCACGGTAATCCCCCATGCACAGCAATCTCCTGCACACACTATTCTCCCATGCACAGTAATCCCCAGCGCACAGTAATCTACCACACACAGTAATCTCCCACACACAGTAATCTCCCACACACAGTTAACTCCCGCGCACAGTAATCTCCACCACACGGTAATCTCCTGCACACAGTAATCTGCCAAACACAGAAATCTGCCCCACACGGTAATCTCCTGTGAACAGTAATCTACCACACACAGTAATCTCCTCCGCACAGCAATCTCCCATGCACAGTAATCTCTCATGCACAGCAATCTCCCGTGCACGGAATCTCCCATGCACAGTAATCTCCTGTGCACAGTAATCTCCCACACAGTAATCTCCAGT
Organism: Carcharodon carcharias; assembly: GCF_017639515.1. Classification (NCBI taxonomy): domain Eukaryota; kingdom Metazoa; phylum Chordata; class Chondrichthyes; order Lamniformes; family Lamnidae; genus Carcharodon; species Carcharodon carcharias. The sequence continues at coordinate 93,617,248 of NC_054481.1, forward strand.
GCACGGTAATCTCCCGTACACAGTAATCTCCCGTGCAGGGTAATCTCCCTTGCACAGTAATCTCCCGCACACAGTAATCTCCCATGCACAGTAATCTCCCACGCACGGTAATCTCCCACACACAGTAATCTCCCACGCACAGTAATCTCCCATGCACGGTAATCTCCCACACACAGTAATCTCCCATGCACAGTAATCTCCCGCACACAGTAATCTCCCATGCAGGGTAATCCCCCGCGCATGGTAATCCCCCGCACACAGTAATCTCCCACGCACAGTAATCTCACACACACGGTAATCTCCTGCGCAAAGTAATCTCCTGCAAACTCTATTCTCCCACGCACAGTAATCTCCCACGCACAGTAATCTCCCACGCACAGTAATCTCCCAGACACTTTATTCTCCCGCACACAGTAATCTCCCGCGCACAGTAATCTCCCAGACACTTTATTCTCCCGCACACAGAAATCTCCCGCACACAGTAATCTCCCGCACACAGTAATTTCCTGTGCAAAGTAATCTCCCGAACACAGTAATCTCCCACACACACGTTTCTCCCGCGCACAGTAATCTCCCACGCACAGTAATGTCCCGTGCACAGTAATCTCCCATACATACTATTCTCCCACGCACAGTAATCTGCGGCAAACACTATTCTCTCGCGCACAGTAATCTCCTGCAAACACTATACTCCCGTGCACGGTAATCTCCCGCGCACAGTAATCTCCCACATACACTATTCTCCCGTGCACGGTAATCTCCCGCGCACAGTAATCTCCCGCAAACACTATTCTCCCGTGCACGGTAATCTCCCACGCACAGTGATCTCCTCCGCACAGCAATCTCCCGCGAACAGTAATCTCCCATGCACAGTAATCTCCCGCGCACAGTAATCTCCCACACACGGCAATCTCCCACGCACGGTAATGTCCCACACACGGTAATCTCCCATGCACAGCATTCTCCTGCACAGACTATTCTCCCATGCACAGTAATCCCCAGCGCACAGTAATCTCCCACACACGGCAATATCCCGTGCACAGTAATCTCCCGCACACGGTAATCTCCCGCTCACGCTAATCTCCCATGCACAGTTATCTTCCGTGCACAGTAATCTACTGCACACAGTAATCTCCCACAAATAGTAATCTCCCGTGCACGGTAATCTCCCACGCATGGTAATCTCCTGCGCACGGTAATCTCCCGCACACAGTAATCTCCCACGCACGGTAATCTCCCGTGTGCAGTAATCTCCCGTGCACGGTAATCTCCCACAAACAGAAATCTGCCATGCACAGCAATCTCCCACACACAGTCATCTCACACGAACAGTAATCTCCCGCGCACAGTAATCTCCCGTGCACAGTAATCTCACGCAAACAGTAATCTCTCGCACAAGGTAATCTCCCATGCACGGTAATCTCCCACACACGGTAATCTCCCACGCACGGTAATCTCCCCCACACAGTAATCTCCTGTGCACAGTAATCTCCCGCGCACAGTAATCTCCCACACACAGTAATCTCACAAGCCCGGTAATCTCGCTCACACAGTAATCTCCTGCGCACAGTAATCTCCCACACACAGTAATCTCCCACGCACAGTAATCTCCCACACACAGTAATCTCTCGCACACAGTAATCTCCCACGCACAGTAATCTCCAGTGAATGGAAATCTCCCGCGCACAGTAATCTCCTGTGAACAGTAATCTCCCATGCACAGTAATCTCCCGTGCCCGGTAATCTCCCGCACACAGTAATCTCCCGTGCAGGGTAATCTCCCAAGCACAGTAATCTCCCGCGCACGGTAATCTCCCGCGCACAGTAATCTCCCGCACACGGTATTCTCCCATGCACAGTTATCTCCCGCACATGGTAATCTCCCACACACAGTAATCTCCCACACACAGTAATCTCCCGAGCACAGTAATCCCCCGCACACAGTAATCCCCCGCGCACAGTAATCCCCCGCACACAGTAATCTCCCACACACAGTAATCTCCCATGCACAGTAATCTCCTCTGCACAGTAATCTCCCATGCACAGTAATCTCCCGCACACAGTAATCACCCATGCACGGTAATCCCCCGTGCAAAGTAATCCCCCGCACACGGTAATCTCCCACCCACAGTAATCTGACACACACGGTAATCTCCTGTGCAAAGTAATCTCCTGCACACTCTATTCTCCCATGCACAGTAATCTCCCATGCACAGTAATCTCCCAGACACACTATTCTCCCGCGCACAGTAATCTCCCGCACACAGTAATCTCCTGCACAAAGTAATCTCCCGAACACAGTAATCTCCCACACACACGATTCTCCCGCGCACAGTAATCTCCCACGCACAGTAATTTCCCATGCCCAGTAATCTCCCATACACACTACTCTCCCACGCACAGTAATCTCCGGCAAACACTATTCTCCCGCGCACAGTAATCTCCCGCACACAGTAATCACCGGCGCAAAGTAATCTCCCGAACACAGTAATCTCCCACACACACGATTCTCCCGCGCACAGTAACCTCCCACGCACAGTAATTTCCTATGCACAGTAATCTCCCATACACACTACTCTCCCACGCACAGTAATCTCCCACAAACACTATTCTCCCGTGCACGGTAATCTCCCGCGCACAGTAATCTACCGCAAACACTATTCTCCCATGCACGGTAATCTCGCGCGCATAACAATCTCCCACGCACAGTAATCTCCCGTGAACAATAATCTCCCGCGCACAGTAATCTCCCACACACGGCAATCTCCCACACACGATAATCTCCCACACACGGTAATGTCCCACACACGGTAATCTCCCATGCACAGCAATCTCCTGCACAGACTATTCTCCCATGCACAGTAATCCCCAGCGCACAGTAATCTCCCACACATGGCAATATCCCGTGCACAGTAATCTCCCGCACACGGTAATCTCCCGCTCACGCTAATCTCCCATGCACAGTTATCTTCCGTGCACAGTAATCTACTGCACACAGTAATCTCCCACAAATAGTAATCTCCCGTGCACGGTAATCTCCCACGCACGGTAATCTCCCGTGTGCAGTAATCTCCCGTGCACGGTAATCTCCCACAAACAGAAATCTCCCATGCACAGCAATCTCCCACACACAGTAATCTCACACGAACAGTAATCTCCCGCGCACAGTAATCTGCCGTGCACAGTAATCTCACGCAAACAGTAATCTCTCGCACACGGTAATCTCCCATGCACGGTAATCTCCCACACACGGTAATCTCTCGCGCACGGTAATCTCCCCCACACAGTAATCTCCTGTGCACAGTAATCTCCCACGCACAGTAATCTCCCACACACAGTAATCTCACAAGTCCGGTAATCTCCCCCACACAGTAATCTCCTGCGCACAGTAATCTCCCACACACAGTAATCTCCCACGCACAGTAATCTCCCACACACAGTAATCTCTCGCACACAGTAATCTCCCACGCACAGTAATCTCCAGTGAATGGAAATCTCCCGCGCACAGTAATCTCCTGTGAACAGTAATCTCCCATGCACAGTAATCTCCCGTGCAGGGTAATCTCCCAAGCACAGTAATCTCCCAAGCACAGTAATCTCCCGCGCACGGTAATCTCCCGCGCACAGTAATCTCCTGCACACGGTATTCTCCCATGCACAGTAATATCCCGCACATGGTAATCTCCCACACACAGTAATCTCCCATACACAGTAATCTCCTGAGCACAGTAATCCCCCGCACACAGTAATCCCCCGCACACAGTAATCCCCCACACACAGTAATCTCCCACACCCAGTAATCTCCTCTGCACAGTAATCTCCCATGCACAGTAATCTCCCGCACACAGTAATCAACCATGCACAGTAATCCCCCGTGCACGGTAATCCCCCGCACACGGTAATCTCCCACGCACAGTAATCTGACACACACGGTAATCTCCTGTGCAAAGTAATCTCCTGCACACTCTATTCTCCCATGCACAGTAATCTCCCATGCACAGTAATCTCCCAGACACGCTATTCTCCCACGCACAGTAATCTCCCGCACACAGTAATCTCCTGCACAAAGTAATCTCCCGAACACAGTAATCTCCCACACACACGATTCTCCCGTGCACAGTAATCTCCCACGCACAGTAATTTCCCGTGCCCAGTAATCTCCCATACACACTACTCTCCCACGCACAGTAATCTCCGGCAAACACTATTCTCCCGCGCACAGTAATCTCCCGCACACAGTAATCACCTGCGCAAAGTAATCTCCCGAACACAGTAATCTCCCACAAACACTATTCTCCCGTGCACGGTAATCTCCCGCGCACAGTAATCTACCGCAAACACTATTCTCCCATGCACGGTAATCTCGTGCGCATAACAATCTCCCACGCACAGTAATCTCCCGTGAACATTAATCTCCCGCGCACAGTAATCTCCCACACACGGCAATCTCCCACGCACGATAATCTCCCACACACGGTAATCTCCCGCACACGGTAATCTCCCGTGCACGGTAATCTCCCATGCACAGCAATCTCCTGCACACACTATTCTCCCATGCACAGTAATCCCCAGCGCACAGTAATCTCCCACACACGGTAATCTACCTCACACAGTAATCTCCCACACACAGTAATCTCCCACACACAGTAATCTCCCGCGCACGGTAATCTCCACCACACGGTAATCTCCTGCGCACAGTAATCTCCCGCGCACAGTAATCTCCCACACACAGTAATCTCCCCCACACGGTAATCTCCTGCGCACAGTAATCTCCCACACACAGTAATCTCCCACGCACAGTAATCTCCCACACACAGTAATCTCTCGCACACAGAAATCTCCCATGCACGGTAATCTCCCATGAATGGAAATCACCCGCGCACAGTAATCTCCCGTGCACAGTAATCTCCCGTGCACAGTAATCTCCCGTGCACAGTAATCTCCCACACAGAGTAATCTCCCGAGCACAGTAATCCCCCGCACACTGTATTCCCCCGCACACAGTAATCTCCTGCACACAGTAATCTCCCATGCACAGTAATCTCCAGTGCACAGTAATCTCCCATGCACAGTAATCTCCCGCACACAGTAATCTCCCATGCACGGTAATAACCCGTGCACGGTAAACCCCGCACACAGTAATCTCCCACGCACAGTAATCTCACACACACGGTAATCTCCTGTGCAAAGTAATCTCCTGCACACTCTATTCTCCCATGCACAGTAATCTCCCACGCACAGTAATCTCCCAGACACACTATTCTCCCGCGCACAGTAATCTCCTGCACACAGTAATCTCCTGCGCAAAGTAATCTCCCGAACACAGTAATCTCCCACACAGACGATTCTCCCACGCACAGTAATCTCCCACGCACAGTAATTTCCCGTGCACGGTAATCTCCCATACACACTACTCTCCCACGCACAGTAAACTCCCGCACACGGTATTCTCCCATGCACAGTAATCTCCCACACACAGTAATCTCCCGAGCACAGTAATCCCCCGCACACGGTAATCCCCCGCACACAGTAATCCCCCGCACATAGTAATCTCCCACACACAGTAATCTCCCATGCACAGTAATCTCCTGTGCACAGTAATCTCCCATGCACAGTAATCTCCCGCACACAGTAATCTCCCATGCACGGTAATCCCCCGCGCACGGTAATCCCCCATACACAGTAATCTCCCACGCACAGTAATCTGACACACACGGTAATCTCCTGTGCAAAGTAATCTCCTGCACACTCTATTCTCCCATGCACAGTAATCTCCCACGCACAGTAATCTCCCAGACACACTATTCTCCCGCGCACAGTAATCTCCCACACACAGTAATCACCTGAGCAAAGTAATCTCCCGAACACAGTAATCTCCCACACACACGATTCTCCCGTGCACAGTAATCTCCCATACACACTACTCTCCCACGCACAGTAATCTCCGGCAAACACTATTCTCCCGCGCACAGTAATCTACCACAAACACTATTCTCCCGTGCACGGTAATCTCCCGCGCACAGTAATCTCCCGCAAACACTATTCTCCCATGCACGGTAATCTTGCGCGCATAACAATCTCCCACGCACAGTAATCTCCCGTGAACAGTAATCTCCCGCGCACAGTAATCTCCCATGCACGGTATTCTCCCATGCACAGTAATCTCCCACGCATGGTAATCTCCCTCACAAATTAATCTCCCACACACAGTAATCTCCCGAGCACTGTAATCCCCCGCACACTCTATTCCCCCGCACACAGTAATCTCCTGCACACAGTAATCTCCTGCACACAGTAATCTCCCATGCACAGTAATCTCCAGTGCACAGTAATCTCCCATGCACAGTAATCTCCCGCACACAGTAATCTCCCATGCACGGTAATAACCCGTGCACGGTAAACCCCGCACACAGTAATCTCCCACGCACAGTAATCTCCCACGCACAGTAATCTCACACACACGGTAATCTCCTGTGCAAAGTAATCTCCTGCACACTCTATTCTCCCATGCACAGTAATCTCCCATGCACAGTAATCTCCCAGACACACTATTCTCCCGCGCACAGTAATCTCCCGCACACAGTAATCACCTGCGCAAAGTAATCTCCCGAACACAGTAATCTCCCACACACACGATTCTCCCATGCACAGTAATCTCCCACGCACAGTAATTTCCCGTGCACGGTAATCTCCCATACACACTACTCTCCCACGCAGAGTAATCTCCCGCACACGGTATTCTCCCATGCACAGTAATCTCCCGCGCATGGTAATCTCCCACACACTGTAATCTCCCACACACAGTAATCTCCCGAGCACAGTAATCCCCCGCACACAGTAATCCCCCGCACACAGTAATCTCCCGCACATAGTAATCTCCCAACACAGTAATCACCCGTGCACAGTAATCTCCTGTGCACAGTAATCTCCCATGCACAGTAATCTCCCGCACACAGTAATCTCCCATGCACGGTAATCCCCTGCGCACGGTAATCCCCCATACACAGTAATCTCCCACGCACAGTAATCTGACACACACGGTAATCTCCTGTGCAAAGTAATCTCCTGCACACTCTATTCTCCCATGCACAGTAATCTCCCACGCACAGTAATCTCCCAGACACACTATTCTCCCGCGCACAGTAATCTCCCACACACAGTAATCACCTGAGCAAAGTAATCTCCCGAACACAGTAATCTCCCACACACACGATTCTCCCGTGCACAGTAATCTCCCATACACACTACTCTCCCACGCACAGTAATCTCCGGCAAACACTATTCTCCCGCGCACAGTAATCTACCACAAACACTATTCTCCCGTGCACGGTAATCTCCCGCGCACAGTAATCTCCCGCAAACACTATTCTCCCATGCACGGTAATCTCGCGCGCATAACAATCTCCCACGCACAGTAATCTCCCGTGAACAGTAATCTCCCGCGCACAGTAATCTCCCATGCACGGTATTCTCCCATGCACAGTAATCTCCCACGCATGGTAATCTCCCACACAAATTAATCTCCCACACACAGTAATCTCCCGAGCACTGTAATCCCCCGCACACTCTATTCCCCCGCACACAGTAATCTCCTGCACACAGTAATCTCCTGCACACAGTAATCTCCCATGCACAGTAATCTCCAGTGCACAGTAATCTCCCATGCACAGTAATCTCCCGCACACAGTAATCTCCCATGCACGGTAATAACCCGTGCACGGTAAACCCCGCACACAGTAATCTCCCACGCACAGTAATCTCCCACGCACAATAATCTCACACACACGGTAATCTCCTGTGCAAAGTAATCTCCTGCACACTCTATTCTCCCATGCACAGTAATCTCCCATGCACAGTAATCTCCCAGACACACTATTCTCCCGCGCACAGTAATCTCCCGCACACAGTAATCACCTGCGCAAAGTAATCTCCCAAACACAGTAATCTCCCACACACACGATTCTCCCATGCACAGTAATCTCCCACGCACAGTAATTTCCCGTGCACGGTAATCTCCCATACACACTACTCTCCCACGCAGAGTAATCTCCCGCACACGGTATTCTCCCATGCACAGTAATCTCCCGCGCATGGTAATCTCCCACACACTGTAATCTCCCACACACAGTAATCTCCCGAGCACAGTAATCCCCCGCACACAGTAATCCCCCGCACACAGTAATCTCCCGCACATAGTAATCTCCCAACACAGTAATCACCCATGCACAGTAATCTCCTGTGCACAGTAATCTCCCATGCACAGTAATCTCCCGCACACATTAACCTCCCATGCACGGTAATCCCCCGCGCACGGTAATCCCCCGCACATAGTAATCTCCCGCGCACAGTAATCTGACACACACGGTAATCTCCTGTGCAAAGTAATCTCCTGCACACTCTATTCTCCCATGCACAGTAATCTCCCACGCACAGTAATCTCCCAGAAACACTATTCTCCCGCACACAGTAATCTCCCGCACACAGTAATCTCCTGCGCAAAGTAATGTCCCGAAAACAGTAATCTCCCGCGCACAGTAATCTCCCACCCACAGTAATTTCCCGTGCACAGTAATCTCCCATACACACTACTCTCCCACGCACAGTAATCTCCGGCAAACACTATTCTCCCGCGCACAGTAATCTCCCGCAAACACTATTCTCCCGTGCACGGTAATCTCCCGCGCACAGTAATCTCCCGCAAACACTATTCTCCGACGCACGGTAATCTCGCGTGCATAACAATCTCACATGCACAGTAATCTCCCGTGAACAGTAATCTCCCGCACACAGTAATCTCCCACACACGGCAATCTCCCACGCACGGTAATCTCCCACACACGGTAATCTCCCACACACGGTAATCTCCCACACACGGTAATCTCCCGTGCACGGTAATCTCCCATGCACAGCAATCTCCTGCACATTCTATTCTCCCATGCACAGTAATCCCCAGCGCACAGTAATCTCCCACACACGGTAATGTACCGCACACAGTAATCTCCCACAGACAGTAATCTCTCACACACAGTAATCTCCCGCGCACGGTAATCTCCACCACACGGTAATCTCCTGCGCACAGTAATCTGCCACACACAGTAATCTCCCACGCTCAGTAATCTCCCACACACAGTAATCTCTCGCACACAGAAATCTCCAACGCACGGTAATCTCCCGTGACTGGAAATCTCCCGCGCACAGTAATCTCCCACACACAGTAATCTCGCGTGCACGGTAATCTCCCGCAGACAGTAATCTCCCATGCAGGATAATCTCCCGCGAACATTAATCTCCCGCACACAGTAATCTCCCGTGCACGGTAATCTCCCAAGCACGGTAATCTCCCGCGCACGGTAATCTCCCGCGCACAGTAATCTCCCACGCACGGTATTCTCCCATGCACTGTAATCTCCCGCGCATGGTAATCTCCCACACACAGTAGTCTGCCAGACACAGAAATCTCCCCCACACAGTAATCTCCTGTGCACAGCAATCTCCAACACACAGTAGTCTCAAACACACTCTAATCTCCCATGCACAGTAATCACCCCCACACTGTAATCTCCCGCGCACAGTAATCTACCATGCACAGTAATCTCCTGCACACGGTAATCTCCAATGCACAGTAATCTCCCGCGCACGGTAATCTCCCACAAACAGTAATCTCCCGCGCAAAGTAATCTCCCGTGCACGGTAATCCCCCGCACACAGTAATCTCCCACACACAGTAATCTCCCGCACACAGTAATCTGCCATGCACAGTAATCTCCCGTGCACAGTAATCTCCCATGCACAGTAATCTCCCATGCACGATAATAACCCGCGCACGGTAATCCCCCGCACACAGTAATCTCCCACGCACAGTAATCTCTCACAAACAGTAATCTCCTGTGCAAAGTAATCTCCTGCACACCCTATTCTCCCGGGCACAGTAATCTCCCGCGCACAGTAATCTCCCACGCACGGTATTCTCCCATGCACTGTAATCTCCCGCGCATGGTAATCTCCCACACACAGTAGTCTGCCAGACACAGAAATCTCCCCCACACAGTAATCTCCTGTGCACAGCAATCTCCAACACACAGTAGTCTCAAACACACTCTAATCTCCCATGCACAGTAATCACCCCCACACTGTAATCTCCCGCGCACAGTAATCTACCATGCACAGTAATCTCCTGCACACAGTAATCTCCAATGCACAGTAATCTCCCGCGCACGGTAATCTCCCACAAACAGTAATCTCCCGCGCAAAGTAATCTCCCGTGCACGGTAATCCCCCGCACACAGTAAGCTCCCACACACAGTAATCTCCCGCACACAGTAATCTGCCATGCACAGTAATCTCCCGTGCACAGTAATCTCCCATGCACAGTAATCTCCCATGCACGATAATAACCCGCGCACGGTAATCCCCCGCACACAGTAATCTCCCACGCACAGTAATCTCTCACAAACAGTAATCTCCTGTGCAAAGTAATCTCCTGCACACTCTATTCTCCCGGGCACAGTAATCTCCCACGCACAGTAATTTCCCGTGCACAGTAATCTCCCATAAACACTACTCTCCCATGCACAGTAATCTCCCGCACACACTATTCTCCCGTGCACGGTAATCTCCCGCACACAGTAATCTCCCGCAAACACTATTCTCCGACGCACGGTAATCTCGCGCGCATAACAATCTCCCACGCACAGTAATCTCCCGTGAACAGTAATCTCCCACGCACGGTAGTCTCCCACACACGGTAATCTCCCGCACACGGTAATCTTACGTGCACGGTAATCTCCCATGCACAGCAATCTCCTGCACACACTATTCTCCCATGAACAGTAATCCCCAATGCACAGTAATCTCCCACACACGGTAATCTACCGCACACAGTAATATCCCACAGACAGTAATCTCCCACACACAGTAATCTCCCAAGCCCGGTAATCTCCCCCACACGGTAATCTCCTGCGCACAGTAATCTCCCACACACCGTAATCTCCCATGCACAGTAATCTCCCACACACAGTAATCTCTCGCACACAGTAATCTCCCACGCACGGTAATCTCCCGTGAATGGAAATCTCCCGCGCACAGTAATCTCCCGTGCACAGTAATCTCCCACAAACAGTAATCTCCCGTGCACGGTAATCTCCTGCATACAGTAATCTCCCGTGCAGGGTAATCTCCCGGGAACATTAATCTCCCGCACACAGTAATCTCCCGTGCACGGTAATCTCCCGAGCACGGTAGTCTCCCGCGCACGGTAATCTCCTGCACACACTATTCTCCCATGCACAGTAATCCCCAGCGCACAGTAATTTCCCACACATGGTAATGTACCGCACACAGTAATCTCCCACACACAGTAATCTCCCGCGCACGGTAATCTCCACCACACAGTAATCTCCTGCACACAGTAATCTGCCAGACACAGAAATCTCCCCCACACGGTAATCTCCTGTGCACAGTAATCTCCCGCGCACAGCAATCTCCAACACACAGTAGTCTCAAACACACTGTAATCTCCCATGCACAGTAATCACCCCCACACTGTAATCTCCCGCGCACGGTAATCTCCTGTGCACAGTAATCTCCCGCACACGGTAATCTCCAATGCACAGTAATCTCCCGCGCACGGAAATCTTCCACAAACAGTAATCTCCCGCGCAAAGTAATCTCCATTGCACGGTAATCCCCCGCAAACAGTAATCTCCCGCACACAGTAATCTCCCATGCACAGTAATCTCCCGTGCACAGTAATCTCCCATGCACAGTAATCTCCCGCACACAGTAATCTCCCATGCACGGTAATAACCCGCGCACGGTAATCCCCCGCACACAGTAATCTCCCACGCACAGTAATCTCACACACACAGTAATCTCCTGTGCAAAGTAATCTCCTGCACACTCTATTCTCCCGGGCACAGTAATCTCCCACGCACAGTAATTTCCCGTGCACAGTAATCTCCCATACACACTACTCTCCCACGCACAGTAATCTCCGGCAAACACTATTCTCCCATGCACAGTAATCTCCCGCAAACACTATTCCCCCGTGCACGGTAATCTCCCGCGCACAGTAATCTCCCGCAAACACTATTCTCCCACGCGCGGTAATCTTGCGCGCATAACAATCTCCCACGCACAGTAATCTCCTGTGAACAGTAATCTCCTGCGCACAGTAATCTCCCACACACGGCAATCTCCCACGCACGGTAATCTCCCACACACGGTAATCTCCCGCACACGGTAATCTCCCGTGCACGGTAATCTCCCATGCACGGCAATCTCCTGCACACACTATTCTCCCATGCACAGTAATCCCCAACGCACAGTAATCTCCCACACACGGTAATCTACCGCACACAGTAATATCCCACAGACAGTAATCTCCCACACACAGTAACCTCCCGCGCACGGTAATCTCCACCACACGGTAATCTCCTGTGCACAGTAATCTGCCACACACAGAAATCTCCCCCACACAGTAATCTCCCATGCACAGTAATCTCCAGCGCACAGAAATCTCCCACGCACGGTAATAACCCGCGCACTGTAATCCCCCGCACACAGTAATCTCCCACGCACAGTAATCTCACACACACAGTAATCTCCTGTGCAAAGTAATCTCCCGTGCACGGTAATCCCCCGCACACAGTAAGCTCCCACACACAGTAATCTCCCGCTCACAGTAATCTGCCTTGCACAGTAATCTCCCGTGCACAGTAATCTCCCATGCACAGTAATCTCCCATGCACGATAATAACCCGCGCACGGTAATCCCCCGCACACAGTAATCTCCCACGCACAGTAATCTCTCACAAACAGTAATCTCCTGTGCAAAGTAATCTCCTGCACACTCTATTCTCCCGGGCACAGTAATCTCCCACGCACAGTAATTTCCCGTGCACAGTAATCTCCCATAAACACTACTCTCCCATGCACAGTAATCTCCCGCAAACACTATTCTCCCGTGCACGGTAATCTCCCGCACACAGTAATCTCCCGCAAACACTATTCTCCGACGCACGGTAATCTCGCGCGCATAACAATCTCCCACGCACAGTAATCTCCCGTGAACAGTAATCTCCCACGCACGGTAGTCTCCCACACACGGTAATCTCCCGCACACGGTAATCTTACGTGCACGGTAATCTCCCATGCACAGCAATCTCCTGCACACACTATTCTCCCATGAACAGTAATCCCCAATGCACAGTAATCTCCCACACACGGTAATCTACCGCACACAGTAATATCCCACAGACAGTAATCTCCCACACACAGTAATCTCCCAAGCCCGGTAATCTCCCCCACACGGTAATCTCCTGCGCACAGTAATCTCCCACACACCGTAATCTCCCATGCACAGTAATCTCCCACACACAGTAATCTCTCGCACACAGTAATCTCCCACGCACGGTAATCTCCCGTGAATGGAAATCTCCCGCGCACAGTAATCTCCCGTGCACAGTAATCTCCCACAAACAGTAATCTCCCGTGCACGGTAATCTCCTGCATACAGTAATCTCCCGTGCAGGGTAATCTCCCGGGAACATTAATCTCCCGCACACAGTAATCTCCCGTGCACGGTAATCTCCCGAGCACGGTAGTCTCCCGCGCACGGTAATCTCCTGCACACACTATTCTCCCATGCACAGTAATCCCCAGCGCACAGTAATTTCCCACACATGGTAATGTACCGCACACAGTAATCTCCCACACACAGTAATCTCCCGCGCACGGTAATCTCCACCACACAGTAATCTCCTGCACACAGTAATCTGCCAGACACAGAAATCTCCCCCACACGGTAATCTCCTGTGCACAGTAATCTCCCGCGCACAGCAATCTCCAACACACAGTAGTCTCAAACACACTGTAATCTCCCATGCACAGTAATCACCCCCACACTGTAATCTCCCGCGCACGGTAATCTCCTGTGCACAGTAATCTCCCGCACACGGTAATCTCCAATGCACAGTAATCTCCCGCGCACGGAAATCTTCCACAAACAGTAATCTCCCGCGCAAAGTAATCTCCATTGCACGGTAATCCCCCGCAAACAGTAATCTCCCGCACACAGTAATCTCCCATGCACAGTAATCTCCCGTGCACAGTAATCTCCCATGCACAGTAATCTCCCGCACACAGTAATCTCCCATGCACGGTAATAACCCGCGCACGGTAATCCCCGCACACAGTAATCTCCCACGCACAGTAATCTCACACACACAGTAATCTCCTGTGCAAAGTAATCTCCTGCACACTCTATTCTCCCGGGCACAGTAATCTCCCACGCACAGTAATTTCCCGTGCACAGTAATCTCCCATACACACTACTCTCCCACGCACAGTAATCTCCGGCAAACACTATTCTCCCATGCACAGTAATCTCCCGCAAACACTATTCCCCCGTGCACGGTAATCTCCCGCGCACAGTAATCTCCCGCAAACACTATTCTCCCACGCGCGGTAATCTTGCGCGCATAACAATCTCCCACGCACAGTAATCTCCTGTGAACAGTAATCTCCTGCGCACAGTAATCTCCCACACACGGCAATCTCCCACGCACGGTAATCTCCCACACACGGTAATCTCCCGCACACGGTAATCTCCCGTGCACGGTAATCTCCCATGCACAGCAATCTCCTGCACACACTATTCTCCCATGCACAGTAATCCCCAACGCACAGTAATCTCCCACACACGGTAATCTACCGCACACAGTAATATCCCACAGACAGTAATCTCCCACACACAGTAACCTCCCGCGCACGGTAATCTCCACCACACGGTAATCTCCTGTGCACAGTAATCTGCCACACACAGAAATCTCCCCCACACAGTAATCTCCCATGCACAGTAATCTCCAGCGCACAGAAATCTCCCACGCACGGTAATAACCCGCGCACTGTAATCCCCCGCACACAGTAATCTCCCACGCACAGTAATCTCACACACACAGTAATCTCCTGTGCAAAGTAATCTCCCGTGCACGGTAATCCCCCGCACACAGTAAGCTCCCACACACAGTAATCTCCCGCACACAGTAATCTGCCATGCACAGTAATCTCCCGTGCACAGTAATCTCCCATGCACAGTAATCTCCCATGCACGATAATAACCCGCGCACGGTAATCCCCCGCACACAGTAATCTCCCACGCACAGTAATCTCTCACAAACAGTAATCTCCTGTGCAAAGTAATCTCCTGCACACTCTATTCTCCCGGGCACAGTAATCTCCCACGCACAGTAATTTCCCGTGCACAGTAATCTCCCATAAACACTACTCTCCCATGTACAGTAATCTCCCGCAAACACTATTCTCCCGTGCACGGTAATCTCCCGCACACAGTAATCTCCCGCAAACACTATTCTCCGACGCACGGTAATCTCGCGCGCATAACAATCTCCCACGCACAGTAATCTCCCGTGAACAGTAATCTCCCACGCACGGTAGTCTCCCACACACGGTAATCTCCCGCACACGGTAATCTTACGTGCACGGTAATCTCCCATGCACAGCAATCTCCTGCACACACTATTCTCCCATGAACAGTAATCCCCAATGCACAGTAATCTCCCACACACGGTAATCTACCGCACACAGTAATATCCCACAGACAGTAATCTCCCACACACAGTAATCTCCCAAGCCCGGTAATCTCCCCCACACGGTAATCTCCTGCGCACAGTAATCTCCCACACACCGTAATCTCCCATGCACAGTAATCTCCCACACACAGTAATCTCTCGCACACAGTAATCTCCCACGCACGGTAATCTCCCGTGAATGGAAATCTCCCGCGCACAGTAATCTCCCGTGCACAGTAATCTCCCACAAACAGTAATCTCCCGTGCACGGTAATCTCCTGCATACAGTAATCTCCCGTGCAGGGTAATCTCCCGGGAACATTAATCTCCCGCACACAGTAATCTCCCGTGCACGGTAATCTCCCGAGCACGGTAGTCTCCCGCGCACGGTAATCTCCTGCACACACTATTCTCCCATGCACAGTAATCCCCAGCGCACAGTAATTTCCCACACATGGTAATGTACCGCACACAGTAATCTCCCACACACAGTAATCTCCCGCGCACGGTAATCTCCACCACACAGTAATCTCCTGCACACAGTAATCTGCCAGACACAGAAATCTCCCCCACACGGTAATCTCCTGTGCACAGTAATCCCCCGCGCACAGCAATCTCCAACACACAGTAGTCTCAAACACACTGTAATCTCCCATGCACAGTAATCACCCCCACACTGTAATCTCCCGCGCACGGTAATCTCCTGTGCACAGTAATCTCCCGCACACGGTAATCTCCAATGCACAGTAATCTCCCGCGCACGGAAATCTTCCACAAACAGTAATCTCCCGCGCAAAGTAATCTCCATTGCACGGTAATCCCCCGCAAACAGTAATCTCCCGCACACAGTAATCTCCCATGCACAGTAATCTCCCGTGCACAGTAATCTCCCATGCACAGTAATCTCCCGCACACAGTAATCTCCCATGCACGGTAATAACCCGCGCACGGTAATTCCCCGCACACAGTAATCTCCCACGCACAGTAATCTCACACACACAGTAATCTCCTGTGCAAAGTAATCTCCTGCACACTCTATTCTCCCGGGCACAGTAATCTCCCACGCACAGTAATTTCCCGTGCACAGTAATCTCCCATACACACTACTCTCCCACGCACAGTAATCTCCGGCAAACACTATTCTCCCATGCACAGTAATCTCCCGCAAACACTATTCCCCCGTGCACGGTAATCTCCCGCGCACAGTAATCTCCCGCAAACACTATTCTCCCACGCGCGGTAATCTTGCGCGCATAACAATCTCCCACGCACAGTAATCTCCTGTGAACAGTAATCTCCTGCGCACAGTAATCTCCCACACACGGCAATCTCCCACGCACGGTAATCTCCCACACACGGTAATCTCCCGCACACGGTAATCTCCCGTGCACGGTAATCTCCCATGCACAGCAATCTCCTGCACACACTATTCTCCCATGCACAGTAATCCCCAACGCACAGTAATCTCCCACACACGGTAATCTACCGCACACAGTAATATCCCACAGACAGTAATCTCCCACACACAGTAACCTCCCGCGCACGGTAATCTCCACCACACGGTAATCTCCTGTGCACAGTAATCTGCCACACACAGAAATCTCCCCCACACAGTAATCTCCCATGCACAGTAATCTCCAGCGCACAGAAATCTCCCACGCACGGTAATAACCCGCGCACTGTAATCCCCCGCACACAGTAATCTCCCATGCACAGTAATCTCACACACACAGTAATCTCCTGTGCAAAGTAATCTCCCGCACACTCTCTTCTCCCGCGCACAGTAATCTCCCACACACAGTAATTTCCCTTGCACAGTAATCTCCCATACACACTACTCTCCCACGCACAGTAATCTCCGGCAAACACTATTCTCCCGTGCACAGTAATCTCCCGCAAACACTATTCTCCCGTGCACGGTAATCTCCAGCGCACAGTAATCTCCCGCAAACACTATTCTCCGACGCACGATAATCTCGCGCGCATAACAATCTCCCACGCACAGTAATCTCCCGTGAACAGTAATCTCCTGCGCACAGTAATCTCCCACACACGGCAATCTCCCACGCACGGTAATCTCCCACACACGGTAATCTCCCACACACGGTAATCTCCCACACACGGTAATCTCCCACACACGGTAATCTCCCGTGCACGGTAATCTCCCATGCACAGCAATCTCCTGCACACACTATTCTCCCATGCACAGTAATCCCCAATGCACAGTAATCTCCCACACACGGTAATCTACCGCGCACAGTAATATCCCACAGACAATATCTCCCACACACAGTAATCTCCCACGCACGGTAATCTCCACCACACGGTAATCTCCTGCGCACAGAAATCTGCCACACACAGAAATCTCCCCCACACAGAAATCTCCTGTGCACAGTAATCTCCAGCGCACAGTAATCTCCCACACACAGTAATCTCCCAAGCCCGCTAATCTCCCCCACACGGTAATCTCCTGCGCACAGTAATCTCCCACACACAGTAATCTCCCATGCACAGTAATCTCCCACACACAGTAATCTCTCGCACACAGAAATCTCCCACGCACGGTAATAACCCGCGCACGGTAATCCCCCGCAAACAGTAATCTCCCACGCACAGTTATCTCACACACACAGTAATCTCCTGTGCAAAGTAATCTCCCGCACACTCTCTTCTACCGCGCACAGTAATCTCCCACACACAGTAATTTCCCTTGCACAGTAATCTCCCATACACACTACTCTCCCACGCACAGTAATCTCCGGCAAACACTATTCTCCCGTGCACAGTAATCTCCCGCAAACACTATTCTCCCGTGCACGGTAATCTCCAGCGCACAGTAATCTCCCGCAAACACTATTCTCCCGCGCACGGTAATCTCGCGCGCATAACAATCTCCCACGCACAGTAATCTCCCGTGAACAGTAATCTCCTGCGCACAGTAATCTCCCACACACGGCAATCTCCCACGCACGGTAATCTCCCACACATGGTAATCTCCCACACATGGTAATCTCCCACACATGGTAATCTCCCGTGCACGGTAATCTCCCATGCACAGCAATCTCCTGCACACACTATTCTCCCATGCACAGTAATCCCCGATGCACAGTAATCTCCCACACATGGTAATCTACCGCACACAGTAATATCCCACAGACAGTATCTCCCACACACAGTAATCTCCCGCGCACGGTAATCTCCACCACACGGTAATCTCCTGCGCACAGAAATCTCCCCCACACAGAAATCTCCCCCACACAGTAATCTCCTGTGCACAGTAATCTCCCGCGCACAGTAATCTCCCACACACAGTAATCTCCCACGCACGGAAATCTCCCCCACACAGAAATCTCCCCCACACAGTAATCTCCTGTGCACAGTAATCTCCCGCGCACAGTAATCTCCCACACACGGTAATCTCCCACGCACGGTAATCTCCCCCACACAGTAATCTCCTGTGCACAGTAATCTCCCGCGCACAGTAATCTCCCACACACAGTAATCTCCCAAGCCCGGTAATCTCCCCCACACGGTAATCTCGTGCGCACAGTAATCTCCCACACACAGTAATCTCCCATGCACAGTAATCTCCCACACACAGTAATCTCTCGCACACAGAAATCTCCCACGCACGGTAATCTCCCGTGAATGGAAAACTCCCGCGCACAGTAATCTCCTGTACACAGTAATCTCCCACAAACAGTAATCTCCCGTGCATGGTAATCTCCCGCACACAGTAATCTCCCGTGCAGCGTAATCTCCCGGGAACATTAATCTCCCGCACACAGTAATCTCCCGTGCACGGTAATCTCCCAAGCACGGTAATCTTCCGCGCACGGTAATCTCCCGCACACAGTAATCTCCCACGCACGGTATTCTCCCATGCACAGTAATCTCCCGCGAATGGTAATCTCCCACACACAGTAATCTCCCACACACAGTAATCTCCCGGGCACGGTTTTCCCCCACACACAGTAACCCCCCGCACACAGTAATCTCCCACACACAGTAATCTCCCGCACACAGTAATCTCCCATGCACAGTAATCTCCTGTGCACAGTAATCTCCCATGCACAGTAATCTCCCACACACAGTAATCTCCCATGCACGGTAATAACCCGCGCACGGTAATCCCCCGCACACAGTAATCTCCCATGCACAGTAATCTCACACACACGGTAATCTTCTGTGCAAAGTAATCTCCTGCACACTCTATTCTCCCATGCACAGTAATGTCCCACGCACAGTAATCTCCCACACACAGTAATGTCCTGCGCAAAGTAATCTCCCGAACACAGTAATCTCCCACACACACGATTCTCCCACGCACAGTAATCTCCCACGCACAGTAATTTCCCGTGCACAGTAATCTCCCATACACACTACTCTCCCACGCACAGTAATCTCCCGCACACGGTATTCTCCCATGCACAGTAATCTCCCGTGCATGGTAATCTCCCACACACTGTAATCTCCCACACACAGTAATCTCCCGAGCACAGTAATCCCCCGCACACAGTAATCCCCCGCACACAGTAATCCCCCGCACACAGTAATCTCCCGCACATAGTAATCTCCCATGCACAGTAATCTCCTGTGCACAGTAATCTCCCATGCACAGTAATCTCCCACACACTGTAATCTCCCATGCACAGTAATCCCCCGCGCACAGTAATCCCCCGCACACAGTAATCTCCCACGCACAGTAATCTGACACACACAGTAATCTCCTGTGCAAAGTAATCTCCCGCACACTCTATTCTCCCATGCACAGTAATCTCCCATGCACAGTAATCTCCCAGACACACTATTTTCCCGCGCACAGTAATCTCCCGCACACAGTAATCACCTGCGCAAAGTAATCTCCCGAAAACAGTAATCTCCCACACACACGATTCTCCCGCGCACAGTAGTCTCCCACGCACAGTAATTTCCCATGCACAGTAATCTCCCATACACACTACTCTCCCACGCACAGTAATCTCCGGCAAACACTATTCTCCCGTGCACAGTAATCTCCCGCAAACACTATTCTCCCATGCACGGTAATCTCGCGCGCATAACAATCTCCCACGCACAGTAATCTCCCGTGAACAGTAATCTCCCGCACACAGTAATCTCCCGCACACGGCAATCTCCCACGCACAGTAATCTCCCACACATGGTAATCTCCCGCACACGGTAATCTCCCGTGCACGGTAATCTCCCATGCACAGCAATCTCCTGCACACACTATTCTCCCATGCACAGTAATCCCCAACGCACAGTAATCTCCCACACACGGTAATCTACCGCACACAGTAATATCCCAAAGACAGTAATCTCCCACACACAGTAATCTCCCGCGCACGGTAATCTCCACCACACGGTAATCTCCTGCGCACAGTAATCTGCCACACACAGAAATCTCCCCCACACAGTAATCTCCCGCGCACAGTAATCTCCCGCGCACGGTAATCTCCACCACACGGTAATCTCCTGCGCACAGTAATCTGCCACACACAGAAATCTCCCCCACACAGTAATCTCCCGCGCACAGTAATCTCCCGCGCACAGTAATCTCCCACACACAGTAATCTCCCAAGCCCGATAATCTCCCCCACACTGTAATCTCCTGCGCACAATAATCTCCCACACACAGTAATCTCCCACGCACAGTAATCTCCCACACACAGTAATCTCTCGCACACAGAAATCTACCACGCACGGTAATCTCCCGTGAATGGAAATCTCCCGCGCACAGTAATCTCCCGTGCACAGTAATCTCCCACACACAGTAATATACCGTGCACGGTAATCTCCCGCACACAGTAATCTCCCGTGCAGCGTAATCTCCCGGGAACATTAATCTCCCGCACACAGTAATCTCCCGTGCACGGTAATCTCCCAAGCACGGTAATCTCCCGCGCACGGTAATCTCCCGCGCACAGTAATCTCCCACGCACGGTATTCTCCCATGCACAGTAATCTCCCATGTACAGTAATCACCCGCACACAGTAATCTCCCATGCACAGTAATCTCACACACACAGTAATCTCCTGTGCAAAATAATCTCCTGCACACTCTATTCTCCCACACACAGTAATCTCCCACGCACAGTAATCTCCCAGACACACTATTCTCCTGCGCACAGTAATCTCCCGCACAAAGTAATCTCCTGCGCAAAATAATCTCCCGAAAACAGTAATCTCCCACACACATGATTCTCCCGTGCACAGTAATCTCCCACGCACAGTAATTTCCCGTGCACAGTAATCTCCCATACACACCACACTCCCACGCACAGTAATCTCCCGCACACGGTATTCTCCCATGCACAGTAATCTCCCGCGCATGGTAATCTCCCACACACTGTAATCTCCCACACATAGTAATCTCCCGAGCGCAGTAATCCCCCGCTCACAGTAATCCCCCGCACACAGTAATCCCCCGCACACAGTAATCTCCCGCACCTAGTAATCTCCCACACACAGTAATCTCCCATGCACGGTAATCCCCCGCGCACGGTAATCCCCCGCACACAGTAATCTCCCGCGCACAGTAATCTGACACACACGGTAATCTCCTGTGCAAAGTAATCTCCTGCACACTCTATTCTCCCATGCACAGTAATCTCCCATGCACAGTAATCTCCCAGACACACTATTCTCCCACGCACAGTAATCTCCCGCACACAGTAATCACCTGTGCAAAGTAATCTCCCGAAAACAGTAATCTCCCACACACACGATTCTCCCGCGCACAGTAGTCTCCCACGCACAGTAATTTCCCATGCACAGTAATCTCCCATACACACTACTCTCCCACGCACAGTAATCTCTGGCAAACACTATTCTCCGGCGCACAGTAATCTCCCGCAAACACTATTCTCCCATGAACGGTAATCTCGCGCGCATAACAATCTCCCACACACAGTAATCTCCCGTGAACAGTAATCTCCCGCGCACAGTAATCTCCCACACACGGCAATCTCCCACGCACGGTAATCTCCCACACACGGTAATCTACCGCACACAGTAATCTCCCACAGACCGTAATCTCCCACACACAGTAATCTCCCGCGCACGGTAATCTCCACCACACGGTAATCTCCTGCGCACAGTAATCTCCCACGCACAGTAGTCTCCCACGCACAGTAGTCTCCCACGCACAGTAATCTCCCGCACACAGTAATCTCTCGCACGCAGAAATCTCCCATGCACGGTAATCTCCCACACACAGTAATCTCCCGTGCACGGTAATCTCCGCGCAGACAGTAATCTCCCATGCACGGTAATCTCCCACGAACATTAATCTCCCGCACACGGTAATCTCCCGGGCACAGTAATCTCCCACGCACGGTATTCTCCCATGCGCAGTAATCTCCCGCGCATGGTGATCTCCCACACACAGTAATCTCCCAAACACAGTAATCTCCCGAGCACGGTAATCCCCCGCACACAGTAATCCCCCGCACAGAGTAATCTCCCATGCACAGTAATCTCCCATGCACAGTAATCTCTCATGCACAGTAATCTCCCATGCACAGTAATCTCCCATGCACAGTAATCTCCCACACACAGTAATCTCTCGCACACAGAAATCTCTCACGCACCGTAATCTCCAGTGAATGGAAATCTCCCTCGCCCAGTAATCTCTTTTGCACAGTAATCTCCCACACACAGTAATCTCCAGTGCACGGTAATCTCCCACACACAGTAATCTCCCGTGCACGGTAATCTCCCGCACACAGTAATCTCCAGTGCACGGTAATCTCCCACACACAGTAATCTCCCGTGCACGGTAATCTCCCGCACACAGTAATCTCCCATGCACGGTAATCTCCCACGCACGGTACTCTCCCGTGAATGGAAATCTCCCGCGCACAGTAATCTCCCGTGCACAGTAATCTCCCACACACAGTAATCTCCCGTGCACCGTAATCTCCCGCACACAGTAATCTCCCGTGCATGGTAATCTCCGAAGCACGGTAATCTCCCGCGCACGGTAATCTCCCGCGCATGGTAATCTCCCACACACAGTACCCTCCCACACACAGTAATCTCCCATGCACGGTAATCTCCCACGCACGGTACTCTCCCGTGAATGGAAATCTCCCGCGCACAGTAATCTCCCGTGCACAGTAATCTCCCACACACAGTAATCTCCCGTGCACCGTAATCTCCCGCACACAGTAATCTCCCGTGCATGGTAATCTCCGAAGCACGGTAATCTCCCGCGCACGGTAATCTCCCGCGCATGGTAATCTCCCACACACAGTACCCTCCCACACACAGTAATCTCCCGAGCATGGTAATCCCCCACACACAGTAATCCACCGCACACAGTAATCTCCCGCACACAGTAATCTCCCGCACACAGTAATCTCCCGCACACAGTAATCTCCCATGCACAGTAATCTCCCGTGCACAGTTATCTCCCATGCACAGTAATCTCCCGCACGCAATAATCTCCCATGCACTGTAATAACCCACGCACGGTAATCCCCCGCACACAGTAATCTCCCACGCACAGTAATCTCACACACACGGTAATCTCCTGTGCAAAGTAATCTCCTGCACACTCTATTCTCCCATGCACAGTAATCTCCCACGCACAGTAATCTCACAGCCACACTATTCTCCCACACACAGTAATCTCCCATACACAGTAATCTCCCGAGCACGGTAATCCCCCGCACACAGTAATCCTCCGCACACAGTAATCCTCCGCACACAGTAATCTCCCACACACAGTAATCTCCCGTGCACAGTAATCTCCCTTGCACAGTAATCTCCAGCACACAGTAATCTCCCACACACAGTAATCTCCCACGCACAGTAATCTCCCACACACAGTAATCTCTCGCACACAGAAATCTCCCACGCACGGTAATCTCCCGTGAATGGAAATCTCCCGTGCACAGTAATCTCCCGTGCACAGTAATCTCCCACACACAGTAATCTCCCGTGCACGGTAATCTCCCGCACACAGTAATCTCCCGTGCATGGTAATCTCCCAAGCACGGTAATCTCCCATGCACAGTAATCTCCCGCACAAAATAATCTCCCATGCACTGTAATAACCCACGCACGGTAATCCCCCGCACACAGTAATCTCCCACGCACAGTAATCTCACACACACGGTAATCTCCTGTGCAAAGTAATCTCCTGCACACTCTATTCTCCCATGCACAGTAATCTCCCACGCACAGTAATCTCACAGCCACACTATTCTCCCACACACAGTAATCTCCCACACACAGTAATCTCCCGAGCACGGTAATCCCCCGCACACAGTAATCCTCCGCACACAGTAATCTCCCGCACACAGTAATCTCCCGCACACAGTAATCTCCCGCACACAG
Organism: Carcharodon carcharias; assembly: GCF_017639515.1. Classification (NCBI taxonomy): domain Eukaryota; kingdom Metazoa; phylum Chordata; class Chondrichthyes; order Lamniformes; family Lamnidae; genus Carcharodon; species Carcharodon carcharias. Next base: position 93,642,186 of record NC_054481.1, read on the forward strand.
TAATCTCCCGCACACAGTAATCTCCCGCACACAGTAATCTCCCGCACACAGTAATCTCCCGTGCACAGTAATCTCCCGTGCACAGTAATCTCCCATGCACAGTAATCTCCAGCACACAGTAATCTCCCATGCACGGTAATAACCCGCGCACGGTAATCCCCTGCACACAGTAATTTCCCACACACAGTAATCTCCCACGCACAGTAACTCCCACACACAGTAATCTCCCACGCACAGTAATCTCCCACTCACAGTAATCTCTCGCACACAGAAATCTCCCACGCACGGTAATCTCCCGAGAATGGAAATCTCCCGCGCACAGTAATCTCCCGTGCACAGTAATCTCCCACACACAGTAATCTCCCATGCACGGTAATCTCCCGCACACAGTAATCTCCGGTGCATGGTAATCTCCCAAGCACGGTAATCTCCCGTGCACAGTAACCTCCCGCGCATGGTAATATCCCGTGCACAGTAATCTCTCTTGCACAGTAACCTCCCGCGCATGGTAATATCCCGTGCACAGTAATCTCTCGTGCACAGTAACCTCCCACACACGGTAATCTCCCGTGCACAGTAATCTCCCACACACGGTAATCTCCCGTACACAGTAATCTCCCATAAACTGTAATCTCCCTCACACAGTAATCTCCCTCACACAGTAATCTCCCACAACCAGTAATCTCCCATGCACAGCAATCTCCCACACACAGTAATCTCCCACCAACAGTAATCTCCCGCGCACAGTAATCTCCTGCATACAGTAATCTCCCGTTAACACAGTAATCTCCCACGCACAGTAATCTCCCACACACGGTAATCTCCCACACACGGTAATCTCCCACACACGGTAATCTCCCATGCACGGTAATCTCACAAGCACGGTAATCTCCCAGGCACGGTAATCTCCCGAGCACGTTAGTCTCCCGCACCGAGTAATCTCCCGCACACAGTAATCTCCCACACACAGTAATCTCCCGTGCACGGCAATCTCCTACACACAGTAATCTCCCGCGCACGGTAATGTCCCGTGCACAGTAATCTCCCGCGCACAGTAATCTCCCATGCACGGCAATCTCCTGCACACAGTAATCTCCCGTGCACAGTAATCTCCCACACACAGTAATCTGCCATGCACGGTACTCTCCCGTGCACAGTAATCTCCCACACACAGTAATCTCCCGCGCACAGTAATCTCCCATGCACAGTAATCTCCCACACACATTAACCTCCCGCGCACAGTAATCTCCCATGCACGGTAATCTTCCACGCACGGTAATCTCGCATGCACAGTAATCTCCCACGCACAGTAATCTCCCAAATGCGGTAATCTCCCACTCACAGTAATCTCCCGTGCACGGTAATCTCCCGCGCACGGTAATCTCCCGCGCACAGTAATCACCCGCGCACAGTAATCTCCCACACACGGCATTCTCCCATGCACAGTAATCTCCCGTGCACTGTAATCACCCATGCACAGTAATCTCCCGCACTCAGTAATCTCCCATGCACGGTAATCTCCCGCGCACAGTAATCTCCCAGACACACTATTCTCCCGCGCACAGTAATCTCCCGCACACAGTAATCTCCCGTGCACAGTAATCTCCCATGCACAGTAATCTCCAGCACACAGTAATCTCCCATGCACGGTAATAACCCGCGCACGGTAATCCCCTGCACACAGTAATTTCCCACACACAGTAATCTCCCACGCACAGTAACTCCCACACACAGTAATCTCCCACGCACAGTAATCTCCCACTCACAGTAATCTCTCGCACACAGAAATCTCCCACGCACGGTAATCTCCCGAGAATGGAAATCTCCCGCGCACAGTAATCTCCCGTGCACAGTAATCTCCCACACACAGTAATCTCCCGTGCACGGTAATCTCCCGCACACAGTAATCTCCGGTGCATGGTAATCTCCCAAGCACGGTAATCTCCCGTGCACAGTAACCTCCCGCGCATGGTAATATCCCGTGCACAGTAATCTCTCTTGCACAGTAACCTCCCGCGCATGGTAATATCCCGTGCACAGTAATCTCTCGTGCACAGTAACCTCCCACACACGGTAATCTCCCGTGCACAGTAATCTCCCACACACGGTAATCTCCCGTACACAGTAATCTCCCATAAACTGTAATCTCCCTCACACAGTAATCTCCCTCACACAGTAATCTCCCACAACCAGTAATCTCCCATGCACAGCAATCTCCCACACACAGTAATCTCCCACCAACAGTAATCTCCCGCGCACAGTAATCTCCTGCATACAGTAATCTCCCGTTAACACAGTAATCTCCCACGCACAGTAATCTCCCACACACGGTAATCTCCCACACACGGTAATCTCCCACACACGGTAATCTCCCATGCACGGTAATCTCACAAGCACGGTAATCTCCCAGGCACGGTAATCTCCCGAGCACGTTAGTCTCCCGCACCGAGTAATCTCCCGCACACAGTAATCTCCCACACACAGTAATCTCCCGTGCACGGCAATCTCCTACACACAGTAATCTCCCGCGCACGGTAATGTCCCGTGCACAGTAATCTCCCGCGCACAGTAATCTCCCATGCACGGCAATCTCCTGCACACAGTAATCTCCCGTGCACAGTAATCTCCCACACACAGTAATCTGCCATGCACGGTACTCTCCCGTGCACAGTAATCTCCCACACACAGTAATCTCCCGCGCACAGTAATCTCCCATGCACAGTAATCTCCCACACACATTAACCTCCCGCGCACAGTAATCTCCCATGCACGGTAATCTTCCACGCACGGTAATCTCGCATGCACAGTAATCTCCCACGCACAGTAATCTCCCAAATGCGGTAATCTCCCACTCACAGTAATCTCCCGTGCACGGTAATCTCCCGCGCACGGTAATCTCCCGCGCACAGTAATCACCCGCGCACAGTAATCTCCCACACACGGCATTCTCCCGTGCACAGTAATCTCCCGTGCACTGTAATCACCCATGCACAGTAATCTCCCGCACTCAGTAATCTCCCATGCACGGTAATCTCCCGCGCACAGTAATCTCCCAGACACACTATTCTCCCGCGCACAGTAATCTCCAACACACAGTTGTCTCAAACACACTGTAATCTCCCATGCACAGTAATCTCCCCCACACGGTAATCTCCCGCGCACGGTAATCTCCTGTGCACAGTAATCTCCCGCACACGGTAATCTCCAATGCACAGTAATCTCCTGCGCACGGTAATCTCCCACAAACAGTAATCTCCCGCGCAAAGTAATCTCCCGTGCACGGTAATCCCCCGCACACAGTAATCTCCTGCACACAGTAATCTCCCGCACACAGTAATCTCCCATGCACAGTAATCTCCCGCGCACGGTAATCTCCCATGCACAGTAATCTCCCACACACATTAACCTCCCGCGCACAGTAATCTCCCATGCACGGTAATCTTCCACGCACGGTAATCTCGCATGCACAGTAATCTCCCACGCACAGTAATCTCCCAAATGCGGTAATCTCCCACTCACAGTAATCTCCCGTGCACGGTAATCTCCCGTGCACGGTAATCTCCCACGCACGGTAATCTCCCGTGCACAGTAATCACCCGCGCACAGTAATCTCCCACACACGGCATTCTCCCATGCACAGTAATCTCCCACGCATGGTAATCTCCCACACACAGTAATCTCCCACACACAGTAATCTCCCGCACACAGTAATCTCCCACACACAGTAATCTCCCGTGCACTGTAATCTCCCATGCACAGTAATCTCCCGCACTCAGTAATCTCCCATGCACGGTAATCTCCCGCGCACAATAATCTCCCAGACACACTATTCTCCCGCGCACAGTAATCTCCAACACACAGTTGTCTCAAACACACTGTAATCTCCCATGCACAGTAATCTCCCCCACACGGTAATCTCCCGCGCACGGTAATCTCCTGTGCACAGTAATCTCCCGCACACGGTAATCTCCAATGCACAGTAATCTCCTGCGCACGGTAATCTCCCACAAACAGTAATCTCCCGCGCAAAGTAATCTCCCGCGCACGGTAATCCCCCGCACACAGTAATCTCCTGCACACAGTAATCTCCCGCACACAGTAATCTCCCATGCACAGTAATCTCCCGCGCACGGTAATCTCCCATGCACAGTAATCTCCCACACACATTAACCTCCCGCGCACAGTAATCTCCCATGCACGGTAATCTTCCACGCACGGTAATCTCGCATGCACAGTAATCTCCCACGCACAGTAATCTCCCAAATGCGGTAATCTCCCACTCACAGTAATCTCCCGTGCACGGTAATCTCCCGTGCACGGTAATCTCCCGCGCACGGTAATCTCCCGTGCACAGTAATCACCCGCGCACAGTAATCTCCCACACACGGCATTCTCCCATGCACAGTAATCTCCCACGCATGGTAATCTCCCACACACAGTAATCTCCCACACACAGTAATCTCCCGCACACAGTAATCACCCACACACAGTAATCTCCCGTGCACTGTAATCTCCCATGCACAGTAATCTCCCGCACTCAGTAATCTCCCATGCACGGTAATCTCCCGCGCACAATAATCTCCCAGACACACTATTCTCCCGCGCACAGTAATCTCCAACACACAGTAGTCTCAAACACACTGTAATCTCCCATGCACAGTAATCTCCCCCACACGGTAATCTCCCGCGCACGGTAATCTCCCGTGCACGGTAATCCCCCGCACACAGTAATCTCCTGCACACAGTAATCTCCCGCACACAGTAATCTCCCATGCACAGTAATCTCCCGCGCACGGTAATCTCCCATGCACAGTAATCTCCCACACACATTAACCTCCCGCGCACAGTAATCTCCCATGCACGGTAATCTTCCACGCACGGTAATCTCGCATGCACAGTAATCTCCCACGCACAGTAATCTCCCAAATGCGGTAATCTCCCACTCACAGTAATCTCCCGTGCACAGTAATCACCCGCGCACAGTAATCTCCCAAACACGGCATTCTCCCGTGCACAGTAATCTCCCACGCATGGTAATCTCCCACACACAGTAATCTCCCGCACACAGTAATCTCCCACACACAGTAATCTCCCGTGCACTGTAATCTCCCATGCACAGTAATCTCCCGCACTCAGTAATCTCCCATGCACGGTAATCTCCCGCGCACAGTAATCTCCCAGACACACTATTCTCCCGCGCACAGTAATCTCCAACACACAGTAGTCTCAAACACACTGTAATCTCCCATGCACAGTAATCTCCCCCACACGGTAATCTCCCGCACACGGTAATCTCCTGTGCACAGTAATCTCCCGCACACGGTAATCTCCAATGCACAGTAATCTCCTGCGCACGGTAATCTCCCACAAACAGTAATCTCCCGTGCACGGTAATCCCCCGCACACAGTAATCTCCTGCACACAGTAATCTCCCGCACACAGTAATCTCCCATGCACAGTAATCTCCCGTGCATAGTAATCTCCCATGCACAGTAATCCCCCGCACACAGTAATCTTCCATGCACGGTAATCCCCCGTGCACGGTAATCTCCCACGCACAGCATTCTCCCGCGCACTGTAATCTCCCGCTCACGGTAATCTCCCGCACATGGTAATCTCCCGCACATGGTAATCTCCCGCACACGGTAAACTCCTGCACACAGTAATCTCCCACACACGGTAAACTCCCACACACAGTAATCTCCCACACACGGTAAACTCCCGCACACAGTAATCTCCCACACAAAGTAATCTCCCACACACGGTAATCTCCCGTGCACAGTAATCTCCTGCGCACAGTAATCTCCCGCGCACAGTAATCTCCTGCTCACGGTAATCTCCCATACACAGTAATCTCCCGCACACGGAAATCTCCCGCACACAGTAATCTCCCACACACGGTAAACTCCCGCACACAGTAATCTCCCACACACGGTAAACTCCCGCACACAGTAATCTCCCACACACGGTAAACTCCCGCACACAGTAATCTCCCACACAAAGTAATCTCCCACACACGGTAATCTCCCGTGCACAGTAATCTCCCGCACACAGTAATCTTCCATGCACGGTAATCCCCCGTGCACGGTAATCTCCCACACACTGCATTCTCCCGCGCACTGTAATCTCCCGCTCACGGTAATCTCCCGCACATGGTAATCTCCCGCACATGGTAATCTCCCGCACACGGTAAACTCCTGCACACAGTAATCTCCCACACACGGTAAACTCCCGCACACAGTAATCTCCCACACACGGTAAACTCCCGCACACAGTAATCTCCCACACAAAGTAATCTCCCACACACGGTAATCTCCCGTGCACAGTAATCTCCCGCGCACAGTAATCTCCCGCGCACAGTAATCTCCCGCACACGGTAATCTCCCATGCACAGTAATCTCCCGCGCAAAATAATCTCCCATGCACAGTAATCTCCTGTGCACAGTAATCTCCTCCGAAGAGCAATCTCCCGTGCACAGCAATCTACCGCACACAGTAATCTCCCGCGCACAGTAATCTCCCGCGCACAGTAATCTCCCGTGCACAATAATCTCCCGTGCAAAGTAAGCTACCACACACAGTGATCTCACGTGCACAGTAATCTCCCACGCACATTAATCTCCCGTGCACAGTAATCTCTCACGCACTGTAATCTCCCGTGCACAGTATGCTCGCACGCACGATAATCTCCCATGCACAGTAATCTCCTGTGCACAGTAATCTCCCACGCACGGTAATTTCCGATGCAAAGTAATCTCCCGTGCACAGTAATATCCCGCGCATGGTAATATCCCATGCACAGTAATCTCCCGTGCACAGTAATCTCCCACACATGGTAATCTCCTGTGCACAGTAATCTCCCACACACGGCAGTCTCCCACACACAGCAATCTACCACACACAGTAATCTCCCACACACGGTAATCTCCCACGCACAGTAATCTCCCGTGCACAGTAATCTCCCAAACGTGGTAATCTCCCACTCACGGTAATCTCCCGCGCATAGTAATCTTCCGCGCACAGTAATTTCCCATGAACAGTAATCGCCTGTGCACAGTAATCTTCCGTGCACAGCAATCTCCCGCGCATGGTAATCTCCCGTGTACAGTAATGTCGCATGCACGGTAATCTCCCATGCACTGTAATCTCCTCTGCACAGCAATCTCCCGCACACAGTAATCTCCCACACACAGTAATCTCCCGTGCACGGCAATCTCCTACACACAGTAATCTCCCGCGCACGGTAATGTTCCCGTGCACAGTAATCTCCCACGCACAGTAATCTCCCATGCACGGCAATCTCCTGCACACAGTAATCTCCCGTGCACAGTAATCTCCCACAAACAGTAATCTCCCGTGCACGGTAATCTCCCGTGCACAGTAATCTCCCACACACATTAACCTCCCGTGCACAGTAATCTCCCATGCACGGTAATCTAACACGCACGGTAATCTCGCATGCACAGTAATCTCCCATGCACAGTAATCTCCCAAATGCGGTAATCTCCCACTCACAGTAATCTCCCATGCACGGTAATTTCCCGTGCATGGTAATCTTCCGTGCACAGTAATCTCCCGCGCACAACAATCTCCCGTGCACAGTAATCACCCGCGCACAGTAATCTCCCACACACGGCATTCTCCAGTGCACAGTAATCTCCCGCGCATGGTAATCTCCCACACACAGTAATCTCCCACACACAGTAATCTCCCGCACACAGTAATCTCCCATGCACAGTAATCTCCCGTGCACAGTAATCTCCCATGCACAGTAATCTCGCGCACACAGTAATCTCCCATGCACGGTAATCTCCCGCGCACAGTAATCTCCCAGACACACTATTCTCTCGCGCACAGTAATCTCGCGCACACAGTAATCTCCCATGCACGGTAATCTCCCGCGCACAGTAATCTCCCAGACACACTATTCTCTCGCGCACAGTAATCTCCCATGCACAGTAATCTCCCACACACATTAACCTCCCGCGCACAGTAATCTCCCATGCACGGTAATCTTCCACGCACGGTAATCTCGCATGCACAGTAATCTCCCACGCACAGTAATCTCCCACGCACAGTAATCTCCCAAATGCGGTAATCTCCCACTCACAGTAATCTCCCGTGCACGGTAATCTCCCGCGCACGGTAATCTCCCGTGCACAGTAATCACCCGCGCACAGTAATCTCCCACACACGGCATTCTCCCGTGCACAGTAATCTCCCACGCATGGTAATCTCCCTCACACAGTAATCTCCCACACACAGTAATCTCCCGCACACAGTAATCTCCCACACACAGTAATCTCCCGTGCACTGTAATCTCCCATGCACAGTAATCTCCCGCACTCAGTAATCTCCCATGCACGGTAATCTCCCGCGCACAGTAATCTCCCAGACACACTATTCTCCCGCGCACAGTAATCTCCAACACACAGTAGTCTCAAACACACTGTAATCTCCCATGCACAGTAATCTCCCCCACACGGTAATCTCCCGCGCACGGTAATCTCCTGTGCACAGTAATCTCCCGCACACGGTAATCTCCAATGCACAGTAATCTCCTGCGCACGGTAATCTCCCACAAACAGTAATCTCCCGCGCAAAGTAATCTCCCGTGCACGGTAATCCCCCGCACACAGTAATCTCCTGCACACAGTAATCTCCCGCACACAGTAATCTCCCATGCACAGTAATCTCCCGCGCACGGTAATCTCCCATGCACAGTAATCTCCCACACACATTAACCTCCCGCGCACAGTAATCTCCCATGCACGGTAATCTTCCACGCACGGTAATCTGCATGCACAGTAATCTCCCACGCACAGTAATCTCCCAAATGCGGTAATCTCCCACTCACAGTAATCTCCCGTGCACGGTAATCTCCCGCGCACGGTAATCTCCCGTGCACAGTAATCACCCGCGCACAGTAATCTCCCACACACGGCATTCTCCCGTGCACAGTAATCTCCCACGCATGGTAATCTCCCACACACAGTAATCTCCCGCACACAGTAATCTCCCACACACAGTAATCTCCCGTGCACTGTAATCTCCCATGCACAGTAATCTCCCGCACTCAGTAATCTCCCATGCACGGTAATCTCCCGCGCACAGTAATCTCCCAGACACACTATTCTCCCGCGCACAGTAATCTCCAACACACAGTAGTCTCAAACACACTGTAATCTCCCATGCACAGTAATCTCCCCCACACGGTAATCTCCCGCGCACGGTAATCTCCTGTGCACAGTAATCTCCCGCACACGGTAATCTCCAATGCACAGTAATCTCCTGCGCACGGTAATCTCCCACAAACAGTAATCTCCCGCGCAAAGTAATCTCCCGTGCACGGTAATCCCCCGCACACCGTAATCTCCTGCACACAGTAATCTCCCGCACACAGTAATCTCCCATGCACAGTAATCTCCCGTGCATAGTAATCTCCCATGCACAGTAATCCCCCGCACACAGTAATCTTCCATGCACGGTAATACCCCGTGCACGGTAATCTCCCACGCACAGCATTCTCCCGCGCACTGTAATCTCCCGCTCACGGTAATCTCCCGCACATGGTAATCTCCCGCACATGGTAATCTCCCGCACACGGTAAACTCCTGCACACAGTAATCTCCCACACACGGTAAACTCCCACACACAGTAATCTCCCACACACGGTAAACTCCCGCACACAGTAATCTCCCACACAAAGTAATCTCCCACACACGGTAATCTCCCGTGCACAGTAATCTCCTGCGCACAGTAATCACCCGCGCACAGTAATCTCCTGCTCACGGTAATCTCCCATACACAGTAATCTCCCGCACACGGAAATCTCCCGCACACAGTAATCTCCCGTACACGGTAAACTCCCGCACACAGTAATCTCCCCAACACGGTAAACTCCCGCACACAGTAATCTCCCACACACGGTAAACTCCCGCACACAGTAATCTCCCACACACGGTAAACTCCCGCACACAGTAATCTCCCACACAAAGTAATCTCCCACACACGGTAATCTCCCGTGCACAGTAATCTCCCGCACACAGTAATCTTCCATGCACGGTAATCCCCCGTGCACGGTAATCTCCCACACACTGCATTCTCCCGCTCACGGTAATCTCCCGCTCACGGTAATCTCCCGCACATGGTAATCTCCCGCACATGGTAATCTCCCGCACACGGTAAACTCCTGCACACAGTAATCTCCCACACACGGTAAACTCCCGCACACAGTAATCTCCCACACACGGTAAACTCCCGCACACAGTAATCTCCCACACAAAGTAATCTCCCACACACGGTAATCTCCCGTGCACAGTAATCTCCCGCGCACCGTAATCTCCCGCGCACAGTAATCTCCCGCACATGGTAATCTCCCATGCACAGTAATCTCCCGCGCAAAATAATCTCCCATGCACAGTAATCTCCTGTGCACAGTAATCTCCTCCGAAGAGCAATCTCCCGTGCACAGCAATCTCCCGCACACAGTAATCTCCCGCGCACAGTAATCTCCCGCGCACAGTAATCTCCCGTGCACAATAATCTCCCGTGCAAAGTAAGCTACCACAAACAGTGATCTCCCGTGCACAGTAATCTCCCACGCACATTAGTCTCCCGTGCACAGTAATCTCTCACGCACGGTAATCTCCCGTGCACAGTATGCTCGCACGCACGATAATCTCCCATGCACAGTAATCTCCTGTGCACAGTAATCTCCCACGCACGGTAATTTCCGATGCAAAGTAATCACCCGTGCACAGTAATATCCCGCGCATGGTAATATCCCATGCACAGTAATCTCCCGTGCACAGTAATCTCCCACACATGGTAATCTCCTGTGCACAGTAATCTCCCACACACGGCAGTCTCCCACACACAGCAATCTACCACACACAGTAATCTCCCACACACGGTAATCTCCCACGCACAGTAATCTCCCGTGCACAGTAATCTCCCAAACGTGGTAATCTCCCACTCACGGTAATCTCCCGCGCATAGTAATCTTCCGCGCACAGTAATTTCCCATGAACAGTAATCGCCTGTGCACAGTAATCTTCCGTGCACAGCAATCTCCCGCGCATGGTAATCTCCCGTGTACAGTAATGTCGCATGCACGGTAATCTCCCATGCACTGTAATCTCCTCTGCACAGCAATCTCCCGCACACAGTAATCTCCCACACACAGTAATCTCCCGTGCACGGCAATCTCCTACACACAGTAATCTCCCGCGCACGGTAATGTACCCGTGCACAGTAATCTCCCACGCACAGTAATCTCCCATGCACGGCAATCTCCTGCACACAGTAATCTCCCGTGCACAGTAATCTCCCACAAACAGTAATCTCCCGTGCACGGTAATCTCCCGTGCACAGTAATCTCCCACACACATTAACCTCCCGCGCACAGTAATCTCCCATGCACGGTAATCTAACACGCACGGTAATCTCGCATGCACAGTAATCTCCCATGCACAGTAATCTCCCAAATGCGGTAATCTCCCACTCACAGTAATCTCCCATGCACGGTAATTTCCCGTGCATGGTAATCTTCCGTGCACAGTAATCTCCCGCGCACAACAATCTCCCGTGCACAGTAATCACCCGCGCACAGTAATCTCCCACACACGGCATTCTCCAGTGCACAGTAATCTCCCGCGCATGGTAATCTCCCACACACAGTAATCTCCCACACACAGTAATCTCCCGCACACAGTAATCTCCCATGCACAGTAATCTCCCGTGCACAGTAATCTCCCATGCACAGTAATCTCGCGCACACAGTAATCTCCCATGCACGGTAATCTCCCGCGCACAGTAATCTCCCAGACACACTATTCTCTCGCGCACAGTAATCTCGCGCACACAGTAATCTCCCATGCACGGTAATCTCCCGCGCACAGTAATCTCCCAGACACACTATTCTCTCGCGCACAGTAATCTCCCATGCACAGTAATCTCCCACTCACATTAACCTCCCGTGCACAGTAATCTCCCATGCACGGTAATCTTCCACGCACGGTAATCTCGCATGCACAGTAATCTCCCACGCACAGTAATCTCCCACGCACAGTAATCTCCCAAATGCGGTAATCTCCCACAAACAGTAATCTCCCGCGCAAAGTAATCTCCCGTGCACGGTAATCCCCCGCACACAGTAATCTCCTGCACACAGTAATCTCCCGCACACAGTAATCTCCCATGCACAGTAATCTCCCGCGCACGGTAATCTCCCATGCACAGTAATCTCCCACACACATTAACCTCCCGCGCACAGTAATCTCCCATGCACGGTAATCTTCCACGCACGGTAATCTCGCATGCACAGTAATCTCCCACGCACAGTAATCTCCCAAATGCGGTAATCTCCCACTCACAGTAATCTCCCGTGCACGGTAATCTCCCGCGCACGGTAATCTCCCGTGCACAGTAATCACCCGCGCACAGTAATCTCCCACACACGGCATTCTCCCGTGCACAGTAATCTCCCACGCATGGTAATCTCCCACACACAGTAATCTCCCGCACACAGTAATCTCCCACACACAGTAATCTCCCGTGCACTGTAATCTCCCATGCACAGTAATCTCCCGCACTCAGTAATCTCCCATGCACGGTAATCTCCCGCGCACAGTAATCTCCCAGACACACTATTCTCCCGCGCACAGTAATCTCCAACACACAGTAGTCTCAAACACACTGTAATCTCCCATGCACAGTAATCTCCCCCACACGGTAATCTCCCGCGCACGGTAATCTCCTGTGCACAGTAATCTCCCGCACACGGTAATCTCCAATGCACAGTAATCTCCTGCGCACGGTAATCTCCCACAAACAGTAATCTCCCGCGCAAAGTAATCTCCCGTGCACGGTAATCCCCCGCACACCGTAATCTCCTGCACACAGTAATCTCCCGCACACAGTAATCTCCCATGCACAGTAATCTCCCGTGCATAGTAATCTCCCATGCACAGTAATCCCCCGCACACAGTAATCTTCCATGCAAGGTAATACCCCGTGCACGGTAATCTCCCACGCACAGCATTCTCCCGCGCACTGTAATCTCCCGCTCACGGTAATCTCCCGCACATGGTAATCTCCCGCACATGGTAATCTCCCGCACACGGTAAACTCCTGCACACAGTAATCTCCCACACACGGTAAACTCCCACACACAGTAATCTCCCACACACGGTAAACTCCCGCACACAGTAATCTCCCACACAAAGTAATCTCCCACACACGGTAATCTCCCGTGCACAGTAATCTCCTGCGCACAGTAATCACCCGCGCACAGTAATCTCCTGCTCACGGTAATCTCCCATACACAGTAATCTCCCGCACACGGAAATCTCCCGCACACAGTAATCTCCCGTACACGGTAAACTCCCGCACACAGTAATCTCCCACACACGGTAAACTCCCGCACACAGTAATCTCCCACACACGGTAAACTCCCGCACACAGTAATCTCCCACACACGGTAAACTCCCGCACACAGTAATCTCCCACACAAAGTAATCTCCCACACACGGTAATCTCCCGTGCACAGTAATCTCCCGCACACAGTAATCTTCCATGCACGGTAATCCCCCGTGCACGGTAATCTCCCACACACTGCATTCTCCCGCTCACGGTAATCTCCCGCTCACGGTAATCTCCCGCACATGGTAATCTCCCGCACATGGTAATCTCCCGCACACGGTAAACTCCTGCACACAGTAATCTCCCGCACACGGTAAACTCCTGCACACAGTAATCTCCCACACACGGTAAACTCCCGCACACAGTAATCTCCCACACACGGTAAACTCCCGCACACAGTAATCTCCCACACAAAGTAATCTCCCACACACGGTAATCTCCCGTGCACAGTAATCTCCCGCGCACCGTAATCTCCCGCGCACAGTAATCTCCCGCACATGGTAATCTCCCATGCACAGTAATCTCCCGCGCAAAATAATCTCCCATGCACAGTAATCTCCTGTGCACAGTAATCTCCTCCGAAGAGCAATCTCCCGTGCACAGCAATCTCCCGCACACAGTAATCTCCCGCGCACAGTAATCTCCCACGCACAGTAATCTCCCGTGCACAATAATCTCCCGTGCAAAGTAAGCTACCACACACAGTGATCTCCCGTGCACAGTAATCTCCCACGCACATTAGTCTCCCGTGCACAGTAATCTCTCACGCACGGTAATCTCCCGTGCACAGTATGCTCGCACGCACGATAATCTCCCATGCACAGTAATCTCCTGTGCACAGTAATCTCCCACGCACGGTAATTTCCGATGCAAAGTAATCACCCGTGCACAGTAATATCCCGCGCATGGTAATATCCCATGCACAGTAATCTCCCGTGCACAGTAATCTCCCACACATGGTAATCTCCTGTGCACAGTAATCTCCCACACACGGCAGTCTCCCACACACAGCAATCTACCACACACAGTAATCTCCCACACACGGTAATCTCCCACGCACAGTAATCTCCGGTGCGCAGTAATCTCCCAAACGTGGTAATCTCCCACTCACGGTAATCTCCCGCGCATAGTAATCTTCCGCGCACAGTAATTTCCCATGAACAGTAATCGCCTGTGCACAGTAATCTTCCGTGCACAGCAATCTCCCGCGCATGGTAATCTCCCGTGTACAGTAATGTCGCATGCACGGTAATCTCCCATGCACTGTAATCTCCTCTGCACAGAAATCTCCTGCAAACGGTAATCTCCCATGCACAGTAACCTCCCGTGCACAGTAACCTCCCGTGCATGGTAATATCCCGTGCACAGTAATCTCTCGTGCACAGTAACCTCCCACACACGGTAATCTACCGTGCACAGTAATCTCCCACACACGGTAATCTCCCGTACACAGTAATCTCCCATACACGGTAATCTCCCTCACACAGTAATCTCCCTCACACAGTAATCTCCCACAAACAGTAATCTCCCATGCACAGCAATCTCCCACACACAGTAATCTCCCACCAACAGTAATCTCCCGCGCACAGTAATCTCCTGCACACAGTAATCTCCCGTTAACACAGTAATCTCCCACGCACAGTAATCTCCCACACACGGTAATCTCTCACACACGGTAATCTGCCACACACGGTAATCTCCCACGCACGGTAATCTCACAAGCACGGTAATCTCCCAGGCACGGTAATCTCCCGAGCACGATAGTCTCCCGCACCCAGTAATCTCCCGCACACAGTAATCTCCCACACACAGTAATCTCCCGTGCACGGCAATCTCCTACACACAGTAATCTCCCGCGCACGGTAATGTTCCCGTGCACAGTAATCTCCCACGCACAGTAATCTCCCATGCACGGCAATCTCCTGCACACAGTAATCTCCCGTGCACAGTAATCTCCCACACACAGTAATCTCCCGTGCACGGTAATCTCCCGTGCACCGTAATCTCCCACACACATTAACCTCCCGCGCACAGTAATCTCCCATGCACGGTAATCTAACACGCATGGTAATCTCGCATGCACAGTAATCTCCCATGCACAGTAATCTCCCAAATGCGGTAATCTCCCACTCACAGTAATCTCCCATGCACGGTAATCTCCCGCGCATGGTAATCTTCCGTGCACAGTAATCTCCCGCGCACAACAATCTCCCGTGCACAGTAATCACCCGCGCACAGTAATCTCCCACACACGGCATTCTCCAGTGCACAGTAATCTCCCGCGCATGGTAATCTCCCACACACAGTAATCTCCCACACACAGTAATCTCCCGCACACAGTAATCTCCCATGCACAGTAATCTCCCGTGCACAGTAATCTCCCATGCACAGTAATCTCGCGCACACAGTAATCTCCCATGCACGGTAATCTCCCGCGCACAGTAATCTCCCAGACACACTATTCTCTCGCGCACAGTAATCTCCCGCACACAGTAATCTCCTGCGCAAAGTAATCTCCCGAACACAGTAATCTCCCACACACACGATTCTCCCGCGCACAGTAATCTCCCACGCACAGTAATGTCCCGTGCACAGTAATCTCCCATACACACTATTCTCCCACGCACAGTAATCTCCGGCAAACACTATTCTCTCGTGCACAGTAATCTCCCGTAAACACTATTCGCCCGTGCACGGTAATCTCCCACGCACAGTAATCTCCCGCAAACACTATTCTCCCACACACGGTAATCTCCCGCGCATAACAATCTCCCACGCACAGTAATCTCCCGTGAACAGTAATCTCCCATGCACAGTGATCTCCTCCACACAGCAATCTCCCGCGCACTGTAATCTCCTGTGCACAGTAATCTCCCGCGCACAGTAATCTCCCACACACGGCAATCTCCCATGCACTGTATTCTCCCACAGACTGTAATCTCCCACGCATGGTACTCTCCCGTGCACGGTAATGTCCCATGCACAGCAATCTCCTGAACACACTATTCTCCCATGCACAGTAATCCCCAGCGCACAGTAATCTCCCACACATGGTAATCTACCGCGCACAGTAATCTCCCACACACAGTAATCTCCCACACACAGTAATCTCCCACGCACAGTAATCTCCACCACACTGTAATCTCCTGCACACAGTAATCTGCCAGACACAGAAATCTCCCCCACCCGGTAAACTCCTGTGCACAGTAATCTCCCGCGCACAGTAATCTCCAACACACAGTAGTCTCAAACACATTGTAATCTCCCATGCACAGTAATCTCCCCCACACGGTAATCTCCCGCGCACGGTAATCTCCCGTGCACAGTAATCTCCCGCACACGGTAATATCCAATGCACAGTAATCTCCCGCGCATGGTAATCTCCCACAAACAGTAATCTCCCGCGCAAAGTAATCTCCCGTGCACGGTAATCCCCCACACACAGTAATCTCCCGCACACAGTAATCTCCCACACACCGTAATCTCCCATGCACAGTAATCTCCCGTGCATAGTAATCTCCCATGCACAGTAATCTCCCGCACACAGTAATCTCCCATGCACGGTAATCCCCCGCGCACGGTAATCTCCCGCGCACAGCATTCTCCCGCGCACTGTAATCTCCCGCTCACGGTAATCTCCCGCACACGGTAAACACCTGCACACGGTAAACTCCTGCACACGGTAAACTCCCGCACACAGTAAACTCCCGCACACAGTAATCTCCCACACACGGTAGACTCCCACACACAGTAATCTCCCACACACGGTAATCTCCCGTGCACAGTAATCTCCCGCGCACAGTAATCCCCCGCGCACAGTAATCTCCCGCTCACGGTAATCTCCCATAGACAGTAATCTCCCGCACACGGTAATCTCCCGCACACAGTAATCTCCCGCACACAGTAATCTCCCGCACACGGTAATCTCCCATGCACAGTAATCTCCCGCGCAAAATAATCTCCCACGCACAGTACTCTCCCGTGTACAGTAATCTCCTCCGAACAGCAATTTCCCGTGCGCAGCAATCTCCCGCACACAGTAATCTCCCGCGCACAGTAATCTCCCGCGCACAGTAATCTCCCGCGCACAGTAATCTCCCGTGCACAGTAATCTCCCGTGCACAATAATCTCCCGTGCAAAGTAAGCTACCACACACAGTAATCTCCCATGCACAGTAATCTCCCACGCACATTAATCTCCCGTGCACAGTAATCTCTCACGCACTGTAATCTCCCGTGCACAGTATGCTCGCACGCACGATAATCTCCCACGCACAGTAATCTTCTGTGCACAGTAATCTCCCATGCACGGTAATTTCCGATGCAAAGTAATCTCCCGTGCACAGTAATCTCCCGCGCATGGTAATCTCCTGTGCACAGTAATCTCCCACACACGGCAGTCTCCCACACACAGCAATCTACCACACACAGTAATATCCCACGCAAGGTAATCTCCCACGCACAGTAATCTCCCGTGCACAGTAATCTCCCAAACGCGGTAATCTCCCACTCACGGTAATCTTCCGCGCATAGTAATCTTCCGCGCACAGTAATTTCCCATGAACAGTAATCTCCTGTGCACAGTAATCTTCCATGCACAGCAATCTCCCGCGCATGGTACTCTCCCGTGCACAGTAATCTCGCATGCACGGTAATCTCCCACGCACTGTAATCTCCTCTGCACAGAAATCTCCGGCGCACGGTAATCTCCCATGCACAGTAATCTCCCGTGCACAGTAACCTCCCGTGCATGGTAATATCCTGTTCACAGTAATCTCTCGTGCACAGTAATCTCCCACACATGGTAATCTCCTGTGCACAGTAATCTCCCACACACGGCAGTCTCCCACACACAGCAATCTACCACACACAGTAATCTCCCACACACGGTAATCTCCCACGCACAGTAATCTCCGGTGCGCAGTAATCTCCCAAACGTGGTAATCTCCCACTCACGGTAATCTCCCGCGCATAGTAATCTTCCGCGCACAGTAATTTCCCATGAACAGTAATCGCCTGTGCACAGTAATCTTCCGTGCACAGCAATCTCCCGCGCATGGTAATCTCCCGTGTACAGTAATGTCGCATGCACGGTAATCTCCCATGCACTGTAATCTCCTCTGCACAGAAATCTCCTGCAAACGGTAATCTCCCATGCACAGTAACCTCCCGTGCACAGTAACCTCCCGTGCATGGTAATATCCCGTGCACAGTAATCTCTCGTGCACAGTAACCTCCCACACACGGTAATCTACCGTGCACAGTAATCTCCCACACACGGTAATCTCCCGTACACAGTAATCTCCCATACACGGTAATCTCCCTCACACAGTAATCTCCCTCACACAGTAATCTCCCACAAACAGTAATCTCCCATGCACAGCAATCTCCCACACACAGTAATCTCCCACCAACAGTAATCTCCCGCGCACAGTAATCTCCTGCACACAGTAATCTCCCGTTAACACAGTAATCTCCCACGCACAGTAATCTCCCACACACGGTAATCTCTCACACACGGTAATCTGCCACACACGGTAATCTCCCACGCACGGTAATCTCACAAGCACGGTAATCTCCCAGGCACGGTAATCTCCCGAGCACGATAGTCTCCCGCACCCAGTAATCTCCCGCACACAGTAATCTCCCACACACAGTAATCTCCCGTGCACGGCAATCTCCTACACACAGTAATCTCCCGCGCACGGTAATGTTCCCGTGCACAGTAATCTCCCACGCACAGTAATCTCCCATGCACGGCAATCTCCTGCACACAGTAATCTCCCGTGCACAGTAATCTCCCACACACAGTAATCTCCCGTGCACGGTAATCTCCCGTGCACCGTAATCTCCCACACACATTAACCTCCCGCGCACAGTAATCTCCCATGCACGGTAATCTAACACGCATGGTAATCTCGCATGCACAGTAATCTCCCATGCACAGTAATCTCCCAAATGCGGTAATCTCCCACTCACAGTAATCTCCCATGCACGGTAATCTCCCGCGCATGGTAATCTTCCGTGCACAGTAATCTCCCGCGCACAACAATCTCCCGTGCACAGTAATCACCCGCGCACAGTAATCTCCCACACACGGCATTCTCCAGTGCACAGTAATCTCCCGCGCATGGTAATCTCCCACACACAGTAATCTCCCACACACAGTAATCTCCCGCACACAGTAATCTCCCATGCACAGTAATCTCCCGTGCACAGTAATCTCCCATGCACAGTAATCTCGCGCACACAGTAATCTCCCATGCACGGTAATCTCCCGCGCACAGTAATCTCCCAGACACACTATTCTCTCGCGCACAGTAATCTCCCGCACACAGTAATCTCCTGCGCAAAGTAATCTCCCGAACACAGTAATCTCCCACACACACGATTCTCCCGCGCACAGTAATCTCCCACGCACAGTAATGTCCCGTGCACAGTAATCTCCCATACACACTATTCTCCCACGCACAGTAATCTCCGGCAAACACTATTCTCTCGTGCACAGTAATCTCCCGTAAACACTATTCGCCCGTGCACGGTAATCTCCCACGCACAGTAATCTCCCGCAAACACTATTCTCCCACACACGGTAATCTCCCGCGCATAACAATCTCCCACGCACAGTAATCTCCCGTGAACAGTAATCTCCCATGCACAGTGATCTCCTCCACACAGCAATCTCCCGCGCACTGTAATCTCCTGTGCACAGTAATCTCCCGCGCACAGTAATCTCCCACACACGGCAATCTCCCATGCACTGTATTCTCCCACAGACTGTAATCTCCCACGCATGGTACTCTCCCGTGCACGGTAATGTCCCATGCACAGCAATCTCCTGAACACACTATTCTCCCATGCACAGTAATCCCCAGCGCACAGTAATCTCCCACACATGGTAATCTACCGCGCACAGTAATCTCCCACACACAGTAATCTCCCACACACAGTAATCTCCCACGCACAGTAATCTCCACCACACTGTAATCTCCTGCACACAGTAATCTGCCAGACACAGAAATCTCCCCCACCCGGTAAACTCCTGTGCACAGTAATCTCCCGCGCACAGTAATCTCCAACACACAGTAGTCTCAAACACATTGTAATCTCCCATGCACAGTAATCTCCCCCACACGGTAATCTCCCGCGCACGGTAATCTCCCGTGCACAGTAATCTCCCGCACACGGTAATATCCAATGCACAGTAATCTCCCGCGCATGGTAATCTCCCACAAACAGTAATCTCCCGCGCAAAGTAATCTCCCGTGCACGGTAATCCCCCACACACAGTAATCTCCCGCACACAGTAATCTCCCACACACCGTAATCTCCCATGCACAGTAATCTCCCGTGCATAGTAATCTCCCATGCACAGTAATCTCCCGCACACAGTAATCTCCCATGCACGGTAATCCCCCGCGCACGGTAATCTCCCGCGCACAGCATTCTCCCGCGCACTGTAATCTCCCGCTCACGGTAATCTCCCGCACACGGTAAACACCTGCACACGGTAAACTCCTGCACACGGTAAACTCCCGCACACAGTAAACTCCCGCACACAGTAATCTCCCACACACGGTAGACTCCCACACACAGTAATCTCCCACACACGGTAATCTCCCGTGCACAGTAATCTCCCGCGCACAGTAATCCCCCGCGCACAGTAATCTCCCGCTCACGGTAATCTCCCATAGACAGTAATCTCCCGCACACGGTAATCTCCCGCACACAGTAATCTCCCGCACACAGTAATCTCCCGCACACGGTAATCTCCCATGCACAGTAATCTCCCGCGCAAAATAATCTCCCACGCACAGTACTCTCCCGTGTACAGTAATCTCCTCCGAACAGCAATTTCCCGTGCGCAGCAATCTCCCGCACACAGTAATCTCCCGCGCACAGTAATCTCCCGCGCACAGTAATCTCCCGCGCACAGTAATCTCCCGTGCACAGTAATCTCCCGTGCACAATAATCTCCCGTGCAAAGTAAGCTACCACACACAGTAATCTCCCATGCACAGTAATCTCCCACGCACATTAATCTCCCGTGCACAGTAATCTCTCACGCACTGTAATCTCCCGTGCACAGTATGCTCGCACGCACGATAATCTCCCACGCACAGTAATCTTCTGTGCACAGTAATCTCCCATGCACGGTAATTTCCGATGCAAAGTAATCTCCCGTGCACAGTAATCTCCCGCGCATGGTAATCTCCTGTGCACAGTAATCTCCCACACACGGCAGTCTCCCACACACAGCAATCTACCACACACAGTAATATCCCACGCAAGGTAATCTCCCACGCACAGTAATCTCCCGTGCACAGTAATCTCCCAAACGCGGTAATCTCCCACTCACGGTAATCTTCCGCGCATAGTAATCTTCCGCGCACAGTAATTTCCCATGAACAGTAATCTCCTGTGCACAGTAATCTTCCATGCACAGCAATCTCCCGCGCATGGTACTCTCCCGTGCACAGTAATCTCGCATGCACGGTAATCTCCCACGCACTGTAATCTCCTCTGCACAGAAATCTCCGGCGCACGGTAATCTCCCATGCACAGTAATCTCCCGTGCACAGTAACCTCCCGTGCATGGTAATATCCTGTTCACAGTAATCTCTCGTGCACAGTAAACTCCCACGCACGGTAATCTCCCGTGCACAGTAATCTCCCACACAGGGTAATCTCCCGTACACAGTAATCACCCATACACGGTAATCTCCCTCACACAGTAATCTCCCTCACACAGTAATCTCCCACAAACAGTAATCTCCCATGCACAGCAATCTCCCACACACAGTAATCTCCCACAAACAGTAATCTCCCGCGCACAGTAATCTCCTGCACACAGTAATCTCCCGTTAACACAGTAATCTCCCACGCACAGTAATCTCCCACACACGGTAATCTCTCACACACGGTAAACTCCCACGCACAGTAATCTCCCACACACGGTAATATAATGCGCACAGTAATCTCCCGTGCACAGTAATCTCCCACACAAAGTAATCTCCCATGCACTGCAATCTCCCACAGACATTAATCTCCAGTACACAGCAATCTCCCACTCACAGTAATCTCCCGTGCACGGTAATCTCCCACGCACGGTAATCTCCTGTGCACAGTAATCTCCCGCGCACAACAATCTCCCGTGCACAGTAATCACCCGCGCACAGTAATCTCCCACACACGGCAACCTCCCGTGCACAGTAATCTCCCGCGCATGGTAATCTCCCACACACAGTAATCTCCCACACACAGTAATCTCCCGAGCATGGTAATCCCCCACACACAGTAATCCCCTGCACACAGTAATCCCCCGCACACAGTAATCTCCCGCACACAGTAATCTCCCGCACACAGTAATCTCCCATGCACAGTAATCTCCCGCACACAGTAATCTCCCATGCACGGTAAACTCCCGCGCACAGTAATCTCCCAGACACACTATTCTCTCGCGCACAGTAATCTCCCGCACACAGTAATCTCCTGCGCAAAGTAATCTCCCGAACACAGTAATCTCCCACACACACGATTCTCCCGCGCACAGTAATCTCCCACGCACAGTAATTTCCTTTGCACAGTAATCTCCCATAGACACTACTCTCCCACGCACAGTAATCTCCGGCAAACACTATTCTCCTGCGCACAGTAATCTCCCGCAAACACTATTATCCCGTGCACGGTAATCTCCCGCGCACAGTAATTTCCCGCAAACACTATTCTCCACGGACGGTAATCTCCCGCGCATAACAATCACCCAGACACAGTAATCTCCCATGAACAGTAATCTCCCACGCACAGTGATCTCCTACGCACAGCAATCTCCCGCGCACAGTAATCTCCCGTGCACAGTAATAACCCGTGCACAGTAATCTCCCACAAACGGCAATCTCCCATGCACGGTAATCTCCCACACACGGTAATCTCCCACGCACGGTAATCTCCCACGCACGGTAATCTCCCGTGCACGGTAATCTCCCATGCACAGCAATCTCCTGCACACACTGTTCTCCCATGCACAGTAATCCCCAGCGCACAGTAATCTCCCACCCACGGTAATCTACCGCACACAGTAATCTCCCACAAAGAGTAATCTCCCACACACAGTAATCTCCCGCGCACGGTAATCTCCACCACATGGTAATCTCCTGCGCAAAGTAATCTGCCACACACAGAAATCTCCCCCACATGGTAATCTCCTGTGAACAGTAATCTCCCACACATAGTAATCTCCTCCGCACAGCAATCTCCCATGCACAGTAATCTCCCGTGCACAGTAATCTCCCATGCACGGAATCTCCCATGCACAGTAATCTCCCATGCACAGTAATCTCCCACACAGTAATCTCCTGTGCATGGTAATCTCCCGCACACAGTAATCTCCCGTGCAGGGTAATCTCCCGCACACATTAATCTCCCGCGCACAGTAATCTCCCGTGCACGGTAATCTCCCGCGCACAGTAATCTCCCGCACACGGTAATCTCCCATGCACAGTAATCTCCCACGCACGGTAATCTCCCACACACAGTAATCTCCCACGCACAGTAATCTCCCGAGCACGGTAATCCCCCACACACAGTAATCTCCCGCACACAGTAATCTCCCACACACAGTAATCTCCCAGGCACAGTAATCTCCCGTGCACAGTAATCTCCCATCCACAGTAATCTCCAGCACACAGTAATCTCCCGTGCACAGTAATCTCCCAAACACGGTAATCTCCCACTCACGGTAATCTCCCGCGCATAGTAATCTCCCGCGCACAGTAATCTCCCGTGCACAGTAATCTCCCAAACACGGTAATCTCCCACTCACGGTAATCTCCCGCGCATAGTAATCTCCCGCGCGCAGTAATTTCCCACGAACAGTAATCTCCTGTGCACAGTAATCCTCCGTGCACAGCAATCTCCCGCGCATGGTAATCTCCCGTGCACAGTAATCTCGCATGCACGGTAATCTCGCACGCACAGTAATCTCCTCTGCACAGAAACCTCCTGCGCACCGTAATCTCCCGTGCACAGTAATCTCCCATGCACAGTAACCTCCCGCGCATGGTAATATCCCGTGCACAGTAATGTCTCATGCACAGTAATCTCCCACTCACGGTAATCTCCCGTGCACAGTAATCTCCCACACACGGTAATCTCCTGTACACAGTAATCTCCCATACACGGTAATCTCCCTCACACAGTAATCTCCCTCACACAGTAATCTCCCACAAACAGTAATGTCCCATGCACAGCAATCTCCCACACACAGTAATCTCCCACAAACAGTAATCTCCCATGCAGGGTAATCTCCCGCGCACATTAATCTCCCGCGCACAGTAATCCCCCGTGCACGGTAATCTCCCGCGCACAGTAATCTCCCACACACGGTAATCTCCCACGCACGGTAATCTCCCACGCACGGTAATCTCCCACACACAGTAATCTCCCACGCACAGTAATCTACCGTGCACAGTAATCTCCCACTCACAGTAATCTCCCACGCATTGTAATCTCCTGCGCACAGTAATTTCCCACGAACAGTAATCTCCTGTGCACAGTAATCCTCCGTGCACAGCAATCTCCCGCGCATGGTAATCTCCCGTGCACAGTAATCTCGCATGCACGGTAATCTCCCACGCACAGTAATCTCCTTTGCACAGAAATCTCCTGTGCACGGTAATCTCCCATGCACAGTAATCTCCCGTGCACAGTAACCTCCCGCGCATGGTAATATCCCGTGCACAGTAAACTCCCACACACAGTAATCTCCCGTACACAGTAATCTCCCATACATGGTAATCTCCCACACACAGTAATCTCCCACAAACAGTAATCTCCCATGCACAGCAATCTCCCACACACAGTAATCTCCCACGCACAGTAATCTCCTGCACACACGAATCTCCCGTGCATAGTAATCTCCCACGCACAGTAATTTCCCACACACGGTAATCTCTCATACACGGTAATCTCTCATACACGGTAATCTCCCACACACGGTAATCTCCCGTGCACGGTAATCTCACAAGCACGGTAATCTCCCGGGCACGGTAATCTCCCGGGCACGGTAATCTCCCGAGCACGTTAGTCTCCCGCACCCAGTAATCTCCCGCACACAGTAATCTCCCACACACAGTAATCTCCCGTCCACGGCAATCTCCTAAACACAGTAATCTCCCGCGCACGGCAATCTCCTGCACACAGTAATCTCCCGTGCACAGTAATCTCCCACACACAGTAATCTGCCATGCACGGTAATCTCCCATGCACAGTAATCTCCCACACACAGTAATCTCCCGCGCACGGTATTCTCCCATGCACAGTAATCTCCCACGCACAGTAATCTCCCATGCACGGTAATCTCCCACGCACGGTAATCTCGCATGCACAGTAATCTCCCACGCACAGTAATCTCCCAAATGCGGTAATCTCCCACTCACAGTAATCTCCCGTGCACGGTAATCTCCCGCGCACAGTAATCTCCCGTGCACAGTAATCTCCCGCGCACAGCAATCTCCCGTGCAAAGTAATCACTCGCGCACAGTAATCTCCCACACATGGCAATCTCCCGTGCACAGTAATCTCCCGCACACGGTAATCTCCCACTCACGCTAATCTCCCATGCGCAGTTATCTTCCTTGCACAGTAATCTCCCACACACAGTAATCTCCCACAAATTGTAATCTCCCGTGCACGGTAATCTCCCGCTCACGGTAATCTCCTGCGCACGGTAATCTCCCGCACACATAATCGCCCATGCACGGTAATCTCCCGTGTGCAGTAATCTCCCGTGCATGGTAATCTCCCACAAACAGTAATCTCCTATGCACAGCAATCTCCCACACACAGTAATCTCACACGAACAGTAATCTCCCGCAAACAGTAATCTCTCGCACACGGTAATCTCCCATGCATGGTAATCTCCCACACACGGTAATCTCCTGCACACGGTAATCTCCCGTGCACGGTAATCTCCCACGCACAGCAATCTCCTGCACACACTATTCTCCCATGCACAGTAATCCCCAGCGCACAGTAATCTCCCACACACGGTAATCTACCGCACACAGTAATCTCCCACAGACAGTAATCTCCCACACACAGTAATCTCCCATGCATGGTAATCTCCACCACACGGTAATCTCCTGCTCACAGTAATCTCCCGGGCACAGTAATCTCCCACACACAGTAATCTCCCGTGCACAGTAATCTCCCACACAGTAATGTCCCGTGCACAGTAATCTCCAGCACACAGTAATCTCCCGTGCAGGGTAATCTCCCGCGCACAGTAATCTCCCACACACGGTAATCTCCCATGAACAGTAATCTCCCACACACAGTAATCGCCCAAGCACAGTAATCTCCCGAGCACGGTAATCCCCCGCACACAGTAATCTCCCGCACACAGTAATCTCCCACACACAGGAATCTCCCATGCACAGTAATCTCCCGTGCACAGTAATCTCCCATGCACAGTAATCTCCCGCACACAGTAATCTCCCATGCACGGTAATCCCCCGCGCACGGTAATCCCCCGCACACAGTAATCTTCCACGCACAGTAATCTTCCACGCACAGTAATCTCACACACACGGTAATCTCCTGCGCAAAGTAATCTACTGCAAACTCTATTCTCCCACGCACAGTAATCTCCCACGCACAGTAATCTCCCGCGCACAGTAATCACCCAGACACACTATTCTCCCACACACAGTAATCTCCCGCACACGGCAATCTCCCATGCACAGTAATCTCCCGCACACGGTAATCTCCCGCTCACGCTAATCTCCCATGCACAGTTATCTTCCCTGCACAGTAATCTCCCGCACACAGTAATCTCCAACAAATTGTAATCTTCCATGCACGGTAATCTCCTGCGCACGGTAATCTCCCGCACACAGTAATCTCCCACACACGGTAATCTCCCGTGTGCAGTAATCTCCCATGCATGGTAATCTCCCGTGCACGGTAATCTCCCGCGCACGGTAATCTCCCGTGCACAGTAAGCTCCCATGCACAGTAATCTCCCACACAGTAATGTCCCGTGCACGGTAATCACCCGCACACAGTAATCTCCCGTGCAGGGTAATCTCCCGCGCACAGTAATCTCCCACACACGGTAATCTCCCATGCACAGTAATCTCCCACGCACAGTAATCTCCCGCACACGGTAATCTCCCTGCACAGTAATCTCCCACGCACAGTAATCTCCCACACACAGTAATCTCCCACGCACAGTAATCTCCCGAGCATGGTAGTCCCCCGCACACAGGAATCTCCCGCACACAGGAATCTCCCACACACAGGAATCTCCCATGCACAGTAATCTCCCGTGCACAGTAATCTCCCGTGCACAGTAATCTCCCGTGCACAGTAATCTCCCATGCACGGTAATCCCCCGCGCACGGTAATCCCCCGCACACAGTAATCTTCCACGCACAGTAATCTCACACACACGGTAATCTCCTGCGCAAAGTAATCTACTGCAGACTCTATTCTCCCACGCACAGTAATCTCCCACGCACAGTAATCTCCCGCGCACAGTAATCACCCAGACACACTATTCTCCCACACACAGTAATCTCCCGCACACGGCAATCTCCCGTGCACAGTAATCTCCCACACACTGTAATCTCCCACTCACGCTAATCTCCCATGCACAGTTACCTTCCGTGCACAGTAATCTCCCGCACACAGTAATCTCCAACAAATTGTAATCTCCCGTGCACGGAAATCTCCCACGCACGGTAATCTCCTCCGCACGGTAATCTCCCGCACACAGTAATCTCCCACGCACGCTAATCTCCCGTGTGCAGTAATCTCCCGCGCACGGTAATCTCCCGTGCACAGTAATCTCCCGCGCACAGTAATCTCATGCGCACAACAATCTCCCATGCACAGTTATCTTCCGTGCACAGTAATCTCCCGCACACAGTAATCTCCCACAAACAGTAATCTCCCGTGCACGGTAATCTCCCGTGCACGGTAATCTCCTGCGCACGGTAATCTCCCGCACACAGTAATCTCCCACGCAAGGTAATCTACCATGTGCAGTAATCTCCCGTGCATGGTAATCTCCCACAAACAGTAATCTCCCATGCACAGTAATCTCCCACACACAGTAATATCACACGAACAATAATCTCCCGCGCACAGTAATTTCCCGTGCACAGTAATCTCCCGCAAACAGTAATCTCTCGCAAACGGTAATCTCCCATGCATGGTAATCTTCCACACACGGTAATCTCCCACGCACGGTAATCTCCCGTGCATGGTAATCTCCCACGCACAGCAATCTCCTGCACACACTATTCTCCCATGCACAGTAATCCCCAGCGCACAGTAATCTCCCACACACGGTAATCTACCGCACACAGTAATCTCCCACAGACAGTAATCTCCCACACACAGTAATCTCCCGCGCACGGTAATCTCCACCACACAGTAATCTCCCGCGCACAGTAATCTCCCGTGCACAGTAATCTCCCACACACAGTAATCTCCCGTGCACGGTAATCTCCCGCACACAGTAATCTCCCGTGCAGGGTAATCTCCCGTGCACATTAATCTCCCACGCACAGTAATCTCCCGTGCACGGTAATCTCCCAAGCACGGTAATCTCCCGCGCACGGTAATCTCCCGCGCACAGTAATCTCCCGCACACGGTAATCTCCCATGCACAGTAATCACCCGCGCATGGTAATCTCCTACACACAGTAATCTCCCGCACACAGTAATCTCCCGCACACAGTAATCTCCCACAAACAGTAATCTCCCATGCACAGCAATCTCCCACACACAGTAATCTCCCGCGCACAGTAATCTCCCGCGCACAGTAATCTCCTGCACACAGTAATCTCCCGTTAACACAGTAATCTCCCACGCACAGTAATCTCCCACACACGGTAATCTCCCACACACGGTAAACTCCCACGCACGGTAATCTCCCACGCACGGTAATCTCACAAGCACGGTAATCTCCCGGGCACGGTAATCTCCCGAGCACGTTAGTCTCCCACACCGAGTAATCTCCCGCACACAGCAATCTCCCACACACAGTAATCTCCCACAAACAGTAATCTCCCGTGCACAGTAATCTCCCACACACAGTAATCTGCCATGCACGGTAATCTCCCGTGCACAGTAATCTCCCACACACATTAACCTCCCGCGCACAGTAATCTCCCATGCACGGTAATCTCCCACGCATGGTAATCTCGCATGCACAGTAATCTCCCACGCACAGTAATCTCCCAAATGCGGTAATCTCCCACTCACAGTAATCTCCCGTGCACGGTAATCTCCCGCGCACGGTAATCTCCCGTGCACAGTAATCTCCCGCGCACAACAATCTCCCGTGCACAGTAATCACCTGAGCACAGTAATCTCCCACACACGGCAATCTCCCGTGCACAGTAATCTCCCGCGCATGGTAATCTCCCACACACAGTAATCTCCCACACACAGTAATCTCCCGAGCACGGTAATCCCCCACACACAGTAATCCCCCGCACACAGTAATCTCCCGCACACAGTAATCTCCTGCACACAGTAATCTCCCATGCACAGTAATCTCCCATGCACAGTAATCTCCCGCACACAGTAATCTCCCATGCACGGTAATCTCCCGCGCACAGTAATCTCCCAGACACACTATTCTCTCGCGCACAGTAATCTCCCGCACACAGTAATCTCCTGTGCAAAGTAATCTCCCGAACACAGTAATCTCCCACACACACGATTCCCCCGCGCACAATAATCTCCCACGCGCAGTAATTTCCTGTGCACAGTAATCTCCCATAGACACTACTCTCCCACGCACAGTAATCTCCGGCAAACACTATTCTCCCGTGCACAGTAATCTCCCGCAAACACTATTATCCCGTGCACGGTAATCTCCCGCGCACAGTAATTTCCCGCAAACACTATTTTCCCACGGACGGTAATCTCCCACGCATAACAATCACCCAGACACAGTAATCTCCCATGAACAGTAATCTCCCACGCACAGTGATCTCCTCCGCACAGCAATCTCCCGCGCACAGTAATCTCCCGTGCACAGTAATCTCCCACAAACGGCAATCTCCCGTGCACGGTAATCTCCCAAGCACGGTAATCTCCCGCGCACGGTAATCTCCCGCGCACGGTAATCTCCCGCGCACAGTAATCTCCCGCACACGGTAATCTCCCATGCACAGTAATCTCCCGCGCATGGTAATCTCCTACACACAGTAATCTCCCGCACACAGTAATCTCCCACAAACAGTAATCTCCCATGCACAACAATCTCCCACACACAGTAATCTCCCACAAACAGTAATCTCCCGCGCACAGTAATCTCCTGCACACAGTAATCTCCCGTTAACACAGTAATCTCCCACGCACAGTAATCTCCCACACACGGTAATCTCTCACACACGGTAAACTCCCATGCACAGTAATCTCCCGTGCACAGTAATCTCCCATGCACAGAATCTCCCATGCACAGAAATCTCCCGTGCACAGTAATCTCCCACACAGTAATCTCCCGTGCATGGTAATCTCCCGCACACAGTAATCTCCCGTGCAGGGTAATCTCCCGCACACATTAATCTCCCACGCACAGTAATCTCCCGTGCATGGTAATCTCCCGCGCACAGTAATCTCCCGCACACGGTAATTTCCCATGCACAGTAATCTCCCACGCACGGTAATCTCCCACACACAGTAATCTCCCATGCACAGTAATCTCCCGAGCACGGTAATCCCCCACACACAGTAATCTCCCGCACACAGTAATCTCCCACACACAGTAATCTCCCGTGCACAGTAATCTCCCGCGCACAGTAATCTCCCACACACAGTAATATCCCGTGCACAGTAATCTCCCGTGCACAGTAATCTCCCACACACAGTAATCTGCCATGCACGGTAATCTCCCGTGCACAGTAATCTCCCACACACATTAACCTCCCGCGCACAGTAATCTCCCATGCACGGTAATCTCCCACGCACGGTAATCTCGCATGCACAGTAATCTCCCACGCACAGTAATCTCCCAAATGCGGTAATCTCCCACTCACAGTAATCTCCCGTGCACGGTAATCTCCCACGCACGGTAATCTCCCGTGCACAGTAATCTCCCGCGCACAACAATCTCCCGTGCACAGTAATCACCTGAGCACAGTAATCTCCCACACACGGCAATCTCCCGTGCACAGTAATCTCCCGCGCATGGTAATCTCCCACACACAGTAATCTCCCACACACAGTAATCTCCCGAGCACGGTAATCCCCCACACACAGTAATCTCCCGCACACACTAATCTCCCGCACACAGTAATCTCCTGCACACAGTAATCTCCCATGCACAGTAATCTCCCATGCACAGTAATCTCCTGCACACAGTAATCTCCCATGCACGGTAATCTCCCGCGCACAGTAATCTCCCAGACACACTATTCTCTCGCACACAGTAATCTCCCGCACACAGTAATCTCCTGTGCAAAGTAATCTCCCGAACACAGTAATCTCCCACACACACGATTCCCCCGCGCACAGTAATCTCCCACGCACAGTAATTTCCTGTGCACAGTAATCTCCCATAGACACTACTCTCCCACGCACAGTAATCTCTGGCAAACACTATTCTCCCGTGCACAGTAATCTCCCGCAAACACTATTATCCCGTGCACGGTAATCTCCCGCGCACAGTAATTTCCCGCAAACACTATTTTCCCACGGACGGTAATCTCCCACGCATAACAATCACCCAGACACAGTAACCTCCCATGAACAGTAATCTCCCACGCACAGTGATCTCCTCCGCACAGCAATCTCCCGCGCACAGTAATCTCCCGTGCACAGTAATCTCCCACAAACGGCAATCTCCCATGCACGGTAATCTCCCGCGCACGGTAATCTCCCGTGCACGGTAATCTCCCATGCACAGCAATCTCCTGCACACACTGTTCTCCCATGCACAGTAATCCCCAGCGCACAGTAATCTCCCACCCACGGTAATCTACTGCACACAGTAATCTCCCACAAAGAGTAATCTCCCACACACAGTAATCTCCCGCGCACGGTAATCTCCACCACATGGTAATCTCCTGCGCAAAGTAATCTGCCACACACAGAAATCTCCCCCACATGGTAATCTTCTGTGAACAGTAATCTCCCACACATAGTAATCTCCTCCGCACAGCAATCTCCCATGCACAGTAATCTCCCGTGCACAGTAATCTCCCATGCACAGAATCTCCCATGCACAGAAATCTCCCGTGCACAGTAATCTCCCACACAGTAATCTCCCGTGCATGGTAATCTCCCGCACACAGTAATCTCCCGTGCAGGGTAATCTCCCGCACACATTAATCTCCCACGCACAGTAATCTCCCGTGCATGGTAATCTCCCGCGCACAGTAATCTCCCGCACACGGTAATTTCCCATGCACAGTAATCTCCCACGCACGGTAATCTCCCACACACAGTAATCTCCCATGCACAGTAATCTCCCGAGCACGGTAATCCCCCACACACAGTAATCTCCCGCACACAGTAATCTCCCACACACAGTAATCTCCCGTGCACAGTAATCTCCCGCGCACAGTAATCTCCCACACACAGTAATATCCCGTGCACAGTAATCTCCCGTGCACAGTAATCTCCCAAACACGGTAATCTCCCACTCACGGTAATCTCCCGCGCATAGTAATCTCCCGTGCACAGTAATTTCCAACGAACAGTAATCTCCTGTGCACAGTAATCCTCCGTGCACAGCAATCTCCCGCACATGGTAATCTCCCGTGCACAGTAATCTCGCATGCACGGTAATCTCCCATGCACAGTAATCTCCTCTGCACAGAAATCTCCTGCGCACGGTAATCTCCCATGCACAGTAATCTCCCGTGCACAGTAACCTCCCGCGCATGGTAATATCCCGTGCACAGTAATCTCTCGCGCACAGTAATCTCCCACTCACGGTAATCTCCCGTGCACAGTAATCTCCCACACACGGTAATCTCCCGTACACCGTAATCTCCCATGCACGGTAATCTCCCTCACACAGTAATCTCCCTCACACAGTAATCTCCCACAAACAGTAATCTCCCATGCACAGCAATCTCCCACACACAGTAATCTCCCACAAACAGTAATCTCCCGTGCAGGGTAATCTCCCGCGCACATTAATCTCCCGCGCACAGTAATCTCCTGTGCACGGTAATCTCCCGCGCACAGTTATCTCCCACACACGGTAATCTCCCATGCACGGTAATCTCCCACGCACGGTAATCTCCCACACACAGTAATCTCCCACGCACAGTAATCTCCCGAGCACGGTAATCCCCCGCTCACAGTAATCTCCCGCACAGAGTAATCTCCCACACACAGTAATCTCCCATGCACAGTAATCTCCCGTGCACAGTAATCTCCCATCCACAGTAATCTCCCGCACACAGTAATCTCCCGTGCACAGTAATCTCCCAAACGCAGTAATCTCTCACTCCCGGTAATCTCCCGCGCATTTTAATCTCCCACACACAGTAATCTCCCACGCACAGTAATCTCCACCACACTGTAATCTCCTGCACACAGTAATCTGCCAGACACAGAAATCTCCCCCACCCGGTAAACTCCTGTGCACAGTAATCTCCCGCGCACAGTAATCTCCAACACACAGTAGTCTCAAACACATTGTAATCTCCCATGCACAGTAATCTCCCCCACACGGTAATCTCCCGCGCACGGTAATCTCCCGTGCACAGTAATCTCCCGCACACGGTAATATCCAATGCACAGTAATCTCCCGCGCATGGTAATCTCCCACACACAGTAATCTCCCGCGCAAAGTAATCTCCCGTGCACGGTAATCCCCCACACACAGTAATCTCCCGCACACAGTAATCTCCCACACACCGTAATCTCCCATGCACAGTAATCTCCCGTGCATAGTAATCTCCCATGCACAGTAATCTCCCGCACACAGTAATCTCCCATGCACGGTAATCCCCCGCGCACGGTAATCTCCCGCGCACAGCATTCTCCCGCGCACTGTAATCTCCCGCTCACGGTAATCTCCCGCACACGGTAAACACCTGCACACGGTAAACTCCTGCACACGGTAAACTCCCGCACACAGTAAACTCCCGCACACAGTAATCTCCCACACACGGTAGACTCCCACACACAGTAATCTCCCACACACGGTAATCTCCCGTGCACAGTAATCTCCCGCGCACAGTAATCCCCCGCGCACAGTAATCTCCCGCTCACGGTAATCTCCCATAGACAGTAATCTCCCGCACACGGTAATCTCCCGCACACAGTAATCTCCCGCACACAGTAATCTCCCGCACACGGTAATCTCCCATGCACAGTAATCTCCCGCGCAAAATAATCTCCCACGCACAGTACTCTCCCGTGTACAGTAATCTCCTCCGAACAGCAATTTCCCGTGCGCAGCAATCTCCCGCACACAGTAATCTCCCGCGCACAGTAATCTCCCGCGCACAGTAATCTCCCGCGCACAGTAATCTCCCGTGCACAGTAATCTCCCGTGCACAATAATCTCCCGTGCAAAGTAAGCTACCACACACAGTAATCTCCCATGCACAGTAATCTCCCACGCACATTAATCTCCCGTGCACAGTAATCTCTCACGCACTGTAATCTCCCGTGCACAGTATGCTCGCACGCACGATAATCTCCCACGCACAGTAATCTTCTGTGCACAGTAATCTCCCATGCACGGTAATTTCCGATGCAAAGTAATCTCCCGTGCACAGTAATCTCCCGCGCATGGTAATCTCCTGTGCACAGTAATCTCCCACACACGGCAGTCTCCCACACACAGCAATCTACCACACACAGTAATCTCCCACGCAAGGTAATCTCCCACGCACAGTAATCTCCCGTGCACAGTAATCTCCCAAACGCGGTAATCTCCCACTCACGGTAATCTTCCGCGCATAGTAATCTTCCGCGCACAGTAATTTCCCATGAACAGTAATCTCCTGTGCACAGTAATCTTCCATGCACAGCAATCTCCCGCGCATGGTACTCTCCCGTGCACAGTAATCTCGCATGCACGGTAATCTCCCACGCACTGTAATCTCCTCTGCACAGAAATCTCCGGCGCACGGTAATCTCCCATGCACAGTAATCTCCCGTGCACAGTAACCTCCCGTGCATGGTAATATCCTGTTCACAGTAATCTCTCGTGCACAGTAAACTCCCACGCACGGTAATCTCCCGTGCACAGTAATCTCCCACACAGGGTAATCTCCCGTACACAGTAATCACCCATACACGGTAATCTCCCTCACACAGTAATCTCCCTCACACAGTAATCTCCCACAAACAGTAATCTCCCATGCACAGCAATCTCCCACACACAGTAATCTCCCACAAACAGTAATCTCCCGCGCACAGTAATCTCCTGCACACAGTAATCTCCCGTTAACACAGTAATCTCCCACGCACAGTAATCTCCCACACACGGTAATCTCTCACACACGGTAAACTCCCACGCACAGTAATCTCCCACACACGGTAATATAATGCGCACAGTAATCTCCCGTGCACAGTAATCTCCCACACAAAGTAATCTCCCATGCACTGCAATCTCCCACAGACATTAATCTCCAGTACACAGCAATCTCCCACTCACAGTAATCTCCCGTGCACGGTAATCTCCCACGCACGGTAATCTCCTGTGCACAGTAATCTCCCGCGCACAACAATCTCCCGTGCACAGTAATCACCCGCGCACAGTAATCTCCCACACACGGCAACCTCCCGTGCACAGTAATCTCCCGCGCATGGTAATCTCCCACACACAGTAATCTCCCACACACAGTAATCTCCCGAGCATGGTAATCCCCCACACACAGTAATCCCCTGCACACAGTAATCCCCCGCACACAGTAATCTCCCGCACACAGTAATCTCCCGCACACAGTAATCTCCCATGCACAGTAATCTCCCGCACACAGTAATCTCCCATGCACGGTAAACTCCCGCGCACAGTAATCTCCCAGACACACTATTCTCTCGCGCACAGTAATCTCCCGCACACAGTAATCTCCTGCGCAAAGTAATCTCCCGAACACAGTAATCTCCCACACACACGATTCTCCCGCGCACAGTAATCTCCCACGCACAGTAATTTCCTTTGCACAGTAATCTCCCATAGACACTACTCTCCCACGCACAGTAATCTCCGGCAAACACTATTCTCCTGCGCACAGTAATCTCCCGCAAACACTATTATCCCGTGCACGGTAATCTCCCGCGCACAGTAATTTCCCGCAAACACTATTCTCCACGGACGGTAATCTCCCGCGCATAACAATCACCCAGACACAGTAATCTCCCATGAACAGTAATCTCCCACGCACAGTGATCTCCTACGCACAGCAATCTCCCGCGCACAGTAATCTCCCGTGCACAGTAATAACCCGTGCACAGTAATCTCCCACAAACGGCAATCTCCCATGCACGGTAATCTCCCACACACGGTAATCTCCCACGCACGGTAATCTCCCACGCACGGTAATCTCCCGTGCACGGTAATCTCCCATGCACAGCAATCTCCTGCACACACTGTTCTCCCATGCACAGTAATCCCCAGCGCACAGTAATCTCCCACCCACGGTAATCTACCGCACACAGTAATCTCCCACAAAGAGTAATCTCCCACACACAGTAATCTCCCGCGCACGGTAATCTCCACCACATGGTAATCTCCTGCGCAAAGTAATCTGCCACACACAGAAATCTCCCCCACATGGTAATCTCCTGTGAACAGTAATCTCCCACACATAGTAATCTCCTCCGCACAGCAATCTCCCATGCACAGTAATCTCCCGTGCACAGTAATCTCCCATGCACGGAATCTCCCATGCACAGTAATCTCCCATGCACAGTAATCTCCCACACAGTAATCTCCTGTGCATGGTAATCTCCCGCACACAGTAATCTCCCGTGCAGGGTAATCTCCCGCACACATTAATCTCCTGCGCACAGTAATCTCCCGTGCACGGTAATCTCCCGCGCACAGTAATCTCCCGCACACGGTAATCTCCCATGCACAGTAATCTCCCACGCACGGTAATCTCCCACACACAGTAATCTCCCACGCACAGTAATCTCCCGAGCACGGTAATCCCCCACACACAGTAATCTCCCGCACACAGTAATCTCCCACACACAGTAATCTCCCAGGCACAGTAATCTCCCGTGCACAGTAATCTCCCATCCACAGTAATCTCCAGCACACAGTAATCTCCCGTGCACAGTAATCTCCCAAACACGGTAATCTCCCACTCACGGTAATCTCCCGCGCATAGTAATCTCCCGCGCACAGTAATCTCCCGTGCACAGTAATCTCCCAAACACGGTAATCTCCCACTCACGGTAATCTCCCGCGCATAGTAATCTCCCGCGCGCAGTAATTTCCCACGAACAGTAATCTCCTGTGCACAGTAATCCTCCGTGCACAGCAATCTCCCGCGCATGGTAATCTCCCGTGCACAGTAATCTCGCATGCACGGTAATCTCGCACGCACAGTAATCTCCTCTGCACAGAAACCTCCTGCGCACCGTAATCTCCCGTGCACAGTAATCTCCCATGCACAGTAACCTCCCGCGCATGGTAATATCCCGTGCACAGTAATGTCTCATGCACAGTAATCTCCCACTCACGGTAATCTCCCGTGCACAGTAATCTCCCACACACGGTAATCTCCTGTACACAGTAATCTCCCATACACGGTAATCTCCCTCACACAGTAATCTCCCTCACACAGTAATCTCCCACAAACAGTAATGTCCCATGCACAGCAATCTCCCACACACAGTAATCTCCCACAAACAGTAATCTCCCATGCAGGGTAATCTCCCGCGCACATTAATCTCCCGCGCACAGTAATCCCCCGTGCACGGTAATCTCCCGCGCACAGTAATCTCCCACACACGGTAATCTCCCACGCACGGTAATCTCCCACGCACGGTAATCTCCCACACACAGTAATCTCCCACGCACAGTAATCTACCGTGCACAGTAATCTCCCACTCACAGTAATCTCCCACGCATTGTAATCTCCTGCGCACAGTAATTTCCCACGAACAGTAATCTCCTGTGCACAGTAATCCTCCGTGCACAGTAATCTCCCGCGCATGGTAATCTCCCGTGCACAGTAATCTCGCATGCACGGTAATCTCCCACGCACAGTAATCTCCTTTGCACAGAAATCTCCTGTGCACGGTAATCTCCCATGCACAGTAATCTCCCGTGCACAGTAACCTCCCGCGCATGGTAATATCCCGTGCACAGTAAACTCCCACACACGGTAATCTCCCGTACACAGTAATCTCCCATACATGGTAATCTCCCACACACAGTAATCTCCCACAAACAGTAATCTCCCATGCACAGCAATCTCCCACACACAGTAATCTCCCACGCACAGTAATCTCCTGCACACACGAATCTCCCGTGCATAGTAATCTCCCACGCACAGTAATTTCCCACACACGGTAATCTCTCATACACGGTAATCTCTCATACACGGTAATCTCCCACACACGGTAATCTCCCATGCACGGTAATCTCACAAGCACGGTAATCTCCCGGGCACGGTAATCTCCCGGGCACGGTAATCTCCCGAGCACGTTAGTCTCCCGCACCCAGTAATCTCCCGCACACAGTAATCTCCCACACACAGTAATCTCCCATCCACGGCAATCTCCTAAACACAGTAATCTCCCGCGCACGGCAATCTCCTGCACACAGTAATCTCCCGTGCACAGTAATCTCCCACACACAGTAATCTGCCATGCACGGTAATCTCCCATGCACAGTAATCTCCCACACACAGTAATCTCCCGCGCACGGTATTCTCCCATGCACAGTAATCTCCCACGCACAGTAATCTCCCGCGCACGGTATTCTCCCATGCACAGTATTCTCCCATGCACAGTAATCTCCCACGCACAGTAATCTCCCAAATGCGGTAATCTCCCACTCACAGTAATCTCCCGTGCACGGTAATCTCCCGCGCACAGTAATCTCCCGTGCACAGTAATCTCCCGCGCACAGCAATCTCCCGTGCAAAGTAATCACTCGCGCACAGTAATCTCCCACACATGGCAATCTCCCGTGCACAGTAATCTCCCGCACACGGTAATCTCCCACTCACGCTAATCTCCCATGCGCAGTTATCTTCCTTGCACAGTAATCTCCCACACACAGTAATCTCCCACAAATTGTAATCTCCCGTGCACGGTAATCTCCCGCTCACGGTAATCTCCTGCGCACGGTAATCTCCCGCACACATAATCGCCCATGCACGGTAATCTCCCGTGTGCAGTAATCTCCCGTGCAAGGTAATCTCCCACAAACAGTAATCTCCTATGCACAGCAATCTCCCACACACAGTAATCTCACACGAACAGTAATCTCCCGCAAACAGTAATCTCTCGCACACGGTAATCTCCCATGCATGGTAATCTCCCACACACGGTAATCTCCTGCACACGGTAATCTCCCGTGCACGGTAATCTCCCACGCACAGCAATCTCCTGCACACACTATTCTCCCATGCACAGTAATCCCCAGCGCACAGTAATCTCCCACACACGGTAATCTACCGCACACAGTAATCTCCCACAGACAGTAATCTCCCACACACAGTAATCTCCCATGCATGGTAATCTCCACCACACGGTAATCTCCTGCTCACAGTAATCTCCCGGGCACAGTAATCTCCCACACACAGTAATCTCCCGTGCACAGTAATCTCCCACACAGTAATGTCCCGTGCACAGTAATCTCCAGCACACAGTAATCTCCCGTGCAGGGTAATCTCCCGCGCACAGTAATCTCCCACACACGGTAATCTCCCATGAACAGTAATCTCCCACACACAGTAATCGCCCACGCACAGTAATCTCCCGAGCACGGTAATCCCCCGCACACAGTAATCTCCCGCACACAGTAATCTCCCACACACAGGAATCTCCCATGCACAGTAATCTCCCGTGCACAGTAATCTCCCATGCACAGTAATCTCCCGCACACAGTAATCTCCCATGCACGGTAATCCCCCGCGCACGGTAATCCCCCGCACACAGTAATCTTCCACGCACAGTAATCTTCCACGCACAGTAATCTCACACACACGGTAATCTCCTGCGCAAAGTAATCTACTGCAAACTCTATTCTCCCACGCACAGTAATCTCCCACGCACAGTAATCTCCCGCGCACAGTAATCACCCAGACACACTATTCTCCCACACACAGTAATCTCCCGCACACGGCAATCTCCCATGCACAGTAATCTCCCGCACACGGTAATCTCCCGCTCACGCTAATCTCCCATGCACAGTTATCTTCCCTGCACAGTAATCTCCCGCACACAGTAATCTCCAACAAATTGTAATCTTCCATGCACGGTAATCTCCTGCGCACGGTAATCTCCCGCACACAGTAATCTCCCACACACGGTAATCTCCCGTGTGCAGTAATCTCCCATGCATGGTAATCTCCCGTGCACGGTAATCTCCCGCGCACGGTAATCTCCCGTGCACAGTAAGCTCCCATGCACAGTAATCTCCCACACAGTAATGTCCCGTGCACGGTAATCACCCGCACACAGTAATCTCCCGTGCAGGGTAATCTCCCGTGCAGGGTAATCTCCTGCGCACAGTAATCTCCCACACACGGTAATCTCCCATGCACAGTAATCTCCCACGCACAGTAATCTCCCGCACACGGTAATCTCCCTGCACAGTAATCTCCCACGCACAGTAATCTCCCACACACAGTAATCTCCCACGCACAGTAATCTCCCGAGCATGGTAGTCCCCCGCACACAGGAATCTCCCGCACACAGGAATCTCCCACACACAGGAATCTCCCATGCACAGTAATCTCCCGTGCACAGTAATCTCCCGTGCACAGTAATCTCCCGTGCACAGTAATCTCCCATGCACGGTAATCCCCCGCGCACGGTAATCCCCCGCACACAGTAATCTTCCACGCACAGTAATCTCACACACACGGTAATCTCCTGCGCAAAGTAATCTACTGCAGACTCTATTCTCCCACGCACAGTAATCTCCCACGCACAGTAATCTCCCGCGCACAGTAATCACCCAGACACACTATTCTCCCACACACAGTAATCTCCCGCACACGGCAATCTCCCGTGCACAGTAATCTCCCACACACTGTAATCTCCCACTCACGCTAATCTCCCATGCACAGTTACCTTCCGTGCACAGTAATCTCCCGCACACAGTAATCTCCAACAAATTGTAATCTCCCGTGCACGGAAATCTCCCACGCACGGTAATCTCCTCCGCACGGTAATCTCCCGCACACAGTAATCTCCCACGCACGCTAATCTCCCGTGTGCAGTAATCTCCCGCGCACGGTAATCTCCCGTGCACAGTAATCTCCCGCGCACAGTAATCTCATGCGCACAACAATCTCCCATGCACAGTTATCTTCCGTGCACAGTAATCTCCCGCACACAGTAATCTCCCACAAACAGTAATCTCCCGTGCACGGTAATCTCCCGTGCACGGTAATCTCCTGCGCACGGTAATCTCCCGCACACAGTAATCTCCCACGCAAGGTAATCTACCATGTGCAGTAATCTCCCGTGCATGGTAATCTCCCACAAACAGTAATCTCCCATGCACAGTAATCTCCCACACACAGTAATATCACACGAACAATAATCTCCCGCGCACAGTAATTTCCCGTGCACAGTAATCTCCCGCAAACAGTAATCTCTCGCAAACGGTAATCTCCCATGCATGGTAATCTTCCACACACGGTAATCTCCCACGCACGGTAATCTCCCGTGCATGGTAATCTCCCACGCACAGCAATCTCCTGCACACACTATTCTCCCATGCACAGTAATCCCCAGCGCACAGTAATCTCCCACACACGGTAATCTACCGCACACAGTAATCTCCCACAGACAGTAATCTCCCACACACAGTAATCTCCCGCGCACGGTAATCTCCACCACACAGTAATCTCCCGTGCACAGTAATCTCCCGTGCACAGTAATCTCCCACACACAGTAATCTCCCGTGCACGGTAATCTCCCGCACACAGTAATCTCCCGTGCAGGGTAATCTCCCGTGCACATTAATCTCCCACGCACAGTAATCTCCCGTGCACGGTAATCTCCCAAGCACGGTAATCTCCCGCGCACGGTAATCTCCCGCGCACAGTAATCTCCCGCACACGGTAATCTCCCATGCACAGTAATCACCCGCGCATGGTAATCTCCTACACACAGTAATCTCCCGCACACAGTAATCTCCCGCACACAGTAATCTCCCACAAACAGTAATCTCCCATGCACAGCAATCTCCCACACACAGTAATCTCCCGCGCACAGTAATCTCCCGCGCACAGTAATCTCCCGTTAACACAGTAATCTCCCACGCACAGTAATCTCCCACACACGGTAATCTCCCACACACGGTAAACTCCCACGCACGGTAATCTCCCACGCACGGTAATCTCACAAGCACGGTAATCTCCCGGGCACGGTAATCTCCCGAGCACGTTAGTCTCCCACACCGAGTAATCTCCCGCACACAGCAATCTCCCACACACAGTAATCTCCCACAAACAGTAATCTCCCGTGCACAGTAATCTCCCACACACAGTAATCTGCCATGCACGGTAATCTCCCGTGCACAGTAATCTCCCACACACATTAACCTCCCGCGCACAGTAATCTCCCATGCACGGTAATCTCCCACGCATGGTAATCTCGCATGCACAGTAATCTCCCACGCACAGTAATCTCCCAAATGCGGTAATCTCCCACTCACAGTAATCTCCCGTGCACGGTAATCTCCCGCGCACGGTAATCTCCCGTGCACAGTAATCTCCCGCGCACAACAATCTCCCGTGCACAGTAATCACCTGAGCACAGTAATCTCCCACACACGGCAATCTCCCGTGCACAGTAATCTCCCGCGCATGGTAATCTCCCACACACAGTAATCTCCCACACACAGTAATCTCCCGAGCACGGTAATCCCCCACACACAGTAATCCCCCGCACACAGTAATCTCCCGCACACAGTAATCTCCTGCACACAGTAATCTCCCATGCACAGTAATCTCCCATGCACGGTAATCTCCCGCACACAGTAATCTCCCATGCACGGTAATCTCCCGCGCACAGTAATCTCCCAGACACACTATTCTCTCGCGCACAGTAATCTCCCGCACACAGTAATCTCCCACACACACGATTCCCCCGCGCACAATAATCTCCCACGCGCAGTAATTTCCTGTGCACAGTAATCTCCCATAGACACTACTCTCCCACGCACAGTAATCTCCGGCAAACACTATTCTCCCGTGCACAGTAATCTCCCGCAAACACTATTATCCCGTGCACGGTAATCTCCCGCGCACAGTAATTTCCCGCAAACACTATTTTCCCACGGACGGTAATCTCCCACGCATAACAATCACCCAGACACAGTAATCTCCCATGAACAGTAATCTCCCACGCACAGTGATCTCCTCCGCACAGCAATCTCCCGCGCACAGTAATCTCCCGTGCACA
Source organism: Carcharodon carcharias (assembly GCF_017639515.1). Taxonomy (NCBI): domain Eukaryota; kingdom Metazoa; phylum Chordata; class Chondrichthyes; order Lamniformes; family Lamnidae; genus Carcharodon; species Carcharodon carcharias. Next base: position 93,686,208 of record NC_054481.1, read on the forward strand.
GTAATCTCCCACAAACGGCAATCTCCCGTGCACGGTAATCTCCCAAGCACGGTAATCTCCCGCGCACGGTAATCTCCCGCGCACAGTAATCTCCCGCACACGGTAATCTCCCATGCACAGTAATCTCCCGCGCATGGTAATCTCCTACACACAGTAATCTCCCGCACACAGTAATCTCCCACAAACAGTAATCTCCCATGCACAACAATCTCCCACACACAGTAATCTCCCACAAACAGTAATCTCCCGCGCACAGTAATCTCCTGCACACAGTAATCTCCCGTTAACACAGTAATCTCCCACGCACAGTAATCTCCCACACACGGTAATCTCTCACACACGGTAAACTCCCATGCACAGTAATCTCCCGTGCACAGTAATCTCCCATGCACAGAATCTCCCATGCACAGAAATCTCCCGTGCACAGTAATCTCCCACACAGTAATCTCCCGTGCATGGTAATCTCCCGCACACAGTAATCTCCCGTGCAGGGTAATCTCCCGCACACATTAATCTCCCACGCACAGTAATCTCCCGTGCATGGTAATCTCCCGCGCACAGTAATCTCCCGCACACGGTAATTTCCCATGCACAGTAATCTCCCACGCACGGTAATCTCCCACACACAGTAATCTCCCATGCACAGTAATCTCCCGAGCACGGTAATCCCCCACACACAGTAATCTCCCGCACACAGTAATCTCCCACACACAGTAATCTCCCGTGCACAGTAATCTCCCGCGCACAGTAATCTCCCACACACAGTAATATCCCGTGCACAGTAATCTCCCGTGCACAGTAATCTCCCACACACAGTAATCTGCCATGCACGGTAATCTCCCGTGCACAGTAATCTCCCACACACATTAACCTCCCGCGCACAGTAATCTCCCATGCACGGTAATCTCCCACGCACGGTAATCTCGCATGCACAGTAATCTCCCACGCACAGTAATCTCCCAAATGCGGTAATCTCCCACTCACAGTAATCTCCCGTGCACGGTAATCTCCCACGCACGGTAATCTCCCGTGCACAGTAATCTCCCGCGCACAACAATCTCCCGTGCACAGTAATCACCTGAGCACAGTAATCTCCCACACACGGCAATCTCCCGTGCACAGTAATCTCCCGCGCATGGTAATCTCCCACACACAGTAATCTCCCACACACAGTAATCTCCCGAGCACGGTAATCCCCCACACACAGTAATCTCCCGCACACACTAATCTCCCGCACACAGTAATCTCCTGCACACAGTAATCTCCCATGCACAGTAATCTCCCATGCACAGTAATCTCCTGCACACAGTAATCTCCCATGCACGGTAATCTCCCGCGCACAGTAATCTCCCAGACACACTATTCTCTCGCGCACAGTAATCTCCCGCACACAGTAATCTCCTGTGCAAAGTAATCTCCCGAACACAGTAATCTCCCACACACACGATTCCCCCGCGCACAGTAATCTCCCACGCACAGTAATTTCCTGTGCACAGTAATCTCCCATAGACACTACTCTCCCACGCACAGTAATCTCTGGCAAACACTATTCTCCCGTGCACAGTAATCTCCCGCAAACACTATTATCCCGTGCACGGTAATCTCCCGCGCACAGTAATTTCCCGCAAACACTATTTTCCCACGGACGGTAATCTCCCACGCATAACAATCACCCAGACACAGTAACCTCCCATGAACAGTAATCTCCCACGCACAGTGATCTCCTCCGCACAGCAATCTCCCGCGCACAGTAATCTCCCGTGCACAGTAATCTCCCACAAACGGCAATCTCCCATGCACGGTAATCTCCCGCGCACGGTAATCTCCCGTGCACGGTAATCTCCCATGCACAGCAATCTCCTGCACACACTGTTCTCCCATGCACAGTAATCCCCAGCGCACAGTAATCTCCCACCCACGGTAATCTACTGCACACAGTAATCTCCCACAAAGAGTAATCTCCCACACACAGTAATCTCCCGCGCACGGTAATCTCCACCACATGGTAATCTCCTGCGCAAAGTAATCTGCCACACACAGAAATCTCCCCCACATGGTAATCTTCTGTGAACAGTAATCTCCCACACATAGTAATCTCCTCCGCACAGCAATCTCCCATGCACAGTAATCTCCCGTGCACAGTAATCTCCCATGCACAGAATCTCCCATGCACAGAAATCTCCCGTGCACAGTAATCTCCCACACAGTAATCTCCCGTGCATGGTAATCTCCCGCACACAGTAATCTCCCGTGCAGGGTAATCTCCCGCACACATTAATCTCCCACGCACAGTAATCTCCCGTGCATGGTAATCTCCCGCGCACAGTAATCTCCCGCACACGGTAATTTCCCATGCACAGTAATCTCCCACGCACGGTAATCTCCCACACACAGTAATCTCCCATGCACAGTAATCTCCCGAGCACGGTAATCCCCCACACACAGTAATCTCCCGCACACAGTAATCTCCCACACACAGTAATCTCCCGTGCACAGTAATCTCCCGCGCACAGTAATCTCCCACACACAGTAATATCCCGTGCACAGTAATCTCCCGTGCACAGTAATCTCCCAAACACGGTAATCTCCCACTCACGGTAATCTCCCGCGCATAGTAATCTCCCGTGCACAGTAATTTCCAACGAACAGTAATCTCCTGTGCACAGTAATCCTCCGTGCACAGCAATCTCCCGCACATGGTAATCTCCCGTGCACAGTAATCTCGCATGCACGGTAATCTCCCATGCACAGTAATCTCCTCTGCACAGAAATCTCCTGCGCACGGTAATCTCCCATGCACAGTAATCTCCCGTGCACAGTAACCTCCCGCGCATGGTAATATCCCGTGCACAGTAATCTCTCGCGCACAGTAATCTCCCACTCACGGTAATCTCCCGTGCACAGTAATCTCCCACACACGGTAATCTCCCGTACACCGTAATCTCCCATGCACGGTAATCTCCCTCACACAGTAATCTCCCTCACACAGTAATCTCCCACAAACAGTAATCTCCCATGCACAGCAATCTCCCACACACAGTAATCTCCCACAAACAGTAATCTCCCGTGCAGGGTAATCTCCCGCGCACATTAATCTCCCGCGCACAGTAATCTCCTGTGCACGGTAATCTCCCGCGCACAGTAATCTCCCACACACGGTAATCTCCCATGCACGGTAATCTCCCACGCACGGTAATCTCCCACACACAGTAATCTCCCACGCACAGTAATCTCCCGAGCACGGTAATCCCCCGCTCACAGTAATCTCCCGCACACAGTAATCTCCCACACACAGTAATCTCCCATGCACAGTAATCTCCCGTGCACAGTAATCTCCCATCCACAGTAATCTCCCGCACACAGTAATCTCCCGTGCACAGTAATCTCCCAAACGCAGTAATCTCTCACTCCCGGTAATCTCCCGCGCATTTTAATCTCCCGCGCACAGTAATTTCCCACGAACAGTAATCTCCTGTGCACAGTAATCCTCCGTGCACAGCAATCTCCCGCGCATGGTAATCTCCCGTGCACAGTAATCTCGCATGCACGGTAATCTCCCACAAACAGTAATCTCCTCTGCACAGAAATCTCCTGCGCATGGTAATCTCCCATGAACAGTAATCTCCCGTGCACAGTAACCTCCCGTGCATGGTAATATCCCGTGCACAGTAAACTCCCACACACGGTAATCTCCCGTACACAGTAATCTCCCATACACGGTAATCTCCCTCACACAGTAATCTCCCTCACACAGTAATCTCCCACAAACAGTAATCTCCCATGCACAGCAATCTCCCACACACAGTAATCTCCCACAAAGAGTAATCTCCCGCGCACAGTAATCTCCTGCACACACGAATCTCCCGTGCACAGTAATTTCCCACGCACAGTAATCTCCCGCGCACGGTATTCTCCCGTGCACAGTAATCTCCCACACGCAGTAATCTCCCACGCACAGTAATCTCCCATGCACGGTAATCTCCCACGCACGGTAATCTCGCATGCACAGTAATCTCTCATGCACAGTAATCTCCCAAATGCGGTAATCTCCCACTCACAGTAATCTCCCGTGCACGGTAATCTCCCGCGCACGGTAATCTCCCGTGCACAGTAATCTCCCGCGCACAGCAATCTCCCGTGCACAGTAATCACCCGCGCACAGTAATCTCCCACACATGGCAATCTCCCGTGCACAGTAATCTCCCGCACACGGTAATCTCCCGCTCACGCTAATCTCCCATGCGCAGTTATCTTCCTTGCACAGTAATCTCCCGCACACAGTAATCTCCCACAAATTGTAATCTCCTGTGTACGGTAATCTCCTGCTCACGGTAATCTCCTGCACACGGTAATCTCCTGCACACAGTAATCGCCCACGCACGGTAATCTCCCGGGTGCAGTAATCTCCCGTGCATGGTAATCTCCCACAAACAGTAATCTGCCATGCACAGCAATCTCCCACACACAGTAATCTCACACGAACAGTAATCACCCGCAAACAGTAATCTCTCGCACACGTTAATCTCCCATGCATGGTAATCTCCCACACACGGTAATCTCCCACACACGGTAATCTCCCGTGCACGGTAATCTCCCACGCACAGCAATCTCCTGCACACACTATTCTCCCATGCACAGTAATCCCCAGCGCACAGTAATCTCCCACACACGGTAATCTACCGCACACAGTAATCTCCCACAGACAGTAATCTCCCACACACAGTAATCTCCCGCGCACGGTAATCTCCACCACACGGTAATCTCCTGCGCACAGTAATCTCCCGTGCACAGTAATCTCCCACACACAGTAATCTACCGTGCACAGTAATCTCCCACACAGTAATGTCCCGTGCACGGTAATCTCCCGCAGACAGTAATCTCCCGTGCAGGGTAATCTCCCGCGCACAGTAATCTTCCACAAACAGTAATCTCCCATGCACAGTAATCTCCCACGCACAGTAATCTCCCACACACAGTAATCTCCCACGCACAGTAATCTCCCGAGCACAGTAATCCCCCGCACACAGTAATCTCCCGCACACAGTAATCTCCCACACACAGGAATCTCCCATGCACAGTAATCTCCCATGAACAGTAATCTCCCATGCACAGTAATCTCCCGCACACAGTAATCTCCCATGCACGGTAATCCCCCACGCACGGTAATCCCCCGCACACAGTAATCTCCCACGCACAGTAATCTCACACACACGGTAATCTCCTGCGCCAAGTAATCTACTGCAATCTCTATTCTCCCACGCACAGTAATCTCCCACACACAGTAATCTCACGCGCACAGTAATCACCCAGACACACTATTCTCCCACACACGGTAATCTCCCGCTCACGCTAATCTCCCATGCACAGTTATCTTCCCTGCACAGTAATCTCCCGCACACAGTAATCTCCAACAAATTGTAATCTTCCGTGCACGGTAATCTCCCATGCACGGTAATCTCCTGGGCACGGTAATCTCCCACACACAGTAATCTCCCACGCACGGTAATCTCCCGTGTGCAGTAATCTCCCATGCACGGTAATCTCCCGTGCACGGTAATCTCCCGCGCACGGTAATCTCCCATGCACAGTAATCTCCCATGCACAGTAATCTCCCACACAGTAATGTCCCGTGCACGGTAATCTCCCGCACACAGTAATCTCCCGTGAAGGGTAATCTCCCGCGCACAGTAATCTCCCACACACGGTAATCTCCCATGCACAGTAATCTCCCACGCACAGTAATCTCCCACACACAGTAATCTCCCACGCACAGTAATCTCCCGAGCACGGTAATCCCCCGCACACAGTAATCTCCCACACACAGTAATCTCCCGCACACAGGAATCTCCCACACACAGGAATCTCCCATGCACAGGAATCTCCCATGCACAGTAATCTCCCATGCACAGTAATCTCCCATGCACAGTAATCTCCCGCACACAGTAATCTTCCATGCACGGTAATCCCCCGTGCACGGTAATCCCCCGCACACAGTAATCTCCCACGCACAGTAATCTCCCACACACAGTAATCTCCCACGCACAGTAATCTCCCGAGCACGGTAATCCCCCGCACACAGTAATCTCCCGCACACAGTAATCTCCCGCACACAGGAATCTCCCACACACAGGAATCTCCCATGCACAGGAATCTCCCATGCACAGTAATCTCCCATGCACAGTAATCTCCCATGCACAGTAATCTCCCACACACAGTAATCTTCCACGCACGGTAATCCCCCGTGCACGGTAATCCCCCGCACACAGTAATCTCCCACGCACAGTAATCTCACACACACGGTAATCTCCTGCGCAAAGTAATCTGCTGCAAACTCTATTCTCCCACGCACAGTAATCTCCCACGCACAGTAATTTCCCGCGCACAGTAATCACCCAGACACACTATTCTCCCGCACACAGCAATCTCCCGTGCACAGTAATCTCCCGCACACGGTAATCTCCCACTCACGCTAATCTCCCATGCACAGTTATCTTCCGTGCACAGTAATCACCCGCACAGTAATCTCCAACAAATTGTAATCTCCCGTGCACGGTAATCTCCCACGCACGGTAATCTCCTGCGCACGGTAATCTCCCGCACACAGTAATCTCCCACACACGGTAATCTCCCGTGTGCAGTAATCTCCCATGCACGGTAATCTCCCGCACACGGTAATCTCCCGTGCACATTAATCTCCCGCGCACAGTAATCTCCCGCGCACAACAATCTCCCATGCACAGTAATCACCCGCGCACAGTAATCTCCCACACACGGCAATCTCCCGTGCACAGTAATCTCCCACACACGATAATCTCCCGCTCATGCTAATCTCCCATGCACAGTTATCTTCCGTGCACAGTAATCTCCCGCACACAGTAATCTCCCACAAACAGTAATCTCCCGTGCACGGTAATCTCCCGTGCACGGTAATCTCCTGCGCACGGTAATTTCCCGCACACAGTAATCTCCCACGCAAGGTAATCTACCATGTGCAGTAATCTCCCGTGCATGGTAATCTCCCACAAACAGTAATCTCACACGAACAATAATCTCCCGCGCGCAGTATTTTCCCGTGCACAGTTATCTCCCGCAAACAGTAATCTCTCGCACACGGTAATCTCCCATGCATGGTAATCTCCAACACACGGTAACCTCCCACGCACGGTAATCTCCCGTGCACGGTAATCTCCCACGCACAGCAATCTCCTGCACACACTATTCTCCCATGCACAGTAATCCCCAGCGCACAGTAATCTCCCACACACGGTAATCTACCGCACACAGTAATCTCCCACAGACAGTAATCTCCCACACACAGTAATCTCCCGCGCACGGTAATCTCCACGACACGGTAATCTCCTGCGCACAGTAATCTCCCGTGCACAGTAATCTCCCACACACAGTAATCTCCCGTGCACGGTAATCTCCCGCACACAGTAATCTCCCGTGCAGGGTAATCTCCCGCGCACATTAATCTCCCACTCACAGTAATCTCCCATGCACGGTAATCTCCCAAGCACGGTAATCTCCCGCGCACGGTAATCTCCCGCGCACAGTAATCTCCCACACACGGTAATCTCCCATGCACAGTAATCTCCCGTGCATGGTAATCTCCTACACACAGTAATCTCCCATGCACAGTAATCTCCCATGCACAGTAATCTCCCGCACACAGTAATCTCCCATGCACGGTAATCTCCCGCGCACAGTAATCTCCCAGACAAACTATTCTCCCGCGCACAGTAATCTCCCGCACACAGTAATCTCCCTTGCAAAGTAATCTCCCGAACACATTAATCTCCCACACACACGATTCTCCCACGCACAGTAATCTCCCATGCACAGTAATTTCCCGTGCACAGTAATCTCCCATACACACTACTCTCCCACGCACAGTAATATCCCGCAAACACTATTCTCCCACGCACGGAAATCTCCCACGCATAACAATCTCCCAGACACAGTAATATCCCGTGAACAGTAATCTTCCACGCACAGTGATCTCCTCCGCACAGCAATTTCCTGCGCACAGTAATCTCCCGTGCACAGTAATCTCCCGCGCACAGTAATCTCCCACACACGGCAATCTCCCACACACGGTAATCTCCCACACACGGTAATCTCCCGCGCACGGTAATCTACCGTGCACGGCAATCTCCCATGCACAGCAATCTCCTGCACACACTATTCTCCCATGCACAGTAATCCCCAGCGCACAGTAATCTCCCATGCACAGTAATCTCTCACGCACAGTAATCTCCCGAGCACGGTAATCCCCCGCACACAGTAATCTCCTGCACACAGTAATCTCCCAGACACAGTAATCTCCCATGCACAGTAATCTCCCGTGCACAGTAATCTCCCATGCACAGTAATCTCCCGCACACAGTAATCTCACATGCACGGTAATCCCCCGCGCACGGTAATCCCCCGCACACAGTAATCTCCCACGCACAGTAATCTCACACACACGGTAATCTCCTGTGCAAAGTAATCTCCTGCAAACTCTATTCTCCCACGCACAGTAATCTCCCATGCACAGTAATCTCCCGCGCACAGTAATCATCCAGACACACTATTCTCCCGCACACAGTAATCGCCCGCACACGGCAATCTCCCGTGCGCAATAATCTCCCGCACACGGTAATCTCCCGCTCACGCTAATCTCCCATGCACAGTTATCTTCCGTGCACAGTAATCTCCCGCACACAGTAATCTCCCACAAATTGTAATCTCCCGTGCACAGTAATCGTCCACGCACGGTAATCTCCCATGTGCAGTAATCTCCCATGCACGGTAATCTCCCACAAACAGTAATCTCCCATGCACAGCAATCTCCCACACACAGTAATCTCACACGAACAGTAATCTCCCGCGCACAGTAATCTCCCGTGCACAGTAATCTCCCGCAAACAGTAATCTCTCACACACGGTAATCTCCCATGCATGGTAATCTCCCACAGACAGTAATCTCCCACACACAGTAATCTCCCGCGCACGGTAATCTCCACTACATGGTAATCTCCTGCGCACAGTAATCTGCCAAACACAGAAATCTCCCCCGCACAGTAATCTCCTGTGCACAGTAATCTCCCGCGCACAGTAATCTCCCACACACAGTAATCTCCCAAGCCCGGTAATCTCCCCCACACGGTAATCTCCTGTGCACAGTAATATCCCACGCACAGTAATCTCCCACACACAGTAATCTCCCTCGCACGGTAATCTCCCGCGCACAGTAATCTCCCATGCACGGTAATCTCCCAAGCACGGTAATCTCCCGCGCACAGTAATCTCCCGCGCACAGTAATCTCCCGCGCACAGTAATCTCCCATGCACGGTAATCTCCCAAGCACGGTAATCTCACGCACGGTAATCTCCCGTGAATGGAAATCTCCCGAGCACAGTAATCTCCCGTGCACAGTAATCTCCCACACACAGTAATCTCCCGTGCACGGAAATCTCCCGCACACAGTAATCTCCCGTGCAGAGTAATCTCCCTCGCATGGTAATCTCCCGCGCACAGTAATCTCCCGTGCACGGTAATAACCCAAGCACGGTAATCTCCCGCCACGGTAATCTCCCGCGCACAGTAATCTCCCGCGCACGGTATTCTCCCATGCACAGTAATCTCCCGAGCACGGTAATCTCCCACCACGGTAATCTCCCACACACAGTAATCTCCCACACACAGTAATCTCCCGAGCACGGTAATCCCCCGCACTCAGTAATCCCCCGCACACAGTAATCTCCCGCACACAGTAATCTCCCATGCACAGTAATCTCCCGTGCACAGTAATCTCCCGTGCACAGTAATCGCCCGTGCACAGTAATCTCCCGCACACAGTAATCTCCCGTGCACAGTAATCTCCCATACACAGTAATCTCCCGTGCACAGTAATCTCCCATGCATGGTAATCTCCCATGCACGGTAATCTCGCACGCACAGTAATCTCCCAAATGCGGGAATCTCCCACTCACAGTAATCTCCTGTGCACGGTAATCTCCCACGCACGGTAATCTCCCGTGTGCAGTAATCTCCCGTGCACGGTAATCTCCCACAAACAGTAATCTCCCATCACAGCAATCTCCCACACACAGTAATCTCACACGAACAGTAATCTCCCACGCACAGTAATCTCCCACACACAGTAATCTCCCGTGCACAGTAATCTCCCATACACAGTAATCTCCCGTGCACAGTAATCTCCCATGCATGGTAATCTCCCATGCACGGTAATCTCGCACGCACAGTAATCTCCCAAATGCGGGAATCTCCCACTCACAGTAATCTCCTGTGCACGGTAATCTCCCACGCACGGTAATCTCCCGTGCACAGTAATCTCCCGTGCACAGTAATCTCCCGCGCACAGTAATCTCCCACGCACAGCAATCTCCCGTGCACAGCAATCTCCCGTGCACAGTAATCTCCCACACACGGCAATCTCCCGTGCACGGTAATCTCCCGCACACGGTAATCTCCCGCTCACGCTAATCTCCCATGCACAGTTATCTTCCGTGCACAGTAATCTCCCGCACACAGTAATCTCCCACAAACAATAATCTCCCGTGCACGGTAACCTCCAGCGCACAGTAATCTCCTGCGCACGGTAATCTCCCGCACACAGTAATCTCCCACGCACGGTAATCTCCCGTGTGCAGTAATCTCCAGTGCACGGTAATCTCCCACAAACAGTAATCTCCCATCACAGCAATCTCCCACACACAGTAATCTCACACGAACAGTAATCTCCCACGCACAGTAATCTCCCGTGCACAGTAATCTCCCGCAAACAGTAATCTCGCACACACGGTAATCTCCCATGCATGGTATTCTCCCACACATGGTAATCTCAAGCGCACGGTAATCTCCCGTACACAGTAATCTCCCATGCACAGCAATCTCCTGCACACAGTATTCCCCCATGCACAGTAATCCCCAGCGCACAATAATCTCCCACACACGGTAATCTACCGCACACAGTAATCCCCCACACACAGTAATCTCCCACACACAGTAATCTCCCGTGCACGGTAATCTCCCGCACACAGTAATCTCCCGTGCAGGGTAATCTCCCGCGCACATTAATCTCCCACGTACAGTAATCTCCCGTGCACGGTAATCTCCCAAGCATGGTAATCTCCCGCGCACGGTAATCTCCCGCCCACAGTAATCTCCCGCACACGGTAATCTCCTATGCACAGTAATCTCCCGTGCATGGTAATCTCCTACACACAGTAATCTCCCATGCACAGTAATCCCCCATGCACAGTAATCTCCCGCACACAGTAATCTCCCATGCACGGTAATCTCCCGCGCACAGTAATCTCCCAGACAAACTATTCTCCCGCGCACAGTAATCTCCCACACACAGTAATCTCCTGTGCAAAGTAATCTCCCGAACACAGTAATCTCCCACACACACGATTCTCCCACGCACAGTAATCTCCCACGCACAGTAATTTCCCGTGCACAGTAATCTCCCATACACACTACTCTCCCATGCACAGTAATCTCCGGCAAACACAATTCTCCCGCACACAGTAATCTCCCGCAAACACTATTATCCCGCGCACGGTAATTTCCCACACACAGTAATATCCCGCAAACACTATTCTCCCACGCACGGAAATCTCCCACGCATAACAATCTCCCAGACACAGTAATCTCCCGTGAACAGTAATCTCCCACGCACAGTGATCTCCTCCGCACAGCAATCTCCTGCGCACAGTAATCTCCCGTGCACAGTAATCTCCCGCGCACAGTAATCTCCCACACACGGCAATCTCCCACGCACGGTAATCTCCCACACACGGTAATCTCCCACACAGGGTAATCTCCCGCGCACGGTAATCTACCGTGCACGACAATCTCCCATGCACAGCAATCTCCTGCACACACTATTCTCCCATGCACAGTAATCCCCAGCGCACAGTAATCTCCCATGCACAGTAATCTCTCACGCACAGTAATCTCCCGAGCACGGTAATCCCCCGCACACAGTAATCTCCTGCACACAGCAATCTCCCAGACACAGTAATCTCCCATGCACAGTAATCTCCTGTGCACAGTAATCTCCCATGCACAGCAATCTCCCGCACACAGTAATCTCCCATGCACGGTAATCCCCCGTGCACGGTAATACCCCGCACACAGTAATCTCCCACGCACAGTAATCTCACACACACGGTAATCTCCTGTGCAAAGTAATCTCCTGCAAACTCTATTCTCCCACGCACACTAATCTCCCGCGCACAGTAATCATCCAGACACACTATTCTCCCGCACACAGTAATCGCCCGCACACGGCAATCTCCCGTGCACAATAATCTCCCGCACACGGTAATCTCCCGCTCACGCTAATCTCCCATGCACAGTTATCTTCCGTGCACAGTAATCTCCCGCACACAGTAATCTCCCACAAACAATAATCTCCCGTGCACAGTAATCGTCCACGCACGGTAATCTCCCATGTGCAGTAATCTCCCATGCACGGTAATCTCCCACAAACAGTAATCTCTCACACACGGTAATCTCCCATGCATGGTAATCTCCCACACACGGTAATCTCCCGCGCACGGTAATCTCCCATGCATGGTAATCTCCCACGCACAGCAATCTCCTGCACACACTATTCTCCCATGCACAGTAATCCACAGCGCACAGTAATCTCCCACACATGGTAATCTACCGCACACAGTAATCTCCCACAGACAGTAATCTCCCACACACAGTAATCTCCCGCGCACGGTAATCTCCACCACATGGTAATCTCCTGCGCACAGTAATCTGCCACAAACAGAAATCTCCCCCACACAGTAATATCCTGTGCACAGTAATCTCCCGCGCACAGTAATCTCCCACACACAGTAATCTCCCAAGCCCGGTAATCTCCCCCACACGGTAATCTCCTGTGCACAGTAATCTCCCACACACAGTAATATCCCACGCACAGTAATCTCCCGTACATGGTAATCTCCCACGCACAGCAATCTCCTGCACACACTATTCTCCCATGCACAGTAATCCCCAGCGCACAGTAATCTCCCACACATGGTAATCTACCGCACACAGTAATATCCCACAGACAGTAATCTCCCACACACAGTAATCTCCCGCGCACGGTAATCTCCACTACATGGTAATCTCCCGCGCACAGTAATCTGCCACACACAGAAATCTCCCCCACACAGTAATCTCCTGTGTACAGTAATCTCCCGCGCACAGTAATCTCCCATGCACAGTAATCTCCCACACACGGTAATCTCCCGCTCACGCTAATCTCCCATGCACAGTTATCTTCCGTGCACAGTAATCTCCCGCACACAGTAATCTCCCACAAACAATAATCTCCCATGCACGGTAACCTCCAGCGCACAGTAATCTCCTGCGCACGGTAATCTCCCGCCGACAGTAATCTCCCATGCACGGTAATCTCCCGTGTGCAGTAATCTCCCGTGCACGGTAATCTCCCGCACACAGTAATCTCCCGTGCAGGGTAATCTCCCGTGCACATTAATCTCCCGCGCACAGTAATCTCCTGTGCACGGTAATCTCCCAAGCACGGTAATCTTCCGCGCACGGTAATCTCCCGCGCACAGTAATCTCCCATGCACACGGTAATCTCCCATGCACAGTCATCTCCCACACACGGTAATCTACTGCACACAGTAATCTCCCACACAGTAATCTGCCGCGCACGGTAATCTCCACCACATGGTAATCTCCTGCGCACAGTCATCTGCCACACACAGAAATCTCCCCCACACGGTAATCTCCTGTGAACAGTAATCTCCCACACATAGTAATCTCCTCCGCACAGCAATCTCCCATGCACAGTAATCTCCCGTGCACAGTAATCTCCCGTGCACGGAATCTCCCATGCACAGTAATCTCCCGTGCACAGTAATCTCCCACACAGTAATCTCCCGTGCACGGTAATCTCCCGCACACAGTAATCTCCCGTGCAGGGTAATCTCCCGTGCACATTAATCTCCCGCGCACAGTAATCTCCTGTGCACGGTAATCTCCCAAGCACGGTAATCTTCCGCGCACGGTAATCTCCCGCGCACAGTAATCTCCCGCACACGGTAATCTCCCATGCACAGTAATCTCCCACGCACAGTAATCTCCCGCACACAGTAATCTCCCACACACAGTAATCTCCCACGCACAGTAATCTCCCGTGCACAGTAATCTCCCATGCACAGTAATCTCCCGTGTACAGTAATCTCCCGCGCACAGTAATCTCCCGCGCACAGTAATCTCCCATGCACGGTAATCTCCCAAGCACGGTAATCTCCCGAACACAATAATCTCCCGTGAATGGAAATCTCCCGAGCACAGTAATCTCCCGTGCACTGTAATCTCCCACACACAGTTATCTCCTGTGCATGGAAATCTCCCGCACACAGTAATCTCCCGTGCAGAGTAATCTCCCTCGCATGGTAATCTCCCGTGCACAGTAATCTCCCATGCACGGTAATTACCCAAGCACGGTAATCTCCCGCCACGGTAATCTCCCACGCACAGTAATCTCCTGCGCACGGTATTCTCCCATGCACAGTAATCCCCCGAGCACGGTAATCTCCCGCCACGGTAATCTCCCACACACAGTAATCTCCCACACACAGTAATCTCCCGAGCACGGTAATCCCCCGCACTCAGTAATCCCCCGCACACAGTAATCTCCCGCACACAGTAATCTCCCGCACACAGTAATCTCCCGCACACAGTAATCTCCCATGCACAGTAATCTCCCGTGCACAGTAATTGCCCATGCACAGTAATCTCCCGCACACAGTAATCTCCCATGCACCGCAATCTCCCACACACAGTAATCTCCAACACACAGTAATCTCCCATACACAGTAATCTCCCACGCACAGTAATCTCCCATGCACGGTAATCTCCCACGCACGGTAATCTCGCACGCACAGTAATCTCCCGTGCACAGTAATCTCCCAAATGCGGGAATCTCCCACTCACAGTAATCTCCCGTGCATGGTAATCTCCACGAATGGTAATCTCCCATGCACAGTAATCTCCCCCGCACAGTAATCTCCTGCGCACAGCAATCTCCCGTGCACAGTAATCACCCGCGCACAGTAATCTCCCACACACGGCAATCTCCCGTGCACAGTAATCTCCCGCACACGGTAATCTCCCGCTCACGCTAATCTCCCATGCACAGTTATCTTCCGTGCACAGTAATCTCCCACACACAGTAATCTCCCACAAACAATAATCTCCCATGCACGGTAACCTCCAGCGCACAGTAATCTCCTGCGCACGGTAATCTCCCGCACACAGTAATCTCCCATGCACGGTAATCTCCCGTGTGCAGTAATCTCCCGTGCACGGTAATCTCCCACAAACAGTAATCTCCCATCACTGCAATCTCCCACACACAGTAATCTCACACGAACAGTAATCTCCCACGCACAGTAATCTCCCGTGCACAGTAATCTCCCGCAAACAGTAATCTCGCACACACGGTAATCTCCCATGCATGGTAATCTCCCACACATGGTAATCTCAAGCGCACGGTAATCTCCCGTACATAGTAATCTCCCACGCACAGCAATCTCCTGCACACACTATTCCCCCATGCACAGTAATCCCCAGCGCACAATAATCTCCCACACACGGTAATCTACCGCACACAGTAATCTCCCACAGACAGTAATCTCCCACACACAGTAATCTCCCGCCCACGGTAATCTCCACCACACGGTAATCACCTGCGCACAGTAATCTGCCACACACAGAAATCTCCCCCACACGGTAATCTCCCATGCACAGTAATCTCCCGCGCACAGTAATCTCACACACACAGTAATCTCTCGCACACAGTAATCTCCCACGCACGGTAATCTCCCGTGAATGGAAATCTCCCGCGCACAGTAATCTCCCGCGCACAGTAATTTCCCGCAAACACTATTCTCCCAGACACAGTAATCTCCCGTGAACAGTAATCTCAAATGCACAGTGATCTCCTCCGCACAGCAATCTCCTGCACACACTATTCTCCCATGCACAGTAATCCCCAGCGCACAGTCATCTCCCACACACGGTAATCTACCGCACACAGTAATCTCCCACACAGTAATCTGCCGTGCACGGTAATCTCCACCACATGGTAATCTCCTGCGCACAGTCATCTGCCACACACAGAAATCTCCCCCACACGGTAATCTCCTGTGAACAGTAATCTCCCACACATAGTAATCTCCTCCGCACAGCAATCTCCCATGCACAGTAATCTCCTGTGCACAGTAATCTCCCGTGCACGGAATCTCCCATGCACAGTAATCTCCCGTGCACAGTAATCTCCCACACAGTAATCTCCCGTGCACGGTAATCTCCCACACACAGTAATCTCCCGTGCAGGGTAATCTCCCGCGTACATTAATCTCCCGCGCACAGTAATCTCCTGCGCACGGTAATCTCCCAAGCACGGTAATCTTCCGCGCACGGTAATCTCCCACGCACAGTAATCTCCCGCACATGGTAATCTCCCATGCACAGTAATCTCCCACGCACGATAATCTCCCACACACAGTAATCTCCCACTCAATGTAATCTCCCGAGCACGGTAAACCCCCGCACACAGTAATCTCCCACACACAGCAATCTCCCATGCACAGTAATCTCCCGTGCACAGTAATCTCCCATGCACAGTAATCTCCCGCACACAGTAATCTCCCATGCACGGTAATCTCCCATGCACAGTTATCTTCCGTGCACAGTAATCTCCCGCACACAGTAATCTCCCACAAATTGTAATCTCCCGTGCACAGTAATCGTCCACGCACGGTAATCTCCCATGTGCAATAATCTCCCATGCACGGTAATCTCCCACAAACAGTAATCTCCCATGCACAGCAATCTCCCACACACAGTAATCTCACATGAACAGTAATCTCCCACGCACAGTAATCTCCCGTGCACAGTAATCTCCCGCAAACAGTAATCTCTCACACACGGTAATCTCCCATGCATGGTAATCTCCCACACACGGTAATCTCCCGCGCACGGTAATCTCCCGTACATGGTAATCTCCCACGCACAGCAATCTCCTGCACACACTATTCTCCCATGCACAGTAATCCCCAGCGCACAGTAATCTCCCACACATGGTAATCTACCGCACACAGTAATCTCCCACAGACAATAATCTCCCACACACAGTAATCTCCCGCGCACGGTAATCTCCACTACATGGTAATCTCCGGCGCACAGTTATCTGCCACACACAGAAATCTCCCCCACACAGTAATCTCCTGTGCACAGTAATCTCCCGCGCACAGTAATCTCCCATGCACAGTAATCTCCCACACACGGTAATCTCCCGCTCACGCTAATCTCCCATGCACAGTTATCTTCCGTGCACAGTAATCTCCCGCACACAGTAATCTCCCACAAATTGTAATCTCCCGCCGACAGTAATCTCCCATGCACGGTAATCTCCCGTGTGCAGTAATCTCCCGTGCACGGTAATCTCCCACAAACAGTAATCTCCCATCACAGCAATCTCCCACACACAGTAATCTCACACGAACAGTAATCTCCCACATACAGTAATCTCCCGTGCACAGTAATCTCCCGCAAACAGTAATCTCGCACACACGGTAATCTCCCATGCATGGTAATCTCCCACACATGGTAATCTCAAGCGCACGGTAATCTCCCGTACACAGTAATCTCCCACGCACAGCAATCTCCTGCACACACTATTCCCCCATGCACAGTAATCCCCAGCGCACAATAATCTCCCACACACGGTAATCTACCGCACACAGTAATCTCCCACAGACAGTAATCTCCCACACACAGTAATCTCCCGCCCACGGTAATCTCCACCACACGGTAATCACCTGCGCACAGTAATCTGCCACACACAGAAATCTCCCCCACACGGTAATCTCCTGTGCACAGTAATCTCCCACGCACAGTAATCTCACACACACAGTAATCTCTCACACACAGTAATCTCCCACGCACGGTAATCTCCCGTGAATGGAAATCTCCCGCGCACAGTAATCTCCCGCGCACAGTAATTTCCCGCAAACACTATTCTCCCAGACACAGTAATCTCCCGTGAACAGTAATCTCAAACGCACAGTGATCTCCTCCGCACAGCAATCTCCTGCACACATTATTCTCCCATGCACAGTAATCCCCAGCGCACAGTCATCTCCCACA
Source organism: Carcharodon carcharias (assembly GCF_017639515.1). NCBI lineage: Eukaryota > Metazoa > Chordata > Chondrichthyes > Lamniformes > Lamnidae > Carcharodon > Carcharodon carcharias. Next base: position 93,704,416 of record NC_054481.1, read on the forward strand.
CATGGTAATCTACCGCACACAGTAATCTCCCACACAGTAATCTGCCGCGCACGGTAATCTCCACCACATGGTAATCTCCTGCGCACAGTCATCTGCCACACACAGAAATCTCCCCCACACGGTAATCTCCTGTGAACAGTAATCTCCCACACATAGTAATCTCCTCCGCACAGCAATCTCCCATGCACAGTAATCTCCCGTGCACAGTAATCTCCCATGCACGGAATCTCCCATGCACAGTAATCTCCCGTGCACAGTAATCTCCCACACAGTAATCTCCCGTGCACGGTAATCTCCCGCACACAGTAATCTCCCGTGCAGGGTAATCTCCCGTGCACATTAATCTCCCGCGCACAGTAATCTCCTGTGCACGGTAATCTCCCAAGCACGGTAATCTTCCGCGCACGGTAATCTCCCGCGCACAGTAATCTCCCGCACACGGTAATCTCCCATGCACAGTCATCTCCCACACACGGTAATCTACCGCACACAGTAATCTCCCACACAGTAATCTGCCGCGCACGGTAATCTCCACCACATGGTAATCTCCTGCGCACAGTCATCTGCCACACACAGAAATCTCCCCCACACGGTAATCTCCTGTGAACAGTAATCTCCCACACATAGTAATCTCCTCCGCACAGCAATCTCCCATGCACAGTAATCTCCCGTGCACAGTAATCTCCCGTGCACGGAATCTCCCATGCACAGTAATCTCCCATGCACAGTAATCTCCCACACAGTAATCTCCCGTGCACGGTAATCTCCCACACACAGTAATCTCCCGTGCAGGGTAATCTCCCGTGCACATTAATCTCCCGCGCACAGTAATCTCCTGTGCACGGTAATCTCCCAAGCACGGTAATCTTCCGCGCACGGTAATCTCCCGTGCACAGTAATCTCCCAAACACGGTAATCTCCCATGCACAGTAATCTGCCACGCACGATAATCTCCCACACACAGTAATCTCCCACTCAATGTAATCTCCCGAGCACGGTAATCCCCCGCACACAGTAATCTCCCACACACAGCAATCTCCCATGCACAGTAATCTCCCGTGCACAGTAATCTCCCATGCACAGTAATCTCTCACGCACAGTAATCTCCCGAGCACGGTAATCCCCCGCACACAGTAATCTCCTGCACACAGTAATCTCCTGCACACAGTAATCTCCCACACACAGTAATCTCCCGTGCACAGTAATCTCCCGTGCACAGTAATCTCCCTTGCACAGTAATCTCCCGTGTACAGTAATCTCCCGTGCACAGTAATCTCCCGCGCACAGTAATCTCCCGCGCACAGTAATCTCCCATGCACGGTAATCTCCCAAGCATGGTAATCTCCCGAACACAATAATCTCCCGTGAATGGAAATCTCCCGAGCACAGTAATCTCCCGTGCACTGTAATCTCCCACACACAGTTATCTCCTGTGCACGGAAATCTCCCGCACACAGTAATCTCCCGTGCAGAGTAATCTCCCTCGCATGGTAATCTCCCGTGCACAGTAATCTCCCATGCACGGTAATTACCCAAGCACGGTAATCTCCCGCCACGGTAATCTCCCACGCACAGTAATCTCCTGCGCACGGTATTCTCCCATGCACAGTAATCCCCCGGGCACGGTAATCTCCCGCCACGGTAATCTCCCACACACAGTAATCTCCCACACACAGTAATCTCCCGAGCACGGTAATCCCCCGCACTCAGTAATCCCCCGCAAACAGTAATCTCCCGCACACAGTAATCTCCCATGCACAGTAATCTCCCGTGCACAGTAATTGCCCATGCACAGTAATCTCCCGCACACAGTAATCTCCCATGCACCGCAATCTCCCACACACAGTAATCTCCAACACACAGTAATCTCCCATACACAGTAATCTCCCACGCACAGTAATCTCCCATGCACGGTAATCTCCCATGCACGGTAATCTCGCACGCACAGTAATCTCCCGTGCACAGTAATCTCCCAAATGCGGGAATCTCCCACTCACAGTAATCTCCCGTGCACGGTAATCTCCCACGCACGGTAATCTCCCGTGCACAGTAATCTCCCGCGCACAGTAATCTCCTGCGCACAGCAATCTCCCGTGCACAGTAATCACCCGCTCACAGTAATCTCCCACACACGGCAATCTCCCGTGCACAGTAATCTCCCGCACACGGTAATCTCACGCTCACGCTAATCTCCCATGCACAGTTATCTTCCGTGCACAGTAATCTCCCGCACACAGTAATCTCCCACAAACAATAATCTCCCATGCACGGTAACCTCCAGCGCACAGTAATCTCCTGCGCACGGTAATCTCCCGCACACAGTAATCTCCCATGCACGGTAATCTCCCGTGTGCAGTAATCTCCCGTGCACGGTAATCTCCCACAAACAGTAATCTCCGATCACTGCAATCTCCCACACACAGTAATCTCACACGAACAGTAATCTCCCACGCACAGTAATCTCCCGTGCACAGTAATCTCCCGCAAACAGTAATCTCGCACACACGGTAATCTCCCATGCATGGTAATCTCCCACACATGGTAATCTCAAGCGCACGGTAATCTCCCGTACATAGTAATCTCCCACGCACAGCAATCTCCTGCACACACTATTCCCCCATGCACAGTAATCCCCAGCGCACAATAATCTCCCACACACGGTAATCTACCGCACACAGTAATCTCCCACAGACAGTAATCTCCCACACACAGTAATCTCCCGCCCACGGTAATCTCCACCACACGGTAATCACCTGCGCACAGTAATCTGCCACACACAGAAATCTCCCCCGCACGGTAATCTCCCATGCACAGTAATCTCCCGCGCACAGTAATCTCACACACACAGTAATCTCTCGCACACAGTAATCTCCCACGCACGGTAATCTCCCGTGAATGGAAATCTCCCGCGCACAGTAATCTCCGGCGCACAGTAATTTCCCGCAAACACTATTCTCCCAGACACAGTAATCTCCCGTGAACAGTAATGTCAAATGCACCGTGATCTCCTCCGCACAGCAATCTCCTGCACACACTATTCTCCCATGCACAGTAATCCCCAGCGCACAGTCATCTCCCACACACAGTAATCTACCGCACACAGTAATCTCCCACACAGTAATCTGCCGCGCACGGTAATCTCCACCACATGGTAATCTCCTGCGCACAGTCATCTGCCACACACAGAAATCTCCCCCACACAGTAATCTCCTGTGAACAGTAATCTCCCACACATAGTAATCTCCTCCGCACAGCAATCTCCCATGCACAGTAATCTCCTGTGCACAGTAATCTCCCATGCACGGAATCTCCCATGCACAGTAATCTCCCGTGCACAGTAATCTCCCACACAGTAATCTCCCGTGCACGGTAATCTCCCACACACAGTAATCTCCCGTGCAGGGTAATCTCCCGCGCACATTAATCTCCCGCGCACAGTAATCTCCTGTGCACGGTAATCTCCCAAGCACGGTAATTTTCCGCGCACGGTAATCTCCCGCGCACAGTAATCTCCCGCACATGGTAATCTCCCATGCACAGTAATCTCCCATGCACGATAATCTCCCACACACAGTAATCTCCCACTCAATGTAATCTCCCGAGCACGGTAAACCCCCGCACACAGTAATCTCCCACACACAGCAATCTCCCATGCACAGTAATCTCCCGTGCACAGTAATCTCCCGTGCACAGTAATCTCCCATGCACAGTAATCTCCCGTGTACAGTAATCTCCCGCGCACAGTAATCTCCCGCGCACAGTAATCTCCCGCGCACAGTAATCTCCCATGCACGGTAATCTCCCAAGCACGGTAATCTCCCGAACACAATAATCTCCCGAGAATGGAAATCTCCCGAGCACAGTAATCTCCCGTGCACTGTAATCTCCCACACACAGTTATCTCCTGTGCACGGAAATCTCCCGCACACAGTAATCTCCCGTGCAGAGTAATCTCCCTCGCATGGTAATCTCCCGTGCACAGTAATCTCCCATGCACGGTAATTACCCAAGCACGGTAATCTCCCGCCACGGTAATCTCCCACGCACAGTAATCTCCTGCGCACGGTATTCTCCCATGCACAGTAATCCCCCGAGCACGGTAATCTCCCGCCACGGTAATCTCCCACACACAGTAATCTCCCACACACAGTAATCTCCCGAGCACGGTAATCCCCCGCACTCAGTAATCCCCCGCAAACAGTAATCTCCCGCACACAGTAATCTCCCATGCACAGTAATCTCCCGTGCACAGTAATTGCCCATGCACAGTAATCTCCCGCACACAGTAATCTCCCATGCACCGCAATCTCCCACACACAGTAATCTCCAACACACAGTAATCTCCCATATACAGTAATCTCCCACGCACAGTAATCTCCCATGCACGGTAATCTCCCATGCACGGTAATCTCGCACGCACAGTAATCTCCCGTGCACAGTAATCTCCCAAATGCGGGAATCTCCCACTCACAGTAATCTCCCGTGCACGGTAATCTCCCACGCACGGTAATCTCCCGTGCACAGTAATCTCCCGCGCACAGTAACCTCCTGCGCACAGCAATCTCCCGTGCACAGTAATCACCCGCGCACAGTAATCTCCCACACACGGCAATCTCCCGTGCACAGTAATCTCCCGCACACGGTAATCTCCCGCTCACGCTAATCTCCCATGCACAGTTATCTTCCGTGCACAGTAATCTCCCGCACACAGTAATCTCCCACAAACAATAATCTCCCATGCACGGTAACCTCCAGCGCACAGTAATCTCCTGCGCACGGTAATCTCCTGCACACAGTAATCTCCCATGCACGGTAATCTCCCGTGTGCAGTAATCTCCCGTGCACGGTAATCTCCCACAAACAGTAATCTCCCATCACTGCAATCTCCCACACACAGTAATCTCACACGAACAGTAATCTCCCACGCACAGTAATCTCCCGTGCACAGTAATCTCCCGCAAACAGTAATCTCGCACACACGGTAATCTCCCATGCATGGTAATCTCCCACACATGGTAATCTCAAGCGCACGGTAATCTCCCGTACATAGTAATCTCCCATGCACAGCAATCTCCTGCACACACTATTCCCCCATGCACAGTAATCCCCAGCGCACAATAATCTCCCACACACGGTAATCTACCGCACACAGTAATCTCCCACAGACAGTAATCTCCCACACACAGTAATCTCCCGCCCACGGTAATCTCCACCACACGGTAATCACCTGCGCACAGTAATCTGCCACACACAGAAATCTCCCCCACACGGTAATCTCCCATGCACAGTAATCTCCCGCGCACAGTAATCTCACACACACAGTAATCTCTCGCACACAGTAATCTCCCACGCACGGTAATCTCCCGTGAATGGAAATCTCCCGCGCACAGTAATCTCCGGCGCACAGTAATTTCCCGCAAACACTATTCTCCCAGACACAGTAATCTCCCGTGAACAGTAATCTCAAATGCACCGTGATCTCCTCCGCACAGCAATCTCCTGCACACACTATTCTCCCATGCACAGTAATCCCCAGCGCACAGTCATCTCCCACACACAGTAATCTACCGCACACAGTAATCTCCCACACAGTAATCTGCCGCGCACGGTAATCTCCACCACATGGTAATCTCCTGCGCACAGTCATCTGCCACACACAGAAATCTCCCCCACACAGTAATCTCCTGTGAACAGTAATCTCCCACACATAGTAATCTCCTCCGCACAGCAATCTCCCATGCACAGTAATCTCCTGTGCACAGTAATCTCCCATGCACGGAATCTCCCATGCACAGTAATCTCCCGTGCACAGTAATCTCCCACACAGTAATCTCCCGTGCACGGTAATCTCCCACACACAGTAATCTCCCGTGCAGGGTAATCTCCCGCGCACAGTAATCTCCTGTGCACGGTAATCTCCCAAGCACGGTAATCTTCCGCGCACGGTAATCTCCCGCGCACAGTAATCTCCCGCACATGGTAATCTCCCATGCACAGTAATCTCCCACGCACGATAATCTCCCACACACAGTAATCTCCCACTCAATGTAATCTCCCGAGCACGGTAAACCCCCGCACACAGTAATCTCCCACACACAGCAATCTCCCATGCACAGTAATCTCCCGTGCACAGTAATCTCCCGTGCACAGTAATCTCCCATGCACAGTAATCTCCCGTGTACAGTAATCTCCCGCGCACAGTAATCTCCCGCGCACAGTAATCTCCCGCGCACAGTAATCTCCCATGCACGGTAATCTCCCAAGCACGGTAATCTCCCGAACACAATAATCTCCCGTGAATGGAAATCTCCCGAGCACAGTAATCTCCCGTGCACTGTAATCTCCCACACACAGTTATCTCCTGTGCACGGAAATCTCCCGCACACAGTAATCTCCCGTGCAGAGTAATCTCCCTCGCATGGTAATCTCCCGTGCACAGTAATCTCCCATGCACGGTAATTACCCAAGCACGGTAATCTCCCGCCACGGTAATCTCCCACGCACAGTAATCTCCTGCGCACGGTATTCTCCCATGCACAGTAATCCCCCGAGCACGGTAATCTCCCGCCACGGTAATCTCCCACACACAGTAATCTCCCACACACAGTAATCTCCCGAGCACGGTAATCCCCCGCACTCAGTAATCCCCCGCAAACAGTAATCTCCCGCACACAGTAATCTCCCATGCACAGTAATCTCCCGTGCACAGTAATTGCCCATGCACAGTAATCTCCCGCACACAGTAATCTCCCATGCACCGTAATCTCCCACACACAGTAATCTCCAACACACAGTAATCTCCCATACACAGTAATCTCCCACGCACAGTAATCTCCCATGCACGGTAATCTCCCATGCACGGTAATCTCGCACGCACAGTAATCTCCCGTGCACAGTAATCTCCCAAATGCGGGAATCTCCCACTCACAGTAATCTCCCGTGCACGGTAATCTCCCACGCACGGTAATCTCCCGTGCACAGTAATCTCCCGCGCACAGTAATCTCCTGCGCACAGCAATCTCCCGTGCACAGTAATCACCCGCGCACAGTAATCTCCCACACACGGCAATCTCCCGTGCACAGTAATCTCCCGCACACGGTAATCTCCCGCTCACGCTAATCTCCCATGCACAGTTATCTTCCGTGCACAGTAATCTCCCGCACACAGTAATCTCCCACAAACAATAATCTCCCATGCACGGTAACCTCCAGCGCACAGTAATCTCCTGCGCACGGTAATCTCCCGCACACAGTAATCTCCCATGCACGGTAATCTCCCGTGTGCAGTAATCTCCCGTGCACGGTAATCTCCCACAAACAGTAAGCTCCCATCACTGCAATCTCCCACACACAGTAATCTCACACGAACAGTAATCTCCCACGCACAGTAATCTCCCGTGCACAGTAATCTCCCGCAAACAGTAATCTCGCACACACGGTAATCTCCCATGCATGGTAATCTCCCACACATGGTAATCTCAAGCGCACGGTAATCTCCCGTACATAGTAATCTCCCACGCACAGCAATCTCCTGCACACACTATTCCCCCATGCACAGTAATCCCCAGCGCACAATAATCTCCCACACACGGTAATCTACCGCACACAGTAATCTCCCACAGACAGTAATCTCCCACACACAGTAATCTCCCGCCCACGGTAATCTCCCATGCACAGTAATCTCCCGCACACAGTTATCTCACACACACAGTAATCTCTCGCACACAGTAATCTCCCACGCACGGTAATCTCCCGTGAATGGAAATCTCCCGCGCACAGTAATCTCCGGCGCACAGTAATTTCCCGCAAACACTATTCTCCCAGACACAGTAATCTCCCGTGAACAGTAATCTCAAATGCACCGTGATCTCCTCCGCACAGCAATCTCCTGCACACACTATTCTCCCATGCACAGTAATCCCCAGCGCACAGTCATCTCCCACACACAGTAATCTACCGCACACAGTAATCTCCCACACAGTAATCTGCCGCGCACGGTAATCTCCACCACATGGTAATCTCCTGCGCACAGTCATCTGCCACACACAGAAATCTCCCCCACACAGTAATCTCCTGTGAACAGTAATCTCCCACACATAGTAATCTCCTCCGCACAGCAATCTCCCATGCACAGTAATCTCCTGTGCACAGTAATCTCCCGTGCACGGAATCTCCCATGCACAGTAATCTCCCGTGCACAGTAATCTCCCACACAGTAATCTCCCGTGCACGGTAATCTCCCACACACAGTAATCTCCCGTGCAGGGTAATCTCCCGCGCACATTAATCTCCCGCGCACAGTAATCTCCTGTGCACGGTAATCTCCCAAGCACGGTAATCTTCCGCGCACGGTAATCTCCCGCGCACAGTAATCTCCCGCACATGGTAATCTCCCATGCACAGTAATCTCCCACGCACGATAATCTCCCACACACAGTAATCTCCCACTCAATGTAATCTCCTGAGCACGGTAAACCCCCGCACACAGTAATCTCCCACACACAGCAATCTACCATGCACAGTAATCTCCCGTGCACAGTAATCTCCCATGCACAGTAATCTCCCGCACACAGTAATCTCCCATGCACAGTAATCTCCCGTGCACGGAATCTCCCGTGCACGGTAATCCCCCGCACACAGTAATCTCCCACGCACAGTAATCTCCCGCACACAGTAATCTCCCATGCACGGTAATCTCCCATGCACAGTAATCTCCCGTGCACGGAATCTCCCGTGCACGGTAATCCCCCGCACACAGTAATTCTCCCACGCACAGTAATCTCCCGCACACAGTAATCTCCCATGCACAGTAATCTCCCGAGCACGGTAATCCCCCGCTCACAGTAATCTCCCACACACAGTAATCTCCCATGCACAGTAATCTCCCGTGCACAGTAATCTCCCATGCACAGTAATATCCCGCACACAGTAAGCTGCCATGCACGGTAATCCCCCGCACACGGTAATCCCCCGCACACAGTAATCTCCCATGCATGGTAATCCCCCTCGCATGGTAATCCCCCGCATACAGTAATCTCCCACGCACAGTAATCTCACACACACGGTAATCTCCTGCGCAAAGTAATCTCCTGCAAACTCTATTCTCCCACGCACAGTAATCTCCCACACACAGTAATCTCCCGCACACAGTAATCTCCCAGACACACTATTCTCCCGCACACAGTAATCTCCCTCGCACAGTAATCTCCCAGACACACTATTCTGCCGCGCACAATAATCTCCCGCACACAGTAATCTCCCGCAAACACTATTCTCCCACGCACGGTAATCTCCCGCGCGTTACAATCTCCCACGCACAGTAATCTCCCATGAACAGTAATCTCCCACGCACAGTGATCTCCTCCACACAGCAATCTCCCGCGCACAGTAATCTCCTGTGCAAAGTAATCTCCCGAACACAGTAATCTCCCACACACACGATTCTCCCGCGCACAGTAATCTCCCACGCACAGTAATTTCCCATGCACAGTAATCTCCCATACACACTATTCTCGCATGCACAGTAATCTCCGGCAACCACTATTCTCCCGCGCACAGTAATCTCCCGCAAACACTAGTCTCCCGTGCACGGTAATCTCCCGCGCACAGTAATCTCCCGCAAACACTATTCTCCCGTGCACGGTAATGCCCCACGCACAGCAATCTCCTGCACACACTATTCTCCCATGCACAGTAATCCCTAGCGCACAGTAATCTCCCACACATGGTAATCTACTCCACACATGGTAATCTACTGCACACAGTAATCTCCCACACACAGTAATCTCCCACGCACGGTAATCTCTACCACACGGTAATTTCCTTCGCACAGTAATCTTCCAGACACAGAAATCTCCACCACACGGTTATCTCCTGTGCACAGTAATCTCCCGCGCACAGTAATCTCCAACACACAGTAGTCTCAAACACAATGTAATCTCCCACGCATGGTAATCTCCCCCACACGGTAATCTCCCATGCACGGTAATCTCCCGTGCACAGTAATCTCCCGCACACGGTAATCTCCCATGCACAGTTATCTCCTGCGCACGGTAATCTCCCACAAACAGTAATCTACCGCGCAAAGTAATCTCCCGTGCACGTTAATCACCCGCACACAGTAATCTCCCGAACACAGTAATCTCCCGCACACAGTAATCTCCAATGCACAGTAATTTCCCGTGCATAGTACTCTCCCATGCACAGTAATCTCCCGCACACAGTAATCTCCCATGCACGGTAATCCCCCGCGCACGGTAATCTCCTGCGCACAGCATTCTCCCGCGCACAGTAATCTCCCGCTCACGGTAATCTCCCGCACACGGTAATCTCCCGCACACGGTAATCTCCCACACACAGTAATCTCTCACACACGGTAAACTCCCGCACACAGTAATCTCCTTCACACGGTAAACTCCTGCACATAGTAATCTCCCACACAAAGTAATCTCCCACATACGGTAATCTCCCGTGCACAGTAATCTCCCAAGCACAGTAATCTCCCGTGCACAGTAATCTCCCACTCACGGTAATCTCCCACACACAGTAATCTCCCGCACACAGTAATCTCCCGCACACAGTAATCTCCCGCACACGGTAATCTCCCATGCACAGTAATCTCCCGCGCAAAATAATCTCCCATGCACAGTAATCTCCCATGCACAGTAATCTCATCCGAACAGCAATCTCCCGTGCGCAGTAATCTCCCGCGCACGGTAATCTCCCGTGCACAGTAATCTCGCACGCACGGTAATCTCCCACGCACAGTAATCTCCTCTGCACAGAAATCTCCTGCGCACGGTAATCTCCCATGCACAGTAATCTCCCGTGCACAGTAACCTCCCGCGCATGGTAATATCCCGTGCACAGTTATCTCTCGTGCACAGTAATCTCCCACACACGGTAATCTCCCGTGCACAGTAATCTCCCACGCACGGTAATCTCCCGTACACAGTAATCTCCCATACACGGTAATCTCCCTCACACAGTAATCTCCCTCACACAGTAATCTCCCACAAACAGTAATCTCCCATGCACAGCAATCTCCCACACACAGTAATCTCCGACACACAGTAATCTCCCGCGCACAGTAATCTCCTGCACACAGTAATCTCCCGTGCACAGTAATCTCCCACGCACGGTAATCTCTCACACTCGGTAATCTCCCACACACGGTAATCTCCCGTGCACGGTAATCTCACAAGCACGGTAATCTCCCACACACGGTAATCTCCCACACACAGTAATCTCCCATGCATGGTAATCTCCCACGCATGGTAATCTCACACGCACAGTAATCTCCCAAGCACAGTAATCTCCCAAATGCGGTAATCTCCCACTCACAGTAATCTCCCGTGCACAGTAATCTCCCGGGCGCAGCAATCTCCCGTGCACAGTAATCACCCGCGCACAGTAATCTCCCACACACAGCAATCTCCCACACACGGCAATCTCCCGTGCACAGTAATCTCCTGCACACGGTAATCTCCCGCTCACGCTAATCTCCCATTCAGAGTTATCTTCCGTGCACAGTAATCGCCCGCACACAGTAATCTCCCACAAACAGTAATCTCCCGTGCATGGTAATCTCCCGCGTACGGTAATCTCCTGCGCACAGTAATCTCCCGCACACTGTAATCTCCCAAGCACGGTAATCTCCCGTGTGCAGTAATCTCCCATGCACCGTAATCTCCCACAAACAGTAATCTCCCGTGCACAGCAATCTCCCACACACAGTAATCTCACACGAACAGTAATCTCCCGCGCACAGTACCTCCCGTGCACAGTAATCTCCCGCAAACAGTAATCTCTCACACAAGGTAAACTCCCATGCATGGTAATCTCCCACACACAGTAATCTGCCGCGCACGGTAATCTCCTGTGCACGGTAATCTCCCACGCACAGCAATCTCCTGCACACACTATTCTCCCATGCACAGTAATCCCCAGCGCACAGTAATCTCCCACACATGGTAATCTACCGCACACAGTAATCTCCCACACACAGTAATCTCCCACACACAGTAATCTCCCGCGCACGGTAATCTCCACCACACGGTAATCTCCTGCGCACAGTAATCTGCCACACACAGAAATCTCCACCACACGGTAATCTCCTGTGCACAGTAATCTCCTGCGCACAGTAATCTCCCACACACAGTAATCTCCCAAGCCCGGTAATCTCCCCCACACGGTAATCTCCTGCACACAATAATCTCCCACACACAGTAATCTCCCACGCACAGTAATCTCACACACACAGTAATCTCTCGCACACAGTAATCTCCCACGCACGGTAATCTCCCGTGAATGGAAATCTCCCGCGCACAGTAATCTCCCGTGCACAGTAATCTCCCACACACAGTAATCTCCTGTGCATGGTAATCTCCCGCACACAGTAATCTCCCATGCAGGGTAATCTCCCGCGCACATTAATCTCCCACGCACAGTAATCTCCCGTGCACGGTAATCTCCCAAGCACGGTAATCTCCCACGCACGGTAATCTCCCGCACACAGTAATCTCCTACACAAAGTAATCTCCCATACACGGTAATCTCCCTCACACAGTAATCTCCCTCACACAGTAATCTCCCACAAACAGTAATCTCCCATGCACAGCAATCTCCCACACACAGTAATCTCCGACACACAGTAATCTCCCGCGCACAGTAATCTCCTGCACACAGTAATCTCCCGTGCACAGTAATCTCCCACGCACGGTAATCTCTCACACACGGTAATCTCCCACACACGGTAATCTCCCGTGCACGGTAATCTCACAAGCACGGTAATCTCCCGGGCACGGTAATCTCCCACACACAGTAATCTCCCATGCATGGTAATCTCCCACGCATGGTAATCTCACACGCACAGTAATCTCCCAAGCACAGTAATCTCCCAAATGCGGTAATCTCCCACTCACAGTAATCTCCCGTGCACAGTAATCTCCCGGGCGCAGCAATCTCCTGAGCACAGTAATCACCCGCGCACAGTAATCTCCCACACACAGCAATCTCCCACACACGGCAATCTACCGTGCACAGTAATCTCCCGCACACGGTAATCTCCCGCTCACGCTAATCTCCCATTCAGAGTTATCTTCCGTGCACAGTAATCGCCCACACACAGTAATCTCCCACAAACAGTAATCTCCCGTGCACGGTAATCTCCCGCGTACGGTAATCTCCTGCGCACAGTAATCTCCCGCACACTGTAATCTCCCAAGCACGGTAATCTCCCGTGTGCAGTAATCTCCCATGCACCGTAATCTCCCACAAACAGTAATCTCCCGTGCACAGCAATCTCCCACACACAGTAATCTCACACGAACAGTAATCTCCCGCGCACAGTACCTCCCGTGCACAGTAATCTCCCGCAAACAGTAATCTCTCACACACGGTAAACTCCCATGCATGGTAATCTCCCACACACGGTAATCTGCCGCGCACGGTAATCTTCTGTGCACGGTAATCTCCCACGCACAGCAATCTCCTGCACACACTATTCTCCCATGCACAGTAATCCCCAGCGCACAGTAATCTCCCACACATGGTAATCTACCGCACACGGTAATCTACCGCACACAGTAATCTCCCACACACAGTAATCTCCCACACACAGTAATCTCCCGCGCACGGTAATCTCCACCACACGGTAATCTCCTGCGCACAGTAATCTGCCACACACAGAAATCTCCACCACACGGTAATCTCCTGTGCACAGTAATCTCCTGCGCACAGTAATCTCCCACACACAGTAATCTCCCAAGCCCGGTAATCTCCCCCACACGGTAATCTCCTGCACACAATAATCTCCCACACACAGTAATCTCCCACGCACAGTAATCTCACACACACAGTAATCTCTCGCACACAGTAATCTCCCACGCACGGTAATCTCCCGTGAATGGAAATCTCCCGCGCACAGTAATCTCCCGTGCACAGTAATCTCCCACACACAGTAATCTCCTGTGCACGGTAATCTCCCGCACACAGTAATCTCCCATGCAGGGTAATCTCCCGCGTACATTAATCTCCCGCGCACGGTAATCTCCTGTGCACGGTAATCTCCCCAGCACGGTAATCTCTCATGCACGGTAATCTCCCGCGCACAATAATCTCCCGCACACGGTAATCTCCCATGCACAGTAATCTCCCACGCACGGTAATCTCCACCACACGGTAATCTCCTGCGCACAGTAATCAGCCACACACAGAAATCTCCACCACACGGTAATCTCCTGTGCACAGTAATCTCCTGCGCACAGTAATCTCCCACACACAGTAATCTCCCAAGCCCGGTAATCTCCCCCACACGGTAATCTCCTGCACACAATAATCTCCCACACACAGTAATCTCCCACGCACAGTAATCTCACACACACAGTAATCTCTCGCACACAGTAATCTCCCACGCACGGTAATCTCCCGCGCACAGTAATCTCCCGCGCACAGTAATCTCCCACACACAGTAATCTCCTGTGCACGGTAATCTCCCGCACACAGTAATCTCCCATGCAGGGTAATCTCCCGCGTACATTAATCTCCCACGCAAAAGTAATCTCCCGTGCACGGTAATCTCCCAAGCACGGTAATCTCCCGCGCACGGTAATCTCCCGCACACAGTAATCTCCTACACAAAGTAATCTCCCACACACGGTAATCTCCCATGCACAGTAATCTCCCGCGCACAGTAATCTCCCGCGCACAGTAATCTCCCGCTCACGGTATTCTCCCACACACGGTAAACTCCCGCACACGGTAATCTCCCGCACACAGTAATTTCCCACACACGGTAATCTCCCATGCACAGTAATCTCCCACGCAAAGTAATCTCCCGCACACAGTAATCTCCCAGACAAACTATTCTCCCGTGCACAGTAATCTCCCGCACACAGTAATCTCCCACACACACGATTCTCCCGCGCACAGTAATCTCCCACGCACAGTAATTTCCCATGCACAGTAATCTCCCATACACACTATTCTCGCATGCACAGTAATCTCCGGCACACAGTAATCTCCCAGACAAACTATTCTCCCGTGCACAGTAATCTCCCGAACACAGTAATCTCCCACACACACGATTCTCCCGCGCACAGTAATCTCCCACGCACAGTAATTTCCCATGCACAGTAATCTCCCATACACACTATTCTCGCATGCACAGTAATCTCCGGCAACCACTATTCTCCCGCGCACAGTAATCTCCCGCAAACACTAGTCTCCCGTGCACGGTAATCTCCCGCGCACAGTAATCTCCCGCAAACACTATTCTCCCGTGCACGGTAATGCCCCACGCACAGCAATCTCCTGCACACACTATTCTCCCATGCACAGTAATCCCTAGCGCACAGTAATCTCCCACACATGGTAATCTACTCCACACATGGTAATCTACTGCACACAGTAATCTCCCACACACAGTAATCTCCCACGCACGGTAATCTCTACCACACGGTAATTTCCTTCGCACAGTAATCTTCCAGACACAGAAATCTCCACCACACGGTTATCTCCTGTGCACAGTAATCTCCCGCGCACAGTAATCTCCAACACACAGTAGTCTCAAACACAATGTAATCTCCCACGCATGGTAATCTCCCCCACACGGTAATCTCCCATGCACGGTAATCTCCCGTGCACAGTAATCTCCCGCACACGGTAATCTCCCATGCACAGTTATCTCCTGCGCACGGTAATCTCCCACAAACAGTAATCTACCGCGCAAAGTAATCTCCCGTGCACGTTAATCACCCGCACACAGTAATCTCCCGAACACAGTAATCTCCCGCACACAGTAATCTCCAATGCACAGTAATTTCCCGTGCATAGTACTCTCCCATGCACAGTAATCTCCCGCACACAGTAATCTCCCATGCACGGTAATCCCCCGCGCACGGTAATCTCCTGCGCACAGCATTCTCCCGCGCACAGTAATCTCCCGCTCACGGTAATCTCCCGCACACGGTAATCTCCCGCACACGGTAATCTCCCACACACAGTAATCTCTCACACACGGTAAACTCCCGCACACAGTAATCTCCTTCACACGGTAAACTCCTGCACATAGTAATCTCCCACACAAAGTAATCTCCCACATACGGTAATCTCCCGTGCACAGTAATCTCCCAAGCACAGTAATCTCCCGTGCACAGTAATCTCCCACTCACGGTAATCTCCCACACACAGTAATCTCCCGCACACAGTAATCTCCCGCACACAGTAATCTCCCGCACACGGTAATCTCCCATGCACAGTAATCTCCCGCGCAAAATAATCTCCCATGCACAGTAATCTCCCATGCACAGTAATCTCATCCGAACAGCAATCTCCCGTGCACAGTAATCTCCCGCGCACGGTAATCTCCCGTGCACAGTAATCTCGCACGCACGGTAATCTCCCACGCACAGTAATCTCCTCTGCACAGAAATCTCCTGCGCACGGTAATCTCCCATGCACAGTAATCTCCCGTGCACAGTAACCTCCCGCGCATGGTAATATCCCGTGCACAGTTATCTCTCGTGCACAGTAATCTCCCACACACGGTAATCTCCCGTGCACAGTAATCTCCCACGCACGGTAATCTCCCGTACACAGTAATCTCCCATACACGGTAATCTCCCTCACACAGTAATCTCCCTCACACAGTAATCTCCCACAAACAGTAATCTCCCATGCACAGCAATCTCCCACACACAGTAATCTCCGACTCACAGTAATCTCCCGCGCACAGTAATCTCCTGCTCACAGTAATCTCCCGTGCACAGTAATCTCCCACGCACGGTAATCTCTCACACTCGGTAATCTCCCACACACGGTAATCTCCCGTGCACGGTAATCTCACAAGCACGGTAATCTCCCACACACGGTAATCTCCCACACACAGTAATCTCCCATGCATGGTAATCTCCCACGCATGGTAATCTCACACGCACAGTAATCTCCCAAGCACAGTAATCTCCCAAATGCGGTAATCTCCCACTCACAGTAATCTCCCGTGCACAGTAATCTCCCGGGCGCAGCAATCTCCCGTGCACAGTAATCACCCGCGCACAGTAATCTCCCACACACAGCAATCTCCC
This sequence comes from Carcharodon carcharias, assembly GCF_017639515.1. NCBI lineage: Eukaryota > Metazoa > Chordata > Chondrichthyes > Lamniformes > Lamnidae > Carcharodon > Carcharodon carcharias. The sequence continues at coordinate 93,721,500 of NC_054481.1, forward strand.
ACACACGGCAATCTCCCGTGCACAGTAATCTCCTGCACACGGTAATCTCCCGCTCACGCTAATCTCCCATTCAGAGTTATCTTCCGTGCACAGTAATCGCCCGCACACAGTAATCTCCCACAAACAGTAATCTCCCGTGCATGGTAATCTCCCGCGTACGGTAATCTCCTGCGCACAGTAATCTCCCGCACACTGTAATCTCCCAAGCACGGTAATCTCCCGTGTGCAGTAATCTCCCATGCACCGTAATCTCCCACAAACAGTAATCTCCCGTGCACAGCAATCTCCCACACACAGTAATCTCACACGAACAGTAATCTCCCGCGCACAGTACCTCCCGTGCACAGTAATCTCCCGCAAACAGTAATCTCTCACACAAGGTAAACTCCCATGCATGGTAATCTCCCACACACAGTAATCTGCCGCGCACGGTAATCTCCTGTGCACGGTAATCTCCCACGCACAGCAATCTCCTGCACACACTATTCTCCCATGCACAGTAATCCCCAGCGCACAGTAATCTCCCACACATGGTAATCTACCGCACACAGTAATCTCCCACACACAGTAATCTCCCACACACAGTAATCTCCCGCGCACGGTAATCTCCACCACACGGTAATCTCCTGCGCACAGTAATCTGCCACACACAGAAATCTCCACCACACGGTAATCTCCTGTGCACAGTAATCTCCTGCGCACAGTAATCTCCCACACACAGTAATCTCCCAAGCCCGGTAATCTCCCCCACACGGTAATCTCCTGCACACAATAATCTCCCACACACAGTAATCTCCCACGCACAGTAATCTCACACACACAGTAATCTCTCGCACACAGTAATCTCCCACGCACGGTAATCTTCCGTGAATGGAAATCTCCCGCGCACAGTAATCTCCCGTGCACAGTAATCTCCCACACACAGTAATCTCCTGTGCATGGTAATCTCCCGCACACAGTAATCTCCCATGCAGGGTAATCTCCCGCGCACATTAATCTCCCACGCACAGTAATCTCCCGTGCACGGTAATCTCCCAAGCACGGTAATCTCCCACGCACGGTAATCTCCCGCACACAGTAATCTCCTACACAAAGTAATCTCCCATACACGGTAATCTCCCTCACACAGTAATCTCCCTCACACAGTAATCTCCCACAAACAGTAATCTCCCATGCACAGCAATCTCCCACACACAGTAATCTCCGACACACAGTAATCTCCCGCGCACAGTAATCTCCTGCACACAGTAATCTCCCGTGCACAGTAATCTCCCACGCACGGTAATCTCTCACACACGGTAATCTCCCACACACGGTAATCTCCCGTGCACGGTAATCTCACAAGCACGGTAATCTCCCGGGCACGGTAATCTCCCACACACAGTAATCTCCCATGCATGGTAATCTCCCACGCATGGTAATCTCACACGCACAGTAATCTCCCAAGCACAGTAATCTCCCAAATGCGGTAATCTCCCACTCACAGTAATCTCCCGTGCACAGTAATCTCCCGGGCGCAGCAATCTCCTGAGCACAGTAATCACCCGCGCACAGTAATCTCCCACACACAGCAATCTCCCACACACGGCAATCTACCGTGCACAGTAATCTCCCGCACACGGTAATCTCCCGCTCACGCTAATCTCCCATTCAGAGTTATCTTCCGTGCACAGTAATCGCCCACACACAGTAATCTCCCACAAACAGTAATCTCCCGTGCACGGTAATCTCCCGCGTACGGTAATCTCCTGCGCACAGTAATCTCCCGCACACTGTAATCTCCCAAGCACGGTAATCTCCCGTGTGCAGTAATCTCCCATGCACCGTAATCTCCCACAAACAGTAATCTCCCGTGCACAGCAATCTCCCACACACAGTAATCTCACACGAACAGTAATCTCCCGCGCACAGTACCTCCCGTGCACAGTAATCTCCCGCAAACAGTAATCTCTCACACACGGTAAACTCCCATGCATGGTAATCTCCCACACACGGTAATCTGCCGCGCACGGTAATCTTCTGTGCACGGTAATCTCCCACGCACAGCAATCTCCTGCACACACTATTCTCCCATGCACAGTAATCCCCAGCGCACAGTAATCTCCCACACATGGTAATCTACCGCACACGGTAATCTACCGCACACAGTAATCTCCCACACACAGTAATCTCCCACACACAGTAATCTCCCGCGCACGGTAATCTCCACCACACGGTAATCTCCTGCGCACAGTAATCTGCCACACACAGAAATCTCCACCACACAGTAATCTCCTGTGCACAGTAATCTCCTGCGCACAGTAATCTCCCACACACAGTAATCTCCCAAGCCCGGTAATCTCCCCCACACGGTAATCTCCTGCACACAATAATCTCCCACACACAGTAATCTCCCACGCACAGTAATCTCACACACACAGTAATCTCTCGCACACAGTAATCTCCCACGCACGGTAATCTCCCGTGAATGGAAATCTCCCGCGCACAGTAATCTCCCGTGCACAGTAATCTCCCACACACAGTAATCTCCTGTGCACGGTAATCTCCCGCACACAGTAATCTCCCATGCAGGGTAATCTCCCGCGTACATTAATCTCCCGCGCACGGTAATCTCCTGTGCACGGTAATCTCCCCAGCACGGTAATCTCTCATGCACGGTAATCTCCCGCGCACAATAATCTCCCGCACACGGTAATCTCCCATGCACAGTAATCTCCCACGCACGGTAATCTCCACCACACGGTAATCTCCTGCGCACAGTAATCAGCCACACACAGAAATCTCCACCACACGGTAATCTCCTGTGCACAGTAATCTCCTGCGCACAGTAATCTCCCACACACAGTAATCTCCCAAGCCCGGTAATCTCCCCCACACGGTAATCTCCTGCACACAATAATCTCCCACACACAGTAATCTCCCACGCACAGTAATCTCACACACACAGTAATCTCTCGCACACAGTAATCTCCCACGCACGGTAATCTCCCGCGCACAGTAATCTCCCGCGCACAGTAATCTCCCACACACAGTAATCTCCAGTGCACGGTAATCTCCCGCACACAGTAATCTCCCATGCAGGGTAATCTCCCGCGTACATTAATCTCCCACGCAAAAGTAATCTCCCGTGCACGGTAATCTCCCAAGCACGGTAATCTCCCGCGCACGGTAATCTCCCGCACACAGTAATCTCCTACACAAAGTAATCTCCCACACACGGTAATCTCCCATGCACAGTAATCTCCCGCGCACAGTAATCTCCCGCGCACAGTAATCTCCCGCTCACGGTATTCTCCCACACACGGTAAACTCCCGCACACGGTAATCTCCCGCACACAGTAATTTCCCACACACGGTAATCTCCCATGCACAGTAATCTCCCACGCAAAGTAATCTCCCGCACACAGTAATCTCCCAGACAAACTATTCTCCCGTGCACAGTAATCTCCCGCACACAGTAATCTCCAGCACACAGTAATCTCCTGCGCAAAGTAATCTCCCGAACACAGTAATCTCCCACACACACGATTCTCCTGCAAACAGTAATCTCCCATGCACAGTAATTTCCCTTGCACAGTAATCTCCCATACACACTATTCTCCCACGCACAGTAATCTCCGGCAAACACTATTCTTCCGCGCACGGTAATCTCCCATGCACAGTAATCTCCCGCAAACACTATTCTCCCACGCACGGTAATCTCTCGCGCATAACAATCTCCCATGCATACTCTGCCACGCACGGTAATTTCCAATGCACAGTAATCTCCCACGCACAGTAATCTCCCAAATGCCGTAATCTCCCACACACGGTAATCTCCCACGCACAGTAATCTCCCGCGCAAGGTAATCTCCCACGCACAGTAATCTCCCGTGCACAGTAATCTCCCGTGCATGGTAATCTCCCATGCACACCAATCTCCTGCACACATTATTCTCCCATGCACAGTAATCCCCAGCGCACAGTAATTTCCAACACACGGTAATCTACCGCACACAGTAATCTCCCACACACAGTAATCTCCCACACACAGTAATCTCCCGCGCACGGTAATCTCCACCACATGGTAATCTCCTGCGCACAGAAATCTGCCACACACAGAAATCTCCCCCACATGGTAATCTCCTGTGAACAGTAATCTCCCACACATAGTAATCTCCTCCGCACAGCAATCTCCCATGCACAGTAATCTCCCGTGCACAGTAATCTCCCGTGCACGGAATCTCCCATACACAGAAATCTCCCATGCACAGTAATCTCCCACACAGTAATCTCCCGTGCACGGTAATTTCCCACAAACAGTAATCTCCCGTGCTGGGTAATCTCCTCCGCACATTAATCTCCCGCGCACAGTAATCTCCTGTGCACGGTAATCTCCCCAGCACGGTAATCTCTCATGCACGGTAATCTCCCGCGCACAATAATCTCCCACACACGGTAATCTCCCATGCACAGTAATCTCCCACGCACAGTAATCTCCCATGCACAGTAATCTCCCGTGCACGGTAATCCCCCGCACACAGTAATCTCCTGCACACAGTAATCTCCTGCACACAGTAATCTCCCACAAACAGTAATCTCCCATGCACAGTAATCTCCCGTGCACAGTAATCTCCCAAGCACAGTAATCTCCCGCACACAGTAATCTCCCATGCATGGTAATCCCCCGTGCACGGTAATCCCCCGCACACAGTAATCTCCCACGCACAGTAATCTCACACACACGGTAATCTGCTGCACAAAGTAATCTCCTGCAAACTCTATTCTCCCATGCACAGTAATCTCCCACACACAGTAATCTCCCGTGCACAGTAATCTCCCAGACACACTATTCTCCCGCACACAGTAATCTCCCGCACACAGTAATCTCCCACACACAGTAAACTCCCACGCACAGTAATCTCCCACACACAGTAATCTCCTGTGCACAACAATCTCCCACACACAGTAACCTCCTGTGAACAGTAATCTCCCACACACAGTAATCTCCTCCGCAGAGCAATCTCCCATGCACAGTAATCTCCCATGCTCAGTAGTCTCCCGTGCACGGAATCTCCCATGCACAGTAATCTCCCGTGCACAGTAATCTCCCACACACAGTAATCTCCCAGACACACTATTCTGCCGCGCACAGTAATCTCCCGCGCGTTACAATCTCCCACGCACAGTAATCTCCCATGAACAGTAATCTCCCACGCACAGTGATCTCCTCCACACAGCAATCTCCCGCACACAGTAATCTCCTGTGCAAAGTAATCTCCCGAACACAGTAGTCTCCCACACACACGATTCTCCCGCGCACAGTAATCTCCCACGCACAGTAATTTCCCATGCACAGTAATCTCCCATACACACTATTCTCGCATGCACAGTAATCTCCGGCAACCACTATTCTCCCGCGCACAGTAATCTCCCGCAAACACTAGTCTCCCGTGCACGGTAATCTCCCGCGCACAGTAATCTCCCGCAAACACTATTCTCCCGTGCACGGTAATGCCCCACGCACAGCAATCTCCTGCACACACTATTCTCCCATGCACAGTAATCCCTAGCGCACAGTAATCTCCCACACATGGTAATCTACTGCACACAGTAATCTCCCACACACAGTAATCTCCCGCGCACGGTAATCTCCACCACACGGTAATTTCCTTCGCACAGTAATCTTCCAGACACAGAAATCTCCACCACACGGTTATCTCCTGTGCACAGTAATCTCCCGCGCACAGTAATCTCCAACACACAGTAGTCTCAAACACAATGTAATCTCCCACGCATGGTAATCTCCCCCACACGGTAATCTCCCATGCACGGTAATCTCCCGTGCACAATAATCTCCCGCACACGGTAATCTCCCATGCACAGTTATCTCCTGCGCACGGTAATCTCCCACAAACAGTAATCTACCGCGCAAAGTAATCTCCCGTGCACGTTAATCACCTGCACACAGTAATCTCCCGAACACAGTAATCTCCCGCACACAGTAATCTCCCATGCACAGTAATCTCCCGTGCATAGTAATCTCCCATGCACAGTAATCTCCCGCACACAGTAATCTCCCATGCACGGTAATCCCCCGCGCACGGTAATCTCCTGCGCACAGCTTTCTCCCACGCACAGTAATCTCCCGCACACGGTAATCTCCCGCACACGGTAATCTCCCACACACGGTAAACTCCTGCACATAGTAATCTCCCACACAAAGTAATCTCCCACATACGGTATTCTCCCGTGCACAGTAATCTCCCAAGCACAGTAATCTCCCGTGCACAGTAATCTCCCGCTCACGGTAAGCTCCCACACACAGTAATCTCCCGCACACAGTAATCTCCCGCACACAGTAATCTCCCGCACACAGTAATCTCCCGCACACGGTAATCTCCCATGCACAATAATCTCCCGCGCAAAATAATCTCCCATGCACAGTAATCTCCCATGCACAGTAATCTCCCATGCACAGTAATCTCATCCGAACAGCAATCTCCCGTGCACAGTAATCTCCCGCGCACGGTAATCTCCCGTGCACAGTAATCTCGCACGCACGGTAATCTCCCACGCACAGTAATCTCCTCTGCACAGAAATCTCCTGTGCACGGTAATCTCCCATGCACAGTAATCTCCCGTGCACAGTAACCTCCCGCGCATGGTAATATCCCGTGCACAGTAATCTCTCGTGCACAGTAATCTCCCACACACGGTAATCTCCCGTGCACAGTAATCTCCCACGCACGGTAATCTCCCATACACGGTAATCTCCCTCACACAGTAATCTCCCTCACACAGTAATCTCCCACAAACAGTAATCTCCCATGCACAGCAATCTCCCACACACAGTAATCTCCGACACACAGTAATCACCCGCGCACAGTAATCTCCCACACACATCAATCTCCTACACACGGCAATCTCCCGTGCACAGTAATCTCCCGCACACGGTAATCTCCCGCTCACGCTAATCTCCCATTCAGAGTTATCTTCCGTGCACAGTAATCGCCCGCACACAGTAATCTCCCACAAACAGTAATCTCCCGTGTACGGTAATCTCCCGCGTACGGTAATCTCCTGCACACAGTAATCTCCCGCACACTGTAATCTCCCAAGCACGGTAATCTCCCGTGTGCAGTAATCTCCCATGCACCGTAATCTCCCACAAACAGTAATCTCCCATGCACAGTAATCTCCCATGCTCAGTAGTCTCCCGTGCACGGAATCTCCCATGCACAGTAATCTCCCGTGCACAGTAATCTCCCACACACAGTAATCTCCCAGACACACTATTCTGCCGCGCACAGTAATCTCCCGCGCGTTACAATCTCCCACGCACAGTAATCTCCCATGAACAGTAATCTCCCACGCACAGTGATCTCCTCCACACAGCAATCTCCCGCGCACAGTAATCTCCTGTGCAAAGTAATCTCCCGAACACAGTAATCTCCCACACACACGATTCTCCCGCGCACAGTAATCTCCCACGCACAGTAATTTCCCATGCACAGTAATCTCCCATACACACTATTCTCGCATGCACAGTAATCTCCGGCAACCACTATTCTCCCGCGCACAGTAATCTCCCGCAAACACTAGTCTCCCGTGCACGGTAATCTCCCGCGCACAGTAATCTCCCGCAAACACTATTCTCCCGTGCACAGTAATGCCCCACGCACAGCAATCTCCTGCACACACTATTCTCCCATGCACAGTAATCCCTAGCGCACAGTAATCTCCCACACATGGTAATCTACTGCACACAGTAATCTCCCACACACAGTAATCTCCCGCGCACGGTAATCTCCACCACACGGTAATTTCCTTCGCACAGTAATCTTCCAGACACAGAAATCTCCACCACACGGTTATCTCCTGTGCACAGTAATCTCCCGCGCACAGTAATCTCCAACACACAGTAGTCTCAAACACAATGTAATCTCCCACGCATGGTAATCTCCCCCACACGGTAATCTCCCATGCACGGTAATCTCCCGTGCACAATAATCTCCCGCACACGGTAATCTCCCATGCACAGTTATCTCCTGCGCACGGTAATCTCCCACAAACAGTAATCTACCGCGCAAAGTAATCTCCCGTGCACGTTAATCACCTGCACACAGTAATCTCCCGAACACAGTAATCTCCCGCACACAGTAATCTCCCATGCACAGTAATCTCCCGTGCATAGTAATCTCCCATGCACAGTAATCTCCCGCACACAGTAATCTCCCATGCACGGTAATCCCCCGCGCACGGTAATCTCCTGCGCACAGCATTCTCCCACGCACAGTAATCTCCCGCTCACGGTAATCTCCCGCACACGGTAATCTCCCACACACGGTAAACTCCTGCACATAGTAATCTCCCACACAAAGTAATCTCCCACATACGGTATTCTCCCGTGCACAGTAATCTCCCAAGCACAGTAATCTCCCGTGCACAGTAATCTCCCGCTCACGGTAATCTCCCACACACAGTAATCTCCCGCACACAGTAATCTCCCGCACACAGTAATCTCCCGCACACGGTAATCTCCCATGCACAGTAATCTCCCGCGCAAAATAATCTCCCATGCACAGTAATCTCCCATGCACAGTAATCTCATCCGAACAGCAATCTCCCGTGCACAGTAATCTCCCGCGCACGGTAATCTCCCGTGCACAGTAATCTCGCACGCACGGTAATCTCCCACGCACAGTAATCTCCTCTGCACAGAAATCTCCTGTGCACGGTAATCTCCCATGCACAGTAATCTCCCGTGCACAGTAACCTCCCGCGCATGGTAATATCCCGTGCACAGTAATCTCTCGTGCACAGTAATCTCCCACACACGGTAATCTCCCGTGCACAGTAATCTCCCACGCACGGTAATCTCCCATACACGGTAATCTCCCTCACACAGTAATCTCCCTCACACAGTAATCTCCCACAAACAGTAATCTCCCATGCACAGCAATCTCCCACACACAGTAATCTCCAACACACAGTAATCACCCGCGCACAGTAATCTCCCACACACATCAATCTCCTACACACGGCAATCTCCCGTGCACAGTAATCTCCCGCACACGGTAATCTCCCGCTCACGCTAATCTCCCATTCAGAGTTATCTTCCGTGCACAGTAATCGCCCGCACACAGTAATCTCCCACAAACAGTAATCTCCCGTGTACGGTAATCTCCCGCGTACGGTAATCTCCTGCGCACAGTAATCTCCCGCACACTGTAATCTCCCAAGCACGGTAATCTCCCGTGTGCAGTAATCTACCATGCACCGTAATCTCCCACAAACAGTAATCTCCCGTGCACAGCAATCTCCCACACACAGTAATCTCACACGAACAGTAATCTCCCGCGCACAGTACCTCCCGTGCACAGTAATCTCCCGCAAACAGTAATCTCTCACACACGGTAAACTCCCATGCATGGTAATCTCCCACACACGGTAATCTGCCGCGCACAGTAATCTCCTGTGCACGGTAATCTCCCACGCACAGCAATCTCCTGCACACACTATTCTCCCATGCACAGTAATCCCCAGCGCACAGTAATCTCCCACACATGGTAATCTACTGCACACAGTAATCTCCCACACACAGTAATCTCCCACACACAGTAATCTCCCGCGCACGGTAATCTCCACCACACGGTAATCTCCTGCACACAGTAATCTGCCACACACAGAAATCTCCACCACACGGTAATCTCCTGTGCACAGTAATCTGCTGCGCACAGTAATCTCCCACACACAGTAATCTCCCAAGCCCGGTAATCTCCCCCACACGGTAATCTCCTGCACACAATAATCTCCCACACACAGTAATCTCCCACGCACAGTAATCTCCCACACACAGTAATCTCTCGCACACAGTAATCTCCCACGCACGGTAATCTCCCGTGATTGGAAATCTCCCGCGCACAGTAATCTCCCGTGCACAGTAATCTCCCATGCACAGTAATCTCCCGCTCACGGTAATCTCCCACACACAGTAATCTCCCGCACACAGTAATCTCCCGCACACAGTAATCTCCCGCACACGGTAATCTCCCATGCACAGTAATCTCCCGCGCAAAATAATCTCCCATGCACAGTAATCTCCCATGCACAGTAATCTCATCCGAACAGCAATCTCCCGTGCACAGTAATCTCCCGCGCACGGTAATCTCCCGTGCACAGTAATCTCGCACGCACGGTAATCTCCCACGCACAGTAATCTCCTCTGCACAGAAATCTCCTGTGCACGGTAATCTCCCATGCACAGTAATCTCCCGTGCACAGTAACCTCCCGCGCATGGTAATATCCCGTGCACAGTAATCTCTCGTGCACAGTAATCTCCCACACACGGTAATCTCCCGTGCACAGTAATCTCCCACGCACGGTAATCTCCCATACACGGTAATCTCCCTCACACAGTAATCTCCCTCACACAGTAATCTCCCACAAACAGTAATCTCCCATGCACAGCAATCTCCCACACACAGTAATCTCCGACACACAGTAATCACCCGCGCACAGTAATCTCCCACACACATCAATCTCCTACACACGGCAATCTCCCGTGCACAGTAATCTCCCGCACACGGTAATCTCCCGCTCACGCTAATCTCCCATTCAGAGTTATCTTCCGTGCACAGTAATCGCCCGCACACAGTAATCTCCCACAAACAGTAATCTCCCGTGTACGGTAATCTCCCGCGTACGGTAATCTCCTGCGCACAGTAATCTCCCGCACACTGTAATCTCCCAAGCACGGTAATCTCCCGTGTGCAGTAATCTCCCATGCACCGTAATCTCCCACAAACAGTAATCTCCCGTGCACAGCAATCTCCCACACACAGTAATCTCACACGAACAGTAATCTCCCGCGCACAGTACCTCCCGTGCACAGTAATCTCCCGCAAACAGTAATCTCTCACACACGGTAAACTCCCATGCATGGTAATCTCCCACACACGGTAATCTGCCGCGCACAGTAATCTCCTGTGCACGGTAATCTCCCACGCACAGCAATCTCCTGCACACACTATTCTCCCATGCACAGTAATCCCCAGCGCACAGTAATCTCCCACACATGGTAATCTACTGCACACAGTAATCTCCCACACACAGTAATCTCCCACACACAGTAATCTCCCGCGCACGGTAATCTCCACCACACGGTAATCTCCTGCACACAGTAATCTGCCACACACAGAAATCTCCACCACACGGTAATCTCCCGTGCACAGTAATCTCCTGCGCACAGTAATCTCCCACACACAGTAATCTCCCAAGCCCGGTAATCTCCCCCACACGGTAATCTCCTGCACACAATAATCTCCCACACACAGTAATCTCCCACGCACAGTAATCTCCCACACACAGTAATCTCTCGCACACAGTAATCTCCCACGCACGGTAATCTCCCGTGATTGGAAATCTCCCGCGCACAGTAATCTCCCGTGCACAGTAATCTCCTACACACAGTAATCTCCTGTGCACGGTAATCTCCCGCACACAGTAATCTCCCATGCAGGGTAATCTCCCGCGCACATTAATCTCCCACGCACAGTAATCGCCCGTGCACGGTAATCTCCCAAGCACGGTAATCTCCCGTGCACGGTAATCTCCCGCACACAGTAATCTCCTACACAAAGTAATCTCCCACACACGGTAATCTCCCATGCACAGTAATCTCCCGTGCACAGTAATCTCCCGCGCACAGTAATCTCCCGCACACGGTAATCTCATTTGCACAGTAATCTCCCACGCAAAGTAATCTCCCGCGCACAGTAATCTCCCAGACAAACTATTCTCCCGTGCACAGTAATCTCCCGCACACAGTAATCTCCAGCACACAGTAATCTCCTGCGCAAAGTAATCTCCCGAACACAGTAATCTCCCACACACACGATTCTCCTGCAAACAGTAATCTCCCATGCACAGTAATTTCCCTTGCACAGTAATCTCCCATACACACTATTCTCCCATGCACAGTAATCTCCGGCAAACACTATTCTCCCGCGCACGGTAATGTCCCGCGCACAGTAATCTCCCGCAAACACTATTCTGCCACGCACGGTAATCTCTCGCGCATAACAATCTCCCATGCATACTCTGCCAAGCACGGTAATTTCCAATGCACAGTAATCTCCCACGCACAGTAATCTCCCAAATGCGGTAATCTCCCACACACGGTAATCTCCCACGCACGGTAATCTCCCACGCACAGTAATCTCCCGCGCAAGGTAATCTCCCACGCACAGTAATCTCCCGTGCACAGTAATCTCCCGTGCACGGTAATCTCCCATGCACACCAATCTCCTGCACACATTATTCTCCCATGCACAGTAATCCCCAGCGCACAGTAATTTCCAACACACGGTAATCTACCGCACACAGTAATCTCCCACACACAGTAATCTCCCACACTCAGTAATCTCCCACGCACAGTAATCTCCCGCATGCAGTAATCTCCCACACACTGTAATCTCCCACACACGGTAATCTCCTGCGTATGGTAATCTCCCACACAAAGTAATCTCCCGCGCATGGTAATCTCCCACACACGGTAATCTCCTGCGCACAGTAATCTCCCGCATACAGTAATCTCCCGCACACAGTAATCTCCCACACACAGTAATCTCCCAAACACAGTAAATTCCCGCACACAGTAATCTCCCACACACAGTAATCTCCCCCGGCCGGTAATCTCCCACACACAGTAATCTCCCGCATATAGTAATCTGCCGCATACAGTAATCTGCCGCATACAGTAATCTCCCGCACTCAGTAATCTCCCACACACAGTAATCTCCCACACACCGCAATCTCCCAAACACATTAATCTCCCACACACAGTAATCTCCCCCGCCTGGTAATCTCCCACACACAGTAATCTCCCAAACACAGTAATTTCCCGCATACAGTAATCTCCCATGCACAGTAATCTCCCACACACAGTAATCTCCCGTGCACAGTAATCTGCCGCACACAGGAATCTCCCGCGCACAGTAATCTCCCGTGCACAGTAATCTCCTGCGCACAGTAATCTCCTGCACACGGTAATCTCCCACATACATTAATCTCCCGCACACGGTAATCTCCCACACACAGTAATTCCCGCGCACTGTAATCTTCCGCACACAGTAATCTCCCGCGCACTGTAATCTCCCACACAATGTAATCTCCCACAAACAGTAATCTCCAGTGCACAGTAATCTCCCACTCACGGTAATCTCCCGCGCACAGTAATCTCCCACACACGGCAATCTCCTGCGCACAGTAATCTGCCACACACAGAAATCTCCACCAAATGGTAATCTCCTGTGCACACTAATCTCCCGCGCACAGTAATCTCCCACGCACAGTAATCTCCCACGCACAGTAATCTCCCACACACAGTAATCTCTCGCACACAGTAATCTCCCACGCACGGTAATCTCCCGTGAAGCGAAATCTCCCGCGCACAGTAATCTCCCGTGCACAGTAATCTCCCACACACAGTAATCTGCCGCGCACGGTAATCTCCACCACACGGTAATCTCCTGCGCATAGTAATCTGCCACACACAGAAATCTCCACCACACGGTAATCTCCTGTGCACACTAATCTCCTGCGCACAGTAATCTCCCACACACATTAATCTCCCACGCACAGTAATCTCCCACACACAGTAATCTCTCGCACACAGTAATCTCCCACGCACGGTAATCTCCCGTGAAAGGAAATCTCCCGCGCACAGTAATCTCCCGTGCACAGTAATCTCCCGTGCACAGTAATCTCCCACGCACAGTAATCTCCCGTGCACGGTAATCTCCCGCACACAGTAATCTCCCGTGCAGGGTAATCTCCCAAGCACATTTATCTCCCATGCACAGTAATCTCCCGTGCATGGTAATCTCCCGCGCACGGTAATCTCCCACGCATGGTAATCTCCCGCACACGGTAATCTCCCATGCACAGTAATCTCCCACGCACGGTAATCTCCCACACACAGTAATCACCCGAGCACAGTAATCTCCCGTGCACGGAATCTCCCATGCATAGTAATCTCCCACGCACAGTAATCTCCCGCTCACGGTAATCTCCCACACACAGTAATCTCCTGCACACGGTAATCTCCCTCACACAGTAATCTCCTGCACACGGTAATCTCCCATGCACAGTAATCTCCCACGCAAAGTAATCTCCCATGCACAGTAATGTCCCGTGCACAGTAATCTCCTCCGAACAGCAATCTCCCGTACACAGCAATCTCCAGCGCACAGTAATCTCCTGTGCACTGTAATCTCCCGCGCACAGTAATCTCCCGTGCACAGTAATCTCCCGTGCACAGTAATCTCCCGTGCACAATAATCTCCCGTGCAAAGTAATCTCCCACACACAGTAATATCCCGTGCACAGTAAACTCCCGCGCACATTAATCTCCTGTGCACAGTAATCTCTCATGCACGGTAATCTCCCTTGCACAGTATGCTCTCACGCACGATAATCTCCCACGCACAGTAATCTCCTGTGCACAGTAATCTCCCACGCATGGTAATTTCCGATGCAAAGTAATCTCCTGTGCACAGTAATCTCCCGTGCACAGTAATCTCCCAAACATGGTAATCTCCTGTGCACAGTAATCTCCCACACACGGCAGTCTCCCACACACAGCAATCTACCACACACAGTAATCTCCCATGCACGGTAATCTCCCATGCACAGTAATCTCCCGTGCACAGTAATCTCCCAAACGCGGTAATCTCCCGCGCACAGTAATTTCCCACGAACAGTAATCTCCTGTGCACAGTAATCTTCCGTGCACAGCAATCTCCTGCGCACAGTAATCTCCCGTGAACGGTAATCTCCCACACACTGTAATCTCCCGCGCACAGTAATCTCCCGCACAAAGTAATCTCCCGTGCACGGCAATCTCCTACACATAGTAATCTCCCGCTCACAGTAATCTCCTGTGCACAGTAATCTCCCACACACACTAATCTCCCATGCATGGTAATCTCCCACGCACGGTAATCTCCCACGCACAGTAATCTCCCGCACACAGTAATCTCCCATGCACAGTAATCTCCCACACACAGCAATCACCCATGCACAGTAATCTCCCATGCACAGTAATCTCCCACACACGGCAATCTCCCGTGCACAGTAATCTCCCACACACGGTAAACTCCCGCACACAGTAATCTCCCACACAAAGTAATCTCCCACACATGGTAATCTCCCGTGCACAGTAATCTCCCAAGCACAGTAATCTCCCACGCACAGTAATCTCCCGCTCATGGTAATCTCCCACATACAGTAATCTCCTGCACACGGTAATATCCCACTCACGGTAAACTCCCGCACACAATAATCTCCCACTCCCGTACAAAGTAATCTCCCATGCACAGTAATTTCCCATGCACAGTAAGCTCCCATACACACTATTCTCCCGCGCACAGTAATCTCCCGCAAACACTATTCACCCACGCAGGGTAATCTCCCGCGCATAACAATCTCCCACGCACGCACGGTAATCTCCCATGCACGGTAATCTCCAATGCACAGTAATCTCCCGCGCACAGTAATCTCCCAAATGCGGTAATCTCCCACACACTGTAATCTCCCGCGCACAGTAATCTCCTGCTCACGGTAATCTCCCACGCACAGTACTCTCCCGCACACAGTAATCTCCCCCGCACAGTAATCTCCCCCGCACAGTAATCTCCCGCACAAAGTAATCTCCCACACAAAGTAATCTCCCACACAAAGTAATCTCCCACACACGGTAATCTCCCACACACGGCAATCTCCCACACACGGTAAACTCCCGCACACAGTAATCTCCCACACACGGTAAACTCCCGCACACAGTAATCTCCCACACAATGTAATCTCCCACACACAGTAATCCCCAGTGCACAGTAATCTCCCACTCACGGTAATCTCCCGCACACAGTAATCTCCCACACAAAGTAATCTCCCACACATGGTAATCTCCGAAACATGGCAATCTCCCACACACGGTAAACTCCCGCATACAGTAATCTCCCACACACGGTAAACTCCCACACACAGTAATCTCCCACACAATGTAATCTCCCACAAACAGTAATCTCCAGTGCACAGTAATCTCGCAGGCACGGTAAACTCCCGCGCACAGTAATCTCCCGTGAACGGTAATCTCCCACACACTGTAATCTCCCGCGCACAGTAATCTCCCGCACACAGTAATCTCCCGCACACAGTAATCTCCCGCACCCAGTAATCTCCCACACACAGTAATCTCCCACACACAGTAATCTCCCGTGCACGGCAATCTCCTACACACAGTAATCTCCTACACACAGTAATCTCCCGCGCACAGTAATGTCCTGTGCACAGTAATCTCCCGCGCACAGTAATCTCCCATGCACGGCAATCTCCCACGCACGGTAATCTCCCACGCACAGTAATACCCGCACACAGTAATCTCCCAAATGCGGTAATCTCCCACTCACAGTAACCTCCCACTCACAGTAACCTCCCGCTCACGGTAATCTCCCATGCACGGTAATCTCCCACGCACAGTAATCTCCCGTGCACAGTAATCTCCTCCGAACAGCAATCTCCCGTGCACAGCAATCTCCAGCGCACAGTAATCTCCTGTGCACAGTAATCTCCCGCGCACAGTAATTTCCCACGAACAGTAATCTCCTGTGCACTGTAATCTTCCATGCACAGTAATCTCGCACGCACGGTAAACTCCCGCGCACAGTAATCTCCCGTGAACGGTAATCTCCCAAGCACAGTAATCTCCCACGCACAGTAATGTCCCGCTCACGGTAATCTCCCACACACAGTAATCTCCTGCACACGGTAATCTCCCGCACACAGTAATCTCCTGCACACGGTAATCTCCCATGCACAGTAATCTCCCATGCAAAGTAATCTCCCACGCACAGTAATCTCCCGTGCACAGTAATCTCCTCCGAACAGCAATCTCCTGTGCACAGCAATCTCCAGCGCACAGTAATCTCCTGTGCACAGTAATCTCCCGTGCACAGTAATCTCCCGTGCACAATAATCTCCCGTGCAAAGTAATCTCCCACACTCAGTAATCTCCCGTGCGCAGTAATCTCCCGCGCACATTAATCTCCCGTGCACAGTAATCTCTCACGCACGGTAATCTCCCTTGCACAGTATGCTCGCACGCACGATAATCTCCCACGCAAAGTAATCTCCTGTGCACAGTAATCACCCACGCACGGTAATTTCCGATGCACAGTAATCTCCCGTGCTCAGTAATCTCCCAAACACGGTAATCTCCTGTGCACAGTAATCTCCCACACACGGCAGTCTCCCACACACAGCAAGCTACCACACACAGTAATCTCCCACGCACGGTAATCTCCCACGCACAGTAATCTCCCGTGCACAGTAATTTCCCACGAACAGTAATCTCCTGTGCACAGTAATCTTCCATGCACAGCAATCTCCCGTGCACGGTAATTTCTGATGCAAAGTAATCTCCCGTGCACAGTAATCTCCCACGCACAGTAATCTCCCACAAACGGTAATTTCCCACGCACGGTAATCTCCCGCACACAGTAATCTCCCATGCACAGTAATCTCCCGTGCACAGTAATCTCCCATGCACAGTAATCTCCCATGCACCGTAATCTCCCAAAACGGTAATCTCCCGCACACAGTAAACTCCCACGCACAGTAATCTCCCATGCACGTAATCTCACACAAACGGTAATCTCCCGTGCATGGTAATCTCCCGCACACAGTAATCTCCCGCACACAGTAATCTCCCGCACAGAGTAATCTCCCACGCACAGTAATCTCCCATGCACAGTAATCTCCCACAAATTGTAATCTCCTGCACACGTTAATCTCCCACACACAGTAGTCTCCTGCGCACAGTAATCTCCCACAAACGGTAATCTCCCGGGCATGGCAATCTCCCACACACAGTAATCTCCCATACACTATAATCTGCCATGAACAGTAATCTCCCACAAACAGTAATCTCCCGCGCACCGTAATCTCCCGTGCACAGCAATCTCCCACAAACAGTAATCTCCTGCGCTCAGTAATCTCCCATGCACAGTAATCTCCCACGCACAGTAATCTCCCATGCACAGTAATCTCCCACGCACAGTAATCTCCCATGCACAGTAATCTCCCACAAACAGTAATCTCCCGCACACAGTAATCTCCCAGGCAAAGTAAACTCCCATGCACAGTAATCTCCCAAACACGGTAATCTCTCACACATGGTAATCTCCCGTGCACGGCAATCTCCCACACACAAATATCTCCCACACATGGTAATCCCCCGCACACGGTAATCTCCCACGCATAGTAATCTCCCACAAACGGTAATCTCCCGTGCACAGTAATCTCCCACACACAGTAATCTCCCGCACACAGTAATCTCCCACGCCCAGCAATCTCCAACGCACGGTAATCACCCA
This sequence comes from Carcharodon carcharias, assembly GCF_017639515.1. Taxonomy (NCBI): domain Eukaryota; kingdom Metazoa; phylum Chordata; class Chondrichthyes; order Lamniformes; family Lamnidae; genus Carcharodon; species Carcharodon carcharias. The sequence goes on from NC_054481.1 coordinate 93,739,920, forward strand.
TGCACAGTAATCTCCCACAAACGGCAATCTCCCGCGCACGGTAATCTCCCACACACAGTAATTTCCTGCACACAGTAATCTCCCACGCCCAGTAATCTCCCACACACAGTAATCTCCCATGCACAGTAATCTCCCACAAACTGTAATCTCCCACAAACGGTAATCTCTCGCGCACGGTAATATCCCGCACACAGTAATTTCCCACACCCAGTAATCTCCCACACCCAGTAATCGCCCGCGCACAGTAATCACCCGCGCACAGTAATCTCCCATGCACAGTAATCTACCATGCACAGTAATCTCCCACAAATGGTAATCTCCCGCACATGGTAATCTCTCACGCACAGTAATCTCCTGGGCACAGTAATCTCCCACAAACGGTAATCTCCCGGGCACGGCAATCTCCCACACACAGTAATCTCCCATACACTGTAATCTCCCATGCACAGTAATCTCCCACAAACAGTAATCTCCCACGCACAGTAATCTCCCATGCACAGCAATCTCCCACAAACAGTAAACCCCTGTGCACAGTAAACTCCCATTCACAGTAATCTCCCACGCACAGTAATCTCCCATGCACAGTAATATCCCACAAACCGTAATTTCCCGCGCACATTAGTCTCCCATGCAAAGTAATCTCCCATGCACAGTAATCTCCCGCGCAAAGTAATCTCCCAAGCACGGTAATCTCCCACACACAGTAATCACCCGCGCACAGTAATCTCCCACACACGGTAATCTCCCGTGCACGGCAATCTCCCATACACAGTAATCTCCCACATATGGTAATCTCCCATGCACAGTAATCTCCCTTGCACAGTAATCTCCTGCACAAGGTAATCTCCCGCGCACGGTAATCTCCCACAGACAGTAATCTCCCGCGCACGGTAATCTCCCATGCACAGTAAACTGCACACGGTATCTTCCGCGCACAGCAATTTCCCACACACAGTAATCACCCGTGCACAGTAATCTCCCATGCACAGTAATCATCCATGCACAGTAATCTCCCACAAACGGTAATCTCCCGTGCACGGTAATCTCCCATGCACCGTAATCTCCCAAAACGGTAATCTCCCGCACACAGTAAACTCCCACGCACAGTAATCTCCCATGCACGTAATCTCACACAAACGGTAATCTCCCGTGCATGGTAATCTCCCGCACACAGTAATCTCCCGCACACAGTAATCTCGCACGCCCAGTAATCTCCCACGCACAGTAATCTCCCATGCACAGTAATCTCCCACAAATTGTAATCTCCCGCACACGTTAATCTCCCACACACAGTAGTCTCCTGCGCACAGTAATCTCCCACAAACGGTAATCTCCCGGGCATGGCAATCTCCCACACACAGTAATCTCCCATACACTATAATCTGCCATGAACAGTAATCTCCCACAAACAGTAATCTCCCGCGCACCGTAATCTCCCGTGCACAGCAATCTCCCACAAACAGTAATCTCCTGCGCTCTGTAATCTCCCATGCACAGTAATCTCCCATGCACAGTAATCTCCCATGCACAGTAATCTCCCACGCACAGTAATCTCCCAAACACGGTAATCTCCCACACATGGTAATCTCCCGAGAACGGCAATCTCCCACACACAAATATCTCCCACACATGGTAATCCCCCGCACACGGTAATCTCCCACGCATGGTAATCTCCCACAAACGGTAATCTCCCGTGCACAGTAATCTCCCACACACAGTAATCTCCCGCACACAGTAATCTCCCACGCCCAGCAATCTCCCACGCACGGTAATCACCCATGCAAAGTAATCTCCCACAAACGGTAATCTCCCACGCACGGTAATCTCCCGCACACAGTTATATCCTGCACACAGTAATCTCCCACGCCGAGTAATCGCCCACGCACAGTAATCTCCCATGCACAGTAATCTCCCACAAATGGTAATCTCCCACGCATGGTAATCTATCAAGCACAGTAATCTCCTGGGCACAGTAATCTCCCACAAATGGTAATCTCCCATGCACGGTAATCTCCCGCACACAGTAATTTCCCGCACACAGTAATCTCCCACGCCCAGTAATCGCCCGTGCACAGTAATCTCCCATGCACAGTAATCTCCCATGCACAGTAATCTCCCATGCACAGTAATCTCCCAAAACGGAAATATCCCGTGCACGGTAGTCTCCCATGCATTGTAATCTCCAGCGCACAGTAATCTCCCACAAATTTTAATCTCCCACGCCCAGTAATCTCCCGCACACAGTAATCTCCCATGCATAGTAATCTCCCACAAACGGTAATCTCCCACGCACGGTAATCTCCCATGCACAGTAATCTCCCACTAACGGTAATCTCCCGCGCACGGTAATCTCCCGCACACAGTAATTTGCTGCACACAGTAATCTCCCACGCCCAGTAATCTCCCGCACACAGTAATCTCCCATGCACAGTAATCTCCCATGCACAGTAATCTCCCAGAAATGGTAATCTCCCGCGCACGGTAATCTCCTGGGCACAGTAATCTCCTGGGCACAGTAATCTCCCACAAACGGTAATCTCCCGGGCACGGTAATCTCCCACACACAGTAATCTCCCATACACTGCAATCTCCAATGCACAGTAATCTCCCACAAACAGTAATCTCCAACGCACTGTAAGCTCCCATGCACAGTAATCTCCCAAGCACAGTAATCTCCCATGCACCGTAATCTCCCGCACACAGTAAACTCCCACGCACAGTAATCTCCCATGCACGTAATCTCACACAAACGGTAATCTCCCATGCATGGTAATCTCACGTACACAGTAATCTCCCGCACACAGTAATCTCCCACGCCCAGTAATCTCCCACGCACAGTAATCTCCCATGCACAGTAATCTCCCACAAATTGTTATCTCCCGCACACGTTAATCTCCCACACACAGTAGTCTCCTGCGCACAGTAATCTCCCACAAACGGTAATCTCCCAGGCATGGCAATCTCCCACACACAGTAATCTCCCATACACTATAATCTGCCATGAACAGTAATCTCCCACAAACAGTAATCTCCCGCGCACCGTAATCTCCCGCGCACAGCAATCTCCCACAAACAGTAATCTCCTGCGCTCAGTAATCTCTCATGCACAGTAATCTCCCACGCACAGTAATCTCCCATGCACAGTAATCTCCCACGCACAGTAATCTCCCATGCACAGTAATCTCCCACAAACAGTAATCTCCCGCACACAGTAATTTCCCAGGCAAAGTAAACTCCCATGCACAGTAATCTCCCACGCACAGTAATCTCCCAAACACGGTAATCTCCCACACATGGTAATCTCCCGTGCACGGCAATCTCCCACACACAAATATCTCCCACACATGGTAATCCCCCGCACACGGTAATCTCCCACGCATGGTAATCTCCCACAAACGGTAATCTCCCGTGCACAGTAATCTCCCACACACAGTAATCTCCCGCACACAGTAATCTCCCACGCCCAGCAATCTCCCACGCACGGTAATCACCCATGCAAAGTAATCTCCCACAAACGGTAATCTCCCACGCACGGTAATCTCCCGCACACAGTTATATCCTGCACACAGTAATCTCCCACGCCGAGTAATCGCCCACGCACAGTAATCTCCCATGCACAGTAATCTCCCACAAATGGTAATCTCCCACGCATGGTAATCTATCAAGCACAGTAATCTCCTGGGCACAGTAATCTCCCACAAATGGTAATCTCCCGTGCACGGTAATCTCCCGCACACAGTAATTTCCCGCACACAGTAATCTCCCACGCCCAGTAATCGCCCGTGCACAGTAATCTCCCATGCACAGTAATCTCCCATGCACAGTAATCTCCCATGCACAGTAATCTCCCAAAACGGAAATATCCCGTGCACGGTAGTCTCCCATGCATTGTAATCTCCAGCGCACAGTAATCTCCCACAAATTTTAATCTCCCACGCCCAGTAATCTCCCGCACACAGTAATCTCCCATGCATAGTAATCTCCCACAAACGGTAATCTCCCACGCACGGTAATCTGCCACACACAGTAATCTCCCACTAACGGTAATCTCCCGCGCACGGTAATCTCCCGCACACAGTAATTTGCTGCACACAGTAATCTCCCACGCCCAGTAATCTCCCGCACACAGTAATCTCCCATGCACAGTAATCTCCCATGCACAGTAATCTCCCAGAAATGGTAATCTCCCGCGCACGGTAATCTCCTGGGCACAGTAATCTCCTGGGCACAGTAATCTCCCACAAACGGTAATCTCCCGGGCACGGTAATCTCCCACACACAGTAATCTCCCATACACTGCAATCTCCAATGCACAGTAATCTCCCACAAACAGTAATCTCCAACGCACTGTAAGCTCCCATGCACAGTAATCTCCCAAGCACAGTAATCTCCCATGCACCGTAATCTCCCGCACACAGTAAACTCCCACGCACAGTAATCTCCCATGCACGTAATCTCACACAAACGGTAATCTCCCATGCATGGTAATCTCACGTACACAGTAATCTCCCGCACACAGTAATCTCCCACGCCCAGTAATCTCCCACGCACAGTAATCTCCCATGCACAGTAATCTCCCACAAATTGTTATCTCCCGCACACGTTAATCTCCCACACACAGTAGTCTCCTGCGCACAGTAATCTCCCACAAACGGTAATCTCCCAGGCATGGCAATCTCCCACACACAGTAATCTCCCATACACTATAATCTGCCATGAACAGTAATCTCCCACAAACAGTAATCTCCCGCGCACCGTAATCTCCCGCGCACAGCAATCTCCCACAAACAGTAATCTCCTGCGCTCAGTAATCTCTCATGCACAGTAATCTCCCACGCACAGTAATCTCCCATGCACAGTAATCTCCCACGCACAGTAATCTCCCATGCACAGTAATCTCCCACAAACAGTAATCTCCCGCACACAGTAATTTCCCAGGCAAAGTAAACTCCCATGCACAGTAATCTCCCACGCACAGTAATCTCCCAAACACGGTAATCTCCCACACATGGTAATCTCCCGTGCACGGCAATCTCCCACACACAAATATCTCCCACACATGGTAATCCCCCGCACACGGTAATCTCCCACGCATGGTAATCTCCCACAAACGGTAATCTCCCGTGCACAGTAATCTCCCGTGCACAGTAATCTCCCGCACACAGTAATCTCCCACGCCCAGCAATCTCCCACGCACGGTAATCACCCATGCACAGTAATCTCCCACAAACGGTAATCTCCCGCGCACGGTAATCTCCCACACACAGTAATTTCCTGCACACAGTAATCTCCCACGCCCAGTAATCTCCCACACACAGTAATCTCCCATGCACAGTAATCTCCCACAAACTGTAATCTCCCACAAACGGTAATCTCTCGTGCACGGTAATATCCCGCACACAGTAATTTCCCACACCCAGTAATCTCCCACACCCAGTAATCTCCCACACCCAGTAATCGCCCGCGCACAGTAATCACCCGGGCACAGTAATCTCCCATGCACAGTAAACTAACATGCACAGTAATCTCCCACAAATGGTAATCTCCCGCACATGGTAATCTCTCAAGCACAGTAATCTCCTGGGCACAGTAATCTCCCACAAACGGTAATCTCCTGGGCACGGCAATCTCCCACACACAGTACTCTACCATACACTGTAATCTCCCATGCACAGTAATCTCCCACAAACAGTAATCTCCCACGCACAGTAATCTCCCATACACTGTAATCTCCCATGCACAGTCATCTCCCACTAACAGTTATCTCCCGCGCACATTAATCTCCCGCTCCCAGTAATGTCCCATGCACAGTAATCTCCCATGCACAGTAATCTCCCACAAACGGTAATCTCCCACCCATGGTAATCCCCCGCACACAGTAATTTCCCGCACACAGTAATCTCCCACGCCCAGTAATCTCCCGCGCACAGTAATCTACCGTGCACAGTAATCTCCCATGAACAGTAATCTCCCCTGCACAGTAATCCCCCATGCAGAGTAATCTCCCACAAATGGTAATCTCCAACGCAAGGTAATCTCCCATGCACAGTAGTCCCCTGCGCACAGTAATCTCCCACAGACGGTGATCTCCCGGGCACGGCAATCTCCCACAGACAGTAATCTCCCATACACTGTCATCTCCCATGAGCATTAATCTCCCACAAACAGTAATCTCCCGCGCGCAATAATCTCCCGTGCACATAAATCTCCCAGAAACAGTAAACTCCCGCGCACAGTAATCTCCCATGCACAGTAATCTCCCACAAACAGTAATCTCCCGCGCACAGTAATCTCCCATGCACAGCAATCTCCCACAAACAGTAAACTCCCGCGCACAGTAATCTCCCATGCACAGTAATCTCCCGCGCACAGTAATCTCCTGCTCCCAGTAATCTCCCACGCACAGTAATCTCCCACAAACGGTAATCTCCCGCGCACGGTAAGCTCCCGCAACCAGTAATCTCCCGCACACAGTAATCTCCCATACACCGTAATCTCCCATGCACAGTAATCTCTACTAACAGTAATCTCCCATGCACAGTAATCTCTCATGCACAGTAATCTCCCGCGCACAGTAATCTCCCATGAACAGTAATCTCCCCTGCACAGTAATCCCCCATGCAGAGTAATCTCCCACAAATGGTAATCTCCAACGCAAGGTAATCTCCCATGCACAGTAGTCCCCTGCGCACAGTAATCTCCCACAGACGGTGATCTCCCGGGCACGGCAATCTCCCACAGACAGTAATCTCCCATACACTGTCATCTCCCATGAGCATTAATCTCCCACAAACAGTAATCTCCCGCGCGCAATAATCTCCCGTGCACATAAATCTCCCAGAAACAGTAAACTCCCGCGCACAGTAATCTCCCATGCACAGTAATCTCCCACAAACAGTAATCTCCCGCGCACAGTAATCTCCCATGCACAGCAATCTCCCACAAACAGTAAACTCCCGCGCACAGTAATCTCCCATGCACAGTAATCTCCCGCGCACAGTAATCTCCTGCTCCCAGTAATCTCCCACGCACAGTAATCTCCCACAAACGGTAATCTCCCGCGCACGGTAAGCTCCCACAACCAGTAATCTCCCGCACACAGTAATCTCCCATACACCGTAATCTCCCATGCACAGTAATCTCTACTAACAGTAATCTCCCATGCACAGTAATCTCTCATGCACAGTAATCTCCCGCGCACAGTAGTCTCCCACTCCCAGTAATGTCCCATGCACAGTAATCTCCCATGCACAGTAATCTCCCACACACGGTAATCTCCCGCCCACGGTAATCTCCCGCACACAGTAATCTCCCGAACACAGTAATGTCCCACGCCCAGTAATCTCCCACGCACAGTAATCTCCCGCGCACAGTAATCTCCCACAAATGATAATCTCCTGTGCACGGTAATCTCCCACGCACAGTAATCTCCTGCACACAGAAATCTCCCACAAACGGTAATCTCCCGGGCACGGCAATCTCCCACACACAGTAATCTTCCATACACTGTAATCTCCCATGCCCAGTAATCTCCCACAAAGAGTAATCTCCCGCTCACAGTAATCTCCCATGCACAGCAATCTCCCACAAACAGTAATCTCCCACGCATAGTAATCTCCCATGCAAAGTAATCTCCCATGCAAAGTAATCTCCCTCGCACAGTAATCTCCCTATCACAGTAATCTCCCGTGCACAGTAATCTCCCGCGCACAGTAATCTCCCATGCAAAGTAATCTCCCATGCACAGTAATCTCCCGCGCACGGTAATCTCCCATGCACAGCAATCTCCCACAAACAGTAATCTCCCACGCATAGTAATCTCCCACGCATAGTAATCTCCCATGCAAAGTAATCTCCCTCGCACAGTAATCTCCCTATCACAGTAATCTCCCGTGCACAGTAATCTCCCACACACGGTAATCTCCCACACACAGTAATCTCCCACGCACAGTAATCTCCCATGCACAGTAATCTCCCAGAAACGGTAATCTCTTGCGCACAGTAATCTCCCGCACACAGTAATCTCCCACACACGGTAATCTCCCACACACAGTAAACTCCCACGATCAGTAATCTCCCATGCACAGAAATCTCCCGCACACAGTAATATCCCGCACACAGTAATCTCCCATGCACAGTAATCTCCCATTCACAGTAATCTCCCACTAACAGTAATCTCCCGCACACAGTAATCTCCCAGGCAAAGTAAACTCCCATGCACAGTAATCTCCCACGCACAGTAATCTCCCAAACACGGTAATCTCCCACACACAAATATCTCCCACACATGGTAATCCCCCGCACACGGTAATCTCCCACGCATGGTAATCTCCCACAAACGGTAATCTCCCGTGCACAGTAATCTCCCACACACAGTAATCTCCCGCACACAGTAATCTCCCACGCCCAGCAATCTCCCACGCACGGTAATCACCCATGCACAGTAATCTCCCACAAACGGTAATCTCCCGCACACGGTAATCTCCCACACACAGTAATTTCCTGCACACAGTAATCTCCCACGCCCAGTAATCTCCCACACACAGTAATCTCCCATGCACAGTAATCTCCCACAAACTGTAATCTCCCACAAACGGTAATCTCTCGTGCACGGTAATATCCCGCACACAGTAATTTCCCACACCCAGTAATCTCCCACACCCAGTAATCGCCCGCGCACAGTAATCACCCGGGCACAGTAATCTCCCATGCACAGTAATCTACCATGCACAGTAATCTCCCACAAATGGTAATCTCCCGCACATGGTAATCTCTCAAGCACAGTAATCTCCTGGATACAGTAATCTCCCACAAACGGTAACCTCCCGGGCACGGCAATCTCCCACACACAGTACTCTACCATACACTGTAATCTCCCATGCACAGTAATCTCCCACAAACAGTAATCTCCCACGCACAGTAATCTCCCATGCACTGTAATCTCCCATGCACAGTCATCTCCCACTAACAGTTATCTCCCGCGCACATTAATCTCCCGCTCCCAGTAATGTCCCTTGCACATTAATCTCCCATGCACAGTAATCTCCCACAAACGGTAATCTCCCACCCATGGTAATCCCCCGCACACAGTAATTTCCCGCACACAGTAATCTCCCACACCCAGTAATCTCCCGCGCACAGTAATCTCCCGTGCAAAGTAATCTCCCATGAACAGTAATCTCCCCTGCACAGTAATCCCCCATGCAGAGTAATCTCCCACAAATGGTAATCTCCCACGCAAGTTAAGCTCCCATGCACAGTAGTCCCCTGCGCACAGTAATCTCCCACAGACGGTGATCTCCCGGGCACGGCAATCTCCCACAGACAGTAATCTCCCATACACTGTCATCTCCCATGAGCATTAATCTCCCACAAACAGTAATCTCCCGCGCGCAGTAATCTCCCGTGCACATAAATCTCCCACAAACAGTAAACTCCCGCGCACAGTAATCTCCCATGCACAGTAATCTCCCACAAACAGTACTCTCCCGCGCACAGTAATCTCCCATGCACAGCAATCTCCCACAAACAGTAAACTCCCGCGCACAGTAATCTCCCATGCACAGTAATCTCCCGCCCACAGTAATCTCCCGCCCACAGTAATCTCCCGCTCCCAGTAATCTCCCACACACAGTAATCTCCCACGCACAGTAATCTCCCACAAACGGTAATCTCCCGCGCACGGTAAACTCCCGCAACCAGTAATCTCCCGCACACAGTAATCTCCCATACACCGTAATCTCCCATGCACAGTAATCTCTACTAACAGTAATCTCCCATGCACAGTAATCTCTCATGCACAGTAATCTCCCGCGCACAGTAATCTCCCACTCCCAGTAATGTCCCATGCACAGTAATCTCCCATGCACAGTAATCTCCCACACACGGTAATCTCCCGCCCACGGTAATCTCCCGCACACAGTAATCTCCCGAACACAGTAATTTCCCACGCCCAGTAATTTCCCACGCACAGTAATCTCCCGCGCACAGTAATCTCCCACAAATGATAATCTCCTGTGCACGGTAATCTCCCACGCACAGTAATCTCCTGCACACAGAAATCTCCCACAAACGGTAATCTCCCGGGCACGGCAATCTCCCACACACAGTAATCTTCCATACACTGTAATCTCCCATGCCCAGTAATCTCCCACAAAGAGTAATCTCCCGCTCACAGCAATCTCCCATGCACAGCAATCTCCCACAAACAGTAATCTCCCACGCATAGTAATCTCCCATGCAAAGTAATCTCCCTCGCACAGTAATCTCCCTATCACAGTAATCTCCCGTGCACAGTAATCTCCCGCGCACAGTAATCTCCCATGCAAAGTAATCTCCCATGCACAGTAATCTCCCGCACACGGTAATCTCCCATGCACAGCAATCTCCCACAAACAGTAATCTCCCATGCATAGTAATCTCCCATGCAAAGTAATCTCCCTCGCACAGTAATCTCCCTATCACAGTAATCTCCCGTGCACAGTAATCTCCCACACACGGTAATCTCCCACACACAGTAATCTCCCACGCAGAGTAATCTCCCATGCACAGTAATCTCCCACAAACGGTAATCTCTTGCGCACAGTAATCTCCCGCGCACAGTAATCTCCCACACACGGTAATCTCCCACACACAGTAAACTCCCACGATCAGTAATCTCCCATGCACAGAAATCTCCCGCACACAGTAATATCCCGCACACAGTAATCTCCCATGCACAGTAATCTCCCATACACTGTAATCTCCCATGCACAGTCATCTCCCAATAACAGTAATCTCCCACGCACAGTAATCTCCCACAAACGGTAATCTCCCGCGCACGGTAAGCTCCCGCAACCAGTAATCTCCCGCACACATTAATCTCCCATACACCGTAATCTCCCATGCACAGTAATCTCTACTAACAGTAATCTCCCATGCACAGTAATCTCTCATGCACAGTAATCTCTCATGCACAGTAATCTCCCACTCCCAGTAATCTCCCATGCACAGTAATCTCCCATGCACAGTAATCTACCACACACGGTAATCTCCCGCCCACGGTAATCTCCCGCACACAGTAATCTCCCAAACACAGTAATGTCCCACGCCCAGTAATCTCCCACGCACAGTAATCTCCCGCGCACAGTAATCTCCCACAAATGATAATCTCCTGTGCACGGTAATCTCCCACGCACAGTAATCTCCTGCACACAGAAATCTCCCACAAACGGTAATCTCCCGGGCACGGCAATCTCCCACACACAGTAATCTTCCATACACTGTAATCTCCCATGCCCAGTAATCTTCCACAAAGAGTAATCTCCCGCTCACAGTAATCTCCCATGCACAGCAATCTCCCACAAACAGTAATCTCCCACACATAGTAATCTCCCATGCAAAGTAATCTCCCTCGCACAGTAATCTCCCTATCACAGTAATCTCCCGTGCACAGTAATCTCCCGCGCACAGTAATCTCCCATGCAAAGTAATCTCCCATGCACAGTAATCTCCCGCACACGGTAATCTCCCATGCACAGCAATCTCCCACAAACAGTAATCTCCCATGCATAGTAATCTCCCATGCAAAGTAATCTCCCTCGCACAGTAATCTCCCTATCACAGTAATCTCCCGTGCACAGTAATCTCCCACACACGGTAATCTCCCACACACAGTAATCTCCCACGCACAGTAATCTCCCATGCACAGTAATCTCCCACAAACGGTAATCTCTTGCGCACAGTAATCTCCCGCACACAGTAATCTCCCACACACGGTAATCTCCCACACACAGTAAACTCCCACGATCAGTAATCTCCCATGCACAGAAATCTCCCGCACACAGTAATATCCCGCACACAGTAATCTCCCATGCACAGTAATCTCCCATACACTGTAATCTCCCATGCACAGTCATCTCCCAATAACAGTAATCTCCCACGCACAGTAATCTCCCACAAACGGTAATCTCCCGCGCACGGTAAGCTCCCGCAACCAGTAATCTCCCGCACACATTAATCTCCCATACACCGTAATCTCCCATGCACAGTAATCTCTACTAACAGTAATCTCCCATGCACAGTAATCTCTCATGCACAGTAATCTCTCATGCACAGTAATCTCCCACTCCCAGTAATGTCCCATGCACAGTAATCTCCCATGCACAGTAATCTACCACACACGGTAATCTCCCGCCCACGGTAATCTCCCGCACACAGTAATCTCCCAAACACAGTAATGTCCCACGCCCAGTAATCTCCCACGCACAGTAATCTCCCGCGCACAGTAATCTCCCACAAATGATAATCTCCTGTGCACGGTAATCTCCCACGCACAGTAATCTCCTGCACACAGAAATCTCCCACAAACGGTAATCTCCCGGGCACGGCAATCTCCCACACACAGTAATCTTCCATACACTGTAATCTCCCATGCCCAGTAATCTTCCACAAAGAGTAATCTCCCGCTCACAGTAATCTCCCATGCACAGCAATCTCCCACAAACAGTAATCTCCCACACATAGTAATCTCCCATGCAAAGTAATCTCCCTCGCACAGTAATCTCCCTATCACAGTAATCTCCCTATCACAGTAATCTCCCGTGCACAGTAATCTCCCGCGCACAGTAATCTCCCATGCAAAGTAATCTCCCATGCACAGTAATCTCCCGCGCACGGTAATCTCCCATGCACAGCAATCTCCCACAAACAGTAATCTCCCACGCATAGTAATCTCCCATGCAAAGTAATCTCCCTCGCACAGTAATCTCCCTATCACAGTAATCTCCTGTGCACAGTAATCTCCCACACACGGTAATCTCCCACACACAGTAATCTCCCACGCACAGTAATCTCCCATGCACAGTAATCTCCCACAAATGGTAATCTCTTGCGCACAGTAATCTCCCGCACACAGTAATCTCCCACACACGGTAATCTCCCACACACAGTAAACTCCCACGATCAGTAATCTCCCATGCACAGAAATCTCCCGCACACAGTAATATCCCACACACAGTAATCTCCCATGCACAGTAATCTCCCGAGCACAGTAATCTCCCACGCACAGTAATCTCCCACAAACGGTAATCTCCCGCACACGGTAATCTCCTGCACACAGTAATCTCCCGCACACAGTAATCTCCCATACACTGTAATCTCCCATGCACAGTCATCTCCCACTAACAGTAATCTCCCGCGCACAGTAATCTCCCATGCACAGTAATCTCCCGCGCACATTAATCTCCCGCTCCCAGTAATGTCCCATGCACATTAATCTCCCATGCACAGTAATCTCCCACAAACGGTAATCTCCCGTGCACGGTAATCTCCCGCACACAGTAATTTCCCGCACACAGTAATCTCCCACGCCCAGTAATCTCCCGCGCACAGTAATCTCCCGCGCACAGTAATCTCCCATGAACAGTAATCTCCCCTGCACAGTAATCCCCCATGCAGAGTAATCTCCCACAAATGGTAATCTCCCACGCAAGGTAATCTCCCATGCACAGTAGTCCCCTGCGCACAGTAATCTCCCACAGACGGTGATCTCCCGGGCACGGCAATCTCCCACAGACAGTAATCTCCCATACACTGTCATCTCCCATGAGCAGTAATCTCCCACAAACAGTAATCTCCCGCACGCAGTAATCTCCCGTGCACAGTAATCTCCCAGAAACAGTAAACTCCCGTGCACAGTAATCTCCCATGCACAGTAATCTCCCACAAACAGTAATCTCCCGCGCACAGTAATCTCCCATGCACAGCAATCTCCCACAAACAGTAAACTCCCGTGCCCAGTAATCTCCCGCATGCAGTAATCTCCCATGCACAGTAATCTTCCATGCACAGTAATCCTCCATGCACAGTAATCTCCCACAAACGGTAATCTCCCACGCATGGTAATCTCCCACAACTAGTAATCACCCGCACACAGTAATCTCCCATGCAAAGTAATCTCCCATGCACAGTAATCTCCCGCGCACGGTAATCTCCCATGCACAGCAATCTCCCACAAACAGTAATCTCCCACGCATAGTAATCTCCCATGCAAAGTAATCTCCCTCGCACAGTAATCTTCCTATCACAGTAATCTCCCGTGCACAGTAATCTCCCACGCACAGTAATCTCCCATGCAAAGTAATCTCCCATGCACAGTAATCTCCCGCACACGGTAATCTCCCATGCACAGCAATCTCCCACAAACAGTAATCTCCCACGCATAGTAATCTCCCATGCAAAGTAATCTCCCTCGCACAGTAATCTCCCTATCACAGTAATCTCCCGTGCACAGTAATCTCCCACACACGGTAATCTCCCACACACAGTAATCTCCCACGCAGAGTAATCTCCCATGCACAGTAATCTCCCACAAACGGTAATCTCTTGCGCACAGTAATCTCCCGCACACAGTAATCTCCCACACACGGTAATCTCCCACACACAGTAAACTCCCACGATCAGTAATCTCCCATGCACAGAAATCTCCCGCACACAGTAATATCCCGCACACAGTAATCTCCCATGCACAGTAATCTCCCATACACTGTAATCTCCCATGCACAGTCATCTCCCACGCACAGTAATCTCCCACGCACAGTAATCTCCCACAAACGGTAATCTCCCGCGCACGGTAAGCTCCCGCAACCAGTAATCTCCCGCACACAGTAATCTCCCATACACCATAATCTCCCATGCACAGTAATCTCTACTAACAGTAATCTCCCATGCACAGTAATCTCTCATGCACAGTAATCTCTCATGCACAGTAATCTCCCACTCCCAGTAATGTCCCATGCACAGTAATCTCCCATGCACAGTAATCTACCACACACGGTAATCTCCCGCCCACGGTAATCTCCCGCACACAGTAATCTCCCAAACACAGTAATGTCCCACGCCCAGTAATCTCCCACGCACAGTAATCTCCCGCGCACAGTAATCTCCCACAAATGATAATCTCCTGTGCACGGTAATCTCCCACGCACAGTAATCTCCTGCACACAGAAATCTCCCACAAACGGTAATCTCCCGGGCACGGCAATCTCCCACACACAGTAATCTTCCATACACTGTAATCTCCCATGCCCAGTAATCTTCCACAAAGAGTAATCTCCCGCTCACAGTAATCTCCCATGCACAGCAATCTCCCACAAACAGTAATCTCCCACACATAGTAATCTCCCATGCAAAGTAATCTCCCTCGCACAGTAATCTCCCTATCACAGTAATCTCCCGTGCACAGTAATCTCCCGCGCACAGTAATCTCCCATGCAAAGTAATCTCCCATGCACAGTAATCTCCCGCACACGGTAATCTCCCATGCACAGCAATCTCCCACAAACAGTAATCTCCCATGCATAGTAATCTCCCATGCAAAGTAATCTCCCTCGCACAGTAATCTCCCTATCACAGTAATCTCCCGTGCACAGTAATCTCCCACACACGGTAATCTCCCACACACAGTAATCTCCCACGCACAGTAATCTCCCATGCACAGTAATCTCCCACAAACGGTAATCTCTTGCGCACAGTAATCTCCCGCACACAGTAATCTCCCACACACGGTAATCTCCCACACACAGTAAACTCCCACGATCAGTAATCTCCCATGCACAGAAATCTCCCGCACACAGTAATATCCCGCACACAGTAATCTCCCATGCACAGTAATCTCCCATACACTGTAATCTCCCATGCACAGTCATCTCCCAATAACAGTAATCTCCCACGCACAGTAATCTCCCACAAACGGTAATCTCCCGCGCACGGTAAGCTCCCGCAACCAGTAATCTCCCGCACACATTAATCTCCCATACACCGTAATCTCCCATGCACAGTAATCTCTACTAACAGTAATCTCCCATGCACAGTAATCTCTCATGCACAGTAATCTCTCATGCACAGTAATCTCCCACTCCCAGTAATGTCCCATGCACAGTAATCTCCCATGCACAGTAATCTACCACACACGGTAATCTCCCGCCCACGGTAATCTCCCGCACACAGTAATCTCCCAAACACAGTAATGTCCCACGCCCAGTAATCTCCCACGCACAGTAATCTCCCGCGCACAGTAATCTCCCACAAATGATAATCTCCTGTGCACGGTAATCTCCCACGCACAGTAATCTCCTGCACACAGAAATCTCCCACAAACGGTAATCTCCCGGGCACGGCAATCTCCCACACACAGTAATCTTCCATACACTGTAATCTCCCATGCCCAGTAATCTTCCACAAAGAGTAATCTCCCGCTCACAGTAATCTCCCATGCACAGCAATCTCCCACAAACAGTAATCTCCCACACATAGTAATCTCCCATGCAAAGTAATCTCCCTCGCACAGTAATCTCCCTATCACAGTAATCTCCCTATCACAGTAATCTCCCGTGCACAGTAATCTCCCGCGCACAGTAATCTCCCATGCAAAGTAATCTCCCATGCACAGTAATCTCCCGCGCACGGTAATCTCCCATGCACAGCAATCTCCCACAAACAGTAATCTCCCACGCATAGTAATCTCCCATGCAAAGTAATCTCCCTCGCACAGTAATCTCCCTATCACAGTAATCTCCTGTGCACAGTAATCTCCCACACACGGTAATCTCCCACACACAGTAATCTCCCACGCACAGTAATCTCCCATGCACAGTAATCTCCCACAAATGGTAATCTCTTGCGCACAGTAATCTCCCGCACACAGTAATCTCCCACACACGGTAATCTCCCACACACAGTAAACTCCCACGATCAGTAATCTCCCATGCACAGAAATCTCCCGCACACAGTAATATCCCACACACAGTAATCTCCCATGCACAGTAATCTCCCGAGCACAGTAATCTCCCACGCACAGTAATCTCCCACAAACGGTAATCTCCCGCACACGGTAATCTCCTGCACACAGTAATCTCCCGCACACAGTAATCTCCCATACACTGTAATCTCCCATGCACAGTCATCTCCCACTAACAGTAATCTCCCGCGCACAGTAATCTCCCATGCACAGTAATCTCCCGCGCACATTAATCTCCCGCTCCCAGTAATGTCCCATGCACATTAATCTCCCATGCACAGTAATCTCCCACAAACGGTAATCTCCCGTGCACGGTAATCTCCCGCACACAGTAATTTCCCGCACACAGTAATCTCCCACGCCCAGTAATCTCCCGCGCACAGTAATCTCCCGCGCACAGTAATCTCCCATGAACAGTAATCTCCCCTGCACAGTAATCCCCCATGCAGAGTAATCTCCCACAAATGGTAATCTCCCACGCAAGGTAATCTCCCATGCACAGTAGTCCCCTGCGCACAGTAATCTCCCACAGACGGTGATCTCCCGGGCACGGCAATCTCCCACAGACAGTAATCTCCCATACACTGTCATCTCCCATGAGCAGTAATCTCCCACAAACAGTAATCTCCCGCACGCAGTAATCTCCCGTGCACAGTAATCTCCCAGAAACAGTAAACTCCCGTGCACAGTAATCTCCCATGCACAGTAATCTCCCACAAACAGTAATCTCCCGTGCACAGTAATCTCCCATGCACAGCAATCTCCCACAAACAGTAAACTCCCGTGCCCAGTAATCTCCCGCATGCAGTAATCTCCCATGCACAGTAATCTTCCATGCACAGTAATCCTCCATGCACAGTAATCTCCCACAAACGGTAATCTCCCACGCATGGTAATCTCCCACAACTAGTAATCACCCGCACACAGTAATCTCCCATGCAAAGTAATCTCCCATGCACAGTAATCTCCCGCGCACGGTAATCTCCCATGCACAGCAATCTCCCACAAACAGTAATCTCCCACGCATAGTAATCTCCCATGCAAAGTAATCTCCCTCGCACAGTAATCTTCCTATCACAGTAATCTCCCGTGCACAGTAATCTCCCACGCACAGTAATCTCCCATGCAAAGTAATCTCCCATGCACAGTAATCTCCCGCACACGGTAATCTCCCATGCACAGCAATCTCCCACAAACAGTAATCTCCCACGCATAGTAATCTCCCATGCAAAGTAATCTCCCTCGCACAGTAATCTCCCTATCACAGTAATCTCCCGTGCACAGTAATCTCCCACACACGGTAATCTCCCACACACAGTAATCTCCCACGCACAGTAATCTCCCATGCACAGTAATCTCCCACAAACGGTAATCTCTTGCGCACAGTAATCTCCCGCACACAGTAATCTCCCACACACGGTAATCTCCCACACACAGTAAACTCCCACGATCAGTAATCTCCCATGCACAGAAATCTCCCGCACACAGTAATATCCCGCACACAGTAATCTCCCATGCACAGTAATCTCCCATACACTGTAATCTCCCATGCACAGTCATCTCCCACGCACAGTAATCTCCCACGCACAGTAATCTCCCACAAACGGTAATCTCCCGCGCACGGTAAGCTCCCGCAACCAGTAATCTCCCGCACACAGTAATCTCCCATACACCATAATCTCCCATGCACAGTAATCTCTACTAACAGTAATCTCCCATGCACAGTAATCTCTCATGCACAGTAATCTCTCATGCACAGTAATCTCCCACTCCCAGTAATGTCCCATGCACAGTAATCTCCCATGCACAGTAATCTACCACACACGGTAATCTCCCGCCCACGGTAATCTCCCGCACACAGTAATCTCCCAAACACAGTAATGTCCCACGCCGAGTAATCTCCCACGCACAGTAATCTCCCGCGCACAGTAATCTCCCACAAATGATAATCTCCTGTGCACGGTAATCTCCCACGCACAGTAATCTCCTGCACACAGAAATCTCCCACAAACGGTAATCTCCCGGGCACGGCAATCTCCCACACACAGTAATCTTCCATACACTGTAATCTCCCATGCCCAGTAATCTTCCACAAAGAGTAATCTCCCGCTCACAGTAATCTCCCATGCACAGCAATCTCCCACAAACAGTAATCTCCCACACATAGTAATCTCCCATGCAAAGTAATCTCCCTCGCACAGTAATCTCCCTATCACAGTAATCTCCCGTGCACAGTAATCTCCCGTGCACAGTAATCTCCCGCGCACAGTAATCTCCCATGCAAAGTAATCTCCCATGCACAGTAATCTCCTGCGCACGGTAATCTCCCATGCACAGCAATCTCCCACAAACAGTAATCTCCCACGCATAGTAATCTCCCATGCAAAGTAATCTCCCGTGCACAGTAATCTCCCTATCACAGTAATCTCCTGTGCACAGTAATCTCCCACACACGGTAATCTCCCACACACAGTAATCTCCCACGCACAGTAATCTCCCATGCACAGTAATCTCTCACAAATGGTAATCTCTTGCGCACAGTAATCTCCCTATCACAGTAATCTCCCGTGCACAGTAATCTCCCACACACGGTAATCTCCCACACACAGTAATCTCCCACGCACAGTAATCTCCCATGCACAGTAATCTCCCACAAACAGTAATCTCTTGCGCACAGTAATCTCCCGCACACAGTAATCTCCCACACACGGTAATCTCCCACACACAGTAAACTCCCACGATCAGTAATCTCCCATGCACAGAAATCTCCCGCACACAGTAATATCCCGCACACAGTAATCTCCCATGCACAGTAATCTCCCATACACTGTAATCTCCCATGCACAGTCATCTCCCAATAACAGTAATCTCCCACGCACAGTAATCTCCCACAAACGGTAATCTCCCGCGCACGGTAAGCTCCCGCAACCAGTAATCTCCCGCACACATTAATCTCCCATACACCGTAATCTCCCATGCACAGTAATCTCTACTAACAGTAATCTCCCATGCACAGTAATCTCTCATGCACAGTAATCTCTCATGCACAGTAATCTCCCACTCCCAGTAATGTCCCATGCACAGTAATCTCCCATGCACAGTAATCTACCACACACGGTAATCTCCCGCCCACGGTAATCTCCCGCACACAGTAATCTCCCAAACACAGTAATGTCCCACGCCCAGTAATCTCCCACACACAGTAATCTCCCGCGCACAGTAATCTCCCACAAATGATAATCTCCTGTGCACGGTAATCTCCCACGCACAGTAATCTCCTGCACACAGAAATCTCCCACAAACGGTAATCTCCCGGGCACGGCAATCTCCCACACACAGTAATCTTCCATACACTGTAATCTCCCATGCCCAGTAATCTTCCACAAAGAGTAATCTCCCGCTCACAGTAATCTCCCATGCACAGCAATCTCCCACAAACAGTAATCTCCCACACATAGTAATCTCCCATGCAAAGTAATCTCCCTCGCACAGTAATCTCCCTATCACAGTAATCTCCCGTGCACAGTAATCTCCCGCGCACAGTAATCTCCCATGCAAAGTAATCTCCCATGCACAGTAATCTCCCGCGCACGGTAATCTCCCATGCACAGCAATCTCCCACAAACAGTAATCTCCCACGCATAGTAATCTCCCATGCAAAGTAATCTCCCTCGCACAGTAATCTCCCTATCACAGTAATCTCCTGTGCACAGTAATCTCCCACACACGGTAATCTCCCACACACAGTAATCTCCCACGCACAGTAATCTCCCATGCACAGTAATCTCCCACAAATGGTAATCTCTTGCGCACAGTAATCTCCCGCACACAGTAATCTCCCACACACGGTAATCTCCCACACACAGTAAACTCCCACGATCAGTAATCTCCCATGCACAGAAATCTCCCGCACACAGTAATATCCCACACAGAGTAATCTCCCATGCACAGTAATCTCCCGAGCACAGTAATCTCCCACGCACAGTAATCTCCCACAAACGGTAATCTCCCGCACACGGTAATCTCCTGCACACAGTAATCTCCCGCACACAGTAATCTCCCATACACTGTAATCTCCCATGCACAGTCATCTCCCACTAACAGTAATCTCCCGCGCACAGTAATCTCCCATGCACAGTAATCTCCCGCGCACATTAATCTCCCGCTCCCAGTAATGTCCCATGCACATTAATCTCCCATGCACAGTAATCTCCCACAAACGGTAATCTCCCGTGCACGGTAATCTCCCGCACACAGTAATTTCCCGCACACAGTAATCTCCCACGCCCAGTAATCTCCCGCGCACAGTAATCTCCCGCGCACAGTAATCTCCCATGAACAGTAATCTCCCCTGCACAGTAATCCCCCATGCAGAGTAATCTCCCACAAATGGTAATCTCCCACGCAAGGTAATCTCCCATGCACAGTAGTCCCCTGCGCACAGTAATCTCCCACAGACGGTGATCTCCCGGGCACGGCAATCTCCCACAGACAGTAATCTCCCATACACTGTCATCTCCCATGAGCAGTAATCTCCCACAAACAGTAATCTCCCGCACGCAGTAATCTCCCGTGCACAGTAATCTCCCAGAAACAGTAAACTCCCGTGCACAGTAATCTCCCATGCACAGTAATCTCCCACAAACAGTAATCTCCCGTGCACAGTAATCTCCCATGCACAGCAATCTCCCACAAACAGTAAACTCCCGTGCCCAGTAATCTCCCGCATGCAGTAATCTCCCATGCACAGTAATCTTCCATGCACAGTAATCCTCCATGCACAGTAATCTCCCACAAACGGTAATCTCCCACGCATGGTAATCTCCCACAACTAGTAATCACCCGCACACAGTAATCTCCCATGCAAAGTAATCTCCCATGCACAGTAATCTCCCGCGCACGGTAATCTCCCATGCACAGCAATCTCCCACAAACAGTAATCTCCCACGCATAGTAATCTCCCATGCAAAGTAATCTCCCTCGCACAGTAATCTTCCTATCACAGTAATCTCCCGTGCACAGTAATCTCCCACGCACAGTAATCTCCCATGCAAAGTAATCTCCCATGCACAGTAATCTCCCGCACACGGTAATCTCCCATGCACAGCAATCTCCCACAAACAGTAATCTCCCACGCATAGTAATCTCCCATGCAAAGTAATCTCCCTCGCACAGTAATCTCCCTATCACAGTAATCTCCCGTGCACAGTAATCTCCCACACACGGTAATCTCCCACACACAGTAATCTCCCACGCACAGTAATCTCCCATGCACAGTAATCTCCCACAAACGGTAATCTCTTGCGCACAGTAATCTCCCGCACACAGTAATCTCCCACACACGGTAATCTCCCACACACAGTAAACTCCCACGATCAGTAATCTCCCATGCACAGAAATCTCCCGCACACAGTAATATCCCGCACACAGTAATCTCCCATGCACAGTAATCTCCCATACACTGTAATCTCCCATGCACAGTCATCTCCCACGCACAGTAATCTCCCACGCACAGTAATCTCCCACAAACGGTAATCTCCCGCGCACGGTAAGCTCCCGCAACCAGTAATCTCCCGCACACAGTAATCTCCCATACACCGTAATCTCCCATGCACAGTAATCTCTACTAACAGTAATCTCCCATGCACAGTAATCTCTCATGCACAGTAATCTCTCATGCACAGTAATCTCCCACTCCCAGTAATGTCCCATGCACAGTAATCTCCCATGCACAGTAATCTACCACACACGGTAATCTCCCGCCCACGGTAATCTCCCGCACACAGTAATCTCCCAAACACAGTAATGTCCCACGCCCAGTAATCTCCCACGCACAGTAATCTCCCGCGCACAGTAATCTCCCACAAATGATAATCTCCTGTGCACGGTAATCTCCCACGCACAGTAATCTCCTGCACACAGAAATCTCCCACAAACGGTAATCTCCCGGGCACGGCAATCTCCCACACACAGTAATCTTCCATACACTGTAATCTCCCATGCCCAGTAATCTTCCACAAAGAGTAATCTCCCGCTCACAGTAATCTCCCATGCACAGCAATCTCCCACAAACAGTAATCTCCCACACATAGTAATCTCCCATGCAAAGTAATCTCCCTCGCACAGTAATCTCCCTATCACAGTAATCTCCCGTGCACAGTAATCTCCCGCGCACAGTAATCTCCCATGCAAAGTAATCTCCCATGCACAGTAATCTCCTGCGCACGGTAATCTCCCATGCACAGCAATCTCCCACAAACAGTAATCTCCCACGCATAGTAATCTCCCATGCAAAGTAATCTCCCTCGCACAGTAATCTCCCTATCACAGTAATCTCCTGTGCACAGTAATCTCCCACACACGGTAATCTCCCACACACAGTAATCTCCCACGCACAGTAATCTCCCATGCACAGTAATCTCCCACAAATGGTAATCTCTTGCGCACAGTAATCTCCCTATCACAGTAATCTCCCGTGCACAGTAATCTCCCACACACGGTAATCTCCCACACACAGTAATCTCCCACGCACAGTAATCTCCCATGCACAGTAATCTCCCACAAACAGTAATCTCTTGCGCACAGTAATCTCCCGCACACAGTAATCTCCCACACACGGTAATCTCCCACACACAGTAAACTCCCACGATCAGTAATCTCCCATGCACAGAAATCTCCCGCACACAGTAATATCCCGCACACAGTAATCTCCCATGCACAGTAATCTCCCATACACTGTAATCTCCCATGCACAGTCATCTCCCAATAACAGTAATCTCCCACGCACAGTAATCTCCCACAAACGGTAATCTCCCGTGCACGGTAAGCTCCCGCAACCACTAATCTCCCGCACACATTAATCTCCCATACACCGTAATCTCCCATGCACAGTAATCTCTACTAACAGTAATCTCCCATGCACAGTAATCTCTCATGCACAGTAATCTCCCACTCCCAGTAATGTCCCATGCACAGTAATCTCCCATGCACAGTAATCTACCACACACGGTAATCTCCCGCCCACGGTAATCTCCCGCACACAGTAATCTCCCAAACACAGTAATGTCCCACGCCCAGTAATCTCCCACGCACAGTAATCTCCCGCGCACAGTAATCTCCCACAAATGATAATCTCCTGTGCACGGTAATCTCCCACGCACAGTAATCTCCTGCACACAGAAATCTCCCACAAACGGTAATCTCCCGGGCACGGCAATCTCCCACACACAGTAATCTTCCATACACTGTAATCTCCCATGCCCAGTAATCTTCCACAAAGAGTAATCTCCCGCTCACAGTAATCTCCCATGCACAGCAATCTCCCACAAACAGTAATCTCCCACACATAGTAATCTCCCATGCAAAGTAATCTCCCTCGCACAGTAATCTCCCTATCACAGTAATCTCCCGTGCACAGTAATCTCCCGCGCACAGTAATCTCCCATGCAAAGTAATCTCCCATGCACAGTAATCTCCCGCGCACGGTAATCTCCCATGCACAGCAATCTCCCACAAACAGTAATCTCCCACGCATAGTAATCTCCCATGCAAAGTAATCTCCCTCGCACAGTAATCTCCCTATCACAGTAATCTCCTGTGCACAGTAATCTCCCACACACGGTAATCTCCCACACACAGTAATCTCCCACGCACAGTAATCTCCCATGCACAGTAATCTCCCACAAATGGTAATCTCTTGCGCACAGTAATCTCCCGCACACAGTAATCTCCCACACACGGTAATCTCCCACACACAGTAAACTCCCACGATCAGTAATCTCCCATGCACAGAAATCTCCCGCACACAGTAATATCCCACACACAGTAATCTCCCATGCACAGTAATCTCCCGAGCACAGTAATCTCCCACGCACAGTAATCTCCCACAAACGGTAATCTCCCGCACACGGTAATCTCCTGCACACAGTAATCTCCCGCACACAGTAATCTCCCATACACTGTAATCTCCCATGCACAGTCATCTCCCACTAACAGTAATCTCCCGCGCACAGTAATCTCCCATGCACAGTAATCTCCCGCGCACATTAATCTCCCGCTCCCAGTAATGTCCCATGCACATTAATCTCCCATGCACAGTAATCTCCCACAAACGGTAATCTCCCGTGCACGGTAATCTCCCGCACACAGTAATTTCCCGCACACAGTAATCTCCCACGCCCAGTAATCTCCCGCGCACAGTAATCTCCCGCGCACAGTAATCTCCCATGAACAGTAATCTCCCCTGCACAGTAATCCCCCATGCAGAGTAATCTCCCACAAATGGTAATCTCCCACGCAAGGTAATCTCCCATGCACAGTAGTCCCCTGCGCACAGTAATCTCCCACAGACGGTGATCTCCCGGGCACGGCAATCTCCCACAGACAGTAATCTCCCATACACTGTCATCTCCCATGAGCAGTAATCTCCCACAAACAGTAATCTCCCGCACGCAGTAATCTCCCGTGCACAGTAATCTCCCAGAAACAGTAAACTCCCGTGCACAGTAATCTCCCATGCACAGTAATCTCCCACAAACAGTAATCTCCCGTGCACAGTAATCTCCCATGCACAGCAATCTCCCACAAACAGTAAACTCCCGTGCCCAGTAATCTCCCGCATGCAGTAATCTCCCATGCACAGTAATCTTCCATGCACAGTAATCCTCCATGCACAGTAATCTCCCACAAACGGTAATCTCCCACGCATGGTAATCTCCCACAACTAGTAATCACCCGCACACAGTAATCTCCCATGCAAAGTAATCTCCCATGCACAGTAATCTCCCGCGCACGGTAATCTCCCATGCACAGCAATCTCCCACAAACAGTAATCTCCCACGCATAGTAATCTCCCATGCAAAGTAATCTCCCTCGCACAGTAATCTTCCTATCACAGTAATCTCCCGTGCACAGTAATCTCCCACGCACAGTAATCTCCCATGCAAAGTAATCTCCCATGCACAGTAATCTCCCGCACACGGTAATCTCCCATGCACAGCAATCTCCCACAAACAGTAATCTCCCACGCATAGTAATCTCCCATGCAAAGTAATCTCCCTCGCACAGTAATCTCCCTATCACAGTAATCTCCCGTGCACAGTAATCTCCCACACACGGTAATCTCCCACACACAGTAATCTCCCACGCACAGTAATCTCCCATGCACAGTAATCTCCCACAAACGGTAATCTCTTGCGCACAGTAATCTCCCGCACACAGTAATCTCCCACACACGGTAATCTCCCACACACAGTAAACTCCCACGATCAGTAATCTCCCATGCACAGAAATCTCCCGCACACAGTAATATCCCGCACACAGTAATCTCCCATGCACAGTAATCTCCCATACACTGTAATCTCCCATGCACAGTCATCTCCCACGCACAGTAATCTCCCACGCACAGTAATCTCCCACAAACGGTAATCTCCCGCGCACGGTAAGCTCCCGCAACCAGTAATCTCCCGCACACAGTAATCTCCCATACACCGTAATCTCCCATGCACAGTAATCTCTACTAACAGTAATCTCCCATGCACAGTAATCTCTCATGCACAGTAATCTCTCATGCACAGTAATCTCCCACTCCCAGTAATGTCCCATGCACAGTAATCTCCCATGCACAGTAATCTACCACACACGGTAATCTCCCGCCCACGGTAATCTCCCGCACACAGTAATCTCCCAAACACAGTAATGTCCCACGCCCAGTAATCTCCCACGCACAGTAATCTCCCGCGCACAGTAATCTCCCACAAATGATAATCTCCTGTGCACGGTAATCTCCCACGCACAGTAATCTCCTGCACACAGAAATCTCCCACAAACGGTAATCTCCCGGGCACGGCAATCTCCCACACACAGTAATCTTCCATACACTGTAATCTCCCATGCCCAGTAATCTTCCACAAAGAGTAATCTCCCGCTCACAGTAATCTCCCATGCACAGCAATCTCCCACAAACAGTAATCTCCCACACATAGTAATCTCCCATGCAAAGTAATCTCCCTCGCACAGTAATCTCCCTATCACAGTAATCTCCCGTGCACAGTAATCTCCCGCGCACAGTAATCTCCCATGCAAAGTAATCTCCCATGCACAGTAATCTCCTGCGCACGGTAATCTCCCATGCACAGCAATCTCCCACAAACAGTAATCTCCCACGCATAGTAATCTCCCATGCAAAGTAATCTCCCTCGCACAGTAATCTCCCTATCACAGTAATCTCCTGTGCACAGTAATCTCCCACACACGGTAATCTCCCACACACAGTAATCTCCCACGCACAGTAATCTCCCACGCACAGTAATCTCCCATGCACAGTAATCTCCCACAAATGGTAATCTCTTGCGCACAGTAATCTCCCTATCACAGTAATCTCCCGTGCACAGTAATCTCCCACACACGGTAATCTCCCACACACAGTAATCTCCCACGCACAGTAATCTCCCATGCACAGTAATCTCCCACAAACAGTAATCTCTTGCGCACAGTAATCTCCCGCACACAGTAATCTCCCACACACGGTAATCTCCCACACACAGTAAACTCCCACGATCAGTAATCTCCCATGCACAGAAATCTCCCGCACACAGTAATATCCCGCACACAGTAATCTCCCATGCACAGTAATCTCCCATACACTGTAATCTCCCATGCACAGTCATCTCCCAATAACAGTAATCTCCCACGCACAGTAATCTCCCACAAACGGTAATCTCCCGCGCACGGTAAGCTCCCGCAACCACTAATCTCCCGCACACATTAATCTCCCATACACCGTAATCTCCCATGCACAGTAATCTCTACTAACAGTAATCTCCCATGCACAGTAATCTCTCATGCACAGTAATCTCCCACTCCCAGTAATGTCCCATGCACAGTAATCTCCCATGCACAGTAATCTACCACACACGGTAATCTCCCGCCCACGGTAATCTCCCGCACACAGTAATCTCCCAAACACAGTAATGTCCCACGCCCAGTAATCTCCCACGCACAGTAATCTCCCGCGCACAGTAATCTCCCACAAATGATAATCTCCTGTGCACGGTAATCTCCCACGCACAGTAATCTCCTGCACACAGAAATCTCCCACAAACGGTAATCTCCCGGGCACGGCAATCTCCCACACACAGTAATCTTCCATACACTGTAATCTCCCATGCCCAGTAATCTTCCACAAAGAGTAATCTCCCGCTCACAGTAATCTCCCATGCACAGCAATCTCCCACAAACAGTAATCTCCCACACATAGTAATCTCCCATGCAAAGTAATCTCCCTCGCACAGTAATCTCCCTATCACAGTAATCTCCCGTGCACAGTAATCTCCCGCGCACAGTAATCTCCCATGCAAAGTAATCTCCCATGCACAGTAATCTCCCGCGCACGGTAATCTCCCATGCACAGCAATCTCCCACAAACAGTAATCTCCCACGCATAGTAATCTCCCATGCAAAGTAATCTCCCTCGCACAGTAATCTCCCTATCACAGTAATCTCCTGTGCACAGTAATCTCCCACACACGGTAATCTCCCACACACAGTAATCTCCCACGCACAGTAATCTCCCATGCACAGTAATCTCCCACAAATGGTAATCTCTTGCGCACAGTAATCTCCCGCACACAGTAATCTCCCACACACGGTAATCTCCCACACACAGTAAACTCCCACGATCAGTAATCTCCCATGCACAGAAATCTCCCGCACACAGTAATATCCCACACACAGTAATCTCCCATGCACAGTAATCTCCCGAGCACAGTAATCTCCCACGCACAGTAATCTCCCACAAACGGTAATCTCCCGCACACGGTAATCTCCTGCACACAGTAATCTCCCGCACACAGTAATCTCCCATACACTGTAATCTCCCATGCACAGTCATCTCCCACTAACAGTAATCTCCCGCGCACAGTAATCTCCCATGCACAGTAATCTCCCGCGCACATTAATCTCCCGCTCCCAGTAATGTCCCATGCACATTAATCTCCCATGCACAGTAATCTCCCACAAACGGTAATCTCCCGTGCACGGTAATCTCCCGCACACAGTAATTTCCCGCACACAGTAATCTCCCACGCCCAGTAATCTCCCGCGCACAGTAATCTCCCGCGCACAGTAATCTCCCATGAACAGTAATCTCCCCTGCACAGTAATCCCCCATGCAGAGTAATCTCCCACAAATGGTAATCTCCCACGCAAGGTAATCTCCCATGCACAGTAGTCCCCTGCGCACAGTAATCTCCCACAGACGGTGATCTCCCGGGCACGGCAATCTCCCACAGACAGTAATCTCCCATACACTGTCATCTCCCATGAGCAGTAATCTCCCACAAACAGTAATCTCCCGCACGCAGTAATCTCCCGTGCACAGTAATCTCCCAGAAACAGTAAACTCCCGTGCACAGTAATCTCCCATGCACAGTAATCTCCCACAAACAGTAATCTCCCGTGCACAGTAATCTCCCATGCACAGCAATCTCCCACAAACAGTAAACTCCCGTGCCCAGTAATCTCCCGCATGCAGTAATCTCCCATGCACAGTAATCTTCCATGCACAGTAATCCTCCATGCACAGTAATCTCCCACAAACGGTAATCTCCCACGCATGGTAATCTCCCACAACTAGTAATCACCCGCACACAGTAATCTCCCATGCAAAGTAATCTCCCATGCACAGTAATCTCCCGCGCACGGTAATCTCCCATGCACAGCAATCTCCCACAAACAGTAATCTCCCACGCATAGTAATCTCCCATGCAAAGTAATCTCCCTCGCACAGTAATCTTCCTATCACAGTAATCTCCCGTGCACAGTAATCTCCCACGCACAGTAATCTCCCATGCAAAGTAATCTCCCATGCACAGTAATCTCCCGCACACGGTAATCTCCCATGCACAGCAATCTCCCACAAACAGTAATCTCCCACGCATAGTAATCTCCCATGCAAAGTAATCTCCCTCGCACAGTAATCTCCCTATCACAGTAATCTCCCGTGCACAGTAATCTCCCACACACGGTAATCTCCCACACACAGTAATCTCCCACGCACAGTAATCTCCCATGCACAGTAATCTCCCACAAACGGTAATCTCTTGCGCACAGTAATCTCCCGCACACAGTAATCTCCCACACACGGTAATCTCCCACACACAGTAAACTCCCACGATCAGTAATCTCCCATGCACAGAAATCTCCCGCACACAGTAATATCCCGCACACAGTAATCTCCCATGCACAGTAATCTCCCATACACTGTAATCTCCCATGCACAGTCATCTCCCACGCACAGTAATCTCCCACGCACAGTAATCTCCCACAAACGGTAATCTCCCGCGCACGGTAAGCTCCCGCAACCAGTAATCTCCCGCACACAGTAATCTCCCATACACCGTAATCTCCCATGCACAGTAATCTCTACTAACAGTAATCTCCCATGCACAGTAATCTCTCATGCACAGTAATCTCTCATGCACAGTAATCTCCCACTCCCAGTAATGTCCCATGCACAGTAATCTCCCATGCACAGTAATCTACCACACACGGTAATCTCCCGCCCACGGTAATCTCCCGCACACAGTAATCTCCCAAACACAGTAATGTCCCACGCCCAGTAATCTCCCACGCACAGTAATCTCCCGCGCACAGTAATCTCCCACAAATGATAATCTCCTGTGCATGGTAATCTCCCACGCACAGTAATCTCCTGCACACAGAAATCTCCCACAAACGGTAATCTCCCGGGCACGGCAATCTCCCACACACAGTAATCTTCCATACACTGTAATCTCCCATGCCCAGTAATCTTCCACAAAGAGTAATCTCCCGCTCACAGTAATCTCCCATGCACAGCAATCTCCCACAAACAGTAATCTCCCACACATAGTAATCTCCCATGCAAAGTAATCTCCCTCGCACAGTAATCTCCCTATCACAGTAATCTCCCGTGCACAGTAATCTCCCGCGCACAGTAATCTCCCATGCAAAGTAATCTCCCATGCACAGTAATCTCCCTGCGCACGGTAATCTCCCATGCACAGCAATCTCCCACAAACAGTAATCTCCCACGCATAGTAATCTCCCATGCAAAGTAATCTCCCTCGCACAGTAATCTCCCTCGCACAGTAATCTCCCTATCACAGTAATCTCCTGTGCACAGTAATCTCCCACACACGGTAATCTCCCACACACAGTAATCTCCCACGCACAGTAATCTCCCATGCACAGTAATCTCCCACAAATGGTAATCTCTTGCGCACAGTAATCTCCCGCACACAGTAATCTCCCACACACGGTAATCTCCCACACACAGTAAACTCCCACGATCAGTAATCTCCCATGCACAGAAATCTCCCGCACACAGTAATATCCCACACACAGTAATCTCCCATGCACAGTAATCTCCCGAGCACAGTAATCTCCCACGCACAGTAATCTCCCACAAACGGTAATCTCCCGCACACGGTAATCTCCTGCACACAGTAATCTCCCGCATACAGTAATCTCCCATACACTGTAATCTCCCATGCACAGTCATCTCCCACTAACAGTAATCTCCCGCGCACAGTAATCTCCCATGCACAGTAATCTCCCGCGCACATTAATCTCCCGCTCCCAGTAATGTCCCATGCACATTAATCTCCCATGCACAGTAATCTCCCACAAACGGTAATCTCCCGTGCACGGTAATCTCCCGCACACAGTAATTTCCCGCACACAGTAATCTCCCACGCCCAGTAATCTCCCGCGCACAGTAATCTCCCGCGCACAGTAATCTCCCATGAACAGTAATCTCCCCTGCACAGTAATCCCCCATGCAGAGTAATCTCCCACAAATGGTAATCTCCCACGCAAGGTAATCTCCCATGCACAGTAGTCCCCTGCGCACAGTAATCTCCCACAGACGGTGATCTCCCGGGCACGGCAATCTCCCACAGACAGTAATCTCCCATACACTGTCATCTCCCATGAGCAGTAATCTCCCACAAACAGTAATCTCCCGCACGCAGTAATCTCCCGTGCACAGTAATCTCCCAGAAACAGTAAACTCCCGTGCACAGTAATCTCCCATGCACAGTAATCTCCCACAAACAGTAATCTCCCGCGCACAGTAATCTCCCATGCACAGCAATCTCCCACAAACAGTAAACTCCCGTGCCCAGTAATCTCCCGCATGCAGTAATCTCCCATGCACAGTAATCTTCCATGCACAGTAATCCTCCATGCACAGTAATCTCCCACAAACGGTAATCTCCCACGCATGGTAATCTCCCGCAACTAGTAATCACCCGCACACAGTAATCTCCCATGCAAAGTAATCTCCCATGCACAGTAATCTCCCGCGCACGGTAATCTCCCATGCACAGCAATCTCCCACAAACAGTAATCTCCCACGCATAGTAATCTCCCATGCAAAGTAATCTCCCTCGCACAGTAATCTTCCTATCACAGTAATCTCCCGTGCACAGTAATCTCCCGCGCACAGTAATCTCCCATGCAAAGTAATCTCCCATGCACAGTAATCTCCCGCACACGGTAATCTCCCATGCACAGCAATCTCCCACAAACAGTAATCTCCCACGCATAGTAATCTCCCATGCAAAGTAATCTCCCTCGCACAGTAATCTCCCTATCACAGTAATCTCCCATGCACAGTAATCTCCCACACACGGTAATCTCCCACACACAGTAATCTCCCACGCACAGTAATCTCCCATGCACAGTAATCTCCCACAAACGGTAATCTCTTGCGCACAGTAATCTCCCGCACACAGTAATCTCCCACACACGGTAATCTCCCACACACAGTAAACTCCCACGATCAGTAATCTCCCATGCACAGAAATCTCCCGCACACAGTAATATCCCGCACACAGTAATCTCCCATGCACAGTAATCTCCCATACACTGTAATCTCCCATGCACAGTCATCTCCCAAGCACAGTAATCTCCCACGCACAGTAATCTCCCACAAACGGTAATCTCCCGCGCACGGTAAGCTCCCGCAACCAGTAATCTCCCGCACACAGTAATCTCCCATACACCGTAATCTCCCATGCACAGTAATCTCTACTAACAGTAATCTCCCATGCACAGTAATCTCTCATGCACAGTAATCTCTCATGCACAGTAATCTCCCACTCCCAGTAATGTCCCATGCACAGTAATCTCCCATGCACAGTAATCTACCACACACGGTAATCTCCCGCCCACGGTAATCTCCCGCACACAGTAATCTCCCAAACACAGTAATGTCCCACGCCCAGTAATCTCCCACGCACAGTAATCTCCCGCGCACAGTAATCTCCCACAAATGATAATCTCCTGTGCACGGTAATCTCCCACGCACAGTAATCTCCTGCACACAGAAATCTCCCACAAACGGTAATCTCCCGGGCACGGCAATCTCCCACACACAGTAATCTTCCATACACTGTAATCTCCCATGCCCAGTAATCTTCCACAAAGAGTAATCTCCCGCTCACAGTAATCTCCCATGCACAGCAACCTCCCACAAACAGTAATCTCCCACACATAGTAATCTCCCATGCAAAGTAATCTCCCTCGCACAGTAATCTCCCTATCACAGTAATCTCCCGTGCACAGTAATCTCCCGCGCACAGTAATCTCCCATGCAAAGTAATCTCCCATGCACAGTAATCTCCCGCGCACGGTAATCTCCCATGCACAGCAATCTCCCACAAACAGTAATCTCCCACGCATAGTAATCTCCCATGCAAAGTAATCTCCCTCGCACAGTAATCTCCCTATCACAGTAATCTCCTGTGCACAGTAATCTCCCACACACGGTAATCTCCCACACACAGTAATCTCCCACGCAAGGTAATCTCCCATGCACAGTAGTCCCCTGCGCACAGTAATCTCCCACAGACGGTGATCTCCCGGGCACGGCAATCTCCCACAGACAGTAATCTCCCATACACTGTCATCTCCCATGAGCAGTAATCTCCCACAAACAGTAATCTCCCGCACGCAGTAATCTCCCGTGCACAGAAATCTCCCACAAACAGTAAACTCCCGTGCACAGTAATCTCCAATGCACAGTAATCTCCCACAAACAGTAATCTCCCGCGCACAGTAATCTCCCATGCACAGCAATCTCCCACAAACAGTAAACTCCCGTGCCCAGTAATCTCCCACTCCCAGTAATCTCCCATGCACAGTAATCTCCCATGCACAGTAATCCTCCATGCACAGTAATCTCCCACAAACGGTAATCTCCCACGCACGGTAATCTCCCGCAACTAGTAATCACCCGCACACAGTAATCTCCCATACACAGTAATCTCCCATGCACAGTAATCTCCCACTAACAGTAATCTCCCATGAACAGTAATCTCCCATGCACAGTAATCTCCCGCGCACAGTAATCTCCCGCTCCCAGTAATGTCCCATGCACAGTAATCTCCCACAAACGGTAATCTCCCACCCATGGTAATCTCCCACACACAGTAATCTCCCACACACAGTAATGTCCCACACCCAGTAATCTCCCGCGCACAGTAATCTCCCGCACACAGTAATCTCCCATGCACAGTAATCTCCCCTGCACAGCAATCTCCCACGCACAGTAATCTCCCACAAATGATAATCGCCTGTGCACAGTAATCTCCCACGGACAGTAATCTCCTGCACACAGAAATCTCCCACAAACGGTAATCTCCCGGGCACGGCAATCTCCCACACACAGTAATCTTCCATACACTGTAATCTCCCATGCCCAGTAATCTCCCACAAAGAGTTATCTCCCGCTCACAGTAATCTCCCATGCACAGCAATCTCCCACAAACAGTAATCTCCCACACATAGTAATCTCCCATGCAAAGTAATCTCCCTCGCACAGTAATCTCCCATTCACAGTAATCTCCCACAAACAGTAATCTCCCACGCACAGTAATCTCCCATGCAAAGTAATCTCCCATGCACAGTAATCTCCCGCGCACAGTAATCTCCCACACACGGTAATCTCCCACACACAGTAATCTCCCGCACACAGTAATCTCCCATACACGGTAATCTCCCGCACACAGTAATCTCCCACACACGGTAATCTCCCTTGCATGGCAATCTCCCACAAACGGTAATCTCCAGCGGACTGCAATCTCCCATGCACAGAAATCTCCCACGCCCAGTAATCTCCCACACACAGTAATCTCCCATGCACAGTAATCTCCCACAAACTGTAATCTCCCACAAACGGTAATCTCTCGTGCACAGTAATATCCCGCACACAGTAATTTCCCACACCCAGTAATCTCCCACACCCAGTAATCGCCCGCGTACAGTAATCACCCGCGCACAGTAATCTCCCATGCACAGTAATCTACCATGCACAGTAATCTCCCACAAATGGTAATCTCCCGCACATGGTAATCTCTCACGCACAGTAATCTCCTGGGCACAGTAATCTCCCACAAACGGTAATCTCCCGGGCACGGCAATCTCCCACACACAGTAATCCCCCATACACTGTAATCTCCCATGCACAGTAATCTCCCACAAACAGTAATATCCCACGCACAGTAATCTCCCATGCACAGCAATCTCCCACAAACAGTAATCTCCTGTGCACAGTAAACTCCCATTCACAGTAATCTCCCACGCACAGTAATCTCCCATGCACAGTAATATCCCACAAACCGTAATTTCCCGCGCACATTAATCTCCCATGCAAAGTAATCTCCCATGCACAGTAATCTCCCGCGCAAAGTAATCTCCCAAACACGGTAATCTCCCACACACAGTAATCACCCGCGCACAGTAATCTCCCACACACGGTAATCTCCCGTGCACGGTAATCACCCGCGCACAGTAATCTCCCACACATGGTAATCTCCCAAGCACAGTAATCTCCCATGCACAGTAATCTCCTGCACACGATAATCTCCCGCGCACGGTAATCTCCCACAGACAGTAATTTCCCGTGCACGGTAATCTCCCGTGCACAGTAAACTGCACACGGTATCTTCCGCGCACAGCAATCTCCCACACACAGTAATCACCCGTGCACAGTAATCTCCCATGCACAGTAATCATCCATGCACAGTAATCTCCCACAAACGGTAATCTCCCATGCACGGTAATCTCCCATGCACCGTAATCTCCCAAAACGGTAATCTCCCGCACACAGTAAACTCCCACGCACAGTAATCTCCCATGCACGTAATCTCACACAAACGGTAATCTCCCGTGCATGGTAATCTCCCGCACACAGTAATCTCCCGCACACAGTAATCTCCCGCACACAGTAATCTCCCACGCCCAGTAATCTCCCACGCACAGTAATCTCCCATGCACAGTAATCTCCCACAAATTGTAATCTCCCGCACACGTTAATCTCCCACACACAGTAGTCTCCTGCGCACAGTAATCTCCCACAAACGGTAATCTCCCGGGCATGGCAATCTCCCACACACAGTAATCTCCCATACACTATAATCTGCCATGAACAGTAATCTCCCACAAACAGTAATCTCCCACGCACCGTAATCTCCCGTGCACAGCAATCTCCCACAAACAGTAATCTCCTGCGCTCAGTAATCTCCCATGCACAGTAATCTCCCACGCACAGTAATCTCCCATGCACAGTAATCTCCCACGCACAGTAATCTCCCATGCACAGTAATCTCCCACAAACAGTAATCTCCCGCACACAGTAATCTCCCAGGCAAAGTAAACTCCCATGCACAGTAATCTCCCACGCACAGTAATCTCCCAAACACGGTAATCTCCCACACATGGTAATCTCCCGTGCACGGCAATCACCCACACACAAATATCTCCCACACATGGTAATCCCCCGCACACGGTAATCTCCCACGCATGGTAATCTCCCACAAACGGTAATCTCCCGTGCACAGTAATCTCCCGTGCACAGTAATCTCCCGCACACAGTAATCTCCCACGCCCAGCAATCTCCCACGCACGGTAATCACCCACGCACAGTAATCTCCCACAAACGGTAATCTCCCACGCACGGTAATCTCCCACACACAGTAATTTCCTGCACACAGTAATCTCCCACGCCCAGTAATCTCCCACACACAGTAATCTCCCATGCACAGTAATCTCCCACAAACTGTAATCTCCCACAAACGGTAATCTCTCGCGCACGGTAATATCCCGCACACAGTAATTTCCCACACCCAGTAATCTCCCACACCCAGTAATCGCCCGCGCACAGTAATCTCCCATGCACAGTAATCTACCATGCACAGTAATCTCCCACAAATGGTAATCTCCCGCACATGGTAATCTCTCACGCACAGTAATCTCCTTGGCAAAGTAATCTCCCACAAACGGTATTCTCCCGGGCACGGCAATCTCCCACACACAGTACTCTACCATACACTGTAATCTCCCATGCACAGTAATCTCCCACAAACAGGAATCTCCCACGCACAGTAATCTCCCATGCACAGCAATCTCCCACAAACAGTAATATCCTGTGCACAGTAAACTCCCATTCACAGTAATCTCCCATGCACAGTAATCTCCCATGCACAGTAATATCCCACAAACCGTAATTTCCCGCGCACATTAATCTCCCATGCAAAGTAATCTCCCATGCACAGTAATCTCCAGCGCAAAGTAATCTCCCAAGCACGGTAATCTCCCGCGCACAGTAATCTCCCACACACGGTAATCTCCCCTGCACGGCAATCTCCCACACACAGTAATCTCCCACACATGGTAATCTCCCATGCACAGTAATCTCCCATGCACAGTAATCTCCTGCACACGGTAATCTCCCGCGCACGTTAATCTCCCACAGACAGTAATCTCCCGCGCACGGTAATCTCCCGTGCACAGTAAACTGCACACGGTATCTTCCGCGCACAGCAATCTCCCACACACAGTAATCACCCGTGCACAGTAATCTCCCATGCACAGTAATCATCCATGCACAGTAATCTCCCACAAACGGTAATCTCCCGTGCACGGTAATCTCCCGCTCCCATTAATTTCCCGCACACAGTAAAATCCCGCGCCCAGTAATCTCCCACGCACAGTAATGTGCCATGCACATTAATCTCCCACAAACGATAATCTCCCACGCACGGTAATCTCCCGCACACAGTAATCTCCCACACACCGTAATCTCCTGTGCACGGCAATCTCCCACACGCAGTAATCTCCCACAAATGTTAATCCCCCACACACGGTAATCTCCCATGCACGGTAATCTCCCATGCACAGTAATCTCCCATGCACAGTAATCTCCCGCGCACGGTAATCTCCCGCACACGGTAATCTCCCACGCACGGTAATCTCCCACACACAGTAATCTCCCGTGCACGGTAATCAGCTGCGCACAGTAATCTCCTGCACATGGTAATCTCCCGAGCACAGTAATGTCCCGCGCACGGTAATCTCCCACACATGGTAATCTCCCGCATACAGTAATCTCCCGCACACAGTAATATCCCGCGCACAGTAAACTCCCACACAGTAATCTCCTGCACACAGTAATCTCCCGCGCACAGTAATCTCCCACACAGTAATCTCCCGCACACCGTAATCTCCCGCGCACAGTAATCTCCCACGCACACTCTTCTCCCACGCACAGTAATCTCCCACGCACAGTATTCTCCCACACACATCAATCAGCCGCGCACAATAATCTCCCGCACACAGTAATCTCCCACACACGGTAATCTCCCGCATACAGTAATCTCCCGCGCACAGTAATCTCCCGCACACAATAATCTCCTGTGCACAGTAATCTCCCACGCACAGTAATCTCCCACAAATGGTAATCTCCCGCGCATGGTGATCTCCCGCACACAGTAATCTCCCACGCACAGTAATCTCCCGTGCACAGTAATCTCCCACACACAGTAATCTCCCATGCACAGTAATTTCCCAAAACGGTAATCTCCCACGCACAGTAAACTCCCACGCACAGTAATCTCCCATGCACGTAATCTCCCACAAACAGTAATCTCCCGTGCACGGTAATCTCCCGCACGCAGTAATCTCCCACACACAGTAATCTCCCGCGCCCAGTAATCTCCTATGCACAGTACTCTCACATGCACAGTAATCTCCCACAAACGGTAATCTCCTACGCACAGTAATCTCCCGCTCACAGTAATTCCCCCGCACACGGTAATCTCCTGCACACTGTAATCTCCCACGCACAGTAATCTCCCACACACGGTAATCTCCCGCGCACAGTAATCTCCCACACACGGTAATCTCCCGTGCACAGTAATCTCCCACACACGGTATTCCCCCGCACACAGTAATCTCCCGCACACTGTAATCTCCCACGCACGGTAATCTCCCATGCACAGTAATCTCCCATGCACAGTAATCTCCCATGCATGGTAATCTCCCGCGCGCGGTAATCTCCCACACACACTAATCTCCTTCGCAAGGTAATCTCCCCTGCACAGTAAACTGCACACAGTAATCTCCCTTGCATAGTAATCTCCCATGCAAAGTAATCTCCCATGCACAGTAATCTCCCACGCACAGTAATCTCCCACGCACAGTAATCTCCCTTGCACAGTAATCTCCCTTGCACAGTAATCTCCCATGCACATTAATCTCGCACAAACTGTAATCTCCCATGCACGGCAATCTCCCACACACAGTAATCTCCCGCACACAGTAATATCACATGCCCAGTAATCTCCCGCGCACAGTAATCACTCACGCACAGTAATCTCCCATGCAAAGTAATCTCCCCTGCACAGTAATCTCCCATGCACAGTAATCTCCCACAAACGGTAATCTCCCGCACACAGTAATCTCCAGCGCACAGTAATCTCCCACGCACAGTAAACTCCCGCGCACAGTAATCCCTCCTGCACAGTAAACTCCCCTGCACAGTAATCTCCCATGTAAACTAATCTCCCACAAACAGTAAACTCACGGACACGGCAATCTCCCACACACAGTAATCTTCCATACACTGTAATCTCCCATGCACAGTAACCTCCCACAAACAGTAAACTCCCGCGCACAGTAATCTCCCATGTACAACAATCTCCCACAAACAGTAATCTCCCGCGCTCAGTAATCTCCCATGCACAGTAATATCCCGCGTACAGTAATCTCCCACGCACAGTAAACTCCCATGCCAAGTAATCTCTCATGCACAGTAATCTCCCACACACAGTAATCTCCCACACACGGTAATCTCCCACGCACAGTAACCTCCCGCACACAGTAATCTCCCGCACACAGTAATCTCCCACAGACGGTAATCTCCCGCATACAGTAATCTCCCGTGCACGGTAATCTCCCACACACGGTAATCTCCCGCACACGGTAATCTCCCGCACACGGTAATCTCCCACGCCCAGTAATCTCCCATGCACAGTAATATCCGGCGCACAGTAATCTCCCAAAAACAGTAATCTCCCAAAAACAGTAATCTCTCACACACAGTAATCTCCCATGCAAAGTAATCTCCCATGCACAGTAATCTCCCGCACACAGCGATCTCCCACACACGGTAATCTCCCACACACAGTAAGGTCCCGCGCACAGTAATCTCCCACACACGGTAATCTCCCGCGCACAGTAATCTCCAACACACCGTAATCGCCCGTGCACGGCAATCTTCCACACACAGTAATCTCCCACACACGGTAATCCCCCGCACACAGTAATCTCCCACACACGGTAATCTCCCACGAACGGTAATCTCCCATGCATAGTAAACTCGCATGCACAGTAATCTCCCGCGCACGGTAATCTCCCATGCACGGTAATCTCCTATGCACGGTAATCTCCCACACACAGTAATCTTCCGCGCATGGTAATCAGCCGCGCACAGTAATCTCCAGAACACGGTAATATGCTGCGCAAAGTAATGTCCCACGCACAGTAATCTCCCATGCACAGAAATCTCCGGCACACAGTAATCTCCCGCACACAGTAATCTCCCGCGCCCAACAATCTCCCACGCATGGTAATCTCCCATGCACAGTAATCTCCCACAAATGGTAATCTCGCATGCATGGTAATCTCCCGCACACAGTAATTTCCTGCACACAGTAATCTTCCACGCCCAGTAAAATCCGCACACAGTAATCTCCCATGCACAGTAATCTCCCACAAACGGTAATCTCCCATGCACGGTAATCTCCCGCACACAGTAATCTCCCACGCCCAGTAATCTCCCATGCACAGTAATCTCCCACAAATGGTAATCTCCCAAGCACGGTTATCTCCCACACACAATTATCTCCTACGCAAAGTAATCTCCCACAAACGGTAATCTCCCGGGCACGGCAATCTCCCACACACAGTAATCTCCCACGAACTGTAATCTCCCATGCACAGCAATCTCCCACAAAAAGTAATCTCCCGGGCACAGTAAACTTCCATGCACAGTAATCACCCGCGCACAGTAATCTCCCATGCTCAGTAATCTCCCACAAACAGTAATTTCCCGCGGACAGTAATCTCCTATGCAAAGTAATCTCCCATGAACAGTAATCTCCCATGAACAGTAATCTCCCGTGCAAAGTAATCTCCCAAACACGGTAATCTCCCACACACAGTAATCTACCGCGCACAGTAATCTCCCGCGCACAGTAATCTCCCACACACGGTAATCTACCGCGCACTGTAATCTCTCACACACGGTAATCTCCCATGCACGGCAATCTCCCACACACAGTAATCTCCCACACACGATATTCCCCCCCACACGGTAATCTCCCGCACACTGTAATCTCCCACGCACGGTAATCTCCCACGCACAGTAATCTCCCATGCACAGTAATCTCCAGCGCACGCTAATCTCCCACACACAGTAATCTCCCGCGCACGGTAATCTCCCGTGCACAGTAAACTGCACACGGTAATCTCCCGTGCACAGTAAACTCCCACACACAGGAATCTCCCGCGCACAGTAATCTCCCGCGCACAGTAATCTCCCGCGCACAGTAATCTCCCATGCACAGTAATCTCCCAAAAACAGTAATCTCCCATGCACAGTAATCTCCGCGCCCAGTAATCTCCCACGCACAGTAATGTCCCATGCACATTAATCTCCCAAAAACTGTAATCTCCCACACACGGTAATCTCCCACAAACAGTAATCTCCCGCACACAGTAATCTGCCATGCACAGTAATCTCCCAAACACGGTAATCTCCCACACACAGTAATCTCCCGCGCACAGTAATCTCCCACACCCGGTAATCTCCCGTGCACAGTAATCTCCCACACACAGTAATCTCCCGCGCACGGTAATCTCCCGTGCACAGTAAACTTCACACGGTAATCTCCCGTGCACAGTAATCTCCCACACACTATAATCTCCTGCGCACAGTAATCTCCCATGCAAAGTAATCTCCCATGCTCAGTAATCTACCACAAACGGTAATCTCCCGTGCACGGTAATCTCCCGCACCTATTAATCTCACGCACACAGTAATCTCCCGCACCCAGTAATCTCCTACGCACAGTAATGTCCCATGCACATTAATCTCCCACAAACGGTAATCTCCCATGCACGGTAATCTCCTGCACACAGTAATTTCCCGCACACAGTAATCTCCCACGCATAGTAATATCCCGCGCACAGTAATCTCCCGTGCACAGTAATCTCCCGCGCACAGTAATCTCCCATGAACAGTAATCTCCCCTGCACAGTAATCCCCCATGCAGAGTAGTCTCCCACAAATGGTAATCTCCCACGCAAGGTAATCTCCCACGCACAGTCGTCTCCTGCGCACAGTAATCTCCCACAAACAGTAATCTCCCGCACACAGTAATCTGCCATGCACAGTAATCTCCCAAACACGGTAATCTCCCACACACAGTAATCTCCCGCGCACAGTAATCTCCCACACCCGGTAATCTCCCGCGCACAGTAATCTCCCACACACAGTAATCTCCCGCGCACGGTAATCTCCCGTGCACAGTAAACTTCACACGGTAATCTCCCACGCACAGTAATCTCCCATGCACAGCAATCTCCCACAAACAGTAAACTCACACGCACAGTAATCTCCCGCGCACATTAATCTCCCGCTCCCAGTAATGTCCCATGCACAGTAATCTCCCATGCACAGTAATCTCCCACAAACGGTAATCTCCCACCCATGGTAATCCCCCGCACACAGTAATTTCCCGCACACAGTAATCTCCCATGCCCAGTAATCTCCCGCGCACAGTAATCTCCCGTGCACAGTAATCTCCCATGAACAGTAATCTCCCCTGCACAGTAATCCCCCATGCAGAGTAATCTCCCACAAATGGTAATCTCCCACGCAAGGTAATCTCCCATGCACAGTAGTCCCCTGCGCACAGTAATCTCCCACAGACGGTGATCTCCCGGGCACGGCAATCTCCCACAGACAGTAATCTCCCATACACTGTCATCTCCCATGAGCATTAATCTCCCACAAACAGTAATCTCCCGCGCGCAGTAATCTCCCGTTCACAGAAATCTCCCACAAACAGTAAACTCCCGCGCACAGTAATCTCCCATGCACAGTAATCTCCCATGCACAGTAATCTCCCGCGCACGGTAATCTCCCGCTCCCAGTAATCTCCCACGCACAGTAATCTCCCACGCACAGTAATCTCCCACAAACGGTAATCTCCCGCGCACGGTAAGCTCCCGCAACCAGTAATCTCCCGCACACAGTAATCTCCCATACACCGTAATCTCCCATGCACAGTAATCTCCCACTCCCAGTAATGTCCCATGCACAGTAATCTCCCATGCACAGTAATCTCCCACACACGGTAATCTCCCGCCCACGGTAATCTCCCGCACACAGTAATCTCCCGAACACAGTAATGTCCCACGCCCAGTAATCTCCCACGCACAGTAATCTCCCGCGCACAGTAATCTCCCACAAATGATAATCTCCTGTGCACTGTAATCTCCCGCGCACAGTAATCTCCAACACACCGTAATCGCCCGTGCACGGCAATCTTCCACACACAGTAATCTCCCACACACGGTAATCCCCCGCACACAGTAATCTCCCACACACGGTAATCTCCCACGAACGGTAATCTCCCATGCATAGTAAACTCGCATGCACAGTAATCTCCCGTGCACAGTAATCTCCCATGCACGGTAATCTCCTATGCACGGTAATCTCCCACACACAGTAATCTTCCGCGCATGGTAATCAGCCGCGCACAGTGATCTCCAGAACACGGTAATATGCTGCGCAAAGTAATGTCCCACGCACAGTAATCTCCCATGCACAGAAATCTCCGGCACACAGTAATCTCCCGCACACAGTAATCTCCCGCGCCCAACAATCTCCCACGCATGGTAATCTCCCATGCACAGTAATCTCCCACAAACGGTAATCTCGCACGCATGGTAATCTCCCGCACACAGTAATTTCCTGCACACAGTAATCTTCCACGCCCAGTAAAACCCGCACACAGTAATCTCCCATGCACAGTAATCTCCCACAAACGGTAATCTCCCATGCACGGTAATCTCCCGCACACAGTAATTTCCCGCACACAGTAATCTCCCACGCCCAGTAATCTCCCATGCACAGTAATCTCCCACAAATGGTAATCTCCCAAGCACGGTTATCTCCCACGCACAATTTTCTCCTACGCAAAGTAATCTCCCACAAACGGTAATCTCCCATGCACAGCAATCTCCCACAAACAGTAATCTCCCGGGCACAGTAAACTTCCATGCACAGTAATCACCCGCGCACAGTAATCTCCCATGCTCAGTAATCTCCCACAAACAGTAATTTCCCGCGGACAGTAATCTCCTATGCAAAGTAATCTCCCATGAACAGTAATCTCCCGTGCAAAGTAATCTCCCAAACACGGTAATCTCCCACACACAGTAATCTACCGCGCACAGTAATCTCCCGCACACAGTAATCTCCCACACACGGTAATCTACCGCGCACTGTAATCTCTCACACACGGTAATCTCCCATGCACGGCAATCTCCCACACACAGTAATCTCCCACACACGATATTCCCCCGCACACGGTAATCTCCCGCACACTGTAATCTCCCACGCACGGTAATCTCCCATGCACAGTAATCTCCCATGCACAGTAATCTCCAGCGCACGCTAATCTCCCACGCACGGGAATCTCCCGGGCACCGTAATCTCCCACACACAGTAATCTCCCGCGCACGGTAATCTCCCGTGCACAGTAAACTGCA
Organism: Carcharodon carcharias; assembly: GCF_017639515.1. Lineage (NCBI taxonomy): Eukaryota > Metazoa > Chordata > Chondrichthyes > Lamniformes > Lamnidae > Carcharodon > Carcharodon carcharias. The sequence continues at coordinate 93,784,864 of NC_054481.1, forward strand.
CACGGTAATCTCCCGTGCACAGTAAACTCCTACACACAGGAATCTCCCGCGCACAGTAATCTCCCTTGCACAGTAATCTCCCACAAACGGTAATCTCCCATGCACGGTAATCTCCCGCACACAGTAATTTCCCGCACACAGTAATCTCCCACGCCCAGTAATCTCCCATGCACAGTAATCTCCCACAAATGGTAATCTCCCAAGCACGGTTATCTCCCACGCACAATTATCTCCTACGCAAAGTAATCTCCCACAAACGGTAATCTCCCATGCACAGCAATCTCCCACAAACAGTAATCTCCCGGGCACAGTAAACTTCCATGCACAGTAATCACCCGCGCACAGTAATCTCCCATGCTCAGTAATCTCCCACAAACAGTAATTTCCCGCGGACAGTAATCTCCTATGCAAAGTAATCTCCCATGAACAGTAATCTCCCGTGCAAAGTAATCTCCCAAACACGGTAATCTCCCACACACAGTAATCTACGGCGCACAGTAATCTCCCGCACACAGTAATCTCCCACACACGGTGATCTACCGCGCACTGTAATCTCTCACACACGGTAATCTCCCATGCACGGCAATCTCCCACACACAGTAATCTCCCACACACGATATTCCCCCGCACACGGTAATCTCCCGCACACTGTAATCTCCCACGCACGGTAATCTCCCATGCACAGTAATCTCCCATGCACAGTAATCTCCAGCGCACGCTAATCTCCCACGCACGGGAATCTCCCGGGCACCGTAATCTCCCACACACAGTAATCTCCCGCGCACGGTAATCTCCCGTGCACAGTAAACTGCACACGGTAATCTCCCGTGCACAGTAAACTCCTACACACAGGAATCTCCCGCGCACAGTAATCTCCCTTGCACAGTAATCTCCCATGCACAGTAATCTCCCAAAAACAGTAATCTCCCATGCACAGTAATCTCCGCGCCCAGTAATCTCCCACGCACAGTAATGTCCCATGCACATTAATCTCCCAAAAACTGTAATCTCCCACACATGGTAATCTCCCACAAACAGTAATCTCCCGCACACAGTAATCTGCCATGCATAGTAATCTCCCAAACACGGTAATCTCCCACACACAGTAATCGCCCGCGCACAGTAATCTCCCACACCCGGTAATCTCCCGCGCACAGTAATCTCCCACACACAGTAATCTCCCACGCACGGTAATCTCCCGTGCACAGTAAACTTCACACGGTAATCTCCCGTGCACAGTAATCTCCCACACACTATAATCTCCTGCGCACAGTAATCTCCCATGCAAAGTAATCTCCCATGCTCAGTAATCTACCACAAACGGTAATCTCCCGTGCACGGTAATCTCCCGCACCCATTAATCTCACGCACACAGTAATCTCCCGCGCCCAGTAATCTCCTACGCACAGTAATGTCCCATGCACATTAATCTCCCACAAACGGTAATCTCCCATGCACGGTAATCTCCCGCACACAGTAATTTCCCGCACACAGTAATCTCCCACGCGTAGTAATCTCCCGCGCACAGTAATCTCCCGCGCACAGTAATCTCCCATGAACAGTAATCTCCCCTGCACAGTAATCCCCCATGCAGAGTAGTCTCCCACAAATGGTAATCTCCCAAACAAGGTAATCTCCCACGCACAGTCGTCTCCTGCGCACAGTAATCTCCCACAAACAGTAATCTCCCGGGCATGGCAATCTCCCACAGACAGTAAGCTCCCATACACTGTAACCTCCCAAGAGCAGTAATTTCCCACAAACAGTAATCTCACGCGTACAGTAATCTCCCGTGCACAGCAATCTCCCACAAACAGTAAACTCCCGTGTACAGTAATCTCCCATGCACAGTAATCTCCCACAAACAGTAATCTCCCGCGCACAGTAATCTCCCATGCACAGCAATCTCCCACAAACAGTAAACTCACACGCACAGTAATCTCACACGCGCACTAATCTCCCATGGACAGTAATCTCCCATGGACAGTAATCTCCCATGCACAGTAAACTCCCATGCACAGTAATCTCCCCTGCACAGTAATCCCCCATGCAGAGTAGTCTCCCACAAATGGTAATCTCCCAAACAAGGTAATCTCCCACGCACAGTCGTCTCCTGCGCACAGTAATCTCCAACAAGCAGTAATCTCCCGGGCATGGCAATCTCCCACAGACAGTAATCTCCCATACACTGTAATCTCCCAAGAGCAGTAATTTCCCACAAACAGTAATCTCACGCGTACAGTAATCTCCCGTGCACAGCAATCTCCCACAAACAGTAAACTCCCGTGTACAGTAATCTCCCATGCACAGTAATCTCCCACAAACAGTAATCTCCCGCGCACAGTAATCTCCCATGCACAGCAATCTCCCACAAACAGTAAACTCACACGCACAGTAATCTCACACGCGCACTAATCTCCCATGGACAGTAATCTCCCATGGACAGTAATCTCCCATGCACAGTAATCTCCCACAAACGGTAATCTCCCGCGCACGGTAATCTCCTGCACACAGTAATCTACCGCACACAGTAATCTCCCATACACTGTAATCTCCCATGCACAGTCATCTCCCACTAACAGTAATCTCCCGCACACATTAATCTCCCACTCCCAGTAATGTCCCATGCACAGTAATCTCCCATGCACAGTAATCTCCCACAAACGGTAATCTCCCACCCATGGTAATCCCCCGCACACAGTAATTTCCCGCACACAGTAATCTCCCATGCCCAGTAATCTCCCGCGCACAGTAATCTCCCGTGCACAGTAATCTCCCATGAACAGTAATCTCCCCTGCACAGTAATCCCCCATGCAGAGTAATCTCCCACAAATGGTAATCTCCCACGCAAGGTAATCTCCCATGCACAGTAGTCCCCTGCGCACAGTAATCTCCCACAGACGGTGATCTCCCGGGCACGGCAATCTCCCACAGACAGTAATCTCCCATACACTGTCATCTCCCATGAGCATTAATCTCCCACAAACTGTAATCTCCCGCACGCAGTAATCTCCCGTTCACAGAAATCTCCCACAAACAGTAAACTCCCGCGCACAGTAATCTCCCATGCACAGTAATCTCCCACAAACAGTAATCTCCCGCGCACAGTAATCTCCCATGCACAGCAATCTCCCACAAACAGTAAACTCCCGCGCACAGTAATCTCCCATGCACAGTAATCTCCCGCGCACAGTAATCTCCCGCTCCCAGTAATCTCCCACGCACAGTAATCTCCCACGCACAGTAATCTCCCACAAACGGTAATCTCCCGTGCACGGTAAGCTCCCGCAACCAGTAATCTCGCGCACACAGTAATCTCCCATACACCGTAATCTCCCATGCACAGTAATCTCCCACTAACAGTAATCTCCCATGCACAGTAATCTCTCATGCACAGTAATCTTCCGCGCACAGTAATCTCCCACTCCCAGTAATGTCCCATGCACAGTAATCTCCCATGCACAGTAATCTCCCACACACGGTAATCTCCCGCCCACGGTAATCTCCCGCACACAGTAATCTCCCAAACACAGTAATGTCCCACGCCCAGTAATCTCCAATGCACAGTAATCTCCCGCGCACAGTAATCTCCCACAAATGATAATCTCCTGTGCACGGTAATCTCCCACGCACAGTAATCTCCTGCACACAGAAATCTCCCACAAACGGTAATCTCCCGGGCACGGCAATCTCCCACACACAGTAATCTTCCATACACTGTAATCTCCCATGCCCAGTAATCTCCCATAAAGAGTAATCTCCCGCTCACAGTAATCTCCCATGCACAGCAATCTACCACAAACAGTAATCTCCCACGCATAGTAATGTCCCATGCAAAGTAATCTCCCTCGCACAGTAATCTCCCTCGCACAGTAATCTCCCTATCACAGTAATCTCCCGTGCACAGTAATCTCCCGCGCACAGTAATCTCCCATGCAAAGTAATCTCCCATGAACAGTAATCTCCCGCGCACGGTAATCTCCCATGCACAGCAATCTCCCACAAACAGTAATCTCCCACGCATAGTAATCTCCCATGCAAAGTAATCTCCCTCGCACAGTAATCTCCATATCACATAATCTCCCGTGCACAGTAATCTCCCGCGCACAGTAATCTCCCATGCAAAGTAATCTCCCATGCACAGTAATCTCCCGCGCACGGTAATCTCCCACACACGGTAATCTCTCACAAACAGTAATCTCCCGCGCACAGTAATCTCCCATGCACAGTAATCTCCCACAAATGATAATCTCCTGTGCATGGTAATCTCCCATGCACAGTAGTCCCCTGCACACAGTAATCTCCCACAGACGGTGATCTCCCGGGCACGGCAATCTCCCACAGACTGTAATCTCCCATACACTGTCATCTCCCATGAGCAGTAATCTCCCACAAACAGTAATCTCCCGCGCACAGTAATCTCCCATGCACAGCAATCTCCCACAAACAGTAAACTCCCGTGCCCAGTAATCTCCCGCACGCAGTAATCTCCCATGCACAGTAATCACCCACAAACAGTAAACTCCCGCGCACAGTAATCTCCCATGCACAGTAATCTCCCACTCCCAGTAATCTCCCATGCACAGTAATCTCCCATGCACAGTAATCCTCCATGCACAGTAATCTCCCACAAACGGTAATCTCCCACGCACGGTAATCTCCCGCAACTAGTAATCACCCGCACACAGTAATCTCCCATACACCGTAATCTCCCATGCACAGTAATCTCCCACTAACAGTAATCTCCCATGCACAGTAATCTCCCGCGCACAGTAATCTCCCATGCACAGTAATCTCCCCTGCACAGCAATCTCCCACGCACAGTAATCTCCCACAAATGATAATCGCCTGTGCACAGTAATCTCCCACGGACAGTAATCTCCTGCACACAGAAATCTCCCACAAACGGTAATCTCCCGGGCACGGCAATCTCCCACACACAGTAATCTTCCATACACTGTAATCTCCCATGCCCAGTAATCTCCCACAAAGAGTTATCTCCCGCTCACAGTAATCTCCCATGCACAGCAATCTCCCACAAACAGTAATCTCCCACACATAGTAATCTCCCATGCAAAGTAATCTCCCTCGCACAGTAATCTCCCATTCACAGTAATCTCCCACAAACAGTAATCTCCCACGCACAGTAATCTCCCATGCAAAGTAATCTCCCATGCACAGTAATCTCCCGCGCACAGTAATCTCCCACACACGGTAATCTCCCACACACAGTAATCTCCCGGGCACAGTAATCTCCCGCACACAGTAATCTCCCACACACGGTAATCTCCCGCACACGGTAATCTCCCGCACACGGTAATCTCCCTTGCATGGCAATCTCCCACACACGGTAATCTCCAGCGCACAGCAATCTCCCATGCACAGAAATCTCCCATGCACAGTAATCTCCCGCACACGGTATTCCTGCGCACACGGTAATCTCCCGCACACTGTAATCTCCCATGCACGGTAATCCGCCATGCTCAGTAATCTCCCATGCACAGTAATCTCCAGCGCACGCTAATCTCCCGCGCACGGGAATCTCCCGCGCACCGTAATATCCCACACACAGTAATCTCCCGCGCACGGTAATCTCCCGTGCACAGTAAACTGCACACGGCAATCTCCCGTGCACAGTAATCTCCCACACACAGGAATCTTGCGCGCACAGTAATCTCCCTTGCACAGTAATCTCCCATGCACAGTAATCACCCAAAAACGGTAATCACCCATGCACAGTAATCTCCCACGCACAGTAATGTCCCATGCACATTAATCTCCCACAAAAGGTAATCTCTCGCACACAGTAATCTGCCATGCACAGTAATCTCCCAAACATGGTAATCTCCCACACACAGTAATCTCCCGCGCACAGTAATCTCCCACACCTGGTAATCTCCCGCGCACAGTAATCTCCCACATACAGTAATCTCCCACACACAGTAATCTCCCGCGCACAGTAATCTCCCACACCTGGTAATCTCCCGTGCACCGTAATCTCCCACACACAATAATCTCCCAGACATGGTAATCCCCCGTACACGGTAATCTCCCGCACACGGTAATCTCCCACGCACAGTAGTCTCCCACACACAGTAATCTCCCGCGCACAGTAATCTCCCACACCCGGTAATATCCCACACACAGTAATCTCCCGCGCATCGTAATCTCCTGTGCACAGTAAACTGCACATAGTAATCTCCCGTGCACAGTAATCTCCTACACACAGTAATCTCCTGCGCACAGTAATCTCCCATGCAAAGTTATCTCCCATGCTCAGTAATCTACCACAAATGGTAATCTCCCATGCACGGTAATCTCCCGCACCCATTAATCTCCCGCACACAGTAATCTCCCGCGCCCAGTAATCCCCTACGCACAGTAATGTCCCATGCACATTAATCTCCCACAAACAGTAATCTCACATGCACGGTAATCTCCCGCACACAGTAATATCCCGCACACAGTAAACTCCCACGCCCAGTAATCTCCCGCGCACAGTAATCTCCCGTGCACAGTAATCTCCCAAGAACAGTAATCTCCCCTGCACAGTAATCCCCCATGCAGTGTAGTCTCCCACAAATGGTAATCTCCCACGCAAGGTAATCTCCCACGCACAGTCGTCTCCTGCGCACAGTAATCTCCCACAAACAGTAATCTCCCGGGCATGGCAATCTCCCACAGACAGTAATCTCCCATACACTGTAATCTCCCATGAGCAGTAATCTCCCACAAACAGTAATCTCCCATGCACAGCAATCTCCCACAAACAGTAAACTCCCGCGCACAGTAATCTCCCATGCACAGTAATCTACCACGCACAGTAATCTCCCGCTCCCAGTAATCTCCAACGCACAGTAATCTCCCGCTCCCAGTAATCTCCCACACACAGTAATCTCCCACACACAGTAATCTCCCATGCACAGTAATCTCCCAAAAACGGTAATCTCCCGCGTACAGTAACGTCCCGCACACAGTAATCTCCCGCACACAGTAATCTCCCATACACTGTAATCTCCCATGCACAGTAATCTCCCACTAACAGTAATCTCCCGCACACAGTAATCTCCCGCACACAGTAATCTCCCGCGCACAGTAATCTCCCATGAACATTAATCTCCCCTGCACAGTAATCCCCCATGCAGACTAATCTCCCACAAATGGTAATCTCCCGCGCACAGTAATCTCCCATGAACAGTAATCTCCCCTGCACAGTAATCCCCCATGCAGAGTAATCTCCCACAAATGGTAATCTCCCACGCAAGGTAATCTCCCATGCACAGTAGTCCCCTGCGCACAGTAATCTCCCACAGACGGAGATCTCCCGGGCACGGCAATCTCCCACAGACAGTAATCTCCCATACACTGTAATCTCCCATGAGCAGTAATCTCCCACAAACAGTAATCTCCCGCGCGTAGTAATCTCCCATGCACAGAAATCTCCCACAAACAGTAAACTCCCGCGCACAGTAATCTCCCAAAAACAGTAATCTCCCGCGCACAGCAATCTCCCACAAACAGTAAACTCCCGCGCACAGTAATCTCCCATGCACAGTAATCTCCCGCGCACAGTAATCTCCCGCTCCCAGTAATCTCCCACGCACAGAAATCTCCCATGCACAGTAATCTCCCATGCACAGTAATCTCCCACAAACGGTAATCTCCCGCGCATTGTAATCTCCCGCACCCAGTAATCTCCCGCACACAGTAATCTCCCATACACTGTAATCTCCCATGCACAGCAATCTCCCACAAACAGTAATCTCCCATGCACAGTAATCTCCCATGCAAAGTAATCTCCCACACACAGTAATCTCCCATGCACGGTAATCTCCCGCATCCATTAATCTCCCGCACACAGTAATCTCCCGCGCCCAGTAATCTCCTACGCACAGTAATGTCCCATGCACATTAATCTCCCACAAACGGTAATCTCCCATGCACGGTAATCTCCCATGCACGTTAATCTCCCATGCACGGTAATCTCCCGCACACAGTAATAACCCGCACACAGTAAACTCCCACGCCCAGTAATCTCCCGCGCACAGTAATCTCCCGTGCACAGTAATCTCCCAAGAACAGTAATCTCCCCTGCACAGTAATCCCCCATGCAGAGTAGTCTCCCACAAATGGTAATCTCCCACGCAAGGTAATCTCCCACGCACAGTCATCTCCTGCGCACAGTAATCTCCCACAAACAGTAATCTCCCGGGCATGGCAATCTCCCACAGACAGTAATCTCCCATACACTGTAATCTCCCATGAGCAGTAATCTCCCACAAACAGTAATCTCCCGCGTACAGTAATCTCCCATGCACAGCAATCTCCCACAAACAGTAAACTCCCGCGTACAGTAATCTCCCATGCACAGTAATCTCCCACAATCAGTAATCTCCCACGCACAGTAATCTCCCATGCACAGCAATCTCCCACAAACAGTAAACTCCCGCGCACAGTAATCTCCCATGCACAGTAATCTACCACGCACAGTAATCTCCCGCTCCCAGTAATCTCCAACGCACAGTAATCTCCCACGCACAGTAATCTCCCATGCACAGTAATCTCCCACAAACGGTAATCTCCCGCGCACAGTAACCTCCTGCACACAGTAATCTCCCACACGCAGTAATCTCCCATGCACAGCAATCTCCCACAAACAGTAATCTCCCACGAGTAGTAATCTCCCATGCAAAGTAATCTCCCTTGCGCAGTAATCTCCCATTCACAGTAATCTCCCACAAACAGTAATCTCCCGTGCACAGTAATCTCCCATGCAAAGTAATCTCCCATGCACAGTATTCTCCCGTGCACAGTAATCTCCCGCTCCCAGTAATGTCCCATGCACAGTAATCACCCATGCACAGTAATCTCCCACAAACGGTAATATCGCGCCCACGGTAATCTCCCGCACACAGTAATCTCCCGAACACAGTAATGTCCCATGCCCAGTAATCTCCCGCGCACAGTAATCACCCACGCACAGTAATCTCCCATGCACAGTAATCTCCCACAAATGATAATCTCCTGTGCACGGTAATCTCCCACGCACAGTAATCTCCTGCACACAGAAATCTCCCACAAACGGTAATCTCCCGGGCACGGCAATCTCCCACACACAGTAATCTTCCATACACTGTAATCTCCCGTGCACAGTAATCTCCCACAAAGAGTAATCTCCCGCTCACAGTAATCTCCCATGCACAGCAATCTCCCACAAACAGTAATCTCCCACGCGTAGTAATCTCCCATGCAAAGTAATCTCCCTCGCACAGTAATCTCCCATTCACAGTAATCTCCCACAAACAGTAATCTCCCGCGCACAGTAATCTCCCATGCACAGTAATCTCCCATGCACAGTAATCTCCCGCGCACAGTAATCTCCCGCCCCCAGTAATGTCCCATGCACAGTAAACACCACTGCACAGTAATCTCCCACAAGCGGTAATATCGCGCCCACGGGAATCTCCCGCACACAGTAATCTCCCGAACACAGTAATGTCCCACGCCCAGTAATCTCCCGCGCACAGTAATCTCCCGCGCACAGTAATCTCCCATGCACAGTAATCTCCCACAAATGATAATCTCCTGTGCATGGTAATCTCCCATGCACAGTAATCTCCTGCACACAGAAATCTCCCACAAACGGTAATCTCCCTGGCACGGCAATCTCCCACACACAGTAATCTTCCATACACTGTAATCTCCCGTGCACAGTAATCTCCCACAAAGAGTAATCTCCCGCTCACAGTAATCTCCCATGCACAGCAATCTCCCACAAACAGTAATCTCCCACGCATAGTAATCTCCCATGCAAAGTAATCTCCCTCGCACAGTAATCTCCCATTCACAGTAATCTCCCACAAACAGTAATCTCCCGTGCACAGTAATCTCCCATGCAAAGTAATCTCCCATGCACAGTAATCTCCCGCGCACAGTAATCTCCCACACACGGTAATCTCCCACACACAGTAATCTCCCGCGCACAGTAACCTCCTGCACACAATAATCTCCCACTAACAGTAATCTCCCATGCACAGTAATCTCCAATGCACAGTAATCTCCCGCGCACATTAATCTCCCGCTCCCAATAATCTCCCATGCACAGTAATCTCCCACAACCGGTAATCTCCCGCACACAGTAATGTCCCACACACAGTAATCTCCCGCGCACAGTAATCTCCCATGAACAGTAATCTCCCCTGCACAGTAATCCCCCATGCAGAGTAATCTCCCACAAATGGTAATCTCCCACGCAAGGTAATCTCCCATGCACAGTAGTCCCCTGCGCACAGTAATCTCCCACAGACGGAGAACTCCCGGGCACGGCAATCTCCCACAGACAGTAATCTCCCATACACTGTAATCTCCCATGAGCAGTAATCTCCCACAAACAGTAATCTCCCGCACACAGTAATCTCCCATGCACAGTAATCTCCCATGCACAGTAATCTCCCACAAACAGTAATCTCACGCGCACAGTAATCTCCCATGCACAGTAATCTCCCATGCACAGTAATCTCCCACAAACAGTAATCTCCCGCGCACAGTAATCTCCCATGCACAGTAATCTCCCACAAACAGTAATCTCCCGCGCACAGTAATCTCCCATGCACAGCAATCTCCCAGAAACAGTAAACTCCCGCGCACAGTAACCTCTCATGCATAGTAATCTCCCACAAACGGTAATCTCCCGCGCATTGTAATCTCCCGCACCCATTAATCTCCCGCACACAGTAATCTCCCATACACTGTAATCTCCCATGCACAGCAATCTCCCACAAACAGTAATCTCCCACGCACAGTAATCTCCCATGCAAAGTAATCTCCCACACACAGTAATCTCCCGCGCACAGTAATCTCCCACACCCGGTAATCTCCCACACACAGTAATCTCCCGCGCACGGTAATCTCCCGTGCACAGTAAACTGCACACAGTAATCTCCCGTGCACAGTAATCTCCCACACACAGTAATCTCCTGCGCACAGTAATCTCCCATGCAAAGTAATCTCCTATGCTCAGTAATCTATCACAAATGGTAATCTCCCGTGCACGGTAATCTCCCGCACCCATTAATCTCCCGCACACAGTAATCTCCCGCGCCCAGTAATCTCCTACGCACAGTAATGTCCCATGCACATTAATCTCCCACAAACGGTAATCTCCCATGCACGGTAATCTCCCGCACACAGTAATCTCCCATGCACAGTAATCTCCCAAGAACAGTAATCTCCCCTGCACAGTAATCCCCCATGCAGAGTAGTCTCCCACAAATGGTAATCTCCCACGCAAGGAAATCTCCCACGCACAGTCGTCTCCTGCGCACAGTAATCTCCCACAAACAGTAATCTCCCGGGCACGGCAATCTCCCACAGACAGTAATCTCCCATACACTGTAATCTCCCATGAGCAGTAATCTCCCACAAACAGTAATCTCCCGCATACAGTAATCTCCCATGCACAGCAATCTCCCACAAACAGTAATCTCCCACACACAGTAATCTCCCACACACGGTAATCCCCCGCACACGTTATTCTCCCGCACATGGTAATCTCCCACGCACGGTAATCTCCCATGCACAGTAATCTCCCATGCACCGTAATCTCCCACGCAGAGTCATCTCCCGCGCATGGTAATTTCCTGCGCATGGTAATCTCCCGCGCACGCTAATCTCCTGCGCACAGTAATCTCCTGCACACGGTAATCTCCCAAGCTGAGTAATCTCCCACACACAGTAATCTCCCGCGCTCAGTAATCTCCTGCACACGGCAATCTCCCGTGCACAGTAATGTCCCGCGCACAGTAATCTCCCGCACACGGTAATCTCCCATGCACAGTAATCTCCCAAGCACAGCAATCTCCCAAACACGGCATTATCCTGTGCACGGCATATCTGGCGCACAGTATTCTCTGGTGCACAGTAATCTCCAGCTCACAGTAATCTCCCACGCAAGGTAATCTCCCGCGCACATTAATCTCCCACACACAGTAATCTCCCACACACAGTAAACTCTCGCACACGGCAATCTCCTGCACACGGTAATCTCCCACGCACAGTAACCTCCCTTGCACAGTAATCTCCCACGCAAGGTAATCTCCCGCGCACAGTATTCTCCCACGCAAGGTAATCTCGCACACACAGTAATCTCCTGCACACAGTAATCTCCCTTGCACAGTAATCTCCCATGCAAGGTAATCTCCCACACACAGTAATCTCCCACGCACAGTAAACTCTCGCGCACGGCAATCTCCTGCGCACGGTAATCTCCCGTGCACATTACTTTCCCATGCACAGTAATCTCCCGCGCACAGTAATGTCCCGCGCACAGTAATCTCCCGCACACAGTAATCTCCCACAAACGGTAATCTCCCGTGCACGGCAATCTCCCACACACAGTAATCTCCCATAAACTGTAATCTCCCATGCACAGTAATCTCCCACAAACAATAATCTCCCACGCATAGTAATCTCCCATGCACAGTAATCTCCCATGCTCAGCAATCTCCCATGCACAGCAATCTCCCACATACAATAATCTCCAGCGCACAGTAATCTCCCGCGCACAGTAATCTCCCATGCATAGTAATCTCCCACAAACAGTAATCTCCCGCGCACAGTAATCTCCCATGCAAAGTAATCTCCCATACACAGTAATCTCCCGCGCACAGTAATCTCCCACAAACAGTAATCTCCCGCGCACAGTAATCTCCCATGCACAGTAATCTACCGCGCACAGTAATCTCCCATGCACAGCAATCTCCCACAAACAGTAATCTCCCGTGCACAGTATTCTCCCATGCACAGTAATCTCCCACGCACAGTAATCTCCCGTGCACAGTAATCTCCCACAAACAGTAATCTCCCGCGCACAGTAATCTCCCATGCAAAATAATCTCCCATGCACAGTAATCTCCCGCGCACAGTAATCTCCCACACACAGTAATCTCCCGCACACAGTAATATTCCGTGCACAGTACTCTACCACAAACGGTAATCTCCCGCGCAATGTAATCTCCCACACACGGTAATCTCCCATGCACGGGAATCTCCCACACACAGTAATCTCCCACACATGGTAATCCCCTGCACACGGTATTCTCCCACACAAGGTAATCTCCCACGCACAGTAATCTCCCATGCACAGTAATCTCCCATGCACAGTAATCTCCCATGCACGGTAATCTCCCACGCACGGTAATCTCCCACGCATGAAAAAATCCCGCGCACGCTAATCTCCTGCGCACAGTAATCTCCTGCACACGGTAATCTCCCAAGCACAGTTATCTCCCACACACAGTAATCTCGCGCACACAGTAATCTCCTGCACAAGGCAATCTCCCGTGCACAGTAATGTCCCGCACACAGTAATCTCCCACACACAGTAATCTCCCACGCACAGTAAACTCTCGCGCACGGCAATCTCCTGCACACGGTAATCTCCCGCACACATTAATCTCCCACGCACTGTAATCTCCCGCGCACAGTAATCTCCCACACACAGTAATCTCCCAAGCACAGTAATCTCCCGCGCACAGTAATCTCCTACAAACGGTAATCTCCCACGCACGGTAATCTCCAATGCACCGTAATCTCCTGCGGACAGTAATCTCCCACAAATGGTAATCTCCCGCGCACGGTAATCTCCCACGCACTGTAATCTCCTGTGCACAGTAATCTCCCACAAATGGTAATCTCCCGGGCACGGCAATCTCCCACACACAGTAATCACCCGCACATGGTAATCTCCCATGCACAGTAATCCCCCGCACATGGTAATCTCCCGCTCACAGTAATCTCCCACACAGAGTAATCTCCCATACACTGTAATCTCCCACAAACAGTAATCTCCTGCGCACAGTAATCTCCCACAAATGGTAATCTCCAATGCACAGTAATCTCCCACGCACAGTAATCTCCCATGCACAGTAATCTCCCACATATGGTAATCTCACGCGCACGGTAATCTCCCGCTCACAGTAATCTCCCGCACACAGTAATCTCCCACGCACAGTAATCTCCCACGCACAGTAATCTCCAGCGCACGCTAATCTCCCGTGCACAGTAATCTCCAGTGCACAGTAAGCTCCCGCACACGGTAATCTCCCACACACAGTAATCTCCTGCGCATAGTAATCTCCCACACACAGTAATGTCCCATACACAGTAATCTCCCATGCAGAGTAATCTCCCACACACAGTAATCCCCCGAGCACAGTAATCTCCCACACACGGTAATCTCCCGCGCACAGTAATCTCCCATGCACAATAATCTCCCGCACACGGTAATCTCCCACGCACAGTCATCTCCCACAAACAGTAATCTCCCACACACGGCAATCTCCCACACACAGTAATCTCCCACACACAGTAATCTCCCACACACAGTAATCTCCCACACACGGTAATTTCCCACACACAGTAATCTCCCGTGCACAGTAATCTCCCACACACAGTAATCTCCCATGCACGGTAATCTCCCACACACGGCAATCTCCCACACACGGTAATCTCCCGCACATGGCAATCTCCAACAAACTGTAATCTCCCGCGTACAGTAATCTCCCACACACGGTAGTCTCCCGCACAGGGTAATCTCCCACGCACAGTAATCACCCGCACACAGTAATGTCCGGCACACAGTAATGTCCCGCACACTGCAATCTCCCGCGCACGGTAATTTCCCACGCACAGTAATCTCCCGCACACGGTAATCTCCCGCGCACAGTAATCTCCCACACCCAGTAATCTCCCACGCACAGTAATCTCCCGTGCACAGTAATCTCCCGTGCACAGTAATCTCCCACACCCGGTAATTACCCACACACAGTAATCTCCCACACACCATAATCCCCCGTGCACAGTAATCCCCCACACACAGTAATCTCCCATGCACAGTAATCTCCCGCACACAGTAATCTCCCGCGCACAGTAATCTCCCACGTACAGTAATCTCCCGTGCCCGGTAATTTGCCACGCACAGTAATCTCCCACGCACAGTAATTTCCCACGCACAGTAATCTCCCACGAACAGTAATCTCCCGCGCCCATAATCTCCCGTTCACGGCAATCTACCACACCCAGTAATCTCCCGCGCACAGTAATCTCCCGCGCACAGTAATGTCCCGCGCACAGTAATCTCCCGCACACAGTAATCTCCCACAAACGGTAATCTCCCAGGCACGGCAATCTCCCACACACAGTAATCTCCCATAAACTGTAATCTCCCATGCACAGTAGTCTCCCACAAACAATAATCTCCCGCGCATAGTAATCTCCCATGCACAGTAATCTCCCGTGCTCAGTAATCTCCCATGCACAGCAATCTCCCACATACAGTAATCTCCAGCGCACAGTAATCTCCCGCGCACAGTAATCTCCCATGCATAGTAATCTCCCACAAACAGTAATCTCCCGCACACAGTAATCTCCCATGCAAAGTAATCTACCGCGCACAGTAATCTCCCATGCACAGCAATCTCCCACAAACAGTAATCTCCCGTGCACAGTATTCTCCCATGCAAAATAATCTCCCATGCACAGTAATCTCCCGTGCACAGTAATCTCCCACACACAGTAATCTCCCGCACACAGTAATATTCCGTGCACAGTACTCTCCCACAAACGGTAATCTCCCGCGCACAGTAATCTCCCACACACGGTAATCTCCCATGCACGGGAATCTCCCACACACAGTAATCTCCCACACATGGTAATCCCCTGCACACGGTATTCTCCCACACAAGGTAATCTCCCATGCACAGTAATCTCCCATGCACAGTAATCTCCCATGCACAGTAATCTCCCACGCACGGTAATCTCCCATGCACGGTAATCTCCCACGCATGGTAATCTCCTGCGCACGCTAATCTCCTGCGCACAGTAATCTCCTGCACACGGTAATCTCCCAAGCACAGTTAACTCCCACACACAATAATCTCGCGCACACAGTAATCTCCTGCACAAGGCAATCTCCCGTGCACAGAAATGTCCCGCAGACAGTAATCTCCCACACACAGTAATCTCCCACGAACAGTAAACTCTCGCGCACGGCAATCTCCTGCACACGGTAATCTCCCGCACACATTAATCTCCCACGCACAGTAATCTCCCGCGCACAGTAATCTCCCACACACAGTAATCTCCCAAGCACAGTAATCTCCCGCGCACAGTAATCTCCTACAAACGGTAACCTCCCGCGCACGGTAATCTCCAATGCACCGTAAACTCCTGCGGACAGTAATCTCCCACAAATGGTAATCTCCCGCGCACGGTAATCTCCCGCGCACTGTAATCTACTGCACACAGTAATCACCCACAAATGGTAATCTCCCGGGCACGGCAATCTCCCACACACAGTAATCACCCGCACATGGTAATCTCCCATGCACAGTAATCTCCCACGCACAGTAATCTCCCGCGCACAGTAATCTCCCACACAGAGTAATCTCCCATACACTGTAATCTCCCACGAACAGTAATCTCCTGCGCACAGTAATCTCCCACAAATGGTAATCTCCAATGCACAGTAATCTCCCACGCACAGTAATCTCCCATGCACAGTAATCTCCCACATACGGTAATCTCACGCGCACGGTAATCTCCCGCTCACAGTAATCTCCCGCACACAGTAATCTCCCGCACACAGTAATCTCCCACGCACAGTAATCTCCAGCGCACGCTAATCTCCCGTGCACAGTAATCTCCAGCGCACAGTAAGCTCCCGCACACGGTAATCTCCCACGCACAGTAATCTCCAGCGCACGCTAATCTCCCGTGCACAGTAATCTCCAGCACACAGTAATCTCCCGCGCATAGTAATCTCCCACACACAGTAATGTCCCATACACAGTAATCTCCCATGCAGAGTAATCTCCCACACACAGTAATCCCCCGAGCACAGTAATCTCCCACACACTGTAATCTCCCGTGCACAGTAATCTCCCATGCACAATAATCTCCCGCACACGGTAATCTCCCGCGCACAGTCATCTCCCACAAACAGTAATCTCCCACACACGGCAATCTCCCACACACAGTAATCTCCCACACACAGTAATCTCCCACACACGGTAATTTCCCACACACAGTAATCTCCCGTGCACAGTAATCTCCCACACACAGTAATCTCCCATGCACGGTAATCTCCCACACACGGCAATCTCACACACACGGTAATCTCCCGCACATGGCAATCTCCAACAAACTGTAATCTCCCACACACGGTAGTCTCCCGCACAGGGTAATCTCCCACGCACAGTAATCACCCGCGCACAGTAATGTCCCGCGCACAGTAATGTCCCGCGCACAGTAACCTCCCACAAACGGTAATCTCCCACGCACGGTAATCTCCCACGCACCGTAATCTCCTGCGCACAGTAATCTCCCACAAACGGTAATCTCCCGGGCACGGCAATCTCCCACACACTGTAATCCCCCGCACATGGTAATCTCCCATGCACAGTAATCTCCCACGCACAGTAATCTCCCACACACAGTAATCTCCCATACACTGTAATCTCCCACGAACAGTAATCTCCTGCGCACAGTAATCTCCCACAAATGGTAATCTCCCACGCACAGTAATCTCCCACGCACAGTAATCTCCCATGCACAGTAATCTCCCACATACGGTAATCTCACGCGCACGGTAATCTCCCGCACACAGTAATCTCCCGCACACAGTAATCTCCCGCGCACAGTAATCTCCCACACACAGTAATCTCCAGCGCACAGTAAGCTCCCGCACACGGTAATCTCCCACACGCAGTAATGTCCCGCGCATAGTAATCTCCCACACACAGTAATGTCCCATACACAGTAATCTCCCATGCAGAGTAATCTCCCACGCACAGTAATCCCCCGAGCACACTAATCTTCCATGCACAATAATCTCCCGCACACGGTAATCTCCCGCGCACAGTCATCTCCCACAAACAGTAATCTCCCACAGACGGCAAACTCCCACACACAGCAATCTCCCACACACAGTAATCTCCCACACACGGTAATTTCCCACACACAGTAATCTCCCGCGCACAGTAATCTCCCACACACAGTAATCTCCCATACACGCTAATCTCCCACACACGGCAATCTCCCACACACGGTAATCTCCCGCACATGGCAATCTCCAACAAGCTGTAATCTCCCGCGCACAGTAATCTCCCACACATGGTAGTCTCCCGCACAGGGTAATCTCCCATGCACAGTAATCACCCACACACAGTAATCTCCCGCGCACAGTAATCTCCCACACCCAGTAATCTCCCACGCACAGTAATCTCCCGTGCACAGTAATCTCCCGTGCACAGTATTGTCCCACACACAGTAAACTCCTGCGCAAATTAATCTCCCGTGCACAGTAATCTCCCAAACACAGTAATCTCCCGCGCACAGTAATCTCCCACACCCAGTAATCTCCCATGCACAGTAATCTCCCGTGCACAGTAATCTCCCGTGCACAGTAATCTCCCACACCCGGTAATTTCCCACACACAGTAATCTCCCACACACCATAATCCCCCGTGCACAGTAATCTCCCACACACAGTAATCTCCCATGCACAGTAATCTCCCGCGCACAGTAATCTCCCGCGCACAGTAATCTCCCACGTACGGTAATCTCCCGTGCCCGGTAATTTGCCACGCAAAGTAATCTCCCACGCACAGTAATTTCCCACGCACAGTAATCTCCCACGAACAGTAATCTCCCGCGCCCTTAATCTCCCGTTCACGGCAATCTACCACACCCAGTAATCTCCCGCGCACAGTAATCTCCCACGCACAGTAATGTCCCGCGTACAGTAATCTCCCGCACACAGTAATCTCCCACAAACGGTAATCTCCCGCGCACAGTAATCTCCCACGCACCGTAATCTCCTGCGCACAGTAATCTCCCACAAACGGTAATCTCCCGGGCACGGCAATCTCCCACACACAGTAATCCCCCGCACATGGTAATCTCCCATGCACAGTAATCTCCCACGCACAGTAATCTCCTGCGCACAGTAATCTCCCACACACAGTAATCTCCCATACACTGTAATCTCCCACGAACAGTAATCTCCTGCACACAGTAATCTTCCACAAATGGTAATCTCCCACGCACAGTAATCTCCCACGCACAGTAATCTCCCACGCACAGTAATCTCCCACATACGGTAATCTCACGCGCACGGTGATCTCCCGCACACAGTAATCTCCCGCACACAGTAATCTCCCGCGCACAGTGATCTCCCACACACAGTAATCTCCAGCGCACGGTAATCTCCCGTGCACAGTAATCTCCAGCGCACAGTAAGCTCCCGCACACGGTAATCTCCCACACACAGTAATGTCCCGCGCATAGTAATCTCCCACACACAGTAATGTCCCATACACAGTAATCTCCCATGCAGAGTAATCTCCCACACACAGTAATCCCCCGAGCACAGTAATCTCCCATGCACAATAATCTCCCGCACACGGTAATCTCCCGCGCACAGTCATCTCCCACAAACAGTAATCTCCCACACACGGCAATCTCCCACACACAGCAATCTCCCACACACAGTAATCTCCCACACACAGTAATTTCCCACACACAGTAATCTCCCGCGCACAGTAATCTCCCACACACAGTAATCTCCCATGCATGGTAATCTCCCACACACGGCAATCTCCCACACACGGTAATCTCCCGCACATGGCAATCTCCAACAAACTGTAATCTCCCGCGCACAGTAATCTCCCACACACGGTAGTCTCCCGCACAGGGTAATCTCCCACGCACAGTAATCACCTGCACACAGTAATCTCCCACGCACAGTAATCTCCCACACCCAGTAATCTCCCACGCACACTAATCTCCCGTGCACAGTAATCTCCCGCGCACAGTAATCTCCCACACACCATAATCCCCCGTGCACAGTAATCTCCCACACACAGTAATCTCCCATGCACAGTAATCTCCCATGCACAGTAATCACCCGCACACAGTAATGTCCGGCACACAGTAATGTCCCGCACACGGCAATCTCCCGCGCACGGTAATTTCCCACGCACAGTAATCTCCCGCACACGGTAATCTCCCATGCACAGTAATGTCCCACACACAGTAAACTCCTGCGCAAAGTAATCTCCCGTGCACAGTAATCTCCCACACACAGTAATCTCCCGCGCACAGTAATCTCCCACACCCAGTAATCTCCCACGCACAGTAATCTCCCACGTACGGTAATCTCCCGTGCCCGGTAATTTGCCACGCACAGTAATCTCCCACGCACAGTAATTTCCCACGCACAGTAATCTCCCACGAACAGTAATCTCCCGCGCCCATAATCTCCCGTTCACGGCAATCTACCACACCCAGTAATCTCCCGCGCACAGTAATCTCCCACGCACAGTAATGTCCCGCGCACAGTAATCTCCCGCACACAGTAATCTCCCACAAACGGTAATCTCCCGTGCACGGTAATCTCCCACACACAGTAATCCCCCGCACATGGTAATATCCCATGCACAGTAATCTCCCACGCACAGTAATCTCCTGCGCACAGTAATCTCCCACACACAGTAATCTCCCATACACTGTAATCTCCCACGAACAGTAATCTCCTGCGCACAGTAATCTCCCACAAATGGTAATCTCCCACGCACAGTAATCTCCCACGCACAGTAATCTCCCAAGCACAGTAATCTCCCACATACGGTAATCTCACGCGCACGGTAATCTCCCGCACACAGTAATCTCCCGCACACAGTAATCTCCCGCGCACAGTAATCTCCCACACACAGTAATCTCCAGCGCACGGTAATCGCCCGTGTACAGTAATCTCCAGCGCACAGTAAGCTCCCGCACACGGTAATCTCCCACACCCATTAATGTCCCGCGCATAGTAATCTCCCACACACAGTAATGTCCCATACACAGTAATCTCCCATGCAGAGTAATCTCCCACGCACAGTAATCCCCCGAGCACAGTAATCTCCCATGCACAATAATCTCCCGCACACGGTAATCTCCCGCGCACAGTCAACTCCCACAAACAGTAATCTCCCACACACGGCAAACTCCCACACACAGCAATCTCCCACACACAGTAATCTCCCACACACGGTAATTTCCCACACACAGTAATCTCCTGCACACAGAAATCTCCCACAAACGGTAATCTCCCTGGCACGGCAATCTCCCACACACAGTAATCTTCCATACACTGTAATCTCCCGTGCACAGTAATCTCCCACAAAGAGTAATCTCCCGCTCACAGTAATCTCCCATGCACAGCAATCTCCCACAAACAGTAATCTCCCACGCATAGTAATCTCCCATGCAAAGTAATCTCCCTCGCACAGTAATCTCCCATTCACAGTAATCTCCCACAAACAGTAATCTCCCGTGCACAGTAATCTCCCATGCAAAGTAATCTCCCATGCACAGTAATCTCCCGCGCACAGTAATCTCCCACACACGGTAATCTCCCACACACAGTAATCTCCCGCGCACAGTAACCTCCTGCACACAGTAATCTCCCACTAACAGTAATCTCCCATGCACAGTAATCTCCAATGCACAGTAATCTCCCGCGCACATTAATCTCCCGCTCCCAATAATCTCCCATGCACAGTAATCTCCCACAACCGGTAATCTCCCGCACACAGTAATGTCCCACACACAGTAATCTCCCGCGCACAGTAATCTCCCATGAACAGTAATCTCCCCTGCACAGTAATCCCCCATGCAGAGTAATCTCCCACAAATGGTAATCTCCCACGCAAGGTAATCTCCCATGCACAGTAGTCCCCTGCGCACAGTAATCTCCCACAGACGGAGAACTCCCGGGCACGGCAATCTCCCACAGACAGTAATCTCCCATACACTGTAATCTCCCATGAGCAGTAATCTCCCACAAACAGTAATCTCCCGCACACAGTAATCTCCCATGCACAGTAATCTCCCATGCACAGTAATCTCCCACAAACAGTAATCTCACGCGCACAGTAATCTCCCATGCACAGTAATCTCCCATGCACAGTAATCTCCCACAAACAGTAATCTCCCGCGCACAGTAATCTCCCATGCACAGTAATCTCCCACAAACAGTAATCTCCCGCGCACAGTAATCTCCCATGCACAGCAATCTCCCAGAAACAGTAAACTCCCGCGCACAGTAACCTCTCATGCATAGTAATCTCCCACAAACGGTAATCTCCCGCGCATTGTAATCTCCCGCACCCATTAATCTCCCGCACACAGTAATCTCCCATACACTGTAATCTCCCATGCACAGCAATCTCCCACAAACAGTAATCTCCCACGCACAGTAATCTCCCATGCAAAGTAATCTCCCACACACAGTAATCTCCCGCGCACAGTAATCTCCCACACCCGGTAATCTCCCACACACAGTAATCTCCCGCGCACGGTAATCTCCCGTGCACAGTAAACTGCACACAGTAATCTCCCGTGCACAGTAATCTCCCACACACAGTAATCTCCTGCGCACAGTAATCTCCCATGCAAAGTAATCTCCTATGCTCAGTAATCTATCACAAATGGTAATCTCCCGTGCACGGTAATCTCCCGCACCCATTAATCTCCCGCACACAGTAATCTCCCGCGCCCAGTAATCTCCTACGCACAGTAATGTCCCATGCACATTAATCTCCCACAAACGGTAATCTCCCATGCACGGTAATCTCCCGCACACAGTAATCTCCCATGCACAGTAATCTCCCAAGAACAGTAATCTCCCCTGCACAGTAATCCCCCATGCAGAGTAGTCTCCCACAAATGGTAATCTCCCACGCAAGGAAATCTCCCACGCACAGTCGTCTCCTGCGCTCAGTAATCTCCCACAAACAGTAATCTCCCGGGCACGGCAATCTCCCACAGACAGTAATCTCCCATACACTGTAATCTCCCATGAGCAGTAATCTCCCACAAACAGTAATCTCCCGCATACAGTAATCTCCCATGCACAGCAATCTCCCACAAACAGTAATCTCCCACACACAGTAATCTCCCACACACGGTAATCCCCCGCACACGTTATTCTCCCGCACATGGTAATCTCCCACGCACGGTAATCTCCCATGCACAGTAATCTCCCATGCACCGTAATCTCCCACGCAGAGTCATCTCCCGCGCATGGTAATTTCCTGCGCATGGTAATCTCCCGCGCACGCTAATCTCCTGCGCACAGTAATCTCCTGCACACGGTAATCTCCCAAGCTGAGTAATCTCCCACACACAGTAATCTCCCGCGCTCAGTAATCTCCTGCACACGGCAATCTCCCGTGCACAGTAATGTCCCGCGCACAGTAATCTCCCGCACACGGTAATCTCCCATGCACAGTAATCTCCCAAGCACAGCAATCTCCCAAACACGGCATTATCCTGTGCACGGCATATCTGGCGCACAGTATTCTCTGGTGCACAGTAATCTCCAGCTCACAGTAATCTCCCACGCAAGGTAATCTCCCGCGCACATTAATCTCCCACACACAGTAATCTCCCACACACAGTAAACTCTCGCACACGGCAATCTCCTGCACACGGTAATCTCCCACGCACAGTAACCTCCCTTGCACAGTAATCTCCCACGCAAGGTAATCTCCCGCGCACAGTATTCTCCCACGCAAGGTAATCTCGCACACACAGTAATCTCCTGCACACAGTAATCTCCCTTGCACAGTAATCTCCCATGCAAGGTAATCTCCCACACACAGTAATCTCCCACGCACAGTAAACTCTCGCGCACGGCAATCTCCTGCGCACGGTAATCTCCCGTGCACATTACTTTCCCATGCACAGTAATCTCCCGCGCACAGTAATGTCCCGCGCACAGTAATCTCCCGCACACAGTAATCTCCCACAAACGGTAATCTCCCGTGCACGGCAATCTCCCACACACAGTAATCTCCCATAAACTGTAATCTCCCATGCACAGTAATCTCCCACAAACAATAATCTCCCACGCATAGTAATCTCCCATGCACAGTAATCTCCCATGCTCAGCAATCTCCCATGCACAGCAATCTCCCACATACAATAATCTCCAGCGCACAGTAATCTCCCGCGCACAGTAATCTCCCATGCATAGTAATCTCCCACAAACAGTAATCTCCCGCGCACAGTAATCTCCCATGCAAAGTAATCTCCCATACACAGTAATCTCCCGCGCACAGTAATCTCCCACAAACAGTAATCTCCCGCGCACAGTAATCTCCCATGCACAGTAATCTACCGCGCACAGTAATCTCCCATGCACAGCAATCTCCCACAAACAGTAATCTCCCGTGCACAGTATTCTCCCATGCACAGTAATCTCCCACGCACAGTAATCTCCCGTGCACAGTAATCTCCCACAAACAGTAATCTCCCGCGCACAGTAATCTCCCATGCAAAATAATCTCCCATGCACAGTAATCTCCCGCGCACAGTAATCTCCCACACACAGTAATCTCCCGCACACAGTAATATTCCGTGCACAGTACTCTACCACAAACGGTAATCTCCCGCGCAATGTAATCTCCCACACACGGTAATCTCCCATGCACGGGAATCTCCCACACACAGTAATCTCCCACACATGGTAATCCCCTGCACACGGTATTCTCCCACACAAGGTAATCTCCCACGCACAGTAATCTCCCATGCACAGTAATCTCCCATGCACAGTAATCTCCCATGCACGGTAATCTCCCACGCACGGTAATCTCCCACGCATGAAAAAATCCCGCGCACGCTAATCTCCTGCGCACAGTAATCTCCTGCACACGGTAATCTCCCAAGCACAGTTATCTCCCACACACAGTAATCTCGCGCACACAGTAATCTCCTGCACAAGGCAATCTCCCGTGCACAGTAATGTCCCGCACACAGTAATCTCCCACACACAGTAATCTCCCACGCACAGTAAACTCTCGCGCACGGCAATCTCCTGCACACGGTAATCTCCCGCACACATTAATCTCCCACGCACTGTAATCTCCCGCGCACAGTAATCTCCCACACACAGTAATCTCCCAAGCACAGTAATCTCCCGCGCACAGTAATCTCCTACAAACGGTAATCTCCCACGCACGGTAATCTCCAATGCACCGTAATCTCCTGCGGACAGTAATCTCCCACAAATGGTAATCTCCCGCGCACGGTAATCTCCCACGCACTGTAATCTCCTGCGCACAGTAATCTCCCACAAATGGTAATCTCCCGGGCACGGCAATCTCCCACACACAGTAATCACCCGCACATGGTAATCTCCCATGCACAGTAATCCCCCGCACATGGTAATCTCCCGCTCACAGTAATCTCCCACACAGAGTAATCTCCCATACACTGTAATCTCCCACAAACAGTAATCTCCTGCGCACAGTAATCTCCCACAAATGGTAATCTCCAATGCACAGTAATCTCCCACGCACAGTAATCTCCCATGCACAGTAATCTCCCACATATGGTAATCTCACGCGCACGGTAATCTCCCGCTCACAGTAATCTCCCGCACACAGTAATCTCCCACGCACAGTAATCTCCCACGCACAGTAATCTCCAGCGCACGCTAATCTCCCGTGCACAGTAATCTCCAGTGCACAGTAAGCTCCCGCACACGGTAATCTCCCACACACAGTAATCTCCTGCGCATAGTAATCTCCCACACACAGTAATGTCCCATACACAGTAATCTCCCATGCAGAGTAATCTCCCACACACAGTAATCCCCCGAGCACAGTAATCTCCCACACACGGTAATCTCCCGCGCACAGTAATCTCCCATGCACAATAATCTCCCGCACACGGTAATCTCCCACGCACAGTCATCTCCCACAAACAGTAATCTCCCACACACGGCAATCTCCCACACACAGTAATCTCCCACACACAGTAATCTCCCACACACAGTAATCTCCCACACACGGTAATTTCCCACACACAGTAATCTCCCGTGCACAGTAATCTCCCACACACAGTAATCTCCCATGCACGGTAATCTCCCACACACGGCAATCTCCCACACACGGTAATCTCCCGCACATGGCAATCTCCAACAAACTGTAATCTCCCGCGTACAGTAATCTCCCACACACGGTAGTCTCCCGCACAGGGTAATCTCCCACGCACAGTAATCACCCGCACACAGTAATGTCCGGCACACAGTAATGTCCCGCACACTGCAATCTCCCGCGCACGGTAATTTCCCACGCACAGTAATCTCCCGCACACGGTAATCTCCCGCGCACAGTAATCTCCCACACCCAGTAATCTCCCACGCACAGTAATCTCCCGTGCACAGTAATCTCCCGTGCACAGTAATCTCCCACACCCGGTAATTACCCACACACAGTAATCTCCCACACACCATAATCCCCCGTGCACAGTAATCCCCCACACACAGTAATCTCCCATGCACAGTAATCTCCCGCACACAGTAATCTCCCGCGCACAGTAATCTCCCACGTACAGTAATCTCCCGTGCCCGGTAATTTGCCACGCACAGTAATCTCCCACGCACAGTAATTTCCCACGCACAGTAATCTCCCACGAACAGTAATCTCCCGCGCCCATAATCTCCCGTTCACGGCAATCTACCACACCCAGTAATCTCCCGCGCACAGTAATCTCCCGCGCACAGTAATGTCCCGCGCACAGTAATCTCCCGCACACAGTAATCTCCCACAAACGGTAATCTCCCAGGCACGGCAATCTCCCACACACAGTAATCTCCCATAAACTGTAATCTCCCATGCACAGTAGTCTCCCACAAACAATAATCTCCCGCGCATAGTAATCTCCCATGCACAGTAATCTCCCGTGCTCAGTAATCTCCCATGCACAGCAATCTCCCACATACAGTAATCTCCAGCGCACAGTAATCTCCCGCGCACAGTAATCTCCCATGCATAGTAATCTCCCACAAACAGTAATCTCCCGCACACAGTAATCTCCCATGCAAAGTAATCTACCGCGCACAGTAATCTCCCATGCACAGCAATCTCCCACAAACAGTAATCTCCCGTGCACAGTATTCTCCCATGCAAAATAATCTCCCATGCACAGTAATCTCCCGTGCACAGTAATCTCCCACACACAGTAATCTCCCGCACACAGTAATATTCCGTGCACAGTACTCTCCCACAAACGGTAATCTCCCGCGCACAGTAATCTCCCACACACGGTAATCTCCCATGCACGGGAATCTCCCACACACAGTAATCTCCCACACATGGTAATCCCCTGCACACGGTATTCTCCCACACAAGGTAATCTCCCATGCACAGTAATCTCCCATGCACAGTAATCTCCCATGCACAGTAATCTCCCACGCACGGTAATCTCCCATGCACGGTAATCTCCCACGCATGGTAATCTCCTGCGCACGCTAATCTCCTGCGCACAGTAATCTCCTGCACACGGTAATCTCCCAAGCACAGTTAACTCCCACACACAATAATCTCGCGCACACAGTAATCTCCTGCACAAGGCAATCTCCCGTGCACAGAAATGTCCCGCAGACAGTAATCTCCCACACACAGTAATCTCCCACGAACAGTAAACTCTCGCGCACGGCAATCTCCTGCACACGGTAATCTCCCGCACACATTAATCTCCCACGCACAGTAATCTCCCGCGCACAGTAATCTCCCACACACAGTAATCTCCCAAGCACAGTAATCTCCCGCGCACAGTAATCTCCTACAAACGGTAACCTCCCGCGCACGGTAATCTCCAATGCACCGTAAACTCCTGCGGACAGTAATCTCCCACAAATGGTAATCTCCCGCGCACGGTAATCTCCCGCGCACTGTAATCTACTGCACACAGTAATCACCCACAAATGGTAATCTCCCGGGCACGGCAATCTCCCACACACAGTAATCACCCGCACATGGTAATCTCCCATGCACAGTAATCTCCCACGCACAGTAATCTCCCGCGCACAGTAATCTCCCACACAGAGTAATCTCCCATACACTGTAATCTCCCACGAACAGTAATCTCCTGCGCACAGTAATCTCCCACAAATGGTAATCTCCAATGCACAGTAATCTCCCACGCACAGTAATCTCCCATGCACAGTAATCTCCCACATACGGTAATCTCACGCGCACGGTAATCTCCCGCTCACAGTAATCTCCCGCACACAGTAATCTCCCGCACACAGTAATCTCCCACGCACAGTAATCTCCAGCGCACGCTAATCTCCCGTGCACAGTAATCTCCAGCGCACAGTAAGCTCCCGCACACGGTAATCTCCCACGCACAGTAATCTCCAGCGCACGCTAATCTCCCGTGCACAGTAATCTCCAGCACACAGTAATCTCCCGCGCATAGTAATCTCCCACACACAGTAATGTCCCATACACAGTAATCTCCCATGCAGAGTAATCTCCCACACACAGTAATCCCCCGAGCACAGTAATCTCCCAGACACTGTAATCTCCCGTGCACAGTAATCTCCCATGCACAATAATCTCCCGCACACGGTAATCTCCCGCGCACAGTCATCTCCCACAAACAGTAATCTCCCACACACGGCAATCTCCCACACACAGTAATCTCCCACACACAGTAATCTCCCACACACGGTAATTTCCCACACACAGTAATCTCCCGTGCACAGTAATCTCCCACACACAGTAATCTCCCATGCACGGTAATCTCCCACACACGGCAATCTCACACACACGGTAATCTCCCGCACATGGCAATCTCCAACAAACTGTAATCTCCCACACACGGTAGTCTCCCGCACAGGGTAATCTCCCACGCACAGTAATCACCCGCGCACAGTAATGTCCCGCGCACAGTAATGTCCCGCGCACAGTAACCTCCCACAAACGGTAATCTCCCACGCACGGTAATCTCCCACGCACCGTAATCTCCTGCGCACAGTAATCTCCCACAAACGGTAATCTCCCGGGCACGGCAATCTCCCACACACAGTAATCACCCGCACATGGTAATCTCCCATGCACAGTAATCTCCCACGCACAGTAATCTCCCACACACAGTAATCTCCCATACACTGTAATCTCCCACGAACAGTAATCTCCTGCGCACAGTAATCTCCCACAAATGGTAATCTCCCACGCACAGTAATCTCCCACGCACAGTAATCTCCCATGCACAGTAATCTCCCACATACGGTAATCTCACGCGCACGGTAATCTCCCGCACACAGTAATCTCCCGCACACATTAATCTCCCGCGCACAGTAATCTCCCACACACAGTAATCTCCAGCGCACGGTAATCTCCCGTGCACAGTAATCTCCAGCGCACAGTAAGCTCCCGCACACGGTAATCTCCCACACGCAGTAATGTCCCGCGCATAGTAATCTCCCACACACAGTAATGTCCCATACACAGTAATCTCCCATGCAGAGTAATCTCCCACGCACAGTAATCCCCCGAGCACACTAATCTCCCATGCACAATAATCTCCCGCACACGGTAATCTCCCGCGCACAGTCATCTCCCACAAACAGTAATCTCCCACAGACGGCAAACTCCCACACACAGCAATCTCCCACACACAGTAATCTCCCACACACGGTAATTTCCCACACACAGTAATCTCCCGCGCACAGTAATCTCCCACACACAGTAATCTCCCATACACGCTAATCTCCCACACACGGCAATCTCCCACACACGGTAATCTCCCGCACATGGCAATCTCCAACAAGCTGTAATCTCCCGCGCACAGTAATCTCCCACACATGGTAGTCTCCCGCACAGGGTAATCTCCCATGCACAGTAATCACCCACACACAGTAATCTCCCGCGCACAGTAATCTCCCACACCCAGTAATCTCCCACGCACAGTAATCTCCCGTGCACAGTAATCTCCCGTGCACAGTATTGTCCCACACACAGTAAACTCCTGCGCAAATTAATCTCCCGTGCACAGTAATCTCCCAAACACAGTAATCTCCCGCGCACAGTAATCTCCCACACCCAGTAATCTCCCATGCACAGTAATCTCCCGTGCACAGTAATCTCCCGTGCACAGTAATCTCCCACACCCGGTAATTTCCCACACACAGTAATCTCCCACACACCATAATCCCCCGTGCACAGTAATCTCCCACACACAGTAATCTCCCATGCACAGTAATCTCCCGCGCACAGTAATCTCCCGCGCACAGTAATCTCCCACGTACGGTAATCTCCCGTGCCCGGTAATTTGCCACGCAAAGTAATCTCCCACGCACAGTAATTTCCCACGCACAGTAATCTCCCACGAACAGTAATCTCCCGCGCCCTTAATCTCCCGTTCACGGCAATCTACCACACCCAGTAATCTCCCGCGCACAGTAATCTCCCACGCACAGTAATGTCCCGCGTACAGTAATCTCCCGCACACAGTAATCTCCCACAAACGGTAATCTCCCGCGCACAGTAATCTCCCACGCACCGTAATCTCCTGCGCACAGTAATCTCCCACAAACGGTAATCTCCCGGGCACGGCAATCTCCCACACACAGTAATCCCCCGCACATGGTAATCTCCCATGCACAGTAATCTCCCACGCACAGTAATCTCCTGCGCACAGTAATCTCCCACACACAGTAATCTCCCATACACTGTAATCTCCCACGAACAGTAATCTCCTGCACACAGTAATCTTCCACAAATGGTAATCTCCCACGCACAGTAATCTCCCACGCACAGTAATCTCCCACGCACAGTAATCTCCCACATACGGTAATCTCACGCGCACGGTGATCTCCCGCACACAGTAATCTCCCGCACACAGTAATCTCCCGCGCACAGTGATCTCCCACACACAGTAATCTCCAGCGCACGGTAATCTCCCGTGCACAGTAATCTCCAGCGCACAGTAAGCTCCCGCACACGGTAATCTCCCACACACAGTAATGTCCCGCGCATAGTAATCTCCCACACACAGTAATGTCCCATACACAGTAATCTCCCATGCAGAGTAATCTCCCACACACAGTAATCCCCCGAGCACAGTAATCTCCCATGCACAATAATCTCCCGCACACGGTAATCTCCCGCGCACAGTCATCTCCCACAAACAGTAATCTCCCACACACGGCAATCTCCCACACACAGCAATCTCCCACACACAGTAATCTCCCACACACAGTAATTTCCCACACACAGTAATCTCCCGCGCACAGTAATCTCCCACACACAGTAATCTCCCATGCATGGTAATCTCCCACACACGGCAATCTCCCACACACGGTAATCTCCCGCACATGGCAATCTCCAACAAACTGTAATCTCCCGCGCACAGTAATCTCCCACACACGGTAGTCTCCCGCACAGGGTAATCTCCCACGCACAGTAATCACCTGCACACAGTAATCTCCCACGCACAGTAATCTCCCACACCCAGTAATCTCCCACGCACACTAATCTCCCGTGCACAGTAATCTCCCGCGCACAGTAATCTCCCACACACCATAATCCCCCGTGCACAGTAATCTCCCACACACAGTAATCTCCCATGCACAGTAATCTCCCATGCACAGTAATCACCCGCACACAGTAATGTCCGGCACACAGTAATGTCCCGCACACGGCAATCTCCCGCGCACGGTAATTTCCCACGCACAGTAATCTCCCGCACACGGTAATCTCCCATGCACAGTAATGTCCCACACACAGTAAACTCCTGCGCAAAGTAATCTCCCGTGCACAGTAATCTCCCACACACAGTAATCTCCCGCGCACAGTAATCTCCCACACCCAGTAATCTCCCACGCACAGTAATCTCCCACGTACGGTAATCTCCCGTGCCCGGTAATTTGCCACGCACAGTAATCTCCCACGCACAGTAATTTCCCACGCACAGTAATCTCCCACGAACAGTAATCTCCCGCGCCCATAATCTCCCGTTCACGGCAATCTACCACACCCAGTAATCTCCCGCGCACAGTAATCTCCCACGCACAGTAATGTCCCGCGCACAGTAATCTCCCGCACACAGTAATCTCCCACAAACGGTAATCTCCCGTGCACGGTAATCTCCCACACACAGTAATCCCCCGCACATGGTAATATCCCATGCACAGTAATCTCCCACGCACAGTAATCTCCTGCGCACAGTAATCTCCCACACACAGTAATCTCCCATACACTGTAATCTCCCACGAACAGTAATCTCCTGCGCACAGTAATCTCCCACAAATGGTAATCTCCCACGCACAGTAATCTCCCACGCACAGTAATCTCCCAAGCACAGTAATCTCCCACATACGGTAATCTCACGCGCACGGTAATCTCCCGCACACAGTAATCTCCCGCACACAGTAATCTCCCGCGCACAGTAATCTCCCACACACAGTAATCTCCAGCGCACGGTAATCGCCCGTGTACAGTAATCTCCAGCGCACAGTAAGCTCCCGCACACGGTAATCTCCCACACCCATTAATGTCCCGCGCATAGTAATCTCCCACACACAGTAATGTCCCATACACAGTAATCTCCCATGCAGAGTAATCTCCCACGCACAGTAATCCCCCGAGCACAGTAATCTCCCATGCACAATAATCTCCCGCACACGGTAATCTCCCGCGCACAGTCAACTCCCACAAACAGTAATCTCCCACACACGGCAAACTCCCACACACAGCAATCTCCCACACACAGTAATCTCCCACACACGGTAATTTCCCACACACAGTAATCTCCCGCGCACAGTAATCTCCCACACACAGTAATCTCCCATGCACGGTAGTCTCCCGCACAGGGTAATCTCCAACACACTGTAATCTCCCGCGCACAGTAATCTCCCACACACGGTAGTCTCCCGCACAGGGTAATCTCCAACACACAGTAATCACCCGCACACAGTAATCTCCCGCGCACAGTAATCTCCCACACCCAGTAATCTCCCACGCACAGTAATCTCCCGTGCACAGTAATCTCCCGTGCACAGTAATGTCCCACACACAGTAAACTCCTGCGCAAAGTAATCTCCCGCACACAGTAATCTCCCACACCCAGTAATCTCCCACGCACAGTAATCTCCCATGCACAGTAATCTCCCGTGCACAGTAATCTCCCACACCCGGTAATTTCCCACACACAGTAATCTCCCACACACCATAATCCCCCGTGCACAGTAATCTCCCACACACAGTAATCTCCCATGCACAGTAATCTCCCGCACACAGTAATCTCCCGTGCACAGTAATCTCCCACGTACGGTAATCTCCTGTGCCCGGTAATTTGCCACGCACAGTAATCTCCCACGCACAGTAATTTCCCACGCACAGTAATCTCCCACGAACAGTAATCTCCTGCGCCCATAATCTCCCGTTCACGGCAATCTACCACACCCAGTAATCTCCCGCGCACAGTAATCTCCCGCGCACAGTAATGTCCCGCGCACAGTAATCTCCCGCACACAGTAATCTCCCACAAACGGTAATCTCCTGCGCACAGTAATCTCCCACAAACGGTAATCTCCCGGGCACGGCAATCTCCCACACACAGTAATCCCCCGCACATGGTAATCTCCCATGCTCAGTAATCTCCCACGCACAGTAATCTCCTGCGCACAGTAATCTCCCACACACAGTAATCTCCCATACACTGTAATCTCCCACGAACAGTAATCTCCTGCGCACAGTAATCTCCCACACACAGTAATCTCCCATACACTGTAATCTCCCACGAACAGTAATCTCCTGCGCACAGTAATCTCCCACAAATGGTAATCTCCCACGCACAGTAATCTCCCACGCACAGTAATCTCCCAAGCACAGTAATCTCCCACATACGGTAATCTCACGCGCACGGTAATCTCCCGCACACAGTAATCTCCCGCACACAGTAATCTCCCGCGCACAGTAATCTCCCACACACAGTAATCTCCAGCGCACGGTAATCGCCCGTGTACAGTAATCTCCAGCGCACAGTAAGCTCCCGCACACGGTAATCTCCCACACCCATTAATGTCCCGCGCATAGTTATCTCCCACACACAGTAATGTCCCATACACAGTAATCTCCCATGCAGAGTAATCTCCCACGCACAGTAATCCCCCGAGCACAGTAATCTCCCATGCACAATAATCTCCCGCACACGGTAATCTCCCGCGCACAGTCATCTCCCACAAACAGTAATCTCCCACACACGGCAAACTCCCACACACAGCAATCTCCCACACACAGTAATCTCCCACACACGGTAATTTCCCACACACAGTAATCTCCCGCGCACAGTAATCTCCCACACACAGTAATCTCCCATGCACGGTAGTCTCCCGCACAGGGTAATCTCCAACACACTGTAATCTCCCGCGCACAGTAATCTCCCACACACGGTAGTCTCCCGCACAGGGTAATCTCCAACACACAGTAATCACCCGCACACAGTAATCTCCCGCGCACAGTAATCTCCCACACCCAGTAATCTCCCACGCACAGTAATCTCCCGTGCACAGTAATCTCCCGTGCACAGTAATGTCCCACACACAGTAAACTCCTGCGCAAAGTAATCTCCCGCACACAGTAATCTCCCACACCCAGTAATCTCCCACGCACAGTAATCTCCCATGCACAGTAATCTCCCGTGCACAGTAATCTCCCACACCCGGTAATTTCCCACACACAGTAATCTCCCACACACCATAATCCCCCGTGCACAGTAATCTCCCACACACAGTAATCTCCCATGCACAGTAATCTCCCGCACACAGTAATCTCCCGTGCACAGTAATCTCCCACGTACGGTAATCTCCTGTGCCCGGTAATTTGCCACGCACAGTAATCTCCCACGCACAGTAATTTCCCACGCACAGTAATCTCCCACGAACAGTAATCTCCTGCGCCCATAATCTCCCGTTCACGGCAATCTACCACACCCAGTAATCTCCCGCGCACAGTAATCTCCCGCGCACAGTAATGTCCCGCGCACAGTAATCTCCCGCACACAGTAATCTCCCACAAACGGTAATCTCCTGCGCACAGTAATCTCCCACAAACGGTAATCTCCCGGGCACGGCAATCTCCCACACACAGTAATCCCCCGCACATGGTAATCTCCCATGCACAGTAATCTCCCACGCACAGTAATCTCCTGCGCACAGTAATCTCCCACACACAGTAATCTCCCATACACTGTAATCTCCCACAAACAGTAATCTCCTGCGCACAGTAATCTCCCACAAATGGTAATCTCCCACGCACAGTAATCTCCCACGCACAGTAATCTCCCATGCACAGTAATCTCCCACATACGGTAATCTCACGCGCACGGTAATCTCCCGCACACAGTAATCTCCCGCACACAGTAATCTCCCGCGCACAGTGATCTCCCACACACAGTAATCTCCAGCGCACGGTAATCTCCCGTGCACAGTAATCTCCCGTGCACAGTAATCTCCCACACCCGGTAATTTCCCACACACAGTAATCTCCCACACACCATAATCCCCCGTGCACAGTAACCTCCCACACACAGTAATCTCCCATGCACAGTAATCTCCCGCACACAGTAATCTCCCGTGCACAGTAATCTCCCACGTACGGTAATCTCCTGTGCCCGGTAATTTGCCACGCACAGTAATCTCCCACGCACAGTAATTTCCCACGCACAGTAATCTCCCACGAACAGTAATCTCCTGCGCCCATAATCTCCCGTTCACGGCAATCTACCACACCCAGTAATCTCCCGCGCACAGTAATCTCCCGCGCACAGTAATGTCCCGCGCACAGTAATCTCCCGCACACAGTAATCTCCCACAAACGGTAATCTCCTGCGCACAGTAATCTCCCACAAACGGTAATCTCCCGGGCACGGCAATCTCCCACACACAGTAATCCCCCGCACATGGTAATCTCCCATGCACAGTAATCTCCCACGCACAGTAATCTCCTGCGCACAGTAATCTCCCACACACAGTAATCTCCCATACACTGTAATCTCCCACGAACAGTAATCTCCTGCGCACAGTAATCTCCCACAAATGGTAATCTCCCACGCACAGTAATCTCCCACGCACAGTAATCTCCCATGCACAGTAATCTCCCACATACGGTAATCTCACGCGCACGGTAATCTCCCGCACACAGTAATCTCCCGCACACAGTAATCTCCCGCGCACAGTGATCTCCCACACACAGTAATCTCCAGCGCACGGTAATCTCCCGTGCACAGTAATCTCCCATGCACAATAATCTCCCGCGCACAGTCATCTCCCACAAACAGTAATGTCCCACACACGGCAATCTCCCACACACAGCAATCTCCCACACACAGTAATCTCCCACACACGGTAATTTCCCACACACAGTAATCTTCCGGGCACAGTAATCTCCCACACACAGTAATCTCCCATGCACGGTAATCTCCCACACACGGCAATCTCCCACACACGGTAATCTCCCGCACATGGCAATCTCCAACAAACTGTAAACTCCCGCACACAGTAATCTCCCACACACGGTAGTCTCCCGCACAGGGTAATCTCCCACGCACAGTAATCACCCGCACACAGTAATCTCCCGCGCACAGTAATCTCCCACACCCAGTAATCTCCCACGCACAGTAATCTCCCGTGCACAGTAATCTCCCGTGCACAGTAATGTCCCACACACAGTAAACTCCTGCGCAAAGTAATCTCCCGTGCACAGTAATCTCCCACACACAGTAATCTCCCGCGCACAGTAATCTCCCACACCCAGTAATCTCCCACGCACAGTAATCTCCCGTGCACAGTAATCTCCCGCGCACAGTAAACTCCCACGTACGGTAATCTCCCGTGCCCGGTAATTTGCCACGCACAGTAATCTCCCACGCACAGTAATTTCCCACGCACAGTAATCTCCCACGAACAGTAATCTCCCGCGCCCATAATCTCCAGTTCACGGCAATCTACCACACCCAGTAATCTCCCGCGCACACTAATATCCCGTGCACAGTAATCTCCCGTGCACAGTAATCTCCCACACCCGGTAATTTCCCACACACACTAATCTCGCACACACCGTAATACCCCGTGCACAGTAATCTCCCACACACAGTAATATCGCGCGCACAGTAATCTCCCATGCACAGTAATCTCCCAAGTACGGTAATCTCCCGCGCACGGTAATTTGCCACGCACAGTTATCTCCCGCACACAGTAATCTCCCGCGCACAGTAATCTCCTGCACACAGTAATCTCTCATGAACAGTAATCTCCCGCACGCAGAAATCTCCCGCGGACAGTAATCTCCCTGGCACAGTAATCTCCCACGCACGCCAATCTCCCAAGCACAATAATCATCCGCACATGGTAATCTACCATGCACAGTAATCTCCCACACAGCATAATCCCCCGTGCACAGTAATCTCCCACATACCATAATACCCCGTGCACAGTATTTTCCCAAACACAGTAATCTCCCGTGCACAGTAATGTCCCACGCACAGTAATCTCCCATGCACAGTAATCTCCCGCGCACAGTAATCTCCCATGCACAGTAATCTCCCACGCCAATTTTCTCCCATTCACGGTAATCTACCACACCCAGTAATCTCCCGCGCAAAATAATCTCCCGTGCACAATAATCTCCCGTGCACAGTAATCTCCCGTGCACAGTAATCTCCCACACCCGGTAATTTCCCACACACAGTAATCTCCCATACACCGTAATCCCCCGTGCACAGTAATCTCCCACACACAGTAATCTCCCATGCACAGTAATCTCCCACGCACAGTAAACTCTCGCGCACGGCAATCTCCTGCACACGGTTAGCTCCCGCATACATTAATCTCCCACGCACAGTAATCTCCCACGCACAGTAATCTCCCACGCACAGTAATCTCCCACACACAGTAATCTACTGCACACAGTAATCTCCCTTGCACAGTAATGTCCCACACACAGTAATCTCCCACGCACAGTAATCTCCCACACACAGTAATCTGCCATTCACTGTAATCTCCCATGCACAGTAATCTCCTGCGCACAGTAATCTCCCACATACGGTAATCTCACGTGCACGGTAATCTCCCGCACACAGTAATCTCCCGCGCACAGTAATCTCCCGCGCACAGTAATCTCCCATGCACAATAATCTCCCGCACACGGTAATCTCCCATGCACAGTAATCTCCCACACACAGTAATCTCCCACACATGGTAATCTCCCACACACAGTAATCTCCCACACACAGTAATCTCCCACACACGGTAATCTCCCACACACAGTAATCTCCCGCGCACAGTAATCTCCCGCGCACAGTAATCTCCCACACACGGTAATCTCCCACATACGGCAATCTCCCACACACGGTAATCTCCCGCACATGGCAATCTCCAACAAACTGTAATCTCCCGCGCACAGTAATCTCCCACACACGGTAGTCTCCCGCACAGGGTAATCTCCCACGCACAGTAATCTCCCGCACACAGTAATGTCCGGCACACAGTAATCTCCCGCACACGGCAATCTCCCGATCACGGTAATTTCCCATGCACAGTGATCTCCCGCACACGGTAATCTCCCGTGCACAATAATGTCCCACACACAGTAATCTCCTGCGCAAAGTAATCTCCCGTGCACAGTAATCTCCCACACACAGTAATCTCCCGCGCACAGTAATCTCCCACGCACAGTAATCTCCCGTGCACAGTAATCTCCCACATCCGGTAATTTCCCACACACATTAATCTCCCACACACCGTAATCCCCCATGCACAGTAATCTCCTGCGCTCAGTAATCTCCCGCGCACCGTAATCTCCCGCGCACAGTAATCTCCCACGTACGGTAATCTCCCGTGCCCGGTAAATTGCCACGCACAGTAATCTCCCCCCGCACACTAATCTCCCACACACAGTAATCTCCCACACACAGTAATCTCCCACACACGGTAATCTCCCACATACGGCAATCTCCCACACACGGTAATCTCCCGCACATGGCAATCTCCAACAAACTGTAATCTCCCACGCACAGTAATCTCCCACACACGGTAGTCTCCCGCACAGGGTAATCTCCCACGCACAGTAATCTCCCGCACACAGTAATGTCCGGCACACAGTAATCTCCTGCACATGGCAATCTCCCGCGCACGGTAATTTCCCACGCACAGTAATCTCCCGCACACGGTAATCTCCCGTGCACAATAATGTCCCACGCACAGTAATCTCCTGCGCAAAGTAATCTCCCATGCACAGTAATCTCCCACACACAGTAATCTATCGCGCACAGTAATCTCCCACGCACAGTAATCTCCCATGCACAGTAATCTCCCGTGCACAGTAATCTCCCGTGCACAGTAATCTCCCACACCCGGTAATTTCCCACACACAGTAATCTCCCACACACCGTAATCCCCCATGCACAGTAATCTCCCGCGCACAGTAATCTCCCATGCACAGTAATCTCCCACATACGGTAATCTCACGCGCACGGTAATCTCCCGCACACAGTAATCTCCCGCACACAGTAATCTCCCGCGCACAGTGATCTCCCACACACAGTAATCTCCAGCGCACGGTAATCTCCCGTGCACAGTAATCTCCCGTGCACAGTAATCTCCCACACCCGGTAATTTCCCACACACAGTAATCTCCCACACACCATAATCCCCCGTGCACAGTAATCTCCCACACACAGTAATCTCCCATGCACAGTAATCTCCCGCACACAGTAATCTCCCGTGCACAGTAATCTCCCACGTACGGTAATCTCCTGTGCCCGGTAATTTGCCACGCACAGTAATCTCCCACGCACAGTAATTTCCCACGCACAGTAATCTCCCACGAACAGTAATCTCCTGCGCCCATAATCTCCCGTTCACGGCAATCTACCACACCCAGTAATCTCCCGCGCACAGTAATCTCCCGCGCACAGTAATCTCCCGCGCACAGTAATGTCCCGCGCACAGTAATCTCCCGCACACAGTAATCTCCCACAAACGGTAATCTCCTGCGCACAGTAATCTCCCACAAACGGTAATCTCCCGGGCATGGCAATCTCCCACACACAGTAATCCCCCGCACATGGTAATCTCCCATGCACAGTAATCTCCCACGCACAGTAATCTCCTGCGCACAGTAATCTCCCACACACAGTAATCTCCCATACACTGTAATCTCCCACGAACAGTAATCTCCTGCGCACAGTAATCTCCCACAAATGGTAATCTCCCACGCACAGTAATCTCCCACGCACAGTAATCTCCCATGCACAGTAATCTCCCACATACGGTAATCTCACGCGCACGGTAATCTCCCGCACACAGTAATCTCCCGCACACAGTAATCTCCCGCGCACAGTGATCTCCCACACACAGTAATCTCCAGCGCACGGTAATCTCCCGTGCACAGTAATCTCCCATGCACAATAATCTCCCGCGCACAGTCATCTCCCACAAACAGTAATGTCCCACACACGGCAATCTCCCACACACAGCAATCTCCCACACACAGTAATCTCCCACACACGGTAATTTCCCACACACAGTAATCTTCCGGGCACAGTAATCTCCCACACACAGTAATCTCCCATGCACGGTAATCTCCCACACACGGCAATCTCCCACACACGGTAATCTCCCGCACATGGCAATCTCCAACAAACTGTAATCTCCCGCACACAGTAATCTCCCACACACGGTAGTCTCCCGCACAGGGTAATCTCCCACGCACAGTAATCACCCGCACACAGTAATCTCCCGCGCACAGTAATCTCCCACACCCAGTAATCTCCCACGCACAGTAATCTCCCGTGCACAGTAATCTCCCG
The DNA here is from genome assembly GCF_017639515.1 of Carcharodon carcharias. Lineage (NCBI taxonomy): Eukaryota > Metazoa > Chordata > Chondrichthyes > Lamniformes > Lamnidae > Carcharodon > Carcharodon carcharias. Next base: position 93,825,578 of record NC_054481.1, read on the forward strand.
TGCACAGTAATGTCCCACACACAGTAAACTCCTGCGCAAAGTAATCTCCCGTGCACAGTAATCTCCCACACACAGTAATCTCCCGCGCACAGTAATCTCCCACACCCAGTAATCTCCCACGCACAGTAATCTCCCGTGCACAGTAATCTCCCGCGCACAGTAAACTCCCACGTACGGTAATCTCCCGTGCCCGGTAATTTGCCACGCACAGTAATCTCCCACGCACAGTAATTTCCCACGCACAGTAATCTCCCACGAACAGTAATCTCCCGCGCCCATAATCTCCAGTTCACGGCAATCTACCACACCCAGTAATCTCCCGCGCACACTAATATCCCGTGCACAGTAATCTCCCGTGCACAGTAATCTCCCACACCCGGTAATTTCCCACACACACTAATCTCGCACACACCGTAATACCCCGTGCACAGTAATCTCCCACACACAGTAATATCGCGCGCACAGTAATCTCCCATGCACAGTAATCTCCCAAGTACGGTAATCTCCCGCGCACGGTAATTTGCCACGCACAGTTATCTCCCGCACACAGTAATCTCCCGCGCACAGTAATCTCCTGCACACAGTAATCTCTCATGAACAGTAATCTCCCGCACGCAGAAATCTCCCGCGGACAGTAATCTCCCTGGCACAGTAATCTCCCACGCACGCCAATCTCCCAAGCACAATAATCATCCGCACATGGTAATCTACCATGCACAGTAATCTCCCACACAGCATAATCCCCCGTGCACAGTAATCTCCCACATACCGTAATACCCCGTGCACAGTATTTTCCCAAACACAGTAATCTCCCGTGCACAGTAATGTCCCACGCACAGTAATCTCCCATGCACAGTAATCTCCCATGCACAGTAATCTCCCGCGCACAGTAATCTCCCATGCACAGTAATCTCCCACGCCAATTTTCTCCCATTCACGGTAATCTACCACACCCAGTAATCTCCCGCGCAAAATAATCTCCCGTGCACAATAATCTCCCGTGCACAGTAATCTCCAGTGCACAGTAATCTCCCACACCCGGTAATTTCCCACACACAGTAATCTCCCATACACCGTAATCCCCCGTGCACAGTAATCTCCCACACACAGTAATCTCCCATGCACAGTAATCTCCCACGCACAGTAAACTCTCGCGCACGGCAATCTCCTGCACACGGTTAGCTCCCGCATACATTAATCTCCCACGCACAGTAATCTCCCACGCACAGTAATCTCCCACGCACAGTAATCTCCCACACACAGTAATCTACTGCACACAGTAATCTCCCTTGCACAGTAATGTCCCACACACAGTAATCTCCCACGCACAGTAATCTCCCACACACAGTAATCTGCCATTCACTGTAATCTCCCATGCACAGTAATCTCCTGCGCACAGTAATCTCCCACAAACGGTAATCTCCCACGCACAGTAATCTCCCATGCACAGTAATCTCCCATGCACAGTAATCTCCCACATACGGTAATCTCACGTGCACGGTAATCTCCCGCACACAGTAATCTCCCGCGCACAGTAATCTCCCACGCACAGTAATCTCCCATGCACAATAATCTCCCGCACACGGTAATCTCCCATGCACAGTAATCTCCCACACACAGTAATCTCCCACACATGGTAATCTCCCACACACAGTAATCTCCCACACACAGTAATCTCCCACACACGGTAATCTCCCACACACAGTAATCTCCCGCGCACAGTAATCTCCCACACACAGTAATCTCCCACACACGGTAATCTCCCACATACGGCAATCTCCCACACACGGTAATCTCCCGCACATGGCAATCTCCAACAAACTGTAATCTCCCGCGCACAGTAATCTCCCACACACGGTAGTCTCCCGCACAGGGTAATCTCCCACGCACAGTAATCTCCCGCACACAGTAATGTCCGGCACACAGTAATCTCCCGCACACGGCAATCTCCCGATCACGGTAATTTCCCATGCACAGTGATCTCCCGCACACGGTAATCTCCCGTGCACAATAACGTCCCACACACAGTAATCTCCTGCGCAAAGTAATCTCCCGTGCACAGTAATCTCCCACACACAGTAATCTCCCGCGCACAGTAATCTCCCACGCACAGTAATCTCCCGTGCACAGTAATCTCCCACATCCGGTAATTTCCCACACACATTAATCTCCCACACACCGTAATCCCCCATGCACAGTAATCTCCTGCGCTCAGTAATCTCCCGCGCACCGTAATCTCCCGCGCACAGTAATCTCCCACGTACGGTAATCTCCCGTGCCCGGTAAATTGCCACGCACAGTAATCTCCCCCCGCACACTAATCTCCCACACACAGTAATCTCCCACACACAGTAATCTCCCACACACGGTAATCTCCCACATACGGCAATCTCCCACACACGGTAATCTCCCGCACATGGCAATCTCCAACAAACTGTAATCTCCCACGCACAGTAATCTCCCACACACGGTAGTCTCCCGCACAGGGTAATCTCCCACGCACAGTAATCTCCCGCACACAGTAATGTCCGGCACACAGTAATCTCCTGCACATGGCAATCTCCCGCGCACGGTAATTTCCCACGCACAGTAATCTCCCGCACACGGTAATCTCCCGTGCACAATAATGTCCCACGCACAGTAATCTCCTGCGCAAAGTAATCTCCCATGCACAGTAATCTCCCACACACAGTAATCTATCGCGCACAGTAATCTCCCACGCACAGTAATCTCCCATGCACAGTAATCTCCCGTGCACAGTAATCTCCCGTGCACAGTAATCTCCCACACCCGGTAATTTCCCACACACAGTAATCTCCCACACACCGTAATCCCCCATTCACAGTAATCTCCCGCGCACAGTAATCTCCCGCGCACAGTAATCTCCTGCGCACAGTAATCTCCCACGTACGGTAATCTCCCGTGCCCGGTAAATAGCCACGCACAGTAATCTCCCCCGCACACTAATTTCCCACGCACAGTAATCTCCCACGCACAGTAATCTCCCGTCCCCATAATCTCCTGTTCAAGGCAATCTACCACACCCAGTAATCTCCCGCGCACACTAATCTCCTGTGCACAGTAATCTCCCATGCACAGTAATCTCCCATTCCCAGTAATTTCCCACACACACTAATTACCACACACCATAATCCCGCGTGCACAGTAATCTCCCACACACAGTAATATCCCGCGCGCAGTAATCTCCCATGCACAGTAATCTCCCAAGTATGGTAATCTCCCGCGCAAGGTAATTTGCCACGCACAGTAATCTCCCGCACACAGTAATCTCCCACGCATAGTAATCTCCCGCGCACAATAATCTATCATGAACAGTAATCTCCAGCACGCAGAAATCTCCTGCGGACAGTAATCTGCCTGGCACAGTAATCTCCCGCGCATGCCAAAATCCCAAGCACAGTAATCATCTGCACACGGTAATCTACCATGCACAGTAATCTCCCACACAGGTAATCTCCCGCGCACAGTAATCTCCCACACACAGTAATCTCCTGCGCAAAATAATCTCCTGTGCACAGTATTCTCCCACAAACAGTAATCTCCCGCACACAGTAATCTCCTGCGCAAATTAATCTCCCGTGCACAGTAATCTCCCACAAACAGTAATCTCCCGCGCACAGTAATCTCCCGCGCACAGTAATCTCCCATGCACAGTAATCTCCCGTGCACAGTAATCTCCCACACCCGGTAATTTCCCACACACAGTAATCTCCCACTCACCGTAATCCCCCGTGCACAGTAATCTCCCACACACTGTAATCCCCCGAGCACAGTTATCTCAGACACACTGTAATCTCCCGCGCACAGTAATCTCCCATGCACATTAATCTCCCACACACAGTAATCTCGCGCATACGGTAATCTCCCGCGCACAGTAATCTCCCACACACAGTAATCTCCCACACACAGTAATCTCCCACACACAGTAATCTCCCATGCACAGTAATCTCCCACACACAGTAATCTCCCACACACAGTAATCTCCCACGCACGGTAATCTCCCACACACTGCAATCTCCCACACACGGTAATCTCCCGCACATGGCCATCTCCAGCAAACTGTAATCTCCCGTGCACAGTAATCTCCCACACACGGTAGTCTCCCACACAGGGTAATTCTCCCGCGCACAGTAATCTCCCGCACAGAGTAATGTCCGGCACACAGTAATCTCTCGCAAACGGCAATCTCCCATGCACGGTAATTTCCCACGCACAGTAATCTCCCGCGCATGGTCATCTCCCATGCACAGTAATCTCCCACACACAGTAATCTCCTGCGCAAAGTAATCTCCCGTGCACAGTAATCTCCCACACTCAGTAGTCTCCCGCACAGGGTAATCTCCCGCGCACAGTAATCTCCCGCACAGAGTAATGTCCGGCACACAGTAATCTCCCGCAAACGGCAATCTCCCACACACGGTAATCTCCCACACACAGTAATCTCCCATGCACAGTAATCTCCCACACACAATAATCTCCCACACACAGTAATCTCCCACGCACGGTAATCTCGCACATACGGCAATCTCCCACACACGGTAATCTCCCGCACATGGCCATCTCCAACAAACTGCAATCTCCCGTGCACAGTAATCTCCCACACACGGTTGTCTCCCGCACAGGGTAATCTCCCGCGCACAGTAATCTCCCGCACAGAGTAATGTCCGGCACACAGTAATCTCCCGCAAACGGCAATCTCCTGCGCACGGTAATTTCCCACGCACAGTAATCTCCCGCGCATGGTCATCTCCCATGCACAGTAATCTCCCACACACAGTAATCTCGTGCGCAAAGTAATCTCCCGTGCACAGTAATCTCCCATGCACAGTAATCTCCCGCACACAGTAATCTCGTGCGCAAAGTAATCTCCCGTGCACAGTAATCACCCACACCCAGTAATCTCCCGTCCACTGTAATCTTCCGCACACAGTAATCTCCTGCGCAAAGTAATCTCCCGTGCACAGTAATCTCCCACACCCGGTAATTTCCCACCCACAGTAATCTCCCACACACCGTAAAGCCCCGTGCACAGTAATTTCCCACACACAGTAATCTCCCGCGCACAGTAATCTCCCGTGCTCAGTAATCTCCCACGTATGGTAATCTCCCGTGCACGGTAATTTGCCACGCACAGTAATCTCCCATGCTCACTAATTTCCCATGTACAGTAATCTCCCATGCACAGTAATCACCCGCCCCCATTATCTCGCATTCACGGCAATCTACCACACCCAGTAATCTCCCGCGCACACTAATCTCCCGTGCACTGTAATCTCCCGTGTACAGTAATCACCCACACCCAGTAATTTCCCACACACATTAATCTCCCACACACCGTAATCCCCCGTGCACAGTAATCTCCCACGCGCAGTAATCTCCCGCGCACAGTAATCTCCCACATACGGTAATCTCCCGTGCCCGGTAATTTGCCACGCACAGTAATCTCCCATGCATAGTAATTTCCCACGCACAGTAATCTCCCACGCACAGTAATCTCTCGCGCCCATAATTTCCCATTCATGGCAATCTACCAAACCCAGTAATCTCCCGCGCACACTAATCTCCCGTGCACAGTAATCTCCCGTGCACAGTAATCTCCCACACCCGGTAATTTCCCACACACACTAATCTCGCACACACCGTAATCCCCCGTGCACAGTAATCTCCCACACACAGTAATCTCCCGCGCACAGTAATCTCCCACACACAGTAATCTCCCACGCACAGTAAACTCTCGCGCACGGCAATCTCCTGCACACGGTAATCTCCCGCATACATTAATCTCCCACGCACAGTAATCTCCCATGCACAGTAATCTCCCACGCGCAGTAATCTCCCACACACAGTAATCTACTGCACACAGTAATCTCCCTTGCACAGTAATGTCCCACACAGAGTAATCTCCCACGCACTGTAATCTCCCACGCACAGTAATCTCCCGCGCACTGTAATCTCCCACACACAGTAATCTGCCATTCACTGTAATCTCCCATGCACAGTGATCTCCTGCGCACAGTAATCTCCCACAAACGGTAATATCCCACGCACAGTAATCTCCCATGCACAGTAATCTCCCATGCACAGTAATCTCCCACATACGGTAATCTCACGTGCACGGTAATCTCCCGCACAAAGTAATCTCCCGCACACAGTAATCTCCCACAAACAGTAATCTCCTGCGCAAAATAATCTCCTGTGCACAGTATTCTCCCACAAACAGTAATCTCCCGCACACAGTAATCTCCTGCGCAAATTAATCTCCCGTGCACAGTAATCTCCCACAAACAGTAATCTCCCGTGCACAGTAATCTCCCACACACAGTAATCTCCCACACACGGTAATCTCCCACACACAGTAATCTCCCACACACAGTAATCTCCCACACACAGTAATCTCCCACGCACGGTAATCTCCCACACACGGCAATCTCCCACACACGGTAATCTCCGGCACATGGCCATGTCCAACAAACTGTAATCTCCCGCTCACAGTAATCTCCCACACTCGGTAGTCTCCCGCACAGGGTAATCTCCCGCGCACAGTAATCTACCGCACAGAGCAATCTCCCGCACACGGTAGTCTCCCGCACAGGGTAATCTACCGCAAACGGCAATCTCCCATGCACGGTAATTTCCCACGCACAGTAATCTCCCGCGTATGGTCATCTCCCACGCACAGTAATCTCCCACTCACAGTAATCTCCCATGCACGGTAATCTCCCACACACAATAATCTCCCACACACAGTAATCTCCCACGCACGGTAATCTCGCACATACGGCAATCTCCCACACACGGTAATGTCCCGCACATGGCCATCTCCAACAAACTGTAATCTCCCGTGCACAGTAATCTCCCACACACGGTAGTCTCCTGCACAGGATAATCTCCCGCGCACAGTAATCTCCCGCACAGAGTAATGTCCGGCAAACAGTAATCTCCCACACACCGTAAAGCCCCGTGCACAGTAATTTCCCACACACAGTAATCTCCCGCGCACAGTAATCTCCCGTGCTCAGTAATCTCCCACGTACGGTAATCTCCCGTGCACGGTAATTTGCCACACACAGTAATCTCCCACGCTCACTAATTTCCCATGCACAGTAATCTCCCATGCACAGTAATCACCCGCCCCCATTATCTCCCATTCACGGCAATCTACCACACACAGTAATCTCCCGCGCACACTAATCTCCCGTGCACAGTAATCTCCCGTGCACAGTAATCTCCCATGCACAGTAATCTCCCACACCCGGTAATTTCCCACACACATTAATCTCCCACGCACCGTAATCCCCCGTACACAGTAATCTCCCATGCACAGTAATCTCCCACACCCGGTAATTTCCCACACACATTAATCTCCCACGCACCGTAATCTCCCGTGCACAGTAATCTCCCACGTACGGTAATCTCCCGTGCCCGGTAATTTGCCACGCACAGTAATCTCCCATGCATAGTAATTTCCCATGCACAGTAATCTCCCATGCACAGTAATCACCCGCCCCCATTATCTCCCATTCACGGCAATCTACCACACCCAGTAATCTCCCGCGCACACTAATCTCCCGTGCACAGTAATCTCCCGTGCACAGTAATCTCCCACACCCAGTAATTTCCCACACACATTAATCTCCCACACACCGTAATCCCCCGTACACAGTAATCTCCCACGCGCAGTAATCTCCCGTGCACAGTAATCTCCCACGTACGGTAATCTCCCGTGCCCGGTAATTTGCCACGCACAGTAATCTCCCATGCATAGTAATTTCCCATGCACAGTAATCTCCCACGCACAGTAATCTCCCGCGCATATAATCTCCCGTTCATGGCAATCTACCAAACCCAGTAATCTCCCGCGCACACTAATCTCCCGTGCACAGTAATCTCCCGTGCACAGTAATCTCCCACACCCGGTAATTTCCCACACACACTAATCTCGCACACACCGTAATCCCCCGTGCACAGTAATCTCCCACACACAGTAATCTCCCACACACAGTAATCTCCCACGCACAGTAAACTCTCGCGCACGGCAATCTCCTGCACACGGTAATCTCCCGCATACATTAATCTCCCACGCACAGTAATCTCCCACGCACAGTAATCTCCCACGCACAGTAATCTCCCACACACAGTAATCTACTGCACACAGTAATCTCCCTTGCACAGTAATGTCCAACACACAGTAATCTCCCATGCACAGTAATCTCCCACGCACAGTAATCTCCCGCGCACTGTAATCTCCCACACACAGTAATCTGCCATTCACTGTAATCTCAAATGCACAGTGATCTCCTGCGCACAGTAATCTCCCACAAACGGTAATCTCCCATGCACAGTAATCTCCCATGCACAGTAAACTCCCATGCACAGTAATCTCCCACATACGGTAATCTCACGTGCACGGTAATCTCCCGCACACAGTAATCTCCCGCACACAGTAATCTCCCACGCACAGTAATCTCTCATGAACAGTAATCTCCCGCACGCAGAAATCTCCCGCGGACAGTAATCTGCCTGGCACAGTAATCTCCCGCGCATGCCAAAATCCCAAGCACAGTAATCATCTGCACACGGTAATCTACCATGCACAGTAATCTCCCACACAGGTAATCTCCCGCGCACAGTAATCTCCCACACACAGTAATCTCCTGCGCAAATTAATCTCCTGTGCACAGTATTCTCCCACAAACAGTAATCTCCCGCACACAATAATCTCCTGCGCAAATTAATCTCCCGTGCACAGTAATCTCCCACAAACAGTAATCTCCCGTGCACAGTAATCTCCCACACCCGGTAATTTCCCACACACAGTAATCTCCCACTCACCGTAATCCCCCGTGCACAGTAATCTCCCACACACTGTAATCCCCCGAGCACAGTTATCTCAGACACACTGTAATCTCCCGCGCACAGCAATCTCCCATGCACAATAATCTCCCACAAACAGTAATCTCCCGCACACGGTAATCTCCCGCGCACAGTAATCTCCCACACACAGTAATCTCCCACACACGGTAATCTCCCACACACAGTAATCTCCCACGCACGGTAATCTCCCACACACGGCAATCTCCCACACACGGTAATCTCCCGCACATGGCCATCTCCAACAAACTGTAATCTCCCGCTCACAGTAATCTCCCACACACGGTAGTCTCCCGCACAGGGTAATCTCCCGCGCACAGTAATCTCCCGCACAGAGTAATGTCCGGCACACAGTAATCTCCCGCAAACGGCAATCTCCCACGCACGGTAATTTCCCACGCACAGTAATCTCCCGCGCATGGTCATCTCCCATGCACAGTAATCTCCCACACACAGTAATCTCCTGCGCAAAGTAATCTCCCGTGCACAGTAATCTCCCACACACGGTAGTCTCCCGCACAGGGTAATCTCCCGCGCACAGTAATCTCCCGCACAGAGTAATGTCCGGCACACAGTAATCTCCCGCAAACGGCAATCTCCCACACACGGTAATCTCCCACACACAGTAATCTCCCATGCACAGTAATCTCCCACACACAATAATCTCCCACACACAGTAATCTCCCACGCACGGTAATCTCCCACACACGGCAATCTCCCACACACGGTAATCTCCCGCACATGGCCATCTCCAACAAACTGTAATCTCCCGCGCACAGTAATCTCCCACACACGGTAGTCTCCCGCACAGGGTAATTCTCCCGCGCACAGTAATCTCCCGCACAGAGTAATGTCCAGCACACAGTAATCTCCCGCAAACGGCAATCTCCCACGCACGGTAATTTCCCACGCACAGTAATCTCCCATGCATGGTCATCTCCCATGCACAGTAATCTCCCACACACAGTAATCTCCTGCGCAAAGTAATCTCCCGTGCACAGTAATCTCCCACACACGGTAGTCTCCCGCACAGGGTAATCTCCCGCGCACAGTAATCTCCCGCACAGAGTAATGTCCGGCACACAGTAATCTCCCGCAAACGGCAATCTCCCGCGCACGGTAATTTCCCACGCACAGTAATCTCCCGCGCATGGTCATCTCCCATGCACAGTAATCTCCCACACACAGTAATCTCGTGCGCAAAGTAATCTCCCGTGCACAGTAATCTCCCGTGCACAGTAATCTCCCGCACACAGTAATCTCCTGCGCAAAGTAATCTCCCGTGCACAGTAATCACCCACACCCAGTAATCTCCCGTCCACTGTAATATCCCATGCACAGTAATCTCCCACACCCGGTAATTTCCCACCCACAGTAATCTCCCACACACCGTAAAGCCCCGTGCACAGTAATTTCCCACACACAGTAATCTCCCGCGCACAGTAATCTCCCGTGCTCAGTAATCTCCCACGTACGGTAATCTCCCGTGCACGGTAATTTGCCACACACAGTAATCTTCCACGCTCACTAATTTCCCATGCACAGTAATCTCCCATGCACAGTAATCACCTGCCCCCATTATCTCCCATTCACGGCAATCTACCACACCCAGTAATCTCCCGCGCACACTAATCTCCCGTGCACAGTAATCTCCCGTGCACAGTAATCTCCCACACACAGTAATCTCCTGCGCAAAGTAATCTCCCGTGCACAGTAATCACCCACACCCAGTAATCTCCCGTCCACTGTAATATCCCATGCACAGTAATCTCCCACACCCGGTAATTTCCCACCCACAGTAATCTCCCACACACCGTAAAGCCCCGTGCACAGTAATTTCGCACACACAGTAATCTCCCGCGCACAGTAATCTCCCGTGCTCAGTAATCTCCCACGTACGGTAATCTCCCGTGCACGGTAATTTGCCACACACAGTAATCTTCCACGCTCACTAATTTCCCATGCACAGTAATCTCCCATGCACAGTAATCACCCGCCCCCATTATCTCCCATTCACGGCAATCTACCACACCCAGTAATCTCCCGCGCACACTAATCTCCCGTGCACACTAATCTCCCGTGCACAGTAATCTCCCACACCCGGTAATGTCCCACACACATTAATCTCCCACACACAGTAATCTCCTGCGCAAAGTAATCTCCCGTGCACAGTAATCTCCCACACACGGTAGTCTCCCGCAGAGGGTAATCTCCCGCGCACAGTAATCTCACGCACAGAGTAATGTCCGGCACACAGTAATCTCCCGCAAACGGCAATCTCCCGTGCACGGTAATTTCCCACGCACAGTAATCTCCCGCGCATGGTCATCTCCCATGCACAGTAATCTCCCACACACAGTAATCTCGTGCACAGTAATCTCCCGTGCACAGTAATCTCCCACACCCAATAATCTCCCGTGCACAGTAATCTCCCGCACACAGTAATCTCCTGCGCAAAGTAATCTCCCGTGCACAGTAATCTCCCACACCCAGTAATCTCCCGTCCACTGTAATCTCCCGTGCACAGTAATCTCCCACACCCGGTAATTTCCCACCCACAGTAGTCTCCCACACACCGTAATGCCCAGTGCACAGTAATTTCCCACACACAGTAATCTCCCGCGCACAGTAATCTCCCGTGCTCAGTAATCTCCCACGTACGGTAATCTCCCGTGCACGGTAATTTGCCACGCACAGTAATCTCCCACGCTCACTAATTTCCCATGCACAGTAATCTCCCATGCACAGTAATCACCCGCCCCCATTATCTCCCATTCACGGCAATCTACCACACCCAGTAATCTCCCGCGCACACTAATCTCCCGTGCACAGTAATCTCCCATGCACAGTAATCTCCCACACCCGGTAATTACCCACACACATTAATCTCCCACACACCGTAATCCCCCGTGCACAGTAATCTCCCACGCGCAGTAATCTCCCGCGCACAGTAATCTCCCACGTATGGTAATCTCCCGTGCCCGGTAATTTGCCACGCACAGTAATCTCCCATGCATAGTAATTTCCCATGCACAGTAATCTCCCACGCACAGTAATCTCCCGCGCCCATAATCTCCCGTTCATGGCAATGTACCAAACCCAGTAATCTCCCGCGCACACTAATCTCCCGTGCACACCAATCTCCCGTGCACAGTAATCTCCCACACCCGGTAATGTCCCACACACATTAATCTCCCACACACAGTAATCTCCTGCGCAAAGTAATCTCCCGTGCACAGTAATCTCCCACACACGGTAGTCTCCCGCAGAGGGTAATCTCCCGCGCACAGTAATCTCACGCACAGAGTAATGTCCGGCACACAGTAATCTCCCGCAAACGGCAATCTCCCGTGCACGGTAATTTCCCACGCACAGTAATCTCCCGCGCATGGTCATCTCCCATGCACAGTAATCTCCCACACACAGTAATCTCGTGCACAGTAATCTCCCGTGCACAGTAATCTCCCACACCCAATAATCTCCCGTGCACAGTAATCTCCCGCACACAGTAATCTCCTGCGCAAAGTAATCTCCCGTGCACAGTAATCTCCCACACCCGGTAATTTCCCACCCACAGTAGTCTCCCACACACCGTAAAGCCCCGTGCACAGTAATTTCCCACACACAGTAATCTCCCGCGCACAGTAATCTCCCGTGCTCAGTAATCTCCCACGTACGGTAATCTCCCGTGCACGGTAATTTGCCACACACAGTAATCTTCCACGCTCACTAATTTCCCATGCACAGTAATCTCCCATGCACAGTAATCACCTGCCCCCATTATCTCCCATTCACGGCAATCTACCACACCCAGTAATCTCCCGCGCACACTAATCTCCCATGCACAGTAATCACCCGCCCCCATTATCTCCCATTCACGGCAATCTACCACACCCAGTAATCTCCCGCGCACACTAATCTCCCACGCACAGTAATCTCCCGTGCACAGTAATCTCCCACACCCGGTAATTTCCCACACACATTAATCTCCCACACACCGTAATCCCCCGTGCACAGTAATCTCCCACGCGCAGTAATCTCCCGCGCACAGTAATCTCCCACGTACGGTAATCTCCCGTGCCTGGTAATTTGCCACGCACAGTAATCTCCCATGCATAGTAATTTCCCACGCACAGTAATCTCCCATGCACAGTAATCTCCCGTGCCCATAATCTCCCGTTCATGGCAATCTACCAAACCCAGTAATCTCCCGCGCACACTAATCTCCCGTGCACAGTTAGTTCCCGTGCACAGTAATCTCCCACACCCGGTAATTTCCCACACACACTAATCTCGCACACACCGTAATCCCCCGTGCACAGTAATCTCCCACGCACAGTAAACTCTCGTGCCCGGCAATCTCCTGCACACGGTAATCTCCTGCATACATTAATCTCCCTTGCACAGTAATGTCCCACACACAGTAATCTCCCACGCACAGTAATCTCCCACGCACAGTAATCTCCCACGCACTGTAATCTCCCACACACAGTAATCTGCCATTCACGGTAATCTCCCATGCACAGTGATCTCCTGCGCACAGTAATCTCCCACAAACGGTAATCTCCCACGCACAGTAATCTCCCATGCACAGTAATCTCCCATGCACAGTAATCTCCCACATACGGTAATCTCACGTGCTCGGTAATCTCCCGCACACAGTAATCTCCCGCACACAGTAATCTCCCGCACACAGTAATCTCCCACGCACAGTAATCTCCCGCGCACAATAATCTCTCATGAACAGTAATCTCCCGCACGCAGAAATCTCCCGCAGACAGTAATCTGCCTGGCACAGTAATCTCCCGCGCATGCCAAAATCCCAAGCACAGTAATCATCTGCACACGGTAATCTACCATGCACAGTAATCTCCCACACAGGTAATCTCCCGCGCACAGTAATCTCCCACACACAGTAATCTCCTACGCAAAATAATCTCCTGTGCACAGTATTCTCCCACAAACAGTAATCTCCCGCACACAGTAATCTCCTGCGCAAATTAATCTCCCGTGCACAGTAATCTCCCACAAACAGTAATCTCCCGCGCACAGTAATCTCCCGTGCACAGTAATCTCCCGTGCACAGTAATCTCCCACACCCGGTAATTTCCCACACACAGTAATCTCCCACTCACCGTAATCCCCCGTGCACAGTAATCTCCCACACACTGTAATCCCCCGAGCACAGTTATCTCAGACACACTGTAATCTCCCGCGGACAGTAATCTCCCATGCACAATAATCTCCCACACACAGTAATCTCCCGCACACGGTAATCTCCCGCGCACAGTAATCTCCCACACACAGTAATCTCCCACACACGGTAATCTCCCACACACAGTAATCTCCCACACACAGTAATCTCCCACAGACAGTAATCTCCCACGCACGGTAATCTCCCACACACGGCAATCTCCCACACACGGTAATCTCCCGCACATGGCCATCTCCAACAAAATGTAGTCTCCCGCTCACAGTAATCTCCCACACACGGTAGTCTCCCGCACAGGGTAATCTCCCGCGCACAGTAATCTCCCGCACAGAGTAATGTCCGGCACACAGTAATCTCCCGCAAACGGCAATCTCCCACGCATGGTAATTTCCCACGCACAGTTATCTCCCGCGCATGGTCATCTCCCATGCACAGTAATCTCCCACGCACAGTAATCTCCTGCGCAAAGTAATCTCCCGTGCACAGTAATCTCCCACACACGGTAGTCTCCCGCACAGGGTAATCTCCCGCGCACAGTAATCTCCCGCACAGAGTAATGTCCGGCACACAGTAATCTCCCGCAAACGGCAATCTCCCACACACGGTAATCTCCCACACACAGTAATCTCCCATGCACAGTAATCTCCCACACACAATAATCTCCCACACACAGTAATCTCCCACGCACGGTAATCTCCCACGCACGGTAATCTCCCACACACGGCAATCTCCCACACAGGGTAATCTCCCGCACATGGCCATCTCCAACAAACTGTAATCTCCCACACACAGTAATCTCCCACACACGGTAGTCTCCCGCACAGGGTAATTCTCCCGCGCACAGTAATCTCCCGCACAGAGTAATGTCCGGCACACAGTAATCTCCCGCAAACGGCAATCTCCCACGCACGGTAATTTCCCACGCACAGTAATCTCCCACACATGGTCATCTCCCATGCACAGTAATCTCCCACACACAGTAATCTCCTGCGCAAAGTAATCTCCCGTGCACAGTAATCTCCCACACACGGTAGTCTCCCGCACAGGGTAATCTCCCGCGCACAGTAATCTCCCGCACAGAGTAATGTCCGGCACACAGTAATCTCCCGCAAACGGCAATCTCCCGCGCACGGTAATTTCCCACGCACAGTAATCTCCCGCGCATGGTCATCTCCCATGCACAGTAATCTCCCACACACAGTAATCTCGTGCGCAAAGTAATCTCCCGTGCACAGTAATCTCCCGTGCACAGTAATCTCCCGCACACAGTAATCTCCTGCGCAAAGTAATCTCCCGTGCACAGTAATCACCCACACCCAGTAATCTCCCGTCCACTGTAATATCCCATGCACAGTAATCTCCCACACCCGGTAATTTCCCACCCACAGTAATCTCCCACACACCGTAAAGCCCCGTGCACAGTAATTTCCCACACACAGTAATCTCCCGCGCACAGTAATCTCCCGTGCTCAGTAATCTCCCACGTACGGTAATCTCCCACACACAGTAATCTCCCACGCACAGTAATCTCCCGTGCTCAGTAATCTCCCACATACGGTAATCTCCCGTGCACGGTAATTTGCCACACACAGTAATCTTCCACGCTCACTAATTTCCCATGCACAGTAATCTCCCATGCACAGTAATCACCCGCCCCCATTATCTCCCATTCACGGCAATCTACCACACCCAGTAATCTCCCGCGCACACTAATCTCCCGTGCACAGTAATCTCCCGTGCACAGTAATCTCCCACACCCGGTAATGTCCCACACACATTAATCTCCCACACACCGTAATCCCCCATGCACAGTAATCTCCCACGCGCAGTAATCTCCCGTGCACAGTAATCTCCCACGTACGGTAATCTCCCGTGCCCGGTAATTTGCCACGCACAGTAATCTCCCATGCATAGTAATTTCCCAGGCACAGTAATCTCCCACGCACAGTAATCTCCCTCGCCCATAATCTCCCGTTCACGGCAATCTACCAAACCCAGTAATCTCCCGCGCACACTAATCTCCCATGCACAGTAATCTCCCGTGCACAGTAATCTCCCACACCCGGTAATTTCCCACACACACTAATCTCGCACACACCGTAATCCCCCGTGCACAGTAATCTCCCACACACAGTAATCTCCCGCGCACAGTAATCTCCCACACACAGTAATCTCCCACGCACAGTAAACTCTCGCGCACGGCAATCTCCTGCACACGGTAATCTCCCGCATACATTAATCTCCCACGCACAGTAATCTCCCTCGCACAGTAATCTCCCACGCACAGTAATCTCCCACACACAGTAATCTACTGCACACAGAAATCTCCCTAGCACAGTAATGTTTCACACACAGTAATCTCCCATGCACAGTAATCACCCGCCCCCATTATCTCCCATTCACGGCAATCTACCACACCCAGTAATCTCCCGCGCACACTAATCTCCCACGCACAGTAATCTCCCGTGCACAGTAATCTCCCACACCCGGTAATTTCCCACACACATTAATCTCCCACACACCGTAATCCCCCGTGCACAGTAATCTCCCACGCGCAGTAATCTCCCGCGCACAGTAATCTCCCACGTACGGTAATCTCCCGTGCCCGGTAATTTGCCACACACAGTAATCTTCCACGCTCACTAATTTCCCATGCACAGTAATCTCCCATGCACAGTAATCACCTGCCCCCATTATCTCCCATTCACGGCAATCTACCACACCCAGTAATCTCCCGCGCACACTAATCTCCCGTGCACAGTAATCTCCCGTGCACAGTAATCTCCCGCACACAGTAATCTCCTGCGCAAAGTAATTTCCCGTGCACAGTAATCACCCACACCCAGTAATCTCCCGTCCACTGTAATATCCCATGCACAGTAATCTCCCACACCCGGTAATTTCCCACCCACAGTAATCTCCCACACACCGTAAAGCCCCGTGCACAGTAATTTCCCACACACAGTAAACTCCCGCGCACAGTAATCTCCCGTGCTCAGTAATCTCCCACGTACGGTAATCTCCCGTGCACGGTAATTTGCCACACACAGTAATCTTCCACGCTCACTAATTTCCCATGCACAGTAATCTCCCATGCACAGTAATCACCCGCCCCCATTATCTCCCATTCACGGCAATCTACCACACCCAGTAATCTCCCGCGCACACTAATCTCCCGTGCACACTAATCTCCCGTGCACAGTAATCTCCCACACCCGGTAATGTCCCACACACATTAATCTCCCACACACAGTAATCTCCTGCGCAAAGTAATCTCCCGTGCACAGTAATCTCCCACACACGGTAGTCTCCCGCAGAGGGTAATCTCCCGCGCACAGTAATCTCACGCACAGAGTAATGTCCGGCACACAGTAATCTCCCGCAAACGGCAATCTCCCGTGCACGGTAATTTCCCACGCACAGTAATCTCCCGCGCATGGTCATCTCCCATGCACAGTAATCTCCCACACACAGTAATCTCGTGCACAGTAATCTCCCGTGCACAGTAATCTCCCGCACAGAGTAATGTCCGGCACACAGTAATCTCCCGCAAACGGCAATCTCCCGTGCACGGTAATTTCCCACGCACAGTAATCTCCCGCGCATGGTCATCTCCCATGCGCAGTAATCTCCCACACACAGTAATCTCGTGCACAGTAATCTCCCGTGCACAGTAATCTCCCACACCCAATAATCTCCCGTGCACAGTAATCTCCCGCACACAGTAATCTCCTGCGCAAAGTAATCTCCCGTGCACAGTAATCTCCAACACCCAGTAATCTCCCGTCCACTGTAATCTCCCGTGCACAGTAATCTCCCACACCCGGTAATTTCCCACCCACAGTAGTCTCCCACACACCGTAATGCCCCGTGCACAGTAATTTCCCACACACAGTAATCTCCCGCGCACAGTAATCTCCCGTGCTCAGTAATCTCCCACGTACGGTAATCTCCCGTGCACGGTAATTTGCCACGCACAGTAATCTCCCACGCTCACTAATTTCCCATGCACAGTAATCTCCCATGCACAGTAATCACCCGCCCCCATTATCTCCCATTCACGGCAATCTACCACACCCAGTAATCTCCCGCGCACACTAATCTCCCGTGCACAGTAATCTCCCATGCACAGTAATCTCCCACACCCGGTAATTACCCACACACATTAATCTCCCACACACCGTAATCCCCCGTGCACAGTAATCTCCCACGCGCAGTAATCTCCCGCGCACAGTAATCTCCCACGTACGGTAATCTCCCGTGCCCGGTAATTTGCCACGCACAGTAATCTCCCATGCATAGTAATTTCCCATGCACAGTAATCTCCCACGCACAGTAATCTCCCGCGCCCATAATCTCCCGTTCATGGCAATCTACCAAACCCAGTAATCTCCCGCGCACACTAATCTCCCGTGCACACTAATCTCCCGTGCACAGTAATCTCCCACACCCGGTAATGTCCCACACACATTAATCTCCCACACACAGTAATCTCCTGCGCAAAGTAATCTCCCGTGCACAGTAATCTCCCACACACGGTAGTCTCCCGCAGAGGGTAATCTCCCGCGCACAGTAATCTCACGCACAGAGTAATGTCCGGCACACAGTAATCTCCCGCAAACGGCAATCTCCCGTGCACGGTAATTTCCCACGCACAGTAATCTCCCGCGCATGGTCATCTCCCATGCACAGTAATCTCCCACACACAGTAATCTCGTGCACAGTAATCTCCCGTGCACAGTAATCTCCCACACCCAATAATCTCCCGTGCACAGTAATCTCCCGCACACAGTAATCTCCTGCGCAAAGTAATCTCCCGTGCACAGTAATCTCCCACACCCGGTAATTTCCCACCCACAGTAGTCTCCCACACACCGTAATGCCCCGTGCACAGTAATTTCCCACACACAGTAATCTCCCGCGCACAGTAATCTCCCGTGCTCAGTAATCTCCCACGTACGGTAATCTCCCGTGCACGGTAATTTGCCACGCACAGTAATCTCCCACGCTCACTAATTTCCCATGCACAGTAAGCTCCCATGCACAGTAATCACCCGCCCCCATTATCTCCCATTCACGGCAATCTACCACACCCAGTAATCTCCCGCGCACACTAATCTCCCACGCACAGTAATCTCCCGTGCACAGTAATCTCCCACACCCGGTAATTTCCCACACACATTAATCTCCCACACACCGTAATCCCCCGTGCACAGTAATCTCCCACGCGCAGTAATCTCCCGCGCACAGTAATCTCCAACGTACGGTAATCTCCCGTGCCCGGTAATTTGCCACGCACAGTAATCTCCCATGCATAGTAATTTCCCACGCACAGTAATCTCCCACGCACAGTAATCTCCCGCGCCCATAATCTCCCGTTCATGGCAATCTACCAAACCCAGTAATCTCCCGCGCACACTAATCTCCCGTGCACAGTTAGTTCCCGTGCACAGTAATCTCCCACACCCGGTAATTTCCCACACACACTAATCTCGCACACACCGTAATCCCCCGTGCACAGTAATCTCCCACGCACAGTAAACTCTCGCGCACGGCAATCTCCTGCACACGGTAATCTCCTGCATACATTAATCTCCCTTGCACAGTAATGTCCCACACACAGTAATCTCCCACGCACAGTAATCTCCCATGCACAGTAATCTCCCACGCACTGTAATCTCCCACACACAGTAATCTGCCATTCACGGTAATCTCCCATGCACAGTGATCTCCTGCGCACAGTAATCTCCCACAAACGGTTTTCTCCCACGCACAGTAATCTCCCATGCACAGTAATCTCCCATGCACAGTAATCTCCCACATATGGTAATCTCACGTGCTCGGTAATCTCCCGCACACAGTAATCTCCCGCACACAGTAATCTCCCGCACACAGTAATCTCCCACGCACAGTAATCTCCCGCGCACAATAATCTCTCATGAACAGTAATCTCCCGCACGCAGAAATCTCCCGCGGACAGTAATCTGCCTGGCACAGTAATCTCCCGCGCATGCCAAAATCCCAAGCACAGTAATCATCTGCACACGGTAATCTACCATGCACAGTAATCTCCCACACAGGTAATCTCCCGCGCACAGTAATCTCCCACACACAGTAATCTCCTACGCAAAATAATCTCCTGTGCACAGTATTCTCCCACAAACAGTAATCTCCCGCACACAGTAATCTCCTGCGCAAATTAATCTCCCGTGCACAGTAATCTCCCACAAACAGTAATCTCCCGCGCACAGTAATCTCCCGTGCACAGTAATCTCCCGTGCACAGTAATCTCCCACACCCGGTAATTTCCCACACACAGTAATCTCCCACTCACCGTAATCCCCCGTGCACAGTAATCTCCCACACACTGTAATCCCCCGAGCACAGTTATCTCAGACACACTGTAATCTCCCGCGGACAGTAATCTCCCATGCACAATAATCTCCCACACACAGTAATCTCCCGCACATGGTAATCTCCCGCGCACAGTAATCTCCCACACACAGTAATCTCCCACACACGGTAATCTCCCACACACAGTAATCTCCCACACACAGTAATCTCCCACAGACAGTAATCTCCCACGCACGGTAATCTCCCACACACGGCAATCTCCCACACACGGTAATCTCCCGCACATGGCCATCTCCAACAAACTGTAGTCTCCCGCTCACAGTAATCTCCCACACACGGTAGTCTCCCGCACAGGGTAATCTCCCGCGCACAGTAATCTCCCGCACAGAGTAATGTCCGGCACACAGTAATCTCCCGCAAACGGCAATCTCCCACGCACGGTAATTTCCCACGCACAGTTATCTCCCGCGCATGGTCATCTCCCATGCACAGTAATCTCCCACGCACAGTAATCTCCTGCGCAAAGTAATCTCCCGTGCACAGTAATCTCCCACACACGGTAATCTCCCGCGCACAGTAATCTCCCGCACAGAGTAATGTCCGGCACACAGTAATCTCCCGCAAACGGCAATCTCCCACACACGGTAATCTCCCACACACAGTAATCTCCCATGCACAGTAATCTCCCACACACAATAATCTCCCACACACAGTAATCTCCCACGCACGGTAATCTCCCACGCACGGTAATCTCCCACACACGGCAATCTCCCACACACGGTAATCTCCCGCACATGGCCATCTCCAACAAACTGTAATCTCCCACACACAGTAATCTCCCACACACGGTAGTCTCCCGCACAGGGTAATTCTCCCGCGCACAGTAATCTCCCGCACAGAGTAATGTCCGGCACACAGTAATCTCCCGCAAACGGCAATCTCCCACGCACGGTAATTTCCCACGCACAGTAATCTCCCACACATGGTCATCTCCCATGCACAGTAATCTCCCACACACAGTAATCTCCTGCGCAAAGTAATCTCCCGTGCACAGTAATCTCCCACACACGGTAGTCTCCCGCACAGGGTAATCTCCCGCGCACAGTAATCTCCCGCACAGAGTAATGTCCGGCACACAGTAATCTCCCGCAAACGGCAATCTCCCGCGCACGGTAATTTCCCACGCACAGTAATCTCCCGCGCATGGTCATCTCCCATGCACAGTAATCTCCCACACACAGTAATCTCGTGCGCAAAGTAATCTCCCGTGCACAGTAATCTCCCGTGCACAGTAATCTCCCGCACACAGTAATCTCCTGCGCAAAGTAATCTCCCGTGCACAGTAATCACCCACACCCAGTAATCTCCCGTCCACTGTAATATCCCATGCACAGTAATCTCCCACACCCGGTAATTTCCCACCCACAGTAATCTCCCACACACCGTAAAGCCCCGTGCACAGTAATTTCCCACACACAGTAATCTCCCGCGCACAGTAATCTCCCGTGCTCAGTAATCTCCCACATACGGTAATCTCCCGTGCACGGTAATTTGCCACACACAGTAATCTTCCACGCTCACTAATTTCCCATGCACAGTAATCTCCCATGCACAGTAATCACCCGCCCCCATTATCTCCCATTCACGGCAATCTACCACACCCAGTAATCTCCCGCGCACACTAATCTCCCGTGCACAGTAATCTCCCGTGCACAGTAATCTCCCACACCCGGTAATGTCCCACACACATTAATCTCCCACACACCGTAATCCCCCGTGCACAGTAATCTCCCACGCGCAGTAATCTCCCGTGCACAGTAATCTCCCACGTACGGTAATCTCCCGTGCCCGGTAATTTGCCACGCACAGTAATCTCCCATGCATAGTAATTTCCCAGGCACAGTAATCTCCCACGCACAGTAATCTCCCTCGCCCATAATCTCCCGTTCACGGCAATCTACCAAACCCAGTAATCTCCCGCACACACTAATCTCCCATGCACAGTAATCTCCCGTGCACAGTAATCTCCCACACCCGGTAATTTCCCACACACACTAATCTCGCACACACCGTAATCCCCCGTGCACAGTAATCTCCCACACACAGTAATCTCCCGCGCACAGTAATCTCCCGCGCACAGTAATCTCCCACGCACAGTAAACTCTCGCGCACGGCAATCTCCTGCACACGGTAATCTCCCGCATACATTAATCTCCCACGCACAGTAATCTCCCTCGCACAGTAATCTCCCACGCACAGTAATCTCCCACACACAGTAATCTACTGCACACAGAAATCTCCCTAGCACAGTAATGTTTCACACACAGTAATCTCCCATGCACAGTAATCACCCGCCCCCATTATCTCCCATTCACGGCAATCTACCACACCCAGTAATCTCCCGCGCACACTAATCTCCCACGCACAGTAATCTCCCGTGCACAGTAATCTCCCACACCCGGTAATTTCCCACACACATTAATCTCCCACACACCGTAATCCCCTGTGCACAGTAATCTCCCACGCGCAGTAATCTCCTGCGCACAGTAATCTCCCACGTACGGTAATCTCCGTGCCCGGTAATTTGCCACGCACAGTAATCTCCCATGCATAGTAATTTCCCACGCACAGTAATCTCCCACGCACAGTAATCTCCCGCGCCCATAATCTCCCGTTCATGGCAATCTACCAAACCCAGTAATCTCCCGCGCACACTAATCTCCCGTGCACAGTAATTTCCCGTGCACAGTAATCTCCCACACCCGGTAATTTCCCACACACACTAATCTCGCACACACCGTAATCCCCCGTGCACAGTAATCTCCCACGCACAGTAAACTCTCGCGCATGGCAATCTCCTGCACACGGTAATCTCCTGCATACATTAATCTCCCTTGCACAGTAATGTCCCACACACAGTAATCTCCCACGCACAGTAATCTCCCACGCACAGTAATCTCCCACACACAGTAATCTGCCATTCACTGTAATCTCCCATGCACAGTGATCTCCTGCGCACAGTAATCTCCCACAAACGGTAATCTCCCACGCACAGTAATCTCCCATGCACAGTAATCTCCCATGCACAGTAATCTCCCACATACGGTAATCTCACGTGCTCGGTAATCTCCCGCACACAGTAATCTCCCGCACACAGTAATCTCCCGCACACAGTAATCTCCCACGCACAATAATCTCCCGCGCACAATAATCTCTCATGAACAGTAATCTCCCGCACGCAGAAATCTCCCGCGGACAGTAATCTGCCTGGCACAGTAATCTCCCGCGCATGCCAAAATCCCAAGCACAGTAATCATCTGCACACGGTAATCTACCATGCACAGTAATCTCCCACACAGGTAATCTCCCGCGCACAGTAATCTCCCACACACAGTAATCTCCTACGCAAAATAATCTCCTGTGCACAGTATTCTCCCACAAACAGTAATCTCCCGCACACAGTAATCTCCTGCGCAAATTAATCTCCCGTGCACAGTAATCTCCCACAAACAGTAATCTCCCGCGCACAGTAATCTCCCGTGCACAGTAATCTCCCGTGCACAGTAATCTCCCACACCCGGTAATTTCCCACACACAGTAATCTCCCACTCACCGTAATCCCCCGTGCACAGTAATCTCCCACACACTGTAATCCCCCGAGCACAGTTATCTCAGACACACTGTAATCTCCCGCGGACAGTAATCTCCCATGCACAATAATCTCCCACACACAGTAATCTCCCGCACACGGTAATCTCCCGCGCACAGTAATCTCCCACACACAGTAATCTCCCACACACGGTAATCTCCCACACACAGTAATCTCCCACACACAGTAATCTCCCACAGACAGTAATCTCCCACGCACGGTAATCTCCCACACACGGCAATCTCCCACACACGGTAATCTCCCGCACATGGCCATCTCCAACAAACTGTAGTCTCCCGCTCACAGTAATCTCCCACACACGGTAGTCTCCCGCACAGGGTAATCTCCCGCGCACAGTAATCTCCCGCACAGAGTAATGTCCGGCACACAGTAATCTCCCGCAAACGGCAATCTCCCACGCACGGTAATTTCCCACGCACAGTTATCTCCCGCGCATGGTCATCTCCCATGCACAGTAATCTCCCACGCACAGTAATCTCCTGTGCAAAGTAATCTCCCGTGCACAGTAATCTCCCACACACGGTAGTCTCCCGCACAGGGTAATCTCCCACGCACAGTAATCTCACGCACAGAGTAATGTCCGGCACACAGTAATCTCCCGCAAACGGCAATCTCCCGTGCACGGTAATTTCCCACGCACAGTAATCTCCCGCGCATGGTCATCTCCCATGCACAGTAATCTCCCACGCACAGTAATCTCCTGCGCAAAGTAATCTCCCGTGCACAGTAATCTCCCACACACGGTAGTCTCCCGCACAGGGTAATCTCCCGCGCACAGTAATCTCACGCACAGAGTAATGTCCGGCACACAGTAATCTCCCGCAAACGGCAATCTCCCGTGCACGGTAATTTCCCACGCACAGTAATCTCCCGCGCATGGTCATCTCCCATGCACAGTAATCTCCCACACACAGTAATCTCCCGTGCACAGTAATCTCCCGTGCACAGTAATCTCCCACACCCAATAATCTCCCGTGCACAGTAATCTCCCGCACACAGTAATCTCCTGCGCAAAGTAATCTCCCGTGCACAGTAATCTCCCACACCCGGTAATTTCCCACCCACAGTAGTCTCCCACACACCGTAATGCCCCGTGCACAGTAATTTCCCACACACAGTAATCTCCCGCGCACAGTAATCTCCCGTGCTCAGTAATCTCCCACGTACGGTAATCTCCCGTGCACGGTAATTTGCCACGCACAGTAATCTCCCACGCTCACTAATTTCCCATGCACAGTAATCTCCCATGCACAGTAATCACCCGCCCCCATTATCTCCCATTCACGGCAATCTACCACACCCAGTAATCTCCCGCGCACACTAATCTCCCACGCACAGTAATCTCCCGTGCACAGTAATCTCCCACACCCGGTAATTTCCCACACACATTAATCTCCCACACACCGTAATGCCCCGTGCACAGTAATTTCCCACACACAGTAATCTCCCGCGCACAGTAATCTCCCGTGCTCAGTAATCTCCCACGTACGGTAATCTCCCGTGCACGGTAATTTGCCACGCACAGTAATCTCCCACGCTCACTAATTTCCCATGCACAGTAATCTCCCATGCACAGTAATCACCCGCCCCCATTATCTCCCATTCACGGCAATCTACCACACCCAGTAATCTCCCGCGCACACTAATCTCCCGCACACAGTAATCTCCTGCGCAAAGTAATCTCCCGTGCACAGTAATCTCCCACACCCGGTAATTTCCCACCCACAGTAGTCTCCCACACACCGTAATGCCCCGTGCACAGTAATTTCCCACACACAGTAATCTCCCGCGCACAGTAATCTCCCGTGCTCAGTAATCTCCCACGTACGGTAATCTCCCGTGCACGGTAATTTGCCACGCACAGTAATCTCCCACGCTCACTAATTTCCCATGCACAGTAATCTCCCATGCACAGTAATCACCCGCCCCCATTATCTCCCATTCACGGCAATCTACCACACCCAGTAATCTCCCGCGCACACTAATCTCCCACGCACAGTAATCTCCCGTGCACAGTAATCTCCCACACCCGGTAATTTCCCACACACATTAATCTCCCACACACCGTAATCCCCCGTGCACAGTAATCTCCCACGCGCAGTAATCTCCCGCGCACAGTAATCTCCCACGTACGGTAATCTCCCGTGCCCGGTAATTTGCCACGCACAGTAATCTCCCATGCATAGTAATTTCCCACGCACAGTAATCTCCCACGCACAGTAATCTCCCGCGCCCATAATCTCCCGTTCATGGCAATCTACCAAACCCAGTAATCTCCCGCGCACACTAATCTCCCGTGCACAGTAATTTCCCGTGCACAGTAATCTCCCACACCCGGTAATTTCCCACACACACTAATCTCGCACACACCGTAATCCCCCGTGCACAGTAATCTCCCACGCACAGTAAACTCTCGCGCACGGCAATCTCCTGCACACGGTAATCTCCTGCATACATTAATCTCCCTTGCACAGTAATGTCCCACACACAGTAATCTCCCACATACGCTAATCTCACGTGCTCGGTAATCTCCCACACACAGTAATCTCCCGCACACAGTAATCTCCCACGCACAGTAATCTCCCGCGCACAATAATCTCTCATGAACAGTAATCTCCCGCACGCAGAAATCTCCCGCGGACAGTAATCTGCCTGGCACAGTAATCTCCCGCGCATGCCAAAATCCCAAGCACAGTAATCATCTGCACACGGTAATCTACCATGCACAGTAATCTCCCACACAGGTAATCTCCCGCGCACAGTAATCTCCCACACACAGTAATCTCCTACGCAAAATAATCTCCTGTGCACAGTATTCTCCCACAAACAGTAATCTCCCGCACACAGTAATCTCCTGCGCAAATTAATCTCCCGTGCACAGTAATCTCCCACAAACAGTAATCTCCCGCGCACAGTAATCTCCCGTGCACAGTAATCTCCCATGCACAGTAATCTCCCACACCCGGTAATTTCCCACACACAGTAATCTCCCACTCACCGTAATCCCCCGTGCACAGTAATCTCCCACACACTGTAATCCCCCGAGCACAGTTATCTAAGACACACTGTAATCTCCCGCGGACAGTAATCTCCCATGCACAATAATCTCCCACACACAGTAATCTCCCGCACACGGTAATCTCCCGCGCACAGTAATCTCCCACACACAGTAATCTCCCACACACGGTAATCTCCCACACACAGTAATCTCCCACACACAGTAATCTCCCACAGACAGTAATCTCCCACGCACGGTAATCTCCCACACACGGCAATCTCCCACACACGGTAATCTCCCGCACATGGCCATCTCCAACAAACTGTAGTCTCCCGCTCACAGTAATCTCCCACACACGGTAGTCTCCCGCACAGGGTAATCTCCCGCGCACAGTAATCTCACGCACAGAGTAATGTCCGGCACACAGTAATCTCCCGCAAACGGCAATCTCCCGTGCACGGTAATTTCCCAAGCACAGTAATCTTCCGCGCATGGTCATCTCCCATGCACAGTAATCTCCCACGCACAGTAATCTCCTGCGCAAAGTAATCTCCCGTGCACAGTAATCTCCCACACACGGTAGTCTCCCGCACAGGGTAATCTCCCGCGCACAGTAATCTCACGCACAGAGTAATGTCCGGCACACAGTAATCTCCCGCAAACGGCAATCTCCCGTGCACGGTAATTTCCCACGCACAGTAATCTCCCGCGCATGGTCATCTCCCATGCACAGTAATCTCCCACACACAGTAATCTCCCGTGCACAGTAATCTCCCGTGCACAGTAATCTCCCACACCCAATAATCTCCCGTGCACAGTAATCACCCGCACACAGTAATCTCCTGCGCAAAGTAATCTCCCGTGCACAGTAATCTCCCACACCCGGTAATTTCCCACCCACAGTAGTCTCCCACACACCGTAATGCCCCGTGCACAGTAATTTCCCACACACAGTAATCTCCCGCGCACAGTAATCTCCCGTGCTCAGTAATCTCCCACGTACGGTAATCTCCCGTGCACGGTAATTTGCCACGCACAGTAATCTCCCACGCTCACTAATTTCCCATGCACAGTAATCTCCCATGCACAGTAATCACCCGCCCCCATTATCTCCCATTCACGGCAATCTACCACACCCAGTAATCTCCCGCGCACACTAATCTCCCACGCACAGTAATCTCCCGTGCACAGTAATCTCCCACACCCGGTAATTTCCCACACACATTAATCTCCCACACACCGTAATGCCCCGTGCACAGTAATTTCCCACACACAGTAATCTCCCGCGCACAGTAATCTCCCGTGCTCAGTAATCTCCCACGTACGGTAATCTCCCGTGCACGGTAATTTGCCACGCACAGTAATCTCCCACGCTCACTAATTTCCCATGCACAGTAATCTCCCATGCACAGTAATCACCCGCCCCCATTATCTCCCATTCACGGCAATCTACCACACCCAGTAATCTCCCGCGCACACTAATCTCCCGCACACAGTAATCTCCTGCGCAAAGTAATCTCCCGTGCACAGTAATCTCCCACACCCGGTAATTTCCCACCCACAGTAGTCTCCCACACACCGTAATGCCCCGTGCACAGTAATTTCCCACACACAGTAATCTCCCGCGCACAGTAATCTCCCGTGCTCAGTAATCTCCCACGTACGGTAATCTCCTGTGCACGGTAATTTGCCACGCACAGTAATCTCCCACACACAGTAATCTCCCACACACGGTAATCTCCCACACACAGTAATCTCCCACACACAGTAATCTCCCACAGACAGTAATCTCCCACACACGGTAATCTCCCACACACAGTAATCTCCCACACACAGTAATCTCCCACAGACAGAAAACTCCCACGCACGGTAATCTCCCACACACGGCAATCTCCCACACACGGTAATCTCCCACACATGGCCATCTCCAACAAAATGTAGTCTCCCGCTCACAGTAATCTCCCACACACGGCAATCTCCCACACACGGTAATCTCCCGCACATGGCCATCTCCAACAAACTGTAATCTCCCACACACAGTAATCTCCCACACACGGTAGTCTCCCGCACAGGGTAATTCTCCCGCGCACAGTAATCTCCCGCACAGAGTAATGTCCGGCACACAGTAATCTCCCGCAAACGGCAATCTCCCACGCACGGTAATTTCCCACGCACAGTAATCTCCCACACATGGTCATCTCCCATGCACAGTAATCTCCCACACACAGTAATCTCCTGCGCAAAGTAATCTCCCGTGCACAGTAATCTCCCACACACGGTAGTCTCCCGCACAGGGTAATCTCCCGCGCACAGTAATCTCCCGCACAGAGTAATGTCCGGCACACAGTAATCTCCCGCAAACGGCAATCTCCCGCGCACGGTAATTTCCCACGCACAGTAATCTCCCGCGCATGGTCATCTCCCATGCACAGTAATCTCCCACACACAGTAATCTCGTGCGCAAAGTAATCTCCCGTGCACAGTAATCTCCCGTGCACAGTAATCTCCCGCACACAGTAATCTCCTGCGCAAAGTAATCTCCCGTGCACAGTAATCACCCACACCCAGTAATCTCCTGTCCACTGTAATATCCCATGCACAGTAATCTCCCACACCCGGTAATTTCCCACCCACAGTAATCTCCCACACACCGTAAAGCCCCGTGCACAGTAATTTCCCACACACAGTAATCTCCCGCGCACAGTAATCTCCCGTGCTCAGTAATCTCCCACATACGGTAATCTCCCGTGCACGGTAATTTGCCACACACAGTAATCTTCCACGCTCACTAATTTCCCATGCACAGTAATCTCCCATGCACAGTAATCACCCGCCCCCATTATCTCCCATTCACGGCAATCTACCACACCCAGTAATCTCCCGCGCACACTAATCTCCCGTGCACAGTAATCTCTCGTGCACAGTAATCTCCCACACCCGGTAATGTCCCACACACATTAATCTCCCACACACCGTAATCCCCCGTGCACAGTAATCTCCCACGCGCAGTAATCTCCCGTGCACAGTAATCTCCCACGTACGGTAATCTCCCGTGCCCGGTAATTTGCCACGCACAGTAATCTCCCATGCATAGTAATTTCCCAGGCACAGTAATCTCCCACGCACAGTAATCTCCCTCGCCCATAATCTCCCATTCACGGCAATCTACCAAACCCAGTAATCTCCCGCGCACACTAATCTCCCATGCACAGTAATCTCCCGTGCACAGTAATCTCCCACACCCGGTAATTTCCCACACACACTAATCTCGCACACACCGTAATCCCCCGTGCACAGTAATCTCCCACACACAGTAATCTCCCACGCACAGTAAACTCTCGCGCACGGCAATCTCCTGCACACGGTAATCTCCCACATACATTAATCTCCCACGCACAGTAATCTCCCTCGCACAGTAATCTCCCACGCACAGTAATCTCCCACACACAGTAATCTACTGCACACAGAAATCTCCCTAGCACAGTAATGCTTCACACACAGTAATCTCCCATGCACAGTAATCACCCGCCCCCATTATCTCCCATTCACGGCAATCTACTACACCCAGTAATCTCCCGCGCACACTAATCTCCCACGCACAGTAATCTCCCGTGCACAGTAATCTCCCACACCCGGTAATTTCCCACACACATTAATCTCCCACACACCGTAATCCCCCGTGCACAGTAATCTCCCACGCGCAGTAATCTCCCGCGCACAGTAATCTCCCACGTACGGTAATCTCCCGTGCCCGGTAATTTGCCACGCACAGTAATCTCCCATGCATAGTAATTTCCCACGCACAGTAATCTCCCACGCACAGTAATCTCCCGCGCCCATAATCTCCCGTTCATGGCAATCTACCAAACCCAGTAATCTCCCGCGCACACTAATCTCCCGTGCACAGTAATTTCCCGTGCACAGTAATCTCCCACACCCGGTAATTTCCCACACACACTAATCTCGCACACACCGTAATCCCCCGTGCACAGTAATCTCCCACACACAGTAATCTCCCGCGCACAGTAATCTCCCACACACAGTAATCTCCCACGCACAGTAAACTCTCGCTCACGGCAATCTCCTGCACACGGTAATCTCCCGCATACATTAATCTCCCACGCACAGTAATCTCCCTCGCACATTAATCTCCCACACACAGTAATCTACTGCACACAGTAATCTCCCTTGCACAGTAATGTTTCACACACAGTAATCTCCCACGCACAGTAATCTCCCACGCACATTAATCTCCCACACACAGTAATCTCCCACACACAGTAATCTACTGCACACAGTAATCTCCCTAGCACAGTAATGTTTCACACACAGTAATCTCCCACGCACAGTAATCTCCCACGCACAGTAATCTCCCGCGCACTGTAATCTCCCACACACAGTAATCTGCCATTCACTGTAATCTCCCATGCACAGTAATCTCCTGCGCACAGTAATCTCCCACAAATGGTAATCTCCCATGCACAGTAATCTCCCATGCACAGAAATCTCCCATGCACAGTAATCTCCCACATACGGTAATCTCACGTGCACGGTAATCTCCCGCACACAGTAATCTCCCGCACACAGTAATCTCCCGCGCACAGTAATCTCCCGCGCACAGTAATCTCCCATGCACAATAATCTCCCGCGCACGGTAATCTCCCGCGCACGGTAATCTCCCACACACAGTAATCTCCCGCGCACGGTAATCTCCCACACACAGTAATCTCCCACACACGGTAATCTCCCAAATACGGCAATCTCCCACACACGGTAATCTCCCGCACATGGCCATCTCCAACAAACTGTAATCTCCCGCGCACAGTAATCTCCCACACACGGTAGTCTCCCGCACAGGGTAATCTCCCACGCACAGTAATCTCCCGCACACAGTAACGTCCGGCACACAGTAATCTCCCGCACACGGTAATTTCCCAAACACAGTAATCTCCCGCACACGGTAATCTCCCGTGCACAGTAATCTCCCACACACAGTAATCTCCCGCGCACAGTAATCTCCCACGCACAGTAATCTCCCATGCACAGTAATCTCCCGTGCACATAATCTCCCGTACACAGTAATCTCCCACGCACAGTAATCTCCCACGCACAGTAATCTCCCACGCACAGTAATCTCCCGCGCCCATAATCTCCCGTTTACGGCAATCTACCACACCCAGTAATCTCCCGCGCGCATTAATCTCCCGCGCACACTAATCTCCAACGTACGGTAATCTCCCGTGCCCGGTAATTTGCCACGCACAGTAACCTCCCACGCACAGTAATCTCCCACGCACAGTAATCTCCCGCGCCCATAATCTCCCGTTCACGGCAATCTACCACACCCAGTAATCTCCCGCGCGCACTAATCTCCCATGCACAGCAATCTCCCGTGCACAGTAATATCCCACACCCGGTAATTTCCCACACACACTAATCTCGCACACACCGTAATTCCCCCGTGCACAGTAATCTCCCACACACAGTAATATCCTGCGCACAGTAATCTCCCGTGCACAGTAATCTCCCAAGTATGGTAATCTGCCGCGCACGGTAATTTGCCACGCACAGTAATCACCCGCACACAGTAATCTCCCGCGCACAGTAATCTCCCATGCACAGTAATCTCCCACATACTGTAATCTCACGCGCATGGTAATCTCCCACACACAGTAATCTCCCGCACAAAGTAATGTCCCACACACAGTAATCTCCCGCGCACAGTAATCTCCCGCGCACAGTAATCTCCCACGCACAGTAATCTCCCGCGCACAGTAATCTCCCGTGCACAGTAATCTCCAGCGCACCGTAATCTTCCGAGCACAGTAATCTCCCTCGCACAATAATCTCCCACACATGGTAATCTCCCGCGCACAGTAATCACCCACACATAGTAATCTCCCACAAACGGTAATCTCCCACACACAGTAATCTCCCACACACAGTAATCTCCCACACACGGTAATTTCCCACACAGTAATCTCCAACGCACAGTAATCTCACACACACAGTAATCTCCCACGCACGGTAATCTCCCACATACGGCAATCTCCCACACACGGTAATCTCCCACACATGGTAATCTCCCGCGCACAGTAATCTCCCACACACGGTAATCTCCCACACACAGTAATCTCCCGCGCACAGTAATCTCCCACACACAGTAATCTCCCACACACGGTAATCTCCCACATACGGCAATCTCCCACACACGGTAATCTCCCGCACATGGCAATCTCCAACAAACTGTAATCTCCCGCGCACAGTAATCTCCCACACACGGTAGTCTCCCGCACAGGGTAATCTCCCACGCACAGTAATCTCCCGCACACTTTAATGTCCGGCACACAGTAATCTCCCGCACACGGTAATCTCCCATGCACAATAATGTCCCACACACAGTAATCTCCTGCGCAAAGTAATCTCCCACGCACAGGAATCTCCCGTGCACAGTAATCTCCCGTGCACAGTAATCTGCCGCACCGGGTAATTTCCCACACACAGTAATCTCCCACACACCATAATCCCCCATGCACAGTAAACTCCCACACACAGTAATCCCCCATGCACAGTAAACTCCCACACACAGTAATCTCCCACGCACAGTAATCTCCCGCGCACAGTAATCTCCCGCGCACAGTAATCTCCCGCGCACAGTAATCTCCCACGTACGGTAATCTCCCGTGCACGGTAATTACGCACGCACAGTAATCTCCCACGCACAGTAATCTCCTGCGCCCATTATCTCCCGTTCACGGCAATCTACCACACCCAGTAATCTCCTGTGCACACTAATCTCCCGTGCACAGTAATCTCCCGTGCACAGTAATCTCCCACACCCGGTAATTTCCCACACACACTAATCTCGCACATACCGTAATCTCCCGTGCACAGTAATCTCCCACACACAGTAATCTCCCGCGCAAGGTAATTTGCCACGCACAGTAATCTCCTGCACACAGTAATCTCCCGTGCACAGTAATCTCCCGCGCACAGTAATCTCTCATGAACAGTAATCTCCCGCAAGCAGAAATCTCCCGCGGACAGTAATCTGCCTGGCACAGTAATCTCCCGCGCATGCCAAAATCCCAAGCACAGTAATCATCTGCACACGGTAATCTACCATGCACAGTAATCTCCCACACAGGTAATCTCCCGCGCACAGTAATCTCCCACACACAGTAATCTCCCACGCACGGTAATCTCCCACAGACAGTAATCTCCCACGCACACTAATCTCCCACACACAGTTATATCGCACGCACGGTAATCTCCCACACATGGCAGTCTCCCACAAACAGTAATCTCCCGCGCATGGCAATCTCCGACACACTGTAATCTCCCGCGCACAGTAATCTCCCGCACACGTTAATCTCCCGCGCACAGTAATCTCCTGCACACAGTAATGTCCAGCACACAGTAATCTCCCGCACACAGCAATCTCCCGCGCACGGTAATTTCCACACACAGTAATCCCCCATGCACAGTAATCTCCCACGCACGGTACTCTCCCACACACAGTAATCTCCCACGCACAGTAATATTCCACACACAGTAATCTCCCCTGCACAGTAATCTCCCACACACGGTAATTTCCCATGCACAGTAATCTCCTGCACACGGTAATCTCACGTGCACAGTAATCTCCCACACACAGTAATCTCCCGCGCACAGTAATCTCCCATACACAGTAATCTCGCGCGCACGGTAATCTCCCACACACGGCAATCTCCCACACACAGTAATCTCCCGCGCATGGCAGTCTCCGACACACTGTAAACTCCCGCGCACAGTAATCTCCCGCACACGTTAATCTCCTGCGCACAGTAATCTCCCGCACACAGGAATGTCCGGCACACAGTAATCTCCCACGCACATGGCACTCTCCCGCGCACGGTAATTTCCAATGCACAGTAATCTCCCGCGCATGGTAATCTCCCATGCACAGTAATCTCCCACTCACAGTAACGTCCTGCGCAAAGTTATCTCCCGTGCGCAGTAATCTCCTACACACAGTAATCTCCCGCGCACAGTAATCTCCCACAAACAGTAATCTCCCGCGCACAGTAATCGCCCACACACAGTAATCTCCCATGCGCAGTAATCTCCTGTGCACAGTAATCTGCCACACACAGTAATCTCCCACACACAGTAATCTCCCACACAATGTAATCTCCCGCGCACTGTATTCTCCCATTCACAGTAATCTCCCATGCACGGTACTCTTCCACACACAGTAATCTCCCACGCACAGTAATCTTCCACACACAGTAATCTCCCCTGCACAGTAATCTCCCACACACGGTAATTTCCCATGCACAGGAATCTCCTGCACACGGTAATCTCACGTGCACAGTAATCTCCCACACACAGTAATCTCCCGCGCACAGTAATCTCCCACACACAGTAATCTCCCACGCACAGTAATCTTCCACACACAGTAATCTCCCGTGCACAGTAATCTCCCGTGCACAGTAATCTCGCGTGCACAGTAATCTCGCGCGCACGGTAATCTCCCACACACGGCAATCTCCCACACACGGCAATCTCCCACACACAGTAATCTCCCACACATGGCAATCTCCGACACACTGTAATCTCCCGCGCACAGTAATCTCCCGCACACGGTAATCTCCCGCACACAGTAATGTCCCGCACACAGTAATGTCCAGCACACAGTAATCTCCCGCACACGGCAATCTCCCGCGCACGGTAATTTCCCACGCACAGTAATCTCCTGCGCACGGTAATATCCCATGCACAGTAATCTCCTGCGCAAAGTAATCTCCCATGCGCAGTAATCTCCCACACACAGTAATCTTCCGCGCACAGTAATCTCTCACACCCAGTGATCTCCCGCGCACAGTAATCTCCCACACATGGTAATTTCCTACGCACAGTAATCTCCTGCACACGGTAATCTCACGTGCACAGTAATCTCCCACACACAGTAATCTCCCGCGCACAGTAATCTCAACACATGGTAATCTCCCGCGCACATTAATCTTCCACACACAGTAATCTCCCGTGCACAGTAATCTCCAGTGACCAGTAATCCCCCACACACAGTAATCACGTGCGAACGGTAATCTCCCACACACGGCAATCTCCCACACACAGTAATCTCCCGAGCATGGCAATCTCCGACACACTGTAATATCCCGCGCACGGTAATCTCCCATGCACAGTAATCTCCCGCACACAGTAATGTCCGGCACACAGTAATCTCCCGCACACAGCAATCTCCTGCGCACGGTAATTTCCCACGCACAGTAATCTCCCACGCACGGTAATCTCACATGCACAGTAATCTCCCACACACAGTAATCTCCTGCGCAGTTATCCCCCGTGTGCAGTAATCTCCCACACACAGTAATTTCCCGTGCACAGTAATCTCCCACACCCAGTAATCTCCCACGCACAGTACTCGCCTTCACACAGTAATCTCCCACACACAGTAATCTCCCACACAATGTAATCTCCCGTGCACTGTAATCTCCCATGCACAGTAATCTCCCGCGCACAGTAATCTCCCATGCACAATAATCTCCCGCACACGGTAATCTCCCGCGCACAGTAATCTTCCACACACAGTAATCTCCCACACATGGTAATCTCCCGTGCACAGTAATCTCCCACACACGGTAATCTCCCACGCACAGTAATCTCCCGCGCACAGTAATCTCCCGCGCACAGTAATCTCCCGCGTACGGTAATCTCCCGTGCACGGTAATTACGCACGCACAGTAATCTCCCACGCACAGTAATCTCCTGCGCCCATTATCTCCCGTTCACGGCAATCTACCACACCCAGTAATCTCCTGTGCACACTAATCTCCCGTGCACAGTAATCTCCCGTGCACAGTAATCTCCCACACCCGGTAATTTCCCACACACACTAATCTCGCACATACCGTAATCTCCCGTGCACAGTAATCTCCCACACACAGTAATCTCCCGCGCAAGGTAATTTGCCACGCACAGTAATCTCCCGCACACAGTAATCTCCCGTGCACAGTAATCTCCCGCGCACAGTAATCTCTCATGAACAGTAATCTCCCGCAAGCAGAAATCTCCCGCGGACAGTAATCCGCCAGGCACAGTAATCTCCCGCGCATGCCAAAATCCCAAGCACAGTAATCATCTGCACACGGTAATCTACCATGCACAGTAATCTCCCACACAGGTAATCTCCCGCGCACAGTAATCTCCCACACACAGTAATCTCCCACACACGGTAATCTCCCACAGACAGTAATCTCCCACGCACACTAATCTCCAACACACAGTTATATCGCACGCACGGTAATCTCCCACACATGGCAGTCTCCCACAAACAGTAATCTCCCGCGCATGGCAATCTCCGACACACTGTAATCTCCCGCGCACAGTAATCTCCCGCACACGTTAATCTCCCGCACACAGTAATCTCCTGCACACAGTAATGTCCAGCACACAGTAATCTCCCGCACACAGCAATCTCCCGCGCACGGTAATTTCCCACCCACAGTAATCTTCCACACACAGTAATCCCCCATGCACAGTAATCTCCCACGCACGGTACTCTCCCACACACAGTAATCTCCCACGCACAGTAATCTTCCACACACAGTAATCGCCCACAGACAGTAATCTCCCATGCGCAGTAATCTCCTGTGCACAGTAATCTGCCACACACAGTAATCTCACGTGCACAGTAATCTCCCACACAATGTAATCTCCCGC
This sequence comes from Carcharodon carcharias, assembly GCF_017639515.1. NCBI lineage: Eukaryota > Metazoa > Chordata > Chondrichthyes > Lamniformes > Lamnidae > Carcharodon > Carcharodon carcharias. The sequence continues at coordinate 93,863,429 of NC_054481.1, forward strand.
GCACAGTATTCTCCCATTCACAGTAATCTCCCACGCACGGTACTCTCCCACACACAGTAATCTCCCACGCACAGTAATCTTCCACACACAGTAATCTCCCCTGCACACTAATCTCCCACACACGGTAATTTCCCATGCACTGGAATCTCCTGCACACGGTAATCTCACGTGCACAGTAATCTCCCACACACAGTAATCTCCCACACACGGTAATCTCCCGCGCACAGTAATCTTCCACACACAGTAATCTCCCGTGCACAGTAATCTCCCGTGCACAGTAATCTCGCGTGCACAGTAATCTCGCGCGCACGGTAATCTCCCACACACGGCAATCTCCCACACACGGCAATCTCCCACACACAGTAATCTCCCACACATGGCAAACTCCGACACACTGTAATCTCCCGCGCACAGTAATCTCCCGCACACGGTAATCTCCCGCACACAGTAATGTCCCGCACACAGTAATGTCCGGCACACAGTAATCTCCCGCACACGGCAATCTCCCGCGCACGGTAATTTCCCATGCACAGTAATCTCCTGCACACGGTAATCTCACGTGCACAGTAATCTCCCACACACAGTAATCTCCCGTGCACAGTAATCTCAACACATGGTAATCTCCCGCGCACATTAATCTTCCACACACAGTAATCTCCAGTGCACAGTAATCTCCCATGCACAGTAATCCCCCACACACAGTAATCACGCGCGAACGGTAATCTCCCACACACGGCAATCTCCCACACACAGTAATCTCCCAAGCATGGCAATCTCCGACACACTGCAATATCCCGCGCACGGTAATCTCCCATGCACAGTAATCTCCCGCACACAGTAATGTCCGGCACACAGTAATCTCCCGCACACAGCAATCTCCTGCGCACGGTAATATCCCACGCACAGTAATCTCCCACGCACGGTAATCTCACATGCACAGTAATCTCCCACACACAGTAATCTCCTGCGCAGTTATCCCCCGTGCGCAGTAATCTCCCACACACAGTAATTTCCCGTGCACAGTAATCTCCCACACCCAGTAATCTCCCACGCACAGTACTCGCCCTCACACAGTAATCTCCCACACACAGTAATCTCCCACACAATGTAATCTCCCGTGCACTGTAATCTCCCATGCACAGTAATCTCCCGCGCACAGTATACTCCCATGCACAATAATCTCCCGCACACGGTAATCTCCCGTGCACAGTAATCTCCCACACACAGTAATCTCCCACACATGGTAATCTCCCGCGCACAGTAATCTCCCACACACGGTAATCTCCCACACACAGTAATCTCCCACACACGGTAATCTCCCACACACAGTAATCTCCCGCGCACAGTAATCTCCCACACACAGTAATCTCCCACACACGGTAATCTCCCACATACGGCAATCTCCCACACACGGTAATCTCCCGCACATGGCAATCTCCAACAAACTGTAATCTCCCGCGCACAGTAATCTCCCACACACGGTAGTCTCCTGCACAGGGTAATCTCCCACGCACAGTAATCTCCCGCACACAGTAATGTCCAGCACACAGTAATGTCCCGCACATGGCAATCTCCCACGCACGGTAATTTCCCACGCACAGTAATCTCCCGCACACGGTAATCTCCCGTGCACAATAATGTCCCACACACAGTAATCTCCTGCGCAAAGTAATCTCCCGTGCACAGTAATCTCCCACACACAGTAATCTCCCACGCACAGTAATCTCCCACGCACAGTAATCTCCCATGCACAGTAATCTCCCGTGCACAGTAATCTCCCGTGCACAGTAATCTCCCGTGCACAGTAATTTCCCACACCCGGTAATTTCCCACACACAGTAATCTCCCACACACCATAATCCCCCGTGCACAGTAATCTCCCACACACAGTAATATCCCACGCACAGTAATCTTCCGCGCGCAGAAATCTCCCGCACACAGTAATCTCCCACGTATGGTAATCTCCCGTGCCCGGTAATTTGCCACGCACAGTAATCTCCCACGCACAGTAATTTCCCATGCACAGTAATCTCCCACGCACAGTAATCTCCTGCGCCCATAATCTCCCGTTCACGGCAATCTACCACACCCAGTAATCTCCCGCGCGCACTAATCTCCCGTGCGCAGCAATCTCCCGTGCACAGTAAAATCCCACACCCGGTAATTTCCCACACACACTAATCTCGCAACCACCGTAATCCCGCGTGCACAGTAATCTCCCACACACAGTAATATCCCGCGCACAGTAATCTCCCGTGCACAGTAATCTCCCAAGTATGGTAATCTCCCGCGCACGGTAATTTGCCACACACAGTAATCCCCTGTGCACAGTAATCTCCCGCACACAGTAATCTCCCGCGCACAGTAATCTCCCGCACACAGTAATCTCCCGCACGCAGAAATCTCCCGCGGACAGTAATCTGCCTGGCACAGTAATCTCCCATGCATGCCAAAATCCCAAGCACAGTAATCATCTGCACACGGTAATCTACCATGCACAGTAATCTCCCACACAGGTAATCTCCCGTGCACAGTAATCTCCCACACACAGTAATCTCCCACACATGGTAATCTCCCACAGACAGTAATCTCCCACGCACACTAATCTCCCACACACAGTTATATCGCACGCACGGTAATCTCCCACACATGGCAGTCTCCCACAAACAGTAATCTCCCGCGCATGGCAATCTCCGACACACTGTAATCTCCCGCGCACAGTAATCTCCCGCACACGTTAATCTCCCGCGCACAGTAATCTCCTGCACACAGTAATGTCCATCACACAGTAATCTCACGCAAACATCAATCTCCCGCGCATGGTAATTTCCCACCCACAGTAATCTTCAACACACAGTAATCCCCCATGCACAGTAAACTCCCACGCACGGTACTCTCCCACACACAGTAATCTCCCCTGCACAGTAATCTCCCACACACGGTAATTTCCCATGCACAGTAATCTCCTGCACACGGTAATCTCACGTGCACAGTAATCTCCCACACACAGTAATCTCCCGCGCACAGTAATCTCCCACACACGGTAATCTCCCACGCACAGTAATCTTCCACGCACAGTAATCTTCCACACACAGTAATCTCCCGTGCACAGTAATCTCCCGTGCACAGTAATTTCCCGTGCACAGTAATCTCCCACACACAGTAATCTCGCGCGCAAGGTAATCTCCCACACACGGCAATCTCCCAAAAACAGTAATCTCCCGCGCATGGCAGTCTCCGACACACTGTAATCTCCCGCGCACTGTAATCTCCCGCACACGTGAATCTCCCAGGCACAGTAAACTCCCGCACACAGGAATGTCCGGCACACAGTAATCTCCCACGCACACGGCACTCTCCCGCGCACGGTAATTTCCCACCCACAGTAATCTCCCGCGCATGGTAATCCCCCATGCACAGTAATCTCCCATGCACGGTACTCTCCCAAACACAGTAATCTCCCACGAACAGTAATCTCCCACACACAGTAATTTCCCATGCACAGTAATCTCCTGCACACGGTAATCTCACGTGCACAGTAATCTCCCACACACAGTAATCTCCCGCGAACAGTAATCTCCCACACATGGTAATCTCCCGCCCACAGTAATCTTCCACAAACAGTAATCTCCCATGCACAGTAATCTCCCACTCACAGTAACGTCCTGCGCAAAGTTATCTCCCGTGCGCAGTAATCTCCTACACACAGTAATCTCCCGCGCACAGTAATCTCCCACAAACAGTAATCTCCCGCGCACAGTAATCGCCCACACACAGTAATCTCCCATGCGCAGTAATCTCCTGTGCACAGTAATCTGCCACACACAGTAATCTCCCACACACAGTAATCTCCCACACAATGTAATCTCCCGCGCACTGTATTCTCCCATTCACAGTAATCTCCCATGCACGGTACTCTTCCACACACAGTAATCTCCCACGCACAGTAATCTTCCACACACAGTAATCTCCCCTGCACAGTAATCTCCCACACACGGTAATTTCCCATGCACAGGAATCTCCTGCACACGGTAATCTCACGTGCACAGTAATCTCCCACACACAGTAATCTCCCGCGCACAGTAATCTCCCACACACAGTAATCTCCCACGCACAGTAATCTTCCACACACAGTAATCTCCCGTGCACAGTAATCTCCCGTGCACAGTAATCTCGCGTGCACAGTAATCTCGCGCGCACGGTAATCTCCCACACACGGCAATCTCCCACACACGGCAATCTCCCACACACAGTAATCTCCCACACATGGCAATCTCCGACACACTGTAATCTCCCGCGCACAGTAATCTCCCGCACACGGTAATCTCCCGCACACAGTAATGTCCCGCACACAGTAATGTCCAGCACACAGTAATCTCCCGCACACGGCAATCTCCCGCGCACGGTAATTTCCCACGCACAGTAATCTCCTGCGCACGGTAATATCCCATGCACAGTAATCTCCTGCGCAAAGTAATCTCCCATGCGCAGTAATCTCCCACACACAGTAATCTTCCGCGCACAGTAATCTCTCACACCCAGTGATCTCCCGCGCACAGTAATCTCCCACACATGGTAATTTCCTACGCACAGTAATCTCCTGCACACGGTAATCTCACGTGCACAGTAATCTCCCACACACAGTAATCTCCCGCGCACAGTAATCTCAACACATGGTAATCTCCCGCGCACATTAATCTTCCACACACAGTAATCTCCCGTGCACAGTAATCTCCAGTGACCAGTAATCCCCCACACACAGTAATCACGTGCGAACGGTAATCTCCCACACACGGCAATCTCCCACACACAGTAATCTCCCGAGCAAGGCAATCTCCGACACACTGTAATATCCCGCGCACGGTAATCTCCCATGCACAGTAATCTCCCGCACACAGTAATGTCCGGCACACAGTAATCTCCCGCACACAGCAATCTCCTGCGCACGGTAATTTCCCACGCACAGTAATCTCCCACGCACGGTAATCTCACATGCACAGTAATCTCCCACACACAGTAATCTCCTGCGCAGTTATCCCCCGTGTGCAGTAATCTCCCACACACAGTAATTTCCCGTGCACAGTAATCTCCCACACCCAGTAATCTCCCACGCACAGTACTCGCCTTCACACAGTAATCTCCCACACACAGTAATCTCCCACACAATGTAATCTCCCGTGCACTGTAATCTCCCATGCACAGTAATCTCCCGCGCACAGTAATCTCCCATGCACAATAATCTCCCGCACACGGTAATCTCCCGCGCACAGTAATCTTCCACACACAGTAATCTCCCACACATGGTAATCTCCCGTGCACAGTAATCTCCCACACACGGTAATCTCCCACGCACAGTAATCTCCCGCGCACAGTAATCTCCCGCGCACAGTAATCTCCCGCGTACGGTAATCTCCCGTGCACGGTAATTACGCACGCACAGTAATCTCCCACGCACAGTAATCTCCTGCGTCCATTATCTCCCGTTCACGGCAATCTACCACACCCAGTAATCTCCTGTGCACACTAATCTCCCGTGCACAGTAATCTCCCGTGCACAGTAATCTCCCACACCCGGTAATTTCCCACACACACTAATCTCGCACATACCGTAATCTCCCGTGCACAGTAATCTCCCACACACAGTAATCTCCCGCGCAAGGTAATTTGCCACGCACAGTAATCTCCCGCACACAGTAATCTCCCGTGCACAGTAATCTCCCGCGCACAGTAATCTCTCATGAACAGTAATCTCCCGCAAGCAGAAATCTCCCGCGGACAGTAATCCGCCAGGCACAGTAATCTCCCGCGCATGCCAAAATCCCAAGCACAGTAATCATCTGCACACGGTAATCTACCATGCACAGTAATCTCCCACACAGGTAATCTCCCGCGCACAGTAATCTCCCACACACAGTAATCTCCCACACACGGTAATCTCCCACAGACAGTAATCTCCCACGCACACTAATCTCCAACACACAGTTATATCGCACGCACGGTAATCTCCCACACATGGCAGTCTCCCACAAACAGTAATCTCCCGCGCATGGCAATCTCCGACACACTGTAATCTCCCGCGCACAGTAATCTCCCGCACACGTTAATCTCCCGCACACAGTAATCTCCTGCACACAGTAATGTCCAGCACACAGTAATCTCCCGCACACAGCAATCTCCCGCGCACGGTAATTTCCCACCCACAGTAATCTTCCACACACAGTAATCCCCCATGCACAGTAATCTCCCACGCACGGTACTCTCCCACACACAGTAATCTCCCACGCACAGTAATCTTCCACACACAGTAATCGCCCACAGACAGTAATCTCCCATGCGCAGTAATCTCCTGTGCACAGTAATCTGCCACACACAGTAATCTCACGTGCACAGTAATCTCCCACACAATGTAATCTCCCGCGCACAGTATTCTCCCATTCACAGTAATCTCCCACGCACGGTACTCTCCCACACACAGTAATCTCCCACGCACAGTAATCTTCCACACACAGTAATCTCCCCTGCACACTAATCTCCCACACACGGTAATTTCCCATGCACTGGAATCTCCTGCACATGGTAATCTCACGTGCACAGTAATCTCCCACACACAGTAATCTCCCACACACGGTAATCTCCCGCGCACAGTAATCTTCCACACACAGTAATCTCCCGTGCACAGTAATCTCCCATGCACAGTAATCTCGCGTGCACAGTAATCTCGCGCGCACGGTAATCTCCCACACACGGTAATCTCCCGCGCACAGTAATCTTCCACACACAGTAATCTCCCGTGCACAGTAATCTCCCATGCACAGTAATCTCGCGTGCACAGTAATCTCGCGCGCACGGTAATCTCCCACACACGGCAATCTCCCACACACGGCAATCTCCCACACACAGTAATCTCCCACACATGGCAAACTCCGACACACTGTAATCTCCCGCGCACAGTAATCTCCCGCACACGGTAATCTCCCGCACACAGTAATGTCCCGCACACAGTAATGTCCGGCACACAGTAATCTCCCGCACACGGCAATCTCCCGCGCACGGTAATTTCCCATGCACAGTAATCTCCTGCACACGGTAATCTCACGTGCACAGTAATCTCCCACACACAGTAATCTCCCGTGCACAGTAATCTCAACACATGGTAATCTCCCGCGCACATTAATCTTCCACACACAGTAATCTCCAGTGCACAGTAATCTCCCATGCACAGTAATCCCCCACACACAGTAATCACGCGCGAACGGTAATCTCCCACACACGGCAATCTCCCACACACAGTAATCTCCCAAGCATGGCAATCTCCGACACACTGCAATATCCCGCGCACGGTAATCTCCCATGCACAGTAATCTCCCGCACACAGTAATGTCCGGCACACAGTAATCTCCCGCACACAGCAATCTCCTGCGCACGGTAATTTCCCACGCACAGTAATCTCCCACGCACGGTAATCTCACATGCACAGTAATCTCCCACACACAGTAATCTCCTGCGCAGTTATCCCCCGTGCGCAGTAATCTCCCACACACAGTAATTTCCCGTGCACAGTAATCTCCCACACCCAGTAATCTCCCACGCACAGTACTCGCCCTCACACAGTAATCTCCCACACACAGTAATCTCCCACACAATGTAATCTCCCGTGCACTGTAATCTCCCATGCACAGTAATCTCCCGCGCACAGTATACTCCCATGCACAATAATCTCCCGCACACGGTAATCTCCCGTGCACAGTAATCTCCCACACACAGTAATCTCCCACACATGGTAATCTCCCGCGCACAGTAATCTCCCACACACGGTAATCTCCCACACACAGTAATCTCCCACACACGGTAATCTCCCACACACAGTAATCTCCCGCGCACAGTAATCTCCCACACACAGTAATCTCCCACACACGGTAATCTCCCACAAACGGAAATCTCCCACACACGGTAATCTCCCGCACATGGCAATCTCCAACAAACTGTAATCTCCCGCGCACAGTAATCTCCCACACACGGTAGTCTCCTGCACAGGGTAATCTCCCACGCACAGTAATCTCCCGCACACAGTAATGTCCAGCACACAGTAATGTCCCGCACATGGCAATCTCCCACGCACGGTAATTTCCCACGCACAGTAATCTCCCGCACACGGTAATCTCCCGTGCACAATAATGTCCCAAACACAGTAATCTCCTGCGCAAAGTAATCTCCCGTGCACAGTAATCTCCCACACACAGTAATCTCCCACGCACAGTAATCTCCCACGCACAGTAATCTCCCATGCACAGTAATCTCCCGTGCACAGTAATCTCCCGTGCACAGTAATCTCCCGTGCACAGTAATTTCCCACACCCGGTAATTTCCCACACACAGTAATCTCCCACACACCATAATCCCCCGTGCACAGTAATCTCCCACACACAGTAATCTCCCACGCACAGTAATCTTCCGCGCGCAGAAATCTCCCGCACACAGTAATCTCCCACGTATGGTAATCTCCCGTGCCCGGTAATTTGCCACGCACAGTAATCTCCCACGCACAGTAATTTCCCACGCACAGTAATCTCCCACGCACAGTAATCTCCTGCGCCCATAATCTCCCGTTCACGGCAATCTACCACACCCAGTAATCTCCCGCGCGCACTAATCTCCCGTGCGCAGCAATCTCCCGTGCACAGTAAAATCCCACACCCGGTAATTTCCCACACACACTAATCTCGCAACCACCGTAATCCCGCGTGCACAGTAATCTCCCACACACAGTAATATCCCGCGCACAGTAATCTCCCGTGCACAGTAATCTCCCAAGTATGGTAATCTCCCGCGCACGGTAATTTGCCACACACAGTAATCCCCCGTGCACAGTAATCTCCCGCACACAGTAATCTCCCGCGCACAGTAATCTCCCGCACACAGTAATCTCCCGCACGCAGAAATCTCCCGCGGACAGTAATCTGCCTGGCACAGTAATCTCCCATGCATGCCAAAATCCCAAGCACAGTAATCATCTGCACACGGTAATCTACCATGCACAGTAATCTCCCACACAGGTAATCTCCCGTGCACAGTAATCTCCCACACACAGTAATCTCCCACACATAGTAATCTCCCACAGACAGTAATCTCCCACGCACACTAATCTCCCACACACAGTTATATCGCACGCACGGTAATCTCCCACACATGGCAGTCTCCCACAAACAGTAATCTCCCGCGCATGGCAATCTCCGACACACTGTAATCTCCCGCGCACAGTAATCTCCCGCACACGTTAATCTCCCGCGCACAGTAATCTCCTGCACACAGTAATGTCCATCACACAGTAATCTCACGCAAACATCAATCTCCCGCGCACGGTAATTTCCCACCCACAGTAATCTTCAACACACAGTAATCCCCCATGCACAGTAAACTCCCACGCACGGTACTCTCCCACACACAGTAATCTCCCCTGCACAGTAATCTCCCACACACGGTAATTTCCCATGCACAGTAATCTCCTGCACACGGTAATCTCACGTGCACAGTAATCTCCCACACACAGTAATCTCCCGCGCACAGTAATCTCCCACACACGGTAATCTCCCACGCACAGTAATCTTCCACACACAGTAATCTCCCGTGCACAGTAATCTCCCGTGCACAGTAATTTCCCGTGCACAGTAATCTCCCACACACAGTAATCTCGCGCGCACGGTAATCTCCCACACACGGCAATCTCCCAAAAACAGTAATCTCCCGCGCATGGCAGTCTCCGACACACTGTAATCTCCCGCGCACTGTAATCTCCCGCACACGTGAATCTCCCAGGCACAGTAAACTCCCGCACACAGGAATGTCCGGCACACAGTAATCTCCCACGCACACGGCACTCTCCCGCGCACGGTAATTTCCCACCCACAGTAATCTCCCGCGCATGGTAATCCCCCATGCACAGTAATCTCCCATGCACGGTACTCTCCCACACACAGTAATCTCCCACGCACAGTAATCTCCCACACACAGTAATTTCCCATGCACAGTAATCTCCTGCACACGGTAATCTCACGTGCACAGTAATCTCCCACAAACAGTAATCTCCCGCGAACAGTAATCTCCCACACATGGTAATCTCCCGCGCACAGTAATCTTCCACAAACAGTAATCTCCCGTGCACAGTAATCTCCCACACACAGTAATCTCGCGCGCACGGTAATCTCCCACACACGGCAATCTCCCACACACAGTAATCTCCCGCGCATGGCAGTCTCCGACACACTGTAATCTCCCGCGCACTGTAATCTCCCGCACACGTGAATCTCCCAGGCACAGTAATCTCCCACGCACCGGAATGTCCGGCACACAGTAATCTCCCACGCACACGGCACTCTCCCGCGTACGGTAATTTCCCACGCACAGTAATCTCCCGCACACGTTAATCTCCCGCGCACAGTAATCTCCTGCACACAGTAATGTCCATCACACAGTAATCTCACGCAAACATCAATCTCCCGCGCACGGTAATTTCCCACCCACAGAAATCTTCAACACACAGTAATCCCCCATGCACAGTAAACTCCCACGCACGGTACTCTCCCACACACAGTAATCTCCCACGCACAGTAATCTTCCACACACAGTAATCTCCCCTGCACAGTAATCTCCCACACACGGTAATTTCCCATGCACAGTAATCTCCTGCACATGGTAATCTCACGTGCACAGTAATCTCCCACACACAGTAATCTCCCGCGCACAGTAATCTCCCACACACGGTAATCTCCCACGCACAGTAATCTTCCACACACAGTAATCTCCCGTGCACAGTAATCTCCCGTGCACAGTAATTTCCCGTGCACAGTAATCTCCCACACACAGTAATCTCGCGCGCACGGTAATCTCCCACACACGGCAATCTCCCAAGAACAGTAATCTCCCGCGCATGGCAGTCTCCGACACACTGTAATCTCCCGCGCACAGTAATCTCCCGCACACGTGAATCTCCCGCGCACAGTAATCTCCCGCACACAGGAATGTCCGGCACACAGTAATCTCCCACGCACACGGCACTCTCCCGCGCACGGTAATTTCCCACCCACAGTAATCTCCCGCGCATGGTAATCCCCCATGCACAGTAATCTCCCATGCACGGTACTCTCCCACACACAGTAATCTCCCACGCACAGTAATCTCCCACACACAGTAATTTCCCATGCACAGTAATCTCCTGCACACGGTAATCTCACGTGCACAGTAATCTCCCACAAACAGTAATCTCCCGCGAACAGTAATCTCCCACACATGGTAATCTCCCGCGCACAGTAATCTTCCACAAACAGTAATCTCCCGTGCACAGTAATCTCCCACACACAGTAATCTCGCGCGCACGGTAATCTCCCACACACGGCAATCTCCCACACACAGTAATCTCCCGCGCATGGCAGTCTCCGACACACTGTAATCTCCCGCGCACAGTAATCTCCCGCACACGGTAATCTCCCGCGCACAGTAATCTCCCACGCACAGGAATGTCCGGCACACAGTAATCTCCCACGCACACGGCACTCTCCCGCGCACGGTAATTTCCCACGCACAGTAATCTCCCGCGCACAGTAATCTCCCGCGCACAGTAATCTCCCGCGCACAGTAATCTCCCATGCACAGTAATCTCCCGTGCACAGTAATCTCCCATGCACAGTAATCTCCCACACCCGGTAATTTCCCACACACAGTAATCTCCCACACACCATAATCCACCGTGCACAGTAATCTCCCACACACAGTAATCTCCCGCGCACAGTAATCTCCCGCGCACAGTAATCTCCCGCGCACAGTAATCTCCCACGTATGGTAATCTCCCGTGCCCGGTAATTTGCCACGCACAGTAATCTCCCACGCACAGTAATTTCCCACGCACAGTAATCTCCCACGCACAGTAAACTCCTGCGCACAGTAATCTCCCACGTACGGTAATCTCCCGTGCACGGTAATTTGCCACGCACAGTAATCTCCCACGCACAGTAATTTCCCTTGCACAGTAATCTCCCATGCACAGTAATCTCCCGCGCCCATAATCTCCCATTCACGGCAATCTACCACACCCAGTAATCTCCCGCGCACACTAATCTCCCATGCACAGTAATCTCCCGCACACGGTAATCTCCCATGCACGGTAATCTCCCGCGCACGGTAATCTCCCATGCACAGTAATCTCCAGTGCACAGTAATCTCCCGCACACGGTAATCTCCCACACACTGTAATGTCCCGCGCATAGTAATCTCCCACACACAGTAATGTCCCGTGCACAGTAATCTCCCATGCACAGTAATCTCCCCCACACAATAATCCCCCGAGCACAGTAATCTCCCACACACTGTAATCTCCCGCGCACAGTAATCTCCCATGCACAATAATCTCCCGCACACGGTAATCTCCCGCGCACAGTAATCTCCTGCACACAGTAATCTCCCACACATGGTAATCTCCCACACACAGTAATCTCCCACACACAGTAATCTCCCACACACAGTAATCTCCCACACACGGTAATCTCCCACACACAGTAATCTCCCGCGCACAGTAATCTCCCACACACAGCAATCTCCCACACACGGTAATCTCCCACATACGGCAATCTCCCACACACGGTAATCTCCCACACACGGTAATCTCCCGCGCACAGTAATCTCCCATGCACAATAATCTCCCGCACACGGTAATCTCCCGCGCACAGTAATCTCCCACACACAGTAATCTCCCACACATGGTAATCTCCCGCGCACAGTAATCTCCCACACACAGTAATCTCCCACACACGGTAATCCCCCACACACAGTAATCTCCCGCGCACAGTAATCTCCCACACACAGTAATCTCCCACACACGGTAATCTCCCACATACGGCAATCTCCCACACACGGTAATCTCCCGCACATGGCAATCTCCAACAAACTGTAATCTCCCGCACACAGTAATCTCCCACACACGGTAGTCTCCCGCACAGGGTAATCTCCCACGCACAGTAATCTTCCACACGCAGTAATCTCCCGCGCACAGTAATCTCCCACGTATGGTAATCTCCCGTGCCCGGTAATTTGCCACGCACAGTAATCTCCCACGCACAGTAATCTCCCACGCACAGTAATTTCCCACGCACAGTAATCTCCCAAGCACAGTAATCTCCCGTGCCCATAATCTCCCGTTCATGGCAATCTACCACACCCAGTAATGTCCCGCGCGCACTAATCTCCCGTGCGCAGCAATCTCCCGTGCACAGTAAAATCCCACACCCGGTAATTTCCCACACACACTAATCTCGCACACACCGTAATCCCCCGTGCACAGTAATCTCCCACACACAGTAATATCCCGCGCGCACTAATCTCCCGTGCGCAGCAATCTCCCGTGCACAGTAAAATCCCACACCCGGTAATTTCCCACACACACTAATCTCGCACACACCGTAATCCCCCGTGCACAGTAATCTCCCACACACAGTAATATCCCGTGCACAGTAATCTCCCGTGCACAGTAATCTCCCAAGTATGGTAATCTCCCGCGCATGGTAATTTGCCACACACAGTAATCCCCCGTGCACATGTATCTCCCGCACACAGTAATCTCCCGCGCACAGTAATCTCCCGCGCACAGTAATCTCTCATGAACAGTAATCTCCCGCACGCAGAAATCTCCCGCGGACAGTAATCTGCCTGTCACAGTAATCTCCCACGCATGCCAAAATCCAAAGCACAGTAATCATCTGCACACGGTAATCTACCATGCACAGTAATCTCCCACACAGGTAATCTCCCGCGCACAGTAATCTCCCACACACAGTAATCTCCCACACACGGTAATCTCCCACAGACAGTAATCTCCCACGCACACTAATCTCCCACACACAGTTATATCGCACGCACGGTAATCTCCCACACATGGCAGTCTCCCACAAACAGTAATCTCCCGCGCATGGCAATCTACGACACACTGTAATCTCCCGCGCACAGTAATCTCCCGCACACGTTAATCTCCCGCGCACAGTAATCTCCTGCACACAGTAATCTCCCGCAAACAGCAATCTCCCACGCACGGTAATTTCCCACCCATAGTAATCTTCCACACACAGTAATCCCCCATGCACAGTAATCTCCCACGCACGGTACTCTCCCACACACAGTAATCTCCCACGCACAGTAATCTTCCACACACAGTAATCTCCCCTGCACAGTAATCTCCCACACACGGTAATTTCCCATGCACAGTAATCTCCTGCACACGGTAATCTCACGTGCACAGTAATCTCCCACACACAGTAATCTCCCACGCACAGTAATCTCCCACACACGGTAATCTCCCACGCACAGTAATCTTCCACACACAGTAATCTCCCACACACAGTAATCTTCCACACACAGTAATCTCCCCTGCACAGTAATCTCCCACACACGGTAATTTCCCATGCACAGTAATCTCCTACACACGGTAATCTCACGTGCACAGTAATCTCCCACACACTGTAATCTCCCACGCACAGTAATCTCCCACACACGGTAATCTCCCACGCACAGTAATCTTCCACACACAGTAATCTCCCACACACAGTAATCTCCCATGAACAGTAATCTCCCATTCACAGTAATCCCCCGTGCACAGTAATCTCCCGCACACAGTAATCTCCCGCGCACAGTAATCTCCCGCGCACAGTAATCTCTCATGAACAGTAATCTCCCGCACGCAGTAATCTCCCACGCACGGTACTCTCCCACACACAGTAATCTCCCACGCACAGTAATCTTCCACACACAGTAATCTCCCACACACAGTAATCTCCCCTGCACAGTAATCTCCCACACACGGTAATTTCCCATGCACAGTAATCTCCCACACACCATAATCCCCCGTGCACAGTAATCTCCCACACACAGTAATCTCCCACACACAGTAATCTCCCGCGCACAGTAATCTCCCGCGCACAGTAATCTCCCACATATGGTAATCTCCCGTGCCCGGTAATTTGCCACGCACAGTAATCTCCCACGCACAGTAATTTCCCACGCACAGTAATCTCCTACGCACAGTAATCTCCTGCGCACAGTAATCTCCCACGTACGGTAATCTCCCGTGCACGGTAATTTGCCACGCACAGTAATCTCCCACGCACAGTAATTTCCCTTGCACAGTAATCTCCCATGCACAGTAATCTCCCGCGCCCATAATCTCCCATTCATGGCAATCTACCACACCCAGTAATCTCCCGCGCACACTAATCTCCCATGCACAGTAATCTCCCGCACACGGTAATCTCCCATGCACGGTAATCTCCCGCGCACGGTAATCTCCCATGCACAGTAATCTCCAGTGCACAGTAATCTCCCGCACACGGTAATCTCCCACACACTGTAATGTCCCGGGCATAGTAATCTCCCACACACAGTAATGTCCCATGCACAGTAATCTCCCATGCACAGTAATCTCCCCCACACAATAATCCCCCGAGCACAGTAATCTCCCACACACTGTAATCTCCCGCGCACAGTAATCTCCCATGCACAATAATCTCCCACACATGGTAATCTCCCACACACAGTAATCTCCCACACACAGTAATCTCCCACACACGGTAATCTCCCACACACAGTAATCTACCGCGCACAGTAATCTCCCACACACAGTAATCTCCCACACACGGTAATCTCCCACATACGGCAATCTTCCACACACGGTAATCTCCCACACACGGTAATCTCCCGCGCACAGTAATCTCCCATGCACAATAATCTCCCGCACACGGTAATCTCCCGCGCACAGTAATCTCCCACACACAGTAATCTCCCACACATGGTAATCTCCCGCGCACAGTAATCTCCCACACACGGTAATCTCCCACACACAGTAATCTCCCACACCCGGTAATTTCAAAAACACAGTAATCTCCCACACACCATAATCCCCCGTGCACAGTAATCTCCCACACACAGTAATCTCCTGCGCACAGTAATCTCCCACGCACAGTAATCTCCCACACACAGTAATCTCCCACACACGGTAATCTCCCGCGCACAGTAATCTCCCATGCACAATAATCTCCCGCACACGGTAATCTCCCGCGCACAGTAATCTCCCACACACAGTAATCTCCCACACATGGTAATCTCCCGCGCACAGTAATCTCCCACACACGGTAATCTCCCATGCACAGTAATCTCCCGTGCACAGTAATCTCCCGTGCACAGTAATCTCCCACACCCGGTAATTTCCCACACACTGTAATCTCCCACACACCATAATCCCCCGTGCACAGTAATCTCCCACACACAGTAATCTCCCGCGCACAGTAATCTCCCGCGCACAGTAATCTCCCGCGCACAGTAATCTCCCATGTATGGTAATCTCCCGTGCCCGGTAATTTGCCACGCACAGTAATCTCCCACGCACAGTAATTTCCCACGCACAGTAATCTCCCACGCACAGTAATCTCCCGCGCCCATAATCTCCCGTTCATGGCAATCTACCACACCCGGTAATCTCCCGCGCGCACTAATCTCCCGTGCACAGTAATCTCCCGTGAACAGTAATATCCCACACCCGGTAATTTCCCACACACACTAATCTCGCACACACCGTAATCCCCTGCGCACGGTAATCTCCCACACACAGTAATATCCCGCGCACAGTAATCCCCCGTGCACAGTAATCTCCCGCACACAGTAATCTCCCGCGCACAGTAATCTCCCGCGCACAGTAATCTCTCATGAACAGTAATCTCCCGCATGCAGAAATCTCCCGTGCACAGTAATCTGCCTGGCACAGTAATCTCCCGCGCATGCCAAAATCCCAAGCACAGTAATCATCTGCACACGGTAATCTACCATGCACAGTAATCTCCCACACAGGTAATCTCCCGTGCACAGTAATCTCCCACACACAGGAATCTCCCACACACGGTAACCTCCCACAGACAGTAATCTCCCGCGCGCACTAATCTCCCGTGCACAGTAATCTCCCGTGAACAGTAATATCCCACACCCGGTAATTTCCCACACACACTAATCTCGCACACACCGTAATTCCCTGCGCACGGTAATCTCCCACACACAGTAATATCCCGCGCACAGTAATCCCCCGTGCACAGTAATCTCCCGCACACAGTAATCTCCCGCGCACAGTAATCTCCCGCGCACAGTAATCTCTCATGAACAGTAATCTCCCGCATGCAGAAATCTCCCGTGCACAGTAATCTGCCTGGCACAGTAATCTCCCGCGCATGCCAAAATCCCAAGCACAGTAATCATCTGCACACGGTAATCTACCATGCACAGTAATCTCCCACACAGGTAATCTCCCGTGCACAGTAATCTCCCACACACAGGAATCTCCCACACACGGTAATCTCCCACAGACAGTAATCTCCCGCGCACACTAATCTCCCACACACAGTTATATCGCACGCACGGTAATCTCCCACACATGGCAGTCTCCCACAAACAGTAATCTCCCGCGCATGGCAATATCCAACACACTGTAATCTCCCGCGCACAGTAATCTCCCGCACACGTTAATCTCACGCGCACAGTAATCTCCTGCACACAGTAATCTCCCGCAAACAGCAATCTCCCACGCACGGTAATTTCCCACCCATAGTAATCTTCCACACACAGTAATCCCCCATGCACAGTAATCTCCCACGCACGGTACTCTCCCACACACAGTAATCTCCCACGCACAGTAATCTTCCACACACAGTAATCTCCCCTGCACAGTAATCTCCCACACACGGTAATTTCCCATGCACAGTAATCTCCTGCACACGGTAATCTCACGTGCACAGTAATCTCCCACACACAGTAATCTCCCACGCACAGTAATCTCCCACACACGGTAATCTCCCACGCACAGTAATCTTCCACACACAGTAATCTCCCACACACAGTAATCTTCCACACACAGTAATCTCCCCTGCACAGTAATCTCCCACACACGGTAATTTCCCATGCACAGTAATCTCCTACACACGGTAATCTCATGTGCACAGTAATCTCCCACACACTGTAATCTCCCACGCACAGTAATCTCCCACACACGGTAATCTCCCACGCACAGTAATCTTCCACACACAGTAATCTCCCACACACAGTAATCTCCCATGAACAGTAATCTCCCATTCACAGTAATCCCCCGTGCACAGTAATCTCCCGCACACAGTAATCTCCCGCGCACAGTAATCTCCCGCGCACAGTAATCTCTCATGAACAGTAATCTCCCGCACGCAGTAATCTCCCACGCACGGTACTCTCCCACACACAGTAACTCCCACGCACAGTAATCTTCCACACACAGTAATCTCCCCTGCACAGTAATCTCCCACACACGGTAATTTCCCATGCACAGTAATCTCCTGCACACGGTAATCTCACGTGCACAGTAATCTCCCACACACAGTAATCTCCCACGCACAGTAATCTCCCACACACGGTAATCTCCCACGCACAGTAATCTTCCACACATAGTAATCTCCCACACACAGTAATCTCCCATGAACAGTAATCTCCCATTCACAGTAATGTCCCATGCACAGTAATCTCCCGAGCACATTAATCTCCCGTGCACAGTAATCTCCCACACCCGGTAATTTCCCACACACAGTAATCTCCCACACACCATAATCCCCCGTGCACAGTAATCTCCCACACACAGTAATCTCCCGCGCACAGTAATCTCCCGCGCACAGTAATCTCCCGCGCACAGTAATCTCCCACATATGGTAATCTCCCGTGCCCGGTAATTTGCCACGCACAGTAATCTCCCACGCACAGTAATTTCCCACGCACAGTAATCTCCTACGCACAGTAATCTCCTGCGCACAGTAATCTCCCACGTACGGTAATCTCCCGTGCACGGTAATTTGCCACGCACAGTAATCTCCCACGCACAGTAATTTCCCTTGCACAGTAATCTCCCATGCACAGTAATCTCCCGCGCCCATAATCTCCCATTCATGGCAATCTACCACACCCAGTAATCTCCCGCGCACACTAATCTCCCATGCACAGTAATCTCCCGCACACGGTAATCTCCCATGCACGGTAATCTCCCGCGCACGGTAATCTCCCATGCACAGTAATCTCCAGTGCACAGTAATCTCCCGCACACGGTAATCTCCCACACACAGTAATCTCCACTGCACGGTAATCTCCCACACACGGCAATCTCCCAAAAACAGTAATCTCCCGCGCATGGCAGTCTCCGACACACTGTAATCTCCCGCGCACAGTAATCTCCCGCACACGTGAATCTCCCGGGCACAGTAATCTCCCGCACACAGGAATGTCCGGCACAGAGTAATCTCCCACGCACACAGCACTCTCCCGCGCACGGTAATTTCCCACCCACAGTAATCTCCCGCGCATGGTAATCCCCCATGCACAGTAATCTCCCATGCACGGTACTCTCCCACACACAGTAATTTCCCACGCACAGTAATCTCCCACACACAGTAATTTCCCATGCACAGTAATCTCCTGCACACGATAATCTCACGTGCACAGTAATCTCCCACACACAGTAATCTCCCGCGAACAGTAATCTCCCACACATGGTAATCTCCCGCGCACAGTAATCTTCCACAAACAGTAATCTCCCATGCACAGTAATCTCCCACACACAGTAATCTCGCGCGCACGGTAATCTCCCACACACGGCAATCTCCCACACACAGTAATCTCCCACGCATGGCAGTCTCCGACACACTGTAATCTCCCGCGCACAGTAATCTCCCGCACACGGTAATCTCCCGCGCACAGTAATCTCCCACGCACAGGAATGTCCGGCACACAGTAATCTCCCACGCACACGGCACTCTCCCGCGCACAATAATGTCCCAAACACAGTAATCTCCTGCGCAAAGTAATCTCCCGTGCACAGTAATCTCCCACACACAGTAATCTCCCGCACACAGTAATCTCCCACGCACAGTAATCTCCCATGCACAGTAATCTCCCGTGCACAGTAATCTCCCGTGCACAGTAATCTCCCACACCCGGTAATTTCCCACACACAGTAATCTCCCACACACCATAATCCACCGTGCACAGTAATCTCCCACACACAGTAATCTCCCGCGCACAGTAATCTCCCGCGCACAGTAATCTCCCACGCACAGTAATCTCCCGCGCACAGTAATCTCCCACGTATGGTAATCTCCCGTGCCCGGTAATTTGCCACGCACAGTAATCTCCCACGCACAGTAATTTCCCACGCACAGTAATCTCCCACGCACAGTAAACTCCTGCGCACAGTAATCTCCCACGTACGGTAATCTCCCGTGCACGGTAATTTGCCACGCACAGTAATCTCTCACGCACAGTAATTTCCCTTGCACAGTAATCTCCCATGCACAGTAATCTCCCGCGCCCATAATCTCCCATTCACGGCAATCTACCACACCCAGTAATCTCCCGCGCACACTAATCTCCCATGCACAGTAATCTCCCGCACACGGTAATCTCCCATGCACGGTAATCTCCCGCGCACGGTAATCTCCCATGCACAGTAATCTCCAGTGCACAGTAATCTCCCGCACACGGTAATCTCCCACACACTGTAATGTCCCGCGCATAGTAATCTCCCACACACAGTAATGTCCCGTGCACAGTAATCTTCCATGCACAGTAATCTCCCCCACACAATAATCCCCCGAGCACAGTAATCTCCCACACACTGTAATCTCCCGCGCACAGTAATCTCCCATGCACAATAATCTCCCGCACACGGTAATCTCCCGCGCACAGTAATCTCCTGCACACAGTAATCTCCCACACATGGTAATCTCCCACACACAGTAATCTCCCACACACAGTAATCTCCCACACACGGTAATCTCCCACACACGGTAATCTCCCGCGCACAGTAATCTCCCACACACAGTAATCTCCCACACACGGTAATCTCCCACATACGGCAATCTCCCACACACGGTAATCTCCCACACATGGTAATCTCCCGCGCACAGTAATCTCCCACACACAGTAATCTCCCACACATGGTAATCTCCCGCGCACAGTAATCTCCCACACACGGTAATCTCCCACACACAGTAATCTCCCACACACGGTAATCTCCCACACACAGTAATCTCCCACGCACAGTAATCTCCCACGCACAGTAATCTCCCACACACAGTAATCTCCCACACACGGTAATCTCCCACATACGGCAATCTCCCACACACGGTAATCTCCCGCACATGGCAATCTCCAACAAACTGTAATCTCCCGCGCACAGTAATCTCCCACACACGGTAGTCTCCCGCACAGGGTAATCTCCCACGCACAGTAATCTCCCGCACAAAGTAATGTCCGGCACACAGTAATGTCCCGCACATGGCAATCTCCCATGCACGGTAATTTCCCACGCACAGTAATCTCCCGTGCACAGTAATCTCCCACGCACAGTAATCTCCCATGCACAGTAATCTCCCGTGCACAGTAATCTCCCGTGCACAGTAATCTCCCACACCCGGTAATTTCCCACACACAGTAATCTCCCACACACCATAATCCCCCGTGCACAGTAATCTCCCACACACAGTAATCTCCCGCGCACAGTAATCTCCCACACATGGTAATCTCCCGCGCACAGTAATCTCCCACGTATGGTAATCTCCCGTGCCCGGTAATTTGCCACGCACAGTAATCTCCCACGCACAGTAATTTCCCACGCACAGTAATCTCCCAAGCACAGTAATCTCCCGCGTCCATAATCTCCAGTTCACGGCTATCTACCACACCCAGTAATTTCCCGCGCGCACTAATCTCCCGTGCACAGCAATCTCCCGTGCACAGTAAAATCCCACACCCGGTAATTTCCCACACACACTAATCTCGCACACACCTTAATCCCCCGTGCACAGTAATCTCCCACACACAGTAATATCCCGCGCACAGTAATCTCCCGTGCACAGTAATCTCCCAAGTATGGTAATCTCCCGCGCACGGTAATTTGCCACACACAGTAATCCCCCGTGCACAGTAATCTCCCGCACACAGAAATCTCCCGCGCACAGTAATCTCCCGCGCACAGTAATCTCTCATGAACAGTAATCTCCCGCACGCAGAAATCTCCCGCGTTCAGTAATCTGCCTGGCACAGTAATCTCCCACGCATGCCAAAATCCAAAGCACAGTAATCATCTGCACACGGTAATCTACCATGCACAGTAATCTCCCACACAGGTAATCTCCCGCGCACAGTAATCTCCCACACACAGTAATCTCCCACACACGGTAATCTCCCACAGACAGTAATCTCCCACGCACACTAATCTCCCACACACAGTTATATCGCACGCACGGTAATCTCCCACACATGGCAGTCTCCCACAAACAGTAATCTCCCGCGCATGGCAATCTCCGACACACTGTAATCTCCCGCGCACAGTAATCTCCCGCACACGTTAATCTCCCGCGCACAGTAATCTCCTGCACACAGTAATGTCCAGCACACAGTAATCTCCCGCAAACAGCAATCTCCCGCGCACGGTAATTTCCCACCCACAGTAATCTTCAACACACAGTAATCCCCCATGCACAGTAAACTCCCACGCACGGTACTCTCCCACACACAGTAATCTCCCACGCACAGTAATCTTCCACACACAGTAATCTCCACTGCACGGTAATCTCCCACACACGGCAATCTCCCAAAAACAGTAATCTCCCGCGCATGGCAGTCTCCGACACACTGTAATCTCCCACGCACAGTAATCTCCCGCACACGTTAATCTCCAGCGCACAGTAATCTCCCGCACACAGGAATGTCCGGCACACAGTAATCTCCCACGCACACGGCACTCTCCCGCGCACGGTAATTTCCCACCCACAGTAATCTCCCGCGCATGGTAATCCCCCATGCACAGTAATCTCCCACGCACGGTACTCTCCCACACAGAGTAATCTCCCACGCACAGTAATCTTCCACACACAGTAATCTCCCCTGCACAGTAATCTCCCACACACAGTAATTTCCCATGCACAGTAATCTCCCGCAAACGGTAATCTCCCGCGCACAGTAATCTCCTGCACACAGTAATCTCCCACACATGGTAATCTCCCACACACAGTAATCTCCCACACACAGTAATCTCCCACACACGGTAATCACCCACACACAGTAATCTCCCGCGCACAGTAATCTCCCACACACAGTAATCTCCCACACACGGTAATCTCCCACACACGGTAATCTCCCGTGCACAGTAATCTCCCATGCACAATAATCTCCCGCACACGGTAATCTCCCGCGCACAGTAATCTCCCACACACAGTAATCTCCCACACATGGTAATCTCCCGCGCACAGTAATCTCCCACACACGGTAATCTCCCACACACAGTAATCTCCCACACACGGTAATCTCCCACACACAGTAATCTCCCGTGCACAGTAATCTCCCACACACAGTAATCTCCCACACATGGTAATCTCCCACATACGGCAATCTCCCACACACGGTAATCTCCCGCACATGGCAATCTCCAACAAACTGTAATCTCCCGCGCACAGTAATGTCCCACACACGGTAGTCTCCCGCACAGGGTAATCTCCCACGCACAGTAATCTCCCGCACACAGTAATGTCCGGCATACAGTAATGTCCCGCACATGGCAATCTCCCACGCACGGTAATTTCCCACGCACAGTAATCTCCCGCACACGGTAATCTCCCGTGCACAATAATGTCCCACACACAGTAATCTCCTGCGCAAAGTAATCTCCCGTGCACAGTAATCTCCCACACCCAGTAATCTCCCGTGCACAGTAATCTCCCACGCACAGTAATCTCCCATGCACAGTAATTTCCCGTGCACAGTAATCTCCCGTGCACAGTAATCTCCCACACCCGGTAATTTCCCACACACAGTAATCTCCCACACACCATAATCCCCCGTGCACAGTAATCTCCCACACACAGTAATCTCCCGCGCACAGTAATCTTCCGCGCGCAGTAATCTCCCGCGCACAGTAATCTCCCACGTATGGTAATCTCCCGTGCCCGGTAATTTGCCACGCACAGTAATCTCCCACACACCATAATCCCCCGTGCACAGTAATCTCCCACACACAGTAATCTCCCGCGCAAAGTAATCTCCCGCGCACAGTAATCTCCTGCGCACAGTAATCTCCCACGTACGGTAATCTCCCGTGCACGGTAATTTGCCACGCACAGTAATCTCCCACACACAGTAATTTCCCTTGCACAGTAATCTCCCATGCACAGTAATCTCCCGCGCCCATAATCTCCCATTCACGGCAATCTACCACACCCAGTAATCTCCCGCGCACACTAATCTCCCATGCACAGTAATCTCCCACACACGGTAATCTCCCATGCACGGTAATCTCCCGCGCACGGTAATCTCCCATGCACAGTAATCTCCAGTGCACAGTAATGTCCCGCACACGGTAATCTCCCGCACACTGTAATGTCCCGCGCATAGTAATCTCCCACACACAGTAATGTCCCGTGCACAGTAATCTCCCATGCACAGTAATCTCCCACACACAATAATCCCCCGACCACAGTAATCTCCCACACACTGTAATCTCCCGCGCACGGTAATCTCCCATGCACAATAATCTCCCGCACACGGTAATCTCCTGCGCACAGTAATCTCCTGCACACAGTAATCTCCCACACATGGTAATCTCCCACACACAGTAATCTCCCACACACAGTAATCTCCCACACACGGTAATTACCCACACACAGTAATCTCCTGCGCACAGTAATCTCCCACACACAGTAATCTCCCACACACGGTAATCTCCCACATACGGTAATCTCCCGCGCACAGTAATCTCCCATGCACAATAATCTCTCGCACACGGTAATCTCCCGCACACAGTAATCTCCCACACACAGTAATCTCCCACACATGGTAATCTCCCGCACACAGTAATCTCCCACACACGGTAATCTCCCACACACAGTAATCTCCCACACACGGTAATCTCCCACACACAGTAATCTCCCGCGCACAGTAATCTCCCACACACAGTAATCTCCCACACACGGTAATCTCCCACATACGGCAATCTCCCACACACGGTAATCTCCCGCACATGGCAATCTCCAACAAACTGTAATCTCCCGCGCACAGTAATCTCCCACACACGGTTATCTCCCGCACAGGGTAATCTCCCACGCACAGTAATCTCCCTCACACAGTAATGTCCGGCACACAGTAATGTCCCGCACATGGCAATCTCCCACGCACGGTAATTTCCCACGCACAGTAATCTCCCGCACACGGTAATCTCCCGTGCACAATAATGTCCCACACACAGTAATCTCCTGCGCAAAGTAATCTCCCGTGCACAGTAATCTCCCACACACAGTAATCTCCCGCGCACAGTAATCTCCCACGCACAGTAATCTCCCATGCACAGTAATCTCCCGTGCACAGTAATCTCCCGTGCACAGTAATCTCCCACACCCGGTAATTTCCCACACACAGTAATCTCCCACACACCATAATCCCCCGTGCACAGTAATCTCCCACACACAGTAATCTCCCACGCACAGTAATCTTCCGCGCGCAGTAATCTCCCGCGCACAGTAATCTCCCACGTATGGTAATCTCCCGTGCCCGGTAATTTGCCACGCACAGTAATCTCCCACGCACAGTAATTTCCCACGCACAGTAATCTCCCAAGCACAGTAATCTCCCGCGCCCATAATCTCCAGTTCACGGCTATCTACCACACCCAGTAATTTCCCGCGCGCACTAATCTCCCGTGCACAGCAATCTCCTGTGCACAGTAAAATCCCACACCCGGTAATTTCCCACACACACTAATCTCGCACACACCGTAATCCCCCGTGCACAGTAATCTCCCACACACAGTAATATCCCGCGCACAGTAATCTCCCGTGCACAGTAATCTCCCAAGTATGGTAATCTCCCGCGCACGGTAATTTGCCACACACAGTAATCCCCCGTGCACAGTAATCTCCCGCACACAGAAATCTCCCACGCACAGTAATCTCCCACGCACAGTAATCTCCCGCACACGTTAATCTCCCGCGCACAGTAATCTCCCACACACGGTAATCTCCCACGCACAGTAATCTTCCACACACAGTAATCTCCCATGCACAGTAATCTCCCGTGCACAGTAATTTCCCGTGCACAGTAATCTCCCACACACAGTAATCTCGCGCGCACGGTAATCTCCCACACACGGCAATCTCCCAAAAACAGTAATCTCCCGCGCATGGCAGTCTCCGACACACTGTAATCTCCCGCGCACAGTAATCTCCCGCACACGTGAATCTCCCGGGCACAGTAATCTCCCGCACACAGGAATGTCCGGCACACAGTAATCTCCCACGCACACGGCACTCTCCCGCGCACGGTAATTTCCCACCCACAGTAATCTCCCGCGCATGGTAATCCCCCATGCACAGTAATCTCCCATGCACGGTACTCTCCCACACACAGTAATTTCCCACGCACAGTAATCTCCCACACACAGTAATTTCCCATGCACAGTAATCTCCTGCACACGATAATCTCACGTGCACAGTAATCTCCCACACACAGTAATCTCCCGCAAACAGTAATCTCCCACACATGGTAATCTCCCGCGCACAGTAATCTTCCACAAACAGTAATCTCCCGTGCACAGTAATCTCCCACACACAGTAATCTCGCGCGCACGGTAATCTCCCACACACGGCAATCTCCCACACACAGTAATCTCCCACGCATGGCAGTCTCCGACACACTGTAATCTCCCGCGCACAGTAATCTCCCGCACACGGTAATCTCCCGCGCACAGTAATCTCCCACGCACAGGAATGTCCGGCACACAGTAATCTCCCACGCACACGGCACTCTCCCGTGCACGGTAATTTCCCACGCACAGTAATCTCCCGCGCACAGTAACCTCCCATGCACAGTAATCTCCCGTGCACAGTAATCTCCCGTGCACAGTAATCTCCCACACCCGGTAATTTCCCACACACAGTAATCTCCCACACACCATAATCCACCGTGCACAGTAATCTCCCACACACAGTAATCTCCCGCGCACAGTAATCTCCCGCGCACAGTAATCTCCCGCGCACAGTAATCTCCCACGTATGGTAATCTCCCGTGCCCGGTAATTTGCCACGCACAGTAATCTCCCACGCACAGTAATTTCCCACGCACAGTAATCTCCCACGCACAGTAAACTCCTGCGCACAGTAATCTCCCACGTACGGTAATCTCCCGTGCACGGTAATTTGCCACGCACAGTAATCTCTCACGCACAGTAATTTCCCTTGCACAGTAATCTCCCATGCACAGTAATCTCCCGCGCCCATAATCTCCCATTCACGGCAATCTACCACACCCAGTAATCTCCCGCGCACACTAATCTCCCATGCACAGTAATCTCCCGCACACGGTAATCTCCCATGCACGGTAATCTCCCGCGCACGGTAATCTCCCATGCACAGTAATCTCCAGTGCACAGTAATCTCCCGCACACGGTAATCTCCCACACACTGTAATGTCCCGCGCATAGTAATCTCCCACACACAGTAATGTCCCGTGCACAGTAATCTTCCATGCACAGTAATCTCCCCCACACAATAATCCCCCGAGCACTGTAATCTCCCACACACTGTAATCTCCCGCGCACAGTAATCTCCCATGCACAATAATCTCCCGCACACGGTAATCTCCCGCGCACAGTAATCTCCTGCACAAAGTAATCTCCCACACATGGTAATCTCCCACACACAGTAATCTCCCACACACAGTAATCTCCCACACACGGTAATCTCCCACACACGGTAATCTCCCGCACACAGTAATCTCCCACACACAGTAATCTCCCACACACGGTAATCTCCCACATACGGCAATCTCCCACACACGGTAATCTCCCACACATGGTAATCTCCCGCGCACAGTAATCTCCCATGCACAATAATCTCCCGCACACGGTAATCTCCCGCGCACAGTAATCTCCCACACACAGTAATCTCCCACACATGGTAATCTCCCGCGCACAGTAATCTCCCACACACGGTAATCTCCCACACACAGTAATCTCCCACACACGGTAATCTCCCACACACAGTAATCTCCCACGCACAGTAATCTCCCACGCACAGTAATCTCCCACACACAGTAATCTCCCACACACGGTAATCTCCCACATACGGCAATCTCCCATACACGGTAATCTCCCGCACATGGCAATCTCCAACAAACTGTAATCTCCCGCGCACAGTAATCTCCCACACACGGTAGTCTCCCGCACTAGTGTAATCTCCCACGCACAGTAATCTCCCGCACAAAGTAATGTCCGGCACACAGTAATGTCCCACACATGGCAATCTCCCATGCACGGTAATTTCCCACGCACAGTAATCTCCCGCACACGGTAATCTCCCGTGCACAATAATGTCCCACACACAGTAATCTCCTGCGCAAAGTAATCTCCCGTGCACAGTAATCTCCCACACACAGTAATCTCCCACGCACAGTAATCTGCCACGCACAGTAATCTCCCATGCACAGTAATCTCCCGTGCACAGTAATCTCCCGTGCACAGTAATCTCCCACACCCGGTAATTTCCCACACACAGTAATCTCCCACACACCATAATCCCCCGTGCACAGTAATCTCCCACACACAGTAATCTCCCGCGCACAGTAATCTCCCACACATGGTAATCTCCCGCGCACAGTAATCTCCCACGTATGGTAATCTCCCGTGCCCGGTAATTTGCCACGCACAGTAATCTCCCACGCACAGTAATTTCCCACGCACAGTAATCTCCCAAGCACAGTAATCTCCCGCGCCCATAATCTCCAGTTCACGGCTATCTACCACACCCAGTAATTTCCCGCGCGCACTAATCTCCCGTGCACAGCAATCTCCCGTGCACAGTAAAATCCCACACCCGGTAATTTCCCACACACACTAATCTCGCACACACCTTAATCCCCCGTGCACAGTAATCTCCCACACACAGTAATATCCCGCGCACAGTAATCTCCCGTGCACAGTAATCTCCCAAGTATGGTAATCTCCCGCGCACGGTAATTTGCCACACACAGTAATCCCCCGTGCACAGTAATCTTCCGCACACAGAAATCTCCCGCGCACAGTAATCTCCCACGCACAGTAATCTCCCGCACACGTTAATCTCCCGCGCACAGTAATCTCCTGCACACAGTAATGTCCATCACACGGTAATCTCCCACATACGGCAATCTCCCACACACGGTAATCTCCCACACATGGTAATCTCCCGCGCACAGTAATCTCCCATGCACAATAATCTCCCGCACACGGTAATCTCCTGCGCACAGTAATCTCCCACACACAGTAATCTCCCACACATGGTAATCTCCCGCGCACAGTAATCTCCCACACACGGTAATCTCCCACACACAGTAATCTCCCACACACGGTAATCTCCCACACACAGTAATCTCCCACGCACAGTAATCTCCCACGCACAGTAATCTCCCACACACAGTAATCTCCCACACACGGTAATCCCCCACATACGGCAATCTCCCACACACGGTAATCTCCCGCACATGGCAATCTCCAACAAACTGTAATCTCCCGCGCACAGTAATCTCCCACACACGGTAGTCTCCCGCACAGGGTAATCTCCCACGCACAGTAATCTCCCGCACAAAGTAATGTCCGGCACACAGTAATGTCCCGCACATGGCAATCTCCCACGCACGGTAATTTCCCACGCACAGTAATCTCCCGCACACGGTAATCTCCCGTGCACAATAATGTCCCACACACAGTAATCTCCTGCGCAAAGTAATCTCCCGTGCACAGTAATCTCCCACACACAGTAATCTCCCACGCACAGTAATCTCCCACGCACAGTAATCTCCCACGCACAGTAATCTCCCGTGCACAGTAATCTCCCGTGCACAGTAATCTCCCACACCCGGTAATTTCCCACACACAGTAATCTCCCACACACCATAATCCCCCCGTGCACAGTAATCTCCCACACACAGTAATCTCCCGCGCACAGTAATCTCCCACACATGGTAATCTCCCACGCACAGTAATCTCCCACGTATGGTAATCTCCCGTGCCCGGTAATTTGCCACGCACAGTAATCTCCCACGCACAGTAATTTCCCACGCACAGTAATCTCCCAAGCACAGTAATCTCCCGCGCCCATAATCTCCAGTTCACGGCTATCTACCACACCCAGTAATTTCCCGCGCGCACTAATCTTCTGTGCACAGCAATCTCCCGTGCACAGTAAAATCCCACACCCGGTAATTTCCCACACACACTAATCTCGCACACACCGTAATCCCCCGTGCACAGTAATCTCCCACACACAGTAATATCCCGCGCACAGTAATCTCCCGTGCACAGTAATCTCCCAAGGATGGTAATCTCCCGCGCACGGTAATTTGCCACACACAGTAATCCCCCGTGCACAGTAATCTCCCGCACACAGAAATCTCCCGCGCACAGTAATCTCCCACGCACAGTAATCTCCCGCACACGTTAATCTCCCGCGCACAGTAATCTCCTGCACACAGTAATGTCCATCACACAGTAATCTCCCGCGCACAGTAATCTCCCACACACGGTAATCTCCCACGCACAGTAATCTTCCACACACAGTAATCTCCCGTGCACAGTAATCTCCCGTGCACAGTAATTTCCCGTGCACAGTAATCTCCCACACACAGTAATCTCGCGCGCACGGTAATCTCCCACACACGGCAATCTCCCAAAAACAGTAATCTCCCGCGCATGGCAGTCTCCGACACACTGTAATCTCCCGCGCACAGTAATCTCCCGCACACGTGAATCTCCCGGGCACAGTAATCTCCCGCACACAGGAATGTCCGGCACACAGTAATCTCCCACGCACACGGTACTCTCCCGCGCACGGTAATTTCCCACCCACAGTAATCTCCCGCGCATGGTAATCTCCCATGCACAGTAATCTCCAGTGCACAGTAATCTCCCGCACACGGTAATCTCCCACACACTGTAATGTCCCGCGCATAGTAATCTCCCACACACAGTAATGTCCCATGCACAGTAATCTTCCATGCACAGTAATCTCCCCCAAACAATAATCCCCCGAGCACTGTAATCTCCCACACACTGTAATCTCCCGCGCACAGTAATCTCCCATGCACAATAATCTCCCGCACACGGTAATCTCCCGCGCACAGTAATCTCCTGCACACAGTAATCTCCCACACATGGTAATCTCCCACACACAGTAATCTCCCACACACAGTAATCTCCCACACACGGTAATCTCCCACACACGGTAATCTCCCGCGCACAGTAATCTCGCACACACAGTAATCTCCCACACACGGTAATCTCCCACATACGGCAATCTCCCACACACGGTAATCTCCCACACATGGTAATCTCCCGCGCACAGTAATCTCCCATGCACAATAATCTCCCGCACACGGTAATCTCCCGCGCACAGTAATCTCCCACACACAGTAATCTCCCACACATGGTAATCTCCCGCGCACAGTAATCTCCCACACACGGTAATCTCCCACACACAGTAATCTCCCACACACGGTAATCTCCCACACACAGTAATCTCCCACGCACAGTAATCTCCCACGCACAGTAATCTCCCACACACAGTAATCTCCCACACACGGTAATCTCCCACATACGGCAATCTCCCACACACGGTAATCTCCCGCACATGGCAATCTCCAACAAACTGTAATCTGCCGCGCACAGTAATCTCCCACACACGGTAGTCTCCCGCACAGGGTAATCTCCCACGCACAGTAATCTCCCGCACAAAGTAATGTCCGGCACACAGTAATGTCCCGCACATGGCAATCTCCCATGCACGGTAATTTCCCACGCACAGTAATCTCCCGCACACGGTAATCTCCCGTGCACAATAATGTCCCACACACAGTAATCTCCTGCGCAAAGTAATCTCCCGTGCACAGTAATCTCCCACACACAGTAATCTCCCACACACAGTAATCTCCCACGCACAGTAATCTGCCACGCACAGTAATCTCCCATGCACAGTAATCTCCCGTGCACAATAATCTCCCGTGCACAGTAATCTCCCACACCCGGTAATTTCCCACACACAGTAATCTCCCACACACCATAATCCCCCGTGCACAGTAATCTCCCACACACAGTAATCTCCCGCGCACAGTAATCTCCCACACATGGTAATCTCCCGCGCACAGTAATCTCCCACGTATGGTAATCTCCCGTGCCCGGTAATTTGCCACGCACAGTAATCTCCCACGCACAGTAATTTCCCACGCACAGTAATCTCCCAAGCACAGTAATCTCCCGCGCCCATAATCTCCAGTTCACGGCTATCTACCACACCCAGTAATTTCCCACGCGCACTAATCTCCCGTGCACAGCAATCTCCCGTGCACAGTAAAATCCCACACCCGGTAATTTCCCACACACACTAATCTCGCACACACCTTAATCCCCCGTGCACAGTAATCTCCCACACACAGTAATATCCCGCGCACAGTAATCTCCCGTGCACAGTAATCTCCCAAGTATGGTAATCTCCCGCGCACGGTAATTTGCCACACACAGTAATCCCCCGTGCACAGTAATCTCCCGCACACAGAAATCTCCCGCGCACAGTAATCTCCCACGCACAGTAATCTCCCGCACACGTTAATCTCCCGCGCACAGTAATCTCCTGCACACAGTAATGTCCATCACACGGTAATCTCCCACATACGGCAATCTCCCACACACGGTAATCTCCCACACATGGTAATCTCCCGCGCACAGTAATCTCCCATGCACAATAATCTCCCGCACACGGTAATCTCCTGCGCACAGTAATCTCCCACACACAGTAATCTCCCACACATGGTAATCTCCCGCGCACAGTAATCTCCCACACACGGTAATCTCCCACACACAGTAATCTCCCACACACGGTAATCTCCCACACACAGTAATCTCCCACGCACAGTAATCTCCCACGCACAGTAATCTCCCACACACAGTAATCTCCCACACACGGTAATCTCCCACATACGGCAATCTCCCACACACGGTAATCTCCCGCACATGGCAATCTCCAACAAACTGTAATCTCCCGCGCACAGTAATCTCCCACACACGGTAGTCTCCCGCACAGGGTAATCTCCCACGCACAGTAATCTCCCGCACAAAGTAATGTCCGGCACACAGTAATGTCCCGCACATGGCAATCTCCCACGCACGGTAATTTCCCACGCACAGTAATCTCCCGCACACGGTAATCTCCCGTGCACAATAATGTCCCACACACAGTAATCTCCTGCGCAAAGTAATCTCCCGTGCACAGTAATCTCCCACACACAGTAATCTCCCACGCACAGTAATCTCCCACGCACAGTAATCTCCCATGCACAGTAATCTCCCGTGCACAGTAATCTCCCGTGCACAGTAATCTCCCACACCCGGTAATTTCCCACACACAGTAATCTCCCACACACCATAATCCCCCGTGCACAGTAATCTCCCACACACAGTAATCTCCCGCGCACAGTAATCTCCCACACATGGTAATCTCCCACGCACAGTAATCTCCCACGTATGGTAATCTCCCGTGCCCGGTAATTTGCCACGCACAGTAATCTCCCACGCACAGTAATTTCCCACGCACAGTAATCTCCCAAGCACAGTAATCTCCCGCGCCCATAATCTCCAGTTCACGGCTATCTACCACACCCAGTAATTTCCCGCGCGCACTAATCTCCCGTGCACAGCAATCTCCCGTGCACAGTAAAATCCCACACCCGGTAATTTCCCACACACACTAATCTCGCACACACCGTAATCCCCCGTGCACAGTAATCTCCCACACACAGTAATATCCCGCGCACAGTAATCTCCCGTGCACAGTAATCTCCCAAGTATGGTAATCTCCCGCGCACGGTAATTTGCCACACACAGTAATCCCCCGTGCACAGTAATCTCCCGCACACAGAAATCTCCCACGCACAGTAATCTCCCACGCACAGTAATCTCCCGCACACGTTAATCTCCCGCGCACAGTAATCTCCTGCACACAGTAATGTCCATCACACAGTAATCTCCCGCGCACAGTAATCTCCCACACACGGTAATTTCCCACGCACAGTAATCTCCCGCGCACAGTAACCTCCCATGCACAGTAATCTCCCGTGCACAGTAATCTCCCGTGCACAGTAATTTCCCGTGCACAGTAATCTCCCACACACAGTAATCTCGCGCGCACGGTACTCTCCCACACACGGCAATCTCCCAAAAACAGTAATCTCCCGCGCATGGCAGTCTCCGACACACTGTAATCTCCCGCGCACAGTAATCTCCCGCACACGTGAATCTCCCAGGCACAGTAATCTCCCGCACACAGGAATGTCCGGCACACAGTAATCTCCCACGCACACGGCACTCTCCCGCGCACGGTAATTTCCCACCCACAGTAATCTCCCATGCATGGTAATCCCCCATGCACGGTAATCTCCCATGCACTGTACTCTCCCACACACAGTAATTTCCCACGCACAGTAATCTCCCACACACAGTAATTTCCCATGCACAGTAATCTCCTGCACACGATAATCTCACGTGCACAGTAATCTCCCACACACAGTAATCTCCCGCGAACAGTAATCTCCCACACATGGTAATCTCCCGCGCACAGTAATCTTCCACAAACAGTAATCTCCCGTGCACAGTAATCTCCCACACACAGTAATCTCGCGCGCACGGTAATCTCCCACACACGGCAATCTCCCACACACAGTAATCTCCCACGCATGGCAGTCTCCGACACACTGTAATCTCCCGCGCACAGTAATCTCCCGCACACAGTAATCTCCCGCGCACAGTAATCTCCCACGCACAGGAATGTCCGGCACACAGTAATCTCCCACGCACACGGCACTCTCCCGCGCACGGTAATTTCCCACGCACAGTAATCTCCCGCGCACAGTAACCTCCCATGCACAGTAATCTCCCGTGCACAGTAATCTCCCGTGCACAGTAATCTCCCACACCCGGTAATTTCCCACACACAGTAATCTCCCACACACCATAATCCACCGTGCACAGTAATCTCCCACACACAGTAATCTCCCGCGCACAGTAATCTCCCGCGCACAGTAATCTCCCGCGCACAGTAATCTCCCACGTATGGTAATCTCCCGTGCCCGGTAATTTGCCACGCACAGTAATCTCCCACGCACAGTAATTTCCCACGCACAGTAATCTCCCACGCACAGTAAACTCCTGCGCACAGTAATCTCCCACGTACGGTAATCTCCCGTGCACGGTAATTTGCCACGCACAGTAATCTCTCACGCACAGTAATTTCCCTTGCACAGTAATCTCCCATGCACAGTAATCTCCCGCGCCCATAATCTCCCATTCACGGCAATCTACCACACCCAGTAATCTCCCGCGCACACTAATCTCCCATGCACAGTAATCTCCCGCACACGGTAATCTCCCATGCACGGTAATCTCCCGCGCACGGTAATCTCCCATGCACAGTAATCTCCAGTGCACAGTAATCTCCCGCACACGGTAATCTCCCACACACTGTAATGTCCCGCGCATAGTAATCTCCCACACACAGTAATGTCCCGTGCACAGTAATCTTCCATGCACAGTAATCTCCCCCACACAATAATCCCCCGAGCACAGTAATCTCCCACACACTGTAATCTCCCGCGCACAGTAATCTCCCATGCACAATAATCTCCCGCACACGGTAATCTCCCACACACAGTAATCTCCCACACACAGTAATCTCCCACACATGGTAATCTCCCACACACGGTAATCTCCCGCGCACAGTAATCTCCCACACACAGTAATCTCCCACACACGGTAATCTCCCACATACGGCAATCTCCCACACACGGTAATCTCCCACACATGGTAATCTCCCGCGCAGAGTAATCTCCCATGCACAATAATCTCCCACACACGGTTATCTCCCGCGCACAGTAATCTCCCGCACACAGTAATCTCCCACACATGGTAATCTCCCGCGCACAGTGATCTCCCACACACGGTAATCTCCCACACACAGTAATCTCCCACACACAGTAATCTCCCACACACGGTAATCTCCCACATACGGCAATCTCCCACACACGGTAATCTCCCGCACATGGCAATCTCCAACAAACTGTAATCTCCCGCGCACAGTAATCTCCCACACACGGTAGTCTCCCGCACAGCGTAATCTCCCACGCACAGTAATCTCCCGCACACAGTAATGTCCGGCACACAGTAATGTCCCGCACATGGCAATCTCCCACGCACGGTAATTTCCCACGCACAGTAATCTCCCGCACACGGTAATCTCCCGTGCACAATAATGTCCCACACACAGTAATCTCCTGCGCAAAGTAATCTCCCGTGCACAGTAATCTCCCACACACAGTAATCTCCCACGCACAGTAATCTCCCATGCACATTAATCTCCCGTGCACAGTAATCTCCCGTGCACAGTAATCTCCCACACCCGGTAATTTCCCACACACAGTAATCTCCCACACACCATAATCCCCCGTGCACAGTAATCTCCCACACACAGTAATCTCCCGCGCACAGTAATCTTCCACACGCAGTAATCTCCCGCGCACAGTAATCTCCCACGTATGGTAATCTCCCGTGCCCGGTAATTTGCCACGCACAGTAATCTCCCACGCACAGTAATTTCCCACGCACAGTAATCTCCCAAGCACAGTAATCTCCCGTGCCCATAATCTCCCGTTCATGGCAATCTACCACACCCAGTAATGTCCCGCGCGCACTAATCTCCCGTGCGCAGCAATCTCCCGTGCACAGTAAAATCCCACACCCGGTAATTTCCCACACACACTAATCTCGCACACACCGTAATCCCCCGTGCACAGTAATCTCCCACACACAGTAATATCCCGCGCACAGTAATCTCCCGTGCACAGTAATCTCCCAAGTATGGTAATCTCCCGCGCACGGTAATTTGCCACACACAGTAATCCCCCGTGCACAGTAATCTCCCGCACACAGTAATCTCCCGCGCACAGTAATCTCCCACGCACAGTAATCTCTCATGAACAGTAATCTCCCACACGCAGAAATCTCCCGCGGACAGTAATCTGCCTGGCACAGTAATCTCCCACGCATGCCAAAATCCAAAGCACAGTAATCATCTGCACACGGTAATCTACCATGCACAGTAATCTCCCACACAGGTAATCTCCCGCGCACAGTAATCTCCCACACACAGTAATCTCCCACACACGGTAATCTCCCACAGACAGTAATCTCCCACGCACACTAATCTCCCACACACAGTTATATCGCACGCACGGTAATCTCCCACACATGGCAGTCTCCCACAAACAGTAATCTCCCGCGCATGGCAATCTCCGACACACTGTAATCTCCCGCGCACAGTAATCTCCCGCACACGTTAATCTCCCGCGCACAGTAATCTCCTGCATACAGTAATGTCCAGCACACAGTAATCTCCCGCAAACAGCAATCTCCCGCGCACGGTAATTTCCCACCCACAGTAATCTTCAACACACAGTAATCCCCCATGCACAGTAAACTCCCACGCACGGTACTCTCCCACACACAGTAATCTCCCACGCACAGTAATCTTCCACACACAGTAATCTCCACTGCACGGTAATCTCCCACACACGGCAATCTCCCAAAAACAGTAATCTCCCGCGCATGGCAGTCTCCGACACACTGTAATCTCCCACGCACAGTAATCTCCCGCACACGTTAATCTCCAGCGCACAGTAATCTCCCGCAAACAGGAATGTCCGGCACACAGTAATCTCCCACGCACACGGCACTCTCCCGCGCACGGTAATTTCCCACCCACAGTAATCTCCCGCGCATGGTAATCCCCCATGCACAGTAATCTCCCACGCACGGTACTCTCCCACACAGAGTAATCTCCCACGCACAGTAATCTTCCACACACAGTAATCTCCCCTGCACAGTAATCTCCCACACAAAGTAATTTCCCATGCACAGTAATCTCCTGCACACGGTAATCTCACGTGCACAGTAATCTCCCACACACAGTAATCTCCCACACACGGTAATCTCCCACGCACAGTAATCTTCCACACACAATAATCTCCCCTGCACAGTAATCTCCCACACACAGTAATTTCCCATGCACAGTAATCTCCTGCACACGGTAATCTCACATGCACAGTAATCTCCCACACACAGTAATCTCCCGCGCACAGTAATCTCCCACACATGGTAATCTCCCGCGCACAGTAATCTTCCACACACAGTAATCTCCCGTGCACAGTAATCTCCCGTGCACAGTAATTTCCCGTGCACAGTAATCTCCCACACACAGTAATCTCGCGCGCACGGTAATCTACCACACACGGCAATCTCCCACACACAGTAATCTCCCGCGCATGGCAGTCTCCGACACACTGTAATCTCCCGCGCACAGTAATCTCCCGCACACGGTAATCTCCCGCGCACAGTAATCTCCCACGCACAGGAATGTCCGGCACACAGTAATCTCCCACGCACAGGGCACTGTCCCGCGCACGGTAAATTCCCACGCACAGTAATCTCCCACGCACAGTAATCTCCCATGCACAGTAATCTCCCGTGCACAGTAATCTCCCGTGCACAGTAATCTCCCACACCCGGTAATTTCCCACACACTGTAATCTCCCACACACCATAATCCCCCGTGCACAGTAATCTCCCGCGCACAGTAATCTCCCGCGCACAGTAATCTCCCGCGCACAGTAATCTCCCGCGCACAGTAATCTCCCACGTATGGTAATCTCCCGTGCCCGGTAATTTGCCACGCACAGTAATCTCCCACGCACAGTAATTTCCCACGCACAGTAATCTCCCACGCACAGTAATCTCCCGCGCCCATAATCTCCCGTTCATGGCAATCTACCACACCCAGTAATCTCCCGCGCGCACTAATCTCCCGTGCACAGTAATCTCCCGTGAACAGTAATATCCCACACCCGGTAATTTCCCACACACACTAATCTCGCACAACACCGTAATCCCCTGTGCACGGTAATCTCCCACACACAGTAATATCCCGCGCACAGTAATCTCCCGTGCACAGTAATCTCCCAAGTATGGTTATCTCCCACGCACGGTAATTTGCCACACACAGTAATCCCCCGTGCACAGTAATCTCCCGCACACAGTAATCTCCCGCGCACAGTAATCTCCCGCGCACAGTAATCTCTCATGAACAGTAATCTCCCGCACGCAGAAATCTCCCACGGACAGTAATCTGCCTGGCACAGTAATCTCCCGCGCATGCCAAAATCCCAAGCACAGTAATCATCTGCACACGGTAATCTACCATGCACAGTAATCTCCCACACAGGTAATCTCCCGTGCACAGTAATCTCCCACACACAGGAATCTCCCACACACGGTAATCTCCCACAGACAGTAATCTCCCGCGCACACTAATCTCCCACACACAGTTATATCGCACGCACGGTAATCTCCCACACATGGCAGTCTCCCACAAACAGTAATCTCCCGCGCATGGCAATCTCCGACACACTGTAATCTCCCGCGCACAGTAATCTCCCGCACACGTTAATCTCCCGCGCACAGTAATCTCCTGCACACAGTAATGTCCAGCACACAGTAATCTCCCGCAAACAGCAATCTCCCACGCATGGTAATTTCCCACCCATAGTAATCTTCCACACACAGTAATCCCCCATGCACAGTAATCTCCCACGCACGGTACTCTCCCACACACAGTAATCTCCCACGCACAGTAATCTTCCACACACAGTAATCTCCCCTGCACAGTAATCTCCCACACACGGTAATTTCCCATGCACAGTAATCTCCTGCACACGGCAATCTCACGTGCACAGTAATGTCCCACACACAGTAATCTCCCACGCACAGTAATCTCCCACACACGGTAATCTCCCACGCACAGTAATCTTCCACACACAGTAATCTCCCACACACAGTAATCTTCCACACACAGTAATCTCCCCTGCACAGTAATCTCCCACACGCGGTAATTTCCCATGCACAGTAATCTCCTACACACGGTAATCTTACGTGCACAGTAATCTCACACACACAGTAATCTCCCACGCACAGTAATCTCCCACACACGGTAATCTCCCACGCACAGTAATCTTCCACACACAGTAATCTCCCACACACAGTAATCTCCCATGAACAGTAATCTCCCATTCACAGTAATCCCCCGTGCACAGTAATCTCCCGTACACAGTAATCTCCCGAGCACAGTAATCTCTCATGAACAGTAATCTCCCGCACGCAGTAATCTCCCACGCACGGTACTCTCCCAAACACAGTAATCTCCCACGCACAGTAATCTTCCACACACAGTAATCTCCCCTGCACAGTAATCTCCCACACACGGTAATTTCCCATGCACAGTAATCTCCTGCACACGGTAATCTCACGTGCACAGTAATCTCCCACACACAGTAATCTCCCACGCACAGTAATCTCCCACACACGGTAATCTCCCACGCACAGTAATCTTCCACACATAGTAATCTCCCACACACATTAATCTCCCATGAACAGTAATCTCCCATTCACAGTAATCTCCCATGCACAGTAATCTCCCGTGCACAGTAATCTCCCGTGCACAATAATCTCCCACACCCGGTAATTTCCCACACACAGTAATCTCCCACACACCATAATCCCCCGTGCACAGTAATCTCCCACACACAGTAATCTCCCGCGCACAGTAATCTCCCGCGCACAGTAATCTCCCACATATGGTAATCTCCCGTGCCCGGTAATTTGCCACGCACAGTAATCTCCCACGCACAGTAATTTCCCACGCACAGTAATCTCCTACGCACAGAAATCTCCTGCGCACAGTAATCTCCCACGTACGGTAATCTCCCGTGCACGGTAATTTGCCACGCACAGTAATCTCCCACGCACAGTAATTTCCCTTGCACAGTAATCTCCCATGCACAGTAATCTCCCGCGCCCATAATCTCCCATTCATGGCAATCTACCACACCCAGTAATCTCCCGCGCACACTAATCTCCCATGCACAGTAATCTCCCGCACACGGTAATCTCCCATGCACGGTAATCTCCCGCGCACGGTAATCTCCCATGCACAGTAATCTCCAGTGCACAGTAATCTCCCGCACACGGTAATCTCCCACACACTGTAATGTCCCGCGCATAGTAATCTCCCACACACAGTAATGTCCCGTGCACAGTAATCTCCCATGCACAGTAATCTCCCACACACAATAATCCCCCAAGCACAGTAATCTCCCACACACTGTAATCTCCCGCGCACAGTAATCTCCCATGCACAATAATCTCCCACACATGGTAATCTCCCACACACAGTAATCTCCCACACACAGTAATCTCCCACACACGGTAATCTCCCACACACAGTAATCTACCGCGCACAGTAATCTCCCACACACAGTAATCTCCCACACACGGTAATCTCCCACATACGGCAATCTTCCACACACGGTAATCTCCCACACACGGTAATCTCCCGCACACAGTAATCTCCCATGCACAATAATCTCCCGCACACGGTAATCTCCCGCGCACAGTAATCTCCCACACACAGTAATCTCCCACACATGGTAATCTCCCGCGCACAGTAATCTCCCACACACGGTAATCTCCCACACACAGTAATCTCCCACACCCGGTAATTTCAAAAACACAGTAATCTCCCACACACCATAATCCCCCGTGCACAGTAATCTCCCACACACAGTAATCTCCCGCGCACAGTAATCTCCCGCGCACAGTAATCTCCCGCGCACAGTAATCTCCCACGTATGGGAATCTCCCGTGCCCGGTAATTTGCCACGCACAGTAATCTCCCACGCACAGTAATTTCCCACGCACAGTAATCTCCCATGCACAGTAATCTCCTGCGCACAGTAATCTCCCACGTACGGTAATCTCCCGTGCACGGTAATTTGCCACGCACAGTAATCTCCCACGCACAGTAATTTCCCTTGCACAGTAATCTCCCATGCACAGTAATCTCCTGCACCCATAATCTCCCATTCACGGCAATCTACCACACCCAGTAATCTCCCGCGCACACTAATCTCCCATGCACAGTAATCTCCCGCACACGGTAATCTCCCATGCACGGTAATCTCCCGCGCACGGTAATCTCCCATGCACAGTAATCTCCAGTGCACAGTAATCTCCCGCACATGGTAATCTCCCACAAACTGTAATGTCCCGCGCATAGTAATCTCCCACACACAGTAATGTCCCGTGCACAGTAATCTACCATGCACAGTAATCTCCCACACACAATAATCCCCCGAGCACAGTAATCTCCCACACACTGTAATCTCCCGCGCACGGTAATCTCCCATGCACAATAATCTCCCGCACACGGTAATCTCCCGCGCACAGTAATCTCCTGCACACAGTAATCTCCCACACATGGTAATCTCCCACACACAGTAATCTCCCACACACAGTAATCTCCCACAGACGGTAATCACCCACACACAGTAATCTCCCGTGCACAGTAATCTCCCACACACAGTAATCTCCCACACACGGTAATCTCCCACACACAGTAATCTCCCGCGCACAGTAATCTCCCTTGCACAATAATCTCCCGCGCACAGTAATCTCCCACACACAGTAATCTCCCACACATGGTAATCTCCCACGCACAGTAATCTCCCACACACGGTAATCTCCCACGCACAGTAAACTCCTGCGCACAGTAATCTCCCACGTACGGTAATCTCCCGTGCACGGTAATTTGCCACGCACAGTAATCTCCCACGCACAGTAATTTCCCTTGCACAGTAATCTCCCATGCACAGTAATCTCCCGCGCCCATAATCTCCCATTCATGGCAATCTACCACACCCAGTAATCTCCCGCGCACACTAATCTCCCATGCACAGTAATCTCCCGCACACGGTAATCTCCCATGCACGGTAATCTCCCGCGCACGGTAATCTCCCATGCACAGTAATCTCCAGTGCACAGTAATCTCCCGCACACGGTAATCTCCCACACACTGTAATGTCCCGCGCATAGTAATCTCCCACACACAGTAATGTCCCGTGCACAGTAATCTCCCATGCACAGTAATCTCCCACACACAATAATCCCCCAAGCACAGTAATCTCCCACACACTGTAATCTCCCGCGCACAGTAATCTCCCATGCACAATAATCTCCCACACATGGTAATCTCCCACACACAGTAATCTCCCACACACAGTAATCTCCCACACACGGTAATCTCCCACACACAGTAATCTACCGCGCACAGTAATCTCCCACACACAGTAATCTCCCACACACGGTAATCTCCCACATACGGCAATCTTCCACACACGGTAATCTCCCACACACGGTAATCTCCCGCGCACAGTAATCTCCCATGCACAATAATCTCCCGCACACGGTAATCTCCCGCGCACAGTAATCTCCCACACACAGTAATCTCCCACACATGGTAATCTCCCGCGCACAGTAATCTCCCACACACGGTAATCTCCCACACACAGTAATCTCCCACACCCGGTAATTTCAAAAACACAGTAATCTCCCACACACCATAATCCCCCGTGCACAGTAATCTCCCACACACAGTAATCTCCCGCGCACAGTAATCTCCCGCGCACAGTAATCTCCCGCGCACAGTAATCTCCCACGTATGGGAATCTCCCGTGCCCGGTAATTTGCCACGCACAGTAATCTCCCACGCACAGTAATTTCCCACGCACAGTAATCTCCCACGCACAGTAATCTCCTGCGCACAGTAATCTCCCACGTACGGTAATCTCCCGTGCACGGTAATTTGCCACGCACAGTAATCTCCCACGCACAGTAATTTCCCTTGCACAGTAATCTCCCATGCACAGTAATCTCCCGCACCCATAATCTCCCATTCACGGCAATCTACCACACCCAGTAATCTCCCGCGCACAATAATCTCCCATGCACAGTAATCTCCCGCACACGGTAATCTCCCATGCACGGTAATCTCCCGCGCACGGTAATCTCCCATGCACAGTAATCTCCAGTGCACAGTAATCTCCCGCACATGGTAATCTCCCACAAACTGTAATGTCCCGCGCATAGTAATCTCCCACACACAGTAATGTCCCGTGCACAGTAATCTACCATGCACAGTAATCTCCCACACACAATAATCCCCCGAGCACAGTAATCTCCCACACACTGTAATCTCCCGCGCACGGTAATCTCCCATGCACAATAATCTCCCGCACACGGTAATCTCCCGCGCACAGTAATCTCCTGCACACAGTAATCTCCCACACATGGTAATCTCCCACACACAGTAATCTCCCACACACAGTAATCTCCCACACACGGTAATCACCCACACACAGTAATCTCCCGCGCACAGTAATCTCCCACACACAGTAATCTCCCACACACGGTAATCTCCCACACACGGTAATCTCCCGCGCACAGTAATCTCCCTTGCACAATAATCTCCCGCGCACAGTA
This sequence comes from Carcharodon carcharias, assembly GCF_017639515.1. Lineage (NCBI taxonomy): Eukaryota > Metazoa > Chordata > Chondrichthyes > Lamniformes > Lamnidae > Carcharodon > Carcharodon carcharias. Next base: position 93,908,001 of record NC_054481.1, read on the forward strand.
ATCTCCCACACACAGTAATCTCCCACACATGGTAATCTCCCACGCACAGTAATCTCCCACACACGGTAATCTCCCACACACAGTAATCTCCCACACACGGTAATCTCCCACACACAGTAATCTCCCGCGCACAGTAATCTCCCACACACAGTAATCTCCCACACACGGTAATCTCCCACATACGGCAATCTCCCACACACGGTAATCTCCCGCACATGGCAATCTCCAAAAAACTGTAATCTCCCGCGCACAGTAATCTCCCACACACGGTAGTCTCCCGCACAGGGTAATCTCCCACGCACAGTAATCTCCCGCACACAGTAATGTCCGGCACACAGTAATGTCCCGCACATGGCAATCTCCCACGCACGGTAATTTCCCACGCACAGTAATCTCCCGCACACGGCAATCTCCCATGCACAATAATGTCCCACACACAGTAATCTCCCGTGCACAGTAATCTCCCGTGCACAGTAATCTCCCACACACAGTAATCTCCCACGCACAGTAATCTCCCACGCACAGTAATCTCCTGTGCACAGTAATCTCCCACGTACGGTAATCTCCCGTGCACGGTAATTTGCCACGCACAGTAATCTCCCACGCACAGTAATTTCCCTTGCACAGTAATCTCCCATGCACAGTAATCTCCCGCGCCCATAATCTCCCATTCACGGCAATCTACCACACCCAGTAATCTCCCGCGCACACTAATCTCCCATGCACAGTAATCTCCCGCACACGGTAATCTCCCATGCACGGTAATCTCCCGCGCACGGTAATCTCCCATGCACAGTAATCTCCAGTGCACAGTAATCTCCCGCACACGGTAATCTCCCACACACTGTAATGTCCCGCGCATAGTAATCTCCCACACACAGTAATGTCCCGTGCACAGTAATCTCCCATGCACAGTAATCTCCGCCACACAATAATCCCCCGAGCACAGTAATCTCCCACACAATGTAATCTCCCGCGCACAGTAATCTCCCATGCACAATAATCTCCCGCACACGGTAATCTCCCGCGCACAGTAATCTCCTGCACACAGTAATCTCCCACACATGGTAATCTCCCACACACAGTAATCTCCCACACACAGTAATCTCCCACACACGGTAATCTCCCACACACAGTAATCTACCGCGCACAGTAATCTCCCACACACAGTAATCTCCCACACACGGTAATCTCCCACATACGGCAATCTTCCACACACGGTAATCTCCCACACACGGTAATCTCCTGCGCACAGTAATCTCCCACGCACAGGAATGTCCGGCACACAGTAATCTCCCACGCACACGGCACTCTCCCGCGCACGGTAATTTCCCACGCACAGTAATCTCCCGCGCACAGTAACCTCCCATGCACAGTAATCTCCCGTGCACAGTAATCTCCCGTGCACAGTAATCTCCCACACCCGGTAATTTCCCACACACAGTAATCTCCCACACACCATAATCCACCGTGCACAGTAATCTCCCACACACAGTAATCTCCCGCGCACAGTAATCTCCCGCGCACAGTAATCTCCCGCGCACAGTAATCTCCCACGTATGGTAATCTCCCGTGCCCGGTAATTTGCCACGCACAGTAATCTCCCACGCACAGTAATTTCCCACGCACAGTAATCTCCCACGCACAGTAAACTCCTGCGCACAGTAATCTCGCACGTACGGTAATCTCCCGTGCACGGTAATTTGCCACGCACAGTAATCTCTCACGCACAGTAATTTCCCTTGCACAGTAATCTCCCATGCACAGTAATCTCCCGCGCCCATAATCTCCCATTCACGGCAATCTACCACACCCAGTAATCTCCCGCGCACACTAATCTCCCATGCACAGTAATCTCCCGCACACGGTAATCTCCCATGCACGGTAATCTCCCGCGCACGGTAATCTCCCATGCACAGTAATCTCCAGTGCACAGTAATCTCCCGCACACGGTAATCTCCCACACACTGTAATGTCCCGCGCATAGTAATCTCCCACACACAGTAATGTCCCGTGCACAGTAATCTTCCATGCACAGTAATCTCCCCCACACAATAATCCCCCGAGCACAGTAATCTCCCACACACTGTAATCTCCCGCGCACAGTAATCTCCCATGCACAATAATCTCCCGCACACGGTAATCTCCCACACACAGTAATCTCCCACACACAGTAATCTCCCACACATGGTAATCTCCCACACACGGTAATCTCCCGCGCACAGTAATCTCCCACACACAGTAATCTCCCACACACGGTAATCTCCCACATACGGCAATCTCCCACACACGGTAATCTCCCACACATGGTAATCTCCCGCGCACAGTAATCTCCCATGCACAATAATCTCCCACACACGGTTATCTCCCGCGCACAGTAATCTCCCGCACACAGTAATCTCCCACACATGGTAATCTCCCGCGCACAGTGATCTCCCACACACGGTAATCTCCCACACACAGTAATCTCCCACACACAGTAATCTCCCACACACGGTAATCTCCCACATACGGCAATCTCCCACACACGGTAATCTCCCGCACATGGCAATCTCCAACAAACTGTAATCTCCCGCGCACAGTAATCTCCCACACACGGTAGTCTCCCGCACAGGGTAATCTCCCACGCACAGTAATCTCCCGCACACAGTAATGTCCGGCACACAGTAATGTCCCGCACATGGCAATCTCCCACGCACGGTAATTTCCCACGCACAGTAATCTCCCGCACACGGTAATCTCCCGTGCACAATAATGTCCCACACACAGTAATCTCCTGCGCAAAGTAATCTCCCGTGCACAGTAATCTCCCACACACAGTAATCTCCCACGCACAGTAATCTCCCATGCACATTAATCTCCCGTGCACAGTAATCTCCCGTGCACAGTAATCTCCCACACCCGGTAATTTCCCACACACAGTAATCTCCCACACACCATAATCCCCCGTGCACAGTAATCTCCCACACACAGTAATCTCCCGCGCACAGTAATCTTCCACACGCAGTAATCTCCCGCGCACAGTAATCTCCCACGTATGGTAATCTCCCGTGCCCGGTAATTTGCCACGCACAGTAATCTCCCACGCACAGTAATTTCCCACGCACAGTAATCTCCCAAGCACAGTAATCTCCCGTGCCCATAATCTCCCGTTCATGGCAATCTACCACACCCAGTAATGTCCCGCGCGCACTAATCTCCCGTGCGCAGCAATCTCCCGTGCACAGTAAAATCCCACACCCGGTAATTTCCCACACACACTAATCTCGCACACACCGTAATCCCCCGTGCACAGTAATCTCCCACACACAGTAATATCCCGCGCACAGTAATCTCCCGTGCACAGTAATCTCCCAAGTATGGTAATCTCCCGCGCACGGTAATTTGCCACACACAGTAATCCCCCGTGCACAGTAATCTCCCGCACACAGTAATCTCCCGCGCACAGTAATCTCCCACGCACAGTAATCTCTCATGAACAGTAATCTCCCACACGCAGAAATCTCCCGCGGACAGTAATCTGCCTGGCACAGTAATCTCCCACGCATGCCAAAATCCAAAGCACAGTAATCATCTGCACACGGTAATCTACCATGCACAGTAATCTCCCACACAGGTAATCTCCCGCGCACAGTAATCTCCCACACACAGTAATCTCCCACACACGGTAATCTCCCACAGACAGTAATCTCCCACGCACACTAATCTCCCACACACAGTTATATCGCACGCACGGTAATCTCCCACACATGGCAGTCTCCCACAAACAGTAATCTCCCGCGCATGGCAATCTCCGACACACTGTAATCTCCCGCGCACAGTAATCTCCCGCACACGTTAATCTCCCGCGCACAGTAATCTCCTGCATACAGTAATGTCCAGCACACAGTAATCTCCCGCAAACAGCAATCTCCCGCGCACGGTAATTTCCCACCCACAGTAATCTTCAACACACAGTAATCCCCCATGCACAGTAAACTCCCACGCACGGTACTCTCCCACACACAGTAATCTCCCACGCACAGTAATCTTCCACACACAGTAATCTCCACTGCACGGTAATCTCCCACACACGGAAATCTCCCAAAAACAGTAATCTCCAGCGCAAGGCAGTCTCCGACACACTGTAATCTCCCACGCACAGTAATCTCCCGCACACGTTAATCTCCAGCGCACAGTAATCTCCCGCAAACAGGAATGTCCGGCACACAGTAATCTCCCACGCACACGGCACTCTCCCGCGCACGGTAATTTCCCACCCACAGTAATCTCCCGCGCATGGTAATCCCCCATGCACAGTAATCTCCCACGCACGGTACTCTCCCACACAGAGTAATCTCCCACGCACAGTAATCTTCCACACACAGTAATCTCCCCTGCACAGTAATCTCCCACACAAAGTAATTTCCCATGCACAGTAATCTCCTGCACACGGTAATCTCACGTGCACAGTAATCTCCCACACACAGTAATCTCCCACACACGGTAATCTCCCACGCACAGTAATCTTCCACACACAGTAATTTCCCATGCACAGTAATCTCCTGCACACGGTAATCTCACATGCACAGTAATCTCCCACACACAGTAATCTCCCGCGCACAGTAATCTCCCACACATGGTAATCTCCCGCGCACAGTAATCTTCCACACACAGTAATCTCCCGTGCACAGTAATCTCCCGTGCACAGTAATTTCCCGTGCACAGTAATCTCCCACACACAGTAATCTCGCGCGCACGGTAATCTACCACACACGGCAATCTCCCACACACAGTAATCTCCCGCGCATGGCAGTCTCCGACACACTGTAATCTCCCGCGCACAGTAATCTCCCGCACACGGTAATCTCCCGCGCACAGTAATCTCCCACGCACAGGAATGTCCGGCACACAGTAATCTCCCACGCACAGGGCACTGTCCCGCGCACGGTAAATTCCCACGCACAGTAATCTCCCACGCACAGTAATCTCCCATGCACAGTAATCTCCCGTGCACAGTAATCTCCCGTGCACAGTAATCTCCCACACCCGGTAATTTCCCACACACTGTAATCTCCCACACACCATAATCCCCCGTGCACAGTAATCTCCCGCGCACAGTAATCTCCCGCGCACAGTAATCTCCCGCGCACAGTAATCTCCCGCGCACAGTAATCTCCCGCGCACAGTAATCTCCCACGTATGGTAATCTCCCGTGCCCGGTAATTTGCCACGCACAGTAATCTCCCACGCACAGTAATTTCCCACGCACAGTAATCTCCCACGCACAGTAATCTCCCGCGCCCATAATCTCCCGTTCATGGCAATCTACCACACCCAGTAATCTCCCGCGCGCACTAATCTCCCGTGCACAGTAATCTCCCGTGAACAGTAATATCCCACACCCGGTAATTTCCCACACACACTAATCTCGCACAACACCGTAATCCCCTGTGCACGGTAATCTCCCACACACAGTAATATCCCGCGCACAGTAATCTCCCGTGCACAGTAATCTCCCAAGTATGGTTATCTCCCACGCACGGTAATTTGCCACACACAGTAATCCCCCGTGCACAGTAATCTCCCGCACACAGTAATCTCCCGCACACAGTAATCTCCCGCGCACAGTAATCTCTCATGAACAGTAATCTCCCGCACGCAGAAATCTCCCACGGACAGTAATCTGCCTGGCACAGTAATCTCCCGCGCATGCCAAAATCCCAAGCACAGTAATCATCTGCACACGGTAATCTACCATGCACAGTAATCTCCCACACAGGTAATCTCCCGTGCACAGTAATCTCCCACACACAGGAATCTCCCACACACGGTAATCTCCCACAGACAGTAATCTCCCGCGCACACTAATCTCCCACACACAGTTATATCGCACGCACGGTAATCTCCCACACATGGCAGTCTCCCACAAACAGTAATCTCCCGCGCATGGCAATCTCCGACACACTGTAATCTCCCGCGCACAGTAATCTCCCGCACACGTTAATCTCCCGCGCACAGTAATCTCCTGCACACAGTAATGTCCAGCACACAGTAATCTCCCGCAAACAGCAATCTCCCACGCATGGTAATTTCCCACCCATAGTAATCTTCCACACACAGTAATCCCCCATGCACAGTAATCTCCCACGCACGGTACTCTCCCACACACAGTAATCTCCCACGCACAGTAATCTTCCACACACAGTAATCTCCCCTGCACAGTAATCTCCCACACACGGTAATTTCCCATGCACAGTAATCTCCTGCACACGGCAATCTCACGTGCACAGTAATGTCCCACACACAGTAATCTCCCACGCACAGTAATCTCCCACACACGGTAATCTCCCACGCACAGTAATCTTCCACACACAGTAATCTCCCACACACAGTAATCTTCCACACACAGTAATCTCCCCTGCACAGTAATCTCCCACACGCGGTAATTTCCCATGCACAGTAATCTCCTACACACGGTAATCTTACGTGCACAGTAATCTCACACACACAGTAATCTCCCACGCACAGTAATCTCCCACACACGGTAATCTCCCACGCACAGTAATCTTCCACACACAGTAATCTCCCACACACAGTAATCTCCCATGAACAGTAATCTCCCATTCACAGTAATCCCCCGTGCACAGTAATCTCCCGTACACAGTAATCTCCCGAGCACAGTAATCTCTCATGAACAGTAATCTCCCGCACGCAGTAATCTCCCACGCACGGTACTCTCCCAAACACAGTAATCTCCCACGCACAGTAATCTTCCACACACAGTAATCTCCCCTGCACAGTAATCTCCCACACACGGTAATTTCCCATGCACAGTAATCTCCTGCACACGGTAATCTCACGTGCACAGTAATCTCCCACACACAGTAATCTCCCACGCACAGTAATCTCCCACACACGGTAATCTCCCACGCACAGTAATCTTCCACACATAGTAATCTCCCACACACATTAATCTCCCATGAACAGTAATCTCCCATTCACAGTAATCTCCCATGCACAGTAATCTCCCGTGCACAGTAATCTCCCGTGCACAATAATCTCCCACACCCGGTAATTTCCCACACACAGTAATCTCCCACACACCATAATCCCCCGTGCACAGTAATCTCCCACACACAGTAATCTCCCGCGCACAGTAATCTCCCGCGCACAGTAATCTCCCACATATGGTAATCTCCCGTGCCCGGTAATTTGCCACGCACAGTAATCTCCCACGCACAGTAATTTCCCACGCACAGTAATCTCCTACGCACAGAAATCTCCTGCGCACAGTAATCTCCCACGTACGGTAATCTCCCGTGCACGGTAATTTGCCACGCACAGTAATCTCCCACGCACAGTAATTTCCCTTGCACAGTAATCTCCCATGCACAGTAATCTCCCGCGCCCATAATCTCCCATTCATGGCAATCTACCACACCCAGTAATCTCCCGCGCACACTAATCTCCCATGCACAGTAATCTCCCGCACACGGTAATCTCCCATGCACGGTAATCTCCCGCGCACGGTAATCTCCCATGCACAGTAATCTCCAGTGCACAGTAATCTCCCGCACACGGTAATCTCCCACACACTGTAATGTCCCGCGCATAGTAATCTCCCACACACAGTAATGTCCCGTGCACAGTAATCTCCCATGCACAGTAATCTCCCACACACAATAATCCCCCAAGCACAGTAATCTCCCACACACTGTAATCTCCCGCGCACAGTAATCTCCCATGCACAATAATCTCCCACACATGGTAATCTCCCACACACAGTAATCTCCCACACACAGTAATCTCCCACACACGGTAATCTCCCACACACAGTAATCTACCGCGCACAGTAATCTCCCACACACAGTAATCTCCCACACACGGTAATCTCCCACATACGGCAATCTTCCACACACGGTAATCTCCCACACACGGTAATCTCCCGCACACAGTAATCTCCCATGCACAATAATCTCCCGCACACGGTAATCTCCCGCGCACAGTAATCTCCCACACACAGTAATCTCCCACACATGGTAATCTCCCGCGCACAGTAATCTCCCACACACGGTAATCTCCCACACACAGTAATCTCCCACACCCGGTAATTTCAAAAACACAGTAATCTCCCACACACCATAATCCCCCGTGCACAGTAATCTCCCACACACAGTAATCTCCCGCGCACAGTAATCTCCCGCGCACAGTAATCTCCCGCGCACAGTAATCTCCCACGTATGGGAATCTCCCGTGCCCGGTAATTTGCCACGCACAGTAATCTCCCACGCACAGTAATTTCCCACGCACAGTAATCTCCCATGCACAGTAATCTCCTGCGCACAGTAATCTCCCACGTACGGTAATCTCCCGTGCACGGTAATTTGCCACGCACAGTAATCTCCCACGCACAGTAATTTCCCTTGCACAGTAATCTCCCATGCACAGTAATCTCCTGCACCCATAATCTCCCATTCACGGCAATCTACCACACCCAGTAATCTCCCGCGCACACTAATCTCCCATGCACAGTAATCTCCCGCACACGGTAATCTCCCATGCACGGTAATCTCCCGCGCACGGTAATCTCCCATGCACAGTAATCTCCAGTGCACAGTAATCTCCCGCACATGGTAATCTCCCACAAACTGTAATGTCCCGCGCATAGTAATCTCCCACACACAGTAATGTCCCGTGCACAGTAATCTACCATGCACAGTAATCTCCCACACACAATAATCCCCCGAGCACAGTAATCTCCCACACACTGTAATCTCCCGCGCACGGTAATCTCCCATGCACAATAATCTCCCGCACACGGTAATCTCCCGCGCACAGTAATCTCCTGCACACAGTAATCTCCCACACATGGTAATCTCCCACACACAGTAATCTCCCACACACAGTAATCTCCCACAGACGGTAATCACCCACACACAGTAATCTCCCGTGCACAGTAATCTCCCACACACAGTAATCTCCCACACACGGTAATCTCCCACACACAGTAATCTCCCGCGCACAGTAATCTCCCTTGCACAATAATCTCCCGCGCACAGTAATCTCCCACACACAGTAATCTCCCACACATGGTAATCTCCCACGCACAGTAATCTCCCACACACGGTAATCTCCCACGCACAGTAAACTCCTGCGCACAGTAATCTCCCACGTACGGTAATCTCCCGTGCACGGTAATTTGCCACGCACAGTAATCTCCCACGCACAGTAATTTCCCTTGCACAGTAATCTCCCATGCACAGTAATCTCCCGCGCCCATAATCTCCCATTCATGGCAATCTACCACACCCAGTAATCTCCCGCGCACACTAATCTCCCATGCACAGTAATCTCCCGCACACGGTAATCTCCCATGCACGGTAATCTCCCGCGCACGGTAATCTCCCATGCACAGTAATCTCCAGTGCACAGTAATCTCCCGCACACGGTAATCTCCCACACACTGTAATGTCCCGCGCATAGTAATCTCCCACACACAGTAATGTCCCGTGCACAGTAATCTCCCATGCACAGTAATCTCCCACACACAATAATCCCCCAAGCACAGTAATCTCCCACACACTGTAATCTCCCGCGCACAGTAATCTCCCATGCACAATAATCTCCCACACATGGTAATCTCCCACACACAGTAATCTCCCACACACAGTAATCTCCCACACACGGTAATCTCCCACACACAGTAATCTACCGCGCACAGTAATCTCCCACACACAGTAATCTCCCACACACGGTAATCTCCCACATACGGCAATCTTCCACACACGGTAATCTCCCACACACGGTAATCTCCCGCGCACAGTAATCTCCCATGCACAATAATCTCCCGCACACGGTAATCTCCCGCGCACAGTAATCTCCCACACACAGTAATCTCCCACACATGGTAATCTCCCGCGCACAGTAATCTCCCACACACGGTAATCTCCCACACACAGTAATCTCCCACACCCGGTAATTTCAAAAACACAGTAATCTCCCACACACCATAATCCCCCGTGCACAGTAATCTCCCACACACAGTAATCTCCCGCGCACAGTAATCTCCCGCGCACAGTAATCTCCCGCGCACAGTAATCTCCCACGTATGGGAATCTCCCGTGCCCGGTAATTTGCCACGCACAGTAATCTCCCACGCACAGTAATTTCCCACGCACAGTAATCTCCCACGCACAGTAATCTCCTGCGCACAGTAATCTCCCACGTACGGTAATCTCCCGTGCACGGTAATTTGCCACGCACAGTAATCTCCCACGCACAGTAATTTCCCTTGCACAGTAATCTCCCATGCACAGTAATCTCCCGCACCCATAATCTCCCATTCACGGCAATCTACCACACCCAGTAATCTCCCGCGCACAATAATCTCCCATGCACAGTAATCTCCCGCACACGGTAATCTCCCATGCACGGTAATCTCCCGCGCACGGTAATCTCCCATGCACAGTAATCTCCAGTGCACAGTAATCTCCCGCACATGGTAATCTCCCACAAACTGTAATGTCCCGCGCATAGTAATCTCCCACACACAGTAATGTCCCGTGCACAGTAATCTACCATGCACAGTAATCTCCCACACACAATAATCCCCCGAGCACAGTAATCTCCCACACACTGTAATCTCCCGCGCACGGTAATCTCCCATGCACAATAATCTCCCGCACACGGTAATCTCCCGCGCACAGTAATCTCCTGCACACAGTAATCTCCCACACATGGTAATCTCCCACACACAGTAATCTCCCACACACAGTAATCTCCCACACACGGTAATCACCCACACACAGTAATCTCCCGCGCACAGTAATCTCCCACACACAGTAATCTCCCACACACGGTAATCTCCCACACACGGTAATCTCCCGCGCACAGTAATCTCCCTTGCACAATAATCTCCCGCGCACAGTAATCTCCCACACACAGTAATCTCCCACACATGGTAATCTCCCACTCACAGTAATCTCCCACACACGGTAATCTCCCACACACAGTAATCTCCCACACACGGTAATGTCCCACACACAGTAATCTCCCGCGCACAGTAATCTCCCACACACAGTAATCTCCCACACACGGTAATCTCCCACATACGGCAATCTCCCACACACGGTAATCTCCCGCACATGGCAATCTCCAAAAAACTGTAATCTCCCGCGCACAGTAATCTCCCACACACGGTAGTCTCCCGCACAGGGTAATCTCCCACGCACAGTAATCTCCCGCACACAGTAATGTCCGGCACACAGTAATGTCCCGCACATGGCAATCTCCCACGCACGGTAATTTCCCACGCACAGTAATCTCCCGCACACGGCAATCTCCCATGCACAATAATGTCCCACACACAGTAATCTCCTGCGCACAGTAATCTCCTGCACACAGTAATCTCCCACACATGGTAATCTCCCACACACAGTAATCTCCCACACACAGTAATCTCCCACACACGGTAATCTCCCACACACAGTAATCTACCGCGCACAGTAATCTCCCACACACAGTAATCTCCCACACACGGTAATCTCCCACATACGGCAATCTTCCACACACGGTAATCTCCCACACACGGTAATCTCCCGCGCACAGTAATCTCCCATGCACAATAATCTCCCGCACACGGTAATCTCCCGCGCACAGTAATCTCCCACACACAGTAATCTCCCACACATGGTAATCTCCCGCGCACAGTAATCTCCCACACACGGTAATCTCCCACACACAGTAATCTCCCACACCCGGTAATTTCAAAAACACAGTAATCTCCCACACACCATAATCCCCCGTGCACAGTAATCACCCACACACAGTAATCTCCCGCGCACAGTAATCTCCCGCGCACAGTAATCTCCCGCGCACAGTAATCTCCCACGTATGGGAATCTCCCGTGCCCGGTAATTTGCCACGCACAGTAATCTCCCACGCACAGTAATTTCCCACGCACAGTAATCTCCCATGCACAGTAATCTCCTGCGCACAGTAATCTCCCACGTACGGTAATCTCCCGTGCACGGTAATTTGCCACGCACAGTAATCTCCCACGCACAGTAATTTCCCTTGCACAGTAATCTCCCATGCACAGTAATCTCCCGCACCCATAATCTCCCATTCACGGCAATCTACCACACCCAGTAATCTCCCGCGCACAATAATCTCCCATGCACAGTAATCTCCCGCACACGGTAATCTCCCATGCACGGTAATCTCCCGCGCACGGTAATCTCCCATGCACAGTAATCTCCAGTGCACAGTAATCTCCCGCACATGGTAATCTCCCACAAACTGTAATGTCCCGCGCATAGTAATCTCCCACACACAGTAATGTCCCGTGCACAGTAATCTACCATGCACAGTAATCTCCCACACACAATAATCCCCCGAGCACAGTAATCTCCCACACACTGTAATCTCCCGCGCACGGTAATCTCCCATGCACAATAATCTCCCGCACACGGTAATCTCCCGCGCACAGTAATCTCCCACACACAGTAATCTCCCACACATGGTAATCTCCCTCGCACAGTAATCTCCCACACACGGTAATCTCCCACACACAGTAATCTCCCACACACGGTAATCTCCCACACACAGTAATCTCCCGCGCACAGTAATCTCCCACACACAGTAATCTCCCACACACGGTAATCTCCCACATACGGCAATCTCCCACACACGGTAATCTCCCGCACATGGCAATCTCCAAAAAACTGTAATCTCCCGCGCACAGTAATCTCCCACACACGGTAGTCTCCCGCACAGGGTAATCTCCCACGCACAGTAATCTCCCGCACACAGTAATGTCCGGCACACAGTAATGTCCCGCACATGGCAATCTCCCACGCACGGTAATTTCCCACGCACAGTAATCTCCCGCACACGGCAATCTCCCATGCACAATAATGTCCCACACACAGTAATCTCCTGCGCAAAGTAATCTCCCGTGCACAGTAATCTCCCACACACAGTAATCTCCCACGCACAGTAATCTCCCACGCACAGTAATCTCCTGTGCACAGTAATCTCCCACGTACGGTAATCTCCCGTGCACGGTAATTTGCCACGCACAGTAATCTCCCACGCACAGTAATTTCCCTTGCACAGTAATCTCCCATGCACAGTAATCTCCCGCGCCCATAATCTCCCATTCACGGCAATCTACCACACCCAGTAATCTCCCGCGCACACTAATCTCCCATGCACAGTAATCTCCCGCACACGGTAATCTCCCATGCACGGTAATCTCCCGCGCACGGTAATCTCCCATGCACAGTAATCTCCAGTGCACAGTAATCTCCCGCACACGGTAATCTCCCACACACTGTAATGTCCCGCGCATAGTAATCTCCCACACACAGTAATGTCCCGTGCACAGTAATCTCCCATGCACAGTAATCTCCGCCACACAATAATCCCCCGAGCACAGTAATCTCCCACACAATGTAATCTCCCGCGCACAGTAATCTCCCATGCACAATAATCTCCCGCACACGGTAATCTCCCGCGCACAGTAATCTCCTGCACACAGTAATCTCCCACACATGGTAATCTCCCACACACAGTAATCTCCCACACACAGTAATCTCCCACACACGGTAATCTCCCGCGCACAGTAATCTCCCACACACAGTAATCTCCCACACACGGTAATCTCCCACATACGGCAATCTCCCACACACGGTAATCTCCCACACATGGTAATCTCCCGCGCACAGTAATCTCCCATGCACAATAATCTCCCGCACACGGTAATCTCCCGCGCACAGTAATCTCCCACACACAGTAATCTCCCACACATGGTAATCTCCCGCGCACAGTAATCTCCCACACACGGTAATCTCCCACACACAGTAATCTCCCACACACGGTAATCTCCCACACACAGTAATCTCCCGCGCACAGTAATCTCCCACACACAGTAATCTCCCACACACGGTAATCTCCCACATACAGCAATCTCCCACACACGGTAATCTCCCGCACATGGCAATCTCCAACAAACTGTAATCTCCCGCGCACAGTAATCTCCCACACACGGTAGTCTCCCGCACAGGGTAATCTCCCACGCACAGTAATCTCCTGCACACAGTAATGTCCGGCACACAGTAATGTCCCGCACATGGCAATCTCCCACGCACGGTAATTACCCACGCACGGTAAGCTCCCGCACACGGTAATCTCCCGTGCACAATAATGTCCCACACACAATAATCTCCTGCGCAAAGTAATCTCCCGTGCACAGTAATCTCCCACACACAGTAATCTCCCACGCACAGTAATCTCCCACGCACAGTAATCTCCCATGCACAGTAATCTCCCGTGCACAGTAATCTCCCGTGCACAGTAATCTCCCACACCCGGTAATTTCCCACACACAGTAATCTCCCACACACCATAATCCCCCGTGCACAGTAATCTCCCACACACAGTAATCTCCCGCGCACAGTAATCTTCCACACGCAGTAATCTCCCACGCACAATAATCTCCCACGTATGGTAATCTCCCGTGCCCGGTAATTTGCCACGCACAGTAATCTCCCACGCACAGTAATCTCCCACGCACAGTAATTTCCCACGCACAGTAATCTCCCATGCACAGTAATCTCCCGCGCCCATAATCTCCCATTCACGGCAATCTACCACACCCAGTAATCTCCCGCGCACACTAATCTCCCATGCACAGTAATCTCCCGCACACGGTAATCTCCCATGCACGGTAATCTCCCGCGCACGGTAATCTCCCATGCACAGTAATCTCCAGTGCACAGTAATCTCCCGCACACGGTAATCTCCCACACACTGTAATGTCCCGCGCATAGTAATCTCCCACACACAGTAATGTCCCGTGCACAGTAATCTCCCATGCACAGTAATCTCCGCCACACAATAATCCCCCGAGCACAGTAATCTCCCACACAATGTAATCTCCCGCGCACAGTAATCTCCCATGCACAATAATCTCCCGCACACGGTAATCTCCCGCGCACAGTAATCTCCTGCACACAGTAATCTCCCACACATGGTAATCTCCCACACACAGTAATCTCCCACACACAGTAATCTCCCACACACGGTAATCTCCCGCGCACAGTAATCTCCCACACACAGTAATCTCCCACACACGGTAATCTCCCACATACGGCAATCTCCCACACACGGTAATCTCCCACACATGGTATTCTCCCGCGCACAGTAATCTCCCATGCACAATAATCTCCCGCACACGGTAATCTCCCGCGCACAGTAATCTCCCACACACAGTAATCTCCCACACATGGTAATCTCCCGCACACAGTAATCTCCCACACACGGTAATCTCCCACACACAGTAATCTCCCACACACGGTAATCTCCCACACACAGTAATCTCCCGCGCACAGTAATCTCCCACACACAGTAATCTCCCACACACGGTAATCTCCCACATACGGCAATCTCCCACACACGGTAATCTCCCGCACATGGCAATCTCCAACAAACTGTAATCTCCCGCGCACAGTAATCTCCCACACACGGTAGTCTCCCGCACAGGGTAATCTCCCACGCACAGTAATCTCCCACACACAGTAATGTCCGGCACACAGTAATGTCCCGCACATGGCAATCTCCCACGCACGGTAATTACCCACGCACAGTAATCTCCCGCACACGGTAATCTCCCGTGCACAATAATGTCCCACACACAGTAATCTCCTGCGCAAAGTAATCTCCCGTGCACAGTAATCTCCCACACACAGTAATCTCCCACGCACAGTAATCTCCCACGCACAGTAATCTCCCATGCACAGTAATCTCCCGTGCACAGTAATCTCCCGTGCACAGTAATCTCCCACACCCGGTAATTTCCCACACACAGTAATCTCCCACACACCATAATCCCCTGTGCACAGTAATCTCCCACACACAGTAATCTCCCGCGCACAGTAATCTTCCACACGCAGTAATCTCCCACGCACAATAATCTCCCACGTATGGTAATCTCCCGTGCCCGGTAATTTGCCACGCACAGTAATCTCCCACGCACAGTAATCTCCCACGCACAGTAATTTCCCACGCACAGTAATCTCCCAAGCACAGTAATCTCCCGCGCCCATAATCTCCCGTTCATGGCAATCTACCACACCCAGTAATGTCCCGCGCGCACTAATCTCCCGTGCGCAGCAATCTCCCGTGCACAGTAAAATCCCACACCCGGTAATTTCCCACACACACTAATCTCGCACACACCGTAATCCCCCGTGCACAGTAATCTCCCACACACAGTAATATCCCGCGCACAGTAATCTCCCGTGCACAGTAATCTCCCAAGTATGGTAATCTCCCGCGCACGGTAATTTGCCACACACAGTAATCCCCTGTGCACAGTAATCTCCCGCACACAGTAATCTCCCGCGCACAGTAATCTCCCACGCACAGTAATCTCTCATGAACAGTAATCTCCCACACGCAGAAATCTCCCGCGGACAGTAATCTGCCTGGCACAGTAATCTCCCGCGCATACCAAAATCCAAAGCACAGTAATCATCTGCACACGGTAATCTACCATGCACAGTAATCTCCCACACAGGTAATCTCCCGCGCACTGTAATCTCCCACACACAGTAATCTCCCACACACGGTAATCTCCCACAGACAGTAATCTCCCACGCACACTAATCTCCCACACACAGTTATATCGCACGCACGGTAATCTCCCACACATGGCAGTCTCCCACAAACAGTAATCTCCCGCGCATGGCAATCTCCGACACACTGTAATCTCCCGCGCACAGTAATCTCTCATGAACAGTAATCTCCCACACGCAGAAATCTCCCGCGGACAGTAATCTGCCTGGCACAGTAATCTCCCGCGCATACCAAAATCCAAAGCACAGTAATCATCTGCACACGGTAATCTACCATGCACAGTAATCTCCCACACAGGTAATCTCCCGCGCACTGTAATCTCCCACACACAGTAATCTCCCACACACGGTAATCTCCCACAGACAGTAATCTCCCACGCACACTAATCTCCCACACACAGTTATATCGCACGCACGGTAATCTCCCACACATGGCAGTCTCCCACAAACAGTAATCTCCCGCGCATGGCAATCTCCGACACACTGTAATCTCCCGCGCACAGTAATCTCCCGCACACGTTAATCTCCCGCGCACAGTAAGCTCCTGCACACAGTAATGTCCAGCACACAGTAATCTCCCGCAAACAGCAATCTCCCGCGCACGGTAATTTCCCACCCACAGTAATCTTCAACACACAGTAATCCCCCATGCACAGTAAACTCCCACGCACGGTACTCTCCCACACACAGTAATCTCCCACGCACAGTAATCTTCCACACACAGTAATCTCCACTGCACGGTAATCTCCCACAAACGGCAATCTCCCAAAAACAGTAATCTCCCGCGCATGGCAGTCTCCGACACACTGTAATCTCCCACGCACAGTAATCTCCCGCACACGTTAATCTCCAGCGCACAGTAATCTCCCGCACACAGGAATGTCTGGCACACAGTAATCTCCCACGCACACGGCACTCTCCCGCGCACGGTAATTTCCCACCCACAGTAATCTCCCGCGCATGGTAATCCCCCATGCACAGTAATCTCCCACGCACGGTACTCTCCCACACAGAGTAATCTCCCACGCACAGTAATCTTCCACACACAGTAATCTCCACTGCACAGTAATCTCCCACACACAGTAATTTCCCATGCACAGTAATCTCCTGCACACGGTAATCTCACGTGCACAGTAATCTCCCACACACAGTAATCTCCCACACACGGTAATCTCCCACGCACAGTAATCTTCCACAAATAGTAATCTCCCCTGCACAGTAATCTCCCACACACAGTAATTTCCCATGCACAGTAATCTCCTGCACACGGTAATCTCACATGCACAGTAATCTCCCACACACAGTATTCTCCCGCGCACAGTAATCTTCCACACACAGTAATCTCCCGTGCACAGTAATCTCCCGTGCACAGTAATTTCCCGTACACAGTAATCTCCCACACACAGTAATCTCGCGCGCACGGTAATCTACCACACACGGCAATCTCCCACACACAGTAATCTCCCGCGCATGGCAGTCTCCGACACACTGTAATCTCCCGCGCACAGTAATCTCCCGCACACGGTAATCTCCCGCGCACAGTAATCTCCCACGCACAGGAATGTCCGGCACACAGTAATCTCCCACGCACACGGCACTGTCCCGCGCACGGTAAATTCCCACGCACAGTAATCTCCCGCGCACAGTAATCTCCCATGCACAGTAATCTCCCGTGCACAGTAATCTCCCGTGCACAGTAATCTCCCACACCCGGTAATTTCCCACACACTGTAATCTCCCACACACCATAATCCCCCGTGCACAGTAATCTCCCACACATAGTAATCTCCCGCGCACAGTAATCTCCCGCGCACAGTAATCTCCCGCGCACAGTAATCTCCCACGTATGGTAATCTCCCGTGCCCGGTAATTTGCCACGCACAGTAATCTCCCACGCACAGTAATTTCCCACGCACAGTAATCCCCCGTGCACAGTAATCTCCCACACATAGTAATCTCCCGCGCACAGTAATCTCCCGCGCACAGTAATCTCTCATGAACAGTAATCTCCAGCACGCAGAAATCTCCCACGGACAGTAATCTGCCTGGCACAGTAATCTCCCGCGCATGCCAAAATCCCAAGCACAGTAATCATCTGCACACGGTAATCTACCATGCACAGTAATCTCCCACACAGGTAATCTCCCGTGCACAGTAATCTCCCACACACAGGAATCTCCCACACACGGTAATCTCCCACAGACAGTAATCTCCCGCGCACACTAATCTCCCACACACAGTTATATCGCACGGACGGTAATCTCCCACACATGGCAGTCTCCCACAAACAGTAATCTCCCGCGCATGGCAATCTCCGACACACTGTAATCTCCCGCGCACAGTAATCTCCCGCACACGTTAATCTCCCACGCACAGTAATCTCCTGCACACAGTAATGTCCAGCACACAGTAATCTCCCGCAAACAGCAATCTCCCACGCACGGTAATTTCCCACCCATAGTAATCTTCCACACACAGTAATCCCCCATGCACAGTAATCTCCCACGCACGGTACTCTCCCACACACAGTAATCTCCCACGCACAGTAATCTTCCACACACAGTAATCTCCCCTGCACAGTAATCTCCCACACACGGTAATTTCCCATGCACAGTAATCTCCTGCACACGGTAATCTCACGTGCACAGTAATCTCCCACACACAGTAATCTCCCGCGCACAGTAATCTCCCGCGCACAATAATCTATCATGAACAGTAATCTCCAGCACGCAGAAATCTCCTGCGGACAGTAATCTGCCTGGCACAGTAATCTCCCGCGCATGCCAAAATCCCAAGCATAGTAATCATCTGCACACGGTAATCTACCATGCACAGTAATCTCCCACACAGGTAATCTCCCGCGCACAGTAATCTCCCACACACAGTAATCTCCCACACACGATAATCTCCCACAGACAGTAATCTCCCACGCACACTAATCTCCCACACACAGTTATATCGCACGCACGGTAATCTCCCACACATGGCAGTCTCCCACAAACAGTAATCTCCCGCGCATGGCAATCTCCGACACACTGTAATCTCCCGCGCACAGTAATCTCCCGCACACGTTAATCTCCCGCGCACAGTAAGCTCCTGCACACAGTAATGTCCAGCACACAGTAATCTCCCGCAAACAGCAATCTCCCGCGCACGGTAATTTCCCACCCACAGTAATCTTCAACACACAGTAATCCCCCATGCACAGTAAACTCCCACGCACGGTACTCTCCCACACACAGTAATCTCCCACGCACAGTAATCTTCCACACACAGTAATCTCCACTGCACGGTAATCTCCCACACACGGCAATCTCCCAAAAACAGTAATCTCCCGCGCATGGCAGTCTCCGACACACTGTAATCTCCCGCGCACAGTAATCTCCCGCACACGTTAATCTCCCGCGCACAGTAATCTCCCGCACACAGGAATGTCCGGCACACAGTAATCTCCCACGCACATGGCACTCTCCCGCGCACGGTAATTTCCCACCCACAGTAATCTCCCATGCACAATAATCTCCCGCACACGGTAATCTCCCGCGCACAGTAATCTCCCACACACAGTAATCTCCCACACATGGTAATCTCCCGTGCACAGTAATCTCCCACACACGGTAATCTCCCACACACAGTAATCTCCCACACACGGTAATCTCCCACGCACAGTAATCTCCCACACACAGTAATCTCCCACACACAGTAATCTCCCGCGCACAGTAATCTCCCACACACAGTAATCTCCCACACACGGTAATCTCCCACATACGGCAATCTCCCACACACGGTAATCTCCCGCACATGGCAATCTCCAACAAACTGTAATCTCCCGCGCACAGTAATCTCCCACACACGGTAGTCTCCCGCACAGGGTAATCTCCCACGCACAGTAATCTCCCGCACACAGTAATGTCCGGCACACAGTAATGTCCCGCACATGGCAATCTCCCACGCACGGTAATTTCCCACGCACAGTAATCTCCCGCACACGGTAATCTCCCGTGCACAATAATGTCCCACACACAGTAATCTCCTGCGCAAAGTAATCTCCCGTGCACAGTAATCTCGCACACACAGTAATCTCCCGCGCACAGTAATCTCCCATTCACAGTAATCTCCCATGCACAGTAATCTCCCGTGCACAGTAAGCTCCCGTGCACAGTAATCTCCCGTGCACAGTAATCTCCCACACCCGGTAATTTCCCACACACAGTAATCTCCCACACACCATAATCCCCCGTGCACAGTAATCTCCCACACACAGTAATCTCCCGTGCACAGCAATCTCCCGTGCACAGTAAAATCCCACACCCGGTAATTTCCCACACACACTAATCTCGCACACACCGTAATCCCCCGTGCACAGTAATCTCCCACACACAGTAATATCCCACGCACAGTAATCTCCCGTGCACAGTAATCTCCCAAGTATGGTAATCTCCCGCGCACGGTAATTTGCCACACACAGTAATCCCCCGTGCACAGTAATCTCCCGCACACAGTAATCTCCCGCGCGCAGTAATCTCCCGCGCACAGTAATCTCCCGCGCACAGTAATCTATCATGAACAGTAATCTCCAGCACGCAGAAATCTCCTGCGGACAGTAATCTGCCTGGCACAGTAATCTCTCGCGCATGCCAAAATCCCAAGCACAGTAATCATCTGCACACGGTAATCTACCATGCACAGTAATCTCCCACACAGGTAATCTCCCGCGCACAGTAATCTCCCACACACAGTAATCTCCCACACACGGTAATCTCCCACAGACAGTAATCTCCCACGCACACTAATCTCCCACACACAGTTATATCGCACGCACGATAATCTCCCACACATGGCAGTCTCCCACAAACAGTAATCTCCCGCGCATGGCAATCTCCGACACACTGTAATCTCCCGCGCACAGTAATCTCCCGCACACGTTAATCTCCCGCGCACAGTAATCTCCTGCACACAGTAATGTCCAGCACACAGTAATCTCCCGCAAACAGCAATCTCCCGCGCACGGTAATTTCCCACCCACAGTAATCTTCAACAATCATGAATCCCCCATGCACAGTAAACTCCCACGCACGGTACTCTCCCACACACAGTAATCTCCCACGCACAGTAATCTTCCACACACAGTAATCTCCACTGCACGGTAATCTCCCACACACGGCAATCTCCCAAAAACAGTAATCTCCCGCGCATGGCAGTCTCCGACACACTGTAATCTCCCGCGCACAGTAATCTCCCGAACACATTAATCTCCCGCGCACAGTAATCTCCCGCACACAGGAATGTCCGGCACACAGTAATCTCCCACGCACACGGCACTCTCCCGCGCACGGTAATTTCCCACTCACAGTAATCTCCCGCGCATGGTAATCCCCCATGCACAGTAATCTCCCACGCACGGTACTCTCCCACACACAGTAATCTCCCACGCACAGTAATCTTCCACACACAGTAATCTCCCCTGCACAGTAATCTCCCACACACGGTAATTTCCCATGCACAGTAATCTCCTGCACATGGTAATCTCACGTGCACAGTAATCTCCCACACACAGTAATCTCCCACGCACATTAATCTCCCACACACGGTAATCTCCCACGCACAGTAATCTTCCACACATAGTAATCTCCCACACACAGTAATCTCCCATTCACAGTAATCTCCCGTGCACAGTAGTCTCCCGTGCACAGTAATCTCCCGTGCACAGTAATCTCCCACACCCGGTAATTTCCCACACACAGTAATCTCCCACACACCATAATCCCCCGTGCACAGTAATCTCCCACACACAGTAATCTCCCGCGCACAGTAATCTCCCGCGCACAGTAATCTCCCGCGCACAGTAATCTCCCACGTATGGTAATCTCCCATGCCCGGTAATTTGCCTCGCACAGTAATCTCCCACGCACAGTAATTTCCCACGCACAGTAATCTCCTACGCACAGTAATCTCCTGCGCACAGTAATCTCCCACGTACGGTAATCTCCCGTGCACGGTAATTTGCCACGCACAGTAATCTCCCACGCACAGTAATTTCCCTTGCACAGTAATCTCCCATGCACAGTAATCTCCCGTGCCCATAATCTCCCATTCATGGCAATCTACCACACCCAGTAATCTCCCGCGCACACTAATCTCCCATGCACAGTAATCTCCCGCACACGGTAATCTCCCATGCACGGTAATCTCCCATGCACAGTAATCTCCAGTGCACAGTAATCTCCCGCACACGGTAATCTCCCACACACTGTAATGTCCCGCGCATAGTAATCTCCCACACAAAGTAATGTCCCGTGCACAGTAATCTCCCATGCACAGTAATCTCCCCCACACAATAATCCCCCGAGCACAGTAATCTCCCACACACTGTAATCTCCCGCGCACAGTAATCTCCCATGCACAATAATCTCCCGCACACGGTAATCTCCCGCGCACAGTAATCTCCTGCACACAGTAATCTCCCACACATGGTAATCTCCCACACACAGTAATCTCCCACACACAGTAATCTCCCACACACGGTAATCTCCCACACACAGTAATCTACCGCGCACAGTAATCTCCCACACACAGTAATCTCCCACACATGGTAATCTCCCACATACGGCAATCTTCCACACACGGTAATCTGCCACACACGGTAATCTCCCGCGCACAGTAATCTCCCATGCACAATAATCTCCCGCACACGGTAATCTCCCGCGCACAGTAATCTCCCACACACAGTAATCTGCCACACATGGTAATCTCCCGCGCACAGTAATCTCCCACACACGGTAATCTCCCACACACAGTAATCTCCCACACCCGGTAATTTCAAAAACACAGTAATCTCCCACACACCATAATCCCCCGTGCACAGTAATCTCCCACACACAGTAATCTCCCGCGCACAGTAATCTCCCGCGCACAGTAATCTCCCGCGCACAGTAATCTCCCACGTATGGTAATCTCCCGTGCCCGGTAATTTGCCACGCACAGTAATCTCCCATGCACAGTAATCTCCCGCACACAGTAATCTCCCGCGCACAGTAATCTCCCGCGCACAGTAATCTCCCGCGCACAGTAATCTATCATGAACAGTAATCTCCAGCACGCAGAAATCTCCTGCGGACAGTAATCTGCCTGGCACAGTAATCTCTCGCGCATGCCAAAATCCCAAGCACAGTAATCATCTGCACACGGTAATCTACCATGCACAGTAATCTCCCACACAGGTAATCTCCCGCGCACAGTAATCTCCCACACACAGTAATCTCCCACACACGGTAATCTCCCACACACAGTAATCTCCCACGCACATTAATCTCCCACACACGGTAATCTCCCACGCACAGTAATCTTCCACACATAGTAATCTCCCACACACAGTAATCTCCCATTCACAGTAATCTCCCATGCACAGTAATCTCCCGTGCACAGTAATCTCCTGTGCACAGTAATCTCCCACACCCGGTAATTTCCCACACACAGTAATCTCCCACACACCATAATCCCCCGTGCACAGTAATCTCCCACACACAGTAATCTCCCGCGCACAGTAATCTCCCGCGCACAGTAATCTCCCGCGCACAGTAATCTCCCACGTATGGTAATCTCCCGTGCCCGGTAATTTGCCTCGCACAGTAATCTCCCACGCACAGTAATTTCCCACGCACAGTAATCTCCTACGCACAGTAATCTCCTGCGCACAGTAATCTCCCACGTACGGTAATCTCCCGTGCACGGTAATTTGCCACGCACAGTAATCTCCCACGCACAGTAATTTCCCTTGCACAGTAATCTCCCATGCACAGTAATCTCCCGTGCCCATAATCTCCCATTCATGGCAATCTACCACACCCAGTAATCTCCCGCGCACACTAATCTCCCATGCACAGTAATCTCCCGCACACGGTAATCTCCCATGCACGGTAATCTCCCATGCACAGTAATCTCCAGTGCACAGTAATCTCCCGCACACGGTAATCTCCCACACACTGTAATGTCCCGCGCATAGTAATCTCCCACACAAAGTAATGTCCCGTGCACAGTAATCTCCCATGCACAGTAATCTCCCCCACACAATAATCCCCCGAGCACAGTAATCTCCCACACACTGTAATCTCCCGCGCACAGTAATCTCCCATGCACAATAATCTCCCGCACACGGTAATCTCCCGCGCACAGTAATCTCCTGCACACAGTAATCTCCCACACATGGTAATCTCCCACACACAGTAATCTCCCACACACAGTAATCTCCCACACACGGTAATCTCCCACACACAGTAATCTACCGCGCACAGTAATCTCCCACACACAGTAATCTCCCACACATGGTAATCTCCCACATACGGCAATCTTCCACACACGGTAATCTGCCACACACGGTAATCTCCCGCGCACAGTAATCTCCCATGCACAATAATCTCCCGCACACGGTAATCTCCCGCGCACAGTAATCTCCCACACACAGTAATCTGCCACACATGGTAATCTCCCGCGCACAGTAATCTCCCACACACGGTAATCTCCCACACACAGTAATCTCCCACACCCGGTAATTTCAAAAACACAGTAATCTCCCACACACCATAATCCCCCGTGCACAGTAATCTCCCACACACAGTAATCTCCCGCGCACAGTAATCTCCCGCGCACAGTAATCTCCCGCGCACAGTAATCTCCCACGTATGGTAATCTCCCGTGCCCGGTAATTTGCCACGCACAGTAATCTCCCATGCACAGTAATCTCCCGCACACAGTAATCTCCCGCGCACAGTAATCTCCCGCGCACAGTAATCTCCCGCGCACAGTAATCTATCATGAACAGTAATCTCCAGCACGCAGAAATCTCCTGCGGACAGTAATCTGCCTGGCACAGTAATCTCTCGCGCATGCCAAAATCCCAAGCACAGTAATCATCTGCACACGGTAATCTACCATGCACAGTAATCTCCCACACAGGTAATCTCCCGCGCACAGTAATCTCCCACACACAGTAATCTCCCACACACGGTAATCTCCCACACACAGTAATCTCCCACGCACATTAATCTCCCACACACGGTAATCTCCCACGCACAGTAATCTTCCACACATAGTAATCTCCCACACACAGTAATCTCCCATTCACAGTAATCTCCCATGCACAGTAATCTCCCGTGCACAGTAATCTCCTGTGCACAGTAATCTCCCACACCCGGTAATTTCCCACACACAGTAATCTCCCACACACCATAATCCCCCGTGCACAGTAATCTCCCACACACAGTAATCTCCCGCGCACAGTAATCTCCCGCGCACAGTAATCTCCCGCGCACAGTAATCTCCCACGTATGGTAATCTCCCGTGCCCGGTAATTTGCCTCGCACAGTAATCTCCCACGCACAGTAATTTCCCACGCACAGTAATCTCCTACGCACAGTAATCTCCTGCGCACAGTAATCTCCCACGTACGGTAATCTCCCGTGCACGGTAATTTGCCACGCACAGTAATCTCCCACGCACAGTAATTTCCCTTGCACAGTAATCTCCCATGCACAGTAATCTCCCGTGCCCATAATCTCCCATTCATGGCAATCTACCACACCCAGTAATCTCCCGCGCACACTAATCTCCCATGCACAGTAATCTCCCGCACACGGTAATCTCCCATGCACGGTAATCTCCCATGCACAGTAATCTCCAGTGCACAGTAATCTCCCGCACACGGTAATCTCCCACACACTGTAATGTCCCGCGCATAGTAATCTCCCACACAAAGTAATGTCCCGTGCACAGTAATCTCCCATGCACAGTAATCTCCCCCACACAATAATCCCCCGAGCACAGTAATCTCCCACACACTGTAATCTCCCGCGCACAGTAATCTCCCATGCACAATAATCTCCCGCACACGGTAATCTCCCGCGCACAGTAATCTCCTGCACACAGTAATCTCCCACACATGGTAATCTCCCACACACAGTAATCTCCCACACACAGTAATCTCCCACACACGGTAATCTCCCACACACAGTAATCTACCGCGCACAGTAATCTCCCACACACAGTAATCTCCCACACATGGTAATCTCCCACATACGGCAATCTTCCACACACGGTAATCTGCCACACACGGTAATCTCCCGCGCACAGTAATCTCCCATGCACAATAATCTCCCGCACACGGTAATCTCCCGCGCACAGTAATCTCCCACACACAGTAATCTGCCACACATGGTAATCTCCCGCGCACAGTAATCTCCCACACACGGTAATCTCCCACACACAGTAATCTCCCACACCCGGTAATTTCAAAAACACAGTAATCTCCCACACACCATAATCCCCCGTGCACAGTAATCTCCCACACACAGTAATCTCCCGCGCACAGTAATCTCCCGCGCACAGTAATCTCCCGCGCACAGTAATCTCCCGCGCACAGTAATCTCCCACGTATGGTAATCTCCCGTGCCCGGTAATTTGCCACGCACAGTAATCTCCCATGCACAGTAATCTCCCACGCACAGTAATTTCCCATGCACAGTAATCTCCCACGCACAGTAATCTCCTGCGCACAGTAATCTCCCATGAACGGTAATCTCCCGTGCACGGTAATTTGCCACGCACAGTAATCTCCCACGCACAGTAATTTCCCTTGCACAGTAATCTCCCATGCACAGTAATCTCCCGCGCCCATAATCTCCCATTCACGGCAATCTACCACACCCAGTAATCTCCCGCGCACACTAATCTCCCATGCACAGTAATCTCCCACACCCGGTAATTTCCCACACACACTAATCTCGCACACACCGTAATCCCCCGTGCACAGTAATCTCCCACACACAGTAATATCCCGCGCACAGTAATCTCCTGTGCACAGTAATCTCCCAAGTATGGTAATCTCCCGCGCACGGTAATTTGCCACACACAGTAATCCCCCGTGCACAGTAATCTCCCGCACACAGTAATCTCCCGCGCACAGTAATCTCCCGCGCACAGTAATCTCCCGCGCACAGTAATCTATCATGAACAGTAATCTCCAGCACGCAGAAATCTCCTGCGGACAGTAATCTGCCTGGCACAGTAATCTCTCGCGCATGCCAAAATCCCAAGCACAGTAATCATCTGCACACGGTAATCTACCATGCACAGTAATCTCCCACACAGGTAATCTCCCGCGCACAGTAATCTCCCACACACAGTAATCTCCCACACACGGTAATCTCCCACAGACAGTAATCTCCCACGCACACTAATCTCCCACACACAGTTATATCGCACGCACGGTAATCTCCCACACATGGCAGTCTCCCACAAACAGTAATCTCCCGCGCATGGCAATCTCCGACACACTGTAATCTCCCGCGCACAGTAATCTCCCGCACACGTTAATCTCCCGCGCACAGTAATCTCCTGCACAGAGTAATGTCCAGCACACAGTAATCTCCCGCAAACAGCAATCTCCCGCGCACGGTAATTTCCCACCCACAGTAATCTTCAACACTCAGTAATCCCCCATGCACAGTAAACTCCCACGCACGGTACTCTCCCACACACAGTAATCTCCCACGCACAGTAATCTTCCACACACAGTAATCTCCACTGCACGGTAATCTCCCACACACGGCAATCTCCCAAAAACAGTAATCTCCCGCGCATGGCAGTCTCCGACACACTGTAATCTCCCGCGCACAGTAATCTCCCGCACACATTAATCTCCCGCGCACAGTAATCTCCCGCACACAGGAATGTCCGGCACACAGTAATCTCCCACGCACACGGCACTCTCCCGCGCACGGTAATTTCCCACTCACAGTAATCTCCCGCACATGGTAATCCCCCATGCACAGTAATCTCCCACGCACGGTACTCTCCCACACACAGTAATCTCCCAAGCACAGTAATCTTCCACACACAGTAATCTCCCCTGCACAGTAATCTCCCACACACGGTAATTTCCCATGCACAGTAATCTCCTGCACATGGTAATCTCACGTGCACAGTAATCTCCCACACACAGTAATCTCCCACGCACAGTAATCTCCCACACACGGTAATCTCCCACGCACAGTAATCTTCCACACATAGTAATCTCCCACACACAGTAATCTCCCATTCACAGTAATCTCCCATGCACAGTAATCTCCCATGCACAGTAATCTCCCGTGCACAGTAATCTCCCACACCCGGTAATTTCCCACACACAGTAATCTCCCACACACCATAATCCCCCGTGCACAGTAATCTCCCACACACAGTAATCTCCCGCGCACAGTAATCTCCCGCGCACAGTAATCTCCCGCGCACAGTAATCTCCCACGTATGGTAATCTCCCGTGCCCGGTAATTTGCCTCGCACAGTAATCTCCCACGCACAGTAATTTCCCACGCACAGTAATCTCCTACGCACAGTAATCTCCTGCGCACAGTAATCTCCCACGTACGGTAATCTCCCGTGCACGGTAATTTGTCACGCACAGTAATCTCCCACGCACAGTAATTTCCCTTGCACAGTAATCTCCCATGCACAGTAATCTCCCGTGCCCATAATCTCCCATTCATGGCAATCTACCACACCCAGTAATCTCCCGCGCACACTAATCTCCCATGCACAGTAATCTCCCGCACACGGTAATCTCCCATGCACGGTAATCTCCCGCGCACGGTAATCTCCCATGCACAGTAATCTCCAGTGCACAGTAATCTCCCGCACACTGTAATGTCCCGCGCATAGTAACCTCCCACACAAAGTAATGTCCCGTGCACAGTAATCTCCCATGCACAGTAATCTCCCCCACACAATAATCCCCCGAGCACAGTAATCTCCCACACACTGTAATCTCCCGCGCACAGTAATCTCCCATGCACAATAATCTCCCGCACACGGTAATCTCCCGCGCACAGTAATCTCCTGCACACAGTAATCTCCCACACATGGTAATCTCCCACACACAGTAATCTCCCACACACAGTAATCTCCCACACACGGTAATCTCCCACACACAGTAATCTACCGCGCACAGTAATCTCCCACACACAGTAATCTCCCACACATGGTAATCTCCCACATACGGCAATCTTCCACACACGGTAATCTCCCGCGCACAGTAATTTCCCATGCACAATAATCTCCCGCACACGGTAATCTCCCGCGCACAGTAATCTCCCACACACAGTAATCTGCCACACATGGTAATCTCCCACGCACAGTAATCTCCCACACACGGTAATCTCCCACACACAGTAATCTCCCACACCCGGTAATTTCAAAAACACAGTAATCTCACACACACCATAATCCCCCGTGCACAGTAATCTCCCACACACAGTAATCTCCCGCGCACAGTAATCTCCCGCGCACAGTAATCTCCCGCGCACAGCAATCTCCCACGTATGGTAATCTCCCGTGCCCGGTAATTTGCCACGCACAGTAATCTCCCACGCACAGTAATCTCCCACGCACAGTAATTTCCCACGCACAGTAATCTCCCACGCACAGTAATCTCCTGCGCACAGTAATCTCCCACGAACGGTAATCTCCCGTGCACGGTAATTTGCCACGCACAGTAATCTCCCACGCACAGTAATTTCCCTTGCACAGTAATCTCCCATGCACAGTAATCTCCCGCGCCCATAATCTCCCATTCACGGCAATCTACCACACCCAGTAATCTCCCGCGCACACTAATCTCCCATGCACAGTAATCTCCCGCACACGGTAATCTCCCATGCACGGTAATCTCCCGCGCACGGTAATCTCCCATGCACAGTAATCTCCAGTGCACAGTAATCTCCCGCACACGGTAATCTCCCACACACTGTAATGTCCCGCGCATAGTAATCTCCCACACACAGTAATGTCCCGTGCACAGTAATCTCCCATGCACAGTAATCTCCGCCACACAATAATCCCCCGAGCACAGTAATCTCCCACACACTGTAATCTCCCGCGCACGGTAATCTCCCATGCACAATAATCTCCCGCACACGGTAATCTCCCGCGCACAGTAATCTCCTGCACACAGTAATCTCCCACACATGGTAATCTCCCACACACAGTAATCTCCCACACACAGTAATCTCCCAAACACGGTAATCACCCACACACAGTAATCTCCCTCGCACAGTAATCTCCCATGCACAATAATCTCCCGCACACGGTAATCTCCCGCGCACAGTAATCTCCCACACACAGTAATCTCCCACACATGGTAATCTCCCGCGCACAGTAATCTCCCACACACGGTAATCTCCCACACACAGTAATCTCCCACACACGGTAATCTCCCACACACAGTAATCTCCCGCGCACAGTAATCTCCCACACACAGTAATCTCCCACACACGGTAATCTCCCACATACGGCAATCTCCCACACACGGTAATCTCCCGCACATGGCAATCTCCAACAAACTGTAATCTCCCGCGCACAGTAATCTCCCACACACGGTAGTCTCCCGCACAGGGTAATCTCCCACGCACAGTAATCTCCCGCACACAGTAATGTCCGGCACACAGTAATGTCCCGCACATGGCAATCTCCCACGCACGGTAATTTCCCACGCACAGTAATCTCCCGCACACGGTAATCTCCCGTGCACCATAATGTCCCACACACAGTAATCTCCCGCGCACAGTAATCTTCCGCGCGCAGTAATCTCCCGCGCACAGTAATCTCCCACGTATGGTAATCTCCCGTGCCCGGTAATTTGCCACGCACAGTAATCTCCCACGCACAGTAATTTCCCAGGCACAGTAATCTCCCAAGCACAGTAATCTCCCGCGCCCATAATCTCCCGTTCACGGAAATCTACCACACCCAGTAATCTCCCGCGCGCACTAATCTCCCGTGCACAGCAATCTCCCGTGCACAGTAAAATCCCACACCCGGTAATTTCCCACACACACTAATCTCGCACACACCGTAATCCCCCGTGCACAGTAATCTCCCACACACAGTAATATCCCGCGCACAGTAATCTCCCGTGCACAGTAATCTCCCAAGTATGGTAATCTCCCGCGCACGGTAATTTGCCACACACAGTAATCCCCCGTGCACAGTAATCTCCCGCGCACAGTAATCTCCCGCGCACAGTAATCTCCCGCGCACAATAATCTATCATGAACAGTAATCTCCAGCACGCAGAAATCTCCTGCGGACAGTAATCTGCCTGGCACAGTAATCTCCCGCGCATGCCAAAATCCCAAGCACAGTAATCATCTGCACATGGTAATCTACCATGCACAGTAATCTCCCACACAGGTAATCTCCCGCGCACAGTAATCTCCCACACACAGTAATCTCCCACACACGTTAATCTCCCACAGACAGTAATCTCCCACGCACACTAATCTCCCACACACAGTTATATCGCACGCACGGTAATCTCCCACACATGGCAGTCTCCCACAAACAGTAATCTCCCGCGCATGGCAATCTCCGACACACTGTAATCTCCCGCGCACAGTAATCTCCCGCACACGTTAATCTCCCGCGCACAGTAATCTCCTGCACACAGTAATGTCCAGCACACAGTAATCTCCCGCAAACAGCAATCTCCCGCGCACGGTAATTTCCCACCCACAGTAATCTTCAACACACAGTAATCCCCCATGCACAGTAAACTCCCACGCACGGTGCTCTCCCACACACAGTAATCTCCCACGCACAGTAATCTTCCACACACAGTAATCTCCACTGCACGGTAATCTCCCACACACGGCAATCTCCCAAAAACAGTAATCTCCCGCGCATGGCAGTCTCCGACACACTGTAATCTCCCGCGCACAGTAATCTCCCGCACACATTAATCTCCCGCACACAGTAATCTCCCGCACACAGGAATGTCCGGCACACAGTAATCTCCCACGCACACGGCACTCTCCCGCGCACGGTAATTTCCCACTCACAGTAATCTCCCGCGCATGGTAATCCCCCATGCACAGTAATCTCCCACGCACGGTGCTCTCCCACACACAGTAATCTCCCACGCACAGTAATCTTCCACACACAGTAATCTCCCTTCACAGTAATCTCCCACACACAGTAATTTCCCATGCACAGTAATCTCCTGCACACGGTAATCTCACGTGCACAGTAATCTCCCACACACAGTAATCTCCCACGCACAGTAATCTCCCACACATGGTAATCTCCCGCGCACAGTAATCTTCCACACACAGTAATCTTCCACACACAGTAATCTCCCCTGCACAGTAATCTCCCACACACAGTAATTTCCCATGCACAGTAATCTCCTGCACACGGTAATCTCACGTGCACAGTAATCTCCCACACACAGTAATCTCCCGCGCACAGTAATCTCCCACACATGGTAATCTCCCGCGCACAGTAATCTCCCACGTATGGTAATCTCCCGTGCCCGGTAATTTGCCACGCACAGTAATCTCCCACGCACAGTAATTTCCCACGCACAGTAATCTCCCACGCACAGTAATCTCCCGCGCCCATAATCTCCCGTTCACGGCAATCTACCATACCCAATAATCTCCCGTGCGCACTAATCTCCCGTGCACAGTAATCTCCCGTGCACAGTAATATCCCAAACCCTTTAATTTCCCACACACACTAATCTCGCACACACCGTAATCCCCCGTGCACAGTAATCTCCCACACACAGTAATATCCCGCGCACAGTAATCTCCCGTGCACAGTAATCTCCCAATTATGGTAATCTCCCACGCAAGGTAATTTGCCACACACAGTAATCCCCCGTGCACAGTAATCTCCCGCACACAGTAATCTCCCGCACACAGTAATCTCCCGCGCACAGTAATCTCTCATGAACAGTAATCTCCCGCACGCAGAAATCTCCCACGGACAGTAATCTGCCTGGCACAGTAATCTTCCGCGCATGCCAAAATCCCAAGCACAGTAATCATCTGCACATGGTAATCTACCATGCACAGTAATCTCCCACACAGGTAATCTCCCGCGCACAGTAATCTCCCACACACAGTAATCTCCCACACACGGTAATCTCCCACAGACAGTAATCTCCCACGCACACTAATCTCCCACACACAGTTATATCGCACGCACGGTAATCTCCCACACATGGCAGTCTCCCACAAACAGTAATCTCCCGCGCATGGCAATCTCTGACACACTGTAATCTCCCGCGCACAGTAATCTCCCGCACACGTTAATCTCCCGCGCACAGTAATCTCCTGCACACAGTAATGTCCATCACACAGTAATCTCCCGTAAACAGCAATCTCCCGCGCACGGTAATTTCCCACCCACAGTAATCTTCAACACACAGTAATCCCCCATGCACAGTAAACTCCCACGCACGGTACTCTCCCACACACAGTAATCTCCCACACACAGTAATCTTCCACACACAGTAATCTCCCCTGCACAGTAATCTCCCACACACGGTAATTTCCCATGCACAGTAATCTCCTGCACACGGTAATCTCACGTGCACAGTAATCTCCCACACACAGTAATCTCCCACGCACAGTAATCTCCCACACACGGTAATCTCCCACGCACA
This sequence comes from Carcharodon carcharias, assembly GCF_017639515.1. Taxonomy (NCBI): domain Eukaryota; kingdom Metazoa; phylum Chordata; class Chondrichthyes; order Lamniformes; family Lamnidae; genus Carcharodon; species Carcharodon carcharias. The sequence continues at coordinate 93,942,120 of NC_054481.1, forward strand.
GTAATCTTCCACACACAGTAATCTCCCGTGCAGAGTAATCTCCCGTGCACAGTAATTTCCCGTGCACAGTAATCTCCCACACACAGTAATCTCGCGCGCACGGTAATCTCCCACACACGGCAATCTCCCACACACAGTAATCTCCCGCGCATGGCAGTCTCCGACACACTGTAATCTCCTGCGCACAGTAATCTCCCGCACACGTTAATCTCCCGCGCACAGTAATCTCCCGCACACAGGAATGTCCGGCACACAGTAATCTCCCACGCACACGGCACTCTCCCGCGCACGGTAATTTCCCACCCACAGTAATCTCCTGCGCATGGTAATCCCCCATGCACAGTAATCTCCCACGCACGGTACACTCCCACACACAGTAATCTCCCACGCACAGTAATCTTCCACACACAGTAATCTCCCCTGCACAGTAATCTCCCACACACGGTAATTTCCCATGCACAGTAATCTCCTGCACACGGTAATCTCACGTGCACAGTAATCTCCCACACACAGTAATCTCCCGCGCACAGTAATCTCCCACACATGGTAATCTCCCGCGCACAGTAATCTTCCACACACAGTAATCTCCCGTGCACAGTAATCTCCCATGCACAGTAATTTCCCGTGCACAGTAATCTCCCACACACAGTAATCTCGCGCGCACGGTAATCTCCCACACACGGCAATCTCCCACACACAGTAATCTCCCGCGCATGGCAGTCTCCGACACACTGTAATCTCCCGCGCACAGTAATCTCCCACACACGGTAATCTCCCACACACAGTAATCTCCCGCGCATGGCAGTCTCCCACACACAGTAATCTCCCGCGCACGGTAATCTCCCACACACGGTAATCTCCCACACACAGTAATCTTCCACACACAGTAATCTCCCGTGCACAGTAATCTCCCGTGCACAGTAATTTCCCGTGCACAGTAATCTCCCACACACAGTAATCTCGCGCGCACGGTAATCTCCCACACACGGCAATCTCCCACACACAGTAATCTCCCGCGCATGGCAGTCTCCGACACACTGTAATCTCCTGCGCACAGTAATCTCCCGCACACGTTAATCTCCCGCGCACAGTAATCTCCCGCACACAGGAATGTCCGGCACACAGTAATCTCCCACGCACACGGCACTCTCCCGCGCACGGTAATTTCCCACCCACAGTAATCTCCTGCGCATGGTAATCCCCCATGCACAGTAATCTCCCACGCACGGTACTCTCCCACACACAGTAATCTCCCACGCACAGTAATCTTCCACACACAGTAATCTCCCCTGCACAGTAATCTCCCACACACGGTAATTTCCCATGCACAGTAATCTCCTGCACACGGTAATCTCACGTGCACCGTAATCTCCCACACACAGTAATCTCCCGCGCACAGTAATCTCCCACACATGGTAATCTCTCGCGCACAGTAATCTTACACACACAGTAATCTCCCGTGCACAGTAATCTCCCATGCACAGTAATTTCCCGTGCACAGTAATCTCCCACACACAGTAATCTAGCGCGCACGGTAATCTCCCACACACGGCAATCTCCCACACACAGTAATCTCCCGCGCATGGCAGTCTCCGACACACTGTAATCTCGCGCGCACAGTAATCTCCCGCACACGGTAATGTCCCGCGCACAGTAATCTCCCGCACACAGGAATGTCCGGCACACAGTAATCTCCCACGCACACGGCACTCTCCCGCGCATGGTAATTTCCCACGCACAGTAATCTCCCGCGCACGGTAATCTCCCATGCACAGTAATCTCCCACTCACAGTAACGTCCTGCGCAAAGTTATCTCCCGTGCGCAGTAATCTCCCACACACAGTAATCTCCCGCGCACAGTAATCTCCCACAAACAGTAATCTCCTGCGCACAGTAATCGCCCACACACAGTAATCTGCCATGCGCAGTAATCTCCTGTGCACAGTAATCTGCCACACACAGTAATCTCCCACACACAGTAATCTCCCACACAATGTAATCTCCCGCGCACTGTAATCTCCCATTCACAGTAATCTCCCACGCACGGTACTCTCCCACACACAGTAATCTCCCACGCACAGTAATCTTCCAAAACAGTAATCTCCCCTGCACAGTAATCTCCCACACATGGTAATTTCCCATGCACAGTGATCTCCTGCACACGGTAATCTCACGTGTACAGTAATCTCCCACACACAGTAATCTCCCGCGCACAGTAATCTCCCACACACGGTAATCTCCCACGCACAATAATCTTCCACACACAGTAATCTCCCATGCACAGTAATCTCCCGTGCACAGTAATCTCCCGTGCACAGTAATCTCCCACACACAGTAATCTCGTGCGCACGGTAATCTCCCACACACGGCAATCTCCCACACACAGTAATCTCCCACACATGGCAATCTCCGACACACTGTAATCTCCCGCGCACAGTAATCTCCCGCACACGGTAATCTCCTGCACACAGTAATGTCCCGCACACAGTAATGTCCGGCACACAGTAATCTCCCGCACACGGCAATCTCCCGCGCACGGTAATTTCCCACGCACAGTAATCTCCCGCGCACGGTAATATCCCATGCACAGTAATCTCCTGCGCAAAGTAATCTCCCGTGCGCAGTAATCTCCCACACACAGTAATCTTCCGCGCACAGTAATCTCTCACACCCAGTGATCTCCCGCGCACAGTAATCGCCCACACACAGTAATCTCCCGTGTGCAGTAATCTACTGCGCACAGTAATCTGCCACACACAGTAATCTCCCACACACAGTAATCTCCCACACAATGTAATCTCACGTGCACTGTAATCTCCCGTGCACAATAATCTCCCATGCACGGTAATCTTCCAGACACAGTAATCTCCCCTGCACAGTAATCTCCAACACATGGTAATTTCCCACGCACAGTAATCTCCTGCACACGGTAATCTCACGTGCACAGTAATCTCCCACACACAGTAATCTCCCGCGCACAGTAATCTCAACACATGGTAATCTCCCGCGCACATTAATCTTCCACACACAGTAATCTCCCATGCACAGCAATCTCCCGTGCACAGTAATCTTCCACACACAGTAATCTCCACTGCACGGTAATCTCCCACACACGGCAATCTCCCAAAAACAGTAATCTCCCGCGCATGGCAGTCTCCGACACACTGTAATCTCCCGCGCACAGTAATCTCCCGCACACATTAATCTCCCACGCACAGTAATCTCCCGCACACAGGAATGTCTGGCACACAGTAATCTCCCACGCACACGGCACTCTCCCGCGCACGGTAATTTCCCACTCACAGTAATCTCCCGCGCATGGTAATCCCCCATGCACAGTAATCTCCCACGCACGGTACTCTCCCACACACAGTAATCTCCCACGCACAGTAATCTTCCACACACAGTAATCTCCCCTGCACAGTAATCTCCCACACACAGTAATTTCCCATGCACAGTAATCTCCTGCACACGGTAATCTCACGTGCACAGTAAACTCCCACACACAGTAATCTCCCGCGCACAGTAATCTCCCACACATGGTAATCTCCCGCGCACAGTAATCTTCCACACACAGTAATCTTCCACACACAGTAATCTCCCCTGCACAGTAATCTCCCACACACAGTAATTTCCCATGCACAGTAATCTCCTGCACACGGTAATCTCACGTGCACAGTAATCTCCCACACACAGTAATCTCCCGCGCACAGTAATCTCCCACACATGGTAATCTCCCGCGCACAGTAATCTCCCACGTATGGTAATCTCCCGTGCCCGGTAATTTGCCACGCACAGTAATCTCCCACACACAGTAATTTCCCACGCACAGTAATCTCCCACGCACAGTAATCTCCCGCGCCCATAATCTCCCGTTCACGGCAATCTACCACACCCAGTAATCTCCCGTGCGCACTAATCTCCCGTGCACAGTAATCTCCCGTGCACAGTAATATCCCAAACCCTTTAATTTCCCACACACACTAATCTCGCACACACCGTAATCCCCCGTGCACAGTAATCTCCCACACACAGTAATATCCCGCGCACAGTAATCTCCCGTGCACAGTAATCTCCCAATTATGGTAATCTCCCACGCAAGGTAATTTGCCACACACAGTAATCCCCCGTGCACAGTAATCTCCCGCACACAGTAATCTCCCGTGCACAGTAATCTCCCGCGCACAGTAATCTCTCATGAACAGTAATCTCCCGCACGCAGAAATCTCCCACGGACAGTAATCTGCCTGGCACAGTAATCTTCCGCGCATGCCAAAATCCCAAGCACAGTAATCATCTGCACATGGTAATCTACCATGCACAGTAATCTCCCACACAGGTAAGATCCCGCGCACAGTAATCTCCCACACACAGTAATCTCCCACACACGGTAATCTCCCACAGACAGTAATCTCCCACGCACACTAATCTCCCACACACAGTTATATAGCACGCACGGTAATCTCCCACACATGGCAGTCTCCCAGAAACAGTAATCTCCCGCGCATGGCAATCTCCGACACACTGTAATCTCCCACGCACAGTAATCTCCCGCACACGTTAATCTCCCGCGCACAGTAATCTCCTGCACACAGTAATGTCCATCACACAGTAATCTCCCGTAAACAGCAATCTCCCGCGCACGGTAATTTCCCACCCACAGTAATCTTCAACACACAGTAATCCCCCATGCACAGTAAACTCCCACGCACGGTACTCTCCCACACACAGTAATCTCCCACACACAGTAATCTTCCACACACAGTAATCTCCCCTGCACAGTAATCTCCCACACACGGTAATTTCCCATGCACAGTAATCTCCTGCACACGGTAATCTCACGTGCACAGTAATCTCCCACACACAGTAATCTCCCACACACAGTAATCTCCCACACACGGTAATCTCCCACGCACAGTAATCTTCCACACACAGTAATCTCCCGTGCACAGTAATCTCCCGTGCACAGTAATTTCCCGTGCACAGTAATCTCCCACACACAGTAATCTCGCGCGCACGGTAATCTCCCACACACGGCAATCTCCCACACACAGTAATCTCCCGCGCATGGCAGTCTCCGACACACTGTAATCTCCTGCGCACAGTAATCTCCCGCACACGTTAATCTCCCGCGCACAGTAATCTCCCGCACACAGGAATGTCCGGCACACAGTAATCTCCCACGCACACGGCACTCACCCGCGCACGGTAATTTCCCACCCACAGTAATCTCCTGCGCATGGTAATCCCCCATGCACAGTAATCTCCCACGCACGGTACTCTCCCACACACAGTAATCTCCCACGCACAGTAATCTTCCACACACAGTAATCTCCCCTGCACAGTAATCTCCCACACACAGTAATCTCCCGCGCACAGTAATCTCCCACACATGGTAATCTCCCACGCACAGTAATCTTCCACACAGTAATCTCCCGTGCACAGTAATCTCCCATGCACAGTAATTTCCCGTGCACAGTAATCTCCCACACACAGTAATCTCGCGCGCACGGTAATCTCCCACACACGGCAATCTCCCACACACAGTAATCTCCCGCGTATGGCAGTCTCCGACACACTGTAATCTCCCGCGCACAGTAATCTCCCACACACGGTAATCTCCCACACACAGTAATCTCCCGCGCATGGCAGTCTCCCACACACAGTAATCTCCCACGCACAGTAATCTCCCACACACGGTAATCTCCCACGCACAGTAATCTTCCACACACAGTAATCTCCCGTGCACAGTAATCTCCCGTGCACAGTAATTTCCCGTGCACAGTAATCTCCCACACACAGTAATCTCGCGCGCACGGTAATCTCCCACACACGGCAATCTCCCACACACAGTAATCTCCCGCGCATGGCAGTCTCCGACACACTGTAATCTCCTGCGCACAGTAATCTCCCGCACACGTTAATCTCCCGCGCACAGTAATCTCCCGCACACAGGAATGTCCGGCACACAGTAATCTCCCACGCACACGGCACTCTCCCGCGCACGGTAATTTCCCACCCACAGTAATCTCCTGCGCATGGTAATCCCCCATGCACAGTAATCTCCCACGCACGGTACTCTCCCACACACAGTAATCTCCCACGCACAGTAATCTTCCACACACAGTAATCTCCCCTGCACAGTAATCTCCCACACACGGTAATTTCCCATGCACAGTAATCTCCTGCACACGGTAATCTCACGTGCACCGTAATCTCCCACACACAGTAATCTCCCGCGCACAGTAATCTCCCACACATGGTAATCTCTCGCGCACAGTAATCTTACACACACAGTAATCTCCCGTGCACAGTAATCTCCCATGCACAGTAATTACCTGTGCACAGTAATCTCCCACACACAGTAATCTAGCGCGCACGGTAATCTCCCACACACGGCAATCTCCCACACACAGTAATCTCCCGCGCATGGCAGTCTCCGACACACTGTAATCTCGCGCGCACAGTAATCTCCCGCACACGGTAATGTCCCGCGCACAGTAATCTCCCGCACACAGGAATGTCCGGCACACAGTAATCTCCCACGCACACGGCACTCTCCCGCGCATGGTAATTTCCCACGCACAGTAATCTCCCGCGCACGGTATTCTCCCATGCACAGTAATCTCCCACTCACAGTTATGTCCTGCGCAAAGTTATCTCCCGTGCGCAGTAATCTCCCACACACAGTAATCTCCCGCGCACAGTAATCTCCCACAAACAGTAATCTCCTGCGCACAGTAATCGCCCACACACAGTAATCTGCCATGCGCAGTAATCTCCCGTGCACAGTAATCTCCCACACACAGTAATCTCCCGCGTACAGTAATCTACCACACACAGTTATCTCCCGCGCATAGTAATCTCCCGTGAACAGTAATCTCCCAAACACAGTAATCTCCCGCGCACAGCAATCTCCCGCACACAGTAATCTCCCGCACACAGCAATCTCTGACACACAGTAATCTCCTGCGCCCAGTAATCTCCCATACAAAGTAATCTCCCGCGCACAGTAATCTCCCACGCATAGTAATCTCCCGCACAAGGTAATCTCCCGCACACGGTAATCTCCCATGCACGGTAATCTCCCACACACGGTAATCTCCCGTGCACAGTAATCTCCCGTGCACAGTAATCTCCCACACCCGGTAATTTCCCACACACAGTAATCTCCCACGCACAGTAATCTCCCGCGCACAGTAATCTCCCGCACACGGTAATCTCCCATGCACGGTAATCTCCCACACACGGTAATCTCCCGTGCACAGTAATCTCCCGTGCACTGTAATCTCCCACACCCGGTAATTTCCCACACACAGTAATCTCCCACAAACCGTAATCCCCCGTGCACAGTAATCTCCCGCGCACAGTAATCTCCCGTACACAGTAATCTCCCACGTACGGTAATCTCCCGTGCATGGTAATTTGCCAAGCACAGTAATCTCCCACGCACAGTAATTTCCCACGCACAGTAATCTCCCACGCACAGTAATCTCCCGCGCCCATAATCTCCCGTTCATGGCAATCTCCCACACACAAAAATCTCCCGTGCACGGTAATCTCCCAAGAATAGTAGTCTCCCGCGCACAGTAATCTCAAGCACACAGTAATCTCCCACGCACAGTAATCTCCCACGCACAGTAATCTCTCATGAACAGTAATCTCCTGCACGCAGAAATCTCCCGTGGACAGTAATTTCCCTGGCACAGTAATCTCCCGCTCACGCCAAAATCCCATGCACAATAATCATCCGCACACGGTAATCTACCATGCACAGTAATCTCCCACACAGGTAATCTCCCACGAACAGTAATCTCCCACACACAGTAATCTACTGCGCAAATTAATCTCCCGCGCACAGTAATCTCCCTCACACAGTAATGCCCGGCACACAGTAATCTCCCGCACACGGTAATTTCCCACAACCAGTAATCTCCCGCGCACAGTAATCTCCCGCGCACAGTAATCGCCCACACACAGTAATCTCCCATGTGCAGTAATCTCCTGTGCACAGTAATCTGCCACACACAGTAATCTCCCACACACAGTAATCTCCCACACAATGTAATCTCCCGCGCACTATAATCTCCCGTGCACAGTAATCTCCCACGCATGGTACTCTCCCACACACAGTAATCTCCCACGCACAGTAATCTTCCACACACAGTAATCTCCCCTGCACAGTAATCTCCCACACACGGTAATTTCCCATGCACAGTAAACTCCTGCACACGGTAATCTCACGTGCACAGTAATCTCCCACACACAGTAATCTCCCGCGCACAGTAATCTCCCACACATGGTAATCTCCCGCACACAGTAATCTTCCACACACAGTAATCTCCCGTGCACAGTAATCTCCCGTGCACAGTAATCTCGTGCGCATGGTAATCTCCCACACATGGCAATCTCCCACACACAGTAATCTCCCGCGCATGGCAATCTCTGACACACTGTAATCTCCCGCGCACAGTAATCTCCCGCACACGGTAATCTCCCACACACAGTAATCTCCCGCACACAGTAATGTCCGGCACACAGTAATCACCCGCACACAGCAATCTCCCACACACAGTAATGTCTGGCACACAATAATCTCCCGCACACGGCAATCTCCTGCACACGGTAATTTCCCACGCACGGTAATCTCCCGCGCACAGTAATCTCCCACACTCAGTTATCTCCTGTGCAAAGTAATCTCCCGTGCGCAGTAATCTCCCACACACAGTAATCTCCCGCGTACAGTAATCTCCCACACCCAGTAATCTCCCGCACACAGTAATCGCCCTCACACAGTAATCTCCCATGCGCAGTAATCTCCTGTGCACAGTAATCTGCCACACACAGTAATCTCCCACTCACAGTAATCTCCCACACAATGTAATCTCCCGCACACTGTCATCTCCCGTGCACAGTAATCACCCACGCACGGTACTCTCCCACACACAGTAATCTCCCACGCACAGTAATCTTCCACACACAGTAATCTCCCCTGCACAGTAATCTCCCACACACGGTAATTTCCCATGCACAGTAATCTCCTGCACACGGTAATCTCACGTGCACAGTAATCTCCCGCGCACAGTAATCTCCCGCGCACAGTAATCTCCCACACACGGTAATCACCCGTGCATAGTAATCTCCCGTGCACAGTAATCTCCTGTGCACAGTAATCTCCCACACCCGGTAATTTCCCACACACTGTAATCTCCCACACACCGTAATCCCCCGTGCACAGTAATCACCCGTGCACAGTAATCTCCCATGCACAGTAATCTCCCACACACGGTAATTTCCCACACACAGTGATCTCCCACACACCGTAATCCCCCGTGCACAATAATCTCCCACACACAGTAATCTCCCGCGCACAGTAATCTCCCATGTACGGTAATCTCCCACGCACAGTAATTTCCCACGCACAGTAATCTCCCACGCACAGTAATCTCCCGCACCCAGTAATCTCCCATTCACAGCAATCTCCCACACACAATAATCTCCCATGCACAGTAATCACCAAGCACAGTACTCTCCAATGCACAGTAATCTCCCACGCACGGTAATCTCCCACGCACGCTAATCTCCCGCGCACAGTAATTTCCCATGCACAGTAATCTCCCGCACACAGTAATATCCCATGCACAGTAATCTCTCATGAACAGTAATCTCCCGCATGCAGAAAACTCCCGCGGACAGTAATGTCCCTGGCACAGTGGTCTCCCGCGCACGCCAATCTCCCAAGCACAGTAATCTCCCTGGCACAGTAATCTCCCACACACGCCAATCTCCCAAGCACAATAATCATCCACACATGGTAATCTACCATGCAAAGTAATCTCCCACACAGGGTAATCTCCCATGCACAGTAATCTCCCACACACAGTAATCCCCCGTGCACGGTAATCTCCCGCGCACAGTAATCTCCCACACACAGTAATCTCCCGCGCACAGTAATCTCCCACACACAGTAATTTCCCATGCACAGTAATCTCCTGCACACGGTAATCTCACGTGCACAGTAATCTCCCACACACAGTAATCTCCTATGCACAGTAATCTCCTATGCACAGTAATCTCCCACACACAGTAATCTCCCATGCACAGTAATCTCCCCTGCACAGTAATTTCCCACACACGGTAATTTCCCACGCACAGTAATCTCCCGTGCACAGTAAACTCCCACACCCAGTAATTTCCCGCGCACAGTAATCTCCCACAAAAAGTAATCTCCCGTGCACAGTAATCTCCCATGCACAGTACTCTCCCGTGCACAGTAATTTCCCACACACGGTACTTTCCCACGCACAGTAATCTCCCACACACGGTAATCCCCCGTGATCAGTAATCTCCCACACACAGTAATCTCCCGCGCACAGTAATCTCCTGTGCACAGTAATCTCCCACACACAGTAATCTCCGGCGCACAGTATTCTCCCATACACAGTAATCTCCTACACACAGTAATCTCCCGCGCACAGTATTCTCCCATACACAGTAATCTCCCGCACATAGTAATCTCCCGTGCACAGAAATCTCCCGAACACAGTAATCTCGCGCTCACGGTAATCTCCCACACACAGTAATCTCCCGCACACAGTAATCTCCCATGCACAGTAATCTCCCAAGAACAGTAATCTCCTACACGTAGTAATCTCCCACACACGGCAATCTCCCACACACAGTAATCTCCCGCACATGGTAATCTCCCGCTGATAGTAATCTCCCGCACACAGTAATCTCCCATGCACATTAATCTCCCACACACGGTAATCTCCTGCGCATAGTAATCTTCCATGCACGGTAATTTGCCACGCACAATAATCTCCCATGCACGGTAATTGCCCACAGACAGTAATCTCCCATGCACAGTAATCTCCCGTGCCCAGTAATCTCCCACACACAGTAATCTAGCATGCACATTAATCTCCCGTGCACGGCAGTCACTCCGATACACAGTGATCTCCTGTGCACAGTAGTCTCCGGCGCACAGTAATCTCCCACACACGGCAATCTCCCACACACAATAATCTCCCACACATGGGAATCTCCCTCTCATAGCAATATCCCGCGCACAGTAATCTCCCACGCACGCTAATCTCACACGCACAGTAATCTCCCGCGCCCAGTAATCTCCCACACACGGTAATCTCCTGCGCACAGTACTCTCCCACGACCAGTCATCTCCCGCACACAGTAATCTCCCACGCACGGGAATCTCACACACACAGTAATCTCCTGCACACAATAATCTCCCGTGCACAGTAATCTCCCATGCACAGTAATCTCCCACACACTTTAATCTCCCACACACAGTAATCTCCCGTGCACAGTAATCTCCCGCGCCCAGTAATCTCCCATGCACAGTTATCTCCCGAAGACAGTAACCACCCGCTCACAGTAATCTCCTGCACACAGTAATCTCCCGCACACAGTAATCTCCCGTGCACAGTTATCTCCCGAAGACAGTAACCACCCGCTCCCAGTAATCTCCTGCACACAGTAATCTCCCGCACACAGTAATCTCCCACGCACAGTAATCTCCCACACACAGTAATCTCCCGCGCACAGTAATCTCCCGCACACAGTAATCTCCCGCGCACAGTAATCTCACACACACGGTAATCTCCCGCGCACAGTAATCTCCTGCGCACGGTAATTTCCCACACACAGTAATCTCCCACGCACTGTAATCTCCCACGCACAGTAATCTCCCACACACAGTAATCTCCCGTGCACAGTAATCTCCCACACACAGTAATCTCCCGTGCACAGTAATCTCCCGCGCACAGTAATCTCCCATACACAGTAATCTCCCACACACAGTAATCTCCCGCGCACAGTAATCTCCCGAACATAGTAATCTCCCGTGCACAGTAATCTCCCACACACAGTAATCTCCCACGCACGGCAATCTCTGACACACAGTAATCTCCTGCACACATTCGTCTTCCACGCACGGTAATCTCCCACACATGGCAATCTCCCACACACAGTAATCTCCCGCACACGGTAATCTCCCGCTGATAGTAATCTCCCGCGCACAGTAATCTCCCGCGTACGGTAATCACCTGCGCACGGTAATTTGTCACGCACAGTAATCTCCCGCGCACGGTAATTTCCCATGCACAGTAATCTCCCATGCACAGTAATCCAACGCGCCCAGTAATCTCCCGCACACGGTAATCTCCTGCACACAGTAATCTCCCGTGAACAGTCATCACCCGCACACAGTAATCTCCCATGCACGGCAATCTCACACACACAGTAATCTCCTGCACACGGTAATCTCCCAAGCACGGTAATCTCCTATGCGTGGTAATCTCCCGTGCACAGTAATCTCCCACGCACAGTAATCTCACACACACTTTAATCTCCCGTGCACGGTAATCTCCCTTGCACAGTAATCTCCCATGCAAGTTAATCTCCCACACACGGTAATCTCCTGAGCATAGTAATCTTCCGTGCACAGTAATCTCCCACACACAGTAATCTCCCGCGCATGGTAATTTGTCACGCACAATAATCTCCCGTGCACGGTAATTTCCCACAAACAGGAATCTCCCACGCACAGTAATCTCCCGCTCCCAGTAATCTCCCACACACAGTAATCTAGCAGGCACATTAATCTCCCATGCACGGCAATCGCCGACACACAGTGATCTCCTGTGCACAGTAGTCTCCCACGCACAGTAATCTCGCGCGCACGGTAATTTCCCATGCACAGTAATCTCCCATGCACAGTAATCTCCCGCGCCCAGTGATCTCCCACACATGGTAATCTCCTGCACACAGTAATCTCCCGCGAACAGTCATCTCCCGCACACAGTAATCTCCCACGCACGGGTATATCACACACACAGTAATCTCCCACACACAATAATCTCCCGTGCACAGTAATCTCCCATGCACAGTAATCTCCCACGCACAGTAATCTCCCGCGAACAGTCATCTCCCGCAAACCGTAAACTCCCACGCATGGGAATCTCACACACACACTAATCTCCCACACACAATAATCTCCCGTGCACAGTAATCTCCCACGCACAGTAATCTCCCACGCACAGTAATCTCCCGCGAACAGTAATCTCCCACACACGGTAATCTCCTGCGCACAGTAATCTCCCGCGAACAGTCATCTCCCGCGCACGGTAATTTCCCAAACACAGTAATCTCCCACGCACAGTAATCTCTCACGCACAGTAATCTCCCGCACACAGTAATCTCCCACACATGGTAATCTCCTGCGCACAGTAATCTCCCACGCACGGGAATCTCACACACACAGTAATCTCCCACGCACAGTAATCTCCCACGCACGGGAATCTCACACACACAGTAATCTCCCACGCACAGTAATCTCCTGCGCCCAGTAATCTCCCACACATGGTAATCTCCTGCGCACAGTAATCTCCCGCGAACAGTCATCTCCCGCACACAGTAATCTCCCACGCATGGGAATCTCACACACACAGTAATCTCCCACACACAATAATCTCCCGTGCACAATAATCTCCCACGCACAGTAATCTCCCACGCACAGTAATCTCCCGCGCCCAGTAATCTCCCACACACGGTAATCTCCTGCGCACAGTAATCTCCCGCGAACAGTCATCTCCCGCGCACGGTAATCTCCCACGCACAGTAATCTCCCACGCACAGTAATCTCCTGCACACAGTAATCTCCCACACACAGTAATCTCCCGTGCACAGTAATCTCCAACACACAGTAATCTCCCATGCACAGTAATCTGCCGCGCACAGTAATCTCCCACACACAGTAATCTCCCACACACAGTAATCTCCCGTGCACAGTAATCTCCCGCAGACAGTATTCTCCCACACACGGTAAACTCCCACGCACAGTAATGTCCGGCACATAGCAAACTCCTGTGCACAGTAATCTCCCGCGCACGTTAATCTCCCATGCACAGTAATCTCCCACACACAGTAATCTCCCACACACTGTAATCTCCCACGCACAGTAACCTCCCGCGCTCAGTAATCTCCGACACACAGTAATCTCCTGTGCACAGTAATCTCGCACACACTGTAATCTCCCATGCACAGTAATCTCCCTCACACGGTAATTTCCCACACACAGTAATCTCCCACACACAATAAACTCCCGTGCACAGTAATCTCCCACGCACAGTAATCTCCCGTGCACAGTAATCTCCCGCACACAGTAATCTCACGCGCACAGTAATCTCCCGCACACAGTAATCTCCCGCGCATAGTCATCACCCACACACAGTAATCTCCCGCGCACAGTTATCTCCCACACACGGTAATCTCCCGCACACGGTAATCTCCCATGCACAGTAATCTCCCGCGCACAGTAATCTCCCACACACGGTAATCCCCCACGCACAGTAATCTCCGGCGCATAGCAATCTCCCACGCAAGGTAATCTCCCGCGCACGTTAATCTCCCATGCACAGTAATCTCCCACACACAGTAATCTCCCACACACAGTAATCTCCCACGCACGGTAATCTCCCATGCACAGTAATCTCCCGCACACAGTGATCTCCCACACATGGTAATCTCCTGCACACAGTAATCTCCCGCGAACAGTCATCTCCCGCACACAGTAATCTCCCACGCACGGGTATATCACACACACAGTAATCTCCCACACACAATAATCTCCCGTGCACAGTAATCTCCCATGCACAGTAATCTCCCACGCACAGTAATCTCCCGCGAACAGTCATCTCCCGCAAACCGTAAACTCCCACGCATGGGAATCTCACACACACACTAATCTCCCACACACAATAATCTCCCGTGCACAGTAATCTCCCACGCACAGTAATCTCCCACGCACAGTAATCTCCCGCGAACAGTAATCTCCCACACACGGTAATCTCCTGCGCACAGTAATCTCCCGCGAACAGTCATCTCCCGCGCACGGTAATTTCCCAAACACAGTAATCTCCCACGCACAGTAATCTCTCACGCACAGTAATCTCCCGCACACAGTAATCTCCCACACATGGTAATCTCCTGCGCACAGTAATCTCCCACGCACGGGAATCTCACACACACAGTAATCTCCCACGCACAGTAATCTCCCACGCACGGGAATCTCACACACACAGTAATCTCCCACGCACAGTAATCTCCTGCGCCCAGTAATCTCCCACACATGGTAATCTCCTGCGCACAGTAATCTCCCGCGAACAGTCATCTCCCGCACACAGTAATCTCCCACGCATGGGAATCTCACACACACAGTAATCTCCCACACACAATAATCTCCCGTGCACAATAATCTCCCACGCACAGTAATCTCCCACGCACAGTAATCTCCCGCGCCCAGTAATCTCCCACACACGGTAATCTCCTGCGCACAGTAATCTCCCGCGAACAGTCATCTCCCGCGCACGGTAATCTCCCACGCACAGTAATCTCCCACGCACAGTAATCTCCTGCACACAGTAATCTCCCACACACAGTAATCTCCCGTGCACAGTAATCTCCTACACACAGTAATCTCCCATGCACAGTAATCTGCCGCGCACAGTAATCTCCCACACACAGTCATCTCCCACACACAGTAATCTCCCGTGCACAGTAATCTCCCGCAGACAGTATTCTCCCACACACGGTAAACTCCCACGCACAGTAATGTCCGGCACATAGCAAACTCCTGTGCACAGTAATCTCCCGCGCACGTTAATCTCCCATGCACAGTAATCTCCCACACACAGTAATCTCCCACACACTGTAATCTCCCACGCACAGTAACCTCCCGCGCTCAGTAATCTCCGACACACAGTAATCTCCTGTGCACAGTAATCTCGCACACACTGTAATCTCCCATGCACAGTAATCTCCCTCACACGGTAATTTCCCACACACAGTAATCTCCCACACACAATAAACTCCCGTGCACAGTAATCTCCCACGCACAGTAATCTCCCGTGCACAGTAATCTCCCGCACACAGTAATCTCACGAGCACAGTAATCTCCCGCACACAGTAATCTCCCGCGCATAGTCATCACCCACACACAGTAATCTCCCGCGCACAGTAATCTCCCACACACGGTAATCTCCCGCACACGGTAATCTCCCATGCACAGTAATCTCCCGCGCACAGTAATCTCCCACACACGGTAATCCCCCACGCACAGTAATCTCCGGCGCATAGCAATCTCCCACGCAAGGTAATCTCCCGCGCACGTTAATCTCCCATGCACAGTAATCTCCCACACACAGTAATCTCCCACACACAGTAATCTCCCACGCACGGTAATCTCCCATGCACAGTAATCTCCCGCACACAGTAATCTCCCACACATGGTAATCTCCTGCGCACAGTAATCTCCCGCGAACAGTCATCTCCCGCACACAGTAATCTCCCACACACAGTAATCTCCCACACACTGTAATCTCCCATGCACAGTAACCTCCCGCGCTCAGTAATCTCCGACACACAGCAATCTCCTGTGCACAGTACTCTCACACACACTGTAATCTCCCATGCACAGTAATCTCCCACACACGGTAATTTCCCACACACAGTAATCTCCCACACACAATAAACTCCCGCGCACAGTAATCTCCCATGTACAGTAATCTCCCACACACGGTAATTTACCACACACAGTAATCTCCCACACACAGTAATCTCACGCGAACAGTAATCTCCCACGAACAGTAATCTCCCACACACAGTAATCTCCCGCGCACAGTAATCTCCCACGTACAGTAATCTCCCGCGCACAGTAATCTCCCGCGAACTGTCATCTCCCGCGCACGGTAATTTCCCACACACAGTAATCTCCCACACAAGGTAATCTCCTGCGCACAGTAATCTCCCGCGAACAGTCATCTCCTGCACACAGTAATCTCCCACACACGGGAATCTCACACACACAGTAATCTCCCACGCACAGTAATCTCCCGCACCCAGTAAACTCCCACACACGGTAATCTCCTGCGCACAGTAATCTCCCGCGAACAGTCATCTCCCGCACACCGTAATCTCCCACGCATGGGAATCTCACACACACAGTAATCTCCCACACACAATAATCTCCCGTGCACAGTAATCTCCCGCACACAGTAATCTCACGCGCACAGTAATCTCCTGCACACAGTAATCTCCCGCGCATAGTCATCACCCACACACAGTAATCTCCCGCGCACAGTAATCTCCGACACACGGTAATCTCCCGCACACGGTAATCTCCCATGCACAGAAATCTCCCACGCACAGTAATCTCCCACACATGGTAATATCCCACGCACAGTAATCTCCGGCAAATAGCAATCTCCCGCGCAAGGTAATCTCCTGCGCACGTTAATCTCCCATGCACAGTAATCTCCCACACACAGTAATATCCCACACACAGTAATCTTCCACGCACAGTAATCTCCCATGCACAGTAATCTCCCGCACCCAGTTATCTCCCACACATGGTAATCTCCTGCGCACAGTAATCTCCCGCGAACAGTCATCTCCCGCACACAGTAATCTCCCATGCACGGGAATCTCACACACACAGTAATCTCCAATGCACAGTAATCTCTCGCGCCCAGTAATCTCCCACACACGGTAATCTCCTGCACACAGTAATCTCCCGCGAACAGTCATCTCCTGCACACCGTAATCTCCCACGCATGGGAATCTCACACACACAGTAATCTCCCACACACAATAATCTCCCGTGCACAGTAATCTCCCACGCACAGTAATCTCCTACGCACAGTAATCTCCCATGCACAGTAATCTCCCACACATGGTAATCTCCTGCGCACAGTAATCTCCCGCGAACAGTCATCTCCCGCGCACGGTAATTTCCCACACACAGTAATCTCCCACGCACAGTAATCTCCCACGCACAGTAATCTCCTGCGCACAGTAATCTTTCGCGAACAGTAATCTCCCACGCACGGGAATCTCACACACACAGTAATCTCCCACGCACAGTAATCTCCCGCACCCAGTAATCTCCCACACACAGTAATCTCCTGCGCACAGTAATCTCCCGCGAACAGTCATCTCCCGCACACCGTAATCTCCCACGCATGGGAATCTCACACACACAGTAATCTCCCACACACAATAATCTCCCGTGCACAGTAATCTCCCACGCACAGTAATCTCCCACGCACAGTAATCTCCCGCGAACAGTAATCTCCCACACACGGTAATCTCCTGCGCACAGTAATCTCCTGCGAACAGTCATCTCCCGCGCACAGTAATTTCCCACACACAGTAATCTCCCACGCACAGTAATCACCCACGCACAGTAATCTCCCGCACACAGTAATCTCCCACACATGGTAATCTCCTGCGCACAGTAATCTCCCGCGAACCGTCATCTCCTGCACACAGTAATCTCCCACGCACGGGAATCTCACACACACAGTAATCTCCCACGCACAGTAATCTCCCTCACCCAGTAATCTCCCACACACGGTAATCTCCTGCGCACAGTATTCTCCCGCGAACAGTCATCTCCCGCACACCGTAATCTCCCACGCATGGGAATCTCACACACACAGTAATCTCCCACACACAATAATCTCCCGTGCACAATAATCTACCACGCACAGTAATCTCCCACGCACAGTAATCTCCCGCGCCCAGTAATCTCCCGCGCCCAGTAATCTCCCACACGCGGTAATCTCCTGCGAACAGTCATCTCCCGCGAACAGTCATCTCCCACGCACAGTAATCTACCACGCACAGTAATCTCCCAAACACAGTAATCTCCCAAACACAGTAATCTCCCACGCACAGTAATCTCCCACACACAGTAATCTCCCATGCACAATAATCTCCCGCGCACAGTAATCTCCCACACACAGTCATCTCCCACACACAGTAATCTCCAGTGCGCAGTAATCTCCCGCGCACAGTATTCTCCCACACACGGTAATCTCCCACGCACAGTAATCTCCGGCGCATAGCAATCTTCCGCGCACAGTAATCTCCCGCGCACGTTAATCTCCCATGCACAGTAATCTCCCACACACATTAATCTCCCACACACAGTAATCTCCCACACACTGTAATCTCCCACGCACAGTAATCTCCCACACATGGTAATTTCCCACACAAAGTAATCTCCCACACACAATAAACTCCCGCGCACAGTAATCTCCCGTGCACAGTAATCTCCCACACACGGTAATTTCCCACACACAGTAATCTCCCACACACAGTAATCTCACGCGAACAGTAATCTCCCACGAACAGTAATCTCCCACAATCAGTAATCTCCCACGCACAGTAATCTCCCACGCACAGTAATCTCCCGCGCACAGTAAACTCCCGCACACAGTAATCTCCCGCGCACAGTAATCTCCCACACACGGTAATCTCCCGCACACGGTAATCTCCCACACACAGTAATCTCCCACGCACAGTAATCTCCCACACACAGTAATCTCCCACGCACAGTAATCTCCGGCGCATAGCAATCTCCCGCGCAAGGTAATCTCCCGCGCACGTTAATCTCCCATGCACAGTAATCTCCCACACACAGTAATCTCCCACACACAGTAATCTCCCACACACGGTAATCTCCCGTGCACAGTAATCTCGCACACACTGTAATCTCCCATGCACAGTAAAATCACACACACGGTAATCCCCCACAAACAATAATCTCCCACACACAAAAATCTCCCACACACAGTAATCTCCCACACACTGTAATCTCCCATGCACAGTAATCTCCTATGCACAGTAATCTCCCACGCACAGTAATCTCCCACACACGACCATCTCCCGCGCACAGTAATCTCCCGTGCACAGTAATCTCCCGCACACAGTAATCTCCCGCGCACAGTAATCTCCCTCACACAGTAATCTCCCACGCATAGTAATCACCCACACACAGTAATCTCCCGCGCACAGTAATTTCCCACGCATAGTAATCACCCACACACAGTAATCTCCCGCGCACAGTAATCTCCCACACATGGTAATCTCCCGCAAACAGTAATCTCCCACACACAGTAATCTCCCGTGCATAGTAATCACCCGCACACAGTAATCTCCCACACCCGGTAATCTCCCGCTCACAGTAATCTCCCATGCATAGTAATCTCCCACGCACAGTAATCTCCTGTGCCCAGTAATCTCCCACACACGGTAATCTCCTGCGCACAGTAATCTCCCACGAACAGTCATCTCCCGCGCACGGTAATCTCCCACGCACAGTAATTTCCCACGCACAGTAATCTCCCATGCACAGTAATCTCCTGCGCACAGTAAGCTCCCGCGAACAGTCATCTCCTGCACACAGTAATCTCCCACGCACGGGATTCTCACACACACAGTAATCTCCCACGCACAGTAATCTCCCGCACCCAGTAATCTCCCACACACGGTAATCTCCCGCACACAGTAATCTCCCGTGCACAGTAATCTCCCACACATGGTAATCTCCCGCACACAGTAATCTCCCGCGCACAGTAATCTCCCACACACGGTAATTTCCCACGCATAGTAATCACCCACACACAGTAATCTCCCGTGCACAGTAATCTCCCACACATGGTAATCTCCCGCAAACAGTAATCTCCCACACACAGTAATCTCCCGTGCATAGTAATCACCCGCACACAGTAATCTCCCACACCCGGTAATCTCCCGCTCACAGTAATCTCCCATGCATAGTAATCTCCCACACACAGTAATCTCCCGCACACGGTAATTTCCCACGCACAGTAATCTCCTGTGCATGGTAATCTCCCATGCACAGTAATCTCCTGCGCACAGTAATCTCCCGTGCACAGTAATCTCCCACACACAGTAATGGCCTGTGCACGGTAATCTCCCATGCACAGTAATCTCCCATGCACAGTAATCTCCTGCATTCAGTAATCTCCCGTGCACAGTAATCTCCCACACACAGTAATCTCCTGCGCACGGTAATCTCCCATGCACAGTAATCTCCTACACACAGTAATCTCCCACACACAATAAACTCCCACGCACAGTAATCTCCCGTGCACAGTAATCTCCCACACACGGTAATTTCCCACACACAGTAATCTCCCACACATGGTAATCCCGCACGCACAGTAATCTCCCACACACAGTAATCTCACGCGAACAGTAATCTCCCACGAACAGTAATCTCCCACACACAGTAATCTCCCGCGCACAGTAATCTCCCGAACACAGTAATCTCGCGCTCACTGTAATCTCCCACACACAGTAATCTCCCGCACACAGTAATCTCCCATACACAGTAATCTCCCACGAACAGTAATGTCCCACACACGGTAATCTCCCGCACATGAGATACTCCCGTGCACAGTAATCTCCCACACACAGTAATCTCCTGTGCACGGTAATTTCCCACAAACAGTAATCTCCCACGCACAGTAATCTCCCGCTCCCAGTAATCTCCCACACACAGTATTCTAGCAGGCACATTAAACTCCCATGCACGGCAATCGCCGACACACAGTGATCTCCTGTGCACCGTAATCTCCCACGCACAGTAATCTCGTGCGCACGGTAATTTCCCATGCACAGTAATCTCCCATGCACAGTAATCACCCGCGCCCAGTGATCTACCACACATGGTAATCTCCTGCGCACAGTAATCTCCCGCAAACAGTCATCTCCCGCACACAGTAATCTCCCACGCATGGGAATCTCACACACACACTAATCTCCCACACACAATAATCTCCCGTGCACAGTAATCTCCCATGCACAGTAATCTCCCACGCACAGTAATCTCCCGCGAACAGTCATCTCCCGCACACCGTAAACTCCCACGCATGGGAATCTCACACACACAGTAATCTCCCACACACAATAATCTCCCGTGCACAGTAATCTCCCATGCACAGTAATCTCCCACGCACAGTAATCTCCCGCGAACAGTAATCTCCCACACACGGTAATCTCCTGCGCACAGTAATCTCCCGCGAACAGTCATCTCCCGCGCACGGTAATTTCCCACACACAGTAATCTCCCACGCACAGTAATCTCCCACGCACAGTAATGTCCCGCAAACAGTAATCTCCCAGACATGGTAATCTCCTGCGCACAGTAATCTCCCACGCAAGGGAATCTCACACACACAGTAATCACCCACGCACTGCAATCTCCCACGCACGGGAATCTCACACACACAGTAATCTCCAACGCACAGTAATCTCCCGCGCCCAGTAATCTCCCACACACGGTAATCTCCTGCGCACAGTAATCTCCTGGGAACAGTCATCTCCCGCACACCGTAATCTCCCACGCATGGGAATCTCACACACACAGTAATCTCCCACACACAATAATCTCCCGTGCACAATAATCTCCCATGCACAGTAATCTCCCACGCACAGTAATCTCCTGTGCCCAGTAATCTCCCACACACGGTAATCTCCTGCGCACAGTAATCTCCCGCGAACAGTCATCTCCCGCGCACGGTAATCTCCCACGCACAGTAATCTCCCACGCACAGTAATCTCCCACGCACAGTAATCTCCCGCACACAGTAATCTCCCACACACAGTAATCTCCCGTGCACAGTAATCTCCCACACACAGTAATCTCCCATGCACAGTAATCTCCCGCGCACAGTAATCTCCCACACACAGTCATCTCCCACACACAGTAATCTCCCGTGCACAGTAATCTCCTGCGCACAGTATTCTCCCACACACGGTAATCTCCCACGCACAGTAATCTCCGGCGCATAGCAATCTCCTGTGCACAGTAATCTCCCGCGCACGTTAATCTCCCATGCACAGTAATCTCCCACACACAGTAATCTCCCACACAGAGTAATCTCCCACACACTGTAATCTCCCATGCACAGTAATCTCCCTCACACGGTAATTTCCCACACACAGTAATCTCCCACACACAATAAACTCCCGCGCACAGCAATCTCCCACGCACAGTAATCTCCCGCGCACAGTAATCTCCCGCACACAGTAATCTCACGCGCACAGTAATCTCCCGCACACAGTAATCTCCCGCGCATAGTCATCACCCACACACAGTAATCTCCCACGCACAGTAATCTCCCAAACACGGAAATCTCCCGCACACGGTAATTTCCCATGCACAGTAATCTCCCGCGCACAATAATCTCCCACACACGGTAATCCCCCACGCACAGTAATCTCCGGCGCATAGCAATCTCCCGCGCAAGGTAATCTCCCGCGCACGTTAATCTCCCACACACAGTAATCTCCCACACACAGTAATCTCCCACACACAGTAATCTCCCACGCACAGTAATCTCCCATGCACAGTAATCTGCCGCGCCCAGTAATCTCCCACACATGGTAATCTCCTGCGCACAGTAATCTCCCGCGAACAGTCATCTCCCGCACACAGTAATCTCCCACACACAGTAATCTCCCACATACTGTAATCTCCCACGCACAGTAACCTCCCGTGCTCAGTAATCTCCGACACACAGCAATCTCCTGTGCACAGTAATCTCGCACACACTGTAATCTCCCATGCACAGTAATCTCCCACACACGGTAATTTCCCACACACAGTAATCTCCCACACACAATAAACTCCCGCGCACAGTAATCTCCCACGCACAGTAATCTCCCACGCACAGTAATCTCCCGCACACAGTAATCTCAAGCGCACAGTAATCTCCCGCAAACAGTAATCTCCCGCGCATAGTCATCACCCACACTCAGTAATCTCCCGCGCACAGTAATCTCCCACACACGGTAATCTCCCGCACACGGTAATCTCCCATGCACAGTAATCTCCCGCGCACAGTAATCTCCCACACACGGTAATCCCCCACGCACAGTAATCTCCGGCGCATAGCAATCTGCCGCGCAAGGTGATCTCCCGCGCACGTTAATCTCCCACGCACAGTAACCTCCCGCGCTCAGTAATCTCCCACGCACAGTAATCTCCCGCGCACAGTAATCTCCCGCGAACAGTAATCTCCCGCACACAGTAATCTCCAACACATGGTAATCTCCTGCGCACAGTAATCTCCCGCGAACAGTCATCTCCTGCACACAGTAATCTCCCACGCACGGGAATCTCACACACACAGTAATCTCCCGCGAACAGTCATCTCCCGCACACCGTAATCTCCCACGCATGGGAATCTCACACACACAGTAATCTCCCACACACAATAATCTCCCGTGCACAATAATCTCCCACGCACAGTAATCTCCCGCGAACAGTAATCTCCCACACACAGTAATCTCCTGCGCACAGTAATCTCCCGCAAACAGTCATCTCACATGCACAGTAATTTCCCACACACAGTAATCTCGCACGCACAGTAATCTCCCACGCACAGTAATCTCCCATGCACAGTAATCTCCCGCGCCCAGTAATCTCCCACACACAGTAATCTTCCACGCACAGTAATCTCCCATGCACAGTAATCTCCCGCGCCCAGTAATCTCCCACACATGGTAATCTCCTGCGCACAGTAATCTCCTGCGAACAGTCATCTCCCGCACACAGTAATCTCCCACACACAGTAATCTCCCACACACTGTAATCTCCCACGCACAGTAACCTCCCGCGCTCAGTAATCTCCGACACACAGCAATCTCCTGTGCACAGTAATCTCGCACACACTGTAATCTCCCATGCACAGTAATCTCCCACACACGGTAATTTCCCACACACAGTAATCTCCCACACACAATAAACTCCCGCGCACAGTAATCTCCCGTGCACAGTAATCTCCCACACACGGTAATTTACCACACACAGTAATCTCCCACACACAGTAATCTCACGCGAACAGTAATCTCCCACGAACAGTAATCTCCCACACACAGTAATCTCCCGCGCACAGTAATCTCCCGCGAACAGTCATCTCCCGCGCACGGTAATTTCCCACACACAGTAATCTCCCACGCACAGTAATCTCCCACGCACAGTAATCTCCCGCACACAGTAATCTCCCACACATGGTAATCTCCTGCGCACAGTAATCTCCCGTGAACAGTCATCTCCTGCACACAGTAATCTCCCACGCACGGGAATCTCACACACACAGTAATCTCCCGCGAACAGTCATCTCCCGCACACCGTAATCTCCCACGCATGGGAATCTCACACACACAGTAACTCCCACACACAATAATCTCCCGTGCACAGTAATCTCCCACGCACAGCAATCTCCCACGCACAGTAATCTCCCGCGAACAGTAATCTCCCACACACGGTAATCTCCTGCGCACAGTAATCTCCCGCGAACAGTCATCTCACGCGCAAGGTAATTTCCCACACACAGTAATCTCCCACGCACAGTAATCTCCCACGCACAGTAATCTCCCATGCACAGTAATCTCCCACGCCCAGTAATCTCCCACACATGGTAATCTCCTGCACACAGTAATCTCCTGCGAACAGTCATCTCCCGCACACAGTAATCTCCCGTGCACAATAATCTACCACGCACAGTAATCTCCCACGTACAGTAAGCTCCCGCGCCCAGTAATCTCCCACACACGGTAATCTCCTGCGCACAGTAATCTCCCGCGAACAGTCATCTCCCACACACACTAATCTCCAGTGCACAGTAACCTCCCGCGCAGAGTATTCTCCCACACACGGTAATCTCCCACACACAGTAATCTCCCACACACAATAAACTCCCGCGCACAGTAATCTCCCGTGCACAGTAATCACCCACACACGGTAATTTCCCACACACAGTAATCTCCCACACACAGTAATCTCACGCGAACTGTAATCTCCCATGAAAAGTAATCTCCCGCACACAGTAATCTCCCACGCACAGTAATCTCACGCGCACAATAATCTCCCGCACACAGTAATCTCCCGCGTATAGTCATCACCCACACACAGTAATCTCCCGCGCACAGTAATCTCCCACACACGGTAATCTCCCGCACACGGTAATCTCCCATGCACAGTAATCTCGCGCGCCCAGTAATCTCCCACACATGGTAATCTCCTGCGCACAGTAATCTCCCGCGAACAGTCATCTCCCGCACACAGTAATCTCCCACACACAGTAATCTCCCACACACTGTAATCTCCCATGCACAGTAACCTCCCGCGCTCAGTAATCTCCGACACACAGCAATCTCCTGTGCACAGTAATCTCGCACACACTGTAATCTCCCATGCACAGTAATCTCCCACACAGGGTAATTTCCCAAACACAGTAATCTCCCACACACAATAAACTCCCGCGCACAGTAATCTCCCGTGCACAGTAATCACCCACACACGGTAATTTCCCACACACAGTAATCTCCCACACACAGTAATCTCACGCGAACTGTAATCTCCCATGAAAAGTAATCTCCCGCACACAGTAATCTCCCACGCACAGTAATCTCACGCGCACAATAATCTCCCGCACACAGTAATCTCCCGCGTATAGTCATCACCCACACACAGTAATCTCCCGCGCACAGTAATCTCCCACACACGGTAATCTCCCGCACACGGTAATCTCCCATGCACAGTAATCTCGCGCGCCCAGTAATCTCCCACACATGGTAATCTCCTGCGCACAGTAATCTCCCGCGAACAGTCATCTCCCGCACACAGTAATCTCCCACACACAGTAATCTCCCACACACTGTAATCTCCCATGCACAGTAACCTCCCGCGCTCAGTAATCTCCGACACACAGCAATCTCCTGTGCACAGTAATCTCGCACACACTGTAATCTCCCATGCACAGTAATCTCCCACACAGGGTAATTTCCCAAACACAGTAATCTCCCACACACAATAAACTCCCGCTCACAGTAATCTCCCGTGCACAGTAATCTCCCACGCACAGTAATCTCCCGCGAACAGTAATCTCCCACACACGGTAATCTCCTGCGCACAGTAATCTCCCGCGAAGTCATCTCACGCGCACGGTAATTTCCCACACACAGTAATCTCCCACGCCCAGTAATCTCCCATGCACAGTAATCTCCCGCGCCCAGTAATCTCCCGCGCCCAGTAATCTCCCACACACAGTAATGTCCCATGCACAGTAATCTCCCGCGCCCAGTAATCTCCCACACATGGTAATCTCCTGCACACAGTAATCTCCTGCGAACAGTCATCTCCCGCACACAGTAATCTCCCGTGCACAATAATCTACCACGCACAGTAATCTCCCACGCACAGTAATCTCCCACACACGGTAATCTCCTGTGCACAGTAATCTCCCGCGAACAGTCATCTCCCGCGCACGGTGATCTCCCACGCACAGTAATCTCCCACGCACAGTAATCTCCCAAACACGGTAATCTCCCACACACAGTAATCTCCCGTGCACAGTAATCTCCCACACACAGTAATCTCCCGTGCACAGTAATCTCCCGCGCACAGTAATCTCCCGCGCACAGTAATCTCCCACACACAGTCATCTCCCACACACGGTAATCTCCCATGCACAGTAATCTCCCACACACAGTAATCTCCCACACACAGTAATCTCCCACACACTGTAATCTCCTGCGCACAGTAATCTCCCGCGAACAGTCATCTCACGCGCACGGTAATTTCCCACACACAGTAATCTCCCACGCACAGTAATCTCCCACGCACAGTAATCTCCCATGCACAGTAATCTCCCACGCCCAGTAATCTCCCACACATGGTAATCTCCTGCACACAGTAATCTCCTGCGAACAGTCATCTCCTGCACACAGTAATCTCCCGTGCACAATAATCTACCACGCACAGTAATCTCCCACGCACAGTAAGCTCCCGCGCCCAGTAATCTCCCACACACGGTAATCTCCTGCGCACAGTAATCTCCCGCGAACAGTCATCTCCCACACACAGTAATCTCCAGTGCACAGTAACCTCCCGCGCAGAGTATTCTCCCACACACGGTAATCTCCCACGCACAGTAATCTCCGGCGCATAGCAATCTTCTGCGCACAGTAATCTCCCGCGCACGTTAATCTCCCATGCACAGTAGTCTCCCACACACAGTGATCTCCCACACACAGTAATCTCCCACACACTGTAATCTCCCACGCACAGTAACCATCCGTGCTCAGTAATCTCCGACACACAGTAATCTCCTGTGCACAGTAATCTCGCACACACTGTAATCTCCCATGCACAGTAATCTCCCACACACGGTAATTTCCCACACACAGTAATCTCCCACACACAATAAACTCCCGCGCACAGTAATCTCCCGTGCACAGTAATCACCCACACACGGTAATTTCCCACACACAGTAATCTCCCACACACAGTAATCTCACGCGAACTGTAATCTCCCATGAAAAGTAATCTCCCGCACACAGTAATCTCCCACGCACAGTAATCTCCCATGCACAGTAATCTCCCGAACACAGTAATCTCCCGCACACAGTAATCTCACGCGCACAATAATCTCCCGCACACAGTAATCTCCCGCGTATAGTCATCACCCACACACAGTAATCTCCCATGCACAGTAATCTCCCACGCACAGTAATCTCCCGCGAACAGTAATCTCCCACACGCGGTAATCTCCTGCGCACAGTAATCTCCCGCGAAGTCATCTCACGCGCACGGTAATTTCCCACACACAGTAATCTCCCACGCCCAGTAATCTCCCACGCACAGTAATCTCCCATGCACAGTAATCTCCTGCGCCCAGTAATCTCCCGTGCCCAGTAATTTCCCACACACAGTAATCTCCCATGCACAGTAATCTCCCGCGCCCAGTAATCTCCCACACATGGTAATCTCCTGCACACAGTAATCTCCTGCGAACAGTCATCTCCCACACACAGTAATCTCCCGTGCACAATAATCTACCACGCACAGTAATCTCCCACGCACAGTAATCTCCCACACACGGTAATCTCCTGCGCACAGTAATCTCCCGCGAACAGTCATCTCCCGCGCACGGTGATCTCCCACGCACAGTAATCTCCCACGCACAGTAATCTCCCAAACACAGTAATCTCCCACACACAGTAATCTCCCGTGCACAGTAATCTCCCACACACAGTAATCTCCCACGCACAGTAATCTCCCGTGCACAGTAATCTCCCACACACAGTCATCTCCCACACACGGTAATCTCCCACGCACAGTAATCTCCGGCGCATAGCAATCTTCCGCGCACAGTAATCTCCCACACACGTTAATCTCCCATGCACAGTAATCTCCCACACACAGTAATCTCCCACACACAGTAATCTCCCACACACTGTAATCTCCTGCGCACAGTAATCTCCCGCGAACAGTCATCTCACGCGCACGGTAATTTCCCACACACAGTAATCTCCCACGCACAGTAATCTCCCACACACATTAATCTCCCATGCACAGTAATCTCCCACGCCCAGTAATCTCCCACACATGGTAATCTCCTGCACACAGTAATCTCCTGCGAACAGTCATCTCCCGCACACAGTAATCTCCCGTGCACAATAATCTACCACGCACAGTAATCTCCCACGCACAGTAAGCTCCCGCGCCCAGTAATCTCCCACACACGGTAATCTCCTGCGCACAGTAATCTCCCGCGAACAGTCATCTCCCACACACAGTAATCTCCAGTGCACAGTAACCTCCCGCGCAGAGTATTCTCCCACACACGGTAATCTCCCACGCACAGTAATCTCCGGCGCATAGCAATCTTCCGCGCACAGTAATCTCCCGCGCACGTTAATCTCCCATGCACAGTAGTCTCCCACACACAGTGATCTCCCACACACAGTAATCTCCCACACACTGTAATCTCCCACGCACAGTAACCTCCCGTGCTCAGTAATCTCCGACACACAGTAATCTCCTGTGCACAGTAATCTCGCACACACTGTAATCTCCCATGCACAGTAATCTCCCACACACGGTAATTTCCCACACACAGTAATCTCCCACACACAATAAACTCCCGCGCACAGTAATCTCCCACACATGGTAATCTCCTGCGCACAGTAATCTCCCGCGAACAGTCATCTCCCGCACACAGTAATCTCCCACACACAGTAATCTCCCACACACTGTAATCTCCCATGCACAGTAACCTCCCGCGCTCAGTAATCTCCGACACACAGCAATCTCCTGTGCACAGTAATCTCGCACACACTGTAATCTCCCATGCACAGTAATCTCCCACACAGGGTAATTTCCCAAACACAGTAATCTCCCACACACAATAAACTCCCGCTCACAGTAATCTCCCGTGCACAGTAATCTCCCACGCACAGTAATCTCCCGCGAACAGTAATCTCCCACACACGGTAATCTCCTGCGCACAGTAATCTCCCGCGAAGTCATCTCACGCGCACGGTAATTTCCCACACACAGTAATCTCCCACGCCCAGTAATCTCCCATGCACAGTAATCTCCCGCGCCCAGTAATCTCCCGCGCCCAGTAATCTCCCACACACAGTAATGTCCCATGCACAGTAATCTCCCGCGCCCAGTAATCTCCCACACATGGTAATCTCCTGCACACAGTAATCTCCTGCGAACAGTCATCTCCCGCACACAGTAATCTCCCGTGCACAATAATCTACCACGCACAGTAATCTCCCACGCACAGTAATCTCCCACACACGGTAATCTCCTGTGCACAGTAATCTCCCGCGAACAGTCATCTCCCGCGCACGGTGATCTCCCACGCACAGTAATCTCCCACGCACAGTAATCTCCCAAACACGGTAATCTCCCACACACAGTAATCTCCCGTGCACAGTAATCTCCCACACACAGTAATCTCCCGTGCACAGTAATCTCCCGCGCACAGTAATCTCCCGCGCACAGTAATCTCCCACACACAGTCATCTCCCACACACGGTAATCTCCCATGCACAGTAATCTCCCACACACAGTAATCTCCCACACACAGTAATCTCCCACACACAGTAATCTCCCACACACTGTAATCTCCTGCGCACAGTAATCTCCCGCGAACAGTCATCTCACGCGCACGGTAATTTCCCACACACAGTAATCTCCCACGCACAGTAATCTCCCACGCACAGTAATCTCCCATGCACAGTAATCTCCCACGCCCAGTAATCTCCCACACATGGTAATCTCCTGCACACAGTAATCTCCTGCGAACAGTCATCTCCTGCACACAGTAATCTCCCGTGCACAATAATCTACCACGCACAGTAATCTCCCACGCACAGTAAGCTCCCGCGCCCAGTAATCTCCCACACACGGTAATCTCCTGCGCACAGTAATCTCCCGCGAACAGTCATCTCCCACACACAGTAATCTCCAGTGCACAGTAACCTCCCGCGCAGAGTATTCTCCCACACACGGTAATCTCCCACGCACAGTAATCTCCGGCGCATAGCAATCTTCCGCACACAGTAATCTCCCGCGCACGTTAATCTCCCATGCACAGTAGTCTCCCACACACAGTGATCTCCCACACACAGTAATCTCCCACACACTGTAATCTCCCACGCACAGTAACCTCCCGTGCTCAGTAATCTCCGACACACAGTAATCTCCTGTGCACAGTAATCTCGCACACACTGTAATCTCCCATGCACAGTAATCTCCCACACACGGTAATTTCCCACACACAGTAATCTCCCACACACAATAAACTCCCGCGCACAGTAATCTCCAATGCACAGTAATCACCCACACACGATAATTTCCCACACACAGTAATCTCCCACACACAGTAATCTCACGCGAACTGTAATCTCCCATGTAAAGTAATCTCCCGCACACAGTAATCTCCCACGCACAGTAATCTCCCATGCACAGTAATCTCCCGAACACAGTAATCTCCCGCACACAGTAATCTCACGCGCACAATAATCTCCCGCACACAGTAATCTCCCGCGTATAGTCATCACCCACACACAGTAATCTCCCGCGCACAGTAATCTCCCACACACGGTAATCTCCCGCACATGGTAATCTCCCATGCACAGTAATCTCGCGCGCCCAGTAATCTCCCACACATGGTAATCTCCTGCGCACAGTAATCTCCCGCGAACAGTCATCTCCCGCACACAATAATCTCCCACACACAGTAATCTCCCACACACTGTAATCTCCCACGCACAGTAACCTCCCGCGCTCAGTAATCTCCGACACACAGCAATCTCCTGTGCACAGTAATCTCGCACACACTGTAATCTCCCATGCACAGTAATCTCCCACACAGGGTAATTTCCCAAACACAGTAATCTCCCACACACAATAAACTCCCGCGCACAGTAATCTCCCGTGCACAGTAATCTCCCACGCACAGTAATCTCCCGCGAACAGTAATCTCCCACACACGGTAATCT
The DNA here is from genome assembly GCF_017639515.1 of Carcharodon carcharias. Taxonomy (NCBI): domain Eukaryota; kingdom Metazoa; phylum Chordata; class Chondrichthyes; order Lamniformes; family Lamnidae; genus Carcharodon; species Carcharodon carcharias. The sequence goes on from NC_054481.1 coordinate 93,974,325, forward strand.
CCTGCGCACAGTAATCTCCCGATAAGTCATCTCACGCGCACGGTAATTTCCCACACACAGTAATCTCACACGCCCAGTAATCTCCCACGCACAGTAATCTCCCATGCACAGTAATCTCCCGCGCCCAGTAATCTCCCGCGCCCAGTAATCTCCCACACACAGTAATCTCCCATGCACAGTAATCTCCCGCGCCCAGTAATCTCCCACACATGGTAATCTCCTGCACACAGTAATCTCCTGCGAACAGTCATCTCCCGCACACAGTAATCTCCCGTGCACAATAATCTACCACGCACAGTAATCTCCCACGCACAGTAAGCTCCCGCGCCCAGTAATCTCCCACACACGGTAATCTCCTGCGCACAGTAATCTCCCGCGAACAGTCATCTCCCACACACAGTAATCTCCAGTGCACAGTAACCTCCCGCGCAGAGTATTCTCCCACACACGGTAATCTTCTGCGCACAGTAATCTCCCGCGCACGTTAATCTCCCATGCACAGTAGTCTCCCACACACAGTGATCTCCCACACACAGTAATCTCCCACACACTGTAATCTCCCACGCACAGTAACCATCCGTGCTCAGTAATCTCCGACACACAGTAATCTCCTGTGCACAGTAATCTCGCACACACTGTAATCTCCCATGCACAGTAATCTCCCACACACGGTAATTTCCCACACACAGTAATCTCCCACACACAATAAACTCCCGCGCACAGTAATCTCCCGTGCACAGTAATCACCCACACACGGTAATTTCCCACACACAGTAATCTCCCACACACAGTAATCTCACGCGAACTGTAATCTCCCATGAAAAGTAATCTCCCGCACACAGTAATCTCCCACGCACAGTAATCTCCCATGCACAGTAATCTCCCGAACACAGTAATCTCCCGCACACAGTAATCTCACGCGCACAATAATCTCCCGCACACAGTAATCTCCCGCGTATAGTCATCACCCACACACAGTAATCTCCCATGCACAGTAATCTCCCACGCACAGTAATCTCCCGCGAACAGTAATCTCCCACACGCGGTAATCTCCTGCGCACAGTAATCTCCCGCGAAGTCATCTCACGCGCACGGTAATTTCCCACACACAGTAATCTCCCACGCCCAGTAATCTCCCACGCACAGTAATCTCCCATGCACAGTAATCTCCTGCGCCCAGTAATCTCCCGTGCCCAGTAATTTCCCACACACAGTAATCTCCCATGCACAGTAATCTCCCGCGACCAGTAATCTCCCACACATGGTAATCTCCTGCACACAGTAATCTCCTGCGAACAGTCATCTCCCACACACAGTAATCTCCCGTGCACAATAATCTACCACGCACAGTAATCTCCCACGCACAGTAATCTCCCACACACGGTAATCTCCTGCGCACAGTAATCTCCCGCGAACAGTCATCTCCCGCGCACGGTGATCTCCCACGCACAGTAATCTCCCACGCACAGTAATCTCCCAAACACAGTAATCTCCCACACACAGTAATCTCCCGTGCACAGTAATCTCCCACACACAGTAATCTCCCACGCACAGTAATCTCCCGTGCACAGTAATCTCCCACACACAGTCATCTCCCACACACGGTAATCTCCCACGCACAGTAATCTCCGGCGCATAGCAATCTTCCGCGCACAGTAATCTCCCACACACGTTAATCTCCCATGCACAGTAATCTCCCACACACAGTAATCTCCCACACACAGTAATCTCCCACACACTGTAATCTCCTGCGCACAGTAATCTCCCGCGAACAGTCATCTCACGCGCACGGTAATTTCCCACACACAGTAATCTCCCACGCACAGTAATCTCCCACACACATTAATCTCCCATGCACAGTAATCTCCCACGCCCAGTAATCTCCCACACATGGTAATCTCCTGCACACAGTAATCTCCTGTGAACAGTCATCTCCCGCACACAGTAATCTCCCGTGCACAATAATCTACCACGCACAGTAATCTCCCACGCACAGTAAGCTCCCGCGCCCAGTAATCTCCCACACACGGTAATCTCCTGCGCACAGTAATCTCCCGCGAACAGTCATCTCCCACACACAGTAATCTCCAGTGCACAGTAACCTCCCGCGCAGAGTATTCTCCCACACACGGTAATCTCCCACGCACAGTAATCTCCGGCGCATAGCAATCTTCCGCGCACAGTAATCTCCCGCGCACGTTAATCTCCCATGCACAGTAGTCTCCCACACACAGTGATCTCCCACACACAGTAATCTCCCACACACTGTAATCTCCCACGCACAGTAACCTCCCGTGCTCAGTAATCTCCGACACACAGTAATCTCCTGTGCACAGTAATCTCGCACACACTGTAATCTCCCATGCACAGTAATCTCCCACACACGGTAATTTCCCACACACAGTAATCTCCCACACACAATAAACTCCCGCGCACAGTAATCTCCTGTGCACAGTAATCACCCACACACGGTAATTTCCCACACACAGTAATCTCCCACACACAGTAATCTCACGCGAACTGTAATCTCCCATGAAAAGTAATCTCCCGCACACAGTAATCTCCCACGCACAGTAATCTCCCATGCACAGTAATCTCCCGAACACAGTAATCTCCCGCACACAGTAATCTCACGCGCACAATAATCTCCCGCACACAGTAATCTCCCGCGTATAGTCATCACCCACACACAGTAATCTCCCGCGCACAGTAATCTCCCACACACGGTAATCTCCCGCACACGGTAATCTCCCATGCACAGTAATCTCGCGCGCCCAGTAATCTCCCACACATGGTAATCTCCTGCGCACAGTAATCTCCCGCGAACAGTCATCTCCCGCACACAGTAATCTCCCACACACAGTAATCTCCCACACACTGTAATCTCCCACACACAGTAACCTCCCGCGCTCAGTAATCTCCGACACACAGCAATCTCCTGTGCACAGTAATCTCGCACACACTGTAATCTCCCATGCACAGTAATCTCCCACACAGGGTAATTTCCCAAACACAGTAATCTCCCACACACAATAAACTCCCGCGCACAGTAATCTCCCGTGCACAGTAATCTCCCACGCACAGTAATCTCCTGCGAACAGTAATCTCCCACACACGGTAATCTCCTGCGCACAGTAATCTCCCGCGAAGTCATCTCACGCGCACGGTAATTTCCCACACACAGTAATCTCCCACGCCCAGTAATCTCCCACGCACAGTAATCTCCCATGCACAGTAATCTCCCGTGCCCAGTAATCTCCCGCGCCCAGTAATCTCCCACACACAGTAATCTCCCATGCACAGTAATCTCCCGCACCCAGTAATCTCCCACACATGGTAATCTCCTGCGCACAGTAATCTCCTGTGAACAGTCATCTCCCGCACACAGTAATCTCCCGTGCACAGTAGTCTCCCACACACAGTGATCTCCCACACACAGTAATCTCCCACACACTGTAATCTCCTGCGCACAGTAATCTCCCGCGAACAGTCATCTCACGCGCACGGTAATTTCCCACACACAGTAATCTCCCACGCACAGTAATCTCCCACGCACAGTAATCTCCCATGCACAGTAATCTCCCACGCCCAGTAATCTCCCACACATGGTAATCTCCTGCACACAGTAATCTCCTGCGAACAGTCATCTCCTGCACACAGTAATCTCCCGTGCACAATAATCTACCACGCACAGTAATCTCCCACGCACAGTAAGCTCCCGCGCCCAGTAATCTCCCACACACGGTAATCTCCTGCGCACAGTAATCTCCCGCGAACAGTCATCTCCCACACACAGTAATCTCCAGTGCACAGTAACCTCCCGCGCAGAGTATTCTCCCACACACGGTAATCTCCCACGCACAGTAATCTCCGGCGCATAGCAATCTTCCGCACACAGTAATCTCCCGCGCACGTTAATCTCCCATGCACAGTAGTCTCCCACACACAGTGATCTCCCACACACAGTAATCTCCCACACACTGTAATCTCCCACGCACAGTAACCTCCCGTGCTCAGTAATCTCCGACACACAGTAATCTCCTGTGCACAGTAATCTCGCACACACTGTAATCTCCCATGCACAGTAATCTCCCACACACGGTAATTTCCCACACACAGTAATCTCCCACACACAATAAACTCCCGCGCACAGTAATCTCCCATGCACAGTAATCACCCACACACGATAATTTCCCACACACAGTAATCTCCCACACACAGTAATCTCACGCGAACTGTAATCTCCCATGTAAAGTAATCTCCCGCACACAGTAATCTCCCACGCACAGTAATCTCCCATGCACAGTAATCTCCCGAACACAGTAATCTCCCGCACACAGTAATCTCACGCGCACAATAATCTCCCGCACACAGTAATCTCCCGCGTATAGTCATCACCCACACACAGTAATCTCCCGCGCACAGTAATCTCCCACACACGGTAATCTCCCGCACATGGTAATCTCCCATGCACAGTAATCTCGCGCGCCCAGTAATCTCCCACACATGGTAATCTCCTGCGCACAGTAATCTCCCGCGAACAGTCATCTCCCGCACACAATAATCTCCCACACACAGTAATCTCCCACACACTGTAATCTCCCACGCACAGTAACCTCCCGCGCTCAGTAATCTCCGACACACAGCAATCTCCTGTGCACAGTAATCTCGCACACACTGTAATCTCCCATGCACAGTAATCTCCCACACAGGGTAATTTCCCAAACACAGTAATCTCCCACACACAATAAACTCCCGCGCACAGTAATCTCCCGTGCACAGTAATCTCCCACGCACAGTAATCTCCCGCGAACAGTAATCTCCCACACACGGTAATCTCCTGCGCACAGTAATCTCCCGAGAAGTCATCTCACGCGCACGGTAATTTCCCACACACAGTAATCTCCCACGCCCAGTAATCTCCCACGCACAGCAATCTCCCATGCACAGTAATCTCCCGCGCCCAGTAATCTCCCGCGCCCAGTAATCTCCCACACACAGTAATCTCCCATGCACAGTAATCTCCCGCGCCCAGTAATCTCCCACACATGGTAATCTCCTGCACACAGTAATCTCCTGCGAACAGTCATCTCCCGCACACAGTAATCTCCCGTGCACAATAATCTACCACGCACAGTAATCTCCCACGCACAGTAAGCTCCCGCGCCCAGTAATCTCCCACACACGGTAATCTCCTGCGCACAGTAATCTCCCGCGAACAGTCATCTCCCACACACAGTAATCTCCAGTGCACAGTAACCTCCCGCGCAGAGTATTCTCCCACACACGGTAATCTCCCACGCACAGTAATCTCCGGCGCATAGCAATCTTCTGCGCACAGTAATCTCCCGCGCACGTTAATCTCCCATGCACAGTAGTCTCCCACACACAGTGATCTCCCACACACAGTAATCTCCCACACACTGTAATCTCCCACGCACAGTAACCATCCGTGCTCAGTAATCTCCGACACACAGTAATCTCCTGTGCACAGTAATCTCGCACACACTGTAATCTCCCATGCACAGTAATCTCCCACACACGGTAATTTCCCACACACAGTAATCTCCCACACACAATAAACTCCCGCGCACAGTAATCTCCCGTGCACAGTAATCACCCACACACGGTAATTTCCCACACACAGTAATCTCCCACACACAGTAATCTCACGCGAACTGTAATCTCCCATGAAAAGTAATCTCCCGCACACAGTAATCTCCCACGCACAGTAATCTCCCATGCACAGTAATCTCCCGAACACAGTAATCTCCCGCACACAGTAATCTCACGCGCACAATAATCTCCCGCACACAGTAATCTCCCGCGTATAGTCATCACCCACACACAGTAATCTCCCATGCACAGTAATCTCCCACGCACAGTAATCTCCCGCGAACAGTAATCTCACACACGCGGTAATCTCCTGCGCACAGTAATCTCCCGCGAAGTCATCTCACGCGCACGGTAATTTCCCACACACAGTAATCTCCCACGCCCAGTAATCTCCCACGCACAGTAATCTCCCATGCACAGTAATCTCCTGCGCCCAGTAATCTCCCGTGCCCAGTAATTTCCCACACACAGTAATCTCCCATGCACAGTAATCTCCCGCGCCCAGTAATCTCCCACACATGGTAATCTCCTGCACACAGTAATCTCCTGCGAACAGTCATCTCCCACACACAGTAATCTCCCGTGCACAATAATCTACCACGCACAGTAATCTCCCACGCACAGTAATCTCCCACACACGGTAATCTCCTGCGCACAGTAATCTCCCGCGAACAGTCATCTCCCGCGCACGGTGATCTCCCACGCACAGTAATCTCCCACGCACAGTAATCTCCCAAACACAGTAATCTCCCACACACAGTAATCTCCCGTGCACAGTAATCTCCCACACACAGTAATCTCCCACGCACAGTAATCTCCCGTGCACAGTAATCTCCCACACACAGTCATCTCCCACACACGGTAATCTCCCACGCACAGTAATCTCCGGCGCATAGCAATCTTCCGCGCACAGTAATCTCCCACACACGTTAATCTCCCATGCACAGTAATCTCCCACACACAGTAATCTCCCACACACAGTAATCTCCCACACACTGTAATCTCCTGCGCACAGTAATCTCCCGCGAACAGTCATCTCACGCGCACGGTAATTTCCCACACACAGTAATCTCCCACGCACAGTAATCTCCCACACACATTAATCTCCCATGCACAGTAATCTCCCACGCCCAGTAATCTCCCACACATGGTAATCTCCTGCACACAGTAATCTCCTGCGAACAGTCATCTCCCGCACACAGTAATCTCCCGTGCACAATAATCTACCACGCACAGTAATCTCCCACGCACAGTAAGCTCCCGCGCCCAGTAATCTCCCACACACGGTAATCTCCTGCGCACAGTAATCTCCCGCGAACAGTCATCTCCCACACACAGTAATCTCCAGTGCACAGTAACCTCCCGCGCAGAGTATTCTCCCACACACGGTAATCTCCCACGCACAGTAATCTCCGGCGCATAGCAATCTTCCGCGCACAGTAATCTCCCGCGCACGTTAATCTCCCATGCACAGTAGTCTCCCACACACAGTGATCTCCCACACACAGTAATCTCCCACACACTGTAATCTCCCACGCACAGTAACCTCCCGTGCTCAGTAATCTCCGACACACAGTAATCTCCTGTGCACAGTAATCTCGCACACACTGTAATCTCCCATGCACAGTAATCTCCCACACACGGTAATTTCCCACACACAGTAATCTCCCACACACAATAAACTCCCGCGCACAGTAATCTCCCGTGCACAGTAATCACCCACACACGGTAATTTCCCACACACAGTAATCTCCCACACACAGTAATCTCACGCGAACTGTAATCTCCCATGAAAAGTAATCTCCCGCACACAGTAATCTCCCACGCACAGTAATCTCCCATGCACAGTAATCTCCCGAACACAGTAATCTCCCGCACACAGTAATCTCACGCGCACAATAATCTCCCGCACACAGTAATCTCCCGCGTATAGTCATCACCCACACACAGTAATCTCCCGCGCACAGTAATCTCCCACACACGGTAATCTCCCGCACACGGTAATCTCCCATGCACAGTAATCTCGCGCGCCCAGTAATCTCCCACACATGGTAATCTCCTGCGCACAGTAATCTCCCGCGAACAGTCATCTCCCGCACACAGTAATCTCCCACACACAGTAATCTCCCACACACTGTAATCTCCCACACACAGTAACCTCCCGCGCTCAGTAATCTCCGACACACAGCAATCTCCTGTGCACAGTAATCTCGCACACACTGTAATCTCCCATGCACAGTAATCTCCCACACAGGATAATTTCCCAAACACAGTAATCTCCCACACACAATAAACTCCCGCGCACAGTAATCTCCCGTGCACAGTAATCTCCCACGCACAGTAATCTCCTGCGAACAGTAATCTCCCACACACGGTAATCTCCTGCGCACAGTAATCTCCCGCGAAGTCATCTCACGCGCACGGTAATTTCCCACACACAGTAATCTCCCACGCCCAGTAATCTCCCACGCACAGTAATCTCCCATGCACAGTAATCTCCCGTGCCCAGTAATCTCCCGCGCCCAGTAATCTCCCACACACAGTAATCTCCCATGCACAGTAATCTCCCGCACCCAGTAATCTCCCACACATGGTAATCTCCTGCGCACAGTAATCTCCTGTGAACAGTCATCTCCCGCACACAGTAATCTCCCGTGCACAATAATCTACCACGCACAGTAATCTCCCATGCACAGTAATCTCCCACACACGGTAATCTCCTGCGCACAGTAATCTCCCGCGAACAGTCATCTCCCGCGCACGGTGATCTCCCACGCACAGTAATCTCCCACGCACAGTAATCTCCCAAACACAGTAATCTCCCACACACAGTAATCTCCCGTGCACAGTAATCTCCCACACACAGTAATCTCCCGTGCACAGTAATCTCCCGCGCACAGTAATCTCCCACACACAGTCATCTCCCACACACGGTAATCTCCCACGCACAGTAATCTCCGGCGCATAGCCATCTTCCGCGCACAGTAATCTCCCACACACGTTAATCTCCCATGCACAGTAATCTCCCACACACAGTAATCTCCCACACACAGTAATATCCCACACACTGTAATCTCCCACGCACAGTAACCTCCCGTGCTCAGTAATCTCCGACACACAGTAATCTCCTGTGCACAGGAATCTCGCACACACTGTAATCTCCCATGCACAGTAATCTCCCACACACGGTAATTTCCCACACAAAGTAATCTCCCACACACAATAAACTCCCGCGCACAGTGATCTCCCGTGCACAGTAATCTCCCACACACGGTAATTTCCCACACACAGTAATCTCCCAGGCACAGTAATCTCACGCGAACAGTAATCACCCACGAACAGTAATCACCCACGAACAGTAATCTCCCACGCACAGTAATCTCCCACGCACAGTAATCTCCCGCGCACAGTAATCTCCCGCACACAGTAATCTCACGCGCACAGTAATCTGCCGCACACAGTAATCTCCCGCGTATAGTCATCACCCACACACAGTAATCTCCCGCGCACAGTAATCTCCCACACACGGTAATCTCCCACGCACAGTAATCTCCCGCGAACAGTAATCTCCCACGAACAGTAATCTCCCACGAACATTAATCTCCCACACACAGTAATCTCCCTCGCACAGTAATCTCCCACGCACAGTAATCTCCCGCGCACAGTAATCTCCCGCAAACAGTCATCTCCCGCGCACAGTAATTTCCCACAAACAGTAATCTCCCACGCACAGTAATCTCCCACGCACAGTAATCTCCCGCACACAGCAATCTCCCACACATGGTAATCTCCTGCGCACAGTAATCTCCCGCGAACAATCATCTCCTGCACACAGTAATCTCCCACGCACGGGAATCTCACACACACAGTAATCTCCCGTGAACAGTCATCTCCCGCACACCGTAATCTCCCACGCATGGGAATCTCACACACACAGTAATCTCCCACACACAATAATCTCCCATGCACAGTAATCTCCCACGCACAGTAATCTCCCATGCACAGTAATCTCCCGCGAACAGTAATCTCCCACACACGGTAATCTCCTGCGCACAGTAATCTCCCGCGAACAGTAATCTCCCACGCACAGTAATCTCCCGCGAACAGTAATCTCCCACACACGGTAATCTCCTGCGCACAGTAATCTCCCGCGAACAGTCATCTCCCGTGCACGGTAATTTCCCACACAGTAATCTCCCACGCACAGTAATCTCCCATGCACAGTAATCTACCACGCACAGTAATCTCCCGCACACAGTAATCTCCCAAACATGGTAATCTCCTGCGCACAGTAATCTCCCGCGAACAGTCATCTCCTGCACACAGTAATCTCCCACGCACGGGAATCTCACACACACAGTAATCTCCCACGCACAGTAATCTCCCGCACCCAGTAATCTCCCACACACGGTAATCTCCTGCGCACAGTAATCTCCCGCGAACAGTCATCTCCCGCACACCGTAATCTCCCACGCATGGGAATCTCACACACACAGTAATCTCCCACACACAATAATCTCCCGTGCACAATAATCTACCACGCACAGTAATCTCCCACGCACAGTAATCTCCCGCGCCCAGTAATCTCCCACACACGGTAATCTCCTGCGCACAGTAATCTCCCGCGAACAGTCATCTCCCGCGCACGGTAATCTCCCACGCACAGTAATCTCCCGCGCACAGTAATCTCCCAAACACTGTAATCTCCCGTGCACAGTAATCTCCCGCGCACAGTAATCTCCCACACACAGTCATCTCCCACACACAGTAATCTCCAGTTCACAGTAATCTCCCGCGCAGAGTATTCTCCCACACACGGTAATCTCCCACGCACAGTAATCTCCGGTGCATAGCAATCTTCCACGCACAATAATCTCCCGGGCACGTTAATCTCCCATGCACAGTAATCTCCCACACACAGTAATCTCCCACACACAGTAATCTCCCACACACAGTAATCTCCCACACACTGTAATCTCCCACGCACAGTAACCTCCCGCGCTCAGTAATCTCCGACACACAGTAATCTCCTGTGCAGAGTAATCTTGCACACACTGTAATCTCCCATGCACAGTAATCTCCCACACATGGTAATTTCCCACACACAGTAATCTCCCACACACAATACACTCCCGCGCACAGTAATCTCCCGTGCACAGTAATCTCCCACACACGGTAATTTCCCACACACAGTAATCTCCCACACACAGTAATCTCACGCGAACAGTAATCTCCCACGAACAGTAATCTCCCACACACAGTAATCGCCCACGCACAGTAATCTCCAACGCACAGTAATCTCCCGTGCACAGTAATCTCCTGCACACAGTAATCTCACGCGCACAGTAATCTCCCGCACACAGTAATCTCCCGCGTATAGTCATCACCCACACACAGTAATCTCCTGCGCACAGTAATCTCCCGCACACGGTAATCTCCCGCACACGGTAATCTCCCATGCACAGTAATCTCTCGTGCACAGTAATCTCCCACACACGGTAATCTCCCACGCACAGTAATCTCCGGCGCATAGCAATCTCCCGCGCAAGGTAATCTCCCGCGCACGTTAATCTCCCATGCACAGTAATCTCCCACACACAGTAATCTCCCACACACAGTAATCTCCCACACACGGTAATCTCCCGTGCACAGTAATCTCACACACACTGTAATCTCCCATGCACAGTAAAATCACACAGACGGTAATCTCCCACAAACAATAATCTCCCACACACAAAAATCTCCCACACACAGTAATCTCCCACACACTGTAATCTCCCATGCACAGTAATCTCCCGCGCTCAGTAATCATCCGCACACAGTAATCTTCCATGCAAAGTAATCTCCTATGCACAGTAATCTACCACGCACAGTAATCTCCCACACACGGCAATCTCCCGCGCACAGTAATCTCCCGCGCACAGTAATCTCCCGCACACAGTAATCTCCCTCACACAGTAATCTCCCACGCATAGTAATCACCCACACACAGTAATCTCCCACAAACAGTAATCTCCCACAGATGGTAATCTCCCGCACACAGTAATCTCCCACACAGAGTAATCTCCCGCGCATAGTAATCACCCGCACACAGTAATCTCCCACACCCGGTAATCTCCCGCTCACAGTAATCTCCCATGCACAGTAATCTCCCCTGCACAGTAATTTCCCACACACGGTAATTTCCCATGCACAGTAATCTCCCGTGCACAGTACACTCCCACACCCAGTAATCTCCCGCGCACAGTAATCTCCCACAAACAGTAATCTCCCGTGCACAGTAATCTCCCATGCACAGTACTCTCCCGTGCACAGTAATTTCCCACACATGGTACTTTCCCACGCACAGTAATCTCCCACACACGGTAATCCCCCGTGAACAGTAATCTCCCACACACAGTAATCTCCCGCGCACAGTAATCTCCTGTGCACAGTAATCTCCCACACACAGTAATCTCCGGCGCACAGTATTCTCCCATACACAGTAATCTCCTACACACAGTAATCTCCCGCGCACAGTAATCTCCCACACACAGTCATCTCCCACACACGGTAATCTCCCACGCACAGTAATCTCCGGCGCATAGCAATCTTCCGCGCACAGTAATCTCCCACACACGTTAATCTCCCATGCACAGTAATCTCCCACACACAGTAATCTCCCACACACAGTAATCTCCCACACACTGTAATCTCCTGCGCACAGTAATCTCCCGCGAACAGTCATCTCACGCGCACGGTAATTTCCCACACACAGTAATCTCCCATGCACAGTAATCTCCCACACACAGTAATCTCCCATGCACAGTAATCTCCCACGCCCAGTAATCTCCCACACATGGTAATCTCCTGCACACAGTAATCTCCTGCGAACAGTCATCTCCCGCACACAGTAATCTCCCGTGCACAATAATCTACCACGCACAGTAATCTCCCACGCACAGTAAGCTCCCGCGCCCAGTAATCTCCCACACACGGTAATCTCCTGCGCACAGTAATCTCCCGCGAACAGTCATCTCCCACACACAGTAATCTCCAGTGCACAGTAACCTCCCGCGCAGAGTATTCTCCCACACACGGTAATCTCCCACGCACAGTAATCTCCGGCGCATAGCAATCTTCCGCGCACAGTAATCTCCCGCGCACGTTAATCTCCCATGCACAGTAGTCTCCCACACACAGTGATCTCCCACACACAGTAATCTCCCACACACTGTAATCTCCCACGCACAGTAACCTCCCGTGCTCAGTAATCTCCGACACACAGTAATCTCCTGTGCACAGTAATCTCGCACACACTGTAATCTCCCATGCACAGTAATCTCCCACACACGGTAATTTCCCACACACAGTAATCTCCCACACACAATAAACTCCCGCGCACAGTAATCTCCCGTGCACAGTAATCACCCACACACGGTAATTTCCCACACACAGTAATCTCCCACACACAGTAATCTCACGCGAACTGTAATCTCCCATGAAAAGTAATCTCCCGCACACAGTAATCTCCCACGCACAGTAATCTCCCATGCACAGTAATCTCCCGAACACAGTAATCTCCCGCACACAGTAATCTCACGCGCACAATAATCTCCCGCACACAGTAATCTCCCACGTATAGTCATCACCCACACACAGTAATCTCCCATGCACAGTAATCTCCCACGCACAGTAATCTCCCGCGAACAGTAATTTCCCACACGCGGTAATCTCCTGCGCACAGTAATCTCCCGCGAAGTCATCTCACGCGCACGGTAATTTCCCACACACAGTAATCTCCCACGCCCAGTAATCTCCCACGCACAGTAATCTCCCATGCACAGTAATCTCCTGCGCCCAGTAATCTCCCGTGCCCAGTAATTTCCCACACACAGTAATCTCCCATGCACAGTAATCTCCCGCACCCAGTAATCTCCCACACATGGTAATCTCCTGCACACAGTAATCTCCTGCGAACAGTCATCTCCCACACACAGTAATCTCCCGTGCACAATAATCTCCCACGCACAGTAATCTCCCACGCACAGTAATCTCCCACACACGGTAATCTCCTGCGCACAGTAATCTCCCGCGAACAGTCATCTCCCGCGCACGGTGATCTCCCACGCACAGTAATCTCCCACGCACAGTAATCTCCCAAACACAGTAATCTCCCACACACAGTAATCTCCCGTGCACAGTAATCTCCCACACACAGTAATCTCCCACGCACAGTAATCTCCCGTGCACAGTAATCTCCCACACACAGTCATCTCCCACACACGGTAATCTCCCACGCACAGTAATCTCCGGCGCATAGCAATCTTCCGCGCACAGTAATCTCCCACACACGTTAATCTCCCATGCACAGTAATCTCCCACACACAGTAATCTCCCACACACAGTAATCTCCCACACACTGTAATCTCCTGCGCACAGTAATCTCCCACGAACAGTCATGTCACGCGCACGGTAATTTCCCACACACAGTAATCTCCCACGCACAGTAATCTCCCACACACAGTAATCTCCCATGCACAGTAATCTCCCACGCCCAGTAATCTCCCACACATGGTAATCTCCTGCACACAGTAATCTCCTGCGAACAGTCATCTCCCGCACACAGTAATCTCCCGTGCACAATAATCTACCACGCACAGTAATCTCCCACGCACAGTAAGCTCCCGCGCCCAGTAATCTCCCACACACGGTAATCTCCTGCGCACAGTAATCTCCCGCGAACAGTCATCTCCCACACACAGTAATCTCCAGTGCACAGTAACCTCCCGCGCAGAGTATTCTCCCACACACGGTAATCTCCCACGCACAGTAATCTCCGGCGCATAGCAATCTTCCGCGCACAGTAATCTCCCGCGCACGTTAATCTCCCATGCACAGTAGTCTCCCACACACAGTGATCTCCCACACACAGTAATCTCCCACACACTGTAATCTCCCACGCACAGTAACCTCCCGTGCTCAGTAATCTCCGACACACAGTAATCTCCTGTGCACAGTAATCTCGCACACACTGTAATCTCCCATGCACAGTAATCTCCCACTCACGGTAATTTCCCACACACAGTAATCTCCCACACACAATAAACTCCCGCGCACAGTAATCTCCCGTGCACAGTAATCACCCACACACGGTAATTTCCCACACACAGTAATCTCCCACACACAGTAATCTCACGCGAACTGTAATCTCCCATGAAAAGTAATCTCCCGCACACAGTAATCTCCCACGCACAGTAATCTCCCATGCACAGTAATCTCCCGAACACAGTAATCTCCCGCACACAGTAATCTCACGCGCACAATAATCTCCCGCACACAGTAATCTCCCGCGTATAGTCATCACCCACACACAGTAATCTCCCGCGCACAGTAATCTCCCACACACGGTAATCTCCCGCACACGGTAATCTCCCATGCACAGTAATCTCGCGCGCCCAGTAATCTCCCACACATGGTAATCTCCCGCGCACAGTAATCTCCCGCGAACAGTCATCTCCCGCACACAGTAATCTCCCACACACAGTAATCTCCCACACACTGTAATCTCCCACACACAGTAACCTCCCGCGCTCAGTAATCTCCGACACACAGCAATCTCCTGTGCACAGTAATCTCGCACACACTGTAATCTCCCATGCACAGTAATCTCCCACACAGGGTAATTTCCCAAACACAGTAATCTCCCACACACAATAAACTCCCGCGCACAGTAATCTCCCGTGCACAGTAATCTCCCACGCACAGTAATCTCCTGCGAACAGTAATCTCCCACACACGGTAATCTCCTGCGCACAGTAATCTCCCGCGAAGTCATCTCACGCGCACGGTAATTTCCCACACACAGTAATCTCCCACGCCCAGTAATCTCCCACGCACAGTAATCTCCCATGCACAGTAATCTCCCGTGCCCAGTAATCTCCCGCGCCCAGTAATCTCCCACACACAGTAATCTCCCATGCACAGTAATCTCCCGCACCCAGTAATCTCCCACACATGGTAATCTCCTGCGCACAGTAATCTCCTGCGAACAGTCATCTCCCGCACACAGTAATCTCCCGTGCACAATAATCTACCACGCACAGTAATCTCCCATGCACAGTAATCTCCCACACACGGTAATCTCCTGCGCACAGTAATCTCCCGCGAACAGTCATCTCCCGCGCACGGTGATCTCCCACGCACAGTAATCTCCCACGCACAGTAATCTCCCAAACACAGTAATCTCCCACACACAGTAATCTCCCGTGCACAGTAATCTCCCACACACAGTAATCTCCCGTGCACAGTAATCTCCCGCGCACAGTAATCTCCCACACACAGTCATCTCCCACACACGGTAATCTCCCACGCACAGTAATCTCCGGCGCATAGCCATCTTCCGCGCACAGTAATCTCCCACACACGTTAATCTCCCATGCACAGTAATCTCCCACACACAGTAATCTCCCACACACAGTAATATCCCACACACTGTAATCTCCCACGCACAGTAACCTCCCGTGCTCAGTAATCTCCGACACACAGTAATCTCCTGTGCACAGGAATCTCGCACACACTGTAATCTCCCATGCACAGTAATCTCCCACACACGGTAATTTCCCACACAAAGTAATCTCCCACACACAATAAACTCCCGCGCACAGTAATCTCCCGTGCACAGTAATCTCCCACACACGGTAATTTCCCACACACAGTAATCTCCCAGGCACAGTAATCTCACGCGAACAGTAATCACCCACGAACAGTAATCACCCACGAACAGTAATCTCCCACGCACAGTAATCTCCCACGCACAGTAATCTCCCGCGCACAGTAATCTCCCGCACACAGTAATCTCACGCGCACAGTAATCTGCCGCACACAGTAATCTCCCGCGTATAGTCATCACCCACACACAGTAATCTCCCGCGCACAGTAATCTCCCACACACGGTAATCTCCCACACATGGTAATCTCCTGCGCACAGTAATCTCCCGCGAACAGTCATCTCCCGCACACAGTAATCTCCCACACACAGTAATCTCCCTCGCACAGTAATCTCCCACGCACAGTAATCTCCCGCGCACAGTAATCTCCCGCAAACAGTCATCTCCCGCGCACAGTAATTTCCCACAAACAGTAATCTCCCACGCACAGTAATCTCCCACGCACAGTAATCTCCCGCACACAGCAATCTCCCACACATGGTAATCTCCTGCGCACAGTAATCTCCCGCAAACAATCATCTCCTGCACACAGTAATCTCCCACGCACGGGAATCTCACACACACAGTAATCTCCCGTGAACAGTCATCTCCCGCACACCGTAATCTCCCACGCATGGGAATCTCACACACACAGTAATCTCCCACACACAATAATCTCCCATGCACAGTAATCTCCCACGCACAGTAATCTCCCATGCACAGTAATCTCCCACACACGGTAATCTCCCACACACGGTAATCTCCTGCGCACAGTAATCTCCCGCGAACAGTAATCTCCCACGCACAGTAATCTCCCGCGAACAGTAATCTCCCACACACGGTAATCTCCTGCGCACAGTAATCTCCCGCGAACAGTCATCTCCCGTGCACGGTAATTTCCCACACAGTAATCTCCCACGCACAGTAATCTCCCATGCACAGTAATCTACCACGCACAGTAATCTCCCGCACACAGTAATCTCCCAAACATGGTAATCTCCTGCGCACAGTAATCTCCCGCGAACAGTCATCTCCTGCACACAGTAATCTCCCACGCACGGGAATCTCACACACACAGTAATCTCCCACGCACAGTAATCTCCCGCACCCAGTAATCTCCCACACATGGTAATCTCCTGCGCACAGTAATCTCCCGCGAACAGTCATCTCCCGCAAACCGTAATCTCCCACGCATGGGAATCTCACACACACAGTAATCTCCCACACACAATAATCTCCCGTGCACAATAATCTACCACGCACAGTAATCTCCCACGCACAGTAATCTCCCGCGCCCAGTAATCTCCCACACACGGTAATCTCCTGCGCACAGTAATCTCCCGCGAACAGTCATCTCCCGCGCACGGTAATCTCCCACGCACAGTAATCTCCCGCGCACAGTAATCTCCCAAACACGGTAATCTCCCGTGCACAGTAATCTCCCGCGCACAGTAATCTCCCACACACAGTCATCTCCCACACACAGTAATCTCCAGTGCACAGTAATCTCCCGCGCAGAGTATTCTCCCACACACGGTAATCTCCCACGCACAGTAATCTCCGGTGCATAGCAATCTTCCACGCACAATAATCTCCCGGGCACGTTAATCTCCCATGCACAGTAATCTCCCACACACAGTAATCTCCCACACACAGTAATCTCCCACACACAGTAATCTCCCACACACTGTAATCTCCCACGCACAGTAACCTCCCGCGCTCAGTAATCTCCGACACACAGTAATCTCCTGTGCAGAGTAATCTCGCACACACTGTAATCTCCCATGCACAGTAATCTCCCACACATGGTAATTTCCCACACACAGTAATCTCCCACACACAATAAACTCCCGCGCACAGTAATCTCCCGTGCACAGTAATCTCCCACACACGGTAATTTCCCACACACAGTAATCTCCCACACACAGTAATCTCACGCGAACAGTAATCTCCCACGAACAGTAATCTCCCACACACAGTAATCGCCCACGCACAGTAATCTCCAACGCACAGTAATCTCCCGTGCACAGTAATCTCCTGCACACAGTAATCTCACGCGCACAGTAATCTCCCGCACACAGTAATCTCCCGCGTATAGTCATCACCCACACACAGTAATCTCCTGCGCACAGTAATCTCCCGCACACGGTAATCTCCCGCACACGGTAATCTCCCATGCACAGTAATCTCTCGTGCACAGTAATCTCCCACACACGGTAATCTCCCACGCACAGTAATCTCCGGCGCATAGCAATCTCCCGCGCAAGGTAATCTCCCGCGCACGTTAATCTCCCATGCACAGTAATCTCCCACACACAGTAATCTCCCACACACAGTAATCTCCCACACACGGTAATCTCCCGTGCACAGTAATCTCACACACACTGTAATCTCCCATGCACAGTAAAATCACACAGACGGTAATCTCCCACAAACAATAATCTCCCACACACAAAAATCTCCCACACACAGTAATCTCCCACACACTGTAATCTCCCATGCACAGTAATCTCCCGCGCTCAGTAATCATCCGCACACAGTAATCTTCCATGCAAAGTAATCTCCTATGCACAGTAATCTACCACGCACAGTAATCTCCCACACACGGCAATCTCCCGCGCACAGTAATCTCCCGCGCACAGTAATCTCCCGCACACAGTAATCTCCCGCGCACAGTAATCTCCCTCACACAGTAATCTCCCACGCATAGTAATCACCCACACACAGTAATCTCCCACAAACAGTAATCTCCCACAGATGGTAATCTCCCGCACACAGTAATCTCCCACACAGAGTAATCTCCCGCGCATAGTAATCACCCGCACACAGTAATCTCCCACACCCGGTAATCTCCCGCTCACAGTAATCTCCCATGCACAGTAATCTCCCCTGCACAGTAATTTCCCACACACGGTAATTTCCCATGCACAGTAATCTCCCGTGCACAGTACACTCCCACACCCAGTAATCTCCCGCGCACAGTAATCTCCCACAAACAGTAATCTCCCGTGCACAGTAATCTCCCATGCACAGTACTCTCCCGTGCACAGTAATTTCCCACACATGGTACTTTCCCACGCACAGTAATCTCCCACACACGGTAATCTCCTGTGCACAGTAATCTCCCACACACAGTAATCTCCGGCGCACAGTATTCTCCCATACACAGTAATCTCCTACACACAGTAATCTCCCGCGCACAGTAATCTCCCATGCACAGTAATCTCCCATGAACAGTAATCTCCCACACGCAGTAATCTCCCACACACGGCAATCTCCCACACACAGTAATCTTCCGCACCCGGTAATCTCCCGCTGATAGTAATCTCCCGCGCAGAGTAATCTCCCATGCACATTAATCTCCCACACACGGTAATCTCCTGCGCATAGTAATCTTCCGTGCACAGTAATTTGCCACGCACAATAATCTAGCATGCACATTACTCTCCCGTGCACGGCAGTCACCGACACACAGTGATCTCCTGTGCACAGTAGACTCCCACGCACAGTAATCTCCCACACATGGCAATGTCCCACACACAGTAATCTCCCACACATGGTAATCTCCCTCTCATAGCAATATCCCGCGCACAGTAATCTCCCGCATACGCTAATCTCACACGCACAGTAATTTACCACGCACAGTAATCTCCCGCACACGGTAATTTCCCACGCACAGTAATCTCCCACGCACAGTAATCTCCCACGCCCAGTAATCTCCCACAAACAGTAATCTCCCACGCACGGGAATCTCACACACACAGTAATCTCCCGCACACAATAATCTCCCGTGCTCAGTAATCTCCCATGCACAGTAATCTCCCACACACTTTAATCTCCCACGCACGGTAATCTCCCATGCACAGTAATCTCCCATGCAGAGTAATCTTCTGCGCACAGTAATCTCCCACACACAGTAATCTCCCGTGCACAGTAATCTCCCGTGCACAGTTATCTCCCGAAGACAGTAACCACCCGCTCACAGTAATCTCCTGCACACAGTAATCTCCCGCACACAGTAATCTCCCACGCACAGTAATCTCCCACACACAGTAATCTCCCGCGCACAGTAATCTCCTGCACACAGTAATCTCCCGCACACAGTAATCTCCCACGCACAGTAATCTCCCACACACAGTAATCTCCCGCACACGGTAATCTCCCGCTGATAGTAATCTCCCGCGCACAGTAATCTCCCGCGTACGGTAATCACCTACGCACCGTAATTTGTCACGCACAGTTATCTCCCGCGCACGGTAATTTCCCATGCACAGTAATCTCCCATGCACAATAATCTAACGCGCCCAGTAATCTCCAGCACACGGTAATCTCCTGCGCACAGAAATCTCACGTGAACAGTCATCACCCGCACACAGTAATCTCCCACGCACGCCAATCACACACACACAGTAATCTCCTGCACACGGTAATCTCCCACGCACGGTAATCTCCTGCGCATGGTAATCTCCCATGCACAGTAATCTACCACGCACAGTAATCTCACACACACAGTAATCTCCCACGCACGGTAATCTCCCGTGCACAGTAATCTCCCATGCAAATTAATCTCCCACACACGGTAATCTCCTGCGCATAGTAATCTTACGTGCACAGTAATCTCCCACACACAGTAATCTCCCGCG
The DNA here is from genome assembly GCF_017639515.1 of Carcharodon carcharias. Lineage (NCBI taxonomy): Eukaryota > Metazoa > Chordata > Chondrichthyes > Lamniformes > Lamnidae > Carcharodon > Carcharodon carcharias. Next base: position 93,995,272 of record NC_054481.1, read on the forward strand.
CACGGTAATTTGCCACGCACAATAATCTCCCGTGCATGGTAATTTCCCGCAAACAGTAATCTCCCACGCACAGTAATCTCCCGCACCCAGTAATCTCCCACACACAGTAATCTAGCAGGCACATTAATCTCCCATGCACGGCAATCGCCGACACACAGTGATCTCCTGTGCACAGTAGTCTCCCGCGCACAGTAATCTCCCACACACGGCAATCTCCCACACACAGTAATCTCCAACACACGGTAATCTCCCTCTCATAGCAATATCCCGTGCACAGTAATCTCCCGCGTACGCTAATCTCCCACGCACAGTAATTTGCCACGCACAGAAATCTCCCACGCACGGTAATTTCACAAGCACAGTAATCTCCCATGCACAGTAATCTCCCGCACCCAGTAATATCCCACACATGGTAATCACCTGCGCACAGTAATCTCCCGCGAACAGTCATCTCCCGGACATAGTAATCTCCCACGCACGGGAATCTCACACACACAGTAATCTCCCACGCACAGTAATCTCCCGCGCCCAGTAATCTCCCACACACGGTAATCTCCTGCACACAGTAATCTCCCGTGAACAGTCATCTCCCGCACACCGTAATCTCCCACGCATGGGAATCTCACACACACAGTAATCTCCCACACACAGTAATCTCCCACGCACATTAATCTCCCACGCACAGTAATCTCCCGCGCCCAGTAATCTCCCACACACGGTAATGTCCTGCGCACAGTAATCTCCCGCGAACAGTCATCTCCCGCGCACGGTAATTTCCCACACACAGTAATCTCCCACGCACAGTAATCTCCCACACACAGTAATCTCCCGCACACAGTAATCTCCGACACATGGTAATCTCCTGCGCACAGTAATCTCCCGCGAACAGTCATCTCCCGCACGCCGTAATCTTCCACGCATGGGAATCTCCCACACACAGTAATCTCCCACACACAATAATCTCCCGTGCACAGTAATCTCCCACGCACAGTAATCTCCCACGCACAGTAATCTCCCGCTTCCAGTAATCTCCCACACACGGTAATCTCCTGCGCACAGTAATCTCCCGCGAACAGTCATCTCCCGCGCACGGTAATTTCCCACACACAGTAATCTCCCACGCACAGTAATCTCCCACGCACAGTAATCTCCCGCACACAGTAATCTCCCACACACAGTAATATCCCGTGCACAGTAAACTCCCACACACAGTAATCTCCCGTGCACAGTAATCTCCCGCGCACAGTAATCTCCCACACACAGTCATCTCCCACACACAGTAATCTCCCCTGCACAGTAATCTCCCGCGCACAGTATTCTCCCACACACGGTAATCTCCCACGACAGTAATCTCCGGCGCGTAGCAATCTCCCGCGCACAGTAATCTCCCGCGCACGTTAATCTCCCATGCACAGTAATCTCCCACACACAGTAATCTCCCACACACAGTAATCTCCCACACACTGTAATCTCCCACGCACAGTAACCTCCCGCGCACAGTAATCTCCGACACACAGTAATCCCCTGTGCACAGTAATCTTGCACACACTGTAATCTCCCATGCACAGTAATCTCCCACACACGGTAATTTCCCACGCACTGTAATCTCCGACACACGGTAATCTCCCGTGCACAGTAATCTCGCACACACTGTAATCTCCCATGCACAGTAATGTCACACACACGGTAATCTCCCACAAACAAAAATCTCCCACACACAGTAATCTCCCACACACAGTAATCTCCCGCACACAGTAATCTCCCACGCACAGTAATCTCCCACACACAGTAATCTCCCACAAACAGTAATCTCCCACACACTGTAATCTCCCACGCACAGTAACCTCCCGCGCTCAGTAATCTCCGACACACAGTAATCTCCTGTGCACAGTAATCTCGCACACACTGTAATCTCCCATGCACAGTAATCTGCCACACACGGTAATTTCCCACACGCTGTAATCTCCCACACACGGTAATCTCCCGTGCACAGTAATCTCGCACACACTGTAATCTCCCATGCACAGTAATATCACACACACGGTAATCTCCCACAAACAATAATCTCCCAAACACAGTAATCTCCTGCACACAGTAATCTCCCGCACACAGTAATCTCCCACGCACAGAAATCTCCTGCACACAGTAATCTCCAGCGCACAGTAATCTCCCGGGCACAGTAATCTCACACACACAGTAATCTCCCACACACAGTCATCTCCCACACACAGTAATTTCCCGTGCACAGTAATCTCCCACACACTGTAATCTCCCACGCACAGTAACATCCCGCGCTCAGTAATCTCCGACACACAGTAATCTCCTGTGCACAGTATTCTCCCACACATGGTAATCTCCCACGCACAGTAATCTCCGGCGCAAAGCAATCTCCCGCGCACAGTAATCTCCTGCGCACGTTAATCTCCCATGCACAGTAATCTCCCACACACAGTAATCTCCCACACACAGTAATCTCCCACAAACAGTAATCTCCCACGCACTGTAATCTCCCACGCACAGTAACCTCCCACACTCAGTAATCTCCGAAACACAGTAATCTCCTGTGCACAGTAATCTCGCACACACTGTAATCTCCCATGCACAGTAATCTCCCACACATGGTAATTTCCCACACACGGTAATCTCCCACACACAGTAATCTCCCGTGCACAGTAATCTCACACACACTGTAATCTCCCATGCACAGTAATATCACACACACGGTAATCTCCCACAAACAATAATCTCCCACACACAGTAATCTCCCGCATACAGTAATCTCCAGCGCACAGTAATCCCCCACACACAGTCATCTCCCACACACAGTAATTTCCCGTGCACAGTAACCTCCCGCACACAGTAATCTCCCGCGCACGTTAATCTCCCATGCACAGTAATCTCCCATGCACAGTAATCTCCCACACACAGTAATCTCCCACACACTGTAATCTCCCACGCACAGTAACCTCCCGCGCACAGTAATCTCCGACACACGGTAATCTCCTGCGCACAGTAATCTCGCACACACTGTAATCTCCCATGCACAGTAACCTCCCACACATGGTAATTTCCCACACACGGTAATCTCCCACACACGGTAATCTTCCATGCACAGTAATCTCGCACACACTGTAATCTCCCATGCACAGTAAAATCACACACACGGTAAACTCCCACAAACAATAATCTCCCACACACAGAAATCTCCCACACACAGTAATCTCCCACACACTGTAATCTCCCATGCACAGTAATCTCCCGCGCACAGTAATCATCCACACACAGTAATCTCCCATGCACAGTAATCTCCAGTGCACAGTAATCTCCCGCGCAGAGTAATATCCCACACACGGCAATCTCCCACGCACAGTAATCTCCCGCACACAGTAATCTCCCGCGCATAGTAATCACCCACACACAGTAATCTCCCACGCACAATAATCTCCCACACACGGTAATCTCCCGCACACAGTAATCTCCCACACACAGAAATCACCCGCACACAGTAATCTCCCACACCCGGTAATCTCCCGCTCACAGTAATCTCCCATGCATAGTAATCTCCCGCACACAGTAATCACCCGCACACAGTAATCTCCCGCTCACAGTAATCTCCTATGCATAGTAATCTCCCACACACAGTAATCTCCCGCACACGGTAATTTCCCACGCACAGTAATCTCCTGCGCACAGTAATGTCCCATGCACAGTAATCTCCCATGCACAGTAATCTCCTGCGCACAGTAATCTGCTGTGCACAGTAATCTCCCACACACAGTAATCTCCGGCGCACGGTAATCTCCCATGCACAGTAATCTCCCATGCACAGTAATCTCCTGCGCACGTTAATCTCCCATGCACAGTAATCTCCCACACACAGTAATCTCCCACACACTGTAATCTCCCACGCACAGTAACCTCCCGCGCTCAGTAATCTCCGACACACAGTAATCTCCTGTGCACAGTAATCTCACACACACTGTAATCTCCCATGCACAGTAATCTCCCGCACACGGTAATTTCCCACGCACAGTAATCTCCTGCGCACGGTAATGTCCCATGCACAGTAATCTCCCATGCACAGTAATCTCCCATGCACAGTAATCTCCTGCGCACAGTAATCTCCTGTGCACAGTAATCTCCCACACACAGTAATCTCCGGCGCACGGTAATCTCCCATGCACAGTAATCTCCCACACACGGTAACTTCCCACACATAGTAATCTCTCGTGCACAGTAATCCCCCACGCACAGTAATCTCCCACACACAGTAATCTCACGCGTACAGTAATCTCCCACGAACAGTAATCTCCCACACACAGTAGTCTCCCGCGCACAGTAATCTCCCGAACACAGTAATCTCGCGCTCACGGTAATCTCCGACACACAGTAACCTCCCGCACACGGTAATTTCCCACAAACAGTAATCTCCCACGAACAGTAATCTCCCGCGCCCCGTAATCTCCCACACACAGTAATCTAGCAGGCACATTAATCTCCCGTGCACGGCAATCGCCGACACACAGTGATCTCCTGTGCACAGTAGTCTCCCGCGCACAGTAATCTCCCACACAGGGCAATCTCCCACACACAGTAATCTCCCGCACATGGTAATCTCCCTCTCATAGCAATATCCCGCACACAGTAATCTCCCGAGTACGCTAATCTCACACGCACAGTAATTTACCACGCACAGTATTCTCCCGCACACGGTAATTTCCCACGCACAGTAATCTCCCACACACAGTAATCTCCTACGCCCAGTAATTTCCCACACACGGTAATCTCCTGCGCACAGTACTCTCCCGCGAACAGTCATCTCCCGCACACAGTAGTCTCCCACGCACGGGAATCTCACACACACAGTAATCTCCCGCACACAATAATCTCCCGTGCACAGTAATCTCCCATGCACAGTAATCTCTCCAACACTTTAATCTCCCACGCACGGTAATCTCCTGTGCACAGTAATCTCCCTTGCAGAGTAATCTTCTGCGCACAGTAATCTCCCACACACAGTAATCTCCCGTGCACAGTAATCTCCCGCGCCAAGTAATCTCCCGAGCACAGTTATCTCCTGAAGACAGTAACCTCCCGCTCACAGTAATCTCCTGCACACAGTAATCTCCCGCACACAGTAATCTCCAACGCACAGTAATCTCCCACACACGGTAATCTCCCGCGCACAGTAATCTCCCGCACACAGTAATCTCCCGTGCACAGTAATCTCCCGTGCACAGTAATCTCCCGCGCACAGTAATCTCACACACACGGTAATCTCCCGCGCACAGTAATCTCCCGCGCACGGTCATTTCCCACACACAGTAATCTCCCACGCACAGTAATCTCCCACTCACAGTAATCTCCCGTGCACAGTAATTTCCCGTGCACAGTAATCTCCCACACACAGTCATCTCCCACACACAGTAATCTCCCGTGCACAGTAATCTCCCGCGCACAATATTCTCCCACACACGGTAATCTCCCATGCACAGTAATCTCCGGCGCATAGCAATCTCCTGCGTACAGTAATCTCCCGCGCACGTTAATCTCCCATGCACAGTAATCTCCCACACACAGTAATCTCCCGCACACAGTAATCTCCCACGCAGAGAAATCTCCTGCACACAGTAATCTCCAGCGCACAGTAATCTCCCGGGCACAGTAATCTCACACACATGGTAATCTCCCGTGCACAGTAATCTCCCACGCACAGTAATCTCCCACACACAGTCATCTCCCACACACAGTAATTTCCCGTGCACAGTAATCTCCCGCGCACAGTATTCTCCCACACATGGTAATCTCCCACGCACAGTAATCTCTGGTGCAAAGCAATCTCCCGCGCACAGTAATCTCCCGCGCACGTTAATCTCCCATGCACAGTAATCTCCCACACACAGTAATCTCCCACACACAGTAATCTCCCACACACTGTAATCTCCCACGCACAGTAACCTCCCGCGCTCAGTAATCTCCGACACACAGTAATCTCCTGTGCACAGTAATCTCGCACACACTGTAATCACCCATGCACAGTAATCTCCCACATACGGTAATTTCCCATACACGGTAATCTCCCACACACGGTAATCTCCCGTGCACAGTAATCTCGCACACACTGTAATCTCCCATGCACAGTAATATCACACACACGGTAATCTCCCACAAACAATAATCTCCCACACACAGTAATCTCCCGCACACAGTAATCTCCCGCACACAGTAATCTCCCACACACAGTAATCTCCCACACACAGTAATCTCCAGCGCACAGTAATCCCCCACACACGGTAATTTCCCACACACGGTAATCTCCCACACACGGTAATCTTCCGTGCACAGTAATCTCGCACACACTGTAATCTCCCATGCACAGTAAAATCACACACACGGTAAACTCCCACAAACAATAATCTCCCACACACAGTAATCTCCGACACACAGTAATCTCCCACACACTGTAATCTCCCATGCACAGTAATCTCCCGCGCACAGTAATCATCCACACACAGTAATCTCCCATGCACAGTAATCTCCAGTGCACAGTAATCTCCCGCGCAGAGTAATATCCCACACACGGCAATCTCCCACGCACAGTAATCTCCCGCACACAGTAATCTCCCGCGCATAGTAATCACCCACACACAGTAATCTCCCACGCACAATAATCTCCCACACACGGTAATCTCCCGCACACAGTAATCTCCCACACACAGAAATCACCCGCACACAGTAATCTCCCACACCCGGTAATCTCCCGCTCACAGTAATCTCCCATGCATAGTAATCTCCCGCACACAGTAATCACCCGCACACAGTAATCTCCCGCTCACAGTAATCTCCTATGCATAGTAATCTCCCACACACAGTAATCTCCCGCACACGGTAATTTCCCACGCACAGTAATCTCCTGCGCACAGTAATGTCCCATGCACAGTAATCTCCCATGCACAGTAATCTCCTGCGCACAGTAATCTGCTGTGCACAGTAATCTCCCACACACAGTAATCTCCGGCGCACGGTAATCTCCCATGCACAGTAATCTCCCATGCACAGTAATCTCCTGCGCACGTTAATCTCCCATGCACAGTAATCTCCCACACACAGTAATCTCCCACACACTGTAATCTCCCACGCACAGTAACCTCCCGCGCTCAGTAATCTCCGACACACAGTAATCTCCTGTGCACAGTAATCTCACACACACTGTAATCTCCCATGCACAGTAATCTCCCGCACACGGTAATTTCCCACGCACAGTAATCTCCTGCGCACGGTAATGTCCCATGCACAGTAATCTCCCATGCACAGTAATCTCCTGCGCACAGTAATCTCCTGTGCACAGTAATCTCCCACAGACAGTAATCTCCGGCGCACGGTAATCTCCCATGCACAGTAATCTCCCACACACGGTAACTTCCCACACATAGTAATCTCTCGTGCACAGTAATCCCCCACGCACAGTAATCTCCCACACACAGTAGTCTCCCGCGCACAGTAATCTCCCGAACACAGTAATCTCGCGCTCACGGTAATCTCCGACACACAGTAACCTCCCGCACACGGTAATTTCCCACAAACAGTAATCTCCCACGAACAGTAATCTCCCGCGCCCCGTAATCTCCCACACACAGTAATCTAGCAGGCACATTAATCTCCCGTGCACGGCAATCGCCGACACACAGTGATCTCCTGTGCACAGTAGTCTCCCGCGCACAGTAATCTCCCACACAGGGCAATCTCCCACACACAGTAATCTCCCGCACATGGTAATCTCCCTCTCATAGCAATATCCCGCACACAGTAATCTCCCGAGTACGCTAATCTCACACGCACAGTAATTTACCACGCACAGTATTCTCCCGCACACGGTAATTTCCCACGCACAGTAATCTCCCACACACAGTAATCTCCTACGCCCAGTAATTTCCCACACACGGTAATCTCCTGCGCACAGTACTCTCCCTCGAACAGTCATCTCCCGCACACAGTAGTCTCCCACGCACGGGAATCTCACACACACAGTAATCTCCCGCACACAATAATCTCCCGTGCACAGTAATCTCCCATGCACAGTAATCTCTCCAACACTTTAATCTCCCACGCACGGTAATCTCCTGTGCACAGTAATCTCCAACACACAGTAATCTCCCGTGCACAGTAATCTCCCGCGCCAAGTAATCTCCCGAGCACAGTTATCTCCTGAAGACAGTAACCTCCCGCTCACAGTAATCTCCTGCACACAGTAAACTCCCGCACACAGTAATCTCCAACGCACAGTAATCTCCCACACACAGTAATCTCCCGCGCACAGTAATCTCCCGCACACAGTAATCTCCCGTGCACAGTAATCTCCCGCGCACAGTAATCTCACACACACGGTAATCTCCCGCGCACAGTAATCTCCCGCGCACGGTCATTTCCCACACACAGTAATCTCCCACGCACAGTAATCTCCCACTCACAGTAATCTCCCGTGCACAGTAATTTCCCGTGCACAGTAATCTCCCACACACAGTCATCTCCCACACACAGTAATCTCCCGTGCACAGTAATCTCCCGCGCACAATATTCTCCCACACACGGTAATCTCCCATGCACAGTAATCTCCGGCGCATAGCAATCTCCTGCGTACAGTAATCTCCCGCGCACGTTAATCTCCCATGCACAGTAATCTCCCACACACAGTAATCTCCCGCACACAGTAATCTCCCACGTAGAGAAATCTCCTGCACACAGTAATCTCCAGCGCACAGTAATCTCCCGGGCACAGTAATCTCACACACATGGTAATCTCCCGTGCACAGTAATCTCCCACGCACAGTAATCTCCCACACACAGTCATCTCCCACACACAGTAATTTCCCGTGCACAGTAATCTCCCGCGCACAGTATTCTCCCACACATGGTAATCTCCCACGCACAGTAATCTCTGGTGCAAAGCAATCTCCCGCGCACAGTAATCTCCCGCGCACAGTTAATCTCCCATGCACAGTAATCTCCCACACACAGTAATCTCCCACACACAGTAATCTCCCACACACTGTAATCTCCCACGCACAGTAACCTCCCGCGCTCAGTAATCTCCGACACACAGTAATCTCCTGTGCACAGTAATCTCGCACACACTGTAATCACCCATGCACAGTAATCTCCCACATACGGTAATTTCCCACACACGGTAATCTCCCACACACGGTAATCTCCCGTGCACAGTAATCTCGCACACACTGTAATCTCCCATGCACAGTAATATCACACACACGGTAATCTCCCACAAACAATAATCTCCCACACACAGTAATCTCCCGCACACAGTAATCTCCCGCACACAGTAATCTCCCACACACAGTAATCTCCCGCACACAGTAATCTCCAGCGCACAGTAATCCCCCACACACAGTCATCTCCAACACACAGTAATTTCCCGTGCACAGTAATCTACCGCGCACAGTATTCTCCCACACATGGTAATCTCCAACGCACAGTAATCTCCGGTGCAAAGCAATATCCAGCGCACAGTAATCTCCCGCGCACGTTAATCTCCCATGCACAGTAATCTCCCACACACAGTAATCTCCCACACACAGTAATCTCCCACACACAGTAATCTCCCACACACTGTAATCTCCCACGCACAGTAACCTCCCGCGCACAGTAATCTCCAACACACGGTAATCTCCTGTGCACAGTAATCTCGCACACACTGTAATCTCCCATGCACAGTAATCTCCCACACATGGTAATTTCCCACACACGGTAATCTCCCACACACAGAAATCTCCAACACACAGTAATCTCCCACACACTGTAATCTCCCATGCACAGTAATCTCCCGCGCACAGTAATCATCCACACGCAGTAATCTCCCATGCACAGTAATCTCCTGTGCACAGTAATCCCCCACGCACGGTAATTTCCCACACACATTAATCTCCCGTGCACAGTAATCTCCCACACACAGTAATCTCCCGTGCACAGTAATCTCCCACGCACAGTAATCTCCCACACAGAGTCATCTCCAACACACAGTAATTTCCCGTGCACAGTAATCTCCCGCGCACAGTATTCTCCCACACATGGTAATCTCTCATGCACAGTAATCTCCGGCGCAAAGCGATCTCCCGCGCACGTTAATCTCCCATACACAGTAATCTCCCACACACAGTAATCTCCCACACACAGTAATCTCCCACACACAGTAATCTCCCACACACTGTAATCTCCCAAGCACAATAACCTCCCGCGCACAGTAATCTCCTGTGCACAGTAATCTCGCACACACTGTAATCTCCCATGCACAGTAATCTCCCACACACGGTAATTTCCCACACACGGTAATCTCCCACACACGGTAATCTCCCGTGCACAGTAATCTCGCGCACACTGTAATCTCCCATGCACAGTAATATCACACACACGGTAATCTCCCACAAACAATAATCTCCCACACACAGAAATCTCCCACACACAGTAATCTCCCACACACTGTAATCTCCCAAGCACAATAACCTCCCGCGCACAGTAATCTCCTGTGCACAGTAATCTCGCACACACTGTAATCTCCCATGCACAGTAATCTCCCACACACGGTAATTTCCCACACACGGTAATCTCCCACACACGGTAATCTCCCGTGCACAGTAATCTCGCGCACACTGTAATCTCCCATGCACAGTAATATCACACACACGGTAATCTCCCACAAACAATAATCTCCCACACACAGAAATCTCCCACACACAGTAATCTCCCACACACTGTAATCTCCCATGCACAGTAATCTCCCGCGCACAGTAATCATCCGCACACAGTAATCTCCCATGCACAGTAATCTCCTGTGCACAGTAATCTCCCACACACGGCAATCTCCAGCGCACAGTAATCTCCCGCACACAGTAATCTCCCACGCACAGTAATCTCCCGCACACAGTAATCTCCCGCGCATAGTAATCACCCACACACAGTAATCTCCCACGCACAATAATCTCCCACACACGATAATCTCCCGCACACTGTAATCTCCCACACACTGTAATCTCCCACACACAGAAATCACCCGCACACAGTAATCTCCCGCACCCGGTTATCTCCCGCTCACAGTAATCTCCCATGCATAGTAATCTCCCGCACACAGTAATCACCCGCACGCAGTAATCTCCCGCTCACAGTAATCTCCTATGCATAGTAATCTCCCACACACAGTAATCTCCCGCACACGGTAATTTCCCACGCACAGTAATCTCCTGCGCATGGTAATGTCCCATGCACAGTAATCTCCCATGCACAGTAATCTCCTGCGCACAGTAATCTCCTGTGCACAGTAATCTCCCACACACAGTAATCTCCTGCGCACGGTAATCTCCCATGCACAGTAATCTCCCATGCAGAGTAATCTCCTGCGCACAGTAATCTCCCGTGCACAGTAATCTCCCGTGCACAGTAATCTCCCATGCACAGTAATCTCCTGCACACAGTAATCTCCCACACACAGTAATCTCCCGCGAACAGTAATCTCCCACACACAATAAACTCCCGCGCACAGTAATCTCCCACGCACAGTAATCTCACACACACGGTAATCTCCCGCGCACAGTAATCTCCCGCGCACGGTAATTTCCCACACACATTAATCTCTCACGCACAGTAATCTCCCAAGCACAGTAATCTCCCGCACACAGTAATCTCCCACACACAGTAATCTCCCGTGCACGGTAATCTCCCACACACAGTAATCTCCCGTGCACAGTAATCTCCCACGCACAGTAATCTCCCACACACAGTAATTTCCGGTGCACAGTAATCTCCCGCGCACAGTATTCTCCCACACACGGTAATCTCCCACGCACAGTAATCTACGGCGCAAAGCAATCTCCCGCGCACAGTAATCTCCCACGCACGTTAATCTCCCATGCACAGTAATCTCCCACATACAGTAATCTCCCACACACAGCAATCTCCGACACACGGTAATCTCCTGTGCACAGTAATCTCGCACACACTGCAATCTCCCATGCACAGTAATCTCCCACACACGGTAATCTCCCGTGCACAGTAATCTCGCACACACTGTAATCTCCCATGCACAGTAATATCACACACACGGTAATCTCCCACAAACAATAATCTCCCACACACAGAAATCTCCCACGCACAGTAATCTCCCATGCACAGTAATCTCCTGTGCACAGTAATCTCCCATGCACAGTAATCTCCCACACACGGCAATCTCCCGCGCACTGTAATCTCCCGCACACAGTAATCTCCCGCGCACAGTAATCTCCCGCACACAGTAATCTCCCACGCATATTAATCACCCACACACAGTAATCTCCCACGCACAATAATCTCCCACACACGGTAATCTCCCGCACGCAGTAATCTCCCACATACAGAAATCACCCGCACACAGTAATCTCCCACACCCGGTAATCTCCCGCTCACAGTAATCTCCCATGCATAGTAATCTCGCGCACACAGTAATCACCCGCACACAGTAATCTCACGCTCACAGTAATCTCCTATGCATAGTAATCTCCCACACACAGTAATCTCCCGCACATGGTAATTTCCCACGCACAGTAATCTCCTGCGCACGGTAATGTCCCATGCACAGTAATCTCCCATGCACAGTAATCTCCTGCGCACAGTAATCTCCCGTGCACAGTAATCTCCCACACACGGTAATCTCCTGCGCATAGTAATCTCCCGTGCACGGTAATTTCCCAAAAACAGTAATCTCCCACGCACAGTAATCTCCCGCACACAGTAATCTAGCATGCACATTAATCTCCCGTGCACGGCAATCGCCGACACACAGTGATCTCCTGTGCACAGTTGTCTCCCGCGCACAGTAATCTCCCACACATGGCAATCTCCCACACACAGTAATCTCCCACACATGGTAATCTCCCTCTCATAGCAATATCCCGCGCACAGTAATCTCCCGCGTACGCTAATCTCACATGCACAGTAATTTACCACGCACAGTATTCTACCGCGCACGGTAATTTCCCATGCACAGCAATCTCCCACGCACAGTAATCTCCAGCGCCCAGTAATCTCCCACACACGGTAATCTCCTGCACACAGTACTCTCCCGCGAACAGTCATCTCCCGCACACAGTAATCTCCCACGCACGGGAATCTCACAAACACAGTAATCTCCCGCACAAAATAATCTCCCATGCACAGTAATCTCCCATGCACAGTAATCTCCCACACACTTTAATCTCCCACGCACGGTAATCTCTCGTGCACAGCAATCTCCCATGCAGAGTAATCTTCTGCGCACAGTAATCTCCCACACACAGTAATCTCCCGCGCACAGTAATCTCCCACACACGGTAATCTCCCGCACACAGTAATCTCCCACACACAGTAATCTCCCGCGCATAGTAATCACCCGCACACAGTAATCTCCCACACCCGATAATCTCCCACACACAGTAATCTCCCACACACTGTAATCTCCCACGCACAGTAACCTCCCGCGCTCAGTAATCTCCGACACACAGTAATCTCGCACACACTGTAATCTCCCATGCACAGTAATCTCCCACACATGGTAATTTCCCACACACGGTAATCTCCCACACACGGTAATCTCCCGTGCACAGTAATCTCGCACACACTGTAATCTGCCATGCACAGTAATATCACACACACGGTAATCTCCCACAAACAATAATCTCCCACACACAGTAATCTCCGACACACAGTAATCTCCCGCACACAGTAATCTCCCACGCACAGTAATCTCCCACACACAGTAATCTCCCGCACACGGTAATCTCCCGCGCACAGTAATCTCCCACGCACAGTAAGTTCACACACACGGTAATCTCCCGCACACAGTAATCTCCCACGCACAGTAATCTCCCACACACAGTAATCTCTCACGCACAGTAATCTCCCACACACAGTAATCTCCCGCACACAGTAATCTCCCGTGCACAGTAATCTCCCACGCACTGTAATCTCCCACACACAGTCATCTCCCACACACATTAATTTCCCGTGCACAGTAATCTCCCGCGCACAGTATTCTCCCACACATGGTAATCTCTCACGCACAGTAATCTCCGGCGCAAAGCAATCTCCCGCGCACGTTAATCTCCCATGCACAGTAATCTCCCACACACAGTAATCTCCCACACACAGTAATCTCCCACACACTGTAATCTCCCACGCACAGTAACCTCCCGCGCACAGTAATCTCCGACACACGGTAATCTCCTGTGCACAGTAATCTTGCACACACTGTAATCTCCCATGCACAGTAACCTCCCACACACGGTAATTTCCCACACACGGTAATCTTCCACACACGATAATCTCGCGTGCACAGTATTCTCGCGCACACTGTCATCTCCCATGCACAGTAATATCACACACACGGTAATCTCCCACAAACAATAATCTCCCACACACAGAAATCTCCCACACACAGTAATCTCCCACACACTGTAATCTCCCATGCACAGTAATCTCCCGCGCACAGTAATCATCTGCACACAGTAATCTCCCACACACGGTAATCTCCCGTGCACAGTAATCTCGCACACACTGTAATCTGCCATGCACAGTAATATCACACACACGGTAATCTCCCACAAACAATAATCTCCCACACACAGTAATCTCCGACACACAGTAATCTCCCACACACAGTAATCTCCCGCACACGGTAATCTCCCGTGCACAGTAATCTCCCATGCATATTAACCTTTCACACACGGTAATCTCATGCGCATAGTAATCTTCCACGCACGGTAATTTGCCACGCACAATAATCTCCCGTGCACGGTAATTTCCCACAAACAGTAATCTCCCACACACGGTAATCTCCCGCGCACGGTAATCTCCTGCGCACAGTAATCTGCACACTGTCATCTCCCACGCACAGTAATCTCCCACACACAGTAATCTCCCACGCACAGTAATCTCCCACGGACAGTAATCTCCCATGCACAGTAATCTCCCATGCACAGTAATCTCCTGTGCACAGTAATCTCCCGTGCACAGTAATCTCCCACACACAGTAATCTCCTGCGCAAGGTAATCTCCCATGCACAGTAATCTCCTACAAACAGTAATCTCCCGCGCACAGTAATCTCCCACACACAGTAATCTCCCGCGCACAGTAATCTCCCGTGCACAGTAATCTCCCACACACGGTAATTTCCCACACACAGTAATTTCCCGCACACGGTAATCCCCCACGCACAGTAATCTCCCACACACAGTAATCTCATGCGAACAGTAATCTCCCACGAACAGTAATCTCCCACACACAGTAATCTCCTGCGCACAGTAATCTCCCGAACACAGTAATCTCGTGCTCACGGTAATCTCCCACACACAGTAATCTCCCGCACACAGTAATCTCCCATGCACAGTAATCTCCCACGAACAGTAATCTCCCACACGCAGTAATCTCCCACACACGGCAATCTCCCACACACAGTAATCTCCCACACATGGTAATCTCCCGCTGATAGTAATCTCCCGCGCACAGTAATCTCCCATGCACATTAATCTCCCACACACGGTAATCTCCTGCGCATAGTAATCTCCAGTGCACGGTAATTTCCCACAAACAGTAATCTCCCACGCACAGTAATCTCCCGCGCCCAGTAATCTCCCACACACAGTAATCTAGCATGCACATTAATCTCCCGTGCAGGGCAATCGCCGACACACAGTGATCTCCCGTGCACAGTAGTCTCCCGCGCACAGTAATCTCCCACACACGGCAATCTCCCACACACAGTGATCTCCCACACATGGTAATCTCCCTCTCATAGCAATATCCCGTGCACAGTAATCTCCCGCGTACGCTAATCTCACACGCATAGTAATTTACCACGCACAGTATTCTCCCGCACACGGTAATTTCCCACGCACAATAATCTCCCACGCACAGTAATCTCCCGCGCCCAGTAATCTCCCACACACGGTAATCTCCTGCGCACAGTACTCTCCCGCGAACAGTCATCTCCCGCACACAGTAGTCTCCCACGCACGGGAATCTCACACACACAGTAATCTCCCGCACACAATAATCTCCCGTGCACAGTAATCTCCCATGCACAGTAATCTCCCACACACTTTAATCTCCCACGCACGGTAATCTCCCGTGCACAGTAACCTCCCATGCAGAGTAATCTTCTGCGCACAGTAATCTCTCACACACAGTAATCTCCCGTGCACAGTAATCTCCCGCGGCCAGTAATCTCCCGTGCACAGTTATCTCCCGAAGACAGTAACCTCCCGCTCACAGTAATCTCCTGCACACAGTAATCTCCCGCACACAGTAATCTCCCACGCACAGTAATCTCCCACACACAGTAATCTCCTACACACAGTAATCTCCCGCGCACAGTAATCTCCCACACACAGTAATCTCCCGCGCACAGTAATCTCCCGTGCACAGTAATCTCCCACACACGGTAATTTCCCACACACAGTAATTTCCCGCACACGGTAATCCCCCACGCACAGTAATCTCCCACACACAGTAATCTCATGCGAACAGTAATCTCCCACGAACAGTAATCTCCCACACACAGTAATCTCCTGCGCACAGTAATCTCCCGAACACAGTAATCTCGTGCTCACGGTAATCTCCCACACACAGTAATCTCCCGCACACAGTAATCTCCCATGCACAGTAATCTCCCACGAACAGTAATCTCCCACACGCAGTAATCTCCCACACACGGCAATCTCCCACACACAGTAATCTCCCACACATGGTAATCTCCCGCTGATAGTAATCTCCCGCGCACAGTAATCTCCCATGCACATTAATCTCCCACACACGGTAATCTCCTGCGCATAGTAATCTCCAGTGCACGGTAATTTCCCACAAACAGTAATCTCCCACGCACAGTAATCTCCCGCGCCCAGTAATCTCCCACACACAGTAATCTAGCATGCACATTAATCTCCCGTGCAGGGCAATCGCCGACACACAGTGATCTCCCGTGCACAGTAGTCTCCCGCGCACAGTAATCTCCCACACACGGCAATCTCCCACACACAGTGATCTCCCACACATGGTAATCTCCCTCTCATAGCAATATCCCGTGCACAGTAATCTCCCGCGTACGCTAATCTCACACGCATAGTAATTTACCACGCACAGTATTCTCCCGCACACGGTAATTTCCCACGCACAATAATCTCCCACGCACAGTAATCTCCCGCGCCCAGTAATCTCCCACACACGGTAATCTCCTGCGCACAGTACTCTCCCGCGAACAGTCATCTCCCGCACACAGTAGTCTCCCACGCACGGGAATCTCACACACACAGTAATCTCCCGCACACAATAATCTCCCGTGCACAGTAATCTCCCATGCACAGTAATCTCCCACACACTTTAATCTCCCACGCACGGTAATCTCCCGTGCACAGTAACCTCCCATGCAGAGTAATCTTCTGCGCACAGTAATCTCTCACACACAGTAATCTCCCGTGCACAGTAATCTCCCGCGGCCAGTAATCTCCCGTGCACAGTTATCTCCCGAAGACAGTAACCTCCCGCTCACAGTAATCTCCTGCACACAGTAATCTCCCGCACACAGTAATCTCCCACGCACAGTAATCTCCCACACACAGTAATCTCCCGCGCACAGTAATCTCCCACACACAGTAATCTCCCGCGCACAGTAATCTCCCGCGCACAGTAATCTCACACACACGGTAATCTCCTGCGCACAGTAATCTCCCGCGCACGGTAATTTTCCACACACAGTAATCTCCCGCGCACAGTAATCATCTGCACACAGTAATCTCCCACACACGGTAATCTCCCGTGCACAGTAATCTCGCACACACTGTAATCTGCCATGCACAGTAATATCACACACACGGTAATCTCCCACAAACAATAATCTCCCACACACAGTAATCTCCGACACACAGTAATCTCCCACACACAGTAATCTCCCATGCATATTAACCTTTCACACACGGTAATCTCATGCGCATAGTAATCTTCCGCGCACGGTAATTTGCCACGCACAATAATCTCCCGTGCACGGTAATTTCCCACAAACAGTAATCTCCCACACACGGTAATCTCCCGCGCACGGTAATCTCCTGCGCACAGTAATCTGCACACTGTCATCTCCCACGCACAGTAATCTCCCACACACAGTAATCTCCCACGCACAGTAATCTCCCATGCACAGTAATCTCCCATGCACAGTAATCTCCCATGCACAGTAATCTCCTGTGCACAGTAATCTCCCGTGCACAGTAATCTCCCACACACAGTAATCTCCTGCGCAAGGTAATCTCCCATGCACAGTAATCTCCTACACACAGTAATCTCCCGCGCACAGTAATCTCCCACACACAGTAATCTCCCGCGCACAGTAATCTCCCGTGCACAGTAATCTCCCACACACGGTAATTTCCCACACACAGTAATTTCCCGCACACGGTAATCCCCCACGCACAGTAATCTCCCACACACAGTAATCTCATGCGAACAGTAATCTCCCACGAACAGTAATCTCCCACACACAGTAATCTCCTGCGCACAGTAATCTCCCGAACACAGTAATCTCGTGCTCACGGTAATCTCCCACACACAGTAATCTCCCGCACACAGTAATCTCCCATGCACAGTAATCTCCCACGAACAGTAATCTCCCACACGCAGTAATCTCCCACACACGGCAATCTCCCACACACAGTAATCTCCCACACATGGTAATCTCCCGCTGATAGTAATCTCCCGCGCACAGTAATCTCCCATGCACATTAATCTCCCACACACGGTAATCTCCTGCGCATAGTAATCTCCAGTGCACGGTAATTTCCCACAAACAGTAATCTCCCACGCACAGTAATCTCCCGCGCCCAGTAATCTCCCACACACAGTAATCTAGCATGCACATTAATCTCCCGTGCAGGGCAATCGCCGACACACAGTGATCTCCCGTGCACAGTAGTCTCCCGCGCACAGTAATCTCCCACACACGGCAATCTCCCACACACAGTGATCTCCCACACATGGTAATCTCCCTCTCATAGCAATATCCCGTGCACAGTAATCTCCCGCGTACGCTAATCTCACACGCATAGTAATTTACCACGCACAGTATTCTCCCGCACACGGTAATTTCCCACGCACAATAATCTCCCACGCACAGTAATCTCCCGCGCCCAGTAATCTCCCACACACGGTAATCTCCTGCGCACAGTACTCTCCCGCGAACAGTCATCTCCCGCACACAGTAGTCTCCCACGCACGGGAATCTCACACACACAGTAATCTCCCGCACACAATAATCTCCCGTGCACAGTAATCTCCCATGCACAGTAATCTCCCACACACTTTAATCTCCCACGCACGGTAATCTCCCGTGCACAGTAACCTCCCATGCAGAGTAATCTTCTGCGCACAGTAATCTCTCACACACAGTAATCTCCCGTGCACAGTAATCTCCCGCGGCCAGTAATCTCCCGTGCACAGTTATCTCCCGAAGACAGTAACCTCCCGCTCACAGTAATCTCCTGCACACAGTAATCTCCCGCACACAGTAATCTCCCACGCACAGTAATCTCCCACACACAGTAATCTCCCGCGCACAGTAATCTCCCACACACAGTAATCTCCCGTGCACAGTAATCTCCCGCGCACAGTAATCTCACACACACGGTAATCTCCTGCGCACAGTAATCTCCCGCGTACGGTAATTTCCCACACACAGTAATCTGCCACGCACAGTAATCTCCCACACACAGTAATCTCCCACGCACAGTAATCTCCCACACACAGTAATCTCGCACACACTGTAATCTCCCACGCACAGTAATCTCCCACACACGGTAATTTCTCACACACAATAATCTCCCACACACAGTAATCTCCCATGCACAGTAATCTCCCACACACGGTAATCTCCCACACACGGTAATCTCCCACACACGGTAATCTCTCGTGCACAGTAATCTCGCACACACTGTAATCTCCCATGCACAGTAATATCACACACACGGTAATCTCCCACAAACAATAATCTCCCACACACAGAAATCTCCCACACACAGAAATCTCCCACACACAGTAATCTCCCACACACTGTAATCTCCCGTGCACAGTAATCTCCCACGCACAGTAATCATTCGCACACAGTAATCTCCCATGCACAGTAATCTCCTGTGCACAGTAATCTCCCATGCACAGTAATCTCCCACACACGGCAATCTCCCGCGCACAGTAAACTCCCGCGCACAGTAATCTCCCACACACAGTAATCTCCCGCGTACAGTAATCTCACGCACACAGTAATCTCCCGCGCAGAGTAATCACCCACACACAGTAATCTCCCACGCACAGTAATCTCCCACACACGGTAATCTCCCGCACACAGTAATCTCCCACACACAGTAATCTCCCACGCACAGTAATCTCCCACACACGGTAATCTCCCGCACACAGTAATCTCCCACACACAGTAATCTCCCACGCATAGTAATCACCCGCACACAGTAATCTCCCACACCCGATAATCTCCCACACACAGTAATCTCCCACACACTGTAATCTCCCATGCACAGTAACCTCCCGCGCTCAGTAATCTCTGACACACAGTAATCTCGCACACACTGTAATCTCCCATGCACAGTAATCTCCCACACACGGTATTTTCCCACACACGGTAATCTCCCACACACGGTAATCTCCCGTGCACAGTAATCTCGCACACACTGTAATCTCCCATGCACAGTAATATCACACACACGGTAATCTCCCACAAACAATAATCTCCCACACACAGTAATCTCCCGCACACAGTAATCTTCCGCACACAGTAATGTCCCACGCACAGTAATCTCCCACGCACAGTAATCTCCAACGCACAGTAATTTCCCGCGCACGGTAATTTCCCACACACATTAATCTCCCGTGCACAGTAATCTCCCACACACAGTAATCTCCCGTGCACAGTAATCTCCCACGCACAGTAATCTCCCACACACAGTCATCTCCAACACACAGTAATTTCCCGTGCACAGTAATCTCCCGCGCACAGTATTCTCCCACACATGGTAATCTCTCACGCACAGTAATCTCCGGCGCAAAGCAATCTCCCGCGCACGTTAATCTCCCATGCACAGTAATCTCCCACACACAGTAATCTCCCACACACAGTAATCTCCCACACACTGTAATCTCCCACGCACAGTAACCTCCCGCGCACAGTAATCTCCGACACACAGTAATCTCCTGTCCACAGTAATCTCACACACACTGTAATCTCCCATGCACAGTAATCTCCCACACACGGTAATTTCCCACACACGGTAATCTCCCACACACGGTAATCTCCCGTGCACAGTAATCTCGCGCACACTGTAATCTCCATGCACAGTAATATCACACACACGGTAATCTCCCACAAACAATAATCTCCCACACACAGAAATCTCCCACACACAGAAATCTCCCACACACAGTAATCTCCCACACACTGTAATCTCCCATGCACAGTAATCTCCCGCGCACAGTAATCATCCGCACACAGTAATCTCCCATGCACAGTAATCTCCTGTGCACAGTAATCTCCCACACACGGCAATCTCCAGCGCACAATAATCTCCCGCACACAGTAATCTCCCGCGC
This sequence comes from Carcharodon carcharias, assembly GCF_017639515.1. Classification (NCBI taxonomy): domain Eukaryota; kingdom Metazoa; phylum Chordata; class Chondrichthyes; order Lamniformes; family Lamnidae; genus Carcharodon; species Carcharodon carcharias. The sequence goes on from NC_054481.1 coordinate 94,016,924, forward strand.
ACTGTAATCTCCCGCACACAGTAATCTCCCGCGCATAGTAATCACCCACACACAGTAATCTCCCACGCACAATAATCTCCAACACACGATAATCTCCCGCACACTGTAATCTCCCACACACAGATATCACCCGCACACAGAAATCTCCCACACCCGGTTATCTCCCGCACACAGTAATCTCCCATGCATAGTAATCTCCCGCACACGGTAATCACCCGCACGCAGTAATCTCCCGCTCACAGTAATCTCCTATGCATAGTAATCTCCCACACACAGTAATCTCCCGCACACGGTAATTTCCCACGCACAGTAATCTCCTGCGCATGGTAATGTCCCATGCACAGTAATCTCCCATGCACAGTAATCTCCTGCGCACAGTAATCTCCTGTGCACAGTAATCTCCCACACACAGTAATCTCCTGCGCACGGTAATCTCCCATGCACAGTAATCTCCCATGCACAGTAATCTCCTGCGCACAGTAATCTCCCGTGCACAGTAATCTCCCACACACAGTAATCTCCTACGCACAGTAATCTCCCATGCACAGTAATCTCCTGCACACAGTAATCTCCCACACACAGTAATCTCCCGCGCACAGTAATCTCCCACACACAATAAACTCCCGCGCACAGTAATGCCCATGCACAGTAATCTCCCACACACGGTAATCCCCCACGCACAGTAATCACCCACACACAGTAATCTCACGCGAACAGTAATCTCCCACTTACAGTAATCTCCCACACACAGTAATCTCCTGCACACAGTAATCTCCCGAACACAGTAATCTCGTGCTCACGGTAATCTCCCACACACAGTAATCTCCCGCACACAGTAATCTCCCATGCACAGTAATCTCCCACGAACAGTAATCTCCCACACGCTGTAATCTCCCACACACAGCAATCTCCCACACACAGTAATCTCCCGCACACGGTAATCTCCCGCTGATAGTAATCTCCCGCGCACAGTAATCTCCCATGCACATTAATCTCCCACACACGGTAATCTCCTGCGCATAGTAATCTCCAGTGCACGGTAATTTCCCACAAACAGTAATCTCCCATGCACAGTAATCTCCCGCGCCCAGTAATCTCCCACACACAGTAATCTAGCATGCACATTAATCTCCCGTGCAGGGCAATCGTCGACACACAGTGATCTCCCATGCACAGTAGTCTCCCGCGCACAGTAATCTCCCACACACGGCAATCTCCCACACACAGTGATCTCCCACACATGGTAATCTCCCTCTCATAGCAATATCCCGTGCACAGTAATCTCCCGCGTACGCTAATCTCACACGCACAGTAATTTACCACGCACAGTATTCTCCCGCGCACGGTAATTTCCCACGCACAGTAATCTCCCACGCACAGTAATCTCCCGCGCCCAGTAATCTCACACACACGGTAATCTCCTGCGCACAGTACTCTCCCGCGAACAGTATTCTCCCACACACAGTAGTCTCCCACGCACGGGAATCTCACACACACAGTAATCTCCCGCACACAATAATCTCCCGTGCACAGTAATCTCCCATGCACAGTAATCTCCCACACACTTTAATCTCCCACGCACGGTAAGCTCCCATGCACAGTAACATCCCATGCAGAGTAATCTTCTGCGCACAGTAATCTCCCACACACAGTAATCTCCCGTGCACAGTAATCTCCCGCGCCCAGTAATCTCCCGTGCACAGTTATCTCCCGAAGACAGTAACCTCCCGCTCACAGTAATCTCCTGCACACGGTAATCTCCCGCACACAGTAATCTCCCACGCACAGTAATCTCCCACACACAGTAATCTCCCGCGCACAGTAATCTCCCGCACACAGTAATCTCCCGGACACAGTAATCTCCCGCGCACAGTAATCTCACAAACACGGTAATCTCCTGCGCACAGTAATCTCCCGCGCACGGTAATTTCCCACACACAGTAATCTCCCACGCACAGTAATCTCCCACACACAGTAATCTCCCGCACACAGTAATCTCCCACACACAGTAATCTCCCATGCACAGTAATCTCCCACACACAGTAATCTCCCGCACACAGTAATCTCCCACACACAGTAATCTCCCATGCACAGTAATCTCCCACACACAGTAATCTCCCGCGCACAGTAATCTCCCACACACAGTAATCTCGCACACACTGTAATCTCCCACGCACAGTAATCTCCCACACACGGTAATTTCCCACACACAATAATCTCCCACACACAGTAAACTCCCATGCACAGTAATCTCACACACACGGTAATCTCCCACACACGGTAATCTCCCACACACGGTAATCTCTCGTGCACAGTAATCTCGCACACACTGTAATCTCCCATGCACAGTAATATCACACACACGGTAATCTCCCACAAACAATAATCTCCCACAAACAATAATCTCCCACACACAGAAATCTCCCACACACAGAAATCTCCCACACACAGTAATCTCCCGTGCACAGTAATCTCCCACGCACAGTAATCATTCGCACACAGTAATCTCCCATGCACAGTAATCTCCTGTGCACAGTAATCTCCCACGCACAGTAATCTCCCACACACGGCAATCTCCCGCGCACAGTAAACCCCCGCGCACAGTAATCTCCCGCACACATTAATCTCCCGCGCACAGTAATCTCCCGCACACAGTAATCTCCTGCGCAGAGTAATCACCCACAAACAGTAATCTCCCACGCACAGTAATCTCCCACGCACAGTAATCTCCCACACACGGTAATCTCCCGCACACAGTAATCTCCCACACACAGTAATCTCCCTCGCATAGTAATCACCCGCACACAGTAATCTCCCACACACGATAATCTCCCACACACAGTAATCTCCCACACACTGTAATCTCCCATGCACAGTAACCTCCCGCGCTCAGTAATCTCCGACACACAGTAGTCTCGCACACACTGTAATCTCCCATGCACAGTAATCTCCCACACACGGTATTTTCCCACACACGGTATTTTCCCACACACGGTAATCTCCCACACATGGTAATCTCCCGTGCACAGTAATCTCGCACACACTGTAATCTCCCATGCACAGTAATATCACACACACGGTAATCTCCCACAAACAATAATCTCCCACACACAGTAATCTCCCGCACACAGTAATCTTCCGCACACAGTAATCTCCCACGCACAGTAATCTCCCACACACAGTAATCTCCCACGCACAGTAATTTCCCGCGCACGGTAATTTCCCACACACATTAATCTCCCGTGCACAGTAATCTCCCACACACAGTAATCTCCCGTGCACAGTAATCTCCCACGCACAGTAATCTCCCACACACAGTCATCTCCAACACACAGTAATTTCCCGTGCACAGTAATCTCTCACGCACAGTAATCTCCGGCGCAAAGCAATCTCCCACGCACGTTAATCTCCCATACACAGTAATCTCCCACACACAGTAATCTCCCACACACAGTAATCTCCCACACACTGTAATCTCCCAAGCACAGTAACCTCCCGCGCACAGTAATCTCCTGTGCACAGTAATCTCGCACACACTGTAATCTCCCATGCACAGTAATCTCCCACACACGGTAATTTCCCACACACGGTAATCTCCCACACACGGTAATCTCCCGTGCACAGTAATCTCGCGCACACTGTAATCTCCCATGCACAGTAATATCACACACACGGTAATCTCCCACAAACAATAATCTCCCACACACAGAAATCTCCCACACACAGTAATCTCCCACACACTGTAATCTCCCATGCACAGTAATCTCCCGCGCACAGTAATCATCCGCACACAGTAATCTCCCATGCACAGTAATCTCCTGTGCACAGTAATCTCCCACACACAGCAATCTCCAGCGCACAGTAATCTCCCGCACACAGTAATCTCCCGCGCACAGTAATCTCCCACACACAGTAATCTCCCGCGCATAGTAATCACCCACACACAGTAATCTCCCACGCACAATAATCTCCCAAACACGATAATCTCCCACACACTGTAATCTCCCACACACAGAAATCACCCGCACACAGTAATCTCCCACACCCGGTTATCTCCCGCTCACAGTAATCTCCCATGCATAGTAATCTCCCGCACACAGTAATCACCCGCACGCAGTAATCTACCGCTCACAGTAATCTCCTATGCATAGTAATCTCCCACACACAGTAATCTCCTGCACACGGTAATTTCCCACGCACAGTAATCTCCTGCGCATGGTAATGTCCCATGCACAGTAATCTCCCATGCACAGTAATCTCCTGCGCACAGTAATCTCCTGCGCACAGTAATCTCCTGTGCACAGTAATCTCCCACACACAGTAATCTCCTGCGCACGGTAATCTCCCATGCACAGTAATCTCCCATGCACAGTAATCTCCTGCGCACAGTAATCTCCCGTGCGCAGTAATCTCCCACACACAGTAATCTCCCGTGCACAGTAATCTCCCATGCACAGTAATCTCCTGCACACAGTAATCTCCCACACACAGTAATCTCCCGCGCACAGTAATCTCCCACACACAATAAACTCCCGCGCACAGTAATCTCCCACGCACAGTAATCTCACACACACGGTAATCTCCCGCGCACAGTAATCTCCCGCGCATGGTAATTTCCCACACACATTAATCTCTCACGCACAGTAATCTCCCAAGCACAGTAATCTCCCGCAATCAGTAATCTCCCACACACAGTAATCTCCCGTGCACGGTAATCTCCCACACACAGTAATCTCCCGTGCACAGTAATCTCCCACGCACAGTAATCTCCCACACACAGTAATTTCCCGTGCACAGTAATCTCCCGCGCACAGTATTCTCCCACACATGGTAATCTCCCACGCACAGTAATCTACGGCGCAAAGCAATCTCCCGCGCACAGTAATCTCCCACGCACGTTAATCTCCCATGCACAGTAATCTCCCACACACAGTAATCTCCCACACACAGCAATCTCCGACACACGGTAATCTCCTGTGCACAGTAATCTCGCACACACTGCAATCTCCCATGCACAGTAATCTCCCACACACGGTAATCTCCCGTGCACAGTAATCTCGCACACACTGTAATCTCCCATGCACAGTAATATCACACACACGGTAATCTCCCACAAACAATAATCTCCCACACACTGTAATCTCCCATGCACAGTAATCTCCCGCGCACAGTAATCATCCGCACACAGTAATCTCCCATGCACAGTAATCTCCTGTGCACAGTAATCTCCCACACACGGCAATCTCCAGTGCACAGTAATCTCCCGCACACAGTAATCTCCCGCGCACAGTAATCTCCCGCACACAGTAATCTCCCGTGCATAGTAATCACCCACACACAGTAATCTCCCACGCACAATAATCTCCCACACACGATAATCTCCCGCACACTGTAATCTCCCACACACAGAAATCACCCGCACACAGTAATCTCCCACACCCGGTTATCTCCCGCTCACAGTAATCTCCCATGCATAGTAATCTCCCGCACACAGTAATCTCCCGCTCACAGTAATCTCCTATGCATAGTAATCTCCCATACACAGTAATCTCCTGCACACGGTAATTTCCCACGCACAGTAATCTCCTGCGCATGGTAATGTCCCATGCACAGTAATCTCCCATGCACAGTAATCTCCTGCGCACAGTAATCTCCTGCGCACAGTAATCTCCTGTGCACAGTAATCTCCCACACACAGTAATCTCCTGCGCACGGTAATCTCCCATGCACAGTAATCTCCCATGCACAGTAATCTCCTGCGCACAGTAATCTCCCGTGCACAGTAATCTCCCACACACAGTAATCTCCCGTGCACAGTAATCTCCCACGCACAGTAATCTCCCAAGCACAGTAATCTCCCGCAATCAGTAATCTCCCACACACAGTAATCTCCCGTGCACGGTAATCTCCCACACACAGTAATCTCCCGTGCACAGTAATCTCCCACGCACAGTAATCTCCCACACACAGTAATTTCCGGTGCACAGTAATCTCCCGCGCACAGTATTCTCCCACACATGGTAATCTCCCACGCACAGTAATCTACGGCGCAAAGCAATCTCCCGCGCACAGTAATCTCCCACGCACGTTAATCTCCCATGCACAGTAATCTCCCACACACAGTAATCTCCCACACACAGTAATTTCCCACACACGGTAATCTCCTGTGCACAGTAATCTCGCACACACTGCAATCTCCCATGCACAGTAATCTCCCACACACGGTAATCTCCCGTGCACAGTAATCTCGCACACACTGTAATCTCCCATGCACAGTAATATCACACACACGGTAATCTCCCACAAACAATAATCTCCCACACACAGAAATCTCCCACGCACAGTAATCTCCCATGCACAGTAATCTCCTGTGCACAGTAATCTCCCATGCACAGTAATCTCCCACACACGGCAATCTCCCGCGCACTGTAATCTCCCGCACACAGTAATCTCCCGCGCACAGTAATCTCCCGCACACAGTAATCTCCCACGCATATTAATCACCCACACACAGTAATCTCCCACGCACAATAATCTCCCACACACGGTAATCTCCCGCACACAGTAATCTCCCACACACAGAAATCACTCGCACACAGTAATCTCCCACACCCGGTAATCTCCCGCTCACAGTAATCTCCCATGCATAGTAATCTCCCGCACACAGTAATCACCCGCACACAGTAAACTCCCGCTCACAGTAATCTCCTATGCATAGTAATCTCCCACACACAGTAATCTCCCGCACACGGTAATTTCCCGGGCACAGTAATCTCCTGCGCACGGTAATGTCCCATGCACAGTAATATCCTGCGCACAGTAATCTCCTGTGCACAGTAATCTCCCACACACAGTAATCTCCTGCGCACGGTAATCTCCCATGCACAGTAATCTCCCACACACGGCAATCTCCCGCGCACTGTAATCTCCCGCACACAGTAATCTCCCGCGCACAGTAATCTCCCGCACACAGTAATCTCCCACGCATATTAATCACCCACACACAGTAATCTCCCACGCACAATAATCTCCCACACACGGTAATCTCCCGCACACAGTAATCTCCCACACACAGAAATCACTCGCACACAGTAATCTCCCACACCCGGTAATCTCCCGCTCACAGTAATCTCCCATGCATAGTAATCTCCCGCACACAGTAATCACCCGCACACAGTAATCTCACGCTCACAGTAATCTCCTATGCATAGTAATCTCCCACACACAGTAATCTCCCGCACATGGTAATTTCCCACGCACAGTAATCTCCTGCGCACGGTAATGTCCCATGCACAGTAATCTCCCATGCACAGTAATCTCCTGCGCACAGTAATCACCTGTGCACAGTAATCTCCCACACACAGTAATCTCCTGCGCACGGTAATCTCCCATGCACAGTAATCTCCCATGCACAGTAATCTCCTGCGCACAGTAATCTCCGGTGCACAGTAATCTCCCACACACGGTAATCTCCTGCGCATAGTAATCTCCCGTGCACGGTAATTTCCCAAAAACAGTAATCTCCCACGCACAGTAATCTCCCGCACACAGTAATCTAGCATGCACATTAATCTCCCGTGCACGGCAATCGCCGACACACAGTGATCTCCTGTGCACAGTTGTCTCCCGCGCACAGTAATCTCCCACACATGGCAATCTCCCACACACAGTAATCTCCCACACATGGTAATCTCCCTCTCATAGCAATATCCCGCGCACAGTAATCTCCCGCGTACGCTAATCTCACATGCACAGTAATTTACCACGCAGTGTATTCTACCGCGCACGGTAATTTCCCATGCACAGCAATCTCCCACGCACAGTAATCTCCAGCGCCCAGTAATCTCCCACACACGGTAATCTCCTGCACACAGTACTCTCCCGCGAACAGTCATCTCCCGCACACAGTAATCTCCCACGCACGGGAATCTCACAAACACAGTAATCTCCCGCACACAATAATCTCCCATGCACAGTAATCTCCCATGCACAGTAATCTCCCACACACTTTAATCTCCCACGCACGGTAATCTCTCGTGCACAGCAATCTCCCATGCAGAGTAATCTTCTGCGCACAGTAATCTCCCACACACAGTAATCTCCCGCGCACAGTAATCTCCCACACACGGTAATCTCCCGCACACAGTAATCTCCCACACACAGTAATCTCCCGCGCATAGTAATCACCCGCACACAGTAATCTCCCACACCCAATAATCTCCCACACACAGTAATCTCCCACACACTGTAATCTCCCACGCACAGTAACCTCCCGCGCTCAGTAATCTCCGACACACAGTAATCTCGCACACACTGTAATCTCCCATGCACAGTAATCTCCCACACATGGTAATTTCCCACACACGGTAATCTCCCACACACGGTAATCTCCCGTGCACAGTAATCTCGCACACACTGTAATCTGCCATGCACAGTAATATCACACACACGGTAATCTCCCACAAACAATAATCTCCCACACACAGTAATCTCCGACACACAGTAATCTCCCGCACACAGTAATCTCCCACGCACAGTAATCTCCCACACACAGTAATCTCCAGCACACGGTAATCTCCCGCGCACAGTAATCTCCCACACACAGTAATTTCACACACACGGTAATCTCCCGCGCACAGTAATTTCCCGCGCACGGTAATTTCCCACACACATTAATCTCTCACGCACAGTAATCTCCCGCACACAGTAATCTCCCGTGCACAGTAATCTCCCGTGCACAGTAATCTCCCGTGCACAGTAATCTCCCACGCACTGTAATCTCCCACACACAGTCATCTCCCACACACATTAATTTCCCGTGCACAGTAATCTCCCGCGCACAGTATTCTCCCACACATGGTAATCTCTCACGCACAGTAATCTCCGGCGCAAAGCAATCTCCCGCGCACGTTAATCTCCCATGCCCAGTAATCTCCCACACATAGTAATCTCCCACACACAGTAATCTCCCACACACTGTAATCTCCCACGCACAGTAACCTCCCGCGCACAGTAATCTCCGACACACGGTAATCTCCTGTGCACAGTAATCTTGCACACACTGTAATCTCCCATGCACAGTAACCTCCCACACACAGTAATTTCCCACACACGGTAATCTCCCACACACGATAATCTCGCATGCACAGTATTCTCGCGCACACTGTCATCTCCCATGCACAGTAATATCACACACACGGTAATCTCCCACAAACAATAATCTCCCACACACAGAAATCTCCCACACACAGTAATCTCCCACACACTGTAATCTCCCATGCACAGTAATCTCCCGCACACAGTAATCATCCGCACACAGTAATCTCCCATGCACAGTAATCTCCTGTGCACAGTAATCTCCCACACACGGCAATCTCCCGCGCACAGTAATCTCCCGCACACAGTAATCTCCCGCGCACAGTAATCTCCCGCGCACAGTAATCTCCCGCACACAGTAATCTCCCGCGCATAGTAATCACCCACACACAGTAATCTCCCACACACGGTAATCTCCCGCACACAGTAATCTACCAAACACAGAAATCACCCGCACACAGTACTCTCCCACACCCAGTTATCTCCCGCTCACAGTAATCTCCCATGCATAGTAATCTCCCGCACACAGTAATCACCCGCACACAGTAAACTCCCGCTCACAGTAATCTCCTATGCATAGTAATCTCCCACACACAGTAATCTCCCGCACACGGTAATTTCCCGGGCACAGTAATCTCCTGCGCACGGTAATGTCCCATGCACAGTAATATCCTGCGCACAGTAATCTCCTGTGCACAGTAATCTCCCACACACAGTAATCTCCTGCGCACGGTAATCTCACATGCACAGTAATCTCCCACACACGGCAATCTCCCGCGCACTGTAATCTCCCGCACACAGTAATCTCCCGCGCACAGTAATCTCCCGCACACAGTAATCTCCCACGCATATTAATCACCCACAAACAGTAATCTCCCACGCACAATAATCTCCCACACACGGTAATCTCCCGCACACAGTAATCTCCCACACACAGAAATCACTCGCACACAGTAATCTCCCACACCCGGTAATCTCCCGCTCACAGTAATCTCCCATGCATAGTAATCTCCCGCACACAGTAATCACCCGCACACAGTAATCTCACGCTCACAGTAATCTCCTATGCATAGTAATCTCCCACACACAGTAATCTCCCGCACATGGTAATTTCCCACGCACAGTAATCTCCTGCGCACGGTAATGTCCCATGCACAGTAATCTCCCATGCACAGTAATCTCCTGCGCACAGTAATCTCCTGTGCACAGTAATCTCCCACACACAGTAATCTCCTGCGCACGGTAATCTCCCATGCACAGTAATCTCCCATGCACAGTAATCTCCTGCGCACAGTAATCTCCGGTGCACAGTAATCTCCCACACACGGTAATCTCCTGCGCATAGTAATCTCCCGTGCACGGTAATTTCCCAAAAACAGTAATCTCCCACGCACAGTAATCTCCCGCACACAGTAATCTAGCATGCACATTAATCTCCCGTGCACGGCAATCGCCGACACACAGTGATCTCCTGTGCACAGTTGTCTCCCGCGCACAGTAATCTCCCACACATGGCAATCTCCCACACACAGTAATCTCCCACACATGGTAATCTCCCTCTCATAGCAATATCCCGCGCACAGTAATCTCCCGCGTACGCTAATCTCACATGCACAGTAATTTACCACGCAGTGTATTCTACCGCGCACGGTAATTTCCCATGCACAGCAATCTCCCACGCACAGTAATCTCCAGCGCCCAGTAATCTCCCACACACGGTAATCTCCTGCACACAGTACTCTCCCGCGAACAGTCATCTCCCGCACACAGTAATCTCCCACGCACGGGAATCTCACAAACACAGTAATCTCCCGCACACAATAATCTCCCATGCACAGTAATCTCCCATGCACAGTAATCTCCCACACACTTTAATCTCCCACGCACGGTAATCTCTCGTGCACAGCAATCTCCCATGCAGAGTAATCTTCTGCGCACAGTAATCTCCCACACACAGTAATCTCCCGCGCACAGTAATCTCCCACACACGGTAATCTCCCGCACACAGTAATCTCCCACACACAGTAATCTCCCGCGCATAGTAATCACCCGCACACAGTAATCTCCCACACCCAATAATCTCCCACACACAGTAATCTCCCACACACTGTAATCTCCCACGCACAGTAACCTCCCGCGCTCAGTAATCTCCGACACACAGTAATCTCGCACACACTGTAATCTCCCATGCACAGTAATCTCCCACACATGGTAATTTCCCACACACGGTAATCTCCCACACACGGTAATCTCCCGTGCACAGTAATCTCGCACACACTGTAATCTGCCATGCACAGTAATATCACACACACGGTAATCTCCCACAAACAATAATCTCCCACACACAGTAATCTCCGACACACAGTAATCTCCCGCACACAGTAATCTCCCACGCACAGTAATCTCCCACACACAGTAATCTCCAGCACACGGTAATCTCCCGCGCACAGTAATCTCCCACACACAGTAATTTCACACACACGGTAATCTCCCGCGCACAGTAATTTCCCGCGCACGGTAATTTCCCACACACATTAATCTCTCACGCACAGTAATCTCCCGCACACAGTAATCTCCCATGCACAGTAATCTCCCGTGCACAGTAATCTCCCGTGCACAGTAATCTCCCACGCACTGTAATCTCCCACACACAGTCATCTCCCACACACATTAATTTCCCGTGCACAGTAATCTCCCGCGCACAGTATTCTCCCACACATGGTAATCTCTCACGCACAGTAATCTCCGGCGCAAAGCAATCTCCCGCGCACGTTAATCTCCCATGCCCAGTAATCTCCCACACATAGTAATCTCCCACACACAGTAATCTCCCACACACTGTAATCTCCCACGCACAGTAACCTCCCGCGCACAGTAATCTCCGACACACGGTAATCTCCTGTGCACAGTAATCTTGCACACACTGTAATCTCCCATGCACAGTAACCTCCCACACACAGTAATTTCCCACACACGGTAATCTCCCACACACGATAATCTCGCATGCACAGTATTCTCGCGCACACTGTCATCTCCCATGCACAGTAATATCACACACACGGTAATCTCCCACAAACAATAATCTCCCACACACAGAAATCTCCCACACACAGTAATCTCCCACACACTGTAATCTCCCATGCACAGTAATCTCCCGCACACAGTAATCAACCGCACACAGTAATCTCCCATGCACAGTAATCTCCTGTGCACAGTAATCTCCCACACACGGCAATCTCCCGCGCACAGTAATCTCCCGCACACAGTAATCTCCCGCGCACAGTAATCTCCCGCGCACAGTAATCTCCCGCACACAGTAATCTCCCGTGCATAGTAATCACCCACACACAGTAATCTCCCACACACGGTAATCTCCCGCACACAGTAATCTACCAAACACAGAAATCACCCGCACACAGTACTCTCCCACACCCAGTTATCTCCCGCTCACAGTAATCTCCCATGCATAGTAATCTCCCGCACACAGTAATCACCCGCACACAGTAAACTCCCGCTCACAGTAATCTCCTATGCATAGTAATCTCCCACACACAGTAATCTCCCGCACACGGTAATTTCCCGGGCACAGTAATCTCCTGCGCACGGTAATGTCCCATGCACAGTAATATCCTGCGCACAGTAATCTCCTGTGCACAGTAATCTCCCACACACAGTAATCTCCTGCGCACGGTAATCTCCCATGCACAGTAATCTCCCATGCACAGTAATCTCCTGCGCACAGTAATCTCCCGTGCACAGTAATCTCCCACACACAGTAATCTGCGCACGGTAATCTCCCATGCACGGTAATCTCCTATAAACAGTAATCTCCCACACACAGTAATCTCCCGCACACAGTAATCTCCCACACACGGTAATCTCCCGTGCACAGTAATCTCACACACACTGTAATCTCCCATGCACAGTAATATCACACACACGGTAATCTCCCACAAACAATAATCTCCCACACACAGTAATCTCCCGCACACAGCAATCTCCCACACACAGTAATCTCCCACGCACAGTAATCTCCCACACACAGTAATCTCCCACGCACAGTAATCTCCCGCGCACAGCAATCTCCCGCACACAGTAATCTCCCGCGCACAGTAATCTCACACACATGGTAATCTCCCGCGCACAGTAATCTCCCGCGCACGGTAATTTCCCACACACATTAATCTCTCACGCACAGTAATCGCCCAAGCACAGTAATCTCCCGCACACAGTAATCTCCCACACACAGTAATCTCCCGTGCACAGTAATCTCCCACGCACAGTAATCTCCCACACACAGTAATTTCCCGTGCACAGTAATCTCCCGCGCACAGTATTCTCCCACACATGGTAATCTCCCACGCACAGTAATCTCTGGCGCAAAGCAATCTCCCGCGCACAGTAATCTCCCGCGCACGTTAATCTCCCATGCACAGTAATCTCCCAAACACAGTAATCTCCCACACACAGCAATCTCCAACACATGGTAATCTCCTGTGCACAGTAATCTCGCACACACTGTAATCTCCCATGCACAGTAATCTCCCACACACGGTAATCTCCCGTGCACAGTAATCTCGCACACACTGTAATCTCCCATGCACAGTAATGTCACATACACGGTAATCTCCCACAAACAATAATCTCCCACACACTGAAACCTCCCACACACAGTAATCTCCCACACACTGTAATCTCCCATGCACAGTAATCTCCCGCGCACAGTAATAATCCGCACACAGTAATCTCCCATGCACAGTAATCTCCTGTGCACAGTAATCTCCCATGCACAGTAATCTCCCACACACAGCAATCTCCCGCGCACTGTAATCTCCCGCACACAGTAATCTCCCGCGCACAGTAATCTCCCGCACACAGTAATCTCCAGCGTATATTAATCACCCACACACAGTAATCTCCCACGCACAATAATCTCCCACACACGGTAATCTCCCGCACACAGTAATCTCCCACACACAGAAATCACCCGCACACAGTAATCTCCCACACCCGGTTATCTCCCGCTCACAGTAATCTCCCATGCATAGTAATCTCCCGCACACAGTAATCACCCGCACACAGTAATCTCACGCTCACAGTAATCTCCTATGCATAGTAATCTCCCACACACAGTAATCTCCTGCACATGGTAATTTCCCACGCACAGTAATCTCCTGTGCACGGTAATCTCCCATGCACAGTAATCTCCCATGCACAGTAATCTCCTGCGCACAGTAATCTCCCGTGCACAGTAATCTCCCATGCACAGTAATCTCCTGCGCACAATAATCTCCCGTGCACAGTAATCTCCCACACACGGTAATCTCCTGCGCATAGTAATCTCCCGTGCACGGTAATTTCCCACAAACAGTAATCTCCCACGCACAGAAATCTCCCGCGCCCAGTAATCTAGCATGCACTTTAATCTCCCGTACACGGCAATCGCCGACACATAGTGATCTCCTGTGCACAGTTGTCTCCCGCGCACAGTAATCGCCCACACATGGCAATCTCCCACACACAGTAATCTCCCACACATGGTAATCTCCCTCTCATAGCAATATCCCGCGCACAGTAATCTCCCGCGTACGCTAATCTCACATGCACATTAATTTACCACGCACAACAATCTCCCGTGCACAGTAATCTCCCATGCACAGTAATCTCCCACACACTTTAATCTCCCACGCACGGTAATCTCCCGTGCACAGTAATCTCCCATGCAGCGTAATCTTCTGCGCACAGTAATCTCCCACACACAGTAATCTCCCGTGCACAGTAATCTCCCGCGCCCAGTAATCTCCCGTGCACAGTTATCTCCCGAAGACAGTAACCTCCCGCTCACAGTACTCTCCTGCCCACAGTAATCTCCCGCACACAGTAATCTCCCACGCACAGTAATCTCCCACACACAGTAACCTCCCGCGCACAGTAATCCCCCACGCACAGTAATCTCCCGCGCACAGTAATCTCCCGCGCACAGTAATCTCACACACACGGTAATCTCCCGCGCACAGTAATCTCCCGTGCACGGTAATTTCCCACACACAGTAATCTCCCACGCACAGTAATCTCCCACGCACAGTAATCTGCCGCACACAGTAATCTCCCACACACAGTAATCACCCGTGCACAGTAATCTCCCACACACAGTAATCTCCCGTGCACAGTAATCTCCCGCGCACAGTAATCTCCCACACACAGTCATCTCCCACACACAGTAATCACCCGTGCACAGTAATCTCCCGCGCACAGTAATCTCCCACACATGGTAATCTCCCACGCACAGTAATCTCTGGCGCATAGCAATCTCCCGTGCACAGTAATCTCCCGCGCACGTTAATCTCCCATGCACAGTAATCTCCAACACACAGTAATCTCCCACACACAGTAATCTCCCACACACTGTAATCTCCCACGCACAGTAACCTCCCGCGCACAGTAATCTCCCACACACGGTAATCACCTGTGCACAGTAATCTCGCACACGCTGTAATCTCCCACGCACGGTAATTTCCCACACACAATAATCTCCGACACACAGTAATCTCCCATGCACAGTAATCTCACACACACGGTAATCTCCCACACACGGTAATCTCCCACACACGGTAATCTCCCACACACGGTAATCTCTCGTGCACAGTAATCTCGCACACACTGTAATCTCCCATGCACAGTAATATCACACACACGGTAATCTCCCACAAACAATAATCTCCCACACACAGAAATCTCCCACACACTGTAATCTCCCATGCACAGTAATCTCCCATGCACAGTAATCATCCGCACACAGTAATCTCCCATGCACAGTAATCTCCTGTGCACAGTAATCTCCCACGCACAGTAATCTCCCACACACGGCAATCTCCCGCGCACAGTAAACCCCCGCGCACAATAATCTCCCACACACAGTAATCTCCCACGCACAGTAATCTCCCGCACACAGTAATCTCCCGCGCATAGTAATCACCCACACACAGTAATCTCCCGCGCACAGTAATCTCCCACACACAGTAATCTCCCGCACACAGTAATCTCCCACAAACAGTAATCTCCCTCGCATAGTAATCACCCGCACACAGTAATCTCCCACACCCGATAATCTCCCACACACAGTAATCTCCCACACACGGTAATCTCCCGTGCACAGTAATCTCACACACACTGTAATCTCCCATGCACAGTAATATCACACACACGGTAATCTCCCACAAACAATAATCTCCCACACACAGTAATCTCCCGCACACAGCAATCTCCCACACACAGTAATCTCCCACGCACAGTAATCTCCCACACACAGTAATCTCCCGCGCACAGTAATCTCCCTCGCACAGTAATCTCCCTCACACAGTAATCTCCCGCGCACAGTAATCTCACACACATGGTAATCTCCCGCGCACAGTAATCTCCCGCGCACGGTAATTTCCCACACACATTAATCTCTCACGCACAGTAATCGCCCAAGCACAGTAATCTCCCGCACACAGTAATCTCCCACACACAGTAATCTCCCGTGCACAGTAATCTCCCACGCACAGTAATCTCCCACACACAGTAATTTCCCGTGCACAGTAATCTCCCGCGCACAGTATTCTCCCACACATGGTAATCTCCCACGCACAGTAATCTCTGGCGCAAAGCAATCTCCCGCGCACAGTAATCTCCCGCGCACGTTAATCTCCCATGCACAGTAATCTCCCAAACACAGTAATCTCCCACACACAGCAATCTCCAACACATGGTAATCTCCTGTGCACAGTAATCTCGCACACACTGTAATCTCCCATGCACAGTAATCTCCCACACACGGTAATCTCCCGTGCACAGTAATCTCGCACACACTGTAATCTCCCATGCACAGTAATGTCACATACACGGTAATCTCCCACAAACAATAATCTCCCACACACTGAAACCTCCCACACACAGTAATCTCCCACACACTGTAATCTCCCATGCACAGTAATCTCCCGCGCACAGTAATAATCCGCACACAGTAATCTCCCACGCACAATAATCTCCCACACACGGTAATCTCCCGCACACAGTAATCTCCCACACACAGAAATCACCCGCACACAGTAATCTCCCACACCCGGTTATCTCCCGCTCACAGTAATCTCCCATGCATAGTAATCTCCCGCACACAGTAATCACCCGCACACAGTAATCTCACGCTCACAGTAATCTCCTATGCATAGTAATCTCCCACACACAGTAATCTCCTGCACATGGTAATTTCCCACGCACAGTAATCTCCTGCGCACGGTAATGTCCCATGCACAGTAATCTCCCATGCACAGTAATCTCCTGCGCACAGTAATGTCCTGTGCACAGTAATCTCCCACACACAGTAATCTCCTGCGCACGGTAATCTCCCATGCACAGTAATCTCCCATGCACAGTAATCTCCTGCGCACAATAATCTCCCGTGCACAGTAATCTCCCACACACGGTAATCTCCTGCGCATAGTAATCTCCCGTGCACGGTAATTTCCCACAAACAGTAATCTCCCACGCACAGAAATCTCCCGCGCCCAGTAATCTAGCATGCACTTTAATCTCCCGTACACGGCAATCGCCGACACATAGTGATCTCCTGTGCACAGTTGTCTCCCGCGCACAGTAATCGCCCACACATGGCAATCTCCCACACACAGTAATCTCCCACACATGGTAATCTCCCTCTCATAGCAATATCCCGCGCACAGTAATCTCCCGCGTACGCTAATCTCACATGCACATTAATTTACCACGCACAGCAATCTCCCGTGCACAGTAATCTCCCATGCACAGTAATCTCCCACACACTTTAATCTCCCACGCACGGTAATCTCCCGTGCACAGTAATCTCCCATGCAGCGTAATCTTCTGCGCACAGTAATCTCCCACACACAGTAATCTCCCGTGCACAGTAATCTCCCGCGCCCAGTAATCTCCTGTGCTCAGTTATCTCCCGAAGACAGTAACCTCCCGCTCACAGTACTCTCCTGCCCACAGTAATCTCCCGCACACAGTAATCTCCCACGCACAGTAATCTCCCACACACAGTAACCTCCCGCGCACAGTAATCCCCCACGCACAGTAATCTCCCGCGCACAGTAATCTCCCGCGCACAGTAATCTCACACACACGGTAATCTCCCGCGCACAGTAATCTCCCATGCACGGTAATTTCCCACACACAGTAATCTCCCACGCACAGTAATCTCCCACGCACAGTAATCTCCCGCACACAGTAATCTCCCACACACAGTAATCACCCGTGCACAGTAATCTCCCACACACAGTAATCTCCCGTGCACAGTAATCTCCCGCGCACAGTAATCTCCCACACACAGTCATCTCCCACACACAGTAATCACCCGTGCACAGTAATCTCCCGTGCACAGTAATCTCCCACACATGGTAATCTCCCACGCACAGTAATCTCCGGCGCATAGCAATCTCCCGTGCACAGTAATCTCCCGCGCACGTTAATCTCCCATGCACAGTAATCTCCAACACACAGTAATCTCCCACACACAGTAATCTCCCACACACTGTAATCTCCCACGCACAGTAACCTCCCGCGCACAGTAATCTCCCACACACGGTAATCACCTGTGCACAGTAATCTCGCACACGCTGTAATCTCCCACGCACGGTAATTTCCCACACACAATAATCTCCGACACACAGTAATCTCCCATGCACAGTAATCTCACACACACGGTAATCTCCCACACACGGTAATCTCCCACACACGGTAATCTCCCACACACGGTAATCTCTCGTGCACAGTAATCTCGCACACACTGTAATCTCCCATGCACGGTAATATCACACACATGGTAATCTCCCACAAACAATAATCTCCCACACACAGAAATCTCCCACACACTGTAATCTCCCATGCACAGTAATCTCCCATGCACAGTAATCATCCGCACACAGTAATCTCCCATGCACAGTAATCTCCTGTGCACAGTAATCTCCCACGCACAGTAATCTCCCACACACGGCAATCTCCCGCGCACAGTAAACCCCCGCGCACAATAATCTCCCACACACAGTAATCTCCCACGCACAGTAATCTCCCGCACACAGTAATCTCCCGCGCATAGTAATCACCCACACACAGTAATCTCCCGCGCACAGTAATCTCCCACACACAGTAATCTCCCGCACACAGTAATCTCCCACAAACAGTAATCTCCCTCGCATAGTAATCACCCGCACACAGTAATCTCCCACACCCGATAATCTCCCACACACAGTAATCTCCCACACACTGTAATCTCCCATGCACAGTAACCTCCCGTGCTCAGTAATCTCCGACACACAGTAATCTCGCACACACTGTAATCTCCCATGCACAGTAATCTCCCACACATGGTAATTTCCCACACACGGTAATCTCCCACACACGGTAATCTCCCGTGCACGGTAATCTCGCACACACTGTAATCTGCCATGCACAGTAATATCACACACACGGTAATCTCCCACAAACAATAATCTCCCACACACAGTAATCTCCGACACACAGTAATCTCCCACACACAGTAATCTCCCACGCACAGTAATCTCCCGCACACGGTAATCTCCCGCGCACAGTAATCTCCCACGCACAGTAATCTCACACACACGGTAATCTCCCGCGCACAGTAATTTCCCGCGCACGGTAATTTCCCACACACATTAATCTCTCACGCAAGGTAATCTCCCACACACAGTAATCTCCCACACACAGTAATCTCCCACACACAGTAATCTCCCATGCACAGTAATCTTCCACACACAGTAATCTCCCACACACAGTAATCTCCAGTGCACAGTAATCTCCCACGCACTGTAATCTCCCACACACAGTCATCTCCCACACACAGTAATTTCCAGTGCACAGTAATCTCCCGCGCACAGTATTCTCCCACACATGGTAATCTCTCACGCACAGTAATCTCCGGCCCAAAGCAATCTCCCGCGCACGTTAATCTCCCATGCACAGTAATCTCCCACACACAGTAATCTCCCACACACTGTAATCTCCCACACACTGTAATCTCCCACGCACAGTAACCTCCCGCGCACAGTAATCTCCGACACACGGTAATCTCCTGTGCACAGTAATCTTGCACTCACTGTAATCTCCCATGCACAGTAATCTCCCACACACGGTAATTTCCCACACACGGTAATTTCCCACACACGATAATCTCCCGTGCACTGTAATCTCGCGCACACTGTCATCTCCCATGCACAGTAATATCACACACACGGTAATCTCCCACAAACAATAATCTCCCACACACAGAAATCTCCCACACACAGTAATCTCCCACACACTGTAATCTCCCATGCACAGTAATCTCCCGCGCACAGTAATCATCCGCACACAGTAATCTCCCATGCACGGTAATCTCCTGTGCACAGTAATCTCCCACACACAGCAATCTCCCGCGCACAGTAATCTCCCGCACACAGTAATCGCCCGCGCACAGTAATCTCCCGCACACAGTAATCTCCCGCGCATAGTAATCACCCACACACAGTAATCTCCCACGCACAATAATCTCCCACACACGGTAATCTCCCGCACACAGTAATCTCCCACACACAGAAATCACCCGCACACAGTAATCTCCCACACCCAGTTATCTCCCGCTCACAGTAATCTCCCATGCATAGTAATCTCCCGCACACAGTAATCACCCGCACACAGTAATCTCCCACTCACAGTAATCTCCTATGCATAGTAATCTCCCACACACAGTAATCTCCCGCACACGGTAATTTCCCACGCACAGTAATCTCCCGCACACAGTAATCGCCCGCGCACAGTAATCTCCCGCACACAGTAATCTCCCGCGCATAGTAATCACCCACACACAGTAATCTCCCACGCACAATAATCTCCCACACACGGTAATCTCCCGCACACAGTAATCTCCCACACACAGAAATCACCCGCACACAGTAATCTCCCACACCCAGTTATCTCCCGCTCACAGTAATCTCCCATGCATAGTAATCTCCCGCACACAGTAATCACCCGCACACAGTAATCTCCCACTCACAGTAATCTCCCATGCATAGTAATCTCCCGCACACAGTAATCACCCGCACACAGTAATCTCCCACTCACAGTAATCTCCTATGCATAGTAATCTCCCACGCACAGTAATCTCCTGCGCACGGTAATGTCCCATGCACAGTAATCTCCCATGCACAGTAATCTCCTGCGCACAGTAATCTCCTGTGCACAGTAATCTCCCACACACAGTAATCTCCTGCGCACGGTAATCTCCCATGCACAGTAATCTCCCATGCACAGTAATCTCCTGCGCACAGTAATCTCCCGTGCACAGTAATCTCCCACACACAGTAATCTCCTGCGCACGGTAATCTCCCATGCACAGTAATCTCCTACACACAGTAATCTCCCACACACAGTAATCTCCCGCGCACAGTAATCTCCCACACACAATAAACTCCCACGCACAGTAATCTCCCTTGCACAGTAATCTCCCACACACGGTAATTTCCCACACACAGTAATCTCCCGCACACGGTAATCCCCCACGCACAGTAATCTCCCACACACAGTAATCTCACACGAACAGTAATCTCCCACGAACAGTAATCTCCCACACACAGTAATCTCCTGCGCACAGTAATCTCCCAAACACAGTAATCTCGTGCGCATAGTAATCTTCCGCGCACGGTAATTTGACACGCACAATAATCTCACGTGCACGGTAATTTCCCACAAACAGTAATCTCCCATGCACAGTAATCTTCGGCGCCCAGTTATCTCCCACACACAGTAATCTAGCATGCACATTAATCTCCCGTGCAGGGCAATCGCCGACACACAGTGATCTCCTGTGCACAGTAGTCTCCCGCGCACAGTAATCTCCCACACACGGCAATCTCCCACACACAGTAATCTCCCACACATGGTAATCTCCCTCTCATAGCAATATCCCGTGCACAGTAATCTCCCGCGTACGCTAATCTCACACGCACAGTAATTTAGCACGCACAGTATTCTCCTGCGCACGGTAATTTCCAAAGCACAGTAATCTCCCACGCACAGTAATCTCCCGCGTCCAGTAATCTCCCACACACGGTAATCTCCTGCGTACAGTACTCTCCCGCGAACAGTCAACTCCCGCACACAGTAGTCTCCCACGCACGGGAATCTCACACACACAGTAATCTCCCGCACACAAAAATCTCCCGTGCACAGTAATCACCCATGCACAGTAATCTCCCACACACTTTAATCTCCCACGCACGGTAATCTCCCGTGCACAGTAATCTCCCATGCAGAGTAATCTTCTGCGCACAGTAATCTCCCACACACAGTAATCTCCCGTGCACAGTAATCTCCCGCGCCCAGTAATCTCCCGTGCACAGTTATCTCCCGAAGAAAGTAACCTGCTGCTCACAGTAATCTCCTGCACACAGTAATCTCCCGCACACAGTAATCTCCCACGCACAGTAATCTCCCACGCACAGTAATCTCCTGCGCACGGTAATGTCCCATGCACAGTAATCTCCCATGCACAGTAATCTCCTGCGCACAGTAATCTCCTGTGCACAGTAATCTCCCATACACAGTAATCTCCTGCGCACGGTAATCTCCCATGCACAGTAATCTCCCATGCACAGTAATCTCCTGCGCACAGTAATCTCCCGTGCACAGTAATCTCCCACACACAGTAATCTCCTGCGCAAGGTAATCTCCCATGCACAGTAATCTCCTACACACAGTAATCTCCCACACACAGTAATCTCCCGCGCACAGTAATCTCCCGAAGACAGTAACCTGCTGCTCACAGTAATCTCCTGCACACAGTAAAATCCCGCACACAGTAATCTCCCACGCACAGTAATCTCCTGCGCACGGTAATGTCCCATGCACAGTAATCTCCCATGCACAGTAATCTCCTGCGCACAGTAATCTCCTGTGCACATTAATCTCCCATACACAGTAATCTCCTGCGCACGGTAATCTCCCATGCACAGTAATCTCCCATGCACAGTAATCTCCTGCGCACAGTAATCTCCCGTGCACAGTAATCTCCCACGCACAGTAATCTCCTGCGCAAGGTAATCTCCCATGCACAGTAATCTCCTACACACAGTAATCTCCCACACACAGTAATCTCCCGCACACGGTAATCCCCCACGCACAGTAATCTCCCACACACAGTAATCTCACGCGAACAGTAATCTCCCACGAACAGTAATCTCCCACACACAGTAATCTCCTGCGCACAGTAATCTCCCGAACACAGTAATCTCGTGCTCATGGTAATCTCCCACACACAGTAATCTCCCGCACACAGTAATCTCCCATGCACAGTAATCTCCCACGAACAGTAATCTCCCACACGCTGTAATCTCCCACACACGGCAATCTCCCACACACAGTAATCTCCCGCACACGGTAATCTCCTGCTGATAGTAATCTCCCGCGCACAGTAATCTCCCATGCACATTAATCTCCCACACACGGTAATCTCCTGCGCATAGTAATCTCCAGTGCACGGTAATTTCCCACAAACAGTAATCTCCCACGCACAGTAATCTCCCGCGCCCAGTAATCTCCCACACACAGTAATCTAGCATGCACATTAATCTCCCGTGCAGGGCAATCGCCGACACACAGTGATCTCCCGTGCACAGTAGTCTCCCGCGCACAGTAATCTCCCACACACGGCAATCTCCCACACACAGTAATCTCCCACACATGGTAATCTCCCTCTCATAGCAATATCCCGTGCACAGTAATCTCCCGCGTACGCTAATCTCACACGCACGGTAATTTCCCACGCACAGTAATCTCCCACGCACAGTAATCTCCCGCGCCCAGTAATCTCACACACACGGTAATCTCCTGCGCACAGTAATCTCCCACACACAGTAATCTCGCACACACTGTAATCTCCCACGCACAGTAATCTCCCACACACGGTAATTTCCCACACACAATAATCTCCCACACACAGTAATCTCCCATACACGGTAATCTCCCACACACGGTAATCTCCCACACACGGTAATCTCCCACACACGGTAATCTCTCGTGCACAGTAATCTCGCACACACTGTAATCTCCCATGCACAGTAATATCACACACACGGTAATCTCCCACAAACAATAATCTCCCACACACAGAAATCTCCCACACACAGTAATCTCCCACACACTGTAATCTCCCGTCCACAGTAATCTCCCACGCACAGTAATCATTCGCACACAGTAATCTCCCATGCACAGTAATCTCCTGTGCACAGTAATCTCCCACGCACAGTAATCTCCCACACACGGCAATCTCCCGCGCACAGTAAACTCCCGTGCACAGTAATCTCCCGCACACAGTAATCTCCCGCGCACAGTAATCTCCCGCACACAGTAATCTCCCGCACACAGTAATCTCCCACACACAGTAATCTCCCGCGCATAGTAATCACCCGCACACAGTAATCTCCCACACCCGATAATCTCCCACACACGGTAATCTCCCACACACTGTAATCTCCCATGCACAGTAACCTCCCGCGCTCAGTAATCTCTGACACACAGTAATCTCGCACACACTGTAATCTCCCATGCACAGTAATCTCCTACACACGGTATTTTCCCACACACGGTAATCTCCCACACACGGTAATCTCCCGTGCACAGTAATCTCGCACACACTGTAATCTCCCATGCACAGTAATATCACACACACGGTAATCTCCCACAAACAATAATCTCCCACACACAGTAATCTCCCGCACACAGTAATCTTCCGCACACTGTAATCTCCCACGCACAGTAATCTCCCACGCACAGTAATCTCCCACGCACAGTAATTTCCCGCGCACGGTAATTTCCCACACACATTAATCTCCCGTGCACAGTAATCTCCCACACACAGTAATCTCCCGTGCACAGTAATCTCCCACGCACAGTAATCTCCCACACACAGTCATCTCCAACACACAGTAATTTCCCGTGCACAGTAATCTCCCGCGCACAGTATTCTCCCACACATGGTAATCTCTCACGCACAGTAATCTCCGGCGCAAAGCAATCTCCCACGCACGTTAATCTCCCATGCACAGTAATCTCCCACACACAGTAATCTCCCACACACAGTAATCTCCCACACACTGTAATCTCCCACGCACAGTAACCTCCCGCGCACAGTAATCTCCGACACACGGTAATCTCCTGTGCACAGTAATCTCGCACACACTGTAATCTCCCATGCACAGTAATCTCCCACACACGGTAATTTCCCACACACGGTAATCTCCCACACACGGTAATCTCCCGTGCACAGTAATCTCGCGCACACTGTAATCTCCCATGCACAGTTATATCACACACACGGTAATCTCCCACAAACAATAATCTCCCACACACAGAAATCTCCCACACACAGTAATCTCCCACACACTGTAATCTCCCATGCACAGTAATCTCCCGCGCACAGTAATCATCCGCACACAGTAATCTCCCATGCACAGTAATCTCCTGTGCACAGTAATCTCCCACACACGGCAATCTCCCGCGCCCAGTAATCTCCCGTGCACAGTTATCTCCCGAAGAAAGTAACCTGCTGCTCACAGTAATCTCCTGCACACAGTAATCTCCCGCACACAGTAATCTCCCACGCACAGTAATCTCCCACGCACAGTAATCTCCTGCGCACGGTAATGTCCCATGCACAGTAATCTCCCATGCACAGTAATCTCCTGCGCACAGTAATCTCCTGTGCACAGTAATCTCCCATACACAGTAATCTCCTGCGCACGGTAATCTCCCATGCACAGTAATCTCCCATGCACAGTAATCTCCTGCGCACAGTAATCTCCCGTGCACAGTAATCTCCCACACACAGTAATCTCCTGCGCAAGGTAATCTCCCATGCACAGTAATCTCCTACACACAGTAATCTCCCACACACAGTAATCTCCCGCGCACAGTAATCTCCCGAAGACAGTAACCTGCTGCTCACAGTAATCTCCTGCACACAGTAAAATCCCGCACACAGTAATCTCCCACGCACAGTAATCTCCTGCGCACGGTAATGTCCCATGCACAGTAATCTCCCATGCACAGTAATCTCCTGCGCACAGTAATCTCCTGTGCACATTAATCTCCCATACACAGTAATCTCCTGCGCACGGTAATCTCCCATGCACAGTAATCTCCCATGCACAGTAATCTCCTGCGCACAGTAATCTCCCGTGCACAGTAATCTCCCACGCACAGTAATCTCCTGCGCAAGGTAATCTCCCATGCACAGTAATCTCCTACACACAGTAATCTCCCACACACAGTAATCTCCCGCACACGGTAATCCCCCACGCACAGTAATCTCCCACACACAGTAATCTCACGCGAACAGTAATCTCCCACGAACAGTAATCTCCCACACACAGTAATCTCCTGCGCACAGTAATCTCCCGAACACAGTAATCTCGTGCTCATGGTAATCTCCCACACACAGTAATCTCCCGCACACAGTAATCTCCCATGCACAGTAATCTCCCACGAACAGTAATCTCCCACACGCTGTAATCTCCCACACACGGCAATCTCCCACACACAGTAATCTCCCGCACACGGTAATCTCCTGCTGATAGTAATCTCCCGCGCACAGTAATCTCCCATGCACATTAATCTCCCACACACGGTAATCTCCTGCGCATAGTAATCTCCAGTGCACGGTAATTTCCCACAAACAGTAATCTCCCACGCACAGTAATCTCCCGCGCCCAGTAATCTCCCACACACAGTAATCTAGCATGCACATTAATCTCCCGTGCAGGGCAATCGCCGACACACAGTGATCTCCCGTGCACAGTAGTCTCCCGCGCACAGTAATCTCCCACACACGGCAATCTCCCACACACAGTAATCTCCCACACATGGTAATCTCCCTCTCATAGCAATATCCCGTGCACAGTAATCTCCCGCGTACGCTAATCTCACACGCACGGTAATTTCCCACGCACAGTAATCTCCCACGCACAGTAATCTCCCGCGCCCAGTAATCTCACACACACGGTAATCTCCTGCGCACAGTAATCTCCCACACACAGTAATCTCGCACACACTGTAATCTCCCACGCACAGTAATCTCCCACACACGGTAATTTCCCACACACAATAATCTCCCACACACAGTAATCTCCCATACACGGTAATCTCCCACACACGGTAATCTCCCACACACGGTAATCTCCCACACACGGTAATCTCTCGTGCACAGTAATCTCGCACACACTGTAATCTCCCATGCACAGTAATATCACACACACGGTAATCTCCCACAAACAATAATCTCCCACACACAGAAATCTCCCACACACAGTAATCTCCCACACACTGTAATCTCCCGTCCACAGTAATCTCCCACGCACAGTAATCATTCGCACACAGTAATCTCCCATGCACAGTAATCTCCTGTGCACAGTAATCTCCCACGCACAGTAATCTCCCACACACGGCAATCTCCCGCGCACAGTAAACTCCCGTGCACAGTAATCTCCCGCACACAGTAATCTCCCGCGCACAGTAATCTCCCGCACACAGTAATCTCCCGCACACAGTAATCTCCCACACACAGTAATCTCCCGCGCATAGTAATCACCCGCACACAGTAATCTCCCACACCCGATAATCTCCCACACACGGTAATCTCCCACACACTGTAATCTCCCATGCACAGTAACCTCCCGCGCTCAGTAATCTCTGACACACAGTAATCTCGCACACACTGTAATCTCCCATGCACAGTAATCTCCTACACACGGTATTTTCCCACACACGGTAATCTCCCACACACGGTAATCTCCCGTGCACAGTAATCTCGCACACACTGTAATCTCCCATGCACAGTAATATCACACACACGGTAATCTCCCACAAACAATAATCTCCCACACACAGTAATCTCCCGCACACAGTAATCTTCCGCACACTGTAATCTCCCACGCACAGTAATCTCCCACGCACAGTAATCTCCCACGCACAGTAATTTCCCGCGCACGGTAATTTCCCACACACATTAATCTCCCGTGCACAGTAATCTCCCACACACAGTAATCTCCCGTGCACAGTAATCTCCCACGCACAGTAATCTCCCACACACAGTCATCTCCAACACACAGTAATTTCCCGTGCACAGTAATCTCCCGCGCACAGTATTCTCCCACACATGGTAATCTCTCACGCACAGTAATCTCCGGCGCAAAGCAATCTCCCACGCACGTTAATCTCCCATGCACAGTAATCTCCCACACACAGTAATCTCCCACACACAGTAATCTCCCACACACTGTAATCTCCCACGCACAGTAACCTCCCGCGCACAGTAATCTCCGACACACGGTAATCTCCTGTGCACAGTAATCTCGCACACACTGTAATCTCCCATGCACAGTAATCTCCCACACACGGTAATTTCCCACACACGGTAATCTCCCACACACGGTAATCTCCCGTGCACAGTAATCTCGCGCACACTGTAATCTCCCATGCACAGTTATATCACACACACGGTAATCTCCCACAAACAATAATCTCCCACACACAGAAATCTCCCACACACAGTAATCTCCCACACACTGTAATCTCCCATGCACAGTAATCTCCCGCGCACAGTAATCATCCGCACACAGTAATCTCCCATGCACAGTAATCTCCTGTGCACAGTAATCTCCCACACACGGCAATCTCCAGCGCACAGTAATCTCCCGCACACAGTAATCTCCCGCGCACAGTAATCTCCCACACACAGTAATCTCCCGCGCATAGTAATCACCCACACACAGTAATCTCCCACGCACAATAATCTCCAACACACGATAATCTCCCGCACACTGTAATCTCCCACACACAGAAATCACCCGCACACAGTAATCTCCCACACCCGGTTATCTCCCGCTCACAGTAATCTCCCATGCATAGTAATCTCCCGCACACGGTAATCACCCTCACGCAGTAATCTCCCGCTCACAGTAATCTTCTATGCATAGTAATCTCCCACACACAGTAATCTCCCGCACACGGTAATTTCCCACGCACAGTAATCTCCTGCGCATGGTAATGTCCCATGCACAGTAATCTCCCATGCACAGTAATCTCCTGCGCACAGTAATCTCCTGTGCACAGTAATCTCCCACACAGAGTAATCTCCTGCGCACGGTAATCTCCCATGCACAGTAATCTCCCATGCACAGTAATCTCCTGCGCACAGTAATCTCCCGTGCACAGTAATCTCCCACACACAGTAATCTCCTGCGCACAGTAATCTCCCATGCACAGTAATCTCCTGCACACAGTAATCTCCCACACACAGTAATCTCCTGCGCACAGTAATCTCCCACACACAATAAACTCCCGCGCACAGTAATCTCCCGTGCACAGTAATCTCCCACACAAGGTAATCCCCCACGCACAGTAATCTCCCACACACAGTAATCTCACGCGAACAGTAATCTCCCACGAACAGTAATCTCCCATGCACAGTAATCTCCTGCGCACAGTAATCTCCCGAACACAGTAATCTCGTGCTCACGGTAATCTCCCACACACAGTAATCTCCCGCACACAGTAATCTCCCATGCACAGTAATCTCCCACGAACAGTAATCTCCCACACGCTGTAATCTCCCACACACGGCAATCTCCCACACACAGTAATCTCCCGCACACGGTAATCTCCCGCTGATAGTAATCTCCCGCGCACAGTAATCTCCCATGCACATTAATCTCCCACACACGGTAATCTCCTGCGCATAGTAATCTCCAGTGCACGGTAATTTCCCACAAACCGTAATCTCCCACGCCCAGTAATCTCCCGCGCCCAGTAATCTCCCACACACAGTAATCTAGCATGCACATTAATCTCCCGTGCAGGGCAATCGCCGACACACAGTGATCTCCCGTGCACAGTAGTCTCCCGCGCACAGTAATCTCCCACACACGGCAATCTCCCACACACAGTAATCTCCCACACATGGTAATCGCCCTCTCATAGCAATATCCCGTGCACAGTAATCTCCCGCGTACGCTAATCTCACACGCACAGTAATTTACCACGCACAGTATTCTCCCGCGCACGGTAATTTCCCACGCACAGTAATCTCCCACGCACAGTAATCTCCCGCGCCCAGTAATCTCACACACACGGTAATCTCCTGCGCACAGTACTCTCCCGCGAACAGTCATCTCCCGCACACAGTAGTCTCCCACGCACGGGAATCTCACACACACAGTAATCTCCCGCACACAATAATCTCCCGTGCACAGTAATCACCCATGCACAGTAATCTCCCACACACTTTAATCTCCCACGCACGGTAATCTCCCGTGCACAGTAATCTCCCATGCAGAGTAATCTTCTGCGCACAGTAATCTCCCACACACAGTAATCTCCCGTGCACAGTAATCTCCCGCGCCCAGTAATCTCCCGTGCACAGTTATCTCCCGAAGACAGTAACCTGCTGCTCACAGTAATCTCCTGCACACAGTAATCTCCCGCACACAGTAATCTCCCACGCACAGTAATCTCCTGCGCACGGTAATGTCCCATGCACAGTAATCTCCCATGCACAGTAATCTCCTGCGCACAGTAATCTCCTGTGCACAGTAATCTCCCATACACAGTAATCTCCTGCGCACGGTAATCTCCCATGCACAGTAATCTCCCACGCACAATAATCTCCAACACACGATAATCTCCCGCACACTGTAATCTCCCACACACAGATATCACCCGCACACAGTAATCTCCCACACCCGGTTATCTCCCGCACACAGTAATCTCCCATGCATAGTAATCTCCCGCACACGGTAATCACCCGCACGCAGTAATCTCCCGCTCACAGTAATCTCCTATGCATAGTAATCTCCCACACACAGTAATCTCCCGCACACGGTAATTTCCCACGCACAGTAATCTCCTGCGCATGGTAATGTCCCATGCACAGTAATCTCCCATGCACAGTAATCTCCTGCGCACAGTAATCTCCTGTGCACAGTAATCTCCCACACAGAGTAATCTCCTGCGCACGGTAATCTCCCATGCACAGTAATCTCCCATGCACAGTAATCTCCTGCGCACAGTAATCTCCCGTGCACAGTAATCTCCCACACACAGTAATCTCCTGCGCACAGTAATCTCCCATGCACAGTAATCTCCTGCACACAGTAATCTCCCACACACAGTAATCTCCCGCGCACAGTAATCTCCCACACACAATAAACTCCCGCGCACAGTAATCTCCCGTGCACAGTAATCTCCCACACAAGGTAATCCCCCACGCACAGTAATCTCCCACACACAGTAATCTCACGCGAACAGTAATCTCCCACGAACAGTAATCTCCCATGCACAGTAATCTCCTGCGCACAGTAATCTCCCGAACACAGTAATCTCGTGCTCACGGTAATCTCCCACACACAGTAATCTCCTGCGCACAGTAATCTCCCACACACAATAAACTCCCGCGCACAGTAATCTCCCGTGCACAGTAATCTCCCACACAAGGTAATCCCCCACGCACAGTAATCTCCCACACACAGTAATCTCACGCGAACAGTAATCTCCCACGAACAGTAATCTCCCATGCACAGTAATCTCCTGCGCACAGTAATCTCCCGAACACAGTAATCTCGTGCTCACGGTAATCTCCCACACACAGTAATCTCCCGCACACAGTAATCTCCCATGCACAGTAATCTCCCACGAACAGTAATCTCCCACACGCTGTAATCTCCCACACACGGCAATCTCCCACACACAGTAATCTCCCGCACACGGTAATCTCCCGCTGATAGTAATCTCCCGCGCACAGTAATCTCCCATGCACATTAATCTCCCACACACGGTAATCTCCTGCGCATAGTAATCTCCAGTGCACGGTAATTTCCCACAAACAGTAATCTCCCACGCCCAGTAATCTCCCGCGCCCAGTAATCTCCCACACACAGTAATCTAGCATGCACATTAATCTCCCGTGCAGGGCAATCGCCGACACACAGTGATCTCCCGTGCACAGTAGTCTCCCGCGCACAGTAATCTCCCACACACGGCAATCTCCCACACACAGTAATCTCCCACACATGGTAATCGCCCTCTCATAGCAATATCCCGTGCACAGTAATCTCCCGCGTACGCTAATCTCACACGCACAGTAATTTACCACGCACAGTATTCTCCCGCGCACGGTAATTTCCCACGCACAGTAATCTCCCACGCACAGTAATCTCCCGCGCCCAGTAATCTCACACACACGGTAATCTCCTGCGCACAGTACTCTCCCGCGAACAGTCATCTCCCGCACACAGTAGTCTCCCACGCACGGGAATCTCACACACACAGTAATCTCCCGCACACAATAATCTCCCGTGCACAGTAATCACCCATGCACAGTAATCTCCCACACACTTTAATCTCCCACGCACGGTAATCTCCCGTGCACAGTAATCTCCCATGCAGAGTAATCTTCTGCGCACAGTAATCTCCCACACACAGTAATCTCCCGTGCACAGTAATCTCCCGCGCCCAGTAATCTCCCGTGCACAGTTATCTCCCGAAGACAGTAACCTGCTGCTCA
The DNA here is from genome assembly GCF_017639515.1 of Carcharodon carcharias. NCBI lineage: Eukaryota > Metazoa > Chordata > Chondrichthyes > Lamniformes > Lamnidae > Carcharodon > Carcharodon carcharias. The sequence goes on from NC_054481.1 coordinate 94,049,646, forward strand.
CAGTAATCTCCTGCACACAGTAATCTCCCGCACACAGTAATCTCCCACGCACAGTAATCTCCTGCGCACGGTAATGTCCCATGCACAGTAATCTCCCATGCACAGTAATCTCCTGCGCACAGTAATCTCCTGTGCACAGTAATCTCCCATACACAGTAATCTCCTGCGCACGGTAATCTCCCATGCACAGTAATCTCCCATGCACAGTAATCTCCTGCGCACAGTAATCTCCCGTGCACAGTAATCTCCCACACACAGTAATCTCCTGCGCAAGGTAATCTCCCATGCACAGTAATCTCCTACACACAGTAATCTCCCACACACAGTAATCTCCCGCGCACAGTAATCTCCCGAAGACAGTAACCTGCTGCTCACAGTAATCTCCTGCACACAGTAATCTCCCGCACACAGTAATCTCCTGCGCACGGTAATGTCCCATGCACAGTAATCTCCCATGCACAGTAATCTCCTGCGCACAGTAATCTCCTGTGCACAGTAATCTCCCATACACAGTAATCTCCTGCGCACGGTAATCACCCATGCACAGTAATCTCCCACACACAGTAATCTCCTGCGCAAGGTAATCTCCCATGCACAGTAATCTCCTACACACAGTAATCTCCCACGCACAGTAATCTCCCGCGCACAGTAATCCCCCACACACAATAAACTCCCGCGCACACTAATCTCCCGTGCACAGTAATCTCCCACACACGGTAATTTCCCACACACAGTAATCTCCCGCACACGGTAATCCCCCACGCACAGTAATCTCCCACACACAGTAATCTCACGCGAACAGTAATCTCCCACGAACAGTAATCTCCCACACACAGTAATCTCCTGCGCACAGTAATCTCCCGAACACAGTAATCTCGTGCTCACGGTAATCTCCCACACACAGTAATCTCCCGCACCCAGTAATCTCCCATGCACAGTAATCTCCCACGATCAGTAATCTCCCACACGCAGTAATCTCCCACACACGGCAATCTCCCACACACAGTAATCTCCCGCACACGGTAATCTCCCGCTGATAGTAATCTCCCGCGCACAGTAATCTCCCATGCACATTAATCTCCCACACACGGTAATCTCCTGCGCATAGTAATCTCCAGTGCACGGTAATTTCCCACAAACAGTAATCTCCCACGCACAGTAATCTCCCGCGCCCAGTAATCTCCCACACACAGTAATCTAGCATGCACATTAATCTCCCGTGCAGGGCAATCGCCGACACACAGTGATCTCCCGTGCACAGTAGTCTCCCGTGCACAGTAATCTCCCACACACGGCAATCTCCCACACACAGTAATCTCCCACACATGGTAATCTCCCTCTCATAGCAATATCCCGTGCACAGTAATCTCCCGCGTACGCTAATCTCACACGCACAGTAATTTCCCACGCACAGTAATCTCCCACGCACAGTAATCTCCCGCGCCCAGTAATCTCACACACACGGTAATCTCCTGCGCACAGTACTCTCCCGCGAACAGTCATCTCCCGCACACAGTAGTCTCCCACGCAAGGGAATCTCACACACACAGTAATCTCCCGCACACAATAATCTCCCGTGCACAGTAATCTCCCATGCACAGTAATCTCCCACACACTTTAATCTCCCACGCACGGTAATCTCCCGTGCACAGTAACCTCCCATGCAGAGTAATCTTCTGCGCACAGTAATCTCTCACACACAGTAATCTCCCGTGCACAGTAATCTCCCGCGGCCAGTAATCTCCCGTGCACAGTTATCTCCCGAAGACAGTAACCTCCCGCTCACAGTAATCTCCTGCACACAGTAATCTCCCGCACACAGTAATCTCCCACGCACAGTAATCTCCCACACACAGTAATCTCCCGCGCACAGTAATCTCCCGCACACAGTAATCTCCTGCGCACAGTAATCTCCCGCGCACAGTAATCTCACACACACGGTAATCTCCTGCGCACAGTAATCTCCCGCGCACGGTAATTTCCCACACACAGTAATCTCCCACGCACAGTAATCTCCCACACACAGTAATCTCCCGCGCACAGTAATCTCCCACACACAGTAATATCGCACACACTGTAATCTCCCACGCACAGTAATCTCCCACACACGGTAATTTCCCACACACAATAATCTCCCACACACAGTAATCTCCCATGCACAGTAATCTCCCACACACGGTAATTTCCCACACACGGTAATCTCCCACACACGGTAATGTCTCGTACACAGTAATCTCGCACACACTGTAATCTCCCATGCACAGTAATATCACACACACGGTAATCTCCCACAAACAATAATCTCCCACACACAGAAATCTCCCACACACAGTAATCTCCCACACACTGTAATCTCCCGTGCACAGTAATCTCCCACGCACAGTAATCATTCGCACACAGTAATCTCCCATGCACAGTAATCTCCTGTGCACAGTAATCTCCCACGCACAGTAATCTCCCACACACGGCAATCTCCCGCGCACAGTAAACTCCCGCGCACAGTAATCTCCCGCACACAGTAATCTCCCGCGCACAGTAATCTCCCGCACACAGTAATCTCCCGCACACAGTAATCTCCCACACACAGTAATCTCCCGCGCATAGTAATCACCCGCACACAGTAATCTCCCACACCTGATAATTTCCCACACACAGTAATCTCCCACACACTGTAATCTCCCATGCACAGTAACCTCCCGCGCTCAGTAATCTCTGACACACAGTAATCTCGCACACACTGTAATCTCCCATGCACAGTAATCTCCTACACACGGTATTTTCCCACACACGGTAATCTCCCACACACGGTAATCTCCCGTGCACAGTAATCTCGCACACACTGTAATCTCCCATGCACAGTAATATCACACACACGGTAATCTCCCACAAACAATAATCTCCCACACACAGTAATCTCCCGCACACAGTAATCTTCCGCACACAGTAATCTCCCACGCACAGTAATCTCCCACGCACAGTAATCTCCCACGCACAGTAATTTCACGCGCACGGTAATTTCCCACACACATTAATCTCCCGTGCACAGTAATCTCCCACACACAGTAATCTCCCGTGCACAGTAATCTCCCACGCACAGTAATCTCCCACACACAGTCATCTCCAACACACAGTAATTTCCCGTGCACAGTAATCTCCCGCGCACAGTATTCTCCCACACATGGTAATCTCTCACGCACAGTAATCTCCGGCGCAAAGCAATCTCCCGCGCACGTTAATCTCCCATGCACAGTAATCTCCCACACAAGGTAATCTCCCACACACAGTAATCTCCCACACACTGTAATCTCCCACGCACAGTTACCTCCCGCGCACAGTAATCTCCGACACACGGTAATCTCCTGTGCACAGTAATCTCGCACACACTGTAATCTCCCATGCACAGTAATCTCCCACACACGGTAATTTCCCACACACGGTAATCTCCCACACACGGTAATCTCCCGTGCACAGTAATCTCGCGCACACTGTAATCTCCCATGCACAGTAATATCACACACACGGTAATCTCCCACAAACAATAATCTCCCACACACAGAAATCTCCCACACACAGTAATCTCCCACACACTGTAATCTCCCATGCACAGTAATCTCCCGCGCACAGTAATCATCCGCACACAGTAATCTCCCATGCACAGTAATCTCCTGTGCACAGTAATCTCCCACACACGGCAATCTCCAGCGCACAGTAATCTCGCGCACACTGTAATCTCCCATGCACAGTAATATCACACACACGGTAATCTCCCACAAACAATAATCTCCCACACACAGAAATCTCCCACACACAGAAATCTCCCACACACAGTAATCTCCCACACACTGTAATCTCCCATGCACAGTAATCTCCCGCGCACAGTAATCATCCGCACACAGTAATCTCCCATGCACAGTAATCTCCTGTGCACAGTAATCTCCCACACACGGCAATCTCCAGCGCACAGTAATCTCCCGCACACAGTAATCTCCCGCGCACAGTAATCTCCCGCACACAGTAATCTCCCGCGCATAGTAATCACCCACACACAGTAATCTCCCACGCACAATAATCTCCAACACACGATAATCTCCCGCACACTGTAATCTCCCACACACAGAAATCACCCGCACACAGTAATCTCCCACACCCGGTTATCTCCCGCTCACAGTAATCTCCCATGCATAGTAATCTCCCGCACACGGTAATCACCCTCACGCAGTAATCTCCCGCTCACAGTAATCTCCTATGCATAGTAATCTCCCACACACAGTAATCTCCCGCACACGGTAATTTCCCACGCACAGTAATCTCCTGCGCATGGTAATGTCCCATGCACAGTAATCTCCCATGCACAGTAATCTCCTGCGCACAGTAATCTCCTGTGCACAGTAATCTCCCACACACAGTAATCTCCTGCGCACGGTAATCTCCCATGCACAGTAATCTCCCATGCACAGTAATCTCCTGCGCACAGTAATCTCCCGTGCACAGTAATCTCCCACACACAGTAATCTCCTGCGCACAGTAATCTCCCATGCACAGTAATCTCCTGCACACAGTAATCTCCCACACACAGTAATCTCCCGCACACAGTAATCTCCCACACACAATAAACTCCCGCGCACAGTAATCTCCCGTGCACAGTAATCTCCCACACACGGTAATCCCCCACGCACAGTAATCTCCCACACACAGTAATCTCACGCGAACAGTAATCTCCCACGAACAGTAATCTCCCACACACAGTAATCTCCTGCGCACAGTAATCTCCCGAACACAGTAATCTCGTGCTCACGGTAATCTCCCACACACAGTAATCTCCCGCACACAGTAATCTCCCATGCACAGTAATCTCCCACGAACAGTAATCTCCCACACGCTGTAATCTCCCACACACGGCAATCTCCCACACACAGTAATCTCCCGCACACGGTAATCTCCCGCTGATAGTAATCTCCCGCGCACAGTAATCTCCCATGCACATTAATCTCCCACACACGGTAATCTCCTGCGCATAGTAATCTCCAGTGCACGGTAATTTCCCACAAACAGTAATCTCCCACGCACAGTAATCTCCCGCGCCCAGTAATCTCCCACACACAGTAATCTAGCATGCACATTAATCTCCCGTGCAGGGCAATCGCCGACACACAGTGATCTCCCGTGCACAGTAGTCTCCCGCGCACAGTAATCTCCCACACACGGCAATCTCCCACACACAGTAATCTCCCACACATGGTAATCTCCCTCTCATAGCAATATCCCGTGCACAGTAATCTCCCACGTACGCTAATCTCACACGCACAGTAATTTACCACGCACAGTATTCTCCCGCGCACGGTAATTTCCCACGCACAGTAATCTCCCACGCACAGTAATCTCCCGCGCCCAGTAATCTCACACACACGGTAATCTCCTGCGCACAGTACTCTCCCGCGAACAGTCATCTCCCGCACACAGTAGTCTCCCACGCACGGGAATCTCACACACACAGTAATCTCCCGCACACAATAATCTCCCGTGCACAGTAATCTCCCATGCACAGTAATCTCCCACACACTTTAATCTCCCACGCACGGTAAGCTCCCGTGCACAGTAACCTCCCATGCAGAGTAATCTTCTGCGCACAGTAATCTCCCACACACAGTAATCTCCCGTGCACAGTAATCTCCCGCGCCCAGTAATCTCCCGTGCACAGTTATCTCCCGAAGACAGTAACCTCCCGCTCACAGTAATCTCCTGCACACAGTAATCTCCCGCACACAGTAATCTCCCACGCACAGTAATCTCCCACACACAGTAATCTCCCGCGCACAGTAATCTCCCGCACACAGTAATCTCCCGCACACAGTAATCTCCCGCGCACAGTAATCTCACAAACACGGTAATCTCCTGCGCACAGTAATCTCCCGCGCACGGTAATTTCCCACACACAGTAATCTCCCACGCACAGTAATCTCCCACACAAAGTAATCTCCCGCACACAGTAATCTCCCACACACAGTAATCTCCCATGCACAGTAATCTCCCACACACAGTAATCACCCGTGCACAGTAATCTCCCGCGCACAGTAATCTCCCACACACAGTAATCTCGCACACACTGTAATCTCCCACGCACAGTAATCTCCCACACACGGTAATTTCCCACACACAATAATCTCCCACACACAGTAATCTCCCATGCACAGTAATCTCACACACACGGTAATCTCCCACACACGGTAATCTCCCACACACGGTAATCTCTCGTGCACAGTAATCTCGCACACACTGTAATCTCCCATGCACAGTAATATCACACACACGGTAATCTCCCACAAACAATAATCTCCCACACACAGAAATCTCCCACACACAGAAATCTCCCACACACAGTAATCTCCCGTGAACAGTAATCTCCGACGCACAGTAATCATTCGCACACAGTAATCTCCCATGCACAGTAATCTCCTGTGCACAGTAATCTCCCACGCACAGTAATCTCCCGCACACGGCAATCTCCCGCGCACAGTAAACTCCCGCGCACAGTAATCTCCCACGCACAGTAATCTCCCGCGCACAGTAATCTCCCGCACACAGTAATCTCCCGCGCAGAGTAATCACCCACACACAGTAATCTCCCACGCACAGTAATCTCCCACACACGGTAATCTCCCGCACACAGTAATCTCCCACACACAGTAATCTCCCGCGCATAGTAATCACCCGCACACAGTAATCTCCCACACACGATAATCTCCCACACACGATAATCTCCCACACACAGTAATCTCCCACACACTGTAATCTCCCATGCACAGTAACCTCCCGCGCTCAGTAATCTCCGACACACAGTAATCTCGCACACACTGTAATCTCCCTTGCACAGTAATCTCCCACACACGGTATTTTCACACACACGGTAATCTCCCACACACGGTAATCTCCCGTGCACAGTAATCTCGCACACACTGTAATCTCCCATGCACAGTAATATCACACACACGGTAATCTCCCACAAACAATAGTCTCCCACACACAGTAATCTCCCGCACACAGTAATCTTCCGCACAAAGTAATCTCCCATGCACAGTAATCTCCCACACACAGTAATCTCCCACGCACAGTAATTTCCCGCGCACGGTAATTTCCCACACACATTAATCTCCCGTGCACAGTAATCTCCCACGCACAGTAATCTCCCACACACAGTCATCTCCAACACACAGTAATTTCCCGTGCACAGTAATCTCCCGCGCACAGTATTCTCCCACACATGGTAATCTCTCACGCACAGTAATCTCCGGCGCAAAGCAATCTCCCGCGCGCGTTAATCTCCCATGCACAGTAATCTCCCACACACAGTAATCTCCCACACACAGTAATCTCCCACACACTGTAATCTCCCAAGCACAGTAACCTCCTGCGCACAGTAATCTCCGACACACGGTAATCTCCTGTGCACAGTAATCTCGCACACACTGTAATCTCCCATGCACAGTAATATCACACACACGGTAATCTCCCACAAACAATAATCTCCCACACACAGTAATCTCCCATGCACAGTAATCTCACACACACGGTAATCTCCCACACACGGTAATCTCCCACACACGGTAATCTCTCGTGCACAGTAATCTCGCACACACTGTAATCTCCCATGCACAGTAATATCACACACACGGTAATCTCCCACAAACAATAATCTCCCACACACAGAAATCTCCCACACACTGTAATCTCCCATGCACAGTAATCTCCCATGCACAGTAATCATCCGCACACAGTAATCTCCCATGCACAGTAATCTCCTGTGCACAGTAAAGTCCTGTGCACAGTAATCTCCCACGCACAGTAATCTCCCGCACACGGCAATCTCCCGCGCACAGTAAACTCCCGCGCACAGTAATCTCCCACACACAGTAATCTCCCGCGCACAGTAATCTCCCGCACACAGTAATCTCCCGTGCAGAGTAATCACCCACACACAGTAATCTCCCACGCACAGTAATCTCCCACACACGGTAATCTCCCGCACACAGTAATCTCCCACACACAGTAATCTCCCGCGCATAGTAATCACCCGCACACAGTAATCTCCCACACACGATAATCTCCCACACACTGTAATCTCCCACACACTGTAATCTCCCATGCACAGTAACCTCCCGCGCTCAGTAATCTCCGACACACAGTAATCTCGCACACACGGTATTTTCACACACACGGTAATCTCCCACACACGGTAGTCTCCCGTGCACAGTAATCTCGCACACACTGTAATCTCCCATGCACAGTAATATCACACACACGGTAATCTCCCACAAACAATAGTCTCCCACACACAGTAATCTCCCGCACACAGTAATCTTCTGCACAAAGTAATCTCCCATGCACAGTAATCTCCCACACACAGTAATCTCCCACGCACAGTAATTTCCCGCGCACGGTAATTTCCCACAAACATTAATCTCCCGTGCACAGTAATCTCCCACGCACAGTAATCTCCCACACACAGTCATCTCCAACACACAGTAATTTCCCGTGCACAGTAATCTCCCGCGCACAGTATTCTCCCACACATGGTAATCTCTCATGCACAGTAATCTCCGGCGCAAAGCAATCTCCCGCGCGCGTTAATCTCCCATGCACAGTAATCTCCCACACACAGTAATCTCCCACACACAGTAATCTCCCACACACTGTAATCTCCCAAGCACAGTAACCTCCTGCGCACAGTAATCTCCGACACACGGTAATCTCCTGTGCACAGTAATCTCGCACACACTGTAATCTCCCATTCACAGTAATATCACACACACGGTAATCTCCCACAAACAATAATCTCCCACACACAGAAATCTCCCACACACAGAAATCTCCCACACACAGTAATCTCCCACACACTGTAATCTCCCATGCACAGTAATCTCCCGCGCACAGTAATCATCCGCACACAGTAATCTCCCATGCACAGTAATCTCCTGTGCACAGTAATCTCCCACACACGGCAATCTCCAGCACACAGTAATCTCCCGCACACAGTAATCTCCCGCGCACAGTAATCTCCCGCACACAGTAATCTCCCGCGCATAGTAATCACCCACACACAGTAATCTCCCACGCACAATAATCTCCCACACACGATAATCTCCGGCACACTGTAATCTCCCACACACAGAAATCACCCGCACACAGTAATCTCCCACACCCGGTTATCTCCCGCTCACAGTAATCTCCTATGCATAGTAATCTCCCACACACAGTAATCTCCCGCACACGGTAATTTCCCACGCACAGTAATCTCCTGCGCATGGTAATGTCCCATGCACAGTAATCTCCCATGCACAGTAATCTCCTGCGCACAGTAATCTCCTGTGCACAGTAATCTCCCACACACAGTAATCTCCTGCGCACGGTAATCTCCCATGCACAGTAATCTCCCATGCACAGTAATCTCCTGCGCACAGTAATCTCCCGTGCACAGTAATCTCCCACACACAGTAATCTCCCATGCACAGTAATCTCCCATGCACAGTAATCTCCTGCACACAGTAATCTCCCACACACAGTAATCTCCCGCGCACAGTAATCTCCCACACACAATAAACTCCCGCGCACAGTAATCTCACGTGCACAGTAATCTCCCACACACGGTAATTTCCCACACACAGTAATCTCCCGCACACGGTAATCCCCCACGCACAGTAATCTCCCACACACAGTAATCTCACGCGAACAGTAATCTCCCACGAACAGTAATCTCCCACACACAGTAATCTCCCGCGCACAGTAATCTCCCGAACACAGTAATCTCGTGCTCACGGTAATCTCCCACACACAGTAATCTCCCGCACACAGTAATCTCCCATGCACAGTAATCTCCCATGCACAGTAATCTCCTGCGCACAGTAATCTCCCGTGCACAGTAATCTCCCACACACAGTAATCTCCCATGCACAGTAATCTCCCATGCACAGTAATCTCCTGCACACAGTAATCTCCCACACACAGTAATCTCCCGCGCACAGTAATCTCCCACACACAATAAACTCCCGCGCACAGTAATCTCACGTGCACAGTAATCTCCCACACACGGTAATTTCCCACACACAGTAATCTCCCGCACACGGTAATCCCCCACGCACAGTAATCTCCCACACACAGTAATCTCACGCGAACAGTAATCTCCCACGAACAGTAATCTCCCACACACAGTAATCTCCCGCGCACAGTAATCTCCCGAACACAGTAATCTCGTGCTCACGGTAATCTCCCACACACAGTAATCTCCCGCACACAGTAATCTCCCATGCACAGTAATCTCCCACCAACAGTAATCTCCCACACACGGCAATCTCCCAAACACGGCAATCTCCCACACACAGTAATCTCCCGCACACGGTAATCTCCCGCTGATAGTAATCTCCTGCGCACAGTAATCTCCCATGCACATTAATCTCCCACACACGGTAATCTCCTGCGCATAGTAATCTTCCGTGCACGGTAATTTGCCACGCACAATAATCTCCCGTGCACGGTAATTTCCCACAAACAGTAATCTCCCACACACAGTAATCTCCCACACACAATAAACTCCAGCGCACAGTAATCTCCCGTGCACAGTAATCTCCCACACACGGTAATTTCCCACACACAGTAATCTCCCGCACACGGTAATCCCCCACGCACAGTAATCTCCCACACACAGTAATCTCCCACGAACAGTAACCTCCCACACACAGTAATCTCCCACACACAGTAATCTCCCGCGCACAGTAATATCCCGAACACAGTAATCTCATGCTCACGGTAATCTCCCACACACAGTAATCTCCCGCACACAGTAATCTCCCATGCACAGTAATCTCCCACGAACAGTAATCTCCCACACACAGTAATCTCCCGCGCACAGTAATCTCCCACACACAATAAACTCCAGCGCACAGTAATCTCCCGTGCACAGTAATCTCCCACACACGGTAATCTCCTGCGCACAGTAATCTCCCATGCACAGTAAACTCCTGCACACAGTAATCTCCCACACACAGTAATCTCCCGCGCACAGTAATCTCCCACACACAATAAACTCCAGCGCACAGTAATCTCCCGTGCACAGTAATCTCCCACACACGGTAATTTCCCACACACAGTAATCTCCCGCACACGGTAATCCCCCACGCACAGTAATCTCCCACACACAGTAATCTCCCACGAACAGTAATCTCCCACACACAGTAATCTCCCACACACAGTAATCTCCCGCGCACAGTAATATCCCGAACACAGTAATCTCATGCTCACGGTAATCTCCCACACACAGTAACCTCCCGCACACAGTAATCTCCCATGCACAGTAATCTCCCACGAACAGTAATCTCCCACACACAGTAATCTCCCGCGCACAGTAATCTCCCACACACAATAAACTCCAGCGCACAGTAATCTCCCGTGCACAGTAATCTCCCACACACGGTAATTTCCCACACACAGTAATCTCCCGCACACGGTAATCCCCCACACACAGTAATCTCCCGCACACGGTAATCTCCCGCTGATAGTAATCTCCTGCGCACAGTAATCTCCCATGCACATTAATCTCCCACACACGGTAATCTCCTGCGCATAGTAATCTTCTGCGCACGGTAATTTGCCACGCACAATAATCTCCCGTGCACGGTAATTTCCCACAAACAGTAATCTCCCACGCACAGTAATCTAGCATGCACATTAATCTCCCGTGCACGGCAATCGCGAACACACAGTGATCTACTTTGCACAGTAGACTCCCGCGCACAGTAATCTCCCACACACGGCAATCTCCCACACACAGTAATCTCCCACACACTTTAATCTCCCATGCACGGTAATCTCTCGTGCACAGTAATCTCCCATGCAGAGTAATCTTCTGCGCACAGTAATCTCCAACACACAGTAATCTCCCGTGCACAGTAATCTCCCGCGCCCAGTAATCTCCCGTGCACAGTTATCTCCCGAAGACAGTAACCTCCCGCTCACAGTAATCTCCTGCACACAGTAATCTCCCGCACACAGTAATCTCCCGCGCACAGTAATCTCTCACATACGGTAATCTCCTGTGCACAGTAATCTCCCGTGCACGGTAATTTCCCACACACAGTAATCTCCCACGCACAGTAATCTCCTGTGCACAGTAATCTCCCACACACAGTAATCTCCTGCGCACGGTAATCTCCCATGCACAGTAATCTCCCATGCACAGTAATCTCCTGCGCACAGTAATCTCCCGTGCACAGTAATCTCCCACACACAGTAATCTCCTGTGCACAGTAATCTCCCATGCACAGTAATCTCCTGCAAACAGTAATCTCCCACGCACAGTAATCTAGCATGCACATTAATCTCCCGTGCACGGCAATCGCCGACACACAGTGATCTACTTTGCACAGTAGTCTCCCGCGCACAGTAATCTCCCACACACGGCAATCTCCCACACACAATAATCTCCCACACACTTTAATCTCCCATGCACGGTAATCTCTCATGCACAGTAATCTCCCATGCAGAGTAATCTTCTGCGCACAGTAATCTCCCACACACAGTAATCTCCCGTGCACAGTAATCTCCCGCGCCCAGTAATCTCCCGTGCACAGTTATCTCCCGAAGACAGTAACCTCCCGCTCACAGTAATCTCCTGCACACAGTAATATCCCGCACACAGTAATCTCCCGCGCACAGTAATCTCACACACACGGTAATCTCCTGCGCACAGTAATCTCCCGCGCACGGTAATTTCCCACACACAGTAATCTCCCACGCACAGTAATCTCCCGTGCACAGTAATCTCCCACGAACAGTAATCTCCCACACACAGTAATCTCCCGCGCACAGTAATCTCCCACACACAATAAACTCCAGCGCACAGTAATCTCCCGTGCACAGTAATCTCCCACACACGGTAATTTCCCACACACAGTAATCTCCCGCACACGGTAATCCCCCACACACAGTAATCTCCCGCACACGGTAATCTCCCGCTGATAGTAATCTCCTGCGCACAGTAATCTCCCATGCACATTAATCTCCCACACACGGTAATCTCCTGCGCATAGTAATCTTCTGCGCACGGTAATTTGCCACGCACAATAATCTCCCGTGCACGGTAATTTCCCACAAACAGTAATCTCCCACGCACAGTAATCTAGCATGCACATTAATCTCCCGTGCACGGCAATCGCGAACACACAGTGATCTACTTTGCACAGTAGACTCCCGCGCACAGTAATCTCCCACACACGGCAATCTCCCACACACAGTAATCTCCCACACACTTTAATCTCCCATGCACGGTAATCTCTCGTGCACAGTAATCTCCCATGCAGAGTAATCTTCTGCGCACAGTAATCTCCAACACACAGTAATCTCCCGTGCACAGTAATCTCCCGCGCCCAGTAATCTCCCGTGCACAGTTATCTCCCGAAGACAGTAACCTCCCGCTCACAGTGATCTCCTGCACACAGTAATCTCCCGCACACAGTAATCTCCCGCGCACAGTAATCTCTCACATACGGTAATCTCCTGTGCACAGTAATCTCCCGTGCACGGTAATTTCCCACACACAGTAATCTCCCACGCACAGTAATCTCCTGTGCACAGTAATCTCCCACACACAGTAATCTCCTGCGCACGGTAATCTCCCATGCACAGTAATCTCCCATGCACAGTAATCTCCTGCGCACAGTAATCTCCCGTGCACAGTAATCTCCCACACACAGTAATCTCCTGTGCACAGTAATCTCCCATGCACAGTAATCTCCTGCAAACAGTAATCTCCCACGCACAGTAATCTAGCATGCACATTAATCTCCCGTGCACGGCAATCGCCGACACACAGTGATCTACTTTGCACAGTAGTCTCCCGCGCACAGTAATCTCCCACACACGGCAATCTCCCACACACAATAATCTCCCACACACTTTAATCTCCCATGCACGGTAATCTCTCATGCACAGTAATCTCCCATGCAGAGTAATCTTCTGCGCACAGTAATCTCCCACACACAGTAATCTCCCGTGCACAGTAATCTCCCGCGCCCAGTAATCTCCCGTGCACAGTAATCTCCCACACACAGTAATCTCCCGCGCACAGTAATCTCCCACACACAATAAACTCCAGCGCACAGTAATCTCCCGTGCACAGTAATCTCCCACACACGGTAATCTCCTGCGCACAGTAATCTCCCATGCACAGTAAACTCCTGCACACAGTAATCTCCCACACACAGTAATCTCCCGCGCACAGTAATCTCCCACACACAATAAACTCCAGCGCACAGTAATCTCCCGTGCACAGTAATCTCCCACACACGGTAATTTCCCACACACAGTAATCTCCCGCACACGGTAATCCCCCACGCACAGTAATCTCCCACACACAGTAATCTCCCACGAACAGTAATCTCCCACACACAGTAATCTCCCACACACAGTAATCTCCCGCGCACAGTAATATCCCGAACACAGTAATCTCATGCTCACGGTAATCTCCCACACACAGTAACCTCCCGCACACGGTAATCTCCCATGCACAGTAATCTCCCACGAACAGTAATCTCCCACACACAGTAATCTCCCGCGCACAGTAATCTCCCACACACAATAAACTCCAGCGCACAGTAATCTCCCGTGCACAGTAATCTCCCACACACGGTAATTTCCCACACACAGTAATCTCCCGCACACGGTAATCCCCCACACACAGTAATCTCCCGCACACGGTAATCTCCCGCTGATAGTAATCTCCTGCGCACAGTAATCTCCCATGCACATTAATCTCCCACACACGGTAATCTCCTGCGCATAGTAATCTTCTGCGCACGGTAATTTGCCACGCACAATAATCTCCCGTGCACGGTAATTTCCCACAAACAGTAATCTCCCACGCACAGTAATCTAGCATGCACATTAATCTCCCGTGCACGGCAATCGCGAACACACAGTGATCTACTTTGCACAGTAGACTCCCGCGCACAGTAATCTCCCACACACGGCAATCTCCCACACACAGTAATCTCCCACACACTTTAATCTCCCATGCACGGTAATCTCTCGTGCACAGTAATCTCCCATGCAGAGTAATCTTCTGCGCACAGTAATCTCCAACACACAGTAATCTCCCGTGCACAGTAATCTCCCGCGCCCAGTAATCTCCCGTGCACAGTTATCTCCCGAAGACAGTAACCTCCCGCTCACAGTAATCTCCTGCACACAGTAATCTCCCGCACACAGTAATCTCCCGCGCACAGTAATCTCTCACATACGGTAATCTCCTGTGCACAGTAATCTCCCGTGCACGGTAATTTCCCACACACAGTAATCTCCCACGCACAGTAATCTCCTGTGCACAGTAATCTCCCACACACAGTAATCTCCTGCGCACGGTAATCTCCCATGCACAGTAATCTCCCATGCACAGTAATCTCCTGCGCACAGTAATCTCCCGTGCACAGTAATCTCCCACACACAGTAATCTCCTGTGCACAGTAATCTCCCATGCACAGTAATCTCCTGCAAACAGTAATCTCCCACGCACAGTAATCTAGCATGCACATTAATCTCCCGTGCACGGCAATCGCCGACACACAGTGATCTACTTTGCACAGTAGTCTCCCGCGCACAGTAATCTCCCACACACGGCAATCTCCCACACACAATAATCTCCCACACACTTTAATCTCCCATGCACGGTAATCTCTCATGCACAGTAATCTCCCATGCAGAGTAATCTTCTGCGCACAGTAATCTCCCACACACAGTAATCTCCCGTGCACAGTAATCTCCCGCGCCCAGTAATCTCCCGTGCACAGTTATCTCCCGAAGACAGTAACCTCCCGCTCACAGTAATCTCCTGCACACAGTAATATCCCGCACACAGTAATCTCCCGCGCACAGTAATCTCACACACACGGTAATCTCCTGCGCACAGTAATCTCCCGCGCACGGTAATTTCCCACACACAGTAATCTCCCACGCACAGTAATCTCCCGTGCACAGTAATCTCCCACGAACAGTAATCTCCCACACACAGTAATCTCCCGCGCACAGTAATCTCCCACACACAATAAACTCCAGCGCACAGTAATCTCCCGTGCACAGTAATCTCCCACACACGGTAATTTCCCACACACAGTAATCTCCCGCACACGGTAATCCCCCACACACAGTAATCTCCCGCACACGGTAATCTCCCGCTGATAGTAATCTCCTGCGCACAGTAATCTCCCATGCACATTAATCTCCCACACACGGTAATCTCCTGCGCATAGTAATCTTCTGCGCACGGTAATTTGCCACGCACAATAATCTCCCGTGCACGGTAATTTCCCACAAACAGTAATCTCCCACGCACAGTAATCTAGCATGCACATTAATCTCCCGTGCACGGCAATCGCGAACACACAGTGATCTACTTTGCACAGTAGACTCCCGCGCACAGTAATCTCCCACACACGGCAATCTCCCACACACAGTAATCTCCCACACACTTTAATCTCCCATGCACGGTAATCTCTCGTGCACAGTAATCTCCCATGCAGAGTAATCTTCTGCGCACAGTAATCTCCAACACACAGTAATCTCCCGTGCACAGTAATCTCCCGCGCCCAGTAATCTCCCGTGCACAGTTATCTCCCGAAGACAGTAACCTCCCGCTCACAGTAATCTCCTGCACACAGTAATCTCCCGCACACAGTAATCTCCCGCGCACAGTAATCTCTCACATACGGTAATCTCCTGTGCACAGTAATCTCCCGTGCACGGTAATTTCCCACACACAGTAATCTCCCACGCACAGTAATCTCCTGTGCACAGTAATCTCCCACACACAGTAATCTCCTGCGCACGGTAATCTCCCATGCACAGTAATCTCCCATGCACAGTAATCTCCTGCGCACAGTAATCTCCCGTGCACAGTAATCTCCCACACACAGTAATCTCCTGTGCACAGTAATCTCCCATGCACAGTAATCTCCTGCAAACAGTAATCTCCCACGCACAGTAATCTAGCATGCACATTAATCTCCCGTGCACGGCAATCGCCGACACACAGTGATCTACTTTGCACAGTAGTCTCCCGCGCACAGTAATCTCCCACACACGGCAATCTCCCACACACAATAATCTCCCACACACTTTAATCTCCCATGCACGGTAATCTCTCATGCACAGTAATCTCCCATGCAGAGTAATCTTCTGCGCACAGTAATCTCCCACACACAGTAATCTCCCGTGCACAGTAATCTCCCGCGCCCAGTAATCTCCCGTGCACAGTTATCTCCCGAAGACAGTAACCTCCCGCTCACAGTAATCTCCTGCACACAGTAATATCCCGCACACAGTAATCTCCCGCGCACAGTAATCTCACACACACGGTAATCTCCTGCGCACAGTAATCTACCGCGCACGGTAATTTGCCACACACAGTAATCTCCCATGCACAGTAATCTCCCGTGCACAGTAATCTCGCACACACAGTAATCTCCTGCGCACGGTAATCTCCCATGCACAGTAATCTCCCATGGACAGTAATCTCCTGCGCACAGTAATCTCCCGTGCACAGTAATCTCACACACACAGTAATCTCCTGCGCACAGTAATCTCCCATGCACAGTAATCTCCTGCACACAGTAATCTCCCACACACAGTAATCTCCCGCGCACAGTAATCTCCCACACACAATAAACTCCCGCGCACAGTAATCTCCCGTGCACAGTAATCTCCCACACACAGTAATCTCACGCGAACAGTAATCTCCCACGAACAGTAATCTCCAACACAGTAATCTCCCGCGCACAGTAATCTCCCGAACACAGTAATCTCATGCTCACGGTAATCTCCCACACAAGGTAATCTCCCGCACACAGTAATCTCCCATGCACAGTAATCTCCCACGAACAGTAATCTCCCACACGCAGTAATCTCCCACACACGGCAATCTCCCACACACGGCAATCTCCCACACACAGTAATCTCCCACACATGGTAATCTCCCGCTGATAGTAATCTCCTGCGCACAGTAATCTCCCATGCACATTAATCTCCCACACACGGTAATCTCCTGCGCATAGTAATCTTCCGCGCACGGTAATTTGCCACGCACAATAATCTCCCGTGCACGGTAATTTCCCACGCACAGTAGTCTCCCACGCACAGTAATCTCCCGCGCCCAGTAATCTCCCACACACAGTAATCTCCTGTGCACAGTAATCTCCCATGCACAGTAATCTCCTGCAAACAGTAATCTCCCACGCACAGTAATCTAGCATGCACATTAATCTCCCGTGCACGGCAATCGCCGACACACAGTGATCTACTTTGCACAGTAGTCTCCCGCGCACAGTAATCTCCCACACACGGCAATCTCCCACACACAATAATCTCCCACACACTTTAATCTCCCATGCACGGTAATCTCTCATGCACAGTAATCTCCCATGCAGAGTAATCTTCTGCGCACAGTAATCTCCCACACACAGTAATCTCCCGTGCACAGTAATCTCCCGCGCCCAGTAATCTCCCGTGCACAGTAATCTCCCACACACAGTAATCTCCCGCGCACAGTAATCTCCCACACACAATAAACTCCAGCGCACAGTAATCTCCCGTGCACAGTAATCTCCCACACACGGTAATCTCCTGCGCACAGTAATCTCCCATGCACAGTAAACTCCTGCACACAGTAATCTCCCACACACAGTAATCTCCCGCGCACAGTAATCTCCCACACACAATAAACTCCAGCGCACAGTAATCTCCCGTGCACAGTAATCTCCCACACACGGTAATTTCCCACACACAGTAATCTCCCGCACACGGTAATCCCCCACGCACAGTAATCTCCCACACACAGTAATCTCCCACGAACAGTAATCTCCCACACACAGTAATCTCCCACACACAGTAATCTCCCGCGCACAGTAATATCCCGAACACAGTAATCTCATGCTCACGGTAATCTCCCACACACAGTAACCTCCCGCACACGGTAATCTCCCATGCACAGTAATCTCCCACGAACAGTAATCTCCCACACACAGTAATCTCCCGCGCACAGTAATCTCCCACACACAATAAACTCCAGCGCACAGTAATCTCCCGTGCACAGTAATCTCCCACACACGGTAATTTCCCACACACAGTAATCTCCCGCACACGGTAATCCCCCACACACAGTAATCTCCCGCACACGGTAATCTCCCGCTGATAGTAATCTCCTGCGCACAGTAATCTCCCATGCACATTAATCTCCCACACACGGTAATCTCCTGCGCATAGTAATCTTCTGCGCACGGTAATTTGCCACGCACAATAATCTCCCGTGCACGGTAATTTCCCACAAACAGTAATCTCCCACGCACAGTAATCTAGCATGCACATTAATCTCCCGTGCACGGCAATCGCGAACACACAGTGATCTACTTTGCACAGTAGACTCCCGCGCACAGTAATCTCCCACACACGGCAATCTCCCACACACAGTAATCTCCCACACACTTTAATCTCCCATGCACGGTAATCTCTCGTGCACAGTAATCTCCCATGCAGAGTAATCTTCTGCGCACAGTAATCTCCAACACACAGTAATCTCCCGTGCACAGTAATCTCCCGCGCCCAGTAATCTCCCGTGCACAGTTATCTCCCGAAGACAGTAACCTCCCGCTCACAGTAATCTCCTGCACACAGTAATCTCCCGCACACAGTAATCTCCCGCGCACAGTAATCTCTCACATACGGTAATCTCCTGTGCACAGTAATCTCCCGTGCACGGTAATTTCCCACACACAGTAATCTCCCACGCACAGTAATCTCCTGTGCACAGTAATCTCCCACACACAGTAATCTCCTGCGCACGGTAATCTCCCATGCACAGTAATCTCCCATGCACAGTAATCTCCTGCGCACAGTAATCTCCCGTGCACAGTAATCTCCCACACACAGTAATCTCCTGTGCACAGTAATCTCCCATGCACAGTAATCTCCTGCAAACAGTAATCTCCCACGCACAGTAATCTAGCATGCACATTAATCTCCCGTGCACGGCAATCGCCGACACACAGTGATCTACTTTGCACAGTAGTCTCCCGCGCACAGTAATCTCCCACACACGGCAATCTCCCACACACAATAATCTCCCACACACTTTAATCTCCCATGCACGGTAATCTCTCATGCACAGTAATCTCCCATGCAGAGTAATCTTCTGCGCACAGTAATCTCCCACACACAGTAATCTCCCGTGCACAGTAATCTCCCGCGCCCAGTAATCTCCCGTGCACAGTTATCTCCCGAAGACAGTAACCTCCCGCTCACAGTAATCTCCTGCACACAGTAATATCCCGCACACAGTAATCTCCCGCGCACAGTAATCTCACACACACGGTAATCTCCTGCGCACAGTAATCTCCCGCGCACGGTAATTTCCCACACACAGTAATCTCCCACGCACAGTAATCTCCCGTGCACAGTAATCTCCCACGAACAGTAATCTCCCACACACAGTAATCTCCCGCGCACAGTAATCTCCCACACACAATAAACTCCAGCGCACAGTAATCTCCCGTGCACAGTAATCTCCCACACACGGTAATTTCCCACACACAGTAATCTCCCGCACACGGTAATCCCCCACACACAGTAATCTCCCGCACACGGTAATCTCCCGCTGATAGTAATCTCCTGCGCACAGTAATCTCCCATGCACATTAATCTCCCACACACGGTAATCTCCTGCGCATAGTAATCTTCTGCGCACGGTAATTTGCCACGCACAATAATCTCCCGTGCACGGTAATTTCCCACAAACAGTAATCTCCCACGCACAGTAATCTAGCATGCACATTAATCTCCCGTGCACGGCAATCGCGAACACACAGTGATCTACTTTGCACAGTAGACTCCCGCGCACAGTAATCTCCCACACACGGCAATCTCCCACACACAGTAATCTCCCACACACTTTAATCTCCCATGCACGGTAATCTCTCGTGCACAGTAATCTCCCATGCAGAGTAATCTTCTGCGCACAGTAATCTCCAACACACAGTAATCTCCCGTGCACAGTAATCTCCCGCGCCCAGTAATCTCCCGTGCACAGTTATCTCCCGAAGACAGTAACCTCCCGCTCACAGTAATCTCCTGCACACAGTAATCTCCCGCACACAGTAATCTCCCGCGCACAGTAATCTCTCACATACGGTAATCTCCTGTGCACAGTAATCTCCCGTGCACGGTAATTTCCCACACACAGTAATCTCCCACGCACAGTAATCTCCTGTGCACAGTAATCTCCCACACACAGTAATCTCCTGCGCACGGTAATCTCCCATGCACAGTAATCTCCCATGCACAGTAATCTCCTGCGCACAGTAATCTCCCGTGCACAGTAATCTCCCACACACAGTAATCTCCTGTGCACAGTAATCTCCCATGCACAGTAATCTCCTGCAAACAGTAATCTCCCACGCACAGTAATCTAGCATGCACATTAATCTCCCGTGCACGGCAATCGCCGACACACAGTGATCTACTTTGCACAGTAGTCTCCCGCGCACAGTAATCTCCCACACACGGCAATCTCCCACACACAATAATCTCCCACACACTTTAATCTCCCATGCACGGTAATCTCTCATGCACAGTAATCTCCCATGCAGAGTAATCTTCTGCGCACAGTAATCTCCCACACACAGTAATCTCCCGTGCACAGTAATCTCCCGCGCCCAGTAATCTCCCGTGCACAGTTATCTCCCGAAGACAGTAACCTCCCGCTCACAGTAATCTCCTGCACACAGTAATATCCCGCACACAGTAATCTCCCGCGCACAGTAATCTCACACACACGGTAATCTCCTGCGCACAGTAATCTACCGCGCACGGTAATTTCCCACACACAGTAATCTCCCATGCACAGTAATCTCCCGTGCACAGTAATCTCGCACACACAGTAATCTCCTGCGCACGGTAATCTCCCATGCACAGTAATCTCCCATGGACAGTAATCTCCTGCGCACAGTAATCTCCCGTGCACAGTAATCTCACACACACAGTAATCTCCTGCGCACAGTAATCTCCCATGCACAGTAATCTCCTGCACACAGTAATCTCCCACACACAGTAATCTCCCGCGCACAGTAATCTCCCACACACAATAAACTCCCGCGCACAGTAATCTCCCGTGCACAGTAATCTCCCACACACAGTAATCTCACGCGAACAGTAATCTCCCACGAACAGTAATCTCCAACACAGTAATCTCCCGCGCACAGTAATCTCCCGAACACAGTAATCTCATGCTCACGGTAATCTCCCACACAAGGTAATCTCCCGCACACAGTAATCTCCCATGCACAGTAATCTCCCACGAACAGTAATCTCCCACACGCAGTAATCTCCCACACACGGCAATCTCCCACACACGGCAATCTCCCACACACAGTAATCTCCCGCACATGGTAATCTCCCGCTGATAGTAATCTCCTGCGCACAGTAATCTCCCATGCACATTAATCTCCCACACACGGTAATCTCCTGCGCATAGTAATCTTCCGCGCACGGTAATTTGCCACGCACAATAATCTCCCGTGCACGGTAATTTCCCACGCACAGTAGTCTCCCACGCACAGTAATCTCCCGCGCCCAGTAATCTCCCACACACAGTAATCTAGCATGCACATTAATCTCCCATGCACGGTAATCTCTCGTGCACAGTAATCTCCCATGCAGAGTAATCTTCTGCGCACAGTAATCTCCCACACACAGTAATCTCCCGTGCACAGTAATCTCCCGCGCCCAGTAATCTCCCGTGCACAGTTATCTCCCGAAGACAGTAACCTCCCGCTCACAGTAATCTCCTGCACAC
Source organism: Carcharodon carcharias (assembly GCF_017639515.1). Taxonomy (NCBI): domain Eukaryota; kingdom Metazoa; phylum Chordata; class Chondrichthyes; order Lamniformes; family Lamnidae; genus Carcharodon; species Carcharodon carcharias. The sequence goes on from NC_054481.1 coordinate 94,072,525, forward strand.
AGTAATCTCCCGCACACAGTAATCTCCCGCGCACAGTAATCTCACACACACGGTAATCTCCTGCGCACAGTAATCTCCCGCGCACGGTAATTTCCCACACACAGTAATCTCCCACGCACAGTAATCTCCTGTGCACAGTAATCTCCCACACACAGTAATCTCCCGTGCACAGTAATCTCCCACGAACAGTAATCTCCCACACGCAGTAATCTCCCACACACGGCAATCTCCCACACACGGCAATCTCCCACACACAGTAATCTCCCGCACATGGTAATCTCCCGCTGATAGTAATCTCCTGCGCACAGTAATCTCCCATGCACATTAATCTCCCACACACGGTAATCTCCTGCGCATAGTAATCTTCCGCGCACGGTAATTTGCCACGCACAATAATCTCCCGTGCACGGTAATTTCCCACGCACAGTAGTCTCCCACGCACAGTAATCTCCCGCGCCCAGTAATCTCCCACACACAGTAATCTAGCATGCACATTAATCTCCCATGCACGGTAATCTCTCGTGCACAGTAATCTCCCATGCAGAGTAATCTTCTGCGCACAGTAATCTCCCACACACAGTAATCTCCCGTGCACAGTAATCTCCCGCGCCCAGTAATCTCCCGTGCACAGTTATCTCCCGAAGACAGTAACCTCCCGCTCACAGTAATCTCCTGCACACAGTAATCTCCCGCACACAGTAATCTCCCGCGCACAGTAATCTCACACACGGTAATCTCCTGCGCACAGTAATCTCCCGCGCACGGTAATTTCCCACACACAGTAATCTCCCACGCACAGTAATCTCCTGTGCACAGTAATCTCCCACACACAGTAATCTCCCGTGCACAGTAATCTCCCGCGCACAGTAATCTCCCACACACAGTAATCTCCCGTGCACAGTAATCTCCCGTGCACAGTAATCTCCCAAGCACAGTAATCTCCCACGCACAGTAATCTCCGGCGCATAGCAATCTCCCGCGCACAGTAATCTCCCGCGCACATTAATCTCCCATGCACAGTAATCTCCCACACACAGTAATCTCCCACACACTGTAATCTCCCACGCACAGTAAACTCCCACGCATAGTAATCTCCCACACACGGTAATCTCCTGTGCACAGTAATCTCGCACACACAGTAATTTCCCACACACAATAATCTCCCACACACAGTAATCTCCCATGCACAGTAATCTCCCACACACGGTAATCTCCCACACACGGTAATCTTCCACACACGGTAATCTCTCGTGCACAGTAATCTCGCACACACTGTAATCTCCCATGCACAGTAATATCACACACACGGTAATCTCCCACAAACAATAATCTCCCACACACAGAAATCTCCCACACACAGTAATCTCCCACACACTGTAATCTCCCATGCACAGTAATCTCCCGCGCACAGTAATCATCCGCACACAGTAATCTCCCATGCACAGTAATCTCCCACACACAGTAATCTCCCACACACTGTAATCTCCCATGCACAGTAATCTCCCACGCACAGTAATCATCCGCACACAGTAATCTCCCATGCACAGTAATCTCCTGTGCACAGTAATCTCCCACGCACAGTAATCTCCCACACACGGCAATCTCCCGCGCACAGTAATCTCTCGCGCACAGTAATCTCCCGCACACAGTAATCTCCCGTGCACAGTAATCTCCCGCGCACAGTAATCTCCCGCGCATAGTAATCACCCACACACAGTAATCTCCCGCACACAGTAATCTCCCACACCCGGTAATCTCCCGCTCACAGTAATCTCCCATGCATAGTAATCTCCCACACACAGTAATCTCCCACACACGGTAATTTCCCACGCACAGTAATCTCCTGTGCACGGTAATCTCCCATGCACAGTAATCTCCCATGCACAGTAATCTCCTGCGCACAGTAATCTCCCGTGCACAGTAATCTCCCACAAACAGGAATCTCCTGCGCACGGTAATCTCCCATGCACGGTAATCTCCCATGCACAGTAATCTCCTGCGCACAGTAATCTCCCGTGCACAGTAATCTCCCACACACAGGAATCTCCTGCGCACTGTAATCTCCCATGCACAGTAATCTCCCATGCACAGTAATCTCCTGCGCACAGTAATCTCCCGTGCACAGTAATCTCCCACACACTGTAATCTCCCACGCACAGTAACCGCCCGCGCACAGTAATCTCCGACACACGGTAATCTCCTGTGCACAGTAATCTCGCACACACTGTAATCTCCCATGCACAGTAATCTCCCACACACAGTAATCTCCCACAAACAATAATCTCCCACACACAGAAATCTCCCACACACAGTAATCTCCCACACACTGTAATCTCCCATGCACAGTAATCTCCCGCACACAGTAATCTCCCGTGCACAGTAATCTCCCGCGCACAGTAATCTCCCGCGCATAGTAATCACCCACACACAGTAATCTCCCGAACACAGTAATCTCCCACACCCGGTAATCTCCCGCTCACAGTAATCTCCCATGCATAGTAATCTCCCACACACAGTAATCTCCCACACACGGTAATTTCCCACGCACAGTAATCTCCTGTGCACGGTAATCTCCCATGCACAGTAATCTCCCATGCACAGTAATCTCCTTCGCACAGTAATCTCCCGTGCACAGTAATCTCCCACAAACAGGAATCTCCTGCGCACGGTAATCTCCCATGCACGGTAATCTCCCATGCACAGTAATCTCCTGCGCACAGTAATCTCCCGTGCACAGTAATCTCCCACACACAGGAATCTCCTGCGCACTGTAATCTCCCATGCACAGTAATCTCCCACGCACAGTAATCTCCTGCGCACAGTAATCTCCCGTGCACAGTAATCTCCCACACACTGTAATCTCCCACGCACAGTAACCGCCCGCGCACAGTAATCTCCGACACACGGTAATCTCCTGTGCACAGTAATCTCGCACACACTGTAATCTCCCATGCACAGTAATCTCCCACACACAGTAATCTCCCACAAACAATAATCTCCCACACACAGAAATCTCCCACACACAGTAATCTCCCACACACTGTAATCTCCCATGCACAGTAATCTCCCGCGCACAGTAATCATCCGCACACAGTAATCTCCCATGCACAGTAATCTCCTGTGCACAGTAATCTCCCACACACGGCAATCTCCCGCGCACAGTAATCTCCCACACACTGCAATCTCCCACGCACAGTAATCTCCCGCACACACTGTAATCTCCCACGCACAGTAACCTCCTGCGCACGGTAATCTCCGACACACGGTAATCTCCTGTGCACAGTAATCTCGCACACACTGTAATCTCCCATGCACAGTAATCTCCCACACACGGTAATTTCCCACACACGGTAATCTCCCACACACGGTAATCTCCCGTGCACAGTAATATCACACACACGGTAATCTCCCACAAACAATAATCTCCCACACACAGAAATCTCCCACACACAGTAATCTCCCACACACTGTAATCTCCCATGCACAGTAATCTCCCACGCACAGTAATCATCCGCACACAGTAATCTCCCAAGCACAGTAATCTCCTGTGCACAGTAATCTCCCATGCACAGTAATCTCCCACACACGGCAATCTCCCGCGCACAGTAATCTCTCGCACACAGTAATCTCCCGCGCATAGTAATCACCCACACACAGTAATCTCCTGCACACAGTAATCTCCCACACCCGGTAATCTCCCGCTCACAGTAATCACCCATGCATAGTAATCTCCCACACACAGTAATCTCCCGCACAAGGTAATTTCCCACGCACAGTAATCTCCTGTGCACGGTAATCTCCCATGCACAGTAATCTCCCATGCACAGTAATCTCCTGCGCACAGTAATCTCCCGTGCACAGTCATCTCCCACACACAGTAATCTCCTGCGCACGGTAATCTCCCATGCACAGTAATCTCCCTCACACAGTAATCTCCCACACACAGTAATCTCCCGCGCACAGTAATCTCCCACACACAATAATCTCCCACACACTGTAATCTCCCACGCACAGTAACCGCCCGCGCACAGAAATCTCCGACACACGGTAATCTCCTGTGCACAGTAATCTCGCACACACTGTAATCTCCCATGCACAGTAATCTCCCACACACGGTAATTTCCCACACACGGTAATCTCCCACACACGGTAATCTCCCGTGCACAGTAATCTCGCGCACACTGTAATCTCCCATGCACAGTAATATCACACACACGGTAATCTCCCACAAACAATAATCTCCCACACACAGTAATCTCCCACACACTGTAATCTCCCATGCACAGTAATCTCCTGTGCACAGTAATCTCCCACACACTGTAATCTCCCACGCACAGTAACCTCCCGCGCACAGTAATCTCCGACACACGGTAATCTCCTGTGCACGGTAATCTCGCACACACTGTAATCTCCCATGCACAGTAATCTCCCACACACGGTAATTTCCCACACACGGTAATCTCCCACACACGGTAATCTCCCGTGCACAGTAATCTCGCGCACACTGTACTCTCCCATGCACAGTAATATCACACACACGGTAATCTCCCACAAACAATAATCTCCCACACACAGAAATCTCCCACACACAGTAATCTCCCACACACTGTAATCTCCCATGCACAGTAATCTCCCGCGCACAGTAATCATCCGCACACAGTAATCTCCCACACACGGTAATCTCCCGTGCACAGTAATCTCGCGCACACTGTACTCTCCCATGCACAGTAATATCACACACACGGTAATCTCCCACAAACAATAATCTCCCACACACAGAAATCTCCCACACACAGTAATCTCCCACACACTGTAATCTCCCATGCACAGTAATCTCCCGCGCACAGTAATCATCCGCACACAGTAATCTCCCATGCACGGTAATCTCCTGTGCACAGTAATCTCCCACACACGGCAATCTCCCGCGCACAGTAATCTCCCACACACTGTAATCTCCCACGCACAGTAACCTCCCGCGCACAGTAATCTCCGACACACGGTAATCTCCTGTGCACAGTAATCTCGCACACACTGTAATCTCCCATGCACAGTAATCTCCCACACACGGTAATTTCCCACACACGGTAATCTCCCACACACGGTAATCTCCCGTGCACAGTAATCTCGCGCACACTGTAAGCTCCCATGCACAGTAATATCACACACACGGTAATCTCCCACAAACAATAATCTCCCACACACAGAAATCTCCCACACACAGTAATCTCCCACACACTGTAATCTCCCATGCACAGTAATCTCCCGCGCACAGTAATCATCCGCACACAGTAATCTCCCATGCACAGTAATCTCCTGTGCACAGTAATCTCCCACACACGGCAATCTCCAGCGCACAGTAATCTCCCGCACACAGTAATCTCCCGTGCACATTAATCTCCCGCACACAGTAATCTCCCGCGCATAGCAATCACCCACACACAATAATCTCCCACGCACAATAATCTCCCACACACGATAATCTCCCGCACACTGTAATCTCCCACACACAGAAATCACCCGCACACAGTAATCTCCCACACCCGGTTATCTCCCGCTCACAGTAATCTCCCATGCATAGTAATCTCCCGCACACGGTAATCACCCGCACGCAGTAATCTCCCGCTCACAGTAATCTCCTATGCATAGTAATCTCCCACACACAGTAATCTCCCGCACACGGTAATTTCCCACGCACAGTAATCTCCTGCGCATGGTAATGTCCCATGCACAGTAATCTCCCATGCACAGTAATCTCCTGCGCACAGTAATCTCCTGTGCACAGTAATCTCCCACACACAGTAATCTCCTGCGCAAGGTAATCTCCCAGGCACAGTAATCTCCCATGCACAGTAATCTCCTGCGCACAGTAATCTCCCGTGCACAGTAATCTCCCGTGCACAGTAATCTCCCACACACAGTAATCTCCTGCGCACAGTAATCTCCCATGCACAGTAATCTCCTGCACACAGTAATCTCCCACACACAGTAATCTCCCGCGCACAGTAATCTCCCACACACAATAAACTCCCGCGCACAGTAATCTCCCGTGCACAGTAATCTCCCACACACGGTAATTTCCCACACACAGTAATCTCCCACGCACGGTAATCCCCCACGCACAGTAATCTCCCACACACAGTAATCTCACGCGAACAGTAATCTCCCACGAACAGTAATCTCCCACACACAGTAATCTCCCACACACAGTAAACTCCCACGCACAGTAATCTCCCACACACGGTAATGTCCTGTGCACAGTAATCTCGCACATACAGTAATTTCCCACACACAATAATCTCCCACACACAGTAATCTCCCATGCACAGTAATCTCCCACACACGGTAATCCCCCACGCACAGTAATCTCCCACACACAGTAATCTCACGCGAACAGTAATCTCCCACACACAGTAATCTCCCACACACAGTAAACTCCCACGCACAGTAATCTCCCACACACGGTAATGTCCTGTGCACAGTAATCTCGCACATACAGTAATTTCCCACACACAATAATCTCCCACACACAGTAATCTCCCATGCACAGTAATCTCCCACACACGGTAATCTCCCACACACGGTAATCTCCCACACACGGTAATCTCTAATGCACAGTAATCTCGCACACACTGTAATCTCCCATGCACAATAATATCACACACACGGTAATCTCCCACAAACAATAATCTCCCACACACAGAAATCTCCCACACACAGTAATCTCCCACACACTGTAATCTCCCATGCACAGTAATCTCCCACGCACAGTAATCATCCGCACACAGTAATCTCCCATGCACAGTAATCTCCTGTGCACAGTAATCTCCCACGCACAGTAATCTCCCACACACGGCAATCTCCCGCGCACAGTGATCTCTCGCGCACAGTAATCTCCCGCACACAGTAATCTCCAGTGCACAGTAATCTCTCGCACACAGTAATCTCCCGCGCATAGTAATCACCCACACACAGTAATCTCCCGCACACAGTAATCTCCCACACCCGGTAATCTCCCGCTCACAGTAATCACCCATGCATAGTAATCTCCCACACACAGTAATCTCCCGCACACGGTAATTTCCCACGCACAGTAATCTCCTGTGCACGGTAATCTCCCATGCACAGTAATCTCCCATGCACAGTAATCTCCTGCGCACAGTAATCTCCCGTACACAGTAATCTCCCACACACAGTAATCTCCTGCGCACGATAATCTCCCATGCACAGTAATCTCCTTCAAACAGTAATCTCCCAAACACAGTAATCTCCCGCGCACAGTAATCTCCCACACACAATAAACTCCCGCGCACAGTAATCTCCCGCGCACAGTATTCTCCCACACATGGTAATCTCTCACGCACAGTAATCTCCGGCGCAAAGCAATCTCCCACGCACGTTAATCTCCCATGCACAGTAATCTCCCACACACAGTAATCTCCCACACACAGTAATCTCCCACACACTGTAATCTCCCACGCACAGTAACCGCCCGCGCACAGTAATCTCCGACACACGGTAATCTCCTGTGCACAGTAATCTCGCACACACTGTAATCTCCCATGCACAGTAATCTCCCACACACGGTAATTTCCCACACACGGTAATCTCCCACACACGGTAATCTCCCGTGCACAGTAATCTCGCGCACACTGTAATCTCCCATGCACAGTAATATCACACACACGGTAATCTCCCACAAACAATAATCTCCCACACACAGAAATCTCCCACACACAGTAATCTCCCACACACTGTAATCTCCCATGCACAGTAATCTCCCGTGCACAGTAATCATCCGCACACAGTAATCTCCCATGCACAGTAATCTCCTGTGCACAGTAATCTCCCACACACGGCAATCTCCCGCGCAAAGTAATCTCCCACACACTGTAATCTCCCACGCACAGTAACCTCCCGCGCCCAGTAATCTCCGACACACGGTAATCTCCTGTGCACAGTAATCTCGCACACACTGTAATCTCCCATGCACAGTAATCTCCCACACACGGCAATTTCCCACACACGGTAATCTCCCACACACGGTAATCTCCCGTGCACAGTAATCTCGCGCACACTGTAATCTCCCATGCACAGTAATATCACACACACGGTAATCTCCCACAAACAATAATCTCCCACACACAGAAATCTCCCACACACAGTAATCTCCCACACACTGTAATCTCCCATGCACAGTAATCTCCCGCGCACAGTAATCATCCGCACACAGTAATCTCCCATGCACGGTAATCTCCTGTGCACAGTAATCTCCCACACACGGCAATCTCCCGCGCACAGTAATCTCCCGCACACAGTAATCTCCCGTGCACAGTAATCTCCCGCACACAGTAATCTCCCGCGCATAGTAATCACCCACACACAGTAATCTCCCACGCACAATAATCTCCCACACACGATAATATCCGGCACACTGTAATCTCCCACACACAGAAATCACCCGCACACAGTAATCTCCCACACCCGGTTATCTCCCGCTCACAGTAATCTCCCATGCATAGTAATCTCCCGCACACGGTAATCACTCGCACGCAGTAATCTCCCGCTCACAGTAATCTCCTATGCATAGTAATCTCCCACACACAGTAATCTCTCGCACACGGTAATTTCCCACGCACAGTAATCTCCTGCGCATGTTAATGTCCCATGCACAGTAATCTCCCATGCACAGTAATCTCCTGCGCACAGTAATGTCCTGTGCACAGTAATCTCCCACACACAGTAATCTCCTGCGCACGGTAATCTCCCATGCACAGTAATCTCCCATGCACAGTAATCTCCCGTGCACAGTAATCTCCCACACACAGTAATCTCCTGCGCACAGTAATCTCCCATGCACAGTAATCTCCTGCACACAGTAATCTCCCACACACAGTAATCTCCCGCGCACAGTAATCTCCCACACACAATAAACTCCAGCACACAGTAATCTCCCGTGCACAGTAATCTCCCACACACGGTAATTTCCCACACACAGTAATCTCCCGCACACGGTAATCCCCCACGCACAGTAATCTCCCACACACAGTAATCTCACGCGAACAGTAATCTCCCACGAACAGTAATCTCCCACACACAGTAATCTCCCACACACAGTAATCTCCCGCGCACAGTAATATCCCGAACACAGTAATCTCTTGCTCACGGTAATCTCCCACACACAGTAATCTCCCGCACACAGTAATCTCCCATGCACAGTAATCTCCCACGAACAGTAATCTCCCACACGCAGTAATCTCCCACACACGGCAATCTCCCACACACGGCAATCTCCCACACACAGTAATCTCCCGCACACGGTAATCTCCCGCTGATAGTAATCTCCTGCGCACAGTAATCTCCCATGCACATTAATCTCCCACACACGGTAATCTCCTGCGCATAGTAATCTTCCGCGCACGGTAATTTGCCACGCACAATAATCTCCCGTGCACGGTAATTTCCCACAAACAGTAATCTCCCACGCACAGTAATCTAGCATGCACATTAATCTCCCGTGCACGGCAATCGCCGACACACAGTGATCTACTTTGCACAGTAGTCTCCCGCGCACAGTAATCTCCCACACACGGCAATCTCCCACACACAATAATCTCCCACACACGGCAATCTCCCATGCACGGTAATCTCTCGTGCACAGTAATCTCCCATGCAGAGTAATCTTCTGCGCACAGTAATCTCCCACACACAGTAATCTCCCGTGCACAGTAATCTCCCGCGCCCAGTAATCTCCCGTGCACAGTTATCTCCCGAAGACAGTAACCTCCCGCTCACAGTAATCTCCTGCACACAGTAATATCCCGCACACAGTAATCTCCCGCGCACAGTAATCTCACACACACGGTAATCTCCTGCGCACAGTAATCTACCGCGCACGGTAATTTCCCACACACAGTAATCTCCCACGCACAGTAATCTCCCGTGCACAGTAATCTCCCGCGCACAGTAATCTCCCGCGCATAGTAATCACCCACACACAGTAATCTCCCGCACACAGTAATCTCCCACACCCGGTAATCTCCCGCTCACAGTAATCTCCCATGCATAGTAATCTCCCACACACAGTAATCTCCCACACACGGTAATTTCCCACGCACAGTAATCTCCTGTGCACGGTAATCTCCCATGCACAGTAATCTCCCATGCACAGTAATCTCCTGCGCACAGTAATCTCCCGTGCACAGTAATCTCCCACAAACAGGAATCTCCTGCGCACGGTAATCTCCCATGCACGGTAATCTCCCATGCACAGTAATCTCCTGCGCACAGTAATCTCCCGTGCACAGTAATCTCCCACACACAGGAATCTCCTGCGCACTGTAATCTCCCATGCACAGTAATCTCCCATGCACAGTAATCTCCTGCGCACAGTAATCTCCCGTGCACAGTAATCTCCCACACACTGTAATCTCCCACGCACAGTAACCGCCCGCGCACAGTAATCTCCGACACACGGTAATCTCCTGTGCACAGTAATCTCGCACACACTGTAATCTCCCATGCACAGTAATCTCCCACACACAGTAATCTCCCACAAACAATAATCTCCCACACACAGAAATCTCCCACACACAGTAATCTCCCACACACTGTAATCTCCCATGCACAGTAATCTCCCGCGCACAGTAATCATCCGCACACAGTAATCTCCCATGCACAGTAATCTCCTGTGCACAGTAATCTCCCACACACGGCAATCTCCCGCGCACAGTAATCTCCCACACACTGCAATCTCCCGCGCACAGTAATCTCCCGCACACACTGTAATCTCCCACGCACAGTAACCTCCTGCGCACGGTAATCTCCGACACACGGTAATCTCCTGTGCACAGTAATCTCGCACACACTGTAATCTCCCATGCACAGTAATCTCCCACACACGGTAATTTCCCACACACGGTAATCTCCCACACACGGTAATCTCCCGTGCACAGTAATCTCGCGCACACTGTAATCTCCCATGCACAGTAATATCACACACACGGTAATCTCCCACAAACAATAATCTCCCACACACAGAAATCTCCCACACACAGTAATCTCCCACACACTGTAATCTCCCATGCACAGTAATCTCCCACGCACAGTAATCATCCGCACACAGTAATCTCCCAAGCACAGTAATCTCCTGTGCACAGTAATCTCCCATGCACAGTAATCTCCCACACACGGCAATCTCCCGCGCACAGTAATCTCTCGCACACAGTAATCTCCCGCGCATAGTAATCACCCACACACAGTAATCTCCTGCACACAGTAATCTCCCACACCCGGTAATCTCCCGCTCACAGTAATCACCCATGCATAGTAATCTCCCACACACAGTAATCTCCCGCACAAGGTAATTTCCCACGCACAGTAATCTCCTGTGCACGGTAATCTCCCATGCACAGTAATCTCCCATGCACAGTAATCTCCTGCGCACAGTAATCTCCCGTGCACAGTCATCTCCCACACACAGTAATCTCCTGCGCACGGTAATCTCCCATGCACAGTAATCTCCTTCACACAGTAATCTCCCAAACACAGTAATCTCCCACGCACAGTAATCTCCCACACACAATAATCTCCCACACACTGTAATCTCCCACGCACAGTAACCGCCCGCGCACAGAAATCTCCGACACACGGTAATCTCCTGTGCACAGTAATCTCGCACACACTGTAATCTCCCATGCACAGTAATCTCCCACACACGGTAATTTCCCACACACGGTAATCTCCCACACACGGTAATCTCCCGTGCACAGTAATCTCGCGCACACTGTAATCTCCCATGCACAGTAATATCACACACACGGTAATCTCCCACAAACAATAATCTCCCACACACAGTAATCTCCCACACACTGTAATCTCCCATGCACAGTAATCTCCCGCGCACAGTAATCATCCGCACACAGTAATCTCCCATGCACAGTAATCTCCTGTGCACAGTAATCTCCCACACACTGTAATCTCCCACGCACAGTAACCTCCCGCGCACAGTAATCTCCGACACACGGTAATCTCCTGTGCACGGTAATCTCGCACACACTGTAATCTCCCATGCACAGTAATCTCCCACACACGGTAATTTCCCACACACGGTAATCTCCCACACACGGTAATCTCCCGTGCACAGTAATCTCGCGCACACTGTACTCTCCCATGCACAGTAATATCACACACACGGTAATCTCCCACAAACAATAATCTCCCACACACAGAAATCTCCCAAACACAGTAATCTCCCACACACTGTAATCTCCCATGCACAGTAATCTCCCGCGCACAGTAATCATCCGCACACAGTAATCTCCCACACACGGTAATCTCCCGTGCACAGTAATCTCGCGCACACTGTACTCTCCCATGCACAGTAATATCACACACACGGTAATCTCCCACAAACAATAATCTCCCACACACAGAAATCTCCCACACACAGTAATCTCCCACACACTGTAATCTCCCATGCACAGTAATCTCCCGCGCACAGTAATCATCCGCACACAGTAATCTCCCATGCACGGTAATCTCCTGTGCACAGTAATCTCCCACACATGGCAATCTCCCGCGCACAGTAATCTCCCACACACTGTAATCTCCCACGCACAGTAACCTCCCGCGCACAGTAATCTCCGACACACGGTAATCTCCTGTGCACAGTAATCTCGCACACACTGTAATCTCCCATGCACAGTAATCTCCCACACACGGTAATTTCCCACACACGGTAATCTCCCACACACGGTAATCTCCCGTGCACAGTAATCTCGCGCACACTGTAATCTCCCATGCACAGTAATATCACACACACGGTAATCTCCCACAAACAATAATCTCCCACACACAGAAATCTCCCACACACAGTAATCTCCCACACACTGTAATCTCCCATGCACAGTAATCTCCCGCGCACAGTAATCATCCGCACACAGTAATCTCCCACGCACAGTAATCTCCTGTGCACAGTAATCTCCCACACACGGCAATCTCCAGCGCACAGTAATCTCCCGCACACAGTAATCTCCCGTGCACATTAATCTCCCGTGCACAGTAATCTCGCGCACACTGTACTCTCCCATGCACAGTAATCTCCCACACACTGTAATCTCCCACGCACAGTAACCTCCCGCGCACACTGTACTCTCCCATGCACAGTAATATCACACACACGGTAATCTCCCACAAACAATAATCTCCCACACACAGAAATCTCCCACACACAGTAATCTCCCACACACTGTAATCTCCCATGCACAGTAATCTCCCGCGCACAGTAATCATCCGCACACAGTAATCTCCCACACACGGTAATCTCCCGTGCACAGTAATCTCGCGCACACTGTACTCTCCCATGCACAGTAATATCACACACACGGTAATCTCCCACAAACAATAATCTCCCACACACAGAAATCTCCCACACACAGTAATCTCCCACACACTGTAATCTCCCATGCACAGTAATCTCCCGCGCACAGTAATCATCCGCACACAGTAATCTCCCATGCACGGTAATCTCCTGTGCACAGTAATCTCCCACACACGGCAATCTCCCGCGCACAGTAATCTCCCACACACTGTAATCTCCCACGCACAGTAACCTCCCGCGCACAGTAATCTCCGACACACGGTAATCTCCTGTGCACAGTAATCTCGCACACACTGTAATCTCCCATGCACAGTAATCTCCCACACACGGTAATTTCCCACACACGGTAATCTCCCACACACGGTAATCTCCCGTGCACAGTAATCTCGCGCACACTGTAATCTCCCATGCACAGTAATATCACACACACGGTAATCTCCCACAAACAATAATCTCCCACACACAGAAATCTCCCACACACAGTAATCTCCCACACACTGTAATCTCCCATGCACAGTAATCTCCCGCGCACAGTAATCATCCGCACACAGTAATCTCCCATGCACAGTAATCTCCTGTGCACAGTAATCTCCCACACACGGCAATCTCCAGCGCACAGTAATCTCCCGCACACAGTAATCTCCCGTGCACATTAATCTCCCGCACACAGTAATCTCCCGCGCATAGCAATCACCCACACACAATAATCTCCCACGCACAATAATCTCCCACACACGATAATCTCCCGCACACTGTAATCTCCCACACACAGAAATCACCCGCACACAGTAATCTCCCACACCCGGTTATCTCCCGCTCACAGTAATCTCCCATGCATAGTAATCTCCCGCACACGGTAATCACCCGCACGCAGTAATCTCCCGCTCACAGTAATCTCCTATGCATAGTAATCTCCCACACACAGTAATCTCCCGCACACGGTAATTTCCCACGCACAGTAATCTCCTGCGCATGTTAATGTCCCATGCACAGTAATCTCCCATGCACAGTAATCTCCTGCGCACAGTAATCTCCTGTGCACAGTAATCTCCCACACACAGTAATCTCCTGCGCAAGGTAATCTCCCAGGCACAGTAATCTCCCATGCACAGTAATCTCCTGCGCACAGTAATCTCCCGTGCACAGTAATCTCCCGTGCACAGTAATCTCCCACACACAGTAATCTCCTGCGCACAGTAATCTCCCATGCACAGTAATCTCCTGCACACAGTAATCTCCCACACACAGTAATCTCCCGCGCACAGTAATCTCCCACACACAATAAACTCCCGCGCACAGTAATCTCCCGTGCACAGTAATCTCCCACACACGGTAATTTCCCACACACAGTAATCTCCCACGCACGGTAATCCCCCACGCACAGTAATCTCCCACACACAGTAATCTCACGCGAACAGTAATCTCCCACGAACAGTAATCTCCCACACACAGTAATCTCCCACACACAGTAAACTCCCACGCACAGTAATCTCCCACACACGGTAATGTCCTGTGCACAGTAATCTCGCACAGACAGTAATTTCCCACACACAATAATCTCCCACACACAGTAATCTCCCATGCACAGTAATCTCCCACACACGGTAATCCCCCACGCACAGTAATCTCCCACACACAGTAATCTCACGCGAACAGTAATCTCCCACACACAGTAATCTCCCACACACAGTAAACTCCCACGCACAGTAATCTCCCACACACGGTAATGTCCTGTGCACAGTAATCTCGCACATACAGTAATTTCCCACACACAATAATCTCCCACACACAGTAATCTCCCATGCACAGTAATCTCCCACACACGGTAATCTCCCACACACGGTAATCTCCCACACACGGTAATCTCTCATGCACAGTAATCTCGCACACACTGTAATCTCCCATGCACAATAATATCACACACACGGTAATCTCCCACAAACAATAATCTCCCACACACAGAAATCTCCCACACACAGTAATCTCCCACACACTGTAATCTCCCATGCACAGTAATCTCCCACGCACAGTAATCATCCGCACACAGTAATCTCCCATGCACAGTAATCTCCTGTGCACAGTAATCTCCCACGCACAGTAATCTCCCACACACGGCAATCTCCCGCGCACAGTGATCTCTCGCGCACAGTAATCTCCCGCACACAGTAATCTCCAGTGCACAGTAATCTCTCGCACACAGTAATCTCCCGCGCATAGTAATCACCCACACACAGTAATCTCCCGCACACAGTAATCTCCCACACCCGGTAATCTCCCGCTCACAGTAATCACCCATGCATAGTAATCTCCCACACACAGTAATCTCCCGCACACGGTAATTTCCCACGCACAGTAATCTCCTGTGCACGGTAATCTCCCATGCACAGTAATCTCCCATGCACAGTAATCTCCTGCGCACAGTAATCTCCCGTACACAGTAATCTCCCACACACAGTAATCTCCTGCGCACGATAATCTCCCATGCACAGTAATCTCCTTCAAACAGTAATCTCCCAATCACAGTAATCTCCCGCGCACAGTAATCTCCCACACACAATAAACTCCCGCGCACAGTAATCTCCCGCGCACAGTATTCTCCCACACATGGTAATCTCTCACGCACAGTAATCTCCGGCGCAAAGCAATCTCCCACGCACGTTAATCTCCCATGCACAGTAATCTCCCACACACAGTAATCTCCCACACACAGTAATCTCCCACACACTGTAATCTCCCACGCACAGTAACCGCCCGCGCACAGTAATCTCCGACACACGGTAATCTCCTGTGCACAGTAATCTCGCACACACTGTAATCTCCCACGCACAGTAATCTCCCACACACGGTAATTTCCCACACACGGTAATCTCCCACACACGGTAATCTCCCGTGCACAGTAATCTCGCGCACACTGTAATCTCCCATGCACAGTAATATCACACACACGGTAATCTCCCACAAACAATAATCTCCCACACACAGAAATCTCCCACACACAGTAATCTCCCACACACTGTAATCTCCCATGCACAGTAATCTCCCGCGCACAGTAATCATCCGCACACAGTAATCTCCCATGCACAGTAATCTCCTGTGCACAGTAATCTCCCACACACGGCAATCTCCCGCGCAAAGTAATCTCCCACACACTGTAATCTCCCACGCACAGTAACCTCCCGCGCCCAGTAATCTCCGACACACGGTAATCTCCTGTGCACAGTAATCTCGCACACACTGTAATCTCCCATGCACAGTAATCTCCCACACACGGTAATTTCCCACACACGGTAATCTCCCACACACGGTAATCTCCCGTGCACAGTAATCTCGCGCACACTGTAATCTCCCATGCACAGTAATATCACACACACGGTAATCTCCCACAAACAATAATCTCCCACACACAGAAATCTCCCACACACAGTAATCTCCCACACACTGTAATCTCCCATGCACAGTAATCTCCCGCGCACAGTAATCATCCGCACACAGTAATCTCCCATGCACGGTAATCTCCTGTGCACAGTAATCTCCCACACACGGCAATCTCCCGCGCACAGTAATCTCCCGCACACAGTAATCTCCCGTGCACAGTAATCTCCCGCACACAGTAATCTCCCGCGCATAGTAATCACCCACACACAGTAATCTCCCACGCACAATAATCTCCCACACACGATAATATCCCGCACACTGTAATCTCCCACACACAGAAATCACCTGCACACAGTAATCTCCCACACCCGGTTATCTCCCGCTCACAGTAATCTCCCATGCATAGTAATCTCCCGCACACGGTAATCACTCGCACGCAGTAATCTCCCGCTCACAGTAATCTCCTATGCATAGTAATCTCCCACACACAGTAATCTCCCGCACACGGTAATTTCCCAAGCACAGTAATCTCCTGCGCATGTTAATGTCCCATGCACAGTAATCTCCCATGCACAGTAATCTCCTGCGCACAGTAATCTCCTGTGCACAGTAATCTCCCACACACAGTAATCTCCTGCGCACGGTAATCTCCCATGCACAGTAATCTCCCATGCACAGTAATCTCCCGTGCACAGTAATCTCCCACACACAGTAATCTCCTGCGCACAGTAATCTCCCATGCACAGTAATCTCCTGCACACAGTAATCTCCCACACACAGTAATCTCCCGCGCACAGTAATCTCCCACACACAATAAACTCCAGCGCACAGTAATCTCCCGTGCACAGTAATCTCCCACACACGGTAATTTCCCACACACAGTAATCTCCCGCACACGGTAATCCCCCACGCACAGTAATCTCCCACACACAGTAATCTCACGCGAACAGTAATCTCCCACGAACAGTAATCTCCCACACACAGTAATCTCCCACACACAGTAATCTCCCGCGCACAGTAATATCCCGAACACAGTAATCTCGTGCTCACGGTAATCTCCCACACACAGTAATCTCCCGCACACAGTAATCTCCCATGCACAGTAATCTCCCACGAACAGTAATCTCCCACACGCAGTAATCTCCCACACACGGCAATCTCCCACACACGGCAATCTCCCACACACAGTAATCTCCCGCACACGGTAATCTCCCGCTGATAGTAATCTCCTGCGCACAGTAATCTCCCATGCACATTAATCTCCCACACACGGTAATCTCCTGCGCATAGTAATCTTCCGCGCACGGTAATTTGCCACGCACAATAATCTCCCGTGCACGGTAATTTCCCACAAACAGTAATCTCCCACGCACAGTAATCTAGCATGCACATTAATCTCCCGTGCACGGCAATCGCCGACACACAGTGATCTACTTTGCACAGTAGACTCCCGCGCACAGTAATCTCCCACACACGGCAATCTCCCACACACAGTAATCTCCCACACACTTTAATCTCCCATGCACGGTAATCTCTCGTGCACAGTAATCTCCCATGCAGAGTAATCTTCTGCGCACAGTAATCTCCCACACACAGTAATCTCCCGTGCACAGTAATCTCCCGCGCCCAGTAATCTCCCGTGCACAGTTATCTCCCGAAGACAGTAACCTCCCGCTCACAGTAATCTCCTGCACACAGTAATCTCCCGCACACAGTAATCTCCCGCGCACAGTAATCTCTCACACACGGTAATCTCCTGCGCACAGTAATCTCCCGCGCACGGTAATTTCCCACACACAGTAATCTCCCACGCACAGTAATCTCCTGTGCACAGTAATCTCCCACACACAGTAATCTCCTGCGCACGGTAATCTCTCATGCACAGTAATCTCCCGTGCACAGTAATCTCCCACACACAATAATCTCCTGCGCACAGTAATCTAGCATGCACATTAATCTCCCGTGCACGGCAATCGCCGACACACAGTGATCTACTTTGCACAGTAGTCTCCCGCGCACAGTAATCTCCCACACACGGCAATCTCCCACACACAATAATCTCCCACACACGGCAATCTCCCATGCACGGTAATCTCTCGTGCACAGTAATCTCCCATGCAGAGTAATCTTCTGCGCACAGTAATCTCCCACACACAGTAATCTCCCGTGCACAGTAATCTCCCGCGCCCAGTAATCTCCCGTGCACAGTTATCTCCCGAAGACAGTAACCTCCCGCTCACAGTAATCTCCTGCACACAGTAATATCCCGCACACAGTAATCTCCCGCGCACAGTAATCTCACACACACGGTAATCTCCTGCGCACAGTAATCTACCGCGCACGGTAATTTCCCACACACAGTAATCTCCCACGCACAGTAATCTCCCGTGCACAGTAATCTCCCACACACAGTAATCTCCTGCGCACGGTAATCTCCCATGCACAGTAATCTCCCATGCACAGTAATCTCCTGCGCACAGTAATCTCCCGTGCACAGTAATCTCACACACACAGTAATCTCCTGCGCACAGTAATCTCCCATGCACAGTAATCTCCTGCACACAGTAATCTCCCACACACAGTAATCTCCCGCGCACAGTAATCTCCCACACACAATAAACTCCCGCGCACAGTAATCTCCCGTGCACAGTAATCTCCCACACACGGTAATTTCCCACACACAGTAATCTCCCGCACACGGTAATCCCCCACGCACAGTAATCTCCCACACACAGTAATCTCACGCGAACAGTAATCTCCCACGAACAGTAATCTCCAACACAGTAATCTCCCGCGCACAGTAATCTCCCGAACACAGTAATCTCGTGCTCATGGTAATCTCCCACACACAGTAATCTCCCACACACAGTAATCTCCCATGCACAGTAATCTCCCACGAACAGTAATCTCCCACACGCAGTAATCTCCCACACACGGCAATCTCCCACACACGGCAATCTCCCACACACAGTAATCTCCCGCACATGGTAATCTCCCACTGATAGTAATCTCCTGCGCACAGTAATCTCCCATGCACATTAATCTCCCACACACGGTAATCTCCTGCGCATAGTAATCTTCCGCGCACGGTAATTTGCCACACACAATAATCTCACGTGCACGGTAATTTCCCACAAACACTAATCTCCCACGCACAGTAATCTCCCGCGCCCAGTAATCTCCCACACACAGTAATCTAGCATGCACATTAATATCCCGTGCACGGCAATCGCCGACACACAGTGATCTCCTGTGCACAGTAGTCTCCCACGCACAGTAATCTCCCACACACGGCAATCTCCCACACACAGTAATCTCCCACACACTTTAATCTCCCATGCACGGTAATCTCTCGTGCACAGTAATCTCCCATGCAGAGTAATCTTCTGCGCAGAGTAATCTCCCACACACAGTAATCTCCCGTGCACAGTAATCTCCCGCGCCCAGTAATCTCACGTGCACAGTTATCTCCCGAAGACAGTAACCTCCCGCTCACAGTAATCTCCTGCACACAGTAATCTCCCGCACACAGTAATCTCCCGCGCACAGTAATCTCACACACACGGTAATCTCCTGCGCACAGTAATCTCCCGCGCACGGTAATTTCCCACACACAGTAATCTCCCACGCACAGTAATCTCCCGTGCACAGTAATCTCCCACACACAGTAATCTCCCGTGCACAGTAATCTCCCGCGCACAGTAATCTCCCACACACAGTAATCTCCCGTGCACAGTAATCTCCCGCGCACAGTAATCTCCCACACACGGTAATCTCCCACGCAGAGTAATCTCCGGCGCATAGCAATCTCCCGCGCACAGTAATCTCCCGCGCACATTAATCTCCCATGCACAGTAATCTCCCACACACAGTAATCTCCCACACACTGTAATCTCCCACGCACAGTAAACTCCCACGCACAGTAATCTCCCACACACGGTAATCTCCTGTGCACAGTAATCTCGCACACACAGTAATTTCCCACACACAATAATCTCCCACACACAGTAATCTCCCATGCACAGTAATCTCCCACACACGGTAATCTCCCACACACGGTAATCTTCCACACACGGTAATCTCTCGTGCACAGTAATCTCGCACACACTGTAATCTCCCATGCACAGTAATATCACACACACGGTAATCTCCCACAAACAATAATCTCCCAAACACAGAAATCTCCCACACACAGTAATCTCCCACACACTGTAATCTCCCATGCACAGTAATCTCCCACGCACAGTAATCATCCGCACACAGTAATCTCCCATGCACAGTAATCTCCTGTGCACAGTAATCTCCCACGCACAGTAATCTCCCACGCACGGCAATCTCCCACGCACAGTAATCTCTCGCGCACAGTAATCTCCCGCACACAGTAATCTCCCGTGCACAGTAATCTCCCGCGCACAGTAATCTCCCGCGCATAGTAATCACCCACACACAGTAATCTCCCACACACAGTAATCTCCCACACCCGGTAATCTCCCGCTCACAGTAATCTCCCATGCATAGTAATCTCCCACACACAGTAATCTCCCGCACACGGTAATTTCCCACGCACAGTAATCTCCTGTGCACGGTAATCTCCCATGCACAGTAATCTCCCATGCACAGTAATCTCCTGCGCACAGTAATCTCCCGTGCACAGTAATCTCCCACACACAGTAATCTCCTGCGCACGGTAATCTCCCATGCACAGTAATCTCCTTCAAACAGTAATCTCCCAAACACAGTAATCTCCCGCGCACAGTAATCTCCCACACACAATAAACTCCCGCGCACAGTAATCTCCCGCGCACAGTATTCTCCCACACATGGTAATCTCTCACGCACAGTAATCTCCGGCGCAAAGCAATCTCCCACGCACGTTAATCTCGCATGCACAGTAATCTCCCACACACAGTAATCTCCCACACACAGTAATCTCCCACACACTGTAATCTCCCACGCACAGTAACCGCCCGCGCACAGTAATCTCCGACACACGGTAATCTCCTGTGCACAGTAATCTCCCACACACGGTAATTTCCCACACACGGTAATCTCCCACACACGGTAATCTCCCGTGCACAGTAATCTCGCGCACACTGTAAGCTCCCATGCACAGTAATATCACACACACAGTAATCTCCCACAAACAATAATCTCCCACACACAGAAATCTCCCACACACAGTAATCTCCCACACACTGTAATCTTCCATGCACAGTAATCTCCCGCGCACAGTAATCATCCGCACACAGTAATCTCCCATGCACAGTAATCTCCTGTGCACAGTAATCTCCCACACACGGCAATCTCCCGCGCACAGTAATCTCCCGCACACAGTAATCTCCCGTGCACATTAATCTCCCGCACACAGTAATCTCCCGCGCATAGCAATCACCCACACACAATAATCTCCCACGCACAATAATCTCCCACACACGATAATCTCCCGCACACTGTAATCTCCCACACACAGAAATCACCCGCACACAGTAATCTCCCACACCCGGTTATCTCCCGCTCACAGTAATCTCCCATGCATAGTAATCTCCCGCACACGGTAATCACCCGCACGCAGTAATCTCCCGCTCACAGTAATCTCCTATCCATAGTAATCTCCCACACACAGTAATCTCCCGCACACGGTAATTTCCCACGCACAGTAATCTCCTGCGCATGGTAATGTCCCATGCACAGTAATCTCCCATGCACAGTAATCTCCTGCGCACAGTAATCTCCTGTGCACAGTAATCTCCCACACACAGTAATCTCCTGCGCACGGTAATCTCCCAGGCACAGTAATCTCCCATGCACAGTAATCTCCTGCGCACAGTAATCTCCCGTGCACAGTAATCTCCCACACACAGTAATCTCCTGCGCACGGTAATCTCCCATGCACAGTAATCTCCTTCAAACAGTAATCTCCCAAACACAGTAATCTCCCGCGCACAGTAATCTCCCACACACAATAAACTCCCGCGCACAGTAATCTCCCGCGCACAGTATTCTCCCACACATGGTAATCTCTCACGCACAGTAATCTCCGGCGCAAAGCAATCTCCCACGCACGTTAATCTCGCATGCACAGTAATCTCCCACACACAGTAATCTCCCACACACAGTAATCTCCCACACACTGTAATCTCCCACGCACAGTAACCGCCCGCGCACAGTAATCTCCGACACACTGTAATCTCCTGTGCACAGTAATCTCCCACACACGGTAATTTCCCACACACGGTAATCTCCCACACACGGTAATCTCCCGTGCACAGTAATCTCGCGCACACTGTAAGCTCCCATGCACAGTAATATCACACACACAGTAATCTCCCACAAACAATAATCTCCCACACACAGAAATCTCCCACACACAGTAATCTCCCACACACTGTAATCTTCCATGCACAGTAATCTCCCGCGCACAGTAATCATCCGCACACAGTAATCTCCCATGCACAGTAATCTCCTGTGCACAGTAATCTCCCACACACGGCAATCTCCCGCGCACAGTAATCTCCCGCACACAGTAATCTCCCGTGCACATTAATCTCCCGCACACAGTAATCTCCCGCGCATAGCAATCACCCACACACAATAATCTCCCACGCACAATAATCTCCCACACACGATAATCTCCCGCACACTGTAATCTCCCACACACAGAAATCACCCGCACACAGTAATCTCCCACACCCGGTTATCTCCCGCTCACAGTAATCTCCCATGCATAGTAATCTCCCGCACACGGTAATCACCCGCACGCAGTAATCTCCCGCTCACAGTAATCTCCTATCCATAGTAATCTCCCACACACAGTAATCTCCCGCACACGGTAATTTCCCACGCACAGTAATCTCCTGCGCATGGTAATGTCCCATGCACAGTAATCTCCCATGCACAGTAATCTCCTGCGCACAGTAATCTCCTGTGCACAGTAATCTCCCACACACAGTAATCTCCTGCGCACGGTAATCTCCCAGGCACAGTAATCTCCCATGCACAGTAATCTCCTGCGCACAGTAATCTCCCGTGCACAGTAATCTCCCACACACAGTAATCTCCTGCGCACAGTAATCTCCCATGCACAGTAATCTCCTGCACACAGTAATCTCCCACACACAGTAATCTCCCGCGCACAGTAATCTCCCACACACAATAAACTCCCGCGCACAGTAATCTCCCGTGCACAGAAATCTCCCACACACGGTAATTTCCCACACACAGTAATCTCCCGCGCACGGTAATCCCCCACGCACAGTAATCTCCCACACACAGTAATCTCACGCGAACAGTAATCTCCCACGAACAGTAATCTCCCACACACAGTAATCTCCCACACACAGTAAACTCCCACGCACAGTAATCTCCCACACACGGTAATGTCCTGTGCACAGTAATCTCGCACACACAGTAATTTCCCACACACAATAATCTCCCACACACAGTAATCTCCCATGCACAGTAATCTCCCACACACGGTAATCTCCCACACACGGTAATCTCCCACACACGGTAATATCTCGTGCACAGTAATCTCGCACACACTGTAATCTCCCATGCACAGTAATATCACACACACGGTAATCTCCCACAAACAATAATCTCCCACACACAGAAATCTCCCACACACAGTAATCTCCCACACACTGTAATCTCCCATGCACAGTAATCTCCCGCGCACAGTAATCATCCGCACACAGTAATCTCCCATGCACAGTAATCTCCTGTGCACAGTAATCTCCCACACACGGCAATCTCCCGCGCAAAGTAATCTCCCACACACTGTAATCTCCCACGCACAGTAACCTCCCGCGCACAGTAATCTCCGACACACGGTAATCTCCTGTGCACAGTAATCTCGCACACACTGTAATCTCCCATGCACAGTAATCTCCCACACACGGTAATTTCCCACACACGGTAATCTCCCACACACGGTAATCTCCCGTGCACAGTAATCTCGCGCACACTGTAATCTCCCATGCACAGTAATATCACACACACGGTAATCTCCCACAAACAATAATCTCCCACACACAGAAATCTCCCACACACAGTAATCTCCCACACACTGTAATCTCCCATGCACAGTAATCTCCCGCGCACAGTAATCATCCGCACACAGTAATCTCCCATGCACGGTAATCTCCTGTGCACAGTA
This sequence comes from Carcharodon carcharias, assembly GCF_017639515.1. NCBI lineage: Eukaryota > Metazoa > Chordata > Chondrichthyes > Lamniformes > Lamnidae > Carcharodon > Carcharodon carcharias. The sequence continues at coordinate 94,097,436 of NC_054481.1, forward strand.
ATCTCCCACACACGGCAATCTCCCGCGCACAGTAATCTCCCGCACACAGTAATCTCCCGTGCACAGTAATCTCCCGCACACAGTAATCTCCCGCGCATAGCAATCACCCACACACAGTAATCTCCCACGCACAATAAGCTCCCACACACGATAATCTCCCGCACACTGTAATCTCCCACACACAGAAATCACCCGCACACAGTAATCTCCCACACCCGGTTATCTCCCGCTCACAGTAATCTCCCATGCATAGTAATCTCCCGCACACGGTAATCACCCGCATGCAGTAATCTCCCGGTCACAGTAATCTCCTATGCATAGTAATCTCCCACACACAGTAATCTCCCGCACACGGTAATTTCCCACGCACAGTAATCTCCTGCGCACGGTAATGTCCCATGCACAGTAATCTCCCATGCACAGTAATCTCCTGCGCACAGTAATCTCCTGTGCACAGTAATCTCCCACACACAGTAATCTCCTGCGCACGGTAATCTCCCATGCACAGTAATCTCCCGCGCACAGTAATATCCCGAACACAGTAATCTCGTGCTCATGGTAATCTCCCACACACAGTAATCTCCCACACACTGTAATCTCCCATGCACAGTAATCTCCCACGCACAGTAATCATCCGCACACAGTAATCTCCCATGCACAGTAATCTCCTGTGCACAGTAATCTCCCACGCACAGTAATCTCCCACACACGGCAATCTCCCGCGCACAGTAATCTCTCGCACACAGTAATCTCCCGCACACAGTAATCTCCAGCGCACAGTAATCTCTCGCACACAGTAATCTCCCGCGCATAGTAATCACCCACACACAGTAATCTCCCGCACACAGTAATCTCCCACACCCGGTAATCTCCCGCTCACAGTAATCACCCATGCATAGTAATCTCCCACACACAGTAATCTCCCGCACACGGTAATTTCCCACGCACAGTAATCTCCTGTGCACGGTAATCTCCCATGCACAGTAATCTCCCATGCACAGTAATCTCCTGCGCACAGTAATCTCCCGTGCACAGTAATCTCCCACACACAGTAATCTCCTGCGCACGGTAATCTCCCATGCACAGTAATCTCCTTCAAACAGTAATCTCCCAAACACAGTAATCTCCCGCGCACAGTAATCTCCCACACACAATAAACTCCCGCGCACAGTAATCTCCCGCGCACAGTATTCTCCCACACATGGTAATCTCTCACGCACAGTAATCTCCGGCGCAAAGCAATCTCCCACGCACGTTAATCTCCCATGCACAGTAATCTCCCACACACAGTAATCTCCCACACACAGTAATCTCCCACACACTGTAATCTCCCACGCACAGTAACCGCCCGCGCACAGTAATCTCCGACACACGGTAATCTCCTGTGCACAGTAATCTCGCACACACTGTAATCTCCCATGCACAGTAATCTCCCACACACGGTAATTTCCCACACACGGTAATCTCCCACACACGGTAATCTCCCGTGCACAGTAATCTCGCGCACACTGTAATCTCCCATGCACAGTAATATCACACACACGGTAATCTCCCACAAACAATAATCTCCCACACACAGAAATCTCCCACACACAGTAATCTCCCACACACTGTAATCTCCCATGCACAGTAATCTCCCGCGCACAGTAATCATCCGCACACAGTAATCTCCCATGCACAGTAATCTCCTGTGCACAGTAATCTCCCACACACGGCAATCTCCCGCGCAAAGTAATCTCCCACACACTGTAATCTCCCACGCACAGTAACCTCCCGCGCACAGTAATCTCCGACACACGGTAATCTCCTGTGCACAGTAATCTCGCACACACTGTAATCTCCCATGCACAGTAATCTCCCACACACGGTAATTTCCCACACACGGTAATCTCCCACACACGGTAATCTCCCGTGCACAGTAATCTCGCGCACACTGTAATCTCCCATGCACAGTAATATCACACACACGGTAATCTCCCACAAACAATAATCTCCCACACACAGAAATCTCCCACACACAGTAATCTCCCACACACTGTAATCTCCCATGCACAGTAATCTCCCGCGCACAGTAATCATCCGCACACAGTAATCTCCCATGCACGGTAATCTCCTGTGCACAGTAATCTCCCACACACGGCAATCTCCCGCGCACAGTAATCTCCCGCACACAGTAATCTCCCGTGCACAGTAATCTCCCGCACACAGTAATCTCCCGCGCATAGCAATCACCTACACACAGTAATCTCCCACGCACAATAAGCTTCCACACACGATAATCTCCCGCACACTGTAATCTCCCACACACAGAAATCACCCGCACACAGTAATCTCCCACACCCGGTTATCTCCCGCTCACAGTAATCTCCCATGCATAGTAATCTCCCGCACACGGTAATCACCCGCACGCAGTAATCTCCCGCTCACAGTAATCTCCTATGCATAGTAATCTCCCACACACAGTAATCTCCCGCACACGGTAATTTCCCACGCACAGTAATCTCCTGCGCACGGTAATGTCCCATGCACAGTAATCTCCCATGCACAGTAATCTCCTGCGCACAGTAATCTCCTGTGCACAGTAATCTCCCACACACAGTAATCTCCTGCGCACGGTAATCTCCCATGCACAGTAATCTCCCGCGCACAGTAATATCCCGAACACAGTAATCTCGTGCTCATGGTAATCTCCCACACACAGTAATCTCCCACACACTGTAATCTCCCATGCACAGTAATCTCCCACGCACAGTAATCATCCGCACACAGTAATCTCCCATGCACAGTAATCTCCTGTGCACAGTAATCTCCCACGCACAGTAATCTCCCACACACGGCAATCTCCCGCGCACAGTAATCTCTCGCACACAGTAATCTCCCGCACACAGTAATCTCCAGCGCACAGTAATCTCTCGCACACAGTAATCTCCCGCGCATAGTAATCACCCACACACAGTAATCTCCCGCACACAGTAATCTCCCACACCCGGTAATCTCCCGCTCACAGTAATCACCCATGCATAGTAATCTCCCACACACAGTAATCTCCCGCACATGGTAATTTCCCACGCACAGTAATCTCCTGTGCACGGTAATCTCCCATGCACAGTAATCTCCCATGCACAGTAATCTCCTGCGCACAGTAATCTCCCGTGCACAGTAATCTCCCACACACAGTAATCTCCTGCGCACGGTAATCTCCCATGCACAGTAATCTCCTTCAAACAGTAATCTCCCAAACACAGTAATCTCCCGCGCACAGTAATCTCCCACACACAATAAACTCCCGCGCACAGTAATCTCCCGCGCACAGTATTCTCCCACACATGGTAATCTCTCACGCACAGTAATCTCCGGCGCAAAGCAATCTCCCACGCACGTTAATCTCCCATGCACAGTAATCTCCCACACACAGTAATCTCCCACACACAGTAATCTCCCACACACTGTAATCTCCCACGCACAGTAACCGCCCGCGCACAGTAATCTCCGACACACGGTAATCTCCTGTGCACAGTAATCTCGCACACACTGTAATCTCCCATGCACAGTAATCTCCCACACACGGTAATTTCCCACACACGGTAATCTCCCACACACGGTAATCTCCCGTGCACAGTAATCTCGCGCACACTGTAATCTCCCATGCACAGTAATATCACACACACGGTAATCTCCCACAAACAATAATCTCCCACACACAGAAATCTCCCACACACAGTAATCTCCCACACACTGTAATCTCCCATGCACAGTAATCTCCCGCGCACAGTAATCATCCGCACACAGTAATCTCCCATGCACAGTAATCTCCTGTGCACAGTAATCTCCCACACACGGCAATCTCCCGCGCAAAGTAATCTCCCACACACTGTAATCTCCCACGCACAGTAACCTCCCGCGCACAGTAATCTCCGACACACGGTAATCTCCTGTGCACAGTAATCTCGCACACACTGTAATCTCCCATGCACAGTAATCTCCCACACACGGTAATTTCCCACACACGGTAATCTCCCACACACGGTAATCTCCCGTGCACAGTAATCTCGCGCACACTGTAATCTCCCATGCACAGTAATATCACACACACGGTAATCTCCCACAAACAATAATCTCCCACACACAGAAATCTCCCACACACAGTAATCTCCCACACACTGTAATCTCCCATGCACAGTAATCTCCCGCGCACAGTAATCATCCGCACACAGTAATCTCCCATGCACGGTAATCTCCTGTGCACAGTAATCTCCCACACACGGCAATCTCCCGCGCACAGTAATCTCCCGCACACAGTAATCTCCCGTGCACAGTAATCTCCCGCACACAGTAATCTCCCGCGCATAGCAATCACCCACACACAGTAATCTCCCACGCACAATAAGCTCCCACACACGATAATCTCCCGCACACTGTAATCTCCCACACACAGAAATCACCCGCACACAGTAATCTCCCACACCCGGTTATCTCCCGCTCACAGTAATCTCCCATGCATAGTAATCTCCCGCACACGGTAATCACCCGCACGCAGTAATCTCCCGCTCACAGTAATCTCCTATGCATAGTAATCTCCCACACACAGTAATCTCCCGCACACGTTAATTTCCCACGCACAGTAATCTCCTGCGCATGGTAATGTCCCATGCACAGTAATCTCCCATGCACAGTAATCTCCTGTGCACAGTAATCTCCTGTGCACAGTAATCTCCTGTGCACAGTAATCTCCCACACACAGTAATCTCCTGCGCACGGTAATCTCCCATGCACAGTAATCTCCCATGCACAGTAATCTCCCGTGCACAGTAATCTCCCACACACAGTAATCTCCTGCGCACAGTAATCTCCCATGCACAGTAATCTCCTGCACACAGTAATCTCCCACACACAGTAATCTCCCGCGCACAGCAATCTCCCACACACAATAAACTCCCGCGCACAGTAATCTCCCGTGCACAGTAATCTCCCACACACGGTAATTTCCCACACACAGTAATCTCCCGCACACGGTAATCCCCCACGCACAGTAATCTCCCACACACAGTAATCTCACGCGAACAGTAATCTCCCACGAACAGTAATCTCCCACACACAGTAATCTCCCACACACAGTAATCTGCCGCGCACAGTAATATCCCGAACACAGTAATCTCGTGCTCATGGTAATCTCCCACACACAGTAATCTCCCGCACACAGTAATCTCCCATGCACAGTAATCTCCCACGAACAGTAATCTCCCACACGCAGTAATCTCCCACACACGGCAATCTTTCACACACGGCAATCTCCCACACACAGTAATCTCCCGCACACGGTAATCTCCCGCTGATAGTAATCTCCTGCGCACAGTAATCTCCCATGCACATTAATCTCCCACACACGGTAATCTCCTGCGCATAGTAATCTTCCGCGCACGGTAATTTGCCACGCACAATAATCTCCCGTGCACGGTAATTTCCCACAAACAGTAATCTCCCACGCACAATAATCTAGCATGCACATTAATCTCCCGTGCACGGCAATCGCCGACACACAGTGATCTACTTTGCACAGTAGACTCCCGCGCACAGTAATCTCCCACACACGGCAATCTCCCACACACAGTAATCTCCCACACACTTTAATCTCCCATGCACGGTAATCTCTCATGCACGGTAATCTCTCGTGCACAGTAATCTCCCATGCAGAGTAATCTTCTGCGCACAGTAATCTCCAACACACAGTAATCTCCCGTGCACAGTAATCTCCCGCGCCCAGTAATCTCCCGTGCACAGTTATCTCCCGAAGACAGTAACCTCCCGCTCACAGTAATCTCCTGCACACAGTAATCTCCCGCACACAGTAATCTCCCGCGCACAGTAATCTCTCACACACGGTAATCTCCTGCGCACAGTAATCTCCCGCGCACGGTAATTTCCCACACACAGTAATCTTCCACGCACAGTAATCTCCTGTGCACAGTAATCTCCCACACACAGTAATCTCCTGCGCACGGTAATCTCCCATGCACAGTAATCTCCCATGCACAGTAATCTCCTGCGCACAGTAATCTACCGTGCACAGTAATCTCCCACACACAGTAATCTCCTGCGCACAGTAATCTCCCATGCACAGTAATCTCCTGCAAACAGTAATCTCCCACGCACAGTAATCTAGCATGCACATTAATCTCCCGTGCACGGCAATCGCCGACACACAGTGATCTACTTTGCACAGTAGTCTCCCGCGCACAGTAATCTCCCACACACGGCAATCTCCCATGCACGGTAATCTCTCGTGCACAGTAATCTCCCATGCAGAGTAATCTTCTGCGCACAGTAATCTCCCACACACAGTAATCTCCCGTGCACAGTAATCTCCCGCGCCCAGTAATCTCCCGTGCACAGTTATCTCCCGAAGACAGTAACCTCCCGCTCACAGTAATCTCCTGCACACAGTAATATCCCGCACACAGTAATCTCCCGCACACAGTAATCTCACACACACGGTAATCTCCTGCGCACAGTAATCTACCGCGCACGGTAATTTCCCACACACAGTAATCTCCCACGCACAGTAATCTCCCTTGCACAGTAATCTCCCACACACAGTAATCTCCTGCGCACGGTAATCTCCCATGCACAGTAATCTCCCATGCACAGTAATCTCCTGCGCACAGTAATCTCCCGTGCACAGTAATCTCCCACACACAGTAATCTCCTGCGCACAGTAATCTCCCATGCACAGTAATCTCCTGCACACAGTAATCTCCCACACACAGTAATCTCCCGCGCACAGTAATCTCCCACACACAATAAACTCCCGCGCACAGTAATCTCCCGTGCACAGTAATCTCCCACACACGGTAATTTCCCACACACAGTAATCTCCCACACACGGTAATCCCCCAAGCACAGTAATCTCCCACACACAGTAATCTCACGCGCACAGTAATCTCCCACGAACAGTAATCTCCAACACAGTAATCTCCCGCGCACAGTAATCTCCCGAACACAGTAATCTCGTGCTCACGGTAATCTCCCACACACAGTAATCTCCCGCACACAGTAATCTCCCGCACACAGTAATCTCCCACGAACAGTAATCTCCCACACGCAGTAATCTCCCACACACGGCAATCTCCCACACACGGCAATCTCCCACACACAGTAATCTCCTGCGCATAGTAATCTTCCGCGCACGGTAATTTGCCACGCACAATAATCTCCCGTGCACGGTAATTTCCCACAAACACTAATCTCCCACGCACAGTAATCTCCCGCGCCCAGTAATCTCCCACACACAGTAATCTAGCATGCACATTAATCTCCCGTGCATGGCAATCGCCGACACACAGTGATCTCCTGTGCACAATAGTCTCCCACGCACAGTAATCTCCCACACACGGCAATCTCCCACACACAGTAATCTCCCACACACTTTAATCTCCCATGCACGGTAATCTCTCGTGCACAGTAATCTCCCATGCAGAGTAATCTTCTGCGCACAGTAATCTCCCACACACAGTAATCTCCCGTGCACAGTAATCTCCCGCGCCCAGTAATCTCCCGTGCACAGTTATCTCCCGAAGACAGTAACCTGCTTCTCACAGTAATCTCCTGCACACAGTAATCTCCCGCGCACAGTAATCTCACACACACGGTAATCTCCCACACACAGTAATCTCCCGTGCACAGTAATCTCCCGTGCACAGTAATCTCCCACACACGGTAATCTCCCACGCACAGTAATCTCCGGCGCATAGCAATCTCCCGCGCACAGTAATCTCCCGCGCACATTAATCTCCCATGCACAGTAATCTCCCACACACAGTAATCTCCCACACACTGTAATCTCCCACGCACAGTAAACTCCCACGCACAGTAATCTCCCACACACGGTAATCTCCTGTGCACAGTAATCTCGCACACACAGTAATTTCCCACACACAATAATCTCCCACACACAGTAATCTCCCATGCACAGTAATCTCCCACACACGGTAATCTCCCACACACGGTAATCTTCCACACACGGTAATCTCTCGTGCACAGTAATCTCGCACACACTGTAATCTCCCATGCACAGTAATATCACACACACGGTAATCTCCCACAAACAATAATCTCCCAAACACAGAAATCTCCCACACACAGTAATCTCCCACACACTGTAATCTCCCATGCACAGTAATCTCCCACGCACAGTAATCATCCGCACACAGTGATCTCCCATGCACAGTAATCTCCTGTGCACAGTAATCTCCAACGCACAGTAATCTCCCACACACGGCAATCTCCCGCGCACAGTAATCTCTCGCGAACAGTAATCTCCCGCACACAGTAATCTCCCGCGCATAGTAATCACCCACACACAGTAATCTCCCGCACACAGTAATCTCCCACACCCGGTAATCTCCCGCTCACAGTAATCTCCCATGCATAGTAATCTCCCACACACAGTAATCTCCCGCACACGGTAATTTCCCATGCACAGTAATCTCCTGTGCACGGTAATCTCCCATGCACAGTAATCTCCCATGCACAGTAATCTCCTGCGCACAGTAATCTCCCGTGCACAGTAATCTCCCACACACAGGAATCTCCTGCGCACGGTAATCTCCCATGCACAGTAATCTCCCATGCACAGTAATCTCCTGCGCACAGTAATCTCCCGTGCACAGTAATCTCCCACACACTGTAATCTCCCACGCACAGTAATCTCCTGCGCACGGTAATCTCCCATGCACAGTAATCTCCTACACACAGTAATCTCCCACACACAGTAATCTCCCACGCACAATAATCTCCCACACACGATAATCTCCCGCACACTGTAATCTCCCACACACAGAAATCACCCGCACACAGTAATCTCCCACACCCGGTTATCTCCCGCTCACAGTAATCTCCCATGCATAGTAATCTCCCGCACACGGTAATCACCCGCACGCAGTAATCTCCCGCTCACAGTAATCTCCTATGCATAGTAATCTCCCACACACAGTAATCTCCCGCACACGGTAATTTCCCACGCGCAGTAATCTCCTGCGCATGGTAATGTCCCATGCACAGTAATCTCCCATGCACAGTAATCTCCTGCGCACAGTAATCTCCTGTGCACAGTAATCTCCCACACACAGTAATCTCCTGCGCACGGTAATCTCCCATGCACAGTAATCTCCCATGCACAGTAATCTCCTGCGCACAGTAATCTCCCGTGCACAGTAATCTTACACACACAGTAATCTCCTGCGCACAGTAATCTCCCATGCACAGTAATCTCCTGCACACAGTAATCTCCCACACGCAGTAATCTCCCGCGCACAGTAATCTCCCACACACAATAAACTCCCGCACACAGTAATCTCCCGTGCACAGTAATCTCCCACACACGGTAATTTCCCACACACAGTAATCTCCCGCACACGGTAATCCCCCACGCACAGTAATCTCCCACACACAGTAATCTCACACGAACAGTAATCTCCCACAAACAGTAATCTCCCACACACAGTAATCTCCCGCGCACAGTAATCTCCCGAACACAGTAATCTCGTGCTCACGGTAATCTCCCACACACAGTAATCTCCCATGCACAGTAATCTCCCACGAACAGTAATCTCCCACACGCAGTAATCTCCCACACACGGCAATCTCCCACACCCAGTAATCTCCCACACACGGCAATCTCCCACACCCAGTAATCTCCCGCACACGGTAATCTCCCGCTGATAGGAATCTCCTGCGCACAGTAATCTCCCATGCACATTAATCTCCCACACACGGTAATCTCCTGCGCATAGTAATCTTCCGCGCACGGTAATTTGCCACGCACAATAATCTCCCGTGCACGGTAATTTCCCACAAACACTAATCTCCCACGCACAGTAATCTCCCGCGCCCAGTAATCTCCCACACACAGTAATCTAGCATGCACATTAATCTCCCGTGCACGGCAATCGCCGACACACAGTGATCTCCTGTGCACAGTAGTCTCCCGCGCACAGTAATCTCCCACACACGGCAATCTCCCACACACAGTAATCTCCCACACACTTTAATCTCCCATGCACGGTAATCTCTCGTGCACAGTAATCTCCCATGCAGAGTAATCTTCTGCGCACAGTAATCTCCCACACACAGTTATCTCCCGTGCACAGTAATCTCCCGCGCCCTGTAATCTCCCGTGCACAGTTATCTCCCGAAGACAGTAACCTCCCGCTCACAGTAATCTCCTGCACACAGTAATCTCCCGCACCCAGTAATCTCCCGCGCACAGTAATCTCACACACACGGTAATCTCCTGCGCTCAGTAATCTCCCGCGCACGGTAATTTCCCACACACAGTAATCTCCCACGCACAGTAATCTCCCGTGCACAGTAATCTCCCATACACAGTAATCTCCCGTGCACAGTAATCTCCCGCGCACAGTAATCTCCCAGACACAGTAATTTCCCACACACAGTAATCTCCCGCACACAGTAATCCCCCACGCACAGTAATCTCCCACACACAGTAATGTCACGCGGACAGTAATCTCCCACGAACAGTAATCTCCCACACACAGTAATCTCCCGCACACAGTAATCTCCCGAACACAGTAATCTCACGCTCACTGTAATCTCCCACACACAGTAATCTCCCGCACACAGTAATCTCCCATGCACAGTAATCTTCCACGAACAGTAATCTCCCACACGCAGTAATCTCCCGCACACAGTAATCTATCACGCACAGTAATCTGCCACACACAGTAATCTCCCACACACAGTAATCTCCCGCACACAGTAATCTCCCACGCACAGTAATCTCCCGCGCACGGTAATCTCCCGCGCACGGTAATTTCCCGCGCACGGTAATCTCCCGCACACAGTAATCTCCCGCACGCACTATTGTCCCACCCACAGTAATCTCCCGTGCCCAGTAATTTCCAGCGCACAGTAATCTCCCGATCACGGTAATCTCCCGTGCACAGTAATCTCCCGCACACAGTAATCTCCCGCTCATGGTAATCTCCTGTGCACAGTAATCTCCCGCACACAGTAACCTCCCACACACAGTAATCTCCTGCACATAGTAATCTCCCGTGCACAGTAATCTCCCGCGCACAGTAATCTCCCACGCACAGTAATCTCCCACGAACAGTAATCTCCTGCGCACAGTAATCTCCCACGCACAGTAATCTCCAGCGTACAGTATTCTCCAGCGCACAGTAATCTCCCGCATCAGTAATCTCCCGCGCACAGTATTCTCCAGCATACAGTATTCTCCCGCGCACAGTAATCTCCAGCGTACAGTATTCTCCAGCGCACAGTAATCGCCCATACACAGTTATCTTCCGTGCACAGTATTCTCCCGTGTACAGTAATCTCCAGCGTACAGTATTCTCCAGCGCACAGTAATCGCCCATACACAGTTATCTTCCGTGCTCAGTATTCTCCCGTGCACAGTAATCTCCAGCGTACAGTATTCTCCAGCGCACAGTAATCGCCCCTCCACAGTTATCTTCCGTGCACAATTATCTCCCGTGCACAGTAATCTCCCGCGCACAGTTATCTCCCGTGCACAGCAAAATGAAAATGGACAGATCACCTGCTGCTTTAGTGATGATGGTTGAGGGATAAAAGTGTTTCAGAATAACAGAGAGAACTCTCCTGTTCTTCTTTGATATTGTACAGTGGGATTGTTTACGTCCGCCTGAGAGGGTAGATAGAACCTTGGTTTACATCTTATGTAAAAGACACTACGTCCCACAGTGCAATTCTCCCTCAGTACTAATGTCAGCTTAGATGATGTGCTCAAGTCTCTAGAATGAGATTTGAACCCACAGCCTTCTGACAACTAGCCTTCATCCATTTCAGTCATGCAGCATTGGAAAGCGGATTTGGTCTACATGTTTACAATTTATGTCTGTTTACTCTTATGTAAAAGACAGTACCTCCCACAGTGCAAGTCTCTCTCAGTACTAATGTCAGCTTAGATGATGTGCTCAAGTCTCTAGAATGGGATTTGAACCCACAGCCTTCTGACAACTAGCCTTCATCCATTTCAGTCATGCAGCATTGGAAAGTGGGTTTGGTCTACATGTTTATAATTTATCTCTGTTACCCTGTGATATAGTAATGCAGCTCTTACATTACTGCCCATTTATGTTGGTGAAGGTTAGTACACCCAGTCAGGCAGCTTGCATTGGGCAATCCTTCATGTAGTTATATGCCTTTAAGGGATATCAGCATTGCATCACTAGAAGGGAAATGTGTCATATGATCCAGTCTCGGTTTCACTTTTGCTTTGAGCAGAGCGCACAGACTCAGTACTGGTGTCTTCAAGACTTATACCCATGTACAACTGTTCATATTTGCCTAATCTTAATAAATGAGCACACAATGTGTTTACTCAATCGATTATGAATGATTGGTGCCTTTTGTCTTGTACAGTAAATAAACCCATTATATCATTACAATAACACAACACTTTACAAGGGAAAATGACAGAGGTGATCATTTGTGTTGGCTGTCAGCAGAGCTTTACCTTCAACAGGATGTTTCGTTACCCTACTTAGTGATGTCAAAGAAAATGAAAATGAGAGAAGATTGATCCAACAGTGCCTGTTTCACACAATTGCCCATGGCTTTATTAGCTCCATTTTACTACGAGTGTACCATGGCTATCCTGTGTGAGCCTTTGGCTCAGTGAGCAGCAATCCCATCTCTGAGTCAGCGGGCATATTCGACCCCACCCCCCCACCCCACCCCCCACTAAAAAAATGTGCTACACTCATTCCTCGGTAGTGAACTGGTTTGCCTAAGCCTCCAGGAAGTGAATGCTCACCATGAAATGGAAGTGTACTGCCCACCATACTGGGTTAGGAAAACACATAGGTGTCTGTGCCCATGTGCCTTGGACCCTTTGGATATGCAATTCAGAGGCCCATCTGCAATATTGATAACGTTTAAAAAATATTTCCTTGAATGTAGAGCTAAGATTGCTCCTTGTGTGCAGTTGGTAGTGGTCTATGAATTTCTCGGGCTGGAGCTCCAGTTCTAATGTTGATATCCAGCAGGATATCCAGGTCTGGTGGGCCTGGGCCACATCCCCAACTCCAAAGCCCCCACCCACACTTCTAAAACACTTCTGCTGCAGAAGGCTGACCACCCAACCAGCTGGTGTAATTGGTTTACAAGGAAGTGCCAAAGCTGGTGCTGGCAATACCTCCTTCCAACAGCATTAATCAACCGTACACTATTTGCAAGGAGCAATATTCTCTTTGCATGTGTGAGAAGTGGCAGGCTTTGAATTGGGCAAGTTGACTCTGTAGAGGAGTGGAGTGTAAGTAATGAAGAGAAAGAGCATGTGCAGATATTTGTGGTCCAATGACATCAGCATTGCAAGATTACTGCAATCCAGTTTGCAAGTTGTGCCATAATTACACCTAGGTAGGGTCTCCTCTGGAATTATGCACGCTTCCCAGGCCAGAGAAGAAAATCAGGACAGCCCACCAGAAGTATCAGCAGATGTTGAAATCTTCATCAGGATCATTGTGCTCTTTTAACATGGGCTGGCACTATCAAGTGGGAAGAGGGGACATATTTGGGAATATAATCCATCACTGTTCTCCTCCAATTTATTTTGAATGTAGAGAGCCAGCAGATTGCCCCAGAATGCTGCAGCAGCCATTTCCCCCTGTCATTTGAGGCCTGATGCATGTGAGAATCCTGCGAGGAGTCTGCGCGATGCATCTGACCCCAGGAAATTGGCCAGAGGTGGGTTGCAGTTCAGCATGGGACGTTGGGGAGGTCCTGTCTTGTTACGGTTCCTACCAATCGGGCTGAGTGGAAACAATCATGAACACTCACAGGATATTTAGGGAACAGGGAAAAATAAAATTGTATTCTATAATTCCAAATATTATTAAGTCTGCTAGCTCGCTGAACAGGAATAATGGTCAGTTAGCAAATTGTAAATGAAAATTGCTGCATTACTCTGAATCAGCCATCCTGTTGATTCATGGAAATCAATAGGTAGAATGGACACTTGAGAAAGGTTTCACCTCCCCTTCCGAGAGAGTCTGACTACCACAATTTACTTTCCGTCTATCATCCCTGACAGGTATGTAATTCAGTGATTGAATGATCAGTTATTTTCAGGGCCTAGCCGATTGATTTAGATCACCGATCACCATTAAAAGCCCTGAATTCTTTTACGGGATTCAGTTTTTCATTCCTTAGACAGATGTTAAAGAAATCAGTCGAATCCACATTTCTCCATTATGTTACCATGTTACCCTGGCCCCCAAGAAGTGGTAAAAAATGGCCATCCATCCAGCACAGTGAAATCCTTGGAAAAATATGGTGGTGACCTAAGGAAAACAAGATCATGAAGTTTGATTTAGCAACAGTGGAACAATTGCCTCAAACTGTACGCTCAGTTTTGTCAGCAGTGAGTTCAGGTGGCCAATATCATGTATGTCAATGACTCGCCTGTTCACTGGGCATATAAATGATCTAACTCACAGCACACACATGGCAAGGCTGTCATAGTGTCTTACTCAAATTGAAACAAGGTAAATATCAAATTGAGTTTCAAAATCACAGGAATCTGTTTTTGAAAGTCAAATTTGGTCATATTTAAAAGAAAGAACTTGCATTTATATAGCACCTCAGGATGCCCCAAAACACTTTATTGCCAACAAAGTACTTCTGAAGTATAGTCACTGTAGTACTGTAGGAAAAGCGACTGCCAACGTGTGCAAATCAAACTTCCACAAACATCAATGAATTAAGTGACCAGATAACCTGTTTTCTGCATTGATTGAGGGATAAGTATTGGCCCAGAATCAGTACAGCTCTCCATTGCTTGTTTAACTTAGCTCATGGGCTCTTTTACATCCACCTGAGAGGGCAGAAAGAGCCGTATGTTTATGTCTCACCGACCGACAGTGCAGCACTCCCTCAGTACTGCACGGAAATGTGAGCTTGGACTCAATATTCAAGTCTCTGGGGTGTGATTTATACCCACAATCTTCTGACCCAGTGGTGAGAATGCAATCACTTTACCATGGCTGACAATCTTTACATTATTTGGCACACTTTAGATCATTGTCACTCTCTCCCTTTCTCTTTTTGTTGAATGGTTGTACCATTAAGTTGGATGCCAATGCTCGAAAGTGTAATATTTATGTAATATTGAAGTCTCAGGTACAGTTTTACCATTGATTTTTATCATGCTTTGTCAAAGAATAATGTTGAATCCTGAAATAGTTGCTAGTGTGGAGAAAACCCATTTATGATCTTAGCTTGGAGTTGTCATTAGACCACGTTGATGGAATCTTCCTCTTTCCATTCTCTCTATGTTCAAATGAAGACTGATTACACAGTTTCCTTTTCTTTCTCAGGTCTGAAACAATCAAGCTTTGAACCTTTGAATGGACTATCTGTAAATTTCTAAAACAAAAGGTACCAAAATAGGGACCAGCTTTTACTCATTTCTGCACCTGATTCTTTTGGACAGTAATCATGATTAATGATCTGTATCAATAGCAGAGAAACTGTCAAAACCTCAAAACAGGATCTAACCCACCGAACACTATCCTTCCCCCACCCCCCTCCTCCAGCTTTGTACTTGACAATAAGTGGCTACCAAATGTCAAGTCTATTCTTCCCAAGAGGTTGAGCTTCCAATGCTCCTTCCCTTCTCGAACCTTTCCACCCTTTCCACATCTTTGAACCCAGCGAGCCTCTGAGTAACATTTACTTCTCATTTACTTTATCCCACGATCTCTTAGTGGTGTTTTATATTACAGGCCTTTCCACACATTTTTCTAAATTTAACAAACCATGCATTTATCTTTCAGATACTTAACAGCATTAATGCTGAGCATGAATTTGTACAGTCAAACTTCTTAATTTGATCAAAGATTCTAACTTTAACTTAGTGTATGTATAAAAAAAAGAATTGTACACACACACACAAAGAATTGATAGAACAAATGTTTGTGACAGAGCCCTTCTTCAGTGCACTCCTGATATACTTCAGATCTCCAGCATTTTCAGCTTTATTTGCTTTTTATTTCTACCGGTGGGATTTTCCACACCCGCCGCAAGTCATGGATTTCTGGCTGGGGGGCTGCCTCGCCCATGGTGAGTCCTACCCGTGACAGGGCCGGAAAATCCCAGCCTGTGTAACTCTCTCCTGGCCAATAACAACATCACTTATTCTTTCAGTAGTGATCTAAGTTCCTCTGTATGCACCAAATATCAGCACCTAATAGCCCACAACAGGTGTGGTTCAATGCGAGGAAGAACCTCATCTACATTTCATCAACAAGGTACCTGAAGCCCAAAGTCAGAAAAGCATCCGCCACGCCTGCACTGTGTAACTACTTACTTCACCTCCCACTTTAATGTTCCCTTTCTGAGTGAGTTGGCCAATTTAGTGCCAAATAATAGGCAACTTCGTGCCTCACATTCATCTTCATGAGAAATTAAATTGACACTAAACAGTTGCAATCACTTTGGATGCCACCAGCCATGAGAGAGACTTCAGACTCAGCAGCTGGCCTAACTTTGATGCTAGGGTTGCCAGGATTGGCCTTGAGCCTCCAGGAATTGAAGATCAATCTCCAGGACTGTGGTAATCTGATGTGCAATATACTTTTAAGAAGAATGTTATAATGGAAGATCACACCATCTTAGTATCCAGTAGAAGAGAAGTGCAGGTTGCCTCAGTAGTCTATAGTTAGAGTCTGTAGTGTAGAGATAGGGTTTGAGTTGAAAGCACACAAATTTAGCTGCTGGATGGCTTTGTAAATAAAAAGAATGTGTTCCACCTGAGAACTGTCTGCTGACGTACTCTCTATATTGTACCAGCTTGGCCATCCCAAAATGAGCGTGCAACCGGATCCATAATAAACTGGTGACCAGGATCCAACAAGGACATTGCCGTGTGCAACCCTGGAGAAAATCATCAGGGCATTAAAAAAAATTGTCCTTTTCTTTTGTCATTTCCTTTGAACATTTCTCTTTACCAGATATAAAAATATTGAAAATTGGGCAGGTGGGAAAAGGAGACTGTTTGGCTGACAGTCAAGCATCATCGAATTGGGTAATGAGTGCTTTTGCTTTCCAGTTGGCATAGGAAGGCACAAGAGCGGATGTGTTGGCCGACTAATGGCTGAAGCATGTGGAATGTCATCTGATGAAACCCCACAGACACATTTAATCACAGTTAGCAACCTAAGCCAGGTTACAGAGGTAAAATGTCAGGGTTGTGAATTATGGCAGCAATCTCTATAACACACTCGCTGAGCATGTCTCTGCTCATAATTAGGGCCACAATGGGTAAACCTTAATATGTCAACATTGCAGCAACTGCTGTTTGCTGTGATTGGAGTCATGACAACAAAGATAGATATCCTTTAAAAAAAACAGGTGGATGGATTATTTCATAGTGATTACATTGCACTATGTAATGTGTCATGTTGTAGCTGTGCTTTTTTTTTTAATTCATTCACGGGATGTGGGCTTCATTGGCTGGGCCAGTATTTTTTGCCCATCCCTAGTTGCCCTCGAGAAGGTGGTGGCAAGCTGCCTTCTTGAACCGTTGCAGTCCATGTGGTGTAGGTACACCCACAATGCTGTTAGGAAAGGAGTTCCAGGCTCTTGAACCAGTGACAGTGAAGGAATGGTGATATATTTCCAAGCCAGGATGTTGAATGACTTGGAGGGGAACTTCCAGGTGGTGGTGTTCCCATGTATCTGTTGCCCTTGTCCTTCCAGGTGGTAGTGATCGTGGGTTTGGAAGGTGCTGTCGAGTGAGCCTTGGTGAATTTCTGTGGTGCATCTTGTAGATGATACACACTGCTGCCACTGTACCCCAGTGCTGGAGGGAGTGAATGTTTGTGGATGTGGTGCCAATAAAACAGGTCTATGCCTGATAAACTATAATTTCCTCAAATAGGGCACTCCTGAGGTCAGTTAGAGGTTAATTGCTGCCTGGGAGGAAACTTTTCACTCGTGGCAAATTGTTTGTAAACCATTGGGTTCTATGTCAGAAGATAAAGCAGCATGGAGTGTTTTTTTTAATCTTTTTTAAACATTTTGATTTGTGGTGCTTACAGAGTGACAGATTCATAGTATACAATATCAGTAGTTATTTTCATGTGTGCTTGCATGCATTTTTTTTCCAATTTACTTGATCAGCCAGTTAAACGTTTGCTTTTGAGGAGTTTGTCTCCTGATTTCTGAGATAGTAGGACTTGGAATGTCTGACTGTGGGCTGCAGTGATCCCATCTTCCGTCTGCAACCGGGGAAACAACATTCCAGTCTGGCGCCTGACGGTGTCAGTTGGGCCCTGGGCGTCTCACACTGAGCCGAACAAATTTACAAGAAGAAAACAAGGGACCTTTAGGCCTCTTTTACCCCACAGAGGACGCATTTCTGAAAAGCCCCCAGATTTTTGAACTCGTGTGATTGGACGAGAGGCTTAAGTTTACCGACAAATCGGATCTCTTGTGATAACTTGATGAGAATTGGCACGTCGAGATTAGATATCAAATCCTCAGCAATACGGTGGTGAATCTCGGAGGGAATATTGACTCAATCCCTTCTGGTCCACAGCCGCAGCTTTGCGGAGCAGGAATTCATTCCTTTCCTCCCCACACCCTGCCTAAGGAACACCAAAATTGACTAACACTAAAATCCCGCTGTTAAATACGGTGCCCATGCGCCTCAATATGGGAGCAGTTGTGCGGGAATTGTTACCTTTTGGTGGGGGTGTACGTCTGAGGCTTCCAGCTCAGAGCCTCCCCTGTGAAGCAGCTAAGAGATTGCAAAGATAATCACTGTGTCCGGGCAGTGCGACAGGAAAGGCAAGGCTACATCCCCTGCTGCCAGCGGAGTACATTTTCTGGCTGTGATACCCCAGTGATAAAGTACACACCGTTAAGAATACTGACAGCACTTTAGAAGATCAGATGTGCCGACAGCAGTTTTGGCATTCTGAACGTACAGTGAGAGGTGAGATGATCAGCTCTTCTGGCTGTGAAGCCCGTATGATACAATAATTGTTGCTGAAGAATGCTGTGTTGTGACAACAGTGCAAGAAATCATTAAGGCTTTTGATGCTGACTGCACCAGCTTTCTAATAAAGACATACTACAATGCAACTCCAAGAGTGTTGGTTGCCAGTTAGAAATAAAGGTGTTTTGAAGCATTCTTTCTTGTTTCTTCACAGCTATTGCTGCCTTTTATTGGAAGAAAAGGAATGATTTTTTAAAAAATGAATTTATTCTTTCTCGGGATCCAGGTGCTCCTGGCTGTGCCAGCATTTGTTGCCTGTCCTCAATTGCCCTTGAGAAAGTGATGGTGAGCTGCCCTTTGGAACCACTGCAGTCCATGTGGTGTAGGTGCACCCACAGTGCTGTTAGGGAGGGAGTTCCAGGATTTTGACTCAGTGACAATGAAGGAATAGCGATATATTTCCATGTCAAGATGGTGTGTGGCTTAGAGGGGAATTTGGAGGTGTTGGTGTTCCCATGCATCTGCTGTCCTTGTCCTTCTTGGAAGTAGGTGTTGTGGGTATGGAAGGTGCCATCGAAGAAGCCTTGGTAAGTTCCCGCCACCAAATTCACAACTTCTGACTTGCTTTTGTAACCACAGTATTTATAGGGTTAGTCCAGTTCAGCTCCTGGTCAATGGTTAGCTCCCAGGACATTGATAGTGTGAGATTCAGCGATGGTAATGCCATTGAGTGTCAATGGGAGATAGTTTGAGTTTTTTTCTTGTTGGAGATGGTCATTGCCTGGCATTTGTATGACAAGAATGTTACTCCTTATCAGCTCAAGCTTGAATGTTGCCCAGGTCTTGCTGCATTTGGACATGGACTGCTTCAGTTTCGGAGGAGTCGTGAATGGTGCTGAACATTGTGCAATCATCAGCGAACATCCCCATTTCTGACCTTATGATGGAAGGAAGGTCATTAATGAATCAGCTGAAGATGGTAGGGCCCGGGGTACAAGCCTGAGGAACTCCTGCATGATGTCCTGAGATTAAGATGAATGACCTCCAACAACCACATTATCCTAGGTATGACTCCAACCACTGGAGAGTTTTCCCCCTGATTCCCATTGACTTCAGTTTTGCTAGGGCTCCTTGATGCCACATTCGGTCAAATGCAGCCTTGATATCAAAGGCAGTCACTCTCGCCTCACTCTTGAGTTCCGCTCCTTTGTCCATGTTTGGACCAAGGCTGTACTGAGATCAGGAGCTGAGTGGCCCTGGCAGAACCCAAGCTGAGTGTCAATGAGCGGTGGTAGAAGAAAAAGAAGACGTTAGGGTAGATTCAATGAAATGAGCAAAAATAAAGAGGGGAATAGCTGGGAATGACAAGTTCCAGGTGTGGGAACTAAAGAGGCAATCAATGAGTAAAATATTCCTCAAACAAGACATAGCAGCCAGGAGCAGGAATCTGACAATCCACATTTACACACATTTTCAAGAAGTGTTAATTGGACGTTTATCATGAGTGGATTCATGGCTGTCTGCTGATGTCTAAAGAACAACTGCAGCCCTCCCTTATCATCATCGTCAGCCCTACTGGGATTAGTAGTGATCAAACTGAGCCAACATTTTCAACATTAAGAGGCACAAACCTACTTTATTAAATAAAATTAGATGATGAAATTATCGATATATTAGAGATGGGAGGGAGAATGCTGATGCCTGTGTTAGTTGAGGCTTCTTGGGTAATGTTCTTGTCCCAGAGCCTGAAAGTTGTGGGTTCTATTCTCACACCAGGCCTTGAGAAGAAAAGTCTATCCTGACACTCCAATGCAGCTCTGAGGATGTGCTGCACTGCCGGCAGTGCCTTCTTTTGGATGATATGTTCATTTAAGGCCCATCTGCTCTCTCGGGTAGATGTAAAGGATCCTGTGACATTGTTCTGAAACCAGATGAGTTCCCCCTGGTTTCCTGATCAATATTTATCCCTCAATCAATACTACAAAAGTAGATACAAAAACAAAAGTACCTGGAAAAACTCAGCAGGTCTGGCAGCATCTGCGGAAAGGAACACAGTTAATGTTTCGAGTCCAAATGACCCTTCAACAGAACTAAGTAAAAATAGAAGAGAGGTGAAATATAAGCTGGTTTAAGAGGTGGGGTGCTGGGACAAGTAGAGCTGGATAGAGGGCCAGTGATAGGTGGAGATTACCAAACGATGTCACAGACAAAAGGACAAAGAGTGTTGAAGGTGGTGATATTATCTAAGGAATATGCTAATTAAGGATAGAAAGTAGGACAAGCAAGATACAGATAGCCCTAGTGGAGTTGGGGTGGGGTGAAGAAATCGAAAAAGGCTAAAAGGTAGAGATAAAAATAATGTAAATAGTTGGGAAAATAAAAATCTATATAAATTATTGGGAAAAAAGGGGGGGGGATCGGAAAGGGGGTGGGGATGGAGGAGAGAGTTCATGATCTAAAATTGTTGAACTCAATATTCAGTCCGGAAGGCTGTAAAGTACCTAGTCGGAAGATGAGGTGCTGTTCCTCCAGTTTGCATTGAGCTTCACTGAAACATTGCGGCAGGTCAAGGATGGACAGGTGGGCATGAGAGGAGGGTGGAGTGTTGAAATGGCAAACGGCAGGGAGGTCTGGGTAATACTTGTGGACAGACCAAAGATATTCTGCAAAGCGATCACCCAGTCTGCGTTTGGTCTCTCCAATGTAGAGGGAACCGCATTGGGAGCAACGAATGCAGTAGATTAAATTGAGGGAAGTGCAAGTGAAATGCTGCTTCACTTGAAAGGACTGTTTGGGCCCTTGGACGGTGAGGAGAGGGGAAGTAAAGGAGCAGGTGTTGCACCTTCTGCGGTTGCATGGGAAGGTGCCGTAGATTACCTGCTCATTGCCACATTGTTGCCTGTGAGAGCTTGGTATGCACAAATTGGCTGCAGTGTTTCCCACATTACAAAAGTGATTATACATCAAAAGTGTTTCATAGGCTGTAAAGCACTTTGGGATGTCCAATGGTATTGAAAGGCATTATATATGAACATATGAACAAGGAGCAGGAGCAGGCCTGCTCTGCCATTTAATTAGATCATGGCTAATCTGATAGTAACTTCAAATCTGCATCCCACCTACTGCCGATAAACTATCTCCTCCTTGCTTACTGAGAATCTATCCACCTCTGCCTTAAAAATATTCAAAGACTCTGCTTCCACCACCTATTCAGGAAGAGAGTTCCAAAGACTCAGCACCCTCTGAGTGAAAAAATTTCGCCTCATCTCTGTTTTAAATGGGCGACCCCTTATTTTTAAACGGTCACCCCTAGTTCTATATTCTTCCACAAGAGGAAACATCCTCTTCAAATCCACCCTGTCAAGACCCTGCAGGATCTTATATGTTTCAATCAAGTTGTCTCTTACTCTTCTAAACTCCTAGTCTGTCCAACCTTTCTTCATAAAACAACCCACTCATTCCAGGTATTAGTCTGGTAAACATTCTCTGAACTGCTTCCAACGCATTTACATCCTTCTTTAAATAAGGTGACCAATGCTGTACACAGTACTCCAAATGTGATCTAAATAGTGCCCTGTACAACAGAAGCATAACCTCTCTACTTTTGTATTCAATTCCCCACGCAATAAATGATAACATACTATTAGCTTTCCGAATTACTTGCAGTACTTGCATACTAAGCTTTTGTGAATCCTGCATGAGGATACCCAGATCCCTCTGCACCTCAGAGCTCTGAAATTTCTTACCCTTTAGAGAATATGCTTCACTTTTATTCTTCCTGCAAAATGGACAATTTCACATTTTCCCACATTTTACTCCATCTGTCAGATCTTTGCCCACTCACTTAACCTATCTATCTGTTTGTAGCATCCTTATGTCCTCTTCACAACTTACTTTCCTACCTACCTTTGTGTCATCAACAAATTTGGCAACTATCCCTTCAATCTCTTCATCCAAGTCATTTATATAAACTGTAAACCGTTGAGGTCCCAGCACTGATCTCTGTGGCTAGCCACTCTATACATTTTGCCAACCTGAAAAAGACCCATTTATGCCTACTCTCTGCTTCCTGTTAGCCAGCCAATCTTCTCTCCATGCCAATACATTACCCCCTATACCATAAGCTTTTACTTTCCGCAATAACCTTTGATGTGGCACTTTATCAAATGCCTTCTGGAATAAATGCAAGACCTTTTTCTTTTAAAGGATCATTTTTACTGAGAACCAATGGCCCACTGTACAGGACAAAGTAACAATATTAATATAATTATACAAAGCATAGACGAGAGATCACCGGGCTAGGAAATTGATCCCACTGCGACTGAAACAGGATCCCAGTGCAGCCAGTGGCAGGACCATGGGATGGGTGTTTAGTTTACTATCTGTGAGCAGAACATGCCAGTGGTGACCCTGAGACAACTCACCAGTCCTGAGCTCACCAGGATCGGATGACTCGAAAATGGACCAGGATCCTCTGAAAAGTCAGGGGAAGGGGAAGCAACTTGGCGGGGTTGATTAGAGCTGGCTGGCAGCAGCCCACAAATTTCATATGAAATGCTCTTATTCTCCCTGGCTTAACGATAGGGTAAGTAAAAGAATATAATAATTTCATCTTACCCGTTGCAGTGACAACCTCCAACAGGAACATTGGTTTGGTTGCTAAATGCCTCAAGTTCAGATACATACATCTCGATGATGATGGGAGGGATTCCATCAGATTTTAGCAGAGTAATGAGGGAACTGGACATGATTTCTTCTTGGTGATGGTTCAACAGAATGAAGCAGGGGATGGCCATTGTGAAAATGAGTGAGGTTGGTGTTGGAGGAGAAACATATCCAAAAGGCAGTGCCACACTTGGATTGTATTTAGGCTTTGAGACCTTTGATAAAAGAAACAAAATAAGACTTCTATTTCTATAGACATATCCCCATAGCACTCAGCACAGCCTCAGGATGTCCTAAAGCTCTTTACAGACAATGAAGTACATTTAAAGTGTAGCTACTGTTGCAATGAAATAAAAACCTATATGTAATGTCAACAGTATTGTGCTTGTATTGAAGCTCTCCTACTTTTCAGGGTGGGGGTATTTATTTCATGAGTTAATCTGTCAGGTTTAAGATGCCTGATGCCACTGATTTGTACCATCTGGAGCTGGGAGTTAACAGTAGTGTGCATCTCAACATGCTGCATTTTACCTGCAACTACGATAGCAACCAGCTTCTACATCCCAAGTTCAAACCAATTAATTCAGCGATTGACTTCCTTACAAACCTCAATATATTATTTACAATTTTGGCCCCAGTGGAATCCTTCCTCTCCAAAGCAATGTTAATGTCTCAATTATTTTTTGTACAACCTTATCCCTGAAAAATGGCTGCTGGGTTGATGACATTAGGCACTGGTTTGGTAATAGTTATGAGTAGCCAAAATCATCAGATCAATCATCTGACTTCACGCCGGGCGGCAAATTTCCAGTCATTGCAACAACACCATGGAGACTGAAATGCTTTAATAATATTGTTCCAGCTGCTGATTTGTCTCTCCGTTATGATCATTCATCTTCCTCTCTATTTTACTGATGCTGTTACAGTCATCAATGAATATGCTCCCTTTCCTCCTAAGCTCTAACAATTTCTTCCCTCAACCTTCTGTTAAAATCAGGACTCATTCCTTCATGTCCTCCTTTAACTTGTAGTTTCTGGAGCCTTGGAACTGGCACTTTTCATTTTCCAGGGTGTTCCTTTCCTTCTAAAGTTTACAGATGTTTAAAAATTTGAGATTGATGTCACCTACCCATCTCCACCTTGTCACTTTTCCAGTCTTCTCCACAGGCCATCCAGTGCCCATCTCGAGAGTGTTCCATTCCTCAGTGGCAATGTCCCCCACCTCACTGAACGCAGCCTTTACAGGAACAACCTGCATTGAATCATAGGGTGGAATTTTGCGCCTTCTGCACTGAATACCACCCAACCTCTCCATGCCCCCACCCTACCCTACCATCAGTAGCAGACTGGCAGGCAGTGGTACCGTAAAATCTGGTGCCATGGTGACAGCGCCATGCCTGTCACCTTTTCTGATATAGGGGAAGTGTTGGCTGCCCCCACCCCACCTTTGGGCCATTTGAGGCCCTTAAGTGGTCAACTAATGATCACTTATGGGCCACTTGCCACCACTGGCTGGAATTTTACCAACAGCAGGAGGTGCCTATGCCACCTGGCCATTTTGCAGCCTTTTTGAAGGCTGTGGGGCAACCTTGCTCATCCTGTGTCCAATGGAAGCTCCCTCCCCCTCCCCCTCCCTCCAAAATGCTTATGTTCAATGTCTGATTTTGTGAGCCTAGTCAGTATTGATGCTCACTGTGCTTGATTGGTTAAACCTGGGTATGGCCTCAAAGAAAAGTATAGAAAGCTGTAGAAAGAGCTGGAAGTCATGGAGCTGGAGCATAAAGTGGACATTTTAAAGCATTGTATAATACTTTTGTAAGTAAAGTTACTGCACACATAGAAATGAGAGTCATCTCTGCATAGCTCCGAGATATGAAATGTACAACACCCCCCATGGTACCCCTCATCCAAGTGTGTTCGCCCTCTGCCCTCACAAACCCAGTCATGCACCGCCACTAGCCAGGCCCTGCCAGCCTTGCCCAGCAGAAGACCCGACCTTACCATCCCCTTAATCAGGCTTCATTGACAATGATTGTCAGTGACTACCTGCAGTTTCAACAATGGCCACCGCTTGTGCTGCTGGGCTAGAAAGCTGTTGGCCTGCAGCTCTCAGAGGTGGGTCTTCCTCCCTGATGGAGGCAGAAATTTCATCCTGAGCCAATTAAGGGCCCGATGGCCAAGCGGAGGCCCACTCACTCTGACAAGGGAGGCAAAGGCTACTGCCTCCACTTCAAATTTATCCCATAAAATCATAGAACAGTTGCAGCACAGAAGGATGTCACAGGCCCATACTGCCCACGCCAACTCTCTGCAAGAGCAACTCAGCTAGCCCCACTCCTAACGTGATTGGCTAGTGCACATAAAAGTCCTTGTACTCAGCTGGGAGGTGGTACAGTTATCCTCAGTGTCCTTGGGCTAGGAGGTCAGACAGAGTTTCAGTGCCGGACAAACTCCAATCTGAACGTAGGGGCCTCTCTGTTTCTGCCTTCCCTGACCCATTTTCCTGGGATGGGGCACACCAGAGGTACATGGTGGGCTCCCAGTGGGATTCCCGCTGTTGACAGAGTCTGCCAGTACCAGCCAGGAAATGGCCACATTGCCACAAAGAGGAATCTGTTAAAGTGACTGAATAGCCAATCTGGTAATGGAAAAGGGACAACAGCAACCTGGAGAACAGCTGAGACTGAGGGCTTTTCACAAGTAAGTCTTTGGGCCATTTGCACAAAGAGAAGGCTACTAAAGTCCCTTTCACTCTCTTTGGGTACTTAGCAGCACTTTCTGAGGCTGTATACCATCTTCCATTTGGTGGGCTCAGGAAGGAACGATAAGTGTAGTGGAGGGCATGAAGTCTGTCAGGACCTCAAAATCTCTTCACCCCTGTGACTTTTTGTTTGGTGTGTGGGGAAGGAATGGGCAGTGGCAGCTCTGGTAAGGCATTGAAATGGTGGAGATGACGAGGGGCTGGGGGTGGGGGAGGTTGGAGGATTTCGGGTGAGAGGGCAGATGGCAAAGGAGATTCATACCGTTGGATGAGGACCTGGCAATGGGCAAATTCACAGTGTGTGGGTATGGAAAATGGCACCTTTAGCTGGAGTTCCAGGATGAGTGCCCGGATCAGTGGAGTTAGAGCAGTAGTGGGAGAAGATTTCTATCTATATCGCAGTGCTCTTACATTCTCCGCAGGGGGTTCCCATTGAGGTGTACTTACTGAAGCAAGTGTTTTAAAAAGGCTTCCTCATGGTACCATTCAGAGAATCACACTATTGAGCTGGATTCTTCCAAAACTGCTATTTCCTACACCACATCTCACATTGAACTGTAAAACACTATTTGACGTCTTTCTGGGTAGCAGTTAAAACAAGAGATTAATGAATAACAAATATATATGCAAATACCCCCAAAAGTCTCTTGATTCTACTGAAATGAAATTGAGCTTCCACCCACAATGAAGTACTTTAGTTAGCACGAGTGCTTTTGAGGTGGCACAGTAAAATGCCACTACTTGCCATTCAGCGTGCACTCTCAGCATGTTCAGTTCTCTTTCCATTTCTCTGCTTCTTATATGGTTCCAAATGATGACTGAATGGTCATTGCTATAAGATTTATTCTGATGAAGTTACGCCTACATGCTTAGTAAGCCCGTTCAGTGCAACTCATTAAGCTCATCATTTTGCCCGACTGCCTGTCCCT
The DNA here is from genome assembly GCF_017639515.1 of Carcharodon carcharias. Lineage (NCBI taxonomy): Eukaryota > Metazoa > Chordata > Chondrichthyes > Lamniformes > Lamnidae > Carcharodon > Carcharodon carcharias. Next base: position 94,124,797 of record NC_054481.1, read on the forward strand.
TTTGTCCAGATGCCTCAGCGAGCTTAAAGAGTTGAGCATGAACGTTCCCATTTCCGATGTTGGTTTGCACTCCGTTTGTTGACCTCATCTTGGGGTGGCGCTGTGAGGACTCTAGCGCTCGGGATTGGGTTTGAGATGACGGGTGGGTGGTTGATGAAAAGGTAACTGGCCAGGGTTCCTGTACATGATTGCAATCCTGCAAGGAACTGAACATGAGTGGGTATTATGCAAGGGGGATCAGGCTGGGCAGTCATGAGGTCACATACTCAATCGGCACTTGACTGATGGCCAGTTGAATTAGGTACCTGGAGGACAACCAATGCCTGTGGAACAGCAGTCAAAATCATCAGGATGGGTTTTGGTGGGGTAGGGGAAGTTAGGAGGAAGGAGAAGAAAGCCTACCATTGAGTTTAAAGGGGGGAGGGAGCATGACTTGTATAGTGCAAGTTCTTGCGAGTTTCTTGTTAATTGAGCAATACACCTAGGGCATAGTACTTGGAGTGATGTCAGACCTGTTAACTATGTAAGAATCATTACAATCACAGTCACAGAGTGTAGGCAACAGCAATACTGGCCTGTCAGTGTCAGCTAAAGGCAAGTGTAAAGGATGAGCATAATTCCACACCTATATTTGTCACAGCAGCAACCATTTCAAAAGAAAAGAATAATCAGACAATAAATTGGCTTCTATTTCCTGTAGAAAGCATTGAGATTCAGGAGCTGCACATAGGGATTTATAGATGAAAGGTACCAATTTCATAGAACATTAAGTCAGTTCTTGCTGTGCGATAAAAAGTGGATCTATCCTGATGCTGTGTGGAATTTGGGGATTATCCCTGACGCTCTGGAGAATATAGGGCTTATCCCTTCAATGAGAAGCACCACATGAATCCGCTAACATGGAGTGGACATGGCTCAGTGAATTAGTCAATGATATTTTCTGAGGTTGAGCTGTCCTCGGGGGAGTAGCGAATATTGGGGCCATAGCTTACCTCTGAGTATTCTATACATGATACTAAAAATCTTTCTGCTCTTATTCTGCTGATGGAAAAGGCAGAAGTGATCGGTTTGACAGCATTGTTATTGTCATACCAGTATGATTCTGATTGGAAAGCAGATATACAATGAGCAAAGAGGACATTGTGTCCTTCCTAGAATATGTTGTGATCAGTTCCAACCACCCAATTGTACTTCAATCTAACATCCATTGGATAGGAATAAGCTATTTGACTGCAAGAGGCATAGCACCTGAACCTAGGTGTGGTCATGTCCATACATGCAATGGCAATAAAAAAAGGGACAAGATTCTGCTGGTGTCCCCACCATAGCCCTCAGATGCCAGGCCAATAGTAGAACCTTAGTTGTCCTAACTGGAAAGGGGCTAACATATCACTGACATGGACCCCTGCCGTCTTGTTATCACAAGGCGATCAGTGTGACTCACAATGGGAAAGCAGCGAGGGACAGAATGAGAAAGCATGTTTTCAGTACATGAGGACATGTGCTTGATTTCCCAACAGATGCATTAACGTTAAGTTCCCCACCTGGGAAATTAATCTGGATTTTATGTTGCAACAAGTTTAATTTTGTCTGCGCTGTTCCTCGAAAATGATCAATTGAGGATGGCTCATATGACCTCTCTTCCTCCACTTCTCCTTTAGTTGAGTTCACTTAGCTTCAAGTTTCTAGCTCTGATGAAGATTCCACTGTCACCCATTTGTCATTGCTCAGGGATGTGCTGTGTATTCGGAGTACTTCTTGGATTCTGTTTCAAACAGAGTTTGCTTAATAGACAGAAACCCCCATGCCCAGGAGCAGAACCTCTGCAATTCAACATCTGTAAAAAGGGAATGCAGACTATCAGCAGGCAGACTAGGAGCAGGGAGGAGCCAACAGGTTCTGATACATGACTCATTTAAACCCAGTGAACAGGTGAAAAAAAATCTAAAAGCTAATGGAATATTGGCTTTTAGTTCAGTAGGTGGCAGAATATAAAAGGGAAGAAGTCCTGCTTCTGGTGTACAGAGTCTGAGGTCTGCATTCAGTTCTGGTAACTGTTGTATGATGTTGCATGTGCCTGCAGGCCATTGTAATGTAAAGGTGCTCAGCAAAGCAAGGGTTAATATGGGACTAGAGAATAGCAACCTCCACAGTATGATGTTTAGAGTCACATGGTAATAGAATGAGAGAACAGTCTGGAAAGAATACTCTGGAACCAGCATGCATGGAGGCAACAGCACCATGCATGATAGTAACCTGGGATCTGTAAATAATATTTAACAATAAAGGGTTCATGTTTAAATATACAAATCTCAAGATGTCATCATTGAAACATCTAAAGAACACATGTTACAACAAAAAACATACCTTGGGGAGGATATTTTGTCCTGGAAGTGTTATAGCACCAGAATGATACCAAAGCTCAAAGGATTAAATTATGAAGAGAAGCTGCACAAATTTTGTATCTCCTTGAATATAGAAAGTTGAAAGAGTTGTTTAAAATGATCGTGATTCAAGAGGTAGCTATTGAAAAATAGAGAAACTATTTCCTCTGGTGGGGGAATCCAGAACAAAAGGGATCAGTTTTAGTATTAGGACCATTCAGGACTGGAATTAGGAAGCTTTTTTTTTTACAAAGGATAATTGTAATTTGGAATTCTCACCCCGTGCTTCAATTGAAATTTTCGAGACTGTTATTGACAAATTTTAATTAGGAAAGAGTATTAAGGGATATGGATCAAAGGCAGGCAAATGAAATTGAAGTACAGATCAAACATGACCTAATTGTACGAAGGAACAGGCTCGAGGATCTAAAAGGCCTATTCCTCCTGCTCCTATGTTCCAATTAAGATTTACTGGAGGATCAGTCAGGTTATAGGATGTGGATGGTCAAACATGATCGTTTCTCATGTGGGAGCCCAGAGAGCTACAGAATTAGAACTCTGTTGACCGATGGGCGATGCTATAGCCATTCCTGATCTGTCCTCACCTGATACTCAACCACCTGCACTCCCTCGGGAATAGAGTGTGACTAACAGGCTGGGAATAGGAGACCTGCCAGATTTCCATTTTCCTATTTCTAGCTCAGGAAGGCGCAGACCAATTTAACATACTCCAACTGTGGCCTTGACTGAGATCAGATGACTCATCAGGGTGGAACCTGGGCCTTTCCTATTTTATGTAACTTAATATCACACCAAATCATGCATTTGCCCACTGAACCAGCATGGAAGCCTGAAATGGGTACATTTTGAAGACAAATGGGATGAAGTTTGACCCCATTCTATCTGTTTTCTATGCTCATAGTGTAAGGTAGGATATACTGCCTGATATATCAGTGTTGGGTTCCTTTATAGTGCAACCCCAGGACCTAGCAGTGAAAAATATGGAATACGTTAATATAAAGGATCATTTTCCAATTCAACACTCATGGCACAGGATGGGAATGCCAGTCTAAATATGGAAGGCCAATTTGACATTACCCTTCACACCGAGCCTTCCACTTTGCACGCTTGAACAGGAGTGCACAAGTAGAAACTTTACCCCGTAAATAATTCTATTAGAATCTCATTACTGGTTCCTTCCTCAGGCACCATACATTACAACAGTGGCTGCATTTCAAAGTAATTAATGGTATGAAATAACTTTCAAAATGTTTCTGAGGTGTGATATTTCTTTCTTCTCTCTCTCTTTCAAGCCTTGTTTTTTGTGGGTGCTTCACACCCCATTCAGTCAACTGCATTTTTTAATACTTGGCCTTGTTACTTAGCAACTAGACCGTTTTCTGCCAAACAGAATAAATGATAGTTGCCTGACAGCCCAAAGTCTCAAAGGATTTAAAATAGCTTCTAACTGCCAGGTGACGACATCTTGTATCTTCAGCACTTGGTTGGGTATTTGCCCTCAGATTGTGTTCTCAGGGCTTGGCTTCATTGGTTGCTTATCCTGCAGGACAGTCTTCTGTGCCACCCAGCTTTCCTCTCAAAACTATATTCCACTCAGTCTAGGAGAGAGAAGAGCTGAATTTACAAATGCAAAATCTCAATACATCATTGTCAGCCAGCAGAGACCTTGCCTTCTCCAAACTGATACTAATCGCATACATACAAGTGTAATGTCTTCAATCTCTGATCTTTTCACCTGCTCTGGGCTCATCAGCCCTCTCTTTTGTCATCTATGTCAGAAGCTTGTGGCTCTCAGCTGTCTGTGACAGAGAAATAAGACTTTCCCATTGGTATCCATAGCAAAGAGTTGTCCACCTGTGTAAAGTTTTGTCCTGTCTGATTCTGGGTAGTTCATTTTCTCTAAATCTCACTCTGGGGCTTGTGTATGCCAACTTTAATTATGTTGCTCCAATACCCCTGGAACCCCTTTTACTTCATCCACCTCTGTAATCTAACCTCAAAGGCTAAATAGTTAACCAGAGTTAACCCAGAAGTGAATTCCGCAGCCTCTCAGCTCTCTGTGTAAAGATGTTTCTCCTACTTTCTGTTCTAAATCTCTTACATTTAATCTTAAATGGCCCCTCGTTCTTGACCCCTCAGCTAATGGAAACCATCTGCTTCTATTTACCCCTCCCATTCTTTCATCATCTGTCGCCCATAATCTATGGCGTTCCAGCTAATAGATTCAATTTTTCAAACCTCTCGTTTTGCCACACGTCATTACCTCTTAGATTTTACAAACTATACCTCTTTCAATAAAATTTAGAATTTTATTAGCTTTTTTACAGCCTTATCAACCTGAGGCGCTGCCCTCAATCTTCATGTTGGTCTTGATTGAAAATTTTACCTCAGTGTCAGTCTGTTTTCCTCTTTCTGTGCATTTTTTCTCCCTCCCTTTTTGAAGGTACAACTTCACCGAAGGGCCACAGTTCCAATGGTGCTCCACCCCCTTATCTTCATGGCCATCTGTAATGTCAAAGAGTGAATCTCAGCAGCAGATTCACCTCTGGAGATTATAACAACCCTGCCCTTCCTGGATAGCGAGTTTCATCTCCTTAGCAATGAGGTACTGAGGCCTTTATCAAATAACAATTTTTTCAAACCTTGCCTCCTCATTGTTCCAAGTGAAACCTTAATGTAGACATTTACCTCTCACAGTCTGTGGGCTTTCTTAGTTATTCTTTCACGGGGTGTGAGTGTCACTGGCTAGGCCAGCATTCATTGCCCATCCCTAATTTCCCTTGAGAGGGTGGTGGTGAGCCACCTTCTTAAGCCACTGTACCCTGGTAGCTTGCAAGACCTTTAACCCAGGTAGCTGTTGGGTGGGAGACTTATTGTTAAATTCGGCAGGACCTGTGGGAAATCCTTCCTTGTGCGTTTCCCATCCACAGATCCCCCTCCCTGCCCACCCATCGTTTCCTGCCTTGAAAGTTTTGTCAGGAGCCAATACTTGATCTGCTCTTAATGCTCGCAGACTAGATGATTAGCTTTAATGTCTAAATGCCATGTGTGGGTAGGAAACAGGACACTTCACATCTCTGCTTATTTGGCCAAGTTTTTTTAGAATGAAATAAACAAGCAATGAGACACTGCAGCCAAAAATTAAAATTAAAATCACGCTATGAAGTAATCATTTTTTTAAAAAAAGGCTCTGCCCACACCCCAAAGATTCAGTTAGCAAGTTTGTTATTTGATTAGAAACCACAAGGGATCTTCCCAACTGATAAAAACAAAAAACTGCGGATGCTGGAAATCCAAAACAAAAACAGAATTACCTGGAAAAACTCAGCAGGTCTGGCAGCATCGGCAGAGAAGAAAAGAGTTGACGTTACGAGTCCGCATGACCCTTCAACAAGACCTGCCAGACCTGCTGAGTTTTTCCAGCTAATTCTGTTTTTGTTTTGATCTTCCCAACTGATCTTCCCTCTCTGCTGTATCAGCTAATCTGAGAGTGTAAAACAGGAGATGGTTCTAGTGTCTCCCAGAGTGAGGAAGTGGGGCGTAATGACAACCTGCCACAGCTCCATTGTTGGTCATATCCAGCGATGTGCGGGTGTCTGCTTATTCTGCATGGAGCAGGATGGTGACGCTCCCATAGTCAAATAGCTTGTGAGCAATCACTGTCAAACTCTGAAATGAGGAAGGTGTACAGTATTGGAAAGCGGCAAAACTATACTTTGACCCTCTAAGGAGAAGAGGGAAAGAAACCTGAGCTCTTTCTGATTTTCCTTCCATTGTGTTTGCACGCATCCCAGGCTGCCACTTGACAAGAAAATTCACCAGTAAGCATTCAGACCTGATAAAGAGCGGAAATGACTTTGCTTCTCTATTACACAAACATGGTCTAAGAGCAAGTAACATGGAAAGCATTCAATGTACTAATGGAGCATTGGTGACATAGTGATTCATCGGCATGCACGGGCTGAGTCTTACCATCACTCAGCCCAGGCCACAGGCTCATTATGCATGTAACACACTAACCCCAACCAATCAAGGTTAATGCTAATACAGACACCCTCTGACACCTAGCCCAAAATAAACTACAAAAAGTTGGGGCTCTGTTTACAACATGGGACCATTTGAAAAGGGCTATTTATTGCTTAGATATTCCTGTCAACAGGGACCTGATGGAAGTCAGATGGTGAAACTTTTCAAGACGGCCTTGGTGTGTACCCTGCAGTTAGTTCCTTGTGAGCCTTGGGCTTGAGGGCAGAAACTGCTCCGTAATTCAGGGCTAATTTTTGCTAAATGAGTTGATTAACTTCACTGAGGTCAATGGCTGGTGTGGGAAATGATAAGATATCAGACTGAGGCTCTGGAGTTGGGTCTCTGAAGCTGGGACTGTGACCTGTTGTCCACAGCCTATCTGCCCTCAAGGTGCTCATGGTGGAACTCTTTCACTCTCTAGCAGGGACACCTTGAACCCCAATGAATGTAGATCTGGAATTCAGGGTTAGCCCCAATTTTAACAATGTTACCTCAAAGATCAGCCTTGTTCCTCTCTGATTTCTGAGTTTGTCCCATGTTGAATCACAGACAGGATCTCCCTTGGTAACAAAGATTATGTGTAGAGCATTCCTTCCTCCTTACTGCAAGTGTCAAGTGGCAAGTATTAGCTTGAAATTGTTGGTAGCACACTCACCTGTAAAGTCTAACACCATCCAATCCTACAGTCCAAAGCAGTACTGAAAGAATGCTGCATTGTCAGAGGAGCCATCATTTGGGTGTTAAGGATTTCATGGCAAAGTTAGAAAAGAGGAGTTCAAACGCATCATATTTTCACTGTAGCAGGCTGTAGTGTGGGAGTCACAAAATTTTAGAGTAGGTGTAATGCTCAGGATTAGGCCTGTAGAACCATAGAACTGTGAAATTATTTAAATCGCCAGTTCTGTAAAAATTAAAACAGCCTGCCTCTGTCAGTGGGAAGATTTTTAAAAATCTGTTCTGGCAGTTACAATAGCTGTTTGTTGACATTTTTCTAAAAGCTATCATTATGGCAATGTTAATGCTTGGCTGCTTTTCACAACCTATACTTATCATAGAAGGAGGTCCTAAGATTGAAGATGGATTGACAGTTCAAAGAGATTATTAAAGGATTAGCTGTCTTTGATGTGGGTTATGAATGCAAGCCTATCTTTGTTTATAAAAGATCAAGTTTTTGAGGGGATTTAGAAGTTTTGGATAGGCTTTTGTGAATGGGAGCATCTTTTAAACTATAATAAAGGCTGAAATAGTTAGTTAGACCTTTAATGTATTTCATTTCAACATGGCTCCTGATGTCTGTCCATGGTGGATACTGGATGAGTTGGCATGGAGAATGTAAGAACAGAAGATGGTGCATGGGTTGGCATTAAGTTAGCACAGGGGCTATAAGGAAGTATGGGGGGCATGGGTTGGCATTAAGTTAGCATGGGGGCTGTAAGGGATCATGGAGGTAGCATGGGGAATGGGTTGGGGCCATTGTTTCTTCAGGAGCCATAGTTTCTGAAGTGATTTTGAGCTTGATAAGGTGCTCCATAAATGCAAGTTCCTTCTTTTGTCTAGTCTCCCCTTCTTCTGTTCCAATTTTAATTCATTTCTTTGAATTATGTCTCCCATTCCCTTGCCTCTAGCAAGTTAATATAATTCCATGACAGTAAACCTTGCCTGTTCCACATCTTGCTGGAACTGGGCTGATCCATCTCAGTCTTCCATGTCCAGATATAGTCCAGAAAACAATATAAAGGAATGAACGGCTGGCATGTTTCCATGCTGTAGCTGATAGCCTGTTTACTTTATGTTGTATGAAGTATTTGGCTGTTCATAGCCGTTACTGTAATTTCTAGTATTACTATTATTTGAAGAAGCAGGGGCTGTTCTCCTTACAGTAGGGAAGTAGAGAAGAGATTTGATAGAAGGGTTCAAATTCATGAGAGTAGGTGGAGAAAAATGTTCCCATTGGTGGAAGGCTCAAGAACCAGAGGACACTGATTCAAGGTGATTGGCAAAAGAACCAGAGGTGATGAGGGAAGACTTTTTTACTCAGTGAGTGGTTAGGGTCTAGAATGCACTGCCTGAGAGGTAGTTGTGGTGGAGGCAAGTTCAATCATAGCTTTCAAAAATGAATTAGATACAAAGCTTGTTGAGAACTTACAGATACATATTCATACTGCTCCAACTTTTTCTTCACCTTGGCTTGTGTGATGAACTCTACAGTCTGACAGTGCACTGCATTAAGGGCAATCAGTGTAGGATTGATTTGCTCGAGGTGCTGTCTTTCAGGTGAGACATTAAACCTAAGACTCGTCTTCCTGTCCATGTAGATGTAAAGGTTCCTATGGGACTATTTCACAAAGAAACAGGGAACCTTTCTAAGGTCCTGGCCTGTGTGTGTGTGTCAGCCTTGGCTCAGTTGGCAATATTTCCTCTTTTGAGTCAGAAGGCTGTGGATTCAAGTCCCATACCAGAGTGTGCAGTACTGAGGGAATGCGGCCCTGGTGGAGGTATTGCCTGTTGATGAAATATTAAACTAAGTGCCCTCTCAGGTGGATAATGAAAATTCAATGACACCATTTGAAGAAGAGTAGGGGAGTTTTCCTGACTAATATTTATCCTTCAGCAATATCACTGAGAAAACAGATTATGTTGTCATTTACCTCATTGCTGCTTGTGGGAGACCTTTTGGTGTGCAACTTGGCTGCTACATTACAGCAGTGACTACACTTACAAAAAATACTTCATTGACTGTAAAACACTTTGGAACACCGGGGGCTGAATTTTCTGCCCGTCGGGCGGATGGGCCTGACCCAATCTCCGACGGGTGGGGAGCCGATCCCCGCCGGAGAAGTGGGCCCTGCCGCCATTTTAAGTGGGTGGGCCAATTAAGGCCCACCCAGGGTGACGTCCGGCGGGAAGCGCTATGTGCTTCCTGTGTGGGCGGGGAGGGTGTTTCCTGAAAAGCGAGAGTGTGCTGTTCTGCGCATGCGCGTGTAAGAGTTCATATTTCCCTGAGGCTAAGTGCTGCCTCAGGGAGATTGCTGAAAAGTTTTCAAACTCTAACAATACAAAAATAAAAAAAATCATTAACATGTCCCCTCATGTGACAATGTCACACGAGATGGGACATGTTAATAAATTTCACAAAAACTTTAATAAACTTTTTAAAAACCTACATGAAACCTCATCCCACTGGTGGATGAAGTTTTATGTTTTTTCAGAAGCCCGCCGGGTCTCCTGGTCTGCCCCCCCAATCTTAAGGTTGGACAGGCAGGGCCTTTTAATTGTTTTAATTGTCCTGTCAATGTCCTCCATTGGCCATTGACAGGTTGGCAGGCGGACAGCTGATTTTGCTGTGCCCCAACCTTCCTGAAGATTTAAATGTGGCGCGGTGATGTCAGGAGCTCCCCCCAACATCATCCCACGTCATTTTCATGTTGGCGGGCGGGCCCGGCCCCCTGCTCACTGACAGAAAAATTCAGCCTTGTGTGTTTGTGAAAGTCAATATAGAAATTCTTTCATTCTTCAACATGCCTCCTTGAAACTTTGATTCTCAACATCAGATGAGGAAACTCAGTCACTAGAAGGATTCAAAATTGATTAGGAGGAAGTGTTGAATAGACTGTTGGTACTTAAAATCGACGAGGCACCAGGACCGGACAAGGTGCATCCAAGGATATTGAAGGAAGTAAGAATAGAAATTGCAGGGGCACTGGCCATAATCTTTCAGTCTTCCTAGACTCAGGGGAGTTTCCAGAGGACTGGAGAATTGCAAACATTACGCCCTTGTTTGGAAAAGGTTGTAAGGATAAGACCAGCAACTACAGACCAGTCAGTTTAACTTCAGTGCTGGGCAAGATTCTAGAAACAATTATTCGGGATAGAATTAGTAGTCTTATGGACAAATCTGGGTCGATAAAGAAGAGTCAGCACAGATTTCTAAAGGGGAAATTGTGTTTAACTAACTTGCTGGAGCTTTTGGAAGCAGTAACAGAAAAGGCCAATGAGGGTAATGCTGTTGATGTGATGTACATGGACTTTCAAAAGGCATTTGATGCAGTGCCACACAACAGGCTTGTGAGAAAAGTTATTGCTCGTGGAATGAAAGGGACAGTAGCAACGTGGATACAAATTTGGCTGAAAAATAGGAAGCAGACAACAATGGTGAACGGGTATTTTTAGGTTGGAGGAAGGTTTGTAGTGGAGTTCCCCAGGGGTTGGTATTGGGACCCTTGCTTTTCCTGATATATATTAATAATCTAGATCTTGGTGTGCAGGGGACAATTTCAAAGTTTCCGGATGATATGAAGCTTGGGAGTGTTGTAAACTATGAGGAGGACAGCGTAGAACTTCAAAAGGACATAGACAAGTTGGTGGAGTGGACAGATAGGTGGCAGATGACGTTCAATGTGGAGAAGTGTGAGGTGATGCATTTTGGTAGGAAGAACATGGACAAACAATATAAAATAAGGATTGAAATTTTGAAGGGGTGCAGGAGCAGAAAGACCTGGGTGTGTATGTGCATAGATCATTGAAGGTGGCAGCACAGGTGGACAGAGCAGTTAATAAAGCATATAGTATCCTGGGCTTTATTAATAGGGGCATAGAGTACAAGAGCAAGGAGGTTATGCTGAATTTATATAAGACACTCGTTAGACCGCAGGTGGAGTATTGTGCATAGTTCTGGGCACCACATTATAGGAAGGATGTGAACACATTGGAGAGAGTGCAGAAGTGGTTTACAAGAATGGTTCCAGGGATGAGAAACTTCAGCTATGAGGATAGATTGGAGAGGTTGGGGCTGTGCTCCTTGGAGAGAAGAAGGCTGAGAGGACATTTGATAGAAATGTTCAAAATAATGAGGGGGCTGAACAGAGTAGATGGGGAGAAACTGTTCCCGTTCATAAAAGGATCAAGAATGAGAGAGCACAGATTTAGAGTGATTCGCTAAAGAAGCAAATGTGACACAAGAAAAAACTTTTTCACACTGCGAGTTGTTTGGGTCTGGAATGTACTGCCTGGAAGTGTGGTGGAGGCAGATTCAATCAAGGCATTCAAAAGGGTATTAGACGATTATGTGAATGAAAACAAATTGCAGGGGTACGAGGAAAAGTCAGGGCAATGGCACTAGGTCATAATGCTCATTTGGAGAGCCGGTGCAGATACGATGGGCTGAATAGCCTCCATCTGTGCAGTTAAAATTCTGTGATTTTATGATTCCATGATCACTAAAAACAGATTATCTGGTCATTTATTAATTGACTGTTTGCTGTTTGCAGATATTATCTATTTCCTTTGCCTACATAATAATGAGGATTACCCTTTCAAATTAACTCATTGGCTAAGCACTTTGGGAAGCACTGAGAACTGTATAAAGATAAAGTGTCTCTGCTCCTGTCTACAAGCTGTGATTTACCAGCCCCGCCTATCACCAGGATCTTCTGGTCCCGCTGAGTGGACGTTTGATGGCCCACTACATGCCCCGCACTGGGTCCTGCCACGACAGGGCTGGAAAATCCTGGCCACAGTGTCCTAGGTGTAACAAACGTCGAGAATAAAGGTTTATGCTTTAACTGGAGTTCGGAAGCAATGATTACTGGCGCCAATTTTATGACTTATTTACCATAACTTCATAAATCTAGATGCTTCATGGGAGAGTTTTCTTCCCATTGGGTGGGCCAGTCGGGGATGGGTGCAGAGCCGATCGCTGCCCGTGATTGGCTGCGTGCCGCCATTTTACGTGGGCGGTCAATTAAGGCCCACTCACTGTGACGCACGCCTGGTAGTGCTCACGCTACCTGTGTGGGTGGGGAGAGGAGGGAGAGTTGGAGACTGCACTCTTTGGTGGGCATGCCCGCAAAAGAGCGCAGATATCTCCCTGAGGCACGAAGCTGCCTCAGGGAGATTAAGTGCAGTTTAAAGAAAAACAATAAAATTATTCGGACATGTCCCCTAATGTGACAATGTCACATGAGCTGCAACATGTTTACGTATTTTGATAAATTTTATTTCATTAATAAATCCTCCATGAAACCTCATCCCGCCCGTGGATAAGGTTTCATGAAAAATGCAAAGGCCGCCTGGGCTCTTCGCCTGTCCATCAGCCTTAAGGTTGGACGGGCAGCTTTCTCAATTCAATTAAATGTTTTATTATTGGCCTTAACAGGCTTTTGATAGTTCGGTGGGTGTGCAGCCATCTCCAATGCGTGCCTGCTGAACGGAAGATCAGAATCATGCTGGGACACATGCCCGATGTCACTGCGCATCATGTCACACGTCGACGTGCGGGGCGGGCGGAACAGAAGATTCTGCCCACTGTCTTTGACCAGCACCTCTCTAACGTAACCAGCCCGAGGTTCAGAGCTATTAGTGAGAAGGACAGATGCAATCCTTCAATTATAGTGTTTGGTGGGCCTATGACAATTTAAAAGGCAAAAGCAAAATACTGCAGATGCTGGAAATCTGAAATAAAAACAGAAAATGCTGGAAAGACTCAGCAGGTCTGACAGCATCTGTGGAGAGGGAAACAGAGTTAACCTTTCTGGTCTGTATGCCCCTTCTTCAGAGCTCTGAAGAAAGGTCATACGGACTCGAAACATTAACTCTGTTTCTCTCTCCACAATTTAAAAGGAGTTTGTTTCTAATCTGGTCCATGGGAAAAGAAGAAAAAAAGCTCGCATTCAACTTGCACCTTACACATGTCCCAAATCACTTTACAGCCAATAAAGCACTCTTAATACAGTCACAGTTACAATGTCAGAAATATGGCAACCAATTTCCACACACTGGGGTCCCACAAACAGAATGTTATAATAAGCGGATAATTTGCCTTTTTAGTGAATGGAATAAACTATGCTGAGGATCAAAATTTTAGGTATCACCTGAGCATTAAACATTTGAATACCAGGTGAATAGGATAAAAATGAACGAATGAAAAGCTGGAGGAAATCACAAAAATATGCTAATGAAATATTCATTGAATGCTATCTTCCCACCCCAGTGCTGAACTGTGGTATTATCACCTCCTTTTGCAGTGTTGTGATGTGAGTGCTAATGATTTTGTGCATGGCTTAGTTTCACTGTCTACATTATCATGTTTATCGGGTACTGTGAAAGACTATTTCTGGCATCCGCATTTGAAAGTTGCAGCAAACTTTATAGTGATAACCAACTGCTTTGCCTGGCAGATTTTTCCTCTTCTTAATAACTCTTGTGTTTTACATTCTTGGCATTTACTAATACTGAGTGAAAACAAACTGCCAGCTCTCAATGAAAAATGTAGAGGAAGCCACATGTTTCTCTTGTGTGGTTGCAAATATCAAATTGCTGGAGAGTGAGCAACACCGAGCTTCAGTTTAAAAGCCTGTAGGCTGAAGGGATAATAGAGAGCAAGAATTCTGCAGTTGTGGTAAAAAAATCTTGAGAGTGCATTTACAACTTGCAAACTGGGTGTAAGCTGGCATTACGCTTCATCCAAGGGTGATAGAATGGCAATGGAAATGGCCAGTCGATTGGTATCACCAGTTTTACACCCAAGACTCGAATTGAGAATCTACTCCTTGACCTAAAAAAAAGCAAGGCTGCAGGGCAGAGAAGTAGCGTGCTTATAAAATAATATGTTTGCTTATAGGAAAGGGGGAGAGGATAAAATCCTGCGCGGCGTGGTTTTCATAACATAAAGTTGAGGCAAATTTGGGAGAAAGGGCAGGGAGAGCCTAGAGGGGGTGAGCTGACCTTGCAGCTGGCCCAGTCTGGTTCACTCCTGAAGTTTCATAATTTGACTCAATCGTGTAATGGTAAATTTGAGAGAGTGTGGCATACATTGTATCATGTCCAGTGGCATGAGAGAAATGCGAGGAGAGTTCTTTCACAGATGAGATCACCTTGAAAGAGTGATTGGGCTGTCAAGCCGGACATGTTGTTTACTTTCGTGGATCCATGTGTGATTGATGTTAGCCAATTTGTATATACAACCTCGGGTAATCTTATGGACTGATTCAGCCCAAATAATATCCAGCTTTCATTCAGAGGCCAATTAATGCAGCCTTTCTGTGCTCTTGGGGTATCATCCCTTAAACAAAGTAATTAGCATTCACTAGATGGTGCTGTTATCTTTCCCTTAGTAATGAAATTAAGCACTCTGGCTTATCTTTTGTGATAAATAATGCTCTAGTCCAATGATAGTATTTTGAATATTCGCAGTACTATTATAATATTCTCTTCCATATTCATTGCATTAAGGTGCAAGTGGCTGCATCAGTTACAGCTTGTGTATGGCACAGATTACACACTGTTCAATTTTCTCTAAAACGTGCATATTAATCCCAAACAAACCCTACTGTACCATCATTGTCATGTATTTCCCCACAGCTGCTGTCCTCTGACCTCTCTAGATGCAATTAGCCAGTTGATCTCAACCAATGATAAATAATGGGTAGTTTGGAATTGTAGTATGGCCACTGCTCCGAATTGGATTCTGCATGTCCAAATGAATTTTGCTGAGGTCATTTAGTAGTTGGCAGAGCGAAGCAACTTTATTCCATTCTTCTTCTTCCAAGCTCCGCAGGTGAATCTTATGCTTAGAGCTCCTTGGACATCATTCATTGGAGACAAGGTTTAAGCTGAGCATAATGTCAGCGGAGTGCCTCAGGGCAATGTTCTGGAATACTATCCTCTCACACTTGGGGTACAATTTTGATTCCAGTCACTAGCCCGATTTTGACTGGCTATTAAGTCCCTCATGTGTGAAGGCAGGGGGCAGACACTAAGATGAAAGCAAAGTGCTGAGGCTGCTGGAAACATGGGGCGGAATTTGGTGGCAGTGGGATTTTACATTACTGCCGAAGTCAATGGAGTTTAGAATGGCTCGCTGCATTTTACATTTCTGTTCCCACCCACCCCCCGCCCCCCCCCGCCCCCCACTCAAAGGGGCCATAAAATTCCAGCCAAGGAATAAAACAGGAAGTGCTGAAAAAACTCAGCAGGTCTTGCAGCATCTGTGGAGTGAGAAACAAAGTTAATGTTTTGCGTCCAGAACTTTCTATTTCAGATTTCTGGCATCCGTAGTATTTTGCTTTTATTT
Organism: Carcharodon carcharias; assembly: GCF_017639515.1. NCBI lineage: Eukaryota > Metazoa > Chordata > Chondrichthyes > Lamniformes > Lamnidae > Carcharodon > Carcharodon carcharias. The sequence continues at coordinate 94,140,298 of NC_054481.1, forward strand.
TAGTGTTTCATTCACGGCTGCTTCTCTTCCAGGAATGCCTACCTTGAAGGACTTCTGCTCTTCTCCCCATCTTTTTTACCCTGTTCGCCTTCATGGCAGACACTAAATCCAGTTCTCATTGTATCTCAGCACTGTTCGAAATGTGTGATTAGGTATTAGTGAAATAGATAAACACATATGATTAAAATAAGTGTGCAATGGGTGCTGACTCTTTGCGTGTCTTCAACAGGCAGCTGATCCAGTTCTTGACTGGGACAGAGTTCATATCATACGGGAGTCTATAGTTGGTCCTTGTGATGTCCTTGACTGGTTTTGATTAGCTGAGGAGATAGAAAGAAATTTTCCAGAGTTTTTGTTTCTCATTGGCCCTGGGTAGGGGGCGGGGGGGGGTTCTTCTCTGTTATTTTTGCCTCGTCCAGAAGAATATGTGTTGGGGGGGGTGGTTGGGGGGCAGGGCCTCGGGGGGAGGGAGGGAGGGAAAAAGAATCCAGCCACAATGCTTGAGCCATCATGAGTTTGGACCAGGCTCAACAGATCAGCTGGTCTTCTCCCCTCAGTATTTTTTTTATGATCCTGTGGTTCGGTACAAACCAATTTGAACCAGCCCAGGTTAGCTGTTCTTTCTGAAAAGAACAGAATATTTGATTTCTCTTTATCTGTTTAAATTTTGTAAAATTTACCCTGATTTTTATCCTGCTGTGGGTCTCATACATTTAGTATGTGTGGCTGCTGCAGGATCATACAATAACCAGCCGCTCGACGTATTTGTTAAACTGAAGTAGCATTGTTACTCTGTTCAGGATCAAGGTGTTTTCTCGGCAATCCCCATTTGATGAGCAACTGGTCATATATTCACATTTTACCCCTCAACTCCTTCAGGGGTGTGCCAAAGAAGTGGTTGGGGGCAAAGACAGCCTCGTATTGGGCTCTAGGAAGAAGTTTTGATCAGATGAAGGTTGAACATGCCAGCGATTCTAATAGAGGAATGTCTGACGCTTTCTGCTTCCAAAAGTAGATACCATGGAGTCTTGTGAACAACAGCTAATTCTTCAACTGGTGCTCTCTTTAATGCCCATTTATCTCAGTCTGCGATACTGACAAATCTTGGTATCTAGATTTGGAATTCATCAACCAACATGACAAAAACAATTTCCAAATCTTCAGGCTCGTGACAGAACATCAGAGTGAGAAAGAATTACAAGCAGAATGGAGCATGACAGTTTGGGCATCAATGGCTACTGCTTCGGTGCTGCAGAACACACATCCTCTTAAGGAGCTCAACTAGTGGACGTGAGCAACTAGACTGATTTGATGCAGAATTAAATAGTAAAGCAGTTTATTTACCAGATTATTTTAGGATGGGAGGAAGAGAGATCCCCACATGGAGGTCAGCCTCCAAAGTCACAGACACAGCTACATCAGAACAGTGACTACCCTTCCAAAAGTATACCTTTGGTTATGAAGTGCTTTGGGAAGGTCATTCTCTCACCATATGATATGACAGTTTTCCCACCTTCAAAGAATGTGGGGAATGAAAACCAAGAGCCATCTCACGTCTGGCGTTAGGGGAGAGCATAAAGCCTAATAACTTGTTTGCTTAGCCCGTTTCTCAGAAGAACAAGTACAAGTGAAAGCCAATGGGTGATCATCGTCAAATGTCAGGCACTCTACATCGGGGTGTGGCATGTTACTGAGGTTCCCTTTCTGAAGCTGGGAAGAAAAAAAAAGAGGAACAAGATTTTGTCAACCTGATTTACAAAAATTCCACCTCCATTCGTTAACACAGAGCTCCATTGCCAGTGGACCCTCGGGTGGCACCAGAACAGACCTACATCAACTGGAGGTTGGCAGACACTCACAGTGGGGGGATGTAGAATCAGACAAAAGGAAAAAATCTGAACAAAGAAAATGAAAGATGCAAAATCTGAAAAAAAGGTTTTAACTATATTTAAATGTCCATTATGCAATGATTCACATTTTCAGTAAGAGAAGCAGATTCATTAAATCCATCCATCCAGCTAAGAATAAAAATGCATGAATAATTCCAGTGACTTTACAAACTTAGTAACATTGCTGTATGCTAGCAGCCTTCTGGAGACACCGAGAGTGATAGCTGTTAGCTCTCGCCAGATGTTCAGTGTGTGTGACACTTTGCTAGTGTAACCTCCCTTTCACTGGTTCTGTTAGCTTTTAATTTTCAAGGAGTTCCATTTAAGCAAGCCAGTGACTTCTAAAGGGAACAGATTAGACCCAATCTAAAGGTTAAATGTTATATCATCTATGTGTCCCCAATAAAATCTGTGGAACAGAGAGTACTCATTATTCACTGTTAGGTACAATGTGAGTGAAACTGAATTGAAGCAGTGGGAGGTTGAGAATCTTAAATCACCCTAATCTTTAAAGCCAAGTTGATGAAATTCTCTTGAAAGTAGGTAGGAGCCAATGTAATTACAGATATTATGGGCTCCACATTAGCATCTCGCCTGATATGCCATCTCATTCGTAATCTTTGCACTCCATATGAACATATAATATTGATAGGCAGGGAAAGTCTAGCTGGTCCATCAAGCGTATGCCACATCACCAGTGTTATAAATCTCTTCCCACCCACCACCAGCCATCATAAGAGAAACAAAAACCAGGGCCATTAATGGAAAAAAAACCCTGGAAAATTCTTCTCCAACCATCTTAGGTCATTGAGAAAATCCAGGAGAAATTCAGCACTAAATGTTATCTATAAAGGCATTTACATTCTACATACATTTTGGGAAGATTGAAGCCATTGTTTTTGGTCCCTGCTTCAAACTCCTTTCCCTAGCTACTGACTCCACCCTCTCCCTGGCAACTGTGTGAGAGTAAAGCAGTCTGCTCACAATCTTGGTGTCACTTTTGACCCTGAGATGAACTTCCAACCACATATTCATGCCATCACTAAGATCGCCTAGTTACATCTCCATAACATCACCCAACTTTGTCTCTGTCTCAGCTCATTTGCTGATAAAAGCCTCACTTGTGTCTTTGTCATCTCTCGACTTGAATGTTCCAATGCATCCCTGCCTGGTGTCCCATATTATACCCTCATCAAAAATGCTGCTGCCTGTGTCTTAACTCACAGCAAGTTCTCTTACCTCTCCTGTGCTGGCTGATCTACATTGGTTCCCAGCCAACCAATGTTTTGATTTTTAAATTCTCATCCTTGTTGTCAAAGCCCTCCTTGGCCTCACACCACCTATCTCTAATCTCCTCCAGCCCCACAACCCTCAGAGATATCTGTACTCTTATTCTGGACTCTTGGCAGTCCAATTTTTATTGCTCCTCTGTTGATGGCTGTTCCTTCAGCTGCCTTGCCCTACACCTCTGTACCTCTCTGCATCACTTTCCTCCTTAGGACACTCCCTAAAACCCATCTCCTTGACCAAGCTTTTGGTCAACTGACCTAATATCTCCTTACGTGGCTTGGTGTCATGCTTTGTTTTAATAATGTTCCCATGAAGCGCCTTGGGATGTTTCATTATGTTTTAAGCAATATACAAACATAAGCTGTAATGGTTTTATATGATGCAATCTCTTCCCCAGTCAAGATATGATTCAACTCCCTCTTGAAATCAGGACCCATTACACCAGCATTGATCACAATATCTGAAAGAGATGCTGAAAGGACCCCAGATCTTATCCACATGAAGGGAAGGAATAATTGCCTGGGGAGAGGAAGAGAAGGAGAACTCCCAAGACTGACAATCATTAGGCACAGATCGCATGCTGGGGTCCCTAGGTTAGAGAGAGAGACCATGGGCCTGATGAGATCGAAAGAAAATTACAAACACTGTACAGCAATGGATGACTGGCACCAAACATTCACTGTGAACTGCTGTGCCACAGGCCCTTCAATATACTGAGGTGCTGATTAAAGAGACCCCCATTGTCACCTTGTCTAAAGGTCTACAGCAACCTCAGTCCCTGGAACCACAAGCTGTAAAAACCCCTGATCTCCTGGTCCCTGAGACATGCTGTTTGATATCTGCTGCTGATTACAATTTAATGATTTGCTTTGTGTCATTATTTTACTTGAATTATATTGATTGAAAAGCTGTATTTACTTTCCACTGGGCTGATAATACAGATAATGTCACTGTGTCTATTTATGAGCTGAAAATGCTTTGAGTTTTTCCATAGAATCAACTCCCCTTTAAAATTTTAAAGAGGCAACTCCTGGCATCTGAGTAGATAGCAACTAAAGAATTTTTTGCCTGGTACAGAGCCAAATCAATCAGATCAGGTAAAGGCTAATTGACCTGGCACTGGACTTAGCCAATTAAAGCAGGTAAAGGCCGGCCTGGTACAGGCCTTAACCAATCAGAACTGGTAAAGGCTAGGCCTGGTACAGGGCCTAATCAATCAGGTCAGGTAAAGGCTAATTGGCCTGGTATGGGACTTAGCCAATAAAGGCAGGTAAAGGCATGGCCTTAACCAAGGCCTTAACCAATCAGATCAGGTAAAGGCTAATTAACCTAGTACTGGGTTTAGCTAATCAAAGCAGGTAAAGGCTTGGATAAAACCAAAATACTGCAGATGCTGGAAATCTGAAACAAAGACAAAAATTCCAGAAAAACTCAGCAGGTCTGACAGCATCTGTGGAGAGAAGGAGTTACCTTTTCGAGTCCAGATGATTCTTCAGAACTGACTTGGGAGATCCCAAATTCTGAGCACTTCTCCTGAACCATATAAACCGCAGATGAAAGCTTCACAGAAGCTTTTGTCAAAAGATTAAATAATTTGATTAGAGCTCATGATGAGGCAAATGGTACAAGGAAGGAACAGCCTTTTCTGGTATGCTTGAGAATAGCCCATTGGAAGATGATAATTAGTTGTTGCCTTTTTCACAAAGACTCCTCCCAAGAAAGAATGATAGGCAAATGATAACATTTAATCCTTATTTATAGAAATATGTCGAATGTTGCGAGGAACATACCTTTCTCCCTAGGAGGAGAGAATGTACTCTTCTAAGAATTTTGGCAATTATTGATGGTCCTTAATTGCTTTCCAGCTGGCAATATCAGTTGTACCTGGTGCTGACAATGTACGCCAAATTGAAAAATAATTCAACTGCAGCACAGACAACCCTAAGCTAAAAGTTGAAGATGAATGCACCCATTACCATGGCACCTCAGAACAGTCTTTGACTGTGTTCACTTTATTTCCCAGCCCAATGCATCACAGAGAGTGGTGACAATGAAAGAGACTTAAATTTGGCAACATTGATTAAGAAATCATCGCTGAAGGGGTCAATCCCTGTTCCTACGAACAAAATAATTATGTATAGGCTAGACCAGTTGGGAATATTTTGCAAGCAAAATCTGGATGGCTGGATTCAAGATAAAACAAATTTTCAAGTATCTTGCTAGGTTTTTCTTAAAAGTCTTTCCATAATTATTATATGTTCCATTTTTTTCAATAACATACTCAACAGTTTCTTTCTCTACTGGTGTAACTGATTATCTCTGCCCAATGCATGTGTAGCCTCGGGGTGGGAGGAAACTAAGAATTATTATCAAATTGGAGATTGGTAACAAGCCCCGAGCTCATGTATAGAGCTGCTTCACGCTTATTAAGATTCAATAGGACACTCATAATGTCTGCTCTTCTGTTATCTTTGTTTTGAGAATGGTCTGAGAGAATTACATCCTATCCATTACATAGCTGAACAAATTGCTGGCTTAAATATAGAACCAGACAAAGCAGGTTAAAACCTGTTGCATATAGAATGCAGAGAGGAAAAGGACACAACTTGCAGTCTCTGTCATTGCTGTTGCTTTAATTGATAGACACAGACAGAACCATTGCAAGGTACCAATCAAAGGATCATTCCATGAGCCTGTGGAAATGATGCCTACAAGGACTACATTTTATTTATAAAATTTGTAAATGTACATTATATGACTGTTCAAAGTGACATAAAGTGTATGCTGTTCAATTTGTTTCAGTACAGTGTGTGGCACACAGAGGTGCCTAATTACACTTATAATTACAAATTATATTTGCAATATATATTTACATTTCATGGCAAATTTCTCTGCTGCGTACAGCCCAAGAGGTTTCCCATGTGTTCCAACCCTCAGCTTACAATGACGAGGGCCTTAGACTGTGGCCTTTCCCCCATGGAATCCTGACAGTGGCAATCCCAAGCTTTTAGTATGTCTCTCAGCACGCAGTCCTGGATTTGGAATGTGTCAGGAATGATGGCAAAAAGAGTGCATTGTGGGAAGTAACGGGAAACTTCCTACGATGCATTTCCTGTAAGTACTTTGCTGGAAACACCAGATTGTGGCTGTGGTGTTCAATTGTTTTGTGTTTGATTATGTGAGTCTGCTTACTATTAATGCTCACCGTGCTTAATTGATTAAGCCTGAGTATGGACTCAGAGAAAAGTAAACAAACTGCAGAAAGAACTGGAAGCCAGAGCTGAAGCATGGAATAGACATTTTAAAGCACTGTGAATAAAACCTATTATAAGCGTAGAAAGTAGTGTCATCTCTGCATAGATCCAAGATATATTATAACAGTGGCACCACCCCTTTATTAATATAATGGCTTTACTTTTGCTGGAGTGCAGCATCCTGCGTTGGATTTGCCTCCTCATCCTTCAGTTCAAAAACCTGATTACTTTGCAAATTGCTGGAAATGAGAATTAATAAATGTTTGACGACAGCCATGGTGCATCTGAGACCTCCTGAACATCAGGTCCAGTGTTCTGCAAAAACTCAGCAGGTCTGGCAGCATCGACAGAGAGGAGCACAGTTAACATTTCGAGTCCGAATGACCGTTCAACAGAAGGGTCTGTTGAAGGGTCATTCGGACTCGAAACGTTAACTGTGCTCCTCTCCATACATGCTGCCAGACTTGCTGAGTTTTTCCAGGTATTTTTGTTTTTGTTTTGGATTTCCAGCATCCAGTTTTTTGCTTTTATCTAGGTCCAGTGTTCTATCTCCTAATGAGTGAATTTAATAGAGAACTAAACAGAGGAATGAAGGAGAGTGAAATAGTGAATTAGGGTCAAATTAGAGACAGAATGAAAAATAGAGAGAAAGAAGGATTGGACTAAAAAGAGAAAACAGTGACGTGAAAGACAAGTAAGACAAATGAATGTTAAAAAAATCCAAATGTAATAGCTCAAGAGACAATTAACTTCCTGCAGGAATGAGAGTCCACAGTTTCAGTTGTTCTCTCTCTGGGCTGGAGGGGCTGAATGATATTGGAGAAACGTAAAGTTTGCCATTAAAAATGTCCTGGCATCATTATAGTCAATCTTAACTTTCTGCACCCATTTTAATGACACACGATTGTGGCTTGCATTAAGCCCACTGTTACTTTTGCAGCAAATTCTGGATTGATAAACTTGGAGTCAACCAATACGTTACCCAGACCATTGCCCACGGTGAGCTGAACATAAATCCTAATATATAAATTGACAAAGGAGTTGGGAGGGATACCTCAAAAAAGTACCCTACTCAGTCACCCAGTGGCTGGGGCCTGGAACTACATTGTGACGGTTCACAAAGGGTCGAATTTTCTGTTTGGCACAGGGGTGGAGTGGGCCTGGGTGGGTGCAGACCCGATCGTTGCCCGCGATCAGGTCTGCGCCACCATTTTATGCGGGCGGGCCAATTAAGGTCTACCCAGCATATTGCACAACTCCCGAGGTGACAGGAGTGCACTGTCCCCCAGGTCCAATGGCGACCCGGCAGCCTGTTTATATGAAGCGCTGGCAGCCTTTGCAAGGCTGCTCACGATGTCAAATGGAAGGGCTCACCAGAGGGCTCCTGCGCTCCACATGCTTGCGCCTCCTTGCTATGGAAGGATATACCATGTGGTGCCTAATGTGATGTAGGCAGCATGTGTCCACAGGTTGGGGGAGGGTGGGGGTGTTGGGGTGTGTGGAGCAAGCCTAGCATCTTTGTGTGAGTCTTCAGCATCAGCGGGGTAAAGAGGTTCTGGAGCCCTGATACGTCCCACTCTGGTTGGGGTGGACCATGCGCAAAGAGAATCCATGTGCAATTTTCACTAATCAATGCTCGTCTGTCATTTTCAGGAGAAGAATGCTCAGAACGCGGCAGAGTGTGTGAGGACATGCGGCAGCCAGGTATAGATCGCCATTCTCAGCCGGTTTGAGCAAGAGGCCTTGGAGCTGGAGCAATGCCATGCGCCGAGGCCTGCTGGTGTTGGTGAGGCTGGGGTATCATGGCTATGTATTTATGCCCAACAGTGAGGCCAGTATTGTTCTCCCAACAGCCATAGCCCTGCTGAATGTTAATTGATTTAATTTTGCAACATGACTTGACCATTGGTTAAGGAAGGATGAGCGCATAATGATACAGGGAACAGGCATGCACATTGTCATTGCCTCTACGTTAACTGATCCAATGCCCTTGTTCTTCCGTTCAGCATTATCAGAGCAGGGCCAGGAGGAGAGGCAGCTGAGGCCCCCTCTCACACCTAAGGGGCATGAAACCTCACCAGCGTCTCACCATTTCTGTGAGGCAGGCACCAGTGCAGATATTAGCACCTTGGTGAGAATTCAAACATCGGCTAGTGTCCCGGGGCACAGTGCTGAGGGCACTTCACAGTCACTGGAGGAATTGGCAGAGACAAAGGGCCCATGGCGCCAGTAATCATAGGACTGCAGGGGACCAGGCACACACTCAGTCGGTGCCTGATGATGTGCCTCTGGAATCATCCACGACGTAGCAGATGCAGGAAATGCGGCCGGGTGTGCGGGAGCATTTGGGGGAGATGCATGAGGCTATGCTTGACTTGGTCTCCGTGGTGGAGGAATCTACGCGGATGATCGCCGAAGCAATGAGCCACATGTCCGAGTGCCATGCGCCCTCCATGGAGAGAATGGTGACTCTCGTGGAAAGGCTACTCCAGGAGATCCATCAGGGCATCCTGTGGATGCACTCTCACCAGCAAGCCCTCACATCGACATGAGCTGGTAAGTGCCAGTGTGGGAAATGGTGTGGGAATCAGGTTTCCCAGCTCAGCGCCCATCCATCCACAGTGAGCAGGGAGGTCCGAAGTGACTTTTCATTGGCACAGCAGCTGCCTGTCATCTCTGTGGGCACCTCTCAGGGCGCACTGGATGAGGGCAGCAGCTCCTCCGCCCCTCTCCCAGTGACTGTAGCATCCGGGGAGGCTGTGACGACTGGGGAGATGCCAGCTGTGGAACTGGCAGCTCGCTCCAAGGCGGGACCAGCACTGGCTACACGGGCCAGAGGACAACTGCCAAGTCATCGAGGCCAACAAGACAGCAGGGTCAGTGGCTGTCTCAGATGCCACTCCGAGCGATGGGGCAGCACCTAGACGTAGCACCTGGAAACAAAAACATAAGGCACCTTAGGCACACCATGGATTTTTCACTGGTGCTTTTGTGTTAGCCTGAGATGAGATCCTTGTGATTTGCTTTGATTTGTAAAACTATTCACTTTTTTTGGAATAAGTTGGTTTGTTGACATATTAAATTCAGAGTTGTCACCATGGCTGAGGGTGCCTCTTTTCTTCTGCATGCGTTTGGTTTCCAAAACTGTAATGAGTGCTTTGTTGAACATTCAGTTTTATTAACAAGGCCTTTAGCGACTGTTCCTAACCTGGCAGGTTTTGCACTTAAGTGTCAAGTATCGAGCCTACAGCCCAGGCTTATCCTGGTGGTCCATCTGTGGTGTACTAGCTGAAGGTTCATAGAATTAAAGCCTCCCGGTTGTCCCTGCCTCCATGGAATAGTTCCGGGTCAGCATTAACCCCCTCAGAATTTCCCTGTATGTGCTCATCTTCGGACTCACTGCTGGACTCATCGTGTGTAGCCGCAGCCACTGTGTCGATGTCTTCATTGTCCACTGAGTCCCCCCTTTCCAGCGTAAGATTGTGGAGAGCACAGCATGCAGCCACTATCAGCAAGACATGATCTGGGGAGCACTGGAATGCAGCCCCTGAGCGGCCCAGGCATTGGAAGCGCATCTTGAGAAGACCAATGGTTCTCTCCACCACAGCCCTTGTGGAGCCATGGCTCCTATTGTACTGCTGCTCAGTCTCTGTTCTTGGAAGGCAGAGAGGTGTCATGAGCCACCTTCTGAGGGGATAGCCATTGTCACCCAGCAGCCATCCATCCAGTCGGGCTGGAGCACTGAAGAGCCCCGGCACCTTGGAGTGTCTGAGGATGTAGGCGTTGTGGGAGCTGCCTGGGAATCTTGCACAGACTTGTAGAATCAGCATCCTGTGATCACACACTATCTGCATGTTCCTGGAGTGGAAGCCCTTCCTGTTGGCAAAGGCATCAGGCTCACCTGCTGGCATCTTGATGGCCTCATGTGTGCAGTCTATTGCACCCTGGACATGGGGGAAGCCAGCAATGGCTGCGAAGCCTTTGGCTCGCTGTATCTGGCTTGCCTGATCCCAACGGTAGTGAATGATGGTCAATGCACGCCTGAACAGAGCATCTGTGACCTGCTTGACACAACTGTGGACAGCTGATTGGGAGACACCGCAAAGATCACCCACTGATCCCTGGAAGGAGCCAGAGGCATAGTGGTTGAGGGCAACCGTGACCTTCAGAGCCGCTGGCATGAGGTGTCCACCCCCACAGTTAGCAGAGATCTCACGCCCTACCATCTGACAGATATAGTTGACTGTCTCCCTTGAGAGGCAGAGCCTCCCTCGGCTCTGTGCCTCAGTCATATTGAGGTAGCTGCTTCACCGCCTGTAAACCCTGGCAGCAGGATAGTGGCGTCTTCTGCAGCCCCTTCCGCCTCGGTCTACCTCTTGGCCCTGTGCTCCTTGTGCCTGTACCTGTTCTCCCAAAGGTGGCTCCCCTGGAGGCTGAATGTGCACTCCTGCCCTCCTCCCCCTTCTAGCCCTCCCTTCCTCCTCAGAGGAGCTGCCTCCAGTGGGCAGTTCAGCTCCCATACCCAGGCTAAGGGAAGGCTTCCTGAAACCAGCAGGCCCAGAAAAAATTCCTCATTGCAGAGTGCTGACCTGAAGGTTAAGAGTCCAGACAAAGCAGCTGGTATGTGTTTTTAAGTATTGCAGATCACACAGGCAAGTTTCAAAAACTTTCATAAATAAATATTTGTCTGTGCACACTTGCGATCCCAGTGAGCCCTCTCACCCTGGCCGTGGATGAGGTTTATACAAATATGTTCTACCTGCCTGCCTGTTGTGCCCGTGCGCTGACCTGAAGGTTGCAAAGGTGCCGAAAAATCGGCATCGATTGGGGAGTCAAGGGCCTTAAGTAGCCCATTAATTAATGGTGGGCGTGCGTCGGACATCATCACGCGCCTGCCCAGCGAAATATCACGATGGCGCACGGTGACATCGGGACGCTCGCCTGACATCACCGCGCATCATTTTATGTGTGGACAACACACGACAAAGGGAAAATTCTGCTTTAATAAAATTGAATGTAAAATTTTTACATAACAATTTACAATGGGACATGCAGATAGGATAATGTGGCGAAAACATCACGACAACAGGAAGAAAGTTTTGCAAAGTTATCTACAAAGTTATCAATAATGTATATTCTGTACCATATTGTAAAATCATCTTGGCTCCACTCAATCCTGTCACCTTTCTTTGTTTCTCCCTTTTTATCTTTTCACTGATCACGCAGTTAGCCATGTAATTATACGGATCTGGAAGTTGTGCAGAGAAGGACCATGAGCCTAATTTCTTGTGTTGGAGGGTGGGGACGGGAGTCTGATTTATAGGGATAGCCTGGGAAAACTGGACTTGGCTTAGAAAGGTGGCAGCTAAGAGCTGATCTAATTGTCAAGGGTATAGAAAAAAATTAACTTGGAATATGATCCCAAAGTTAATTGTGAGAATAGAAAGTGCGTTAAACTAGTAAATGGTAAATTTAGGGCTGATTGGGATTTTTCTTTCATAGATAGAGTGATCAGTGCGTGAAATATTTTTTAGAAAACAAAACCCTGAAATCATTTAAGAAATAATTAGTTGCTAGAATGGGTGGAGCTTATGATCTTCAGATGGTTGAATTAAGATGGGCTGAATGCTTATCTTCAAGTACAATTATTTGTATAATACTAACATACAAATGCTTAATGCATTTATCTGAAATTACTCACCCCACTATTTCAGGATGGTGATGTGATGTGCTGTGCGTATCTTAAACTGCTGTCCAGCATTATCCACCACGAGACAGGATGCGATGTGTAATCTCATGAAATCTATAGATAGAGCAAAGCAGCAATCCTACAGGTCAGATATGTCTACATAGTCTCCCAGTTACCATTATCTGTACATAGTCTTATCCTCAAATAAAGAACCCATTATTGTTTTATCAATCCTTGTGTGTTTGGTGCATTTACAATAAACAGATGGATGAAACATTCAGCACCCTATTTAAATGGGTCAATGCCACTGTTAAAACAGTGGAGAGAGAAATTGAAGCCTTGAAGGTATGGTTTCCCATAGTGCTGTCTTTTAATTTGCTAGAGAAAGGAGGGGTATTAATATAAACAGTTCTGATTTCTCCTCTCACCACCCATCTGTAAACATAAAGGTGTTTTTGAGTTTTGATTCCCCCCTTCCATATATGGTGATGTGTTTTCCTCAACCCCTCAGCTTTGGAGTGATCCAATCCCCTATTAATAACCCCACAGCAAACTTGAGATGGGGTAAAATCAGAGGGTTAGTTTATTTTTTACATATGCTCAAAGACATGGGAAGGAGTTTCACAATGTAACCTCCACAACTGGTACATTCACACAATAAAAGAGTGATAAGGGAAAGAAAGAGGCATAGGGCAAAAACCACAGACAAAAATAAGAATTATTGTTTCACGTGAGTCCAGAGCCCAGGATCAAAAGTCCAATGGCGTATTCTTTCAGAAAGGTTAGCAGGCTGAAACTGATGCAGGGTGATGCACTTTTCCAGTAGCACTGACTTCCATGATGGGAGAAGCACAGAGAGATGAATCAGTCTTGCAGTAGGCACTGGTACAGAGGTTCAGATGTTCCAATAGAAAACAGTGTAGAAGAGGGCTAAGCAGTTTAATCCTGGATAAAGCTCTGTTTCTGCTGCTGTTTGTTGATGGAAGATGATAGACTGCCTGGATTCAGCTCCAGGTAATATTACAGGTTCAAGCTGTGGGGGTCATGACCACTGGGTCATGAGACATAACTCCCAATTCTTCTCCTTGGTTTGGACAAAAGATGTGTATTCCTGAAATAAATTCTCAGGATGGTTAACATTGTATCCATTAATAAAGTTCAGCAGTTCCCTTTGCTCTCGCAGACACATCGTCTCTGTTGGCCAGAGCTCTGCCTGAAAAATGTAAAAGGCCTTTGCACATTTCTTTGGAATTTGATTTCCGCAGTCAGAGGAGGATATTAGTACTTCTTTAGAATAAAGAGACCCTTGCTGTGCTCACCAGGCTACAAATGTTTTATGTGAGCCATAGCTAGCCAGGCTTCAGTCATTGTGAATCCTTTGCCCATTTAAAAAATAATAATTTTATCAGGCAGCAGGATGATAGAGAAATATATAGGTATAGCGGTAATGTCACTAGACTAGTAACCCAGAGACCCAGGCTAATCCTCTGGGGACATGGGTTCGAATCCTACCATGGCAGTTGGTGGAACTTAAATTCAATTAATAAATCTGGAATTGAAAAGCTAGTTCCAGTAATGGTGACCATGAAACTATGATCTGGTTCACTAATGTCCATTAGGGAAGGAAATCCTTACCTGGCCTGGCCTATGTGTAACTCCAGACCCACAGCAATGTGGTTGACTCTTAACTAGCTTCAGAAATGAATGAACAAACCTCACAGTTAAAGGGCGATTAGGGATGGGCAACAAATGTTGGTCTTCCCAGAGAGGCTCACATCCCATGAAAAAATTAAGAAAAAAACATGCTTTCACAAACTAGAATGTGATCCAACCTCCAATTTTCTCTGATTTACATCCTCCTCTTTCTTATCATCAATGAATTAAGGTGAGCTCCGTCTTCACGGTGACCAGGGGCTGAATTTCACGTTTGGTGTGTGAGCCAACTCAACAGGAGTGGAAGCAGATGTGGAATTCGCTTCTCGCCGCAGTTGCATTACAAGCATGATTTCACGCTGGGTCAACCTTAATTGGCCAACCAGCGTGAAATGCATCTTCTGAATGGTCGGGAAAGGCCGGGAGGGGGGGTGGGCACGGTTCTGTTAGGTGCTTTAAAACTGGCAAAGGCAGCTCCCTGAAGACTGCTCTGGAGTCTGTCCAGGATACTGGAACAACGGCAGCAGCAGCAGGGAAAGTCAGGTGTGAGGGCAAGTTCAGTGGGCACTCAGCTCCCCCGCTTCTCAGACTAGTGCTTCATGGTCCTCGTGGAGGAGGTCAGTATCAGGCGGTGACACTCTTGTACCCAAGGATGGCAGGAGGAGGCTACCGCACCTGACAAAAAAGCCTGGGGGGAGTTGACAGCTGCGGTCAGTGGCCAAGACATTGTGCGGTGCACATGGGTGCAGTGCTGCAAGAGGTTCAAAGATCTGCTGCACTCGGCAAGTGTGTGTTCCGAGTTGGCATGGATCAGCGTGGAGAAGCGTTAAGGGCTGGCCACCCCCTGTGGGGCTCAGGGGTGTTAGAGCCTGAGTGCCAGTTGTCACTGACACTGGAGCTGGCCAAGGGGGTGAGCCCTGGCTGCTTGGACTGAGTGCCTTGCAGGTTGAGGGCCATGAATCAGATGTGCCCTGCAAGGTGTTCCTCAGGTGGGGTTGGCCAGGCTGCAATGGCACTGCAGGTAGAGAGTGAACCAATCAATGCTCTTCTGTCCTTTCAGGAGAAGAGAAGCCATAATGCCATCAGAAGGTCAAGGACAGGCGGAGGATGAGGTAGGAAATGGATGCCTTGGAGCTGGAGAGCCGCCACCCACTTTGGTCAGCCGGTCACGGAGAAGCAGGGGTCTCTGACGAAGGTAGGAGTGCAATACACAGAGGTGAGAGTGCTGGATTGTGCAAACATTCTTATGTAGTCTCAGCATTGATGGGAGCCTCAAACCTGGAGACCCCATTGATCATTGAAAGATGACGGCACCATGATGCAGATCTCCATTGTTTCACTAGGGCAACTGGCATGCACAGTGACAGTGTGATGACTTAAGCTAATGGTATGTCGTTGTTCTCCGTCAGATTCACCAGCAAGCTCTCAAATGCAGGACCACGAAGAGCCACCCTTGACACCAGAGGACCACCAGGTTTCAGATGCACCTGCATCACATGCGCTCTCTGAACCAGGCACCAGGGCAGATAACAGCATTAGATCGTCAATTAGAATATCAGTGCAGAGCGGTGAGGGCACTTGACACTCGCTTGAGGAGCGAGTGGAGGTGGAGAGGGCCCAGGGTGCTGGCAGTCAGAGGACTGCTGGAGACCAGGACAATGCTGAACTGAAGGCTAATGATGAGCCTCTGGAATCGTCCATTAGGCGGCAGATGCAAAATGTCCAGTGGGATGTGGCGGAGATCCATGAGGGCGATGGGGCAACAAGACGCAGCACTGGCAAATGTAGGTTTAAGGCACCATGAGCACAAGAAGGTCTGTTCACGAGTGATCTTCTGTTCTGCTGTTTTGTTGGTCTGCTTACTGGTGTGACCATTAACACAGTATATAATTACGTTCATTTGATGTGTGTGTCAACATGATATAAATTTTGCTTTTTGACTTAATGGCCTGAGAATGCTTCACTTGCTTTGTATGTGCAGGGTACGCCAGTATCTAATGCTGGACGTGAGTGGCTCTAAACTTTATTGCACAGGTACTGAGTAGACTTTGGGTTCAAATGAAAGGATCATTTCAGACATCTGGGATGGAGGCGACAGCCCTGGCATGAGATGGAAGCAGATCTTTTGCAGCCTAGATGAAATGGCATTGGATCAAGGCATCCCTGGTGTCCCTGCATCCCTGAAGGATACAGAGATTGCCTCCACACCCTCAGTTTTCTCTTCACTGTGCTCCTCTTCTGACTTCCCAGTTGATTCATCCTCTGTGGCCTGTGGAGCTGCCTCAAGATCCTCTTCCTCCAGTGGGTCCCTCCCTTTTCAGTGCCAGATTGTGGAGAGTGCAGCATGCAACCACTATCATTGACACCCGCTCTGGAAGGTATTGCAGTGTTCCCCCTGAACGGTCGAGGCATCGGAGGCGCATGCTCAGAAGACCTATGGTCTCTTGTGGAGTCATGCCTCCTATTGTACCGCTGCTCCGCCTCTGTACTTAAGTGGCGGAGAGGCGTCAGAAGCCACCTTTTCAATGGATAACCCTTGTCACCCAGCAGCCATCCACCCAGTCGGGCTGGAGTACTGGATAGCCTCGTCACCTGGGAGTGTCTGCAGATGTAGGCATCATCGGAGCTGCCAGGGTACCTTGCACAGACTTGTAGAATCTGCATCCTGTGATCACACACTATCTGCACATTCATGGAGTGGAAGCCCTTCCTGTTGACAAAGGCACCCAGCTGACCCGCTAGCGCCTTGATGGCCACATCTGTGTAGTCAATGGCACCCCGGACATGGAGGAACCCAGCAATCTGCAAAGCCTCTGGCTCGCTCAGCCTGGCTGGCCTCATCCATGCGGAAGTGAATATATGTCATTACCCACCTGAACAGAGCTTCTGTCACCAGCTTTATGCAACTGTGGACAGCTGATTGGGAAACTCCACAAAGCTGCCCCACTGAGTCCTGGAAAGAGCTGGAGGCACATAAGTTGAGTCCACTGTGACCTTCAGAGCCACTGTCATGGGGTTTCCATCCACACAGTCGGAGCTGATCTCAGGGCCGCTCATCTGACAAATGGAGGTCACAGTCTCCCTGAAGAGGCGGAGCCTCCTTCGGCATTGCACCTCGGACATACTGTGGTAGCTGCATCACTGCCTGTAAACCCTGGCAGCAGGATAGTGGCATCTTCTGTGGCTCCTTCCACCTTGAACTACCTGCTGGCTCTGCATGCCTTGTGCCTGCGCTTCTCCTCCCACAGGTCGCTCACCTGGAAGCACCATAAGGACACTGGGCCTCCTTTCCCTTCTGCCTCTCTCATCCTCCTCAGAGGAGGTGCCACCAGCAGAGACCACAAACCCCATTATCAGGGTAACAGGAGGCTGACTGATACCTGGAAGGGTCCACATGGTCAAAATTCTCCGGGGATCTTGGAGACACCAATGAGCCTTGAAATGAAGTCTGGAAATGTTAAGACTGAATCTCAGAACAGAGATGAAGCTGTCAAGTTTAAATAGGCAACCAGCAGCAAACTATCTCCTAAACTCCTCACTACTCACACTGGCAATGCTGCTGACCCTTTTATCCCATTCTTGGATGAGGTTTCGGTAAAAATGGGCTGCCCGCTTGTCTGATTTGTCCTTGTGATGAGTGCGAAACTGCACGGGCAATTGCCTTTTTAAGTGATGTTATAATTGTTGCCGGGCACGGCTCTCACAGATCCACATGTCCGCCGACCTGATGATTGCTCCCATGTGGGATGTTGTCAGGACGCTCGCCCGATGTCAGCTGCACTATTTCATGTCGGGGTCATGCGGCGCCCGCCCCATGAGGCATAAAATTCTGCCCCAGAGTTCTTTAAGTTCTGGGTCTGGACTGTGAGTGGAGCTGACATAGCGACCCCAATCCTGACCTTTGCTGGTATCTATACACATGTATCTCTTTCCAGAGGCTACATGTTGATCACATGGAACAGGAGCAAGTGGCTGATATTCCCCCACCTGCATAGCACAGGGTTCCTGAATCTAATGGAGCAGCCACTCAACTGCTGAGGCTATGACCAACTGGACTGGGAAATGGATCTAGAACATTCTGGGCCCGTGTGATGATGGGCAATGCCTTCAACAGAGGCGTCAGGGTGATCCCTGTTTTCTTCTTACACAGTGACCAGCGACCATGTTGGTTTGAGAGCTTTCTGAGAATTCCTTTGTTTCTAATTTACATTCAGCATGACAGAGAGTGGAAGATTAATTCCTGGATTGTAGCCATTATTTTTAAAGCTGTGCAAGTTGATCAATATTGGCATATTAATTGTAGCTTGAAGGACATGGAATCTTTTACACATCCCTGTCCTGTAGCTGAAAAAAGATTACCAGCTCTCAATGCTAAATGAGGAAGATGAGAGCTGACAAGTACAGGAAGAGTTGGAGAATGTTGGAACTGCAAAGCTGCAGAACGAGGGAAAGATCAAATGATGAATGATCTTCCTTGGTCTGCGTGCAGATAACAATCAGGCAGAAGGATAGCAAAGTACTGCAGAGATTAATCTTCAACCAGTGGCACTGGCCTCTATTTTAAGTACCCTCCTCTGGCAGGAACTAGGCCGGACAGCAGGTAGGGGACAGGGTGCAGTTAAAATGAGGGCAGTGGCTTACCCACTCCAAACCCACTGCCTTCCCAATGGGTCAGAATATTAACCTGCATATTTGAGTGGGCAAGTGGGTACTGTTATATTATTACATTATTGATCTCAAGGATTAAAAATGATCTGAAGATCCCAATCTATGGCAAATGGAGCAAAATCGTGGGCCAAATTTTAATACAAAGTGAAGTCTCCTTGCATTCTGCTGCATTTTTTTTTCCTTGCTGTACTGACTTTGCAGTGAAGTACAATGTCCTTCTCCAGCCCATCGAGAAAGTTACAAACTGCTGGAGCTTTCGTCTCATGCTTTGTGAAGCCTGTAAACCCTTGCATGAAATGATGCCTTTGAAGCTCATTCTCCGAGATCTATTCTACATGGTGAGAGAACTCTCTATGATGCACCCTGCTTCCACTCCCTGATTTGTTAATGAGACTCAGTGAATGTGCTTTTCAACTGCCCATTTGTTTTGTGGTGTGAAAATCAGTGGGCTCGCAACAGACAATTCAAGAAGGAGAGAGGGGAAACACCTCAGCCATCCCCTCCATACCCGAGGCCCACCTGACATCATTTTCCACTGGGCCAGTAAGTGGGTGAGCAGCCTGAAACAAGCAGGGGGTTGCTTAACTAGGGACCCCAGGGTCCTATGCAGGCTGTCAGATCTCAGTTCTGATTGGGGGGAGCATGGGTTGCGCAGGCTCCGCCTGCTTGTACCATGTGGTGAGCAGCGTGACCAGCAAGTCTTATAGGGGCTGCTCAGTAAACAGCCCAGGACATTTTAATTTTGTTGGGGCTAGAAGGAACATAAGTGTTTGCGGTACCTCAATGTGCAACATGATGTGTGTTGATAACTCCAATACCATTGCACCTTCTGACTGTCTGTAATGACCATATTGAAATTATTGTAAAATTCATTAAGTGTATTGAAGCACCTTGTGATCCATGTGTAAAAGTTGAGTCTGATTGTACTTTTTGTGACGCGATTTTGCAATGTTCTTCCAGATAATTTATGAATATAGTATTTTTCAAAAAAAAGTTTGTGGTACCTCAATAAACTTTGCAATTATATAGCACCTTCGAATGTAATAAAGCATCCCAAGGCAATTCACAGATTGTTATCAGCCAAAATTTGACACTGAGTGGCATTGTTTCTGTTCACTCACTCACAGCATGTGGTCACTTCTGGGAAGGCCAGCATTGTGCTCCCTTAATTGCCCATGAATATGTGGTACATGGCCCTTGAACTGCTGCAGGCTGTATGGTCTGTATGGTAAGGCAATCACACAGTACTGTTAGTTCCAGGATTTTGACCCAGTAGCAGTGGAGGGACGGTGATATATTTCTAAGACAGGATGGAGTGTGACTTGGAGTAGAATTTGAAGGTGGCAGCGTTCCCATGCAGCTGCTGAACTTGTCTTTCTAGGTGGTAAGGATCACAAGTTTGGAAGGTGCTGTAAAAGGAGCCTTGGCGAGTTGCTGCAGTGCATCATGTAGGATGGTGGTGGAGGGAATGAATGTTTAAGCCAGTGGATTGGATGCTGAGCATTTGGGCTGCTTTTCCTGGATGCTGTTGAGCTTCTTGAGTGGTTGTTGGAGCTGCACTCATCCAGACAAGTGGAGAATATACCATCACACTCCTGACTTATGCCTTGTAGATGGTGAACAGGCTTTAGGGAATCAAGTCCGATGTGTTGTATGGAGAGAGGATCCATCTTCGTCTCAGACAGCTATAAACATTACAGAAGTGTGCTTTTCAATTATTTGTTTGAAGATTCTTAAATAAGGTGATGGTTTTTTCCAACTAGGCTGACTTGCTTTGCAGGCTGATTGATAATTAATGTAAAACCAAAAAGCATTGGGCCGTTATATGAGAAGAATAATCACCACTGGCAAGTATTAGAATCAGAATTGCCCAGGCCTAATTGATGTGGGATTTTTCCCAGATGTAGTGCTCCCAGTTCAGAACTCTGAGACTACAGTAATTTGCTACTTGTGTTTGAAAGAAGCAAATTTCAGAGGGCGAAGAAACAGTTAACCCAATAAAAAGCTGATTAATTACCCCTCATAAACCTCAGACAGTGTGTGACCATTTGACTGTGCGCAATGGACTGTAGTGGATACAATTTCTTTTTGGTTCAATTGACGCTTTATCCAGCTGCCTTTCATATTACACTTTGCAGACAGTCCTTTTTATTTCAAGCTGTCAGAGTATAATCCAGAGAGAATCTCCACAATAATGTGCAACAGGAGCATCCAGTATTTTCTCCATGGTAACTGAGATCTGTGGTAAATCCTACGTGATTGCTTTTGTAGTCATGGAGAGCTCCTACAGTTCCCCAGTGTGAAAAAGGACTGATACCGGAAGGTAGTTTTTATTATTAATGGTGTCTTGGCATGGCAAAACATCCCTGAGCTTCTAGCAGATAATAACTTATGTTAATGTCAAACTGTACACTTTATTTTAATATTAATCCTTTAAGTACTGCTTTCCTTTTCATCCTTATTTCCACAGTGTAGCAACTCCGAAATGATACACATAAAGATTGTGCTCTCACTCACTGATGCTCCACGTGGATTGTTAAGGGGATCCACTTTTCGTTATCATTTGAAAGCTTTGTGTTAATGTCCTAGCAACATCAGAATGGTTGATCTAATGAGATGCGTGAAACACATAATGACAGCTCCCCTGGTGACTTCAGTGGGTAAATACACCATGACTCTGGGTAAGTTGACTTTTTTTAAAGCCAGCACAGCCATTGGATCATTACATTTGGCCTCAGTTTGACGTGCTGGGAAAGCCTCTCAGTGCTGATCACTACTAGTTATCTCTGCTAGAGTTTGTGTTACCTCTGCTAGAGTTTGTGTTACCTCTGCTAGAGTGTGTGTGTGTGTGTGTGTGTGTGTGTGCATTTTTTAAAAACTCATTCATGGGATGTCGTGGGCATCGCTGGCTAGGCCAACGTTTATTACTTATCGCCAGTTTTCCTAGTTCAGAGGGCAGTTAAGAGTCAACCACATTGCTCTGGGTCTGGAGTCACATGTAGGCCAGACCAGGTAAGGACACCAGATTTCCTTCCCTAAAGGGCATTAGTGAACCAGATGGGTTTTTACAACAATCAACAATGGTTACATGGTCATCATTAGACTTTTAATTCCAGATTTTTATTGAATTCAAATTCCATCATCTGCCATGGTGGGATTCAAACCCTGGTAACCCAGAGCATTACCCTGGTTCTCTGGATTACTAGCCCAAGTTCAATACCACTACACCACTGCTTCTCCTGGTAAGCCACTCCAGCCTTATGGCTGGTCTGGTAGGTAGAGCCCTGCCCATGAGCTCCCCTAAAAGTGATCAGTCATCAGTGCCAGGCTTCACAGACAAACAACTGCGCATGCATGTGTGCACCTGTGTGTGTGGGTGTGTGAGCATGTGTGTGTGTGAATTTTCTGTGCCCATTGGCAGCGGGCGTGTTTGGCAGCATGAGCGGACAATATAGCGAGAAGGCCAAATCTCAGTTTCATGATGTCGTGAAAACAGCTTGCAATCGTCTGCTCCACCTGTCAATGGTGGGCTGCATTTCTTGCTGTGAGACGTTGGGAACTTCATTGTAACACATCTGCATATCATTATAAGCCCAGCTCACCAGAACTATCCCCCCACGTTAGGTCATCTGGTCACATCGGTGTGATTGCACTCTAACATGTTTCACACCTGTACATAAGCAACGTGCACCTAGCAAGCTGCACTTTGCTCAGGACTTCGAGGTTTGTTTGCCTACCTTGCATCAGGCAGCACTCGCTGTCTGCAAAGCCTGGTGCTGATGACTGCATCACATCACTTTTAGTAGGGCTCACGGGCAGGTCTCTACCTACCAGACCAGCCATAAAGCGGAAGTGGCTTTTCAACGCCTGTAGGGCTAGGGCTTGTTTGGGGAATGGGGAGAAGTGGCCTCAGGCGAGGAAAGAGGCTGCAGGGCGAGGGCTGTACTGGGCAAGGGGGGTATCCCATGGTTTGTGTGAGGGCACAAGTTGATTTGTGCAAGTGGCCTCAAGATGGTGAGGGCTGAGGAGGCAGTTTCCAGAGGAGGTGAGGCCAGATGGACATGTGAGGGTATATGTGTGAGAATGGGTGGTGATGTCCCTTGAGCTGGCAGTGAGTGAGATGCCAGTGAATGTGTGATTGGCTTGAGTGTGTGAGTTTAGAGTGATGAGATGGTTGCCATAACCTGGTGGCACAGATGAGATCATTCATCCTCTATCTGCACTGGATGGCCAACCTCTTCTGTGCAGCATTGGCACTGGTCACCACTGCCACCGCCTGCCAAGCCAGAGTGGTGAGATTGCTGGACCTCCTGTGGCCAGAGTGGGGGTGGAGGACATCATGGCAGGCCTCCACACATCCAAAAGATGTTTCAGGGACGTGTCACTGAATTGGAGGGCCGGAGCCTTCTTGCCTTTCAGGGCCATGTCTTCTGTGCAGCTGTCCTGGGCCGGAAGCACTGAGAGGTGCATGCATGGCTGCACTTTAAAAATGGCATCTGGTGTGACGAAGTGGCGAGATGAATGCACGATGGGCAAATGAGAGCCCGCCTGCCATCGAAACTACGTGTTTCCTGCGAATGCATGATTAATGAGGCGGGATGGGTCGATACAGCGTGAAAAGCTGCCATTGCGGCCGGCTGGTAAAACATTCTTTTGCCAACCCGCTACCGCACTTAATGCAAACCTGGGACAATTCCGCCGTGTGTGTCTGTGTGTGTGTGTGTGTGTGTGTTTCCCTGTGTGTGTCTGTGTCTGTGTGTGTGTCTCTGCGTGTTTCTCTGCATGTGTCTGTGTGTGTGATTGTCTCTCCATGTGTGTGTATGCATGTGTACGTTACCCACGCCTTCATACCTGAAGTTCTTACTTCTACCCATTTAAATTGGATGCCTAGGCTGTGCCTTTGCACATCCTGAAAATTAAAATGAGCTCTGACATTAAACCTCTCGGGCCTCGACTCATCCAGGTGGTACCCCATGTCTTGAACTTCAAAAGGACATAGACATGTTGGTGGATTGGGCAGACAAATAGCAGATAAAGTTCAATGCAAAGAAATGTGAGGTGATTCACTTTGGCAGGAAGAATGTGGACAGACAGTATAAAATAAAGGGAGAGCCTCTAAAGGAGGTGCAGGAACAGAGGGACCTCGGTGTTTACATACATAGGTCATTGAATATGGCAGCGCATGTTGAGAGACTAGTTAATAAAGCATATAGTATCTTAGGCTTTATTAATAGGGCCATTGAGTACAGAGTAAGGAGATCGTGTTGAACGTATATAAGACACTAGTTAGGCCTCATTTGGAGTACTGCATCCAGTTCTGGGCATCATATTTGAAGAAAGATGTGAAGGCGTTGGAGGGAGTACAGAGGAGATTCACAAGAATGATTCCCAGGATGAAGAACTGTAACTATGAGGATAGATTGGAGAGGTTGGGACTGTTTGCCTTGGAGAAAAGAAGGCTGAGAGGAGACTTGATAGTGGTATTCAAGATCCTGAGAGGTATGGACAGGGTAGATAGTGAGAAACTGTTCCCACTCAAGAGAACATCAAAAACCAGAGGGCACGGATTCAAAATAATTGGCAAAAGGAGTAAATATGCTGTGAGGAAAAATTCTTTCACCCAGAGGGTGGCTGGATTCTGGAATGAACTTCCCGAGAAGATGTGGAGGCAGGTTCAACTGAGGTATTCTAAAGGGAATTAGATTGCTACCTGAAAAGAGAGAATATGCAAGGTTATGGGAATAAGGCAGGGGAGTGGGACTAGAAGGCATGCTCTTTCAGAGGGCCAGTGCAGACTTGATGGGCCAAATGTCAACAGACACGTCTTCAAAATGTAATCTCCTCTTGAACTATCAAAGATAACATTCTTGTCCACTGATGGTAAATTATCAAACTCCATAATCTAAGCCTTTCTAGAGTAAATCCAATCTTAGCCTGCACATTCCACCGAATATAATCTCTGTGTATTACTAGTACTTTCCATATTAGTGCTTGTAGCAAGTGAAGATGGATTGGAAATAGGGTTGCCAACCTTTCCAGATGGGAAGGGAGTCTATTTCCCGGTGACTATAGAAAGCAACCTGGGAGATTTTTTTCTTGGGATATAAAGCCGTTTTGATCAATCAGGAGTGCATTGCCCTGGATTATGAAATGGTTTATTCCGATTAACGGCATTGAGAAGAGTATAAATTGCCTGCCCTAATGTCAAGATGTAGCCACAGGGGACAGACCGGCACAGAGCACTCTGATCAGTCCTGTACCCTTGTCCATACTCCTCTGCGTCTGCCCCTGCAATCGCCACAGAGCAGAGCTGGGTGCTGAGCCGTGGAAGGTGCTGCAGAATTGGTGCTAATTCCAGGACATTTACCCTTCTGCTCAGTGCCCAAGGCTCCCAAGCAAATCAGCCTTTTGGGGTTTGGGCTCTGAGTTAGTGCAGGTGATCCCAGGATGGAGATGGGATAGCAGTTAATCTAGTGGGATTTGTCTTTTATTGTGGGTTGGGGGAAAGAGAGTCTGATTTTAATGGGATTCTGGGGGAGAAATCCATTCTACTGACGCGCAGATCTACATTGATTCCCCAGGGACTGTCAACGCCACCAGGCATCTTCAATGAGTGTCTTTGACTGTGGAATCAAAGTAACTTTGCAGCAGCAGTAGAATGAGTTTCTCCCTCTGTTTCTTTTTGGGTGGAATGGGATTTTACTTTGTGGGGAGGAAAACAATAACCTTCATGGGATTTTAATCCAGGCAGGAATTGGGAGCATTTACTTGTTTTTCAAGTTTCCACTTTAGGACAAGCTGTACCTCAGGGACATTCATCCTGCTTTACTGTTTGGTTACACAAGGCTGCAGTGATTGAGAAATGTTGAATTCCCAAGTCTGCCCTGTATAAAAGGGATATATTTCCCACTTCAAGACAAACAGGGACATTCACAATCAGAAACCTGCTTCAGGGATTTCGTTTCCTCTCTTGCGCTCCCTTAGATCTCGCTGATGTCTCACAGAATATGTCCGGCCAAGGTGGCAACCCTAATTATGCAAACAAAGAATTCTCATTGAAGGAATAATGTCAGATGGACAGAAGTATGCAGTGTTTTCCAATACTGTCCCTAATTTACATACGTGTCCTGGATTCAGAAATTCAGTGCAAATTGGTCATTTTGCAGAACGATACCTGTGGGACTCCAAAGGGTTAAGTTACAAAGCGAGACCATGCAAACTAAGATTGTATTCCCTGGAATTTAGAAGGTTAAGTGGGTAATTTGACCACAATTTCAAGATTTTGGGGAGAACGGATAGTTTCTCCTATCCTATCTATCCAATTTCTGTTGTTTCAGGGGTCTAGGACTAGGGCGCATAGCATAAAAATTCGAGCCAGAGCTTTTAAGAGTAAAATTAGGAAACATTTCTTCACACAAAGGATGGTAGAGGTTTGGAACTCTCTTTCCTAATTGGTAGTTGATATTAATTGAAATCGAAGATTGATAGAGTGTTTTTCTTTATTAACCAAAGGTATTCAGGATTATAGAGCAAAAGCAGGTATATGGAATTAGATCACAGGTGAGCTTTGATCTCACTAAATGGTGGAACAGGCTTGAGGGGCTG
The DNA here is from genome assembly GCF_017639515.1 of Carcharodon carcharias. Taxonomy (NCBI): domain Eukaryota; kingdom Metazoa; phylum Chordata; class Chondrichthyes; order Lamniformes; family Lamnidae; genus Carcharodon; species Carcharodon carcharias. The sequence continues at coordinate 94,166,346 of NC_054481.1, forward strand.
AATGGTCTCCTTTTTCCGCAGGTCAGTGAAATTGAAGTGGGCAGCTCAGAAATTTCAGAACAAGTTTGGCAAAATGTGAGAGTGGGAGAACGATGCTTGATGAAATTTAATGCACAACAGAAGGTGAAATAAGCCAGATGAGGATTTCAGGAATAGCATTAAATAGCTAAGAACCAAACTGAGAGAGACTCTGGTGTCTTAATAGAGTTGACTCCAATCACTGGCCAGTGATTAGGCTTATGACCAAGGGCACTGATGCCAATGGCTGCCATCCTATGGTCAAAGATGTTGAAATCGAAAAATCCTAGGAAAATCATATGTTGAACCCGGGCCTTTGCTGGTCTGTACAGCTCAATTTTACACTGAGCTGAGCATTCACTAATTGAACCATCACAGGAGCCATGCTTCTAGGTGCTGCCACATGGTATAAACATTCAGCTATGTTAGTCATCTCTTGTGGCTATTGAATGGGTTTTAGCTCAGTATGATATGATTCCAGTAGTGGCATAAACACATCAACTGATTCAATTATGGACATGTGGGGTGGGGGGTGGGGTATAAAATCAGTGTAACTGATGACCTATTACTACATCTGCATTACAAGTCACATGTGGACGAGACCTTATGACTGTGGCTGGGAGACTATCTCACCATGGATCTCGAGAACTGCTTATAGAATCATATTGCACAGGAGGAGGCCAATTTTATTTATTTTGTCTGGGGATATGGGCATCACTGGCAAGGTCAGCATTTGTTGCCCATCCCTATTTTCCCTTGAACTGAGTGGTGCGCTAGGTCAGAGAGTAGTTAAGAATTAATCACATTGCTGTGGGTCTGGAGAGGTAGGCCAGACCAAGTGAGGGTGGCAGATTCCCTTTGCTAAAGGGGACATCAGTGAACCAGATAGGTTTTTACAACAACCAGTGACAGTTTAATGGTCAACATTTCAACTCCAGATTTTATTAATTTTAATTTTAATTCCGCAAACTGCCATGGTGGGCTTTGGACCCATGGCCCCAGAGGATTAGCCTGGGCCTCTGGCTTACTCGTCCAATGACAGCACCATCTCCTACTGAACCATTTGGCCCACTGTGTCTGTGCTAACTCTTTGGCAGAACTATCCAGTTAGTCTTGCTCTCCTGTTTTTTTTTTCCCATAGCCCCGCAAGTCTTTCCCTTTCCAAGCACAGATTATCTGCCCTTTTGAAAGTTCCGATCGAATCACAATGGGAATGGAGGTAAAGGAAAGGAGAAGGTAAATGGGGAATTGCCAATGGAAGAAAAGAGATAGGAACTAGCCTTACAACTGGAAACCCTTACCTGCTTAAGTCTGCGGAACAGTGCCAAAGGAGTCTCTGACTGAGTAAGGATATCAGACTGAGCTGCAGCAATTACTGACACCTAATTTAAAGAGATCCTCACCGATGCCAATCGCTCTGCCTTGTAGCCATCAAATTTACAGCAGCTATAAATTTCTGATCGCCGGGGAGTGGATTTGCTGCCATCAGTCGGCACAATGTGTTCACCCATGTTCAGGAGTTGACTGATGCATTGTACCAGGCGTTAACAGGTCCATTCATTTTCCTGGGAATCTTCAGAGATGTTGGCTGAAATGAGAAAGTTTATGATGGCTTCTCCGTGTGCTGGATATGGAAGGCTGTGTCCCTGAAGATATCAGGCTATCATCAATTACAGCAATGGTGTTTAATAACTATAGGGATCTCTGTTGCCACTGTGTTCTGATGATAAGAGAGCATCCTTGTGGTGAATACTAAGCTCCTTCGATCAAATCATCACTCGGGGAGCTGGCATATGCTTGGCGAGTTAGCAATGGTAACCGTTTCCAAAGTTGATCTTTGGTAGGACTGCAGCCTACCACTGAAACCAGGATTACTGGCACCATCTTCTTCCACTCCGTGCCAGTCAAGCATTTGTACAGCCACATGCAAAAATCTATTCCTGCTTACTGATACCTGAGAGCTTATTTTTCAGTGCTTCTATGACCATCTTGGATTGACCCCTGGCTCGAGTGGTCCCCACCTCTGAGTCAGAAGGTTAAGGTTCAAGCCCCACCTCAGACAATGGAATCAAGTGTTACAATCTCTAAATACTGATCTGATATCAAATGGGGGAATGGAACTCAGGTCTGATGGGAGCGCTGTGTGTCCTCCCACTCTCCCGTCACTCTAGCTGGTCCTCGGGTACAGGCTCTGAGTCAGGCTATTGATTTCTTTGTTTGTTTGTGGAAAATGAGCGTCACTGCCATTTATTGTCCATCCCTCATTGTCCTTGAAAAGCAACTCTGTTATTGTGGGTCTGTAGCTGCTTATAGAACTGACTAAATGAACTGGATGGGGTTTTATGACAATCAGCATGTTCATGGTCACCAATACTGAGACTAGCTTTTTATTCCAGATTTATTTCATTAACTGAATTTAAATTCCCCAGTTGTCATGGTAGGTTTTGAACTTGTCTCTGGCTCATTAGTCCAGGCTTCTGGATTACTAGTCCAGTCATGTAACCACTATGGCATCATATCCAGCAATCTCTCCATGTAACAAGGGACTTAGCTATAGAAACAATCCAGGGGACAGTCTGCTGGATGTAAAAAGCACTGGATCAATTGGGTGGTCATTTGAAGAGGAGAAGAAGAGAGCACACTTTGAAGTTATTCACATCACTTTCCCAGTTAACAAGGGACTAGTGAGACTAGCTGGAACAGAGACAAAAGTCTACCCAAAACTTTAGAGGAGAGGATTGCAGCAGGAATAAATTGAGCACCCTTTTCTGCCGCCCACTTGGATTTCAGTGAAATTTTTGGGCTATCAAGGCACACAATTTTAATACCAGGAAACAGGAAATTTTCCAGTGTCACCATCAATCACAACCAGATCTGTTATTTTTTTTATCAATATGTTATAATAGAGGACCGTCCATGTTGCCAGTAAGTCTTCTTTTCTCATGTCAGATGGGATCACCACAATTCTGCCTGATCACTTTTTAGAGCAACCATTTCTTTTTTGGCAGGTGGTTTTAGCGTAGAATCCTTTCAGCTGTTAAATTTCCCCATTTATCCATGCTGGAGAGCAGCACCAATGAACACTGGCTTGCCTGTGCCACTGATAGGGTTCTTCTGTAGTCAGCAGATGCTGGAGTGGGACCTGAAGCCAGGCTTTGAGAGAGGAGAGCTACCCATCGAGCTACTCCAGCTCACTAATGAGCTAGTGAGACTATTACAAGATTATTCAATGTGCACTGAGAGGCAGTACTGAAGCTTCTTGTGGGTATGGGTTAGTAAAAATTTATTTTTGTTTATTTTGTGTACTAATTGTAGCTCTGATGTGAAAATGCATAAGGTACATTAGCATGTTCTTTTGTATGGAATAAATCAGTTTATTATATAAAACCTTAATGCAGACCTAAATCAGAGAAACAATTAGCACATCACCTAGGTCTACAAACCATGTGACATCATTTTGAGAACTGACATCCTTGTTTATTCTTAGCCTTTACTGTCATTGGCTTCTCCCCTCCATCTAGGTTAAAAGTATTGAGAGCTCAAACTGTCACTCTATTGTTCTGGCGATGTGTGGGAAGCCCTTCGTTTATAATTAGGCTGTGTCGTGACAATAAAAAAAAACGGCAGGCTTTTCAATGTGCTTCAAAATCCCCTGTGCCCATTATAGTTTTTTTTTTACGATGATAAGAGAAGAATTAACAAAACTATTATGGGTTCGTATGAAAATCCATTGCTCTGGAAGTATTTTAATTCAGCACAAGTAGGGCTTGTATTGAAGAGTTTTGCCAGTGAGGTTGGTGGGGATATTTCACCATTCTTAATATAGCATGTCTGATAGTGCCTATAAAACAACATGGCTGTTACTAAGGCTTTCCAGTGGTGGGACCTTCTTGTTGATATTTCTTTGTTCTACAAGAGGAAAGCCCTCAGGGATCGGTTTTCAACTTGCTGCTCAGCTGGTGCTGTCAATGGAGTGTCCATTTTGGAAATGGCCTCCTTTCCATTCCCATTGAAGTCAATGCCAATGATAACTGGGTGGTTTCTATAACAGGGAACAGATTTGCAACGCCTGTTTCACACAAAGTAGGCCAGTTGTAAATTTACTCCCTCCTCTGTCTTTAATAAAATGTTCACAGTAAAAGGGGTGAAGAGAAAAGAGTCATTGGGAATATGCTGGCAAAATGCCCCAGCTCTGGGATTGGCATCCATAACTGGGGGAGAATATAGCGATGTGGCATTGTCACTGGATGAGTGATCTAGGGGCCCAGGCTAATGTCCTGAGGACATGGGTTCAAAAACTCACCACAGCAGCTGGCAGAATTTAAATTCAATTAATAAACATGGAATATAAAGCTGGTCTCACTAATGGTGACTATAATAACTATTGTTGTAAAAACCCATCTTCAGGGAAGGAAATCTGCCATCTTTACCTGGTCTGGCATGCATGTGACTCCAGAGCCACAGCAATGTGGTTGACTCTTAATTGCCCTCTGAAATAGCAAAGCAAGCCACGCAGTTCAAGGGCAATTCAGGATGGACAATAAATGCTGGCCTTGCCAGCGATGCCCACATCCAAAATAATAATAATCACTCCTTATCTTACCAGGAGTGGTTTTGGGCTGAGAGCCATTACTTTCTCAAGAATTGGGACTCAGTCACTCTCTCCCATCGGAGCAATGCTTTGAGCAAGTATTGTACTGCAACACCATTGAGGCTCCACAACCCCACATTTACCTGAACGCTGCAATTGATCCTGATACACCTGGCTGGTAGCAGATCTAAATTTCAGCAAATCAATTACTACAACCAGCCCAGCAATGCTACACAACAGGAGGAAGTGAAGGGTGTCTTTATATTGCAGGTGCCAGTCTGGTGTCAGTACCTGCATTAAAGTGACATGAGCTGGTAGCACTGAGCCATACTGCCAGATTGCCCTGCCACACTTTGGTGGGGGGGTGGGGCGATGGTGGGGGGTGGTGAATCAAAGCTTTAAATACATGTATTTAGATAGATGCATGAAGCTACATTAGTTATGAGGCAATAGTAAAGATTCATCTTGATCATGGGAGATCACCAGTTGATAGCGATAGATCTAATTGGTGGGATCTGTGCAGTGAGGTGTAAGCCCACAGTGAGAATATCGAGATGACAGTGCAGCAAATGATTAATATTTAACAACAGTTGCTAAGGAAATAAATAGGAAACCCCAATAGTGAACTAATTTTTCTTAGAATTGACCTGCTGCTGCCTGTACCCTAACTCACACCAAGTTCCAATCACCCATCAGCCTGACCTAAATTGGCTCCCAGACAAGCAATGCCTTGAATTTAAGATCCTAACCCATGTATTCAAATCCCTCCATGACTTTGCCATCCCTACCTTTGTAACCTTCTCCAGCACTAGAATCCCCCAAGAGTTTTGTGTTCCTCCAATTTGGCTTCTTGCACATCTCCAATTTCCTTTGCCCACCGCTGGTAGATGTGTCTTCAGCTGTCAAGGCTCTAAGGTCTCAAGTTCCTTCCCTAAAGCTCGCTGCTTCCCAACTGCTCTCCCCCCATGGAAGACATTCCTCAGAGCCAAACTCTTTGGCCAAGCTTTTGCTCACCTATCCTAATATTTCCTTGTGTGGCTCAGCGTCAACGTTTGTCAGGTAAATATACTAGACAACATCTTTACTGTTTTAAAAGTGCTATATAGATGCAAGATGTTGTTGTTGGAAAGTAGGGGTGCCTGACCAGGAATGACCTATCCCTTTGCTACAACTTTGGAAGGCTCAAAACCTGGGTCCTTGTGAACAGTAGAGCAGCGATGTGAATAGTTGAAGTAGAGGTAATATTATGAATTAGAACCTCCAGGAATCTCATAATTTCTTATCGTTAGACCACCAGATAGACATGGAGGGGATTATTTTGTCCAGTGGGTGAAAACAGGCACTAAATGGGTGTGACGCTATTTAGACACATCTGTTTGAAAATCTAGATTCAACACACGGTTTTGGTCCTATTTGCTGATTGCCATAATCTGAACTTGCCTGGAGGGGCTAAAATAGACACTGCCAGGTTTAGCTCTCAAGTGATGATTAGGCACAATTATTGTGGGAGCAGCATACATGGGCTCCACATCTGCTCACTTCCACTGAAGGTGTGGAGTGCTCTAGCTAATCGGTATTGGCAGGTTTCAGGATGGCACAGGAACCAAGAGAGAGGGCGCACAACTTCTCACTGTTGAAGAAGGTCAACAGGAGGAGCGATATCCTATATCTGCACCCACACTTCTCTCCCTCCTGTTCTTCGGATGAGAAATCTCAGGTGGATGCAAATGATTCTATCGCAGTAATTTGAAGAAGAATAAAGGAGTTCTCCCTGGGATCCTGGCCAATATTTATCCCTCAATCAACATTAGTAGAACAGATTATCTGGGGATCATTATCACATTGCTGTTTGTGGGAGTTTGCTGAGCATAAATTGACTACTGAATTTCCTGCACTTTACAAGCACTTAATTGGCTGCAAAGCACTTTGGGGCATCTTTAGGTTATGAATGGAGCTATATAAATGCAAGTTTTTCTTTCTTGATAGGAGCTGGCATCGGGGTAGTCCCACTTCTTGTTCACAGGGAGGGGGCTGCACAGGAGAGCCCGTAGTTCACCTTCTTGAGTTGGTTGAAATAGTTTTCCATGTGGTCATTGACACAGACGAACAACATGGAAATTATGCAGCACAGCCGCAACCAATCATGTGATTCTGCAACTCGGCAAATGAGTTTTTGACTCACACCCAGCGGATTTAGTATGGACGTTATGAGGATTGACATTAATTTGCAACATCAATCATCAAACAAGCACTCTTGATAAATCCTTAACTGGCACCAAACTGAAACACACAAAGGTGAATATAAATCTTAAGCTTCAAATTACTTTTTGTTGTAAGGAAGAGCCATTCCAATATCTTTATATTGCCTTGCAAACATGAATCTATTTTTTTAGACTGAGTGCATGCTGATCTGTTTTGTCTGAAGTACTTTTGGTTTAAAAGTTGCAGCCACTATAACAGACGGCAGGGTCCATATATTCTTTTCATATTGGCTTTTCTCTCCAAGGGAAAAAAGTTGTCTTTAGCAGTAATGCAAAACAGGCAATAGTGAATCTTCTGACATTTTATACTCCACCTGAAGATATCTTGCTAGTGAAATCAATGGAAAAGAATATTGAGCAAATGTAAAATGGCTGCAGATTCGCTATTTCCGATTACTCCACCTGAGGTGAATTTCACCTCCGATCCATTCCTTATTCTAAACCTCACTGCTAGGTCACAGTTTGCATGGCTTTGAGTTGACCTAAGAAGGAGAGGAAAGCAGCCGGTTCAAAAATGGACAAAAGTGCTGAACTCCAGAGATGGGGTGGGAGTGATTGCCCTTGGCATCAAGGCACCATTTGACTGAGTGTGGCCTTAAGGTGCCCGAGAAAGGTTGGAGCCAATGGGAATCAGAGGGGAAACTCTCCATTACCAAGCACAAAGGAGATCAATCATCTCAGTCCCAGGACATTACTGCAGGAGTTCCACAGGGTACTATCCTAGGCCCAACCATTTCAGCTGCTTCATCAATGACCTTCCTTCCATCATAAGGTCAGAAGTGGGGATGTTCGCTGATGATTGAACAATGTTCAGCACTATTCACGACTCCTCAGATACTGAAGCAGTCTGTGTCCATATGCAGCAAGATCTGGACAACATTCAGGCTTGGGCTGACAAGTTGCAAATTCCATTCATGCCACACAAGTATCAGGCAATGACCATCTCCAACAAGAGAAAATTTAATCATTGCCCCTTGACATTCAATGGCATTACCATCACTAAATCTCCCACTATCAACACCCTGGGGCTTACCATCGACCAGAAACTGAACTGGACTAGTCATATAAATAATGTTGCTACAAGAGCAGGTCAGGATCAAGGAATCCTGCAGTGAGTAACTCACCTCCTGACTCCCCAAAGCCATCTACAAGACACAAGTCAGGAGTGTGATGGAATACTCTCCATTTGCCTGGATGAGTGCAGCTCCAACAACACTCAAGAAGCTTGACACTATTCAGGACAAAGTAGCCTACTTGAATGGCATCCCAGCCACAAACATTCACTCCCTCCACCAAAGATGTGCAGTGGCAGCAGTGTGTACCCCATCTACAAATGCAGTGCAGCAACCCACCAAAGCTCCTTTGACAGCCCCTTCCAAACCCATGACCGCTACTATCTCGAAGGACATGGGCTGCAGACACATGGGAACACCACCAACTGGAAATTCCCCTCTGAGCCACACACCATCCTGACTCAGAAATATATCGCTGTTCCTTCACTTTCGCTGGGTCAAAATCCTGGAACTCCCTCCCTAATAGCACTGTGGATGTTCAAGGACGTAGTTCACCTCCACCTTCTCAAGGACAATTGGGAATGGGCAATAAATGCTGACCCAGCCAGTGAAGCCCACATCATGTGAATGAATGAAAAAAAGGCCAAGAGCTGAACATTGGGTTTGTTGTGACTGCACTAAGTTGCTCTCTGCCTCTCATCACCAGTGCGGTGGCATTGACCTAATGAATCTCTGTACAATGCAGATTCACTGCTTCAAAACACATTGAAGAATGACGGAATCAATGATGCTCAACACTACTTAAAATGACGGGGAATTTGCTACAGGGCAATTGGTTGAAACTAGTGAAGGTGAAACGAAGATGGAATATAAATTTTTAAGAGTGAACTAAGACACACAGAAGTCATGTACACCTCTAAATTCAAATTAAGAGAGTGTGGTAAGAAGAAGCCTAGGTGGCCGGGTCAGCTGACTGTCCTACGTCTTATGATCTTATTAACACCTTAAGGACTCCGGCAATAAAAGCAGTATATTTTAAATTTAACATCGCTGGGGTAGTAAACATGTCAGGGCTGTTCGGAAAGGATATTAGGCACTAGGAAGGGTGAGCTAAAACATGCTGCCACTGAGCCAAATCTAACACCCTGGTTTTATTATAACAAGTTACTAAGTATATTCAAGGCTCAGATAGACAGATTATTAATCAGTAAGAGAATCAAGTGTTATGGGGAAAAGGCAGGAAGGTGGAGTTGAGGATTATCAGATCAGCCACGATCTCATTGAATGGCGCAGCAGACTTGATGGGTCGAATGGCTTAATTCTGTTCCTACCTCTTATAGTTTTATCGCCTTATGGTCATGTACATAGCGAACTGAGATGTATATAAAAATGTCTTTTTAATGAACTTCAAGTGTGCAGTACACAGCTAGATGAGGCCAAGTATTAAAAACAATTAAAAATGATAGTAAAAATAGCAGGAATGTTTAAAAGTTATGCAAGTGAAGAACTAGGTTGGATGTTTAGAGGTTGTTCTTCTCGCAGTGAACTTGTGGAACAGGTTAGCAACTAAAGCTTTGAACATTGATTCACTTTGTTCCTTCAAGTTAGATCTAGAGCTGTTTCTGACTGAGGTGGGAATCACCTCATACACAAGCCCAGTACCTGGTTAAATCAGAACCAGAGTGATTTCCTGGACCAGTTTTGATCATCTAAAGGAGTCAGAGAAGAACTTTCCAGGTATTTTCCCCCTAATTTTCACTCCAGCCATTTCAGCTGCTTCATCAATGACCTTCCCTACATCATAAGGTCAGAAGTGGGGATGTTCACTGATGATTGCACATTGTTCAGTACTATTCACGACTCCTCAGTTACTGACTCAGATACATGTCCAAATGCAGCAAGACCTGGGCAACATCCAAGCTTGGGCTGACAAATGGCAAGTAACATTCGTGCCACACAAGTGTCAGGCAATTACCATTTCCAACAAGAGGGAATCTAAGCCATCATCACTTGACATTAAAAACAAAAAAACTGCGGATGCTGGAAATCCAGAACAAAAACAGAATTACCTGGAAAAACTCAGCAGGTCTGGCAGCATCGGTGGAGAAGAAAAGAGTTGAGGACTCGAAAATTCAACTCTTTTCTTCTCCGCCGATGCTGCCAGACCTGCTGAGTCTTCCAGGTAATTCTGTTTTTGTTTTTATCACTTGACATTCATTGGCTTAACCATCACTGAATCCCCCACTAGTAACATCCTGGGGGCTACCATACACAAGAAACTGAACTGGACTAGCCATATAAATACTGAGGCTATAAGAGCAGGTCAGAGGCTAGGAATCCTGTTGTAAGTAACTCACCTCCTGACTCCCCAAAGCCTGTCCACCATCTGCAAGACACAAGTCAGGAGTGTGATGGAATACTCCCCACTTGCCTGATTGAGTGCAGCTCCCACAACACTCAAGGAGCTTGACACCGTCTAGGGCAAAGCAGCTCGATTAATTGGCACCCCATCCACAAACATTCACTCCCTCCACTACCGACGCATAGTGGCAGCAGTGTGTACCATCTACAAGATGCACTGCAGAAACTCACCAAACATCCTTCGACAGCACCTTCCAAACCCACAACCACTACCATCTAGAACGACAAGGGCAGCAGACACATGGGAACACCACTATCTGGAATTTCCCTTCCAAGCCACTCACCATCCTGACTTGGAAATATATTGCCTTTCCTTTACTGTCGCTGGGTCAAAAGCCTGGAACCCCCTCCCTAACAGCACTGTGGGTGTACCTACACCACATGGACTGCAGCGGTTCAAGAAGGCAGCTCACCACCACCTTCTCAAGTGCAATTAGGGATGGGCAATAAATGCTGGCCTAGCCAGTGATGCCCACATCCCATGAATGATATTCAAAAAATGGCTTATTTCCTTGCTTTTTGCCTCTGATTCCAGATGGTGTGGACCTTATATTCCTGAAAGCTGGGTGCTGAAGGATAGAACTGGAGACAACTTTTCACACATTTTTATAAACATTTATTATCAGAGTTAGACATTACAAGTAAACATCTCCTCACCCAACAGTCACAATTTCAGCCTGTTCCTATCTACAGGGGCACAAGTGAATGCCCATTACCTGCACACAATTAAATACAACTAATATACACCTAACAATAGGCACTGTATATTGCAATGCACAAGGTATCCTAACTGTGAGGGACAGGTTGGATGGATCAGAAGGTCATAAATGGATAGGAATAAATGATAAAACAAAATACTGAGGTCTAATCCCAGGTTCTCTTCCTGGTCAGATGATGCACACTACTTGTTGTTCGGAAGTTCCTCTTTACTTGGGCACATTTCCTTTGTCAGAGATACACAATGACTGACATTATCCCTGAACCTATTCATTAGGTCTCTAAAATGGATGTGCCAGGAGTATGAGAAAAGGACGCTAAAGCTACAGATTCAACAAGTATTTAGGCAGAGAAAGCATTAAGGAAGAGTTTGAAAATGATTTAAGTTTTTCATTATAATTTTGTTTCAAGTGGATAACTTGTAGATTAGGGTCAATATTATAGCAATGTAACTATTCTCAAATTTGAGAAGATTTTTTGTTGAAATATTTGATGAGCTCATTACATCTTTTACACATGCTAGAGGGACATACATTCATTCATAGTGACCCATTCTCTGCAAACAAAAGGGATATATTCAAGCCTTGCACTTTTCTTGAATTGCCCAGGTGCCTAAGGAGCCTATAGTTCCCTGTTGCTTTCTCCATGGGAACATCTCAGCAATTGGAGTTGACTTGCCAACCAACCAGTAGCCTTTTCTCCCAATTAATGCAACTGTTTGAAATTTGGAATTCTTGCGTTTGTCCTGATACGCGCAAGGCTAAAAGCTTTGGCAACATGTCTTCCTTCTCCCTTTGGCAACATGTTTCCCTTGTACTATCAAACAACTATTTGAAATATTTGTGTGTGTTTCAGCATCGGAAAGCAAAAGCTAATTCAATACAAAATTGAACTGTTCGGGGTTGAATGCATTTATCTAGTATTCAAGGAGAGCATCACGTCTGTTGTGCCAGCCAGTTTGAATTATTTAAATGTAAAACAGCTGAGAACAGAAAATGCTGGCGGGGTTAAATGTGACTCCCAAAAAGATAGGCAGTGAGCCCAAGAAAACTGACACTGCCTAATCTTAGCTGTTTCCTCTAAGTTTAAAGCCTGACACAACTTGAAATCTATTAGATTTAATATACTTTGGCTGTTTAAGGCACATTTCCCTCTCTGTTAAAATGCATTGTGAAATTAATGAATGAAAGGGATTCTGAATGAATAGCCCACCCCCTTTGACCTGTGTGTGAAGAAAGCTCAGTGATAAAACTCCCCTATAAACCAGACACGGCACAAACATAAAAAGTACAAATCACACCATTTGCTATACAAACCATATGGGGCCTCTATTTATTGAGGAGTGTAAGGGTTTTAAGATAAGCTGTCAAAACATTGATAGGGAACAAAGTTACGTGTTGAACACTGTGGTAAATCACATGTTTCTAAATATGTCAATGTGATATTTAAGAATTGTAAAGAGTCTGGCTTAGAAATTCATCTGCATGGGGCTTTTTTTGAGTATTAAGCTACCTCCTAGGTTTCCAATATTTAGGGTAAGAAACTCCTGCACATTGCCAGTGGGAGGTAGACCGCCCAACCCATTGATAAAGGCCAAAATTTGCATGCAATTTGCAAGCAATGTTCACACCCGCAACAGTTGTCAGGATCTTTGAATATTCAAATAAGGGGCCATATATTTGAATATCCTGATTTTAATATCCCCCCCACCCCTGTATGTTTGGTTTGCTGCTAGCTGGTACTGCTCCACACTCAGGAAAACCAGGCCCTCCTGCTTCCCTTAAAGAGGCAGCTGCAGACTACAACCAACAGAGTAAGTGCTTGTAATATGGAGGCAGGTACAGCCGAGCTTGTTCCCTTCTTCTTCTCTTAGGCAGTCCCTCAGGATCAAGGATCACTTGCTTCCACTCCAGTTCCATGGGTTTTGAGATGACTGCTAAGTCCAATGTGCAATCTATAGACTCTGCCACGTGCGGGGCAGTGGTGTGCTTGAAGAGTTGAGTAGACGGGTTGTTTGGAGGTTTGTATGCTCCCTCTTCAAATTTGCCTCTGCGTGTTACTGCCAAAGTCCCTCAATGTATTCAGTGTCTTCCTGAATGAGCCCCCTCCATTTTGGTCAGTACCAGGGCCAGGGTGTCCCATGAGTCGGTAGGGATGCTTGACCTCTTCAGGGATGCTTTGGGCACATCCCTAAAGCATTCCCACTATCCCCCTAGGAGTCGCCTGCTGTGACCAAGTTCTGAGGAGAGCTTGTCCTCCTGATTCCCCATTCAAACGATGCAAGCTGCTGCCACGCCCTGATGCTGCTAACCCCCAATCCTCACCACCTATAGCCACCACTACCTGCTTTCCCACCCTCCCAAACTGACCCCACCCCCATTCCTGAACAATCATCTTCCCCATTGTCCCCCTTCTGAGTCCCATTTAACCACACATAAGGGGTCACTATTGATGATGCAGCAGCCTGATCCTTGATTCCTTGTTGTCACTGAGTTGTCTGCAGACATCTATTCGGTGTCTGCAGCACACCATCTCAACCTGAGGCTCAATATTCTGTATGCCTTTGGCCTCACCATGCGGCACAGGGAACAAATGCACCCTCCCACCAAAAACAGGGTGCTGTGAAGTTCTCAGGACAGAAACCGTTATATATTCAACCAGAGACATTTAGAATTAGCACTACATGAGCTGTTGAATATGGATCCTTTAATTATCTTTTCCAAACATACTCCCTCTGCTGGTACATGTGGCGGCTTCAAGTGGACAAAATGCACAGTGCAATTTTCAACATACTGCAGGTGCTCTCAAACTTTTAGGCTGCTATATACCAGATGGAATATTATTCATGGTCTGCCTGCTTGGCATAGTCTGCATGATAGAGTCCAATGGTTTCAGCACATCACTAACACAAAAGAATTGCTTCTACTCCCAAACACCAGGGCCAGAGGCTTTGTTGGCGTCGGGTGTCATTGTGGCTAGTGGGTGGTGGGGGGGCAGGGGGAGGAGTGGGGAGGGGGGTGGTAGGGATTGGCGTTGTGAAAGCAGTTTGCCATCGTCCACTCCACCCATCAATGGCGGGCCATGTTTCCTGCTGATGCATATCAGGAACATTATTTTAATGCATGTGCATCCAATTATAAGCCCTACTTACTGAAATCATTCCCCCACATCAAATTTACCACCCACATCGGTATGACTTCAGCATGGTGTCCAACACGACTGCCTTTAAAGGCATGCACCTGAACTTCGAGGGGAACTCAGAGGTGAGTGCACACAACCTTGCCCAGCACTCACGAGTATCGCCTGTAGGACATCAAGGATGAGGCACTGCACATTCACTGGAGCACAGGCGGATCGTTTTTTCTTGGCTGGTTTTCAGTGTGGTGCCAGGGCAAGGGCTCCAGTGCAGGCCAGACAGGGGTTGGGGGCGGTGGGGGCGGGGGGCGGGGGTGGGAGGTTGGCAGCACAGATAGGCTAAAGGAAACACTCAAGCACACTTCAGGGGTGTGGGGGGAGGGGGGGCGGTAGTTAGGGAAGTGGCCATGCACTTGGAGAAGCTTGTCAAAAGTGAGTGTTCTTCCGCAGCTGAGACCATTTAGCCACAGTTCCTTTGACACGCTCGAAGTCGGGCAATTTTCCAGAAATTTTCACCCCTCAGGGTGAAATTAATGTACATTTTAGGGGGCAGTAGAGCAATTGGCTGACTGGGCAAGTTGTAGAATCCCCTTGCACAAGGTGGCCATGGAGCAGTCACTGGTGGAAGTGCTCACAGCCCCTTCCAATTTCTTTATTAAGGTTTGGACCAGTATACCTCATGCTTCAAGCAAACAGTGCAGCCTTGCAGTGTGGGTTAGGAGAATGCCTGTGCCTGAGCTGAGAGCACAGCAAGCAGTTCAGTGGCCAAAGCTGCCGCCAATCGGTCAGGTGCAATGGTGTGGAGCTGGGTGGGGCTTTGGACATTCAAGTGCTTGCGTGAAGAGCCCTTCAGACTTGACCAAGAGAGGTTCTTACTTCACCAATGCTAACCCATGCATCTCTCTCTCTCATCCTGCAGGAGGATCACATCAGGATCATGGAGCTTGGTGATTTAGTGGTTTGCCTCATGGCTTACAGGGATCAAAGGAGAAGAAGAAGATAGCAGCGGAGGCATCTGACTTGGCAAAGGGAGGAGCACCACCCCCAAGATGAAGGGGTGCAGGGCCTGCTTCACACGCAGCTGAAGATCCACAGCGAGCCGCTGCTCATAGGCACCTCGCTAGACCCAGGGTCAATAGACGGCGCCTGTCATTCCTGCAGGTGACCGAGAACCAGTGTCACCGAAAACTGTGCATGTCCAGGGAACTGGTTGTTCTCATATCCCACCTGCTGCAGGATTTGGTGCCACGGGGACATGGAGGGCATCCACTGCCAGTGGCCATGAAAGTGAACGTGGTGCTCAATTTTTATGCCAGTGGCTCCTTCCAGGGCTCCACAGGTAGCCTGTGCAGGATCTCGCCGGCCTCCACGCACAAGTGTATCCAGGAGGTCACGGACACCATCTTCACCAAGGCACAGAGCCTTGTGCCTTTTGTCCGGGATCAGGAAAGCCAGGAAGCCAGAGCACTGGGATTAGCACAGATCTCTGGTTTTCCAAAGGTGTAGGATGCCATTGACTGCAGTCATATGTCACTTTGATCTCCATGGCAACAAGCAATCAACTACATCAATCGCAGGGGCTTCCACTCGCTACATGTGCAGCTGGTGTGTGACCATCACAAACACATCCTGCAGGCTCATCATGTGACCCGGACTCAGCAGGTTTCTGGCTTCCAACAGTCCTCCGAGTGCTGGAAACCTGGGAAGTCCCTGCCGCCGCCTGCTGTGGATCAGACAGTGTGATGTGCTCTCCAGATTGTGATCCTGAGGCTACTCTAGAAACAAGTCCCACCGAGGTGTGCGTCTCTGCGCTGTTGGAAGGTGTGGGTGAGTGCAGTGATGGGTCTTCAATTAGGGCATCATCAGATTCTTCTTCCAAGGTGCCTTCAGGGCTTGAGTTGAGGACCTGGGTCATGGACCTCACTCAGCTACTTCCCAGATGTGCCTGGAAAAGCAAGGAGGGATAATTAGTGCACAGCAGGGGACTGCAGAATAGGAGAAGTGACCAACAGATGGTTGTCTGATGGATCTTTGGATATTTTTAAGGGAGAAGTGGATAGATTCTTGGTAAGCAAGGGGGTGATTGGCAATTGGCAGTAGGTGGGATGCAGATTTCAGGTTACTATCAGATCAGTCATGATCTTATTAAATGGCGGAGAGGCTCGAGGGGCTGAATGGTCTGCTCCTGTTCCTTGTTCACATGATCATATCTTGCACTGTTGAATCCTCAACTGTTTGAGTGCCGCTGACCTCACTGTCAGTACAGGTACAGTTCAGATCGGCCCCGGCCAGCTGGGTGACTCCATTTCCAAAGTCCATGAGGACCTTGATTTCAGGCATCCCTCTACCAGCCTGCAACCTCTCCCTGTTGTTGTGTGCTAGCTTATCCTGCATGAATAGAGATGGAAAGAGTTTAAGCAGGAGACCTGCCAGGCCAGATGAGAAGTATGCCTGGCAGGGGTGGGTGCTGAGTGGTGCCTGGGAGAGGATGAGGACACGATCCACAGGGCAGATGAAGGTGTGTGTGAGAGAGTGAATGGTGATGTCCCTTGAACTGGCAGTGAGCGAGATCCCTGTGGATGTGTGATGGGTTTGTGAGTGTGTGAGTTGAGGGCGATGAGAAGAGTGACTTAACCTGGTGGAACGAAGCAGGTCATTCATCTTCTTTCGGTACTGAGTGGCTGTCCTCTTTTGCAGGCTGTTGGCCCTGACCACCGCTGTCACTGCCACCCATGCTGGATTGGTGACCTTTCTTGCTGGTTTTTGCTCAGAACGGAGTTAGAGGACTTCAAAGCGGGCCTCCTCTGCATCCAGAGACAGGCGTCGCTAAATATGGGGGCAGCATGTTTCTTCCCTTTGTTAGCCGTGGCTTTGCAGCAGCTTCTGATGCCTTAGAGAGAGCTAGCTCTGTGCAGGGGCACCCTTTAAAGCCGGGCCCGGATTATTGACAGCCTGAGGTGATGGTGGGGGCGGGTGATTCAGAGGCCGCCCTGCCAGGGATTTGGCGTGTTTCCAGGAATGCATTATTAGTGAGGTGGGCGTGCCGGGAATGGGACAAAATGGCATGAAGATCTGCCATTGCATCCGGCAGGTCCTTTCTCCCGCCCATTCCCGCACTTTGTGCAAATCTGGGACTTTTCCACCCAAGGTCTCCCAAAGCTCCAGTGTCAATGAGATATGTCACTTTATTCAATTAGTTCAGTAACACCAAGCTCAAATAAATAATTGATCCAACACTGTGAGGCACTGAGCCTTAACGGTACCCAGTTAGTGACAGACTGCATTCTGGACATTATATGGAAATTCATAGACTTGGATTTATTACTATACTGAGTAATTTAAATGATCTTTTCCTTGGTTTCCAGAAGCAGGGCCTTGCATTAACTCTAAGGGTTAGTTCAGGCTGTCTTTCCCTTTAATTAACATAAACTGCAACATAAGGGTTGCCTCAGCATGTAAGACGATCCCATTTTTCCAGCCCCATGAATCTTGTTTTTTGCATATACTTAGCGTATGAATTGACCCCCTTTTCAGTTATATTCACCTCTGCCACAATTTTTCACCCCACAAATGCATATTTTACTTACCGTTACCTTATCACAGAGTGCAAGCAAGCAACCAGGCGATAGGATCTGCATGGTGAGGTTGCATGGGAGTTTAAGACACACCCACCATTTGTGCCAACGTTGGTGACATTTCAAAATGGCGACCACCCACACCCACGCAGCAGTTCACTTTTATACTTGGCGTATAAATCGACCCCTGTTTTAGGAGGGATTTTTCGAGGTTTTAAAGGTTGACTTATACCCAATCCTTTCTGTTCCACCACAAATTGAGGCCCTTAAATAGGCAATTAATGTCCACTTAAGGGCTTCGCTCTGCCGTCGCTGTTATTAAACCAGTGGCAGCGTGGGACTCACCATGCGGGGAGAATGACAAGCAAACTCTGGGCATTGGGAAGGGGGGGGTCCACTGAAGCCCTTGCCCTTGATGCTGACCTCCCCTGACCTCTCCAACCCATAATCGCCACCCCGGTCCCGCCTGTGGCCTGGAATCCAGCAGCGAATATTTATGTGGGGAATACTTGTCCCCTACAGCTTATTTTCACATTCCACAGCGCGTTTTACGCGGTTGAACTGCTTCATGCATTCCTTTCATAGGTTTCAGTACTTCAGCCTATTGGCCCTGTGCTACGGGCTGTGACACCAAAAACAGGGCCTTCTACTGATAAATAATTCTCTGTTTTATCAAAGCACCATTTCTCCTAATATCCTTCAGTTGTCATATTTTTGTATTTACCACAAGTTATACTGACTATTGGGTACAGTTCCGGTATACGATACGTGGAGCACTGCACACAATTACAGGAATTTAATGGAGGCAATGGGGGTCTCACCCGCTGGCTGGAAAGCTGACAGGAGTTGACATCGCCTCCTTCGGGAAGGCCATTAAGTGCCATTCATGCAACAGGCCTTCCCAGGGTCCAGGACCCAAGGACAGAAACCCCGCCTGCCAAAAGCTGCTGACCAATCTGACAGCAGCGCCACTAGGGAGGCAGTGCTCGCTGCTGGTAATGCACCTGACTGACGTCTAGGATCATCGCTGGATCCCAGGCCACAGGATGGGGGTGGCGGCTGTGGGGAGGAGAGGTCAGCATCATGGTCAGGGGCTTCTGCGAGCGTATCCCCCCCTTCCCAATGTCCAATGGAGTTTGTTTGTCATTCCTGCCATATGGCATGTCCTCCATTGCCATTGGATTAATACCAGCGGCAGCAGAATGAAGTCCTTAAGTGAACATTAATTGCCCACTTAAGAGCCTCAGTTGGTGGTGGGGCAGAAGGGCTGTCTGCGGGCCTTCCTGCTATGGGCTTAATCGGGGTGGGGGCGGGAAGGTGGAGGAGTCACCATCTGACCCAATTAAATGCCCTCCCTGCTACTAAACTCACCACAGGGGAGGGCATTAAATTCCATCTGACATGTCTATATTACAAAAAGGATGCTGAAGCACTGGCAAAGGTGCAAAAAAGATTTACCTTGATGTTATAACTTAAGAGGTTATAACTATTGGGAGTGGTGCCAGAGGAATGGAGGTTTCTAAATGTCCCACCCCCCTTTTTATGACAGGAGAGAGGGACACGCTCTGGAACTTCAGAGCAGCCAGGGTAATGTCGATGTTGGGAAAATTTCTGCAGGCTGTAATCATGAACAGAAATGCATGTTTCTTTGTAGGTAAATAAGGTTTATAAATGATCAGAAGCACGGGATATGTCAATTGGAAGTCACATCTGATAAACTTAATATGGGCCTCTGTCTAAGTAACGAGAATGTAGATGAGGGAAGTGATCTTGATGTTATGTCTATGAGGAAATTGTGATCAAGTGTCATTTAATGGAGTTGTGATAGAAACTGAACCCAATGGATTAAAGGGACAGTGACAGTTTGGATGCAATATTGGTGAAGAGGCAGAGTGCATGGTGAATTGTGGCCGATGGTTATTCAGACTGGAGGGCACACAAACTAAGAGGTTATAACTATCAGGGAAAAAAATGAACAGGTTGTGATTCTTTTATCTGGAAAAAACAAGGTGGGTGACATTTACAATAATGAAGGGGTAGTGTAGAGGAAGAGAAAACGTTTCCACTTGTTGTGGAGTTGAAAGCAAAGAGCCATAGGGATAAGATCATTCTTAATACATTGAATAAGAAAATCAGGAGAAAGTGTTTCTCCAAAGAATTTCGAGAATGTGAAACATTGCATAGGTGAGTTGAATAGTATCGATGCCAATAAGAGGAAGCTAGAAAAATTCATGAGGGAGAAAGGAATAGAAAGGATTTGCAGAGGAAGCTAAACAAAGTAGTGGGAGGAGGCTCACGTGGAGCATAAATACTGGCATTCATCCATCTTACAGCAGAGTGTTCTCCCTTCCCAGATGTTTATTTGGGCACAGAAAAAAATATTTAAAAAATCTTGTGCCTCTATGAACCCTCCCCGATAGTTTAGACAGACACTAAAACAAGCCATTTGGTTGAACCCATCCATCTCCATGTGAGAAAATATCCTTCATTACATGTACCTGCACTGCTCCCCTATCCTTTTATCTCCTATCCCTTCCTGGACCTCTCCAATCTCATCTTGAATGTTGGCACAGATTTTGCCTCAAACATTAACTCTGAATGCAAATTTCACTGCTTTCTGTCTGAAGAAATTTCTCCTGTCTTTGGTTCTAAATCCTATACGTTTACTCTTACATCTATAGCCTCACCTACCCGACCCCACCCCAAACCATCTTGACCTCTCAACTACTGGAAACAGTTTCTTTATGTCTATCCTCTCTTGTGCTTCCAGAGCTGTCAAAGTACTTCATCGTATCACCCGGAACCTACATTATCCTAATAGTAAAACCCAACCATTTAAGTTTATTTTTATTTTTGTATTTCCTCATATCAGACAGCATCCTAGTGAATCTAATTGTTCCCGACCCAGAATTTCAATAATCTTCCTGTACTGTGGAGCACAGAACTGTACACCATGTTCTGAGATTTTAGGGTAAGATCTTCTCATAGGCATGTCATTGCCTCTTGGCTTTTACATTCTATGTTCCTAATAATAAAATCTAGTTCCTTTACAATGTTCTTTTCTAATATCTCCTTTTGTGACTTTGTATCAAATGTTGTCTGGTAACACAGAGTCTTGGGATGTGTTACTACATTAAAGGCACTGTATAAATGCAAGTTGTGGTGAGCTTGAAATGCCAACTTTAATGTTCTGTGCAATGTGGGCCAGAACTTCAAAGTAATATTCAGCATGTACATCATCTAAGCTATTTAATATTTTATATACTACACTGAGATTTCCCTCTTAACAATCTCTAGTCTGTAGAGATTGAACTCATTCCTTTTAAACCTACAGACATCTTTGTTACTCCTCTCCGTACCCTGTCTAATGCTGGCTGAGATTATTTGTAACGTGTTCAACAGAACTATACACAATATTCCCAAAGGTACTTAAACAGCCACAGCTTAACCTCAACTGCCTTGATCTATTTCGGATACAGCAAGCAACTAGATAAAGAGAACACTTAATAGAGCACATACCTTTGCCACACTATGTTAACTCAGCATTTTTGCAATTATTCAGTTCTTCCTTGCAGTTTTTCCCTGCCTGCCTGATGCTCTGTAACTACAAAGCAGAAAAAAGAAACCTTTTTATTAAGAGCTTCAATCTCGCTGAGGAGGCTTCAGGGCTAATCCACATCCAACAGCCTGCTCTGAAAACTCTGCACACATTTTAACAGCTATGACAAATTTCACCACAATAGTTGAGACAACGCCCATCATTCTAAACCAATCAACAACATTCTAAATCAAGCAACACACAATATTCTACAAAAGAGGCCTATTCACCCTACTTCCCAGTGTTAATGGATCCTTTGAAAAAATTCCAATCAGCATCTTGCCAAAACCTAATTAGTTCTTCCATGGACCATGCCCTATCTTTGTACCAAGTTTCTCTGAGCTTTTGAGATATATTGTTTACAAACAGACTAACAAATGGGGTGTAAACATTACCTCTGCCCATCTTGTGTGATGGAGCTAATTAGAGAGGCAAATTACATGTTGGCCTTTATTGGAAGAGGATTGAATTATAAAAATAAGGAAGTCCTCCTACAATTGTACAGGTCTTTGGTGAGGCCACACTTCAAGTACTGTGTGCAGTTGTGGTCTCCATATTTAAGGAAGGATATACTTGAATTGGAGGTGGTACAGTGAAGGTTCACCATGTTGGTCCCTGGGTTGAGAGGATTGTCCTATGATGAGAGGCTGAGTAAACTGGGCCTATATTCTCTGGAGCTTAGAAGAATGAGGGGTGATCTCATTGAAACATACAAAATCCTGAAGGGGCTTGACAGGGTGGACACAGAAGTTGTTTCCTCTGGCTGGGGTATCTGAATCACAGGGGCACAGTCTCAGGATAAGGGGTTGATCATTTATGATTGAGATGGGGAGCATATTTCTTCTCTCAAAGGGTTGTGAATCTATCCCAGAAGGTTGCGAATGCTGTATTGTTGAATATATTTAAGGCTGAAGTAGACAGATTTTTGGCTTCTCAGGGAATCAAGGGATAGAGGGAGCAGGTGGGATGGTGAAGTTGAAGTCCAAAATCAGCCATGATAGGACTGAACGACAGAGCAGGTGCGATAGGCCGTATGATCTACACCTGCTCCTGTTTCTTGTGTTCTTGCCCTAGCTATCATATGACTCTCCAGAGTGGTTCAATGGTATCACTTTCACCTCTGTGTTGGAATATTGTGGATTCAAGCCTCGATTCATAAACTAGTGTATGAAATCTAGTTGGACATTTCAGTGCTGTACTACAATGTCTGCAATGTCCATTTTCAGCTAAGACGTTAAATCGAAGCCCTGACTGTTCTGTCGGTGCCAAGGGGCCTTTTACATTCATCTGTTTCAAAAGAAAGCAGGGGGTGTTCTCCAAGGTGTTATGACCAGTACTTATCTTTTGACCAACATCACAGAACCAGATTACCTGATCATTATCATATCACTGATTGTGAGAACCAGCATGTGCAGATTAGCAACAGGGTTTCTTACAATACGGCTGACTACACTTGTTTGCTTCTGAGATAAACCGAATTTGTGAAAGTTGCTAAAGGTATGTAGGTCTTTATTTCAATATTAATATAAAATTAACTTGTCCAGGCATTAATGACTATTAATTCCAATTCCTTTCTAAGTTTCCCTGTGCTTGCTCAATTTCATTCATCATGTACTGGTGTCACATATTACCTTGTCCAATGTGCATGTGTCAGTATTAAATTTCCTTTAGCAAATTCTCAGTTGCACCCATTGATTTCTACCACTCTTTCTACATTAGTGTCATTTAGGAATTTGACAATCAGTCCTTTCACTTGTCCAATAGCTTGAGCGCACTGACCTCAACGTCCTCTAGAATATTTAGTCTACTTTATCAACTGAGTATTTTTGAAACTAAAATTGGAAGCCCTCTGCTGCCAAATTGATTTTTTCTTCTCAGAGCATGACTGATGGTGAAGTGAAACAAATTCTAGTGCTAATGGTCCGCAATCATTTTTGATGGAGAATGCACAGCTTAGTCAGAAGTTGAAATTTACCTGCTAAAGATTTTTGAAATGTAAGGAGTTTCTGCGGTGGAGACACATCAATAATTTAGACCATTTAGGATCTTACAGGCAGTTCCCATCTGGGTCACCCTAGCAGTAAATTGCACTGAAGAGGCAGAGCCCTAAGCCATTAAAAATGAAGTTTTGGCTCTTGGGTACCTCAGCAGCAAGTTGGTCAAGGTAAATATGCCTGCTCTTAATGTTGCACTGTGTTTGTATATTGACCTTGTACCTCTGGCACCTATGGTCCAGTCCAGGCCAGATGATTAGGTTAGAGATTCCTCTGTCTGTTATCTGTAATGGAGCCATGTTAAAATGATGACGTGCGGACCTTCAACTCAGAGCTCCATTGAAGTTTAGAACAGAGGTCATTTGGCCCATCATATCTCTACTAGATCCTTGAAATCCAAAAATCAACCCTGTTGCCCATGTCTCAAGCTTCCTCTGCTTCAGATGTTTCCCTTAAAAGGTGAAATCACACCAGCTTCGACTATTTCTTGTGGTAAAAAATTCCATAATCTACCTCTTACCACGATGAAATTCTCCGTAACCTCTTTCCTTATCCACTTTGTGCCCATTTTAAATTAATGATCCCTCATTTTCAATTCCCAGCCAGAAGAAATAATCTCTCCTCATTTACCATATCAAAACCATTGACTGCGCCCATTCTAAATTAGTGATCCCTCATTTTCAATTCCCAGCCAGAAGAAATAATCTCTCCTCATTCACCATATCAAAACCATTGACAATTTAAAATAAAAATCTCTATTAAATTTCTTATTAGCTTTCTCTGTCCCAGTGGCAATATAGTCCCTATATCCTCAGGCTTGTTGTCATCAATGTCTTTTCCCAGCAATGGCAGTGTCATCATGGTAAATCTACAAGTTACAGATTTTTCTATTCCCCTGATTTTCCAGTCCTGCCATGGAGGGTTCCCCCACAGCGGATGCGGCAAGCCATTCAAATCTCCGTCGGCTTCGGCAGGGCAGGAAGATCTTGCCAATGGGAGTGGCTGGAAAATCCAGCCCTATATCTTTAATATCTTTTGTATAATGGGACTCCTAAAACTGCATGCACTCTAATGATGGCCTATATATGCTATAGCAAGTTATCATTAACTTTTACTCATGTACTTCATGTACTGATTTACAAAATCCAACATTTTTCCACATTCTATACTCGGTAAAATTGAAGTCATCCAAAACTCTGCTGCCCCTGTTCTTACTCACTTGAAGCTCTGCACAGTCTTTGACCCTGTTCTCACTGACCTACATTGGCCCCCGATTAAGCAACACCTTGAATTTGCAATTCTCACCCTTGTTTTCACATCCCTCCAAGGCCTCGTCTCTCCCTGCCTCTGTGATCTCCTCCAGCCCCCACAATCCTTGGTGCTGTGCTCCTCCAATTCTGGCCGTTGTGATAAAAGCAAAATACCGCGGGTACTGGAAATCTGAAACAAAAACAGAAAATGCTGGAAAAACTCAGTGGGTCTGACAGCATCTGTGGAGAGAAAGACAGAGTTAACATTTTGAGTCCACGTGACTCGTCTTCAGATATTGTGATATTGTTTGCACGCCAATGCAGACAATGTCATGTACCTTTAAGAAGCTGCATTGTGACATCACTATGACATCGTCGTGTACAATGCTGGAGGGTGAAAAGTACAGCTTCCATGTTAGATGATCACTATTGCCTGTGACCTCCACTGCAGATGTTTACTACTGTCTGTGACTCTAGCCGTAAGATTCCTTGGCCGGGATTTTCCAGCCCCATCGCAGGTGGGACCCGCCATGGGCAAGGTGGTGCCCCAGCCAGAAGCCCATTGACTCGTGGTAGGACAGGAAGATCCTGGTGGAGAGCGGGTGTGGGGGGTGGGGGGGGGGGGGGGGGGGGGGGGGGGGGGGGGGGGGGGGGGGGGGGGGGGGGGGGGGGGGGGGGGGGGGGGGGGGGGGGGGGGGGGGGGGGGGGGGGGGGGGGTTGGGGGGGGGGGGGGGGGGGGGGGGGGGGGGGGGGGGGGGGGGGGGGGGGGGGGGGGGGGGTGGGGGGGGGGGGGGGGGGGGGGGGGGGGGGGGGGGGGGGGGGGGGGGGGGGGGGGGGGGGGGGGGGGGGGGGGGGGGGGGGGGGGGGGGGGGGGGGGGGGGGGGGGGGGGGGGGGGGGGGGGGGGGGGGGGGGGGGGGGGGGGGGGGGGGGGGGGGGGGGGGGGGGGGGGGGGGGGGGGGGGGGGGGGGGGGGGGGGGGGGGGGGGGGGGGGGGGGGGGGGGGGGGGGGGGGGGGGGGGGGGGGGGGGGGGGGGGGGGGGGGGGGGGGGGGGGGGGGGGGGGGGGGGTGGGGGGGGGGGGGGGGGGGGGGGGGGGGGGGGGGGGGGGGGGGGGGGGGGGGGGGGGGGGGGGGGGGGGGGGGGGGGGGGGGGGGGGGGGGGGGGGGGGGGGGGGGGGGGGGGGGGGGGGGGGGGGGGGGGGGGGGGGGGGGGGGGGGGGGGGGGGGGGGGGGGGGGGGGGGGGGGGGGGGGGGGGGGGGGGGGGGGGGGGGGGGGGGGGGGGGGGGGGGGGGGGGGGGGGGGGGGGGGGGGGGGGGGGGGGGGGGGGGGGGGGGGGGGGGGGGGGGGGGGGGGGGGGGGGGGGGGGGGGGGGGGGGGGGGGGGGGGGGGGGGGGGGGGGGGGGGGGGGGGGGGGGGGGGGGGGGGGGGGGGGGGGGGGGGGGGGGGGGGGGGGGGGGGGGGGGGGGGGGGGGGGGGGGGGGGGGGGGGGGGGGGGGGGGGGGGGGGGGGGGGGGGGGGGGGGGGGGGGGGGGGGGGGGGGGGGGGGGGGGGGGGGGGGGGGGGGGGGGGGGGGGGGGGGGGGGGGGGGGGGGGGGGGGGGGGGGGGGGGGGGGGGGGGGGGGGGGGGGGGGGGGGGGGGGGGGGGGGGGGGGGGGGGGGGGGGGGGGGGGGGGGGGGGGGGGGGGGGGGGGGGGGGGGGGGGGGGGGGGGGGGGGGGGGGGGGGGGGGGGGGGGGGGGGGGGGGGGGGGGGGGGGGGGGGGGGGGGGGGGGGGGGGGGGGGGGGGGGGGGGGGGGGGGGGGGGGGGGGGGGGGGGGGGGGGGGGGGGGGGGGGGGGGGGGGGGGGGGGGGGGGGGGGGGGGGGGGGGGGGGGGGGGGGGGGGGGGGGGGGGGGGGGGGGGGGGGGGGGGGGGGGGGGGGGGGGGGGGGGGGGGGGGGGGGGGGGGGGGGGGGGGGGGGGGGGGGGGGGGGGGGGGGGGGGGGGGGGGGGGGGGGGGGGGGGGGGGGGGGGGGGGGGGGGGGGGGGGGGGGGGGGGGGGGGGGGGGGGGGGGGGGGGGGGGGGGGGGGGGGGGGGGGGGGGGGGGGGGGGGGGGGGGGGGGGGGGGGGGGGGGGGGGGGGGGGGGGGGGGGGGGGGGGGGGGGGGGGGGGGGGGGGGGGGGGGGGGGGGGGGGGGGGGGGGGGGGGGGGGGGGGGGGGGGGGGGGGGGGGGGGGGGGGGGGGGGGGGGGGGGGGGGGGGGGGGGGGGGGGGGGGGGGGGGGGGGGGGGGGGGGGGGGGGGGGGGGGGGGGGGGGGGGGGGGGGGGGGGGGGGGGGGGGGGGGGGGGGGGGGGGGGGGGGGGGGGGGGGGGGGGGGGGGGGGGGGGGGGGGGGGGGGGGGGTGGGGGGGGGGGGGGGGGGGGGGGGGGGGGGGGGGGGGGGGGGGGGGGGGGGGGGGGGGGGGGGGGGGGGGGGGGGGGGGGGGGGGGGGGGGGGGGGGGGGGGGGTGGGGGGGGGGGGGGGGGGGGGGGGGGGGGGGGGGGGGGGGGGGGGGGGGGGGGGGGGGGGGGGGGGGGGGGGGGGGGGGGGGGGGGGGGGGGGGGGGGGGGGGGTGGGGGGGGGGGGGGGGGGGGGGGGGGGGGGGGGGGGGGGGGGGGGGGGGGGGGGGGGGGGTGGGGGGGGGGGGGGGGGGGGGGGGGGGGGGGGGGGGTGGGGGGGGGGGGGGGGGGGGGGGGGGGGGGGGGGGGGGGGGGGGGGGGGGGTGGGGGGGGGGGGGGGGGGGGGGGGGGGGGGGGGGGGGGGGGGGGGGGGGGGGGGGGGGGGGGGGTGGGGGGGGGGGGGGGGGGGGGGTGGGGGGGGGGGGGGGGGGGGGGGGGTGGGGGGGGGGGGGGGGGGGGGGGGGGGGGGGGGGGGGGGGGGGGGGGGGGGGGGGGGGGTGGGGGGGGGGGGGGGGGGGGGGGGGGGGGGGGGGGGGGGGGGGGGGGGGGGGGGGGGGGGGGGGGGGGGGGGGGGGGGGGGGGGGGGTGGGGGGGGGGGGGGGGGGGGGGGGGGGGGGGGGGGGGGGGGTGGGGGGGGGGGGGGGGGGGGGGGGTGGGGGGGGGGGGGGGTGGGGGGGGGGGGGGGGGGGGGGGGGGGGGGGGGGGGGGGGGGGGGGGGGGGGGGGGGGGGGGGGGGGGGGGGGGGGGGGGGGGGGGGGGGGGGGGGGGGGGGGGGGGGGGGGGGGGGGGGGGGGGGGGGGGGGGTGGGGGGGGGGGGGGGGGGGGGGGGGGGGGGGGGGGGGGGGGGGGGGGGGGGGGGGGTGGGGGGGGGGGGGGGGGGGGGGGGGGGGGGGGGGTGGGGGGGGGGGGGGGGGGGGGGGGGGGTGGGGGGGGGGGGGGGTGGGGGGGGGGGGGGGGGGGGGGGGGGGGGGGGGGGGGGGGGGGGGGGGGGGGGGGGGGGGGGGGGGGGGGGGGGGGGGGGGGGGGGGGGGGGGGGGTGGGGGGGGGGGGGGGGGGGGGGGGGGGGGGGGGGGGGGGGGGGGGGGGGGGGGGGGGGGGGGGGGGGGGGGGGGGGGGGGGGGGGGGGGGGGGGGGGGGGGGGGGGGGGTGGGGGGGGGGGGGGGGGGGGGGGGGGGGGGGGGGGGGGGTGGGGGGGGGGGGGGGGGTGGGGGGGGGGGGGGGTGGGGGGGGGGGGGGGGGGGGGGGGGGGGGGGGGGGGGGGTGGGGGGGGGGGGGGGGGGGGGTGGGGGGGGGGGGGGGGGGGGGGGGGGGGGGGGGGGGGGGGGGGGGGGGGGGGGGGGGGGGGGGGGGGGGGGGGGGGGGGGGGGGGGGGGGGGGGGGGGGGGGGGGGGGGGGGGGGGTGGGGGTGGGGGGGGGGGGGGGGGGGGGGGGGGGGGGGGGGGGGGGGGGGGGGGGGGGGGGGGGGGGGGGGGGGGGGGGGGGGGTGGGGGGGGGGGGGGGGGGGGGTGGGGGGGGGGGGGGGGGGGGGGGGGGGGGGGGGGGGGGGGGGGGGGGGGGGGGGGGGGGGGGGGGGGGGGGGGTGGGGGGGGGTGGGGGGGGGGGGGGGGGGGGGGGGGGGGGGGGGGGGGGGGGGGGGGGGGGGGGGGGGGGGGTGGGGGGGGGGGGGGGGGGGGGGGGGGGGGGGGGGGGGTGGGGGGGGGGGGGGGGGGGGGGGGGGGGGGGGGTGGGGGGGGGGGGGGGGGGGGGGGGGGGGGGGGGGGGGGGGGGGGTCGGGGGGGGGGGGGGGGGGGGGGGGGGGGGGGGGGGGGTTCATAACTGGGGTTTCTGGGGGGGGGAACCACTCTTAAAAACCTCTTCTGCACTCTCGCCAATGTGTTCATATCCTTCCTATAATGTGGCACCCAAATTGTACACAATACTCCCAGCTGAGGTTTAACATGTGTCTTATATGTATTCAGCATAACCTCCTTGCTCTTGTACTTTATACCCCTATTAATAAAGCTCAGGGTCCAAATGCTGTATTAACTGCTCTCTCCACCTGTCCTGCCACCTTCAATGATCTATGCACATATACACTCAGGTCTTTCTGTTCCTCCACCCCTTCAAAATTTCACCCCTCATTTTATATTGGCTGTCCATGTTCTTCCTACCAAAATGAATCATCTCACACTTCTTCACATTGATCTTCATCCGCCACCTATCTGTCCACTCCACAATTTGCTTATGTCCTCTTGAAGTTCTACACTGTCCTCCTCACAGTTTACAACACTCCCAAGCTTCATATCATCCGCAAACTTTAAAATTGTCCCCTGCACACGAAGATCTAGATCATTAATACATATCAGGAAAAGCAAGGGTCCCAATAACGACGCCTGGGAAACTTCACTGTAAACCTTCCTTCAGCCTGAAAAATATCCATTGACCATTACTCTCTGCTTCCTATTTTTCAGTCAATTTTGTATCCATGTTGCTACTGTCCCTTTTATTCCATGAGCAATATTTGATAGAGATGCTCAAAATCATGAGGGGGCTGAACTGAGTAGATAGGGAGAAGCTGTTCCCATTTGTAAAAGAATCAAGAATGAGAGGGCACAGATTTAAAGTGATTTGCAAAAGAAGCAAATGTGAGGTGAGAGAAAACTTTTTCACACAAGTCTGTTGTGTGGCACTGTATCAAATAGCTTTTGAAAGTCCATGTACACCACATCAACAGCATTACACTCATTGACCTTTTTCTGTTATCTCTTCAAAAATCTCCAGCAAGTTATTTAAACACGATTTCCCCTTTAGAAATCCATGCTAACTCTTCCTTATCAACCTATATTTTTCTATATGACTACTAATTCTCTCCCGAATAATTGCTTCTAGAATCTTGCCCAGCACTGAAGTTAAAATGACTGGTCTGTAATTGCTGGGCTTATCCTTACAACCTTTTTTGAACAAAGGCATAATGTTTGCAATTCTCCAATCCTCTGGCACCTCCCCTGAGTCCAGGGAAGATTGAAAGATTATGGCCAGAGCCCCTGCAATATCTACTCTCACTTCCTTCAAATCCTTGGATGCAACTCGCCCGGTCCCGTTGCCTTGTCAACTTTAAGTACTGACAGTCTATTCAACACTTCCTCCTTATCAATTTTGAACTTTTCTGGTGACTGAGTTTCCTCACCTGTCACCATGGCCTTGGTAGCATCTACCTCTTTGGTAAAGACAAATGCAAAGTATTAATTTAATACCTCAGCCATAGCCCCTTCATCAATGTGTAAATTCCCTTTTAGGTCCCTAATTGGCCCTACTCCTCCTTTTACCACCTTTTTACTATTTACATGCCTATACAAGACTTTGGGATTCCCCTTTATATTGGCTGCCAGTCTTTTCCCATAATCCCTCTTTGCTTCTCTAATATGCTTTTTCACCTCCCCTCGGAACCTTCTATATTGTCCTTGGTTCTCAGTTGTATTTTTTACCTGATACCTGTCATAAGCACACTTTTTCTTTTTTATTTTAATTTCTATCTCATTTTTCATCCAGAGAGCACTGGATTTGTTTGGCCTACCTTTCCCTTTTGATGGAATACACCTTGACTGTGTCCAAACCAATTATTTTTTGAAGGTAGCCCATTGTTCAGCTACAGTTTTTCCCGCTGATCTTTCATGCCAGTCTATCTGGCCCTGCTCCATTCTTGCCCCATCGAAGTTGGCCAATGGAACACAATCCTTTATTTCGAGAGGAATTGAACATAAAAGTAAGGATGTTATGCTTCAGTTATTCAGGGCATTGGTGAAACCACATCTCAAATATTGTGTGCAGTTTTGGTCACCTCATTTAAGGAAGGATGTAAATGTGTTGGAGCCAGTTCAGAGGAGGTTTACTAGATTGATACTTGGAGTGAGCAGGTTGTCTTATGAGAAAAGGTTAGACAGACTGGGCTTGAGTTTAGAAGAGTGAGGGGTGACTTGATTGAAGTATATAAGATCCTGAACGGCCTTGACAAGGTAGGCGTGGAGAGGATATTTCCTCTTGTGGGTGAGTCCAGAACTGGTGGGCACTGTTTTAAAATTAGAGGTCGCCCTTTTAGGACAAAGATGAGGCGAATTTTTTCTCTCAGAGGGTTGTGCAACTTTGGAATTTCAGCCTCATAAGGGAGTGGAGGCTGGGTCATTGAATATTTTTAAGGCAGAGGCAGATTCCTGTTAGGCAAGGGAATCAAAGGTTATGGAGGGGTAAATGGGAATGTGGAATTCGAAACACAAACAAATCAACCATGATCTTAATGAATGGTGGAGCAGGCCCAAGGTGCCGAATGGCCTACTTCTCCTCCTATTTCGTATGTTCGCATGTTCATATGAACGATGGAATCTTCGGTATTACAGCCCTGCCATGGCATCAGACTGGGGTATTAGTCTCAATATGTTCTCAAGTCATGGTTCTTGCCTTCAACGTGACTTGAGGCAGAAAGTTTTGCTTGGCAGGCGGGCGTGTGCCTGACCCCATCAAGTGTGAAATGACATGCGTTGATATCGACTGAGTGTGCGAATGGTAATGTACAGTTGCGTGATAGTTCGGTCGGTGGGTACATGCCGGAGTCGGCAGCGCGCCTGCCGACAATTTGAAGGCCTGTTAAGGCCATTAAGTAATCAGTTAACTTAAATATTTTAATAATAAAAGCAAAAAATTGCGGATGCTGGAAATCCAAAACAAAAACAGAATTACCTGGAAAAACTCAGCAGGTCTGGCAGCATCGGCGGAGAAGAAAAGAGTTGACGTTTGTTGAGTTCTGTTGAAGGGTCATGAGGATTCGAAACATCAACTTTTTTCTTCTCCGCCGATGCTGCCAGACCTGCTGAGTTTTTCCAGGTAATGTTGTTTTTGTTTTTAACTTAAATTTTTTGCTGCCTGTCCAACCTAACGGTTGATGGGCAGGCGAAAAGGCCAAGCGGCCTCTGAATTTTTTTGGAAACCTCATTCACAGACGGGCTGAGGTTTCAAAAAGCAAGTAAAGATGAAATAAAAGTTTTAAAATGGAATTAATAATATGTCCCTGCTCATATGAAAGAGTCACATGAGAGGACATGTTTTATTCTCTTTTTATTTTCTTCATTTTCTTTTTTTTAACAGAGCTTCGTCTCCCTGAGGCAGCTGAGTATGCACGAAGTTCGTCATTGGCCCAGCTCGCCCTCCTCCAACCCCTGCACAGGCAGTGCTCAGCGCTGCTGCTCACGTTTCAGGCTGGGCAGGCCTTAATTGGCCCACCAGCGTGAAATTGCAGCCCGGTCCTGATCGCGGGCAGCAGTCAGCTTCCTGACCTCCCCCCCCAACCTGCCCCCACCATACCCACCCGCCAAGGATAAATTTTGCCCTTGGAGATAGAAATTGTAGTCAACTAAAGCTAGTTGGCACTGAAGGTGGGTCCAACTGTGGAAATCTATCCTTTAAATTTGGGGCCTAAAATTGCAGGATCACCCTTTTAGCTGTTCCCTGATCATTTCTGGATTCATCAATGTCCCTTTAGAGAAATAATGACAGGGAGTTCTGTCAGTGGATGCAATCTTATCAGTTATTCAAAACTACCTGGACAAGTGGGCTTTCTTCTCCCTCCACTATCAGCAATAGCCGCAAAACCATTGTGAACATCTTGAAACAAATATTTTCACATTATGGATCAGTGGCTGAGAGGAGACAGCTAAGTGTTCCTAATCGTAAGCCACTCACCAAGAGAAATATTGAGATCAAGCTTTCAAACAATTGAACTTAGCAGGGATAATAAGATCTTGTAAACAATTTCAAGCTATCATGAATAGAAAACAAATCTTTAGATAGGACTGCTTCAGGCATAACTAAAAGTACAGTACATGACAAAAACTGGATACTTGGGGCTAAAGAATTTTGATTAAGAAATAGCAGACATCAGCTATTGGCTGCTGGGAAATTGCCTGCATTCTGCAGGATGTTAAAGCGTATCTCACTTGAGCCCATGAGTTTCCCATGCAGCGAGATATATTAAAATTAGCCTTCACGGAATTTAAAAGAAAAAAAGCTCCCATAGATTAAACCGGCATTGCATCAGCATTTTTAGGCAGTTTAGAATTTGTAAATGGTTGGGGCAATTCAGCTTGAAGTATGAGTATTGAATTTGGACCATTTTGGCAGTGCATGTTGTGTCCACACACAACTGGAGAGCTTTGATGAATGCATTTCACCTGTAACTGCTGAATGTTTGGCAGGTAAAGTAAATCAGTGCGCCACATGACATTCAGGATTTTAGTGAAGTAAATGATATTTGGCGCTCTGTCTGAAAGAAGCAATGTTCTGCCCTATCAGACTATTTGCCTAAATTTATTTTATTCATTCTTGGGATGTTGGCATTGTTGGCATTATTGCCCATCGCTAACTCCATCAGCTTGAATCACATGCTGGGCAATGTCAGAGGGCATTTAAGCATTGATCACTTTGATGTGGTATTTAGATCAGACTGGGTGACAGCAGTGGATTTCCTTCTCTCCTGAAAATTGCTGCATCACAAGAACACCCCATTAACACTTGCGGTTTCATGACAGAGAACCCCAACTCACCAAAAAATGGATTATCTGTAAACTTTTGAAGTCCACCTGAGAGCTTGGTTTTAAATAAACCAGTCAATGTGCAATTAATCAATCTTCCTTAGACTCCGACTCCTTGACCAGCAGGATAAGTAGTTGTTCCTTGGACATTGTGAGCCTTGGAGAATTTATTATCCATGTGCCCCCATAATTTGGGTGAAATAACCAGTGAGAGTCAGGGTTTCAGATCTAGGTGAGCAGCAGCCATCAGAATGCCAACAGTTATAATGAAAGGTTATATTATTAAAATGGGCAAGACATGGGCCTTAGTGGCGCATGTAGGGTAATTGTTTTGGATTCACAATCTAAGTTAACACGGCAGTGTAGCATGAGGGAGTGCCTGGTTGTCAAAGGTGTTGGTCCTCAGCTTGGTTGCTGAAGTAAGGTTAGCCAGTTTAACTGCTTCATTAAGAGCCGATGGGGAAGAGTTAAATGAGCAAATGGTGGGTCTTATGAAGGAGATGAATGTGGAAGGATCTAAGGAGAAAAAGATGCTGAAAAATTGTTGACTTATATGGAATCAAGGTGTGATGAGGGAGAAACAGAAAGAGATCATTGGTTATATAAAACATATCCCACGCTAATAAGCTGCATTCTTTATGTGGGCCACCGGGAGTCTATTGCACACATTGTCGATCCATAACTTCACTCCATCCTCATCCATCCAACCATTGTTATGGACATGCACAAAAACTCCTGCAGGAAACATAATGTGTTCGGCATGTTTTAGGTTTGAAAATTACCATAAACTTTAATTTTGTTCCGTTGGCCATGCAGGTGAGTACCACTGTGAATCTTGCCATCTTGTGTCCTGTCCTTTTCACTAGAGCTGTTTTCAAATATTTCTGTCCCAGTTCCAGTTTGGCTGCTGGGCATATCGAAATTCAGGGGTGGAATCGCTGGAAACTTTTTTTATTCATTCACGGGATGTGGGTGTCACTGGCTTGGCCAGCATTTATTGCCCACCCCTAATTGCCCTTGAGAAGGTGTTGGTGAGCTGCCTTCTTGAACCACCGCAGTCCCTGTGGTGTAGGTACACCCACAGTGCTGTTAGGGAGGTCTTTTGGCAATGAGATCTCTTGGTAGTCTCTGATCTTGGTCTTCTGCTGCAGCACTAGACTGTTTAATTCCATAAAGTGGCTACACCAACTAGCTGCTGATCTGAAATCTTTGCTGGACTCGGGGTTTAAGTTGGCCCACCTAAGTGCATATAGACGCGTTGCATGTCTGACGACAATGTAAGCATTCTGACAATTTGAGGGGCCATTCCGTTACATGCTTCTTCAGATCAGGCCAGTGGCTGGTCCCCTGTCCTCATGGTGCAGTTGGTCTTGAGCATCTTCTTCAGGGTGGATCCCTCTTCCTTCCATTCTTGCACCAGTTTTTCACTAACACTGAATTCCCTCGTTGCAGCACAGGAATTTGACAAGTTGGAAGATGTTACAACTTATAGCTTGAAACCTGCTTTGTACTTCATGCATTTTGCTGGAGGATCCATTTCTGTTCATTAATCGCCATGTCTTGCGCAGTCTGCTCTGTGTGCTTTAAACTCCTGTGCATCTTGTTCACAACACAGAAGGTATCACCTGCTTGATCCCATACCAGATAACCGAATCATTTTCCTCAGATAACGATTATGAGGCATTTTGATAGAGTGAGTACGGAGAAACTGTTTCCACAGGCAGGAACATTAGTAATCAGATGACCCTGATTTAAGGTAATTTTAAAAAGAAGCAAGGGAACAATGAGGAGAATTATTTTTACGCAGCAAGTTATTATGGTATGCGGATCACTGCCTGAAAGGGTTTCATGAGCAGATTCAATAATAACTTTCAGAAAGGAATTGTATGAATTCTTGAAAAGGAAAAAAATATGCATGGCTTTGGGGAAAGTGCAAGAAAATGGGACCATATGGCCCTTTCAAAATGCCAGTACAGATATGACAGGCCAAATGGTCTCCTCGAGTGCTGTATGATTCTATAATCCTATGATAACTCATAAAAATAAAGAATAGTTCAGAAGCACATAGCAAGTGCAGTCAATGATATTGATAGGTGTCAAGAAATATTTAGTTAACCAATTCTGTTTCTTACAATACCCGTTGTATTTCTACAAACTGATTCTCCCATCATCGCACCCCTCATCCTCCGGCTTGTTGCTGCTCCTCATCAATGAAGAGGCAGAGGCTCTTTCCAGAGTTACTTGCTACAGCTTCCAAGGCAGCACTTAATTTTGCAGCTCCGTGTGTAGACTCTCGGCCCTGAGTCAGAAAGTTCTGTGTCCCACTCCAGGACATGAGCACAAAAATCAAGGCTGACACTCCAGTGCAGTACTGAGGGAGTGCTGGACTGTTGGAGGTGCTGTCTTTTGAATGAGATAATGAGTAGGCACCATTTGCCTCACTCAGGTGGATGTCAAAGATCCCATGGTACTATTTTGAAGAAGAGCAAGGGAGTTATCCCTGGTGTTGGCCAATATTCATCCCTCAATCGATATCACAAAAACAGAATAACTGGTCATTATCACATTAATGTTTATGGGAGCTTGCTATGCGCAAATTGGCTGCCATGTTTAACTGCATTGCAACATTGACTATACTTCAAAAGTACTTCATTGGCCCTAAACTGCTTTCAGACATCTGATGGTCATAAATGCATGTAGTTGTGATATGTGGTAGACTTCTTGGCAACAAAGGAAGGACAATAAATAATGCTTGGCTGTGTTACTTTCCACTCAAGAACAACTATAAAAAATATTCTAATGCCATAAATAAATGTAATTGTTAACTATCACGGGTCATTTGCAAAAATTATAAAATTGTACCAACTTGTACCTATTTTAATCCAAACATAATTTTTATTTCAGGTGCGAGATCAGAGAGCCTTTGAATCGTTTGGCAATTTTCATCATTGAGAAGGACAGGGACAGCAAATATACTGGAAGACCATAACTTCCAAGTTCCCTACCTGACTTAGGGTTATACTGTCATTCCTTCATTGTCACTGGCACTCCCTATCTAACTACACTGAGAGACTGCCCTCACCACATGGACTGCAGTGGTTTAAAAAGATTCACTGGCACCTTCTCAAAGGACATCTAGGAATGGACATTCTTTCCAGCCTTCAGAGTAACACCCACATCACATTAACAAATAAATGAAACCTCAGTCACCCACATGCAGCTTGTAGTCACCAGCAACACAGCAGTATTAAAGAGTAATCTATCAGATTAGTGTTAATTATTCCTTACATGCTTTCTACAAATTTCAAATAATTGAATTTTCTATAAAAGGTGAGGATGTGTGAATCTCAGGGTATTGCGCGATGCTGAATTTATTGCTGCTCATAGACTTTTGAAAATCCATAAAGCTTTATCCATCACATGGGAATGAGTTGCAAAAGATCTTTCTCACAAGTGTTAGGGCCAGGGGACACATACTTGTTATAATACAGAAAATGTTTGCTGCAAAGTTGTGACTTAATTGTCTTTGTAAGACATGCATTCACTACACGCTCCTTTATTTTAAACGAGACATTAAGTTGAGGCCCTATCTGCCCCCTCGGATACATGTAAAAGATCCCAAGGTAATGTTTTGAAGAAGAGTAGAGGACTTGTCCCTGTGTATCTTGGCCAATACGCACCCTGCTAACAATCTTACTGGAAAAAACACAGAGTATCTGGTCACTATCATATGGCTGTTTATAGGAGATTGCTGTGCATAAATGGGTGTTTGTGTTCCCTACATTTCAACAGTGACTACATTTAAAACATACTTCATTGGCTGCAAAGTGCTTTGAGCTGTTGTGAGGGTGTAAAAGGCACTATATAAAAGGAAGTATTTTCTGGTTTGACGTGCTACTGTTAGATAATATATTTAGGACAAGGTTCTCAGAATAAATAGGAACTTAGAAGCCCACAAGAAGCAGGTTGATCGCCAGTGAAGAAGGAATTAGTGGGTGGCAGGGCTGCACTGAACAATTGAAGTCACCTCAAATGACATATCATTTCTGAGAGGCTGCAATCGTTGTGAATGAGGGTTAAAACAGATCCCACACCAAGATACTTTCACGCAGCACGTGATGAGCTAAATTATCCATCTCGGCTAAAAAGATAATGCCCTGGATCCTCAATACTATTTTTGCTTTAATGCTAAATGTAACAGAACAAATTCATAATATTTGGAAGGTAAAGAATGGTGATTTTTGAAGTAAGGAGTTCCCAGGGTAAATGGTGAAATCAACCCTCTGGTACTGTGGCAAGACACAAAGAGGCTGCTTGTAGTGTATTGAAAATGGCATTGTGCCTTTTATCCACTTCAGGCAACCATACACACTATACCAGCAGAGGGAGTCTACTGGGAAGAGATAATAAAGGATCCATGATAATAAATGATCCAACAGCTCATACAGGTTCTAATCTTAAATGTGTCTGGTTGAATATATAACTGTTTCTGACCCAAGAACTTCACAATGGTGTCAATGTGGTAAACAATTGCTTTGAGGTATGAAGCTTCTGGAGATTTTCATCTAATCTCTGCAGGCAGCATGTTACATTGGGAATTTCAGGACACACTGTGGCTATGTTAGAGACACACACAGGAGGAACTTACCTCCAGTTTAGCAATAGAAAAGCTTGAACACTGTACATACGTACACAGACTGATCTCCCAAAAATAACCATCCAATCGAAAAAAAGAAACATTAATTTCGGATCATTGCAGAGAGGGTTCTTCATTACGTCACTGATGAATATTGTAGCAGAACGGTCTGGTACATAATGGGTTAACTTGGGACTGACTACAGTACTATCCACATAGTGATGAAAGCAAACACTTGACCCAGAGCCAGGGTCAGTCTGGAGATGGACACAGTTATGTTGAGACCTAGAATGAGGTCAGCTCCATACCTGTACCTTCTATTGTAAATATGTACATAATTGTGTGTTGTTAATAAAGACTTGCTGTTAACATACTCCAGACCGGAAGTCTACTTCATGGTGCCTGAAGCAAGATTCTTCATGGTAGCAGCATCGGAATTAGTAGTGTTCACACAGCTTCTTTGATTTATAGGTAATAGATATATGGTGAGTAAGTTATAGCCTGTATCCATAACCTAAGGTTGTCATTTCAACTAAATAATTGGGTCTTTCATACGAGCGTTACTTCAATTGTTTTGATGAGGCAGTGACATTCGGCATAATCATTGAGAGCTTCCTGCTGCTTTCAAAGGGACTCAATTCTTGGCAGCCAAAGCTGCTAAATGCCAAGTATCTACCTCCAGACTCTTTGTCCAGCCTGTGCCCAATTGCAGTTAAGGATGTTTATGGATTCCTTGGACTTTCCCCAACAACTGGACATGCCCCTTCACCTCAGAATGTTAATGCAGTGGGAGAGGAAGTTCCCAGCCACCCACCTCAACCTTGTCTTCATTTAACCAGTGAGGCAGCTGAATGGCAGGGACCCTGGATTTTGGAGCTTCTTCTGGGCAATGTTAGGGCATTTGTATGGTCCAAGTCATGAAAACCTCGGGCACTCTTGCTCCAATTGCAGGTTCAGCACATCTTGGGTAGGCCGCAACTCTAGGATAGACTGCGAGGACAAAGCACTCATGCCGGCTTGTGCGACACGCTTCTGATTTTTCTGAACGGATGCATTCTTCAACCCTCAGGCTTAACCATTTCACCAGTTTTCCTGGAGATTGATGGTTAAATTGGAGGGTCCTCTCCATTTGTCAGTCCTTTTACTTTGGGAGGTTGTTTATAATGATTTAACAATATTTGGCTCACAACAACAGGGAAAAGTCCCAGTCCGGGGGTGGAATGGCCCACATCAGGCCCCTCACTCACTTTGAGGAATGTGCCATCGCACTGACTGGCGAGGATATGGACCGTGCCGGTGGCAATGGTGATGTCAGTGGCGAACATCCTCATGAGGATCCTGCACCACGTCATCCCTCTCTAACACAATTGTGAGTGCTCTCGTTCCTGCTTCTGACTCTGTTGCCATGCACTAATTATCTCTACTTTGATTCACAGGGATCTCTGCCAAGCGACCGACACCCTCAGCCAGCCAGTCCCTCAGCTCCATCCAGGTCCTCACCTCCAGCCATGTTGACTCTCCCACCATGGAAGAGCTGGAAATTAGCAGCCTGGAAGACCCATCACAGTGCTCAACCATACCCTCCACACACCTCGGAGGGACCTAGATCTAGAGTAGGTTCAGGTTCACAACCTGGTGGTCACTGCAATGACATGTGTCCACAGCAGGAGGAGGCGGGTTCAACCGAGCTCCCCAGCACTTAGTGGACTGCTGGGGAAGAGGCATCTGTGAGGTCCAAGGTTGAGCATCTGGACTCGGCCTTCCAACTCATCCTGGAAGATCAGCAGAAGGTGGGGGAACATCACGCAGAGCTGTTGGAAGCCCCCAACAGAGTGGCACATGAGCCAGAGGAGTGCGTCCGCCTGCTCTCTGATGAAGTGGTTTCCACATGTGCACATATAGAGGTCGCCATGGGGAGGATGGCGGACGCCATGGAGACCCTGATTCAGCTGAACATGGAGATGCACGCAGACCATTGCGGGAGCTATGGATGAGTTCCTGCAGTGACAGCGTGAGAGGGAAATGGAGCACCTTGATGTCCCTCCAGGTGCTCCTTCCGCTCAAGGAGTCAAGCTGGGGCGCCCGGGTACCCGAAGGGAGGAGGAGCGGCAGCTGGACACACCTGCATCATCACTCACGAAGCTCAGAGCTGTTCTCTCCCTCAGAGTTCCCTCTGCCTGTGACCCCTTTAACCTCGCGCTCTGTCACAGCAGAGGGAGCAGCTGGACCACAGGTGGACAGACAAAGCAAGCTGTGAATCTCAAGGCCTCAGCTCTCTAGAGGACCCACGCCAGTCATCAGAGGCAATAGGGCCAAACATTGCACAGGCTGTCTCTGCCCCTGCTGTGGATGTCAAGGCAGCACCTAGAAGTTTAAGGCATTCAAAAGTTCACAAATTCTGATCGCAGTTGCTTGCACAGCTGAACACATCTTGTCAGTTTACAATCTGAAAATATGTTCACTTTGACTAATTGTGTGTAGTGGTGTATTTCTGCTTCATGGACAGGCTTTACAAGCCGTCCCACTGCATCTGATCCACCCCCACCACCCCCACTCCCCTCCCTCCACCCCCTCTGCTGCCGCCGCCTCAACTAACAGTTCAGCTGCAGGTAGCCGGGCAAGGAGTGATTCTGGGGGTGAGGTATGAGTGTGGCAGGGCCTTTCAGAGCCTTGAGCAAGCATTCTCCACACACACCAATCCTTCCTCCATCACATTCAACTCATGAGGGGAGGTGGTGGCATAATGGTGTTGTCACTGGACTGGTAATCTAAAGACCCAGGGTAATTCTCTAGGGACCTGTATTCGAATCCCACGATGGCAGATAGTGGAATTTTAATTCAATAAAAATCTGGAATTAAAAGTCTGTTGATGACCATGAAACTGTTGTCGATTGTCGTAAAAACCCATCTGGTTCAATAACATCCTGTACGGAATGAAATCTGTCATCCTTACCTGGTCTGCCCTCCATGTGACTCCTGGCCCACAGCAATGTGGTTGACTCTTAAATGCCCTCGAAATTAGGGAATAAATGCTGGTCTAGCCAGCATCACCCACATCCCATGATCGAGTAATAACAAAAAAATGTCTCAAGCATTTTCATTGCTGCCTGGCTGGGTTTCGCTTTCAGTTGTCCATCTGAGCTGACCTGCATCTCTACCCAACCACTGATCACACTCCCATGCAGCACCTGTTCTCGCCCATCACGACTCTTGTTTCACTGTCAGTTTAGCCAGCATGTAGTGCTACGGTTATGTTGCGCTCCCCTGTCATTGCCCCTCCCCTAGTCACACATTTCCTTTCCCCCGTCACTGTGGATCTCCCCGACATCACCTTCTATCTTTTCTCCGTGACCTACCAGCCACAGCCCTTTTCCTTCGAGGATATCCAGGTGAAGGTGCATGTCCCCTTCTTTCCCGAAAATCCCACCCACATCCACATTAACCTCCCCAGCTTCCTTGATCCCACCCCCAGGGTCCGTGTCTGCCTCCAAGTCCCACCAACCACCAGCGCTGTCCCTTCTACCGATACTGTTAAACCCTTGCCCTCCCACCCTACCACCTCACTCTGCCCTCGGTCATTCTCACCATTCACTCATACCACATCCACCCTCAATTGGCTACAAAGGAGGCAGTCATGGACTCAACAGAGCCCTCCTTTGCACGTTCACCTGGATATTCCCCCCCTCCAAACTCCTTTCTCCTTAGAACTCCTTCCCCACCCTGGACTCCCTCCCCATCCACCAGACTGGCCATCCTGCCTTAGTTCTTCCCCCTTCCTGAATTTTTCCACCCTCCCCCCTTACTTTTTCCGCCACCATTGTTCCTTCCCCTCTCCCAGAACCCTTCTTCCAGCCTTAGTCCTGCTCCCTTCCTGACTCCTTCCTCCACTCTTACTTCTTCCTCCAGCCTTATTCCTTCCCCTCTCCAGACTCCTTCCCTCTCTGGACTCCTTCTTCCCCCTGGATTCTGCACTAGCGTGTTTTCCCACCCAAGTGCTTGGATGATCCAGCGTGTGGTAATGATTCTAGTTGGTTGGCCTTATAATGATATGCAGATGCATTACAATGAGTTTACCAACATCCGATGGTGGGAAATGCAGCCCACCATTGACGGGAAGAGCGGCCAATTGCAAACTGGTTCACAACATCGTGAAACCGATTTCTGGCCTTCTCACCATACTGTCTGCTCACGCCACCGAACACGCCTGGCGCCAGGGGTCACGGGAAATTCCGCCCTTTGTCTTTGTCTTACATCATGTTACAGAAAGGCCATGAACATAAGGCCTTGGCTTTGCTCAGGTTTCAATCTAATCGCCCCTGACATCACTGGTTTTTCTACTGTTGCAACTGTTAGCAATGTCGCTGTGGCAACAACTACATATGACTTTCAATTGTGCCTTGTAAAGTGCTGCTTGGATATGGTAATGTGGCAAGTCCCACTTGTGCTGAATATTAATCACTGCCCAAATATGGTCAATGTTGAATCATTGGCTATGAAGTTTTATCATAAATAAAACCTCCAGTGAACAATCTCAACATCCCATCTTTGTGGGGGTTGACCCTGCGTTCACACAGATTCTTCGATGTATAGGGAGTAGGTAAATGGTGAGGAAGTTATAACCAGTGTCTATAACCCAAGGTGCTCACCTGTACTAAACAGCTGTGTCTTTCGCACGTGCGTTTCTTCAATTCCTTTGATGGGTCAGTGACAGTAGGTGCCATCATCATTGGGAGATGAATCCATTTCAAATCCAGGCAGAAGGATGGCCTTAGGTAAATATTATTAATTCATTGTAAGCAATCTCCCAAAGTAAAAGGACTGACAAATGGAGAGGACCCACTTTTAACCGTCAATTGTTGACATATAAGCATGGCTGAGCTTTCAGCTCACTCAAAACCCATTCCTTACACAGTTAAAATCAAGCCCACAGTGTCCTTGATGGTCTAATCATCGACTCACTCCCTCACTCTGCCTTGAAATTCACATTCTAATAAGGTGCCTAGTCTTGGTTCCCATGGGAACTGCCTCTGCTCGATGTTCTGTTCTATCTTCTTTCTGTTTTTTTAATGTAATTATCAATATTACCCATTATTTCTTTTAACTGTCCCATTTCTCCTACAACCCCTACTTACCTCCTGTCATCTGCATCCACAAGCATAACCGTTTCTTAGGTTAATACAAAGTTTAAACAAAACACATATAGATGTTCTTGGATTTCTAGCAATATTCTAATGGATACATGTTCTAATTAAACACTTATCCTAATAAGCAACTAGTTAATGTACTGGAGGAGCCCCAGATTCTCTAACAGTAACTGAAAAGGTATTGATGATGGAAGGCTAGGCTTAGGACTGTTAGTAAATGAAAATCCAACCAAAGCAAAAGAGAGTGATGTTGGCTTGATGTCAATGCAGTTACTGCCGTTGTAATCTGTTAAAATAGCCATGGGTGCTGATTCTCCTGATTCCCTTCCCTGCCACAACCATCCTGCAGCCCCCCCATCAACCCCCTCTGCCATCCAAATACCCCACACATAGACACCCTGGGCCTCTGTACATCAAGCTTGGTGGATAACAGGTCACATTCCCTTCCTTTAAATTGCCTGTGGCCTGTCTGTATCCCTGAACCCCAGGGCTGCCCGCCACTACTTACCCCACCCCTCCGCTGACACCCACCCACCCAAGCAGGGCCTAGTTGCTGGGAGGGAGGCAAGCCAGTGAAGAAGCAGCAGTGATGCCAATCAATATCAGGGCCTTCGAGGTGGCTGTCCAAAATCAGCAACCAAACATCTGCCAGATGATGCCTGGGCTACTGTTCCTTTCAACAACTTACACGCTCGTCCATCCAACTGGAGAGAGACAGAGGGCAAACAGAGCATGGTCTTAAGGCCTCTTTCAGCTGGATGCTTTTTCAAAAGCAAAACCAAGGAAGTGCAGTGCAAGGTCCCGGAATCCCACACTCTCATCCCTTGCTTCATCTCCATGGAAATATTTGACCTGAGCATGTTGAAAGTGTAAAACCAGGGCTGTCCTTTTCGGGAAATCCCACTGCAAGGGGGCAGAAACATCATGTCAGAAATCTCCGCACATTTTTTACTGATCTTTGCACTCTCAGGTACACTGGGGGATGAGTGCTCCCTAGCATTTTTTTTTCGTTATTCTTTCATGGGATGTGGGCATCGCTGGCAAGGCCAACATTTG
This sequence comes from Carcharodon carcharias, assembly GCF_017639515.1. Lineage (NCBI taxonomy): Eukaryota > Metazoa > Chordata > Chondrichthyes > Lamniformes > Lamnidae > Carcharodon > Carcharodon carcharias. The sequence continues at coordinate 94,210,726 of NC_054481.1, forward strand.
TTGGCCATCTGTAATTGCCCTTGAACTGAGTGGCTTGCTTGGCCATTTCAGGGCAGTTAAGAGCCAACCACGTGTAGACCAGACCGGGTAAGGATGGCAGATTTCCTCCCCCAAAGGGCATTAGTGAACCAGATGGGTTTTTAAAACAATCGATGATAGTTTCATGGTCACCATTACTGAGACAAGCTTTATATTCCAGATTTATTAATTGAACTTAAATTCCACCAGCTGCCACGGTGGGATTTGAACCCGTGTCCCCAGACCATTAGCCTGGGCCTCTGGATTATTCGTTCAGCGGCATTATCACTATTCCACCATCTCTGAAATATTAGTTCCATTATGTCCAATAGCATAAAGAAATTGACAGAAAGGGGTCCCTGCTCTACACTTTCGTTGCTCCTCCTGACTGGCATTAACACAATGCATTTACCCCCAATAAGCTGTCCAATTACCGACTGTTCAAATTCCTCCACAAGCAACAAAGAATTTCTTTTAGGTGATACAGGGAAGGTGTAATGGGTTAAGGATCATTCGGTACAAAAATAAAAATACCTGGAAAAACTCAGCAGGTCAGGCAGCATCTGCAGAGAGGGTCACAGTTAACGTTTCGAGTGCATATGACTCTTCAACAGAACTAAGTAAAAATAGAAAAGAGGTGAAAATTCTATTTCTATTTTTAAACTCGAAATGTTAACTGTGTTCCTCTCCACAAAAGCTGCCAGACCTGCTGAGTTTTTCCAGGTATTTTTATTTTTGTTTTGGATTTCCAGCATCCGCAGTTTTTTGCTTTTATCTTAAGGATCATTCGGTGTTGCTTCCCACTCATTGCTATTCTCTTCAGTGCCCTTCCTGTCCTTGGATTTTCTTGTATTGTTCTTCAGAAAAAAACCTTAGAGACAAATGTGCATCTGTCAGTCAGCGGCAAGGACGCAGGCAGAGGCAAGTGCTCCCTACCTAGATGTGGTAAGAGCAAGTGGATAGATTAGGAGAAAGTCTTACCCTTCAGAAATAAAGGTTGACAAAGCAATTACTTGGCACTCGGGGACAGATGGTGCTTCAGGCCACTTTCAGCACAGCAGACAAACCATTACTGACATATGCCTATGAACTGCAGGAGTATTTAGCGCAATGCTCAGTTAACAAAGCCATCCCAGAAGCAGTGAAAGAGAACCAGCTACTCAACATTTCTGCTGCGTACACATTGCCGTATCCAAGTGACAATGGTTTTCCCTTTGTCAGTCAGTCTGTCCTCTCTGCTCAAATGCAGCAAGAAAGCGGATCGATGCAGGTAAAGCAATCAAAAGTTCAATTCTAATTCTATCACTGCGCCTGGGACAGCCGTGAGTTCAGCTTTGAATCTTCCTTATTGGAATTACTTTTTACAAATGGATGTGCAGGTGGAAAGCTCAACAATCTCAGTAGGGAAACTATCAAACTTGTCTTTGGGCTCATTTGGGCTTATAAGTTTGGCTATGCATGGCAGATCGTTTGAGCGCTAAGGGCCTTAGTCAACTAGCAAGATGGCAGACAGCAAGTGTGCGCACATTTCTGTCCAGAACTGTGTCGACCGCCATATTAGGAAACTGCAAAAAATCATCAGCCACACCATTAGGTCTTTTGTTTACACCAATAAGGGGCCTCAGGCCTGTTTGAGACATCCATTGTGAGATTGGTCTACTTAGTGAAATCAGGTTTAGTAAATCTGTTATCAACAAGGTAAGTTTTTAAAAATATATTTATCTGATTGTGGAACCAGAGGGAACAGGAGTTACCACCTGCATCCTCCCTGCCACACACCTACCACCCACCAACACCGCCACCCCCCCACCCATCCCCAACTACCCCATATTTAAAGAACACTTCAGTAAATACTGACATAATGCAATAGTTACAGTTCGAGGCATAGTTTAAACTTATCACAATAACTAGCCTCTATTCAGCACACAGTCATCGACGCTGGAAAGGAATCTATAAGTCATTAAGTATATTATGTAGCCGCCTAGCTAACAGCTTTGTCCCTCCAAATCCATCCAGCTAGGTTTAAAGTCTTTTTCAGCACATTGTTGACAAGCTATTAAGTTTGTTGATCTTATTCCTGAATTTCAGTCTCCCTTTCCTTCTGGGTCAGGCATTGTTGAATTTAGGAATTAGTATTTGTCTCTCATGATGCCCATTAATTAGATCTCCAGTGTTCCCCTTTTCTGCTGTCCGTTTCTCTGCTTAGTAAATTAATCCTTGGGCAGTTCACAGGTAACTGTATCAACCTCGGCGTCTCTCTTCTCAGAGACTGGGAGAGGGTGGAGGAGGTGGTGGAGTGGCTGGGTGCCTAAGATCTGTGGCCTTTTGAAATACTTTTGCTTCACTCCAGTGGGAAAGCGTTGGATAGATTGCCGACCCAGCAACAAAGGATCCCAGTCCAGTTCTAAGTTGACCTACCAATGACAAAACTCCAAACAAAGCCATCAATGTAAAAGGGATCAGGGCAGGGATTCCCAACATCAGGATTCTCCATGGAAACAGGTGGAAATCTATTAGTAATAGGTTAATAACAGGTAGTAATAGCAGCAGCTGATACATCCAGTGAGACACTGTGTACTAACCAGCCAACTGGCAGTTACAGGCCTGTGGCAAGGATCTCTGAAAAGTGGGAAGATTTCTTCAAATGTTGGATGACCTCCTTCTAAAAGTGGCCAAAGAGACCTTCCCTTCCAGGAATGGAACTCCCAACAAGCAGCCTCCGCCCAGCACAACTCTTCCACCACAGAAGGTAGACGAATACCCCAACTGTATCCTGAGTGGCACCAGACATTTTCATCTAAGTGAAGAGTTGTGCTCCTGACACCTGAAGTTGGTCAGGTTTCCATCAGAGATCTCAAACTAGGGAATCCTGACACTTAGGCTGGTTGTTTTTGCATAAGTCCATTTAACATTTGTCCCTATCTCACTAGACTTCTTAAGCATTATAAACTCTTACCTCAACAACGCCTTGGCTTGGAAGACTTGCTCCATGGGTTATTTCAAACTTTTAAAACTATTTCTAAACCCTCCAAAGTTTCTTGCGTTTTTTTCCTGCTTTTCATTTTGGTGTCAACAAGCCAAAATTGTTTATCCACTGAATGTCACTGAATGACTTATTTTCCTACCAATTTCGAAGCCTGGCCAATCGCGATCACTCATTTAATTGCCCAGATTCACCTTTAACAGTGTCAATCATCTAAAAGAGAAAGATTCCGAGAGCTCGAAATCAGTAAGTGCTACTATTGCAACAAAATCCTGGCTGCCTTGCTAACTGGTTCTTCTTTTTGACGCTGTCAGCCTTAAATAATGAGAAAACTGGGAAATCCCAGATAAAATGACCTTCATTTGAGTCCACTCTGGCCTGCTTATCTTGCCAGGCAGCAGAATCTGTACACTATATCAAGGCTTATGATTTTCACAACCATTAACTGAGGCTGGCTGTAAGAGACTTTCACTCTTAGAGAACTTCCCAGGATCTGAGCATTTATTCGCTGGGATTTTCCCAAAGACCAGTGGGCTTTAAGACACCATTTTTAAAGCAATATTGTATCGCACTGTCACAATTAACTGACCCCAAAGCATCTTCCAAGGTCAGAGGTTCCTTTTCCATAATTGTGCTGGGCTTCCTACAGTAATTACACAAATGCTGGGTCCCCACATCAGTTGGGAGCTGGGTGTGGAATTAGCTGAATAGTTAAAATATAAAAATTCTTGGGTTTTCCTTAATTATTCCTCCATTGATCACACTGGGTGAGACATTCCTTCAAACCTTAAGTATCCCCTCCTCTAAGCCTATTAATGCTGGACATGTTTTTGATACACAAATTTGTTCTGCCATTGAAGAGAGGAAATCCATTAGATTCTATGTTCCTGCTGTTGCTGTTTAATTTTAATCCACCCACACAAATATGGACCAACATATTTAACATCTGCTGTCACACAATGCAAAAAGATTCAGCAGTCCCAAGTGGAGAAGACCAGCCCTAATTCTCAATAACAGTTACATAGTTCAAACAGATTACCACTGATCTTTGCAATTCCATTGGCTGTCTATCTTTTGAAATTTAATTTACATATTAGGCAGCATCCCTTTGGCTGCATTCCTTTGATTAGATGGTTGAGGATTTGAACTGCACTTCAGAGACATAAACACCCAGTTGTACCAAACTGCTACAGAAAAGGCAAGAAGGAATTAAATTTGGCAGATCACCCGGCATCAACCTAGGCACTGGAAACAACAGCAGCACACGCAGCTTTACCGATCTAACAAATTCCTCCTTATTAATATCTGAGGCCTTGTACCAAAATTGGGAGAGCTGTCTCACAGGCTAGTTATGCAGCAGCCTCACATAGTCATACTTAAAGAATTAGACCTTATACACAATGTCCTAGGCGTCATCCCTGGATTTATCCCACCAACAGGACAGACCCAGCAGAGGTGGCAACACAGTGATATACAGTCATATACTTCATCAAGAGTAACTTGGTAACACCACTACTGACTGAGCCAGCTGAGTCCTGAAGGACATATCTGCCAGACTGGGCCTGTGGTAGCTGAAGAGGGAACCAACAAGGGTGAAAACCTACTAGACCTGGTTCTTACTTATTTACTGACCGCAGATGTATCTGGCCATGATGATATAGGTAGGAGGGACCACTGCACAATCCTTATGAAGATGAAGTCCCACCTTCACAATAAGTATAACATCCAACACGTTGTGTGGCACTACCATTGTGCTAAATGGGATGGATTCAGAGCAGATCCAGCAGCTCAAAACTGGGTATCCATGAAGCCCTGTGTGCAACCAGCAATAGAATTGTATTTCACCATAATCTGTAACCTTATGGCCCAGTATATCTTCAGCCAGCGGTGCCAAGTGGATGATCTATCTCGGCCTGCTCCTGAGGTCCCACCACCACAGATGCCAGTCTTAAGCCAATTTGGCTCACTGCACATGATATCAATAAACAGATGAAGACTCTGGATACAGAAAAGGCTGTTGGGCCTGACAACATCCCAGCAATATGTACTGAAGACTTGTTCTCCAGAATGGACCGCACCCCTAGCCAACAGTGGCATCCACCCAATACTGTGGAAAATTGCCCAGGTATGCCCTGTCCACAGAAAGCAGGGCAAATCCAATCCAGCCAAATACCATCCTGCCAGCCTCCTCTCGATAATCAGCAGAGTAACGGAAGGCATTTGACAGTGGTATCAAGTGGCACTCACACAGCAGTAACCTGTTCACTGCTGCTCAGTTTGGGTTCCACAAGGGTCATTCAGCTCCAGACCTCATTACAGCCTTGGTCCAAACGTGGACAAAAAAGCTGAATTCTAGGGGTGAAGTGAGAGTGACTCTCATGCACATCAAAGCAGCATTTGACTGAGTGTGGCATCAAGGAGCCGCAGCAAAATTGGAGTCAAAGGGAATCAGGGGGCAAGCTCTCCGCTGATTGGAGTCATACCTGGCACAAAGAAAGAAGCCTGTGGTTGTTGGAGGTCAATCATCTCAGTCCTAGGATATCACTGCAGGAGTTTCTCAGGGTAGTGTCCTTGGCCCAACAATTTTCAGCTGCTTCATCAATGACCTTCCCTCCAATGTAAGGTCAGAAGTTGGGATGTTTGCACATAATTGCACAATGTTCAGCACCATTCACGATTCCTCAGACACTGAAGTAGGCCATGTCCAAATGCAGCAAGACCTGGACAATATCCAGGCTTGGGCTAACAAGTAACATTCACACCACACAAGTGCCAGGTAATGACCATCTCCAGCAAGGCAGAATCTAACCATCACCCCTTGACATTCAATGGCATTACCATCACTGAATCCCCCACTATCAGCATTCTGGGGGGGTTTCCATTGACCAGAAACTGAATGGGACTAGCCATATAAATACTGTGGCAACAAGAACAAGTCAGAGGCAGAATTCTGTGGAGAGTAACTCGCCTCCTGATTCCCCAAAGCCTGTCCACTATCTACAAGGCACAAGTCAAGAATGTGATGGAATACCCTCCACTTGCTTGGGTGAGTGCAGCTCCAACAACACTCAAGAAGCTTGACATGATCCAGGACAAAGCAATCCGCTTGATTGTCAACCCATCCACCACTTTCAACATTCATTACTTCTATCACCAATACATAGTGACCCTCAATATGTACCAAGATGCAGTGCAGCAACTCACCAAGGCTCCTTCGAAAGCTCCTTCTACTAACTAGAAGAACAAGGGCACCAGATGCATGGGAACGCCACCACCTTCAAGTCCCCCTCCAAGCCACGCACCATCCTGACTTAGTGCTATATCACCATTCCTTCATTGTCGCTAGGTCAAAATCCTAGAGCTCCCTTCCTAACAGCACTGTGGGTGTACGTACACCACATGGACTTTAGCAGTTCAGGAGGGGAGCTCACTACCAACTTCTCAAGGGCAATTAAGGATGGGCAGTAAATACTGGTACAGCATTGGATGTGGGCATAGCGATGCCCACATCGCATGGATGAATAAGAAAAAAACTCATCCACTGAGCCATTCACACTGGACCTTTAAACCTAGCATACAACAGCTAGTGCAGTAAAAAAGGGGCATGCCTGATCTTCTCTCAATGCTACAGCACTGAAATGGTGCTCTCCGATGGGCGCTGTGCTCCGCATTTTGAGAGAAGCTGGGCTCGGATGACCCAGCAAGAACTGTGGAGCAGTGTCTGCCATGTTATTATAATGATATAACACCTTGGACTTCTTTACTGTACAAGACACAAGGCACCAATCGCTCATAGGGATTGGGTAAACACATTGTGGGTTCATTTATTAAAACTAAGCATATGAGAACAGATAGACATGGAAAGAAATCTTGAAGTATTCAGAGCTGTGTGTGCTGTGTGTGTGCTCTGCTCAAAGCAAAAGTGAAACTAAGGCTGGATCACATAACACATTTCCATTCTAGCGATGCCATGCTGATACCCCTTAAAGGCATATTACAACATCTCCCTTTCTTTTTAAAGATACTTCTCCCCTTTCCAAAGAAGTAGAACTATTTACAATACATGTTCATGCTTAGTTTCCATTACATAAGTGTATAGAACTGATGAATATATAAGTCTTTAAAGCACAGAGGTAATCTGTTGGTATGCCCAGATCTTGCAATGGTAACCTTGTCTGGAGGTTTCTTTAATTGTTCACAGATATCAGTGGGATTGTCATCCTTGAATGTTGTTCCTGGCTGCACTGCGATCTTGCCCTAGATGCAGTAGGACTGTACAGTGGTTGAAAAGCTGGAATGGACCTGATTTGTCCTCAGTTATGCCTCACCATTATGCTTTTGTTCGAATGACTTTTTAGGACCTTCATTTGAACAAATCCTCGTCACCTTGGCTGGTTGCCATGTGCCTTCTGTGGGATCCTGGATGTGAACTTGTTGTCCCAACTGTAAATCTAGCAATCCTGTACCTGCATTTTTATTGTGCATGTTGGTCATTTTCTCTTGCAGTTTTAAAAGTTGCTCTCTAGTTTCTGAGAGAGTGGAATGGGAGAGATTAGGTAAATTGGTACGCACTTGCCTGCCAAACCTGTGCTCTGCTGGTTGATGGAATAGTTGCACTTAAAGGTGTTACTCTCAGATGTAACATTGCAATATGAAGATCATCTTAGCCTATCTACATCTGAAATTTTGGGATTTCACCATGTGAATCATCCATTCAGCTAGCCTGTTAGATTTAGGGTAATGAGAAAAAGAAATAGTGTGTCTGGTATTTTACTTCTCACACATATCCTGAAATGGCTTACCAATAAATTGTTGACCATTATCCGCTATGATCTCTCTGGGCACACCAAATAAACTGAAAATGTGCGACAGTTTTGCTTGACATATTGAGCAAGTGTTGAATAATGGAATACTTGGTAAAGTAGTCGATGATGATGGTGAAATCAATGCCTTGGACATCAAAGAGGTTGGATGTGATTTTGGACCAAGGATGGTTGGGAACTCAATAGTGCTTTGTGTTGACTTGGCATATACTCTTCACATGCCTCGCACTTCTTGATGATGGCTTCAATGTCATTGTTCATACCCGGCCAATAGACTGTCTCTGTTGCAATCTTCTCATCCAATCCATGCCCATATGTGAGTACTGAAGTTGTTGAAGAATATCAAGTCATAAATATTCCTGATGTTTCTGAAGGGATACCAGATGGTTATTCCTATTGCTTAAAGGCACCCATTATATCTGGTCAGTTTGGATCAGTGCACGTCTCTTTGTAGCTTCATCAGCATTTGCTCTAGTGCACTCTGCTGTTGCCAATGGCCTTTCCTGCCACATGCCTTGCAGAGTTAATGGAAAGCTGGGCATTTCCTTGGTGCATGCAGAAGGCTAGACCTTCCAAATGTCCTGCTAGGTTTTGGTGTTCTACAATTAGGATCTATAAATAATGTCGACCTGCGAGGGTCACTGCGTACTTACATCCATCCTGGAGTAGCTCTTCCATGCTATATGATTTGGGCTTATCTAGTAAATCTTTCTGGAATGCTTCCATGGGAGTGGATGCGATTGCCAACTCAACAATTCTGTCTGCTAGCTCTGTGCTTGAAAACTCACAGTATTACCCTTTTCTCTGCATCTGCTGATGAAGTGCTCTATGGATTCTGTAGGCTGTTGTTGAAATGACACGCAGTCTAATGAATGAATAACCTGATTCTGAGCTGGTCTTCCAATGTAGTCCATATCTTTTGGGAATCCTTCAGCTATTTTTCTGTTAATGTTGGTGTGTTCAGCCTGTGTAGACCTTCATTCCCAATTGCTCGGTCAGTTTTTCTGGCTTGCTTGTCTGGTTCAGACATACCCGAATCGAGAGCTCTGTACACTGTTTAAACATTTTGAATTTGGATAGTAGGTTAACTGCATCCCAATTCAAACTGGGAAATTTTGTGGACATTCTGACAATATCTTCTTGATCTTCCTTCTTCTGTCGTACCTGGGATGAGTGTCACTGTAGCCACTTCTGCACGCTTTTCTGAAGCTCCGCCCACAAAGACGAGTTGTGGCTGGGATACACCACTGAGTAATGGCCTCTTTGTTTTTTATTCAATTTACTATTTAGCAACTCTCGAAGCCTCCTGTTATCATCACTACCTTCTCTGGTGTGATATTTATGACAGTTTAAAACCTTTTTTGTATGAATCTCCCTCACTCATTATCGATCTGGCTCACATCCTGGTCACTTGCCTTTCCTGACTGAGCTAACCTGGTGCTGATCCACTTGATTCACTGCTCCACTCACTGAACTGACAGGCTACGTGCTGCAGTCACACCACAAGGGATCCATCTGCTTACCAACTCTTTACTTGAGCACAAGCTCAGTGCTGTGCCTTCACAGTCAGCAAGCTGCATTTTCAGCACTCTCTGATTCTGTGACTTTGTTGTGGTCTGGCCAAAATGTCATGGGTCATCTTATTCCATGTAGCACGAGCTAAGGCTGTTCATCATGTTGTACCTGTACAGACTCTTGCTGCTACCTGTCTCACCACCGCTGATCACCATGTCCTGTTTTTATAATGATACTAATACCTCCAGCTTATTTACAGTACAAGATACAAGGCTCCAATCGCTCATAATCGATTGGGTAAATGTGTTCATTAAAACTAGGCACATGAGAAAAGTTATACATATGTATAGAGATTGAAGGTGTCAGAGCTATGTATGTGTGCTCTGTACAAAGCAAAAGTGAAACTAAGACTGGATTACACAACACATTTACTTTCTAGTGATATAATTCTGATAACCCATAAGGTATAATGTAACAGGATCTAGACATAGCAAAGTTCAAGTGGAGCAGCAATCAGATGATGATTGCTGCCCCACCGAAGATCTGAGCTGAAATTGATTAATGAGTTTACACTGGGATGATCAACAGCTGTAGCAGTTTTGCAAATGAGTCACTGGACTCATTTAAGAAAATAGCGCCTACAAATTACTGCCAGTGACAAAAGGAGACAAATGCTCTTTTGATGATGTCACTTTCCTCTGATGTCACGCTGCTTTAATGATCACACCTTCTTGACGATGTCACATTCCTCTGACATCACACCCCTCTGATGATGTCACCTTCCCGATTATATCCCACTACTCAGATGATGCCTTACCCCTCTGATGTCACATTCTAATGGTCACACTCCTCTGATGTCACACTCTAATGGCCACACTCCTCTGATGTCACCTCCTTCTGATGATGGTACACTGATGTCGCACTCTTCTGATAATGTCACATTCCTCTGATCTCACACTCCTTTGATAATGTCACCTTCCTAATGATGTCACATTTCTCTGATGTCACACTCTTCAGAGGATGAAATCAAACAGGCTACAGGGTCTTCATCATTCCCCTTTTCTTTGGGAATTAGAACCCATTGGGTAGAAAACATAGAATATTTTGAACTGATCAATTATAATTAGTCAATACGAGCCCTCTATGGTTTTGGATATTGTTTGCCTGAGGAAAATATTTTCCCATTGAGTGATACTTGATGAGGAAGAGTTCTACCATCTGAAACTTCCATTACTGAACCTTGCAAGAAGGGAGAATGTATCACAAATTCAGTATCAGGTCTTTGCATCTAATTTAAAAGGTTACATAGAAAATTTTGTGACTGTAAATCATACCTATCATTATTATCATTATCATCATTACTTACATCATCATCATTATCATCATCAGCGAACTTTGGTTGCAGCTCCTGCAACTATCCTACATGTCTTATTATTCATCATGTATTAAAGCAGGGAGTTGAACCTTTCTCCTGTGTTTCAGAGTGCCAGCTGTTCCATTCTTATTGAACTATTTACTCTGGCTGTTCCATTGTTTGCAGGTTGTGTATGCCATTGGTTGATTCAAAGTTTAGGTCATTTACCTTTTGATGACACTTCCCCCATCAAGGCCACCCCACCCCCCTCCCCCATACCAGCCTCCAAGAAATGTGAGTAAAGGTCAGACCAGAGTAGAGAACAAGGTAACACAAAGGGATGAATCTTTAAGCCACCAGTGAGGTGAACACAGAAGGACTCGGGCACAGAATTTCATGCTGTTGGCTGGTGTGTCAGTTCTCTGGCTTCATTCTGCTCTGGGAACATTTTCCTGGAGGTGGGTTGGCAGGGGTACCTGCCTGCAAATGGCAGGGAGACAATTCACCTAATCAAAGGCCTATTGTCGGAAGCTGACTGGAATTTTCCAGTTGGCCTCCAGTTCTCCTGAGGTGATGGGGAAAAGGGTAGCTGCCTGGAGGTGTCACACCAGGGCATAAGCACTCCAAAAGGTTTAGAGCCAACCCTGCCTGCCTGGTTTCTGCTGCAGTCACAGGCTACACTGTGAAGAGGTTGAACTCCACAATGGTGGTCTGAGGCTGCTGAGGGCATTTTTTATTTTTAATTTTTGAAAAGTTTGAGAGAGGGTGCCTCCTTCTTAGGATCTCCAGCCCCACTCCTCACCACCACCACCACCAACCCCCCACAGTGGGACCCCAGAATTGATAACCACCCTTGGGATTGATTTTCCCACCAACCCCATCTATTACATTTTTGAATAAGGATTTCATTATCTTTTCTAGCTGTTAAACAAATTGATCTCCAGTTCCCTGGATTTGCCCTCTCTCTCTCTTCAAATATAGGAATCGCATTAGCTTTCCGTCAGTCCTCTAGCACCATTCTGTTTCCTAATGACTTTTAATTTGCATGTAATATTGTCTCCAAAAATCTCTTCTAATTTCTTTTAACCTGTGTGAATGCAATCTATCCAGACCAGTGGTTTTATTCTGTCTAAGTTTGATTAGTTTTTCAATCACCTCATTGTTTCTACCTTGAATACATTTGTATCTTTTATAATCTCATTTTCTAATATCATGTCTCTCTGGTAACTTCCAAAGCAAAATAATTGTTTATTATTTTATCCACCATATTTAAGCTGGTGGATGGAGTGCTAATCAAGCAGGTAATGCCATTAAATGTCATGGGGAGATGGTTAGATTCTTTATTGTTGGAGATGGTCATTGCCTGACACTTGTGTGGTGTGAATGTTACTTGCCACTTATCAGCTCAAACCTGAATGTTGTCCAGGTCTTGTTGCATATGGACACAGACTGAATGAGTGACTAGGTCAGCTAATGTCTTTTTCCTAACACAAGGAGACAAAACTGAACTCCAGAACTCCCGATGCACTCTCTCAAGTTAGAAACTTGTTCAACCAATTGTTAATTAATTTCCTATGCAGTGTACTGTTCCATAATGAGTAGTAAATGTTCTTTTCCTAACTGATAATGGACTTCATTCCGCTACCAATAATACAAAGTTCACCTTTTCATCTATTGTCAGCATTTCCAATCAGGAAATCATTAACACAGCACCAAAAACATTAACATTACAAACAACACCATGAATTTTGCTTTTACATGCCATATACAGTTTGCTTTCATGAGAACATCCAAAACCCAAGGATTATTAGCACCCTGTACATGAGAATTAAATAATGGTTCACAGATTAGTTCCATATTCTGAAACTTTAATTATTTTTAAAAAGTTGCCATTTCTACTTAGCACTTCAGCGACCCATCTATCAGCTCTGCCATTTCAGAATTTCCAAAGTGCTTATTGACTTGCTGTCTGCTACTTTCCATCATTTTCCCAGTGTTCATCACCCTAAATCAAGTATGAGAATTCAGTTGGATTTCAGCTGTTTCCAATCAAGGAGTTAACTAACCCCTGTCTTTACTCAATTCTAACACCTTTACTTTACCGTTGTAAAACTAAAGCTGACTCAAGTATCAGCAGTGGCTCAGTGCTAACATTCAAGGCGATGTAGTGTTAAAACAAAACCACATTGACCATTGAAGGTGGATGTGAATGATCCCATGGAACCATTCAAAGAAGAGCAGGGAAGTTCTCCACAGTGTTCTGGCCAATATTTAACCCTTGATCCAGCATCATTAAAAAAAAGAACAGATTATCTGATCATTATTACATTGCTGTTTTATGGGACCGTACATTTAAATTAGTTACTGCAGTTCCTACATAACAACCCAATGACTACAATTCAAAAGAACTTCAAGGACTGTAATGTATTTTGGGACATTCTGAATGGAATGTTTAATTGCTCAGTGTTTAATTATGTATGTCTGTTGACTTTTCTCTGCTTATTGTATGTGATTAATTAAGCCTGGTTGTGGTGATTGAGAGAAGGACAATCAAATCTGGAGCAAGAACTGGAGCATAGAGCCGACATTCTAAAAGCACTGCAAATAAAGTTCCTGGAGACATTTAACCTGGCTACCTGGAGTGTATCATCTCTTCATATCTCCAAGACATAGAAAATAACAGCAAGTCTGTGAAAGTTGCTTTATAAATGTATATTTCTTCTTTCTCTTTCTTTGGAGATGGTGAACCTTCATTTCTACACAAAAAAAAAATAGGGCAGGATAGGTATCTCTAATTTCAGGACTGATTCTCCTTACACCCTGCACCAGCAAGTTTTTTATCTGTTACTAACTCCAAAGGCTGGCTGAGGGTAGATGGCACATGGTCAAAGTTGGGATGACAGCTGGACAATTCATTATCACTCAGAAAATTGCATCTCCATTGCATTTACACAAATCTTTGAAAGTGGCAGGACATATTGAGAAGGCTGTTAAAAGGATTGCAAAGGGAATTGGGTCCTTTAGGGAACCTTACAGGAGGGCAAGATTACAGCGGGCATTAATGGTTGCCTCTTACAACTTCCAGGAAAATGGCTTCAACAGGGCTCTGTCATCCAGGGCTTGAGGTTCACCATGCGAAGTTTTCCATTGGCCCTCTTGTAGACATCTAAAAACAGGGGGCAAAATGGAAGGAAATCTAGACCACTAAAAAGTTGGCAACCCATTTCTGTCCATAGCACAAGACAAGCAGTATCAGATCAGCCTCTTGTTGTACACTGTGACTTTAATTCCATTGACTGCAGTTAAACTGAATATCAGATGCTGCATATAATGTGCAGCCAACCCAATAACACCCACTTTATGCTACCAACCAAGGTGAATGTCTGTCAAATTGCAAAGTGTCTGGAATCTCTGCAGGTATTCCAGTGCTATGTTGGCATTGCCCATTGCTTGGCATTGCAGACAGTAAGGTTAATTGAACAATGAAAGTGAGACAAAAAATACTGATTAATTAAACAATGCAAGATGGTGGCTGTCCAGGGGAAGCAGTAAACTTTGCTTTCAGTTATAGCCAGGCAGGCTTACGTATCTCTGTTTTGCATCAAGTAAGAATAGACAGAGCAGCAGTACCTAAATTAGATGCCCTTCTGAGACCTAGAAACAGTAAAATTCATGACGGCAGGGGTGGAAACTCGTGGTAGCTGATTGGGTGGTATATATAATAAGTTACCCAATCATTCTTTCCGTTGAATTGAATAACAAAGGCAATTGGATGGGATGCAGCCAATCCACTAAGTGGAAAGGGTGATTGGACAGGATGTAGCCAATCCACTAAGCAGAAAGGGTGTTTGGACAGGATGCAGCCAATCCACTCTCACCGATTTTGGGCCTCCACCAAAATTAAATTTTATTCCCAGAGTTGCTATAAAAGTTGAGACAACCACAATCCAGGCTGACAACTCTGTAAAATTATTTTCTTCTGATTTTGAAACACAAGTAACACTGTTTGGCCATTACTACAGAAAAACAGTATTTTCTGTCATGTCTCTGGTCACTGTGTCTGTATCAGGAGTGCAGCCAATGTGTCCCAGTAAACTTTGAACTCATGTTTAGAGGAATCGCATAAAACTTATTTAAATCACAGAGCTATCACCAGAAACAAATACAAGATCTTGTCAAGTGATGAAACAACAACATTTTGCATTCAAAAATCATCTTTAATATTGTAAAATTTTGACAGTGAACCATCAAAAGAGGCATTAGGACAAGTGATGGAAAGATTGGTCAAAGAGGCAGGTTTTAAGGAGAATCATAACAGAGGGAAGAGAGAGAAAGAGATAGGCAGGGAGATTCAGGGATAGAATTCTAAAAATTAGGGTTGGCAGCTAAAGGCATGGATACCAATTTGGGTCAATGGAAATTGGGGAAACGCAAGAGGTCAGGATTGGGTGGGCGGGTGGTTGGGGGAGGTGCAGAGATTTCAGTTGGTTGTAAGGCTGAAGGAGATTACAGAACTAGGGATGGGTGAGGGCATGGTGAAATTTGAACACAAGGATGAAAATTTTAAATATGGGCCACTACTGGATCAGAGGGCAGTGCAGCTCAGAGAGCACAGGGGTGATGGGTGAATGGGATCTTGTGCATGTCAGGTAATGAGTAGAACATAAGAGTACAATTCCAGAATAATCACAAGGCTACAACATGTGCAATAAAAGTCTTTGTTTCTTCTGTAGAGCAATTGCACCAATTAAAACAATTAAGCAATCCCACTGGAACCAATTTATCGGCAGTGTAACAGTATCCTGTAAAGAATTTTAATTGAGTTGGACTTTGTGAAACACATACAGGATGAGACGGAGGTTCCATTGTGGCAGAATCCTGTTTGGTGCTGGCTGTGGTTTTAATCTCACAATTCCTGTGTGAGATCTGAGGAAAAAAAACTTACATGCATTCAAAACTGTTGGTGTGATATTTAAGTTTCACTCTGTAACCTGCAAGATGTGCCGTAACAAGTCATCAAGGCTTCTTTGGCAACTCCTCAAACTCACAACCTCCACCAGCCAGAAGGGCAAGGGCAGAAGGCACTTGGGAACACCTTTCAAGTTTTACTCCATGCCACACCCCGTCCCGACTTGGGAATATGTCTCTATTCCTTTACGATAATTGGGCAACAATCTTGGAACTCCCTCCCTAGCAACACTGTGGGTGCACCTTCTGTCGTTTTCAATTGTTTTGTTTTTGATCATGTAAGTCTGTTTAACTACTGATGCTCACTGTGCTTGATTGATTAAGCCTGAGTGTGGATTCAAGAAAAGTAAGCAAAGTGTAGAAAGAGCTGGAAGCCAGAGCCAAAGCACTGTGAATGGAATCTGTTACGCATATAGAAACTAGAGTCATCTCTTCATAGGTTTGAGATATGAAATATAACCTTACCAAATGGACTGCAGCAGTTTAAGAGAAGAAAGCCTACCACCACCTTCTCAAGGGCAGAGATGGGTAGGCAATAGATGTTCACCTTGCCAGCAATGTCCACACCTCAAGATCATGAAAGAACAAAGAAAGGGAAAAAAAGCAAAATACAGCAGATGCTGGAAATCTGAAATAAAAACAGAAAATGCTGGAAAGAACTCAGCAGGCTTGGCAGCATCTGTAGAGAGAGAAGCAGAGTTAATGCTTTGAGTCCATATGACTCTCCTTCAGGTGCTTTTGTTTTCAAAGAAAGGAAAAACATTGGGTTCCGAATTTCTTCATAAATTAAGTTATGAACATATGAACAATGATGGTGAGGGAAAGACTCAATCGCATCCAGTCTGTCCCAGCCGATTCAAAAACCATGGAATTTCCAGAGCAAATCAAGAAACTAGACAAAATCCCAAACTAGTCAGGGGAATAAAATCTGGAAAGGTTCCCTCTGACTCCTTTAGAGAATCAAAACAAGTCTGGGAGATCACATTGACCCCGAGTAACCTTATCAGGTATCAACCAACCTCTTTATGAAGTGATCTCCATCCCAGCCAGGAGCATGTCCAGCTCTCGCTTGAAGTCAGTCAGTGAATTAGTGTTCACAGCTTAACCAGGTCAGCTGGTCCAGGGATCCACTTTTCTCCAGGCAAAGAAGAGCCTTCCGACATTTTTCAACAATAAATAGATGCATGGTACTGAGAACCGTTACTTGTTGAACCTCTCACGGGCAATAATAATACCTTTCCTGTGATTATGTGACCAGAGCTGTGCACAGTAAATGGACATCGATGTGTCATTGATACACGAGATAATACATATGTAGGCTTGAAATGGGTCAACCTAAGATACAATCACAGACATTGGTAGACTTACATATTTGGCAATGTCTGAGAAAGAAAGGTTAACATTATAGGTAGAATCCATCTTTACAAAGATTCTTACCTCTACATCTCCTGTATAGGGAAGAAGTGAGCTGTCATGAGTGATCAATTTGCCTTTGATGACATCTGGCAAGTAAGCTATGTTATTCAATTAAAAATAGTCCAATGCAAATGAGCTTATCAAAATGTCACCAGCCAACCCAATATAGCACAAAGTGTTACTTTACAAGTTATTATAAAATTACATCTGGCAGTAACTATCTAATCTGACAGGACACTGATAATACGGACACAAAGCTGTATATACTTTTGCACAACATGCTAACTAGCTAAACTTTAGGAGTGTGTTTGGGAACAGGTCAACAGGAATATTGGATGTTTGAAGTGTGGAGTTATATAAGGGATGGGTTTTCAAGGATGGAAGGCTTTTCCCATTTGCAACCCCACTGGCAGCATTCAGTCCGCTAATACAAAAATAAAACACCGCAGATGCTGAAAATCTGAATTAAAAGCAGAATATTCTGGAAATACTTGCCAGGTTGGGCAGCTGTGGAGAGAGAAACAACATTTACATTACAGGTTGGTGGCCTCTCATCAGAACTGGAAAAGCTAAAGATCTAAGCAAGGTCAAATCCAGGGAGATTGGAGAGATGGTGGTAGAATGAAAGGGGAGGTCTGTGATAGAGTGGAAGGCAGGGATGATTACAAGACAAAAGGGATGATGGGGTAGGCAAAAGGAGACAAGAAAAGAAACAAAAGATGGGCCTAGATGGGTGTAAGTAGCAATAGCAGAATCATTACCAGTGGCAATTGCCTGAGTAAATGGAAGCAGTGGTTATGATCTGAAATTGTTGAGTTCAATGTTGAACCGCAAGGGCTGCTAAGTCTCAAGAGATAAGGCACTGTTCGTATGAATTAGGAGGCTAGGCCGAGGCCATTCAGCCCCTTGGACTTGCTGCACCATTCAATAAGATGATGACTGATCTGACTGTAATCTCAACCCCACATTCCTGCCTCCGTCTGATAACCTCTCACCCCAATGCTTGTCAAGAATCTATCTACCGTCTTAAAAATTTTCGAAGACTCTGCTTCCATTGCCTTTTCAGGAAGAGAGTTCCAAAGACAGAGAAACAAATTCTCCTCATCTCTGTCATAAACGGGCGACTTCTTATTTTTAAACAATGATGCCTCGTTCTAGATTCTCCCACAAGTGGAAATATCCTCTCCACAGCCACCAGGTCAAGACCCCCGAGGAATTATATGTTTCAGTCGTCACTTCTTACTCTTTAAACATGAGCAGATACAAATCTAGCCTGTCTAACCTTTCCTTAAGCTTCATTAGAATGATGTAGGAGACAGGGGTCAAGGTGGGAGGGGGTTGAAGTATTAAAATGCCAACTGGAAGTTTGGAGTCACACTTGAGAACTAAATGGAGATGTTCAGCTAAGCAGCCACTCAAATTGCATCTGCTCTTCTTAATCTAGAGGAGGTCGCACTGTGAGCTGTGAATACTGTATACTAACAAATAAACCACTGTCTCATCTGGAAGGAATGCTTTGGATCCTGGACAGTGAGAAGGAAGAAGCTATAAGAGCTGATGTTGCAGCCCCTGCACTTGCATGGAAAGATTTTGGGGGCGACTGAGGATAGTCTCAGTGTCGCAAGAGGAGCACTTCCTGTGGAATGCTGAATGGGGATGGGAGCTGAAGATATATTTGGCGTTGGCATGGTGCTGGGGGTGATGGAAGTTGCAGAGGATGATCTGGTGAGGTGAAGACAAGGGGAATATTATTGTGATTCTGGGAGGGAGGGTAATGGGTGAGGGCAGCAGTCTAGAATTGGGACAGACATGGTCAAACACCGGGGAGGAAATCCTCAGTTGAGGAAAAAGGATGGCATATTGGAAGCACCAAGGTGTAAGGTCACATCACCAGAACAGTGTAGCAAAGACAGGGAAACTGTGAGAATGAAATAGAGTCCTTACAGGAAGTGGAGTGAAAGAAAATGAAATCAAGGGAACTATGGGAATCCAAGGGCTTATGGTAAATACTGGTTGATAGCCCATCCCCAGAAGTGGAGGTAAAAAGTCAAGGAAGGGAATGGAAGAGTCAGAGATGGACCACGTGAAGGTAAAGGATGGGTGACAAGGTGAAGCTGATGAAATTTTCCAATTTCAGTTAAGACCACGAAGCAATGAAAAGGAGGTGAAAGAGGGGGCCTGAGCTCGACTGGAATGAAGAATCTTCCATGTATCCCACAAAAAGACATTCACCCACGTGGACTCCCATAGTTACACCTTTTATTTGGAGAATGTGAGAGCAGTCAAAGGAGATATTCAGCTGGGTGGAGGAGGGTGTAGGGCATTGGTCAATGAGAACTGTTACAGTTAGACGGTGAGAACAGAAATGGCTTGAATCATTACATCCACAACCTACGTCACCTCCAAGTTCCCTGGCTTTGATTGGAGCCCACCAGCTGGAAGATCCAGGTTCTTATCCCTGTTTCTTTCCCCCATCTGGAAGATATCAGATTTGACTGTGCAATCTAATAAAGACAGTGTTAAAAACAACTTGAACCAAATCAGGACTGTCTGCTCTTAAAGGTTACCTGTGGGCAGCCAGTGGAGCTTGTGCTGAATACCTTAATCCACACATAGTCTCCAATCAATGGTGTTAATGTGTATTGATTTGGAATTCCAAGGTGCTGCTGGAACTGTGTTTATGGTCAGTAAACTTACGGTACAATTAGTGGATTTCCCCGACAGACAAGACTTGTACTTCATTTTACTCCTTTATACCAGTGCCTAAGGAACAATGTACTGTTAAAAAAAAGCAAATGCATTACAAAATAACCCTTCCTTCATTGTTACAAGCATTGTATTGATTAAGCAATCATGAAACAATTTGTTTTTAAGCCAACAGCATGTATCAGAGTGTTTATATGAATAAATCACTCTGGCCTCAAGGGTCAGCTTCTGTGCTGTACAGAACAAAAGGAAGCATCGCATAGAAAGGGCTAGAGTTTGATGATTATTAAATGTGCACCACCTATTGAGCAACTGTTTTATCGTTATACTTACTGTCATTTTTCTTTCCCTGTGTGTTCTGCCAGGAGTCATGCTGGGACAGCAGTGATTTAATAACATAAAACTCAAAGTTATCTGCAGTGCAGGTGGTTACATGTACACTGGAACATTGATTTATGCTGGTGGTTTAAAGAAGTACTGCTCCAGTATTGCTGAGATGTTTCTTTAAATGATAGCCAGCGGGGTGGGGAGGGGCTCTACTGATACCTATGCCAGTAAAATCAGGGCCCAGTGTGGAGCTGAGGCATAAGTTTCAGCTATTATCGCAACCAATCTGCTGCTCACGGTGTAACCAACAGCTAGGTGACCAATGTATCACAGCTAGAGCACTCCTTTGTCACTGACCAACAACACTAGCATTGATATGGCTGCCCAGTTTCTCTGCGTTAACATAGCTTATACAAGACCTACCAGGGCAATAAATGGCACCAATTGCCCCTACCAGGAAAGGCCATTAGTACCATTCATGGCCTAAAACATCCCAAATCCCTTAACCAATTAGGTGGCTTTGAAGTGTAGTGCTGTTGTAATATAGGAAACATGGCAGCCGATTTGTGCACAGCAAGCTTCCACTAACAGCAGGACCAGAGTAACTGTTTTTAATGATGTCGATTGAGGGATAAATATTGGTCAGGGCACCTGGGATAACTCCGAGGTAGTGTCTTCGGCCCAACCATCTTCAGTTGCTTCATCAATGACCTTCCTTCCATCAAAAGATCAGAAGTGGAGATGTTCACTGATGATTGTACAATGTTCAGCACTATTTGCCACTCCTCAGATACTGAAGCAGTCCATGTCCAAATGCAGCAAAACCTGGTCAATATCCAGCCTTGGACTGACAACTGGCAAGGAATATTCATACCACACAAGTGCCAGGAAATGACCATCTCCAACAAGAGAGAATCTAACCATCGCCGCTTGATGTTCAATGGCATTATAATCACTGAATCCTCCACTATCATCATCCTGAGGTTACCATTGT
Source organism: Carcharodon carcharias (assembly GCF_017639515.1). Taxonomy (NCBI): domain Eukaryota; kingdom Metazoa; phylum Chordata; class Chondrichthyes; order Lamniformes; family Lamnidae; genus Carcharodon; species Carcharodon carcharias. The sequence goes on from NC_054481.1 coordinate 94,231,830, forward strand.
CCAGAATATGAACTGGACTAGCCATATATATACTGTGGCAACAAGAGCAGGTCAGAGGCTAGTAATCCTGCGACAAGTAACTCACCTCTTGACTCCCCAAAGCCTGTCCACCATCAACTAAGGCACAAGTCAGGAATGTGATGGAATACTCCCCACTTGCCTGGGTGAGTGCAGCTCCCACAACACTCAAGAACCTTGACAACATCCAGGACAAAGCAGCCCGCTTGACTGGCACCCCATCCACAAACATTCACTCCCTCCACCACTGACACACAGTAGCAGCAGTGTGTACCATCTACAAGATGCACTGCAGGAATTCACCAAGGCTCCTTAGACAGCACCTTCCAAACCCATGACCACTACCATCTAGAAGGACAAGGGCAGCAGATAGATGGGAACACCACCACCTGGAAGTTACCCTCCAAGTCACTCACCATCCTGACTTGGAAATATATCACTGTTCCTTCACTGTCGCTGGGTCAAAATCCTGGAACTCCCTCCCTAACAGCACTGTGGGTGTACCTACACCACGTGGACTGCAGCGGTTCAAGAATGCAGCTCACGACCATCTTCTGAAGGGCAACTAGGGATGGGCAATAAATGCTGGCCCAGCCAGTGAAGCCCACATCCCATGAAAGAACATAAAAACCTCCCCTGCTCTCCTTCAAAATAATGCCATGGGATCTTTTCTGTGCATCGGTAAGTGAAGACATGGCTTTTGTTTGACGTCTCACCTGAAAGGTGCCTCTGCACACAAAGCCCCGGGCTTGCAACATCAGAAAGGGCTTCCACAGCATCAAGGAACCTTTGCAACATGCCAAGCAAAAGACAACTCTTAGGCATCAGTCATAATGCTTTCAGACGAAGTCAATCATTGCAGTCATACAGTTACTGCCAGTAGGCTGTCAGGTCATGAAAGGCACCATTTTTGCACTCAGTCCTATTGTGCCCTCCCCCCTATCATTACACAAGGAAGATGTTAGCCATGGCTCTGTTGGTAGCACTCTCACCTCTGGTGCAGAAGATTCTGGGTCCAAAGTTCCATTGCAGCAGCTTGACCGCCAATCTTGTCTGACAGGCCAGGGCACTATTCTTTAGGCCATTGTTCTGTGCGTTGGTGTTTTATGTAGCCCCCATTCCCCCTAAGCATGTCTGCTTCTGTCTTTGTGCTGGTTTTCCTCACAACTATCATTACCAGACTAATTGTTAAGTACAATATCATCTGGAATGACAGAGCAGACTCTTCCATTTCCTGTGCTGCGACTAAGGTTAACCACAAGTATTAAACAGATAACACAATTGCTACTGCTTCTTACAATGCTTCCCATTCACCCTGTCAGTGTTTGACGTACTTAGTTTAGACCACATACCAAGGTTGGATGCTGACATGGAATTACTTTTAAACCTGGCACTCTACTTACTCCTACAACCATGTGACAAATGCACTCTTCTCATCTCTATCTCCATGGCAACAGCCAATCAAAACTGTGTACTTTCACCCACCATGCCGACTTTCCTTTCACAGGATTAATACCACAGAAGTGACAGAATCGAAAGCAAAAAAAGTGAGGCCCCCTGCAGTGTTCTCCGGCTCCAAATGGATAGCATCCTGTATGTTTCCCAAAATGTAGTTGACTGTTCTCCAAAAGGTTTGGAACAGCCTTTTATTTCGGCAAAAGATGTTAAGAAACTGGGACAAGTGAAGCTCTCAAATTTCATGAAAGACAGCCAGTCTTCACACCTTATGAAATCGAACTCAAAACACACTGCAGGCTCCCTACAAGACGAAAGCACTTGCATTTATACAGTGCCTTCCATGACCCCAGGATGTCCCAAAGCCCTTAGCAGCCAAGAACTTTGAAAGTGTAGTCACGTTGTACTAGACATTAGAGAGGGGATTCCGTAGATTGGGACTAGGTGTTGGAGGTGAGTTAATAAATCGCATTGCGAAGAAAACACAGTAAAGAGGATACTTGGTCCTTATAAGCTGCCAGCATTAATGAGCTGTGTGGGATTACTCAGTGGGAAGCCATGCTCTCCAGCATGGTGGGTCCATGAGGTTGAAGCTACAAAATTGTCATCCTATCTCTGGTCAGCAGGAAGCACAGAAGGTGAGATCAAACTAAATAAGGGAGGTCTGAGTGAATCAGCGATTGAAATGCAAAGTAACATTTGAAAAGTCAAAATCTTAAATGAACATGAGAACTGACTAGAAAACTAAGCCACTAGAGGCTTAAGAAACTAAAACCAAAGTTTTTGCACATTGCAGTGATAAATAACACAAGCAGAACAATGCAGCCTCACACACACCATGCAACCCCACAGTGAGGAGAGAGCTGAAAGATGGAACTATATCATCACTCATTGATGACACTACAAGGTATAGTAGGTACCCTATTAATGACAGCCCATAATATCTCCAGTAGCACATAAAATCTCAAAAGGTATCCAATATGTCCTCTTGACTGACATCAGGAGGTAAAATGGACAAAGTGCATCAGTTTGAAATATTCATTTGAGTCAGACTGGCAGCTTGATTTTGTCCGACCTTGGGATTAGGGCAGGCTTGTCCAACCTTTTCATGTGGGGGGGGCCACATTTCAATTTTTCACACACTCAGGGGGCCAATAAGCAAATTTTGGAAAGTTAAGGATTGGCAGAATATGAAACACAAATTTCAAAAAAAGGCTGAGCTATCAAAAGAAACAATTTGCTAAGCAAAAAAAATGACAGCAATAAACTGATAATTAAAAAATGAGTAATAAATAAAGATGAACATTAGAGTGTGAAAGGGTGAGTTTGTGTGTCCAGCTGACCCCCAGTCTAAGGGTGCACACTCACTCACCCTCACCGCCTGTGAGAGTGCCTGTTGGTGTGTGGGTGTAAAGGTGGATGAGAACCCTGAGACTGGGAGTGAGTCAGATACACACTCTCCCCTAAGATAAAAGCAAAAAACTGCAGATGCTGGAAATCTAAAACAAAAACAAAAATACCTGGAAAAACTCAGCAGGTCTGGCAGCATCTGCGGAGAGGAGCACAGTTAATGTTTCGAGTCCGTATGACTGTTCAACAGAACACACTATCCTCCCCCTCTGTTACTAACACAGACACACTCACCTGCCTGCCCTCTCACTCACTCACTCACCCACCCAGCCTCACACACACACACACTCACTCACTCACTTATTCATTCATTCACTATTGTGAGCGGTGGCCGAGTTGTGCTATTATTGATAGAGTTGATCTGCAGACACTTCTTGGACAGAAACTTTATGTTTATTTACAAAGTACTTAGCAGCAACTACACATGTGCTTTCAACTCCAACTCTACCTCTACAGTCTGACTACTGAAGTAGCCACTCTACTCTACTATTGGTTACTAAAGATCATGTGACCTTTAACAAGTATTATTCTTAAAGGTACATTGCACATTAAATAAAACCATAATTACACACACCCTCACGCACACCCACTCACTCGCTCACCCACCCACCCGCTCACCCACCCTCACGCACAGCCGCTCACTCGCTCACCCACCCTCACGCACACCCACTCACTCGCTCACCCACCCTCACGCACAGCCGCTCACTCGCTCACCCACCCTCACGCACAGCCGCTCACTCGCTCACCCACCCTCACACGCACACCCACTCACTCGCTCACCCACCCTCACGCACACCCACTCACTCGCTCACCCACCCACCCTCATGCACACTCACTCACTCGCTCACCCACCCACCCTCACACACACCCACTCACTCGCTCGCTCACCCACCCACCCTCATGCACACCGACTCACTCGCTCAACCACCCTCACGCAACCCACTCGCTCGCTCACCCACCCACCCTCACACTCACTCACTCACTCACTCACTCACTCACCCACCCACACTGATTTACCCACCATCGGTCACTCACCCACCATCACTTATTTACCTACCCTCACTCAATTACCCACCCTCACTCATTCACTTACCCACCCTCACTCACCTATCCTTACTCACCCACCCACTCCTTCACTACTGCAAGCAGTGGCCAAGTTGGTACTACTGATAGAGTTGATTTGCAGACACTTCTTGGGTGCAAACTTTGTTTATTTACAAAGTACTCAGCAGCAACTACACCTGTTCTTTCAACTCCAACTCTATCTCTACACTCTGACGACTGAAGTAGCCATGCTACTCTACTATTGGTTACTAAAGATCATGTGATCTTCCTGAACAAGTATTATTCTTAAAAGTACATTACAAGTTAAATAAAACCATAATTACTACACTTGTCCTCACACACACTTCATCACTCACTCACCCACCCTCACTCATCCACACACCATCATTCATTACCCACCCTTACTCACTCACTTACCCACCCTCACTCACCCACCCTCACACACTCACTCAGTTACCCACCCTCATTCACTCACTTATCCATCATCACTCACACACACTGACACACACTCACCTTCACTTACTAAGTCAGCTGGAGGGGTGGTTGTAATATGAGCGGAGGAGAGTCCTGGAGTGAGGCCTGGGTCCTAGTGGTGCCCGAACTTGGGTGCCCAATGAGAGGAGCACGAATAGAGAGCTGTGTGGGACATGGGTAGAGCTGGTAGGGACATGGGGAGAGCCAGGAGGGACACAGCAGGAGTCCGGCCAGTGTACCAGGAGCTGCGGGAAAGCAGGTGGAACCATGGGAAAGCGTGGTGACCGGAGGCCCCGCATGCACCAGAGTCTCTCTATCTTCACATATTCACAGTTGCCGGTGTTTGTTGCTCCTCCAATCACAGCCCTGTTTCTCACCCATGTTTGCTGGAGGCACACACGTTACCACGATTCATCAGATTCTCCTTTCTGTTATTGTTGGGTTATCTCGGGAAACATTGGTTTTCTGACTGGAAGAATCTCACTGGAGGCAACAGTCTTTTCTTCAAACATCAGGACAGAGCTACAGCTCCTCTCTTAGGTGCTCCTCACTCATCTTCTCTCAACGAGTGACATCACTATGACATAGCTCCTTATGCATGTGCTCTGTAGCGATTATCAGAGTTAGCTCTTGACTGACATCCTTGATGTCTTATGATAGTCGACCAACCCCTCTACCCAAATGGATCTCCACTTGCAAACTATCCTCACTCCCGACTTACAGAGCTTTGTATTCAAGTTGCCAGGAATTGTATTTGTTCAGAGTCTCTATTCAGATTATGGCCAGATTTTCGGGCACAGCAGGAAGCGAAGTCATTTCCCTAGATTTTTATTATCATTGTTTGAGAGCTTTTTAAAATTATCCACACTGAGGCCTGCCATGTATTTTCTGTTCCCTTTAATGCATTTTCATGGCATCAGTTTAAGTCACATTGAAAATTGAAAAGCTTCACAATTCCAGGTTCTTAAACATGTTGTGCCTAATGTGTATGTATGATGGGTAACTGGGTCGAAATTTTAATTTTCATGCTTAAACAAGGGTGTCATTTTAATGTTTTCTCTGATTGTTTACATTGATTTATATCCATTTTACATTCAAGCGAATTCTTACAAGATTCGCAGGAAACTTGAGCATAACATAACATCGGCAAAATGAGCACAGGAATGGCATATTTTTGGGTTTAACTTACAGGTTATGCTCACAGAAGAAATTTCAGGCCACAAATTGTAAATCAGCAGTGCCAGATAAAACAGGCTTAATTCGCATTGATCTGTCTTCAATTGAGCGGAGTGATTGAGAAAATTACTGGGGCGATGACTTGCATACTGCACAAATACATAGAATGACAAAGGTGAGGTGAGAGTGACTGCCCTTGACATCAATGCAGCATTTGACAGAATGCGGCATCAAGGAGCCCTAGCAACACTGGAGTCAATGGGAATCAGGGGGGAAAACCCTCCACTGTTGGAATCATATGTAACACAATGGAAGATGGTTGTGGTTGTTGGAGGTCAATCATCTCAATCCCAGGATTTTTCTGCAAGAGTTCTCCAGCCATCTTCATGCAGCTTGTTTCATCAATGGCCTTCCCCACATCCTAAGGTCAGAATTGGGGATGTTTGCTGATGATTGCACAATGTTCAGCACCATTCGCAACTCCTCAGATGCTGAATATAGAGTAAAGCCTGGACAGCATTCAGACTTGGGCAAGTGGCAAGTAGAATCAGCACCACACAAGTGCCAGGCACTGACTATCTCCAAGAAGAGAGAATCTAACTATCACCCCTCGGCATTACCTTCACTGAATCCCCCTCTATCAACATCCTGGGAGGTTAACATTGACCAGAAACTTAACTGGGTCAGCCACATAAGTACAATGGCCACAAGATCAGGTCGGAAGTTGGGAATTCTGAGGGAGTATCTGACTTCCAACCTCTCCAAAGCCTGTCTGCCACCTATAGGGTACAAGTCAGGAGTGTGATGGAGTACTCTCCACTTGCCTGGATAAGTGCAGTTCCAACAACACTCAAGAAGCTCAACACCATCCAAGTCAAAACAGCCTGTTTGATTGGCAGCCAATCCACCAACATAAACATTCACTCCTGTCACCACCAACAAACAGGGTTCACTGCAGCAACTCACCGAGGCTCCTTTGACAGCACCTTCCAAACCCATGACCACTACTATCTAGAAAGACAAGGGTAGCAGATATATGGGAATGTCACCACCTGTAAATTTCCTTCCAAGCCACTCACCATCCTGACTTGGAAATATATCGCCGTTCCTTCACTGTCGCTGGGTCAAAATCGTGGATCTCCCTCCCCAACAGCACTGTGGGTGTAATTACACCACATGGACTGCAGCGGTTCAAGAAGGCAGCTCACCACCACCTTCTCAAGGGCAACTAGCTTTGGACAATAAATGCTGCAGCCTCACCAACAACTTCAACATCCTGTAAAGAGTAAGCACTCAGATTAAGTGTTGATCTGACTTGGATGACCAAACACACCAAAATAATCTAAAACTGAAAGAGAAGTTTCTACCAATTGATAGATAGATGTTGCATTCTTCTGCCTAGTGCAAACATACCAACCAATCAACAGTAATGTGGGTTCTCTATTCAAAGAAAGGATTACTTACAGATAATGGTACCTGGGAAGCTGTGTAGACACATCTGACCTGTAGGACTGCTGCTCTGTCTGTCTAAAGAGTACATGGGATTATACATTGCATCATGTCTTGCGGTGGATAGTGACGGACAGTAGTTTAAGATATGCTTATTTAAAATTATACGTACATCTCAACATGGGAAGACAGAATGGATTAGTTCTGTTAGCAGTGAGGCATAACACATTACCCGTTTCTACACAGAGTGATGGAGAGGTGCAATGAGCTCATTTTCAATCGAGGTACAAAGTTAACCACAGAAGCACAATGTTTACCAAATGACCAGGTTAAAACCTCATTTCACCTGTGAGGATGTTGACCCCATCATCTATCATGGCTGTCCTGGAGAACTGTGAGATTACCTCCTGTCTGAATATAAAATGCCATCCTTGCTGGTCCAGACTACTTTATCAGTTCAGTTATGCAACACATAGAAATAGGAAGCTAGGAAGTTGTTGCTATGGTTTCAGTCAATGCTCTGGGGTAAACCCAGGAATATCTAGTGGTTCTAAGCCTGATGACATTCATCACACCAACGCACCACACTCTGTCACAAAAATGTAAGGGGAAAAAGTACAGAAATGCAAGAGATGGTGGACCTGGGAGTTATTTGGCCAATCTGGAGCCCTTGGTATCTGGAATTAAGAAGAATGAGAGGTGATGTCATTGAAACATGTAAGAACCTGAAGGACATTGACAGGGTAAGCACAGAGGGATTGTTTCCCAGCTCGATGGTGAAAATTCAGCCCACCCTCTCAGGATTAGAAGCCAATCAGTTAGGAATGAGATGAGGAGAAATTACTTCACTCAAAGGGTTATGAATTTTTGCAGTTCTCTACCCCAGAAGCTGTGGATGATCCATCATTGAGTAACCATAAGTCTGAGTTAGATTTTTTTCCAAAGGATATGGGAAGAGGGAAGGAAAATGGGGTTGGACAGAAGATCAGCCCTGATTGTATTGAATAATGAAGCAGGATGGAAGGGCTTTTTGATCTATTCCTTCCCTATGTTCTCATCTATTTCTCGTAATTGTTGATGCCCAAAGACAAGACCTTGATGTAGCAGAGGAGGTGAGTGCAACCTTGGCATTTCGACTTCTGATTCAGGGCGTGGTGTGATACTGGGTCCCACCCACTCTGGGGCATTCCCTGCGCGGCACTAGGTGCACGTCAGCAGAGGTCATCAGCCCAGGAGGACGTCAGGCCGGGGAATCGGTCAGTTCTGGGGGTGCCCTCAGGGTAAGAGGCAAAGTCCTCAGCAGGCTGAGGTGGAAGCTGCACCCAGAGCACAGGCTGAAGAAGGGGCAGAGCTAGAGGCCTTGTGGAGAGAGAGGGAGGGAGCAGGGCAGCAGGAAGGAGCTGGGGCAGAAGTTCAAGACTGAGGAGTCACAGTGTTAAGGAGCCAAGGCCACAATTAGTGCAGACTGAGGCCTCTGACAGTGGCTAGATAGCTGGGAAGAGACAGCGAAGCAGGTGAATAGCTACTGGAGCCCTAGGCAGACCATCTGGACAGCACGCCTGAATTCAAGAGGCCATGAGGAGGAGAAGGGCCCCTTCGTGTCTGGGAATCAATGTGATTTGGGTCACGTAGTCATGGAAAATTAGAGGTCAAAGCTCCGTCAACTGAACTCTGCTACCCGGCTGATTAGAGACTGGGAGTTAAGCTCTTGATGGTATTCTAGTGGACCTGGAGCTTCAGCTGTGAATGTCATTGTAAATCATTTATTTCTCTATCGCCTCTTCTGTTAATGTTTATAAAGATCTCATGTCAGTGGCATAAAGAACCGTTGTTTTATAATCTTCTTGTAGTTGGTGTGCTTGAAGCTCATGTTACCATGAGCTTGTGTGAAGATAATCAGAAAGTAAATGACCTGACAGAGTCTGAAGCCTTGCAAAGAGAAAATTACTAATAGTGTCTATATTTACGAGAACGGAGAAGTTTAAAAAGAATGGTTTCCTGGGACTTGTTTGACTGCCTTAGAGGAACAGAGAGAAATTTTCCAGAGTTTTATTCCATAAAATGGCTGAAGGTTTTTCTCTTATTTTGTCTCGACCTAGATATTGTGTGATTTTGGGTTGGCGGGGGATGGGTGGCGGGGGCTGGGTTTGGGGGGGGGGTGGTGGTGGTGGTTGGGGTGGGGGGGGCGTGTAGTTGATGATGTACGTAGGTTGCAGAATGGGAAAGACCTAAAAGATCAGCTGCTCTTTTCTGACCTTCCAATATGTTTGTATGAATCAATATATAAAGCAATGTAAATAAAATTGAAATCATGACTCATACCAAACATGGTAGAAAACTCGACTGATGGGATTAAATCCTATTTCCCAGATATTAAAATGTGCGCCACTGGATCAAAGGCACACTCAGTCATATTAACGGTTGATTTACCAGTTAATGGCACTCAGATTAAAGCACTTCAGACAGAGAACGTCTCAGGTCACAAAAATGTCAGAAGGATCAGTGACCACAGCAGGGCATTGTTAAACCACTAACTGCGCATGGCATAATGATAGAGGCAAAATACTGCAGATGCTTAAGATCGGAAATGAAATGAGAAAGTGCTGGGGAAACCCAGCAGGCCTTGCTGCATCTGTGGAGGCAGAAACAGTTAATGGGCAGGATTTTCACCACAGCGGTCGGGTGAGTGTCCCGACAACAACATGGAGTCACGTGATAGGTCGGTCAGCGGGTGCGCTGCTGACTCTAGTGCGCACCTGCCAACAACTAAAAGGCCTGTTAAGGCCATCAAAGTATCAATTAACTTAAATCTTTCGCAGCCCATCCAACCTTACGGCTGACAGGCAGGCGAAAAGGCCAAGTGGCCTTTGCGTTTTTCTGGAAACCTCATCCATGGGCAAGATGAGGTTTCCAATGTCAAATAAAAATAAAGTAACATTTGTAAAATTTCACTTACAACATGTCCCTGCTCATGGGGACATGTTTTGTAACATTCTCAATTTCTTTATTTCTAATTTTTAAAATTCTTCATCTCCCTGAGGTAGCTCTGTGCCTCAGGGAGATTTGCAAGCGTGTGTGCGAAGTTCCCACTTGCCCCACTCGTCCTCCAACCCTGCCCGCACAGGCAGCGATGAGCGCTGCCACTTGCGCTTCATGATGGGCAGGCCTTAACTGGCCCGCCAGCGTAAAATTGCAGTCCGGCCCCGATCATGGGCAGCGGTCAGCTTCCCGACAACCATTGCCCACCCCCACTGAGCCCACCCAACAAAGGCAAAATTCTGCCCAATGTTTTGAGTCCAATATGACTCTTCTACGGAACAGTATGTGGCACACGTACTCATACGAGAGCAACAATAACAACTTGCAATTATATGGCACCTTTAACATAGCAAAACATCCCAAGAAAATTAACAAGATTATCAATTAAACCATTTTTGACACCAGATTTGGAGGAGTGCAGAGATCTCGAAGGCTTGCAGGGCTGGGGGAGACTACCGAGATAGAGAGGGTTGAGAACATGGAGGGATTACAAAACAAGAAATGAGGATTTTAAAATGGAGGTGTCGATAGGCTGAGAGCCAGTGTAGGTCAGTATGGCTGAATGAGACTTGTGCTAAGATTTTGCTCTGGGGGGTGTGTAACTCGAGTCAGGAAATTTCCTGACTAGCCAGGCCCAGCTAGGTAAAAAGAGCTCCACTTTGTGCGACTTTCCCTCTGGGTTGGTGGGAGGAGGAGGGTGGAGGCAGCGCAGGGCAGGCAGGATGGAGTCAAGGCTCATCAACTCCGGAAGCAGACCATAGGTGGACAAAGGGTGGGTGAGTGTTGAGAAGTGCTGGTTAGAAGGCTGGTCTTGGTTCTTGGTTCTGGGACTTTGTCCCAGTTGTTTCAGGAAGCTATTAGGCCCTCTAGCCATCACCCCTCACTCAGCCCTGCCCAGCCCCCCCACCCACCCAACCACTCCCATGCCCACTCTGACCCTACAAGCTAACTGAATGCCAATTCATTCCCCCACCCATCCCCAAAGCCCCTCATTCCCTCCATGCAAACTCAATGTCAATTCACCTCTTAGTTGCCAAGGGCAGACACCAGGAGCCACTTGAAGATAAAAAATAAATAAATTTCTGACAATTTAATACAGCTCTCACTTCTACACATTTGATAGTGAAAAAACTCTCATTCTAGAAACCCATTCAAAACTTATAAATCTCCTCAAGTGATTAATCTCTTACAAAAACAAATTTATATTCAGATGTCACATCAAAGCTAGCTAACCATTTAATAGCCTCTTTAAACTATTAATCAAATAATGAACTCAGAACAACCTGCTAAAATAATTATAGCAATTCAAACACAGCCAAGCATTCATAATTGCCTAATAATATCCCAAGAGGAAATGTCAACAAAGAACTCTATTGAAACTTCATGAATAAATGCTACTCTTTTTCTGATCTGCAGCAAATGGCTGTCAATCAAAGCAGTCCAGCAGAGTTTTTTTAACACTCAGTGACAGCTGCAACCTGTATATTTTTAATGTTTAAAGAGCAGGGAGTTTAAAAAAACCCACTTTCAAATAATGACAGTTATGCAGACCTTATCCACTTTTCAAGAGCATTTATGTCCACTTCATCAATTCATGACTCTCACATTAAAGCCTTTGGACCAGCAAAAATGAAGTATATACCAGGGATCAGGCTATTTTGGATCTGGTAATGTGTAATGAGGCAGGTTCAATAAATGATCTCAGAGTAAAAGATCCCCTAATACCATAATATGGTAGAATTTAGCATTCAGTTTGAGAGTGAGAAACAGGTCAGAAACAACTGTGCTAAACTTAAACAAGGGTAATTACAATAGAATGAGAACAGACTTGGCTGGAGTGGACTGGAGAAGCAGTTTAGCAGAAAAGATGGTCGATGAACATTGGCAGACGTTTAGGAAAATAATTCATGACACTCAACAAAGATTTATCCCGGTGAGGAAGAAGGATTCAAGGAAGGGGATAAGCCAACCATGATTAACCAAGGAAGTTAAGGATAGTAGAAAATTGAAAGAAAAAACATACAATGTAGCAAAGATTAGTGGTAAGCCAAAGGATTGGGAAATTTTAAAAAACCAACAAAAGATGACCAAAAAAAATAAAGAGGGAGAAAATAAACTTTGAGGGTAAACCAGCAAGTAATATAAAAATGGACAGTAAGAGCTCCCTTAAATAAATAAAAAGGAAGACAGAGGCCACAGTGAACATAGGCCTCTTAGAGAATGAAGCAGGGGAAATAATAATGAGGAACCAGAAAATGGCAGAGGAGTTGAATAAATACTTGCCTCAGTCTTCACGGTAGAAGACACTAATAGCATTCCAAAAATGCTAAATAATCAAGGGACAAAAGGGGGTGGAGGAAATAAATAGAATAACTATCATTAGAGAAAAAGTACGAGGGAAACTAATGGAACTAAAGGCCGATAAGTCACCTGGACCTGATCAATTGCATCCTAGGATATTAAAATAAGTAGCTACAGAGATAATGGATGCACTGGCAGTACTCTTCCAAGAATCCTTAGATTTTGGAAAAGTCCCAGAGGATTGGAAAACAACCAATGTAACACCCTTATTCATAAAGGGAGGGAGACAAAAAATAGGTAACTATAGGCCAGTTAGCTTAACATCTGTCATTGGGAAAATGTTGGAATCTATTATAAAAAATGTAATAGCAGAACATTTAGAAATACATAACATAATCAAGCAGAGACAGCATGGCTTCATGAAGCGAAAATCATGCCTAACAAATATATTAGAACTCTTTGAGAAGGTGACAAGCAGGATAGATAAAAGGGAACCATTAGATGTAATATATTTGGATTTCCAAAAGGCATTTGATAAGGTACCGAACATAAGGCTACTTAATAAGATAAGAGCCATGGCATTGAGGGTAGTATATTAGCATGGAAAGAGGATTAGGTAACTAATAGAAGACGGAGAGTTGGGATAAGGGGGGCATTTTCGGGATGGCAACCTGTAACTAATGGGGTGCCGCAGGGATCAGTGCTGGGGCCACAATTATTTACAATATACATTAATGACTTAGATGAGGGAAGTGGATGTACTATCACCAAGTTTGCGGATGACACAAAAAAAGGTGGGAAGGCAAGTGTTGAGGATGACACAAGGAGTCTACAGAGGATATAGACAGGTTAATTGAATAGGCAAAAAACTTGGCAGATGGAATATAATGTGGGAAAATGTGAGGTTATGCACTTTGGCAGGAATAATAGAGGAGCTGAATATTATTTAAATAAAGATAGACTGCAGAAAGCTGCAGCATAGAGGGGTTTGGGAGTCCTTGTGCAAGAATCCCAAAAAGCTAGCATACAAGTCCAGCAGGTAATAGGTAAGGCAAATGGAATATTGGCCTTTTTTTCAAAGGGAATTGAGTATAAAAATAGGGAAGTTTTCCTAAAACTATACAAGGCACTAGTTAGACCACAACTAGAATACTGTAAACAATTATGGTCCCCTTATCTATGGAAAGATATATTGGAGGCAGTCCAGGGAAGATTCACTAACTTGATCCCAGGTATGGAAGGATTTTCTTATGAGGAGAGGCTGAGTAGGTTGGGCCTGTACTCATTGGAATTTAGAAGAATGAGAGGCTACCTTATTGAAACATATAAGATTCTTAGGGGACTTGACAGGGTAGATGCTGAGAGGTTGTTTCCCCTTGTGGGAGAGTCTAGGACAAGAGGGCATAATCTCAGAGTAAGGAGGCGCCCATTTAAAACAGGTGAGGAGGGATTCCTTCTGTCAGAGGGTAGTCAATCTGTGGAATTTTTTACCACAGAGGGTTGTAGAGGCTGGTCCGTTAAGAATATTCAAGGCAGAGATAGCCAGATTTTTAATCAGCAAGGGAATCAAGGGTTATGGGGAAAAGGCAGGAAAGTGGAGATAAGGTTTATCAGATCAGCCATGATCTCATTGAATGGCGGAGGAAACTTGATGGGCCAAATGGCCTACTTTTGATCATTGAATTCAAATGACCCTGCTGAGTTTGGATTTGCCTCTTGTGACTTTTTTTTTCTATCATGGGCTGTGGGCATCACTGCCAAGGCCAGCATTTATTGCCCATCCCTAATTTCCCATGAGAAGGTGGTGGTGAGCTGCTTTCTTGAATCGCTGCAGCCCATGTGGTGTAGGTATGCCCACAGTGGTGTTAGCAAAGGAGTTTCATGATTTTGACCCAGTGACAGTGAAGGAACAGTGATATATTTCCAAGTGAAGATGGTGAGCAACTTGGAGGGGAACTTCCAGGTGGTGGTGTTCCTATATATCTGCTGCCCTTGTCATTCTAGGTGGCTGAGGTCACAAGCTTGGAAGGTGCTGTCGAAGGAGCCTTGGTGAGTTGCTGCAGTGCATCTTGTTGATGGTATAAATTGCTGCCACTGTGTGTCGGTGATGGAGGGAGTGGATGTTTAAGGTGGGGTGCCAATCATGTGGGCTGCTTTCTTCTGGTTGGTGTCGAGCTTCGTATGTGTTGTGGGAGCTGCACTCATCCAGATAAGTGCAGGGTATTCCACAACCTTCCTGACTTGTGCCTTGTAGATGGTGGACAGACTTTGGGGAGTCAGGAGGTGAGTTACTCTCTGCAGAAATCCAAGCCTCTGACCTGCTTTTGTAGCCATATTATTTATATGGCTGGCTCAGTTCAGTTTCTGGTCAATGGTAACCACCTGGATGTTGATAGTGAGGGATTCAATGATGATAATGCTATTGAATGTCAAAGGGAGATGGCTAGATTTTCTCTTGTTGGAGATGGTCATTGCCTAGCACTTGTATGGTACAAATGTTGCCTGCCACTTATCAGCTCAAACCTGAATATTGTCTAGGTCTGCTGCATATGGACAGACTGTTTAAGTATCTGAGGAGTTGCAAATTGTGCTGAACATTGTACAATCATCAGCAAAATCCCCACTGCTGACCTTATGATGGAAGGAAGGTCATTGATGAAGCAGCTGAAGATGGTTGGGCCGAGGACACTACCCTGAGGAACTCCTGCAGTGATGACCTGGGACTGAGATGATAGACCTCCAAACACCACAAACATCTTCCTTTGCTCTATGTATGACTCCAACCAGCGGAGTTCCCCCTGATCCCAGTGACTCCAGTTTTCTTAGGGCTCCTTGATGCCACACTCGATCAAATACTGCCTCGAAATCAAGGGCAGTCACTCTCACCTCACCCTTGGGTTCAGCTCTTTTGTCCATGTTTGGACCAAGGCTGTAATGAGGTCAGCAGCTGAATGACCCTTGTGGATTCACATCCTCTCCCCTTTCCCCAACTGGGAAAAATGGGATCTGTTGGCAACTAGGTCACCCCTGCCACTTTTGAAGGTCCACAGAAACTCCTCAGCTCTATGAAATCTGGACATTGGTGCAAGTTAAGTTATGGGTAGCAGAGTCTTGGATGAGTTTATCGAGGGTGGGAGTAGGGAAACCAGCCAGGAGAGCACTGGAATAGCCAAATCTAGGGATGGGAGTAACAAAGGCACCATAGGAGTTTCAGCAGCAGGTGAGGTAAGGTGGACGCAGACTTGAACAATGTCTTTGTGGTGGAAGTGGGCAGTCTCAGTGATGTAGCAGATGTGTGGTTGGTAGCTCATCTCAGGTTCAAAGACAAGAACAAGATTGCAGCCAGTCTGATTCAGCTTCATACCATTACCAGGACTGGAAGGAAACAGAGTTTGTGACAGGGGAATGGCTTCATTCCTCCCAATATTTATTTGGAGGAAGCTTCTGCTCATCCAGTGCTGGGTGTTGAAAAAGCAGTGTGACAAGTCAGAGCCAGTGGAGGGGTCAAGAGAGGCTGTGGTATGGGACAGCTGAGTGTTCGTGTGGAACCTGGTGTTGTGTTTTCAGATGGTGTTGCCGAGGTTGCAACATGTGGATGAGAAATAGAAAGAGGCTGAGGCTCAATCCTTGGGAGGTCCCAGAGGTAATGGTGAGAATAGGAAGGGAAGGCATTGCAGGTGTTTCTCTGCTAGCCAATGATCCCTGGCGAAAAATAGGCACAGGTGGTGATTAGGTGGGGTAAGGATTTGACTCGATTGTTTTGCTCTTTCCCATCGTCAAAGAGACTTGCTGCCTAAGCTTAAACACTAATTGGAAAAGATCTTGGCATATATCTCACTAATGATACCAGGGATGAGGTACTTCAGTTATGTGGAGAGAATAGAGAAGCTGGTATTGTTCTCAGTCGAGCAGAGAAGGTTAAGGGGAAATTTAATAGAGGTGTTCAAAACTATGACGGTTCTGATAGAGATTTTAAGGAGAAACTGTTTATTCAAGCAGTTGGGTCAGTATCTAAAGGATATAGATTTAAAATAATTGGCAAAAGGCCTTAGTGGAGGCGAGGAGTTTTATTTTTGTACAGTAAGTTGTTCTGATCTGGAATGGACTGCCTGAAAGGGTGGTGGGAGCAGATTCAATGGTAACTTTCAAAAGGAAATTGGATAAATACTTGGAAATGAAACAAAAGAAAAAGCAGGATTATAGGGAAAGATTGGGGGCCAGGAACAAATTGGATAGCTCTTTAATAGAGCTGACACAGTCACAATGGGTTAATGGCTCCCTTCAGTGCACTATTGTCCAACTCTGTGGTTCTACTGCCTGTGAAAGCCCCCTGTGGTAGAAAGCAATACCTTTATCCAGTTCTAATCCTATTATTATAGATATAAAACAGAATGATTAAAATCAAATGAACAATGCAAGAGCAAAGCAGGCAGCCTCTTCACACAGTACAAAAGGTGTGATAAATAGATGTAAAAATGTATTGACGCTCAAATACGCAGGTCACACAATTCCTCAATTGGGAGACAGCCTGTGCAGTAAATGGCTCCACTGCCAGAGGTTAAACTGTGGTATTAAAGACTGTTCCACATTAAACCTATGCTGGAACATTGGTTCTTTTTTGGTGTTTTATAATTGTTGCAAGTTTTCAAAGTAAAATTCATTCCCTTCTGTTTTCAATCAGTCATTGATATTTGTATCAATCAGACTGCTCACCAATTTCCAGACAGTGGCAATCAACTGCAGAAGCTGAGATTGAAAGAGTTTAAACAGCTCTTCCTGAAGCTGAGTCCCAACAGACTAATTGTTCTGCTGGGTGAGACTTAAAACTTAACCTTAACAACAACAGCTTGTACTTATATAGGCCTTTAACATAGTGAAATGTTGCACCTAGTCACATAAGGAGTTATCAATGCAGGCAATCAAAAGCTTGGTCAAGAGGTAGGTTTTAAGGAGCATATTAAAGAAGCAGAGAGAGACACAGGTAGAATGATGAAGAGATTTAGGGAGGAAATTCCAGAGCTTAGGGCCCAGCTAGCTGAAGACACTGTCATCAATTGTGTGGCAATGGAAATGTAGGGGCCAGAATTGAAGACCGTGGGGATCTTTAAGGGCTGTTTGGCCGGAGTTGAACAACGTCATTGTGGTGGAAGTGGACAGCCTCAGTGATGGAGCAGTTACGCAGTTGGTAGCTTATCTCAGGATCAAAGACAACAACATGATTGTGCCCAGTGCTGTTAGGAAGCGAGTGCCAGGATTTTGACCCAGCAACAGTGAAGGAATGGCGATGTATTTCCAAGTCAGGATGGTGTGTGGCTTGGATGAGAACATCCAGGTGGTGGAGTTCCCATGCATTTGCTGCCCTTGTCCTTCTAGATTATAGAGATCACGGTTTGGAAGGTGCTGTCGAAGGAACCTTGGTGAGTTGTTGCAGTGCATCTTGTAGATGGTACACACTGCTGCCAATGTGTGTCAGTGGTGGAGGGAGTGGTGCACTGGGTCAGCAGTGTGTACTATCTACAAGATGCACTGCAACAAGTTTACTTCGACAGCACCTTCCAAACCACAACCTCTATAGCCTAAAAGGGCAAAGGCAGCAAATGCATGGGAACACCACTGCCTAGAAGTTCCCCTCCAAGTAACATACCATCCTGACTTGGAAAATATCGCCGATCCTTCACTATCACTGGGTCAAAATCCTGGAACTCCCTCCCTAACAGCGCTGTGGGTGTACCGACACCACATGGACTGCAGCGGTTCAAGAAGGCAGCTCACCACAACCTTCTCAAGGGCAATTAGAGATGGGCAATAAATGCTGGCCCAGCCAGTAACGTCTGCATCCCGTGAAAGAATTTTAAAAAGCGTAGGTTCTTCTTCAAGTGCCTTGCTTTGCAACATCAGCAATCATGGCTCTTCAGCCTCCATGGTGTGTGACGATGGCCAACATCTTGGGGTGGGATTTTCCTGTTATGTCTGTGACCATTCCCATAATAAGCAGGGCCGGAAGATCCCACCCTTGACGTTGCTGTCAAATCCAGTACCTGTTCTGCTTCTTAAACTGTCAGTGTACGTCTTCCTTTGTCTTTCCCTTGCTCTGCTACCCTCAATTTTAACAGTCACTACCAGATGTTCTAGTTTCTGTCTTAAATACCTCCTAAAGAAATTGTAGTTGTGTCTTGGTGATTGTAAAAGTTCTTGTGCCTGCTTTCCTCAAAACCTCCTCATTCGTCCTGTCCAACTAATCCTCCTCCTTCATCTCAGGAACCACATCTCTGTCACCTTTAATTTATCTTCCATATCTTGCTTATATTCCAACTTCTTGCATCCATACAGTAGCCTTGACCAGATGTGGCATAGTAGGAATCTCATTCTGCTTTCCCAAAGAAAGGTTCTTCTAAAGAGGTCTGGCATGCCTAAATTGTGACACGCTTTTCGTCCAATATTAATGGGAAGTAATTTTTTTGCATGGATAAAAAATACTTACATGTCCTGTTGCATGACTTCGTTGTGTTGCTGCTCCTAGCTTGAGGTAGGAAGATTATGGTTCCTATTCCCTGTATCAGGGGTTTGAGAAGATAATATAGGCTGACACTCTGCTGCAGTGAAGATAATTCAGTGCATTAGCATTTCGAGCTGTAATAAGTTGCAAAAGATTGGAAATCTTTTCTTCATAATCATGTTTTGATACTTCTAAAATGTATTGCTGCATGAGAAGATGAATGAACCAATCATTTGATTCATCCAATCTCAACAACACGGTAAAGGCAGAACTTAGAAAGGAAAAAAAAATAATTTGAATTAAATGACTTTGGATTAACACAGAAAATGCTGGAAATACTCAGCAGGCCTGGCAGCATCTCTGCAGAGAGAGATAGAATGAAGGTTTCAGGTTAATGACCTTTCAGGAGTTTCTGGCTCCACTGATGCTGTCTGGCCTGCTGATTATTTCCAGCATCGTCTGATTTTATTTGGGATTTCCAGCATCGGCATTGTTTTTCTTTTGTTGTTGAATTAACAGTGAGCTCCTTTGAATTAAGAGGACTATACCAGGTAATACATGGCAGCTATTATGACAACAACGTACCATTTTTGCTGCTGCAGCTGCTGTTCCATGAAATTGTTCTGTCAATTAAAGAGTTTGAGTATCAAACATTAAATTCCCCCCAGGGTTACTGTTATCACTTCGTTAATATTAAGTACACAAAGCAGACTCATTGTTGATGCTCCTGAGAGCTTTTGGGATTTGGAAAATAGTTGATTATATCTCTGTCCCTTTCTCAAGTAGCATGGCGATACATCCAGACTGTTGTAATTCTTCAACGAGACGGAAGATATTGTAATCTGTGTGGATTGTGCACCAGGGACATATTCAAGTGCTGAGCAAAACAAGGAAGCGCTGAGGAGAGCTATGTGCAGTTGTGTCTCAATTCGCGCTACAATGCTGCATGCTGCATGTGCAAGGAAGCCCTGTTAAGGCTTGAAGGAAGGAGAAAGCCAGTGGGATTGTATCAGGTATTCATCCGTGGGAGTGCAGCAAGAGGCCAAATGTGATGTAATTGTTGGGTGCATAGATGCCTACAGGATTCAGCTGTAGTAAGTCAGGGAGAATTGTTGATGGCTTTCAATGGTCTTCGTGGTGTGAGATGGAACAGGCGATTGCCCTGTGCATTCAGGAGTATTGACTAGTAATTAGCTATAGCTCACCAAGGACCACAGGCATCTCTCACCATTAAAGAGAGATAGTTGGTTATAAATAGCTTTAGGGCCACTACTCCACATCGAGGATGGGGCAAGACAAGGGTGCAGGCCTCCATGAACTACCACAGCCAGTACAACTGCTCATAATGATACCCAGGAAAGGAAAAGACTATTAGCCCTTAAATTACCATCCCTATCTGCCGATCACATATCCACCTGCCCGCCCCTTCACCAAACCCTTCAGTTCCTCCTCTCTCCAGAAAAAAAACGCATTGATATCTTCTTTGAAGGTTCTTCAATACATACAATTGTTGTCCTTTGCGCCCCCATTTTCATTCGTGTCTGTTAGAGTAAACCAATCAAGTCTGCACTTTCTGACCCTGTTGGTTGCAGTGCAAACTCGGAGAAATATAAACTTGAACCTTTATAAAGCTCTGGTTAGGCCCCAAACAGTGTTTTGTGTCCAGTTCTGGTTACCACGCTTTAGGAAAGATGTGAAGGTCCTTGAAAGGAGATTTAACAGAATGGTTCCAGGGATGGGATGCTTTAGTCACAAGGTTAGGTTGGAGGCACTGAAGTTGCTCACCTTGGAGCAAAGGAGATTGAGGGGAGATTTGATAGGGGTGTACAAGGTTATGGTATGCTTAGATGAGGTAGACAAGGAAAAACTCTTCCTGTTATTTGATGGTAGAACGACTTGAGGGCACAGATTTGAGATTTTGGGCAAGAGATGTAGGGGGAGATGTGAGGAAGAATTTTTTAACTCAGCAAGTGGTAATGACGGTGCCCATGAGGGTGGTGGATGTGGAAACAACCAACAATTTCAAAAGAAATTGGATGGGCACTTGAAAGAAATA
This sequence comes from Carcharodon carcharias, assembly GCF_017639515.1. Lineage (NCBI taxonomy): Eukaryota > Metazoa > Chordata > Chondrichthyes > Lamniformes > Lamnidae > Carcharodon > Carcharodon carcharias. The sequence continues at coordinate 94,252,769 of NC_054481.1, forward strand.
AAACTGCAGGACTATGGGGATCGAGCACTGACTGGATTGCCTTGGAGGAAGTTGGCAGGGACTCGATGGGCTGAATGACCTCCTATTGTCCATAAATGACTCTATGGGTGGGATTTTCTGATCCCGACACCAGTGGGCATTCCTGTGGGCGGTATGGGAAAATTTGAAGAGCTGATAAAAGTCAACGGCTCTCCAAATGTTCCGTTCCCACCCATCATAATGCCCACTAGTGTCGGGTCCATAAAATCCCGGCCTGTGAATCTAAGTTTTAAGATGAGCTGATGGTTTCTGGGAGTCACAAGTCCCGGTGTGTTTATTCACCTTTAATCTCCAAATATGTCATATCCACATCCACAAGAAATGGTGACAAAATTAAGCCACAAAAGTATTTTTTCTGAAAGAAATTTCATGGAACATGTTAACAGTTATGTAAAACTATATTTTGTACCAAATTGTTTATTTTTTGTTGCTGGGGTTAATTCAATGGCTGCACTCCCTGGGCAGAATTTTATAGCTGACGTTTGGGTAGCGGAGCCTGCACGTTGGCACTTAAAATGTCGCACAATAATGTCGCGTGAGCATCCCGACCTCAGCGCGGCATCGCGATATTTAGGTGGGCGGGTGCACTATGAAGCGCAACGCGCGTCCGCCATTAAAGGCCTTGCTAAGGCCCTTAACTCACCAATTGAAGCCAATTTTGAGGAGCCTGTGCGATCTTCGCCTCGGCGCACAGGCCCAACGGGCAGGTGGGTAACTGATTTTTTAACAAACATCATCCACGGGCGGGATATGTGGGCTCAGAGGGGTTGTTCATGTTTTTTATGAAGTATTTATTACAGAAAGTGCTTTAAACTTGCCTGTGTGATCTGTAGCAGTTCAGATCGATTTCCAATAGCTTTCTCTGTACCTTGAAGCTTCAGCTCAACAGTCTGCAGACAGTAATCTTTATTGGGCCTGAAGCTTTCCAGAGGCCTCCATTTAGCCTGAGTATGCGTTCTGACATCTCCACTGAAGGCAGCTCCTGTGAGGAGGAAGAGAGGGCTAGAATGGAGAGGAGACCAGGAGTGGACAATCAGCCTCCAGGGCAGCCACCTTTGGGAGGCCAGGCACAGGCACAAGGGGCGCAGGGCCAAGAGGTTGTCCAAGGTGCAAGGGGCCGCAGGTGACGCCACTATCCTGCTGCCAGGGTATACAGGCGGTGAAGCAGGTACCTCAATATGTCTGAGGTGCAGTGCCGAAGGAGGTTCTGACTGTCATGGGAAACAGTCAACTATATCTGTCAATAATTGGCCCTGAGATCTCCCCATGGGTGGACACCCCATGCCAGCGGCTCTGAAGTTCACAGTTGCCCTCCACTTCTAGGCCTCTGGCTCCTTCCAGGACTCGGCGTGTGACCTTTGCGGTGTCTCCCAATCAGCTGTACACACTTGTGTCAGGCAGGTTACGGATGCTCTGTTCAGACGGGCATTGACCTCCATCCTCTTCCGCTGCAACCAGGCAAGTCAGGCACAGTGAGCCAGAGGCTTCGTGGCCATTGCTGGCTTCGCCCACGTCCAGGGTGCAATAGACTGTACACATGTGGCCAACAAGGTGCCAGCAGGTGAGCCCGGTGCCTTCGTCAACAGGAAGGGCTTCCACTCCATGAACGTGCAGATAGTATGTGATCACAGGATGCAGATTCTACAAGTCTGTGCAAGGTACCCAGGCAGCTACCACGACGCCTACAACCTCAGACACTCCCAGGTGCCGGGTCTCTTCAGTGCTCCAGCCCGGCTGGATGGTTGGTTGCTGGGTGACAAGGGCTATCCCCTTAGAAGGTGGCTCATGACACCTCTCCGCCATCCAAGAACAGAAGCTGAGGAACGCTACAATAGGACCCACGACACCATAAGGGCTGTGGTGGAGAGAGCCATCGGTCTTCTCAAGATGCTCTTCCGTTGCCTGGACCGCTCAGGGGGCGCATTTCAGTATCTCCCAGATCATGTCTCTCTGTTAGTGGTAGCATGCTGCGCTCTGCACAATCTTGCGCTGGAAAGGGGGGACGCGGTTGGATGAGGCTGCAAATGATGAATCCAGCAGTGGTTCAGAGGATGAGGAAGCACAGGGCAATGATGAGGGGCAGCACACTGACCCGCTACTACACCAAGGAGGCAGGGACACCCGGGACACTTTAATCCAACGTACCTTCAGCTAGCTCCACACACATGAATCAGCAGGACCGGCATTGCCTGGCACTTCCACATGTGGCACTTAGGTGCTATATCTTCCACCTCATCAGCTGCAACTAAGGGCTTAGTATAGAAGCATCAATGTCCGCTCAAACACTCATGATATGTCTGTGAAACATACAAATGCAGCACAAAGGAAACACCCTCAGCCATGGTCAGAGAAGTGGACTTTATTCCCACCAAAATATACCACAAACGTCGCTCAGACACATGTAATGATATATTCCTAATCTAGGGCCAACACAAAATCACCACTGACAAACCAATGGAGTGCCTAATGTGCCTTATGCTTTCGTTTGCGGGTGCAATGTCTAGGTTCCACCCCATCACTCGGAGTGGCTTGTGAGACAGCCTGCTGACTCTACTGTCCTGTTGGCCTCGATGACCTTGGTGGCTGTCCTTTGGCCCGTGGAGCCTGTGATGGCCCCGCCTGGGAGGCAGTGGCCAGTTCCAGAACTGGCACCTTCCCAGTTGTCGCAGCCTCAACGGATGCAATGGTCACTGGCAGAGGGGCGGAGGAGCTGCTGCCCTCATCCAGAGCGCCCTGAGAGGAGCTCGCAGTGATGACAGGCAGCTGCTGCGCCGATGTGAGGTCACATTGGACCTCCCTGCTCACCGCAGATGGATGGGCACTGAGTGGTGACACTTGGTGCCCAGAACATCTGTCACAATGCGAATAACCACCTGTGGCCATTAGCGCTGTGAGGGCTTGTAGGTCAGAGCGTAACCCAATCAGAAGATTCTCAATCCAATTGAAGCCCCTCTCCATGAGAGTCACCAGTCTCTCAATGGGGGAAGCCTGAAGCTCTGTCCTGAGGTTCATGCCATCACTGACACACTGCCTGGACTCCTCCAGCACAGAGACCAACTGAAGTACAGCCTCATGCAACCCTGCCAGATGCTCCTGTGCACCATGCCGCTTGTTCTGCCACTGCTGCATGGCTGACATCTCCAGAGGCACATCATCACTGCCAGACTCAGCATATGCCTGGTCCCTTGCAGTCCTCCAGCTGCTGGCGCCATTGGCATTCTCTGTCCGTGCCATCTCCTCCAGCAATTGTGAAATGCCTTCTCCACTGTGCCCCAGGATGTGAGCCAACATCATAATCGTCACCAAAGTGTTTGCCGCTGCACTGGTGCCTGGCTCACTGAAAGGATGTGATGCAAGTTGCAAGCCTTGGCCCTCAGGTGTGGAGGGGGCGCTGTAGATGTGTTGGTAGCGGCTAAAATTAACAACAAGGACAGTGCATCAGTTAGCATTCAGTCAATAACACCTTTCATCCCTTTCCCCCCCCAGCCTCATAAGTCACTCACCCTTCAAGAACCTAAGGAGACAAACATTGATGGGGTGGTAAATTGTCAAGAGGAGGCCCAAACATTACACACGCGTACAGACAGGCTGGTCAGATGGCCTAAGGAATGCCACATGGAATGTTATGTGGATAAGTGTTCGGTTAAGCACTTGGGCAAGACAAACAAGGTACAGGAATACATGAGTAATGGTAGGACCGTGGGAAGTCACGATGATTACAGGGACCTTGCTGGGCAGACCCATTAAGGTAGCAGAACAGGAACACAAGGTCGAAGCCAAACTTGCCTTTATTAGCCGAGGAATAGAATGTAGGAAAAGGGAGGTCATGTTGCAAGTGCAGAAAACACTGTCGAGGCCACATCTACACTTCTGTGTTCAGTTGTGACCTGCGCTTCATGGGAGGGATGGCATTGGAGTGGGGAGAGTGCAGAGGTTCCTGACCTGGATGCATCCTGGTCTGGAGAGTTGGAGTTATGAGGAAACATCACAAACACTTGCGACATTTGCCATGGAGCACAGGAGATTGACAGGTCGCATTATTGACCTTCATACCGTTATGAGGGGCATAGAATGGGTGGACAGAAGGCAACATTTCCCCTTGGCGGAGGGATGACTAACCTGGTGGCATTCATTTAAGTTGAGTGCCATGAGGTTGACAGGTGAGGTGCTGAGGACCTTTTGGACAGAGTAATGTGGGACGCACTGGCTGAAAGGGTGGTGGAGGTACAAACCTTCCTAAGATGCTATAAGTCTTTGGATGTGTAGCAGCGATGCCATGGCATGTTAGGCCATGGGGATAGTGGTCACAGATAGGATAAGGTGACTTTGGAAGGTGCTAGAGACACACATCCTCAAGGGGCCGAGGGACATTTATGTATGACCCACACGTCTGACTGTATCAGTCTGTGAATGAGCAGTGTTGCTGCATTAATGATTGCAGCAACCGTCAGTGCTTTGGATGGTGGGGAGACAGAGTGGATGGGACTGTGGGCCTCAAATACCTGGCCGCTCCACCCCAGACCCGCCGACACCTGCGGACCTGGCCGCCTGCCTCCTCCCCATGGTGTGCCCACCACCAGTCCATTGCTGCTCCCGCATGTTGCCCTCAGCCTTTGCCTGCAGAACAGAGAAGAGGATTTATTTGGGCTGATTGCTCATGTACTCTGCATGCACATGCCGCACCCCAACCACAGTGGCCCATCTGAGGCCCCCAGCAGCTCCTGTCCACACTACAGGTGATCAGTCACCAGAAGATAGTATGGCCCCCCCCACCCCCTCCCCCAATGGCCACCTTGGATACATTCAGTGTCCATCACTTTGAATAACACATGGGTCTTAGCACCCATGGCAAGGAGGCAAAACTAGGTACGGTGCCGAGGCCAGCAGATGGCTCTTGGCCATGACACCTTGAGGCTCCCCTTCCACCAACTCATCACCATCAATATGACATGTGTTGGAGTTCTGAGTATGTGTCGTGAGGCCTCCCCTGCAGGTTGCCCCCAGACTACTCAAATACAACAAACACCAACATATGCTGCAGGGAGAACCCATCTTCTCCTCAACCACTAAGGCTGTTGTAAGCATGGTCACTATTTGTTTGCTCACCCAGTGTGCGCCAAATGCCCAATGCAATAATGACAGTAAGACGTGCTTGGGGGGCTGGGGGGCTGGGGGGGGGGGGTGTTGTGGTGGGGGTGGGGGGCGCTGGAGGGGGATGGGTGCTCAAAGGCTAAGGCTACCTGCTGGGTCAAAATGGCCAAGGCCAACATGGTACTTACCCTTCCAGAGCGCAGCAACTCATTGTGCCGCACAGCACCATGAGAGCTAACGGCTTCCGCCACCTTCTGCCACGCCTGCCTGGTGACATGGGGGGGCCCTTCTCCTCCCATCCTCTGGAAACGAGACATCCTGATGCTTGGACACCTCTTCGAGGAGAACAGCAAGGCATGCATTGGAGAACCAAGGGGAACAGTGCCCCCCCCCCACTGGCCCACCCTGCAGTCTGCCCCCTTCCTCCTCCTCTGATCTCACTTCTTGTGCTACCCGATGACAGCCTAAAGGAGGCTGCCTGGCCGCTCTTTATACAGACTGCCGGTTCCCCATTGGAACCGGCGGTCTGAACACGCCCATCACCGATTTAATTTTCCCAATGAACACGGGAGCCAGAACCCCACTGGGCGGGCCTTAATTGGCCCACCTGTGCAAAATGGCGGCGCGGCCCGTTTCGGTGGCGGGGATCGGCTGCCTGCCCACCGCCCAGTCGGTCAGGCCCGCCTACCTGTCAAGTGCAAAATTATGAATAGGCTCACGGGAGTACCAGTATTATGAAATAAAAGATGATGTAATTAGTGTGATTATGAGTTTTGCTTATTTTTAAAAATGGCATCGAGATCCCATATTTAAGAATTTACTGTTGCAGTGTGCGATATTGACTGTTGATCTTTTCCTGGGGGATTGTGATCCCTGCCTATGTTCTGTAGCTCTGAGAGCTGTTATCAATTTATTATGTGCTCCAGGTGGAGGTCCTTTTGCTGCCAGGCAGAGGTACCATTCCATGGAAATTAGAACCATCAATATCCAAGGGAAACAGTGAAGACTATCATTAATGATCAATGGATACAGCACATTGTACATCCTAGACTGGAGACTGTCAATCGGTTCTACCAGAGAGTCCAAAATCCCAGCTTTCCATGTATACTGTTAATGTTATGTTAATTATATTGTTACAGTTACGGGAAAACAGGTGGTGGCTATTTATTGATTAATTGGCTTTCAGCACATATAAAAGTGGTTCTTTTTGTTTATCTGAAAGGGCTGCACTGCAAATTTTAGTTGCACTTCAGCCCTACTCTCCTAAAATTTAGTCACTCAGCACTGAGGTGGGGGGGGGCAAGGAGAAAGGAGGACCTCCGTGTAAGCCTGCTCCTGGGCCAGGCCAAAGTGACCATCAACAGGTCCAGGCAGCAGCCGGTGGATAGGGGGGGGTCACATGGCCTGTCAATCTGCCCATCTACTGTAGCTATGTTTGTGGCTGGGAGACCCTGGAGAGGGATCACGTGGTGTCCACTGGTACGCTGGAGGCCTTCCACGATTGGTGGGCACCGAGGGGGCTGGGGTGTATCAAAACCCCCAGAAATTATATTCGGATTTGATTTATTAAGTTTCCTTTAAAGGTTCTTGATTCTTGTTACATTGCCCCTTTAAGGGGCTGTCAATGTAATTAGTTTATTTATTGGTCATTACTTTATTGAAAATAATATTAAAAAGGAACTCCTGGGACATTGGGAGTTAGTAGTTTGGCTGCTGCATCCTGTGAATAAACCCATTATAAAGGAAGAGATACTTCACAATCTGGCCCAGAACCTATTATTATATACTGCAGACCAGTGGACATTTTATATCTTAATGGTTGTACTGTGTGATAATTTCTGTTTATAGTACAAGATAAACCAATTATGGTCAAAAGAGCATTATAGGCCAAGAATCTGTGTGACTGATAATAATGTTATCAGAGCACTCCTGAACCAAAGGGACAGTATAAATTTTGTGCTCAGGTCTCTGGAGTGGGACATGAACCCACGACCTTCTGATTTAGGACAGAGTGCTACAACTGAACCACAGCTGACATGAAGCTGACACAAGCAGCAATAACACGGTCTTACCAGCAGCAAGAACATTGTCCCAGTAATAACCTCTTTAAAGGGTACAGCAGGAGAACTTTTCTCCAGGCTGTAGTAATCACCAAGAACATCACTCTCTGGGGAAGTTAAAATGGCCAGCTTTTAAAAAAAAATACAATTTTGCAGTGAATTTAAATATGACAGCTCTCCAATTGCTACAGACTATGCCCATAACATATAATGAGAGTGCAAAGGCTGTATTGCAAAGATTTCTATGTTCATCAGAAAATCTTTATGAAACACAAGCTTTCAATTTCTTTAACCCAAAGGGAATTTAGATGTTCAATCCTATTTTAAAAGCTTTGAAATAGGTCTTTTACCAAGGCTTCACAGCTTATTTTTAGTATAATGTTCTTTTGTTTCATACTTTGGCCTTGGAATTACACTGTAGAAAATTAACTACTGAAGCTTAGAGCAGAGAATGAATAATTTTTCGCATCTTGTCTGAGTCAACTCTTTGCTAAAACAATTTAAAATTGAGCATTTACCTATGCTTCAAATATATCTTAACCATTCCCCTAAAAAATGCTCTGGTATCTGTGCCTAATGCCCTTGAGTTGCCTGTCGTCACTTGGATGCCAACCAATTACTTTGCTTAAAAAACAACAGAATTCTGGGCATATGAGAGTTACAGATAGAACTATGTCCAGGTCACCCTAAGCTTTTATTGTCGACTATAAATCCCTCCAACCAAATGCAGCTCCAGCAATAAAACTGGCTCCACACAAATTACAGAGCCTCCTGAACCAGTTTACAGAGATTGTGATTGCTCCAAGACTCCCTGCAAATTGTGACCAGGACTTTAGGCACAAATGGAAACAAAATCATATTTCAGTTTTTTCATTTAAATTTTTTGAGCATTTTTTTTTGTTTGTAACTTGGTCTCACTGAAACATACTCGGTACTTTTTGTTTTGCTGAATGGAACATTTATTCACATTGAACATTGAGAAGCCCCCCCCGCTGGCTTATAAGATTGTTATCTTTTTGGAATTGTGTCTTCAATTTAAGGTAAAATGTGACCAGTTCTGAAATCTGCCTGACAGAAAGAGGGCCAAAATTGTTTTACTGGGAAGAAGGTGCAAGGTAGAGACACCTGGAGACAATATCAGCAGCCTGTGGATAGACTGTCAGCTAACAGTGGAGAGACTGTAAGTCTCCAAAGTCCCAGGAAAGTGTTTAGAATTTTGGGTTGCAAATAGTTGTACTTTAAACTGCCCATTTACTTCCACGATAAAAGAGACTTGGTGTCTCAAAGATAGCTAATCAGCATTTCTACCTAGATACAAGGCCCATACATTTCATTTTGCCATGGAGATGAGTGCTGAGAGGGGAAGGATCTAAGATATCCCTAAAAACTCACAGAAAAGTAAAACTGTCAGGATTCAGGAGACGGAATGCAACTATAGGCAGCAAGATGCTATGGGTCACCATGCAGGAATGTGGGTGGGAGTTCATGCTTGGATTGAAAAGACCAAATTCATGAGGAGTTAATATAAATCTGGAAGTTTCACCCAGTTTGCACTTGAGGAAGAATCTCACTGTGAAAGACGGTTCTGAGATTTGATGTTCCCAGGCTGAAAATAGAAAAGAAGTAAATCCTTAGGAGCCAAGAATCACCTTGAACTGGTTCCAGGAGAAATGATTTTGATATTTATTCTTTCTCCCGATTTAGGTGTCACTGGCTAGGCCAGCATGTGTTGCCAATCCTTAATTGTCCTTGGGAGGTGCTGGTAAGCTGCTTCCTTGGACTTCTGCAGTCCATGTGGTGCAGGTACACCCACCGTGCTGTTAAAGAGTGAGTTCCAGGATTTTGACCCAGTGAAATGAAGGGACAGTGATTTGGTGCTGTTCCCTTGCATCTGCTGCCCTTGCACTTCTAGGTGGTAGAGGTCACAGGTTTGGAAGGTGCTGTTGAAGGAACCTTGGTGAGTTGCTGCATTGTATCTTGTAGATGGTACACACTGCTGCTACTATGCATTGGTGGTGGAGGGAGTGAATGGTGGTGGATGGGAAGCCAATCAAGCAGGCTGCTTTGTCCTGGGTGGTGTTGAGCTTCTTGAGTGTTCTAGGAGCTGAACTCAACCAGCCACTCCTGACTTGTTCTTTGTAGATGGTGGACAGGCTTTGGGGAGTCAGGAAGTCAATTACTCAACACAGGATTCCTAGCCTCTGACCTGCTCTTATAGCTACAATATTTATATGACTAGCCCAGTTCAGTTTCTGGTCAATGGTAACCCCCAGGATGTTGATAGTGGGGGATTTAGTGATGGTAATGCCATTGAATATCAAATGGAGATGGTTGGATTCTCTTTTGTTGGAGATGGTCATTGCCTGGCACTTGTTTGCATCAAATGTTACTTGCCACTGATCAGCCAAGCCTGAATATTGTGCAGGTCTTGCTACATTTGGATGTCTACTTAAAGGACAGTCTAAAGTATGTCTGTGAAGTATGTTTTCAGATATGCTAAAAGGAAAAGGGGAACTTTTGGGGGGTTTTTAAAGCCTAAATTGCCTATAAAGATAGTGGCTGGAATTTTCCGGCCCTGTTGGCATTGGGCGTCCTGACGGGCTGGGTGAGACAAAATGGTGAGAAGGCCAAAAATCAGTTTCATGTCATCATGAAACCAGTTTACGACTGTCCGCTCCACCTGTCAATGGCAGGCCACGTTTCCCACCACCGCACGTCAGAGACCTAATTTCAATACTTTAGCATCTTATTATAAGCCCTAAATCATCGCTGGAATCATCCCCCCACACTGGAACACCCAGGAACTTCAGCCTGATTACATGGGGCTTGTTTGGGGAAAGGAGAGAAGTGACCTCAGGCAAGGGAAGAGGCTGCGGGGCAAGGGCTGTACTGGGGAAGGGGGGTATCCCAAGGCGTTTGTGGGGGCACATGTTGATCTGTGCAAGTGGCCTCAAGATGGTGAAGGCTGAGGAAGCAGTCTCCAGAGGAGATGACGCCAGATGGGGATGTGAGGGTGTGTGTTTGAGAGTGTGAGTGGCAATGTCACTTGAACTGGCAGCGAGCGAGGTGCCAGTGAATATGTGATGGGCTTGAGTGTGTGGGCTCAGAATGAGAAAATGGTTGTCTTATGCTGGCTACATGAATGGGATCATTCATCCATTTTCTGCACTAGATGGCCAGCCTCTTGTGTGCAGCATTGGCACTGACCCCCTCTGCCACCACCTCCCAATCTGGTGTGGTGAGACTGTTGGGCCTCCTGCAGCCAGACAGCAGGTAGACAGCATCAAGGCGGGCCTCCACAGTATCCAGAAGGCGTCCCAGGGATGTGTCACTGAATCCGGAGGCCACACTCTTCTTGGTTTTTGGAGCCATGTCTTCGCCAGAACAGTCCTGGGCTGCAAGCATTGAGAATTGTGCGTGTGGCTACAGTTTAAATGTGGTGCCCTGCGTGAGGGAGTGGTGAGATAGTGGCGTTGGGGGCAAATTGGAGGTTGCCCACCAGCGAGACAGCTTGTTTCCTGTGGCTGCATAATTCATGAGGTGAGATGATACAGCACGAAAACTCACCATTGCAGCCAATGGGTAAAATTACTTTTTTCTTGCCTGCTACTACAATTTGTGCAAATCTGGGATAATTCTGCCCAGTGTTTAATCAAAGGTACTTTTAATCATTTGTTACCGTAAAATCTTAAAACCTGAAATCTTGTTGAGTCATCCTTTCAGTTATTAACTGGAAGTTCAAGTTTATTTTTGAAAGTTATCAGACTCTTCAGAGATTGCAACAAATTGTAGGTTCTTAAACATGCATATAATAAATGATGATTAAACTTTAATTTTCATATTTAGAGAAGGAATATGCAATGTGAATTTGGCACTACTTGGAGATTGAGAGAATGGGCTTATTAAAGGACAAATCTGAGATATGTCCACATCGGAATTGATAACTTGGGACAGGTAGCACCCATTTTTTTTAGCTACATAAGGATTGAAAATGGGTTTTGGACATACGCGCACGCTTTCAATGGGAAGTGCGCAGGATGCCATCTTAGTAAAGGGATTTGTGCGCATAATGGCCACCAGGAGAAGGCGAGCAGAGAGAGGGTGAATATTGTGCAATGCTGATTTGAAGCCAGAGCTGCCATTTTTGAGCTCCACTCTCTGGACAACAGCCTGCTTCAGTCTCACACACCTGAATGTTAAATGGAATGGAGGACCCCCACACCCACCACCAGCTTTCTTTAAGGAGATCGTGAAGTGCTTACAGGTCACTTGCTGCAATTGTACTTATTTTTGTACTTGCCTAAAGCTTGAATCGTCTGCAGTGAGTGGTTTGACTGTTGCTGAAGTACTATTTTTGTCATTTAATAAAATGTTGAAGTAAGGTGCTTCCGGACAGGGGTGGCCTGGATCAGGTTTCCTCTGGGAATTGGCCATGACTGAGAGAATGAAGAGAGGTGATACAGAGTAGAACAGTTTGCTAGAAGTGGGAGGAGGAGGGAAAGGGCACTCAGCAGGAGGCCATATTTCTCTAAGTTCTTCAGGGAGGAATTCTTTCATCTCAACATCAACAAGGACCAATGCACGAGATGTATTTGCCTTGCAAAGGAGGTTTTAACTGATATCTGTCAACTGCTGCAGCCATCCACAACTGCAACCTTGAACTATGGCATGGGTCACATTGCCTGTGGCTGCTTTGATTAAATAGCTGCCATTGTGTGCAAGCTGTGAGTTGTGGGTGCAAGGTTTGCAACAGTGTTAAGTGTATGAGTTTAAGGTAAAGCATATAAATTGTGGCATTGAATAGTGATTGATGAAGGTTATTGGTGGGTGGGTGCCACGGGTGTCATGAATTCAGCAGGTGATAAGGCAAGTGGTCCAATTGGTGGGATGTGCTATTTCAAGATTGAATTCACTCACTTTGATGACTTCATTAAACTTCTTCCTGCACCACATCCAATTTCTTTGAGCTATCCCCGTAGTCCTACAAATGCCCATCCAATTTCCTTTTGAAATCATTGATTGTCTCCATTCCCACCACCCTCACAGGCAGTGAGTTCCATATCATTACCAATTGCTGAGTAAAAAAGTTCACACTCACACACCGCAGCACCCCCCTTCTGCATTTCTTGCCAAAACCTTAAATTTGCACCCCTAATCCTTCTACCATCAGCTAATGGGAACAGCTTTTCTTTGTTTACCTTATCCAAACCTGTCATAATCTTGTACATCTCTGTCAAATCCCTCTACCGCCTTTGCTCCAAGGAGAACAACTTCAGCTTCTCCAACCTAACCTTGTAGCTAAAATCCCTCATCCCTGGAACCATTCCGGTAAATCTCCTCTGCACTCTGTCAGGGGCCCTCACACCCTTACTAAAGTGACGTCACACTTTGATGATCTTTTCATGATTTTTCCTGAAGCCAGTCCATCCACTGAGACTTGACCTTTTAAATGCCCGACGGTCTCACTCTATATCCAATGTCGCTGCTGCTCTCCTTTTAAGAAGTACAGTCTGCCTTTATGTGGGTGGTCAGTCCCTGCTCCTGGGCACAGTGAATAAAAATGGTGAGCAGCACTGGATGCACGCAGCAGTCAATTAAAGCAGCACGCGGCACCATTTTAACGTGCAACACAGTAAACACGTGCGGGTTAACTGTGCACTATGATCATCCTGCCTGTTTTTGGGCATTAGCCAATTTAATCCTCCTCTATTTTGCCTGGAATACCATCTGCTGTTACTTCAGTGAGATTTTAATCCATTGCTCCTAACGTGGGGGGAATTTCAGATGAGCAATTTAAGTTTCTCATTTCATTGCTTGACTCAAAATGATGAGACTCACTGAAATGTTAACTGACTTGCTCTATACCAACAATGCTAATAAAATACATCTCAATTATTGGATCATAAATGAGAAGTTATTTTAATATTTTACAGATCGCTGGCAAGATTGCATCTTGATCATTTCAAGCAATGTTTGGCAACTTGCTGTCAAAGGGATTTCGATGTATCAATGATGATTCAAAGAAGGGCAGTGATGATTCTAAGCTCTGTTTTGAGAAAAGACTTAGAGAGCTGAGTTTGTTTTAACGTGATAGAAGTTGATGTAGGAGAAACATGGCCCAGGCCTCCCTGAGGTACTGCAGATGTAGCAAGGCCGCTTAACTTGCACCATCATCACAGCACACGTGGGTATGGGTTTATCATTAACATACCTCAAATTAGACTAGATTTGGAAAAAAACTTATTTTTACAAGGAATCTGCTGCACAGAAACATTCCAGTTGGCCCAATTAGTTTCAAAGATCTTATTAAAATGCCAGCATTTGTACTCCACATGAGCCTCCTCTGAACCTATCACTACATCCCCTATTTCCTTCTTTCTCATCTATGCAATAAGCATGCAATCACGCTTAGAGAGCAAGGCTTCAGAGGGCTGGTCGACCATGGCCACACAGAATGGTTTCATTCCAAGTGTCAAAGTTCCACCGATCTGACATTGGAAGATGAACCAAGAATATTCCTGTAGCTGCCTCCAATCTGGAATGTGTCAGTGTCCCATCCTGACCTTGATGTGAGCTTCATTCCCTGGTTGACAGAAACATTATCATCAAGACTGATGATGAGACCAAAGAGTTCCCAGTGGGAGCCCTTAATGGTGACTTCAATCTTCTCCACTCTGCTCCTCGTTAATGCATCTCTGATAAGGGCAACATCAAATCATCTAATTTCAGTCTCTCATTTAATCATACCTACACAAAAGTACTGGAAGGATGCAATGCTGTGTCAGGAAGATTTAATAATTCTCAGAATGTTATGGGAATTTATTGTAAAATAGTGGTATCTGTGTCTGCATCCTTGTTTGTGTATGTGTATGTGTGTCTGTGTGTGTGTGTGTGTGTGTGTGTGTGTGTGTGTGTGAGAGAGAGACTTAATTGGATTAAAGGCAGCTGATCTGAAGGCTTTGATGTAAACATGGGGCAGAAACTTCTGCTTGGCGGGTGTGCACCCGACCCAGCCGAGCATGCTGACATCAACACGTAGTCACGCGATAGTTCAGTCAGCGGGCGCATGCCAGAGCCGGCAGCGTGCCTGCTGACAATTAAAAGGCCTGTTAAGGCCATTACCTTATCAATTAAAGTCAATTTTCCGCTGCCCATCCAGACGGGCAGACGAAAAGGCCAAGCGGCCTTTGCATTTTTTGGGGAACCTCATCCACGGGTGGGATGAGGTTTCCAAAAGCTAATTAGAAACTGTAATGTTTCATTAATATCCCCTGCTCATGACAGAGTCACATGCGGGGACATGTTTTATTAAAAAATTTTTTTATGTCTCTTCATCTCCCTGAGGCAGCTCTGTGTGTCAGGGAGATTATGAAGTGCTCACCTGCGTGCATGCGCAAAGTTTGCGCTTGGCCGCCTCACATTCCCCCCCCACCTCCATGCACAGGCAGTGCTCAGCGCTACCGCTCTCATTTCACACTGGGCGGGCCTTAATGGGCCCACCAGCGAGATATCGCAGTCCGGTGCTGATCACGGCTTCCCGACTGCCCCCGCCCACCCCTGCCCACCCCTGCCGAGCCTGCCCGCCAAGGGCAAAACTCTGCCCATGGTAAACATTGGGCAAGTTTAGAATGTAAGGTATAAAAGGACATTTGCATATTTAAATAAACCAGACGAGATTGTTTTCCAAGGAGGGGTGAAACAGTGGGAAGAATTTTACCCCTGTTGGGAGGGCTGTGCAAGGGCACACCTCCATTTTACGTAGGCAGGCCAATTAAGGCCCACCCCTCATGACACACACTTGGAAGCGTTGTGTGCTCCCTGTGCGGGCAGGGGGGATTCCTCGAGTTGGCGCCTGCACTTTTTCGCGCACGCAGAGGTCTCCCTGAGGCATGGAGGTGCCTCAGAGAGTTTAGTTGAACTTCTGGAAAATTTAATAAAGTTGAAAAAATAGTTTAAGGACATGTCCCCTCATGTGAAACCGTCTCATGAGCTGGGACATGTCCATTAATTTTTTCAAAAATTTTTATTACATTAATAAATTCTTCATGAAACCTCATCCCGCCCGTGGATGAGGTTTCATGAAAAATGCGAAGGCCGCCTGGGCTCTTCGCCTGCCCGTCAGCCTTAAGGTTGGACAGGCAACATTCTTCACGGCTTTAACTACTTTGTTAATGGCCTTAATAGACTTCTGACAGTTCAGCAGATGCACAACCGACGTGGCTGCGCACCCGCCAAACTGACAATCTAAATGATGCGCAGTGACATTGGGATGCCCGCCCGACATCACCGTGCGTCACTTTATGCGTCCCCCACACGCCGACGGGAAAATTCTTCCCAGTGTGTTTGTTTTTCCCAAAGGTTACTGGTAAAACTTAGAGCTATGTGGCTTTTTTATTATCAGAAAGATAGAGTCCAAAGACATAGTGAAACAATGGGAATTTGTATTCAAAGGGGAAATATGTGTAAAGGAACGAAGGCTGTGTGTAAGGGTAGGCATTTTTAAGACCTAACAAGTGTGAAAAGCCTTCAGCATCTACGCCTTAAGCTGCTGTCTTCAGAGAACTGATGTTATGGAAACTCAATTTGAAATCGACTGGTTCAGGGTATTGTGTTTCACCTTGCCTGGGCCTTTTAAGATCTATGTGTCTTACTTTTGCCTTAACAAAAGTGTAACTGGGAGATAGATTAAGAAGGGGATTTAGAAGTTATCATAATAGTAATTTGTAGATCTAAGTATGTGTTTAAAATTTCTCTTATTAATAAATGTTTAATTTAGTTTTGTAAAAACCTATAAGACTTGGTGGACTTATTACTTCTGAATTCAAGGCACAAATCTCAAAATTGCAAAACAAATTGTGGCAGTTGTTTCCCTTTGGGATTTGAACAACTCAGCATTTACCATTGGCTATGCCATAACACTCTGGTGTTTCATGCTTTTACAATGAGTTCCCTCTCCTTTTGACTCCAGGCTCCTCCAGGTTCTTCATTGATGATGCTGCTGAGCTGACTCTCCTTGGTATGTCTAGTTCCCTGTTCCCATCTGATGGGTCGTTTTCTGCCCAGGCTAACAAACCCATCCATTGACTGTGTATTTTGATAATTATCTCTTGTATTGTTGCATTTGTGTCAACACTCTGGATTTTTGCCTTTGCCTGAGAAAGCAGTGGCCTGCTGGCATCAAACCTCCCAAAAGTATCCATGCTATCTTCCTCAAGCACTCCATGTGGCAGTGAATTCCATATTCTCACCGCTCTCTGTAATCCCTGAAATTCTCTGTCTCTAAAATTCCTTTTTATTTGATCCATGTCCTTGAATAGATCTGATGTGTTACATTTATGAATCTTTGCACTGCACTTGCTCACAAGGATCCCCACCTTCATTCTCTTGAACACTTTTAAAGAACTCTATTAGGTCTCCCCATAGTCTTCTCTTTCCAGGGGGAAAAAACCCTCAACCTGTTCAATCATTCCTGATAGTTGTACCCTCTCAGTTTTGGTAACACATGTTTAAATATTTCCTGTACTTTATCCATTGATTCTCAGGAAATAACAGATAAATATAGTAGCGATCCAGCAAAAGAAATTGAGATGTGGAAAATGAGTGATGTTACAAATATAGTTGAGGGGGACAATTCTTAGAGCATCCATTTAGAAACCTCCTTGTCTCCTTATCACTTAGCTGTGACTTAAAAGATATCTTGTGCATCCCCATTTTCCATCACCTCAACAATGAGCAGTTGCTGGGGACCTAAGCTTTAGGATTCCTTCTATAAATTTCTCCGCACCTGTACCTCTCTCCCCTTCCTTACAGTGATCTCAAAACCTACTTCTTTGTCTATCCAAATATCTCTTTATGTAGTTTACTGCTTAAATTTTATTTGATAATGCTCCTGCGAAGCACCTTGCAACATTTTACTACAATAAAAGTGCTATATAAATGCAAATTGTTGTTAACGTCAGGGCTATTGGCTCCATGACGCCACCTAAAAATCCATTCTATAAGCTGACAAGTCACATTTGCACAATAATAACTTCCTGACATCATTCATAAATCTAACCTCACTTTGAGCCAACGTACACAAGAACACAGGCCTGAATTTTTACCATCGGGGTTTGCCCAAGTTTGATGCGGCCAGAATCGTACATAAATCCCACTCTGGGCCAAGATCGCGCTATCAACGTGCTCTAGTGCTGGCTTCCCTTTGAGGAAGAGAGTTCCAAAGACTCAGATGCTCTGAGAGAAAAATGTTCTCCTTATCTTTATCTTAAGTGAGTGACCCCCTTATTTTTAAACCGTGATCCCCTAGTTCTAAATTTTCCCACAAGAGGAATCATCTTCTCCATGTCCACCCTGTCAAGACCCCTCAGGATCTTAAAGGTTTTGATCAAGTCGCCTCTTACTCTTCTAAACTCCAGTGGATACAAGCCTAACCTGCCCAACCTTTCTTCAAAAGACAACCCACCCATTCCTGGATGATAATACCTCTTCAAAAGGCGGTGGAAGCAGAGTCTTTGAATATTTTTAAGGCAGAACTAGATAGAAGGTTATCAGGGGTAAGAGGGAGATTACAATCAGATCAGCCATTATCTTATTATTGAATGGCAAAGCAGGCTTGAAGGGCCAAGTGGCATACTCCTGCTCCTGGTTCGTATGTTCGTATGTTTGGGTTCATGCAGGAATTTTAAGGTGAATTTAAAATTCCTCCACAGATTGAAAGCATTAAGAAAATGTTTGAAGCAAGGGCTGACACTACATTGGTGTGTATTTGGAGTGGGCCATTTAGCACCATTGTGCATGCCTCAACCAGTGAGGTTCTAGTGTTGGATATTTTGTAGCTGTATTTACACAGATATCCTGGTATTAGCCTTGTAAACCTTCTCTGAACTGCTTCTAACACATTTACATCTTTCCTTAAATAAGGAGGACCAATACTGTACACAATACTCCAAATGTGGTCTCACCAGTGCCCTGTACAACTGAAGCATAACCTCCCTATTTTTGTATTCAATTCCCCTCACAATATACGATAACGTTAGCTATTAGCTTTCCTAATTGCTTGCTGTACCTGCATACTAGCGAATACTAAAAGGAGCAAGTGAAACTTGTGTGATTGGCAAATGGTGGCAATGTTCTATCTTATCTGTTGAACCCTCTCCAATCTCTCACTTCAGCATCTGTTTCCAAAACATTGGTGATGTACCTGCACTGGCCCAATAGTGTTGTTGAAACTGGCTTTACAACAGGCAGGCAACATGGTCAAGGGACCCGCTGGGACAGTATCAAATTGCTTCATTTATTGTCAGCCAGAGTGCTCCCAAGTATCAGGAGTCTCTCACAGTCATCATTCCATTGACTGTCTCAGGTTCTATAAATTCTCACAGTATGTTTTTGATTAAAAAGGTATTATCATCTTCATGCGGAAAGCATCTTCGCAAACAATACATATTTGATATTGGGAACCCCCGTCAAGGCAGATATTGTCAAACTACAGGGTACTTAAGGATGTCAGAGTTGCCAGACAAAAGAAGGTCCAGTTCACCTTCTATCATCCTGGTGGTCACATAGGGCAGAATTTTTACCTCGGCGGGTGGGCACGCTTCCAACCCACTCGAGGGTAAAATGATACGCGTTGACGTTGGGCAAGTGTCCCGACTTGACAGTGCAGTCGCGTGATACTATGGTCATCAGGCACCCATGCCAGAGTCGGCAGTGTGCCTGCCGACAATTAAAAGGCCTGTTAAAGCTGTTAACAAGGTCATTGAAGCAAAATTTTCACTACCTGTCCAACCTTACGGTTGGTGGGCAGGCGAAAAGGCCAGCTGCCCTTTGCATCATTTTTGGAAACCTCATCCCAGGCGGCATGAGATTTCCACCATCATATAAAAATAAAATAAAACTTACTAAATTTAATTTATCACATGTCCCTACTCATGTGACAGAATCACATGAGGGGACATGTTTTATAACATTTTTAAAATCTTTCTTTCTAATTCTTAAGACTGCTCATCACCCTGAAGAAGCTCTGCGCCCCAGGGAGATTATCAAGCGGCACTCATGCGCATGCATTGCCACTCGTGTTTCACGCTGGGTGGGCCTTAACTGGCCTGCCAGTGTGAAATCGCAGTCTGGCCCCGATCGCAGGCGGTGATCAGCTTCCCGACCAGCCCCACCCGCACCCCCCCACCTCGCCGAGCCCGCCTGACAAGGCCAAAATTCTGCCCATGATAATAGAGTTAACACAGCATCATAAAGTGATGCACCCATTTCAAATTGTACCATTTAGTTCACTTTGCCCCTTCTCACTCGTCCTGAACTTCACACTGTTCTGTATTAAATTTCACCTGTCATGTGTCTACCCATTTCACCAACTTGCCTATGTCCTTCTGAAATCTGTTACTTTCTTCACACTACATTTCTGAGTTTCATGTCACCTGCATACTTTGAAATTGTGCCCTGTACACCTAAGTGTGGGTCATTAACAGCTATCAAAATTGTTCCAGAAGTTGTTGACTAGTCATAGCAATCAATCTTTATTAATTAACTATAATAGACCTAAACAGGCAGTGAGGAAAATCCCATGTACCTGTTGTTCTTGGCACCATTACACATATCACGTCAAGTCTCAAATTACTGATGTATTCTATTCCATCAATGCTATTTCCTGAAAGAAGTCCACCTGATTTGAATTTGCATGAATCATTACTACTTCCAACATCTCCCCCAAGAGCCTGTTCTATAGATTAGCCACCCAAATATTGAAATTGGCCCGAGTTTGCTGAGAAAATAATGACAAGTTTAATGTGCTTATCGTTATTCTTGTGTTAGCTCCTCCACAATTTATAACGAGGAAGAGATACCCCCGTATGCTGTGAATTATCATAAAATGCTGGATGACTGCGTGCTCAGCCATCAGCCTGGCGAAACAATAGCTCGCTGTCAATGTCCCCAAGCGATTCAGGAGATTGCTGCACTTGCCCTGTTAAAATGAATTAAATTCACCGCAAAAAGGTTGGGCTGGTGCTTAACAGTGTCAGGACCTTCTTAATGATAAGAATGATGTTCCTGCACAGCCACTCAAAGAGGATTATATGAACCAAAACTTCAAGACAAATCCAATCCAAATCAAACCCGGCCACTTACAATTTCCATAAGGTCAGGATGGGGGGAGGGTGGGGGGAATGGACAACCCAGGAGACTGCTGACTCATTTAAATATTATAATGGGGATGCATACATCAGATGTGACCTCTCCTCCGGCTTCAACGCTGACTGAGTTTCCTGGACCTCTGGAAACAAGGCAGCTTGAGGATTGCTGCATTGAAAAGATGAAGGCCTTGTACCATCTTAATGCCTGGCTGCAGGTCATTAATGAATATATTTAACAAGAGGTCCTGGAACAGACCATTGATAATATTCTCCCAGGCTGATGACAATCCCTGTACAACTACACTCTGGATCCAACAGTCAACAAATAACCTATCCATTAAAAAAAAATCTACTGCTTCCTGATTTCCTTATGTTCAGTGCCAGCCTTTCTAAAGGAACTGTATCAAATCCTTAAAAATAAACAGAAAATACTGGAAAAACTCAGCAGGCCTGGAAGCATCTGTGGAGAGAGAAACAGAGTTAATGTTTCGAGTCCGTGCCACTTTCCTTCAGTTTGGCTCTGAAGATCATCATACGGACTCGAAACGTTAACTCTGTTTCTCTCTCCACAGACGCTTCCAGGCCTGCTGTGTTTTTCCAGCATTTTCTCTTTATTTTTAAGGATTTCCAGCATCTGCTGTATCTTGCTTTTATATTATTGCATCAAATCCTTACTGAAATTCAATGAGAACCACATCCACTGCTTTACCTTATCAGGCTTCCTTGCCACACCCTCAAAGTAAGTTAATGAGTTAGAATGGCAACTGTTCCTTCATGAATCCATTTGATAATCTTTCAGGACTTTATCTGCTCCAATGATCCTTCCATCTTAAGGCTTCCCATTATGTTACCAATAGTGGATGCCAAATTCTCTGCTCTGCAGATTCCTTGGGGCACTTTTGCTACCATTTTTAAACATAGGAATGTGTCTGCCTTTCTCCAATCTGCAGGCATCTCTGCAGTATTCAGTGATATGGAAGATTTGTGTTGGACTTCTTGTTATTTCCCCCCTCCTTTCCTTAATAATCCTTGGATGCATCTTTTCTGGTCCCTGAGGTTGATATTCAGAATCATAAAATCATCCAGCATTGGTGGAGACCTTTCAGTGCATCATACCTAGAACTATGGGACCATAGAAAAGTTACAGCACAGAGCAGCCATTCAGCCCATCATGTCTGCACCAGCTATAAATAGAGAAACAGAAGCTAGCCTCTCATTTTTAATCCTGCTTTCCAGCACCTGGTCTGTAGCCTTGCAGGTTAAAGCACTTCAGGTGCAGACCCAAGTACCTTTCAATTGAGTTGAGCGTTTCAGCCTCAAACACCAATTTAGGCAGTGAATTCCAGATTCCCACCACCCTCTGGGTGAAAAGGTTCTTCATCATGCCCCCTCTAATCCTTCTACCAATCACCTTAAATCTATGCCCCCTGGTAATTGACCCCTCAACTAGGGGAAACAGTCCTTTTTTCTCTACACTTTCTAGGCCTCTCATAATTTTGTACACCTCAATTAGGTCATCCCTCAGCCTCCTCTGTTCTAAGGAAAACAACCCTAACCTATCCAATCTTTCCTCGCAGCTGCAATTTTCAAGCATTGGCAACATTCTTATAAATCTCCTCTGTACTCTTCCCACAGAATTATAGCCTTCCTGTAATGTGATGCATTATACATAAAATTCTAGCTGTGGCCTAACCAGTGTTTCACACAGTTCTATCATTACATCCCTGCTTTTGTATTCACTGCCCCATCCAATAAAGGAAAGCATTCCAAATGCTTTCTTGACCACCTTATCCACCTGTCCTGCTATCTTCAGGGACCTATGGACATGCACTGCAAGGCCTCTCACTTCCTCAACCCCTTTCAATGCTCTCCCATTTATTGAGTATTCCGTTGTATTGTTTACCCTTCCCAAATGCATTATCTCACACTTCCCTGGCTTTAATTCCATTTGCCATTTTTCTGCCCACTCACCCAAACCATTGATTTAATTCTGGAGACAACAGCCATCCTCTTCACTATCCAGTACACGGCCAATTTTCGTGTCATCGACAAATTTCCCCATCAGGCCTCCCACATTGCCTCCCACATTTAAGTCCAATTCATTAATATATACAACAAACAGCAAGGTACCCAACACTGAGTCTTGTGGTATTCCCCTGGAAACCACTTTCCACTCGTAAAAACATCCATCAACAATTACACTTTGTTTCCTGTAGCTGAGCCAATTTTGGATCCAACTTGCCACTTTCCCTGTATCCCATGGGATCTCACTTTTCTGACCAGTCTGCCATGTGGGACCTTGTCAAATGCCTTACTAAAATACATGTAGACAACATCCACTACACTACCCTCATCAATCCTCCTTGTTACTTCCTCAAAAAACTCTGTTAAGTTAGTAAAACATGATCTTCCCCTAACAAAACCATGCTGACTATTCCTGATCAATTGTGCCTTCCTAAATGACAGTTTATCCTGTCCCTCAGAATTGATTCCAATAATTTGCCCACCAATGAAATCAAGCTGAGCAACCCATAAATTTCTGGCCTACTCCTCGCATCCTTTTTAAATGTTGGTACAATATTCGCAGACCTCCAATCCTCTCATACCTTGCCTATCTGATGAGGATTGGGAAATGATCCTCCGAGCATCCATTATTTCCTCCTTGGCTTCTTTTAATAGCCTGGGATACAATCCATCCGGCCCTGGTGACTTATTCACTTCCAGTACTTCCTCTCTCACTATACTTATTGTATCTAATATTCCACACTCTTCCTCTTTAACTAGAATGTATGAATCATCCCTCTCCTTAGTGAAGACAGAGAAAAAGTACTCATTAAGAACCCTGCCCACATCTTCAGCATCAACGCACAAGTTACCATGGTATGTCTCTGATAGGCCCTACTTTTTCCTTCATTATCCTCTTGCTCTTAATGTACTGGTAAAATATATTTGGGTTTTCTCTGATTTTACCTGCCAATATTTTTTCATATCCTCTCTTTGCTTTCCCAATTTCCTTTTTTACTTTGCCCATGTACTTTCTTTACCCCTCCCGGCTTTCCACAGTATAAACTTTTTGTTATAGATATAAGATTTCTTTTTCAGCTCTATCTTGCCCTGTATGCTTCTGGATAACCAGGAGCTCTAGATTTGGCAGAACCACCCTTTTCCTTTGTGGGAACATGCGTACAGTGCATCTGTTGAATCTCGCCTTTAATGCCTCCCACTGATTTGATATTGTTTTCCCTTTTAGCAGTTGTATTCAGTCCACTCTTGCCAGTTCACCCCTCAGCTTTGTAAAACTTGTCTTCTCCCACTTTAGAACTTTTACTCCTGTTCTAACTTTGTCCTTTTCTATAATGATGCTAATCTAACTATATTATGGTCACCATCTCCAAAATGGTCCCCCACTGCTACTTCATCCACTTGCCCAGCTTCATTTCCTAAAATGAAATCTAGAATTGTGCCCCTCTCATTGGGCTTGTTACATATTGGCTGTAAAACTTTGCCTGAATGCAATTCAAGGATTCTGTGTCCATTGTGCCCTTCACACTGTTCATATCCCAATTGATATTAGGGAGTTGAAGTCCTAACTGTTACTGCCCTATTGTTTTTGTACTCAGAAATGTGTCTACATATTTGCTCTTCTAATTCCCTTCCACTATTTGTGTGTCTACAGTACACCCCTGGCAGTGTGGCTGTCCCTTTTTATTTCTGAGCTGAACCCATATGGCCTCATTTGATGCTTTGGTTAGTACACCATCCCTTCTCACAGCTGTAATTGTTTCTTGAACCAATAATTTCTTTAACCCCCACTTTTTTTATTCCCCCTCTCTATCCTGCCTGGAAACTCTATGGCTTGGATTTTTTCTATGGCGGGAAGGCTGGGCGGGGGAGAGCGCGGAGCTGATCGCTGCCTGCAATCGGCTCCGCGCCGCCATTTTACATGGGCAGGCCAATTAAGGCCCGCCCAGCGTAATGCGTGGCCGGTAGCGTTCAGCGCTACCTATGCGGGCAGGGGGAGGAGGAAGGGTTGGGGCCTGCGCTCTTTCGCAGCAATCTCCCTGAGGCACAGAGCTGCCTCGGGAAGATTGAATGGATAATGAAATATTTCAATAAATGATGTGAAAATTTGTTTAAACATGTCCCCTCATGTGACTGTGTCACATGACTTGGGACATGTTTGTAAAGGTGGACAAATTTATTTATTTATTTATTTTATAAAAGCTTCAGGAAACCTCATTCTGCCTGTGGATGAGGTTTTCTGAAAAATGCGAAGGCCGCTTGGGTTTTTTGCCTGCCCATCAACCTTAAGGTAGGACAGGAAGGGTTCATAACGGTTTTAATTAATTTCTTAATGGCCTTAATAGGCACTTAACATTTCAGCGGGTGTGCAGCTGACTCCAGTGTGTGCCCACCGAACGAAATATCACGATGGTGCGCCACGTGGTTGGGACAATTGTCCGATGTCATCATGCGTCATTTTACATGTCGGTGTGTCGGGCCTGCCCCTGCGTGCCGACTGGAAGATTTTGCCCTATATCCAGGGATGTTGAGCTGTCATTTTTGCCCCTCTTTAAACCAAGCTTCCATTATAGTGATGATATCATGTTGGCAATTGTCTATCTGTACCCTCAGCTCATCAGCTTTATTTACTATGCTCCTTGCATTTACATGTGTACCTTAAAACTGCCAAATTCCTGTTCTGTACATTTTTTAACCTGTGTTTCTGTTTTTCAGAGTCACTCACTAATTTTCCACCTCCCATTCCCTGTTCTGAATTTGACTTAGTTTACCATCCTCCTGCCTATCTACTTTAAACCACTACCCCCCCCTCCACCCCCAACAGGACTGGCAAATATACCTGCGACGATCTTCATCCAAGTCTAGCTCAGGCATAGACCATTCGGCTGGTACAGGCCCCACCTTCCCCAGAACCAGTCCCAGTACCTCAGAAACCTGATGCCCTTCCTCCTAAAACAGCTTTCCAGCCATGTGTTTATTTGCTCAATTCTCCTATTTCTATACTCACTAGCACATGAGACTGGGAGTAACACTGTGATTACTGCTTTCGATGTCCTGCTTTTCAATCCCCTTCCTAGTTTCCTGAAATCTGTTTTCAGGACCTCATGCCCCTTTCCTACCTAACTTATTGGTACCAACTTGGACAACCACCTCTGGTTGATCACCTTCCCCCTTCAGAATGTCCTGCAGCCGCTCAGTGCCATCCTCGACCCTGGCACCAGGGAGGGAATATACCATCCTGAAGTCACATCTGCAGCCACAGAAATGCCTGTCTGTTTCCCTAATGAATCTTCAATCACTACAGATCTTCCCCTCTTCCTCCTCCCCTCGTGTACAGCAGAGCCACCTGTGGTGCCACAGCCTTGTATCTGACTGCACTCCTCCAAGGAACCATTGCCCTCATCAGTATCCAAAATGGAAAACTAATTGGAGAGTAGAACCCGAGGGACTCCTGCATTACCTGCCTAGTTCTCTTGGACTGCCTGGGTGCCCACCCATTCTCATCCATTCAGATACTGAAGCAGTCCATGTCCAAATGCAACAAGATCTGGACAACATCCAGGCTTGGGCTGACAAGTGACAAGTAACATTCATGCCACACAAGTGCCAGGCAATGATCATCTCCAACAAGAAAGAACCTAACCATCACCTCTTGATGTTCAGTGGCATCACCATCACTGAATCCCCCACCATCGAAATCCTGGCAGTTACCATTAACCAGAAACTGAACTGGACAAGCCATGTAAATACTGTGGCTAAAGAGCAGGTGAGAGGCTAGTAATCCTGCAGAGAGTAACTCACCTCCTGACTCCCCAAAGCCTGTCCACCATCTATAAGGCACAAGCCAGGGGTGTGATGGAATACTCTCCACTTGCCTGGATGAGTGCAGCTCCCATTATGCTCAAGAAGCTTGACACCATCCAGGACAAAACAGCCCACTTAATTGACACCCCATCAACAAACATTCACTCCCTCCACCAGCAACACACAGTAGCAGCAGTGTGTATGCACAGATGCACTGCAAGGATTCACCAAGGCTCCTTAGACAGCACCTTCCAAACCCATGGCCACTACCAGCAAGAAGGACAAGGGCAGCATACACATAGGAACACCATCACCTGGAAGATCCCCTCCAAGCCACTCACCCTCCTGACTTGGAAATATATCACAGTTCCTTCACTGTCGCTGGGTCAAAATCCTGGAACTCCCTCCCTACAGCATTGTGGGTGTGCCTACACCACATGGACTGCAGCGGTTCAAGAAGGCAGCTCACTACCATCTTCTCAAGGGCAATTAGGGATGGGCAATAAATGCTAGCTTAGCCAGCGAAGCCCACATCCCGTGAATGAAATTTAAAAGAAAATTCTGCCTCCAGGCTCCTAACCTGTGGTGTGACCACCTCACTGAACATGCTAGCCATGTAGCTCGCAGCCTTGCAGATTTGCCACAGTGACTCCAGTACCACTCAAACTTTGAAACCCGGAGCTCAAGTGTAGTAATTATGGTTTTGGTAAATGTTGAACTGTACCTTTAAGAATAGTCCTGTGATGCAAGGTCACATGATCTGTGTAAACCAAAGCATTTGCAGCATGGGTTATCTCCACAGTCAGTGTAGAGATAGAGATGGAACTGAAAGCACATTTGTAATTACTGCTGGCTGTAATGTAAATAAACCTAATGTTTCCACTTAGAAAGTTGTCCGCAGATCAAGTATATTACAAATAGGCAACTCGGCCATGCTACAACAAACTGGCGATGAGGATAGATTATGATAAATGAAGATAATTCAGAATTGATACTATACCTCGCCCAGTAATAGAACAGAGATGGCTGGTCATGCGGTCTGTTGCAGCTGTAGTATGTGGAAGCTGGTGAATGCTGGTGCAATCTGTGGCGACCATATCTGCAGCAAGTGTTGGCTGCTTGAGGAACTTTGGCTCAGAGTTGATGAGCTGGAGTCTGAGCTGCAGACACTGCAACACATCAGGGAGGAGGAGAGTTACCTGGACATTGTGTTCAGGAGGCAGTTACACCCCTTAGGTTAATTATATCAAGTTTGGACCTTGGTCAGGGACAGGAGGGTGTGACTGCGAGTGAGGCAGGTATGGGGATTGAGAACTTAGCTTTGGAGGAACATCAGCCAGTGCCCTTGTCCAATCGGTATGAGATTCTTGCTCCCACTGTGGACGAGAGCACAGACTGCAGGGAGGATAAGTGAACTGACCACAGCATCATGATACAGAGCGCCATTCAAGTGTGGGGAGAAAAGAGAAATGTAGTAGTAATAGGGGATAGCATAGTTAGGGGGATAGATACTGTTCTCTGCAGTAAACACCGAGTCCCGAAGGCTGTGTTGCCTACCTGGTGCCAAGGTTATGGACATCTCTTCTGGGCTGGAGAGGAACTTGGAGTGGGAGGAGAAAGATCCAATTGTCGTGGTCCAAGTAGGTACCAATGATGTAAGTAGGACTAGGAAAGAGGTTCCACTGAGGGACTAAAAGCAGCTCGGGGCTAAATTAAAAAGTAGAACCACAAAGGTAATACTCTCTAAAATTCTACCTGAGCCATGTGCAAATTGGCATGGGGCAAATAAGATTAGAGGGGTAAATGCGTGGCTCAAAGATTGGTGTGGGAGAAATGGGTTCCGATTCATGGGGCACTGACACCAGTACTGGGGAAGGAGAGAGCTGTTCCGTTGGGACGGGCTTCATTTGAACCAAGCTGAGACCAGTGTCATGGCAAATTGTATAACTAGCGTTGTAGATAGGACTTTAAACTAATTAGTGGGAGGAGGGTTCAATTGAAGGGAAGTTTAAAAAAATCAAAAAGAAGCAAGAGAGCAGAGGTGCAGCATAATGAAGAGGCGATTGATAACCAAAGGAAGGGGCAGAAAATATAAGCAGAAGAGTGCATCAGAAATTAGAACCGGAATGAGTAATAATAGTAAAAAAGTCAATGCTTAAGGCTCTTTATCTGAATGCATGTAGCATTTGTAACAAGATAGATCAGTTGACAGCACAAGTAGAAATAAATTAATATGACTTGATAGCTATTATAGAGACATGGTTGCAGGGTGACCAAGATTGGAACTCAATATTCAAGGGTATTTGAGGGTCTGGTAAAAATAGACATAAAGGAAAAGGAGGCTGATTCTTGTGATAAAGCGGTCTCCTCTACATTGGAGAGACCAAATGCAGACTGGGCGACCGCTTTGCAGAACACCTGTGGTCTGTCTGCAAGAATGACCCGGACCTTCCTGTCACTTGCCATTTCAACACTCCACCCTGCTCTCTTGCCCACATGTCTGTCCTTGGCTTGCTGCATTGTTCCAGTGAAGCTCAACGCAAACTGGAGGAACAACACCTCATCTTCCGACTAGGCACTTTACAGCCTTCCGGACTGAACATTGAGTTCAACAACTTTAGATCTTGAACTCCCTCCTCCATCCCCACACCCTTTCCATTTCTTCCCCCTTCCTTTTGTTTTTTTCCAATAATTTATGTAGATTTTTCTTTTCCCACCTATTTCCATTTTTAAATCTATACCTTTTGTACCCTTTTAGTCTTATTTCACCCCACCCCCCACTAGGGCTATCTGTACCTTGCCTGTCCTGCCATCCATTCTTAATTAGCACATTCTTTTAGATAATATCACCACCTTCAACACCTCTTTGTTCTTTTGTCTGTGACATCTTTTGATTATCTGCTCTTATCACTGTTTGCTTGTCCCTACAACTGTGCCCCCCTACTTCTCTCCCCCCACCCCCCCCCCACCCCCCCCCCCCCCCCCCCCCCCCACCTTAAACTAGCTTATATTTCACCCCTCCCCTATTTTTACTTAGTTCTGTTGAAGGGTCATGAGGACTTGAAACATCAACTTTGTTCTTCTCCGCCGATGCTGCCAGACCTGCTGAGTTTTTCCAGGTATTTCTGTTTTTGTCTTGTGATAAAGGGGTTGACCTATCAAGAATGGCTAAACAGGTTAGGCCTTCATTCATTAAAGTTTAGAAGAATGAGGGGTGATTTCATTGAAAGGTACAAACTTCTGAGGGGCCTGACAGGGTAGATGTTGAGAATATTTTTCCACTAGTGGGGGTGTCTCGAACCAAGGGACATAATTACAGAATAAGGGGAAAAGGTACTTGAGGCCTGGGGCAGATCAGCCATGATCTTATTGAATGGTGGGGCAGCCTTGAAGGGCGAAAGATCTACTCCTGCTCCTATTTCATATGTTGTTACATTCTTATGATAATAAAACCCTCTCATAGCACTAAGTTTTACCAGTAATCTTTGGAAAAATAAACACACTGATTCTAAACTTCACCTGGCTAGGTGACACATTTTACCCCTCCTTTGAAAGCAATCTAGTCTGGTTTATTTAAGAATACAAATGTCCTTTTATGCCTTACATTCTGAACTTTCCCCACGTTTACCATGGGTAGGATTTTGCCCTTGGCCGGGGTGCTCGACAGGGGCGGGTGGGGCGGTCAGGAAACTAACTGCGATCAGTTCCGCACAGCAATTTCATGCGGATGAGTCAATTAAGGCCCACCCTGCATGGATTGCGAGTGGCAACGCTGAGCACTGCCTGTGCGGGAAGGGGCAGGAGGGCGAGCAGGCTTAGCCCATTGTTCGCGCATGCGCGTGAAAGAACGCTTAAAACTTCCTGAGGCACGGAGCTGCCTTGGGGAGATTGAAGCACTTTATAAAAAAAATATAAACTCAGTAAAAATTTAATAAAACATGTCCCTTCATCATACATCATTTTACACTCGGGCATGTCAGGCACGCGCCCGCACATCAAGCATAATATTCCACCCCATGTTTACATCAAAGCCTTCAGACCAGATGGCTTTAAGCCAATTAAATCTCACACGCAGACACACACACACATACACACACACACAGGCACATCCACATTACAATAAATTCCAATAACATTATGAGAATTATTATATCTTCCTGATATCCCCCCCTTATTAAAAAATGAACTGTCATAATTTAAAGAGGTGGCTTCATTTTTATTAAATCATCATATACTATCTCCTATATTTATCTATATACTTATACTATTACATTACCAGGTGCATACATTAACATAACAATATATATACAAGTCCTTCGCACCAACAGAAATCATTCCAGTTCAGAGTCCAGGTTTTTAAATGTCTAATTTTCCCTTTATGTTCCAAACTCTTGATAAAGCATCTGCTATCAGATTTTCTTGTCCTGTGACATGTATAATCTGTAGATTAAATTGTTGCAGTAATAAACTCCATCTGAATAGCCTTGTGCTCCTGTCTCAAAATTTGTCAGAAACTTTAAAGGATTGTGGTCTGTATAAGCAATTGTTTCTGATGAATTGTTTACCACATAGGGCAGAATTTTCCCATTGGAGGGATTCCAAACCCTAAGTGCATTTCAAAATGCATTCCAAACCCTTTTTTCTCACCTCACATTTGCTCCTTTTGCAAAACACTTTAAAACTGTGCCCTCTGGTTCTTGATCTGTTTACGAGCGGGAACAGTTTCTTCCTATACACTCTGTCATGGCCCCTCATTATTTTGAAAACTTCTATCAAGTCTCCTCTCTACCTTCTCCTCTCAAAGAAAACAGTCCCAACTTCTCCAATCTTTCCTCATAGTTGAAGTGACTCATCCCTGGAACCATTCCCGTAAACCTCTTCTGCATACCCTCCAATGTGTTCACATTATTCCTATAGGGTGGTGCCCATAACTGTACACAATACTCCAGCTGAGGTCTAACCAGTGTCTTATAGAAGTTCATCATAATCTCCCTGCTCTTGTACTCTATGCTCCTATTAATGAAGCCTAGAATATTGTATGCTTTAGAAATAGCTCTCTCTCTACCTGTCCTGCCATCTTTAATGACTTATGTCCATATATATCCAGATCTCTCTGCTCCTGCACACTATTTAGAATAGCATCCTTTATTTTATACTGCCTCTCCATGTTCTTCGTACCAAAGTGAATCACTTCACACTTCTCCACATTGAACTTCATCTGCCACCTATCTGCCCACTCCACCAATGTATCAATGTCCTTTTGAAATTCTACACTGTCCCCCTCATAATTTACACTTTGATTTAAAACTTAATTTACCAAGTTTTGTGTCATCTGCAAACTTTGAAATTGTCCCCTGTACACCAATATCTAGATCATTTATATATATTAGGAAGAGCAAGCGTCCCAACACATAACCCTGGGAAACTCTGCTACAAACCTCCTCCCAGCCCAAAAATTACCATTAACCATTACTCTGTTTCCTATCCCTCAGCCAATTTTGTACCAACATTGCTACTATCCCTTTTATTCCATGACCAAAAGTTTCCTCACAAGTCTGTTGTGTGGCATTGTGTTGAACGCCTTTTGGAAGTCTATATGCACCACATAAACGGCCTTACCCTTATTAACCATCTCTCTCACCTCATCAAAATACTCCAGCAAGTTAATTAGAAATGATTTTCCTTTGACAAATCCATACTGACTCTTCCCAATCAATCCAAATCTTTCCATGTGACTATTAATTCTATCCTGGATAATTGTTTCTGGAAGTTTCCTCTCCACCGAAATTAAACTGACTGGTCTGTAATTGCAGACCAGATCTTTACAGCCTCTTTTGAACAAGGGCGTAATGTTTGCAATTCTCCACTCTTCTGGCACCTCCCTCGAAACCAGGGAACATTGAAAGATTATTGCCAGTGCCTCTGCAATTTCTACTCTCCCTTCCTTCAACATCCTTGGATGTATCTCACCCGGCCCCAGGGCCCTATCAACTTTAGATACTGACAGCTTATCCAATAACTCCTCCTTATGAATTTTAAACCCTTCTAGAGACTGAGTTTCCTCCTCTGTGACCATGGTCTGGGCAGCACTCGCCTCATAGGTAAAGACAGATGCAAAGTATTCATTTGACACCTCAGCCATGCCTCTTGCCTCTATATGTAAATCCCCTTTTTAGTCCCTAATGGTCCTACTCCTCCTTTTACCACCCTTTTACTATTGATGAGCTAATAGAATACTTTGGGATTTCCTTTTATGTTAGCTGTCAGTTTTTTTTTCATAATCCCTCTTTGCTTCTCGTATTTGCTTTTCACACCCCTTCTGAACCTTCTGTATTCAGTTTGGTTCTCAATTGTATTTGCTACCTGACCCTTGCCGTAAGCACACATTTTCTTCTATAACTTAATTTCTATCTCCTTTGTCATCTAGGGAGCTCAGAATTTGTTTGGCCTACCCTTCCCTTTTGAGGGAACATACCTTGACTGTGCTAAACCATCTCCCCTTTGAAGATTGCCCATTGTTCAGCTATTGTTTCTCCCACCAACCTTTGGCTCCAGTCTATCCGGCCCAGCTCCATTCTTGCACCATTGAAGTCTGCTCTCTGCCAGTTGATTATTCTTACTCTGGATTGACCAAAGTCATTTTTCACTGTCATCCTAAACCTTATGATATAATGATCACTGTCCCCTAAATATCCTCCCACTGTCACATGATCTACTTGGCCCACCTCATTCTCAAGAACCAGGTCTAGCAGTGCCTCCTTTCTTGTTGGACTGGCACATACTGCTCTAGGAAATTCTCCTGAACACAATCTAGAAACGCTTGCCCCTCACTGCCCGTCACACTACCACTAACCCAATCTATACATGGGTAACTAAAGTTCCCAATTATAACTACCCTACAATGTCTACACCTCTCTGTAATTTCCTCGCAGATTTGTTCCTCTATATCCTTCCCACGCTGGTGATTTATATATTACACTGAGCAATGTAATTGCATATTTCTTATTCTGTAGCTCTATCCAAATCGAATCAGTCCTTGAATCCTCTGACACATCCTCTTTCTCCAATACTGCAATACTCTCAACCAAAAACGCCACCCCTCCTCCTTTTTTCCCTTTCCTATCTTTCTGAACACTTTGTAACCAGGAATATTTAGCATCCAGATCTGCCCTTCCTTAAGCCAGGTCTCCGTCATCACCACAACATCATAATCCCACAAGGCAATATGTGCCTGTAACTACCCAATTTTCTTAACAGTACTCCATGCATTCACATATGTGCAGTGTAATCCTGAATTAGACTTCATTACTTGTTCCCTTACTCTGACCCCATCTATTAACTTATTATTCTCTATTTTAGTGCTACCTGTCTCTCCCACATTCTGTGCACCCTGATATTACTTTCTAATATTCTCTCCCAGTTCCAACACCCCTGCTTGGTTAGTTTTACCCTTAAGGTAATAGCATTCTGGAATACATTTTGCCTCTGTTTCTGAGTAAGCTGTCTTATATAAATGTACTTGCAAATCCTTTTTCTGCAACTCCACGAACTGCCTTGAGTTAAACGCTTCAGCTGAATTGCATTCCAGCCTTTCTTCTTGC
Organism: Carcharodon carcharias; assembly: GCF_017639515.1. NCBI lineage: Eukaryota > Metazoa > Chordata > Chondrichthyes > Lamniformes > Lamnidae > Carcharodon > Carcharodon carcharias. The sequence continues at coordinate 94,286,531 of NC_054481.1, forward strand.
ACAACGTTATCAAACACAGTGTCAGCTAATTGGATTTCCATACCTTCTCCCTGCCTTTGAACTTCCTGTTCTTGTGTTTCAACCTACGAGCCCATAATCCCATTAACAATCTGGAAACAATCCAAGATGCTCTCTCTGCAACACTTCTGTTGAAAATATTTCTACAGTCTGCTCAACTACAATACGTATCACTCACATTTGTGATCCAGCTGTATCATTACCCAAGATAAATTGAAATCCTGCAATGGGCAATTTTTCCACCATTCCAACAGTCACTTTGCCTGTTTTCCACTTACTCTTTAAATTTACCTTCCACAAGGGAATAGGTTTAGCATCTCCATGCATCCCACTTATCACTGTTCCTGCAATTCTCCCTTTGAACAACAAATATCACTATCCCACAACATTAAATATTGACTAGCCCCTGTGTCTCTTAAAATGTTAACATCTTTACCTACTCCACCCCATATACATGGAAAGACTTTCCCTTCATACACAAAATCTTTAAACATTTCTGCAACCTGTTCCTCAGAATTCTCTTGGATAATTTGTGAGCACATTCCCCCTTCTTTCCTATCACCAATTATCCATGTTTTACCTGCACACAAACCATTGGTTTTTCCTGTGCCTGAACCTCAGAACCCATAGTACATTTACTTCCAGAACTTTTCTGCACCCCTATAATTCCAACAGATTTTCCCTGAAATTTCCAGCGCACTGACTTTGTGTGTCCAACTTTATTACAATCAAAACACCTCAATTTGCGAATGTCACTTCTACCCTCAGCACCTTCCTTTTTATTCTGAGAAAAAAAAACTTCCTGCAAATTTCCACCTACTCCTTCTCTTCCCGACTAGCCACCTTCCTTTCACCTTCCCACTATCGATCCTTTTCAGATTTAAAAGGTATCGAGAAATGGTTTAGCCCTATGAATTAACTCGTGGCGCAAAATATTTAGCTCGGCAGGTGGGTGCGCAAGAGAGTAAAATGACGCATATAGACAATGGCCAAGCGTGCCGGCGTTTAAGCGCAGTTGCGCAATAGTTCAGTCAGCGGGCACATGTCGGAGTCAGCAGCGTGCCTGCCGACAATTAAAAAGGCCTGTTAAGGCCATTAAACAATCAATTAACTTAATTTTTTTTGCTGTCCGTCCAACCTTATGGTTGGCAGGCAGGCGAATAGGCCAAGCAACCTTTGCATTTATTTTGGAAACCTCATCCACGGGCGGGACAGAGTCACATGCGGGGTCATGATTTACTACACTTTTCAAATCTTTATTTTGTTTTTTAAAAATGCTTCATCTCCCTGAGGCACAGAGCTGCCACAAGGAGGTGAGATTTTCAAGAGCTCGCTCACATGCATGCGAAGTTTGCCCTCGCCCCACTCGTACTCCTCTGGCCCCTCCAAACAGGCAGTGCTGAGAGCTGCCACTTGCATTTCATGCTAGATGGGCCTTAATTGGTCCACCAGCGTGAAATCGCAGTCCAGGCCCGAACGCGGGCAGCAGTTGGCCTCCCCACCGCCCCCATCGCCTCCGCCGAGACCGCCTGCCAAGGACAAAATTCTACGCATAATCATCAGTTATCTCTACTGCTTGTTTTACTATTTCAACCTTCTGTTCCTCCACATAAATTCTCACTACTGAAGGAATTGAATCTTTAAATTCTTCCAAAAGAATTACCTCTCTAAGTGCTGCATATGTTGTCTCTATCTTTAATGACCATATCCACTGGGCAAAATTACTTTGTTTTACTTTTTCAAACTCAAAGTAAGCTTGCCCAGGTTGTTTTCTCATATATTTAAATTCCTGCCTGTATGCCTTAGGAATCAACTCATGAGCATTCAAAACAGCTTTATTTACCACAACATAATTCACCAACATTTCTTCTGATGTTGAAGCATAAACTTTATTTGCTCTACCCACCAACCTGGATTATAACAACAATGTCCAGTTTTCCTGTGGCCATTTCACCTGTTTAGCTATCTTCTCAAATGAAATAAAGAATGTTTCCACATCCCTTTCCTCAAACTATAAAAGCTTGTACAAATTTAAACATCTCCCCTTTGGGTTTTAAGTTAAAGGTTTTTTTCATATTAGAACTTTCTTCAGAATCTGATGTCTCCTTTTTTAACTTCCAGCCTTTTAAGCTGGTATGCCCTTTCTTTTCCCTTCTCTCTTTCCGTTGCCTCTCTTTCTTTATCCTTCTCTCTTGCCTGGAATTCCAGTTCCAGCTTCCTTTCTTTCACCTGCCTTTCCGCTTGCTCCCTTTGAAATGTCCTTTCCTTCTCTGCTGCTTCTAGCTCAAGTTTTTTCATTTCCTTTGCTTGTTCAAGTTCAAGCCTCTTCATTTCTAATTGAAGTCTCATTACCTCCAGCTGTGACTCACTTGAGTCAGGTATCTCTTCCAAATTTAAATGCTGTGCTACACCTTCAATTATATCTGTTTTCATCGCATCTGCAGGTAACTCCAACTGTAATTTATCTGCCAATTCTAATAGGTTAACTTTAGTTACCTTTTATAAACCAGCCAAAGCTATAACCTCAACTCCCAGGCAAGCCTGAGCAACTGCTAAAACCGTATTGCAGTCTCACCACTTCAAAAAAAACTTCACACCAACTCCCGAATTCAAAGTGCTTCTCATACTCATAACATTAAGATTCACCAACTCCAAACCAATCAAGGAATTTCAAATATATCCCGCATAGAGCCCCCAGCTATGTTATGACACAGCTGATGGTAAATGCTGAGCTGCTCATATCCCAAAGGGAAACTTGAAACAACTGCCACAACTTGCTTTGCAATTTGTATAAATTTCGAGATGCATGCCTTGAATTCAATAGTAAAAAAGACCCCCGAGTCTTACAGGTTTTTTTACAAAACTAGATTAAACATTTAATAGGAGAAATGATTTTAATTACATACATAGATCTACAAATTACTACTAAGATAACTTCCAAATCCCCTAACCAATCTAACTCCCAGTTATACTTTTGTTAAGACAACAGTAAGACACATAGATTTTAAAAGACCTGGGCAAAGAAACAAGTCCAATTCAAAGTGAGTTTTCTTAACTTCAGTCCTTTGAAGACAGCAGTTTGAGGCTTAGATGCTGAAGACTTTCACACTTGTAAAATCTTAAAATGCCTTCCCTTACACACAGCCTTCGTTCCTTTATACATATTTTCCCCTTTGAATGCAAATTCCCATTGTTTCACTATGGGAAGAATTTTCCGATCGGCAAGTGGGGGTGGGACCCGCTCACCGACGTGTAAAATGATGCACTGTGACATCAGGCGTGCGTCCCGACGACACCGCGCGGCATTTAGGTTTCCAGTTTGGCGGGCACGCAGCCAACTTGAACTGTCAAAGGCCTATTATGGCCTGTTAAAAACTAATTAAAACAGTTAAATCAGCTGCCCGTCCAACTTTAAGGTTGGCGGGCAGGCAAAGAGCCCAGGCGGCCTTTACATTTTTCACAAAACCTCACCCTCGGGCGGGATGAGATTTCATGAAGTGTTTTAAAATTCAGTAAAAATTATTTTTAAAATTCATTGACATGTCCCAGCTCATGTGACTGCAAAAGATTTTTTATTCCCTTTATTTAAATGTTCAGGTATCAAACTGATCTCCCTGAAGCATCTCTGTGTGAAAGAGTGCAGCCCCCAACTCAGGGAATTCCCCCACCGCCACAGAGCTTCTCGACACGTGTCATGCTGGGTGGGCTTTAATTGGCCCTCCCATATAAAATGGCGGAGCGTCCCGATCAGCCAATTGGGTTCATGCTCGCTCCCACACACCCTCGCACAACACCCCTGATGGGGGAAAATTCAGCCCTATGTATTTGGACTTTATCTTTCTGATAATAAAAATCCCTCCTAGCACTAAGTTTTACCAGTAATCTTTGAGAAAAATAAGCATACTTCACCTGGCTAGGTGACACATTTCACCTCTCCTTTGAAAACAATCTAGGCTGGTTTATTTAAAAATGCAAATGTCCTTTTGTGTCTCACATTCTAAACTTCCCCCATGTTTGCTATGTTTACAACAAAGCCTTCAGACCAGCTGCCTTTAATCCAACTAAGTCACACACATCCAAACACACAGATACAAATATACACGAACAGACACACACAAATACACACAAATGCACACACACATCCCACTATTGCACTATTTTGCAATAAATTCCAATAACATTATGAGAATTATTATATCTTCCTGAAAGTGCACAGTTCTGCACACTTACAGTTCAGTCTTTCAACCTCTACATTGGTTTTACTGGGTAAGAAGTGTCCAAAGGAATGTAACTCTGGCTTTGGCATTGATTCTTGGTTGGAACAAAACCACAACTTTAAGTGAAGACTTACTGTATTTTCAAAGTCAAACAATGCCCTACAAAGTGAAGGTTTCTATGAGAGAGTAAAAACCTATCCATTGGCCAAGGTCACCTGAACCAAATCTGAATAAGGGAAAGGACAATATTTAACTCTACTCTTTGCTTTCCAGCATATCCATGCTGGTGACCATATTAGAGTTGAAGATAAAAGCTGCAATACCTTCCAATGTGTTGCAGGATTGTTGTTATTAGTGTGCACATCAATGTTGTCTTGTGCTCTTCCAGCTAAATTCAATCCTAATGCTTCTGGTGCCTTGTGTATGAGTGCTATTAGTTTAAAAGTTTAATTCACTCACCAAAATGGTTAATTATTCACCTTTGCTACTTTAGACCCAGAATAAAAGGAACTTTAACCAGGCTTCTTTCAATAAACTCAGAATGAGTGATTTATTGCGAAACAAAACTTTTTTAAAGCAATTTGTAGGAATGGGTTAGCTCACAATTGTAATCTGGAAGGATAACAATCTATTAATTTTAAAATTTCCCAGCACACACAGACAAACAAACAATGGACAAACAGGTAGGGGTCCCTGCAGACATGGGCAGTTGAAGAATAGACTTTATAAAGAAAAAGGATAAAGTTCATAGGGTTTTGACACTGTCAATCTGGAATACCCTTGTGTGAAGACAGATTGTTAATTCCCAGTAGAGGCCTGGAGTTTTTCACCAATGGAGATTCCACATGGAGGAAAATAGAGCTGGATCAATCTTTCTCACCTCAGCCTCTTGGGCTTCCAAAGACAGACAAGTTCAACTGAGATGAAGATTCTTAGCTGGATACTGATAATCACATGGTTTCAAGCAAGACAAAGAGAGTGCAAGCTGGGCAGATTTTCACTTTCTCAGTTCGGTCCCAACTGAATTCACACAAAAAAACAAGTTCAAAAATTAAAGCTCCTCTATAAGGTGCCTTCTAATGATCACTAGACCTTTGCCTTTAAACATTTTTTTACATCAATTAAAGTTATTGCAGTGCTAACAAGCACACAGCTCTTTCCCATCTCAAGTACCATGCTGGCCTGGTGATTTCTTGGACAAGCATGCTTGCTCCCAGTTCAAAGGTCAACTTAGGACCCTTTTTAAAAAAATCCAGATCAGCTTCGAATTGTCCAGATAATGCAATATATTTCCATGGGCTGAATTTTTGCCCCATTGGAGGGGTTGTGCGGGGGCAGGCAGGAGCGAGCGTGAACCCGATTGGCACCCCCGATCGGGTGCGCACCGCCATTTTACGTGGGCGGGCCAATTAAGACCTGCCCAGTGTGACGCACTCCTGGAAGCACTATGCACCCCTGTGTGGGCAGGATGAGGGGGTGGGGGGTGGATTCCCTGAGTGGAAGCATGTGCTCTTTCGTGAAAGAAAGCAGAGATCCTGAGGCACAGAGGTGCCTCAGGGAGATTAGTTTAAGTCTTGAAAAATGTAATTTAGGTCGAAAAGATTTTTAAGGACATGTCCCCTCATGTGAAACTGTCACCTGAGCTGGGACATGTCCATTAATTTTTCCACAAAATTTTATTTAATTAATGAACCCTTCATGAAACCTCATCCCGCCCGTAGTTGAGGTTTCATGAAAAATGCGAAGGCCACCTGGGCTCTTCGCCTGCCCATCAGCCTTAAGGTTGGACAGGCAGCTTTCTTCACAGCTTTAATTACTTTGTTAATGGCCTTAATAGACCTTTGACAGTTTGAAGGGCACACAGCCGATGTGGCTGCGTGCCCGCCGAACTGACAATCTAAGTGAAGCACGGTGACGTCGGGCCCTGCTACTGCTCGCCAATGGGGAAATTCTTCCCCATATTTTGAAGGAAAATATTGCCCTGAAAGATATGATTCTAACAGTATCATAACTAATTTTAACCCATGAAAGTTAATCTCTGTGTGGTAATATTCTGTTTAATGCAAGACTGAAAATAGCGCAAATTCAAATTGACAGCTTATTACCAATTAGATAGATTCTGGATTGCAGTATCTGTAAGCAGAGGTTTTACAAAATATGGACTGTTGCAGGCAGTGGTTTGCACATGAGGAATCCTTGAAGCCCTTGAAAAAGAAGTGGTGAATGAAGAAAACCATAACATTTTTTTCATCACAAAGTCAAATGGTTTAATGCTTCTGCATAGTGTGCTCACAAGCAAATAAAAATAAACAATTGGTATTTTATCGTTGAAAACAATTCACCTTTAATAGTTAATTTCAATGATTATTTGTTTCTTTTGCAAAAGAAACTGTGTCTTTTCTCCCCATCACTGGTGTTGATTGAAAGTTGAACAATTGATGCAAGGTAGCAAAGACTGTAACACAACAGTTTGCCAAATTAACAGTTGCTAAATAATTAATTTGCTCATGGATAATTCATAAGATTTTATTTAATTGCCTCTTCATCTGATCCATGGTTCTTGTAAACCATCATTAAATTTCATTTAGTTCCACATGAACTAGCAAAGCCTACTGCATTTATATTTTAGGAGATGAATATTTATTAGAAATTCCCTTTTTGTTCCAAGTAAATGGATTGCTTGGCTGTTTATTCATGTCTTCAAACAAATCTTTAAATTAATATTAATCATGAGTGATTATACAACACTTCACAATCGTTTCAATGATGTTAAGATATCCTTTGCGGCAACCTCCACCGGAACTGTGCAAAAGTTTGGGTGGGAAATAAGCATTAAAATGTGCTTGCCTCAGCTCTGGACCCTGGTGCAATATACTGGCTTCCCAACCTGGCTTTGTCTTCAAATCTAACCTGTTACTGCGAAATAAAAGCTTTCCACCAAATACTAGCTGGAAGGGACACATTTGCAATGAGTTAAGCAAAGGCTTAATAATCATGTGGCCAGACTCAGCATTAATTAGTACAAAATTTTAAAGAATGGCAGATTGTTTTTAATACAGTTCTCCCCAACCCCATCCCCCCACTCCTCTTACTTGAATGATGATGACCAATGGACAGGTGTTGGAGACCTCTGGGAGCTGGGCAGCATGGGAATTTACAGAGGCTCAATTTAAGGGAGGGGATTTGTTATTGACCTGTTTGTCCCATCTGCCCTGCTGCACAAGCAGAGAAGGTGATTGTACTTGTTGTTACTAGAGGGCCATAGCCAATGGAGGGAATAAAACCACCCATGACGATGATATACTCATGCCTAAGTCTGTGTCTCACATCCCACTTCCCCTCACAATCTATTCTGATTTATAAGTGGCAGATGGTTTGATATGAAAATTTTGCTTAGAGTGTTTATTTTGTGGTGACTTTTATTTTAGCATTGTGGTCAAGGGAATGTTGTGATGGCCAGTAACAGAGGGAAGGCAAAATGTGAGTTTGTTATTGAACAAGGATTTGGGATTGCATCCACTGGTACCACAGTTGCATGAGTTGATAATGGGCAGCCTGTCTCGCAAGGGGCTGTGTTAGTTGCCTCTTCCCTTCTTCTATGGTCTCTTCTTGCTCCTTTTCTTCTGCTGGTCACTATATAACTGGTGACTGGGGCTGTGCCCTCATATTGTTGTGTAGCATACAACGAATCATAACGGGCCTTGAAATCTCCTCTGTCAAGTACTGTAGGGCTCCTCCATAGAGGTCCTGGCAATAGTCTGTTCAATCACATTTCATTTGGTTGCATGATTTTTGTTATATACATGCTGCCAATTTATAACTGGCTTGCACACTGGAGTCAGTCAGAGGTAGCTTGCATTGCCCAGCTACTCGTGGGTTTGCCATGGTGGCTCAAGTGTTGGTGGTGCAGCAGGCTGCCACAGAATTAAGGGATCATTACGCTGCCAGGATACTGGCCATTGACCTGCAGGATGCACTGCATATGGACTTTGAGGGAATGGAATCCCTTCTGATTCTGCTGCATCTGAGTTGGCATGCAGTGCACCTAAAGTGACATACATGCAGTCAATGGCATCCTGCACCATGGGGATGCTTGGAATTCTAAAAAGCATGTACTCACTCAGCTTCCTTCTCTCTGGCAAAAGAGGACAAAATGTATTTAACTCTCTTGGCCTTGAATTTGTACAGACTGACAGAGAGTGATCTGGGCGTGGATATGTTGGCACTTTCTTGCTATCAGTTGGCTTGTTGGTCTGCTGGCATGTTCCTGCCTCCAAACTATTTCCAGGGGACTGGCTTCTGTGAGGTGTGACATTACCCACTTGCCTTAGGCCAGTTAAAGTGCCAGTTGAGGGCACTCAACACAGATGGGCCCATTGTGGAACACATCAAGGAATGATGGTATCCTCCCGGTGGCAGGCTGTGGGAGCAAGAGATACATCCTGCAAAGCATCCCAGTATGGATCCACTGGGTTGAGAGGGCCACTGCTGCGGCCAGAGGCCATCCTGTGGAGGGGGTCCCCTTCGCAATGATGGCCTGACAGCTGCGGCCACAGTGTTGTTTCACTTACAAGTCTTCAGAGGGCGCCTCTAGATTGAGGACCCCTCATGGTTTCCCACCTACTGCAGCAGCACCCATCTCTCAGGAATGGCTACTCGCCACCCAAAACCTTGGACCCTTCCATTGGCCCTCCAGGCTGCGGAGCCCATTAAGGGGCCATCAGTAAAGGGGCATGGTCAGGATATTCTTTTGTGGGGTGGTGAACAGCCAGAGACATGATCCACGTCAGTACCACTGACTTAGGTAGGAATGGGGATGAAATCCTGAAAGCAGATTTCAGGGAGCTAAGAAGGAGATTGAAAAGCAGGACCTCTAAAGCAGCAATCTCAGGAATATCCCAGTTCCATGCGCTAGTGAGCATATAAATAGGAAAAAAGAGCTATTAAACACATGGTTAGAGAACTGGTGTAGGAGGGATTTCCGAGGCATTGGGATCTGTTCTGGGGCAGGTTGGACATGTACAAGATGGATGGGCTGCATCTTTGCAGGGCTGGGACTAACAACCTCACAGTGAGATTCACTAGTACTGTTGGGGAGGGTTTAAACTAGTTTCACAGGGGGAAAGGTTTGTCAGGTTTGGAAAGGGAGGTCAGGTTTGAGGGAAGCAAAACTGGTAAAAGGAAGTAGAAAAGTAGAATTCAAAAATAGAAGACAGGCAAGCATAGGCAAGCATTAAATAGGATCATTATAGAGAATAATGTTAAAGATGTAGGATTAAAGGCATTCTATCTGAATACACATAGCATTCATAAAAAGGTTGATGATTTGAATGCATACATTGAGGTAAATGGGTATGATTTAATTGCCAACAGGATGACCAAGTTTGGGAACAGAATATCCAATGACATTCAGCATTTGGAAAGGATTGGTAAAAAGGAAAATTGAGGTAAGGTAGCACTCTTAATGAGGGACAAGGTCAGTACATTAGTAGGACAGAATCTTAGATTGAAGGATCAAGATGTAGAATCAGTTTGGGAGGAGCAGCGGGCAGCAAACATTGGTGGGAGTTGTTTATAGGCCACCAAACTAATGCTAATGTTGGGCATGGTATAAATCAGGAATTTAGAGATTCATGTAACCTGGGTAATATGGTAATAATGAGCAAATTCAATTTGCACAATAGACTGAGTTAGCCAAATCATCACAAATGTTCTGGAGGAGGAATTGCTGGAATGTGTACAAGATGGGTTTCTGCAGCAGCACATTGAGGAGCCAACTAGGAATCAGGCTATTTCGGATTTAGTATTAAGTAATGAGAAAGGGCTAATTAATAACCTGGCTTTAAAGGAGCATTTTGGAAATAGTAACCATAATATGATATAGATGTGCATTAAGTTTGAATACGATATAGTTCATTCTGAAACCTAGGGTCTTAAATCTGACGAAAGGAAATTATGAAGGTATGAGGGGCAAGTTGGCTATGGTGGAAAATACACTGAAAAATTTGATGGCAGATAGACAATGGCTACAATTTTAAAAAATGCTACACAGTCTATAACAGCTATACAATCCTCTAAGGTAATTCAATCATGCTTAATGAAAGTTAAATATTGCACTAGATCAAAAGAAGTGGTTTATAAGGATGCCAGAAAAAGTGGTAAGCCTGAGGATTGGGACCAGTTTAGAAGACAGTAAAGGAGGAACAAGAAACTAATTAAGAAAAGGAAACGAGAATATGAATGCAAACTAGTGAGAAACATAAATACGGGTTGTAAAAGCTTTTTAGGCAAGTGAAAAGCGTTCCAACCGGTCCCAGACGAAGTCTCCAACTTTCTATGACTGGGATGGGGTATGATCCAAGGTGAGGAGGAATGAGCTAGCTCCCCTCTTTATTCAACTCCTTCAGTTAGTCACAACAAGGCTAGATCCTCGAAGGTACCGTGTGTGGGTGTGCACGTGTCTGTGTCTGTGTCTGTGTGTGACAGAGAGAGACAGAGAAAATGATGTTTCTTCTTGCTTCTGTCACTCTCAAACACTGGTCTGCAGCCAGCTTTTTAACCTATTTTCCTTGTGTATTCCAAGGAGTGGAAATAGGTATGTCTTGCACAAAAGTTTGTTTTTTTTCTTCTCAGAACATTTTACACATTCTGAGATATAATTCAACAGGACGTGGATATTTGGATGTCTGCAGATATGTGGGACACAGTCCCCATTGTCTCTGCAAAGACAGGAGATTAGAAGTCCAGTCTTTTGCATTTTACAGATCTTCCTTTCAAGTGTCTCTGTTTAAAGTACGCCTTGATGCCTCTTCGGGTGTGACATTCCACATTCTCTCAGGACAGGCCTATCAGTATAATCCATATTGGAATTTTCCAGAAAATGGCCACTTTAATTATCAGCCAGCTGTTGATCAGTCTTTATATGTATTTCTTTTAAAAACAAAGTCTTGCTTTAAAAAAGTACAATATTCCTATAGGTAGTTGGTAGCTCCAATCCGCTGTTGTGACACTTCCCGCACTCCAGGAATGAAATGAAATTCATTCTCATTTCATTAACAACGACAAAAAAAGTACATAAAACAACAAACACACTCTCATTCATTCTCTTAGCCTTGGCCAATTCCCAGATGAGCCCCCAATTTGTTACGACTAGTCCCGGACGAGGTTCCCAATTTGTTAAAATCCCTGATGAGCCGCCAAATTTGTTACGACCCCAGCTGAAGTTAATGCTGAACACGCCAGATCTCAGACTGATTGTAATTATCTTTCTGGATTGTGGAAATGAGGAGAGAAAGTTACTAAACACAAAAGCACAGGCCTCCAGTGATAACTTTTAAACATTTTTACTTCTGCAAATTTTATTAAAAGATAGAAAAAACTTAAGCACACAAGTTAACAGGTGCAAAAATCTTACAAAACAACCCCCTAAAATGCTTTATCAAAGAAAACAATCTTTTTGGCAACAGCCCTTATAGATTCTTAACCATAAAAACGAGGAAATATTACCCAAGCCGAGAAATTGCTTTCATTTTAAACAGAAGCATGATCCACAACTTCCCAGAACAACTCCACACTTATGTAATTTTTCCAAAGGGTGATTTGACACTACTTGTTTCTCAGAACAAATATTCCTCTGGCCCAAAGCTTGAGTTGCTTTTCTTCAATTAAAATACTTTTCCAGCTTTTCCAGCACCCTCCACACTCACAGGAATTGGCCTTCAGAGGGACCCTTCAACAACTCACTACATCTGAAGCCCCGTTGTCATAAATACCCTTTCCACCCCTTTCATCTTAGCCCTCCATTGTCTTCAAATATCTCTTTGAAAATACAGTTTACCAAATATTAAAACCTTTCATGCACCCATTTCACCACTATTTTTGGGTCAATAAAATGTATATAAAATGCCTGCTCCTGTTTACTCATGAGTCTCCTGTCAAATGCAAATGTTCTTTTTCTCACCTTTGAAACTTCTTTGAAATGCAATAGCTACACATCAATTTCAAGACTTAACGCAAATTCTAATTTCAAATATACTCTGTTTACTTGTAAGTTAACCTTCCATCCCCATAAAGCCTCCAAAATGCAAGATAACAGCTCTACTCTTTTATCCCTTACCTTCTACAGACAATCTGGTTCCAACAACCTCACCATTGACAACCCTGAACACACATAGACATAACAAAAACAGAAATACCTGGAAAAACTCAGCAGGTCTGGCAGCATCGGCAGAGAAGAGCAAAGTTGACGTTTCGAGTCCTCATGACCCTTCAACAAAACTAAGTAAAAATAGGAAAGGGGTGAAATATAAGCTTACATAGATATAGCTTACCCTTACCTGCACAGGATATATACATAAACACAGGAATATAAAACTGCACATATCGTCACAAAAATAAAAGATTAGCTAGGACAAATGTGGGACCATTACAGGTGGAGACAGGAGAATTATCATGGAGAACAGGGAAATGACAGAGAAACTAAACAGTTGCTTTGTGTCTTCATGATAGAAGATACAGAAAAACTCCCAGATATATTAGGCAACCAAAGGGCTTGTAAAACTGAGGAACTAAAAAAGGTAGCATGAGTAAAGAGGTAGTACTTGAAAAGTTAAGATTTAAGGCTGATAAATTCCCTGGACCAGATGAGCTTCATCTCAGGTTGTTTGAAGAGGTGGCTAGAGAGATAATGGATGCATTGCTGGTTATCTTTCAAAATTCTATAGATTCTGGAAAGGTTCCTGCAAACTGGAAAGTAGCAATTTAACTTCACTATTTAAGAAGAGAGGAAGCGGGAGAATGGAGAGCTGTTAGTTTGATTTCAGTAGTGGGGAAATTGTTAGAATCTATTATAAAGGATGTGATAACTGGACATTTAGAAAAGAATGGTAAAATTGGGAAAGGTTAGCATGGATTTATGAAAGGGAAATCATGTTTGACAAACTTGTTGTAGTTTTTTTGAGGATATTACTTGTAGCACTGATAAAAGAGAACTAGTGGATGTGGTGTGCTTTGATTTTCAAAAGGCTTTTGATAAGGTCCCACAGGAGGTTAGTAAATAAAATTAGAGCACATGGGATTGGGGGTAATATACCAGTACAGATTGAAAATTGGTTAACAGGCAGAAAGCAGAGAGTAGGAATAAACAGATCATTCTCAGGATAGCAGACTCTCGCTAATGGGGTACCACAAGGATCAGTGCTAGGTCCACAACCATTCACAATCTATATAAATGATTTGGACGTGGGGACCAATTGTAATATTTCCAAATTTGCTGATGACACCAACTGGGTGGGAACATTGTTGTGAGGAGGATGCAAGGAGGCTTTAAGAGGACTTTGATTGGCTAAGTGAATCGACTAGAATGTGGCAGATGGAATATGATGTGGATAAGTGTGAAGTTATTCACTTTTGTAGGAAAAAACAAAAGCAGAATATTTCTTAAATGATGAGAGACTGGGAAATGTGGGTGTCCAAAGGGACCTGGGGTGTCCTTGTTCATGAGTCACTAAACTTCAGCATGTAGGTGAGGCAAGCAATTAGGAAGGCAAATGGTATATTGGTCTTCATTGCTGCAGTTGTCTACAGCCTTTTTGAGGCCTCACCTGGAGTATTGTGTACAGTTTTGATCTCCTTATCTAAAAGATGGATATACTTGCCATAGCAGGAGTGCAACAAAGGTTCACCAGGTTAATCCCAGGGATGGCAGGATTGTCTTGAGGAGAGACTGGGTCTGTATTGCCCAGAGTTTCAAAGAGTGAGGGGTGACCTCATTGAAAATGACAAAATTCTTACAGTGTGTGACAGGGTGGATGTAGATATGTTGTGTCCCTTGACTGGTGAGTCTAAAACCAGGGGCCATACTCTCAGGATTAGGGGCAGGCCATTTAAGATTGAGATGAGGAGGAATTTCTTCACTCAGAGGTCAGTGAGTCTTTTGAATTCTCTACCCCAGAGGGCTGTGGAAGCTCAATCATTGAGCATGTTCAAGACAGAAATCAATGAAAATCTGGAGACTAATGGCATCAAGGAATACGGAGATAGCTCAAAAAGTGGTGTTAAGGCAGATGATCAGCCATGATCTAATTGAATGGCAGAGCAGCTTGATGGGATAAATGGCCTCCTCTTATTCCTATGTTCCTAACTTGAAGGGGCTGCCAGAGATGGTCTCTTATTTCTGAAAAATATCCTCCAGGGTCCCACCAAAGCCACATCCCAATTGCAGATCCAGAATTCAACCCAACATCAGAATTGGGCACCAGAAGCTGAAATTCATCCCTTGGTAAACAAAGCCTCAGTAAGCACCCTTACGGAACAGTGAGTTGTGAAGTAGGATGTTGCAAATGTTGTCTGATCCAACCTGGAAAAAGCTAAATGTTTTAATGTTCATGTCCACTATCACTTTTCTAAGTACTGCCTATGCCCTCCTCTGAGGCCACAGTTCTAATTGCATCAAGTGGCAGATTTCAGTGAGGATTTCCACAGTGAAGCTGACATGTCTGACACAATGTTTCCTCGCTGAGGTTAAGGTAGGAAAACAACTCCCTCAACGCCCTGGGATGATATGGACACCGCTGAGAACGCTTCCACCTCTCTTCCAGCAGCTTGTTCCTGCTCTGTGTCACCTTCGCTCATTCTCCCTGTCATGATGCAGGCCGGGGTAGATAAAAACTACAGCACCCATTTCTGTAGAAATCTTGGAAGTCAGCAAAATTCCTTCAGCACATCCAACATCACTCCCTTCAACTACTTTAAACAAACACCAAACTCTTCTAAAAACACAGAATGGACCAATAGAAATCAACCCATAACTAATTTGAACGTAGTTGATGATCCCTTTGGATCACGGTGATGGGAAGTCCTTGCTGCCGTTGAATGAGCGTTCAGCTGTGATAGTTTATAAGAGCATTGAGCTCCAAAGTCGCAGCTCTGGCATCAAATCAGCATTAAACTCTGATTTGCATCACAATCTTCTACTCTGCATACTTGTGGTGAACACTCTCTGCACACACGCTAATGCTCTCACCAAAATGGTGTCTGACATCACAACTTCCAAGAGTATTTTCATGCACCACAGGTGTCATTTTGGAGGGAAAATAGCACCTGTGGCAACCAATATGATATTTCCCAAGGTATCAAACTGTGGAACCTCTTGGCTTTTTCATTCATCTGTAGATTTGATAACCAATTTCTGGTTATTTCATCTCCTCTCCCTCTTTTTTAATCTTGGTGGCATTCCACACGAAACCCTTCATCCAATTTCCCTAAATTACAAAAAAAAAAATTAATTGTCCCTGGTTTGGGTCCAGAAAGTTTTTGATTCTGCAGTGTTTGTTGTGGACTCATTTAGTTTTATTAGTTTCCAACTAGGGTATCTCAGTGAGCCAGAATAGAATTATTGCTTCAGAAATGAGTTCGGAGAATTGGCGATTTTAATACGCATTTTCCAGGCACACGAAGCAAATAATCTCAGGGAGCCAGATTTTAATTAAATATTGGTTTGACTCCAGCATTGCTTTCCAGACCACATTGTAATGACTACAAGCAAAAGCATCAAAATTGTCTTCAATGCTGTTACTGAACAAATGGTACACACACATCTCTCTCATTGTTACTTTGCTAATCTGTTCAAAGATACTGAATAAATCTCCCTCTCCTTTCTTGGACTTTATTCTCCCTTTTCTCCATTAATGCTCATATCTTTATTCGTTCCTCCACTGAAAAACACAGAGGCGGAAGTTATGCTACAATTTGTGGAAACCTTTAGTTAGACCATACTTGATGCAGTTCTGGGTATTGTCCCTCAGTAAGGCCTTAATTGGAGGATGTGCAATGCAAATAAAAGCAAAATACTGCAGATGCTGGAAATCTGAAACAAAAACAGAAAATGCTGGAAAAACTCAGCAGGTCTGACAGCATCTTTGGAGAGAAAAACAGAGTTAACGTTTCAAGTTCGTATGATTCTTCTTCAGAGCTCTGAAACGTTAACTCAAAACATTAACTCTGTTTTTCTCTCCACAGATGCTGTTAGACCTGATGTGCAATGCAGATTCCCCAGCATGGTACCATGGTTAGGATTAAAGGATTAAATAATAAGAGCACATTGCATAGACTAGCCTTGTATTCCCTGGGTATAGAAAGTTAAGGGGTGATCTAATTGAGAAGCTGAAGATGATTAAAGGACTTGATAGGGTAAATAGAAACTTTCTTTAGATGAAGGGGACATGACCTTTATATTCAGGCTAGGTCATTCAAGGTGCCAGGAATCATTTTTGCACTCACATGCTGATTGGTACCAATTTTCATAGAAGGGTATTTCTGAACTCCATACACTCACAGCCACTAAAGGTATGGACTGTGCTGGCTGACACACAGCAGCAGCTTTCAGATTAACACAGGAACAGAGAGGGAGGGCACATTGTTCTCATATGTGACAATGGAGGTCCCAGTGGAAGAGTTCCAGAGGAAGGGGGATGTGCTGTACCAAGGGGGGTGAAAGACAACGGTAAAGGTCACCACCTCACCATCCTATCCCTCTCTCCTGCAGCAGCTGGTGCTGCTACGCCTGGCCTCATTTCCATCTCCCATTCCTCCTTCTGACCAACAGGGATCCCCTAATAAGATACTATTGAGCAAACACTCCCTTTCTCCTTGACACTCCTATAAGGTGGGGTAACACAGAACCTTTACAGTACAGAAGGAGGCTATTCAGCCCATCAAGTCTGCACTGGCTTTCTGAAAGAGCATTCTACCTAGTCCCTCTCCCTTGCCTTATTCCTGTAACCTTGCACATTCTTTCCTTTCAGATAGCAATCCAATTCCCTTTTGAATACCTCGATCAAACCTGCCTCCACCACCTGCTCAGGAAGGTTGCTCCAAACTCCAACCACCCTCCAGGTAAAAAATTTTTTCCTTGCATCACATTTTTTCCTTTTGCAAATTATTTTGACTCCATGCCCTTTAGTTCTTGATGCTGGATTGAGTGCGAACAGTTTCTCACGATTTACCCTGCCCATACCCCTCAGGGTCTATCAAGTCTCCTCTCAGCCTTCTTTTCTCCAAGGAAAACAGTCCCAACCTCTCCAATCTATCCTTATAGTTACAGTTCTTCATCTTGGGAATCATTCTTGTGAACCTTCTCTGTACTCCTTCCAATGCCTTCACACCCTTCTTCAAATATGACACCCAGAACTGGATGCAGTGCTCCAAATGAGGCCTAACTAGTGTCTTAAACAAGTTCAGCATGACCTCCTTACCCTGTACTCAATGCCCCTATTAATAAAGCCTAAGATACTATATGCTTTATTATCTGCTCTCTCAACATGCCCTGCCATATTCAATGACCTATGTGCATATACACCAAGATTCCTCTGTTCCTGCGCCTCCTTTAGAGTTTCTCCCTTTATTTTCTACTGTCTCTCCATATTCTTCCTGAATCACCTCACACTTCTCTGCCTGAACTTTTGCTATTTGTCCACCCAATCCACCAACATGTCTATGTCCTTTTGAACTTCAAGATTATCTTCCTCACAGTTGATAACGTTTTAAATCTTCATATCATCTGAAAACTTTGAAATCATGCCCTGAACACCACAGTCTAAGTCATCAATATATATCAGGAAGATCAAGGGTCCCAACATTGACCTCTAGGGAACTCCACTATAAACATTCCTCCGTTCTGAAAAACATCCATTAACCACTATCCTTGCTCCCTGTCACTCAGCCAATTTCTTATCCAAGTGCCTATTCTCCCTTTTATTCCATTAATTAGAATTTTGCTCACCAGTCTGTTGTGCGGTACTGTGTCAAATGCCTTTTGAAAATCCAGAAACACCACATCAACAGCATTGCCCTTTTCAAAAACAAAAATAGAAATACCTGGAAAAACTCAGCAGGTCTGGCAGCATCGGCGGAGAAGAGCAAAGTTGACGTTTCGAGTCCTCATGACCCTTCAACAGAACTAAGTAGAAATGGGAAAGGGGTGAAATATAAGCTGGTTTAAGGGGAGGGGAAGAAAGGGGGGCTGTTGTTGGGACAAGCAAGCAGTGATAGGAGGAGGTAACCAAAAGATGTCACAGACAAAAGAACAAAGAGGTGTTGAAGGTGCTGATATTATCTAAAATAATGTGCTAATTAAGAGTGGAGAGCAGGACAAGCAAGGTAGCTCTAAACTGGGGGAGGTCTGGGTAATGCTTGCGGACAGACCGAAGGTGAAGACAAAAATGAAGATTCCTCTACATTGGAGAGAGCAAACGCAGACTGGGTGACCGCTTTGCAGAACACCTTCGGTCTGTCCGCAAGCATTACCCAGACCTCCCTGTCGCTTGCCATTTTAACACTCCACCCTGCTCTCTTGCCCATATGTCTGTCCTTGGCTTGCTACATTGTTCCAGTGAAGCTCATCGCAAACTGAAGGAACAGCACCTCATCTTCCGACTAGGCATTTTACAGCCTTCCTGACTGAATATTGAGTTCAACAATTTTAGATCTTAAACTCCCTCCTCCATCCCCACCCCCTTTCCATTTCTTTCCCCTCCCTTTTGTTTTTACCAATAATTTATATTTTTCTTTTCCCACCTATTTCCATTATTTTTAAATGTATTCCACTCATCTGTTATTTCACCCCACCCCCACTAGAGCTACCTTGCTTGTCCTGCTCTCCACTCTGAATTAGCACATTATTTTAGATAATATCACCACCTTCAACACCTCTTTGTTCTTTTGTCTGTGACATCTTTTGGTTATCTCCTCCTAAAACTGCTTGCTTGTCCCAACAACACCCCCGCCCCCCCCCGCCGACCTTCTTCTCCCACCCCTCCCCACCCCCTTAAACCAGCTTATATTTCACCCCTTTCCTATTTTTACTTAGCTCTGTTGAAGGGTCATGAGGACTCGAAACATCAGCTTTGCTCTTCTTCGCCGATGCTGCCAGACCTGCTGAGTTTTTCTGGGTATTTCTATTTTTGTTTTGGATTTCCAGCATCCGCAGTTTTTTGTTTTTATTTTTGCCCTTATCAAACTTCTCTGTTACCTCATCAAAATACACCACCCACAAGTATTCAGATAATTTCTAGAATAAATGTTGTTGGAGTGATGGTGATAACTTAACAAACTGTCCCAGGAAGTGTCCAGATGTGATTCAAAAAGTCCTCTTCAACCCTCCAGCAGCAAATGAAAGGTGATATACTTAAAATAGCACTCCAAATCCTGTGAAAAGTGGAGTTTACTCCTAACCAGTTGATCACTGATAGGAATGGGTGTTAGATCAAATGCCAGCCACCAAAATGCTGTGCAACCACCTTAATCTGCATTAACAGGCAATTAAAGTAGCAATCAGCTACTTAATGATTCTCCAGGTGGCCAGTCCTGTAGTGCAATTTTCAACTCCATTACCAAGGTGACATCTTGTACTAAACAGAGACTAAACCAACGATTCAGTTTAAGACCACAGTTTAGTCACCTTGGGGACTTTTTAATCACCCCATTGTTTATAAGAGATTGTCCTACCAACATTGATATCATGACTTTCAGCAACATTCACAATCATGTGTTCCCTGGCAGTAGCCCACAATATTGAATTCTATTTCAAAACTCCTCATGTTGGGAATTTAATTCACAATCTCTGCTCATCACCTACTGTAGCCTTCTCAGCACTTACTGTACCCATCTCATCCCCTATTGTAGCCATCTCATCACCTACTGTACCCATCTCATCACCTAGTACCCATCACATCACTTACTGTACCCATTCATCACCTACTGTACTCATCTCATTCCCTATTGTAGCCATCTCATCACCTACTGTACCCATTCATCACCTACTGTACCCATCACATCACTTACTGTACCAATTCATCACCTACTGTACTCATCTCATCCCCTATTGTAGCCATCTCATCACCTACTGTACCCATCTCATCACCTACTGTACCCATCACATCACTTACTGTACCCATTCATCACCTACTGTTCTCATCTCATTCCCTATTGTAGCCATCACATCACCTACTGTACCCATCTCATCACCTACTGTACCCATCTCATCACTTACTGCACCCATCTCATCACCTACTGTACCCATCTCATCACTTACTGTACCCATCTCATCACCTACTGTACCCATCTCATCACTTACTGTACCCATCTCATCCAAACAAATTACGCTTTTGTCAGTATAGCACTCCTTCAGCATTGCATTTAAGTATTAACCTAGATTTTGAGTTCAAGTGCGGCTGTTGTGTTTGAACTCAAATTCATGTGTGGGAGGTACAGAGCAGATTACTTATGGAGCCAGAAAATTGCACTTTTGTGTTTCAGCAAGTTCTCAATGCCTTCATGAACCATCTTCTCTCACAGGTCTTTCCCCTTGGTCAGTTAAATTGAAATGAAATGCTCCATCTCTTTGTCAAATTTTGGCCATTTATTTGTGCATTATTTGCCTCTATTACACATCCTAAATAACGTGGTGTGTGCTATTGGTTGGCACAGTCAAATACCATGGTAACAAAGTGGTATGCACCAAAGGACTGCCCACCAATGCCATGAGATCCCATTGCAGCATCAGCAGTTTCAAGAATAAAATTCTGATCAGGACACTTGTCAATTATATTTCTCATCTCATTTCCTGGTCCTGTTTGTTCTATACGTTATGTACACAGTGCATATGGCGTGACTTCCTGTTGACTTTTTTTAAGGTTACTTGATATTTGGGAAGCACTGCAGTGACCTAGAGCAATGATGGATAATCATTGAGGGAGGATATTAAGTCCCTTTTAGGTATAAACACAGGCCTAAAGGAAAATGACTGCCTAATGAAACAATCATGTACAGGCAAAATTTTAATTGTGTGACCAGGACCCTGAGTGGAAGTCATTTAATATTTTGAATGCTAACTTAACCAAACAGTAAATGTGCAGAAAATGGCACCAATCAGACAGAGAACAAGAATTAAATCAAGAATAAATCACATCTCCAATTGCACAGCATCTGACTCACATTATGAAAATGTGATAAGTTCTGGTCGAGGTTGGGCTAGTAGAATGGACCAGCTTTGGGCTGAGTGGTCTTTTCTCATCCATTTTTTTGTGAATTTGCCTAGTGATAATGTTTTCTTCTGCTTGTTGATAAGCATTGATGGAAAGCCATTTCAATAATTTTCCAATGGCAAGATTCATCTCAAAAATAATAAGGAACTTTTAGAGTATACTTTTGGCAAAATCTCTCCTGGTGAAATGTACCATAGATTGATTCGAACACCGTTGACACAATGATTCAGGTGAACAAGGCCCTTCAGCCAATTTAATCGCAACCTTGCAGAATGCCAATCTTGCATTGTATCCTTTGTAGGATTTAATTGTTTCTAATATCAATCTCATTTCTTGACTTCAGCTACTGTTCTCCGCAACCCATCCCAGCTATTGGCTACGGTGCAAAGAAATACATCTTGGCATCCATCCTAAACATCCACATCATAACTCTCTGCTCTCTTGTTCTGCTTTATTTCATAACACAATGTTCCTGGCTTCTCTTCTCTCTCTTATTAGGAATATATGAATGGATAAGACTGGAAAAGACCATTTTGATCCATATGACTGGACCCCAAGCTCGTTCACTAGCTCGCTCTGTATGGTCAGTTTCTCCCACCATTGAGGTCATTAGTTTGTGCCCATCAGCAATGCCAGTCCTGGTTTGCAGCTATGTGGATGGAGATGTTGCCCACTCAGCCATTCTCTCTGCTGCGCTAGTCAATCCATCTCCTCCTCTCACTGCCTGCTGCTTAGGGAGCTGCCCTACCCGCTGCTGGCTGGGTCCCTCTGCAGCCCCAAGCCCTCACTATCCCTCTGAGTCCTCAGTGGCTCTCTCCAAAGTTCTTGCTGCCCCTTCTCCCAATCTCTCGCTACCCTCTGAGCCTTCAATGCCCCCTCTCCCAAGCACTGCTTCCCCCTCTGAGCCCTCATCGCCCCTTTCCCAAGCCCCCACCTCTCCAAAGATCTCCCCCCACCCTAAACCTTTGCTATCTCTCCCAAAATTTCACTGCCCCTCTCCAGGTTCTCACCAACCCTCTCCTGAGCTCTCATTGACCCATTCCCGAGCCCCCTTCGCCCTCTCTCTGCCCCCACTCCTGAGCCCTCTCCGCTCCCTCTCCCGAGCCCTCTCTGCCCCCACACTGCCCCCTCTCCCGAGCCTTTTCCAATCCCTCTCTAGAGCCCTCTCCAACTCCACTCCCGAGCCCTCTCCAGCCCCTCTCCGGAGCCCTCTCTGCCCCCTTTCCCAAGCCCTCTGCACCCCCTCTCCCAAGCCCTCTCCGTCCCCTCTCCTGAGCCCTCACAGTGCAGTGCTTTAGTCTCCAACCATTGTGAGCTGCAGAATGGGGCTTTGTATCACTCCCCCTAGTGCTCAGGATCTCAGTCTCTAATCCAGCAGAGACACTCCTTCCCTCCTTTATCTGTTAAAAACACAGAAGGGCTGCAGCAATGGTATATTCCTCAGCAGTGCACTAGGATTAACACTGCCTGGACCCACTGGTTAAAATGCCTAGATCTCTGATGTTTTGGCATCTAAAATTTCAGCACTGTGTGTACATCATTGCTACAAGATACTAGCACATATTCCTGAAAGAACAGACTTGTTTTTCCAAGATCGGCATTATCTTTGATGCAGGCAGCTTCCTAGGGTGTCACTGGCTTAATCCTAGTGCACTGCTGGAGAATATACCATTGACAGACACTGCAACTACGTGTGCAGGAAGTGTCCTCTCTGCAGTTGTGACATCACCAAATTCAGCCATCAAGATATCTAGATATCCTTATATTTCTTCCTCCTTCCTGTGCTTATCTAACTTCTCCCTTCAGTAATTCTGTGCTGTTTGGCTCAACTATACATTGTGTTTGCAATTACCACCTCTCAGCTTATGTCTGTTAAGTTCCTTTTTTATTAACAAGCTCTTATACCTCCTCAAATAATTCAAATTGGTTTCTCAAGTTTGACTTCTTCCTCACTCTGCTCTGCCCAAGCACAATCATGCCGGCTTGCTCAAATGACTTCCTGAACCTTCAGAATAACCTTTGACATTTAATCCTTGACAGAGGTCAGATTTATAATTGCTTGGGCCATTTTTCTTTAAAGTGAGTCTTATGACCTGGTTTCCCCAAGCTTCGGTACAATTCCCAACTCCTTTGATTCTTTAACATGACCAATTTTGTAGGTACTTCCTTAAGTTCTCTTGGTGTCATACACACCACCTCGCCCCCACAAAACCCTTGAACGCCTTGCAATCCCGTCAGCACTTTTTGTCACTGAGTATCCATAGTAATGGCCTCATTTCCCTGAAAACCTGGTCTTCCTCATAGGAGAGAGTAAGCAGCTCTCCAGTGAATGTAAATACAAAGCAATTATTCTGGAATGCTAGTTTCTCCTCAGACCTCAGTGCTGACTCTCCTTGAATGATAACAGCTCCCAGTGCTGTCTTTCAAAGGTTATGTTCCTTCCTAACTTTATTTTCTCCAGGTACATTTAAGGGGGAGCTAGGTATTCATTTGTAGGAGAAAAGAATGATGGATGATGATGGGATTAGATGAAAGGTGGGGGAGGAAGCTCTCGTGGAGGCTATTCTGAAGGTTTACGAAGTCATTAGATCAAGTCAGAATGATTTTATTTGGGCAGGGCAGGTGAGGAAAAGATCAAACTTGAGAGACTGTGGTATTCTGGGGTGTAATACACCTTTAAGAGGATGTGGGCAGATTGACCTCATGCGTGTAAGACCCAATAGCTGTGTAGCGTGGCCTACAATGTTAAAGTTAGCCTAGAGTAGGGTCTTCTTGGAGAAGCACACGTCATGTTCGTGCTGTGCTGTCTGTGTAAATAAATAGCATGTGCTTCATTTCATAATGGTCTCTGCTTCTGCCGTATATTGTAATTGGCTCACCTGCCGACAGATAAGCGTGCAACCGGTTTGCGAGCAAAGTGACCCCATGGTAGAATATAACAACTGGCGACGAGGCAAAACTCGACCAGTCGACAACATCAAGGAAAGTCACAAAAACTCAGCTGAAGTGAGTCAGCCGTGCCTTGCAGGCCAATTGTAAGTACATTACAACTGTAAACCCTCACCATAGTCATTGAAGTTATTGCCCTCCAGTATGCCCCAATTTCGCCACAGTGAGCCGTTTGATCAGACCACATGAAATTGAACGCCTCATGTTTTTCTTTTTGGCCAATGACATATCAGGGGAGGAGAAGAGATGGGCAATCCTCTTATGGACATGTGGCAGTAAAACATACAGCCTAATTCGCAGCCTATCGGCACCCAAAACCACAGAATGTAAGAGCTTTGGTGAGTCAGTGAATCTAGTGAAAAGCCACTTTCAACCAAAATTCTCGATAACAACGCAGAGTTTTAAATTCAATTTGAGGTGTCGTGCCCCTGGAGAGACAGTCACTTGCTCCGTAGCAGCCTTAAAACAACTAAGAGAGCACTGTGAGTTTGGGACGTCAATTAATGACACGTTAAGAGACCGATTGGTTTGTGCGATTAACGAAGATGCCATTCAAAAAAGGTTGTTGTCAGAAACGAATTTAGACTTCAGCAAGGTGCTGGAGTTGGCGCTAACAATGGAGACGCAGTCAGGGATTCAGAAGAAATCAAGGGAAAACAAAATGACGCCGTTCATCACATCAGGGGGGAGGCACTGGCTAGGAATGGTGTGGAAACTCAGGGCCCTGCGGAAAGGCGGGAAACAGCCACTATTAACAGATCAGCAAAAAGCAATGGCTTAATGGATAAAAACCACATTCATAATAGCGGAATTGGAACCAGATAGCCCACAAAAGAACAACAATTTAAAAGAAATGAGTGCAGCTGCTGCCATCACAATGGGTACATTATGCGAACTTGTAAAGTGATATTGAGGCAAAATTTCAATCACAAAGGCAGACGTCATGAAATTTATATAATGGAGGAACCAGAAGAAACAGAGTCAGATATTTACACGGTACACAACTTAAAAATGGATAAAACTGAGCCAATCTACGTGACAGTGGAAGTCAACAGAAAACCCATTTGAATGGAGGTGGATATAGGCACAATCACGACAGTTATAGGGAACACATGTTTAAGTATCTGAATGCAGGAGGCCACTCACTAAAGCTGGAAAACTCAGAGGCCAGACTGAAGACATATACTGGTGAAAACATCTGAGTAAAAGGTATATGCAATGTTCCAGTCTGCTAATCTACCCCTGATAGTGGTAGCAGGGGAGGGCCCAACTCTGCTTGGTTGGAACTGGCTTAAGGACTTAAAATTGGGGTGGACTGTAATTTTTTAACTCCGAATGAAAGATCTGCAGGAATTATTACAAAAATATGCCTCTGTGTTCAGGGAAGAGCTTGGGAAGATTCAAGGGCTGCAAGCTAAAATCCATGTGGATCCCGAAGCAACCTCCAGATATTTGAATGTGAGGCCAGTCCCCTATGCATTAAGACAAAAAGGATATTGAATTAGGCTGGAAAGGTTGGGAGTCTTACAATCTGT
This sequence comes from Carcharodon carcharias, assembly GCF_017639515.1. NCBI lineage: Eukaryota > Metazoa > Chordata > Chondrichthyes > Lamniformes > Lamnidae > Carcharodon > Carcharodon carcharias. The sequence continues at coordinate 94,312,292 of NC_054481.1, forward strand.
ACAATTTTCTGAATGGGCAGCACCAATATCTCCTGTACTAAAGCCTGACCAGAGTGTGTGAATATGCGGGGACAAGTTGATTGTTAACAAAGTAGCCAGGCTTGATAGGCATCCTATACCAAAAATTGTACTCCAAGCTGGCAGGGGGAACCGTTTACACAAAGCTCGACGTGAGCCACGCTTACCAGCAATGAGGAAGAAAAGGCCTCTTGGGATTTTGTGACTATCAACACACATAGGGGGTTATACAGTATACCAGATTACTCTCTGGAGTCTCATTGGCTTGTGCCATTTTCTAACGGATTATGGGAAATTTACTCCAAGGCTTGCCCCATGTGGTGGTTTATCTCGATGATGTCCTGGTAACAGGACTAACTGATGAAGAACACCGGGCTAACCTGGAAGAGGTGTTGAAGCATTTCTCATAAGCTGGAGTACATTTGAAAGGGGAAAAAGTATCTTCAAAGCAAAAGGAGTGATTTACCTGGGTCATAGAGTCGACTCACAGGACCATCGCCCAGTGGAAGACAAGGTGAGAGCTATTCGTGAGGCGCCAGCACCAAAAAATGCCACAGAACTCAAATCCTTCTTGGGAATGGTTAACTACTACAGTCATTTTCTCCCAAATTTGTCGACAGTACTGGCTCCATTATACGGGCTAATCAAGAAAAACCACAGGTGGACTTGGCAAGCCCCACAGCAACAGGCTTTTACAGCAGTAAAGCAAGTTACTACATTCATCGGCCATATTGCTACATTTCGACCCAAAGAAAAGATTGATTTTACTCTGCGATGCATCCCCTTATGGAGTAGGGGCAGTTCTCTCCCATTGGATGACCAATAGCTCCAAACGGCCCATTGGCCACGTCTCAAGAACACTCATTGTGGCAGAACAAAGATACTCACAAATAGAGAAAGAAGGCTTATCCATTGTATTTGGTGTTAAGAAATTCCACCAATACATCCATGGTCACCACTTCACCATTGTATCCGATCACAAGCCACTACTCGGCTTGTTTGGGGAAGGTAAGGCTATACCCCCAATTTCCTCAGCACGCATCCAAAGGTGGGCACTGATTCTAGCTGCTTACAAATATATTTTTATCCACCGGCCAGGGTGCCAGATTGCCAATGCCAACTCACTGAGTCGATTACCTCTAAAGGACGGCAATGTGAATGTCCCCATCCCTCAAGAACTTGTCTCGTCATTAAATTTTCTGGCTTCATCACAGTGAATGCCAAACAGGTCAGAGAATGGACAGACCATGATCCAGTTTTGTCTCACGCCAGGGAACATGGCTTGCAGGGATAGTCTAACGAGCCAAAGTCAGATGAAATGAAGCCTATTTTAACAGGAGATACGAGCTCACCTGCCAGGATGGCATCTTATGTGGAGAGCAAGAGTCATTGTGCCTCCCAGAGGAAGACAACCATTATTGATAGAATTGCACCCCGGCATTTCTAGAATGGAAATATTGGCGTGCAGGTACTTATGGTGGGATAGACACTGAAATCGAAAACATGGTCAAGCGCTGCATGCAGTGCCAACAGGTGCAGAAACTGTCCCCTTATGCCTCACTGCATCCTTGGGAATGGCCAGGAAGGCCAAGGGTCTGCCCCCACATTGACTACATGGGACCTTTTTTGGCTCTCTTACTTATCGACTCCCACTCCAAATGGATGGATGTATATGAGATGAGATCACCCACACCTCTCCGCCACCATAGACAGATTGCACCAGAGTTTCGTGACAACGGGTTACCAGAGATAATAGTGTCTGATAATAGAACGGTATTCACCAGCGGAGGATTCCGAAGATTTACATTTCTCAATGGCATAACGCATGTCAAGACCTTGCCATGCCATCCTGCTTCCCAGGGGTTGGCCATGAGGGCAGACCAGACCTTCAAAGCCAGAGTGAGAAAAACTAGAGGGGACTCTATAGCAATGAAATTATCACACTTCTTGCTCAGCTACTACGACCACCAGTATTGTTCCTGCAAACTTAATAATGAAGAGGCCTCTGAGGACACAGTTAAGCCTCACAGGGCCAAATTTAGGTGAGAGGGTAGGAAGAAGTCAGGAGGCCCAGAGAAATGACCACGATTACCACAGTCGTGAAAGTAACTTCACTGTAGGGAAAGCAGTTTTTGCAAAGAACTTTGGAGGTGGACCCAAATGTCCATCAGGTGAAGTCAGTGCAGTGACAGAACCCCTGTCCTACCATATAACAGTTGAAGGTTGGATAATCAGGAGACATGTAGATCACTTCAGGAAAAGGGAAACTGATCCACAAGAAAAGATTAACCAAACTTTCCCAATGGAGTCTACACCACAGGTGTAAGGAACTTCCCTTGCTTTGGGAGTACCTGTAGGACCCGCTGAACATGAGAGTCAAAGGCAAACTTATGGGTTCCTACTGGACAGCCTAGTGGACAAATAACTCCTGAGAGGGAGGCCTCAGATAAACTATCCAAAGTAGTGGAACTACAATGGTCAACACGTTTAAGAAAGTCTCCTGAGAGACTGAATTTGTAAATAGTTCATTTTTGTAAATAGTTAATATATTGTAAAATGTACTTTCAAGTAAAGGGAGAGGGATGTGGTAATCTGAATTGTAATACACCTTTAAGAGAATGTGAACAGATTGACCACATGACTGTAAGACCCAATAGCTGTGTAGTGCGGCCTACAATGTTGTTAGTCTAGAGTAGGGTCTGGTTGGAGAAGCACACGTCATGTTAGTGCTTTGTTGTTCATGTAAATATGTGTTTCATTTCATATTGGTCTCTGTGTCTGCCATATATTGTTATCGACTGACGTGCCGAAAGGTAAGAGGTGCAACCAATTCATGAGCACAGGGATCCCATAGTAAAACATAACAGAAACCAATTCTAATTCTTTGCAAGGGAAGTCCCTGTTGGGCTGGATGAACTAATTCTGTGCTTGTAACTCCTTGGTGGTACCGTGGAATACTTTAATACTAGTGAAAAAGCCAGGAGAAAAAGTTTTGTTTTGCAAAGTTCCTGTTACAATGCCCACTCTCAGATATGAGCATAAGCTTATTTCTTTATTGGACTCATACTGTCTCATTGTCATTTATTATTCATGTCTTATTCTGACATACATGTCTTCTACATAATGACTAAGTTCTAACTTATTTAAGAAGGCACCTAATTGTCAGAATATTAATATCGCTCCTGAGAATCACTTCTGAGAAAATAAATTGAGGTTAGCCAAATGGAGTTACAAAAATAGCTTTAAATACGTTCCATTCCATTAACCCTGGAAACACAGATGGAACAGCTTGGGTGCCAGTAATATGGTAATGCTGGTCAGATGTGATATTACTACACTCTGCTCTAATATTTATGCTGTAGCTTAATCTTTTCAAAGCAGCCCAGTCTTGGTCACCATGTCTCCATAATGGCAATTAAATAAAACCCATTTGCCTCAATCTGTACATCAACCTTTTTTGCAAATACTACATGCATTTAGATAGAGTGCCTTTAACTCTGCTTTTTTAACTTTATTCTCTATTCTGATTCTGTTTGATGTTTGCCTATATTTTATCGGTCTTCTATTTCTGTTTTCCTTTACCAGTTTTGCTTCCCTAGAAACTGAGCTCCCTCTCAGATTCCCAGTCTGCCATGTGTCAACTGCTGCTCTCAATTCCTGTCCGACAGGTGAACGAGCAGTTTGCCAACTTTGTTTTATTCATTGTGGGCATCACTAGCTAGGCCAGCATTTATTGCCCATCCTTAATTGCCTTTGTTCGGAGGGCATTTAAGAATCAACCACATTACTGTGGGTCTGGAGTCACATGTAGGCCAGACCAGGTAAGGATGGCAGATTTCCTCCCCTAGAAGGCATTAGTGAACCAGATGGGTTTTTACAACAATTGACAATGGTTTCATAGTCATCATCTGACTTTTAATTCTAGATATTTATTGAATTCAAATTTCACCACCTGCGATGGTGGGATTAGAGCATTACGCTGGGTCTCTGGAATACTAGTCAGTGACAATACCACTATGCTATCACCTCCCCTTAACTGAGATTTCTCGGTTCCCCAGGGTGGGAAAGCTGGAGTAGTCCTGCATTGGCCAAATAAATTTCAGTGGATCAATCATTCACTTCAAACAGACCATTCTACCATGGGAAGGTAAGCCAGATCAATGGTGACAGGAATACTTTAATTAATTTAGTCACAATCTCCTATCATATTGAAATGGATCCACTATACATTACGTTGTTGGCATTAATAATTCATGATCCTAGATTATGTTTGATTATTTGTGGGTATTGATTATTCACGCTGAATAAGAAAATATTGAATACAATAATTTTTTTTTGCCAGGGATTGCTGACCATGTTGGTCTGTTACAAATCACTTCTGCACCAACTGAGGGACAACTAACTATACATGGACTTCACATTATTAAGATTATCAGACATTGTGAACCACTCTTGGTGATGCACATTGAAGTCCTCATCCAGAGTATATTCTGTGCCCTTGCCACTTCCTCCAAGTGGTGTTCACAACTCTCCATGATCACATTCTTGTCAGACTTGGAAGATCAGTGGTCCGTCTTTGAACTCCTTTTTCTTGACTTCATTGAGAGCTGTTCTGTGTGAATGTTCAATATGCACAAATAATCAAACATAATCTTGGTTCATTAATTATTAATGCCAACAACGCAATGTATAGTGGATCCATCTCAATATGATAAGAGATTGTGACAGAATTGATTAAAGTATTCCTGTCACCGTTGATCTGACTCACCTTCCCATGATAGAAAGACCTGTTTGCAGGGAATGATCTGACTCAACGTCTGGTCCTTCCAGATATATGACTGATTGTCATCTTTGATGAATAGAAATAATATTCCTCCAGTTTCTAAATATAGTATCTTCTGAAGTATGTACTAAATAACTTCTCTGTTGATTACCATCTCGCTGGACTATTGCTCCTTCTTTCCCTTGGTCCGAGCTCTGGATCTGGACTTGATCCATTTCTTCCTCTCTTTACTGTTTTACTTTTATCAATCATATTTCCCTCCCCCTTTATGTGATTTTTCAGGATTATCCCTCTCTTTGCCTTTCACATGCTCCCTATCCTTGCTTCTTGAGTTCGCCCTCTTTCCGTTGTTTGTTTTTTCCTGTCCTTCCTCACTTCTGGAGCGATGACTCCTTACAATATCTCATTGTTGAACTCTCGGATAGTCCTGGACTTCTGGCCCTCGAAGTAATTCTCTGGGTAAGATGCAAAGCTGTGCGGAATCCATCTGATCAATGTCTTGGCTTTCCTCAAAGTCTAGCAGACCTGGTTTACTATAAGTTCACTTTATTCCCACACAGGAAAGGCAGACATTGTGTGGCTTGGTTCCATGTCTAGCTTTTGACTTCTTTGACTGCTGACATCCTTCATGACCACATTTGATCGCTGGTTGGGCGGAAATGTACTTTCTAGAAGGTTACCACTATTGGATGAATGTGATATTTGAACAGAGTATTTCGCCACCAGGTTTTCATCTTCCACTTTCAGTACAATACTACTGAGTGATGAGTGACTACTCTTATTCTTGTGTTTTTTCTAATTTTTCCACTGTGCATTAATTGCAAGTCAGTGGACTTCCTGCCACACACCCCTCGCCCCCCACCCCCCCCCCACCCCGCCAACCCCGACTCACCCCCCCACCTCACTCCACAACCTGGGCACTCTCCTGAAAAATGGCTGGACTGGACTATCAATCTCTGTGAAGAATGTCAAAAAAGGCTGTGCTGCAGTCGCAATTCAGATCTTTATTGCAGTTGGATAATTTCAGGGATTAATATCTGAAGTCAGCCTTGGATTCTTGCTGATTGGCTTCTTTCACGTTCTTGATAAGATTGACAAGCTTCTCTGCTTAAAAGAGAGAATCCCTGATTCTGTAGCACACAGAAGGCCCATGACTTCCACTCACTGGGGAATCTTACCCAGGGGGTACCCCAAAGATGTGCTGGGGTAAAACCCCACACCGCCCACCCCCACCCCAGAAATCCCCAGGTAAGGGTTGCACGGCAATCATCAGTGCATGAACCATCTAATATTCAGATTTAAATTGCTGTCTTCGGATGTTTCTGACTGTCTTACAGGAATAGTTATCCAGGAAAAGAGAAGAATTAAAACCACTCCTAACTCCTGGGTAACTATACAACTAACACCGGACCCTGCCATAGGACCACCCGACTATACCCCAATCCCACTGACCACCCTCCCAAGCTCCCATGGGACCCTGCAACTACCCTCCTGACCCATCACAGGACCCTCCCAACTGTACTACCCACACCCCTGACTGCCCTCATCAACTACCCTAACTGCACCCCCCGACTATCCTCCCGACACTCCATGAGATCCGGCGACTGCCCTCCTTACCCCCAACTATCATCACCTACTACTCCACTGACTCTCCCCATTAACCACCCAACCCATACCAACCCCCCCAGCAGCTGACCACCCAACCTGCACACCCCTCCCCACCCTCCTCCACCTCCATCCTATCTACTTGCTTACACATTTCCCTCCTTCCTGGCTTCTCAGAGTAGCCGGACCTTTAAACCTACCTGCTTTATTGCAGCTAGTGCTGTAAAAAGGGGGCAAGCCTTTCTTGCCCTCAACTCTCCTGCCCTCAACACAAAGCGTCGGGAACTCGCTGCACTGCACTTATCTCACCGCCTGAGCTGGGAGGTTGGGTGAGAAAGGTGCAGCTGCATTTCAGGGTAAATAATTAGGTGCGGAGTGACAATCTGACTATAATTGTGACTCCACAGAAGTTATGGCCCAATGTTTCCAATATCTGCTATCCCTTGTACTGGAGTGCTGCCTGTAACTTCCAATTGGCTATTAGTTCGATCCCTCCTGCACAGTATAGCTAGGTTTCTGTTGGTTGCTGACAATGGTAACTGCAGTTCATTTTCTGATAAAACCGTTAATCTTGCTGCAGTATCTAGCTTAAAGTTGGTGATATTTCCATTGACATATATATCTGTGTTCCAGAATGCATGATTGGGGTCATTGGTCTCATCCAGGGAATAACTTGTTCCAGAAATTCTTCAACTTCATTATTTGCTTTATGTGTGAAGCCTGTGAAGTTAGAGGTTTTACTTCAGTAATGGCCAATTCTTCTGCAGAGAAAACATTCTGCAATGTTTTGCAGGACACTGGTCGCATCTGTGGCTCTTTTTGATGCCACAGCCTGGCAGGGTATTATGGCGTCCTGTACTTTCCCTGCAAATTGTACCTTCTTTTCTGATACTCCTTTTACATTCCTATGTTTAAGGAATGTATGGTCACTGGAAGTTTCCTGAGCCAAGGTTTTTCTTCATCTCTCAATTGCCCTGTTCTGTTTAAGGACCTCTGTCTGTCTCACCTGCTGATTTGCTTTTTTCTAATATGAGTCTTCCTTAGATTGCAATAAGTCTGATACGGTCTCATATTAATTCTGGTTTTAGGTATCCATGCTCGCATCCTTCAACCAGCCAGTAAAGGTTATTAATAAAAGCATCTGCTTGTTCATCTGGTTTCTGGACCCTTTTGTTGAATTTGGCCTTTTCCAGAATCTTATTGCTTTTCACTTTGAAATAATTATGGAAGGCTTTTAAGAATGCTTCAAATTTATCAGAGGTCTCATTGGTGCCGTTTTGCAATAACATCATCTGCTACTGTTCCTATTGAGTAATGTAATGTGTTGTTGACCTGTTCAGCTTCAGACTTACTGTCCAACCCTGATGCAACTTGAAACCTCAAGAATCCTTTTCTCCAAACAGCCAGTTTGGAGTTTGATTTGGCCTTTCCATGTGTCCAAATTTCTCAGGGACCATATATTTAATATCATGGCTTTTCTAAGCTTGTAGGTGATTTAGCTAATGTTTTAAACTTTACTTCCAGTACTTGGAGCGTTCCCACACTGTTCAGCCTCTCACTGAGACCAAGTAAATTCATTGTCTTTCCCTGAGGATCTCTCAGCTCAACTTGGTATTTATTTCTTGAATGCTGCAAAGCGGTTAAAAAACTGTGTCGCTTAAAGTTATTTCACTACCCTCTTCACCCGCTTCTCCTGGAGCATCGAATAGTTGCGGCCATGTTTTATTTTCCTTTTTTTGTGCTGCCTCACGGTTGCCTCGTGTGGTGGTGTCAACCCTGGCCCGGACTGCAGTGTTTTCTTTAACCTGCCCTTGCTAGGGATCTGGTTTTCCTGGTGCTGCCTGCCCAGTGAGCTTTTAAAATTGATTTTTACACTTTTCTAAGGGTTGTTCATCACTTCCATGATCTTTGCTTAGTTTTCCAACTTGAAGTTTACAATTGCTGGATGAGGATTTCCTTCACAGACCACCACGTGCTGTGGTACAGCCCTGAATGACATTGAAAGTTGATTTCCCGACTCTTCCTGCCTCCACTTCATCTAACGAGCAGCTTTGGAGTTCTTCAGCCCTGTCCTACCAAGTTCTGCAGTTTTGACGCCACTTTTACAGGTCTGATATTTAATCTTCTTTAACGTCAAATTTTCAGCGCTTTGGGGTCCATCATTGCTGCCACTGGTGCATGTGGGTTAGTCTAGCTGAGGGATGATTACTTAGACGATGGTATGTTGAAACAATAACTGGTTTATTATGTTCAATTAAACCATGTATAGCTACTCATGGCTAGGGGTTACACTGCTAAAGCCTTGAACGTTCTCCCTTTTGATTTCTGGTCATGCGTTTTCTTGCATCATCATTATGGAAGGTGCTATTAACACAATCCCACACAGTAACCCTTATAAATCCTAACACTACAGTGGTGTTATCACACAATGATATGTGTGTCATCAGACAGTGTGAAGATTATCAGTCAGTGCGAAGATTATTACACAGTGTAAAGTGTCCTGAATTCAGCACAATGAGGTGAAATCAACTGAAGACAATGGTTTTCTCATCTAGTAATGAGAGGACATGCTTGAATGAAACAAAGAAAAATTGAAACTACAAGCTTAATATTACTGTGGCTACTTAACATATTGAATTATTTTAATCAACTGTGGTAATCTGAGGTGTAGTACATCTTTAAGAGACTGTGAGCAGATTGACCACGTGACTATAAGACCCAATAGCTGTGTAGCATGTGTTATGATGTTAATGTTAGTCTAGAGTAGGGTCTGGTTGAAGAACCACATATCATGTTAGTGTCCTGTTGTCTGTGTAAATAAATAGTATGTGCTTCATTTCACATTGGTTTCTGCATCTGCTATATATTGTAATCGACTCACCTGCCAACAGATAAGTGTGCAACTGGTTCACGAGCAACGCAACCCATGGTTAAAACTTAATTTCTATCAAAATGAAGGATGATGTTAAGTTTTCAAATGCACCTTGTTAAGAACACTGGAAGGCCTCACTTTTAAGAGGTGCCATTACCCAAAAAAATGGGATTCATGTTTTATTTTCAGCTTTACAATTTGATACCTAAAGCCACATTGAAACACGTCATCCTGTGTGTCACACAATGATAATACCTTTCTGGCTCCAGAAAAGGTGCTCTCTGCCAGACTCTCGCCTGTTCCCCCACCAGTGTACCTTTTTGAAATATATCCTCCATAACACATAATTAGCTAATTGCATCATTAACATGTGCACTTTTGAATGGGTTTAGAATTAATGCAGCTGTTGATAATTATACTACAAAGACTTTAAATTGAGGCCCATAGTTGGAACAAATAGTTTTAACTAGTGATTTGTATAATGTGCACAGATTAGTACAACCCTGGCACAAAATTGAGAGATTGGCTTCTGAGGAAGGGAGGCCTAAAACATTACACTGCTTAGTCAAATCTAATGTTTTGGAAATCTAAAATTATTCCATTAATTCGTATATTAAATTAACTCCTCAAATAATTGAAGACTCCAATCCTTTCTGTGTTTTCCCAACACCATATTTGGTACTCTGACTCATCTACTTTTTGTCATTTACCGCTGGCCAAGATTTTCCCCTGTTGAATTTGATGTCTTTCCCATTTTCTTCCCTTCCCCTCTCATCTTCCTCTCTCCTTTCATAAGTGACAGGGTCTCTGTTGTCCTTACATCATGTTTTGGGGGTTTTAATCAGCTAGATCCCATATTCAGGACCAGTGACCCCTCTCCAAATGATACTCCATTCCCTACGGATTGTATTGTCACCTTGTACATGGGATATTTGATAATTTAATGGTGGGGGAGGCGGTTCAAGGGAATCAGAGCTTTAGTCCTGGATGTGTCTCTTATGACCCCCCAACTTAGAAAACAAAGAGTATTTTAGTGTTATTGGGACAACAAACAGTAGAGGAGCTTTACTAAAAATAACAGATGCATGGTAGTAATAGACAATATAGAAATATACAATCATTTTGTACGTAAGCCATAACACCTTGACATAGAAAATAACATCAATGTGACCTTTTGCTGATTTCCCTAAGCACATTCTTTGAATACAGCGCAGCAGACATAGGAAATCAAATATATTTCTCTCATGTTTATATTAGGCTGCCTAACGTTCATAGCATATAACATGCACAGAGGGCAGGATTTTACATCAGTTGGGTGGGGGTGCACCTGACCCGATCAGGCGTAAAATCTCACTTGATGATGTCAAGCGAACGGCCTGACATCATTGCGCGTTCTTGCGATCTTTTGGTAGGCGGGCACTCGAGAGAGAGTTGGCAGCCTTTTAAGGTCCATAAAGTATTCATTAAATATCAATTATTAAATCTTTATCTTCCTTTGTCCAAATCTTCAGCTCCCTGAGGCAGCTCTGTGCCCTCAGGGAGCTGTCAGCGCGCACTCCTCCACGTCTGTGCAGGCTTCCTCGCTCGCCCTCCTCCCGCCCCCACCCCAGCAGCGCTGAGCGTCTCAGCATGCCTTTCACGCTGGATGGCCGTGATTTGGCCAGCCAGCGTGAAATCGCAGTGGGAGCCTGATTGCGGGCAGCAGTCCGTTTTGCCTGCCCGCCGCGCCCACCTGAGGAAGGGAAAACCCTGCCCGGTGAATTGTCTGACTGGGGTATATCTTATGCCCTTTCGAAGTCAAAGGCAGGACTAGAGGAAATGGAGGCAACATCAGTGATCTGATTTGATTGATGGATAATTTGATGGATAAATGGAAATATTTCCAAAACCATTAAAATGAAGTCAGCCTAATAGTACTTCAATATACATCCATTTGACACCCAATTCTAAACTCCTTTGAACTCGACATAAGTCCTCAACAGAACAGATAAATAAAACTAAAATTAACAATATATTAACAATCATAACAATATATCTCTCAGTCTCCTCTTGTTGATGTGTATTGCTGCAAACAAAATTTCAAATGTGTTTAAGAAGCAGTTCTAAACTCTAAAAATACTTAGACTCATGATCTAAAATGTAATGAAACTCCCTAGTTGAAACAGTCTTCAATTTTTTCAGTCAAGGTTTTCCCCAGCGGTGGCCAACATAGAAAAATAGGACTTCGGAGCAGGAGTAAGCTAAATCAGTCCTTCCAGCCTGCTCCATCATTTAATAAGATCATGGCTGATATGGATGTGTATCAACTGCACAGTGCAACCGCCGTCCAGCCAGCCACTGTCAACACCATTTCCTGTATCCTGTACTCTTGCACATATCTCTCCTCCCAACAATGACTGGGCTCCTGTTCAGTCTGCTAACTCCTGCACCCAGCTTTATAGTTCCTGAGTCCAGTATTTTCGCAATTTTTGCTTTCAGATTTGGATCCGTAGCTTAAATAATCCAACTGGAAGGTGTGGGCTATATTTTCAGATGTGCTACAGGTAGGCAAGGATTCTGCACCAGTGTGCAATCAGAGAATGTATGCTTCTGTTACAAATACAACCAACTTCATTGAAAAGGAGGACACAGTCATATCTTTTGGGTTGGGAAACCAGTTAGCTCCTGTTCTAGAATGCTGGACTCTCAGTTGAGCTTGAAATCAAATTGGAATTTGTTTTATTACAAATTCTCTTGTCCAAGGAGAACATCATGACCCCCCTGAAGTTTGGATGCTGTTCCATTTTCAAATTAAGTTAATCAAGTGAACATGATCTTATCCATACACCATCCAGGCTACAAATTGCGCATGTATGGGCTGAATTAGGCACATGGGAACACCAGCACCTGGAAGTTCCCCTCCAAGCCACTCACCATTCTGACTTGGAAATATATCGCTGTTCCTTCACTATCGCTGGGGCAAAATCCTGGAACTTCCTCCCCAACAGCACTGTGAGTGTACCTACACCACATGGACTGCAGCGGTTCAAGAAGATGACTCACCAGCACCTTCTCAAGGGCAATTAGGGATGGGCAACAATTGCTGGCCTAACCAGTGACACCCACATCCCATTAGCAAATAAAAAAAAAACACTTGGATTGTACCCAGTGAAGCATGGTATATTTTTCTTGCAGTTGGAGATAGAAGATGTGGAACAACAAAGAGGTCAGGTTTTTAGCTCAGGTTCCCTTTGCTGTTAGGGATTTCTTATTGGGATTAACAAGTTCCCCTGAAAGCCATCCAATATTTTTCCTCCCCAGAATGTGGGCACTATAGGCTACTGATTCCTGAATAATGGCCACCGATATACATGATGGTGTTTTTGTAGTCAGATATTAATTGTCAAAGTGAAAGTGTTTGCACCTAAATCTTTCCATGAAACACGGTCAGAAATTCCAAAACATGATAGTTCTCCACTTGTTATTCTATTCATGACATGCATGGGTACAGGTCTCAGTTAGGAGACATGGGAGTGGGCCAGGGGCTCAGTAATTTTAACTCCCATTGTTTGATGTGAATGGAGAGGGCAAGTACTTAAAATGGAATATCTCCATTTCCCCCACATTCCCAATTATTTAAGATTTTAATACCATTTGTTTGTGGCTGATTAATGCAAAACTGGGATCCCTTAATGCCCCTAAAACCCTAAAACCCTTTATTTTTTAAAGCTCTGTAAAACTTAGATGGTTTCCAAAAACAATATGTATCTTTGTCTCAATTTTGATTTTCTGACTGTATCTTTAAAACACAAGTTATTGGTTTATTCATCACAAATCAACACAAGTTATTCACCCTACCTCGCAGGGCAAAGCTAGAAAACCTCATTCTCCTATAGCCCAAAGTGAACTTCTACCCAGTTGAGATTTAGAAAGTATTTGGGCAATTAAGCTACAACTTTGCACCATGTGTATCCCAATACACTGCTGCAATGTGTATTGATGGCTTGTCAAACACACAGTTTATAAATAGACACAGAATTCATAATTGATTCAGTTTGTATGTGACTGGCAGTTCTTATTCTGAATTTCAGGAGTCTAAAGATTCAAAATCTGGCAAGGCTCAGTAATTATTCCATAGGAACATCTTGGATACAAAGTTGGCTCAGTGACAGGAAACAGGGAGCAGTGGTAAACAGTTGTTTTTCAGACTGGAGGAAGCTTATTATGGTGGGGTTCCCCAGAGGTCGAGACTAGAACCATTGCTTTTTCTGACCTATTTTGATGTCAGGACTTGAGTGTAGAGGGCACAATTTCAAAATTTGTCAATGACGCAGAAGTATTGGGAACTGTGAGGAGGAGGATAATGATAGATGTCAAAAGGAGATAGGCTGGTGGCATGGGTGGGCACGTGCAAATGAATTTTAATGCAGAGAATTGTAAAGTGATACATTTTGATAGGAAAAACATGAAGAGGCAATATAAAATAAAGTGTTCGATTTAAAAGGGCTTGGAGGATCAGAGAGAGCCGGGTGTATGTGCGCAGATTGTTGAAGATGGCAGAACCGGTTGAGAAAGTGGTTAAAAAGGCATATGGGATTGTGGTGTTTATAAATAGACTCCTAGAGTACAACAGCAAGGACATTATGATGAAACTAGGGATGGGCAATAAATGCTGGCCCAGCCAGCGAAGCCCACATCCCATGATTGAATTTTTAAAAATGTATACAAAACACTAGGTTGGCTTCAGCTGGATTATTGTGTCTGATTTTGGGCACCATACTTCAGGAAGGATGTGCAAGTTTTAGATAGGGCGCAGTGAAATATGTATGAAAATTGTTCCAGGAATGAGAAACTTCAGTTATGTGGATAGATTGGAGAAGCTGGGTTTGTTCTCCTTGGAGAAGGTTAAAAGAGGATTTGGTAGAGGTATTCAAAATCATGAGGGGGCTGGAAAGAGTAGATGGTGAGAAACTGTTGCCATTGATGGAAAGATTGAGAACCAGAGGACACCGATTTAAGGTGAATGGCAAATGAATCAATGACGGCATGAGGAACAGTTTATTTATGCAGTGAGTTGTTAGGATCTGGAATGTACTATCTGAGAGGGTGAGTGAGGCAGATTCAACCCTCATTTTCAAAAGGGAACTGGATAAGCACCCAGTACTGCAGGGAAAAGAGGTGAGGGACTGGGTCTAGCTGAGTTGCTCTTGCAGAAAGTTAGCAAGGATACAACGGGCCAAATGGCCTCCTTTTGCTCTGTAACTATTCTAAAATTTATAAAGGAACAACTCAGTGTAAATGGGTAGTTAGTGAATGGAGGATTGCTTGAGGAGAGGCATTGGAAAAACCTCAGGACTGGAGGATGGTCAGTGTTAAAACCTCTAAAAGAGCATCGGTTTTAAAAAAAGGCAAATTAATATTCCTAAAACTGAAGAGAAATACTGCGTTATATTTGAAAGCTTTGTAGAAAAGCTTGATTTAGTTCCTTAAGTAAATCAATGAAATAAACATTGAGTGGTTTCGATGAAGGATGGGCGGGTTGCTAGGTTACCGCCCACACTGCAAAGTTGGGAGTCACCCCGTAATCTTTTATTAATCTGTGTGAGGATGGCAGAATACACTTTACTGCAGGATAGAAGCTTTCTATCACTTAATCATCTATTCCTGTCCTAAATTTGCTTTGTGTGTTAAACTGTTAACAATACCTGCTGCCATGCTCTATCACTATCGGTTCCATTGTCTATCCACTCAAATGTATTACAGCTTACCTAGATCTCAAGACAAGGGTGGGACAAGTAATCTAAAATACAAGGATGGAAGCTATCTAAGAGAAAAAGTTTTCTCTGCCTAAAATGGAAGAGTGCTTCAGGAGTGAGCTAAGTCAAATAACCAATCTCGTCCCTAAGAATAACTCACTGCATGGGTTTGTAAATATGAAAGTAAACCAGTGATCTTCAATGATGGAAATAAACTGAAGGCAAGAAATTAAAACATTAGTAAAAACCTTTCGATGAGAGTATTACATACTACCCCTGCATTCTGATATTGTTGGACAAAACCTTGGCTGCCTCTTCTCCAACTGATCAGTCTCCATGTTAAGATAAATATTGATGACCTCTATTTTAGTCCGGGATACTTCAGAATATACAAGTAATTATGATTGCTTGCATTGCAAAACAATCGGCCACCAGCAAATGTTGTTTCGCTTCTGGGACGTTGGAGTTTCTGGTTACTTGTACATGGTTTATAATTTTGGTGCTCCCAAAGGTGTTCATTTACGGTTTAGTCTTTGAGACTAACATGATGCTACTTTTATGCTGTCTTCTGTCTTCCGTGACTTGGTTTTATGAGCACTATGGCAGAGAATATCAACCTTTATTACTGTACAACTGAAAGATGGTGAGTTGTGAAAACTACTTGCAGCTTTAAGGTTGGGTTTGAATCCACATCGGAAGGTTGGTTTGTCGTGAAGTCAGGTTATCTCAATTCAGATCTCAAGCTACATGACGTCTACACAAACTTGACTTTTACTCGCTACCTTTTGTTTCCTTGCCAATTCTTTACTTGATCCTTATCATTCCAAAAGTGTCATTCAACATCGCCCTCAGGGCCAGACAAATATCATCTCAGCTGTTGTTCAATAAATGCAAGACTTACATTTCTGTAGGATCTTTCACAACCACCACATGTCCCAAAGCGCTTTACAGCCAGTGAAGTATTTTTGAATTTATGCCACTGCTGTAATATAAGAAACACGGAAGCTAATCTGCACAAAGCAAGATCCTTGGGCAAAAATGTAATGTATTAGCAGTAATGAGAAAAAGGAAAAATGTTCCCCTTCCTGTGCTTTCAGTTGCCTCATCTTCATGAACGTAGGCATCTGTACAAGGCAAATGATTTATATGATAACCACACAATTATCCATATATCCTTTATTTCTAGAACTAGACAATTCCCTGCAATAAAGTACATCAGATTGTATTTGATTCTCTCTTTCATTTTTTTTTCTTGCTTGAGGGCTAAGTCTTCTGCAGATGTGAGGGGTCATGGACACCAGGTCCATCTTCCACACCTCATCCAAAAGGTTATTCCTCCAGATTGAATCTCAATGGTTAGAATTGACAGTGTAGTTCACCATCAGAGATATTGGGCACAATTTTGCCCTGACCGACTCAGCGGTGGGTGGGCAGCCAATTGCTGCTGCGGAAATGGGCCCAGCCGCCATTTTGCATGGGCATGCCAATTAAGGCCCGCCCAGTGGGTTAGCGCCTCCCGTGAAGAGCGGGAAAATCGTTGCAGTGGCGGGCGTGTTCCAACCATCGGTTCCAATGGGGAACTGGCAGTCTATATAAAGATTGGCCAGACAGCCTCATTGAGGCAGTGCACCATGGCCACTCACAGAGAGAAACAGAGCACAGGAGCAGGAGCAGGAGGAGGAGGGGGCAGGCTGCAGGGTGGACCAGCGGGGGGCCACTGTGCCCCTTACTTCTCAGATGCCTGCCTTGCTGTCCTCCTTGAAGAGGTGTCCAGCCGTCAGGATAATTTGTATCCAAAGGATGGGAGGAGGAGGGCCCCCCACGTTACCAGCCAGGCGTGGCAGGAGGTGGAGGAGGCAGTAAGCACCCATGGCGCTGTGCGGCGCACAGGAACACAGTGCCGCAAACAATTCAATGATTTGCTGTGCTCTGGAAAGGTGATTACCATGGCAGCCTTGGCCATTTGACCCAGCAGGTAGCCTTAGCCTTTGAGCACCCGCACCCCCCCACCACGTCTTACTGTCATTACTGCATTGGGAATTTGGTGCACGCTGGGTGAGCAAACAGATAGCGACCATGCTTACATCAGCCTTAGTGGTTGAGGAGAAGATGGGTGCTCCTTGCAGCATATGTTGGTGTTTATTGCATTTGAGTAGTCTGGGGGCAAGCTGCAGGGGAGGCAGCTAGACACATACTCAGAACTCCAGCACATGTTTTATTGATGGTGATGAGATGGTGGAAGGGGAGTCTCAAGGTGTCATGGCCAAGAGCCATCTGCTGGCCTCAGCACTGTACCTAGTTTCGCCTCCTTGCCATGGGCGCTAAGACCCGTGTGTTAATCAAAGTGATGGACGCTGAATGTATCCAAGGTGTTCGTTGGCAGAGGGGGTTGGGACCAGCCATACTATCTTCTAGAGACTTATCACTAGTAGTGTGGACAGGAGCTGCTGGAGGCCTCAGATGGGCTACTGTGGTTGGGGTGCGGCGTGTGCGTGCAAGGAACATAAGCGATCAGCCCCAATAAATCGTCTTCTCTGTTCTGCAGGCAAAAACTGAACACAATCTAAGGGAGCACCAGAGAGTTGGGCATGCCCTGCTCCAGCACCTACCTTCTCCGAGGAGCAGGCCATGGAGCTGGGGAGGAGGCAGGCGGCCAGGTCAGCAGTTGTCGGTGAGTCTGGGGTGCAGCAGCCAGTTATTTGAGGTCCACCCTGTCTCCCCACCATCCAAACTACTGATGGTTGCTGCAATCGTTAATGCTGCAACACTGCTCATTCACAGACTGAGACACTCTGATGTGTGGGTCATACACAAAGGTCCCTCGTCCCCTTGAGGATGCACGTCTTCAGCACCTTCCAAAGTCGCCTTATCCCATTTGTGACCACTATCCCCATGGCCTAACATGCCATGGCATCACTGCTGCACAGCCTAAGACATTTTGCTTCTTAGGAGGGTTGATACCTCCACCACCCTATCTGCCAGTGCGTCCCACATTACTCTGTCCAAAAGTCCTCAGCACCTCACTTATCAAACTCATGGCACTCAACTTGAATAAATGCCACCATGTTACTCATCCCTGCGCCAAGGGGAAATGTTACTCTCAGCCCACCCGTTCTATGCCCCTCCTAATGGTATGAAGGTCAATAATGTGACCTGTCAATCTCCTGTGCTCCACAGCAAATGTCGCAAGTGTTTGTGATGTTTCCTCATAACTCCAACTCTCCAGGCCATCATGCATCCAGGTCAGGAACCTCTGCACTCTCCCCACTCCAATGCCACATAATATTCCATGTGGCATTCCTTAGGCCATGTGACCAGCCTATCTGTATGTGCGTGTAAAGTTTGGGCCTCCTCTTGACTCTTTTCCACCCACCAATGTTTGTCTCCTTAGGGTCTTGAAGGGTGAGTGACTTATGAGGCTGGGGGGGGTGGCAGGGGGGAAAGGGATGAAAGGTATTACTGACTGAACGCTAACTGATGCACTGTCCTTTCTGTTAATTTCAGCATCACCACCACATGGCCATGGCCAACAAGACCGGAGCCCCCCACCACACCTGAGGGTCAAGACGTGCAACTTGCGGCACATCATTTCAGCGAGCCAGGCACCAGCGTAGCCACAAATACTTCGGTGGGGAATGTAACGTTGGCTAGTGTCCTGGGTCACAGTGGAGAGGGCACTTCACAATCGCTGGAGGAGATGACTGGGACAGAGAGTGCTGATTGTGCCAGCAGCCAGAGGGCTGCAGGGGACCAGGCACATGCTGAGTCCGGCAGTGATGTTGTGCATCTGGAGATGTCAGCCATGCAGCAGCTGCAGGACAAGCAGCAGGATTTGCGGGAGCATCTGGAAGGGTTGTATGGGGCTGTGCTTCAGTTGGTCTCTGTGGTGGAGGAGTCCAGGCAGTGTGTCAGTGAAGGCATGAACCTCAGGACAAAGCTTCAGGATTCCTCCACTGAGAGAATGGCGACTCATGGAGAGGGGCTTCAATCAGATGGAGACTCTTCTGACTGGGTTACACTATGACCTACAAGCCCTCACAGCGCTAATGGCCACGGGTGGTCATTCCCAATGTGGGAGATGTTCTGGGCACCAACTGTTGGCGCTCAGTGTCCATCCATCTGTGGTGAGCAGGGAGGTCCAATGTGACCTCACATCGGCGCAGCAGCTGCCTGTCATCGCTGCGAGCTCCTCTCAGGGCACTCCAGATGAGGGCAGCAGCTCCTCCGCCCCTCTGCCAGTGACCATTGCATCCGTTGAGGCTGCGACAACTGGGGAGGTGCCAGTTCTGGAACTGACCACTCTCTCCCAGGCGAGGCTAGCACAGGCTCCACGGGCCAGAGGACAGCCGCCAAGGTCATCGAGGCCAACAGGACAACAGAGTCAGCAGGCTGTCTCACAAGCTACTCCAAGCGATGGGGTGGCACCAAGTTGTAGCACCGGCAAACATAAGCATAAGGCACATTAGGCACCCCACTGGTAATTTTGTGTTGGCCTTACATTAGGGAAAAAATAGTTATGTTTGTAAGAGAAATGTTTCTCTTTGATGTTAGACAGAATAAAGTCCAGTTTTCTGACCATTTCTCTTTGATGTTGGACAGAATAAAGTCCAGTTTTCTGACCATGGCTGAGGGTGTTACCTTTGTGCTGCATTTGTATGTTTCACAGACATCTCATGAGTGTTTAAGTGGACATTAATGTTTCTGTACTAAGCCCTTAGTTGCAGCTGATGAGGTGGAAGATGTAGCACCTAACTGCCACGTGTGGAAGTGCCAGGCAATGCTGGTCCTGCTGATCCATGTGTGTAGAGCTAGCTGAAGATTCGTTGGATTAAAGTGTCCCAGATGTCCCTGCCTCCTTGGTGTAGTAGCGGGTCGGCGTGCTGCCCCTCATTATTGCCCTGTGCTTCCTCATCCTCTGAGCCACTGCTGGATACATCATGTGCAGCCTCAGCCAGTGCGTCAAGGTCTTCATCATCAACTGTATCCTCCCTTTCCAGCGCAAGATTGTGCAGAGTGCAGCATACTACCACTATCACAGAAACACGATCTGGGGGGTACTGGAGTGCGCCCCCTGAGCGGTCCAGGCAACAGAAGTGCATCTTGAGAAGACCGATGGTTCTCTCCACCACAGCCCTTATGGTGCCCTTGCTCAGGCACCATAATTGTACCGCTGCTCAGCTTCTGTTCTTGGATGGCGGAGAGGCGTCATGAGCCACCTTCTGAGGGGATAGCCCTTGTCACCCAGCAGCCAACCATCCAGCCGATCCAGAGCACTGAAGAGCCCCGGCACCTGGGAGTGTCTGAGGATGTAGGTGCCATGGGAGCTGCCTGGGTACCTTGCACAGAATTGTAGAATCTGCATCCTGTGATCACACACTATCTGCACGTTCATGGAGTGGAAGCCCTTCCTGTTGATGAAGGCACCGGGCTCACCTGCTGGTGCCTTGATGGCCACATGTGTGCAGTCTATTGCACCCTGGACATAGGGGAACCCAGAAATGGCCGCGAAGCCTCTGGCTCACTGTGCCTGACTTGCCTAGTCACAGCGGAAGTGGATGAAGGTCAATGCACATCTGAACAGAGCGTCTGTAACCTGTTTGACACAAGTGTGGACAGCTGATTGGGAGGCACCGCAAAGATCACCCACTGAGCCCTGGAAGGAGCCAGAGGCATAGAAGTGGAGGGCAACTGTGAGCTTCAGAGTCGCTGATATGGGGTGTCCACCCACACAGTTAGTGGAGATCTCAGGGTCAATCATCTGACAGATATAGTTGACAGTTTCCCTTGAGAGACGCGCCTCCTTCGGCACTGCACCTCAGTCATATTGAGGTAGCTGCTTTGCCGCCTGTATACCCTGGCAGCAGGATAGTAGCGTCTTCTGAGGCCCCTTGCACCTTGGACAACCTCTTGGCCCTGTGCCCCTTGTGCCTGCGTCTAGCCTTCCAAAGGTAACTCCCCTGAAGTCTGATTGTCCAGTCCTGGCCTCCTCCTTATTCTATCCCTCCCTTCCTCCTCAGGGAAGCTGCCTCCAGTGGAGATGTTAGAACCCAAATCCAGGCTAAATGGAGGTCTGCGGAAAGCTGCAGGCCTGATAAAGATTACTGTCTGCAGACTGGTGAGCTGAAGCTTTAAAGTACAGAGAAAGCTATTGGAAATCAATCTGAACTGCTACAGATCACACAGGCAAGTTTAAAACACTTTTTGCATTAAATACTTCATGAAAAACATGAACAACCCCTCTGAGCCCACATATCTTGCCAGTGCATGAGTTTTGATAAAATTCACCTATCTGCCTGCCTGTTGGGCCCGTGCGCGGAGCCAACGTTTGCACGCGCCCCTCAAAATCCTCGTTGATTGGCAAGTCAATGGCCTTAACGAGGCCTTTAATTAATGGCAGGCGAGGGTCACGCCGACCGAAATATCGCGATGCCGAGCGCTGACGTCGGGACTCTCGCGTGTCATCAGCGCATGACATTTTAAGCACTGACCTGCATGCTCCGCCGTCCACATGTCAGCCAGGAAATTCTGCCCATTAAGTCTAGCCTGGCCTTGTCCTAACTTTGAATCCACAGTCCATCTCCCAGCAAGGACGAGATAGAAGTGGAAGATTGATCAAGAGCCGTCCGGCTTGTTCAATTGTCCTAGCTCAGGCACTGGGGCCAATTGTAGCTTTGATACTAAAGCTTCACCTATTGGCTAACTCTGGACACTGGCAATCAAACCAGAGAACATCTTGGTAAAAGCTGGTCTACATGGCACTTAGTGATGCAGTGACCCATTGTGTTCGTGAGCAAATTATGTCAGTTTTTTTAAAAGTTGCTAGATACTATAAAATTGCTGACACTCCTTCGCATTGTTACAGTATAAATAGGACACTCATCTGGGATCGGTGTGAGAGGAAATTTCCTTTCACAGCTGCTGATTTCATATTTGCAACTTTGCTTAGACGTCATCCAGTTGAGTTACCATCCTGTTCCACCTGCTGCCTGAAAACTGCTGAAATGTAAAACATGCTAATCGCACAGTAAAACAGCAGCATGGCACCGACAATCCTGTGCCTCGTGAGCCGTTCTACCTCACACCTGTCTCCATTGGGAAATGCTTGGGTGAGATTCAGCATACTTTGAGATATACTTAGCTCCCTGCAGCCAGAACTAATCATGCACAGCACTGACTCTTTGAGGTATTTTTAAGACATTGATGAACAAGTTAGAGTGCCATTTCAGTACTTTTTAATTTAACAAAGTGATTAACAATTTGGGTAATGTGGTCATTTTACACCCTTTGCTGCCTTTTCCTGGACTTCTTGTGTTTAAAACGAATGATATTTGAGAACACTGTAATAGTGTAATTCTAAAACTGTTAACAGTTGGTTTTCATTGTATGTCTGAACTGTAAATAGACTGTTAAAGTAGATTTGTAGTTGGTTAACAGTCAATAATAGAGTCATACTAATGCAAAAGGGGCCATTTGGCCCATTGTGCCTAATGCTGGTTCTTTGAAAGCGCTTTCCAATTATTCCCACTGACCTGTTCTTTCCCCATAGTCCAGCAATGCTTTGCCTTTTCAAGAATCTATCCATTCCTTTGAGGGTTACTCTTGAATCTGCTTCGCCCATCCTTCCGGACAGTGCATTGCAGGTCACGCCAATTGCTGTGTAACACAAATTGTGCCCACATCCCCACTGGTTCTTTTATCAACCTTATGCAAACCGTTATGGTTTTCAGTTCAATCTCTGGGCCAACTGGTTGGTGTTTTTCAGTGGAATAGGAAGCCCCATGCACAAACTTGAAGCTGGAAACTTGTGGAGGCAGTGCACTTGATGTACGCTGGAATCCTACCTACGGAAGTGCCTGTCCTAAATCCTGTGGAGTTCCAGGATGAACTTGAGCAAGTGTGCACTCTTTTAGGGACAGCCTCTTGCAAGTCACAGAGTGAGAATGGTATGATGTCAATCGGTCTACGTTCTGTGATTCCTGCTTTCCCATCTGGCCTTGAGGATTTGTGCCAGAATTTAAAAGGTACATTTGACAAGGATCTGTTTCAGAATTCTAGGTCTTTCTTTGCAGGAAAGAGAGCGAGAGAATGGGGAGGGTGAGGTGGTATCCTTACTCCTGGGGGTTCAGGTCATTCCTCTCCCCCGGACCACCTCCTCCAGGACTACCATTGGTTTGAGATGCAGTCATCTGCTGTAAATTATACTGAGCATCGTGAGATAGAGGTGGTCCTTCTCTCAGGGACCTCAAGACACAGGACATGCCGATTCCTGTTTATGGGCATCTTGGCAGCCCTGCAGAGGTGAAGGCTTTTGTAGGAGGATAATGAAGTGTTTCTCTGTGCATTTTTTGGGATATACCCCCAAATCCCAAACTGAACAACATATGCGGATGAATAAAAATATTTATGGTAGTGAAGCATTATTGATTTTCTAGCTTCTTACAGATCTAGCACTGTCTTTTTTTTTCAACCCCAACTGAGCAGCTCCTTTATCTAGCTCTCCAGAATGGCACCCTTTCAATTCAATGGTGCCAAAACTTCAGCAAAACACTCCCATCAGTCCAATTGGATGGACATTCAATGGATTCTTGTTACCGATATGCTGAATAATTTGCACCCCCTCAGCTGTGAGTCACGATTGGCATCTTTAAATGGGAGTAGGAATTTCATTTCATCAGGGAACACTCACCACTTCCACAAATGAAAAGCTCATTCTGAGCTCCTGCAGCTGACTTGCCCCCAGCAGGAATATCTAGCTCACAGCCGACAAGAGATAAATCAGTTAGAGAGCAGAGTTAAACGAATGGAGTGCTTAAACTTGAGGTGATGTTTGGGATTTCTTTCTGGCATGCTTGAAAGCAACATGGGAACTGATCACCGTTATATCAGTAACACTGGAATTCAATCCTACCAAGGTTCACCACTTGACAAAATTTAACACTTTCATCACATAAACCTTGTTAAAATGTGCTCTGATTGGCTGTTTGTTAACCTGATATATCAAAAGAATTAAAAATGCCACTAAGCCATTTTATGAATAAGTGTTAAAAACAAAAAAACTGCGGATGCTGGAAATCCAAAACAAAAACAGAATTACCTGGAAAAACTCAGCAGGTCTGGCAGCATCGGCGGAGAAGAAAAGAGTTGACGTTTCGAGTCCTCATGACCCTTCGACAGAACTTGCGTTCGAGTCCAAGAAAGAGTTGAAATATAAGCTGGTTTAAGGTGTGTGTGTGGGGGGCGGAGAGATAGAGAGACAAAGAGGTGGTGGGTGGGGGTGTGGTTGTAGGGACAAACAAGCAGTGATAGAAGCAGATCATCAAAAGATGTCAACGACAATAGTACAATAGAACACATAGGTGTTAAAGTTAAAGTTGGTGATATTATCTAAACGAATGTGCTAATTAAGAATGGATGGTAGGGCACTCAAGGTATAGCTCTAGTGGGGTTTTTTTTTTAATTTTTTTTTAAATAATGGAAATAGGTGGGAAAAAGAAAATCTTTATAATTTATTGGAAAAAAAAGGAAGGGGGAAACAGAAAGGGGGTGGGGATGGGGGAGGGAGCTCACGACCTAAAGTTGTTGAATTCAATATTCAGTCCGGAAGGCTGTAAAGTGCCTAGTCGGAAGATGAGGTGTTGTTCCTCTAGTTTGCGTTGGGCTTCACTGGAACAATGCAGCAAGCCAAGGACAGACATGTGGGCAAGAGAGCAGGGTGGAGTGTTAAAATGGCAAGCGACAGGAAGGTTTAGGTCATTCTTGCGGACAGACCGCAGGTGTTCTGCAAAGTGGTCGCCCAGTTTACGTTTGGTCTCTCCAATGTAGAGGAGACCACATTGGGAGCAACGAATGCAGTAGACTAAGTTGGGGGAAATGCAAGTGAAATGCTGCTTCACTTGAAAGGAGTGTTTGGGTCCTTGGACGGTGAGGAGAGAGGAAGTGAAGGGGCATGTGTTGCATCTTTTGTGTGGGCATGGGGTGGTGCCATAGGAGGGGGTTGAGGAGTAGGGGGTGATGGAGGAGTGGACCAGGGTGTCCCGGAGGGAGCAATCCCTACGGAATGCCGATAAGGGGGGTGAAGGGAAGATGTGTTTGGTGGTGGCATCATGCTGGAGTTGGCGGAAATGGCGGAGGATGATCCTTTGAATGCGGAGGCTGGTGGGGTGATAAGTGAGGACAAGGGGGACCCTATCATGTTTCTGGGAGGGAGGAGAAGGCGTGAGGGTGGATGCGCGGGAGATGGGCCGGACACGGTTGAGGGCCCTGTCAACGACCGTGGGTGGAAAACCTCGGTTAAGGAAGAAGGAGGACATGTCAGAGGAACTGTTTTTGAAGGTAGCATCATCGGAACAGATGCGACGGAGGCGAAGGAACTGAGAGAATGGGATGGAGTCCTTACAGGAAGCGGGATGTGAGGAGCTGTAGTCGAGATAGCTGTGGGAGTCGGTGGGTTTGTAATGGATATTGGTGGACAGTTTATCACCAGAGATTGAGACAGAGAGGTCAAGGAAGGGAAGGGAAGTGTCAGAGATGGAACACGTGAAAATGATGGAGGGGTGGAGATTGGAAGCAAAATTAAAAAATTTTTCCAAGTCCCGACGAGAGCATGAAGCGGCACCGAAGTAATCATCGATGTACCGGAGAAAGAGTTGTGGAAGGGGGCCGGAGTAGGACTGGAACAAGGAATGTTCCACATACCCCATAAAGAGACAGGCATAGCTGGGGCCCATGCGGGTACCCATAGCCACACCTTTTATTTGGAGGAAGTGAGAGGAGTTGAAGGAGAAATTGTTCAGCGTGAGAACAAGTTCAGCCAGACGGAGGAGAGTAGTGGTGGATGGGGATTGTTCGGGCCTCTGTTCGAGGAAGAAGCTAAGGGCCCTCAGACCATCCTGGTGGGGGATGGAGGTGTAGAGGGATTGGACGTCCATTGTGAAGAGGAAGCGGTTGGGGCCAGGGAACTGGAAATTGTTGATGTGACGTAAGGTGTCAGAGGAATCACGGATGTAGGTGGGAAGGGACTGGACAAGGGGAGAGAGAAGGGAGTCAATATAACGAGAAATGAGTTCTGCGGGGCAGGAGCAAGCTGAGACGATCGGTCTACCGGGGCAGTTCTGTTTGTGGATTTTGGGTAGGAGATAGAAGCGGGCCGTCCGAGGTTGGGCGACTATCAGGTTGGAAGCTGTGGGAGGGAGATCCCCAGAGGAGATGAGGTCAGTGACAGTCCTGGAAACAATGGCTTGATGTTCAGTGGTGGGGTCATGGTCCAGGGAGAGGTAGGAAGAAGTGTCTGCGAGTTGACGCTCAGCCTCCGCGAGGTAGAGGTCAGTGCGCCAGACAACAATAGCACCACCCTTGTCAGCGGGTTTGATGACAATGTCAGGGTTGGACCTGAGAGAATGGAGTGCAGTAAGTTCAGAGAGAGACAGGTTAGAATGGGTGAGAGGAGCAGAGAAATTGAGACGACTAATGTCGCGCTGACAGTTCTCAATGAAAAGATTAAGAGAAGGTAAGAATCCAGAGGGAGGGGTCCAGGTGGAGGGAGAATATTGGAGATGGGTAAAAGGATCCGCTGAACTGGGAGAGGACTCCTGCCCAAAGAAGTGAGCCCGGAGACGAAGACAGCAGAAGAAGAGTTCAGTATCATGCCGAGCCCGAAATTCATTGAGGTGAGGGCGTAAGGGTATGAAACTAAGTCCTTTGCTGAGCACTGAACGTTCAGCATCGGAGAGGGGAAGGTCAGGGGGTATAGTGAATACACGGCTGGGGTTGGGATTGGAAGAAAGGGTGGGGACGGAGGGACAGGCAGGGGTGGAGGGTCCTAGATGGGTGTTGGTGTCGATGAGTTGTTGGAGCTTGCGTTCCTTAGCACTTGAGAGAAAAAGAAAAAGTTTCTTGTTGAGGCGTCGGATGAGCCGAAGGATAAAATGAAACTGGGGGCACGCGCAGCTTTGAAAAAGGGTACGGTGGTGCTGCTGGAGGGAGAGGTCAAGTGTGTTCATATGGCGGCGCATGGCACTGAGTGTGGATTTCAGAATTTATTTATGAATAAGTGTGTTGAACTATAGGTCAAAACAGTAGAATGTAAGCCGCAGAATGTAGCAATCAAACTGTTGAGAGGTGGTCAGACTGTACCTTGAACACTGTGTCCTGTTCTGGTCACTAATAAATGAGAGAGTGAACCTCTGGACAAAGTGCAGAGAGAAACAATGAGCTGTTCTGTGATGTTAGGGCTCTGGGCAATTCGCAAAGATTGGAAAGAACAGGACTGGTGGAGTTCGGAGATCATAGGTTCAAAATCCACTCCAGAGACTTAAGTACAGAATCAGGACTAACACTTGAGTATGGTACTGAGAGGGCTCTGCATGAGGTATATGCCATCTTTCAGGAGAGTTGTTAAACAGAGGCTTCAGCTACCTCTTGGGTGATTGTTAAAAATCTCATGGCACTGTTGCAAAGAAGAGCAGGGAGTTTTCCCAGTCTCTTGACCAGTATTTATCCCTCAACAAGCATCATTAAAAAAGTGATATGAGTAATATCATATTTGTAACCAGTCTGAAAAAAATAATTTTAGTTATCATATTCTTGGTTGATAAGATCACTTGTGAAATATTAGGGCCCCAAGTCTTCTGGTCTCTGGATCGTCAGATATGGGACTTATGTTGGGAGATATGCATCAGGATCCTGCAGAAGTCCTGGTGCACACAAATGCTGAGCTCAGGGCAGACACTTGGACTAGATAGATGAGACTTAGCTGCATACTTACCCAGGAGATGTTACACAGTTTAATACCTGGCCTAACTCAGTGATCAGCCAACATAACTGAACCGAACACCACAAATGACCAGCTCAATTGCCCCTCTGAGCTGACACGTCCACCTCCCCCAACTCAGCCTGTCTACTCACCTGCCTGCAATCACCCAACCATTTCCCTGACCAGCCGACTACTTCTGCCACCCAACTAAACTCCTGACAATCCATCCACTCACTCACCCGACCACTCAACTACCCTCACTGATCACCTGACTACCCCCTGACCCGACTACCCAGTCACCCACTCACTTGTTCACTAATTCATTCACTTTCTGAACGACTTGGATCTTTCAAAACTTCCCTGAATACGGCAGCTGCCGTAGTGAAAAGCAGGTGTGCCCTCTTTTATTCCATCTCTTCTTGCGCCTGAAGATCTTCTTCAGGGATGGCTGAGCTGACTCTTCGATGCTTCAGCCGGGATCGGAGGATATGGCTGAAAAATTGGAAAAGGGTCGGGTCGCTGAAACCTTTGTAGCCAGTGTCAATGTGCTCAGCATTGACACTGACCAGACCTAGGCCAAGAAGAATTGTGTCTTATATAGAGCTTCGAGCAAACGACATGTTATCCTTCACTATTTAAATATCTGGCCAGGATTCTGGTCAAGAATGTGTTGACTTACTGAAAGAAGCCACTTTATTTACCTAGGGAGACAATAACTGGAGATATGTCAAGAGTGGCTTGAAGTAAACTGTGAGGGCTTTCCGATTTCAGTTCAGTTTTGTCTTGGCATTAGACAACCGAGTTAAATAATTTTGACTTTCCAAAAGAATTCTAATCACAATGCTCTTTTTGTGATTTTGCACCAAGTTGATTAGAAGATGACTATTGAAAGTTGTATGGATTACGCTATCCCATTCTCAATATCAAAATATTCACAATGGAGACCACACCCTTTTGCCAGATTTTTAGGGATTGGGAGATACTGGGGTTAAACCCAAACTTCCTTTGTAGATCCATATATGGAACAGTGGCTTCGATTTTAAACGCTTTTACAAGCAAGAGGTTAAAATCCTAACAATCGAGACCCTGCCTTCAGACCACTGTATTCTGGTCAGCATAATATTTGTGGTGACGGATTCAGGTCCTTGGCAAAACTCCCATTAAAAGCAGGCAGGAAGCCATTTAACATTCAAAAATTGTGGCCCATAAAATCATTGGCACCATAAGGTTATCTTATGGCTCCTACAGGACCGCCCCAAACTGATTGTTGTTGGGCAACAGAGTCAAAAGACCCCGATAAATGTTAAAGCTTCACATGAGTTTGAAGCCCCTGTGGGCAGTGTTCCTCCCAGGCTCCTTTAAGAGTCTTTGGCTCTGCCCTGCCCAGGCATCCCCATGGTTTCTCATTAAGCAGAAACCCCAGCCTGCCTCTCCCACTGTGAAGCCAGGATCTCTGCTCCATCCACTAACTGCCAGGGAACAATCCAATTAGTCCCCAGCTGCAGTCTCCATCTGCCATTTTCCCATCCCCACTTGTTGACCATGTCCTCACTTGGAGCAGGTGTCAGGCAAGAACTCTGGAAACATTTATTGAGATGAAAGAGTGTTGTTGAGGTCAGCCAGGCCTCTATGCCCCTGAGCTCAGTGGGTTTATTGTTCAATAGCAGGATTTACCTCACCTTCTCTGACCTCAATGGATTACAGAGGTGGAAGTGATTAGTGAGGCCTACAACAAAAGCAAATTGCATTTATATAGCACCTTGAATCAATCAAAATTTCACAAGGTGCTTCACAGGAGTTAATTAAACAAAATTTCACGCTGAGCCACATGAGGAGGTATTCGGAAAGGTGAACCAAGGTTTATCAGGAGGGTCTTAAAGGAAGAAAAGGAGGGAGTAGATACAGGTGAAGGTAATGGCTGTCGTCACCCCAATATTTAATTGGAGGAAATTTCTGCTCAACCAGTACAATCAGTCAGACAAACAGTACAATATATCAGAAGCAGTGGAGAAGTCAGGACAGGCGGTGGTGAGGTAGAGCTGGGTGTCGTCAGTGTATGTATGGAATCTGACACAATGATGGTGGGGGAGGATGACTTGATCCTTAATTTAACACACATTATGGGTGAAATTTTATGGCAGCGGGATTTTACGTTCCCGCCGAAGCCAATGAAGTTTTGAATGTCTCACCACATTTTACGGCCCTGTCCCCGCCGAAACAGAGCCATAAAATTCTGCCCAGTGTCTTGGGTAACCCGCATTCAGGCAGGTTCCATTAAAATTAAGAAAACTGGGCAGCAGCTATATGGCATCTTCCATCTTCTACTATTAATTTAACAAAGACAGCAGCTTATTTACACTATTGGAAGGATCCTTTACCTAAACAAAGTGAATAAACATCCAAAGTACTCCAACCTTCTTCAGGGGCTTAATTAATTTCTTCATTTTGCCAACATTTGATTTAAATTCAAGCTGTAATTTTCTACTAGGAATTCAGCCTTTGTCTTTTTTCAGCCTGGAAGTATGATTAGCCTCTCCTGTGATCCAGATTTGTACCAATCAAGGTCACAGGTGTGGGACAGGCAATAAAATATTTCCCCACCCAGTGCCGGCATCAAGAGCTCCCTCGCTAGATCAGGTATGGTCAAACGATAAGTGAAACTCACTTATTCTCACCCAACAATGCCCTTCAGACTCAGTCCCAAAACAACATTTCTTAATAAACCTCTGTGACATTCTCTCATTAATTATAACGGAACAAGGAGGTCATTTGCAAAACTGTACAATTTTAAAAAACTGAAGCTGATTCTATTAATTCATCAAACCTACTTGCAATCAACTGTTCTGTTGATGTACAATCTGATTTTCAGATTATTTTGGTGAATGATCAATGTACAGGGCAAAGCAGAATATTATCATCAAAACCTAATATGGCCACATTACAGCAGGAGAGTATGAATTAAAACATTTTTAAATTAGATTAATAGACCAATTGAATGAGTTTGTGATTTCATCAGAACGAATGGTGCCAGCAGTGAGAACTGGAATTTACTGCTTTTAACATTTGGACATTACGATAGGGCCAAAATGCAGAACAAAAGTCTATCCTAATCCTAATTTCAAAAGTGCTGCCATTCAATACTGATGGGCATCCTTCCATCTGCGAGAGATGAAGGGAATGCAGCCTCAGGACTTTGGCGAGGTCAGATGAGATCATCTTTTGCTGGCTGAACAAGCCGATCCTGGATAGGTAAAGTCTGCCACACGTGTCACACATGAAGTTGTCCCTTGCTCGTGATGCGGGACGATCTCTGCTGATGCCTTGTTTGCAGGGCTGGCATCTGCTTTGGAGCTTCTGAACCCACATGCCATCATGGTGGCAAACTCCTGCCGAACACTGGTGCCACCATTCACATTGATCGTCAGGTGGAGTTTCCCAGTGTCGCAGTTAGTGTTGAAGGATTTCATGCCTCTTTTGACAGCATTCTTGAATCGGAGCTTTGGGTGCCTGGCTAATCTCTTTGCATGCACCACCTCCCAGTACGGCTACAGTACCTCAAGCCCAGCAACTTCAGGATTGAGGCTGTGCCAGATTTTGGATTTTCCTATATTTTGGATTGCCCATTGAAATCACTCATTTTCATCATGGTGAAACTATAATAAGAAACTAATGTGTCCGAGGATGCAAACATCTCCAAATTCTTTAAATACTTGTCCCTACACCTAACTATGAGCAAGGTCTTTGATTTTAGTCTTGATACAAGACTTACATATAAAATAAACTTGTCAAATTGGATTAATCTTAAAGGGCTATCACATAGGATATCCTTTCATCACATAGCCTAACTGTGTGCTTTAGTTTGATGGATATAGGCTGGGCAAATGTCACTGTGTGTGTTTCACGAACAACAGCATCTTGAGACCTGCGTGCAGAATGAGATGGCTCACTACAAAAAGCAACAAAACCAGTCCGGCGGGGGGCCCAGATATTCCAGGCCCATGACTCCTTTTGAGGATACGCCTGATATCTTTATGTCAGCCTATCAAAAAGTACAGAAGGGCAGAGCCATGGGTTTATCCTTCAACTCTGAGATAATATCCTGCTGTTATTGTCCCTCTGTCATTCACTGTCACACAGACATGTGCATATGCCTAGAAGCATTGCCAAAAACATTCCATGCAAGCTCTGTTGAAAGGTATCAATTGGACCTGTGGTATGGCAGATGGATGGTAAATGCCAAGCTGCTCAAATCCCAGAGGGAAACTTGAAGTGGCTGCCACAACCGTTTGCAATTTGTATTTATTTCGAGATGCATGCCTTGAAGTCAGTAGTAATAAGACCACCAAGTCTTATTGTTTTTTTGGATAACTAAATTCAATGCTTATTAATAAAAAAATGACTTTAAGCACATACATAGGTTTACAAATTACTACTATGATAACTCCTAGCTCCTCTCATTAATCTGGCTCCCAGTTGCACCTTCGTTAAGGCAACAGTAAAAACAAAAGAGATTTTAACAGACCCAGGCAAAGCACCACATAATACCCTGGATAAGGATGTTCAAAGTGAATTTTCTTAACTTCAGTTCTTGCAGACAACAATTTGGACACAGTGGCCTCCAGGCTTTTCACACTTGTTAGATCTTAGAATTCCTTCCTTCCTACACACAACCTCATTTCCTTTATACAGAATTCTCCCTTTTCAATGTAAATCCCATTGTCCCAATATCAATTTCAACTCTACTTTTCTAATAGTAAAAATCTTTCATAGCACCAATTTTATCAGTATGCTTTGGGAAAACTAAATACACTGTTTGGTTTAGCCTCTGTTGGCTAGGTGTAACACCTTACCACCTCTATGAAATTCACTACTCAGGACTATCTAAACATACAAATTTTCTTTTTACATCTCATATTCTACAACTTCAACCATGCTCACTTTTTTTAATTCATTCATAGGATGTGGGCTTCGCTGGCTGGGCCAACATTTATTGCCCATCCCTAGTTGCCCTTGAGAAGGTGGTGGTGATCTGCCTTCTTAAACCACTGCAGTCCATGTCATGTAGGTACACCCACAGTGCTGTTATGGAGGGAGTTCCAGGATTTTGACCCAGCGACAGTGAAGGACTGGTGATATATTTCCAAATCAGGATGGTAAGTGACTTGGAGGAGGATTTCCAGGGACTGGTGTTCCCATCTATCTGGTGCCTTCAACCTTCTAGATGGTAGTGGTCGTGGGTTTGGAAAGTGCTGTGTAAGGAGCCTTGGTGAATTCCTGCAATGCAGTTTGTAGATGGTACACACTGCGGCTACTGTACTTTTGTGGTGGAGTGAGTGAGCGTTTGTGGATGGGATGCCAATCGAGCAGGCTGCTTTGTCCTGGACAGTGTCAAGCTTCTTGAGTGTTGTTGGAGCTACACCCATCCAGGCAAGTGGGGTGTACTCCATCACACTCCTGACTTGCGCCTTGTAGACGGTGACAGGCTTTGGGGAGTTAGGAGGTGAGTTACTCACCGCAGGATTCCTAGCCTCTGACCTGCACTTGTATCCATAGTATTTATATGGCTAGTCCAGTTCCGTTTCAGTAACACTTCAAACCTATTTTGTCTTCTGATACATCAAAGCCTTCAGACCAACTGTCTTTAATTCAAATAAGTCAACCCCCCGCTACTCATGAACACAGGCACACACTATTCCTATACTTTATAATAAATTCTAAATAACATTATGAAAATTATTATATCTTCCTGATACCTGGCTGTTGTAAACATGTTCCATTATTGTAGATTTGCAAGGGTAGCTGTCAGCACTGCCAGATACCCTCACCATGTCAGGACCGAATACTACTCTGTGTCACTGTCACCAACATTGTATGCACCCATGGCTGAAGATGTTGACGGTGAGTTTGAGGGGGTAATTCTGAGTGACTAACAGAACAGGGGTAAGGAGGGTGAAGTGTGATAGCAATGAAGAGGAGGAACTTCCTGCCTGCCTGACCATGTAGAATGAGGCTTGAGGTGTCAGATATGTGACAATGCAGTGACATTGGGCAGCCAGCTCATGTTATTCTGCGCAAAGAAGAAAAGGATTGAGTTTCCCTCAGGGATATCATTGCCCGATTGATATGTTGAGAGCCAAAAAAATTCTTACTGCACTTAATGCCAATGATAGACTGGAACAGAGTACACCAGAAATGTAAGGCCTTTGGCTGTGTCATAACACTGATGAAGTTGCTGACAGAACTCTGTACAGCAACAAACCACCTGCTGAACTGGAGCCAGAGAGGAAGGATTAACACACAGTGATTACCCACACCAACCATCACTGTCCACACCAACCATGACTGTCCACACCGACCGTGACTGTCCACACTGACCATGACTGTCCACACTGACCGTGACTGTCCACACTGACCATGACCGTCCACACATACCACCACTGTCCACACTGACCATAACTGTCCACACCAACCATCACTCTCCACACTGGCCATGACTGTCCACACTGACCATCACTGTCCACACCAAGCATCACTGTCCACACTAACCATCACTGTCCACACCAAGCATCACTGTCCACACATACCACCACTGTCCACACTGACCATGACTGTCCACACTGACCATCACTGTCCACACTGATCATCACTGTCCACACCAACCATCAATGTCCACACCAACCAATACTGTTCATACCGACCATGACTGTCCACAGTGACCACAACTATCTGCACTGACCACGACTGCCCACACTGACCATCACTGACCACACTGATGGCATGAAACCTAACATAAATAGAAAGAGATTTGCAAGTAAAATGAAGTAGCAGGTAATTCTTTCCCTTAATTAGGTTTTACTGAATGATTCCAGTTTGCAATCCAATTAAGGGGTCATGTCACTGGATTGCACTTGTCTTAACTCTTTGATTGGATTGCAGACTTGCAATCACCACAAGGAATACATTATTCACAATCAGTGTGTGCATCAAGTGACAACTGGCTTTGCTGCAGTGCCCACCACCATCTGCCAATGCTCAATCTTTCAGTCTCACTCATGAAGTATGCCCATTTGGGCAGGGTACCAGGGGGTCACCAGTTCTTGTGGAACCATCACCCAAAACTGATCAGGAAAGAAGTAAACAGGGGAAATAACTTGAATCAGGAAAGCAATCTCCTTGCTCTCCAAGGTTTTTGCAATAACAGCATTATTGCTCAATACTTGTTGTGTGCCCTCAGAATGAAATAATTCTGTAGATAAATGGGAATTCAGTGACTTGCTATGACACCCTGGGAGCAAGAGAATCATCATTTCTTCCTGCGAACAGAAAGTTATTTTTCATTTCAGTGAACAGAAGCTTCACTCAGCTGGATACAAAGCTCAATACAAAGCTTAACAATAATGTTAAGTTTGTTGCTCATTGAGGGGCTTCTGGTCAATGTTTCCATCCTACACATGCCAATTAGTGACCTGCTAGCCTCACGAGTGAACAGTGTGTTCAGCTCAGATTAGAAACTAGGGAAATCCTGGATCAGGAAAGGCCATTTAGTCCATCCTTCTAACATCCTATCTGGCCCAGTACTGTATCCAGCCTTGTTTTTGGAATGTGTAAGGAAGGGTTTAACGCACTGGCTACGAGCTCAGAGCAGTGCTTGCAATGTGGAAACCGGATGGGTGTGATACAGCAATACTTGCTAATTGCATTTGAATTGAATGGAACTGTGAATCAGAGCAAAACCGGACAGGTAATCACAGCGAGAATGGAAGAAGTCCTTATATGGCTAAGTCTATGGAGGACAACTTGGGCTATGCTAACCAACCAGCAGTCGATCATACATCCAACGAACCAATCCACATCCAGAAGAGGATTGTGTATGAGCTCTTTCACAAATTATATTCCGTATGTAAACCCCAGAAAATTCCCACTGAGAAACATTCAAGAAAGAAGACAGAAGATAGATATTAACAGGAAGACCCCCGGTCAACCAAGCAGGAAGATTGTAATCAAAGATCACTTCGCAATATAGATGTTGGCTTTGGTGTGAGGTTGTGTCAATTGTAATTCCCGGACTACGAATCTAAGAAAGATGTAAAATCACCTATAACTGTTTTGAATGAGAGTGCCTTCATTAACATGCATGGGATATTGTTCCAAGCATTCATCGGTTTCTTCATTCAAAGAATCTCATCATAATAAGCTTTATAGTGCTGACAGGCCCAAGGAAGTGGTTGTCTCCCTCGGTAGCTGCTTAGTTTGTAATTCTCACTGTGCTGCTAGCTAATCTCTTTGACGGCTTCTTCCTTCAAAGTGAAACCAGATTTTAATCTAGCACTTGCTTCCTTTCACATTAGAGGGAGGGTTTGGACCAATGAGAAGCCATTTTGTGCTTTGGTGAATGCTACAGTGGCAATGACTGACAAAGCTGCCTCAATAACACTCAATCTCAGTGAACTTACACTTCAAAATGAGATGAAGAAGTGTTTTAGATGCCAGTCCACGGAACAAGTCACACTCAGGTGAGCAAACTCAGCTGCAGCACACAAAAGTCCCAGTTTTAACTCAGAGAGAGTATGGGCCAGTGGAGTGAGTTCATTGTTCATTCAGCTGATGCCTGGGCCATCTTAATGCTGACTTTGGCCCGAAACTGGCATCAATGATGGCAGCTGACAGCGAGAGTTGGGCGAGTGTGGGAAGGAGCTGGGAATATAGGGAAATGTGGGCACTCAGAGAAGTGGTGCGGGTGACAGGGTAGGCAATTGCCATCCGGGAAAGAGAACCTCACGTCTTCCTGTGGGGCAGGAGGAGCATACCTTTCCAGCCCTCGGATAAAGTCTGCTGCATCTTCATGCCCAGTCTAGCAAGGCTGATTTAGGGTGCCAAACATGGCTACTCACCATTAAAACATTGTCAGGTACCTAAATACCTTATCAGGCCCAACCTGCCTGGGGTGTGGGCCTCACAGGGTCCTCAAACTATGCCTGATAAAATGAAAGCGGGTGCAAGGATGGTGTGAATAAGGTGAGTAACTCACTGCCTCAATTTTAACCCCACACTTGTCTCATTATCATTGGGAGCAGGAGGCTTAAATCGGGGTTTAAGTATTCATATTTGGAAAAACCTTTGTTAAGCTTCCCCAATGAATAAAGGCACCTACCTGGTGATGCACAAAGTCATAGAGACCAGAAGTTGCCTTGTTACATGTTGATTCAGCTGATCATAAGATAACAGTTACAATGCTACAACTGGTATCAGCTAGGTGAGGCATAGGGGAAAATATTAACCCAGATTTGGTCTCTGAACTTTTATCCAGTAGAATGTGGTGAGGCTGAGCAATAATCAGCCTCACATAGCACTTTCCAATTCTAGGCTAATGCCTGCTGTCTAATCTCATGGACACTTGTGTTAAGACCCCAAAATTGTTAGTAAGGTCTGGCTAGGGACCTATAACGTTTTGCTTAAAGTAGACAAAGCTTGAGCTTTAAGACACTTGCTCAATGAAGAAAACTGCAAGATTCCACAGGTTTTGCAGAAACAAAAATAAACTTTACCATACAAAGTCAGACAGGTAAAGCAATTTACAATATTTGTCTTATGGTTGAATAGTGATAATGTCACTAGTCTAGTAATCTAGTGGCCCAGGCTAATGCTCTGGGGACATGGGTTCAAATGACATGGGTTCAAATCCTACCATGGCAGCTGGTGGAATTTAAATTCAATTCATAGGGCAGAATTTTATGGCCCCGTTTTGGCAGGGACAGGGCTGTAAAATGAGGCGAGACATTGTAAACCCCATTGACTTCAGCAGAAATGTAAAATCTATTGGAGGTTTACTGTAAGCAGGCTTTGTGGGGTGAAAATGCCAGGACAGGTGAATGTAATGGACTTATAGTGAATCAGTAACCTGTTTTACACTGCACATGATTCTCAAGAGTCTTTACCATTGACTTCAATCTTGCCCTTTTGTCTGAATACCTAGTATCCCAATCTACTTTTGGTGTTTTTGCATTTTTTGAGGTATTGAAATATCGTGATAACGTTGTGTTGCATAATAGACATTGAAAATATATTGTAGTGAGAAGCAGCAATCAGCAGAGTCTTCTGACCTGCTGATCAAGAAAACACTGATACAATTGTGAACCATTCAGCATTGGACCTATGGCCTCTCAAATGTTGTGTTGCACAGAAACACCTTAAGTGTCCAATACTTCTCACTGACCATGAAGACCTATGTTCTTCAGTCATTCCACTTTGTTGCTCAGGAATCATTTGATCTTTCTACCCTGTGAGGTTACTGATAAAATAGACTCCAATTGCACTTCTTCTATGAAACAATTATATTGAATAATATCATGCACCCAGGCAGAAGAAAGCGTTCTACTTCTACAGAATGGAAAAGATCTTATACTGGTTATTTGGGTTGCAAGTATTGAATCTTCCCACGACATATGAATTTACTGTCACTGTGTCCATGTGGTGCAATGTGCAGAACATGTTAATGAGGGCTGAGGCAGTCACCGAAATCAGTGTTATCATCTGAACAATGTTATAAATAACTAATGGGATATTTTCCTGTCTAATTAACAATATAGCACGATGCTGTTCAAGTAAAATTTGTACTGTCTGGTTTGTTTAAGAGTCATGATGGCATCACCTATAGGGTGCACACAAATTAACATTGCATTATCTCATTACTGCTCTTTAAAATTAATGACCCATGCTGCATACATATTGCACGATATTTGTAACCAGATGCCAATAATGAGCACCATCACTTTACTAGTACCTTTCTCTGTTTGGCAAATTGACTGATGAATGTTGATAGGGAAAAAAATCATGCATAATGAGGGAGAGGTTAAAGTGGGTGAGGGGGAGGTTAAAGTGGGTGGGTGGGAGGAATAAGGGGTCCAGATGCAGGAGAAGCACTGGGACCCATCATTTCTCTTGCTGGCCCTCAGTCAGACCCCAAAAATGGCTAGGGCCATAGGAGAGGTGCAAAAATAAAATAAATATAAAGAAAAGTAGCTTGTTGACCTCAGCAGTTCCAAGTAACTTGGGTTTACATAGCTTCACAGCTCTGTAAGCGGATTGTAGAGCAGTATTTGGAATGTCAGTCACTTGGTATCCCAGGTGATGTGGAAACCACCTCTGGCTGTCATGTTCTAGGAAGTCATGACATGTGAGTTGACACTTGTTCATGTGGCCCTGCTGAATGACTGTGGCTTTGTGGGAATTGTTAAGTGGTTTGAAATGGTCTCCTGGGAGCAACAGTACTTCCTGTAAAAAAGTACTTTAAGCTACTAACAGCAGCAGATCTGTGCCACCAGATGTAAAGAACAGTTTGAATCTTACAACAAATGTTCTGCTGAGACTTGCTTGAAGAGCTTTAGGACTGATGTATTTTAACCCTCTGTCTGCTGGCAGGCCCAGTGAAATCAGAGTGCTGCTGAATCAACCAATTTCAGCTCATATAAAAATATGTTCACAGAAACTGCTCCTTTCACACCCTTGTTCTTCCTCCAATTTAATTTTAAACACCAACAATAGGTTTACCTCTACTAATCTGCCTGACAGGCTGTTTCAAACAACTTCTTCAATAAACCGCTTTGTGGAACACCTTCAGTCTGTCCGCAAGGATGACTCAGACCTCCCTGTCGCTTGCCATTTCAATACTCCGCCCTGCTCTCATGTCCACATGTTCGTCCTTGGCCTGCTGCATTGTTCCAGTGAAGCTCAACACAAACTGGAGGAACAACACCTCATCTTCTGACTAGGCATTTTACAGCCTTCCGGACTGAATATTGAGTTCAACAATTTTAGATCATGAACCCTCTCCTCCATCCCCACCCCTTTTCGATCCCCCTTTTTCCAATAATTTATACATATTTTTCTTTTCCCACTTATTTCCGTTATTTTCAAATGTATTTCCATCCATTGTTTTATCTCTACCTTTTAGCCTATTTCAATCCCCCCACCCCTCCCCCACTAGGGCTATCTGTCACTTGCTCATTCTGCTTTCTACTTATAATGTCCCCATTAGCACATTTCTTAGCTAAAATCACCACCGTCAACACCTCTTTGTCCTTTTGTCTATGACATCTTTTTGCTATCTCCACCTATCACTGGCCCTCTATCCAGCTCTACCTGTCCCACTCCCCCCTTAAACCAGCTTATATTTCACCTCTTTTCTATTTTTCCTTAGTTCTGATGAAGAGTCATACGGACTCGAAATGTTAACTGTGTTCTTCTCCGCAGATGCTGTCAGAGCTGCTAAGCTTTTCCTGGTATGTTTGTTTTTGTAAAACAAAAACAGAGACAGAAATACCTGGAAAAACTCAGCAGGTCTGGCAGCATCGGCGGAGGAGAGCACAGTTGACGTTTTGAGTCCTCATGACCCTTGAACAGAACTAAGTAAAAATAAGAAAGGGATGAAATATAAGCTGGTTTAAGGGGGGGGGGGTTATTTTTGTTCTAGATTTCCAGCATCCTCAGTATTTTGCTTTTAATTTCTTCAATATCATGGACAGTAGAGCACAGAAAGAGACCATTCAGCCCATCACACCTGAACCAGCACAATAAAAGAGTTATCTACCTTGCTCCATTCCCTTTCCCTATACCCTTTTAAAATGTTTCTTTTTCAAATATTAATCCACTTCTCTATCCAAACTTTTCTGGATTCTGCTTCAACACTATTTGTCACTACTTTAAAGCCCATGTCCTAGCACTGTGGATTCAGTCAGGGTAAGGTTCATTTTATCTATGCCATTTAATGGACGTTATTCTCCTGTAACTGCTTCTCGCCCAAACTGTAGAGTCTCAGCTCATCCAATTGTCCCTTGTAGTTTGTTCCTGTTATGCCTGGGGGCAAGGATGACTGGTATTTCCCTGCACCCTCTCTAATAGATTTCTTGTGGCACAAGAGCCCAAGTGAACACTGTATACCACGTATGCACCACAGTAACCCATGACATAAACTCTATAAACTCAGTCTCCGCAGGGTAAATTTAGTGTTCCCTACTCGCAGGGAGGACCATGCTCAAAGGAGGTGATGGTCAGTAAATTGGTGCTAGCTCCAAACTGTGCTGTCTTCTGCATACAGCTTTCCTCATACAGGCACCAAATGTACCCTTCTATCCTAGTATTCCCATGAACAGAGAACTGAAACAAACAGGAACTTTATCACCACAACAGTGAATCTATATATTTTATTTGTTCATGAGATTTGAGCATTGCTAGCTAGGCCAGCATTTATTGCCCATCCATAATTGCCCTTAAAATGGTGGTGAGCCACCTTCTTGAACTGCTGCAGTCCATGTGGCATAGGTATACCCACAGTGGTGCCTGTCAGGAG
The DNA here is from genome assembly GCF_017639515.1 of Carcharodon carcharias. NCBI lineage: Eukaryota > Metazoa > Chordata > Chondrichthyes > Lamniformes > Lamnidae > Carcharodon > Carcharodon carcharias. The sequence continues at coordinate 94,353,401 of NC_054481.1, forward strand.
TTTCAGGATTTTGACTCAGTGACAGTGCAGGAACATTGATATAGCTCCAGGTCAGGATAGTGTCTGCCTTGGATGGGAACTTGCAGGTGGTGGTGTTCCCTTGTGCTCACTGCCCTTGTCCTTCAAGGCGGTAGAGGTCGCAGGTTTAGAAGATGCTGCCAAAGGAGCCTTGGCATGTTGCTGCAGTGCATCTTGCATTTGGCACAAACTGCTGCCACTGATGGTGGAGGGAGTGATCATTTAAGGTGGTGGATGGGGTGCCGATCAAGCGGGCTGCTTTGTCCTGGGTGGTGTTAAGCTTCTTGAATGTTGTTGGAGCTGCACTCATCCAGACAAGTGGAAAGTATTCCATCACACTCCTGACTTGTGCCTTGCAGATCGTAGGCAGGTTTTGGGGGAGCTAGGAGGTGAGTTATGTGCTGCAGAATTCCCAGTCTGTGATCTGCTCTTGTGGACACAGTGTGACTGGTTCAGTTCAATTTTGGATGAATGTTATGTTGATAGTGGGGGATTCAGCAATGGTAATACCATTGAATGTCAAGTGGCGATGGTTAGATTCTCTCTTGTTGGAGATGATCATTGTCTGGCACTTGTGTGGCATAAATTGTTACTTATCAATCCTAACCTGAATGTTGTCCAGGTCTTGCTTCAGTAAGGATTCGCAATCATCAGCGAACATCCCCGCTTCTGACCTTATGATGGAGGGAGGGTCATTGATGAAGGCAGCTGAAAATGGTTGGGCCTGGGCAACTACCTGAAGGAACTCTGCTGTGATATACTAAACCTGAAGTGGTTGGCCACCACAAAAAACCACAACATTTTCCTTTGTGCTAAATATGACTCCAACCAGCAGAGAGTTTTCCCCTTGATTTCCATTGAATTTTATTTTACTAGGGCTTCTTGATGCCACAATCAGTCAAATGCTACCTTGATGCCAAGGACAGTCACCCCACCCCACCTCTGGAATTCAGTTTTTTGTCCATGTTTGGACCAAGGCTGTAATGAGGTCAGTAGCTGAGTAGCCCTGACAAACCCAAACTGAGCATCAGTGAGCAGGTTGTTACTGTGAATGAGTTGCTTGTTAGTGCTGGCAACAATCCCTTCCATCACTTTGTTGATGATCAAGAGTAGATTGATCGGCCAGTAATTTGCTCAGTTGGATTTGTCCTGCATTTTACTAGCAGGACATATCTGGGCAATTTTCTGCATTGCCAGGCAGATGCCAGTGTTGTAACTTTACTGGAGCAGCTTGGCCAGTGGCATGGCTTGTTCTGGAGCCAAAATGATGTCAAGGCCAATAGCCTTTGCATTATCCAGTGCCTTCAGCCATTTCCCTGATATCACATGGAGTGAATTGAATTGGCTGAAGACTGGCATCTGTGATGCTGGGGACCTCAGGAGGAGGCTGAGATGGATCATTCACTTGACACTTCTGGCTGAAGATGGTTGCAAATTCTCCAGCTTTGTCTTTTGCACTGATGTGCTGGACTCCCCCAGTATTGAGGATGGGGATGTTTGTGGTGCCGCTTTCTCCTGTTAGTTGTTTAATTGTCCACCACCATTCACAACTGGACGTGGCAGGACTGCAGAGCTTAGATGTGATTCCGCTGGTCAGGGAATCTAAAACACGGGGACACAGTGTCAGGATAAGGGGTCGGTCACTTAGGACTGAGATGAAAATAAATTACTTCACTCAAAGGGTTGTGAACCTTTGGAAGTCTCTGCCCAAGAGGGTTGTGGATGCTCATTAAATACGTTTAAGGCTGGGATAAACAGATTTTTGGTCTCTCAGGGAATTAAGGGATACGGGAAGCAGACGGAAATATTGAGTTGAAGCCCAAGATCAGCCATGATCATATTGAATGGTGGAGCTGGCTCAATGGGCCATATGGTCTACTCTTGCTTGTATTTCTTGTGCCTTTGTGATCCATTGGTTGTGTAATCACTTAGCTCTGTCTATAACATACATTGTTATAGCTGTGTTGCAGGCTGTCAACTCATTTTTAGGTCTGCCTTTTGCTGCTCCTGGCATGTCCTCTTGCTTTATTTGTTGTTCCAATGTTGATTCCCTAGCTTGATGGTAATAGCAGAGTGAGACATATACAAACCCAGAGAAATAAAGCTGTCACGGAAACTGTATTTGAAAATGAATGGATGATTCAGTTCTGTTTGTCCTGACATCCCTCCCTCGGTCCTTCCAAATTTTCTTCTTCCTCATTTTCTGATGTTATTTCTGTGGAAAGGCCTCCCAGTCACCTTCTGCATCTTCAGTGGAAGGTCCATGGAAAACTTGGAGAAACAACAGAAGGAGCGCTTAGGCCCTTTCTTCAGGTTTTCTGAGGATCTTCCATTGGAACGTTACAGCAGACATACCTGAGAATCCATTTTTAAACATTATTTGGTGATATTTTCCTAATTTTTAATCTTCTTATTTGTTGCTAAGAACTTCCATCCTCTGTCACTGGACTAGCATTTTCCTGCTTCCCCCCAACAATGGATTCTTACTGCCTGAATTCCCAGTCCTGCTCACGGGCCAGGCTCTCATCCCTGCCAGGTTCGAGTCAGCGTCGAGGTCCGGATATTAAAATGAGGGATTTAAAATCTCTCGGGGCGACAACACCCAAACTTACTGCATCGCACAGAATGATCCTGCCCTGTGTTAAAATCAGGGCTCTAGACATTGCAACACACAAGCAGGACCATTCAAACCATTGTGCCTGCAATGATGCATAGGAGCTACCGACCATTTTCCAACTCGATCCCTATTTCCCCGAATATATTCTTTCTGTTTGAATGTGATTTTATTTTGTTTCAATCGCCACTCATGATGAAGTATTTCCTATTCAAATCACCATCAGAAAACATTTCTTCCGCTCTCTCCTTTGTACATTTCTACCCTCGCAATTGGAATGGTTATTAGGTAGGGCACTGATATCCATTGAACTAAAACGCAACAGGAACTGATGTCTTCAAGAGAGGAGAAAATTTTAAAAGAAAAGCTAATTAAATGAAAATACTTCCCCATCGGTTCTCAGTTAATTATGGAAGTGTCACTGGATTTCAAAGTGCTTCTGATGCAGAAAATCCCTGATGACAAAATGTACCAATGGATGGGCCTCAGCTGCCTTAGCTCAATGGCTAAGTTACTATTTATTACAGCATTACTGTACTTCCATGTTCTGGGACAATTAGTTGGCTTGTTCCCAAATATGATTGTCAGAGGGAGATGTACTCACTCTGTAACCCATGCAATCTCCTTCAAGTGTTGTAGGAGGTGAAGAACCTGTAACAGTCTCAGTCTGTAAAACAGGAACCCAGATATTGAACATGGAAACGTGCAGAGACAACAGCCCAACATTTTCTGTAACCTACCAATGAATGGCACACACTATGTGGTTAGACTTGCTCCTGTCTGTTTAATCTCTATTAAAAAAAAGATGAAGAAGTCTTCCAATCTCTCAGAGGTGCTTCCATTTGCCCCATTAGCAGGTGGTGTGAGATGGCAATAGCATGGTGCCCTCTCGAGGGCACCTCTTATCAGAGAGAGGTGGGCAAGCACCTGTGTGTCTCCTTAACCAATCAGATTGTGGGATTGTGAAATGAACAGCACAAGTCTTGAACAAAGAAGTGAAATTTAGAGTGAGTGATTTCAATGGCAAATCAGGTACAGAAAGACAAATAAGGAGAGACAAATAAAGATTGGATTAAGAAAGGGAGTAACACAAGATTAAAACGAAAGCGTAAAAATATTTTATTTTAATCTCCAACAACAATTTGTACCTGATGGAATGATATCCCACACTTATAATCATTTTTTTAATAGTGCCAGATAGGCTGACTGCCAGTAGTTACTACATTTTATATTATTAAAAAGGAACTTAGACTTGAAATGTCTTGAAATAATGTTTTGTAATCAATTCAGTCCAAATATACAGTATAGGTACAGGAATGTCATGCTGATCAATGCATTTGATAGGGAGTCAGACAGTGAGACACCATTTTTGTGAGCTAATAATGGAGTGGTGCATCTTAGACAACAACTTCTCGACTTCTAATATAACCAAGCTTTTACCCATGCCTGAAGTTGCTGTGACAGTTGCATATAAATAATTGAAAACACTATTAGCCTTATCATCAATTTGATAGCATATTTTGGACCAACAATTTTGAACAGTTAATTATTTGTCCATTGCCTGACCACCTCCTTCTGGTACTACGGCCTAGCGATCCAGTGTGACATTGGCGTGTGAAAACTTTAACACGTCTCTATGACATTACTTCATTAGCTATTATAATGGACATGTTAATATGTAAATATTTACCATTAATGCTTCTGCTAAAATAATGATGAAGTCATATCTGATAGGTGGTTATGCTGAATATCACAAACCTAACTTCTAGCTCCATATCTATAGGTATACCTCCCTAAGAAAGACATTTATGTAACAATCAAACAATGCCAGAACCATCCAAAACTGCTTTAATGGATGACTTTGAACTATGGCCTCTGTTATAGGTGAACATGCATTTTACACAGCATTATGACAAAAACAGAAACCTGAGAATAATATTAGCCTGAACATGGGGACGGGATCCCTGTCTTTCTTTAACTTAATTGTAAGAATTAAACCATATGACATCGCTAATTCCCTACAATATTAATTTGCTCTCACTGAACCAGCCTTCTGTCAAATAGTTCATTTTCTCCTTTTATTTTTGCAGACTCACTGGTGTCCACAGGCTTAGCCTAATTTAGCAGTGCTGACAAGTTACAATTAACGCTAAATTGAGCAGCCTAAAAAGTGTCACTTCACCTTGATCCTCATTACATTATATTTGCCACTCAGTCCCCATCTTCATCTATAGCCTCCTGCATCTCCCTCACGGGTTGCCATATATTTTCCTTTGTTGATATCAACAAATTTTAATATTCTTTGCATACAATAGTCATAAGCATAGTTCTTCTCAGGGTGTGCACATCACTGGAAACGCTACCTTTATAGCCCACCTCAAGGCCGCTTCAGAGGATAGATAAGCATTAATCATATTGGCTTGGGACTAGAGTCACATACATGCCCATACCAGATGAGGGTGGCTAAGTTTCCTTAAAGGACATTTGTAAACCAGGTAGGCTTTTATGACAATCCGACAAGTCATTTTTACTGAAATCAGCTTTAAATTTCCAAATATTTTTAAATATCTAAATTCAAATTCTCAAACTTCAGCGGCAGGATTGGAAATTATGTTTTTCTGGATTATTAGCCTTGCCCTCTACGTGACAAGTCCAGTGACATAATGTGTGGCCATGTGCTTGCATAAGGACATAAGAGCTGGCAAAGGGATACATATAGGTGAAGTGAGTGGACCAAAATTTGGCAGATGAAGTACAATGTGGAAGAATGTGAACTTGTCCACTTTAGCAGTAAGGGTAGAAAAGCAGCATTTTATTTAAATGGAGAGATTGCAGAACTCTTGAGGTACAGCTGGATTTGGGTGTCCTGGTACATGGATCACAGAAAGTTAGTATGAATGTACAGCGAGTGATTAAGGAGGCAAATGGAATGTTGCCATTTATTGCAAGGAGAATGGAATATAACAGTAGGGATATTTTGCTACAGTTGTACAGGGTGTTGGTGAGGCCACATCTGGAGTACTGTGTTGTTTTGGCCTCCTTATTTGAGTAAGGATATAAATGCGTTGGAAGCAATTCAGAAAAGGCTCACTGGACTGATGCCTGGGATGCAGAACTATCTTCTGAGGAAAGTTGGACAGGTTGGACCTTTATCCACTGGAGTTTAGAAGGATGAGGGGTGATCTTCCTGAAACACATAAGATCCTGAGGGGACTTGACAGAGTGGATGCTGAAAGGATGTTTCCCCTCATGGGAGAGTCTAGAACTGGGGGACATAGTTTAAAAATAAGGGGTCTCCCATTTAAGACGGAGATGAGACGATGAGACGGAATTTTTCTCTCAGAGAGTCCTGTGTCTCTGAAACTCTCTTCCCCGGAGGGTGGTGGAGGCAGGGTCATTGACTATTTTTAAAGCAGAGTAGATGGATTCTTCACTAACAAGGAGTTAAGAGTTATGGGGGTGGGCGAACTGTGGATTTGAGGCCCTAATCAGAACATTTTTGAATGGCAGAGCAGGTTCAAGGGGCCGAATGGCCTACTCCTGCTCCTAATTCGTATATTCATATGTTTGTATATGCTTATCTTGAGTCCTGATTTTTAAAAGAACCGCTAGTAGCCCAGTAGGAGGAGACTGGCACCAGGGAACATTTGTAGTCAGCACAACATCCTGGACCACTGTCCATTAAACGTTGTGAGCACCAGCACACAAATGGGCTTAGAAGGTGCTGTTTAAGAAGCTTTGGTGAGTTTCTGCAGCACATCTTGTAGATGGGACCCATTGATGCCACTGTGCATTGATGGTGGAGGGAGTGAATTTTTGTGGATGGGGTGCCAATCACCCACTGGTTTAGAGTCCACCCGATGTATTTTTCTGTTGCTTTTTGGCCCATTGCTGATGATGCACTGGAACGTCAGGTATCATGAAGGCCTGAATTTGACATATCAGCAACTACTGAAGGTCAGCAGGCTGTCTGCAAAACACGTTCAGGTCAAGGGAGAATGCACCAAAGTATCAATTGTACCAAATGAGTGACACTCGAGTTCAACGTGCACAAGCTTATGACCAGAGGTGTCTCAAGCTAGATAGTTTTGGCCCCAATGTGTCATGTAGTACAGATTGAGATTCCCACTGCACAAGCTGGGCTACACTGAGGCCTTTGGCTTTCATATCCAATGAAATGCAAAGCAGGAGCTCCATTACCATCAGTGTATCAGGTGCCACATATTGTATTAACAGGCCTCTTGTGTCCTTCACCTCACTGGGAGTGTGGCCAAACCAGACACAGTGTTGAAATTGGGTATGTGTGAAAACCGATGCTTTTTAAAACTTTATTCAAGGGATGTGGGTGTCACTGGTCAGGCCATAATTTACTGTCCATCCCTAATTGCCCTTGAGAAGGTGGTGGTGAGTTGCCTTCTTGAACTGCTGCAGTCCATGTGGTGTAGATACACCCACAGTGCTGTTAGGGAAGGAGTTCCAGGATTTTGACCCAGCGACAGTGAAGGAATGGTGATATATTTCCAAGTCAGGATAGTGATGCTTGGAGGGAACTTCCAAGTGGTGGTGTTCCCATCCATCTGCTGCCCTTGTCCTTGTAGATGGTAGCAGTCGTGGGTTTGGAAGGTGCTGTCTAAGGAACCTTGGTGAATTCCTGCAAGGATCTGCATCTTGTAGATGGTGCACACTGCTGTCATGATGCATTGGTGATAGAGGGAGTGAATGTTTGTGAATGGGATGGCAATCAAGTGGGCTGCTTTGTCCTAGACAATGTCAAGTTTCATGAGTGTTATTGGAGCTGAACTCATCCAGGCAAGTGGAGGTTATTCCATCACACTCCTGACTTGTGCCTTGTTGATGGTGGACAGGCTTTGGGGAGTCAGGAAGTGAGTTACTCATCGCAGGATTCCTAGTTTCTGACCTGCACTTGTAGCCACAGTATTTATATGGCTAGTACAGTTCAGTTTCTGGTCAGCGGCAACCCCCAGGTTGTTGAAAGTGGGGGATTCAGTGATGATAATGCCATTGAATGTCAAGGGGCGATGGATATTCTCTCTGGTTGGAGGCGGTCATTACCTGGCACTTGTATGGCACGAATGTTACTTGCCACTTGTCAGCCCAAGAAGGGATGTTGTCTAGATCTTGGTGCATTTGGATAAGCGCATACAACCATATGAATATATGAATCTGGAGCAGGAGTAGGCCATCCAGCCCCTTGAACCTGCTCCGACATTCAAAAACAATCTGATTGTGGCCTCAAATTCAGTTTGCCTACCCCCATAACCCTTGACTCCTTGTCAGTCAAGAATCCATCTACTCTGCCTTAAAAATATTCAATGACCTTGCTTCAGTATCTGAGGAGCTGTGAATGCTGATGAACATTGTGCAATCATCATCAAACATCCCAACTTCTGACCTTATGATGAAAGGAAGGTCACAGATGAAGCAGCCAAAGATAGTTGGGCCTAGGACACCACCCTGAGGAACCCCTGCAGTGATGTCCTGGAGCTAAGATGACTGACCTCCAACAACCACAACCATCTTCCTTTGTGCTAGGTATGACTCCAACTAGTGGAGAGTTTTCCCCCTGATTCCAGTTTTCCCCCTGATTGACTCCAGTTTTGCTAGGGCTCATTGATGCCACACTCGGTCAAATGCTGCCTTGATATCAAGGGAAGTCAATCTCACCTCACCTCAGTTCTTTTGTCCATGTTTAGATCAAGGTTGTAATGAGGTCAGAAGTTGAGTGGCCCTGGCGGAACCCAAACTGAGCACTAGTGAGCAAGTGCTAAGCAACTGCCGCTTGAAAGCAGTGTTGATGACCCATTCCATTACTTTACTGATGATTGAAAGTAGACTGATGGGGCAGTAATTGGCCAGGTTGGATATGCCCTCCTTTTTATGTACAGGACATATCTGGGCAATTTTCCCCATCAATAGGTAGATGCCAGTGTTGTAGCTGTACTGGAACATCTTAGCTAGGGGTGCAGTAAGTTCTGGAGCACAAGTCTTCAGTACTATTGCTGGAATATTGTCAGGGCCCATGGCTTTTGTAGTATCCAGTGCCTTCAGCCATTTCTTGATGTCATGTGGAGTGAATCAAATTGTCTGAATACTGACATCTGTGATGCTGGGGACCTCCAGAAGAAGCCGAGATGGATCATCCACTCAGCATTTCTGGTTGAAGATTGTAGCAAATGCTTCAGCTTTATCTTTAGCACTGATGTGCTGGGCTCCCCCTATTGAGGATAGGGATATTTGTGGAGCCTCCTCTGCCAGTGAGTTGTTTAATTGTCCACCACTATTCACAACTGGGTGTGGCAGGACTCCAGAGCTTAGACCTAATCCATTGGTTGTGGAATTGCTTAGCTTTGTCTATCACTTGCTGTTTGTGCTGCTTGGCATGCAAGTAGTCCTGTGTTGTAGATTCACTAGGTTGGCATCTCATTTTTAGGTGTGCCTGGTGCTGCTCCTGGAATACCCTCCTGCACTCTCATTGAACCAGGGTTGATTCCCTGGCTTGGTGGTAATGGTAGAGTGGGAGATATGCTGGGCCTTAAGGTTTTCAGGTTGCGGTTGAGTACAATTCTGGTGTTGATGGCCCACAGTGCCTTATTGTTGCCCAGTCTTGAGTTGCTCGATCTGTTTGAAATCTATCCCATTTAGTACAGTGGTAATGCCACTTAACACGACGGTGGGCATTCTCAATGTGAAGATGGGACTTCGTCTCCACAATAACTGTGCGGTGATCACTCCTACCGATACTATCATGGACAGATGCATCTGTGATAGGCGTGTTGGTAAGGATGAGGTCAAGTATGTTTTTCCCTCTTGGTTCCCTCACCACTTGCCGCAGACCCAGTCTAGCAGCTATGTCCTTTAGGACTTGGCCAGCTCAGTCAGTAGTGCTGCTACCGAGTGACTCTTAGTGATGGACATTGAAGTCCCCCACCCAGAGTATGTTCTGTATCCTTGCCACCCTCAGTACCTCCTCCAAGTGATGTTCAACATGAAGGAGCACTGATTCATCAGAGGTGGGTGGACAGTACATGGTAATCAGCAGAAATTTTCCTTGCCCATGTTTGACCTGAAGCCATGAGACCTCATGGGGTCTGAAGTCGAGGTTGAGGATTCCCAGGGCAACTCCCTCCCGACTGTATACAACTATGCTGCCACCTCTTCTGGGCCTGTCCTGCTGGTGGGACAGGACATACCCCAGCATGGTGATGTGGTTGTCTGGGACATTATCTGTAAGGTATGATGCCATGAGGATGACTATATCAGTCTGTTGCTTGGCTAGTCTGTGAGACAGCTCTCCCAATTTTGGCACTAGCCCCCAGATGTTAGTAAGGAGGGCTTTGTAGGGTCGACAGGGCTGCGATTGCCATTGTCCTTTCTGGTACCTAATTCGATGCCGGGTGGTCCGTCCGTTATCATTGTGTTGAGATGGTTTAGCGGTTTGATACAACTGAGTGGCTTGCTGAGCCATTTCAGAGGGCATTAAGTGTCAACCGCATTGTTGTGGGTCTGGAGTCACATGTAGGCCAGACCAGGTAAGGCTGGCAGATTTCATACCATAAAGTACATTAACGAACCAGGTGTATTTTATGACAATCAGCATCATTAGGCTTTTAATTCTAGATATTTATTGAGTTCAAATTTCACCATCTGCCATGGTGAGATTTGAACCCGAGTCCCCAGGGCATTACACTGGTCCATCAATTACTGGTCCAACGACAAAACCACTATGCCACCACTTCCCCCATCAGTTGCCGTATAGGCTCCGCTCAATATTTGGTCCCACCCAACTTCAATAGGGGGTGGCAAAACTGAGATTGGTAGATTTTTGTTAGGCAAGGCTATTAAGGGTTAAGGAATCTGGGCAGATAAATAGAGTTAAGATACATATTGGCCAAATTCTAACTGAATGGTGGAACAGGTTCCATGGGCTAAATGTCCTATTCCATCCCTATTTTTATACTATTCTGCACCCTCCCCCATGTCCAATTTCACCCCCAAATGCTTTGGGTATCATCATCTATCAAAGACTCTAACAAGGTAATACAGAGAATGATCAGGAGGCAGCAGAGGTAGTGGGCATGGAGGAGTAAGGCATCTTGAGTCATTACATGTTTCTGACCAATGAACAGGCCTTGCACACTCAGCGGAGAGTGATCACCTTGGAGACTCAGCCTCCAGCAGCAGCCTGCCCTCTGAAACATTGGACTGGTCAATGCCCCTTGAGCACCTGCCAGTATTTTAAATTCGCCCCAAGAACCATTATTACTCTTGTGCTAACCAACCTACGTCGGCTCCCCATCCAGCAAATTTAAGGTTCTCATCCTTGTTTTCAAATCCCTCCATGTCCTCTACTTTTCCCATCTCTATAATTTCCTCCTAGATCTTTCTAGATCTCTGCGCTCTTCCAAACCTGGCCCCATTTGCACATCCCAATCTCCACTGGCCCCACTATTAGCAGCCATGCCTTCAGCTGGCTACGGTCTAAGCTCTGTAATTCCCTCCCTATGTCTCACTACCTCTCTTCCTCTCCATAAAACATACGGCTTTGCCCAAACATTTGGTCTAATATTTCTTTATGCAGCTCGGTGTCAATTTTGTATGATAACAGTCCTATGAAGCACCGTGGGACATTTCGCTATTTTAGAGTTGCTACATGAATGAATATTGCTCTTGCTCCTGGGGAAGCAGCATAAAGCAAGCAGAGGCAGCACAACTGGAACAGAATAGGCTAGCATTATGACATGGGGGACACTGACACTACAACACATGGGCAGAAGCAATGGATTCACTTGCATGAGATTTCTACAGAATTAGCTCCACCCTCTCTTTTTAAAAAGCATCCCTTTGATGCAATACACAAGAAGAACTTAGCTAAGTATTGCACAAAGCACCAAGGTGTATCAGATTAAGCAAAACAAGCATTTAATCTAGTGCCAAAACCTTGAGAGTGGATGAGCAGTTTTAGTATTTAAGGAAGCCTTACATTTTGTCCCACTTTATACAGGCTGGCTTTGTGTTCTGGACTAAAAAGGAAAACCCTTTCGATCAATGTGCAACAGCCGTAGCTGTCTCAGACATTTCGTGAAGTGTTGAACACCTTTCAAATTCTCTTGCTGGAATCCCAACACCCCTTTCCATCCCCTCAAGCCTACTTTGCTACAGCCTCGCTTGGCAAGCACACATAGGCCTCTCAGAGGCTGTACTGCGGAGCAAGCACATCCCATAATTATCCTGCTAACCTGCTCTGGATCATTATCTCAGAATGGCCCATCTGAAATTGTTCAAAGGAGCCAAGGCTTGCTCCATTAACTTTAGAAATAGATTGTTGTGAGGCTGGAGTTTTTGAAGAGATGTCAACTTCTTTGTTTGGTTAATCCATCTCTTCCAAAGTCTAAGCTTATATTTCCCTGCCTAATCAAACTACTTAGTGTTGCCATTCTTGACTATTACCTGAATGCAACATGATACTTTCTGGGTGCGCATGCAATGACGTCAGGCAAGTATCCCAACGTCATCAAGCACTTGTGTGATATTTTGGTCAGTGGCATGCCCTGGAATCGGCAGCGCACCTGCCAATAATTAACAGGCCTATTAAGGCCTTTAAAGAGCAAATTAAATGAAATTTTTCGCTGCCTGCCCAACCTTATCGTTGGCGGGCAGGCGAAAAGGCCAAGCGGCCTTTGGATTTTTTTGTGAAACCTCATCCACGGGCCGGGTGAGGTTTCGATCCATCATTATAAACAAATAAACATTTTTTAAACTAATTTCTATTACGTCCCTGATCGTGTGTCAGAGTCACATGAGGGGAAATGTTGTTAACATTTTTAAAATCTTTCCTTTTTATTTTCAAAAATCTTCATCTCCCTGAGGCAGCTCTGTGCCTGGGGGAGCCTTTCCTGCGCGCACCCAAGTGCATACGCAAACCTTCGCGCAGGCCCACCTCATTCCCTCCACATAGGCAGCTCTGAGCGCCACAGTGCGCGTTTCACGCTGGTCAGGCCAATTCATGAAATTGGGGTCACAGCCCAATCGCGGGCGGCAGGCGGCTTCCTGACTGCTCCCGCTCACCCCGGCCGAGCCCGCCCGACGAGAGAAAAATTCTGCCCTTTTTGTTGTCAAAAGTGAGAACTTCCCCAGGAATTGTTCCAATGGAAACGTGTCCGAAATCAATAACCCAGTGTATTCTGATTAGCATTAAACTGGGAAAATTCGGGCCTGCATCTCCAGCAGATTATACATTTAATGAAAAAGATGCTTCGATGGCACCTTCCAAATTTGTGACCGCTACCATCTAGAAAGACAAGGGCAACAGATAGATGGGAACACCACCACCTGGAAGTTCCCTCCAAGTCCACTCACCATCCTGACTTGAAAATATATCGCCATTCCTTCACTGTCACGGGGTCACTGGTTAGGACTCCCTTCATAACAGCACTGTGGGTGTACCCACACCACAGGGACTGCAGCGGTTCAAGAAGGCAGCTCACCACCAACTTCTCAAGGGCAATTAGGGAAGAGCAAATAAATGATGGCCTGGCCATTGACACCCACATCCCAAGAAAGAATAAAAGATGCTGTATTTACCTCAGAGTGGCTGATAATTCCTTTTGGAAGGGCCCACATACATGGATTGCTAGGGCAGTCAGCAGTTTAATGAGTTCCATCCAGAGGTTCCTGATTTTATATAGAACCAGTTCCAGGAGTTGACTCTAATCTCAGCTCATATCCTTGAGACACAGTCTCTTTAGGTACCATGTTCTGCTGAGGTACATCAGGGATACTTGCACAACACTATAGCAAGCTTTGAAACATCCCCTTCCATGATTTTGGCTAGTCTGGGTCTTAGTCTCCTCTTGTTCCTGCCCTCCACCTTCAAACTCTCTAGCATACATATACACAGACAAACATACGAATTAGGAGCAGGCGTAGGCCATTCAGCCCCTCAAGCCTGCTCTGCCATTCAATAAGACCATGGCTGATCTGATTGTAACCTCAACTCCACATTCCACTTACCCCCGATAACCTTTGAGTCCCTTGTTCGTCAAGAATCTATCTAGCTCTGCTTAAAATTATTCAATAACCCTGCCTCCACTGTTGTCTGGAGGAGAGCACTCCAAAGATTCACAACCCACTGAGAGAAAAAAATTCTTCTCATCCCCTTCCTAAATGGTAGACCCCTTATTTTTAAACTTTGTCCCAGTCTCCCCCACACAGGGAAACATCCTTTCAGTACCCACCCTGTCAAGTCCCCTCAGAACCATATATGTTTCAATAAGGTTACCTCTCAATCTTCTAAATTTTGATGGATATAGGTCCAGCCTGCCCAATCTTATCTCATGAGATAACCCCCACCCCAGGTATCAGTCAAGTGAACCTCCCCTGAACTTTTTCCAATGTATTAATACTCTTTCTTAAATAAGGACACCAACATTGTACACAGTACCCCAGATGTGGTCTCACCAACACCCTGTATGCAGGGGGTCGGTTAGCTTGATGGTTGGTTTCTAATGCCAACAGCACTGGTTCAATTCCTGTATCAGCTGAGATCATCCACATAGGCTCTGCCTTCTCAACCATGCCCCTCGCCTGAGGTGTGGTGACCCCCGTCTTAAAGTCAACACCAGTCATCTCTCTCTAATGAGAGAGCAGCCTATGGCCCTCTGGGACTATGGTGACTTTCATAACTGTAGTAAAGCATCCCTGATTTTATATTCCACTCCCCTTGCAATGAGTGGCAATATTGAGAGACTTAACTCTATATTCAGTCTGGAGAGTTCACCTAAACACTTCACTGTCGGTCAAAATTCCCCCCATATTTATTGTAATAAGCCTTTGTTTTAATTTGTTAATGGGATGTGGGCATCGCTGGCTAGACCAACATTTGTTGCCCATCCCTAATTGCCCTCGTTTAGAGGGGAATTGTTTTAAGAGTCATTACTGTGGGTCTGGAGTCATATGTAGGCTAGACCAAGTAAGGATGGCAGATTTCCTTCCCTGAAGGACATTAGTGAACCTGATGTGTTTTTTACAATAATCGGCAATGGTTTCATGGTCATCATCAGATTTTTTATTCCAGACTTTTTTTTGAATTCAAACTCCACCATCTGCCGTGGGGAATTCAAACCTGGGTCACTACCCTGTGTCTCTGGAATACGAGTCCAGTGACAATACCGCTATGCCACCACCTCTCCTTTAAGGGATTGCAGCATGCCATCGCCAGAAGGGAATTATGTCATGTGATCCAGTCTCAGTTTCACTTCAGCCTGTGAGCAGATACAGCACAGCTCTAATGTCTCCAAGCTTTCTACCTATGTATAAATGTTCTCATGTGTCTAATCTAAATAAATGAAACCATGATGTGTTTACCCAATCCCTCCTGAGTGATTGGTGCCTTTACATCATTATAACAACACGACAATGTTCAACACTCGAACTCTGCTGGCTCCCTTAGATGCTTCGAGTAGGCGAACCAAAAAATCTGTGGCAATCAGATAATTCCTGAATACATTTGCAGGTTCCCTGTGAACTGCTGTGTATAAAATTAACAGATAGGTGCATTAACACTTGAAAGAAGTATAAAGAAAGCAGTTATATTTTTATAGCGCCTTTCATAGCTTCAGGGCATTAGAAAGGGCTTTGCAGTGTCTCACAATGTGGGTAAACCTGTAATTCTGAACAACCCTCCAGTGTTGCCCTGGTCTTTCCTTGAACCCTGGAATTGCTTCATTCATTTCAATAGAGTTTGAAATGTCACATCGCACTCTGAATTAATTCAGAGCTTCTTGACCCTGAAAATATACCACAAGAAGAAAGACTTGCATTTACATAGTGGCTTTCATGAATGCAGGATATCTCAAGCGCTTTACAACTAATGAGTTACTTTTGAACTGTAGTCATTGGTGTAATGTCAGAAACGTGGCAGCCAGTTCGTGCACAGCAAGATCCCACAAACAAAAATGCGATATCATATACATTTTATAAATTATAGTGCAATTCAGCCTTTGGACTATGATCATATGTTTTGAACAAGCTACCATTATTAATTAAATCAAATGACCATTTAATCTGCCTTTAAGATGTTGGTTAAGGAATAAATATTGACCAGGAGCTGTAGAGTATTGAAAATTGCATTGTGCAATTTTTACACTTGAGGCTACCATACATACATGTACCAGCAAAGACAGTCTTCCAGGAAGAGATAATAATAGAACCAGGTTTAACAGCTCATGCAGTTTTAATTCCAAATATCTCTGGCTGAATATATAAGTGTTTCTAACCCAAGAACTTCACAGGAGATTGGGTGCAGCTCTCTTGCTCTTCTTCAAAATAGTGCCATGGGACCTTTTACATCCACATGAAAGAGCAGATGGGACCTTGGTTTACCAACTCATCTAAAGGATGGCACCTCCAGCAATGCAGTGCTCCCTCAGTACTGCATCTGCAATCATCGTCGTGGGTCTTAGATGAGATAGTCCGTGGTCAGGATTGGTTGATACTGCTGGAGGCAAGGCTGTTGGTAAACATTATCTCTTATTGAACATTCTACTAACTATGTACAACATGAGGCTTAGCACGAGGCTTCACATAGAACTATCTCTCAGCCTAATATGTTGTCATGTGATCTTACATCACTGATGATGTAGACTGACTATTCACATGTTTAGCATTAACCCTTTACACTACATCTCCCCCCAAGCCTCTGACTGTATTAAATGCACCATTTATATTACCCTATATCTCCCCCCGCAAAGTCTCTGTCTTCATCCCTGGTTCACAGAGATAACCATTGTGGTGGTTCCACCAATCCCCCCAAATTTGTTCTCAGGTCTCACGGAGGATATATAGAATTCAAATTTTCCATGTTCGCTCTTGAACTTGGGTGAGTAGTATGTTCTCTGTTCAGTTGTCTTCCTGATTGTCTGAATAGTTGGTCCATTCCATTAATGTTTGTCTTCTGTTATGGCACAACTGATGGTAACTGCTGAGCTGCTCAAATCTCAAAGGGAAACTTGAGATAATTGCCACAGCTGTTTTGCAATTTGTATAAATTTTGAGATGTGTGCTTTGAATTCAGTAGTAATAAAACCACCGAGTCTAATAGGTTTCTTACAAAAGTAAATTAAACCTTTATTAATAGAAGAAATGATTTTAAGTACACACAAAAATTTAGAAATTATTACTATTATAACTTCTAAATCTCCTAGTTAATCTAACTCCCAGTTACACTTTCATTCAGGCAACAGTAAGACGCATAGGGCAGAATTTTGCCCTTGGCGTGTGGGATCGGAGGAGCGGGAAGCCGACTGCTGCCCATGATCAGCAGCATTCAGCGATTTTACACGGG
The DNA here is from genome assembly GCF_017639515.1 of Carcharodon carcharias. NCBI lineage: Eukaryota > Metazoa > Chordata > Chondrichthyes > Lamniformes > Lamnidae > Carcharodon > Carcharodon carcharias. The sequence continues at coordinate 94,370,395 of NC_054481.1, forward strand.
TGGGCCAATTAAGGCCCACCCAGCATGATATGCGAGCGGCAGTGCTGAGTGCTGCCTCTGCGGGTGGGGGAGAGGAGGGTGAGCTGGCCTAGCGCTAACTTCACATGTGCATGAAAGAGCACTGAATAGTCTCCCTGAGGCACAGAGCTGCCTCAGGGAGATGAAGAATATATTGAAAAAATTATTAAAGAACAGAAAAATTTAGTGAAACATGTCCCCTCTGTTACATGAGCAGGGACATGTTTTTAATTAAAAATTAAAGTTTCTATTTAATTTTGTATTTGATTTTGGAAACCTCATCCCGTCTGTGGATGAGGTTTCCATAAAAATGCGAATGCCACTTGGCCTTTTCGCCTGCCCGTCAACTGTTAGGTTGAACGGGAGTGCAATATTAAGCACAATTGATTATTTAATGGCCTTAATAGGCCTTTTAATTGTCAGCGGGCACACTGCTGGCTCCGGAGCGCGCCTGCCAACCAAACTATCGCATAACTGTGCGTTGACATCGGCACGCTCAGCCAACGTTACCGCGCATCATTTCACGCTCGGTTGGGTCGGCCACGTGCCCACCCATCGAGCTAAAGATTCTGCCCATAGATTTTAAAGGACCCAGGCAAAGAAACATGATAGCCTGAACAATCCAATTCAAAGTGAGTTTTCTTAATTTCAGTTTTTTGCACACAGCACATTGAGGCTTGGATGCTGGAGGCTTTTGACACTTGTTAAACCTTAGGATTCCTTCCCTTGCACACAGCCTTCTCTCCGTTATACATAGTTTCCCCTTTGAAAGCAAATTCCCATTGTTTCACTAAGTCTTTGAACTTTTACCTCTCTAATACTAAAATCCATCAAAATACCAATTTTACCAGTAATCTTTGGGAAAAATAAACACACTATTTCTTAACTTCTCCTGTCTAGGTGAAACTTTTCATCTCTTCCTTTGAATTCAAGTCAGTCTGGTTTATTTGAAAATGCAAATATCCCCTTTACACCTATGTTTACCTATTTAACATTTCAAACCTAGCTTATCTTCTGTTACCTCAAAGCCTTCAGGCCTTTAATTCAATTAAGCCCCCCCTCCCCCCACTCCACCACACACATACACAGACCCATAGACACGGACCCTGCTATTACTCTACTGTACAATAAATTCCAATAAAATTATGCTAATAATTATATCTTCCTGACACTTCTTGTAGATCCAAGTGCACTTCTGCTTCTTCTCACTATTCCATTTCAGTCCACAAGATAACATCAGGGATGTAATGGTTTTTTTTCCAATCCTTGGCCTTCATGATTCTGGTCTTGAATCCATACTAATTTCCCTGACTGGAGTTACGGTAAATTATGCCCTCTATGGTACTGATTATAGTTTCTGGTTTGATTGGCCAATATTCACGTAGTAGCTGAACAGTGCCAAGTTGATATCATCATTTTTCTTCAACAAAGCCTTTATTACTCTGACTCTTCTTTCATCCTGTCCAGTAGCTTGTGCGTATTTGGGTGAGCTAGGCATGTGGGCAAATCCACAGGTCATTGTGGACTGCTTAAAGCATTTGTTTGCAAACTGTGGGTCATTGTCTGAAATTATTAAATATAGAATGCCTTGTGTGGCAAAACATTTATTTTAGTGATATAATAACTGCTTCCAAGGTGGGATCATGAAGACGCTTAACCCAATCCAAATACTGTGAGGAACCGTGGCAACTATCATAAGCAGTTCTGGATCATGGTAAACCAATATGTCAGGTGAAATGAGCATTTATTTTATCTGTTGGAATGAAATTTGTTGATATTCTTCTCAACACTATGCTTGGCTTTGCCTAAGTAATTGTCACAGTGGTTCATTTACTTGTGCCAGATTAGATAAGAACTTTCCTACTTGATTGAACATTCCCATGAAGTGATGAAGTTCCATGACATTGTGAGATGGTGGTCTTTTGGCTTTTTGGGATCAGCTCTGGCATGTGATGAGTGAACTGTGTGTCCCAGTAATGTAATGGTTGGCTGTGAGAACTTGCATTTATTATTATGAGCTAGTCTTGCTTCTTGCAAACTTTGCAACACTGCTCTCCCTCCTGTATCATGCTCTGGTGTAGAGGACCTGAGGATCAGGATGTCATCCATGTGGCAGATGACCCTTTCTAATCCTTCTAACATGTCCATTATCATCCTCTGAAGAATCCCTATGGTCAATGTAATTCCAAAGGGTAGTCATTGAATCAATATCTCCCAATGGTATGGTGAATGTAGCCAGCGTTTTGGATTCCTCATTCAAAGGTAGTTGCCAGAAACCACTGTTTGCATCCAATTTTGTAAAAGTGGTACTTTTTGCTAGCTTTGTCGGACTCTTATCCACAAATGTCATTGGATGAATCTCACTTCCCAATGCTTTCTTTAACTGTGTGAGGTCAACACAGCTCAACACAGGATTCTTTTTCTTTCATGGGGTGTGGGTGTCACTGGCTAGGGCAACATTTATTGCCCAACCCTAATTGCCTTTGAGAACGTGGTGGTGAGCTGCTTTCTTGAATTGCTGCAGTCCATGTGGTGTGGGTACACCCACAGTGCTGTTAGGAAGGGAGTTCCAGGATTTCAACTCAGCGACAGTGAAGGAACAGTGATGTATTTCCAAGTCAGGATGGTGAGTGGCTTTGAGGGGAACTCCCAGGTGCTGGTGTTCCCACCTATTTGCGGTCCTTGTCCTTCTAGATAGTAGTGTTTGTGGGTTTGGAAGGTGCTGTCTGAGAAGCCTTGGTGAATTCTTGCAGTGCATCTTGTAGATAGTACACACTGCTGCTACTGTGCATTGGTGGTGGAAGGAGTGAACATTTGTGGATGGGGTGCCAATCAAGCAGGCTGCTTTGTCTTGGGTGATGTCAAGCTTCCTGAGTGTTGTGGGAGTTGCACTCATCCAGGCAAGTGGAGAGTATTCCGTCACACTCCTGACTTGTGCCTTGTAGATAGTAGACAGGCTTTGGGGAGACAGGGGGTGAGTTACTCACTGCAGGATTCCTAACCTCTGATGTGATCTTGCAGCCACAGTATTTATATGGCTCATCCAATTCAGCTTCTGGTCAATGGTAACCCCAGGATGTTGACAGTGGGGGATTCAGCGATGATAATGCCATCGAATGGCAAAGGGCAATGCTTAGATTCTCTCTTGTTGGAGATGGTCATTGCCTGGCACTTGTGTGGCACAAATGTTACTTGCCACTTATCAGCCCAAGCCTGGATGTTGTCCAGGTCTTGCTGCATTTGGACATGAGCTGCTTCAGTATCTGAGGAGTCATGAATGGTGTTGAACATTGTACAATCATCAGCAAACACCCCCACTTCTGACCTTATGACGGAAGGAAGGCCATTGATGACGCAGCTGAAGATGGTTGGGCCGAGGACACTACCCTAAGCAACTCCTGCAGTGATGTCCTGAAACTGAGATTATTGACCTCCAACAACCACAACCATCTTCCTTTGTGCTAGGTATGACTCCAACCAGCAGAGAGTTTTCCCCCTGATTCCCATTGACTCCAGTTTTGCTAGGACTCCTTGTTGACACATTCGGTCAAATGCTGCCTTCATGTCAAGGGCAGTCACTCTCCCTCACCTCTGGAGTTCATCCCTTCTGTCTAGTTTAAACCAAGGCTGTAATGAGGTCAGGAGCTGAGTGGCCCTGAGTGGAACCCAAGCTGACTGTCAGTGAGCAGGTTATTGCTAAGAAAGTGCCACTTGATAGCACTGTTGATGACCCCTTCTAGCACTTTACTGATGATCAAGAGTAGACCGATGGGGTTGTAAGTGGCTGGGTTGGATTTGCCCTGCTTTTTGTGGACAGGGCATACCTGTGCAATTTTCCACATTGCTGGGTAGAGGGCAGTGTTGTAGCTGTACTGTAACAGCTTGGCTAGGGGCGCAGCATGTTCTGGAGCACAAGCCTTCAGTATCATTTCTGTAATACTGTCAGGGCCCATAGCCCTTGCAGTATACAGTGCCTTCAGTTGTTGCTTGGTATCATGTGGAGTGAATCAAATTGGCTGAAGACTGGCATCTGTGATGCTGCAGACCTCCAAAGGAGGCTAAGATGGATCATACGCTTGGCATTTCTGGCTGAAGATTATTGCAAATCCTTAAGCCTTATGTTTTGCACTGATGTGCTGGGCTCCACCATCATTGAGGATATGGTTATTTGTGAAGCCTCCTCCTCCAGTAAGTTGTTTAATTGTTCACCACCATTTACAACTGGATGTGGCAGAACTGCAGAGCTTAGATCTGATCCATTAGTTGTGTAATTGCTGAGCTCTGCCTATCACTTGCTGCTGATGCTGTTTGGCGTGCAACTAGTCCAGTATTGTAGCTTCACCAGGTTGAGACCTCATTTTTAGATCTGCCTGGTACTGCTCCTGGCATGCCTTCCTGCACTCTTCATTGAGCCAGCGTTGGTCCCCTGGCTTGATGGTAATGGTAGAGGGGGGGATGTGCCGAGCCATGAGGTTACAGATCATGGTTGAGTACAATTCCGCTGCTGCTGTTGGCCCACCGGGCCTCATGGTTAGCTAACAGGATACAGAGAGTGGGTATAAATGGGTCATTACCTGGAAAAACTCAGCAGGTCTGGCAGCATCGGCGGAGAAGAAAAAAGTTGACTCTTTTTTTCTCCGCCGATGCAGCCAGACCTGCTGAGTTTTTCCAGGTAATTCTGTTTTTGTTTTGGATTTCCAGCATCCGCAGTGTTTTGTTTTTATTTTTCTAAATGGGTCATTGTCTGGTTGGCAGGGTGTGATGAGTGGTGTGTCACAGGGAATCAGTGGTGGGAACTCAAATGTTTACAATTTATACAAATGAATTGGATGAAAGAATGGTTGGGATGATTGTCAAATTTGCTGATAACAAAGAAAGGTAGGAAAGTAAGTCATGAAGAGGGCATAAGGAAGCCATAAAAAGACATAGGGGAGAATTTTCTCCCCATCGGGTGGGCCGGTTGGGAGTGGGCACAGGTGGGCGCGGAACTGATCGCTGCCCGTGATTGGCTGCGCATCGCCATTTTGCATGTGCGGGCCTTAAAACCATGACACATGCCCAGAAGCGCTCAGCGCTATCTGTGTGTGCGGGGAGAAGAGGGAGAGTTGGGGCCTGCTCTCTTTTGTGCATGCGCACGAAAGACTGCAGAGATCTCCCTGAGGCACAGAGCTGTTTTTCAAATGTTCCAAATATAGTTATTATTGTTATAAACCCTTCGTGAAACCTCATCCCACACGTGGATGAAGTTCCATGAAAAATCCAAAGGTGGCTTGGGCTCTTCACCTGCCACCAACCTTAAGGTTGGGTGGGCAGCTTTCTCAATTGTTTGATTAATAGCCTTAACAGGCCTTTGACAGCTCGGCGGGCGTGCAGCCAACTCTGGTGCGCGCTTACTGAACGGAGGGCCAGAATGACATGCAGTGATGCCGGGACGCATGCCCAACATCACCGCTTGTCATTTTATGCATTGGCGTGCGGGGGTGGGCCAGGCACGCTGAATAGAAGATTCTGCCCATAGATAAGTTAAGTGAGTGGGCAAAGATCTGGCAAATGGAGTATAACGTGGGAAAATGTGAAATTGTCCATTTAGATAGGAAGGTTAAAAGAGAAGCATATTATTTGAATGGTGAGAGATTTCAGAGCTCTGAGGTGCAGAGGGATCTGGGTGTTCTAGTGCAAGAATCGCAAAAGGCTGGTTTGCAGGTACATCAGGTAAGGAGGAAAACTAATAGAATGTTATCATTCATTGGGAGCGGAATTGTATACAAAAGTAGGGAGGTTATGCTTCAGTTATACAGAGCACTAGTGAGACCACATCTGGAGTACTGTGTATAGCATTGGTCACCTTATTTAAGGAAGGATGTAAATGTATTAGAAACAGTTCAGAGAAGGTTTACTAGATTAATACCTGGAATGGGCAGGTTGTCTTATGAGGAAAGGTTAGGCAGGATAGGTTTGTATCCATTGGAGTTTAGAAGAGTAGGGGGTGATTTGATTGAAACCTTTAAGATCCTGAGGGGTCTTGAACAGTTTGGATGTGAAGAGGATGTTTCCTCTTGTGAGAGAATCTAGAACTAGGGGTCACTATTTAAAAAATAAGGGGTCATCCATTTAAAATGGAGATGAGGTGAAAATGTTTTTTTTCAGAGGGCTGTGAGTCTTTGGAACTCTCTTCCTGAAAAGGTGGTGGAAGCAGAGTCTTTGAATATTATTAAGGCAGAGGTGGCTAGATTCTTGATAAGAAAAGGGGTGATGGATTAAAGAGCATAGGTGGGATGCAGATTTCAGTTCACTATCGATCAGCCATGCTCTTATTAAATGGTGGAGCTGACTCGAGAGAACAAATGGCCCATTCCTGCTCTTTGTTCATATGAGCTTCACCCTTTTGATAATGGTGGCCCTTTTGAGGCTGAAATAGGCATCAAAAGTTTTGATAATCACTTTGTATGTCGTCCTCTCTTTGTTTATGCCCTGTCTGACCATTATGTTATCTGCATTACTGCCAATGGCATAGAGAAGGGTACTGACCTGTTCCATGCAGGGCTTCTTTGTTGGTCCCAAAGTGGTTCTGTATCTAGTAAACCTGTGATGTCAGTTCTGCCACTTCTCAACTTGATCCGGGCCTTCCACATGCTCAAAACACTCCAATAAGAGTAAGATTTTCTCCAAGGCTTTTCTTCACTCTAGCCTTTCTTCAAGCTCTGTTGGAATTTTTCCCTTGTCCCTTGGTCCTTTCTCTTGATGCTTTTTTCAGTCTCTGGGCTCATTATTTGGTGCTTTTCCTTTTGTCGTTTTCACCGTCATCATCTGTTACTATCATTATCGGTCTTAGATGAGGTTGTCCTTGGTCAGGATCAATAGAGGCTGCTGGAGGCAAGGCTGTTGGTAAACTTTTTCTTTTATTGAACATTCTACTAACTATGTACAGTACAAAGCTTCACATTGAACTATCTCTCAGCATGCTCTGTTGTCATGTCACCTTACAACACTGATGATGTAGACTGTCTATTTAAATATTTAGCATTAACCCTTTACACTACACTGCATAGGAGCATCAGCCTAGACTTTTGTGCAGGTCACCCATTATGTGAGGTCAACTGGAATGAGTGGATCTCTCAGTATATAGGCTACATCACTAACACAACTGAAGTGACTCTGGAAGGAAGGAAATCGAAAGTGGCAGCTCCCTGAAATGCAAAATATCAAAGATGTTTCTAATTTTGAGCTGATATTTACCAATCTATTTTACGAGGGATGGCTTGAACTTTGAACAGAACTTCTTCCCCTGCAGGTACTGTCTATAAATCTCCACTGTGACGCTCAATGGTGCAGCCATGTTAATAGTGGATGGTGCTCGGGTTTCATGGCATCTATTACCAAAATTCTTTGTGCACTCTCTGTATGGTTTCACTTCTTATTATCAATTGGTGAAAGGAAGTCAAATGGTGAGTTTAGTCTATGAATAAACTGACCAGAATGAAACTCTGAATGCATGCTCTGGAACCACAAACTTGCAATAAAAAGTTTGAATAAATAACAATGCCACAGAACACCCAGAAATCAGTTGCAGGGAAACGCCTTTAATAAATGCACAATTTCACCAGGTTTCCGATTAATCTTAGTAAGTGTGAATATGAAAATCAATCAGCATTGCTATTTCTTTGCCAAAATTAGAAAGAAAATCCGTCCTTAACAAAGTCAGGTCTGAATGATGTTTGCTTTGGGATTTACCATAGCTGGAATACTTTAAAAGTTCAGTATTATCTGAAAACTGGCATGTGTCAGGTCGTTTTGGAAAGCATTGCTAACTTTATTAGAAATAAGGGGGAGTGGAGGTCCTGTGGTGCAGTGGTCACATCCCTATCTCTGGGCCAGAAGCTCTGCGTTCAAGTCCCACATGAGGATTGGTTGGCCACAGAAGGTGCATTCATAACTTCGACAAACAGGTTGATTCTCAGCCTACGAATCCTTCCAATACGCCTATGGCAGACGGTAAGAGCGGGAAAGTATCATGGTCAGCCAGAACTGTGTGGCAACTGCAGTGCAACAGCCTCTCCATGTGTAAGCTCTTGCCACGGTCTCTGAGGCAAGTGCCCTCCCTGCTTTGACGGGACAAGTAAGGAGGTCAACTTTAAGGCTTTCTGAGGAGGAGGATAGAAAGGGCAAGAAATGGTTGTGAGAGGGGTTAAAATTCCCAGAAGCAATGGTCCCACCATAGCTCACACCACCTTCAACACACTGCCTTCCAGTCTCCAGGTTAATATACAGGATTATGGAACCTTCATAATTAAACCTGGAGCTTCACTCACCGAATTCCCAGTAGTGGTCACTAGTGAGCTAAAGCAGGAAATCTAACTGGGGCACTGAGGCCCATTGCAGCAAACCCTCCATTGTCATAGCTGACATCAGCTAACTTAGCAAGGTGCTGAACATCAAAGGTGGCACCTTTATGGTCTATGCAGCCCTGAGCATCATATCTGCCACAATAGAGGGCAATCGAAAGAATCCACCCTTAACCACAGTTCTGGTGAAATGAGAGAACCATTGCCTCTCTCAGAAAAGATCTTAAGACAATTTTATAGATATAAGTTAGTGGTTTTGAGTGGAGATCAGAGTCAATTATATATAGATCATAATAATATGTCATTACACCAGCCCTGCACACAGACATTTTCAAACCTGATCTATCAAATCACTATCTATTAAATAGTATAGGAAAGCAAAATAAAGTGTGGAGAATAAGTCACTTGAAGCTGGTGACTGCTGCAGTTAATAACTCAAAATCTTTGCACTCATGAGTTCTGGGTTATGTCTCTTCTGTTTGTTAAGCTGGTCTGAGCAATCTGCCATTTACATTTAAAGGAACTTTCGGAGAAGACGTAATTAAACTAAAGGTTTAGGAATGCTGAAATATACGTAGTGCAAGAGATGAAATATTCAGACCCTATATTGTTTGTGAATTTTTGACAGCTTTATTTATAAATGCCATTAGTTGGGTAGTCATCACAAGGCATCATGAGTGAAGACATGCATCTTGAAGCAAACTGATGTCTTCATTCTTCATCCCAAATGAATGTCATCAAGTCACAATCACATTGAAGGTTCCTTAATGGATTCCATTACCCTGAAGAAATATACCAGTGCTTTGAAAATCTCATTTGACTGGGATGAAAGTTTCCTCTGCCTGCTGTCTGTATGGGTTTCACATGAAATGAGTCTGGGCAGATTCAATCAAGTTCCTCATGGGCACAGACCTGCAACGCAAAATCATTAATGTGGCACTAATTGGCAATCCCACTCCAAGAGGCCACAGGATGTTGTGCAAAACAATACGTTGATTCAGTCAAGGAAAGAAAGAGTTTACATTTACATAGTGCCTTCCACAACATCAGGATATCCCAAATCTCTTTACTTGCCCTTCTTGTCCCGGAGTTCAAATATCCAGCCAGGTATCTGGAATAGAGAGTCTTTCACCTTTGATGTTCATCTTGAAAAACATTCAGCACTTCAGTTCAGTATCTAATCAGTAGGACAGCACCTCTGAAAATGCAGCATGCCCTTAGTGTGAGATTGGAATATCAGCCTCAAATATATGCCCAAATCCTAGAATCTATCTTGAACTTGTAGATTTCTGATTCAGAGGTAAGATTTCTATCAATGAGCTAAACTCACATTGTCTAGATTATTGCTCCTCTGAACCTTTAACTTGATTCATCATGAGCCCCAAATATACCATCTTACACAATGTTCCCCCTTCTTGCATCAAACAAGACTCATCCTGCCACCTCTACTCTAACTTGTTTTCTCCAGGATTACAAAATGTGACTGTTCTCAACTCCCTACAGTCTCCCTTCCCTCTGAAAATCTACAGGCATTTAAACCCAAGCTTGGTATCACCTTCTCTTTGATTTACCTTATTATCTCCCTCCTACTCTTTGGATCCTTATTGCGAATTGAATAATTGAGAAGTTGAACACTGAGAACCAATTTTTATTTGATCGTTATCAATTGGACTAATTTTTAGAATAATTTCTAAGCTGAGATGAATCTGACTTTGGAGTTGGTAAATGATGTGTCGGCAGATGAAACACTCAACATTCACTATAAAACTATCCTGTTCAGGAATCTAAACTTGGGTACAGACTATGGACCTTCAAGAATCATTATGGGATCCTCAGATATTAGGCATTCTGTCTTAGTACCAGCTTGATGTAGTTAGACTGGCTGATTACAAAGTATTACAATGTATTTATAGTTCATCAATAGGCTGTTTGACCCAAAATATCCATGTCAGTCTTTATGCTCCACCCAAGTCTGCTCCTACCCTTCTTCGTTTAACCCCCTTAACATATCCTTCTATTCTTCTCTCTTTCAAGTCATTATGTTTCACCTTAAATCCACCTGTGCTATTCATCCCAACAGCTCCTCTTAGTGAGGAGTTACACATTCTAAACATTCTCTGGGTAAAGGTGTTTCTCCTGATTTCCCCATTGGAGTTGTTAGTGACTATGTTATATTTCCGGCCCCTAGTCTGCTCTCACCCGTATCAAACAATTTCATGGGGCAGAATTTTACGCCTCGAGATCGGGTGCACACCTGACCTGAAAGGGCGTGGAATAGCGTGAGATGACATCAGGCGAGTGTCCCGAAGTCATCCTGTACGCGAGCAATCTCCAGGTCGGCGGGTGCAGGTGAATGTCAGAGCCGCACCCGCCATCAATTAAAAGGCCACTTAAGGCCATTAAAAAGGCAATTGTTCCCAATTTTACATTACCCATGCGATTTCACGCTCCTCATATGGGCAAATTGGACAGGCAGGCTACCCACTTTTACCGAAACCTCATCCAAGGGTGGCATAAAAAGGGTCAGCAGCATTGCCAGTGTGAGTAGTGAGGAGTCCAGGAGATAGTTTGCCGCTAGTTGCCTATTTGAACTTGACAGCTCTGTTCTGAGCTTCATTCTTAACATTTCCAGGCTTAATTTCAGGACTCAATGGTGTCTCCAAGGCTCCTGGAGAATTTTTACCGTGTGGGCCAGGTATCAGACAGCCTTCTGTAACCCTGGTAATAGGGATTGTGATCTCCACTGGTAGCACCTCCTCTGAGGAGGGAGGGCCAGAAGGGAGAGGAGGGCAGGTGTCCCAAGTCCCAAGGCAGCTTCCAGGGGAGGGACCTGTAGGAGGAGAGGTGCAGGCACAAGGGGCGCAGGGCCAGCAGGTAGTCCAAGGCGGAAGGGGCTGCAGAAGACACCACTCTCCCGCTGTCAGGATATACAAGCAGCGATGCTGCTTCCTCAATATGTCTGAGTTGCAATGCCAAAGGAGGCTCCACCTCTCCAGGGAGGCTGTGACCTCCATTTGTCAGATGATTGGGCCTGAGATCACCTCCGACTGTGTGGGTGGACACCACATGCCAGTGGCCCTGAAGGTCACAGTGGCCCTTAACTCTGGCTGTTTCCAGGGGTCGGTGGGTGATCTTTGTGGAGCTTCCCAATCAGCTGTCCACAGTTGCATCAAGCTAGTGACAGAAGCTCTGTTCTCTATTCTTTACTGTATGATGAGGTCAGCCAGGCTGAGTGAGCCAGAGGCTTCGCAGCAATTGCTGGGCTCCCTCACATCCAGGGTGCAAACGACTGCACACATGTGGCCATAAAGGTGCCAGTGGGTCAGCCGGGAGCCTTTGTCAACATGAAGAGATTCCAATCCATGAACGTGCAGATAGTGTGTGACCACAGGATGCAGATCCAGCAAGACTGTGCAAGGTACCCAGGCAGCTCCCATGACGCTTTAATCATCAGACACTCACCAAGACTATTTAGTGCTCCAGCTCGACTGGATAAATGGCTGCTGGCTATCCATTGAAAAGGTGACTTATGACACCTCTCTCCACCCAAGAACAGAGGCAGAGCAGCGTTATAATAGGAGTCATGCCTCCACAAGGGCGGTGATAGAGAGGATAATAGGTCGTATGAAGATGAGCTTCCAATGCCTGGACCATTCAGGGGGAGCACTACAATACCCCCCAGAGCGGGTGTCACTGATAGTGGTTGCATGCTGCACTCTCCACAATCTGGCACTTGCAAGGGGGGGACCCACTGGAGGAAGAGGATCTTGAGGCAGCTCCTCAGGCCACAGAGGATGAATCTAGTGGTGAGTCAGAAGAGGAGCACAGTGAGGAGAATGCTGAGGGTGTGGAGGCAGACCTCTGTATCTTTCAGGCAGGCAGGGACACCAGGGACGCCTTGATCCAACTTCAGCTAGGCTGCCAATGATCCGCTTCCACCTCATGCCAGGGCTTCTGCCTCCATCCCGGATGTCTGAAATGACCCTTTCATTTGAACCCCAAGTCCACTTAGTGCCTGTGCATAAAGTTAGAGCCACTCACATCCAGCATTAGATACTGGCGTACCCTGCACATACAAAGCAAGTGAAGCATCCTCAGGCTATTAAGACAAAAGCAAAATTTATATCATTATGACCCACACATCAAATGAACATAATTATATACGGTGTTAATGGTCACACCAGTAAACAGACCAACAAAACATAGCAGAAGACCACCTGTGAACAGACCCTCTTGTGCTCATGGTGCCTTAAACTTACGTTTACAAGTGCCGTGTCTTGTTGCCCGCATATCCCCCCCACCCCTTGATGACCTTGACAGTCATCGCCTGGCCACTGGAGCCTGTGCTGGCCTCATCAGGGAGGGAGAGGCCAGTTCCATGGCTGGCACCTCTCCATTCGCCGCAGACTCATCAGATGGTAAAGTCACTGGCAGAGGGGCGGAAGATCTGCTGCCATGATCCAGAGTGCAGTGAAAGGAGCCCACAGAAACGATAAGCAGCTCGTGCACCAACGTAAGGTCCCTGTAGACCTCCATGCCATTAATGGATGGGCACCTAGCTGGGATACCAGGTGCCTCATCCATCACCTACACTGACACTGACCATCTGAGGTCAGTGCCTGTGTGAGGGCTTGTAGGTCTGAGCTCACCCTCAGGATCCCCTGATTCTGTTCCTGGAGCTGCCAGTCCATAAGAGTCGCCTCTCTCACTGTAGGAGGCAGTGGTTGGCTCTTCGAATTCCCGTGTTCAAGCACGAGCTGGCAAGTCTAAGGGAGAAGGAAGATATTAGTTAAAGTCATCACACTGTCACTGAACATGACGGGCACCCTGATGAGATAACGGGGATCTGCATCATGTTGCCATCTTCTTTCAATGATCAATGGGAACTCCAGGTTTGAGGCTCCCATTAATGCCGAGACTACATAAGAATGTTTGCACAATCCGGCACTCTCACCTCTGTGTACTGCACTCCTACCTTCATCAGAGACCCCTGCCTCTCCGTGACTGGCTGACCGAAGTGGGTGGCAGCTCTCCAGCTCCAAGGCATCCATTTCCTACCGCATCAAAATTGGGAGGTTTGGGGAACGTCCACCTGTCCTTGACCTTTCAATGGTGTTATGGCTTCTCTTCTCCTGAAAGCACAGAGGAGTATTGATTAGTCCGCTCTCTACCTGCAGGACCATTGCAGCATGGCCAACCCCAGCTGAGGAATACCTTGCAGGGCACATCCAAATTGTAGCCCTCGACCCACAAGGCACTCAGTCCAAGCAGCAAGAGCTCACCCCCTTGGCCAGCTGTGGTGTCGGTGACAGTTGGGGCTCAGACACTAGGACCCCTGAGCCCCACAGAGGCACGGCCAGCCCTTAACACTTCTCCACGCTGATCCATGCCAACTTGGTACTCACCCTTGCCAAGCACAGCAGGTCATTGAACTTTTTGCAGCACTGCACCCATGTGGGATGCACAAGTCATGGCTGCTGACATTGGCTGTCACCTCCCCCCAGGCTTTTTTGGTCAGGTGTGGTGGCCTCCTCCTGCCATCACTGGGTACCAGAGCGTCCCGCCTGACACTCACCTCCTCAACAAGGACCACAAAGCACTCATCCAAGAAACAGGGGACCGAGTGCCCACCTGACTTTCCCTCCTGCCTGACGTTTTCTGCGGCTGGTAAGGCCATTGTTCCAGTCTCCAGACCGACTCTAAAAATTCTCCCCTGGCAGCCTTCAGGGAGCTGCCTTTGCCAGTTTTAAGGTGCCTGTTGGGTTGCCATTGGACCCAGTGCTCGACAGGCCTGGGCCCCTGCCAGGCCCTTCCCAGCCATTCAGAAGATGTGTTTCACACTGAGCGGACCTCAATGTGACTACGATCAGGAGAGGATTCCACATCCGCTTCCACTCCAGCCGACTTGGCACGCACGCCAAGCATGAAACTCAGGCAATAATTTTAAAGACTTTTTTCAGGTCATCCCTCTGTCTTTTTTGCTGGTGAAAAGAGCCCTAATCTTTTCAGTCTTTCCTGAGGGGAATAATATTTCAGTTCTGGTGTCATTTAGTTAATCTTTTCTGCATTATCTCCAGGCATGGTCTAACCAAGATTCTGAACAATTTTTCAACTCTATCCTTCTAGAAATGATGCCTAGTGTTTGTTTGCTTTGTAATGATTTTATTAAATTTCATCGCTACTTTTCATGATTAAGGGTCTGTACCCCAAGATCCTTTCTGGACCGATGTTCTACTTAAGCTCTTACTTTCCAAAGCATATTCAGTTCCTTATTTGTCCCACCAAAATGTACCAACTCACACTTACCTTTATTGAAATTCATTTGCCAATTATACGTCCATCCTTCATGTTGCTCATTACATGTCCATTCTGTCGTAGTCCTCTTCTGGAATAACTACATTTCCCACTTTGGGCTGCCATCTTCAAAGTTTGTACTTCTGATCCCCAAAAATCATTTGTGAAAATGGTGAAGAATAGTGTTTCCAGCACCGATCTTTGTGAAACATCACCTCCTCTATTTGCTAATTCTTATTATTTAGTATTATTTATCCCTCTAATATGGATCCTCAGTGCCGTCTCCTTGGTTTTCCCAGTTCTCCTAGTTTTCCGTGTGTCCTGAATATAATTAAGCAAAAAAGAACAGCAATGGGGAATTTCCATTGCACACACTTATCAGTGTAAATATCGTAGCTTTTCAGTGTTCAGTTATCTTTTTTGAACATTTTCTTTTACGGACCTCAATACTCCTTATGTGCCTCAGTCTACCCTTCCTACTATGATTGGCCCATCTTGATGTTGCTTCTTGATTCAAACCATGTGTTTTTCTGCTGCCAACCAGCCAATTCAGTGCTGACCAGCTGATCCCACCACAGTAGACCATTTCAGTTCGATAGATAGGGGAGGACAAGGGGACATACGTTTAAAATGTGGAAGAGTAGGAATAGGCTTGATGTTAGGTGGCATTTCTTTTCTCAGAGAGTAGTGACGTCTTTCAAGATGTTCCAGGTAGAAGTGTACAAGAGTATGCTTCTGGCCGTCAGCATGTCAGAATCCATGAGGAAAGGCATCATCACCCTCATCTACACGCACAAGTGGGAAAGGGAGAAATTAGAAATTGGCGACCCATTTCACTGTTGAATGTGGACTATAAGGTTCTGTCCAAAGTCATCACCAATCGGGTCAAGTCCACTCTGGAATTGGCAGGAAGATCTCTGACAGCCTTGCGCTACTCAGGGATACGATTGCCTATGTGCAGGACAGGGGTGCGGACACCTGCCTCATCAGCCTGGATCAGGAGAAGGCCTTTGACAGAATATCGCACACCTACATGGTGGATGTGCTCTCCAAAATTGGGTTTGGGGAGGGAATTCGCAATTGGATCCAACTGCTCTACACAAACATCAGTAGCGCAGTCTCAATCAATGGGTGGGAATCAGAAAGCTTTCCTATTAAATCTGGAGTCAGGCAGGGCTGCCCTCTCTCCCCTGTCCTGTTTGTGTGTTGCATAGAACCCTTTGCTGAGTCTATCAGGAAGGATCTGGGCATAAGAGGAGTGATGATCCCAGGCAGTGGAGGCACTCAGGTGAAAGCCTCCCTGTACATGGACGATGTCGCCGTCTTCTGCTCGGATCCGCTGACGGTGCGCACACTGATCCACATCTGCAACCAGTTCAAACTGGCCTCAGGAGCCAAGGTAAATCATGAGAAGAGTGAGGCCATGTTCTTTGGGAACTGGGCTGACCGTTCCTTTGTCCCCTTCACTGTCAGGGCTGAAGGCCTGAAGGTGCTGGGGATATGGTTCGGAGGGACTGGGGCATGCGTTAGAAACTGGAACGAGCGAGTGTCTATGGTGTAAAGAGTAAAGAAAACTGGGCATGTGGGAGCGACGCTCCCTCTCCATTGCGGGTAAGAACCTGGTCATCAGGTGTGAGGCACTCTCGCTGTTGCTGTACTGCAGGTCTGGTGCATTCCAGACTCTTATACAATGGCGATCACCTGAGCCATTTTTCGCTTTACCTGGAGGTCGAAAATGGATCGTGTCCGTGGGGACGCAACGTACAAGCCTCTAGATAAGGGGGGAAGAAACGTGCCCAACATTGCCCTCATGCTGATGGCCACTTTTGTGTGTGGCTGCATCAAGCTGTGCATAGACTCTCGGTAAGCAAACACCAAGTGTCACTATGTACTGAGGTTCTACCTGTCCCCGGTGTTGTGAAGGATGGGTCTGGCCATGCTGCCGTGGAATGCTCCAAGTAGTTGGACCATGCTCTACTACCTGTCCCTCGTGGAAAAATTTGTATAGAGAAACACCTTTGACCACAAGTCCATCAGGCACTGGTTGGCATATAATGCAGAAAAGGAGAGGGCGGATCCTGTGGAATGGTTCCCCGAGCAAACTGTCAAAGTCATTTGGCAGAATGTCACATCACCAGAACTTTCCATCAAGCATCAAGAAGTAGCTTGGCTGGTGGTGAGAAAGGTCCTCCCTGTCAGATCCTTCCAACATGCCAGGAGTCTCGCCCCCTCTGCACGTTGTCCTCGATGTGGCTGTGGTGGGGAAGAGACCGTTGTTCACCTCCTTGTGGAATGTGCCTTTGCAAAGAAGCTCTCGAGAGAGATGCAGTGGTTTCTGTCGAGGTTCATCCCAAGCAGTTCTGTGACACAGGACTCTGTGCTCTACGGGCTGTTCCCAGGGACACACACCGAGACAAACATCAACTGCAGCTGGAGGATCATCAACTTGGTCTGCCCGAAACTTGTTGGTCTTCCAGCGCAAAGAGTTGTCCCCGACTGAGTGTTGCAGACTGGCACATTCCAAAGTCCAGGACTACGTGCTGAGGGATGCACTAAAGCTTGGGGCAGGTGTCGCAAAGGTGCATTGGGGAAAGATCACTGACTAAGACCTTTATGCCATAATGCACTGAGGGGCTGGGAACTGTTGAGAGCCCCTCGGGCTGCACAGCTCAAGATGAAAGTATGCATTGAATACTAATTGTATTATAATTTTATTGAAGCACCTCAGAGTGCAACATGATGAAGGTTGATAACTCTAAAACCATTACAAAAACAGAATTACCTGGAAAAACTCAGCAGGTCTGGCAGCATCGGCGGAGAAGAAAAGAGTTGACGTTTCGAGTCCTCATGACCCTTCGACAGAACTTGAGTTCGAGTCCAGGAAAGAGCTGAAATATAAGCTGGTTTAAGGTGTGTGTGTGGGGGGCGGAGAGATAGAGAGACAGAGAGGTGGAGGGGGTTGGTGTGGTTGTAGCGACAAACAAGCAGTGATAGAAGCAGATCATCAAAAGATGTCAACAACAATAGTACAATAGAACACATAGGTGTTAAAGTTAAAATTGGTGATATTATCTAAACGAATGTGCTAATTAAGAATGGATGGTAGGGCACTCAAGGTATAGCTCTAGTGGGTTTTTTTTTTATTTTATATAATGGAAATAGGTGGGAAAAGGAAAATCTTTATAATTTATTGGGAAAAAAAAGAAGGGGGAAACAGAAAGGGGGTGGGGATGGGGGAGGGGACTCACGACCTAAAGTTGTTGAATTCAATATTCAGTCCGGAAGGCTGTAAAGTCCCTAGTCGGAAGATGAGGTGTTGTTCCTCCAGTTTGCGTTGGGCTTCACTGGAACAATGCAGCAAGCCAAGGACAGACATGTGGGCAAGAGAGCAGGGTGGAGTGTTAAAATGGCAAGCGACAGGGAGGTTTGGGTCATTCTTGCGGACAGACCGCAGGTGTTCTGCAAAGCGGTCGCCCAGTTTACGTTTGGTCTCTCCAATGTAGAGGAGACCACATTGGGAGCAACGAATGCAGTAGACTAAGTTGGGGGAAATGCAAGTGAAATGCTGCTTCACTTGAAAGGAGTGTTTGGGTCCTTGGACGGTGAGGAGAGAGGAAGTGAAAGGGCAGGTGTTGCATCTTTTGCGTGGGCAAGGGGTTGTGCCATAGGAGGGGGTTGAGGAGTAGGGGGTGATGGAGGAGTGGACCAGGGTGTCCCGGAGGGAGCGATCCCTACGGAATGCCGATAAGGGGGGTGAAGGGAAGATGTGTTTGGTAGTGGCATCATGCTGGAGTTGGCGGAAATGGCGGAGGATGATCCTTTGAATGCGGAGGCTGGTGGGGTGATAAGTGAGGACAAGGGGGACCCTATCATGTTTCTGGGAGGGAGGAGAAGGAGTGAGGGCGGATGCGCGGGAGATGGGCCGGACACGGTTGAGGGCCCTGTCAACGACCGTGGGTGGAAAACCTCGGTTAAGGAAGAAGGAGGACATGTCAGAGGAACTGTTTTTGAATGTAGCATCATCGGAACAGATGCGACGGAGGCGAAGGAACTGAGAGAATGGGATGGAGTCCTTACAGGAAGTGGGGTGTGAGGAGCTGTAGTCGAGATAGCTGTGGGAGTCGGTGGGTTTGTAATGGATATTGGTGGACAGTCTATCACCAGAGATTGAGACAGAGAGGTCAAGGAAGGGAAGGGAAGTGTCAGAGATGGACCACGTGAAAATGATGGAGGGGTGGAGATTGGAAGCAAAATTAATACATTTTTCCAAGTCCTGACGAGAGCATGAAGCAGCACCAAAGTAATCATCGATGTACCGGAGAAAGAGTTGTGGAAGGGGGCCGGAGTAGGACTGCAACAAGGAATGTTCCACATACCCCATAAAGAGACAGGCATAGCTGGGGCCCATGCGGGTACCCATAGCCACACCTTTTATTTGGAGGAAGTGAGAGGAGTTGAAGGAGAAATTGTTCAGCGTGAGAACAAGTTCAGCCAGACGGAGGAGAGTAGTGGTGGATGGGGATTGTTCGGGCCTCTGTTCGAGGAAGAAGCTAAGGGCCCTCAGACCATCCTGGTGGGGGATGGAGGTGTAGAGGGATTGGACGTCCATGGTGAAGAGGAAGCGGTAGGGGCCAGGGAACTGGAAATTGTTGATGTGACGTAAGGTGTCAGAGGAATCACGGATGTAGGTGGGAAGGGACTGGACAAGGGGAGAGAGAAGGGAGTCAAGATAACGAGAAATGAGTTCTGTGGGGCAGGAGCAAGCTGAGACGATCGGTCTACCGGGGCAGTTCTG
The DNA here is from genome assembly GCF_017639515.1 of Carcharodon carcharias. NCBI lineage: Eukaryota > Metazoa > Chordata > Chondrichthyes > Lamniformes > Lamnidae > Carcharodon > Carcharodon carcharias. The sequence goes on from NC_054481.1 coordinate 94,389,844, forward strand.
TTTGTGGATTTTGGGTAGGAGATAGAAGCGGGCCGTCCGAGGTTGGGCAACTATCAGGTTGGAAGCTGTGGGAGGGAGATCCCCAGAGGAGATGAGGTCAGTGACAGTCCTGGAAACAGTGGCTTGATGTTCAGTGGTGGGGTCATGGTCCAGGGAGAGGTAGGAGGAAGTGTCTGCGAGTTGACGCTCAGCCTCCGCGTGGTAGAGGTCAGTGCGCCAGACAACAACAGCACCACCCTTGTCAGCAGGTTTGATGACAATGTCAGGGTTGGACCTGAGAGAATGGAGTGCAGTAAGTTCAGAGAGAGACAGGTTAGAATGGGTGAGAGGAGCAGAGAAATTGAGACGACTAATGTCGCGCCGACAGTTCTCAATGAAAAGATCGAGAGAAGGTAAGAATCCAGAGGGAGGGGTCCAGGTGGAGGGAGAATATTGAAGATGGGTAAAAGGATCCGTTGAACTGGGAGAGGACTCCTGCCCAAAGAAGTGAGCCCGGAGACGAAGACGGCGGAAGAAGAGTTCAGTATCATGCCGAGCCCGAAATTCATTGAGGTGAGGGCGTAAGGGTATGAAACTAAGTCCTTTGCTGAGCACTGAACGTTCACCCCCCTTATCGGCATTCCGTAGGGATCGCTCCCTCCGGGACACCCTGGTCCACTCCTCCATCACCCCCTACTCCTCAACCCCCTCCTATGGCACAACCCCTTGCCCACGCAAAAGATGCAACACCTGCCCCTTCACTTCCTCTCTCCTCACCGTCCAAGGACCCAAACACTCCTTTCAAGTGAAGCAGCATTTCACTTGCATTTCCCCCAACTTAGTCTACTGCATTCGTTGCTCCCAATGTGGTCTCCTCTACATTGGAGAGACCAAACGTAAACTGGGCGACCGCTTTGCAGAACACCTGCGGTCTGTCCGCAAGAATGACCCAAACCTCCCTGTCGCTTGCCATTTTAACACTCCACCCTGCTCTCTTGCCCACATGTCTGTCCTTGGCTTGCTGCATTGTTCCAGTGAAGCCCAACGCAAACTGGAGGAACAACACCTCATCTTCCGACTAGGGACTTTACAGCCTTCCGGACTGAATATTGAATTCAACAACTTTAGGTCGTGAGTCCCCTCCCCCATCCCCACCCCCTTTCTGTTTCCCCCTTTTTTTTCCCAATAAATTATAAAGATTTTCCTTTTCCCACCTATTTCCATTATATAAAATAAAAAAAAACCCACTAGAGCTATACCTTGAGTGCCCTACCATCCATTCTTAATTAGCACATTCGTTTAGATAATATCACCAACTTTAACTTTAACACCTATGTGTTCTATTGTACTATTGTTGTTGACATCTTTTGATGATCTGCTTCTATCACTGCTTGTTTGTCGCTACAACCACACCAACCCCCTCCACCTCTCTGTCTCTCTATCTCTCCGCCCCCCACACACACACCTTAAACCAGCTTATATTTCAGCTCTTTCCTGGACTCGAACTCAAGTTCTGTCGAAGGGTCATGAGGACTCGAAACGTCAACTCTTTTCTTCTCCGCCGATGCTGCCAGACCTGCTGAGTTTTTCCAGGTAATTCTGTTTTTGTTTTGGATTTCCAGCATCCGCAGTTTTTTTGTTTTTATCTCTAAAACCATTGTCTGATTGTCTGTAATGACTATATTGAAATGATTGTAATATTCATTGATTGTATTGATGCCTCTCGGGATTCAGGTGTAAAAGTTGAATCTGATTGTACTTTTTGTGATGGTGATTTAGAAATGTTTTGTAATGTTCTTCCAGATATTTTATGAATAAAGTATATTTTTCAAAAAAAAAGCTATGAGAGAGGCAACTACCTGGCCATGTGGAAGATTGCCTAGGCATGTCCTGTCCCACAAAACCAGGTTATTCTTAAAGCATCCAGTCGTTATCACCATGCATACAAGCATCAGCTAAGTGATGGAAGGAGTCATCAAGAAACACCTTCTCACAAATACCCAGCCCACTAACACTCAGTTTTGGTTCTGCCAGAGCCACTCAGCCACTCCATCTCTCATCAGAGTCTTCTTCCAGACATGCGAGATCTAAATGCCAGAGGAGAGGTGAAAGTAGTTGCTCTTGAAGTGGAGTGGCCTATTCTTGTATCTATGTTCAAGGTAGCATTTGACCGAGGAAGACACCATGGACCAGTAGCAAAATTGAAGACAGTGGATGTCAGCGGGAAGATATAGTCATACCTGATGTAAAGGAATATGGTTGTACTGTCAGAGGCTAACACTCCTTGTTTAGAAATTGACTGCCAAATGCTAGTCAGTGAGACAACTGTTTCCCCCTTTCAAATGGATGTTTGTTCAACTTGGTAGTAGCTGTACGAGTGCAACGTGTCAACTACCAAATCTAGTTCCAGGGAACAGAGTCAGAGAGCAGAGTTCCTGAGGGGTGAGTATAAAAACCTTACCTCGGGGATTCGCAACCTAGTTCCAGGGAGCAGAGTCGGAGGGCGGAGTTCCAGAGGGGTGAGTATAAAAACCTTACCTCAGGGATTCGCAGCCTAGTTCCAGGGAGCAGAGTCAGAGGGCAGAGTTTCAGAGGGGTGAGTATAAAAACCTTACCTCGGGTCGTTAAAAAAAATAACAGTGGCGTCACAGTAAATCTGTGACCTGATTGGCTGGTAGAGAATCTGCACTGAATTTGAAACTAAAACATTGTTAAGCTAATTAATCCAAATAAATTAATCACTTAATTAATAAGTAGAGGGCATTTAGACCAGAATCAGGGGAATACTGTTCTTAGAATTTAGCATCTATAGTAGAAATCTAGACCTAGGGAACGTATAGTTAATAAGGAGTCAATAAACAGTTATTAGATTTAAATTAATTTATTAAATAGTTCTAGAAATTACAGTTGCTGTGGTGAAGTGCTTCATCTGTGGGATGTGGGAAATCTGTGATGCTTCAAGTGTCCCGGACAACTACATCTGCAGGAAGTGTACCCAATCGCAGCTCCTCACAGACCGTATGGACCAGTTGGAGCAGCTGTTGGATGCACTTAGGAGCATTCAGGTGGCGGAAAGTGTCATTGACAGGAGTTTTGCAGACGTGGTCACACCCAAGGTACAGACAGATAGATGGGTGACCGCTAGATGGGGCAGGCAGAAATCTAGAAATCAGTGCAGAAATCAGTGCAGAAATCCCCTGTGGCTGTCCCCCTCTCTAACAGGTATACTATTTTGGATACTGTTGGGGGGGATGGCCTATCAGGGGAAAACAACAGCAGTAGCCAGAGCAGTGGCACCACGGCTGTCTCTGTTGTTCAGCAGGGGGGGTCAAAGCACAGAAGAGGAACTGTCATAGGGGACTGTATAGTCAGGGGCTCAGATAGGTGCTTCTGTGGTCATGAAAGAGACACCAGGATGGTACGTTGCCTCCCTGGTGCCAAAGTCCAGGATGTCTCTGATTGGGTACGGGACATTCTGAAGGTGGACGGAGAACAGCCAGAGGTCATGGCACACATTAGTACGAACGACATAGGTAGGAAGAGTGACAAGGTCCTACAGTGGGAGTTCAGGAAGTTAGGCAGAAAGTTAAAAAACAGGACCTCTAGGGTTGCACTCTCAGGATTACTCACTGTGCCACATGCCAGTGAGGCTAGAAATAGGAAGATAGTGCAGCTGAACACGTGGCTGAACAGATGGTATAGGAGGGAGAGTTTCCAATATCTGGATCAGTGGGATCTCTTCTGGGGCAGATGGGACCTGTACAAGAAGGACGGGTTGCATCTAAACTGGAGAGGCACGAATATCCTGGCTGCGAGGTTTGCTAGTGTCACTCGGGAGGGTTTAAACTAGTATGGCAGGGGGTGGGAACCAGAGTAATAGATCAGCAGGTGTAATAAATGACTGGGAACTAGTGAATGTGGCCAGTAGGACTAAGAGGAAGGGCAGGCAGGGAGAAATTACTGAACACAGTGGGACTGGGGGTCTGAAATGCATTTGTTTCAATGCGAGAAGTATAACAGGCAAGGCTGATGAGCTTAGAGCTTGGATTAGTACTTGGGACTATGATGTTATTGCTATTACAGAGACTTGGTTGAAGGATGGACAGGATTGGCAGATAAACGTTCCAGGGTTTAGATGTTTCAGGCAGGATAGAGAGGGATGTAGAAGAGGTGGGGGAGTTGCACTGCTGGTTAAGGGGAATATCACGGCTGTACGACAGAAGGACACCTCAGAGGGCTCATGCAGTAAGGCAATATGGGTAGAGTTCCAGAATAGGAAGGGTGCAGTCACAATGTTGGGGGTTTACTATAGACCCCCAACTGCCGGCGGGAGATTGGGGAACAGTTATTTAGGCAGATTTTGGAAAGATATAAAAGTAATAGGGTTGTTGTGGTGGGTGATTTTAACTTTCCCTATATTGACTGGGAATCACTTAGTGCTAGGGGTTTGGATGGTGCAGAATTTGTAAGGTGCACCCAGGAGGGCTTCCTGAGACAATATGTAGATATTCCAACTAGGGAAGGGGCAATACGGGACCTGGTATTAGGGCATGAACCCGGCCAGGTGGTCGAAGTTTCAGTAGGGGAGCATTTTGGGAAAAGTGACCATAATTCAGTAAGTTTCAAGGTACTGGTGGATAAGGATAACAGGAGTCCTTGGGTTAAGGTGCTTAATTGGGGGAAGGCTAATTATAACAATATTCGGCAGGAACCGAGGAATCTAGACTGGAGGCTGATGTTTGAGAGCAAATCAACAACTGACATGTGGGGGGCTTTCAAACATCAGTTGATAAGAATTCAGGACCGGCATGTTCCTGCTAGGATGAAGGATAAGAATGGCAAGTTTCAGGAACCTTGGATCTCGAAGGATATTGTGAGATTAGTCAAAAAGAAAAGGGAAGCATTCATAAGGGCTAGAAGGCTGGGAACAGATGAAGCCCATGGAGAATACAAAGAAAGTAGGAAGAAACTTAAGCAAGGAGTCAGGAGGGCTAAAAGGGGTCATGAAAAGTCACTGGCAACCAGGATTAAGGAAAATTCCAAGGCCTTTTATACATATGTAAAAAGCAAGAGGGTAACCAGGGAAACGGTAGGCCCACTCAGGGACAGAGGTGGGAATCTGTGTGTGGAGCCAGAAGAAATGGAAGAGATACTAAATGAATACTTCTCATCAGTATTCACCAAAGAGAAGGACTTAGCGGTTGATTTGTCTAGGGAAGAGTGTGTAGATAGGCTGGATCATGTTGAGATCAAAAAAGAGGAGGTGTTAGGCATCATGAAGAATATTAAGGTGGATGAGTCCCCAGGGCCAGATGGGATCTACCGCAGAGTACTGAGGGAGGCAAGGGAGGATATTGCTGGGGCCTTGACAGAAATCTTTGTATCCTCACTGGCTACAGGTGAGGTCCCAGAGGACTAGACAATGGCCAATGTTGTTCCATTGTTTAAGAAGGGTAGCAGGGATAATCCAGGAAATTACAGGCCAGTGAGCCTTACATCAGTGGTAGGGAAATTATTGGAGAAGATTCTTCATGACAGGATTTACTACTATTTGGAAGCAAATGGGCATATTAGTGAGAGGCAGCATGGTTTTGTGAAGGGGAGGTCGTGTCTCACTAACTTGATTGAGTTTTTCGAGAAAGTGACAAAGATGATCAATGATGGAAGGGCAGTGGATGTTATATACATGGATTTCAGTAAGGCCTTTGACAAGGTCCCTCATGGCAGACTGGTACAGAAGGTAAAGTCACACGGGATCTGAGATGAGCTGGCAAGATGGATACAGAATTGGCTTGGTCTTGAGCTCCCTCCTCCATCCCCACCCCCTTTCTGTTTCTTCCCCCTTCCTTTTGTTTTTTTCCAAAAATTCATATAGATTTTTCTTTTCCCACCTATTTTCATTATTTTTAAATCTTTTATGCCCCCCACCCCCACTAGAGCTATACCTTGAGTGCCCTACCATCCATTCTTAATTAGCACATTCGTTTAGATAATATCACCACCTTCAACACCTCTGTGTTCTTTTGTTCTTTTGTCTGTGACATCTTTTGATGATCTGCTCCTATCACTGCTTGCTTGTCCCTACAACAACACCCCCCCTCCACTTCTCTCTCTCCCCCACCCCTCCCCCCACCACCCCACCTTAAAGCAGCTTATATTTCACCCCTCTCCTTGTAAAGAAAAATCAGTTCTGTTGAAAGGTCACGAGGACTCGAAACGTCAACTCTTTTCTTCTCCGCCGATGCTGCCAGACCTGCTGAGTTTTTCCAGGTAATTCTGTTTTTGTTTTGGATTTCCAGCATCCGCAGTTTTTTGTTTTTGCCTACAAACTACCTTAACTTGTCTCAGAGATGGTACTCTTATCTATAATTTAGAAAATACTATGTTCAAACCTTGCTCCAGGCTTTAATTACATAATCTAGGATGACACCTACCGTGATGGAGATGTCACCATTCAGTTGAGCTTAAACTCCAGCCCAAACTCTGTGTAGATAGACACAAAAGAGCCAGATGTTATTTTTTAAAGGAGCACAGGGAGTTTTCCTAATATCCTAACTAACATTCTCTCAGCCAACCCCACCAAAAACAAAGTTCACCGATAATTTATTTTATGCGCTGTTTGTGGGATTTTGCCGTGTGCACGTTGGCTGCCATGTTTGCCCACATTTCAAAAGTGTAACTAATTGACCGTGAAGCACTTTGGGACATCTGATGATGTGACCGGCGTTATATGAAGGTCTTTCTTACTATATCAAGTACTTAAATAACCTCTTCTGGAACTATTTCTCACAATTCTTTGCATTGTCTGCCTCTCATGAAGGTGCCTATTTCCTGGTATTCAGCTGCATAGGTATCCATCACCTTACAGTATCTTAGCCAAGGAATATTCATATATAAGCCTGCTGGTAAGTAGCAGCGAAAAGTGTTACATTTGGGCAGGTAGGTTTTGTTGGATAATACAGTGGACATTTTAGCAAGTTTAAAACCAGGTGCAGACTTTAATTCTTCGTGATTTTGGAAGGGTACATATTTCCAGTTTAAAAGACCATCCCTTATTTTCTAGTAGCTTACCTTTAAAAAACAGCAAGAAAAATCTCAGCTTGCTGGGAGAGTTGATTGTTCAATAAGCCTTTGAGTTATCCTCTGGAGATTTGACATTTCAGTATAAGGTGAAGACTTAATCTGTTCTAAACTGGAATCATCTGCAGAGCCAGCACCAGGACTTGCACAAGTGCAAAGGTAGGTGCTGATCCAGGAATTAAGGTCTATTCAATTTTCAATTCAATTCAATTAAAATTTTATTGTCCATTCAGAAATTCATTGTGGGTACAGTGCTCTTGCATTAAAAATCACACACAAATAGCTAACAATGAAAATGAAAACTACATCACAAACAATGAGCAATGTAAAATCCCATGTCGCCACAGTGCAGTGCCACCTTATCTCCGAGTACACAATATTCAGGCAAATTCCTCTTCTTAGCAAGACAGCTAGGGTGGGAGTGGGGGTCGGTGTTGATGGTGTGGCGTAAGAAGGTGAAAACTTTCTAGAAAAGCTGTCTGACTACTCTATATTGCTCGGAAGCCCCTTTACTTCCCCCTCACAGCTTATTTTACCCTCTAAGTTTTATCACCAGCAAACTTGAATTCATTAAACTCAATCTTCCCATATAAGTCATTGAAATAAATTGTAAATAGCTAAGGCTCAAGCAGTGATCCCCACGACACCCCACTAGTTACAAGCTACCACCCTGAAAATCTATTTAGTAGTGCTCTTTGTTTTCTGACAGTTATCTGATCCTCAGTTCATGCTCATATATTATCCCAATCCCATGAGCTCCAATCTTTTGTAACAATCCCATGTGTCACCTTATTGTATACCCCTGAAAATCCAGATATACTACATCCACGAGTTTCCCCTTATCTAACTTCAAAAAACTCTCGTAGATTTGTCAAACAGGAATTCCCTTTCATAAAAATGATTCAATTCTGCCTAATCACACTGTGATTTTCCAAACTGTTGTCCTTAATAAAAGGTTTTAGAATTTTCCCTACTGTTGATGTCAAAAGGCAAAGAGGTGTAACAGTTTCCTGTTTTCTCTCTCTATCTTTTCTTGAGCAGAGGTATTGTATTTGAATCCAGGGGACCATTCCAGAATCTAGATTATTCTGGAAGATCAAAACCAATGCAGGTGAGAAGTGGAGGAATGGATCCTCTCTCTTTCAATTCCTCGATTGATGTAAGATATGTTTTTCGAAAGGTTACACTTGCCGATTCAGTGAGTATTTAACTGTTTAAGTGCTGTTACTGTAAATGACACAAACAGACAGATTTTCTTATAAGTTTTTAAAAGAAAAGTGAATAGAATTTACTGAAGTTAGCACCTAATCTAAATAAAAGTGATAAAAATGCTCTGACTCCCACACACAAGTGCATTCAAGAGTTCACACATGCACATAAATAAGTTACAAAGTGGGAGGGTAGGTTAAATAGTTTAAGACTCTACAAATAAGTCAGTTGCATACAGATCCTGTATACTGATGACTTGGATGGTTTCTGACTGGCCTTGATAGTCTTTCTGGATTCTGCATCAAGACAATTTAAAGATGTCAATGGATGATTTCTATTCCTTCTTCTGGGGCAGGATTTTCTGCCTGTCATGCGGGCAGTGTGGGGGAGCGTGTGCAGGCAAACATGGACCTGATCACCACCCACGATTGGGTCCGCGCCACCATTTTACGCTGGTGGGTCAAGAAAGGCCCACCCAGCATGAATCGCGGCTCCCAAGGACAGCGGGAGTGGGCGGTTGACAGTGGGACTACAATGGTCGTCGGGTCCATTGGCGACCTGGCGGCCTGTTTAAAAACATTGCAGCAGCCTTTCCAAGGCTGCGGATCATGGCCAGTGGAAGGGCTTTCCAGAGCACTGCTGGTGAGCAGGCCAGGCAGGAGGATAGGGCAGGGGGGCACCGTGCCCCGTGTTTTTCTGATGATTGCCTTGCTGGCCTCCTTGAGGATGTGGCAACACGGCGGGAGGTCCGGGTACCTCAGGACAAGAGGAGGAGGTCCCCCCCCACATCACCAAATGTGCCTGGGAGGAGGTGGCGGAGGTCGTGATCTCCCGCGATGTGGTGCGGCGCACCTGAAGCAAGAGCTTCAATGACCTTTTCACTCTGGCAGGGTGAGTACCATGTTGGCATTGGCCACTTAGCTCAGCAGGTAGGCTTTCCCCCCTAGTGCCCCCCGCCCCCAAAGCCTGAGTGTAGTGACTGCATTGAATCATTGACGGCATGTGTCCTTCGCTGGGTGGGCCAACAGATATTACCCATACCGAGGTCACCCTGAGAGGGTGGTGAAGAAATGGGTTCTGCCCCTGCAGCATGTGGTACACTGAGACCTACATGACTGTTTTGGGGGCAACCTGGAGGAGCTGCACCTAGGCGCAGTGTTGGAACTCCAGAACATGTCAAAGTCAGGATGATGACAAGCTGGGAGGGGAGTTTCAATTGGCAAGGCACCGATCGAGCTGCTGTCCTCTGCGCTCCACATGCTTGCGCCTCCTTGCTATGGAAGGTTAGACCATGTGGTGCCTAATATGATGTAGGCAGCATTTGTCCAAGGGGTTGAGGGACAGGCCTGGCATCTTTATATGAGTGTTCAATAGCAGCGGGGTGAGGAGGCACTGGAGCCCTGCAATGTCCCACTCTGGTTGGGCTGGGTCGTCTGCGAAGAGAGTCCAGATACGAGTAGCACTAATCAATGCTCTTCTCTCCTTTTCATGAGAAGAATGCACATAATGCTACCGAGCGGGTGAGGACTTGCGAAGGGATGGCACAGTTAGCGATTCTCAGCCGCTTCGAGCAGGAGGCCCTAGATCTGACAGTGGGACTACAATGGTCGTCGGGTCCATTGGCGACCCGGCGGCCTTTTTAAAAACATTGCAGCAGCCTTTCCAAGGCTGCGGATCATGGCCAGTGGAAGGGCTTTCCAGAGCACTGCTGGTGAGCAGGCCAGGCAGGAGGATAGGGCAGGGGGGCACCGTACCCCTTGTTTTTCTGATGATTGCCTTGCTGGCCTCCTTGAGGATGTGGCAACACGGCGGGAGGTCTGGGTACCTCAGGACAAGAGGAGGAGGTCCCCCCCACATCACCAAATGTGCCTGGGAGGAGGTGGCGGAGGTCGTGATCTCCCGCGATGTGGTGCGGCGCACCTGAAGCAAGAGCTTCAATGACCTTTTCACTCTGGCAGGGTGAGATCTGGAGAGGTGTCATGCGTCCAAATCCACCAGTGTCGGTGAGGCTGGGGTGCCATGGGCAGGTATGTTTGCCCAGCAGTGAGGTCACCATTGTTCTTCCAATAGCCATGGCAGTGCCGAATGTTCAGTGATTGAAGTTTGCAACATGATTTGACCATTGCTAATGGAAGGATGAACACATAGTGATCCGGGGGACAGGGATGCAAATTGACATTGTCTCCACCTTAACTGATCCAATGTCCTTGTTCTTCCTTTCAGCATCAGCAGAGCAGGGCTGGGAGGAGGAGCAGCAGAGGCTCCCCCTGAAACCTGAGAGCCCTGAAGTCACGGACTCACCAGCGTCACACCATCTCTACCAGGCAGCAACCAGCGCAGATACTAGCACCTCGGTGGGAATTAGAACATCGGTCAGTGTCCTGGGGCACAGCGGTGAGGGCACTTCACAGGCACTGGAGGAACTGGCAGAGACAGAGATTACCCATAGCGCCAGCAGTTGGAGGACTGCAGGGTACCAGGTACATGCTCAGGCGGTGTCTGATGATGTGCCTCTGGAGTCGTCTGCAACACAGCAGGTGCAGGAAATGCGACCGGGTGTACAGGAGCACCTGGGAGAGATACATGAGGCTATGCTTGGCTTGGTGTCCGTGGTGAAGGTGTCTACGTGGACTACCGCCAAAGCAATGAGCCTCATGGCCGAGCGCCATGCGTTCTCCATGGAAAGAGTGGCAACTCTTATGGAGAGGCTCCTCCAGGAGACTCATCAGGGCTCCTGAAGTTGTGCTCAGACCAGCAAGCCCTCACATCGGCATTGACCACTGCTGGTCAGTGCCAGTGTGGAGATGGTCTGGACACCGAATTCCTCAGCTCGGTGCCCACCCATCCACAATGAGCAGGGAGGTTCAAAGCGACCTCACGTCGGTGCAGCAGCTGCCTGTTGTGTCTGTGGACTCCTCTCAGGGCGCTCCGGATGAGGGCGGCAGCTCCTGCGTCCCTCTGCCAGTGACCGTTACATCCGGTGAGGCTGCTATGCCTGGAGAGATCCCAGCTATGGAACTGGCCGCTCCCTCCCAGGCGGGGCCATCACAGGCTCCACGGGCCAGAGGATGACAACCAAGGTCATCGAGGCCAACAGGACAGTAGAGTCAGCAGCTGTCTCAGATGCCACTCCAAGCGATGGGGCAGCACCAAGACGTAGCATCTGGAAATGTAAACATAAGGCACCTTAGGCACACCTCAGGTTTATCACTGATTCTTTTTTGTTGGCCCGAGATGAAGTCTTTATGAGTTGGTGTGATGTTTAACATCTTTGTCATTTTGCTTTCTTAAGTTCCTTTTGTTGTAATATTAAATTCAGACATGTCACCATGGCTGAGGGTGCCTCTTTTCTTCTGCAGGTGGATGGTTTCCAAAAATGTTATTAGTGATTTGTGGGACATTCAGCTTTATTAACAAGGCCCTTAGTTAATGTTCCTAACCTGGAAGATTTGGCACCTAGGTATGGAGCCGACAACCCAGGCTTGTCCTGGAGGTCCATCTGTGGTGTGCTAGCTGAAGGTTCATTAGATTAAAGCCTCCTGGGTGTCCCTGCCTCCCTGGAGTATGCCTGGGTCAGCATCTACCCCCTCAGCACTTCCCTGTGCATGCTGATCCTCAGACTCACTGCTGGACTCATCATGTGCAGCCGCAGTCACTGCATCGATGTCTTCATCGTCCACAGCGTCCCCCCTTTCCAGCGCAAGATTGTGGCGAGTGCAGCATGCAACCACTATCAGTGACACACGATCTGGGGGGTACTGGAGTGCGCCCCCTGAGTGGTCTAGGCATCAGAATCGCATCTTGAGAAGATCGATGGTTCTCTCCATCACAGCCCTTGTGGTGCCGTGGCTCCTGTTGTACCACTGCTCAGCTTCTGTTCTTGGATGGCAGGGAGGCATCATGAGCCACCTTCTGAGGGAATAGCCCTTGTCACCCAGCAGCCATCCATCAAGCCGGGCTGAAGAGCCCCGGCACCTGGGAGTGTCTGAGGATGTAGGCGTCGTGGGAGCTGCTTGGGTACCTTGCACAGACTTGTAGAATCTGCATCCTGTGTTCACACACTATCTGCACGTTCATGGAGTGGAAGCCCTTCCTGTTGACAAAGGTACCGGGCTCACCTGCTGGCGCCTTGATAGCCACATGTGTACAGTCTATTGCACCCTGGGCACAGGGGAAGCCAGCAATGGCCGTGAAGTCTCTGCCTCTCTCTGTCTGGCTGGCCTGGTCCCAACGGTAGTGGGTGAAGGTCAATGCACGTCTGATTGGGAGACTCTGCAAAGACACCGACCCCTGGAAGGAGCTAGAGGCATAGAAGTTGAGGGTAACTGTGACCTTTAGAGCCACTGGCATGGGGTGTCCACCCACACAGTTTGTGGAGATCTCAGGCCCAATCATCTGACAGATAAAGCTGACTGTGTCTCTTGAGAGATGGAGCCTTCTTTGGCATTGCACCTCAGACATATCGAGTTGGCTGCTTCGCCGCCTGTATATCCTGGCAGGAGGATAGAGGCATCTTCTGCAGCCCTTCAGCTTTAGCCTTCCTCTTGGCCCTGCACCCTTTGTGCCTGTGCCTGTCCTCCCAAAGGTGGCTCCCCTGGAGGCTGAATGTGCACTCCTGCCCTCCTCCCCCTTCTAGCCCTCCCTTCCTCCTCAGCGGAGGTGCCTCCAGTGGACAGTTCAGCTCCCATTCCTGGGCTAAGGGAAGGCTTACTGAAACCTGCAGGCCCAAAAAAGATTCCTCACTGCAGAGTGCTGGCCTGAAGGTTGTGAGTCCAGACAAAGCAGCTGGTATGCGTTTTGAAGTATTGCAGATCACACAGGCAAGTTTCAGTAACTTTGAAACATCAATATTTGACAGAGCACACTCGCGACCCCACTGAGCTCTCTTATCCCACCTGTGGATGAGGTTTATACAAATGTGTCCTACCCGCCTGCCTGTTGTGCCCCTGCGCCGACCCAAAGATTGTACGGGCACTGAAAAATCACCGTTGATTGGAAAGTCGAGGGCCTTAAGTGGCCTGTTAATTAATGGCAGGGGTGCATCGGAGATCAATGCATGCCCACCCATCGAAACATCGTGATGGCGTGCAGTGACATCGGGACACTCACCTGACATGACCGTGTATCAATTTACACGCGGGCATGTGTGGCCTGCCCTCACATGCCAATGGGAAAATTCCAGCCCTGGAGTCAGAAGCTGCTGGGTTGATTCTTAGAACATTGCCTGCGGCATGCAGATGGTCAAACAACAGGCAGGGCTCAAGCATTCAAGATAGCTAAAGAGAGAGTGCCCACTCAAAGTCCTTCTTCTTCTGCTTATTTTTGTCTCCTGCTCTGACTGGCCTGGAGAAAAAGCAGTTTCCCAAACACAGTGAGGGTTAGTTGGCTCATCACATGATCCCTTATCACCACCGGACAACTTAACCAAATATGGTTATAGTAAGTTGATAGAGGATCATGGTTTAGACATAATTAGATTATGGCTTGATGTGTTCCCTTCTCTGCCAAGGTCCATTGTCCAAAGTGATTATGATTAATGGTGTTCTCCACATCCTGTTGTGGTACTATCTGGTTGTTTGGTGAATGGGTCAGGAGATGGGTCATTCACAGTCCTCTAAGGTGCTTGTCTCTGATGGGTTCTTCTAAAAAGTCTGACTCAGTTTTAATGACTTTGGAATTTGTAGGGTACAATTATGCAAATGTTTGTCCATCTTAGAAGCTGCTATTGTTCAGTCTTTTAAAACTCAACTTGCACTTTCAGCCCAATGAATAAATTAAGTTTTTGTTCAATATAAAGCTTGGCTTTATAACAGTATCCCTTACTTCTGCTGCTGCCTCTTCTGAAATCCTAGGGTGTGGCACATCAGACCAAGGGGATTTGTCATCATTTAGTTTTAATAATTTTCCAGCACTTTTTCTTTACTAATATTAATTACTTTAAGATTTTCACACTCATTAGGCGCTTGTTTCCCTAAAATTTCCAATATGTCCTCTGTGTCCTCTACACATTGTTGACCTGTTGCTATCAACGGCATCTATTGGAACAGACTGAACACCTTGCCTGACACAAGTTATGTAAAAAGTAAGCCCAACTGTAATGATTCAAAAAAAAGTTGGGAGTTTTGTTGGGAGAGGCTTCTTTTGACTAAATACACTACTAAGTGTTAACTATTCTCAGCTAGATCATTTCTCTACCTCTTCTTCATCAGGATAATGCTAGTAGTTGGGAGGGTGCCCAGGAACAGATATTTTAGGATTAATTTCCTATTTGTGCTTTGGATCTCAGAAATGTCGTGAATGGGAACAGTGAGCTGTTGGCTGCATCCCTTGTTTGTGACATTGCTGCAACAGAATATTATGATGTCCTAGTAAGTGGACACAAAATGCCAGCGCATTTGTCCTCCAGGGTACTTACATCAGCATTAGTTCTGATCTATTTGTTCTTCTAAAGAGCTGGCATGGACTCAACATACTGACTGCTGTGCTACTCTATGTTTCTGTGATAAAATGAGGCATTATGAAAATCTCCATGTGCTTGAAGTGCTTTTGAGGAAGAGTCAAGCAAGTCGCTGGTGGGTTTGAATAAAGCTGGTGTTGTACTGCACCATAAGATCCTGTCATGGATAATACGATCCATGAATTCTGCCGTGACCAACATGATATTTGTTCCCAAGTTTCAGCATCTTATGAATCTGTTGATTTTGTCTGTTAAATCGAGAGTTTTAACATTGTAAGAACTAAAATTTGATTCTGGGGAGGTACTGGATTAATTTATTGTAACAGCTGTATCCTGATAGAGTCATTCATGGCCTGTGGAAACATTGGTTGTTTGAAAGATGAATTGAGATGTTGTTTAAATGCAAGTCCTCCCTTATCACTTTCTGGTTTAAAGAATGTTTTTTTCCAGTTTTCTTCACAACTGCACATTGGGTTTTGGGTCAATTTCCCATTACAAATTATTTGTTTTAGGTAGAGGCTGAAAGCATGACCCTATTGTATGGAATCTCACTGAGAATCCAAAAGTTTAGGAAGTAGAGCAATGCCACATTGGTGCAGTAGGAAGCACTCTTCTCAGAATGTAGTTGAGAGGCATTATAAAGGAGCCCAGAGGGAGCTTTGTTGGCCTCTAATTGTAATGTAGCAACATTGGGTACCTGAATGTTACACTTCCAACACTCTTCATTTAACAAGCAGAGAATTCATGAAACTGCATGAAAAAATGCGGCAACAAGAAATTGAGAGACACCAATGGACAGCTCTTAGTCAAAGATGTCTGTGAGGTAGTACATTTTGGTAGGAAGAAGAGTATTACTTGGAAGGTACCTGGTGGGGTAGAGGAGCAAAGTGTTTTGTCTTGACATCAGGATCCAGATGGGGTTTCTTTAGAGTTTGCCTATTACCCCTAGAATGTTACCATAGACTGTTATGCATAAAAATTGTTCTTGTTTATTTATAGATCGATGTACATCTCGGTACTCTACATGAGGTTGTACTTCTGCTTTGCACCAGATCTCAGTCTCTTAGTCATGCAACATTGCATCATTGTCACATCAGCAGTTACATCAGTACCAGATGATCCTGATGTTAACGTTTTACATCGCCAAAGTCTTTATCCCAACTATATACATCCTCCTGCATCTCCCCACAAATCTCAGACTTCACATGGTTAGTCTCTGTGGCGCCTTGGCCTTTCTCCCTGATCTGGTCCTGATTTTGTTTTGAAGTTGAGAATGAACTGCACTAAGAGTGTCTTCCACCTGGGTGATTGTAGAGTTTCTATTTGTTTCTGGTTCCTTGTCTCCATCTGGATCTAAATAGTATGTCTAAGGTTCATTCCTAATGGTATCGACGCTCTTCTGTTTCTTTTGATATTTCCCTGGTGTGTCTCAATTCTATAAGATCTTGGCTGGGGAGCTCTTTTTATGACATGCCTTCTTTCTGTCGATCTCAGAATTACAGAATTGTTACGGTGTAGAAGAAGGTCATTCGGCCCATCGTATCTGCACCAGCTGTCTGAGCATTTTAATTTAGTGCCAATGTCCTGCCTTTTCCCTGTAACCCTGCACATTGTTTAAATAATCATCCAATGCCCACTTGAATGCCTCACATCCCATATCCACACTCTCCCCCCTGGCTGTGGCACTTTTCTCATGCTTTATGCTTGAAGTCGAAATTAGGAGCTTGACTATCTATTTGTTGCTACTCATGCTTCCTAACTCTGTTATGATCATCTGTGGTAATCTTAGGCTGTAGCATTTGCTGGGAGTTGTATTCACAGCCATCTTCCATTAAATTGTTGATGGTGGGAACACTTTTCTAGTGATGAGGTTCTGTCACTAAGAAGGGCTAAGTTCAATTCTTTGATTGTTCGAACTTCTCTTTCTGCTTCTCTATTTGACTGAGGATGGTGTAGATGTACTCGTCACATGCATGAAATGATATTCTTGTACAAAGTTATGGAACAGTTCATTAGCACACTGAGGATTGTTGCCTGACATCACAACGACTGGGATGCCTGTCGTAATGACTGTCTTTCATTGTTGTGTGTATTATAACGATACAAATGCACCAATCACTCATATGGGATTATGCAAACACATTGTGGGTTCATTTATTGAGACTAGGCATGAGGGAACATTCACACAGAGGTAAAGCTTGAAGACACCAGCAGCAGAGCTGTGAGTGTGCATTCTGCAGAAAAAGCAAATGTGAAACTAAAACTGGATTGTATGGTGCACTTCCTTGCTAGTGATGTCATGCTGCAAGCTTGTAAAGGCATATTACAACACCCCCATTTCTTTTTTTAAAAATCCATCCCCCTTTGAAAGAAGTATAAATATTTACAATACATGTTCATGTTTAGCTACCTTTCCATATGTGTATAGAACGGTTGAATCTATGAGTCTCTAAACCACAGAAATAGCTTGCTGGTACGCCCAGATCTTATAATGGTTACCTTGCCTGGAGATGTGTTTAATTGCTCGCAGTGATCTATGAGATTGTCATTCTTGGATATTGGCCCAGGTTGCATTGGGATCTTGTCCTAAATGAAATCGGACTGCCCGGTGGTTGAGGAGATGGAATGGACCTGAGTTGTCCTCAGTTATGCCTCATCATTGCACTTTTGTGTGTATTGGCTTCATAGGACCTTGCTTCCAGACAAATCCTTGTCACCTCAGCAAGTTGCCACGTGCTTTCTGTGAGATCTTGAATGCAGAATTTTTGTACCAATTGTAAACTTATCAATTCTGTACCTGCATTTTTATTGCGCACATTGCTCATCTTCTCTTGCAGTTTTAAAAGTTGCTTTCTAGTTTCTGAGAGAGTGGAATGGGTAAGAGTAGGTAAATTGGTACCCACTGGTCTGCCAGTGATGGAATAGTTGCACTTAAAGGTGTTGTTTTCAGATATGACATTGCAATGTGTAGATCTTGCTTGGTCTGTCTATATTTGATAATTAGAGATTCCATTGTGTGAATCATTCATTCAGCTAGGCTGTTAGATCTAGGTTAATGCGGAGAAGAAGTAGTGTAATTGATATTCCACTTCTCACACATCACGAAATGGCTTACCAATAAATTACAGTCTGTTATCAGTAATGATCTCTATAGGCACACCAAATAAGTGGAAAATAGCACTTAGAGTGTGCACAGCAGTGATGCTTTATGTATTGTGCAATTGTCAAATAATGGGGCACTTGGTAAAGTAGACAACGATGATGATGAAGCCAGTGCCATGGACATGAAAAAGGCCATACGAACATACAAATACAGGAATTAGGAGCAGGAGACTACTTGGTCCCTCGAGCCTGCTCTGTCATTCAATAAAATCATGGCTCATCTAGTTTTAACCTCAACTCCACATTCCTGCCTACTCCCAACAACTATTCACCCCCTTACTTCTCAAGAATCTTTCTACCTCTGCCTTAAAGATATTCAAAGACTCTGCCTCAACCACCTTTTGAAAAGGAGAATTCAAAAGTCTCATAACACTCCGAGAGAAAAGATTTTCCTCAGCTCTGTCTTAAAAGGTGGACTCCTTATTTTTAAACAGTGACCCCGAGTTCTAGATTCTCCCACAAGAGGAAACATCCTTTCCATATCCGTCCTGCCAAGTCTCCTCAGGATGTTATATGTTTCAATCAAATCACCTCTTACTCTTCTAACCTCCAGTGGATACAAACCTAGCCTGTCCAGCCTTTACTCATAAACTTGGATGCAATTTTGGACCAAGGATGGGTAAGAATTTCACATGGAATCAATCGTGCTTTGTGCTGTCTTGGCATTTGCTCTTGACATGGCTTGCATTTCTTGATGATGACTTCTACGTCATTGTTCGCACCTGGCCAATAGACTGTCTATGTTGCAAGTCTTCTCTTCTAACCTATGCCCTTGTGTGAGTGATGAAGTTGTTGAAGAATATCAGGTTGCAAAGATTCCAGTATGATGACCTGCCTGCCTTTGAAATGACTCTCCGAAAGATGCCTAGCTCATTCCAGTAAGGTCAAAATGGCCTCACGTGCTTGTGGACATGCTGAGTTGAATCAGACCATCTGTCAATAAAGCTTTCTGCAGTTTCTGTAGTGTAGAATCTTTGCTGTTTCTTCTTGCAGCTGCTGACATTTGCATTGTGCAAAATGTACCCGATCAGTTGATGGACTTGCATTTTGCAATTCCTGCAAGTATAATGTTGCAGCTCCCTTAAAGCTGCCAATTCTGTTGAAACATTTTGTGTGTTTTGATGTTAGTTTGTGAATTGAGGTGATAGGAATAGTATCTGAGGTTGATCTGCTATTTGAGGCCTGACTGATTCCATGCATTGTTACTAGTGTGAGGTTACGGCACGCTGGTATACTTACAATCATCAAGCCTTTAGTTTCCACGATATAGAAAATCTGTGACACCTAGGAGAATTTATTGTACTTGCAATCCAGGACTCTGGGTCCTGCACATGGAATTAATGAACAGTTGTATGCCAGACGTTTCTCAGCCGTAGGTTTCACCATGGTCTTCCATGTCTGCCAATACATGTCTTTTAGAATGAGGAGGGGTAGTATGTTGGCACTTGACCCTGTGTTAATCTTGGCCAATAACAATTAGTTACCAACTTTCTTAGGGAAGGTAATTTGAATCTTGGCAAACACTTTGGATGGTGTGATGCTATCTATGTTTTCCGTGAGATTGACGGTATGAAACATGTGTTCACAGCTCATTGTCTCATTGTGCACATCTTTGTCGATTTTTTGCTTTGTCAATCACCTCATGTACATGTTACTGACAGGATACCAGATGGTCATTCTTATTGCTTGAAGGTACCCATTGTGTATGGTCTGTTTGGTTCAGTGCACGGCTCTTTGTAGCTGCATCAGCCTTTGCTCTAGTGCACTGCTGCTGCCAATGGCTCTTTCTGCCACATGCTTTGCAGAATTGATGGAAAGCTGGGCATTTCCTTGGTGCATGCAGAAGGCCACACTTTCCACATGTCTTGCCAGGTTTGGGTGTTCCAGTGAATGTGTCAATAACTGAGGTTCTACTTAGGACCTGTAAACCCTGTCAACCTCTGAGGATCACTTCATACTTACATTCACCCATGAGTAGCCCTTTGATGCTATATGTTTTGGGCTAGCCTAACAGATCTTTCTGGAATGCTTCCATGGGGAGTGGATGCAATCACCAACTCAACAATTCTGTCCGCTAGCTCAGTCTTTGAAAAATTTCAGCACATACCCTTTTCTCTGTATTTGCTGATGAAGTGGTCTATGAATGCTGTGGGTCGAAATGACATGAACTCTAGCTGATGAATACAGAAGTTTAACTTGATTCTGAACTGGTCTTCCAATGTAGTCCATATCTTTTGGGAATCCTTTAGCTCTTCTTCTGTTAATCCTGACTTGCTCGGCCTGTGTAGACTTTCATTCCCAATTGTTGGGCAAATTTTTATGGCTTGCTTATCTGGTTCAAACAAACCTGAATCAAGAAACCATAGCTCTGTACACTGTTTAAGCATTCAGAATTCAGATAGTAGATCAGCTGCATCCCAATTCACACTCGGGAGTTTTGTGGACATTTTGACAATATCCCTTTGACCTTCCTTCTTCTGTGGTACCTGGGATATGTGTTGCTGTAGCCACTTTCTATGTGCTTTCCGAAGCTCCGCCCATTACCCATAACCATCTCTGGGTACATTTTTATGCCTTTTTTTGTTTTCTGTTTTGTTTGACTCTCCCTGGCTCGATATCTATCTGGCCCGCAACCCGGTCACTCGCCTTTCCCGACTGAGCTAATCCAGTGCTGGTCCTCTTGACATGCTGTCTCACTCACTGATGTGACGGGCTATGTGCTGTAATTTTATCATGAGGGATCTGTCTGCTTACCAGCCCTTTATTTGAGCACTATCTCACTGTGTCTTCAAAGCTTTTCTGTGCAGTCACCATGCTGTGATTTCAACAACCTCCGACACTGTGACTCCATTGCAGTCTGACCAAAATGTCGAGAGTCAGCTCGTGCCATGTCACATGATCTAAGACTGTTCACCATGATGCCACTGTACTTAATCTTACTGTTACGCTAAACACCATGTCATTTAGGAGGAACTACTGCTGCACACCATGGTGTGTGTTATAATGATATTGAGGCACCGATCACTCATAGGGGATTGTGCTAACACGTTGTGGATTCATTTATTGAGACTAGACACATGACAACATTTTTACAGAGGTATAAAGCTTGAAGACACCAGCAGCAGAGTTGTGTACTGTGTGCTCTGCATAAAAAGCAAAACCAACACTAAAACTGGATCACATGATACACTTTCTTGCTAGTGATGTCATGCTGAAATCTCTTAAAGGCATATTACAACACACACTTCAAACCATCTGGCAGAGGAATCAATGGCAATGGTGAAAACTTTGTCTTCAAATGCAAATAATTCCATTCCCAGGTAATCACATGGCCTCATAGGAAAGGTAGATGGTGCAAGTGATCCAGTCTGCTGCTGGCTATGCACAGCACATGTAAGGCAATTTGTGATTAATTATTCAATGGCGTGACTGAAGCCTGGCCACTAAACTGGCTATTGGGCTCTGGCTCTGCATTTTGCAATTCCCAAGTCACCTTGTTGAATTATCTTAAGCACTCCTAGTCAAAGAGTTTTCAGGAAGTTTACCTATCATTAAAAATTCAGAAATTGTTGATGATTGTGAGATGGTTCCTTTATTTGAAGTGTTGGCAAAGTATTAGATTATTTGGAGCTTAATCTGGTTATTCATTCCGCCAACACTCTCTTACTGTGATGCACTCTGCAGGCCTGCCACATCCAGTCGTGAATAGTGGTGGACAGTTAAACAACTCACTGAAGGAGGAGGCTCCACAAATATCCCCATCCTCAATGATGGAGGAGCCCAGCACATCAGTGCAAAAGACAAGGCTGAAGCATTTGCAACAATTTTCAGCCAGAAATGCCGAGTGGATGATCCATCTCTGCCTCCTTCCGAGGTCCCCAGCATCACAGATGGCAGTCTTCAGCCAATTCAATTCACTTCATATGATATCAAGAAACAGCTGAAGGCACTAGATATGCAAAGGCTAGTGGCCCTGACAATATTCTGGCAATAGTACTGAAGACTTTGTGCTCCAGAACTTGCCACGCCCCTGGCCAAGCTGTTTCAGTACAGCTACAACACTACCATCTACCCAGCAATGTGGAAAATTGTCCAGGTATGTCCTGTACACAAAAGGCAGGACAAATCCAACCTGCCCAATTACCGCCTCATCAGTCTACTCTCCATCATCTGTAATGTGATGGAAGGGGTCATCAGCTGTGCTAACAAGCAGCACTTGTTTAGCAATAACTTGCTCACTGACGGTCGATGTGAGTTCCAACAGGGTCACTCAGCTCCTGACCTCATCACAGCCTTGGTTCAAACATGGACAAAAGAGCTGAACTCCAGAGGTGAGGTGAGAGTGACTGCTCTTGACATCAAGGCAGCATTTGACTGAGTGGGCATCAGGGAGTCCTAGCAAAACTGGAGTCAATGGGAATCAGGGGCAGTCATACCTAGCACAAAAAATATGGTTGTGATTGTTGGAGGTCAATCATCTCAGTCCCAGGACATCACTGCAGAAGTTCCTCAGGGTAGCGTTCTAGGTCCAACCATCTTCAAACTGCTTCATCAATGACCTTCCTTCCATTATAAAGTCAAAAGTGGGGATGTTCGCTGATGATTACACAATGTTCAGCACCATTTGCGACTCCTCAGACACTAAAGCAGTCTAAGTCCAAATGCAGCAAGACCGGGACAATATCCAGGCTTGGGCTGACAAGTGGCAAGTAGCATTCACACCACACAAGTGCCAGGCAATGACCATCTCCAACAAGAGGGAATCTAACCACTGTCCCTTGACATTCAATGGCATTACCATCACTGAATCCCCCACTATCACCATCTTGGGGCTTACCACTGACCAGAAACTGAACTGGACTAGCCATATAAATACTATGGCTACAAGAGCAGATCAGAGATTAGGAATGCTGCAGCGAGTAACTCACCTACTGACTCCCCAATGCCTATCCACCATCTAGAAGGCACAAGTCAGGAGCGTGATAGAATATTCTCCACTTGCCTGGATGAGGGCTGGAAGTTCCCCGCCAAGCCAGTCACCATCCTGACTTTGAAATGTAGTGCTGTTCCTTCACTGTCGCTGGATCAAAATCCTGGAACTCCCTCACAAACAGAACTGTGGGTGTGTCTATGCCACATGGACTGCAGTGGTTCAAGAAGGCAGCTCACTTCCACCTTCTCTATTGTAATTAGGAATGGGCAATAAATGTGACACCCACATCCCCTGAAAGAATTTTTTAAAAACTCATCACCCTGCTCTTGTGCTTACTTAATTTCTAGTAATCTCTTCTCATTGGCTGGTAAGTGTTTGGTCATGAGCGAATTAGATGCTTCCACTTCCTCAATAAAATTTATACCTTCCAGTTTGACTCCTTCCACTGGCATTCTTGACAATGCATCGCTGTTGTCTGGTACTCCCCCTGAACGTACTCAGTAGATTGAATCATATCTCATGCTTCTCAGTCTAAAACATTAAATTCCAGGTGTTATTTTTGTAATTTCTTTAGGTTACGAAGAGTAGCCAAATGTTTGTGATTGTTTTCAATTTTAAACCTTAAACCCATGACATAATGAGAGAACTTCTCTCAGGCCCATGTGGCTGCTAATGTTTCTTTCCAAATGGTTCCATATCTCTTCTTTGTGTCCTTGAGATATCTTGAGGTAAAATAAGCTGGTCGTCTTTGTCCATTTTTTTGAACTTGAGAAAGCACTTCGCCCAAGCTTGCAGGTGATGCATCCGCTGCTACAATTGTTTGCAGCTCTGGATCTTGGTGAGCTAGAATTTCTGGTGATATTAAGAGATTTTTGATCTTGTCAAAAGCATTTTGATGGTTCATGTTCCAACACCACTGTTGACCTTGTCTCAACAGCTGTTGTAACAGCTTGATGATTTCCACCAAGTTTAATAGGAAATTGCCGTCTTGATTCACCACGCCAAGGTATCTTTGTGATTCTCTGATGTTTTTAGGCTGTGGGAGCTCTCTAATCATCTTGGTTTTCTGTGAGTTGGCTGTAATTCCCAAAGCTTGGGTAATGTAGCCTAAGAATTTTATCACAGGCTTTGCAAATTTACATTTGTTATTTAATGTCAATCCTGCTTATGGTAGGACTTTGCGGACTGTACTTACATGATGGTTATCTTCTTCCCTTGATGAACCGTGTATGAGAATGTTGTCCATATGGCTTGTTACTCCTACCATGCCTTCCAGGGTCTGAGATATCATTCTCTGGAATATCTCAGGGAAATTCTGAATGACAACTTGTTAAAACAATAATGAGCAAATGGGATGATAAAAGTAGTTAAAGACTCGATTCTTTGTCCAGAGGCAACTGCCAAAAGCATCCAATTTTGTGAAGAGGCTGCTTCTTGCTAATTTGGCCAGACTTTCATCCATTCATACCAGTGAATGGATCTCATGCTCTACTGGCTTGTTTAGTTGTGTCAAGTCCACACAAATTCTAATTGAACTATTAGACTTTGGTACTGTGACCATTGCAGAACACTACTTCATTGGTAATGCAACTGGAGAGATGACCCCTTGTTGAAACATGTGTTCAATCTCACTCTTGACTTTGTCTAAGACCTTCTACACTGTGAAGAAACATATAGGCTGAGCATCTGCCCTTGTCATATTCTGTTTTCAGCTTTCCTAAGCCTGGAAATAAGGATAGAAATTCTTTGCTGAATACCTCATTGGACTGCTCATAAGCAATTTAATCAACCCTGTAATGAGCCTCATCTGCAAACATGCTTTTTAGCTCAGTAATGGTGACTCCTGGTTCTTTATCACATACAGGGGTTCCACAAAATTCCAAAAAAAATTTTTTGTCTTTGTATTTCAACCTTGCCAAGTGCTGGCCTATTACTTTTAGTGTAGTTCCCCCCTGGATCTTGTAACTGAATGGAGGAAGGCTGTAATGTTATATTTTTAAGCCTCTTTACTTCATCAGATAATACTGTAACTCTTGCACCAGTATTGAGCTTGCATTCGGCAGGGTGACCATCAACTTCTAATTTAGTGCTCCAATAATTATTTTCTGTTTTTTTTAACTTCACCTCAAAAGGTTATTTGTTTTTTCTGGGTTCTTCCACTTCTTGAATTTTACTTGGTTTCATTGTTATCTCTTTCTTCCTGTGAGTTATAAGAACTTTGGATCTACAAACTATTTTAAAATGTCCTAACTTCCCACAATTGTAGCACTCAGAGCCCCCATCCCTGCTGCACATTCTTCCTGCTTGTGTAGGGTTTCCCCTCCATGCCGAGAACATCTCAAGATGTTGGTTGGCATGCTTTTTCCCAATTTCATGGATTTTGCTTCACTGCGCTATGTCTTTTTTGTCCAATATATTGAATGACTTCATTTTTTTTCCAAGGGATATCATTTTCCCAATGAATAACTGCTCTGCTTTGCTTCCTAAGCTCGGTCTGTTGTGCTAGTTGTACTGCTTTTGTAAGAGTTAAATCTTCCCTCATTTGCAAAAGATTTGATAGGGTTTCATCTAAGACCCCAACCACTATATGATTGCATATTAATTCATCTCTGAGGATTCCATAGTCGCAGATCCTTGTGAGTCTTTTCAGGTCATTTATAAATGAATCTATGGATTCACCCGGTTTTTGTCTCCTCTTATTAAATTTTGCTCGCTCAATTGTCAACATTTTTGAACATTGAAGCATGAATCAAATTCCTGGAGAACTTTCTCATATGAATTCAAAGCCTCAGCAATGCCCTGTCTTGCAATAGCAGCATCTTCTGTGGACCCTACTGCATAAAGTACTGACCTGGTCCTTCTAATGCAAACCTGAAGCTGTTCTATATCCGGACAATCTCTTCCTCCAATTGCCCCATGTTGAGCCTTCCATGCTTCAGTTCTGGGAGTGGCAATGTAGGGCAGAATCATCCCAGATTTCCACTAAGCACAGTAGCTTTACCCACCAGCAACAATGGCGGCTTTTTGCGCTGTATCATCTCAATCTTGCCTCATTAATTATGCATTCTTTGGAAACACACATTTCAATGGCAGGTGGGCTCCGATTCACCCACCACACCATCACTTTGGTGCTTCATCATGCCAGGCGCCACATTTAAAATGCAGCCAAGCACACACCTCTTAGTGCTTCCAGCCCAGGACTGCTGCAAAGAAGACATGGCCCTGAAAGACAAGAATATGGCAGCACCCGCCCACCAGTTTAGTAACACAGCCCTCAGGCACCTTTTGGATGTTGTGGAGGCCCGCCTTAATGTCCTGTACCCCTGCTCTGGCCACTGGGGGAGCCAGTACATTACTGCTCCAGCTTGGTAGGCGATGGCAGTGGCGATCGGCGCCAGTGCTGCTCAGAAGAAGTTGCCCATCCAATATAGAAAGAGGATGAATGATCTCATCTTTGCTGCGAGGGTAAGGCAACCATCTCATCACTCTAAACTCTCACACTCAAACCCATCACACATTTGCTGGCATCTCACTCACTGCCAGCTGAAGGGACATTACCACCCATTCTCACACACATACCCTCACATCCCTATCTGGCCCCATCTCCTCTGGAGGCTGCCTCCTCAGCCTTCACCACCTTGAGACCACTTGCACAGATCAACTTGTGTTCCCTCACACACCCTGAGATACACCCCTTCCCTAGTACAGCCCTCACCCTGCAGCCTCTTCCCTTGCCTGAGGCCACTTCTCCCCTTCCCCAATCATGCCTTGGCCCTGCTGCCATCGAAAAGCCACCCATGACTTATACTGGTCTGGTAGGTAGAGACCCTAACAGTGATGTGGTGCTGGCTGCAAAGCCTGGCACTGATGACCATGACTGTTGCCCAAAGCAAGGTAGGCAAACAAACCTGGAAGTCCCAAGCGAAGTGCAGCTCGCCAGGTGCACGTCACTTAAGTACAGTTGTGAAACATGTTGGCGGATCTCGGACGATCCAGTTTGGGGGCAAGATTCTGGCAAACTGGGCTTATAATGATATGCCAATGTATTACAGTGAGGTTCCCGGCGTCCGATGATGGAAAATGCAGCCTGCCATTGTCGGGTAGAGCAGATGACTGCAAACTGGCTTCGTGAAACCAATTTTTGGCCTTCTCACCATATTGGCCGCTCACACTGCCAAACACGCCAGCTGTCAACGGCACAGAAAATTCCGCCTGTAGACTCCGTACTCTGGATCTGTTACTGTTTCAGCAGTTTAGCTGTTTGACTATGGTCTGTACTCACTGCTATCAGGAATTCAGGTCTATATGTCTGCAGCATCCACGGTGCTCTGTTCTCAGGTGAGTCTAATAGAGGTCTTTAAAATTTATGAAAGATTTCAATATAGTGGATACAGACAGAATGATTCCTCTTGTGAGAAGAACAGAACTAAAGAACTTCAATATAAATAGTCACCAAGGAATCCAATACAGAATTCAGAAGAAACTTCTTTACCCAAAGAGTGGTGAGAATGTGGAACTCGCTACCACAGGGAGTGGTTGAAGCGAATAGAATAGATGCATTTAAGGGGAAGCTAGACAAGAATATGAGGGAGAAGGGAATAGATGGTTATCATGGTGGATTTGGATGAGGAATGATGGGAGGTGGCTTGAGTGGAACATAAACACCAGCATGGACATGTTAGACTGAAAATCCTATGTAATCCTATCTATGGCTCTATAGCAGAATATCTGAAATATCAACATGCTAACTGATGCAGTTTCTCAGGTCTCTTTATCCTCCTTTTATCTTATATGAACAACCCATTAAAGTGTCTCAACAGTGGGAGACAGCCTATTAATCTGATAAGAAATAAATGGATAGAAGGGGATAAAGATGCTTCAATGAAGGTCAAGCCTGACTGAGCAGTGCTTATTATAATTATGCTGAACTAATATCCTTAAAAATACTTCACTAGGAAGTCATTAATTTACATTTTTAGAGCTTGCCACAATAGTTCTCCAGATAATTCATCTTGTGGTGGGGCTAAACCTAATGAATCAGTTATGAAAGAAATAACATTTACCTACATTGAGTCAAAGAATATTAACGGGAAATTTAAAATTTTCTTTTCTCGTTTTATTTCCTCTCTGAAGGCACTGATTCGTTGCTGGGTGCCAGATAACCTCCAGTATCTTCTCCAAATAGTCATGTGTGAGTTCAGTCAGTGGGTACTGCTTAGTGTCTGGACAACCCTGAAGGGTATTACAGCCAAGCAGAAACTCAACCAGGAAATTAAGACCAACCAGGACGATGAACTCTGGATAACCTTGTTCCTCATTATAGCCCCAAGCACTAAAACCAATTGTCACAGCTCTACTTGCCACCTCAGTTGAGGTACAATAATTCAGCACAGACCAGGATTCACAATGATTTCAATGGAACTCTCATGGGCAGGTGGAACAATTCAGGACAACCATGATTGTCCAACTAACATGGGATACTGTCTCAGTAAGAAGGTGTTTGATTCAAGGAAGCCAGATTGGAGTCCAGATGTTTGATCATCTAGATGCTAGCTGAAATCCAGATGTTCTATCCCTAAACACTCAGGGCTAAATCCAGGTGCTGAGTCAAAAAAACCAAAGCCTAAATCCAAACTCAAAAGTTGTGGGCCATTTCTGCTCAACACCTACATCACATCACCATTCTGAGAGAATGGAATGCCAGGAATACTACTTAAGTGTAGAGAACTGTGCATGACCCTCAGATAAAGTCCAACAAGTTCTGATTGGGTTCTTCCATCTGTGAGAGATGAAGGGAATGCAGCCTCAGAACTTTGGCGAGGTCAGATGAGATCATCTGCTGCACTTCTGTTGATGGCTGAACAAGCCAATTCTGGATAGGCAAAATCTTTCACACGTGTCACACATGAAGTTGTCCCTTGCTGGTGATGCGGGACAATCTCTGCTGACACCTTGTTTGCAGGGCTGGCATCTGCTTTGGTGCTTCTGAACCCACATGCCATCACGGTGGAAACTCCTGCCCACAGCTGGTGTCACCATTTGTATCGATTGTCAACTAGAGTTCCCCATTGAGTAATGTTGAGGGATTTCATTCTTAAATTGGAACTTTAAGCCCCTTGCTGGTCTCTTGGCATGGGCTGCCTCCCCATGTAACATATCTTTAGGGACATGGCTGTCTTCCATCCTGTGCACATGCTAAAGCCAGCAAAGTGTTCTTTGTGCTAGAATGCTTGTCATGTTTTCCCTGGAAAGGATTGCTTCATTGGCGATTTTCTCTTTCCATGCGATGCTGAGCTTGGGTGTAAACATCACAGATGGACCTTATTAAGCCTTTTATTCTTGGTAGGCGTAGGTCGTCTTTGTTGCCATAGAGAAATGTGCTGAGGATACAGGCCTTACATATATGCAACTTAGTCCTATGGGTCATTTTGACACTAGATAATTGGTAAAGAACCAATTTCTTTAAAGTGAGAAGGCATGTTCATGTTGTACATCTTCAAAGAAGTCATGAAGTGACCATCCAGTGGCAGTATCTATTGTATGGGTCTGAATATCTCTAGTTAACATGGTCAGGGATAAAGCACGCAATATGCTTTGTGCAGTGCATGGAAGAAACTTCCCAAAACAAGTGTTGGATAGAGCTATTCATTTAATTGAGAAGCCACTTGAAAGACCAAGCCCACAGTGGAAGACTGAAGTGAGATTGAGAGGACAGAAAAGAAGCCAAGTTAAATCAAGAAGCACTTGTTTGACAGGCCTCTGGAAGTCTCCCTAAAACTCTTCTGCTTCACCACCTCCCTCTCTTTGTTCCAGACCCCACCCCAATCCCTTGTCTCCCTTTCTCTCCTATAAAATATTCCAGGATTTTCTTTTCACTTTCGCAAATTTACGCTGGTGGGATTTTAGGGTCCCGCCGATGCCTATGAACTTTTGAATGGCTAGCCACAATTTACAGCCCAGTCCCTGCCAAAATGGGGCTGTGAAATTCAGCCCTTGATGTTGGTGATGTCACACTTGTTTTTTCTTCCGCAGGGAGAAAGGAAGAACTAAGGGAAGTAAAGGATTTCTTAGCTACTCCTTTGAAAGAGTAAGTTATTCACTAGAAGTTGGTGTGAGGACAGGGGATGTGTTCTCACTTAACATTCTTTTATGTCTTGGGTAAATGAGTTTGTTGGCCAACCGACCTCGAACTATGTGCCATCCTATGTTCTTATCAATTGTTACTTTCGATCAATAATTCGGAGAGACTGATTTAAGAATAAACAGTGACAGTTTATTGAGTCATAGGGTAGAGCACCAGATCATATGTGCTCACTCAGAAACCTCCAGAACTAGACTAACAGTTCCCAGTCACCCACATTGTACAGTGATTCATCAGTGCTGTCACATGTTCAGTGTACTTGCATTCTCTTAAAGGACAGGGTACCTCACTTTACCACACATTCCCAGACTTAGTGCTAGCAGTTCAATAATGAATGTTCTTTACTTACTGTGCTGTGTGTAGGCCCAGATTTTTTTTTCATTATACAACTCCTGGATTGAAACTTGCAGTGTATAGCATCACTCCAGCTGTAGGTCACACAGATCTCCCTGTGAGTCTGTTCAGATCTCCATGTACAGTGCTGGCTTTAGGGTTGATTGTGGGTTTGACCATCACTTCCAGCTCGCTCTCCATAAAATGCTCATTAATATGCAAACTGGAGCAGATGGTAAGAGAACCCATGACCATAAGTCTGAATATTCATCATCACTGATAGATGCTGAGCTCTCAGAACAATTGTTATCGTGATGGGAACAAAGGACACAAGAGGTGTCAGGATCTGCCAGACTAGCACATCACCACCTCCAGTGCACAGACTGGCTTTGTTGATTAACAGCTTAATTAAAACTTTGAAGGCACAAAACAGTCGAGAGCTTGAGGTGCTCAAGAAAAACTCACCATTGGTTACAATTTGTTCTTTGTTTTTTTTTCCCCTGTCTCTTTGTTTTGGCCTCCAGAATTTCGTATTGTCATCTGTCCAGTCTTGAGTGTGGTCTGCTGAATTATTGTTTAATGTATGTAAACTGTACACCAGATCTGTTTCTTTCAATGTTGCTTTTGATGCAGGGACTTTAGTTAATCTTTCTTTCAATTTTCATTGGCTGCAAAGTAAATATCTGAATTCAAGCCCAATGCTGGTCCTGTGCCCACTCAGTTTCCACTTGCTGAGGCCCTGGAATTTCCTGACCAAACTCTACTCTCCATCTCTCTTGCTTTGTAAGGCATTCCCAGTTTTTGAGGTTCTATGTCCATCACCTATTGCAACCGGGGTCATTTTGACATTGGACTTTCAATGTGAAGCAGATGATATTGGATTGGCCTCCTGAAATTGGAAGGACCCTTCAGAAGCTCCTTCAGTCCACAAATATTCGCTGTTGCATTGCCCATTCAGACTGTTTGTTAATGTTTTGTGACTATTGGCCTATTTGCCACCTTCTGGTTTCTGATGTCCACTGCAATCATGTAAACAGATATATGCACTGAGTGCTCTGCCCACTCTAAGCCTGTTTTCAGGTGCACTCAGACTTCTAGGTCTGAGTGTCCGCAGGCTAATCAACTACTATTGGCTTCATAGGTGGTGCAATCAACTGCTCTTTCTAGAAGTTGTTACTGGATAGTAATCAGGAATAGGAATCCTGCCCCACTATTCCCTCACTTCCAGCATGGCTGAGTATAATAAGGGCCTGACCTTGTCTATGTCTATAACAGTGGTGCATGTGCCCACTGTATTAGCAGGAAATCAAAAGCAAGCTCTGACAATCCTTACTGAAATGCAAAAACTTTGGAAATAATTGACTAATGGCCTATTTATTACTCTGGAAATAGTTTATTGAGGTCAAGGTCCATAGTACAGGGCGTGAAAGGGTGGTAGCTGGTAAGGGAAAGTTATGGACCCACAGCATTTCATTTTCCGTTTAAACTTCTGGATGGAAAACCCGGGTCTGTGGACCCACAATTTGAAGTTCAGTTCGCTCTCTGGGTGCTGTTCCTCACTGGGAGCTCAGGGAATTGTCTTTCAGGGCTGAAGAGTATAAACAGAAAGAAGCAAATTAGACAGGACTGACTGAGTGACACCAAGGGCAGAATTTTCCTTGTGGATTTTGGGACTTCACCATCAGGGTCAATTTTTTAAAAAATTATTCTTTCACACAATGTGATTTTGTCTAATTAATGGCCAGAGGGTGGGCTCACTGTCCCATTAGGGATAGAAGGAGGGCCCTTGAAGCTGGAGGGCCAATAGGAGGGCCTCCAGCATGGAAACAGACAGCAGGCTGTTGTTTTAGGTAAGTTTCACTCCAAGTCACTCGCCATCCTGATTTGGAAATATATCGCCGTTCCTTCACTGTCACTGGGTCAAAATCTTGGAACTCCCTTCCTAATAGCACTATGGGTGTACCTACACCACACCGACTGCAGCAGTTCAGGAAGGCAGCTCACCACCACCTTCTCAAGGGCAATTAGGGTGGGCAATAAATGCTGGCCCAGCCAGCAAAGCCCACATCCTGTGAATGAAGAAAGAAAAAGCAAGAGGGGCAGCACTATTTTGAGGTGCCTAACTACTGTTAATTTTAAAATAAAATATTCTTCTCACAGTCAAGCCACCATTGTGGAGGGAGGTGGTGGGGTGGGGGGAACGTTGGTGTTCTTGCACAGGGTGGCCTGCAGCTGCAGCTGAAGCCAAGCAGGCAAGGAAGGCCTCTAAGCCTGCCTGGAATGCTGGCTCCCATGTTTGCCACCAGGATGCCACCTTCCAGGCAGTTACTCTGTTCTTCAATGCCTGCAGGAACCTGGAGGCCATCTGGCAAATCTCACTCAGCCTCTGACATTAACAGGACCTTTAATGGAGTCAATTATACCCACCACCTGGCGGCAGGTAACCCATTCGGCCCTTAGGAAATTGGGCTGGGGTGGGTAAGAGCTGGGGCAGCACACTTGTCAGCGAAACAAATGGACCCCCCTGCCTTCTTCCATAGCCACCCCTATCGGGGCCTAAAAATTCTGCCACAAATTTGAATTTAAGAAACTGAGGACTGTCAGGGGAGTAAAAGAATGAGAATTTAAGGTGCCCTATGGTTTCTGAAATCCTGGCAAAGAATAACTTTCAATAGGAGGCAATGTGTGTCTGGATTTTAACACAGTGAAGATGTAGAGAGGAAAATGAGCATTCAATGAATATGGAGCTCAGAAAAATCAAGGGAGGTAAGCTTAGAGACATTCTGTCCATAGTATTATAGAAGTATTGAGACAAGGTAACAATGGGAATTGGGACTGGGGTAGAGTTGAGAGGGATCACCATCAGATAGCAATTTTATTTTCTCGTACCCTGCAGATGTATGAGAGAGGTATTATGTAAGGAAAATTGGGTTTAATCAAACTGGTTTAAATCTTTAAAGAAATAACAGAAAGGCTAGGTATGGACAATGGATGTAGTAGACATGAACTACGATGAGGCCTTCGCGAAGGTGTCATACAAAAAAGTCATGACAGAGGTCAGGGTATTAGGAGTCAAAGGTTAAGTAGCAGATTAGACTGAAAGAAGGCGACAAAAGAGAGAGTGCAGGGTGAATGATAAAGGGAGTTTCTTGGGCAGGCTGAAAGTGGGTAGTGGTGACCCTCAGGGATTCGGTCTGGGGTCACTGCTTTTCCCCATGGACAGAAACAATTTGGACTCAGAAACTGGCAAAATCTGAACATGACAGGGGAGATAACTAATGATGCAGAGGATTGTGCCCAATTACAGAAAGATACTGACAGGCTCGCAGATTAGGTGGAAAAAATGGCAAACCATATCAAAGAGTGAGATGGCTCATTTTCGTTGGAGGAATAAGGAGGCTGCTTATTCATTGGAAGAACAAAAATGGGCTTGAGGAGCAGAGATATGGGAATACTGATATATAAGTCATTAAAAGTAGCAACACCACTTGATAAATCCATGAAGAATCCAAGTACTGAGGTTCATTGAAAGAGCAATAAAATGCAAGTGTATGAAGGTTCCGTTACATTTATATGGAAACTTGGTTAGACAACACTTGGAGTGCTGTGCAAGGCTGTCAAGTGGTCAGAGACAAGTTTTAAGAACCACCTGAAAGAGGAGTGGTGGAGAGGTGGAGAGAGGGTGATGCAGGGCTTGGGGCCTGAGGCAGCTGAAGGAATGGCCCCCATGTATGTGTTACCATTGGACACAACTATTCCAACATTCTGTTTTCCCACTTTCCACCTCGATAAACTTGAGTTGATCCAAAACTCTGATGCCCAGGCCCTGGGGAGAATTTTCTCCCTGTCGTGTGGGCTGGGCAGGAGCGGGCACAAGCGGGTGCGCTGCCAACTCTGCTGCGTGCTGGCCGAACAGAGGATCAGAATGATGCACGGCCGATGTCGGGTTCCATTCATACATCACCCCTCTCCTGGGTGACCTGCATAGGCTCCTGGTCCATCAAATACATAAATTTAAAATTCTCATCCTTATATTTAAAATTCCTACTTAACCTCGCCCGTCTCTGTCTCTCCAACTTCCTCCAGCCCTGCAGTTTTCTGAGAACCATGTGTTGCTCCAATTCTGGTCTTTAACTTCCCTGACTTCCTTCACCTCATTATTGGGGGCCATTCCTTCAGCTGCCTCAGGCCCCAAGCCCTGCATCACCCTCTCTCTCCACCTCTCCACCACTCCTCTTTCAGATGGTTCTTAAAACCTGTCTCTGACCACCTGTAACATTCCCTCTAATTTTATTTTTCAGAATGTATGGGCAATTTGTTTAAGTGTGTGGCCCCTTTAAATTTTTTTACATGGCCCTGTACATGTGATAGTTTAAAGGAGCCAACTTATGCCTGACCAGCATGTTGAATTTTGGGTTTTTGCGTGTCTGGGCAACTCAAGGGGAACATTGGTTGCCCATCCTAACACATCTTTAAGTGGCTTTATGCCATATTTTGATAATCCTCCAATAATGAGTTTTGAAGCTTTTTCAATGCAAGCTATTGTTGCTGACTGTAGAATGGACATGGAGTGGTAGAAACGGATAACACTGATGCATTTAAGGGGAGGCTTGATGCATGGATGAGGGATAAGCAAATAGAGGGATATGGCGACAGGGTGAGAAGAGATAATTAGAGTGGGAGGAGGTATGTGTGCCTTATAAAGACTGGCATTCACCAGTTGTGTCAAATAGCCAGTTCCTCTGCTGTAGCTTCCATGTAATTCAAATAGGAACCTCTCAAATGTGGCAGTGGAATTCAAAGTCTATAACAGACGAGTTCTGATAATCAAGCTCGAATGCTCATTTGTATTTTCACTGCATGTAATTACATTGTTCCTGAAGGCAGGGACCACTATTGACGCCCAAAGAATACATAGTGTACAGGCACCATTCTTCCATTCGCAAGAAAGACCTTAATTACACCTCACTGACACTTCAATTAATGGTATTTTCACACTGATTAGAGCACAATCACACCCAATGCTAAATATAAAATAATCCTGTCGTCATTCACAGTTCTAAAACCAGATGCTCGAATACTTCAGGATAGGATTATACCTCTGTAAAGGGATCAGGTTTTGAAGTGTTTTTGGATTACTATGCAGAGGAAATTGATTCGGGGGAAGGTCTAAGGATCTGTTTTCAAATTAATGTTCTATTTCAAGTTCAAGTGGACTCCGGGGACATGTTATAAAAACATCATTTGAAGGAGTTTACAGCTCTATGTTTGGTAATGTTGGGGCACAGATATGCTGCAAGTGCCAACTTGAAACTTGGGCCTTCAACATTTCCTGTGTATTTGAGCCCAGAGATACATGTAACCTGGGCACAACCAATTATCCTGCCTAAAAGATCAAGGGAATTTCGGCCCAAGTGAGCTGAAGGTATAACAAAACGCCCAAATGTCTTGAACCTTTTACAGTTACCTATTGATCTGAAGACATCTCCACCTGTAAAACCCGCCCTTCCCCTGGGTCCCAGAGCCTCATGCCCAGTTTTCCTGGAATTGTGTTTTTTTCTGCGGAGGCTCTCTTCATTACAACCGGGTTTTCTAGAATTTTAATTGCTATTTTTTGCACTTATTCCTTTTAATTTTTCTTCACGGAATCCTGCTCTGTACTTTCTGTTACATTGAACATATTTCTATGGCATAATTATAAGTCAAATAAAAAATAGAGAACTCCTTTAGTTGAAGATCCTACATGTGCCTAATGTGCATGAATGATGGATAAAAGATGTGAAAGTTTAATTTTAATACGTAATGAAGGAAAATATGGTGTGAGTTTAGCGCTTTCCTTAGGTTTATTTTACAGACCCCAATCCCCCTCCAGTTGCTGATCAGATGCCACCCCAATGCCTCCCCCTACCACCCCACACCACCACCCACCACACCACCCCCCCCTCACCCCACCCCGCCAACCCTGTGACCACATATCCCTTTCTCCCCAGGGTCATTGATTGAATTCCCCCACACCCCCATCCATGGAGTCAGTGATCATACTTCCCACTGGGATCAGGAATTAAGCCTACCTGCTCCCCTGCTCCTCTGACCTGCTCTGGATTGTTCCCCATCCAACTGCAAGCCAAACTAGGCTGGCTGCTGGGTGAGGGGGCTGTCAGGGCAAAGAGATGCACAGCTTCGAATGTGACCTCCACATCTGAGACTCTGCCCTGTCACCTAGGTAACCCATCCCAGTACATAACCAG
Source organism: Carcharodon carcharias (assembly GCF_017639515.1). NCBI lineage: Eukaryota > Metazoa > Chordata > Chondrichthyes > Lamniformes > Lamnidae > Carcharodon > Carcharodon carcharias. Next base: position 94,426,386 of record NC_054481.1, read on the forward strand.
GCTCCTAACTGGTGGGTCCTGATCACTAGTTTATTTGGACTAGTGGATCCGCTTGTTTCGGGAAGGCCGAGTTGGTACCCTTGACAGAGCAGATCAGCAGACAGTTCTTATGTAGAACACATTCTATTTATTTACAAAGGAACTCAGCAGCTACACTTGTGCGCTTACAACTAAAACCCTGCCTCTACACTACAGACTCTAACTCTAGACTACTGACCACTAAGGTAGCCTGCACTACTCTGCTATTGGATTCTAAGATCATGTGATCTTCCATTATAACATTCTTCTTAAAGGCATGTTAGATATCAGATTACCACACCCCCCCCCACTTTACTTAGAAATACATTTTACAGTTACAATTACAATTTTTCTCAAAATATCAAATTATTTACACAAATAAGTAATTTACAAATTCAGTCTTCCCAGGGGTTTCCTTTTGCGTGTAGAACGTCTCAGCTCCACAGCTTCAGATGCTTTGTCAGGAACCTCCTTTTGTTTCCTCAACTCTTGCAGGTACAGTCGATCCTTCAGACACACCTGTACTCAGTTGAGTTCCTTCAGCAGGAGATATTGATGTAATCATGAACGCTGGAGGAATCATTTCCTGATACTTTGTTTCTGTCCTCCTTATTTGATCTATATGTCTCCATATAACTCGGTCTTCCACTTACATGTGGTAAGAACGAGGTCCAGTCACTGCACTTATTTCACCTGATAACCACTTGGATCCTTTTCCAAAATTTTTCACATATACTGTCTCTCCAACGGTAAATGTTTTGTCATGACTATGCCAGTCATGTCCAGTTTTCTGACTTCCCTGACTCCTTTTGGCATTATTAAGCTCACTCTTGTCCTGAGACAGCGATTCATCAACGGTTCTGCAGGTGTGACACCTGCTGTTGTGAGGGGTGGTCCTATAGTGGAAAATAAAGCATGCTGGCTTGATTTTTATGGAATCTCCAGTCAATTTCTTCATGCCAGCTTTGAATGTTTGAACCACTCTCTCAGCCAGTCCACTCGGAGAAGGGTGGTACAGTGAAGTTCTTACATGGGTGATACCGTTGAAGCTGATAAAGAGTTGAAACTCAGCGCTCGTAAATGCCGTGCCATTATCAGGTACGACCACTTCCAGCAGTCCACTGATTGCAAAACTTTCACGTAGCTAGTCAATTATAGCAGAAGATGTTGGTGACTTCACCTCATATATGTCCATCCATTTTGAGTGAGCATCGACAATAAGGAGAAACATTGTTTTCATAAAAGGTCCAACATAGTCAATATGTAATCACACCCATGGTCTTCCTGGCCACTCTCGAGGGTGTAACTTTTGCACTTGCTGATACTGCATACAACTTCTCACTAAGCTCTCTATTTCTCTATCCATTCCAGGCCACCATAGATAGCTGCGTGCTATTCAAGAAGTACCTGAACGTGCACTATGTAGTTCAGTTAACAACGGCTTTTGTCATTTTGAAGGAACAATCACTCGAGGTCCCCACAGTAAGATGCCATCTTGGCTGGTGATCTCATATCTTCTGCGAAAATGCGCTTTCATTTTCTCAGATTCCTATTCTTGTGACCAACTGTGGAGAACTTGCTCTCGTACTTTGGATAAGACTGGGTCTCAACTTGTCCAATCCCTGATCTGTCTAGCACATACCGGTGATGAATCTAAGAAGTTCAATATTAAAGGGAGTTCTTAAGGAACTGGAACATCCTCATCGTTCTCTTTCAAAGGCAAACGACTAAGTGCATTAGTGTTTGCAATCTGATTTCCAGGCCTGTGGCCTATGCTGCCCGAATCAATGCCCATCTCTGTATTCTTGCTGAGGCTATGGGTGGTATCGTTTCATCCTCGCTGAACAATCCTAGCAATGGCTTGTGGTCCGAAATGATGCTAAAATGGTGACCGTGTACATACTGGTGAAATTTCTTTACACCAAAGATGATTGACAGGCCTTCTTTTCCTCGCTGTGAGCATCCCTTTTCCACTGTGTTGAACATTCTTAATACATATCCAATGGGCTGTTCTGAGCCATCATCCATTCGACGGGAGAGCACCGCTTCCACCCCAAAGGGAGGTGCGTCACAGGTCAAAACTAACTTTTTTCTATGGTCAAAATACACTAATAGGGTGGATGAGTGTAACAAAAGTTTCATCTTTGTGAAAGCTTCTTTCTGTGTTGTTTGCTAAGACCAACATTGGTTTTTCTTGAGTAGGTAATACAGGGGTGCCAGTTCTGTCAACAAATTAGGCAAGAAGCATCCATAGTAATTGATCACCCCAAGAATGATTTTAGCTCGGAAGTATTCCTTGCTGCTGGTGCCTCTCTAATGACTGTCACCTTTTCCTCAACTGAGTGGAGGCCCCGTGAATCCACCCTGTGACCTCAACCCTGTGAATCTGCCTGGTGACCCAAATAGATGTCCTCTTTCGCTTGGAACGTGCACTCATCTTATTTTAAACACACTTCCACTAGCAAGAAACATTTTAAAACTTCTTCCAAGTTTGCCAAATGCCCCTTTTCAGTGAGTCCTGTCACCAGAACATCATCTAAATAAATTTCAACGTGGGGCAGTCCCTGCAGTAAACTTTCCATTATTCTCTGGAAGATGGCGCAAGCTGAGGAGACACCGAAAGGCAAATGGGAAAACTGGTGCAACCCTTTGTGTGTATTAATTGTGACAAATTTCTGGCAGGCCTTTTCTAACTCTAATTGTTGATAAGCATGACTCATGTCAAGCTTCATGTAGCTGGTTCCATCTGCCAGCTTAGCATACAGGTCTTCAATTTTTGCCTGTCTAACTTAGCCACTTTATTAACAGTCAATTTGTAGTCTCCACAAATTCGAAAGCTCTGATTGGGTTTAAGGATGGGGACTATTGGTGCTGTCCATTCTGAGAACTGCACAGGTTGTATAACTCCCAGTTCCTCTAATCTATCCATATTTGGCGTCTACTTTTTCCCAGATTGCAAGAGTTACTGGTCCTGCCTTCATTAATCTGGAGGTAGCATCAGGATCCACATGAATTTTTGTTTGTAGCCCTTGGATCTTCCCGAGTTAATCTTGGAACACTGAAACATATTTTTGTAGTAGCTCAGGTAACCCACTGATTCTCAGCTGGAAGATCTCAGTCCAATCCAATTTAATTTCTTTCAGCCAGTTTCGTCCAAGGAGACTTGGCCCCTCACCTGCTACCACCATCAAGGGTAATTTTACTGATCGACTTCCGTGCTGTACAGTAACCCTCATTATGCCTTTGATTTTGATGTCTTCTCCCATGTAAGTTTTCAATTTGGCATCAGCCTCTTCCAAATTTAATTTATATTTCCCATAATTCAGGTATTTGAAGATATGCTCACCTACTACCATAGTGGAAGCTCCTGTGTCCACCTCCATTCTGACAAACCTGTCTTTCACCCTCACTGTTACATAGATTGGTTCTGTTCTTCCTACCTTTAAATTATATTATGAATAAATATTTGAATCTGTTACTTCTGGCTCTTCTATGTTGTGAATCTCATGGGTTTTTATCTTTTGATTGTAAGAGTGTCTGATTCTATCCTTACCATGACTCATGAGGTGTCTGTTTCAATGACAATAAAAATATTCGATTTTTTAAAAATTCCATTCATTACAAGGTTGCCTGCTTCCACCTCTGTTATCATTATTCCATGTTTTTGCTGCTAAGTCATTTCTTTTTATTTGTTGGCAAGCAGTGGCTGCTTCCTGCTTCTCATCAGAGCTGTGCATTTTAGCACCCTTGTTAGCTAGGGCTCCTTATCCAATGTGGAGGGTGGCACCATTTTGCACTCCCTGTATGGCTTCTGAGTCCTGCACTGCATTTTCCTTAACCAGTGTGATTTCTAGCGCCTTCTGAAAATCCAAATTTATTTCAAACAGTAATCTCTTCTGAATCATATCTTCATTGACACTGCACACCAAGCGATCTCCAAGCATATAATTTATAGATGTACCAAACTCACAATATCCTGTTAATTGTTTCAGACTTGTCACATAACAAGCAACTGTCTCCCCCAGGGCTCTAATTCTTTAGCTAAATTTGAACCATTGCATCATTACCGAGGGCTTGGGCTGGTAATGACTCTTCACAAGGTTCACTAAGTTACCAAAACTTTTCGAATCCAGGGCACTGGGTGCCATCAAAGTTTGAGTCAATCCATAGGTCTTACTCCCACACTTGCATAAGATGATCGCTCTCCTCTTCTCCTCTCCCGCAATGTTGTTAGCTTGGAAAAATAATGCGAGGTGTTCAACATAATGAGACCAATCATGCCCAGTTGGATCAAAAGGATCGACCCTTCCAAACTGCGGCATGCTTTGAGGGGACTGCTTCAACGATTAGGACAGAAATTCTACTTACAATTACCATGTGAGGTATGGCCCAATTTCAGTTCACTTGATTTCCTTCCTCTATTTTTCTTACTTTTCCCTCGTCCTTCCTTGCTCTTCCCTCATTGCCAGTTTGTTGGATCCTGGTCATTAGTTTAGTTGGACTAACGGATCCGGGTTGCATGCTTGTTTTGGGATGGCCAAGTTGGTACCGTGGGCAGAGTAGATCAGCAGATCTTTCATCCTTTTGGAGGAACAATCAGTCGAGGTCCCCACAGTAAGATACCACAGTAAGATTCTTATGTAGAACACATTCTATTTATTTACAAAGGAACTCAGCAGCCACACTTGTGTGCTTACAACTCAAACTTTGTTTCTACATTACAGACTCTTGCTCTAGAATACTCACTACTGACTACTAAGGTAGCCTGCACTACTCTACTATTGGATATTAAGATCATTCGATCTTCCAGTATAACATTCTTCTTCAAGGTATATTACACATCAGGTTACCACATTAACTAAACAGTAATTAGTATCAAAAACAAAAACAGAATTACCTGGAAAAACTCAGCATGTCTGGCAGCATCGGCGGAGAAGAAAAGAGTTGACGTTTCGAGTCCTCATGACCCTTCGACAGAACTTGAGTTCGAGTCCAAGAAAGAGTTGAAATATAAGCTGGTTTAAGGTGTGTGTGTGGGGGGCGGAGAGATAGAGAGAGAGAGAGGTGGGGGGGGTGTGGTTGTAGGGACAAACAAGCGGTGATAGAAGCAGATAATCAAAAGATGTCAACGACAATAGTACAATAGAACACATAGGTGTTAAAGTTAAGTTGGTGATATTATCTAAACGAATGTGCTAATTAAGAATGGATGGTAGGGCACTCAAGGTATAGCTCTAGTGGGGTTTTTTTTTTAATAATGGAAATAGGTGGGAAAAGGAAAATCTTTATAATTTATTGGAAAAAAAAGGAAGGGGGAAACAGAAAGGGGGTGGGGATGGGGGAGGGAGCTCACGACCTAAAGTTGTTGAATTCAATATTCAGTCCGGAAGGCTGTAAAGTGCCTAGTCGGAAGATGAGGTGTTGTTCCTCCAGTTTGCGTTGGGCTTCACTGGAACAATGCAGCAAGCCAAGGACAGACATGTGGGCAAGAGAGCAGGGTGGAGTGTTAAAATGGCAAGCGACAGGGCGGTTTGGGTCATTCTTGCGGACAGACCGCAGGTGTTCTGCAAAGCGGTCGCCCAGTTTACGTTTGGTCTCTCCAATGTAGAGGAGACCACATTGGGAGCAACGAATGCAGTAGACTAAGTTGGGGGAAATGCAAGTGAAATGCTGCTTCACTTGAAAGGAGTGTTTGGGTCCTTGGACGGTGAGGAGGTGAAGGGGCAGGTGTTGCATCTTTTGCGTGGGCATGGGGTGGTGCCATAGGAGGGGGTTGAGGAGTAGGGGGTGATGGAGGAGTGGACCAGGGTGTCCCGGAGGGAGCGATTCCTACGGAATGCCGATAAGGGGGGTGAAGGGAAGATGTGTTTGGTGGTGGCATCATGCTGGAGTTGGCAGAAATGGCGGAGGATGATCTTTTGAATGCGGAGGCTGGTGGGGTGATAAGTGAGGACAAGGGGGACCCTATCATGTTTCTGGGAGGGAGGAGAAGGCGTGAGGGTGGATGCGCGGGAGATGGGCCAGACACGGTTGAGGGCCCTGTCAACGACCGTGGGTGGAAAACCTCGGTTAAGGAAGAAGGAGGACATGTCAGAGGAACTGTTTTTGAAGGTAGCATCATCGGAACAGATGCGACGGAGGCGAAGGAACTGAGAGAATGGGATGGAGTCCTTACAGGAAGCGGGGTGTGAGGAGCTGTAGTCGAGATAGCTGTGGGAGTCGGTGGGTTTGTAATGGATATTGGTGGACAGTCTATCACCAGAGATTGAGACAGAGAGGTCAAGGAAGGGAAGGGAAGTGTCAGAGATGGACCACGTGAAAATGATGGAGGGGTGGAGATTGGAAGCAAAATTAATAAATTTTTCCAAGTCCCGACGAGAGCATGAAGCGGCACCGAAGTAATCATCGATGTATCAGAGAAAGAGTTGTGGAAGGGGGCCGGAGTAGGACTGGAACAAGGAATGTTCCACATACCCCATAAAGAGACAGGCATAGCTGGGGCCCATGCGGGTACCCATAGCCACACCTTTTATTTGGAGGAAGTGAGAGGAGTTGAAGGAGAAATTGTTCAGCGTGAGAACAAGTTCAGCTAGACGGAGGAGAGTAGTGGTGGATGGGGATTGTTCGGGCCTCTGTTCGAGGAAGAAGCTAAGGGCCCTCAGACCATCCTGGTGGGCGATGGAGTTGTAGAGGGATTAGACGTCCATGGTGAAGAGGAAGCGGTTGGGGCCAGGGAACTGGAAATTGTTGATGTGACGTAAGGTGTGGAACATTCCTTGTTGCAGTCCTACTCCTGCACCCCCCACCTCCACCTCTCTCTCTCTCTATCTCTCCGCCCACCACACACACACCTTAAACCAGCTTATATTTCAACTCTTTCTTGGACTCGAACTCAAGTTCTGTCGAAGGGTCATGAGGACTTGAAACGTCAACTCTTTTCTTCTCCGCCGATGCTGCCAGACCTGCTGAGTTTTTCCAGATAATTCTGTTTTTGTTTTGGATTTCCAGCATCCGCAGTTTTTTTGTTTTTATCTCAGTAATTAGTATCAGTCTTCAGTAAAATGCAGAGAGGTCCTGACCCCACAGGGGCAAAGGGCAACACAAAAACTAGGATTGGGGGCTCTGGCAAGGCACTGAAGGTGACCTTCTGCTGGATTCCTATGGATGCAAGGCCTCATCATTGAAGCCCATGTGGCTATAGGCTCTTTCCAAATATCAACAAATGGTTTGGATCAATAACTGTACACTTTGCATGTCACTGTTACCTTTTTCAAGCTTTTTCTATCCTTGTCCCTCTGGTTTATTTCAGCTCTGGTATTTTGGGTGGAATTAAGTTTCCTGTAACGTGGCTGGACTGATAAATAGCAAGCTCTGGCTGGTAATTACGTTTGAGCTACTGAAGTTAATCTTTACCCCCCCCGCCAAACAATCCATCAGATCTTGTTTGAAGGTACGGAATCTCAGCCTAACACAGAGCATTAATTAACTACAGATCAGGCTCCAACTCCACTGCCAGAGTTGGTTGCACTGCAAGAAAAATGGTTATCATCAAAATAGACAGGTGGGAGCAGGAAGTAGCAGATCAATGTGGCTACAGATTGTGACCACGTCTGGGCTATTCATTTCAACAATTATTTTAATTGACTTAATTAACAACAACAACTTACATTTATATAGAGCCTTTAACATTATAAAATCTCCCGAGGTGCTTCATGTCATGTTGCTATAATGATATAAAGGCACCATAAGGGATTTGCTAAACACATTGTGGGTTCATTTATTGAGACTGGGCACATGGGAACAGTTATACATGAGATAAAACCTGACAACACCAGAGCTGCAGAGTGTGTGCGTGCGCTCTGCTGAAAAGCAAAAGTGAAAGTAAAACTGGGTCACATGGCACACTTCCCTTTTAGTGATGTCATGCTCCTGTCTCTTAAAGGCATATTACAACACTTCACAGCAGTGCTATCAGGTTAAATGTGACACTGAGCCGCTTAAAGAGATATTAGGACAGATGACAAAGCCGTGGTCAAAGGAACAGGTTTTAAGGAGTGCCTTAAAGGAGGAGAGAGAGGTAGAGAAGCAGAGAGGTTTAGTGAGGGAATTCCAGAGCATAAGGCCTTGGCGTCTGAAGGTATGGCTGCCAATGGTAGAGTGATGGAATTTGGGGATGCTCAAGGTGCCAGAATTGGAGGAGTGCAGAGATCTTGAAGAACTGTAGGGCTGGACAGAGAGGGAGGGGTGAGGCCATGGAGGGCTTTGAACACAAAGATCAGAATTTTAAGATTGAGGCGCTGCTGAACCAGCAAACACAAGAAAGATGTATAAGCCAAGGTTAGTGCAAATTAGGAGATGAGCAGCAGAATTTGGAATGAATTCAAGTTTATAGTGGGTTGTAGATAGCAGGACTCTAAAAAGGGATTGGACTGGTTTAGTCAGGATCAACACAGGCACAGATGAGGCTTTCGGCAGCAGATGTGCTGAGGCTGGGTTAGGGTAAGGTGATGTCATAGAAGTGGAAATAGGCGACCTTGACAACAGAAACAATAGGGGTCAGAATCTCAGCTCAGAGCCAAAAATGACACCAAGGTTACAAAGAGCCTGGTTCAGCCTCAGGATGTGTCCAGGGAGAGGGATAGAGTCGGTGACCAGGAGATTGTAGTGGGGATCAAAGACAATCTTCAGTCTTCCTAACATTTAGTTGGAGGGAATTTATAATCAGACAGTACTGGATCTCTGACAAGTTAGAGACAGCGGAGAGGCCGAGTGAGGTGATGGTGAGGCGAGGCTGGGTGCCACCAGCCGGAAACTGAAGTTGTGGCTGGGATTTACTTCTCTGGGACTAAGATCCATGGCAGGGTAGGGAGGGGGCAGGAAGTCAGAGCAACTCCCAATGCAGAGGCTAGCAGGAAAACCCGCAAATCGCGCAATGCTGTGCTGATTAATTTTGCAACCAAGGGTTTCCCGGGAATGACGCAGTGGGGCAAGAGGAAGAAGTTGTGTGCCCGGATGTCATATTTGGGTGGCAGTTTGAAAAGGCACCCGGAATGCTACTCACTCATTGCGCTTTGGACTTCAGAGCTGGACGTGGCAGGCCGCAAGCAACAAGCACCGGCTCCAATGTTCAGCGATGCCTCTCTGGACACACTTCTTAAAGCTGTGCACGGACAGGAGGGGCGTCCTTTATCTGAGGGATGGGAAGAGGAGGGCGATTCATCTCACCACGCCTGCATGGCAGGAGGTCGCTAGGGTGGAGAGTTCCAATTCAACCCATAAGAGGACTGCCCTGCAGTACTGGAAGAGGATGAATGACCTCACCCGTGCCGCCAGTGTAAGTGAACCCTGTACACTCCATACTCACCTTATTGAATGGGAATTGGGACATGGGCTTCAATGGCAAGGCCACCATCTGTGCTGCCCATGTATAAAACCCCTTTGCAAGGTGCTGGGGTGCCGCCGAACTGTAGTCCATGTGGTCTGCAGATAGGGAGGCAACTGTGGATCAATGATCCAGCCACACTGAATACACAAGCTTTGGGGGGGCAGGGAGCTTGTTGGCATAGAGGGCAACTTCAGACACTGATTCTGCTACCATGTCTCTGTTATCCTTGTCCTTCTAGTTGCTGGGGCCCGCTGGTCTGGAGGGTGTTGCTGAAGTACCCCTGGGGACCAGCAGCAGTGCATCTTTCATATGGTGCACAGTTGCCAATGGGTTGGTGGTGGAGATTGGCAGCATGCAAACATCACCTGCATCACCAGTGCTCACAAACCATCGTCTATCTTTATGCAGGAGAGGACAGCGCACAACAAGCACAAGAGAGAGGAGATGGGAGGGGGAACGCCCAATCTCTACCCCTTCACACAGTATGAAGAGCAGGCTGCCAAGCTGTGTGGGAGGACTGTAACCATTCCTATGGTGATGGTGAGGCCAGCCTCCCCCCAACCATCCAGTGGGGAAGCTTAATCTGTGCACATAAACACCTGAGGGTGATGCTCAGTGCAATGTAGGAGGGAACCCATACAGTCACTCATTCTCTCCTCCTCCCATTACAGGTGCCAGCAGGATCAGGGCGTAGCCAGACCACCATCCTGAGCTCAGCCCCAGCCCAGCCCGCAGAGGACTGAGGAGGATGGTGACGATGACAAATTCCCTCCTGTAGAGCTGCCACAGCATTCACCTGCACCCTCCACCAGCCCAGAGACACACACCTCTGTGGGTCATACATCTAATTTAGACTGGGCCTCACAATCTGATGGTCATCTCACGACATGTGTCTGCAGCAGGAGGAGGCAGGGACACCCAAGGTCACCAGCGCTCAGAGGACAGCTGGGGAAAAGGCCTATGCTAAGTCTGAGCCAGAGAACAAGCCTCTGGAAGCAGTCCTGGAGAAGATGCTGGAGGTGCAGTGAGATGTAAGGCAACATCAGGCAGAGATTTGGAGGCCCTCAAAAGTGGCACGTGAGGTGGAGGATTCTGTCTGCCCTCTCTCTGATGTAGTGGCACCGACATGTGCACACATTGAAGTCTCCATGGGAGCATGGCAGGCGCCATAGAGAACCTGGTTCAGCAGAACACCCAGTTTCTGCTGGAGATGTGCACAGATCTGCACTCCATCGCTGTAGCCATAGGTGAGCTTTAGCTCTGGCTGTGTGAGAGGGGTCAGGACACCTCAACCTTCCTCCAGGTACCCCTTCCTCTCAAGGAGTTAGAGAGGGGCACTTGGGCACCCAAAGGGAGGAGGAACATCAGGCTGACACCCATTGGGCCCCCGCTGAGGAATCTAAGGCTGTCCCTGTGTTCCAAGTCCCATCTGTCTGTGACCCCATCACCCCCAACCTCTGGGACTGCTGAGGGTGCACCTGTCCCAGAATGGGAGAAGGACCCTCCAGGCCTTGGTCTTCCAGAGGATGCACACCAAGGTCATCAAAGACAACATGGCAAAATGGTCAGCAGGCTGCCTCTACCCCTGCTGTGGATGATAGGGGAGCAGGTACCACAGTGGTAGAGCAAGTAAAATTAAACATTTTTGAGTTCACTCTGGTAGCATAGGTGTATAATCATTGTAAATTGTTGCATACTTGTAAATGTTTGTACAGTTGCACTTTATGGCAGTCTGCTGGGTTTTTATTGTTTCTATTCATGTTAATATCTGTGTGCCCATCCCCGCCACCCCCAAACAACCGCACAATTTGAGGGGCCAACCCACGCTGGGTCTATGTCGCCCAGAATCATGCCTGCGCATAGAGGCATCAACCTTTGCTGGGACTCTTGCGAGCCTCGTTCCTGCCATCAGTCAGGAAACCGATTTTTTTCAAAATTGCACCATGTTCTCCAACCGCACCCTTGTCAAACCCCGCCATTGCTGGGAGGGGACGATTCTGCCCTGTGTTTTTGGGTGGGCTATATGTTCATGAAATAGAAGGGTACATCCTTGAGAGACTTCTGGGGTAACAGTGTTGGAGCAGGAAGGGAAGCCCCTGCAGGATATTCTCGGGCGATGAAAGACTGGAATGTGACAAGGGTAGTCCCACAAACATTTCAGTAAAACACCTGGCTGGTAATAACCAGGTAAAGTCACCAATCCAGTAAATCTCTGACGAGTCATTTGGACTCGAAACGTTAACTGTGCTCCTCTCCGCAGATGCTGTCAGATCTTCTGAGTTTTTCCAGCTATTTTTGTTTTTGTTTTGGATTTCCAGCATCCGCAGTTTTCTGCTTAAATCTCTGACCTTGCTCTCTTTCAATTTTGCCTACCACTGGGAATGTGAATTTATCCTCACATTACAGGATTAAAGACATTAGACAGGAAGTCATCACTTTGGTGAGGGAAGGGGGGAAAATTAGAAAGAACAGTGCAAGATAGAGAAGGATAAAAGAAAAATTTGGAGTGAATTTGGAATTGTAACACCTACCGAAGAGAAACCAGGAGTGGGAAGTAATTGAAATGGAGCAGGTGGAATTTTCACACTTTGTTCCTGCCCCAAAATGTCTAGTTGCAATTTTACATCACAGGCAACAAGGAAACCTGTCCCAAGCTGGTGGGGTACCTTTTTAAACACATCATCTGCTGTTTTAACCTCAGTCCTCACTGGGAGCAGGGATGGTTTCGTCAGCAGGTCAAACACGTTTGGAGTACCAGCCAGGGCCCAGGAGAGACCCATTAAGGTAAAGTTTCACATTTTATTTGTGAGGTGCCTTGCGGGACAGGCATGCACACCAGAGCCCAGATGGAGGCCATGTGCTCCCCCTTGTCCCTCTTCCCTCAACCATGTCTCTCCTCAAGCGCTTGTTGGCATTCACCTTGTGCCGAGAGCCATCCCCACAGGTCTCCAACAGCAGCATCCATGCCAATCCCAATTTTGACAAGTGGCATGCCATTCAAACTAGTTGAGCTTCTCCACTGCTGCTTGCGATGGGCACATCGGGCTGTGTGATTACCGCCATGGTATGGGTCAGCATGTCTGTACCTATTACAGGTTTTATACTTGCACGAGTCATCTTCTAGCTACTTTCCTATTAACCAATTCAAGCTGATGCAAATCAAAGATCTTATGACACCACTAAATTAAGTGAAGTTTCATTAATCATTTCTCTACTCATGTAACAAATATTATCTGTCTCCATAAAATCTGATTTTCTCAAATTTGTTTTGACGAGGCTCCACTTAATTGTGTTTAATTTAAGAGACCGATGCTTTACGCCCTAACAGAATCTGTCTTCTGTTACTTAGTGAAGCATGAACTGAACTCCTGTTCCAATGCTTTAATGGCCCATTTGTATTGTGGAATCACTTCTGCTTGATGTGGTTCTGCAATATGCTTAGGGTCCCGATGCTCCGGTTTAGCAGCATTTCCGTTTACAGTTCATAGAACCAGTTTCACCGGCTCAGTAATTTTCGATTGTCACTTGTTCCTTGTAGCGTTCTGTTTTCAGATGAAACCTGACACTGAGGAGTTGGCCTTCTTCAGGAAATGACAGTGTTGGCCCGCGGAAAGAATGTTCGTTTTGCAGCTTTGGAGGGCGAGGAATGTGTTCTACTTTTGCTGCTATTTCATTACCATTTCCCCAAAGGTCAACCTTGGCCATACAGATGGTGTACTCCTATTGACTATTACAGTACTACTTCTGGAGAGGATCAGTTCATGAGGGAGCACCATCTTCAAGTGCAAAAGAACTTATGTGTGGTCTTAACGGTCACTCAGGGTCCAAGTCTACAGACTATGCGTTCTACCTGGGAAGCTCGAAGAGATTTGACCGCAGTGCTGCTTCGCTAGATCGGTAGTTAAGTAAGGTGCACTGCCAACTCCAAGACTGATCTGCAGACTGTACTTCCTGTAACTGTGAAGGTGACAATCACATTGGCTTTCTATCTTCATGCTGCAGTTTGGCCAGTCAAGCAGCCTGTGCACCGATGCATAAAACAAACTATTGACAGAATAGCTGGAGAATTTCTTGATGGCTCTCCTCTCTTGCTGCAGAAACTTTACCAGATATAAGGAGAAAACTCCATTTACAAATTTAAGCTAGATTTCCGCCACACTTACAGCTAAGTAATAGCCGTAGTGTAGGAGCATTTCTGGGTAAATTCCAGGCCCACGTTTTCCTCCATAAGTGGTAAAGGCCTAACAACTGGAAAAGGTACAGAATGGGCAGAGATTTCAAGAGTCCAGGGTATTAAAGATGGAACCCAAATACAAACAGAAAAAAGCTGGAAACACTCAGCAGGTCTGACAGCATCTGTGGAGAGAGAAGCAGAGGTGATGTTTCGTGCCTGTATGACTCTTCTTCAAAGCTGAAAAGAGATAGAAATGCGATGGATTTTATACTTTTTAAGAGGGGGTGAAGCAGGCGGGGCAAAATAGAAGGTCAGCGATAGGTGGGAGCTCAGGTGAGATTTGACAAAGATGTCATGGATACAAAACAAAAGGGGTATAAAGGTAAGATAACAGAATGTATTAATAGCAGAACTAGGGTCAGCGCTCTGTGAAAGTAAAACATAAAACAAGTTACAGATGGCCCTATGGGGTGAGGGGGTTGGGAAAAAAAGGATTTTAGAAGATCAAAATGGGGGACAGAGTTCATGGTCTAAAACTGTTGAACTCAATGTTGAGTCCGGAAGGCTATAAAGTGCTTAGTTGGAAGATGAGGTGCTGTTCCTTCAGTTTGCGTTGGGCTTCACTGGAACAATGCAGCAGGCCAAGGACGGATATGTGGGCATAAGAACAAGATGGTTAATTGAAATGGCAAGTGACAGGAATATCAGGATCATGCCTGCGGAGTGAGTGAAGGTGTTCTGCAAAGTGGTCACTCGGTCTGCATTTAGACTCCCCAGTGTAGAGGAGACTGCATTGGGAGCAGCGAATGCAGTGGACCAAATTGAAGGAGGTGCAAGCACTGCTTCATCTGAAAGGAGTGTTTTGGGCCTTGGACAATGAGGTGGGAGGAAGTAAAGGGGCAGGTGTTACACTTTCTGTGATTGTATGGCAAAGTGCCATGGGAAGGGGGTGAGTTACTGGGGTGATGGATGAGTGGACCAGGGTGTCACAGAGGGAATGGTCCCTACAGAATGCTGATGGGGGAGGGGCTGAGGGGAAGATGTGTTTGGTGGTGGCATCATAATGGAGTTGGCAGAAATGGTGGAGGATGATCCTTTGAATGCAGAGGCTGATAGGGTGGAAAGTGAGGACAAGGGGAATCCTATCATGGTTCCGAGAGGGAGGGGAAGGGGTGAGGGCAGAGATGCGGGATATGGGTCAGATGTGGATGAGGGCCCTGTCAACCACAGTGGTGGGAAACCTCGGCTGAGGATAAAGGAAGACATGTCAGAAGCATTGTTTTGGAAGGTAGCATCATCAGAACAGATGCGATGGAGGCAGAGGGACTGGGAGAATGGGATGGAGTCCTTATAGGGAGCAGGGTGTGAAGAGCTATAGCCGAGGCACACTAGCTGGCCTGACACCCTGTTCCACCCCTTCTACACCCTTAACACCTCATCCCCTTCCTACGGCACCTTCCCATGCAATCGCAGGAAGTGTAACCCCTCCCATTTACCTCCTCCCTGATCACCATTCACTCCATCAAGGTGAAGCACTGATTCAACAGTACTAGCTTCAATTTAGTCTACTGTATTCGCTGCTCACAAAACGGTCTCCTCTACAGTGGGGAGACTAAACGCAGACGGGTGACCGCTTTGCGGAACACCTCTCAGTCCGCAAGTGTGACTCCAATCTTCCTGTCACTTGCCATTTCAAGACACCATCTTGCTCTCATGCCGACATGTCCATCCTTGGCCTGCTGCAATGTTCTAGCGAAGCCCAATGCAAACTGGAGGAACAGCACCTCAGCTTCTGATCAGGCACTTTACAGCCTGCCGGACTTAACATTGAGTTCAGCAAGTTCCTCCATTTTGATCTTTTTTAAAATTTTCTTCCGAACTCCCTCCTCCCACAGGACCATCTGTAAATTGTTCTTATATTTTACTTTCACAGAGCACTGACCCTTGTTCTTATATTAATGCATTCTGCTATTTAATCTTTATGCCACTATTAGTATCTTCCTTAGTCTTTAACACTATCATTACCACTCTCTTTGTCTTGTGTCCATGAAATCTTTGTCAAATCTCTCCTGAGCTCCTGCCTATCCCTGACCTTCTATTTTGCTCCACTTGCCCCACTCCAAGCCCCACCCCAACTTCAACAGTATAATAACCATCACATTTCTACCTCTCTTCAGCTCTGAAGGATAAGTCATACTGTAGCCGTGCCCCCTTTCTCCCTCAGAGCCCCCCCCCCCCCACACTCAAGTTTGTGGCAGCATTCACAAGTGTATGGCTTGGACAGAATGAACAGCGAGACAAGTTTCTTCTGATAATTCACAATCACTTTATTGGATTACTCACTGCCCTCAGAGAAGGGCTGCATTCAGTAATCATGAAATACAGTTACAATTACAGTTACCTGGAACCCTGTCCCATCAGAGGCTAAACCCCCACCTTGTTCCTAACTTATTACTTAAATCTTTATATCCGAACTTAATACTTACAATCACCCCTCGGTTGGTCTTCCTATGGTGCTGTAGGTCCCTCGATGGAGTTGAACAGACTCAACAACTTCCTTGACTGCCTGCAGAAAACAGTATGTACTACAATTTCTGTCCCCTGTTAAACCATTTCTGCTGGCGCCCTGGCCAATTCATTTCAATGTCCAGTAATTAGCGCTCTTAGTTTATTCTAGGCATAATCCAGACAAATATGATCAGCTCACAAACAAAAATACCTGGAAAAACTCAGCAGGTCTGACAGCATCTGCGGAGAGGGATACAGTTGACGTTTCAAGTCCGTATGACTCTTCATCAGAAATAAAAAATATAGAAATGAGATGAAATTTAAGCTGTTTGAGGGGGGTGGGACAGGTAGAGCTTGATAGGGGGCCAGTGATAGGTGGAGGCCAAGAAGAGACTGCCAAAGATGTCATAGACAAAAGGACAAAGGGGTGTTGACTGTGGTGGTAAGGATGTGCTAATGGGGACATTAAGGGTGGCAAGCAGGACAAGCTAGTGGCATTTCATAATCAGCTCATGCGGTTTGAAACAATATGATCAGCTCATGCTGGTTGAAACAATAGTCTTTTCATGGAAAATTTATCTCAGATGAATATGATCAGCTCTCGCGTTGTTTAAACAATTCTCCTGCTGTTTTTGAGGTAGTACAGCACCTGGCTCCAAGGTCGTGAAGGTTTGAATATCAAAGGCCCGTTCCTTGTGCCACTGTGTCGGGTAATCAGTCTCTTCATTGCATTAGTCAATGGAAGGTAATGGCATTTCTCTGATAGATGTTCCATCAATCAGTCAATGTCCAATGATGAGCCATTGTCCTTTACTAAATGCCTGAATTAACCCCTTCCTGCATAGCCCTGTGCTGTTGGCTGCAGCTTGGTTTCTATATTGTGTGGTAAAAAATCATGAGGTCAAAACATGGCTGTGGGTTTGGGTTTTACAATCCATAAATTTCCCAGTTGGAGGGGGTTCCGATCCTACAATACAGACTCGAAACGTTAACTGTTTCTCTCTCCACAGATGCTGCCAGACCTGCTGAGTTTTTCCAGCATTTTCTGTTTTTATTTCAAATTGACAGCATCCACAGTATTTTGCTTTTATTATAGATGGAACCCATGCGTTTAACAGGGAATTTTATATGAACTCCAATAATTAAATGACCAGGAAGCGGTTTTACTCTATAAATGCCTGTTATGACTGACTAAACATTATTCCACCTGATAACACCCATCTTCCCAGGGCCAGCTATGACTTTCAAAAAGCTGCATCCAAAATGGAACGGATATGTGAGGAACCCAACAGAGTGAATGGACAACTGTTGGGAGACTAGTGCTATCCATAAAGGCAATGGGCTCCCTGCACAGAAACAGGGCTGTGTGGTCAAGCATTTCCAGCAACCAATAATGCAAGCTATCCAGGCAGGGTGTACTGCCTTAGCTGCAGAGTAGTATTAGTGTGCTCTCCATGTGATCTGTTCACGGGAGAATGGGAAGAATTTTCCCCCGTTGGGGGGGAAGTGCAGAAGCGGGCACGGGCAGGTGCGCCTCTGATCAACGCCCCCGATCAGGTGTGCACCGCCATTTTACGTGGGCAGGCCAATTAAGTGGGGGGGGGGATTCCCTCAGCCAGGAGTGTGCTCTTTCGCGCATGTGCTTTTTGGAATAGCTTGTGGTGGAGCCCAATAGGGAACAGGCAATTCTAGATTTAGTGATGTGTAATGAGGCAGATTTGATAAGGGAGCTTAAGTTGAAGGAACCCTTAGGAGGAAGTGACCATAATATGATAGAATTTACCCTGCAATTTGAGAGGAAAAAGCTGGAATCAGATGTAACGGTGTTACAGTTGAATAAAGGCAACTACAGAGGAATGAGGGAGGAGCTGGCCAGAATTGACTGGGAGATGATTCTAGCAGGAAAGACAGTGGAACAGGAATGGCAGGAGTTTCTGGGAGTAATTTGGGGGACACAGCAAAAATTCATCCCTACGAAGAAGAAGCACACTAAAGGGAGGATGAGGCAACCATGGGCTGACAAGGGAAGTCAGGGACATCATAAAAGCTAAAGAGAAAGCATACAATGCAGCAAAAAGCAGTGTGAAGCCAGGGAATTGGGAAGCCTACAAAGACCAACAGAGGACAACTAAAAAAGAAATAAGGAGGGAGAAGATTAAATATGAGGGTGAACTAGCCAGTAGTATAAAAGAAGATTGCAAGAGTTTTTTTAGATATATAAAGGGTAAGAGAGAGGCAAAAGTGGACATTGGGCCGCTGGAAAATGATGCTGCAGAAGTAGTAGTGGGGAACAAAGAAATGGCAGAGGAACTGAATAGGTACTTTGCGTCAGTCTTCACAGTGGAAGACATGAGTGACATCCCCAAAGTTCAAGAGAGTCGGGGGGGTAGAGCTGAGTATGGTGGCCATTACCAAGGAGAAAGTGCTAGAGAAACTGAAAGGTCTGAAGGTGGATAAATCACCTGGACCAGATGGATTACAGCCCAGAGTTCTAAAGGACATAACTGAAGAGATAGTGGAGGCATTAGTGGCAATCTTTCAGGAATCACTGGAGTCAGGGAGGGTCCCAGAGGACTGGAAAATCACTAAGGTAACCCCCCTGTTTAAGAAGGGAGTGAGGCAAAAGACGGGAAATTACAGGCCGATTAGCCTGACCTCAGTCGTTGATAAGATTTTAGAGTCCGTTATTAAGGATGGGATTTCAGAATACTTTGAAGTGCATGGTAAAATCGGGCTTAGTCAGCATGGTTTCATCCAGGGGAGGTCATACCTGACAAACCTGTTAGAATTCTTTGAGGAGGTAATGAATAGATTAGACAAAGGAGAGCCAATGGATGTTATCTACTTGGACTTCCAGAAGGCCTTTGACAAGGTGCCGCACAGGAGACTGCTCAGTAAGATAAGAGCTCATGGGGTTAGAGGCAAGGTCTAGCATGGATAGAAGATTGGCTGTCTGGCAGGAGGCAGAGATTGGGGATAAGGGGGTCCTTCTCAGGATGGCGGCCGGTGACTAGTGGTGTTCCACAGGGGTCAGTGTTGGGACCACAACTTTTTACTTTATACATTAATGATCTAGATGCAGGAACTGAGGGCATCCTGGCTAAGTTTGTAGATGATACAAAGATAGGTGGAGGGACAGGTAGTGTTGAGGAGGTGGGGAGGCTGCAGAAGGTTTTGGACAGGTTAAGAGAATGGGCAAAGAAGTGGCAGATGGAATACAACGTAGGGAAGTGTGAGGTCATGCACTTTGGTAGGAAGAATAGAGGCAAAGACTATTTTCTATATGGGGAGAGGATTCAGAAATCTGGAGTGCAAAGGGACTTTGGAGTCCTAGTCCAGGATTCTCTTAAGGTTAACTTGCAGGTTGAATCGGTAGTTAGGAAGGCAAATGCAATGTTGGCACTTATTTCGAGAGGACTAGAATATAAAAGCAGGGAAGTGCTGCTGAGGCTTTTATAAGGCTCTGGTCAGACCACATTTAGAATATTGTGAGCAATTTTGGGCCCCGGATCTCAGGAAGGATGTGCTGGTCCTGGAGAGGGTTCAGAGGAGGTTCATGAGAATAATCCCAGGAATGAAAGGCTTAACATATGAGGAACGTTTGAGGACCCTGGATCTATACTTGATGGAGTTTAGAAGGATGAGGGGCGATCTTACTGAAACTTACGGAATACTGAGAGGCTTGGATAGAGTGGATGTGGGGAATATGCTTCCATTGGTGGGAGAAACTAGGACCCGAGGGCACAGCCTCAGAGTAAAGGGAAGATCTTTTAGAACAGAGATGAGGAGAAACTTTTTTAGCTAGAGAGTGGTGAATCTTTGGAATTCATTACCACAGAAGGCTGTGGAGGCCAGGTTATTGAGTGTATTTAAGACCGAGATAGATAGGTTCTTGATTGGTAAGGGGATCAAAGGTTATGGGGGAGAAGGCGGGAGAATGGGGTTGAGAAACCTATCAGCCATGATTGAATGGCGGAGCAGATGCGATGGGCTGAATGGCCTAATTTCTGCTCCTATGTCTTATGGTCTTAAAAGAGTGCATAATCTCCCTGAGGCTAAGTGCTGCCTCAGGGAGATCTGTTTCAAATTTAAAAATGGTCAAAGTTCACAGACAAAATTTCCTTGACATGTCCCCTGACATGTGACACTGTCACATGAGTTGGGACATGTCCATCACTTTTAATCAAACATATATTAAATTTTTTAAAACCTTCATGAAACCTCATCCCGCCCATGGGTGAAGTTTCATACTTTTTCTGAAGCCCGCCAGGGCTCCCGGCCTGCCTGCCAACCTTAAGGATGGACAGGCAAGTCCATTTATTATTTCAATTACTTTTTAATTAGCCTCAACAGGCCATTGACAGGTCGGCGGGTGCACAGCTTATTTGGCTGCGCCCCCGCCGACCTGAAAATTGAAACAATGTGGGGTGCCACCGGGAGTTTCACCCGATGTCATCCTGCGTCATTTTACATGTCGGTGAGTGGGCCCCGCCCCTCACTCGCCGACCTAAAGACCCTGACCAATTTTGCTAACAGCTTGTGAGGGCAAAAAGGAAGAGAAACAAGGTGCGATTTTTGTCCCTCGATTTTAAAGGAATCACCAAACTCATAGGAGAGGGGTGTACAGCAGGGATCACTCAATGGCAGTAATTGCTATTGCCGAGGAATTGTTATCAAGGTGGAGATCTTTGAAAGCCACAGCATTCTTTCCAAATATATCTGTTGAAGTCCGGATGCAATTACCCATGAAAGAATTGAGAGGTGTTGTTACATTGACTGCCCTTGCAGCTTTTCAACTGGAAGGTGACAGTGACCAGGTACCACCTTCCAGGACACACTAAAACCCTTTCACTCAATCTGTTCTATCAAGATCAGGCTCTCAATGAGCACAACCCCAGATTGACGCAGGTATCATTGCAAAGCACTTTGGCATATTTATCTGATCCAGGAATGCACTGCAATACAAGTCAAGAGCGATGGGCACTAATGGAGAATTCATTGCACCAGTTGGCATTCAAAGTCATTAATGAGCCCTTAACTGGTGTCATTAATCAATGGGTATTAAAATTACGGCAGAACTGAAATGCTAATGAATTCTTATTTCAGAAGATGCGTCATTTGGAATAGTGACTGGAAGATCCTGCTGATAATCCTCACACTTTTATATATTACCAACTCCCACCACTTTCAGCACTAAACCTACTTCCTTGGACACTAGCAACCAACTTAATTACCAGAGTGAATGCAGAAGTAATTTTATTTTACAATGCTGTAATTCTCATCCTAGCTGCGAGTTTGTAATTCCCATGTACTGTACTATTTTGATAATGAAGTGTGCATAAAGTTGGTGCAGTCTACACAGGGTGGGAATACTGGCAGTGAAACTGCATTAGTTCTAAAGCAAGTTATTTAAGCATAGCAAGTCAGAAAGCAGATATAGTGGGGTAGGGGTGGAATAGGTGAGAATCTCGAAAGTGAATGTGTTTGCGACCTGGCAACTACTTAAAAGGGCTCAAATTTAATGGGTCAGGAACCTCCCTCACAAATGGGTTCAGACCATGTTCTCGCCATCTGCCTCTCAACTCAAACAGGGCACATTTAGCCTCATGAGTATCTAGACTCCAATGCTGTGCCCCACTGCAGAGGCAAAAGACTGGCTCTATGAGGAGCTTGACACTGCTATCAGCAGAATCCCTAAGTCAAACACCTTTACCTATTACAAGATTTCAACACAAGAGTGCACATGGACCTGTCAGGATGATATAGTAATTGTCCTAATGTTATTAGAATTTATTGTTAAGTAGACCAATAGTGGGGTCCGTATCTATGTATGTAGGTATGTGATTTAATTGAATTAAGGACAGATAGTCTGAAGGCTTTTAATATATTAGAAGATAAGCTAGCTTTGAAATGTTAAGTAGGTAAACATGGGGAAATTTTAGAATGTAAGAGGTAAAGGGAATATTTGTGTTTTAAATAAACCAGACTAGCTTGGATTCAAAGAGAGGGAGTGAAATATTACGCCTAGCCAGGGGAAGTTAAGAAACTGTTTATTTTCCCCAAAGGTTACTGGTAAACTTGGTACTATGAGAGGTTTTTATTATTAGAAAGGTAAAGTCCAAAAGCATAGCAAAACAATGGGAATTTGCAGTCAAAGGGGAAAATATGTATAAAGGAGCAAAGGCTACGTGTAAGTGTAGGCATTCTAAGATATAACAAGTGTGTAAAGCCTCCAGCAACTACACCTCAAGCTGCTGTCTACAAAGATCTGAAGTTAAGCAAACTCACTTTGAATTTTACTGGTTCAGTGTATTGTGTGTCACCTTGCCTGGGCCTTTTAAAGTCTATATGTCTTACTGTTGGCTTAACAAAAGTATAACTGGGAGTTAGATTAACTAGGGGATTTAGAAGTTATCATAGTAGTAATTTGTAGATCTTTGTATGTATTTAAAATCATTTCTTCTATTAATAAAGGTTTAAGTTAGTTTTGTAAGAAATCTATAAGACTCGGTGGTCTTATTACTACTGAATTCAAAGCATGCTTCTTGAAATAAATACAAATTGCAAAACAGTTGTGGCAATTGTTTCAAGCTACCTTCTGAGATTTGAGCAGCTCAGCATTTACCATTGGCTGTGCCATAACAGACAACAAGGCATGGCCCTCCTGCCTTGAACACCATCAACCAAATAAGAGTGATAGATGAGAACGGACAGAGGTTACTTGAGCTTTGCTGCTACCATGAGCTTTGTGTAACAAACACCTTCTTTCAGGACAAATCATGCCACAAAGTGTACTGGAGACGTCCAAGATCAGGGCACTGGATCTGAGAATTACCAGACGTGACTCTCTGAACAGAATTCTCAACACACACAGTTACCACAGTGCTGACTGTGATACAGATCACTCCCTGGTGTGTACCAGGGTGAGGATGCATCTCTTGAAGATTTTTCATTCAAAGCAGAAATGCCAATCTCGTATCAATGTCAGCCATATTGCCTACCCAGATAAAAACCACCAGTTCCTTGGCTCGATTGAACAGATGCTCTCCAACATTCCTATGCAGAATCCAGAAGTGAAATGGAACATACTTCAGGACACCATCTACAACACCAACCTCTCAATCTATGGGAAGCAAGAGCGGAAAAATGCTGACTGGTTTGAGGCTAACATCACTGTGATAGAACCTGTCACCAAAGACATGTAGTCTGCTCTCATTAGTTACAAGAGAGATCCATGCCAGAAGACTGAATACATTAAGACAGCTCAGAGTAAAGGCAGCGCACCAATGACACACACATTTAGAATATTGTGAGCAATTTTGGGCCCCATATCTCAGAAAGAATGTGCTGGTCCTGGAGAGGGTCCAGAGGAGGTTCATGAGAATGATCCCAGGAATGAAAGGCTTAACATAAGAGGAACGTTTGAGGACCCTGGAGTTTAGAAGGATGAGGGGGGATCTGATTGAAACTTACAGAATACTGAAAGGCCTGAATAGAGCGGACATGGGGAAGATATTTCCATTAGTAGGAGAGACTAGGACCCGAGGGCACAGCCTCAGAGTAAAGGGAAGACCTTTTAGAACAGAGGTGAAGAGAAACTTGTTTAGCTAGAGAGTGGTGAATCTATGGAACTCATTGCCACAGAAGGCTGTGGAGGCCAGGTCATTGAGTGTATTTAAGACTGAGATAGATAGGTTCTTGATTCGTAAGGGGATCAAAGGTTACGAGGAGAAGGCGGGAGAATGGGGTTGAGAAACTTATCAGCCATGATTGAATGGCGGAGCAGACTTGAGGGCCGAATGGCCTAATTTCTGCTCCTATGCCTTATGGTCTTATGGTCCTTCAACACAAAGAATGCTAGGGGCATGTATGAAGGGATCAAAAAGTCAGCAGGTCAATCGGCAAAGAAAATGGCTCCATTGAAACCAAAGGCAGGGGAGGTCAATGCAATAAACAGTTGGAGAGATAGATGAAACACTGCCTTAAATTGAACTCCAGGGAGAACACTGTCACTGAGGAAGCTCCAGACAGCATAAGAAGCCTGCCTATCATGGCAGAGCTGGATATCGAACCCATGGTGGAGAAGCTTAGCCAAGCTATTGACTCACTTGCTATGGGTGAAGTTCCGTGGGAAACCAGCTTCTGCACAAACTTCTCTGTCTCAGTTGGAGGGAGGGGGCAGTGTCCTGGGATATGCGCGATGCAAAGATTGAGACCCTATATAAGAATGAGGGAGATTACAGTGATTGCAATAATATGGCAAAATCATTTTCTCATGTTGCCCTTGCCAGACTGCAGATCCTGGCTGAATGCACCTATCCCAAGTTCTGAAAGAGCTGCAATTGACATGATCTTCTCAGTTTGGAAGCTGCAAGAGAACTGCCTTGAACAAAGGCGACCACTATATATTGCCTTCATCGATCTCCCTAAACTATTCAAGCACATGAGCAGAGGTGATCTAATTGAGCTGCCAGAGAAAATTGGCTGCCCACCGATGCTGCATAGTGAGATCTCCTCTTTCCATGACAACACTATGGTTAAAGCCAACAATGATGGGGAAACATCAGAACCCTTTGAGATCTACAGTGGGGTCAAACAGGATTGTCTTCTGGCACCTTTGGCTTATTCTTCCCTTTGCTGCTGTCAGATTCCATTGGGTCATCTACAGAGGGTGATGAATGCTTACATAGCAGTAGTGACAGAAAGTTGTTCATCCTTACTCACCTGAGACCCAAAACAAACATGCACCAATGCTTCATCAGAGAGTTGCTTTGCACTGATATTACCACACTAGCATTCCTTACCAAGGAACACTTTCCGTGGTAAATGGACAGCCTCTCTTGTGGCTGTAAAGAGTTTGGTTTGACCATTGATTATGTCATTATCAATGTTTGACTGCTTTCCACAAGCTATAATTATTTCAGCAGGGAATCCTAAATTCACAGTTTGATTGGCAGCTCAAAGAGATTATTAAAGGATTAGTTGTCTTTGATGTGGGGTTATGAATAGAATCTTGTTTGTTTTTATAAGGGATTAAGCACATGAGGAGGTTTAAAAGTTTTTAATGGGCTTTCATGAATGGGGGCTTTTTTAATATAGTGAAAGGGGTTATAGATATTATACCTTTGTTTTATTTCATCTCGACATGGTTCCTGAGATCTTCCCATGGTTAATACTGGGTGCATAGACATGAAGGATGTAAGGGCCAAGGTTGGTGGGTGAATTGGCATGAGTTGGCATTAAGCTAGCATGGCGGCTGTAAGGGGCCATGGGCATGGGAGGGGTCATGGGTTGGTATTAGTCAGCATTAAGTTGGTGTGGAAGCTATAAGGGGCCATAGGGTTGGGTGGGGAGCATGGGTTGGCAGTACATTGGAATGGAGGCATGGAGGTGGCACAGGGAATGGGTGGGAAGGGATGGGGTGTCAATGGTGAGGGCTAGAAGACTTAAAATTTAATGCAACAACTGGGACAAAGTCCCAAAGAACTGAGACAGGCCTTTTAACTAGCCCAACTTAACACTTGGCAGCTGTGTGGCCCCCTCCAATCTCCTTCCAGGGTGGTAGGCCTGACTATCCCATACCCATGGCCCTGCTACAGAGATTGCACATTCAGGGGAGGTTGTCCTGAGATGGGTGCAGCAAGCTGCAAAATTTCCCTATCCTTTCTACCCACCTCGAGAGTGAAAATCTAGACCAAAGAATCTGCAAAGTGGCATAGATAGGTTAAGTGAGTTGTCAAAAATTTGGCAGATGGTGTGTAATGTGGGGAAATCTGAGGTTAACTATTTTGGCAAGAAAAATGGAAAAACAGATATTTTTTGTATATATTAATTCATGGGATGTAGGCATCACTGGCTAGACCAGCATTTATAGCCCACCCCTAATTGCTCTTGAGAAGGTGGTGGTGAAATGCCTTCTTGAGATGCTGCAATGGATGTGTTATAGGAGCAATGGAGAGAGACTTTTAAAAATGTGTTTTTTATGGGATGTGGGACCACATTACTATGGATCTGGAGTCACATGTAGGCCACACTGGGTAAGGATGGCAGATTTCCTACCTGATGGTTTTAACAATTGATGATAGTTCTCATGGTCACCACCACTGTGAATAACTTTCAATTCCAGATTATTTAATTGAATTTAAATTCCACATTTTATTGCAAAGCAGTTGGAATATAAAAGTAGAGAAGCCTTGTTACAACAGGGCATTGGTAAGATCGCACCTGGAGTATTGTATACAGTTTTGGTCTCCTTACTTAAGGAGGGAAAAACATATATTGGAGATAACACAGAGAAGACTCACTGGCTGATTCCTGGGATGAAGATGTTGTCTTATGAGAAAAGACTGAGCAGGTTGGGCTGATACTCATTGGAGTTCAGAAGAATGAAAGGTGATCTTTTTCAAAGATACTTAGGGGTCTTGACAGGGTAGATGCTGAGAGGATGCTCCCTCTCGTGAGGGAATCTAGAACTAAGGGTCATAGTTTTAAGGCAAGATAGAGCTAAGAAGGAATCTCATATCTCAGAGGGTTGTTAGTGTTTGGAATTTTCTACCACAGAGAGCGATGGAGTCTGGATTACTGAGTATATACAAGGGTGAGTTAGACAGAATTTTGATCTACAAAGGTGTCAAGGATAATGGGAAGTGGGGGAGGGGCAGACCTGAAAGTGGAGTTAAGGCCAGCTATGATCTCATTGAATGATGGAGAAGGCTCATGGGGCCAAATGGCCTACTCCTATTTCTTATGATCTGATTATCTAAGATGAGGGTTACTGTTAGTGATGGGTGGTCAGATGGGGATGTGTGGAGGTTCACAGACAAAAAGGGATGGGTACACCTACAAGGTAAGTTGCTATGAGGAGCGATGTGCAGGAATAGGCTTGGGAAGGCAGAGTGAGGGATGTGGGGTTGAAGTTAGACCCATATCAGGGTGTACTTGAATATGCCAGGCAGCTTTCCTGACTCTTCTGGCACTGTAGCTAGGTGGTTGGCACTACAATCCTGCTACTAACCTCTTCTACAATCTCCAGTGTCACCTTCTGACTCTCTGAGACCGGCTCCTTCCTCCTAAGCACAATGAAGAGAATCTCCCCGGGGGCCCTTAAAGACCCCGTCATCAGCTCGAGGGAGACATCAGTAAAGCAAGGTGCTGCCTGGAAATATTGTGACTCTATTCTGCAGTTTCTTGCTCTTTTGCAACAATCCTGGACAATCCTTCAGCTTTCACCCTCGTAGGGTCTCTTTAAACAGTCCAGCTGAAATAGGCTCATGCAGGAAACTCAGAAGTCAAGTACAAATGCAATACCTCAGGTTAAAAAAGCCACTGACAAGTGCATTGCTGAACTTTTTGGGTTCCCCATGCGCTATCTGTCTGCCCTGGCTGCCAGCATGTCAAACAGTGAAAAGCCACAGACACTATTTATTTGATGAAGAGCCTGGTGACAGTGCCACACATTCTCCTGCCATTCTGAAGAGTGTATCACACCTCCACTAGCCACTGGAAACAGCTGTGTTTGAAGTACTTGAACATAACACATTCTGTGCCTGTGCCACATTTCCAGCATACAGATTGAAGAGTGCTGTCTCCTGATTAATGATGCTGGCAGCCTGAAACACATTTGAAAAGCATTATAGCAGAAGTTTCCTGTTATTAGGACCGTTCAGCCAGTCTTAGCTGCTGATTTCCAACCACAGGAATCCCGTGGAAAAGAACCAATTGCATATGACCACATCACCACCATGAACTGAGAGGTCTTCACAAGTGTTTTTTCCCAGTCACAAGACTAGTGATCAGTTCACTGGGACTGTTAGCGAGTAAAATCAGTATAGGAGCAATTCAAAATATAAAGATTATTGTGCTATGCAAGAGCCAATGCTAAGGATTTAGTGGGCAACATGACCTTTAACTAAATAACATAAGTCAATTGGAGAAGCCAAGAGAAGAGGAGTGTGTGAGTCAACTAAGGTCTGACTTAGAACTGTTAAGATTTATGTGAACATCTCTCTTCATTTACAGAGAAGATCCAACTGTACATCCAAAGTGATAGCTCCTGTAAATCATGAGCACCAATTTCCAATACAAGTTTGACAAGATTCTGCCAACAGAGAGTCAGAAAAAGAATCAAACGTCTGAAGTCTGATTTACCATTAATCTGATAAATTACAATGTTATAGTGACACTGCCGTCAGATAGAAATCAAATACCCAGCTTTTCATGCCATGGTCAACATCATCCCATATCAACTAAAACAGTGAATGAGCCTTACTCTAATTGGAGTTGGTCCAACAATGATGGCAGGGTTATATTTCCAGCTAATACTAACGTAGGCACAATGACAGTTAAATGAACCAGCGAAGAAAGCTATTTCATGAATCTATTAAAGAGCAAGAGATGACTACACCGGAAAGTATAATATTATTGAATCTAATGGAGGAACTGGCCATAAGGTGTTTAACTCTTGTGTATTGTTGAAGCCTGGGAGTGACAGGATATTTCTGCTGCATCACTCCCATTGCCACACAGAATACAAGAAAACCCTTGTCAGCTGATAATGATTCTCATTTTACATCCCTTTTCTCTTTCTATCGCAACCCTATCGCATCATGTTATCAATGCTGTTGTACACATCCCCAATTTTTCCTTAAAAGCTGAATATCTTATGATTGCACAACTTTTCTGTCACCTGGGTGCCGATATTGTTGACAGTAAGACTCATCTTACAGCCCCCCCACTCAACTCATCCCTTTCTAGAACCTCAGAACTGTGGAATGCCTTAGTTCCCTCAATCTTCCATTCATGTAAAAGGCTATTAAAAGACCAACTTGGCTGTCACCTACTCATTACCCATTGATTTATCTTGTCTTCTCTCATTCTTTTCAGACTTGGCAGTATCCTGTGCTCTGGGCCTTAGCCCTTATCTGGTTTTCTAATCAAAGGAAGATCTTTCTTTGATGTTGGCATGCTATCTAATTAAGATGTGATGTCCAAATCTCAACTGAACGACATTAACTCCATTTGAAGTGACATAAATGTTTCCTATTTCTTTTTTTCCCATTGATTCACATTTAGATATATTTTGGCCAATTTAAGATAAGCCCAGCTCAAAATTTATTCTGACCACCAGAATTAAAATCTCCAAATATTTAGAGAAAGTTGATGAAAGAGAAATAAAATGTATTATTTTTTTTTTTGTTTGAGTTCTGGATTTGAAAATGAAATATAGCTCCTGACTCAACCAACATGCTCAACCCTTTGAAATCTAGTTCCAAATGAATCCACTGACAGCATTCCAATTCCCTGTCATTGTTTGTATCAATAGGCCAAGTGTCCATAAGGGCAAACATACAAAGCATCCACAAGAAAGCGTATTTACTGGCAGAACATAACTATGAGAGCTGCCCTTGCTCTTCATTTGGTTCTCAAGCTATCCTGAATGAGGGAACAAATCTTTCTCAGAGTTTCAACCTTTGAGCACTTATCCAGATGCTCTTATCCAGATGCAAAATTATGTAAAATGGCACAGAGCTTACAGCACAGAAACAGGCCGTTCAGCCCAACTGGTCAATGCAAGTTCATGCTCCACACCAGCCCCCTCCCACCCTGCTTCATCTAACCCCATCAGCATAACCTCTATCAGTTTCCCTCTCGTATACTTATCCAGCATCCCCTAAAATACATAATCAACTACTCCATGTGGTCGCAGTCCCACTGTAAGTGAACCCTCTCCTCCCCTCTTACATTCTCAGCTCTGAAGTCCAACCTGAACCCATCTGGGTGCAGAAAATGGTCAAGGCTCACAACTCAGTGCAGCTTGGTATTCTTTTAACAAGCAATTGTATTGCCAGTCATTTACAAATATCTGTACCCTCTGATAACCTGCAAATACCAGTACCCTGCTCCCTCCAAGTTAAGTCAATACTCACAAACACTGTTCCCTTAAATTCCCAACTGCCACCCAGTTGATCATTCAGGGGAGTACGTTCCCATAAGTACGATAATCAAGTCCACACTCAGTTAACCTTGCCACTCGTTGCTCCTGTCCCTAAACACACATTTGTTATCGTGCAAAAATCACACCCGTGACAACAGTTGACGCAAACCTCTCTGGTTCTTGATTGTACCTTTTTAAATTTTACATCCTTAGTTTGTGAATAGTCCACTTACATATGAAGGTGCTTCAATGGGGAAGATTCTGGTTTATCTGCATCATCAGATTGGCAACTGAATTTTGTTCTAATTAAACAATTTATGGGATTAGCATTCCCAAGGCCTGTGGGTGCACACCCAGACTTCCTGAAACCCATAGCTCGTTGGCTTACAGGTACTATTTACAGTTCAACAGCTTGGCCACAGTTCAATTGTTGAAACAAATAATAGAATGCTTGGATAGATGCATATCATTGTGTGATCTAATGGCCTCTGCCACCTCTTGACCAGAATTTTCAAGAAATAACTTCACTGTGTGTTTCATTTCAAAGATTTTTTTTCTGAATGCAATTCCAAAGTCCTTTGGAATTCTGGGAGGTGAAACTTGAAGCATTTATGAACATTCCCCATTACAAACAGCCTTTTCTTTGCAAATACTGTCTCTGGGATTTCACATGTTGTCTTCCTTTAAGTTAATGCAGTCTTACTGAAGGACTTGATCTCAGAGCAAGGCCCACCATTGGCCTGCCAAGTGTCTGCACGGAAGAAGATGCAGCAGATCTTCCCCTAAAGAGGTGGTGCGGGGCTCCTGCTGGCTCTCCAGCCGATGACCGAAACCCCTGTTGCCTTCACATGATTCCAGCCATTCTAACCATTCCCTGGATAAAGAAGCTCCTCTTGAATTGCCTCTTTGATTTATTGGTGACCATCTTCTCATTATGGTCATTGCAACTTGAACCCCTCAAAATGCAGACCCTGCTCCCCACCCCTGACAGAGTTTCAAAGTTGTCCAAGAGAAATAAAATTTGCAGCTAAAGGAAGTTTTTGCTTTGCATTAGCCCCCCAGTTGCACCTTAAGAGAACCTTTCCACCTTTATGACCAAGTTTAAAGAGAAATGAAACTCAACACCTGACATTTTTTCTTTTTGTGGACTCAGGCAGAGTTACAAATGACAACATTTAGGGCTTATGATGGTGTTCGGTCCCAAACCCTTCATATACATGGTTGCAATGAACAGTGGGTGGGCACATCACTTCCCAACAGCAGAGCATGGATGGATCCCTGATGCAAATCCAGGGTGCAGACAAACCTTCAAGTCCCCCACATAATGTTCTTGCCTCCTGCCTCATTGAATTATCAGCACCTAGCACTTACATTCTTTTTAAGATGGATTCTTGGGCTGAGCAGTGTTGATCCTTTCTACCAAAGCCTAGGGCGGTCTGGCATGTTTTAACAGCTCCAGTTTGACATTAGGCTTGAGTTAAATAGTAAAGTTGCGCTATATATAATTTGGGAGATCTTACTAAAACATGTTCAGCTAAAATAAGGGGAGTGGAATTGAGCTCAGTATGTATTCCCTCATGGTTATATGTTTTTGTTAATCCTCCGTTAGGTGGATAAATGGAGCATGGAAGAAACATAAATTTAATCAAGGAAGCAGAGTAAATGTTCACAGAGTGAAGCTGAAGCTTCGATACTTCCAATTTCAATAGTTAATTTTGTTTTTCAGACCTTGTTCCAAATTCATTGGGTTCAGGCCCGTTTTCAACACAAACTGCATTGAATTTGTGAATTGAAGCTGCAGTCATCGCTTCTCATGATTACTAAAGGTTGGTAGAGATGTCAGAACCAGTTGGCACATGACCTTTTACAGCATCCAGACAATGGTCAGTGTTGGGGAAGGGGACAGTTAAAGGAATTCAATTGCTAATTATTAGTTAACAACCTGAGAACCCATTTTTGGTTGTATAAAAGGGATAATGGCCCTCATTATGTTAATTTAATTTAATTGGTTTATTCACAAGAGCTAATGGAATAACAGGTCCAGGCAGTGGGTGACTGAGGGGATTGACTGGCCCGACTGTTTGCCCCTCTTCTGCGGCTACATTCATGCTGGGTGGCCCTAGAGAGGGAGCATGCAGTGTTTGCCTTCTGTGCCCAATGGACACTGCGGTGTCTGGGTTGTTTTATTGTCCCTGTTAATCACATTTTAACTGATGTTTATGGGCAGAATTTTCTGGGTGACGTGAAAAGGTGCGGGGCCCACACATCAGCACTTAAAATGGTGCGCGGTGATGTCGGGCAAGTGTCTTGATGTCACTGCGCGCCATCGCAATATCTAGCTGGGTGGGTGCACGAATAAGTGCGACGCATGCCCGCCATTAATCAACGGGCTTGTTAAGGCCCTTAACTTGGCAAACGATGCCAATTTTGAGGCGCCCATGTGATTTTCAGCTCAGAGCATGGGCACAACGGGCAGGTGGGTAAGTGACTTTTTAACAAAACTCATCCATAGGTGGGATATGTGGGCTCAGTGGGGTTGTCAAGTGAAGTATTTATTGCAGCAAGTGTTTTAAACTTGCCTGTTTGATCTGTAGCAGTTCAGATTGATTTCCAAAAGCTTTCTCTGTACTTTGAAGCTTCAGCTCAGCAGTCTGCAGACAGTAATCTTTATCGGGCCTGCAGCTTTCCGGAGGTCTCCATTTAGCCTGAGCATGGGTTCTGACATCTCCACTGGAGGCAGCTCCCCTGAGGAGGAAGGGAGGGATAAAATAAGGAGGAGGCCAGGACTGGTCAATCAGCCTCCAGGGGAGCCACCTTTGGGAGGTCAGGCCCAGGCACAAGGGGCACAGGGCCAAGAGATTGTCTAAGGTGCAAGGGGCTACAGAAGACCTCACTATCCTGCTGCCAGGATATACAGGCGGCGAAGCAGCTACCTCAGTATGACTGAGGTGCAGTGCCAAAGGAGGCACTCTCAAGGGAGACAGTCAACTATATCTGTCAGATGATTGGCCCTGAGATCTCTCCTAACTGTGTGGGCAGACACCCCATATCAGTGACTCTGAAGGTCACAGTTGCCCTCCACTTCTATGCCCCTGGCTCCTTCCAGGGCTTGGTGGGTGATCTTTGCGGTGTCTCCCAATCAGCTGTACACAATGTGTCAAGCAGGTTACAGACACTCTGTTCAGACGGTCATTGACCTTCATCCACTTCTGCTGTGACCAGGCAAGTCAGGCACAGTGAGCCAGAGGCTTCACGGCCATTGCTGGCTTCCCCCGCATCCAGGGTGCAATGGACTGTACACATGTGGCCTTCAAGGCGCCAGCAGGTGAACCCGGTGCCTTTGTCAACAGGAAGGGCTTCCACTCCATGAACGTGCAGATAGTGTGTGATCACAGGATGCAGAGTCTGCAAGTATGTGCAAGGTACCCAGGCAGCTCCCATGATGCCTACATCCTCAGACACTCCCAGGTGCCGGGTCTCTTCAGTGCTCCAGCCCGGCTGGATGGATGGCTGCTGGGTGACAAGGGCTATCCCCTTAGAAGGTGGCTCATGACACCTCTCCACCATCCAAGAACAGAAGCTGAGCAGCTGTACAAAAGGAGCAAGGGCACCATAAGGGCTGTGGTGGAGAGAACCATCGGTCTTCTCAAGATGCACTTCCATTGCCTGGACCGCTCAGGGGGCGCACTCTAGTACCCCCAGATCATGTGTCTGTGATAGTGGAAGCATGCTGCACTCTGCACAATCTTGCGCTGGAAAGGGGGGATACAAGGATGATGAAGACCTTGACGCAGTGGATGCGGCTGCACACGATGACTCCAGCAGTCGTTCAGAGGATGAGGAAGCATAAGGCAGTGATGAGGGGCAGCACGCCGACCCGCAACTACACCAAGGAAGCAGGAACATCCGGGAGACTTTAATCCAATGAACCTTCAGCTAGCTCCACACAAAAGGATCTGCAGGACCAGCATTGCCTGGCGCATCCATACGCGGCACTTAAGTGCTATATCTTGCACTTCATCAGCTGCAACTAAGGGCTTAGTACATAAACATCAACGTCCACTCAAACACTCATGATATTGTCTGTGAAACATACAAATGCAGCACAAAAGAGACACCCTCAGCCATGGTAACAGATGTGGACTTTATTCCCATCCATCTATCAGATGGCACCACAAAAATCAAAACAAAATGTTGCTCCAACATTGAAAAATATAAATTCATTAATCCACGGCCAGAAAAGCATCCGTGAGAATCCCGTGGAGTGCCTAACATGCCTTATGCTTACGTTTGCGGGTGCCTCGTCTTGGTGCCGCCCCATCACTCGGAGTGACTTGTGAGACAGCCTGCTGACTCTGCTGTCCTGTTGGCCTCGGTGACCTTGGTGGACATTCTCTGGTCCATGAAGCCTGTGCTGGCTCCCCCTGGGAGGGAGTGGCCAGTTCCACAGCTGGCACCTCCCCAGTTGTCGCAACCTCAATGGATGCAATGGTCACTGGCAGAGGGGCGGAGGAGCTGCTGTCCTCATTCGGAGTGCCCTGAGAGGAGCTCGCAGCGATGACAGGCAGCTGCTGCGCCGACATGAGGTCACATTGGACCTCCCTGCTCACCGCAGATGGATGGGCACCGAGCTGGGACACTTGGTGCCCAGAACATCTCCCACATTGCCAATGACCACCTGTGGCCAGTAGCACTGTGAGGGCTTGCAGGTCCAAGCGTAACCCCATCAGAAGCTGATCAATCTGTTGGAAGCCCCTCTCCATGAGAGTCGCCAATCTCTCCATGGGGGAAACCTGATGCTCTGACATGAGGTTCATGCTATCACTGACACTCTGCCTGGATTCCTCCACCACAGAGACCAAGTGAAGCACACTCTCAATCAACACTGCCAGATGCTCCCGCGCACCCGGCGACTTGTCTTGCAGCTGCTGCATGGCGGACATCTCCAGAGGCACATCATTACTGCCCAGCTCAGTATGTGTCTGGTCCCCTGCAGTCCTCCGGCTGCTGGCACCATTGGCACTCTCTGTTTGTGCCATCTCCTCCAGCGATTGTAAAGTGCCCTCTCCACTGTGTCCCGGGACAATAGTCAATGTTACATTCCCCACTGATGTGGTAGTCGCCGCGCTGGTGCCTGGCTTGCTGAAATGGTGTGATGCTCGTGTTAATTGATGCCCCTCAGGTGTGCAAGGGGGACTCTGGAGGTCCTCCTGGCGGCCATGCTATGGTGATGCTGAAATTAACAACAAGGACAGTGTATCGGTTAGTGTTCAGTCAGTAACACAATTCATCCCTTCCCCCCCAGCGCCCCCCCCCCCCCCCCCCCCACAGGTTCATAATGCACTCAACCTTCAAGAACCTAAGGAGACAAACATTGGTGGGGTGGTAAATAGTCAAGAGGAGGCCCAAACATTACACGTGCATACAGACAGGCTGGTCAGATGGCCTAAGGAATGCCACATGGAATGTTATTTGGATAAGTGTGAGGTTATGCACTTAGGCAAGACAAACAAGGTACGGGAATACAGGAGAAATGGTAGGACCGTGGAAAGTAAGGACGATTACAGGCACCTTGCTGGGCAGGCCTGTTAAGGTATCAGAACAGGAACATAAGGCATTTAACAAGGTAAAAGCCAGACTTGCCTTTATAAGCTGAGGATTAGAATGTAGGAAAAGGGAGGTCTTGTTGCAAGTGCAGAAAACGCTGTCAAGGCCACATCTACACTTCTGTGTTCAGTTGTGACCTGCGCTTCATGGGAGGGATGGCATTGGAGTGGGGAGAGCGCAGAGGTTCCTGACCTGGATGCATGCTGGCCAGGAGAGTTGGAGTTATGAGGAACCATTGCATACACTTGTGACATTTGCCATAGAGCACAGGAGATTGACAGGTCACATTATTGACCTTCATATTATGAGGGGCATAGACCGGGTGGGCAGATAGCAATATTTCTCCTTGGCGGAGGGATGACCAACCTGGCGGCATTTATTTAAGTTGAGGGGCATAAGGTTGACAGGTGTGGTGCCGAGGGCCTTTTGGAAAGAGCAATGTGGGACGCACTGGCTGAAAGGGTGGTGGAGGTACAAACCCTCCTAAGATGCAATAAGTATTTGGATGTGCAGCAGTGATGCCATGGCATATTAGGCTATGGGGATAGTGGTCAGAAATGGGATAAGGCAACTTAGGAAGGTGCTAGAGACGCGCATCCTCAAGGGGCCGAGGGACTTTGGGTATGACCCACACGTCTGACTGTATCAGTCTGTGAATGAGCAGTGTTGCTGCATTAACGATTGCAGCAACCGTCAGTGCTTTGGATGGTGGGAAGACAGAGTGGGTGGGACTGTGGGCCTCAAATACCTGGCTGCTGCACCCCAGCCTCACCGACCTGGCCGCATGGCGCCTTTCCAGCTCCACAGCCTGTTCTTCAATTCGGGTGAGTATGTGGAGCATAGGCTGGCCGCCATCAGTGCACGAAGGCTCATGGATATGTGCACATTTTTCTCCTGCAGAACAGAGAACACCATTTATTGGGGCTGATCGCTTATGTACTCTGCACACGCACCCCGCATCCCAACCACAGTGGCCCATCTGAGGCCTCCAGCGGCTCCTGTCCACACTATGTGATCGGTTACTAGAAGATAGTATGGCTGCTCCCAACTCCCTCCCCCAACGGACACCTTAGACACAATCGGCATCCATAATTTTGAATAACACATGGGTCTTAGCACCCATGACAAGGAGGTGCAACTAGGTGCAGCACTGAGGCCAGCAGATGGCTCTTGGTCACGACACCTTAAGGCTCCCCTTCCACCCTCTCATCACCATCAATAAGACATCTTGGAGTTCTGAGTATGTGTCTAGCTGCCACCCCGAAGGTTGCCCCCAGACTACTCAAGTACGACAAACATCAACACATGGTGTGGGAAGAACCCATCTTCTCCTCAAGTATTAAGGCTGATGTAAGCATGGTCACTATCTGTTTGCCCACCCAGCGTGTGCCAATGCCCAATGCAGTAATAACACTAAGACATGGTGCGGGGGGAGGGGGGGGCTTCAAAGGCTAAGGCTACCTTCTGAGTTAAATAGCCACGGTCAACATGGTACTCACCCTTCCAGAGCGCAGCAAATCATTGAAGCGCTTGTGGCACCGGATCCATGTTTGCCGTACAACATCCCTGGAGCTGACCACCTCCGCCACCTCCTGCCAGGCCCACTTCGTCATGTGGGGGGCCCTCCTCCTCCCATCCTGGGGAAACAGGACCTCTCACCGCCTCAACAGGGGCAGCAAGGCAGCCATCAGAGAAGTGAAAGGTACATTGGCCCCCCGCTGGCCTACCCTGCAGCCTGCCCTCCTCCTCTGGCCTTCCCTCTACCAGAACCAGCTGTGCAGACCCCCTGCAGTACAACCTGGAGCTGGTCATGGTGATCAGCCTAAAGGAGGCTGCCTGGCCTTTCTTTATACAGACTGCTGGTTCCCCACTGGAACCGGCGGTTTGTACACGCCCGCTGCAATTTTAAAAGTCCCGCTCTCCACGGGAGTGTGAAATGCGCTGGACAGGCCTTAACTGGCTTGCCCTGCAAAAAATGGGAGAGCGGCCCACAATTGGTTCAGCTCCGCCTGCCCACCGAACGGAAAATTCAGCCCAATAAGTTTCCTTTAAGATTAATTTTTCTTTTTGCAGTATCCCTTTAAGGGGCTGCTTTTTTAATTTGTCCATTGTTATGTTAATTTAGTTTAATTGGTTTAATCAAAAGAGTAAAAGGGATAACAAGTGAGATAAGTTCTCTCTGTAGAGAGTTCTAAGCACCAGAAATAAAACCCTAACTGAAGGAGTGTGTCTTGGCCTCAGTCTTTATTGCCAGCTACTGGAGCTTAACAGTCAGGAGATGATGTTTTATTTTGTCTGAGCTTCATTCAGACCTAGCTCTGCTGAGGTGAAATGACAGTGCTCTGATGCATCCAATTACATAGTCTCCCACAAAGTGATTGGAGATTTTGGGGAATGTTTTATGTTAAATAACTTTCCATATAATTTGCCCTTTTTAATGAATTATCTCTTTCATGTTGGTACTCTCTAGGCCTGTTGGTATAAGGTAGTCACCCTGATTGGGAGAACAAGTAACAAGTGTTGTTTTCTGCTATTTACCTGTTGATGAACGCAGCAATGATAAACAACAGAATATGTGGGAATTGGAAAGAAGAGTGGGGCTAAAATTTGGATTAAAACACAGCGGTGGTAAAGGATATACCGCTCATTAGAATTTCATACATTTGGTCCAATCTTCCCACAATGGTGATGGTTTTGCCAGAAGTAGTTTGGGGCTTGCCTCCTAATAGCCAGCATGACACTGCTGTGACCCCAGTCTATTTTCTTTTATAGAAATTTATAAAATGATTGCAGCACAGAAGGAGACATTTGGCCTATCAAGTCTCTGCTGGCTCTCTGTAGGAGCAGCTTCCTGCTTTTTCCCCATAATCCTGCAAATTCTTTTTACAGAGTTATCCAATTCCCTTTTCAAAGCCACAATTGAATTTGCCTCCACCATGCCCTTAGGCTGTGCATTCCAGATTGTAACCACTCACTGCGTAAAAAGGTTTTTCCTCATGTTGCATCTGGTTCTTCAATCAATCATTTTAAATCAGTGTCCTCTGGTTCTCGACCCTAGTCGGGAACAGTTTCTCCCTATCCACAATGTCCAGACTCCTCATTATTTTGAACATCTCTATCAAATCTCCACTCAAACTTCTCTTAACTAAAGCCTCAGCTTTCACAATCTGGCGTTTCTCATCCCCAGAACCATTACCCTGAATCTTTTCTACACCCCCTCGAGTGCCATCCTAAAGTGTGGTGCCCGAAGCTGGACACAATAGGAGGTGACCGGGTTCTTGGCTGCTGGCTGGAGAGCTGGCAAGACCCCTGAATCACTTCTTTTTTGGGAATGCCAGCTTTTTGTTCCACTCAGACATTTGACAGGCCAGCAGTGGACCTTTCCCCAGAATCAGGGAGCCTGGTGGAGGGGGGTGGTGATGGGAAGAGGAGGAGGCTGCGGAATTCACACCTGCCAAGTGCTGCTGGCCAATCAGAGGCCAGCAGGTCTCCTATATTATGCAGCACCACCAGGGAGGTGTTGGCTGGTCCTGGTACTGCACCCACCCAAAGCCTCAGGTTGCTGAGGTACCCAGGCACAGCTCAATGATGACAGGAATTGGGTCTTGGGATGGGGATTCCAGGAGAGGATATTAGGGGGCGAACAGCAGTAAGGATAGGGGGTGGCTCACAGCGAGTCCCCCTCCTTCCTGATGCTGAGCCCCTCAATCAGGCACTGAGTGCCTTTTGTTCAAGGAACCTCACACCCCCGCTCCACCTCCATGAGCCCACAGGCAAACATGCCAGGCTGTGATAACAGGACACTTAGAAAATATCAATGAGAGTAAACCAAGTCATCATGGATTTATGAAAGGGAACTCATGTTTGACAAACCTACTGGAGTTGTTTGAGAATGTAACTAGCAGAATAGATAAGGAAGAACCAGTGGATTTTCAGAAAGCTTTTGATAAAGCCTCACATAAGAGGTTAGTGTGTAAAGTTAAAGCACATGGGATTGGGGTAATATATTGGTTATGGATTGAGAATTGATCAGCAGACAGGAAACAGAGTAGGAATAAATAGGTCTTCTTCGGAGTGGCAGGTGGTGACTGGAGGAGTACTGCGGGATCAGTGCTCGGGCCCCAGCTATTCACAATGTATATTAATGATTTGGATGAGGGAACCAAATGTAATATTTCCAAATTTGCTGATGACATGAAACTTGGTGGGAATGTGAACGATAAGGAGGATGTTAAGAGGCTTCAAGGCAATTTAGACAGGTTGACTGAGTGGGCAAATACATGGCAGATGCAGCATAACATAGATAAGTGTGAATGTATCTACTTTGTTAGGAAAAACAGAATGGCAGAGTATTATTTAAATGGTGTTAGATTGGGAAATGTTGATGTACAAAGTGACCGGGGTGTCCTTGTACACCAATTACTGAAAGCAAGCATACAGGAACTGCAAGCAGTAAAGAAGGCAAATGGGTATGTTAACCTTCATTGCAAGAGGAGTCGAGTACAGGAGCAAGGGTTCTTACTGCAGCTGTACAGGGCTTTGGTAAGACCACATCTGGAGCATTGTGTGCAGTTTTGTTCTCTTTACCTAAGAAATGGTATACTTGCCATAGAGGGAATGCAGCAAAGTTTCACCAGATTGATTCCTGGGATAGCAGAATTGTCTAATGAGGAGAGATTGGGACGACCAGGCCTGTCTTCACTGGAGTTTAGAAGAATGAGAGGGGATTTCATTGAAACATATAAATTTCTGACAGGACTAGACAGAGTGGATGCAGGAATGATGTTTCGTCTGGCTGGGGGATGTAGAACAAGGGGGTCACAATCTCAGGATACAGGGTAGGCCATTTAGGACTGCGATGAGGAGCAACCTCTTCACTCAGAGGGTGGTGAACCTGTGGAATTCTCTGCCACAGAAGGCTGTGAAGGCCAGGCCACTGAATATATTTAAGAAGGAAATAGGTAAATTTCTGAACGCTAAAGGCATCAAGGGGTATGGGGAGAGTGCAGGAGTATGGCTTTGAGATAATGGATCAGCCACAATCATATTGAATAGCGGAGCAGGCTCAAAGAGCTGATTGACCTACTCTTGCTCCTATTTTCTATGTTTCTATGCTTGTCATGCCACCCACCCACCATTGGGTGAATAACAGCAGTGACAGGACAAGAGCCTTGCCCTTACCGGGAATTAATTGCCCACTTAAGGGCCTTGGCCGTCTATAGGACTTCCTACCATGGACTTAATGAGTGTGGAGATTGGAAGGTGACGGAGACCCCATTTTCCACCCTCCTGTCTGATTAAATGTGGTCTGCCACAAAACTCATCATTGGGGAGGGCACAAGATCCTGCCTATTGGGTTGGTTTTAACTGCTTTCTCAAGGGCATTTAGGAATGAGCAATAAATGCTGGCTTGAGCAGCGATGCTCACATCCCATGAATGAATAAAACATACCCTGCCCTGCCACCTTAAATGATTTATGCACATATACCCTAAGGTTCCACTGCTCCTGCACCCCCTTTATAATTTTACCCTTTAGTTTATATTGCCTTCCCTTGTTCTTCCTACCAAAATGCATCACTTTACACTTCTCTGCATTAATTTTAATCTGCCATGTGTCTGCCCATTCCACCAGCCTGCCCAACTCTTCTTGAAGTCTATCACTATCCCCCTCACAACTCACAGTGCTCTCTCGTTCACTGTCAGATTCAAGATGCACTCCACGAGCTCTCCTATTTGCCATCTTGGCAGCGGGGTAGGGTTGGGATACCGGTGCTGCTGGAGCTTCCAATTAACTTAAAGCAATACCCAACTGATATAATGGCTGGGGACAAGTATTCCAATGAGTGTCTGCAAGAAGTATTCCTGAGGCTTTTGGCGCCCAGAGCCTCCAGGTTTTCAGAGGTCTCCACACCGATTATGTTGGTTCAAATTAAGAAACATGTTCTCATCCTTGTTTTCAAATCCTTCCAGAGCCTCGCCCCCTCTCTGTCCTTGCCCCTCCTCCCACTGCAACTCTACATGACCCCTGCACTCCTCAAATCTGCCCTCTTGTGTATCCCCGATTTTAATCACTAGCTACACTTTCGGTTGCCTCGGGCCTAAACTCTGGAATTCCCTCCCTAAACCTCTCTGCCTCTCTCTCTCTCCTCAGGACATTCCTTAAAATTTCCTCCTTCAACCAAGGTTTTCTTCACCTGCCCTCACTGGTGGATTTGTGTCAAATTTTGTTCAATACTGTCCCTGTGAAACACCTTGAGATGCTTTGCTATGTCATATTTGTTATACAAATGCAAGTTATTGTGTAAGGACTGCTGGAACCAAGTTCTCAGGATGCATGAAGAATATCAGGCAGTGGAGAGTGTCACAGAGTGTACTGTTCAATTGGAGTTAACTATCTGTATCTAAAAAAACTATGATGGAAAATGCCAACAACTGTGGAGAACCTCCAGCAGTGGACCCCTGCCTCCCTATTCATGAAGCTCTGGAATATTGCCCTGTTCAAATAATTATGTCCCTTCTGCAAAGCACCACAGGAAACCATCTATCCATGACAATCATATGTCAGTGCCAAAAACTCTCAGTTTCCATTTCCAGATCGCAGATGCAAAAATGTTATTTTTTTTTGTCATGCTCGAGAGGTGTCCAAACAAGAGGAAAGAATGACTGTGAGGTTAGCAGTGAAGAAAGGACAGCTGAGCACAAATTTCCAACACTGACCATCAACCCTTAGTTTTTCTTAAGGGCAAAGTATGTTCAGCAATTTGGAAAGTTTCCTTGTGGCGTGATGATATACATTCGTTACCTTTGAGGATTGTACAGTGCACAGGATATTCTCCAGCCCAGGCATTTCTTGGACATTACTGGAGAATTGTGGAATCAAACCGGGGAAATGCTGGAAAGCGGAAAGGCAGCAGCTGTGGACAGAGCAATGGGTTTAACATTTCAGGACAATGATCTTTTTTCAGCAGAACTTTTCATCAGAGTCTGATTGTGGAGAATTGGAGTTCTCAGCCTTGCATACTCGATTACTTGACGCTTTTCAAGGCCAACAGCTCACTGACAGGATCCAGCAAATTGTTCTCGGACCACACAGCATAACTTTGGGTATGTACTGCTCATGGGTCTCCGAGCATTCTCATCAATTGCTCATTCACCCTTGGATTTATAATATATGCTCTTGGAATGTAAGCCGAATTTGCAAAATTATTTGCTTGATTGCAAGCATAACCTGAAATAATCAGATCGGAAGAGTGCAAAATGAACAAACACAAGATCTTGTTAAAGGAATTAGAGTGGTTGAATTCAATGTCAAATCAGGTACAGAAAGTGCAATAAACAGGGGAAAATAGAGATTGGCTTAAAAGAAAGAATAAAAAAACAAGAAAATGTTGATAAGTAGGTGCTCCGGAAATAACTAAAACCCGAAGGAATGAGACCCCATACTTGTAAATGTTAATTTTCAGTGTCAGAGAGGCTGGCTGGCATTAATTAACTTTCATCACCTTGTTAAAACAAAGTTCCAAGTGTATCCACAATGCAAGTATAAGAACTTCCCACTGCTCAGTGCATTTGATGCCAAGCAAACAACAAGATACTGTTTTGAGAAGCTAACAGCAAAGTGGCAAATCTCCCACACGAAATTTTGGATTTCTGTGCTTACTTGCGCATCTGCTCTCGCCTGGAGTTGCTGTGGTATTTACGCAATACTAATGGTGAGCACGATTCACCTCACCATTATTTCCACAGCCAATTTTGAACCAATATGTCAAAAATTATTCAGAAATGACATTGAATCAATGGCTTGTCCTACAGCTGCCAAAAGCTGCATCCTTTGTGTACTTTTAACAGATTTTGCCTTGGTGGCAAAACTCGCCCTGCCCCCACCCCTCCCACCCAAACCCCTTCATTCCCTGAGAAACACTTTTGGATCATTCTGAGAGTGTATACGAAGAGATTTTTTTTCCTCTTTTGAGGGTATTTGGAAATTGGGAAAGTGATAGACACTTAGTTTAACCTCAGGATCCAGGATGCTCCATGTATATCTCAAGGCCCAAGAACAAGTCACATTTAATTCAAGCTCACTAGAGAAAAGCACATTTTGTTTTTGCAGTAATGTAAATTATGTGATCTTAATATTGAATTAAGGGATAGAGCAGATCAATTTGTAATGAAACGAGCGTTTTATTCTTCTTCACAAGTTCTATATTTAATGTGGTAATTTAAATAGTAAATATTTAATTTAATGAAAAACATAAAACTTTCTCCTAACACATAGTTAATATTTTAATGTTTAGAGAGCCCTGGGAGTAGTTTGTCTCTTCTGAATAATTTAAAAATATATCATGGGCCAAATTCAAAGTTCAGGAGACTTGATTCAGCTTGTGAACCTCAAACTAAATACCCCAACACACGTTAATACCTTGACAGGCAGGCCTTTGACCCATATATAAGGGTCTAGCTGCTCTACAACTGCGTGATGTATAAATGATCCAAAGATCATTCTGGACTCTGAGACACAATGACTTAAATTTATGCCCCCAGAACTCGTCTTTTGAAAATTATTGACTGAGTAACATTCAAAAGTTAACATTCACTCTTAACACTTTTTGAGGCCGCTGAGCTCTGTGCACCAGGATGAATGGCCACATCAATAAGTTTGATGACCTCACAGGAGTGGTGAAAGTCAGTGATTGCATCCTGGCCTCAGAGCAGCAGCATTGACGGAGGGTCCCAGATGAGAGATGAGTGGGGCTGACTCATTGGGGAAAGTCAGGCCGACCCCATAAAGGGGGAAGTGGTGGGGTGGGAGTTTGTTATGGAGGGGAAAGGTGGGGGGGTGGGGTGGCCCTTGCTACCTTGGGGCGGGCACTCTATGGGACATAGATTCTTGATCAGGAGGGCACCCCCTGTGAGCACATAGGGAGGCCGCCAGTGTATACTTGGTGGCCTT
The DNA here is from genome assembly GCF_017639515.1 of Carcharodon carcharias. Taxonomy (NCBI): domain Eukaryota; kingdom Metazoa; phylum Chordata; class Chondrichthyes; order Lamniformes; family Lamnidae; genus Carcharodon; species Carcharodon carcharias. The sequence goes on from NC_054481.1 coordinate 94,470,962, forward strand.
CTGCAAATAGCGTATGGTCCACTCACAACCATTGGTAGAAAATGGGATGAGACTCTTAAGTAGCCATCAATTGGCCACTTAAGAATCTCAATTAGCGTCTGGGTAAGAAGGCTGTCTTTGACCTGCCCCTCTGCTCTGAGCCTTCCTGCCCAATTCTAAGGGCCCCCTCATCTCCCAGCTCACTCCCAGAGGTGGGGAAGGGAGGGGGGGGGGGTTGCTTTATATTTCAACTGATGAGCCACAAGGAGTGAGACGTCTGCAGGCAGGGCTAGAAAAAAGGGCCCCACCACGACAGTTGCGAAAATATATGGAATAAAAAGCTAATATCAGTAATGGTGCCCATGAAGTCCTCAATTGTTGTTAAAAAAAAAGGTTCACTCATGTTCCTTAGGGGAGGAAATCTGCCATCCTTACCCAGTCTGGCATGTATGTGACTCCAGACCCACAGCAATGTGGTCGGCTCTTAACCACCCTCTGAAGTGGCCTGGCAAGCCACTCAGTTGTATCTAAGAAAGCCAATCAGCTGCCCTGCCTCAAAGGCAATGTAGGGTGAACAATAAATGTTGGCTTTGCCAATGACACCCATGTCCCATGAACAAGTAGAGAAAACCTACAGGAGGCAATTCAGGAGTCATCCACCATATGTTGAAAAATTCAATTACTCAGTTAACCAAACCTCTGGTTCTACATTCAGGGACATACATTAACTGCAGAATACACCCACATCACTAGCAACAGAACAGGCACAAGCTCCAACTTGTGCACTTCCTTAGAGTGCAGGGCATCCATACCCACATTGCAAATTATGTGCAAACCAGCATCAACCCGACACCATTGTGAGGTGCTATTATTCCCTCAATCTGCAAATGGTGTATTAGCCAAACAATGCTCTCCTACAGAGAATGCTAATTTCCTGGGGATGGCAATGAATAGGCAGTGGTAAATTATACTGATAATCCCCAAGTGCCAAGGACTAAATGCTATAGTGATGATGACAGACATTTAAATGCAATTCATAAACACAGCAGAAAAACATTCCATTTGGCACATGGTGCAACCAGGATTATAACAGAGAATGCAGTTCATGTATCAGCTTCAACCCAGATGCCAGGACCATTTTGAACGATCCTTGCAATGCTTCTCTGTAAAAGTAAGGAAATGCACTGTCGTGTGCTGCATGGCCTGTAAAATTGGGGTGCAAAAATGGGCAGCGGCAAGATCTGATTGAACATTATAGCTTTGCTGTCCTCATAGAATTACCAATAAATTACAGCACAGAGAGAGACCATTCAGCCCGCTGGGTCAGGCTGTTTGTTTCTTTTCCATGTGAGCACGAGGAAGTCCCGCCATCAGCTCCAAATGATCAGAGAGCTGGTTGTTCACCCATGCCAGCTAACCCATGCCAATAACAGAGTCAATGACCACCTAGAGAACACCCTGATGTGCCCTTCCAGCAGGTGCCACGTTCCACTGGAAGTTGCTCTGGAACATACGCAACAACAATAATCTGCATTCATACAGCACCTTTAACATAGTAAAACACCTCAAAACGCAGATGAGTAATCAGGCCACCCAAGGGAGCCGGCTAGCAGGTGGCGGGGTGGATGCCCTTAATATTGGGCACCGTGGTGGTGGCACCATGCTCATCATCTGCCTGCCTCTGCGGGTCTTTTACCTGTAGCAAGGGAGTGTCAGGTGGCCTGCCCACTCTTGGGCTAATTGATGCTAATTCAGGGCCTCTTCCCATTGTCATTGGTATTTTATCCATGGTGGGAGGGGTCCATGTCACGTGACAAGGCCATCACTGCCTTTTTGCAGTCTGAGGAGGTGTCTCTCCTGTTCAAAGGAGCCCCCTATGATGCTCACCTGCTGCACCACCCCCTCCACCTCTGACACCCACTGTTTAACCCTTGTCCTTCCTAACCCAGCACTACACCCACCTTGCCAGAGCCTTGCACCCTGGTGGTAGACCCCAACTTACCTTCTAATCCAGTTCCATCGACAGGATATTGCTCCCTGTGCTGCTGCTGGGTCTTGACAGCTACCAGCCAAACTGATTAAACAGCAGCTCTTGGAGGCAGCCCAACAGCTGTAAGGTCACTGCGAGATGACCAGGTAAACAGAGACACGTTCACACCGAGTTTTCAGCTGGGTGACAGGTCTATCGCCTCCGTGTAAAATTCCGGTCATTAGGCCAGGTGAAGACAAGCTTAGTCAAAAATACGGATTTTAAGGAGATTCTTTAGGAAGAGAGGGGTTTTAAAATGTAATTCCAGATCTTAAGGCTTTGACAGCTTAAAGGATGGCCATCAATGTTAGGGTGTCAAGGGAGTCAGTGATTGACAAGAGACCAGAGTTGGAGGAATGCAGATTAGTGTTGTAGGACTGGTGGAGGATACAGAAATAAGGAGTTGCAAGGCCATGGTGAGATTTGGTGCCCAAAGTTCAAAACTTTAAATTTGATTCGTTGCCAGGCCAGGAGCCAAAGTAGGTCACCAAATACAAAAGTGATAGTTGGATGGAACTTGCTGAGAGTTAGGATATGGACAGCAGCATTTTGAATTAGCTCCATTTCACGGAACCTATAATCACCCCTTTTGAGGCAAAAGACATTGAACATGTTCCTATGACTTTCTTCGGTCTGTGGTTTTAATCCATTTATTTGAAACAGGTTAGCTGTCTACCTCATTGGAAATCATAGATGCAGAAAGATCAAATATCTTCAGCATTGGCCAACTGATGCCAACCAGCAGGAAGATCGAACCAGTAGCCTATTGTCATTAAAAGGAGACAGCCCCTAATCAGGCACTGTGGTTAAGAATGGAGATGGTGTTTAGTGGTAATGTCCCTAGACTAGTAACTCAGATGCCCATGCTAATGCTCTGTGGGACAGGGGTTCAAATCCCACCGTAGCAGCTATGATTTAAAAATTCAATTAGCTGAAAATTGGCCTCAGTAATGGCGACCATGAAACTATCAATGATTGTTGTAAAAACCCATCTAATTTACTGTCCTTACCTGGTCTGCCCTACATGTGACTCCAGACCACATAGCAATGTGGTTGACTCTTTACTGTCCCCTGAAATTGCCTGGGAAGCCAGTCAGTTCAAGGGCAATTATGGATGAGCAACAAATGCTAGCCTTGCCACAGACACCCATATTCCATGAAAGAATAAAAAATTAAATTGCCCACAGGGATCAGTGAGTGCTTCCTCCAAGAACTACTTATCAGGCCTTCCAATCCTGGAATCCTTTCCTTACCCTGTTGTGTGAAAGTAAATCACTTTAACTACTGAATGGACGAGTTATTAACAACAAAAAAAATCATCAACTGGTGATCTAACATAGTAAAACATCCAAATTAAGGCTCTTCACAGGGCTGTCATCCAATAAAAATTAACACTGAGCCACATAATTAGATATTAGGATAGGTGATCAAAACCTTGGCCGAAAGATTTTTAAAAAGCATCATAATTGGGAGGCAGAGTTAGGAGGTTGGAGAGATTTCAGGGTAGGGGGTGGGGATTTGTGAGCTTAGGTCCTTGGTACTTGAAGATACAGAGAGCAGCAGTGCAGCAATTAAAATCAGGGATGCTCCAAAGGCCAGGATTGGAGGACAAACAGGGGATGAACCAAGCAGGGTTTAATGTGAAAGTTCACCGTGGCTTCAGTCCTTGTTTTTCCTTTTCCCTGCCTCCCTTACTGGTACAAGTGTTTATGTCAATCTAGATAAAAGCAAAATACTGTGGATGCTGGAAATCTGAAACAAAAACAAAAAATGCTGAAAAAACTCAGCCCGCCTGACAGCATCTGTGGAGAGAGGAACAGAGTTAATGTTTCAAATCTCTACGTCTCCGTATAAAGGGTCATATGGACTCGAAACGTCAACTCTGGTTCTCTCTCCACAGATGCTGTCAGGCCTGCTGAGTTTTTCCAGCACTTTCTGTTTTTGTTTTATGTCAATTTATCTGATTGGTACTCCTTTAGGCAAAGAGTATAGGAGTACTATGCAAGTGTAGTGCTGATTACCACAGGAGGTACTGAACTCCCATCCATAACCAAGTCTGATGTCGTACTATCACTGCCAGAATGTTTGTGTCCAGAGTCACCAGGGCCTTCACACTACATAAGCTACTGCCTCCTATTTCTTGGCCCTAGCATTGTGAGGTCAAGGATCTGTGCTTACATGGTGCCTACCGGAGAACATGCTGCTGAGAATTATCAAATAAAGCCACACACTAACTTGTGGATGACATGCGTGCCCCACTATCATTAGACCAGAGTGAACATGCCGATCTGTAAATGCCTGAGTAATTATTGTTCTTTGTGCAGCCATGTGATGCCAAAGACAATTTAGGCTGACTCGTTTCCAGCTGACGTTCAGACCCTGAAGCAGCCACAGCGTCATTGACAGCTGTCCTGAGAGACAGAGTCCCACTGTGGTCCTTGGCTGGATCACAGAGGACATGGTAGCAGATGCCACAAGCACAGTGGATTGATCATTGGTAATGTACTGTGCAGGCATCCATGAGTATCTCAAGCTGGTGATGCCAGAGGCTGGCTATTCAGTGCACCCATGCAGCACACTCACAGGACCTCCTGCTGAAGCGCTCATTGATCCAAATGAGCAATTCTGACAGCTTAGCAACCTCTGTTTCAAAGCTGATCTACCCAAGCGTGCATTCTTTTCCAACAGCTGGAAGGAGGTGGGGGGGTGGGGGGGTGCAAGTGGGGCAGGTCACATGGAGCCATTTGCCCCTCACCACTGTCCCTTTCTCACCAATGGTTGGTGAATCGTCAGTCTCTGGTTCCTCTGCTAATTGTTTTATTAGGTCTGATGTTATATTGGCGGCAATTTTTACCTAATCTTCCCACAGGGAAAAAGAGTGGTTTACATTCTACCCGATTATATCCACTATTGAAACAAAACTCAATATTGTGTTGGTGGTAAAACTTATATTCCACCCAATTCTGTTCACTCCCAGCCAGCAAATTAGAATAAAATTACCCCCCCTGCTATGTGTTCTTGTTGTCTTTTGGTTCCCAGTTGTTGGTAATAATCACACTTCAAGTTTGGAAAACATCAGAACTCGTTGGGCAGAATCTTTTGCTGGCGGGATTTTATGCTCCCATAGGAGCCAATGGAATTTTGAACTGCCCACCGCTGCCCCCATCACAATGGAGCCGTAAAATTCCGTCCATTATGTTTAATCTTACCTTGATGCCTTGTACAAAGGAGGATCGGGTTGAACCGGTTCTGTACACATCATTTCAGTCTCTAGTGCAGCCGTGAAATGTGATACCTGGAGCACTTACGCATATTTACACTTACAGTTATTTATAGATAATATCATGACATATAACACCACCTATTGGGACAGATACTGTGATTGTACCAAAGAGATACCACAGCTACTGTTCCTCAGGTATTACAAGTTGACGAAGCACAGTGACCAAGTTAGCAGAAGGAATGGAATTGAATGAATCACCCAGCGCTGGTGAGGAAGGAGTTAATAGTGCTGGAAATAATGGCGGTCAGAAAGCTGCAGTCAGCCTTTTGCTATAATATGAGGCCAATCAATTGTGATAGGTTTATAGCAGTCCTGGCCCATTAAACAATAGGAGACTGTTAGGGTAAATGAATGCATTATTCAGCATTTGGAGCTTTGAAGGGGCCGTTGATCACCTCTAAAGCTGAAGGGGGGAAGAAATAGAGGAACATGCTGGGATTCCATTCGATGAGGCAGTTCTAGAAATATTACCAAAGGAGCTGTGAAAAAGACAGTTACATTTTTATACAGAGACTTTCACAACCTCAAGATGTCCCAAAGTGCTGTATGAAGTACTCCTGAATTGTATTCACTGTTGTGTTTTGTTGCTGAGAGTCATTCTGTAGTGAAGTTAATACCAGTCCGACCTGGCTGGAGATGATTGTATACCTTCATGAATCCCTTGTGTGTTGAACCAGGGAGGAGGAGGAAGGAACTTGCTAGCCTCAGGAAGATTACCAATACAAGGACTGCCGATGTATTGGCAAAATTTATAATTCTGATTTATCAGCGTTGCAATTTAAGTTTGGGCCAACATCACAGAGGACAAGCATATAGCACTATGGCAACTGCTCAGGCATTTTCCAAATGTACTGGCATGTTTATATTTTACTGGGGCACTGCATATGTTGCCATGGTAATGAGCATCAAACATAGTTCCAACACAAGGCCTGCTTCATAACATGGCTGTTTTTTGGACCTTTGTGCAATGCACATCTCTCAGATTGAATGTTCCAACATTTATCCCTTTTCTATTGTATAGGGAGAAAGGCACATCAGGAGGCAATGGGTAAAAATAGGAGGAATGTTCCACTGTTATAGGGAGAGGGTCCTGAATGTTCAGGGCACAGGGGCAAGAAAGGGGAGGTGGGTGGAGAGGCTGGTGGCTTCTTTTACGTGGCCGGTATCTTTTGTTGCTCAATCTATACTTGCTCACTCTTTTTCTCCTTCAAATATGCATGGCAGTGTAACACCTGGGAATATCTCCATCACTGGCAGTCTCTTGTTGCAATCATTCAGTTGCTTTGAGTTCCCAAGAGCTTGAGGTGACAGAGCTCAATGTGCCAAATGAATCTTACTTTAGGTAAAATGTTATATGCATGGAGAGGGTGTGGAAGAGATTCAGAATGATTATACCAAGAATACAAGGCTGTAGGAGAGAATAGAATAATAATGTGATAGGGGTATAGCAATATAGCAGACTAGTAATCCCAAAAATGTGAATTCAAATCGCAGCCAAATTTGAATTCAGTTTTTCAGAGGGAAAAGGCAAGGAATTAAGCCTGGCTGAGTTGCTCCTGCAGAGAGCCAGCACTGACATAATGGGCTGAATGACCTCTTTCTCCACTTTAACCATTCAATGATTCCACGATAATAGATGGACTGGAGACCTCTTCCTTTTCAGCCAAGAGAGTTAAGAGGAGATGAGATATTTCTTTAAGAATCTCTGAATGAGTTCCATTTTTGAGATGAGGTGAAATCACAGAAATAGGTGCAGACAAGCTGGCAACAATTTATTTTCTCTCTCTTGATGGGACAATGCTGGTAAATCATGTATTGCCCACACCAAGTTGCGCTGAGATGGTCAGAGTGGGCCTCCTTGAATGGCTGCAGTTCTTGCATTGTTGTGCTCCTACAAAGCTGTAGAGTAGGGAATTCCAAGAAACTGAGCTGGTGACAATACAGGAATGGCAACACGTGTCCAAGTCTGGATGACAATTGAGGGAACTTCGAGGTGATTGGGTTCCCATCAGATTCTTGCTGCTGTCTTTCTCACTGGTAGCTTGGAAGGGAGGTGATGCTGAATGAGCCTTGGGGGGTTGCTCAGTGCATCCTGTAAATCTGTCATCCTATATTCCAAGTGCGTCGGTGACGGAGGCAAAGAATATTGAATCCAGTAACAGGGCAAGGGATGGAATAAACTGCACAGTCACGGGTGGTACCGAGGTTTTTGAGCTGCCCCAGCTTCATCCTCCAAATTAATCATGAGGATTCTACCACACTCCTGACCTGAGCCCGAAAGATGATAGAAAGGCTTTGAAACATCAGAAGGTAATTCATTCAACAACAATAACTGAGATTTATATGGTACATTTAAGGCATCCCAAAAGTGCTTCACAGGATTATTAACAGGTGATATCTGACACCAAGCTCCATAAGGAGGTATTAGGGAGGGTGGGGCAGATGGTGCTGTCATGGTGACATTACCGGGCTACTAATCCAGGGGCCCAGGCTAATGTGATGGGGGCTTGGGTTCAAATCCCACCATGGAAGCTGGTGGAATTTAAAGTTAATTAAATAAATCTGGAACATAAAGCTTGTCTTAGTAATGGTGACCATGAAACCACTATTGATTGTGCTAAAAACACATCTGCTTTGCTCATATCTATTAGGGGAGGAAACCCTGTCTGGTCTGCATGTGCCTCCAGACCCACAGTAATGTTGCTGACTTCTAAAATGGTCCAGCAAGCCACTCAGTTCAAGTGCATTAAGGATGGGCAACAAAGGCTGACCTTGCCAGTGACTCCCACATCCCATGAAATAATTAAAAAATATATATTTTGCTTTTCTAGTTACAGGTATGGCTGATCCAGTTAAGCTGCTGGTCAAAGTGGATCACAAAATGTTGATAGTGAGACACTAGGCAATGTCGGCACATTCCTGGAGGGCATGGGTGTCTTTTATTTTGTAGGAGAGGTTATTATTTATTATGGCATGAATATTATGTGCTCCTATCCAGGTGCTGCTGTAGGCTGGAATCGGCTCTTTCCCATGCAGCCTTCCCAACTCCAGGTGGGCCAGCTGATATGCAGCCTGCACGATGTGTTAAACTGTAAAGGCTGTATGTCAGCTGGTGGGGATTGGGCTGGTCCCTCAATCTGCTCTAACCTGTGCGTGATATCGAGGACATGGGACAGGGGGTTGGGCGCTACCAGCCACCTTCCTGCCCTTGCTTCTAATTCCCATGGCCCGTTCTCCCTGTGATCCCCCCCCACCCCACATTACTCACGTTTTCCCTAGGTCCTGGGACTCCGGGGGTGCTGTTCCGAAAGCAGCCACAGCCTCCTCCATGGCACAGTCAATCACAGGAGCTGCCAGCCTCTGATTGGCTGGCGGCTCTTGGCAGGCGGGTTCATGCCTCCGGTAAATAGATCCTAGAGGAAGGCCCACTGGTGTCTCCAGATCTGCCCTATTGGCATAAGATCTGGCTGGCCTTACAAAGAGGAGGCAGAGTGGGTCTCTCTCTGGATCTCCATCCAGCAGGCGAGACCTTGCTGCCAATGGAATATTCCGCCATGGGCTTTCTTTCTGAGCCTTAATATCTATTTAAATAAGTTTTCTTTTTGACACTGCCTGTACTTATACTGACCATAGTGTCAGCCATAATTCAGTTGGTAGCACTCTTACCCCTGAGTCAGGACCTTGAGCACAAGATATAGGCCGACACTCAAATACAGTGCTCCCTGCTCAAAGGAGGGAGCACTGCACTGTCAGAGGTGCCATCTCTCGGATAAACTGAGGCTTGGTTTGCTGTCCCAATGGCACTATTTTGAAGATGAGCAGCAATTATCTCCTGTGCCCTGGCTGTTAATTTTCTCTCAATCACAAAGACAAAAAAAACCCAGATTATCTGGCCATTATCATGTTGCTGTTTCTGGGAGCTGACTGTGAGCAAATTGGCTGCCACGTTTCTCACCTTGCAACAGTGACTACCATTCAAAAAGTGCTCAATTTGCTGCATGTGCTTTGGGGCACCCTAGACAGGTGAAATGTGCTATATAAATACAAATCTTCATTTTTGATATCTCTCAAAAAATTGTGAACTTCTGCCTGATAGCTAGAAACTACACGTATTTCTCTTTAAAACTTGGAGTTATTTTTATCATGTTAGCACAATGTTGAAGCTCTCTTTGTTTCGGTTCATTTCTTCCCACGCATGGAGCCCATGTTCAGCAACTTGTTGCCTTGTCCCTTGCCTCCCCGGCAGGTTTGGTGCCTAGGAGACCCCCGCCTCTTTCTGAAGAACTTTTCACAAGTGCCAGCCTGTGCAAAGTGGGCACTCCAAGGTTCCTGGTGAAGTGCTGCAGATTGATTAGCTGCATTGGCTGTGTGCTCACCTTTTAAGATGTTATATTGCCTGTTCAGCTGCTGTGGTAATGTGGAATGCTAATTACTGCAGCAACGAATCGGCTGCCTTCTACCTGTCAAATATATTGAATCCTTGTACTTGAATTTACCCCGTTTAAAAACAGCTCGCACCCACACTAGCTTCCAGTTCACTTGCAAAAAAAAAGGCTAATTAACTTATCACAACTATTGAAATAAATTGTAGCCAATGGTATAAAATACCATAAGTTGAAAATACTTCCTGATCATGAAGTGAGGCCTAAATACTCTCTTCACTTCTTTCTCCTGTTCATCAGAGTAAGGAGTTACAGTATTTTTTTAAAAATTCATTCACGGAGTGCGGGCATGTGCTGAGAATTTGAATATTTTTTGGCTTCAGGCATCCACTGTTGGCATTGGGCACTCCCAGGGCAGAGGTGGCATGAAGTTCAACTTCCTCTTCCTCCCAATAATGTGTTTCAAAGGTCACTCCCTATAGCACCATGATCACTTTCCTGTTCCCTGTACCAGCCGTCTGTGAGCGCTGTTATCAATTAGTTCCCACCAAGGGTACAATTGTGCCATGGGGGTCAGTGACACTCAACTGGCAGAAATAGCAAGGTTCTATACATAATACTAACATTTCCATTTTAAGTAAATGCAGGGAGTTTGCTGTTGCTTGGAACTCCTCCGAGATTCTTTGTGAGAAGCCATGTATGTGAGGGTTGGGGGGAGGCTGGTGTGCAACCGCCAAGGTTGTGCCCAGCCCTGCAGCGTACTAATTGGATCACACCCCGGTTTATTGTGACCAATCTTAGTCAAAGAGGTAGATTTTCAGCAGTGTCTTAAAGGAGGTGAGAAGTAGAGGTGGAGAGACTTAGGCAGGGAACACCAGAGTTTAAGGCCTTGCAAGCTAAAGACTCAACCAGCAAAGGTGGAGCAATTGAAAAATTGGGGTACTCAAAGAGGGCAAAATTGGAGGAATGCAAATACCTTAGAAGGTACTAGGGCTGGAGAAGATTGTAGAGATAAGGAGGAGCAAGGCCTTGACGGGAAATGGAACCGTTACTTAAACAGAATAAAATGTAGGTCAGTGAATGCAAAATGCTGAGTGAATAGGACTTGGTGCAATTTCTGACACAGAGAGCAGAGTCTAATCTAAAGGTAACATAGGTACAGATGAGGGTTTCAGCAGAAGATCAGTTGAGGTGGGTGAAGAGTCAGACGATGCCACAGAGGTGGGAATAGGCGGTCTAGGTGATGGTGTGTATAGACGATTGGAAACTCATCTTAAGATCAAATATGACACCCAGGTGTGGACAGTCTGGCTTATCCTTAGGCAGCAGCCAGGGAGAGAGATAGAGACAGAAGAGAGGGAACAGAGTTGTGCCGGGTACTGAAGACATTGGACCAGAACCTGACACCTGGATGAATTCCAGTCCCCGACCCCTGAACTATGTTGCTCTTGTGACACTATTTGTAAATGTAAACAGGCTGATTGGGCAGGAGGCAACATGCACACCATGTTAAGTTACAGCAGTTGACCTGGCACTAGTTGACTCCTTAAGGAGGTAAGAACACAAGAAATAGGAGCAGGAGTAGACCACATGGCCTGCTGAGCCTGTTCCACCATTCAAAACAATTATTGCTGATCTTGGCTTTCAACTCCATTTTCCTGCCCTCATATCTCTTGATTCCCTGAGTGTCCAAAAATCTGTCTATCCCAGCCTTAAAATAGTCACATGGAGCATCCACAACCCTTGGGATAGAGAAATCCAAAGATTCACAACCCTTTGAGTGAAGTAATTTCTCCTCATCTCAGCCCTAAATGATTGGTCCCTTATCCTGAGACTGTGCCCCTGTGTTTTAGATTCCCCGACCAACATTTACAATCTCTCAGCGTCCACCCTAGTCAAGCCCTTCAGAATTTTGTAGGCTTCAATGAGATCGCCTCTCATTATTCTAAACGCCACAGAATATAGGTCCAGTTTACTCAGCCTCTCATCATAGTACAACCCCCTCATCCCAGGGACCAATTTGGTGAACACATTTCCCAAAAAAAATACAGATGGAAACAAACTTCCATTTGGCCCCACATCACACCCCCCCACACCGCGTCCCCCCCCCCCCCAACCTCCCCCCCCCACCCCCCCCCCCCCCCCCCCCCCCCCCCCCCCCCCGCCCCCACCACCCCCCCGCCCCCGCCACCCCATCCTGGCGACCCTCGACAGCTGTGCACTAACATGCACAGACATTTCAGTTTTGTCCGGAAGAAAGATTGAAAATCTCATTCTATTTTGGGCAGGCCTCTTAGCAAGTTTGTGAAGGAGTTTAAGGAGTCATTAGTTGGCAGCAAGCAAGTTTCCTGTTCCCTCCCACTGCAGTTCCTTTAAAAAATGCAAACAATTGTGGAGGCAGAGGGATTCCGTCCAGGAACGCAATTTTAAATCGAACCCATACTCATTCCCACATGCACCAGCAGTTGAAAACCCAACCCAACCACTATTGGGTCTTATCAATAATTAGCTGGAGAATATTTCTCCTCATTCAATACTGGTTGTCGGACAAGGAGTCTGACAACTTAGAGACAATGGAAGGGCCGAGAGTGGAGGTGGGGAGGTAGAGCTGGGTGTCATCCGTGCACGTGCGGGAATAGATGCTGTGTTTGCAGATAAAATCGCCAAGGGGGAATCATATAAACAGGAAATAGGAGGAGGTCCTTGGGGGAACACTGGAGATTGTAGTGGGGGAATGGGAAGAGAACTCATTACAGGTGGTTCTCAGGCTATGATTGTCCAGATAAGAACGGAACCAGGCAATTGCAGTTCTGTCCAGCCAGATGATGGTGGAGAGGTGCTGCAGGTACATTCTGCGGTGAATCATGTCAAAAGCTGCAGACAGGTGGATGGGCATGAGGAGGAATAGTTTACTACAGTGGCACAGGATGTCACTTGTGCCTTTGATAAGATCTGTTTTGTTATTGTAGCAGGAGCAAAAACCTGATCTGAGGGATTCAAGCTTGGAGTTCCGGGAAAGTTAGGCAGGGATTCAAGAAGCATTAGTATGTTCAAAAACTTTGGAAAGGAAAGGGAGGTCAGAGATGCGGTGGTAGGACAGAGGAGTCACAGAGCGGTGATGGTGCCAGAATTTAAGGAGAGGGCACAGTATCTGAGGTACTGAAAACCATTAATAAGGTAATCTAACATGGGGGCCATAAAGGGAGGCTGGAAGCCAGGGTCTATTGAGCTTCACACTGTAGTGGGCAGATAGTTTCCAACCCCATCCCCTGCCTCCTGGGCTACTCACTGCACATTTGCATATCTCCCATCAGGAGTTCTGATCCGGCCTTCTGAATTGCAAATAAATTGCAGCAAGAAGGAATTCTGGAAGCTACAGGAATACTTCACTTCAGGGGAAAGTATTATTAAGTCTTTTTAGTTTCCACAATATTACTCTGGTGAATTTATGACAGTGTTTCAATAGCATTACTGTACAGGTTTGCAGCATTTGACTCGAGCAAAAACCTTCATCTCCTTGTATAGTCTCCAGGGACCCAAAAGGTCTCAGTATCCCTCAGATGTTTGATTGCATGCTGCATACAAAAGGTAAAATGCACAGCTTGTGTCAATGTTAAACCCAGGCATTATTCTTTCACATCCATAAAATTGTATATTAAATCCATCCTCCTTTATGAAGCACATGTTACCAGAGACAAGACTTTTTTTGGCAAGGTGATTGAGCTCATATCCAGCATTATTTTTATCCAAAGGAGGTTTCATTTTTTTTTTAACTTTGTGGAAACCAAGTGTTGACATCAGTTCAAACCAGGCCAGTGAAAAGGAAGACTTGTCTTTATATAGCATGCCGTCAGTACATCCCAACATGCTTTACACCCAATGATACTGAAGTGTAATCACTGCTATCATGGAGGAAATACAGCAGCTTATTTGTGCACAGCAAGCTCCCAAAAACAGCAACGAGACAATGATCATATAACATTCTCTTTTTGGTGATTTACGTTGAGGGCTAAGTATTGGCTGGGACATTAGGGAGAAGACCCCTGTTCTTCCAATAATGTAATTGGGGCTTTTACATCCCCTCCTAGGGGTTAGATGGGGTCTTGGATTAAAATTTCAGCTGTGTGATGACCCCTCCTCGAATAGATGCAGATTGAGGGGCTATTGTGTCAGTTAGTAAAAGCTTTTAAAGGGGCCATATGCCTTCATTTTCACAATTGTTGTTGTTTTCTACCCATGCTGGCCAATATTTCCTGGGTCTCAGGGAACATGACAGGTGAACAGATGAGAGAAGGGCAGGATTGATAAAGTCAGTACATTAATAGCACCTGCTTGTGGCTCCGGAGAAGCAAGAGTGTTTCCTCCAGGTCCAATAAGCAGACCTACTTCACTCCTCACACCCAAGCTGCCCACCACTGCTACCCCCTTCCACCTCCTTACTCTTTGCAATCTATCCCCGCCCCCCATGCGCCCCACCGCACACCCCCCCCCAACCCCGAACAATGTGACTCCTGAATGCAATCTATCCCTCCCTCAGTCCAATCCCCAACCACAGGCATTCCCACCTGGCAGGCAGCCTGTCTGAAAATGCTTAAAATACAGTTATTTTCTGCAGGACGCACTTCCAGGTTCCCTGTCCGGAACTCCCCCACCCACCTCTCCCTCCCCATCTCCCATAAAAAGCGGGGTCAACCCAGAAGAGGGAGTCAAAATCCCTTCACACTCAGTTGCCTGACTGGAGACACCACACCATGGAGTGATCCCTATAGTACGCAGTATTAGGCCACAACATGTACACCAAAGGCCTCAGTGAAGGGAATCAACTAAAGAGGCTTTGCATGACTCGTAACCAGAAATAAAATCCAGACTTTGAAAAGAGAGTGCAATTATATAATTCCTAATTCCCCGAACAGGCTTGCAAATCTGCCCAGAATATCCCGATCTGCCCTTTGCTCCCTATTTACCTATCTGCCTATGTGCACCAACATGCATAAGAGTGCAGGACATGTTTACAGAGGAATAGCCATTTAGATGGAATGATGTATTCATTGTTTAACACGTATCAGATAAGGAGGCCTCAATTTTGCAAACCCCATCTTATGTTTGCCTGTGTGAATAAATCAAAATTTCTGAAAGCATTGCGTCGCATAATACTTTAATCCCCATCTACAAAGTCAGTATTGCTTCAGTTTTCCAATTTGAAATAATAAACCTTTTGGCTTCGGACAATAAAATCCTATTAAATTGCTTCTGCCGTGGTCTGATAAGTGAGCCTTTGGCAGGGGTAATAAACAGCCCGTGGGCCACAGTGCTCTGGTAATGCATGGAAGAGTTTCCGATGTTATCAACATAT
Source organism: Carcharodon carcharias (assembly GCF_017639515.1). Taxonomy (NCBI): domain Eukaryota; kingdom Metazoa; phylum Chordata; class Chondrichthyes; order Lamniformes; family Lamnidae; genus Carcharodon; species Carcharodon carcharias. The sequence goes on from NC_054481.1 coordinate 94,485,988, forward strand.
TCAACGGATGAGGAAAGTAGCTCCACGAAGGAGCGTTCGAAGCAGGGGAGGGAGGTACCCTTGGAAAATCTCTGGTCCTTCCGCAGAATTTGATCTTCAGTTAAACCTTGGGCATTGTGACACTGGGAGCTTCAATTCAGCAGAACCTGATCAGATAGATTGTGATAGGCACCTGCTGAGAGCTGTCTCCCAGCAATTTGAAAGCTAAGCACTAAAGGACCTGCTAGAGGAGAATCCCTGCTTTCTAAATATTTAATTTGAAGTTAAGGTTGATATAAAAAGTGCCCAACAGAATCATCGGCTGTCCCTCCCCAGTCACTCTGGGAAGCAGGTTGAACACTGCAGTGGATTTACACTGCAGGCTCTTTAACTCCTCCTTCATCCCTATCCACTGCGTATTTAGCTTAGATATGAAGCTGGAGTAGTTTTATGTGGTATAAATGCACTCTCTGGGTACAATAAGTTTAATCCATGCTTAACAAATGATCTCCTTCTAACCACAGAGTGGACTAGATTAAGAGTACAGCACCAAATTTTACCAAGTAATTGGATGCCAAATATGGAGCCCTGTAGCTGCCCACCTCTCAGGGTCTATGTCTTTCTATTTGTTTTTGTCATGTTTCTGGCCCCTCTCCTGAAAGTGCTGTATGAAATGGTAGTTTAAAGAATCTTAGTGAATTAGCAGGCATTAAATTGTGAACTCCTAGCAGAAGGTTGTCTTTTCTCTTCTCTTCAAAAATGTTTTCTTAAATGGTCAGTGTGGTAATTATGGTTTTATTTAGTGTGTAATATACCTTTAAGAATAATGCTTGTTAAGGGAGGTCAAATGATCCTTGGTACCCAATAGGAGAGTAGCGTGGGCCACCTCAGTAGTCAGTAGTTAATAGTTGGTGGTTAGTTGTGTAGAGATAGAGTTTGAGTTGAAAGCACAATGTGTAGTTGCTGCTGAGTATCTTGTAAATAAATGTAAAGTTTCCACCTAAGAAGTGTTTGTGGATCAACTCTATCAATACTATCAACTCGGCCCCACTTACAACAAACTGGCGTTGAGGATAAAACATGTTTAACAGAATAGTTCAAGTGAAAAGAAATTGGCATTGCACCTCGGCCAGTAATTGTAAGAGAAGTTCCGTTCGAATCAACAAAGTAATTCCCTCTTGAAATGCCCCAATTTGGAAGAATTGATCCTTTCAATCTAGCGATGGATGATTGGTCTCATTACATTGAACGTCTCACGTTCTTTTTCCAAGCGAACGAGGTTATGGGGGAAGAGAAGAGGTGAGAAATCCTCTTACGTACATGTGAGAATATAACTTGATTCGAAGTTTGATGGCACCCAGTGCTCAAGATTTGAAAAATTTTGATGAATTGGTAGACCCTGTGGATTGTCATTATCAACCAAAGCCCTTCGTAATAATGCAAAGGTTCAAGTTTAATTTGAGAGGTAGAGCCCTGTGTGAGACAGTTGCATGCTATATGGAAAATTTAAAACAGTTAATGGAACATTGTGAGTTTGATACATCTCTAAAGGACATGCTCAGAGATCACTTAGTGTGTGGTGTGAATGAGGACATGATTCACAAGAGATTATTATCCATAGTGAATTTGGATTTCAAGACGGCACTAGAGATAGCCATGGAAAGTACAGTGAGAGATTCAAAAGCCATACAGGGTGTGCAAAACGGTGCCAACCTCCACATCGGGCAGGAAACCCCAGCCAAAAAAAACGCACAATTGCAAGACTCTGATGAGAAACAGAATACAGCTGCCACGAGCTGAAAAATAAGGAAAAATGACTTAGCAGTGAAATCAAATAATTTCAATGTAATAATTTCAATACAGGTGGAAATAAGCAGTCTTTTAACGACTGGCAGTTTTAAAAAAAATGCGTCATCATTGTTGCAGAAATAGACATATAATGAGACAATGTAAGGAAAGTTTCAAGCAGCCTTGTAAACAAAAGAAGAAACACAGTGAGATTTACAAGGTAGAAGAGCCTGAAACAACAAATCCAGACAATTACTCATTATTTAATTTAAAAGTTCGAAAGCCAGAACCAATATTTGCAACAGTGAAAGTAAATGGCAGACCTTCCACTACAGTAATTGGGGAACATACCTTGAAATATCTAAATAATGGTGAACATCAATTAAATTTAGAAGAAACAACTGGCAAACTAAAAACATGCACAGGTGAAGACATTCAAGTCAAAGGCGTACGGAAGCTAATTGGCAAAGCTACCAATGTTGGTATTGAGAGGCAGAGCACCAAGCCTTCCAGGGCTAAAGTGGCTAAAGGAATTCAGCCTTGATTGGCCACTGAGGTTCCAAAAGGAAACTGGAACCATTCCTGTTTTGGAAAAGGAGCGTGTAAAGACTCAACAAAGAAGAAACACAGACTGTCTTAAGTCAAAACATGATAGAATAGCAGAAGGAACTCGAAAAGACCCATATTGATGACAGAGCTCGAGATGAGGTGAGCAACCTCGGAAAGGAGAAAGAAAACCTGCTGAAAGACCTTCACACTCTACAAGATTCCCTCGGGCCAAAGTTTGTACTACTGGAAACGTGTGAAGAGAAACAGAAGGAATTCAGCACTTCTCTGAGTAAACTGAAGAATGAGTTGGCAGAGAAGGCACAACAATGCTCAATTTTCCAGGAGGCAGCAATCAAATACAAAAAAAAGAGATGGAAGAATTAAAGAATCAGCCACATGAAGCAAAAGAGGCTTTTGAGAGTGAAAGTCGCAGAATTTTTTAAGAAGCAGACAGATGATGAAATTTTGGGAGACTTGGCCATTGAGTCATCTTGTGTCTGACCATAAGACCATAAGACATAGGAGCAGAAATTAGGCCAATCGGCCCATCGAGTCTTCTCCACCATTCAATTATGGCTGATAAGTATCTCAACCCCATTCTCCCGCCGTCTCCCTGTAAACTTTGATCCCCTTACCAATCAAGAACATATCTATCTCGGTCTTAAATACACTCAATGACCTGGCCTCCATAGCATTCTGTGGCAATGAATTCCATTGATTCACCAAACTCTAGCTAAAGAAGTTTCTCCTCATCTCTGTTCTAAAAGGTCTTCCCTTTATTCTGAGGCTGTGCCCTCGGGTCCTAGTCTCTCCTACTAATGGAAACATCTTCACGATGTCCACTCTATCCAGGCCTTTCAGTATTCATAAATTTCAATCAGATCCCCCCTCATCCTTCTAAACTCCATCGAGTATAGATCCAGAGTCCTCAAACGTTCCTCATATGTTAAGCCTTTCATTCCTGGGATCATTCTCATGAACCTCCTCTGGACCCTCTCCAGGGCCAGCACATCCTTCCTGAGATACGGGGCCCAAAATTGTTCACAATATTCCAAATGTGGTCTGACCAGAGCCTTACAAAGCCTCAGCAGCACATCCTTGCTTTTATATTCTAGTCCTCCTGAAATAAATGCCAACATTGCATTTGCCTTCCTAACTACCGATTCAACCTGCAAGTTAACCTTAAGAGAATCCTGGACTAGGACTCCAAAGTCCCTTTGCACTCCAGATTTCTGAATTCTCTTCCCATTTAGAAAATAGTCCATGCCTCTGTTCTTCCTACCAAAGTGCATGACCTCACACTTCCCTACGTTGTATTCCATCTGCCACTTCTTTGCCCATTCTCCTAACCTGTCCAAACACTTCTGCAGCCTCCCCGCCTCCTCAGTACTACCTGTCCCTCCACCTATCTTTGTATCATCTGCAAACTTAGCCAGGATGCCCTCAGTTCCTTCATCTAGATCATTAATGTATAAAGTGAAAAGTTGTGGTCCCAACACTGACCCCTGCGGAACTCCACTAGTTACCAGCCGCCATCCTGAGAAGGACCCGCTTATCCCCAATCTCTGCCTCCTGCCAGACAGCCAATCTTCTATCTATGCTAGTACCTTGCCTCTAACACCATGGGCTCTTATCTTACTGAGCAGCCTCCTGTGCGGCACCTTGTCAAAGGCCTTCTGGAAGTCCAAGTAGATAACATCCACTGGCTCTCCTTTGTCTAACCTACTCGTTACCTCCTCAAAGAATTCTAACAGATTTGTCAGGCATGACCTCCCCTTGATGAAACCATGCTGACTTTGCCCAATTTTACCATGCACTTCCAAGTATCCTGAAATCTCATCCATAATAATGGACTCTAAAATCTTACCAATAACCGACTTTAGGCTAATCGGACTATAATTTCCTGTCTTTTGCCTCACTCCCTTCTTAAACAGGGGGGGTTACATTAGTGATTTTCCAGTACTCTGGGACCCTCCCTGACTTCAGTGATTCCTGAAAGATCACCACTCGAGCCTCCACAATCTCTTTAGCTATCTCCTTCAGAACTCTGGGATGTAATCCATCTGGACCAGGTGATTTATCCACCTTCAGACCTTTCAGTTTTTCTAGCACCTTCTCCTTGGTAATGGCCACCATACTCACCTCTGCCCCCCGATTCTCTTGAACTTTGGGATGTCACTCGTGTCTTCCACTGTGAAGACTGACGCAAAGTACCTATTCAGTTCCTCCGCCATTTCTTTGTTCCCCACTACTACTTCTCCAGCGTCATTTTCCAGTGGCCCAATGTCCACTTTTGCCTCTCTCTTACCCTTTACATATCTAAAAAAACTCTTGCAATCTTCTTTTATATTTCTGGCTAGTTTACCCTCATATTTAATCTTCTCCCTCCTTATTTCTTTTTTAGTTGTCATCTGTTGGTCTTTGTAGGCTTCCCAATCCCCTGGTTTCCCACTGCTCTTCGCTGGATTGTATGCTTGTCTTTAGCTTTTATGCTGTCCCTGACTTCCCTTGTCAGCCATAGTTGCCTCATCCTCCCTTCAGCATGCTTCTTCTTCGTAGGGATGAATTTTTGCTGCGTCTCCCAAATTTCTCCCAGAAACTCATCTCCCAGTCAATTCTGGCCAGCTCCTCCCTCATGCCTCTGTAGTTGCCTTTATCCAACTGTAATACCGTTACATCTGATTCCAGCTTTTTCCTCTCAAATTGCAGGATAAATTCTATCATATTATGGTCACTTCCTCCACGGGTTCCTTCACCTTAAGCTCCCTTATGAAATCTGCCTCATTACACATCACTAAATCTAGAATTGCCTGTTCCCTAGTGGGCTCCACCACAAGCTGCTCCAAAAAGCCATCTCGTAGACATTCCACAAATTCCTTTTCTGGGGATCCACTACTAACCTGATTTTCCCAGTCTACCTGCATATTGAAATCTCCCATGATCACTGTAACCTTGCTTTTCTTATACACCTTTTCTATCTCCTGGTGTATCTTCTGCCCCACATCCTGACTACTGTTCGGAGGCCTGTACATAACTCCCATTATGGTCTGAGAGAAGTCTGGCCAACATTGAAATCAAAAAGAAGGCCGAGGTTAAAGGCTGCACTAAAAAGAAAATACAGAAATACTAAAAGGACTTTAATTCTGACAGCATACGAGTACACTTTCGTACATAGGTCTGGCAATCAAATCGCAAACGTCGATGCACTTAATCATTTGTCTTTACTAGAAAAAGATGAGCACGTCCCAGTTCCACAGGAACTTGTTTTACTGTAAAATTTCTTAGATTCCTCGCCGGTATGTGCTCGACAGTTCAGAGACTGGACAAATCAGGACCCAGTCCTATCTCAAGTACGAGAACAAGTGCTATATGGTTGGTCACAGGAGCCTGTATCTGATGAAATGAAACCGTACTTCAACAGAAGACATGAAATAACCAGCCAGGATGGCATCTTATTGTGGGGAGCATGAGTGATAGTTCCTCCAAATGGAAGGGAGCCACTTTTAATTGAACTACACAGCGCATATCCAGGAATTTCCTGAATGAAGACCATACAGCACAGCTACGTATGTTGGCCTGGGATGGGAGGTGAAATAGAAAGTTTAATAAAGAATTGCGTGCAATGTCAGCAACTGCAAAAATTACCATTAACAGCTCCATTACACCCATGGGAGTGGCCAGGAAGGCCAAGGGTGCTGTTACATATTGACTATGTGTTACCTTTCATGGGAACAATGTTTCTGCTCATTGTCAATGCCCACTCAAAATGGATGGACATACATGAGGTGAAGTCACCAACGTCAACTGAGAAGTTACATCAGAGTTTTGCCATTAATGGACTAGCAGAAGTAGTTGTTTCTGTTAAAGGCACGGCATTTACAAGTTTCTAGTTTCAAGTGGTTTATCAGCCTCAATGGATCTCATTCATGTCAAAAATTCACCGTACCACCCTTCCTCAAATAGGCTGGCCGAAAAGGCAGGCATGAAGAAGCTAACTGGAGATTCCTTAACAATCAAGCTACTATGCTTTCTTTTCCATTATAGGACCACCCCTTACACAGCAACAGGTGTCACACCTGCAGAGTTATTGTTGAAACACTGTCTCAGGGTGAGATTGATCTTAATAATGACGAATTTAGAGGAGTAGCTGGAAAGGAGTCAGGGAAGCCATACTGACATAGCCGTTAGAGGAAGTTTATCACAGGAGAACCGATTTAAGTGAAGAACTTTGGAGAAGGACCAAAGTGGTTACCAGGTGAAATGAGTGCAGTGACTGGACCTCTATCTTACCACGTGGATGTGGAAGGCCGAGTCATACGGAGACATGTGGGTCATTTAAGGAAGAGAGAAACAGATCACCAAGAATTGATTCCACCAGTGTTCACGACTGGGCCAATGTTTCCTGTTGAGAATTCTCAACCCAGGACATACATGTCTGATGTTCCTATAAGAGTTGAGGATACAGGTCTGCGGGTACCCACCAAAATGCCTGATTTTCAGGCAACTCCAGAAAAGCAGGTCCCTGACAAATCATCTGATGTTGTAGAGCTAAGAAGTTCTATATGCATAAGCCCCAGAAAGACTGAACTTGTAAATTACTTACCCAATGTAAATATTCCAGGTAATTCTGTTTTTGTTTTGGATTTCCAGCATCCGCAGTTTTTTTGTTTTTATTTGTAAATATTTTGTTGTCTTGAGAAATTTGCACTTGTAAATATAAATTGTATATTCGAGTAAAGGGGGAAGGATGTGGTAATTACGGTTTTATTTAGTATGTAATAAACCTTTAAGAATAATGCTTGTTAAGGAAGATCACATTATCTTTAGTACCCAATAGGAGAGTATTGCGCAGGCTACCCCTCAATAGTCAGTAGTAAACAGTTGGTAGTTGGTTATGTAGAGATAGAGTTTGGGTTGAAAGCACATGTGTAGTTGCTACTGAGTACCTTGTAAATAAAATTAAAGTTTCCACCTAAGAAGTGTTTATGGATCAACGCTATCAACAGTACCAAATTGGTCACCACTCACAATAGTCAGGGACAGATATAAACAGCAATAATAGACAAGGGGAATGATGCTCTCCAAAGGGTCATGTTGACGTTGCTTGACCCCTCCTGCTACAAGTCTCCATATAGGCATTCCTAAGTCGATATGATGGAACCTCGATGCTAGACAAGTATCTGGCAGAAGTTGAGGAATGGCACCAAACACAAGATAAACTGCAAGATGACCTTGACGAAGAGTTATGGACAGTGGAAAGTTTTACCTTGGGTACCTGTCCTTCAATGCTTGGGGAAATGGGATCAAACAAGTGATTGACATGAGACAGCCACCAGCCCCATAGAAATGAGCTACATAAACAGGTACTCGGGACTGAAGTGTTTAACCTTCTTTGGCTAGAGGAAGATCGGGGGAGATCTTCACACTTTGGTTAGCCCAAGAAGGCTGAGTAGAAGGGACTGCCATCACCAGGGAGAGCCATCAGCACACACTCTGCATCACCTGTCCGTTTGTCCTCCAAGTCCAGTAAACCATTCTCACCTGCCACAGGTCATATGTTTTCTTTCTATTTAGCTTATGCATCATATTTAAATTGTTGCTTTTTAATAAACTGCTTTAAAATAACTTATGAACTCGACCTCCTATTTGGGGTAATCTGTGACTCCCGAATCCTGGACCAAAATCTTACAGTTCGGCAGCTGATATGCTCCACAAACATTGGTAATCCAGCACTACCTTGTGTGCAGAGATACTAATGCCCAGCATTTTCTCATTGTGCCTGCACAGGCACTGTTAACCCAGGTAGTTAACCCTACTTTGAAATTGAAAGTTACAAGTTATATTGTGCAGCATCCTTTGAAAAGATTGTGAGTTCAATCTGTTTCTGCATACTAATGCTAGCTGCTTTTTCACAAATTTCACACCTCATTCTCACAGGATCGGATGAACAGTAAATTCCAATCCCTGCCGTTAAACAGCTTCTCAATATCCAAGAAGAGCTCAGAGTTACAAGTGATTTTTGTGCAAGTATTGAATTGTATTGAAAAGCAGATTGATCATGACTCTCTCAATGGCATTTTTCTATCTATGAAAAAGAGAAAAATAAAGAAAGCATTTTGACCCAACCTGATGAGTTTTGGTGTCTCAATTTTGGCAGAGGGAGTTGAAGGCATTGATGTTTTTAGGAGCAGAAGAAGGCCACTCGGCCCTTCGAGCCTGCTCTACCATTCAGTAAGATCACGGCTGATCTAAGTGTAACGTCAACCCCACATTTCTGCGTACACACAAAAACCTTTCACCCCCTTATTAATCAAGAATATATCTAGCCCTGCCTTAAAAATATTCAAAGACCCTGCTTCCACTGCCTTTTGAGGAAGTCAGTTCCAAAGACTCACAGCCCTCTGAAAAAAAAATTCTCCTCATCCCTGTCCTAAATGAGCAACCCCTTTTCTTTTAATCAGTAACCCCTAGTTCTAAATTCACCCACAAGAGGAAACATCCACTCCACCTCCACCGTGTCAAGGCCCCTCAGGAATCTTAAAGGTTTCAATTAAGTCACCTCTTACTCTTCTAAATTCCAGTGGATACAAGCCTAGCCTGTCCAGCCTTTCCTCATAAGACAACCCACCCATTCCTGGTATTAGGCTAGTAAACCTGCTCTGAACTGCTTCTAATGCATTTGCATCTTTCTTTAAATAAGGAGACAATACTGTACACAATAGTCCAGATGTGGTCTCACCAATGCCCTGTATAACTGAAGCATAGCCTCCCTACTTTTGTAATCAATTCCCTTCACAATAAGTGAGAATATTCTTTTAGCTTTCCTAATTACCTACTGTACCTGCATATTAACCTATTGTGATTCATGCATTAGGACACCCAGATCCCTCTGAATCTCAGAGCTCTGCAATCTCTCACCAATTCGATAATAAGCTTATTTTTTATTCTTCCTGCCAAACTGAACAATTTCACATTTGCTCACATTATAATCCACTTGCCAGATATTTACCCAATCACTTAACCTATCCATGTCACTATGGAGCCTCCTTACATCCCCTTCACAACTTACTTTCCTACTTATCTTTGTGTCATCAGCAAATTTAACAACCATTCCTTCAGTCCCTTCATCCATGTCATTCATATAAATTGTAAAATGTTGAGACCCCAGCACTGACCCCTGTGGCACACCACTTGTCATATCCTGCCAACCAGAAAAAGACACATTTATGCCAACTCTCTGCTTCCTGTTAGCTAACCAATCTTCTATCCATGCCAATATGTTACCCCCCCACACCAGAGCTTTTATTTTCTGCAATAACCTTAGATGTGGCACCTTATTAAATGACTTCTGGGAATCTAAGTCCAGTACATCCATAGGTTCCCCTTTATCCACAGCACATGTGACTCCTTCAAGGAACTCCAATAGATTGGTTAAACATGATTTCCCTTTCACAAAACCATGTTGACTTTGTTTGATTGCCTTGATTTTGTCTAAGTGCCCTGCTATTACATCTTTAATAATACTTCTAACATTTTCCCTACGATATATGTTAGGCTAACTGGCCTATAGTTCCTGCTTTGTGCCCTTCTCCCCTTTTGAATAAAAGAATCACATTTGCTATTTGCAATCTAATGGAACCTTCCCCGAATCTAGAGAATTTTGTAAAATTAAAACCAGTGCATTAACTATTGCACTAGCCACTTCTTTCAAGGCCTTAGGGTGAAGTCCATGTGCACCTGGGGATTTGTCAGACTGCAGCCCCAACAATTTGCTAAATACCACTTCCCTGATGATTGCAATTTTCCCAAGTTCCTCCCTCCCTTCCATCCCCTGATTTACAGCTATTTCCAGGATGTTACTTGTGTCCTCTATAATGAGACCGAAGCAAAATACCTGCTATTAATTCATCTGCTATCTCCATACACTCTGTTAACTCTTTTCTTATTTAAATATCTATATAAACTCTTATTATCCATCTTTATATTATGAGCTAACTTTCTCTCATACTCTAATTTTTCCATTCTTATTAATCTTTTTTGTCATTATTTGCTGTTCTTTATATTCTTTATAATCTTCTGACCTGTCAACCGTCTTTGCATAATTACATGCTTTTTCTTTAAGACTGATACTGTCTTTAACTTTTTTGGTTAACCACGAATGGTGGGCCCTCCCCTTGATTTTTTTTCTTTCTCATTGGAATGGATCTATTCTGTGTATTCTGAAATATCCCTTTAAATGTCTGCCACTGAACTTCTGTTGACATATCCCTTACCTCATTTGCCAGTTCACTTTAGCAAGCCCTGCTTTCATGCCCTCATAATTGTCCTCATTTAAGTTTAAAATACTAGCTTTGCACACACTTGTTTCTTCTTCAAAATGAAGGTCAAATTCAATCATATTATGATCGCTGCTGCCTCGGCATGCCTTCCCTATCAATTAATCCGATCTCATTGCTCAATACCAGGTCTATTATAGCCCACTCTCTGGTTGGCTGCAGAACACGCTGTTCTCAGAAACTATTCCAAATCATTCTATGAACTCTTCATCCATGCTACCTTTGGCCATTTCATTTTTTTAGTCTATATATAGATTAAAATCCCCCATGAGTATTGCTGTACCTTTCAGCCAAGTTCCCATTATCTCTTCTTTTATACTCTGTCCTACCATGTCGTTACAATTAGGGGCCTGTACACCACCCCCACAAATGACTTCTTGCCTTTATCATTCCTCATCTCAACCTAAACCACTTCTACATCCTGGTTTCCTGAACTTAAGTCATCCCTCACAAATGTGCTAATACAATCATTATTTAACAGAGGTACCTATCCAACTTTTCCTTACACCCTGTCTTTCCTAAATGTCACGTACTCTTCAATATTCAGGACCCAATCTGTCATCCTGTAGCCATGATTCTGTGATGGCTATCAGATTGTACTTATCTATTACTATTTGCACCATCAGTTTATCTGTTTTGTTTCGAATGCTACATGTGTTTATATACAGAGCCTTTAGTTTTGTCCTTTTATTATTTTTATAGTATCTAGCTTTATCTGCTGATTTACTTTTAGAATTGTAGTCTCTGTCCCTTTCTGTCACAGTCCATTTACCATTACCCATATGAACACTTTTCTCTCTTGCCTTGCCTCCACTCTTTGGTTTATCACATCTTCCCAACTTTGATCCCTTGCCCTCACTATTCAGTTTAAAACTCTCTCCACTTCCCTAGTTATGTGGCTCGCGAGGACACCAGCCCCAGCATGACTCAGGTGAAGACCATCCCAACGGTACAGATCCCACTTTCCCCCATACTGGTGTTAGTGCCCCATGAACCAGAGTGCACTCCTCCCACACCAGTCTTTGAGCCACTCTGAGCCAATGATTGGGAGTTATCAGCATCAGATACTATACAAACTTCAATCATTTTCTTTCCAGTTAATAGGAAAGCCACAAGTAACTAGAGGAGTTTCTGTTTACATGCATGTGTTCTTCAATTATTTTTATCTGATATTTCAAGTTATTCAATAATAAAGGTTTTCCTTCATTAGTCTGGTATTTAAGTAATACTGATGGCAATTATTAGTTATATAATTATTTCTTATGCATGGTGAAGATATACATGGAGGCTATGGGTGATAAGAAGAAAATCAAAAGCTATGAAGTAAATAGCCAACAGGTGCCCAATAGGAAATCTGCTTACCTAACTGGAATAAGCTTTAAGTTATACTGACAAACTCAGAGAGCTGAGTCATTGTAGGAGCGACATTTAAACTGAGGGATATGATCAGCATAAAAACTGATTGACATTTATTTTAGGCTGTGAGCACAAAGATAGAGAGCAGGTTTAAAATGAACAAGCTTCATGTGAGGCTAGAGTTTCAAACAGCGTTTCCATGGGACAAGAGGATGACATTGCTGTTTAGGATGAGAAGCGAATGTGGTGGAAAGAAATGAAAAAGCAGCGTCTCAAAAGCAGTAGTCTCAGGATTATCCCTAGTGCCATGTGCTGGTGAGCACAGGAATAAGAGGATTGAGTGATTGAACACGTGACTGGATAATTGGTGCAGGCTGGAGCACATCAGATTTCTGAGGCATTGGGACCGCTTCTGGGGCAGGTTGGACCTGTACAAAGTGGACATGTCGCACCTTAGCAGGACCGGACAAACATTCTCGCAGGGAGATTTACTGCTGTTGTGGTGAGTTTAAACTAGATTGACAGGGGGATGGGAACTTGAGAAGGAGCTCAGCTTGGGGGGAAGCAAAACTGGGAACAGGAAGTAGGAAAGTAGTAAGTGGAGTTAGAAGGCAAAGTGAAGGCAAACATCAAATAGGATCAGAGTGTGGAATAATGTTAAAAAGATAAAGTTAAGGGCACTATCTGAATGCACACAGCATTCGCAAAAATGTAGATGAATTAAAGGCACAAATAGAGGTAAACGGGTATGATTTGATTCCCATTACAGAGATGTGGTTATAGGGTGACCAAGACTGGGAACTGAATATTCAAGGTTATTTATCATTTAGGAAGGATAGGCAAAAAGGAAAAGGAAGTGCAGTAGCACTGTTAACATGGGATGGGTTCAGTACATTTGCGAGAGGGGATAGATTGGAAGATCAAGCTGTAGAATCAGTTTGGGTGGAGCTAAGAAACAGCAAGGGGCAACAAGCATTGGTAGGAGTTGTTTATAGGCCACCAAACAGTAGTAATAATGTAGGGAATAAATCAGGAAATTAGAGCTGCATGAAACATGGGTGACACAAAAATAATGTTTTCTTAACAAAAATTCAATTTGCATTTAGATTGGGTAAACCTATTAGAGGCAATGCTATGGAGGATGTATTCCTAGAGTGTGTACAAAATGAGTTTCTGGAGCAGTACATTGAAGGAATAACTAGGGATTGGGCTATTTTAGACTTAGTATTACATAATGAGAAAGGGCTAATTAGTAACCTTGCTGTAAAGGAGCCTTTAGGAAACAGTATGATAGAATTTTACATTAAGTTTGAAAGCGAGATAGTTCATTCTGTAACTAGGGTCTTAAATTTGAACAAAGGAAACTATGAAGGCATGAGGAGCAAGCTGGCTATGGTGGTTGGGAAAATGCAATAAAAGATTTGATGGTAGACAGGCCATGGCTAGAATTTAAAGAGCATAGTCTACAACAAACATACACAATCCCAACAAGGAAGACAAATGAACCGTGGCTAACAAAAGATGTTAAATGTTGCATTAGGTCAAAGGAAATGACTTATAAGTTTGCCAAAAAAAGTGGTAGGCCCAAGCATTGGGAGCAATTTAGAATCCAGCAAAGGAGGACCAAGAAACTGATAAAGAAAGGGAAAAGAGAATATGAAGGCAACTAGCAAGAAACATGGATGTGAACTTGTCATGAAATTATAATAATTTTCATAATATTTTTCTGGTTTATTGTGAAGTAGGTTTTTGGGGGGGTAAGTATAGCTGGGGTAAGTATATGTGTGATTTAATTACATTTGTAGTCAAGTAGACTGCAGGTTTAAATCATCAAAAGAAGCTAGGTGCTTGACATGCTAATGAGTAAACATGGATGCTGGCTTAGCATGTAAGGTGTGAAGGGAATTTGCATTTTTAGATAAATGAAGGGATATTTGGATTTCAAAGGGATTTTAGTCTGTTTACAACTAGCCAGATAAGCAAGGCTAAGGAATAGGTTTATTTTTCCCAAAGGTTACTGACAGTGTATAGTGGCAACATGAAAGGTTTTATATTATGGGGTAGATACAGTATCAAAAACATATGGAGCAACATAATTTACAAATTAAAAAGAGAGAAACATATATAAAGGGGAATGAAAGGTTATGTGTCAGAAGGCCATCTAAGATCTGACTGGAGTGTATGAAATAGCCTTAATGAAGCCTCCAGCATTTGGCATAAGTCTGCTATCCAATGAAACTGAATCTGGGGGAGAATTTTCTCCCTGTCAGGTGGGCTGGTCGAGGGTGGGTGTGGGTGGGCGGGGAGCCAATCCGCCAGTGATCGGCTGCGCGCTGTCATTTTACATGGGTGGGCCAATTAAGGCCCACCCAGCGTGACATGCGCCCAGAAGTGCTCAGGGCTACCTGTACGGGCGGGTGGTGGAGGGAGAGTGGGAGACAGCGCTCTTTCGCGCATGCACTCAAACGAGCGCAGAAATCTCCCTGAGGCAGAACTGCCTCAGGTCAGGGAGATTAAAATCAAAATAAAACATTGAAAAAAATAAAAATTATTCAGACACGTCCCCTCAGGTGACAGCATTACCTGAGCTGACACAGGTTTATGAATTTTGATAAAAAAATTTATTTACTTTATAGAACCTTCCTGAAACCTCATCCTGCCCGTGGATGAGGTTTCATGAAAAATGTGAAGGCCACTTGGGTTCTTCGCCTGCCCGTCAGCCGTAAGGTCAGATGGGCAGCCCTGACAATGACATTAATTAGTTTATTAATGGCCTTAACAGGCCTTTGACAGTTTGGTGGACGTGCAGATGACTCCGGTGCATGCCTGCCGATCGGAAGATCTGAATGATGCGCGGTGACATCAGGATGCATGCCCGATGTCACCGCGTGTCATTTTACACATCGGTGTGCAGGGCCCATCCCCGTACGCCAAGCGGAAGATTCTGGCCCTGGAGAAAAGCCATTTGGAATTCCACTGTCCAGGGTATTGTGTTCACTTGCTGAGTTTGTTTTAAATCTAAAATCTATTTTTGGACCATTGCCTTAAAGGGAATGTAACTTGGAGGGGTCAGGTTCATTAGGAATTTTAGAGCAGAATTTTATGTTCCGGGGGTGGGCGCAGGCCTGATCCGAATGGGCATACAATTGTGCGATAGCTCGCTCAATGGATGCGCGCGGCAGCTAGAAACGCACCCACTGACAATTAAATGGGCAATTAAGCCCATTAACGGTACAATTGTCAGCGAGTTTTTGTGGCCCGTCCAACCCGGCAGGTGGATGGGCAAATCAGCCAGGCGGCTTTTACATTTTTGATGAAACCTCATCCAAGGGTGGGATGAAATCTCCGTTAGGAAATAAAATGAAGAGAAATACCTGGGACCAGCATTTTACAAGGTATGCTTTCAGGCGCTTGATTGTGCTGCATGGAAATTTTTTGCAGCTTTTTTTGTGCTTTATTTTATTTTTTGCAGGTCTGCAACTCCCTGAGGCAGCTGCCTGCCTTCAGGGTGCTCAGTGGAAGTGCTCACCCGTGCCCACGGTGAAATTGTCACCTGTCCTCTTCCCCCCTTCTACTCCGGCAGCGCTGAGCTTTTCACCATGCGTTTCACGCTGGCTGGCCATTAATGGGCCAGCCAGCGTGAAATCATGGTCAGCTGCCGGTTGCAATTGGGGTCCCATTGTGCATGCCCTATGAGGGAAAAATTCAGGTCTTGGAGTTATTATGGTAGTAATTGTTGTCTTATGTATGTGCTTGGCATCTTTTATTTTGTTAATAAATATTTTGATTTAATTTTTAAAACCTTTAAAGACCTTGGTGGACTCATTACTTCTGATTTTGGTGCACACACCTCATAATAAAATACAAATTGCAAAATCGTCGTGATAGAGCAACCAAGCTTCCCTCGTGGATTTGGTCCACCTGGCACACATCATCTGCCACGTCATAACAGGACTGTAAAAGCTTCCTTAGATATGT
The DNA here is from genome assembly GCF_017639515.1 of Carcharodon carcharias. NCBI lineage: Eukaryota > Metazoa > Chordata > Chondrichthyes > Lamniformes > Lamnidae > Carcharodon > Carcharodon carcharias. Next base: position 94,501,974 of record NC_054481.1, read on the forward strand.
GAAAAGGAAAAGATTAGCAAGGTCAAGTGTGGGTCCATTACAGGCAGAAACAGGAGAATTCATAATGGAGAATAGGGAAATTGTGAAGAAGCTAAACAATGAAGAAAGATACAGAATATCTTCCAGAAATACAAGGGAACTAAGGGACCTGTAAGAATGAGGAACTGGAAGAAATTAGTATTAATAAAGAGGCAGCACTTGAAAAATTAATTGGATTGAAGGATGATAAAGCTCTGAACCTGATGAGCTACATTCCAGAGTGTTGAAGGAGGTGGCTAGAGAGATAGTGGACACATCGGTGGTTATCTTCCAAAATTCTATGAATTCTGGAAAAGTGCTTACAAACTGAAAAGTAGTAAATTGAACCCCACTTTTTAAGAAGAGAGGGGGAGAAAACAGAAAACCACAGAACTGTTAGTTTGACATCAGTGGTAAGGAAAATGCTAGATTCTATTATAAAGTATGTGATAACTGGACACTTGGGAAAAAATGATATGGTTGAACAGAGGCAAAGTAACAAATGTGAGAACTGTCAACTTGTGGTACCATGACAAACTGGATCTGAAATGAGGTTGGAATGGAGAGAAGCAAAGAAGCTTTCAGTGTATGTTCATGGAAAAGTGAATTCCAAAACCTGGAAGCTGCAGGAGGAGGATATGGAGAAAACAACATAAGTTTAATGGATGGAAAGGGGCCCAGGGTCACTGTTATCCATCTTCAGTGGAAATAACATTTTGCTCACTTCGACTAACCTACAGTCCACATCTTTGTGGATGGTGAGAATCAAACTACAGTCTAGGACCTAATAAAACTGAAACTTGGCTTCAAAGAAGCACTACATGACGTATCTCACCTTCTTTCTGATACTTTTCAACCTTGGTGGTGTCCTGCCCTGTGGGTCCCAGCCCATCACCTGGGATTCACTTCAAAAATTGATAGGATACCTTACTTATGGTTAAATACATAGCATCCTGAGGCTTACACGGCAATTGAAATGTAAAAGAGCAAAATGCCAAATCAGAAGTGAACCCAAAGAAATCGAAATCAGTAACTCTCTAATTGAAAAGAGGGAATTGCCTCAAGTGTGCCATCAGTGAATGGAAATAATACAAAAATAAATAATGCACACACTTTGGAGATGCTCAGTTAATATTCCAGGGAGCTGGTAGTGAAGAGTAGAATCTGAGATAATGGGGGCAGAAATTCATTTTGCATGATCGCACAAAAATGATGCATGCCAACAGCTAATTATACACCTCACCGATTTTAAAAATTATTCATGCATTTAATGTGCATGTCACTGTCAGGCAAGCATTTGTTGCCCATCCCTAATTGCCCTTGAGAAGGTGCTGGTGAGCTGCCTTCTTGAACCGCTTCAGTTCGTGAGGTGTAGGTACACCCACAGTGCTGTTAGGGAGGGAGTTCCAAGATTTTGACCCAGCGACAGTGAAGGAACGGCGATATATTTCCAAGTCAGGGTGGTGAGTGGCTTGGAGGGGAACTTGCAGGTGGTGTTGTTTCCATGCGTCTGCTGCCCTTGTCCTTCTAGGTGGTAGAAGTTGTGGGTTTGGAAGGTGATGTCACTGGAGGTTTGACGGGCTGCTGTATTGCATCTTGAACATGGTACATACTGCTGCCATTGTCTGCCAATGGTGGAGGGAGTGAATGTTTAATATGATGGATGGAATTCTGACCAGGTGAGCTGCTTTGTCCAGGTTTATTGCAAGCTTTTTGAGTATTGTTGGAGCTGCACTTATCCAGCCAAGTAAAAAGTAGTCCATTACATCCCTGACATGAGCGTTATAGATTTTGTTACTCATCACAGAATTCCCAGCATCTGACCTGGTCTTATAGCTTCAGCATTTATATGCCTGGTTCAGTTAATGGTAATGGTAACTCCAGTCAATGGTAACTCCCAGGATGTTGATAGTGGGGGATTCAGCGATGGTAATGCCATTGAATGTCAACGGGCGATGGTTAGATTCTCTCTGCTGTTGATGGTCATTGTCTGCACTTGTGTGGTGCAAATATTACTTGTAATTTATCAGTTCAAGCCTGAATGTTGTCCAGGTCTTGTTCTATGCAGGTATAGTCTGTTTCAGTTTGCGGGGAGTAATGAATGTTGCTGAACGTTGTGCAATATCAGTGAACATCCCCACTTCTGTCCTTGTGATGGAGAGAAAGTCATTGATGAAGCAGCTGTAGATGGTTGGGCCAAAGACACCAACCTAAGGAACTCCTGCAGTGATGTCCTGGAACTGAGATGATTGACCTCCAATATCCACAACCATTGACATCAATCAAACTTCACATCAGGCCAAGCATATAACAAGAGATCTTTATGATATCAACCATGCTGAGCTACAGCCCAATATCAATTTTTCATGTCAAAAGCACATCCATTGAAAGTACTCTAAACAATCCACCCCACTAGCCTTTAGATATCAGAGATAAATCTCCATAATTTCCCTGTCCTTTGGAAGCCATGCTTGCAGTGAACATACCTTGGAAATTTTGCTGGGTGCCATGCATGATTTTCCAACCAGTAGCTTTAAGTCATGCTGCCCATTCCATGATACCATCAAAGAGCAAAATTGCTCCTGTGATACTCAGTAGGATTTTCAAGGCTTTCAGTGAAGACTCATTAAGGTGTATAAAATGATAATGTATACTGTACATGTAAAGTGTACACTTAACTGAGCTCTGTAAATGAGCATCTGTTTGGTTGTAAACAAGAAACTGACAATTCCCCAATGGTTCAAGCAATAAACATATGGTCTAATAGAGCACTGTTTCACAAAATGAAGAGTCCCAGGTTTGGTCTTTGGTCTGTGTTGACTTGGCTGATCTTAACCAGGCAACATGGGGGATGCTTCAGGGGATCTGGAGACAGAAGCTAGAGCTTTACATTATGTCCGGCGACATATGGTGCGTACACGTTGAGGGTCTGGGCTAGGCTGAGACATCCTCCGTGCCCCAATAACCTAGCCACACCCTCCATGTGGACAAGATGCTGATACCTCTGAAACTGTTCCTAGCAAGATCCAGCACCTTCCAAAGGACAAGGAGGGTGTATGAGTCCTGAAGTGAAATTGGGGCACTTTCGTTTTATCTGAGAAGCCTTGTTCAATCGGCTGCTGGTGCTGACTTTCATTTGTTGCACACGCAATGTCAAAAAAACTTGTGAATGTCGTTTTTAAGCTCAGTTCAGACATACTCATGGATCATTTGTGGTTCAGTGGCACAGAACACCTGCATCTGGGAATCTAATATACAGCCCCAACTAGATGCCAAACAATTTAATCATTGTGAGCCACCATGGGATATGAATGATATTTAAATAGGCCCTGGTTACAAAATACAGCCTCAGCTATATTTTGTCTTTGGCTCCAAAGAATCAGACCCTGAAGCCTATAATCGATTTCATTCAATGATTTTGTGGCTTATGTGTTCATTCACATCTATTTAAACCTCTGCCAACTGTTTCATTTGGCCTGCACAAGCCCTGGAGTCCATTGCTATCTGTTTTCCAATATACACGGCCAATGGGCAAAAATCCCTGCTATCAATTAAGCACCTGCTAATTGTCTTGCTTCACACATGAAGAACGGCCATTTGTTTATCAAAATCAAAGCTCATTACAGCATTTTCTGCTCTAACTTAATCTATCCCAGGAACTCAAAACTGTGGACCTCCTTACTTCGCTAGTCCTGCCTACCATCTGCAGACTTTGAAATGTCAATTCAACAAGCCACTGCTTTCTGACTTGGTTGGCAGGTTTCCCATTCTTTTGCAATGGTTCAGGTGAGTGTTAAGGACTCCACAGCACTGTCAGTAGAAGAGCAGGGGATTCTCTACTGTCCTGGCAGCGTACCTGCCCCAGTCAACAGATTGACTGGTTACTTACCTCATTATAACTTGTGGCATCTTGCTGTTTACAAGATGGCTGCACTCATTTGCCTACAACAGAGCAGCTACATGTCTCTCAAACCTAGCCTCTGTAAAAACATTGCAGCTTCCTCCTTCAGGTACAGTGCTGAACTAAACGTTAATGAGTCTGTGCAGCTGCTGTTTGCAGACAAAAATGTAAATGAGATGGAGAATGGATCAATAATGAATAATCCAAAGGACGTAGCAGGCCCTCTTGGAGTCCTACACTATTTCAGGGCTGTTACATGATAACTGTGCATCATTTAATTTTTCATATATAAATACCAGCTGCACAGACTGATTAATATCCTTCCACACAAGATACGGAGACACTGGCACAGGAATCTTTATTTATGGGAGGTAGATCAATCAGGTTGCTCTTAAGCATGTGAGCGAGTTATCTAATGTCTCATGTGTGGAAGCAAATCTTTAAAATCTCTTCAATCTTGCACAATCCCTTCATTTGTGCACAAAGGAGCTCACTGTTGTGCAGTGCCTTTCATCTTCTCTGGGTGTCTGGTGAACAGGAGGTGGCTATTCAGCTCCTCAGGCCAACTCTGATCAACCCTACAACTTCATTTATCCACCATAATTGCAAATCCTATCTTGCCTTAAGAGTTCTTAGAATCCTAAGTGTCCTAAAGCACTTTGTTGCCAAGTAATGTATTGTCACTGTGTTGGCAATCAACAGTGCACCTCAAGTGTGAAAGCCTCTCAGGGACATGAATGGGATTCCCAATAGGTAGACCTTTCCATTCCATTATCATGGAAGTGGAGGAATAGTGGAGGATGGAGAGAATGAGTATGAGGCAATATTTAAGGAGGATTAATCTTTCAGGATAGTCCCCATGTCTTCCAAATGAATATACAGACAAGACAGGCCCTGTGAAGATGTCAGAGGAGATTTTTATTCGAAGAAAAGACAATAAGAGAGCTGTGGTAGCTACTGTATGAAGGCCTGCAGCCATGGATAGCTTCTCACACAGCTCCTTCTGTTGCTATGCAGTTGACAACCACACTATTCCTGTCTTCATACAACCCTACACAGACACATGCACACATGTCATTCAGCAGAATGACTGAACACTGATCCAGCACAGACTCTTTCAGCTGAATGGCCTTTTTCAATGCCGTATATCCTATGCAAGAAGTGAGAAATTGAACCTTCTCCACTGCTCACCCCATTCAAGATCAACTGAGTCACCACATTCTGAGTGAAGGTAGGACCCCCCCTGCTCATTACAGTCCACAATGCGTGTTGCACTTACTATTGCTCAGCTGGGAAGCCTGTGTTTGTGTGGAGTTAGAACACAAGCACATAAGAATTAGGAGCAAGTGTAGGCTATATGAGTAATTAAGCCTTTTCCGCCATTTAGTAAGATCATGGCTGATCCTCCAGCTCAACCAAACTTTCCCACCCAATCCCCATATAGAATTTCGGGCCAGAATTTTACAGTCTCCCACTGGCGGATTTGAAGTTGAGGCAGGGCTCATAAAATGCAATGCACGGTCCATCTGCCATTCATCCTGAACTTGTCTCCCATTTTACAGGGGCAGAGGAGGTGCTCACGCACCTATGGGCCTATTGAGGCCCTTATATGGCCAGTTAGCGACCACTTAAATGCCTCATCCCACCCCTGCCACTATTTTACCTGAGGAGGGTGAGACCTATGCCAAGTGGGGTAGCCTGGCAGCTTCAGCTGTGCGAGCTTGTGTCAGAGGCAAGGGGAGGAGCTGCTTTGGGGGCACCCTATGCCCATGGGAGGCAACCCTTCATGGTCATATCCATGTTTAAATCTCCCCCTACCGGCCTCTCAAACCCAGTCCACTAATCTCCTCACCCCCTTCGCTAGCCTGTAAGCCAGGCACTGATGTTATCTACTGCTGGACCTTCGTGTTATGATGCAGCAGATGATATGTGCCAGGCAGACCAACTCCACGAGGAAACTTAATCATGCAATCACAATGATTTTGCAATTTATATTTATTTTGAGATGTGTGCATTGAATTCAGAAGTAATAAGTCCACAAAGACTTAGAGGTTTTTTAAAAACTAAATTAAAATACTTATTAACAAAGGAAAAGATTTCAAGCACATAAAAAAGACCACAAATTACTACTATAATAACTCCTAAAATTCCTAATTAACCCGACTCCCAGTTATACCCCTTTTAAGGCAACAGTTCGAAATAGATTTTAGATTTTAAACAGATCCAGCAAATTAACACAATATCCTGGACAGTGGAATTTCAAATGACTTTTCTCCATCTTCAGTTTCAGTAGACAGCAGACTTATGCACAAAAACTGGAGGCTTCATTAAGGCTAATTCATACACTTCTGTTAGATTTCACAATGTGTTTTCCTGACACATAGCCTCCTTCTCCTTTATATATGGTTCCCTCGTCTTAGTTTTTAAATTTGATTGTTTTATACATCTTTGAAACTGATTTGTATTTCTGTATCTGTGCGTTAAGAAAGGTCAAATTGGGTTTTAGCTTCACTTTAAAAAGGTGCCTGTATTTTTAATGAGGTTTTTATGACTGCTGCAGCTAGGTTAAACAAACAAGAGTGGAGGAATTGGATTAGCAACAGGGGTCCAGAGAGGCAGGACCCTCCCACAGACACAAACACAGAAGGAGAGAAAAAGCAGTTTGATTTTGGAAGCTGTTGGAGTTCAACAGTTTTGAAGACAGTTGTCGGGCAGAAGCAATCTAGAAGTAGACAGATAGCCATTTCCAAGCTAAAGAAAAGGCCCCAAAATCCAGGGGAGTGAAACAGGGGAAAATCCCAAGCAGACGTTCTAGTCTAAAGAAGGACAGGAACCTGGAAAAGGTACTGTTAAGTGAAGTTAAGAGTCGGGGGGGGGGGGGGGTGGTTTGCAGAGAGAAAGGCTCCAAGCTTCAGATTTAAAGAGACAAGAGCTGCAGAAAGCAGATTTAAAGTGAGAACAGCTTGCAAGAGGCAAGAAGGTCCAAAGGGACAACTAGAGGTCTGTAACTCTTTGCTATGGGCATGTGAAGCAGTAGTACTGTCAGACCATAAGACCAAAATAAATAGGAACATAAGTAGGACATTGGACCCATTGAGTCTGCTCCACCATTCAATGAGATCATGCCTGATCTGATAATCCTCAACTCCACTTTCCTGCCTTTTCCCCGTAATCCTGATTCTCTTACTGATTAAAAATCTGGCTATCTCAGCCTGGAATATACTTAATAACCCAGCCTCTACAGCCCTCTGCAGTAAAGGATTCCACAGATCCACTACCATCTGAGAGAAGAAATTCCTCCTCATCTCTGTCTTAAATGGGTGCCCACTTACTCTGTGATTATGCCCTCTCACCCTAGACTCTCCCACAAGAGGAAACAACCTCTCAGCATCTATCCTGCCAAGCCATCTAAGAATCTTATATGTGTCAATAAGGTTGTCTCTCATTCTTCTAAATTCCAATGATTACAGGCCCAAAATACTCAACCTCTTTTCATAAGAAAATCCCTCCATACCTAGGATCAACCTAGTGAAATTTTTTGGACTGTCTCCAATGCCTGTATATCTTTCCTTAGATAAGAGGACCAAAATTGTTCACAGTATTCTAGGTGTGGTCTAACTAGTGCCTTGTATAGTTTTAGCAAGACTTCCCTATTTTTATATTCCATTCTCTTTGAAATAAAGGCCAACATTCCATTTGCCTTCCTTATTACCTGTTGAACTTGTATGTTAGCTTTTTGGGATTCATGCGCAAGGACTCCCAAATCCCTCTGTGCTGCAGCTTTCTGCAGTCTATCTCAATTTAAATAATATTCAGCTCCTCTATTCTTCCTGTCAAACATTTTCCCACATTATATTCCATCTGCCAAGTTTTTGCCCACTCACTTAACCTGTCCGTATTCCTGTTTTCAGTGAGAGAGAGTTCATGGAAGACAGCTTGAATCCATGTGGTAACCCACAGAAGAGAATCATCGGAAGGAAAGTTCAAAATCCTGGAGGTGAACTCTCGCAGAAGATAAAGCATGGGTTTGGGAGAAGATTCCAAAGCGAGTTCTTGGAGAGTGGAGATCGGAAACTCTCATGTGAAAGATGGAGTGCAGTGAGACCGGTTCGCTCAAGGTGTGACAAGCATCTGGGGGAGTTGATGAGAGACCCATAGCATCTGTTTGAGGTGGCATCTGTCACTTGGTTTCAGAGTGTGGCGTGTCTGACTGCAGGCTGCCTATTGGTCTACGTGGACTGTGTACTCACTGTGAACATTAGAGTATAAAATAGCTTTTGTAACTTGCATTATCCTTACAAATCTGTATATATACAGCCCTATGGGTGAAGGGCTATTGTAATATAGTTCAATTTTACTTGTTGAATAAATGTTTTATTCTTTTGTTAAAAGTTCATCAACTGACTCCTGTGACTCTGTTCAGTAGCCCCTCTCCACATATCTAAACAAACAAAATAAATGTCAGGATCTATCAAGCTGGGTTTCACCCTGAGACCAGGCTCATCAAGGGCTAACCTCAGCTGGGCATGATAACAATTACCCCCTCAAAAAAAAACTTCACTAGATTTGTCAAACACATTTTTCTTTTCATATTGACTCTGCCTAATCATATTGTGATTTTCCAAGTGTCCTGTTACCACTTCCTTAACAATGGCCAGAAATTTCTCCCCTGTCAGGGGGGTTGTGCGGGGATGGGCGGGGGCAGGCACAAACCTGATTGGTGCCCCCAATCGGGGATGCGCTGCCATTTTATGTGGGGGGGGGGGGGCGGCAATTAAGGCCTACCCAGCATGATGCTAATGCAGAAGCGCTAAGCGCTCCCTGTGTGGGCAGTGGGGTGGAGGGGGGTGGGAGGTGGGGGGGGGAGGCGTGGTGTTCCCTGAGTCAGGGCCTGCACTTTTTTGCGCATACGTGCGAAAGAGTGCAGAGATCTCCCCGAGGCTTGGAGGTGCCTCAGGGAGATTTGTTTCAGTGCTAAAGTTTTAAATAAAGGTTTTTAACACTTTTAAAGCATGTCCCCTCATGTGACACAATCACATGAGTTGGGACATGTCAAGGAATAAAAGTATAATTTTTATTAGATTTTAAAACACTTCATGAAACCTCATCCCGCCCATGGATGAGGTTTCATGAAAAACGCAAAGGCCATCTGAGCTCTTCACCTGCCCGCCAACATTAAGGTTGGACGGGCAGCTCATTAAATTGAATTAATTAGTTTTTAAATGGCCTTAATCAGCCTTTGACAGTTTAGGCTGGTGCGCAGCCAACTCCGGTGCGCACCCGCCGAAATGAAAATCTAAATGACACGCAGTGTCATCAGGACGCCCGTCTGACATCACCGCGCATCATTTTACACACCGGTGAGCGGGCCCTGCCCCCACTCGCCGACGGGAAAATTCTTCCCAATGGGTTCCAACTTTGCTCCCGACAACTGATGTCAGGATATCTAGTCTATTGTTCCCTGTTTTCTCTCTCCCTCCTTGAGTGGTAGTGTTACATTTGCAATCTTCCAATCCACTGGGAATGTTGCAATTTTGGAAGGTCACAGCCAGTGCATCAACTATCTGTGATTTTAACTGAATCCATCTTACGGGTTTTACACCCCAACCAATTTTTTTCTTCATTGAAGTCAATGAAGAGCAACATTAGGCAAGGTTTACCCAATTTGATGGGTTTTATGCCCAGTGAGCTAAGTTAAAGTTACCCCACATGTGTGTTACCCTCAGGTGCTGGCTGCATTGGGGTCAACTGTGATACACCCATGGTTCAGAAACTTGTTAACACCCATTCTTGAGGCTTGTAAGTCTAGGCTTTGTACTCATGTGAAGTAAAGTTGTCAATGCCCTGGATTTTCTGGCCCCACGTCAGGGTGGGCAGGAGTGAAAAATATCATGGGATTGGAAAAACCAGCCCCATAAAAGCAGCCCGGGATCGTGAACTCCAGCCACCAATGGCAGGCTGGATTTCCCGCCACCACACGCCAGGAATATCATTTTAATACATTTACATCTCATGAACACTGCTTACTGGAGTCATTCCCCTGCGATGGGTTAAGAGGTCACGTCTGCATCCAATCAGGCCGATGCATTTCATAACTGTATATACGCTATGTGTGTCTGGCGACCTGCACATCGCCTGGGACTTCGAGGTTCATTCACCTACCTGGCATCATGCAGCATTCACAGAAAATGAGACCCAGTGCCCGACTTGCAGGCAGTGCCACATCACTTTCGGCGGGGGGGGGGTGGGGGGGGGGGGGGGGGGGGGGGGGGTGGGGTGTAAGAGGCAAGTCTTTAACCACCAGATCAGCAGTAAGGCAAGGGTGGCTTTTAATGCACCGGAGGGCAAGGTCTCCACTGGGGGAGGGGGGAAACTGGCCTGAGGCAAGGGAAGGGACGACAGAGTCAGGGCTCTGGGGGGGTGTGGGAGGGGGAGTAAGAGTGGGAAAGTTTGCACTCAGGTACATGGCTGGGGCGAAGGGGTGCGCTGCACAATAGGGAAGCGTCCTCAGCACCAGGATGGGAGAGTGTTGGTTGCTGAATGACATAAGTAACTTTGTCCAGAATGGGAGGATGGCTGAGTAAAGAAGCGCTTTAATGTTGAGCTTGCAAAGACTGTCCTTATCCCAATCCAGGTAAGGGGAGGGCTTAGGATGTTGTCTGCTGGGCATTGTCATAACATCATGCGCGTTGGCCTAGGGGTGGGGGAGGGTTTCTGGGCTGCAGGCGGCACACTCAGTCAGGGGAGGCACCTGCAGCCTACAGGTGGAGAAAATGTAATGTGGGGGCATTTGAGGGTGCTGGAAGTGGGGAGGTGGGGTAGTATATGTCAAACTGTGCAAGTGTCTTCAAAATGGGGAAGGGTGAGGTCCACATGGGTTATCGGCATATCTACCCCACTATTTTCCCGGGGTAGCAAAGGGATATCCACTATAATCCTAATGGGATCAAGGAATACAGGAGGAGGTTTAAGAGATCCTTGGAGGGGGGAAACCTGAACATTAAACTTCTCTGGGATGATGGGAGGGATTTCCACACTCACAGGGAAGGTCCAAGCTGGGCTGGCAGTGAGAGCTCAGCATGACTATTGGTCAGCCTGCAGCCATAGCGCAGTACAAAATTAAAATGCGGAGATACTCTGCTGGTGAGGGCCCATTGGAGGGCAGGTGCCTACAAGGGAGGCTGATTTAAGGGGCATCCAACTGAACTGTGCATCCCCAAATGAGGAGAGATGTACAGCTGAGAAAAGTTAGGAGCCTTTCAATGATAATGCAGGGAATCAGGAAATTTCTTTTCACGCAAGACTAATCCCGCAACATGGCACTAATTGATCTCCTTGTGTTAACTCCTTGTTCACAGCGCGGAGATTCCCCGGAGCGATAATGCACTCCAGAGCAATTGGGTGACTGGACAAGCTTCTGACATGTGTTACAATCGTGGCACTGGCAGCTTCACAGAAGAGAAGCCTCAGCCCCCATCAAATAATCTCATTTCCTAACTAAACATTCTCCTTCATGTTTATTCTAAAGAGTGTAATATTGGAGTGCAGTGAATGAGGATCCTAGAACCTGAGCTGAAAGCAGAACATCCAAGCACCCTGGGGAAAGCAGTTGGTCATTTGAAGGGAGACGGAAGGTGAACCTTGAAAAGAACCCTGCACTTACCTGGATTTTTAAGACAATTAGTTTCCAACACTGGAACAAAGTCCTTGAACCCACATTCACTGCTGAGTCATTGACAGAAATAGGACCTTTGCAGGACTCTTTGATGCTGTAGAAAGGAGACCATGAGGAAGATGGGGCCTAGATTTATTGCTGCCTGCATAATCACATACAGACAGGAGACAAAGGAGAAAATTGTGATGGAGGCACCTGGTTCACCAAAGGAAGGAACAAAACCCTCAAGACCAAGGGCCAGCAGGGTCCCTTCCGGACACAGAGGATGAGGCTCACAGAAACGCTGTGTGTAAGCTGCATGCAAGACAGAGGGTGTGCAGAACTCATGTCTCATCTGCAGATGAGAAAGAACTAGTGTTGCCAATGCCACCACATGTCCAGGGATCTGGTGACTCATATTTGCCACATTCTCCAGGAATTAGCACCACGGAGACTGGGAGGGCATCCATTGCCAGTGGCTCTGAAAGAAACGGCCACACTCAACTTCTACACCAGTGGCTCCTTCCAGGGCTCTACTGGGGACCTCTGTGGGATCTCTCGAGCATCCATGCACAACTGCATAAATGAGGTCACAGCTGCCTTTTTGTCAGGGCCCATAATTACGTCGACTTTGACAGAGATCAAGCAAGCCAGGACGCCAGAGCACTGGGCTTTGCTGAGATTTCCAGATTCCTACAGGTGAAGGATGCTGTCGACTGTACTCATGGCTATAAAAGCTCCCTGGCAATAGGCATTGCAATACATAAACAGGAAAGGCTACTGCTCGCTCAATGTATAGCTGGTCCCCGACCATAAGAAATGTATCATGCAGGTTTGTGTCAGATGCCCAGGAAACTTGCACGCACCCATAAATGCTCAGCATTTTAAAGAGCACAATCAGGTGCTTTCCCCAGGTTGTAAACAAGTTTAGTTCAACAACAATTTATATCTACATTGCGCCTTTAATGTAATGAAACACCCCGTGAAGGCACTGCACCACCACCTTCTCAAGAGCAATTAGGGTGGGCAATAAAAGCTAGCTTAGCCAGCAATGCCCACATCCCATGAATGAATAAAAAAAGGTGCTTCAATAGGAATATTAGGAAGCATAGTATTACACCATTCCACGTAAGGAGGTATTAGATCAGACAACCAAAAGCTTGGTCAAAGAGGTAGGCTTTAAGAGGTGCCTTAAAGGACGAAAGAGAGGCAGAAAGGCAGAGAGGTGCAGAGTGAGAATTCCAGAGCTTGGGACCTAGACAACTGAAAGCATGGCCATCAATGGTGGAGTGATTATACGTAGGAATGCACAAGAGGCCAGAATTCGAGGAGCCCTGATATCTCGGATGGTTGTTGTCTTGGAGGAGAGCACAGGGATAGGGAGGGATTTGAAAATAAAGGATGAGAATTTGGAAATCAAGACATTGCTTGACTGGGAGTCAGTGTAGGTCAGCGGGCACGGAGGTGAAAGGGGAATGGGACTTGCTGCAAGTTGAGACACAGACAGCAGAGTTTTGGATGACCTCAAGTTTATGAAAGTTGGAATGTGGGATGCCATTCATGAAAACCTTCTTAACTTAGAGCCCTAAATCTCAAGAAACCTTCTGGCCAGTCCACTGCAATTCTTCCCCAACCTATTAATGGCTTTCAAAGGTGGAGAGTGCAAACCTTAGTGCAATATTAAAAATGCAGTCTGACCAACGATCTAGGCAAGGCACACTATCATCCAGGCCCAAGATGTAACATTTTAAATCAAATGTATTAAGTGCATCTGCTGGTGAGCATTTGCATTGAGCAGTCTCTCCATCGTTTGTCATGTGGCACAGGAATTGTTCCATTTGAAAGGATCCCTGCTCGGCATTTACATCATGTGCAGAGGGCTTGATAGCGAATACTTCAACATTGTGAGGTCCTTCTACAATCAGAAAGCAGCTGGCTGCTTCTTCACTGGACCATTGCAGTTGGATAATTGATGTTTTGGCTGAGTGCGGGACATGCATAACGATATTAGAAATGAAAGTTTTTGAAAGACAATTTGAAACTCCACGTTGATATGGTGCTGTCAATGAAGAAACCTACTGAAGCATCAACGTACAGCATTCATCCTCAAACCCAGCTGCTTTGTTTTGTTTCAACCAATTTCTTTTCCCCTCGAATCTCCTCCCAGACCTCCACCACCAACCCCACCTCTGTCCTGAAATGCCTGACTTGTGCTGAGATATTGGGCAAGAATTTCCTCTCCTTGCACTAAGTGCTGCAGTGGGGGGCATGCAAATCGCATTCTACCCGCTGGCCTCAAAGGTTGGTTTTCACGCCTTAGCACCCATTTCCTGCCACATTAGTTATGCATGCACGAGGAGCATGCCAGATCACGGGCAGGCGGCCTCTGACTTGCCTGCCCCACCGTGAGATCACCGTGTCCTCACTCTGGGTGACATATTTAAACAGTAGCTGTGCACAAGATTCTCAATGCATGCCCAGGGCTGCTGCACTGAGGACGTGGCCCCATGAGGGAAGGAGATGGCAGCCCCCCCAGTTTAGTACACCTCACTGCTGGACACCGTGGAGGCCAGCCTCAATGTCTTCTATCCCTGCGATGGCCGGAGGAGCCCCACCAATATCACCACTCTGGCTTGGGAGGCGGTGGTAGCCGTGATCAGTGTTAATGCTGCTAAGAGGGGCTCAGACATCCAGTGCAGAAAGAGAATTAATGATCTCATCTGTTCCGCCAACCATCTCATTCCTCTCAACTCACACACTCGCAAGCCCATCACACGTTCACAGGGATATCACACACTGTCAGCTCAAGGCACTCACTCTCACACACAATTTCACATCTCCATCCGGGCTCATCTCCTCTGGAGTTTGCGTCCTTACCCAGTCCATGGCTCCACTCACCACCCACACATGCCAGGCATTTTTATCATCTGCCCTAGCATGTGCCCTGCTCACACTCTCCATCTGTCTTTATGCAGGACAAGCTGCCGCACAATTGCAAGGTGAGGTCCCAGGCTGGGGGTTGAATACCAGAGCTCAAGGTCCTCACTGCCTTTGAGAACAGAGCCATCGAGCTGGCCAGAGAGAGCGTGGACCATGCCTGTGGCAACAGTGAGCTGGCAGAAAACTATTGACTCTCATATTGAAGTGCACAGTTGAAATGAGAGGAATAGCAATGCTGGTGTTCATGTTGGCCCATGATGGAGGGCACTTGTCCTGGAAGGCACTAACTGCAACTCGTCTTCCACCTCATGGAACCTGGTGGCAATGAGGGCCTCACATGCCTCCTGCCTCATTTGGTCTGTGCTATGGCCTCTTCCCCTGCAGCCTCAGCTTCCTCCAACTCAACTCCCTCATCCCCTTCAATGTCCTCCTCATTTTAGTAAACATGAAGCTCCTCTATGTCAGCATCTGGCAGGTCCTCCCTCCTTTGCAGCGCTAGGTTGTGCAGTGTGCAGCAAGCCACGATGATCCATGAGACCCTCTGGGGGCTGTACAGGAGTGCTCTGCCAGATCTGTCCAGGCATCAGAATCGCATCTTTAAGATTCCTGTGCTGTATTCCACCAATGCTCGGCTAGTGACATGAGTATCGTTGTACCTTCCCTCTGCAGGAATCTGTGGTCGCTGCATGGTATCACCAGTCATGTCCTTTGTGGATACTCCTTGTCACTGAGGAGCCAACCCTGGATCCTGTGTGGCCCTACTTTATCTGAACTGTGAGCGCAGGATTGGAGCAGAGATGCTGAAAATTAACTATCTTGAGGCTACAGATTAACAAAGCTTCTGTCCTGATGAAATAGTGACAATAGTGGAAGTGACTCCCAATTACGGTTGTGTCAATGGATTTATTGCTGGATAAATATGTTTGATAATGGGATTGTTAAGTAGATGAAGTTGTGAAACTGAGGTGGGCAACACCCAGAAGGACACAATATGGCTGATGTGAGAAATGCATGCGGAAATCCTAACCCAGTGGAAGCGCATGTGTTACAGGATTATTCCCTATGATTTTCCAGCAGGCGCTTCCTACATCTACAGGCCCAGTATAAATCCATATTGCATTCAAAAAGCATGGAGCCTTGCCATTGCAGTTCTCCACCCCTTATTTCTGGTCCAGTACACCCTGTGAACTGGTTTACATGGGACATTAGACTAAAAAATCAACCCTAATGTGCCAACATATCCTTGGGGAGATACCAGTGCATTCAATTGTATGTTGCAGCTAAGATGTTTGCCCTACTGTGGTTTGGGTATGTTTGAGGTGCTATGAAAGGGTTCAGGTTGTTTGAAAGAATGCCATGACAAGAAGTAAATGTAGAACAGGTTGCCCAGCAACACTTGGTGATTTGTCGGATTGCACCATCAATCTGGCACATAATCTGTTTGGGCAATCTGAGTTTGCCAAACTTATCCTGTTCTCTTCTCACCACCACCCACCCCGCCCCCACGCTTGCTGTATCTGGGTGTGGGTAGAATGCAGTAAAGCCGTCAACTTAGGCAGAGTGCACTGCCATCTTGTGGGATGTCCCTTCCGCAGAGCCAAGCAAAGCAATCTTCCTTGAATGCCACAAATTAGTGCCAAGTCCACTTCGCCAGCTATCAAATAGGATGCAGCACCACTCAATTATTTGTCCACAGACTCGGTTTTCTCCACACTAAATTTGCCTTGCTTTACTTTTCCTCTAACATTTCCTTCTGCTTCGCACTACAGCTCACTCGCTCCCTTTACAGTCGATGGAAAGACTGGCAAATATTCCAGGAGCTGAAGAAAATGTATTCACCCCTGCAGCCATGCCGCCCCCTCACCACTCTCAATCATTTCACAGTGATTTACATAGGTGCATCCTGAAGTCATTTTGAGGGCAATTGCTGAAGAACATTTCTGTTGATTGGCAGGTGCTTGTAAATCTCCCCCTCCCACCCTTGAGCAAAGGAGACTTTATCAAAGTTGGAAAAAGTCAGCACAGCATACTTTGAGGTGTGACTGACACATGCAAGACTTAGAGTTTTAACATCTCTATTTACGTGAAATATTATTTTTGACTGTATCTATAGTTCGATATATCATGTTGATGTTTGGTGCATGCCATTACATTTTCTTTCAGACATGCAAACATTTTCTTCACTTCCTACCAAAGTTGGTAGCTGCAGATTGCCAGATTAATCCCTCTTCTCCGTGTGCCTTGCATAGCTTCCTACTCATCTTCAGAAGAAATGTTCTCATTCCACGCACAAGAACCTTCAAGGCTTCCTCATTAAATCATGATTTCCTTTGTGCCTTCCTTTTCTCTATCAGTAAAATATGATTGCCATCTTTACTGCTGACTTCACAAACTGTGTGTATTTGCAGCAGTTTAAGTGGATGGGTTGACACCTAACAAATTACACAACTGCATTATTTCATGTGAGTTCTGATTGATGCGTAGTTGGTTGCAAGCTCCAGTGATGACAATCTCAATGTCGTCTGGCCAGTTATATGGTAGTCAATGGTGGATTGATGTTACTCAGCATTGACTGTGAAAGAAGCTGCCCACAAAGACCTATTGATCTCCATGGCATGGATTTCACCTTTCCCAATGTTAACTTAATTTCAGTACCATCCATAGTGAATCTCTTGCATCCAGTAAAAGTGATCTCATCAAGCAAGCTAAGCAACCAACCACATTAAAGTATTCTCACCCGGCAGCAAGCCAACAAGTAAAAAGTACTAATTTACATTCATTTTTAATCATTTTATCAAGAGCAAAATAAATATTAGGACATACACACAGGATTAAGAGTAGAAGCTAAAAGATCATAAACAGACTTTTTTTAAAAATCATAAAAATCTTTGGGTTGGTTTGAATGATAATGGAGAAATTTGGTATTCCACAAATATTTTAAAAAATGCCTTTTCATAGCCAGAGAGGTTGTTCCGCAGGAATTATGACTTAACGTACCCGTCAATAACCCAGTTATGCCTTATTCAATAAGGTGTAACTTTGTCAAGGTTTTTTTTACTGCATGAACAGCAGCAGAAAACATGGAAGTTCACATCAGATCAGTGATTTCTAAGGTTTTCATCTGTGAGGAATTCAACAGGTGCTTGTGGAAGGGCAAGAAAATCACTGACGGTCATTTGGATTTCTGTGTTTTAGTGCACATTAGTGGATGCCAGAAGTTGCTGTCAGTTTCACAGAGTAATGCCAGTTTCATCATCAGGGCCGGTATTGTCATCCCAACTTTGCCTTGCAACCTCAAGCAAAATTAGTACAAACATAATCCGAACATCATTTTGTAAGTGAAAGGCGATTTAATCCCTTTCTCCGTCACTCAATCTTGCTCTCACACTCTATCTCTTCTCCACACCCTCGTTGTCTTCTGCTCTCTGCTTCGAGAAGAAAATGTAAGTTGCACACAGCTGGGGAGAATGCTCAGCTGCTTTTCCTCATATATTAGACTCGCACTCAGAATCTGAAGAGGTGAAAACAAATGATCTTCTGGCCAACCCTAATCTGAGAGCTCTCTAAATTTTTTTTTCCTCTCATCATTAGTGCCTTCTGCTCCCCACGGGCCTGCAGAGAAAATAACTTTCCGTGAACAGCTGGCTGATGGAGATAGATTTCAAATCAAGACGTACAGCCATGGGTCCACAGGGCTGCTCAAGGTAACCTACTCTGTCACTGCGTGTTTTCCAATGTTTAACAGAGGGACTATGAAAAATATGTCACGGCATCATTCTCATACACAAAAAATCAAGGTTTTCTGACAGAATGATGCTATGGCCCATTTTGCACTGTATGTTTGAGCCTTTTCTGATATGCTATTGATGCCAAGTCAAATGATTTGCAAGGTCGAGCCTTGAAGGTGAGCTCTGCTGGCATTCAACAGGACAACCTCCGTTAACCCTTACCCAACCAGCACGTTCAAGGGAGCTCCTGTCTCCCAGGGCTGACTGTATATGCTTGTTTCCACCTTGTGCGTCCTGATGTTGGAAGGAACAAAAGCTTCTGAACCCTCAGGGTTGGTGATATTAGCCCTGAGTTATTTAAATGAAGCATCTGATCACAACTGAGCTGAAATCAGACTGCGTGACAGGATTAACACAACTCTTTAAATGTTCATAAAATGAAAGCATGAGCCCGTTTAAATGAAACAGATCAAGTCACAAAGAGATTTTATATAAATACATTACTGCTTTCATTAGTAATGTTGCACAGTATGACATGAACCCAACTGGTATATAAATGTTATACACATGAGGAGGTGAACCCCTGATACGAACAAAGTGATTTTGCTTTACATTACTTGAAAATGGGTGATTGCGAGTCAGCAGTTTGTTTCTCATTTCCTGCAATTCTTATTTCCATTGAAGTCGATAACTTTCAACAGCGCTGTAGCTGACTGGGAAATTGTTCTTCAAACGGCATGAGATTTCCTCATGGCAATAGGGAAAATGTTGACCAAAACTCTGTGGACAGAATTGGCCCAGATTTGTGGTAGTGGGCGGTTAAAATGATGTTTTATCCGCTGGCTGCAATGGCGGCTTTTCACCCCATATCATCCCAAACCCGCCGCATTAATTATACATCCCTAGGAAACACACCATTTCCAAGGCAGGTGGGCTCTCATTCGCCCACCATGCCATCATCTCGCCGGGCACCATATTTAAAGTGCAGCCACGTGCACACCTCTCAGTGCTTCCAGCCCAGACTACTGGAAAAAAGACATGGCCCTGAAAGGCAAAATGTGTAGCCCCCAGGTTCATTGACGT
Organism: Carcharodon carcharias; assembly: GCF_017639515.1. Lineage (NCBI taxonomy): Eukaryota > Metazoa > Chordata > Chondrichthyes > Lamniformes > Lamnidae > Carcharodon > Carcharodon carcharias. Next base: position 94,521,298 of record NC_054481.1, read on the forward strand.
GTCCCTCGAGCATCTTTTGGAGACAGTGGAGGCTCAGCTTGATGTACTCTAGCCCGGCTCTGGTCACAAGATGGGCAGCAACCTCACTAATCCAGCTTGGGAGGCGGTGGCAGTGGTGGTCAGTGCCAACGCCCTGCAAAAGAGGACTGGTGAGCACTGTGATGGGACTTTGCAGCTCTAGCAACTGTGACATGACCGAGTCCAGAGACTCATCATCTGACTCGGACTCAGCAAATCTCTGGCCTCCAGCAGTCCTCCAAGTGCCGGATACGTGGATGGTCCCTGCTGCTACCTGTTGTGGATCAGACAGTAGGTCACCAGATTGTGATCCTGAGGCTACTGTAAAGCTAGGTCCCACTGAGATGCGTGTATCTGCGTTGGTGGAGGATGTGGGTGAATGCTGTGATGGGATGTCAACAAGGGTTCCTTCAGATTCCTCTTCGGAGGTTTCTTTGGGCTTTGATTGGAGGCCCTTGGTCATGGACACCGTCGGCTGTTTCCCAGATGTGCCTGTGGAAGCAAGGAGAGATAATTAGTGCATGGCAGTGAAACAGGACACATCACTCACAGATGGTTAACAAAAACAGAATTACCTGGAAAAACTCAGCAGGTCTGGCAGCATCGGCGGAGAAGAAAAGAGTTGGCGTTTCGAGTCCTCATGACCCTTCGACAGAAGGGTTCTGTCGAAGGGTCATGAGGACTCGAAACGTCAACTCTTTTCTTCTCCGCCGATGCTGCCAGACCTGCTGAGTTTTTCCAGGTAATTCTGTTTTTGTTTTGGATTTCCAGCATCCGCAGTTTTTTTGTTTTTAACTCACAGATGGTTGTCTGATGATGTGGCACTGCTGGATCCTCACTTGGCAGAGCAGCACTGACCTCACCGTCAGCTGGAAAGGGATGAAGTTCAGCCCGCATAGCTGTGCAGGAGCGATGTCCTGGACCAAGGCAAGCTTGGGAATATCAGGAAGGGATGTCTGCTGCACTCCTCAGATTGCAAGGCACAATGCAGGAGTCTGATTGCCTTCAGTCTGAGGTGATAGTGCTGGTATGCCAACGCAATGATGTCAAAACTGGTAGGATGACGGCCACCATGGAGAGCTGGGTCCAGGATGTCGCTCCTATACTGCTATGTGGGCTGAACCCCATCACTGACACCATAGTTGGCCTCCAGCAGTGTGTATGCGGGTAACTCGATCTCGCTCCAGCTACTCCTTCTCCTCAAGGAGTCAGCCAGGGGCCCTCGGGCACCCATAGGGAGGAGGATCAGATGGTGCACACCCTGGGACCATCCATCCAGGTGACTCAGGGATTGTGCAGCCCATCTGAATCCCCTCTTCCTGTGATCTCAGCAAGTCCAGCTCCACAGGCCGAGGAGGGTGCCACTGCCACACAGCAGGACCCCAAAAGCAGGCCAGGGCCCTCCAGGTCTCAGCCCTCCAGAGGACGCCCGTCAAGGTCATCACAGCCAGGGCCTTGCAGTCAGCAGGCTGCCTTCACCTCCGCTGTTGGTGTCTGGGGAGCATCAAGATGTAGCAGCAGGGTTAGGAAGATGTAATTGCACAGCCTGGCCTGGGTGTTAACCACTTGTACACAATGTTTACGATTGAAAATTAGCTTCCAGGAATGTCACCCTTCCTATGGCTCCTTGTTCTGATGAGCAGTGTTCTTGTCTCTCAGATGTGAAGCCTTTCTGCACAAGATAAAGGCAGGTGTCCCAGTCCAGGGCCTCTTCCCTGTGCTGTGTGCAGCTTTCAGACCAAAGTCATGGTCTAGCCTCATACTCACTGGACACATTACTGATGCCTACACCTCAGCAGTGCTGGTCATTGCTGCCAGAACGTAGTGGGCAGGCATCACCAAGTTCCGTCATTCTCTCTGTGCGCTCTCCTATGGCTGGCCCCAAATCTTCAGCATCTGTGACAATTGATGCTGTGCTCCTGAATGGGTCAGGTGCTGAAGGCAGACAAAGGATCATGTGCTCTTAAAGTTTCACGGCTGCGTCTCCATGATATGACCCTGATCACAGACCAGACAGGAGTCAGACATTCTCAGAGGCTATGTGAAGATCTATGGAGTATCCTCAATACATGTTGTCATCATCCTCCTGAAATCGAGTGATTGTTAGGGCCTCCAATGCATCTCCATGACAGGAGCATTCTCACAGAGGGTATTTGCGCTTTCATTAGCCAGGCTGGAGTCAAACGTTCACAGATGCGATGTGAGGGTCTATGGCATCTCCTCACTGCATGTCATCATCATCCTCCACAAACCTAACAGCTATGAGGGCCTCCCAAGTGCCTGCCTCGTCTGGCTAGTGTGAGAGCCTCATCGCCATTATCATTGCCTCCGATGACCTCATCACCCTCATCATTATTAACATCTTCCTCATTGGAGGAGACCTTCAGCTCCTCCATCTCCTCCTTAGCCAGCTCATCTCCCTGTTGCAGGACAAGGCTGTAAAGGGCACAGCAGTAGTGACACCCTCTGCAGACTGCATTGCATGGCTCCACCAGACCGGTCCAGACACCAGAAACTCATCTTCAGCATCCTGATGGTTTGCTCCACCAAGTTGCGAGTTGCAGCATGAGCCTTGTTATACCCATTGCTCTGCTGCAGTCTGAGGCCACCGCACGGGTGTCATCAGTGACGTCCTTTGTGGGTAGCCCTTGTCCCTGAGGAGCCATCCCTGCAGCCTCTGTCATCGACTGAAGATGTAAGAATCATGCACACTCCCTGGAAACCATGCGCACACCTGCAGGATGCATTCCTGGTGGTCGCACATCAGCTGCACATTCAGCGAATGGAATCTCTTTCGTTTGATGTAGTTGATCGCTTGTTGCCATGGACGTCTGAGCACCACGTGAGTGCAGTCAATGGCACCCTGCACCTGTGGGAAACCTGAGATCTGGGCAAATCCAATCACTCTTGCAACCTGGCTCTCTGGGCCCCGGGCAAAATGCACAAAGTTGTGTGCCCTCGCAAAGATGGCATCCGTGACCTCATGGGTGCATTTGTGGATGGCGGACTGTGATATCCCACAGAAGTCACCTGTGTAGTCCTGAAAGGAGCCACTGATGTAGAAATTAAGTGCCATGGTCATTTTCACAGCCACTAGCAGTGGATGCCCTTCATGTCCCTGTGGTACCAAATCCTGCAGTAGCTGGCAGATGCGACCAACTAGTTCTCTAGGCATACAGAACTTTTGGTGACACTGGTTCTCCGTTAACTGCAGGAATGAAAGGCATTCTATTGAACCTGGGTCTGGCTAGGCGCTGACCAGCGATGGCACAATGTGGCTCTCCAGGGGTTTGTGCGGGAGCCCCAGCTGCCCCTTCTTCTTGAGGGTGTTGCTCCCCTCTCTGCGCAGCCAGGCACCTCCGTTGCCCTCTTCTCCAAAGCCTTCACTCTCTGTAAGCCACGAGGCATACTGCTAGCTCACCAGGCTCCATCTGATGTACTTCTCCTGAATGATGAAATAGAGAGACACGTGGGTTAGCATTGGTGTACGAAGAGCTTCTCTTGGTTAAGTCTGAAGGCCCCTGATTCCATTCTGGAAAGTGCTGGCCACCACTTGGATAGCCAGAGTTTAGTGCACTCTATGGTTGCCTGAAACTCCACCCACCTCCACCCCACTCCACCTGACCGATTGGCGGCAGCTTTGCCCATTGGACTGCATGCTGTGCTCTCAACTTAGACACAGGCATTCTCCTAACCCACACTGCAAGACTGCACTGTTAGCTTGAACCATGAGGGAGACTGGTCCAAACCGGGATGATGACATTACAAGGGCCTGTGAGACCCTCCACCAGTGACTGGTCCATGGCCAGCTTAAGCGAGGAGATTGTACAATGTGCCCTGTCGTCCAACTGTTCTGCAGTCCCCTGAAACACTCATTAGTTTGTAGTCTGTGTCCGAGTGCTGAAAAGATCTGGAGCACTTGGTGGCACTTTCATGCCCCTGCGTTAATTGAGTGGGCAGATAAGCTAGAGGCCCAACTCTAGTCATATCAATGTGGCTGCGCCTGAACTGTCTCAGCTGCAGAGAAATGGTCACTTTATATAAGGTATCCCTAATGCATGGCTGCTTCCCTCGCCCACCTACTCCACCCCACATGTTCTTGTGCACTATCTTCAAACAGAGGGCAGCCTTTGCCACTCTCCACAACATGCCTCAATCTTGATGTCCAACAGGCGTCCCTTGCAAGCGCTCCACAACGTTACTGTGCACTCAGCTCCAAGTTCCCTCAAAGTGCAGCCCACCATGTGCACGCCTTTTATATGCTGTTGTGAAACATGCTGGCGTGCAATAACACCGATGTGGGCGGATGATCCAGCCGGTGGTCGGGGCTATGAGTCCGGCGGGCTGGCCTTATAATGATATGCTGATGTATTACAATGAGGTTCCCGAGTCCGATGGCGGGAACACAGCCTGCTATCAACGGGTTCAGCCTATGACCGCAAACTGGTTTCACGCCATCGTGAAACCGATTTTTGGCCTTCTTGCCATATTGTCCACTCACGCCACCGAACACACCTGACGCCAGTGGGCACAGATGATTCCGCCCTTTGTTTTTTAAATCTCGGTGCAGCACCCTGGGGACATCACCCAATACTATGGTGTCAGGTTTCAACAAGATGATATCCAGTTCTACCTCTTCACAGCCTCACTCCTGTTCCTTCCTCTGTCTCTAATTTTTCTGACTTTGTTTCCAAGATCCGGGACTGGTTGAGCAGAAAGTTCTCCCAATTAAATATTAGGAAGACTGAAGACATTGTTAGAAGTCTGTTGCAAACTCCATTCCTTAGCTACTGACTCCATCCCTCTCCCTGGGATTGTCTGAGGCTAAACCAGTCTGTTTGGAACCATTGTGCCATATTTAACCCCAAGATGAGCTTCAAACCATATATTCACACCATCTCGAAGGCTGCTTGCCTCCACCCTTGAAGATCGTTCAACTCTTGCTCAAGCTTCGCCCATGTGTTTGTAAACTCTAGAACTGAAAAAGTGTTTGGCAGAATTTAATGAGTTCAGAGACACATACATAAATTTCCTTTCTTATGGTCTGTAAAGCACTGCTTAGGCTGCTGGTTCAAACAAGCATTCCACCTGAAGAAAGTGACAGAGCCTAGACAAGCTCCATGAAGATGTTACATTAGATACTGCATAGGGTAAAAACCACTCTGCCTGGCTCCTCTGTCTGTGAGGAACCCCATGGCATTAATTTTTAAAAAAGAGCAGGGATTTCTCCCTGGTGTATTGACCAGCATTTACTCTTTAAGCATTGACACCAGAACAAAACATTACCCTTTACCTCATTGCTGTCTGTGGGAGCTGGACGTGCAGAAAATGACAGTTGTGCTTCCCTACATTACAACAGTGATGACACTTCCAAACTGCTTCTTTAGCTGGGTTGTCTGAAAAGGTGCTGTTTAAAAGCAAATTTTCCTTTCTTTCTTTCTTTCTTTCACACGCATCTTGAGATCCACAGCACAACTTTCCCACTTAGAATAGCGTATTTTAGCATGGATTGATTTTCCTGTTGCAGGAAGACTGGGCAGGGAGTAACATCTGGCTGTTTATTGAAGCATGAAATCCAAGCAATGATCACCTTTGGAATTCTACATTTGGCTGTACAGAGGATTCTACATTTCACTTTTTTTTCAGTATTCTCCCGACACAGTTAAGGAGAAATTCTGTCCTAATTTAATAGATATGGGTATTTAACATGCATCAGAAAAAAATTATATCTGATTCTCTGGCCAGTTTCTTCAACTGGTGGCTCTCTGAACAATTCTGGATGTATCTCTGAGTATGAGAATGCAGATCCTGCCCCCAAAAATGTAGACCTCTCACATTTCAGCACCTCACTGTGACGAAGTGCATTCCCGACTTCTTTCAGCTGGCTAGGCCACAAGCTCTGGAATTTTCCCCCTTTAAATCACTCCTTAAAATCTAGCTCTTTGGCCAGGCTGGTGGTCAGTTGTCCTAATATTTCATCATGTGGCTCAGTCTCAGATTTTGTTTGATGACAGTCTTGTGACGAACCCTGGAATATTTTTCTTATATTAAAGCCACTACATAAATGCAAGTTGTTGTTGCTGTTGAGAGGAAGTCATGTGCTTCAAAGCATGGAGAAAAAGCTGGTGTCACAATCTTTCTTGGTTGCTGATTCACTTCAAACAGTGACTGACTCCAAGCTATACTGCTGGAGTTGTGGGATCTGGTCACTAGTGTGCCTTATCTGTAAAGTTAATATGGAGTCTGAAGAGATCAAAGAGAATATGACAGGGGTAATTTGCATAAGGAATATTTTGTACCCTCATTCTTAAAAAAATAACCCTCAGCGATAACGCTCTCATCTCCAACTCAAAACATCGTGGGTCAAATCCCAATGCAGAGACTTGAACACATAATCTAGGCTGACACCTTGACTGTAGCAGAAGACGTTGGTGACTTCACCTCATATATGTTCATCCATTTTGAGTGGGCATCAACAATGAGCAGAAACATTGTTCCCATGAAAGGTCCCACATAGTCAATGTGTAACCATACTCATCATCTTCCTGGCCACTCCCAAGGGCGTAACGCAGCTGTTGAAGATAACTTTTGCAATTGCTGACACTGCATACAATTCTTCACTAAGCTCTCTATTCTCCACTCATCCCAGGCCACCATAGATAGCTGCGTGCTATGGTCTTCATTTGGGAAATTCCTGGATGTAGTTCAATCAACAATGGCTTTCTTCACTTTGGAGGAACTATCACTCATGCTCCCCACACTGGATGCCATCCTGGCTGGTTATTTCAGCATACTTCTATGCTGCCATCGTTGTATTCTTGTTGAGGCTATGGGTGGTATAGCCTTGTCCTCCCTGAACAATCCTAGCAATGGCTTGTGGTCTGAAACGATGGCAAAATGACAGCCTTGTACATACTGGTAAAACTTCTTGACACCAAAGATGATTGACAGGTCTTCTTTTTCCACCTGTGAGTATTTATTTTCCACTATGGTGAGCGCTCTTGAGAAATATCCTATCAGCCATTCTGCGCCATCATCCACTCGATGGGAGAGCACTGCTCCCACTCCTTAGGGAGATGTGTTACATGTCAACATGTACTTTCCTCTGGTCATAATGTACTAATAAGTTGGACGAGTGCAACAATTGTCTTACCTTTATGAAAGCTTCTTTCTGTGGTGTCTACTGAGACCAACATTGGTTCTTCTTGAGTAGTTAATACAGACATGCCAGTTCTGTAGACAAATTGGGTAAGAAACGCCATAATAATTGATCATTTCCAAAAATGATTTGAGCTTGGAGGCATTCCTTGGTGCTGGTGCCTCTCTTATCTCTCACTTTTTCCTCAACTGGGTGGATGTCCTGTGAATCTACCCTGTGACCTCAACCCTGTGAATCTACCCAGTGACCCAAATAGATTACCTCCCTCATTTGGAACATGTACTTTTATTTTTTTAAATGCACTCCAGTCTGCAAAAAATATTTTAACATTCTTCTAAGTTTGCCAAATGCCCCTTTTCAGTGAGTCCTGTCACCAGAATGACATCTAAATAAACTACAATGTGGGACAATCCCTGCAGTAAACTTTGCATTGTTTTCTGGAATAGGGCACAAGTTCAGGAGACTCTGAAAGGCAAAAAAGTATATTGGCATAACCCTTTATGTGTATTAACTGTGACAAATTTCTGGGAGGCCTTCTCCAGCATAACTGTTGATAAGCATGACTCATATCAAGCTTTGTGTAGGAGGTTCCACCTTCCAGCTTAGCACAGACGTCTTCATTTTTTGGTAAGGGATACCTATCCAGTTTAGCCAATTTATTAACTGTCAATTTGTAGTCTTTACAAATTCGCACACTTGGTCGGGTTTAAGTATAGGGACTATTGATGCTGCCTATTCTGAGAATTGCACAGGTTGTATAACGCCCTTTTTCTCCAATCTGTCAAGTTCGGTGTTGACCTTCTCCCAAAGTGCATAAGATACTGGTCTGGCCTTTGTGAATCTGGGGTTGCCTCTGGATCCACATGAATTTTTGCTTGCAGCCCCTGGATCTTCCCAAGTTCATCCTTGAAGACTGAGGCATATTTTTGTAGTAGCACTGGTAATCCACTTTCAGCTCATTCTAATTTCATCTCCTTTAGCCAGTTTCATTCAAGGAGACTTGGCCCCTCACCATCATCAAGGGTAATTTTACAGATTGGCTTCCGCAATGGGCAATAACTCTGCTTATGCCTTTTACTTGGATGTCTTCATCCCGTAAGTTTTTAATTTGGGATCAGTTCCTTCCAATCTTAATTTATGTTCACTATACTTCAGATATTTGAAGGTGTGTTGTCCAATCACAGTAGTGCAACTCCAGTGTCCACTTCCATTCTAATAGGCCTGCCATTTACCTTCACTGTTACATATATTGGTTCTGTTTTTCCAACCTTCAAATTAACTAATGAATAAATATTTGAATTTGCTGCTTCAGGCTCTTCTACTTTCTAGATCTCACGGGGTTTTTTTCTTTTGTTTGAAAGTCTACCTGACTCTTTCCTTACACTGCCTCATTAAGTGTCCATTTTGATGACAATAAACACATTTGATTTTATTAAAATGCCTATCATTATAAGTTTGTCTGTTTCCACCTCTATTGCAATTATTCTTTGTTTTCACTGCTAAGTCACTTCTTTTTATTTGTCTGCTAGTCGTGAACGTTCCCCGCTTCTCGGCAGAGTATTGCAGTTTTGTGCCCTTTTTGTCTGGGGCTTCCTGCCCGATGTGGAGGATGGTGCCATTTTGTGCTGTCTGTATTGCTTTTGAATCCTTTACTATGCTTTCCATGGCCAGTGTTATCTCTTGCACCTTCTTAAAATCCAAATTTCAGACAGTAATCTCTTCTGAATCATTTCCTCATTTACACCGCACACTAAATGATCTCAGAGCATGTGATTTCAAGATGGACCAAACTCGCAATGTTCTATTAACAGTTTCAAACCTGCCACATAACAAGCAACTGTCTCCCCTGGGGCTCTATTTCTTGAGTTAAATTTGAACCGTTGCATCATTACTGGTAATGACCCTTCATGAGGTTCCCCGATTTTTTAAATCTTTTTGAATCTGGGGCTCTGGGTGCCATCAAACTTCGAAGCAAGCCATAGGCTTTACTCCCAAACGTAGGTAAGAGGATCGCTTGCCTCTTCTCTTCCCCCTCAATGTCATTCACTTGAAAAAAGAACGCAAGGCATTCAATATAATGAGACCAATCTACCGTGGCTGGATCGAAAGGATCAATTCTTCTGAATTGCGGCATTCTATGAGGTGATTGCTCTGACAATTAGGAGGTAAATTCTACTTACAATTACCGTGTGAGATACAGCTCGATTTCATTTCCCTCGATTTCTTTCGTTAACTTGTTTTATTCTCGAAGCCAGTTTGTTTTGCTTTTTTTCTCGCTTTTTCCTCATCACCAGTTTGTTGGATCCTGGTCACCAGTTTGTTGGTACCTATGGATCTGGGTTGCACGCTTGTTTTGGGATGGCCAAGTTGATACAATAAGCAGAGTTGATCAGCAGGCAGTCTTAGGTGAAACATATTCTGTTTAGTTATAAGGATACACAGCAGTTACACGAGTGCGTTCAACTGCCTGGGGGAGGTGTTGGCATTGTGATATTGTCACTGGGCTAGTATTCTAGAGGCTCAGGATAATGCTTTGGGACTTTGGGTTTGAATCCCACCATGGCAGATGGAGAAATTTGAATTCAATAAAAAAAATCTTTAATTAGAAGTCTGATGATGACCACAAAACCATTGCTGATCGTTGTAAAAAACCCACCTGGTTCACTAATGTCCTTTGGGGAGGAAAATCTACTGTCCTTACCTGATCTGGCCAACATGTGACTGCAGACCCACAGCAATGTGGTTGACTCTTAAATACCCTCTAAACAAGGGCAATTAGGGATGGGCAATAAATGCTGGCCCACACCCACATCCCATGAACAAATTAAAAACAATTCAAACCCAGCCTTCATACTTCTGCTTACAAACTCAGACTACTGACTACAGAGGTAGCCCACACTTCTTCTCTATTGGTCGCATAAGATCATGTGATCTTCCTTTATAGCACCCTTCTTAAAGTATACTACACATTACATAAAACCATAATTACCACATGGCCATTTATCTCATTGCTGTTTGTGGAAGTCCTTTTTTTTACTGTATAAGTTACTGTATAAGGAGGGTAACAAAGTTGCTACCCTCCTCCTGCATTTGAGTGTGCAAATAAATTAACCCTTTGGAGTTCATCCTATCTCGAGTTTGCTGTGGGGTTATTACTAAAAATTGGATCACACCAAAACTGAAGGCTTGGGAAATATGTCATTGCTTATAAAGGGGGAAGCAAATCAAAAGCAAAAGACATTTCTGTTTACGGACTGGTGGCAAGAGGAGAAATCAGGGCTGTTTAAATTAAGCCCCCTTCTGTCCAGAACACATTCATTGGTCTTGCATCACACCTGCCACTTGTCTGCCCAGTCATGGACATTATGATGTACATTTGGAGTTCAATGCTTAGGGAAGATGTTTCCACAGGCAAAAGGGATGGTAACCAGAGACATAGTTTTAAATTTTTATTCAGCAAGTTGTTGATCTGGAGTGCAAGCCTAGGAGAAGCAAGCCCAATAGGAGCTTTCAAAAGTGATGGGCAAGGGCAATTCTGCATGGCCCAGGGGAATTGCAAGGGGAGTGAGACAGCTAACACAGTTGGGCTGAATGGCATCCTCATGTGTAGTACGATGCAATGATTCTATGAAACGCATTTGGCAGAAGCATCATTCTCAGAAACTCTACCTCAGCACTAAAGCAGCAGCAGGTCTTGCTAATCCAAGCTACTGATAAAGGCAACAGCAGAAAGGCTTGCAAGTCCTCACAGCAGCCTTGACTACAAAGAGACCTTCAGTTACAACTATATCAGCGAGGTCCAAGATTTGATGCTAGATTTTAACCAACCCATGGCACTAATTAAATATGACAAGAGATTCTCTCGCAGTGAGGGAACAGTCAGGCAACAGCACCGAAAGTAGACTAATTGGAAATTCATCTCAGTGCTATTGGAGGACCTTGCTTTATAAAAAAAAGGCTACTGTGTTTACATGGAAAACACCAGTGACTGCACTTCAGAAGGCGATGCGTTCACTGTGAGGTCATGAGGTGGGCATGATATAAATGCAACTTCAAAGTAATTCAGATCATTCCCTTTCTCCCAGTATTTGTGTAATATAATAGATTAACTGGGGAAGAGTTTATGAATTAAGGCCCCCAATGCTAATCGTCATGGCAGAAATGGGTGTCAAGAGGGCAAATGCTGCCTTCAGTAACTCTGTCACAATTTCAGAAATTGCCTATTATCTCTTTGGAATATGAACCATACCTTACCAACTGTTCCCTAGCAGTGTGTATACATCATTCCTCAAGAGCAGGATTGAATTTTTCTCAATAGAGATTCAGTTCAATTCGATTGGAATAGTATTACAGCTCATTCCCCTCGACCATCCCCCCACACCTCCCCTCTGTTCAATTAGTCTATCATCAGTGTCATCCCTCACCTTACTAAGCAGCAAAACATCATCAAAAAACCATTATCCAAAGTTTCCCTTTAAAGCGCTCATATTACGCTTCAATCCTAGACATTAAAACCGAGCAGATAATGACGGAACCTAATGAAGCAGTATTACACATTCACATACTGTAAAAGCATAATTTAAAACAGTCAAAATCATCTGCTCATCACCTCTGTTAACACTTCAATCTTCAACTAAAATATCCTAAGCAGTTTCCTGGAAAATTCAGCTGGGAGGTGCCATTTCAAACATTGGAGACTCAGATGTAAACATGTTGCTGCATTAAGCTCTAAACAGTGGCATGAAGATAATCTGAGTATATGATGCAGTTTAAATGCAAGGGAGCAATACTGCATTTAATTATCCCCATGATCCAAAAAAATAAACTTATTGTTGACCTATTTACTTCTTCTGTTTTCTGCGTTAGAATCTGTTGGTAGGACGCATGAGGGGAAGCAAACATTTGACAAGGGACTTCTTCTCACTCTAACACCCTGAGTAGGGATTGCTCTCCATTAACTATTGTTGAAGAGCTACCTCTTGGATACCTACAACTAGTGGCTCTAAAGCATAAAACGGAGCAACAAGGAGCGACTGATAGAAATTGGCACATCGGCAATTCACGACAATTGGACTGAGGAGGAATTTCAGCAAGTTTTATTTCCCTCTTAAAGGACAATATTAGGGATGAGCATTCCCAATAATCTTGAAAGATCAGACTTAGCTTGAGCTAGACAAAATTCTGATTGCCCTTTCCTAAAGAAAGAAGGTCAAAAATAAAAGTAGACAATTTACATGGGGCACAAGCAGGTAGACTTTCTGTTGTGTTAAGATGTTCATTCTTCATGAGCAATCACTGATTCCAAATGAGTCAAAATTGGGATTCACCAAGAGTCGGAGCTTTAGTCTAGTTTTCATCAGTATGCGCACTGCATCTCAATAAGCATATACAAAGATTTCTTCCTTTCTAGATACAGCTGACTTTTCCATATGGACTTTAGTGCTGGAACTGGGACACAGAGCTGAAGAATGCATTGAGTCTGGGGTCATGCAATAGTAGCTAACTACAAAATGAACCCAAATACTCTCCCAGTGGCCTTGACTACAAAGAGACGACAACTTTATTAGTGAGGGCCAAGATATGATGCTAGATTTTAAATAAGCCATGGCACTAACTGAATAGGACAAAAGATTCTCTCACAGTGAAGGTCAACATTGCCCCAGAAACAACACCACCGAAAGTAGATTAATTGGAAATTCATCTCAGTTATTGGAAGGTCTTGCTTTATGGATATTCCATTTATGTGCAAAACACCAGTGACTGAACCTCAAAAGGTTCTGTGAGATCCTGTGATGGGTATGATGTATCATCTGAACTGATCTCAGCCAGAGATGACATCAATTATAGAAGACAAACCAGAGTGGCTTGCCTTTATAAGGGGCCTTTCACAACATCAGGATATCCACAAGTGCTTTCCACTCAGTGAAGTATTAGCCACTGTGAAAATGTGAGAGATACGCCAGCCAATTTGCACACAACTAACTTAAACAGCAATGTGATAATTGCCAGCTATTCTGTGCTTTCGGTGTAATTTGTTAAGGGATAACTATTGATTAGGGAGCATCCCTGTTCTCATCTTCAAGATTGCAGCATGTGTCCTTAGTTTAATGTCTTATCTGCAAGATGGCACCTCCAGCATTGCAACACTCCTTCAGTACTGGACTGAAGTGTCAGTCTTGGTCATGTACTCAAATCTCTGGAGTGGATTTTGAACCCACAACCTTCTAACTCACAGGTAAGAGCGCAGGTGAGTCGCCAGGGTGTAATTTCCAACCTACTGACAAAACTTGTTCCAAATCCATTTTTTTCAGCAAGAGTGCCTGGAACTCTGGGATTAACATTCCTTTTATTTTCAGAAAGTGAACAAAAAACCTGCAATGTTTGTGTGTGTGTGTGTGTGTGTGTACTTGTGTGCATGGTGCACAGGTGTGTGTGTGTATGCGGATATGTCTGTACGTGCTTGTGTGTGTGTGTGGGCACACATATATGTGTGCATATGTATATATGTATGTGTGTCTGTGTCTGTGAGCATGTGTATACTTGTGTGCGTGGTGCATGTACGTAAATGTGTGCATGTGTGTGTATATGTAAACGTGTGTCTACATGTATGTGTGTGCATTTGTATATGTATATGTGTGTGTGTATATGTATATGTGTGTGTGTGTAATGAAGTCTGGGAATATGACTCTATTAAAAGTAATAGAAAGAAAAGTAGCCATTTACCTAAGATGATTAATATTCAGTGCTTTCTCAAGCAGCTAAGGAGCCATTTAATAAGTGCAAACACTGAAAGATTCATTACTCCACCCTTTGAGTGGCAACTCTAGTAGAAAATGGGCCAACACTAGTTGAGTCATAGTGAGATTCATTTGCAGAACGATATGGGCACTTTTAAGTCAACAGATAGTTCGCAAATAAGCAAACAAGGAGACAAGCATAGCAACAGAGATGATTTAAAGAAGCTCCGAGACAGACCTAAGAAATAAGCTCCACAGTTTGAAGAACCATCAATGGAAGGTGGAGGCAGTGGTGGCAAATTTTGATTGCATTTAGACTGGGCCTTGAGCTGATGAACATCTCAAGATGCTGCTTAGAGCATCACATGGAATATTTGCTGAACCTTTGTGTGAGCAGATATATTGGAAATCTTGATTTGAAGAGGTGGCTTTTGAGAAAGGTTTTTAGAGTCTGGAAGGAAGTTCAGAAGTGGAGGGGCTTCAGAAAGGGAATTGCAGAGATCAATCTGAGATCACAGAAGCAATTATAAAGGGCATTGTAAGTGGCACAGAGCAGGAAGGAATTGTGGAAATGGGTAGCCTGAAGCTGTGGAAATATGTAGAATGTGCAGAGCACATTTCATTTGATTCAATGGGGAAGAGTGAGCCAGTGTATGTAATTAAGGGTGAGGGGATGGTGGTGAGGGCTGAGTGGGGTTCATTGTGAAATGCCAGCTGTGATAGGTATTTAGAGCTTATTGGTGATGAAGCTTTGAACTGTGCAGGAGGTACTGAGAAGTGAGGAAGGGATAGATAAACATTTTCAATAAATATTACTGCACAACAGGAGTACAGGACACCGGCAACAGAAATTCCTGAGGCTGTTCTGCTCAGTCAGTGTAACTTCAGTGGAAACTCAACAAGATCTCCACTCTCTTATCTAATTGCAGTTTCCAATAATCTTGCACCAAAGTTACATCAGCCAACTGGGAGAGACCCTGAGGAAATTCCCAACATCAAGGACATAACAGATTACTATTATTACTAATTTTATTACTAATGTTAATTACTAATGTCACTAAGATTACTATTAATATTATTATTATTATTTCAAAGTCCTTGCTGCTGATTCACTTCAGAAAAGCATCCCACATCCTTATCTGACAGTTGCTTGAAAATTATTAGTAATTATTACAGGTACTTCATACCTGGCTGATTTTTTTTGTTCAACAATTCTGCTACTTAAATTGTATTCTGGACCTCATCCAACTGAAGTCTGTGCTAAACTCCACATTAAAAAGTTATTGACCCGGTGATTGGCAGCAGCTTTGACATTACGTGCCGGGCAGTTGTATATTAGCATCCAGTTTCACATCTTTATCAATTTTTATTCCCTTTGACAATACATTTTACAGTGTCGCACCAAGAGAAAACTGCCACATTGCATGCAGAATTATAATCGGGATAAAAGAGCTCTTGGAAATGTTAAGAAAGAAACAACAAACTATATTCATATAAAGCCTTTATAGATATAGAACGTCCCAAAGCACTTCACAGGAGCAGTATAAAACAAATGATTTTTTTCAAAAAATAATAACCGAATGTTGGTAACCTTGAAATATTCCTTGTGAGAACATTGAGCTTGGTGCTGACAGTTGGTCTTTGCTTGTGGCTGACTGTGTGTTAAAAATGATTCACAGCTGTCTCAGGAGAAGGACTCAATGGTGAATTGACATTTGCTGTTCTTCCTGTTCCTTACCTTCGGCTGTGAGGGCACAGGGTCCACCCGCAGTCTCCTCTCTGACTTCTCATGCTAATTCCAACCTGGGGAATAGCACATAAGAAACCAACAGGGTTTACTTTACTGAGTCAGAATGATCTCACTGAGAATCAACTAATTATATGGGATCTGACCATTAGCAACTTCTGGCTGGTTTCAAAGGGAAGGAAGGCTTCAGCAAGAAAGTTCGCCTTTGAACAGTCAGTTCTTTAGTATTCATATTTATAATGTGCTGCGTATTATGGCTGGGTAACAGGTTCAGCTTGAATTCTCCTTTTGTTATTTTAAGTGTTGCTATAGCTGATTCATTATTAACACAGCACTTGGAAACCTCACCCAAACACATTCCGAAATAATACAAGGGTGGTGGTTCACTGAAAGTGGGCCAACTGCAGTTATGGCACAGCAGATTTCCAACTGCAAGGGTGTTTGATAAGGGCTGACGTGGTTACTGGAGACTTGATTCTTTGTGTGCTTTTAACCGGCACAAGCTTGTGAGAATGAAAGACTGCTTGCAGAAGTTGCTGCTGCAGTTGCCTTTCTTTGATAGTAGTGTTAAAGAAGCTGGGGGTGAAATTGGATGTGGGTGGGGATGAAGAATGTTTGGGGGTATCAGGTCAGTCACCCATTAGAAACTGTACCTGATATTCAGTACCACTGATTCAATAGGACCGGATATCGGAGCAACAAAAGTGATTCTGCTTGTGTTGTATCCCCAGGCCATATCCAATTTCACTCTGTCTCCCTCAGGAAAGGCTGCAGTGATGCACTCCACCAAATATGGCCATTTATCTATATTTGCCATATAGTTCCATTGACCATTTGCAAACTTGATGTTAGGAAGCCTGATGCCCCCACCCTACCCCTTCCAAAAAAACATCTCATCTCTCTCTTTCCTTCCTCTTTCTCCAAAAATTGTAGGATGAAATTTTAGAAACTGAAAATATGATTATCCTTATTTGAAGATAACTAATTACAACCTGTATGCATTTCAATATAGGACGGAAGGGTGTTGAGATTAATTTAAACTTTTATTTGGCTTCCAAGGTACAGGCAATTTAGATAAGCTCCTTGGACTATTTTACTACTTTATGTTAAATGTGCAATATGAATGAAAGTGGTTAGTGTTGAATATAACTTCCAAGTTTAAGGGATTTTCACCAGTTGTTCCTCTCTAGCTAAAGGTGGTGATTTACACCAGGGTCAAGAATCTAATACCTTGTCCAACTGACTATTCTTTATGTGTCAATGAGTGCCAACAATTGAATCACCCATAGATGGCATTAGTGCCAGGCCCAATTATGTCTTCACCCACACGTTAATGGATAGTGCGCAAGAACAAGAAATTTCAGTTGATTATTTTTCCCCCTGCTGGTAGCCCAATGAACAGTGAGGTCACATCCTCGCAGTTTGCTGAGTGGCCTTTCTCATTGGGCAGTGTATCTACCAACTGAGCCACTGGCTAGCTGTTAGGTAGCTCCAAAGAACCAAAATCCCAAAAGCTATTGTCGACCAGACATGGGGCAGAATTTTACACATGTCGTGTGCGTGCTGATTGGCCGGACCGGAAGCAGATGTGCTATCTGCTCCCACCCACAATCACAAACCAGACATGATTTCATGCTGAATAGCCAATGAAGGGCTGGCCAGCGTGAAACACACCCAGACATTGGCTCAACGCTACCAAGGGGTGCGCAGGAGCGTGGCAGGCACTAGGTCCAATGGTGACCCAAAGAGGGCTTTTAAAAGAGCACTGGCAGCTCCCGCAAGACTGCCAGGAGTTGGTGAGGAGCCTCAGGGAGCTATCCACAAGACAGTGTAAGATTTTCGGCTTGGCAGGAGTTATGGCCTCAGCACCCGCTGGGCAGCCAGGCGGGAAGGCAATGCTGGTTGGTACTGTCACTCCCGGTTCTCTGACGAGTGCCTGCACACTTTCATGGAGGCAGTGAGTACTCAGTGTGACATCCTTATGCCTCAGGATGGCAAGAGGAGGACACCCCATCAGACAAAGAAGGCCAGGGCTGAGGTGGCTGCCCAGGTGAGTGGGCATGATGATCTGCGCTGCACATGGATCCAGTGCAGGAAAAGCTTAAGTGATCTGCAAGGGCGAGTACCAACTTAGCATGGAACTGTGTATAGATGTCTTGAAGGGTGGCTGTTCTTTGTGGCGCTCAGAGGTGTGAGATGCAAAATGCCAAATGGCATTTATCCCTGTGCATTCCAAGGCTGGGAGGTGTGACCACTTGCCTTGGAAGTATAGAAGGGTGAGTCACGCTAATCTGATGGGCACTTCAACATGCATCTACCTGGGTTGGGGGATGGGGGGGTGGTGGGGGCTGATGTTGGGATGGTGTGAAAGGTAGAGGGTACACTAATGAATGCACATTTGCCCGTACAGGAGAAAAGAAGCCTCTGGATAATGCTCTGGAGCACGCATGGATGGGTGGTGGAATATCCAACCTGCTGATGCTTTCTAAGTTCAAGATGGATGCCCTGTACATGGAATGCGAGTGTAGAGCAAGGCCGACAGGTCACGAGAGGCAGGCGTCACGAAGGACGGTAAGAGTCCAGTGTACAGGTGGGAGACTGGGGATGTGTAAGAAATGTAGCATCGTCTCATCTCCAATGAGAAGTTCAAACCAAGAGTCCGTATTGCTCGTCCAATCACAATGCCTCAGTGCGGCAGTTGTCCATTCTGACAAGCAACCATCATGCAAGCACAGTCACTCTGTTACAATGTAACTAACTGACATATTCTCTTCCTCCATCAGAAGCACCTTCCCCACGATGCCTGAGAGACCCCGAGGACCCTCCCTTGTCACCCAAGGAGAAGCTGCGGACAGGTGCACCCGGGTCACATCGTCTCTCCGTCCCAAACACTAGCATAGACACAGGTATGTCAGTGGGCAATAGTGCACCTGCTCAGATGTTACTGCACAGTGGCGAGGGCACATCACACTCACATGAGGAGCTGATGAAGGCGGAGTGTTCCCAGGGCACCAGCAGTCGGGGGATTGTTGGAGACCAGGATGATGCTGAGTCTGAGGTGGATGATGAGCCGCTGGAGTCGTCCATCATGTGGCAGATGCTGGATGTCCAGTGGAATGCACGTGACGATCTGGCGATGATCCCTGGGGTCTGCGTGCCATGGTCTCTGTCTTGGAGGAGTCCATGCAGAGTGTGTGCACTGCGTTGACCCAGAGACCCTAGCGAACAGTGTCTTCCTTTGAGAGTAGTGACTCTCATGGAGGGCAGCTCCAGGAGGTTCAAACAAATCTCACACTGGCAGACAAGCTGCATGTTGGATCTGTGGGTTCCTCTCAGGGCACTCCAGACAAAGGCAGAAGTCCCTCCGTCCCTCTGTCAGTGGCCATCGCATCTGATGAGGCCATGATGACTGAGAAGTGCCCAGCTACGGTGCTGGATGCTCTCACCCAGGTGGTTCCTGCACATGTTCTGCCAGCCAGAGGATGTCTGCCAAGGTCATCAGGGCTGACAGGGCATCACAGTCAGCAAGCTGCCACTAATGCCGCTGCCAGTGAGGGAGGGTGGGGCACCAAGACGCAGCACTCGCAAGCAGAAGTTTAAGGCACTATAAACATAAGAGGGGTAGGCACAGGTGATTTAATTTCAGTTGAAAGGTGTTCAATGTTCAAATTCTGTAAACATGATCACTATTTAAGGATGTTATGATGTATCATGGCCTGAAAGTGCTTTATGTTTCTCACAGGTGTTGGACATATGGGAGTGGTTTATGACTGACAGGAAGGAATACAAACTTTATTTCAGAGGCCGTACCTTGACCTGAGGGTCACAGACCTCATCAGGAAAGTTCAGTAGGGAGGCATTACACTTGCCCTCACTTTCCTGCCAGCCTTGGGTGCCGAGCTGAGTGAACGGAGAATCAAGGCCTCCCTGGACTCCCTGCCTCCCACAAGCTTCATCACTTCTGCAGCCACATCCCCACCCTGGGCCTCCTCCGGCTCTTCATCAGGCTCATCAGTTGAGTCGTCCTCTGCGGCTTGGGGAGCTGCCTCTCTGTCTTCATCCTCCATTAGCGCCCCCACTTGACAGAGCGAGATTGTGCAACATGCAGCCCACAATAATAATGTGAGACGTCCTCTGGAGGATATTGCCATGCACCCCTGATTGGTACAGGCAGTGGAACCTCATCCTGAGCAGGCCAATGGTCCTCTCAATTACCGCCCTTGTAGAAGCAGGACTTGTACCTCCCCTCTGCTTCTGTCCTTGGGTGCCGCAGTGATGTCATGAGCCACCTTTTCAGGGGATAGTCTTTGTCATCCAGGAGCCAAGCACCCAACTGAGCTGGAGCAATGAAGAGCCTTGGCACCTGGGAGTGCCACAGGATGTACACATCAGGGCAGCTGCCCAGGTATCTGGTGCAGACCTGAAAATTCTCTGTCCTGTGGTGGCAAACAATTGATGGAGTGGAAGCCCTTTCTGTTGACGAAGGCACCCGGCTCACCCACTGGAGCATTTATTACCACATACGTGCAATCTATGGCATCCTGGGTGCAGGGGGAACCCAGTAACTGCAACAAAGCCTCTGGCACACTCAGCCTGACTGTCGGTCTGGAAATTACTGAAGTTACTGACCCATCTGAACAGAGTGTCAGTGACCAGCTTGCTACAGCTGTGTGCAGCAGATTGGGAAACACTACACTGATCTCCCACTGAGCCTTGGAAAGGACCTGAGGTGAAAATGTTCAGGGCCACTGTTAGCTTCAGAGCCACTGGCACCGGATGGCCACCAACACAGGTGGAGGTGATCTCTGGGCCAAACATCTGGCCTGTGGCGGACACAGTCTCCCTAGAGAAACAGAGCCTCCTTCAGCGCTGGATCTCAGACATGTTGAGGTAGCTGGAGCACTGCCTGTAGACTCTCGCTGCAGGATAACGGCATCTCCAGTGGACCCTACAGCCTTGCTCTTCCTGTTGGCCCTGCGCACCCTCTGGCTGCACCTCCCTTTCCACAGGTCGTTCTCTGGGACGATGCCTGCGGACATCAGGAGCAACATTTCCCCCCCCTTCGGGGGGGGATGTGCGGGAGTGAGTGTGGATGGGCGGGTTCCCGATTGGCACCCCCAGTTGGGGGCGCGCCACCATTTTACGTGGGTGGGCCAATTAAAGCCTGCCCAGCGTGACATCCGCTAGGAAGCGCTGTGCGCTCCCTGTGCAGGCAGAGGGATGGGTTCCCTGAGCCGGGAGCGCAGTCTTTTGCGTATGTGCACGGAAGAGCGCACAGATCTCCCTGAGGCTCAATGCTGCTTCAGGGCGATTGGCTCAGACTTGAAACTTCAAATAAACATGAGAAAAACAATTTGCTGCCATGTCCCCTCATGTGACACTGTCACATGAGTTGGGATATGTCCATAACTTT
Organism: Carcharodon carcharias; assembly: GCF_017639515.1. Taxonomy (NCBI): domain Eukaryota; kingdom Metazoa; phylum Chordata; class Chondrichthyes; order Lamniformes; family Lamnidae; genus Carcharodon; species Carcharodon carcharias. The sequence continues at coordinate 94,542,372 of NC_054481.1, forward strand.
TATTTTGAAATATTCCGATATTTTTCAATCACTCATGAAACCTCATCCCGCCTGTGGATGAGGTTTCATGCCTTTTCAGAAGGCTGCCAGGGCTCGCAGCCTGCCCGCCAACCCTAAGGTTGGACAGGCAAGTCCATTAATGATTTCTATTATTTTTTTAATGGCCTTAATAGGCCTTTGACAGGTCGGCAGGCACGCAGCTGCCTGAAAATTTAGATGTTATTTTAAGCATTGGCAAGTGGGCTCTGCCCCCGCTCGCCAAACAGAAGATTCAGCCCCAGGCCTCCTTGCCCCTCTGGCCCTCTCTTCCTCTTCAGAGGAGCTTCCTCCAGCAGAAAAAACAATCACTATTTGCTGGAATACAGATGGCACAGGCCAGGGCCCTGAAGGGTGCGCTCAGCAGAAAGCATCTAAGAAAGCTTGGAAGCCAATGGGTCCTCCTGGAAGCACAGAAAATGCAATGAACTGTCAGGAAAGCACCGACAACCAACTCTCACCTAAACCCCTACCTACTCACATAGCCACAGCCCTGCTCCACTTTCAATCCGCCTTGGATTGAGTTTCAATTGAGAGCGGGATGGCTGCCTGCCCGTGTGCCAATTGCAAAATCGCACAGGCCATGTAAAGTTTGCCTTTTTAATCTGTTTTTTCAATTATTGATGGGCGCATACCTGATACCCGCGCGCACCCACCAACTGTAAAATGGTGCAATGGCGTGATGACACCGGGACGAACGCCCAATGTTTACTCGGGCAATTTCATGCCAGTTCAGGTCGGCCACATGCCCATTCCTAGAGCGTAAAATTCTGGCCACAAAGTTCCCATATCAGGCATTAGCTTGATTTAACCTGCATCAAGAATACAGGAGAAAATGTCTTTCGTTTCGATATCTGGACTGCGTGTTCCTTAGCATTTGATGAGGCTTGTCAAACTTGTTTTACGTGCTTCTGTTAAAAATTTATTCATGTGGTGTGGACATTGTTGGCAAGGCCAGCATTTAATGTCCATTCCTAATTGTCCTTGAAGGTGGTGGTGAGCTGCCTTCTTGAACTGCTGCAGTCCCTGTGGTGTATTTACTCTAAGAGTGCTGTTAAGAAGGGAGTTCCAGGATATTAAGACAGCAATGATGAAAGAAAGGCAATATAGAACAAATAGGAATGATATCTTTCTCAGCTCATTGCATCAAGTGTTGAAGTGTCCATGGATTACGTCAAGTATGACAAGAGATGTATGTATTTTCTAAGTAAGACAGACAAATGAAAAAATGTTCAATGAATAAATTGAAGCAAAAAGTCTTCATGTGAAATTTTCATGCAGGATCTGACTGATGGATGGAGCTGGATGGGCTGAATGGTCTCTTCTGCATGGTTACACTCCTACATAATCACCAGATGCAGCAATGCTAATGCACAAGACTGCAGGACCTGCAATTTTCGACTGACTTATTTTAATATCTGCAACCCAATGGAAAAAATGAAAATGTGGCGTTTGTTAAAATGAGCAACTTCCTTTCATTCTTCTCATATGAATAATGAACATTAAAAGTTCTCGGAAGATAATGAGGCTGGAAGGAAATTTTCAAAATGGGAGTGTCGGTTGCAATAGCGCTCATCAATGAGAGGAGAGATTTGAATTTCCGAAGATTTGCCATTCCCTTGGCTAAGACTGCTTCGTGTATGCAGACACATCCAGCTAGCATCCCTCGAAGCACACGATTCAGCATCTGTCATCTAAACATACCCGTGACAACATATAGTCTCACAAATCTCATCAACACCAAGGCAGCTCAAGCAATTAAAGATAATCAAAGCAGAAGTAAAAACTCTGCAGATGCTGGAAATCTAAAATAACACCATTAACTGCTGGGAACTCTCAGAAGGGGCAGGCAGCATCTGCAGTGGGAAAACAGGAAATATTGCAGGCTGATTACCTTACATCCAGGCTGAGAAGAAACAATAACTTCTACATTGTGCCTCTTCAGGACCTCTGAGTATAAAGGCATCAAATGTACTGACTGTTGTTCTGTAAGCAACATGGCAAGGGATTTTTCTGCACAGCAAGATCCCACAGACAACAAATGCAAGATGAACCATTTTTTGTTTGTGTTAGTTAGTTTGTTAGTTAGTTCATGTTGGTCAACACACCAGGAGGAGTCCCTGCCTTCCCTCAAATAGTGCTATGTGTTATGACACAGCCGATGGTAAATGCTGAGCTGCTCAAATCCCAAAGGGAAACTTGAAACAACTGCCACAACTGTTTTGCAATTTGTATAAATTTCAAGGTACTTGCCTTGAATTCAATAGTAATAAGACCACCATGTCATATAGGTTTCTTACAAAACTAAATTAAACATGTATTAATGAAGAAATGATTTTAAATACACACGTAGATCTACAAACTACTATTATGATAGCTTCTAAATTAGTTAATCAAACTCCCAGGTACACTTTCGCTAAGGCAACGGTAAGACACATAAATTTTAAATCGCCCAGGCAAAGAAACATGATACCCTGAACAATCCAATTCAAAGTGAATGTTCTTAACTTCAGTTCTTTGTAGACAGCAGCTTGAGGTGTAGATGCTGAAGGCTTTGCACACTTGGTAGATCTTAAAATTCCTGCCTTTACACACAATCTTCGCTCCTTTATACATATGTTCCCCTTTGAATGCAAATTCCCATTGTTTCACTGTGTCTTTGAAATTTACCTCTCTGATAATAAAATCTCTCATAGTGCTAATTTTACCAGTAATATTTAGGAAAAATAAACACACTGTTTTGGAACTTCACCTGGCTAGGTGACACATTTCACTCCTCCTTTGAAATCAATCTACTCTGGCTTATTTAAAAATGTAAATGTTCCCTTTACACCTATGTCTACCTACTTGACATTTCAACCCTAGCTTATCTCCTAATGTATCAAAGCCTTCAGACAAGCTGCCTTTAATTCAATTAAATCACACACACACAGACATTGACACAGGCACCACTATTACTCTACATAAGAATAAATTCCAATAACATTATAACAATTATTATATATTCCTGACATATGGGATCTTTCACATCTACCTGAATAGACAGACAGGTTTAATTTTTCATCCAAAATACAAAAATGGCAGTAGTTCTTCTTTTACTGAACTGATATCTATGCTCCTGTCTTTGAGTGGGGCTTAGGGCCACAACCTCCTGTTGTGGAAGCGGTCATGCCAACTCTACCAAACTCAGGAGTAGCTCAGAGGTGTGCTCTTACCTCTGAGTCAGAAGGTTGTGGAATCAAGACCCATTCCAGAGACTTGAGCACATAATTAAGACTAATATATCATTACAGTATTGCACTGTTGGAGCTGTTGAGGTGAGATGTGAAACCGAGGCCCTATTTGCCCTGTTGGTTGGATGTAAATTGCACTATCTGATTAAGAGCAGGGAAGTTCTCTCTTGTCCAGCTATTTATCCCTCAATCAACATCACTAAAATAGATTATCTAGTTATTATATTGCTGTTTGTTGGGAGCATTATGTGTGCAAAATGGTTGCTGCATTCCTTACATTGCAACGGTGAATAATTCCAAAGTACTTCATTGACCGTAAAATGCTTTGTGACATCCTGAGATTATAAATGCAAATTCTTCTTCTTTCATCAGTGAAAACTGTGATCAGCAGTACTGCAATGATATATCAGTCTCGATATATAGGCAGGCCATGTATTCCCTGATATTTTCAACTGAAAAACCCTTCATGAAGAAATTGCACACACCTTATATAAGGGAAATGGTTTGAAAAATAAGTTGCTGGCTATCAAAAGGCAACAATTTTAAAACAATAAAAGTGAGTCTTAAATAAAGTATAAAAACAGTCTAATGATGTCTCTGTGAGAAATGTGTGCAGGATAACTGTGTGCAACTGGGACAGTTAAACTTCATCTTCTGAAAGATGTCTTTGTTGCAGTGTTCACTGTCAAGACATTGGCAAGTCATGAGATCAAATTCCATTCTATGAGAACCTTACAATTACACAGCTAGTTTGAGCTACTGATGAGGGAACATCATTTTCAGTTCAAGTATTTGAATGTTAACATCAGTGGGTTGGCCCTGGGAGCTGCTTATTAGTGCCATAAATGAAGCACAGATTCCCTAGGGTGCTGACTTTTAGCAACCTCTGTTATGTAGAAATGGTATTCAAAAAGCAACTGGAATCCACACAGCTCATTCAATAAATATTCTTCTTTATCTGCAGCCAAGCCATTTTACATTTAGATTTTAATTACTTCTGTTGTACAAATTTCAATAATGTAAATAATAATCCAGCTGTAGTTTAAGAATACAAGGGGAGGTTAGAATAATTATTTATCATGTAAAGGGTTATTTAGAGTATAGAATACATTACCACAAGTGGCAGTTGCAGTTGTGTCAGTCCCAGCATGGAGGAGAAAGCTAGATAAATTCTTGAAATAAAACATTTAAGTGTGTGTGTGAGGGATAACGAACATTTGACTAGAGGAGATAGCTGTGCTTTGGAGACAGTGATGGTACAAGCAAAGGGGTCTAATACAGCTTCCTCCTCCGCATAAATTCCATAGGAAATGCAAACTGCGACTTGGACATTGAGTTTACAGAATATGAGATAAGAGGGAAGGAGTGGATCTAACAAGTTTCTTCTGGTACTAGAATTTCAGATTTGTCAGGCCTGTGATCAATTGAAATAAGTTGAAAATGTGGTTCAGCGTATTTGGCATCAGCTGTATGACTGTACAAGTCCACTTGGAATATGAAATGGGTTATTACATTTTACAAAATACAGCTCACGCGCTGATTGGACTCTCTAGTGATGCAACAGTCAAAAAGTCAGCCAACACTGAAAATAAAATCAATTTAGAAATAGTGAGGGATATTTTTTGCTCAGCTTCTTTAATTCAGATGAGAGTTTAAACTTAGCAGATCAGAATTTCCCACTCCAGGACTGATGCTGTATGTGCCTGCATGGCATTGTAATATAAAGGTGCTCAGCAGAGTAAGAGTTAACATGGAACTGGAGAATAGCACTGCCTATGATATGGTGTATAGAGTCACATGGTAATAGACTGAGCGAACAGGGTAGAAAGGACATTCTAGAAGCAGCCTGCATGGAGACAACTTCATGCATGCCTTGGATCTCTAAACAGCTAAAGACTACCAATAAATGGTCCGTGTTTAAATAAGTTCTCATAGTTGAGACACCACAGCTCACCATAGTACAACATGGTTGGCAGTGGCGGCAGTTCCTAAAAGATGAGAGGTGGCAGCATTTTAAGTGATGAACCCAGATACGAAAAACTAAAAGCAGCTGAAGCTGAACTAGAGAGACATGCGCCCAAGAAGAAAAATTGAAGAAACAATTGAAACAGTTTCGCTACAGACTTAGAAGTTGAGGCATCCACCAGAGTGAGTGAAAGTTTATTGCAGGGCCCCCAAGTGACGCAGAGTAAAAAAGAAAAAACAAACCTGGGCAGGTCAGGGAGATCTGTGAGCAAAAATACAAAATTTCAATGCCCTGAGTGACTCAGTGTGAAGAATACTCAATTTCACGAGATGGTGAGCAAAAATATAAAAATTGCAAGGCTCTGAGTGAGTTAGTGTGAAGAATACTCAAACTCACGAGATTGTGAGCAAAAATTACAGAAAGAAGGTTCAGCATATCTATATAGAAGCTGAAAGGCAGCTGCAGTAAAAAAAAAGTTAAAAAGACTGGCAGAGTTAAACAGAGAAACCAGCAGTGCACAGTAAAAATAAAGAAAACGCCTACAGTGTTTAAGAAAAAGGGAGCCGTCTTCAATCGGATCCCTGGCTTCATGTTAGAGGGAAAGCTGAAGAGTTAAAGTGGGAAACCTGCAGAGATTTTAAAACAGTAAAAAGACAGCAGAATTTAAAAAAAAAATGGGTGTTGCTGCAGAGTTGCCAGCTCGCAAGTTTAAAAACAAAAGGCCAACCACCGAATGGCTGGGAAGAACCCCTGGAGTACAGAGCATTCAAAAACAAGAAGAAATAGTTCAGAGTAAAAAAGAAGAAATCATTGCTGTGTTTTTTTTTTAAACAAGAGAACACTTTACAAGTTTAGAAAGTTTAAGAGGAAGCACACGATCGCTGGCGAGCCTACCAAAACCCCAAAAAACATGGTGAATTCACAGCACAGAACCAGCAAACTGCAGAGGCAGCCCAAATGGGAAAAAAACAATTACATCACTGACAGCTCTTAAAGTGGGAACGTGGTTTAAAGTGGCAACTACAAGAAAACAAAAATGGTCATGGACAGCAAATTGGAACAGCCAGATGAATTTCTGCTATGAAAAGTGCTAAACCAGACCCAAGGGTGGGAGTCTTAGAGGAGAGAATTTTTACTGTGGAGGAGATGTATAAGATTAAACAAGGAATCAGAAGCAGTACAAGTTGAAAGGTTTTTATTCATCTTTGGTTCATTTGCTGATGAAGCACACCATAACCAACATATAGATCAATACTCGGCAACATTGGATGAGGTATTAAAAGGCTTTGTCTGATATTTTAAACTTCAAGCTGTGGAGTGCACAGACCCCAGAAGAAGATCCAGCACATCCCCAATACAGCGCCAAGGGCAACAAGAGACATCAGAGAGAACACAACAAAAGACCCAGAGAGAGGGCAACAAAGGTCCTCAGAGAGAAGACAACAAAAGACCCCAGAGGGACGGTACCAAATGACCCTGGAAATAGGGCAATTGAAGTCCCCAGAGAGAGGGCAACAGAAGACCCCACAGTGTGAAGTAACTCAAAAGAAGCAAAAGTAAATGAAGCTGTTCTGCAGGAAAATGTTTGTATCAGAGCTGAACTGGAAGATTTGAAATGCAAGATTCAAGCTGAGTATATACTTGAAAACATATGATAAACTGAAGTCTTCAATGAACCAAACTGTTTGAGATCTGAACAAATGGGTTTCAGAGATGACACAAAGGTGTCAGAAGGAAATAATGACCATCAATTCCACAGTTGGCAAATCAAAGCAGGACTTGGGAAAACTCAAACAGATGTGCAGCCAGGCAAAACAACAGGCAGACAAGGTACACAACGAAGTTGCAACCCTAAAAGAATCCTTGAAGAATCAGCATGTAGCCATAGAAAAATATGAGGAACTAAAAAGAAAGTTGAATGTTACCTCAGAAAAAGCTATGTTGGACCTATCAGTGGCAACAATATGATGCACTGAAGTCCAGAGTGAGTTGGCAAGACGTCATCAAGAAAATAAGCAGTTGAAAGAATAATTGATTGTCAGGTCAAATGCAAAAAGAATGCATAACCATTCAGAAACATGACAAATAAAGACTGTCTTAAACAGCAGAATGAAAGCACAGCAGAAGAAACTCGTGGACACTCTGCTGAGTTACAGGAAGATTCAAGATGAAGCAAGGAAGCTTCACAAAGAAAAGGAAAACCTGTCAAAAGACCTTCACATACTACAAAAATCCCTTAGATCAAAGTTAATTTTTCTGGAAAATTACGAAGAGAAGGAAAATGAATTTAATTTCACTCTGAACAAACTGAAGAGCCAGTTGGCAGAGATGATTCAACAATGTTGAATATTCTAGAAGGAAACCAAAAGCTACGACAAACAGACTGAAAAGCTGAAGCGGCAGTTGAATGGAAAGAAGGAGGCATTGAAAGGAAACGCCTTTCAACTTTCCAACCTGCGAATGAATAATGAAGCCATGAATTGCACTATTGCAGAACTGAAACAAGTTAGGACTTCACCAGAGCCAGACCTGGCCAACAGTGAAACCAAAATGAAGGACAAGGATAAGGTTCTGTGGCAGACAGAGAAAGAAAAGACAGAAATAAGATTGGAAAATGTGAATCTGTCACTGAAGTGCAAGGAACTAGAAGAAGAAAGAGCAACTGGGTGTCTCAAACGTACTGAGAAACATTGAGCTGAATGAATGGGGTCATAAGCTTGCAAGATGATTTGAGAACAAATGTTTGGCTGAGATTGCAAAGCAAATGAAAATGAAAATTGCATTTGTGAAACATTGAGGTCCAGCAAGAACATGATCGACACCACAGAAACAGCAAATTTCAGTCCACTCAAGGAATGAACAGAGTGCACATTCCCCTTGGAAGGAATGGGACAAACCCACAGTGTCCAAAAAAAGCAGACGAGTTGTTAATAAAGTGAGATGCAACTCAGAAGAATGCAAAAAGTGAATCAAATGGAGATAGCCAAGTACTAGAAGCACAAAGTACTACTACTATTCCTCCAAATGTGACAGAACGAGATGTGGAACAACTGTCAAACCACAAGACCATCTGAATTTATAAAGTCAGAAACTTGAGATGGTGGAGCAGGGAAGTAAAGAATGCATTACAAATAGTTATACTCTGTCGGAAAGGAAAGTTTTCTTTGGAGAAAAAAGGGAGATGTTGCATGATGTTGTATGGGCCTGCATACCATTGTAATGTAAAGATGTTTTTTTTTATTCATTTATGATATGTAGGCTATGCCAGCATTTATTGCCCATCACTAATTGCCCTTGAGAAGCTGGTGGTGAGCTGCCTTCTTGAACCACTGCAGTCCATGTGGTCTAGATATACCCACAAAGCTGTTAGGAAGGGAGTTCCGGGATTTTGGCCCAGCAACAGTGAAGGACCGGCAATATATTTCCAAGCTAGGATGGTGAGTAACTTGGAAGGGAATTTCCAGGTGGTGGTGTTCCCATGCATCTGTTGCTCTTGTCCTTCTAGATGGTAGTGGTCATGGGTTTGGAAGGTGCTGTCAAAGGAACCTTGGTGAGTCCCTGCAGTGCATCTTGAAGATGGTACACACTGCTGCCACTGTGTGTCAGTGGTGGAGGGATTGAATGTTTGGGGATGTGGTGCCAATCAAGCAGGCAGCATTGTCCTGGATGGTGTCGAGCTTCTTGAGTGTTGTTGGAGCTGCACTCATCCAGGCAAGTGGGGAGTATTCCATCACACTCCTGACTTGTGCCTTGTAGATGGTGGACAGGCTTTGGGAAGTCAAAATGCTTGGCAGAGCAACTGTTACCGTGGGGCTGGAAAGCAGCACTGCTCATAGTATGATGTGTACAGTCACATGGTAATAGACTGCAAGAAGAGTCTAAAAATGACACTCTGGACCCAGCCTACATGGAGATAACAGCTCCATGCATGACCATACCTTGGATCTGTAAATAGTTAAAAACTACCAATGAAGAGTCCATGTTTAAATATACAAGTCTCAAGATGTCATCACTGAGGCACCACAGTGCATCATAATACAACAGGTGTGATACTTCTGTCTCAGTATTTTTCCCCCATTACTCTCCGCTCTGATTGTGGCAAGTGTGTCTGCCATTCTCTGCTACCTCCAGTAAATAAACATTCTTCTTGTATACACCCAGAGTTATCAGCTTTGCATTGATATGTTGCTGCTGCCATGTCAAAATACATCAAAGTGCCCCATGTAAAGAGAAAAGGAAAAATATCTGAGAGATTGGAACTGGGAGCCAAAGACTTAGGCTGAGATATTACAGCCACTTGGTGGTAGGATGGCAGGCAGGGTGGATGTAAAATTGGCTGCCATGCTATCAGCGCTGTTGCCGCTGCCTACTCATCCAAGTCCACCCTGCTGCAATTTTACCAGTGCAAGGGGAGACGTCAAGCAGCCCATTTGCCCACTGAGGCCCTTAAGTGGACAATTGATGGCCACTCAAGGGCCTCCTCCAGCTGCCATTGGGATTTTACCTGCAGGGGAGGTTGGCGCTAAGTGTCCAGCCCTCCAGGTGAAGACTGTCAGACTGGTGGCTGAGTAAGTGGGTGGGGCTCCTTTTCTGGCCTCTTGTGCCCATTGGAAGTCCCCTCCCCACCAAGGTATTCCCCCCACTGCCTTTCCCATCCTGCCATCCTGTCCGCCCTAGCAGCAGCCACCCCCCTGCGGATGTCTCTGGGATCTGCCAGCCTAGGTCCAGTGAGATCACGGACTTAACTAACAGTCCAGATCCCACTGCAGCACACTTCACTTGGGGACTAACTTTAATCCCAACTGTGGCCACTGCTCCTACTGGCGCTGCTAGGACAAGAGAACTGACAGCCATTTGATTGGGCTGCAGCACTCAGAGGTGGGGCTTCCTCCCCAGTGGGGTTGGAAGTCTCACCTCAAGGCAATTAATGCCTCTAACGGCTGCGGAACAAGCCCACTCTCACCCGTGGGAACATCACCCCAGTGTAGAATTCAGCCCATAATCAAAGAGGATTGTTTGGGAGGACTTTAGGAAAAGGGTGGGAGAGGGAAAAGGCATAAAAAATGGGCAAAGAATTCCAGAGGTCAGGAATGTATTGGGTGAACACAGGACAGCCAAGAGTGGAGCTAATGGTATGGGGGCAATGAGGGGAGATGTGACAGGAGAAAGGGTACATACAAGGACAAGGGAGTGCTCAGGGATACATGATGAAATGGGGCCACAGAGGAATTTGAAAACAGGAATGCAAACTGGTAATCAACAGACCAGGCGGCAGGAGATAGAGGAACTTGGAGAGTAGGTTGCTATGGGACTGTGGAACCTGGCGTCAGTGAGGACACTGGTTGCTGTTTTTGGAAAGAGTTGAACCTTTTAATGAGTTTAGGTGAGGAGGCCACCTTAGAGATTGATACTGAAATCAAGCCTTGAGGTGATAAGGGCATAGACTGGCATTTTGGCAGCAGGATGAAGATAAAAGGCAGAAATGGGCAGTGTTGCACAGGTAGAAGAAAGTAGTAACCAAAGCAGAAAACAATGGAAACACTCCGCTGATCTATCAGAACTGGAAAGATAAACAGCATTTAAAAAGGAACAGAACAAGATATAGAAAGACTTTTTAGGTGTTTCATCGGAAAATGGGAGAAGACTAAATGAGGGATGAGGGACCCTCTGTAAGAACATTGCATTGGCAGTACAGTCTGTACCCTCAAAGTCAGTCTGTTTTTCTCCTCCTCAGATTTTTGGATTCTGTTCTGCTTTGGCAGCCTTATCCAATTCAGCCTTGCCATACCCCTATCCTCTTAGCTTTCTCAGCATGTCCTGTATCCTAAATGCATCTTTAATTTTTTTTATTATACTTCTTGCTAACATCTCACCTTGCCGTCATTCCAAGCACTTAACTGCCTCTTATTTTCCTTTAAAGCAACTTCCAGATTGTGCCAACTCCTCGCTCTTATGAATGCATTCTCTTTTTAGCTCATTTCTCTCTCCCTCATTCTACCCTTTCTGAATTTTTTTCCTTTTTTTTATTGGGTTCGGAGGCAACCTGAAGTGCACATGTCCGAACCTTCCTTGGTGATGACCAATCTGTTGAGTAGTTCTGGTATTTTCTGCTTCTGTTTCAGATTTTCAGCATTTGTGGTAGTTAGTATATTTTTTATTTAGTAGGTAGTATATTTTTTAGTTAGTAGGTAGTATATTTTTTAGTTAGTATGTAGTATATTTTTTCTGCTCCTTTTTGAGGAGAAATGTTATTTTATAACAGAGATGATATGGAGGAAGAGGTAGAGCTCAATTTTGAACAGAACATCAATGCTTTATACTTCTCAACTCAGTTTGAGGTGACAAATGAGGAGGAGGATGGAATCTAGGCCAAAGGCACAAAGCCAAATATGAAGGCCTTAGTCTTTATAAGATTCAGAAGAATCCTGATATCATAGGATGGATTATGTTCCTATTGATAGATATGGCAGAGTGGAGAGGACCTGGGAACATGTATTTAAACTGCGCTTAAGTCAGAGCAAGCTAGATGTAAACAGGTCTTTGCTTCCATGAGAGTTGTGAATCTCTAGATGATTTGATAATGAATGTCAGTAGGCTATTCAACTAAGGAGATGGCTCAGCCCGACCTGATCTCATCCATTGTCCACACACACACGTGGGCCCAATTTTAACCCCATGCGGGATTTGAATGGGTTAAAATTGAGCTGGTGTTTTTCAGCATGTTTGGGTGCAGGATCTTTATCAGAGCTAAGCTGTTGAAAAATGAAGTTGAGGGGATGGATGGGGGTGTGTGGTTATTGAAGGGCACAGAATAAACAATAGGTGTCTGGCAAAGGGCCAACACCTGAAATGCTAGCCTGTCTTTTCTCTAGACGTTTGAAGATTGGCCTGTTGTGTGTTTCCAGAACATCCTTTTTTAACCTCTGAACAACATGCTTCCTCACAAGTTATTACGAGAACTCCAACAGACCAGTTATGCACCACATGTTGCATCGCTGCAAAAAGGTTTTCTACTTCACAATAACTCCAACTGTGAAGTGTAATTTGGCTGTGAAGTCACCCGATCAAATTTAGGCAGGTGGTGTGAGATTAGTTCCAGAACAGAGCTCCATATCACATCAGCTTCACATTGGCTGTAGTTTAGCTTTCTAAGATCTCATTTTTAATGCTTATGATGTCGGCAGAAAGCCCACTACTCTGTGAGCTTCTAATATTGAAATCTTAACTGGCAGTTTGACATCAGCAAGCATATATTGCATGGATGCACCCACACAGCTCCATTTTCCCTGGTTAAAGCGTAAATGGAAGTAGGGACAATCGCAGTGCAACAAACGAGTCACACGCAGTGAAGGGGAATTAAAGGGAATGTTGATCAGCATTTCACTGTGGTCTGCTAGCCCTGTGCTGCTCTATTAGCTACCAGTTTTGAGCTGATAGACAATATTCCACCTTGGACCTTGATATATTGTCTATCAATATTCACACAAGCAGCTGTTCCGGAGTAAATGGGATTGAGCATCGATGGATAACCTTCCCATCAACGTGTGGGAGGGTGATAAGCCACCCTGTGAATATATTGAACTATGAAGGACAGAAATGACAGGAAAGGAAATATTTAGTATTTCCATGTATATTATGAATTAATATTGCGAAAAAAACAACAGAACATGGCTTCCCCATTATGAGAAGTGAAAAATGCTAACCTAATTGATCTGGTGATAATACCATAGGAACCAGACAACAAGATAAAACTATTCAGCTCAACGAATTCATTCCACCACCCAAGGACCCTTTATCATTTTAAAAAAATTTACTAGCAGATCTCAGGTGGCATCACTCGCAGTATAGATAATAAGGAAGGAGGTGTCATACCATGTGGCACTCAGTGTGTTCGTCTACTGCAAAGGTGCAGCTGCCTTTAGCCTTGTGTGTCACCTGAAGGCCATCAACTTTAATTGCTGTATTTAGAACATCCTGTGGTCAGTTGGAGGTTAATTGCTCCATATGAGCAAAGTATACAGATTGGAGAGATGCTTCAAGATTCCAAGATAAAAGAAAGCAATAAGAAACAGTTCTCTCTTTGGTCTCTTTTAATAGTTTGGATGTTTGCAGAGTGTCATGTTTGAAGCAACCATGTTAAAAAATCTTTACTTATTTGTTATCAGATCTCCAATGGCATTGCTCATGCTGAGTCAAGTTACAAAAAGCCTTTATACAACTGATCAAATGAAAATGGTGGGAAGGAAAAAAGTTGAGAGAGTTAGACACATAAAAAGCAGATAATAGATTTAATGGCCTGTATCTAGATTTTAGAAGGCCATAAAGGGGAGTAAAATGCAAGGTGCTATAGAAAAATATGAGACCAAAAACTATTTTGCTATAATGAGAGAGGCTTGCAATAACAAGATCCTTTCCATTAAAGTGGAGAAGACTATGAGGAGGTTTAATTGAAGTCTTTAAAATCAGGAAAGGGCTGATAGTGTGAATAGGAAAATGATTATTTCTTCCTGTTGCAGGAGTGAACAAGCCATCACCAACTTAAATTCTCAATAAGGGAGTGAGGAGAAAGATTGGGAGGAATTTCTATTTTGTTGTTGGTGTAATAGTGGGATTAATATTTTAATTCACGGAAACCATACAACAAGCTACAAGGATTTCTAATTCCCACTGTGGCTGTGAATCCAATTGTCTGCTCAATGAATTATATGTGTTGGGCTTTATCCAGTTTGCCTTTTGTCAGGATTTTTTGTTCTTACTGATTCATCATTTCTTGAAGGGAAAACAAAGTCAAATGGATGTGGAGAGAATTGTAACCAGGGTAGACTTTTCATTAACTAAACCCTGGTGACTTCTGGAGGCATCAGCCTCAGTAATGCAGTACACTGTCATCGCCCCAGTGCATGCCCCAACATTCTTTATTCAGTACTCACTAGCCATTTCTGCATTGGAACTTCAGTCTTTAAAGAGAAATTCCTCCCAGAGAGAGCGCCACAGGAGCAAAGACAGTATGTAAAATTCCATGCACTTTTACAGAATAGGGAGATGGATCTGTGCAGCTCCAAGAATACACATGAAAGTTTAGCTGATGCACCACGAACACTGTTATGATCCTGCTCTGATCAGAATGCTGTACAACAATGACAATCAGGCCATATCTCCTGAAGTGACATAGGATTATGTCTCTGTATTTCTGATCTAAATATACACTTCTTTAATGTAAGAAAAAACCTAGTTCTTCATTCATCTCTTTCATGTACCTCTCTTTGTTTTACCCTTGTTGTTTTTATTCTCATCTATAATAATCTCCCTTGGTCTTTGTTTTTTTTTAAATTCTGCATTCTTTTGCAACTAGTTGTTTTCTCTCTCTCTCTCTTTCTCTACCTATTCATATCACTTGAACTGTCAGCGTGCTCCTGTTATATACTGGACTCTGTCCACATGACCTCATGATACCTCAGAATAAAATGTATTGACATTCTTAATGCTTTTGCTGCTCATATAGCTGTTTGCTACAACACTATTTTGTATTGATTTCAAGCTTTATTCCATATCTTATCTATGTTAAGATTGAACACAAACCACTAAAATCAATAGTAACATCTTATTTTGTAACATCGAGGTTGTAGCCAATAACTTGTATTTGAGTCTTTTGCATTTTTACAGGAACAGTGCTAAATAAACAGACTGAATTTGTTTAGTAGTGAGTTGTTCAAGCCCTCAGCAAGATAATCTTATAAATCCTTTAACTGGCTCATTGAATGGTATCAGCTATAGTTCGGTGTGCTTATTCTTCATGTCTCAGTCAAGAAGCTTATATATTGTGTGCACTCTAAGATCCAAAAAGTCAGATTTTCATCTCTCAGAGTTACAATTATTTAATATTGAGCAGATTCCTTTGGACTTAGTTAATAAAGCAGTTATGTCTTTAATTGCCTTCTATATGCCCAGGAAGAAAGCTCAGGGTTGCAGTCAGCACACGGTGGAACTATTGTTCCTCAACCCAATGACCCATTTTGTTTATCCTACTTTTCCTCAGTATAATGAATGGTGCAGACTGAACCTGCATAGGATCTATTCCGAATTCTCATTCTATTTTTAAGTGCAATCCTGGTCCCACTGTTATCTGCATCTGCACTTTTGATCTTCAACACTGCTCTATGTAAGCATGGTGCAACCTTAAGGAATAGTGCCATCTTCCAAGGTACTTTGGCCTGAACAGTGAATTAAACAATTCAGAGATAAAAACAAAAAAACTGCGGATGCTGGAAATCCAAAACAAAAACAGAATTACCTGGAAAAACTCAGCAGGTCTGGCAGCATCGGCGGAGAAGAAAAGAGTTGACATTTCGAGTCCTCATGACCTTTCGACAGAACTTGAGTTCGAGTCCAAGAAAGAGTTGAAATATAAGCTGGTTTAAGGTGTGTGGGGGGGGGTGGAGAGAGAGAGGGAAGTGGAGTGGGGGGGTGTGGTTGTAGGGACAAACAAGCAGTGATAGAAGCAGATCATCAAAAGATGTCAACAACAATAGAACAAAAGAACACATAGGTGTTAAAGTTGGTGATATTATCTAAACGAATGTGCTAATTAAGAATGGATGGTAGGGCACTCAAGGTATAGCTCTAGTGGGGGTGGAGGGAGCATAAACGATTTTAAAATGTTTAAAAATAATGGAAATAGGTGGGAAAAGAAAAATCTATATAATTTATTGGAAAAAAGGAAGGGGGGAAACAGAAAGGGGGTGGGGAAGGGGGAGGGAGCTCACAACCTAAAGTTGTTGAATTCAATATTCAGTCCGGAAGGTTGTAAAGTGCCTAGTCGGAAGGTGAGGTGTTGTTCCTCCAGTTTGAGTTGGGTTTCACTGGAACAATGCAGCAAGCCAAGGACAGACATGTGGGCAAGAGAGCAGGGTGGAGTGTTAAAATGGCAAGCGACAGGGAAGTTTGGGTCATTCTTGCGGACAGACCGCAGGTGTTCTGCAAAGCCATCGCCCAGTTTACGGTTGGTCTCTCCAATGTAGAGGAGACCACATTGGGAGCAACGAATGCAGTAGACTAAGTTGGGGGAAATGCAAGTGAAATGCTGCTTCACTTGAAAGGAGTGTTTGGGCCCTTGGACGGTAAGGAGAGTGGAAGTGAAGTGCAGGTGTTGTATCTTTTGCGTAGGCATGGGGTGGTGCCACAGGAGGGGGTTGAGGAGTAGGTGGTGATGGAGGAGTGGACCAGGGTGTCCCGGAGGGAGCGATCCCTACGGAATGCCGATAGAGGCGGTGAAGGGAAGATGTGTTTGGTGGTGGCATCATGCTGGAGTTGGCGGAAATGGCGGAGGATGATCCTTTGAATGCGGAGGCTGGTGAGGTGATAAGTGAGGACAAGGGGGACCCTATCATGTTTCTGGGAGGGAGGAGAAGGCGTGAGGGCGGATGCGCGGGAGATGGGCCGGACACGGTTGAGGGCCCTGTCAACGACCGTGGGTGGAAAACCTCGGTTAAGGAAGAAGGAGGACACGTCAGAGGAACTGTTTTTGAAGGTAGCATCATCGGAACAGATGCGACGGAGGCAAAGGAACTGAGAGAATGGGATGGAGTCCTTACAGGAAGCGGGGTGTGAGGAGCCGTAGTCGAGATAGCTGTGGGAGTTGATGGGTTTGTAATGGATAATGGTGGACAGTCTATCACCAGAGATTGAGAAAGAGAGGTCAAGGAAGGGAAGGGAAGTGTCAGAGATGGACCATGTGAAAATGATGGAGGGGTGGAGATTGGAAGCAAAATTAATAAATTTTTTTAAGTCCCAACGAGAGCATGAAGCAGCACCGAAGTAATCATCGATGTACCGGAGAAAGAGTTGTGGAAAGGGGCCGGAGTAGGACTGGAACAAGGAATGTTCCACATACCCCATAAAGAGACAGGCATAGCTGGGGCCCATGCGGTTTCCCATTGCCACACCTTTTATTTGGAGGAAGTGAGAGGAGTTGAAGGAGAAATTGTTCAGCGTGAGAACAAGTTCAGCCAGATGGAGGAGAGTAGTGGTGGATGGGGATTGTTTGGGCCTCTGTTCAAGGAAGAAGCTAAGGGCCCTCAGACCATCCTGGTGGGGGATGGAGGTGTAGAGAGATTGGACGTCCATGGTGATGAGGCAGCGGTTGGAGCCAGGGAACTGGAAATTGTTGATGTGACGTAAGGTGTCAGAGGAATCACGGATGTAGGTGGGAAGGGACTGGACAAGGGGAGAGAGAAGGGAGTCAAGAAAACGAGAAATGAGTTCTGTGGGGCAGGAGCAAGCTGAGACGGTCGGTCTACCGGGCAGTTCTGTTTGTGGATTTTGGGTAAGAGATAGAAGCGGGCCGTCCGAGGTTGGGTGACTATCAGGTTGGAAGCTGTGCGAGGAAGATCCCCAGAGGAGATGAGGTCAGTGACAGTCCTGGAAACAATGGCTTGATGTTCAGTGGTGGGGTCATGGTCCAAGGAGAGGTAGGAGGAAGTGTCTGCGAGTTGACGCTCAGCCTCCGCGAGGTAGAGGTCAGTGCGCCAAACAACAACAGCACCACCCTTGTCAGCGGATTTGATGACAATGTCAGGATTGGACCTGAGAGAATGGAGTGCAGTAAGTTCAGAGAGAGACAGGTTAGAATGGGTGAGAGGAGCAGAGAAATTGAGACGACTAATGTCGCGCCGACAGTTCTCAACGAAAAAATCAAGAGAAGGTAAGAATCCAGAGAGAGGGGTCCAGGTGGAGGGAGAATATTGGAGATGGGTAAAAGGATCCGTTGAACTGGGAGAGGACACCTGCCCAAAGAAGTGAGCCTGAATAAAAGGTGTGGCTATGGGTACCCGCATGGGCCCCAGCTATGCCTGTCTCTTTATGATGCTACCTTCAAAAACAGTTCCTCTGACGTGTCCTCCTTCTTCCTTAACTGAGGTTTTCCACCCATTGTCGTTGACAGGGCCCTCAACCATGTCCGGCCCATCTCCCGCGCATCCGCCCTCACGCCTTCTCCTCCCTCCCAGAAACATGATAGGGTCCCCCTTGTCCTCACTTATCACCCCACCAGCCTCCGCATTCAAAGGATCATCCTCCGCCATTTCTGCCAAATCCAGCATGATGCCACCACCAAACACATCTTCCCTTCACCGCCTCTATCGGCATTCCGTAGGGATCGCTCCCTCCGGGACACCCTGGTCCACTCCTCCATCACCACCTACTCCTCAACCTCCTCCTGTGGCACCACCCCATGCCTACGCAAAAGATGCAACACCTGCCCCTTCACTTCCTCTCTCCTCACCGTCCAAGGGCCCAAACACTCCTTTCAAGTGAAGCAGCATTTCACTTGCATTTCCCCCAACTTAGTCTACTGCATTCGTTGCTCCCAATGTGGTCTCCTCTACATTGGAGAGACCAAACATAAACTGGGCGACCGCTTTGCAGAACACCTGCGGTCTGTCTGCAAGAATGACCCAAACCTCCCTGTTGCTTGCCATTTTAACACTCCACCCTGCTCTCTTGCCCACATGTCTGTCCTTGGCTTGCTGCATTGTTCCAGTGAAACCCAACTCAAACTGGAGGAACAACACCTCATCTTCCGACTAGGCATTTTACAGCCTTCCGGACTGAATATTGAATTCAACAACTTTAGGTTGTGAATGCCTCCCCCTTCCCCACCCCCTTTCTGTTTCCCCCTTCCTTTTTTTTTCCAATAAATTATATAGATTTTTCCTTTCCCACCTATTTCCATTATTTTTAAACATTTTAAAATCTTTTATGCTCTCCCCACCCCCCACTAGAGCTATACCTTGAGTGCCCTACCATCCATTCTTAATTAGCACATTCGTTTAGATAATATCACCAACTTTAACACCCATGTGTTCTTTTGTTCTATTGTTGTTGACATCTTTTGATGATCTGCTTCTATCACTGCTTGTTTGTCCCTACAACCACACCACACCCCCTCCACCTCTCTCTCTCTCTCTCCGCACCCCGCCCCCCCCCCCCCCCACCCCCCCCCCCACCCCCCACACACACCTTAAACCAGCTTATATTTCAACTCTTTCTTGGACTCAAACTCAAGTTTGTTGAAGGGTCATGAGGACTCGAAACGTCAACTCTTTTCTTCTCCGCCGATGCTGCCAGACCTGCTGAGTTTTTCCAGGTAATTCTGTTTTTGTTAAACAATTCAGAACCTAATTGTACCCCTCTAAATTTCCCATTGAATGCTCCCATTCACACCCTACTGCACATCTTGCTCTTGTGCGTGTGTGGTGTGTTACAGTTCATTCAGGGAGTCCTAGTTGCTGTGGCAAAATGCACTTTTATATGCATGTTGCAGTCTGGAGCTATGGGTGGTGATGGTAGAGGCCCCAACATTCTTTCCCTCACATAGATGAACAAGAATCTCTCCTGTTCTTACCACCTGCCATTGGTGTGTGTGTTGGAAGGGTTAATCTACAGGGTGCTACTTAACTTGCTTGGCCACGTTGTGAACCCACCTTCTGTGGCAAAACAGTCCTGTGGTGGGACTCGAACATAAAGTCTCTTGCTCAGAGGCAGGGATGCTACCCACTCCACCAGAAGACTTCCCACCGTTCCCCTTGGGTGCTGTTATTGGTTTACCTCTTATGTCTTTCCAATTTTTTTCCCATACGACTTTGAAAGCCTAGAGGCCAGAGAGGAAGCGTATATCTTTGCCAAGTCTTTCCTGGAATGATGCAATATTATTCAACTGTCCTGCTCTCCCCTCATACCCTTCATCTTCCTCTGCTTCAGATATTTTTCCTCAATAAATGCCATGGGCTACGCGTCAACTGATTTCTGTAGCAATGCATTCTGTTTCAAGTAACTGCTTCAACACAGTTCACCTAAATTTTCTCTTCACCCATATAGAAAAGGGAAAAGAAAGACTTGCATTTATATCATGCTTTTCATCACCACCGGGCATTTTACACTGTTGTAATGTAGCAGCTAAAATGCAGAGAGCCAACTCTGACAAATGGCAATGTTATAGACCAGGCAATCTGTTAGTGATGATGATGGAGGAATAAATACTGGCCAGAACATCAGGGATAACTCCCCTGCTCTTCTTCAAAATAGTGCTGTGTTTCTACAGTGCTTTTATATCCACCTGAGCAGACAGATGGGGCCTCAGTTTGATGTCTCATCCAAAAGGCATCACCTCCAGCAGTGCAGCACTCCCTCAGGGGTACCAGCCTTAGTTTTTGTACTGAAGTGGGATTTGAATACAGAACCTTGTGACACAGAGGCAAGAATGCTATGCACCAAGCCACTCCAAGTGAAACACTTAGCTAATATGTAAAAAGGCAAGTCTAAAGGCACTGTATCTGAATGCATGGAGCATTCGCAATTAAGTAGATGAATTAACAGCGCAAATAGATGTAAACGGGTACAATTTGATTGCAATCACAGAGATATGGCTGCAGGGTGACCAAGGCTGGGAACTGAATATCCAAGGGTATTCAATATTTAGGAAGGACAGGCAAAAAGGAAAAGGAGGTGGCGTGGCATTGTTAGTTAAGGATGGATTAATGCAATAGTGAGAGAGGATATTGACTCAGAAATTCTAGATGTAGAATCAGTCTGGGTGGAGCTAAGAAGCAACAAGGGGTGGAAAACATAAGTGGGAGTTGTATATAGGCCTCCAAATAGTATTGGTGAGGTAGGGGACTCTATTAAACAGGAAATTAGAGATGCATGTAACGGGAGTGCTAAATGTGAGAGGAAGACTCTGGGACAGGCAGTCAGCAGCACCTAGAGGAGTGTACAAGAGGAGGATCCTGGGACAGGCAGTCAGCAGCACCTAGAGGAGAGTGTGAGAGGACAGGCAATCAACAGCAGCTGGAGGAGAGTACGAGAGGACAGGCAGTCAACAGCACCTAGAAGATCTATTCTATCTAGATGACCTAGCATCTAGTTTATACTCAAGTAGGAGTAAGGGTAAAAGAAAATCAAGGGTCCATTTTCTATTTAGTTACGATATGTCTGGGGAGCTCAGTCCTGTGATTTGCACATCCTGTGCTATGTGGGAAATCCTAGATGCTGCTGGCGGTCTGGTTGACTTTGTGTGCAGGAGGTGCCTCCGACTGGAGCAACTCGAGCTCCGGGTTTTGGAGCTTGAGTGGCAGCTGGGGGCACTACGGTGCATTCATGAGGCTGAGAGGTACGTGGATAGCATGTTTCAGGACGTGGTCACCCTGCAGCTTAAGGAAGTGCAAGCCGAGAGGGAATGGGTGACTGCCAGACACAAGAAGGGGACCAGGCAGGTAGTGAAGGAATCCCCCGAGTGCATCTCACTCGCAAACTGTTCTTCAGCCGTGGAAAATGGTGAAAGTGACGTTTCCCCTGTGGAGACCAACCAGAGCCAAGGCCATGGCACTGTGGGTGGTCCAACTGCTCAGGGCGGGAGAAAAAAGTGTGGAAGGGCAATAGTGGCAGGGGATTCATTAGTGAGGGGAGTAGACAGGTGCTCCTGTGGCCATAGACTTGACTCCAGAATGGAATGTTGCCTCCCGGGTTCCAGGGTCAAGGATATTACGGAACAGCTGCAGGGCATTCTGAAGGGGGAGGGTGAACAGCCAGAGGTCGTGGTCCATGTTGGGACCAATGACATAGGAAGAAAAAGAAATGAGGTCCTGCAAGCAGAATTTAGGGGAGTTAGGTAGGAAATTGAAAAGCAGGACTTCAAAGGTAGCAATCTCCGGATTACTCCTGGTGCCACGCAGCAGTGAGTATAGGCACAGAAGGATAGAGCAGATGAATGCATGGCTGGAGAGATGGAGCAGGAGGGAGGGCTTTAGATTCCTAGGACATTGGGACGGTTTCTGGGGGAGGTGGAACCTGTACAAGTTGGGTGGGTTACATCTGAACAGTAACGGGACCAACATCCTCATGGGGAGGTTTGCTAATGCTGTTGGGGCAGATTTAAACTAAATTGGCAAGGGGGATGGGACCCTGAAAAGTAGTTCAGAGGGGAGAGAATCTGAGATGCAATTAGAAGTTAAAACGCTAGTAAGTGAGTCTGGAAGGCAGAGGAAACATAGGCTTAGGTAAGAAAGAAGTGAGTTTAGCAAGGCTAAATGGAATATATTTTAATGCAAGGAGCCCGAGGAATAAGACAGAAGAGCTGACGGCACAGAAAGGCACATGGGAGTATGATATCATAGCTATGACCGAGACTTGGCTAAAAGGGCAGGATTGGCAGCTCAACATTCCTGGTTATAGGGTATTCAGATGAGATAGGGAAGGGGATAGAAGAGGAGAGGGGGGGTCGCAATATTGATCAAGGAATCATTTATAGCAGCAAGGAGGGGTGTTATCTTGGAAGGATCATCAAATGAGGGCATATGGGTAGAAGTATAAAACACAAAAGGGACAAACATGCTGTAGGGTGTGTACTATTGGCCCCCAAACAGTCAGGGAGCAATAGAGGATCAAATGTCTAATCAAATTTCAGAGAAATGTAATAATAAGGCAGTAATAGTAGGGGATTTTAACTACCCAAATATTAACTGGGATAGTTTTAGTGTGCAAGGTAGGGAGGGAGCAAAATTCTTAAGTTGTATCTAGGAGAACTTTTTCAGCCAGTACGTAGAAAGCCCAACAAGAGAGGGGGCAGTTCTAGATCTAATATTCAGAAATGAGCTCCGGCAGGTGGAAGGTGTATCGGTAGAGGGCATTTTGGAGATAGTGATCACGACTCAGCTAGATTTAGGATAGTTATAGAAAAGGATAAGGTTGGGCCGGGAATAAGTTCTAAACTGGGGAAGGGTTAAGTTTACTAAGTTGAGATATGATTTGGCCCAAGTGGACTGGGAGCAACTACTTGCAGATAAAACTGTGCCAGAGCAGTGGGGGCATCCAAGGAGGAAATAGCGAGAGTACAGGGTAAATATGTCCCCATAAAGACAAAGGTGGGTACCAAGTCCAGAGAACCCTGGATGTCAAAGGACATAAAGGTTAGGATTAAAAAAAAAGAGAAACGTCTGGCAGATACCAAGGGCTCCATATGGCTGAGTCCTTAGAGGAGTATAAGCCGTGCAGAGAGGAACTTATAAGGGAAATTAGGAAAGCTAAGATAGCGCATGAGAAAGCATTGGTGGGTTGAATGAAGCAAAACCCAAATGGTTTTTTTTTTAAATGTATAAAAAGCAAGAGAATAACTTGGGAAAGAGTAGGGCCAATTAGGGACCATAGAGGTAATCTGTATGTGGACCCAGAAGGCATGGGTACAGTCCTCAATGAATACTTTGCGTCAGTTTTCACAACGGAAAAGGACGACACAGGTGTAGACAATCAGAGTGGTGGACTGTGAAATATTAGAGGAAATTAACAGATAGAGAAAGGAAGTATTAGTGGCTTTATTGGCCTTAAAAGCTGATAAATCTGCAGGCCCAGTTGAGATGTATCCCAGGCTATTGAGGGAGGCAAGAAAAGAGATATTAGGGGCCCTGCCAGTAATTTTCAAATCCTCTCTGGCCACAGGTAAGGTGCCAAAGGACTGGAAGGCTGCTAACATTGTCCCATTATTAAAAAAGGGAGGAAAGGATAGACCAGGAAATTACAGGCCAGTCAATCTAACCTCAGTGGTGGGGAAGTTACTTGAAAGAATTCTAAGGGACAGAATATATCTGCACTTGGAGAGACACAGATTAATCAGGGATAGTCAGCATGTATTTGTTAAGGAAAGGTCGTGTTTGACAAACTTGGTTGAATTTCTTGAAGAGGTAACCAGGAATGTGGATGAGGGTAATGCACTTGATGTGGACCACATGGACTTTAGCAAGGCTTTTGATAAGATCCCTCATGGCAGACTAGTCAAGAGAATAAGAGTCCATGGAATCCAAGCAAAGTAGCACATTGGCTGAGAGAGAGGAAGCAGAGGGTGATGGCAGACAGATGTTTCTGTGACTGGAAGTCTGTTTCCAGTGGGGTTCTGCAGGGCTCAGTACTGGGGCTATTGTTGTTTGTGGGGTACATAAATGATTTGATTTAAATGTAGGGGGGATGATCAAGAAGTTCACAGATGACATGAAAATTGGTAGGGTGGTAAATAATGAGGAGGATAGCCGTAAACTGCAGGAGGATATCAATGGACTGGTCAGATGGGCAGAACAGTGGCAAATGGAATTTAACCCAGAAAAGTGTGAGATAGTGGTCGTGAGTTTGGAAGGTGCTGTCTAAGGAGTCTTAGTGAGTTCCTGAAATGATGAAGTGTGAAGTTATCCCCATTGGGTTCAGAAAATAGAAGAGCAGAATATTTTTTGAAAGGTGAGAGAGAGGAAAATATAAATATAAAGGGACCTTGGTGTCCTTGTACATAAGTCATGGAAAGTTAACATGCACATGAAACAGATAATTAGAAAGGCAAAGTCTATATTACAATAAGTTAGAGTTTAATAGAAAAGTCTTATTATAATTATATAGAGCTTTGATGAAACCACACCTGATGTACTGTGTAAGGTTTTGGTCTCCATACTCAAGGAAGGAAATAATTGTGTGACAACGAGTGCAATGAAGGTTCATTAGAATGACTCCTAGGATCAGTGGAATGTCTTATGAGGAAAAATTGAGAACACTAGGCCTATATTCCTTAGAATTTGAAAGAATGAGATTGAAACCTATAAAATTCAAAAGGGGCTCGGCAGGTTAAATGCTTGAGGATGTTTCCCCTGGCTGTGGAGCCTAGAACTAGAGGTCGCTGTCTCAAGATAAGAGGGCAACTGTTTAGCACTGAGTTGAGGAGGAATTTCTTCATTCAGAGGGTTGTGAATCTTTGGAATTGTCTACCCCAGAAAGCTGGAGACACTCAGTCGTTGAGTTTGTTTAAGACAGACGTCAGTAGATTTTGGGGTACTCAGGGAATTAAGGTTTACAGGAGCAGTGTAGGAAAGTGGAGCTGAGGTAGCTCGGCCATGGCCTTACTGAAGGGAGGATCAGGCTCGAAGGGCTGGACTGCCTTCTCATGTTCCCATTATATATCATTTATTAGGTAATACTTGTCCTCTCTAGTAGTTAATTCAAGTCTAAACCCTTGGAGCATTTAGTTTTTTTCAGCTCTTGTCTGCCTTAGTATGAATTGAACCAAAGAAGTTGCACAGAATTGCACTTGGCCCACTCAATGTATGTTAGCTCTTTGCTACGGCAATCCAAATCGAATCATGCTGCTTTTCTCTCTCTCTCTCTCTATAACCCTGTAATTTTCTCTGCTTGAAATGTTATTCCATCAAAGTTTGATTTGTCTCCAAGATCCACAGTTCAACGACGTCCAACCTTAACTCTTCTTCAGGTGAAGCAAACCTGGGCAGTTGCAAATCCTCACCACCAGCTGCGGCCAGCCACACTGCGAGTTCCTCAACGACTGAGTTAGAAAATCTCCCAAAGCCCGCCTTTTTTTGTCTTATTTTTACTGCATGCTCCCAGCCCTGCCTTAGTTACATATTGCACGACGCGGAAGAGAAAAAAAAATCCTGACAATTCAGGATGACGAATGGCCGACGGCGGGGAGGGGGTGTCTTTAAATAAAAATCTCTCTCGAAAAGTGCTCCGGTGTTTAAAAAGAAACAAAATCCCCACTATCAGAGGATGCAGCTGCTTTCGTTTCTCAAATTCAATTTAACCCAATAACTTGTGAAACTTGTTCCATTCAAAGCAGAAAATGAAGCAAAGTGGAGGAGCACGTAAGTTAATAGATCCTAATTAGTATGCATCTTTTGATAATTATGTTTTTTAAGCTATCTGATTTCCTGCCAAGCAACTAATTGGAATAAAAACAAGAAATGATTCACCTTTTTACTGCAAGAAATGTGTTTCCATGGTTTAATGATTATTTTAATTTAGTTTAAGCTTTCGTTTTTGCTAAAACAAATTATGGAGGATGGTGTCATAAGACTGTTCCTTCTTTCCATCATTCTACAGCACTGAGCACATCACTGATTCAGCCCAAGAAACATTTGGGAGGTTTTGTTCTATTCATTCCAGGATGCGGCTATGCTGTAAGTCTGACTTTGATTGCCTGGCATCAATGCCTTTGAGAAGATGGTGCTGAGCCAACTCCTTCAATACAATTGATTGCCTAGCAAGGCTATTTTCAGAGGGTAGTTAAGAGTTGGGTTTTTACAACAAAATATTAGATAAAAGCAAAAAACTTCAGATGCTGGAAACCCAAAACAAAAACAAAAATACCTGGAAAAACTCAGCAGGTCTGACAGCATCTGCGGACAGAGATACAGTTAAAGTTCCGGATCCGAATGACTCTTCATCAGAACTAAGGAAAAGTAGAAAAGAGGTGAAATATAAACTGGTTTAAGGGGGGGTGGGGGGGCTGGTGGGACAGGTAGAGCTGGATAGAGGGCCAGTGATAGGTGGAGATTGCCAAAAGACATCATAGACAAAAGGACAAAGAGGTGTTAATGGTGGTGATATTGGCTAAGATATGTGCTAATGGTGACATTATGGTAGAAAGCAGGATGAGCAAGGTACAGATAGCCCTAGTGGGGGTGTGGTGGGGGGAAGGGATCAAAATTCTTCCTTAACCGAGGTTTTCCATCCACCCATGGTGGTTGACAGGGCCCTCAACCGTGCCCATCTCTCGCGCATCTGCCCTGACACCTTCCTCTCTCTCCCAGAACCATAATAGGGTCCCCCTTGTCCTCACTTATCACCCCACCAGCCTCCGCATTCAAAGGATCATCCTCCACTATTTCCGCCAACTCCAGCATGATGCCACCACCAAACACATCTTCCCTTCACCCCCCCCGGCGGCATTCCGCAGGGATCGTTCCCTCCGGGACACCCTGGTCCACTCCTCCATCACCCCCTACATCTCAACCCCCTCCCACAGCACATTCCCAGGCAACCGCAGAAGGTGCAACACCTGCCCCTTTACTTCCCCTCTCCTCACCGTTCAAGGGCCCAAACACTCCTTTCAAGTGAAGCAGCATTTCACTTGCACTTCCCTCAATTTAGTCTACTGCATTCACTGCTCCCAATGCGGTTTCCTCTACATCAAGAGACCAAACGCAGACTGGGTGACCGCTTTGCGGAACACCTTCGGTCTGTCCGCAAGCATGACCCAGACCTCCCTGTCACTTGCCATTTCAACACACCACCCTGCTCTCATGCCCACATGTCTGTCCTTGGCCTGCTGTAATGTTCCAGTGAAGCTCAACGCAAAATGGAGGAACAGCACCTCATCTTCTGACTAGGCACTTTACAGCCTTCCGGACTTAATATTGAGTTCAACAATTTTAGATCATGAAGTCTCTCCTCCATCCCCACCCCCTTTCTGATCCCCCTTTTTTCCAATAATTTATATAGATTTTTCTTTTCCCACCTATTTCCATTATTTTTAAATGTATTTCCATCCATTGTTTTATCTCTACCTTTTAGCCTATTTCGATCCCTTCCCCCCACCCCAAACCCACTAGGGCTATCTGTACCTTGCTTGTCCTGCTTTCTACCCTTAATGTCACCTATTAGCACATTTCTTAGCTAATATCACCACCGTCAACACCTCTTTGTCCTTTTGTCTATGACATCTTTTAGCAATCTCCACCTATCACTCACCCTCTATCCAGCTCTACCTGTCCCACCCCCACTTAAACCAGCAGATATATGGGGCTGCATTTTACATGGCGGGTGTGTTTCCCGCTGCGGGGGGGCAGATAAAGTGGGGCGAGCACCTGTTATATTTTACTGCAGGGTCGTTTTGCTCATGAACCGGTTGCATGCTTATCTGTCGGCAGGTGAGTCGATTACAATATACGGCAGACGCAGAGACCATTATGAAATGAAGCACATGCTATTTATTTACACAGACAACAGAGCACTAACATGATGTGTGCTTCTCCAGGCAAACCCTACTCCAGATTAACATAAACATGGTAGCCTGCATTACACAGCTGTTGGGTCTTACACTCACCTGGTCAATCTGCTCACAGTTTCTTAAAGGTGTGCAGCACCTCAAAATACCACAGCACCCATCTGACCACCTTCCCGACCACCCCTAGTGCTCTTATTCCCCAGTTTTTACTGGTGTTCCATTTTAAGGTATACAAGACCAGTTCAGACCAGTGCTCTTATTTCTCAGTTTTCACTGCTATTTTCTCCTTCTTGGTCACCCCCATAACACGAGAGGCAAGCAGGTGCCAAAATCAGCAGCCCACCTGCCATATTTAAATCAACAATTAAGGGTCAATTAGGCTTGTTATTAAGCCTATTGACCCTGATAATACGCTGCCCATGCCATAATACGTTTGGCATGGACAGCAGGGCAGCAGCAGGAAGCCTGATTTTTAACCTGTATTGGTTAAAGGGCAGGGAGGAAAGGGGGCTCGCTCTTCAGGGACTGCTCTTTGCCGATCGTGGGGCGGCCCTGCGCTTAAGCTGAACACCTCCTTCCTTCCTACGGCTCGCTTCCTTAAACCCAGCCCCACCCGGCCCCCCTTCTCCATCTCTCCCTAACCTCCCCTAACCCAGCTGTCCCGAGGCCTCAGACCTATCTGCTGCCAATGAGGGGTGGAAGTCCCACTCAGCCCTCATTAATGAGCCCCACAGTGCTTTATTGCTGTGAGGTGGGTGGGCGTGGATCATGTCAGCTCCATGCTGACATAATCTCTGGTGTGGGGGATGGAGGGACCGTGCTATCCGGCCCCCCAGTATTTTTCCACCCATGGGCACCATTACTGATACTAGCTTTTCATCTAGATTTGGTTAATATTTTTAAACATTGTTTACGGAATGTGGATGTCACTTGCAGATACACCTACAGTGGTTTTAGAGAGCGGGTTCCAGGATATTTACCCAGTGACCCTGAAGAAACAGTGATATATTTCCAAGTCAGAATGGTGTGTGACTTGGAGGGGGACTTACAGGTGGTGACAGTTCCCATGCATCTGCTGCCCTTGTCCTGCTAAGCGGTAGAGGTCATTGGTTTGGAAGATACTGTTGAAGGAGCCTTGGTGAGTTGCTGCAGTGCATCTTGTAGATGGTACACACTGCTGCGTCTGGGCATCAGTGGTGCAGGGAGTGAATGTTTGTGGATGGGGTGCCAATCAAGCAGACTAATTTATCCTGGATGCTGTTGAGCTTCTTGAGTGTTGATGGAGCTCCAGTCATCCAGGCAAGTGGGGAATATTCCATCACACTCTTGACTTGTGCCTTGCAGATGGCAAAGAGGTTTTGGGGAGTGAGGAGTTGAGTTACTCACTGCAGAATTCCTAGCCTCTGACCTGCTCTTGTAGCCACAATATTTATATGGCTGGTCCAGTTCAGTTTCTGGTCAATAGTAACCCCCAGGATCTAGATCATGGGTGATTCAGTGATGGTACTGCCATTGAATGTCATGGGGTATGGTTAGATTCTCTCTAGTTGGAGATGGTCACTGCCTGGCACTTGTGTGACGTGAATGTTACTTGCCATTTGTCAGCCCAAGCCTGGATATTGTCCATGTCTTGCTGCATTTGGACATGGACTGCTTCAGTATCTGGGGGGTTGCAAATGGAACCAAATTTAAATTTCCCAACTGCTATGGTAGGATTTGAGCTCATGTCTGCATAATATAATCACTCTGCTACCATTCCCTACACTCCTGTATTGGAGTTTTGGAAATGAACACATGTTGGCAAATCACAGGGTGAGTAACTCATGACCTTCCATCCAAAATGATGGGGATTCATGAGCCATGTTTACAGCATTTCCCAGTGTAAACTCTGTGCATCTGGATTTTTGTGCCAAAAGCACGTGATTGGAAAATTTATCCCATTGATCGAAAAGTGGTCCCCCACCGGGGTAATAAGTAACTACATGTGCTGTACGGTCCAGTATTGAGTCGTACGGGTGTGAAGGAATTCAGGTGCAAATCCAGATCGATGCTGAGCTCATTGCTCTCAACCCCAAAGGCTGTGAGGTTTTACAACTGCAACTCTAGGGGCAGGAAGGGAAAGATCAACAACTTCTGCTGGCTCTCAGTGCACTGCTGGGAAGCGTTTAGGTGCAGGGGACAGGCAAAGACAGGACTGTGCTTCATTTTTTGTGCCACCACACAGCACCCCCACCCCCCACAACCAAACACACTATCAAATAGGTTACTAATGCTTACTATCTGGGTTCATGGTGAAGAGTAGCCATTTGGATGAAGTACCTGAGAAAGCTTACCCCAGCTAGAAGAGGGAGAACAGGGAGAAGAATGGGAAAAAATGTGAGAGAGAAAAATAATTTGGTCTTCCATAGAGCATTCCCCATTTTCATTTCCCTTCACCGCCCAACAATTTATAAACATCCTTCAAAAACTGAAGTCACCTGAGTGAGTATTGCAGAAATTTACTGCCCATGTAAGAGCTGGGCCAAGATTTTCATACATCAATATTGAAACCTCATGGAAGGATGACACATCTTTCCCACTCCCAGTCCTTCCCGCTCCCAATCATTTCCACTCTGCAGCCTTTTTTTTGCCCTCTGGCAAAACTTTACGGGCCCCACACGCCGATGTGTAAAATGACGCGTGGTGAAGTCGGGCGAGCGTCCTGGTGTCACCGCACACCAACGCGATATTTAGGTGGGCAGGCATGTGTTGTTCTCGGATGCACACCCAGCATTAATTAATCACCCATTTAAGACCCTTGAGGCAGCAATTGGCAATTTTTCAGAGCCCGTGCAATCTCCTGGATGTTTAGGTCAGGACTCCACAGTAAAGATCATTTTTGGGGCCTGCAGTTTTCAGGAAACCTTCCCTTAGCCTGGGAATGGGAGTTGTGCTCTCTACTGGAGGCACATCCTCTGAGGAGGAAGGGAGGGCCAGAAAGGGAATGAGGCCAGGAGTCCATATTCAGCCTCCTGGGGAGCCACCTTTGGGAGGAGAGGCACAGGCACAAGAGGCACAGGGTCAACAGGAAGTGCAAGGCAGAAGGGGCCGCAGAAGACGCCACTATCCTGCTGCCAGGGTATACAGGCGGCGAAGCAGCTACCTCAATATGTCTGAGGTGCAGTGCCGAAGGAGGCTCTGTCTCTCAAGGGAGACAGTCAAATATATCTGTCAGTTGATAGGCCCTGAGATCTCCCCTAACTGTGTAGGTGGACACTCTATGCCAGTGGCACTGAAGGTCACAGCTGCCCTCAACTTCTATGCCTCCGGCTATTTCCAGGGTCCGGTTGGTGATCCTTGTGGAATCTCCCAAACGGCTGTCCACACTTGTTTCAAGTTGGTGACAGATGCTCTGTTCAGGCATGCATTGACTTTCATCCACTACTGTATGGACGAGGCCAGCCAGACAGAGTGAGCCAGAGGCTTTGCAGCCATTGCTGGCTTCCCCCACTTCCAGGGTGCAATAGACTGTACACATGTGGCCAACGAGGCACCAGCAGGTGAGCCCAGTGCCTTCATCAACAGGAAGGGCTTCCATGAACTCCATGAACGTGCAGATAGTGTGTGATCACCGGATGCAGATTCTGCAAGTCTGTGCAAGGTATCCTGGCAGCTCCAACGACGCCTATATCCTCAGACACTCCCAGGTGCTGAGGCTCTTCAGTGCTCCAGCTCGGCTGGGTGGTTGGCTGCTGGGTGACAAGGGCTATCCCCTCAGAAGGTGGCTCATGATGCCTCTCCGCCATCCAAGAACAGAAGCTGAGCAGCGGTACAATAGGAGCCCTGGCTCCACAAGGGCTGTGGTGGAGAGAAACATCGGTTTTCTCAAGATACGCTTCCGATGCCTGGACCGTTTAGGGGGTACACTCCAGTGCCCCCCAGATTGTGTGTCACTGAAAGTGGTTGTATGCTGCACTCTCCACAATCTGGCGCTGGAAAGGGGTATCCCAGTGAATGAGGAAGATGTTGACGCAGTTGCTCTGGATGCTCACGATGAGTTCAGCAGTGAGTCCGAGGATAAGCACACACAGGAGAACGCTGAGGGGGTAGACGCTGAGGGGGTAGACGTTGAGAGGGTAGACACTGACCTGGGCATACTCCAGGGAGGCAGGGACACCCGGGAGGCTTTAATCCAACAATTCTGCAGCTAGCACACCACAGAAGGACCTTCAACACTCGCCAGGGCTGCAGGCTCCACACTCGATACCTGAGAGCTAAATCAGCTTGGATACTAACATTATCTAAGGCCTTTGTCAATAAAGCCCAATGTCGAACAACATACTCATAACATCAGGGGTTCCCGTCCGCTTGCAGAAGGAAGGAATCACCCTGAGGCATGGTAAAAGGTCAAAATTTATTGAGAGAACAAATGTAACTTCATAAACCAAAAATAAAGTGTTGGACATCACACCAAGTCTTCAATAAACTACGAGATAAAAACAAAAAACTGCAGCTGCTGGAAATCCAAAACAAAAACAGAAATATCTGGAAAAACTCAGCAGGTCTGGCAGCATCGGCAGAGAAGAGCAAAGCTGATGTTTCGAGTCCTCATGACCCTTCAACAGAACTGAAGTTGAATCTGTTGAAGGGTCATGAGGACTCGAAATGTCAACTTTGCTCTTCTCCGCCGATGCTGCCAGACCTGCTGAGTTTTTCCAGGTATTTCTGTTTTTGTCTTCAATAAACTACAATGGGCCAACATAAAAGCACCAGAAAGAAACACGTGATGTGCCTAAGGTGCCTTAAATTTACGCTTACAGGTGCTATGTCTAGGTGCTGTCTCCTCGCTGGCACTGGCACCTGAGACAGCCTGCTCACTGTGCTGTCCTGTTGGCCTCGATGACCTTGGCAGACGTCCTCTGGCCCATTGAGCCTTTGATGGCCCCGCCTGGGAGGGAGCGGCCAGTTCCACAGCTGGCAACTCCCCAGTCACCTCAGCCTCATCAGATGCTACAGTCACTGGCAGAGGGGTGGAAGAGCTGCTGTCCTCATCCAGAGTGCCCTGAGAGGAGCCCGCAGAGACGCCATCCATCCAGCTACTGCACCAATGTGAGGTTGCTTTGGACCTCCCTGCTCACCGTAGATGGATTGGCACTGAGCTGGGATACTTAGTGCTCAAACCATCAACCACACTGGCACTGACCAGCTGAGGTCAATGCTGCTGTGAGGGCTTGCAGGTCCGAGGGCAACCCCAGGAGGCCCTGATTGTTCTCCTGGGGATGCCTCTTCATGAGAGTCACCACTCTCTCCATGGAGGAAGCATGGCACTCGGCGCTGAGGCTCAATACATCAGTGATGCTCCTCATAGACTCCTCCAGCACAGGCACCATGCCACGCATAACTTCATGTATCTCCACCAGATCCTCCCACAAACCCTGCTGCATTTCCAGCATTTGCTGCCTCAGGGGCGACTCAAGAGGGACCTCATCAACCACCGACCGAGCATGTGCCTGGTCCCTAACAGTCCTCCAACTGCCGGCAGCATAGGCACTCTCTGTCTCTGCCTGCACCTCAAGTGAGTGTGAAGTGCCCTCACTGCTGTGACCCGGGACACTAGCCGATCCTCTAACTCCCACTGAGGTGTTAATATCTGCGCTGGTGCCTGCCTGGCAGAGATGATGTGACACTGGTGAGTGGATTTCCTCTGAGCCCTCAGGGGTGAGAGGCAGGCCCTCTGCCTCCTCCTCCCAGCCCTGCTCCAGTGCTGCTGAGAGGAAGAACAAGACAAAGACATTTGATTAGTTACAGTGCAGACAATGTCAGCTTGCATGCTGCTCCCCCAGATCATTATGCGCTCATCCTTCCACAATCAATGGTCAACCCATGTTGCAAACTTCAATCACTGAGCATTCAGCAGTGCCGTGGCTTCTGGTGACCTGAATGCTTGCCAAACATACCTCCCCGTGGCATCCCAGCCTCACCGCCACCTGTGGACCTGGGGGCAAGGTGCGTCTCCAGATCTATGACCTACTGCTGGTAAGTCATTAGGATGGCCAACTGCCAGTCCGCATTTGCTCTGACGCATTGTGCACAGTCTTCTGAAAAGGAGAGAAGAGCATTGATTCGTCCAGCCTGTACCTGGATTCCCATCGCATCCTTGCCACCCCAGCCAGAGTGGGACATTGCAGGACTCCAGCTCTTTGTTACCCCGAGGCTGCCGCACAACAACCCAAACAAGCCAGGGCTGACCCTTGCCCCCCCCCACCATTGCCTAAATGCTGCCTCCTTCACATGTGGCACCACAAGGTGTCATTTTGCTAAGCAAGGAGACACAAGCACGTGGAACGCAAAGAGCAGCAGGTGGATTGGTGCCCCACCAACTGGAAGCTCCCCTCCCAGCCTGTTAGCACCCTGACTGTGACATGCTTCCCAGTTCCAGCACACTGCCTAGATGCAAACCCTTGACTTTGACTCCCATTCTATACTCTGGGTGTCAGTGTCACACATGTTGTGGATGCAGAACACATCCTAGCTCAACCCTCTCAGGGTGAACTGGGCATGGGCAATATCTGTTGACCCACCCACCGAGGGATACAGGCCGTGAAGCATTCAATGCCGTAACTGTACTCAGGGTTGCCGGGGGTGGAGGATGTGGTGGTGGTGCAGGGTGTGCTGGGGGGAAAGGGTGATGGCTGCATTAAGTGACTTGAGGTAACATGGTACCCACCCTTCCAGAGCGCAGAAGATCCTTGAATCTTTTACGGCACTGGACCCATGTGCGCCGCACCACATCATGGGAGCAGACACTCTCGACCACCTCCTCCTGTGCAAGTTTGATCAGGTGGGGGGGTCTCTGCCTCCCGTTCCTCAGAATCAGGACCTCCCACCGTGCTGCCACCTCCTCCAGGAGGGCAGCTAGGCACTCATCGGAGAAACGAGGAGCACACTGCCCCGATGGCCTACCCTCCGGCCTGGCCTGCACCATTGGCCTACCCTCCAGCCTGGCCTGCTCCGCTGCCCTAACCTCCCGGCCTGGCCTGCTCTATTGACCTACCCTCCGGGCTTACGTGATGCACAGTAGCCCTCTGCTGTGCTTTTCTCCCAGCCATTGTGAGGCTGCTAGGCCCTCACTGATACAAGCTGCAGGGTCACCATTGGACCCAGCAGTCTGTGCACGCCCACCGCTGCCTGCCCACTCCCGCTATCCTCAGGAGCCGAGAAATACTCTGGGTGGGCCTTAATTCGCCCGCCCGTGTAAAATGGCAGTGCGGACCTGAGCACAGGCGACAATCAGGTCCGTGCCCACTCCCGCACAGCCTGCCTGACATGGGGAAAATTCTCCCCGTGTAGTTTATAGCAGTGATTGCTAGGTAGCCCTCATTTCTCCTTCCAAGTAAGGACCATTTAGGCCTTGTTGCAGCCTTAGCCAAAGTCCATCAGCAACAATTTATGGTATGATTCCTGGAGAGACTGGTAACTTTGAAGAAAAGATATGAATTTCCCAGTGATCAAATGCAAAGAGTCACACAACACTTCACGTTTTAAGACTTTTACTATAACAAATTAAAATCAGCATTGATTAATCATTACATTACTGGCAACTAATACACTAAACTACAGAAAAGTTATTCTCCATTAACTTCGTAACGCAACTGAAAACCCCATGCTGCATTTATACATAACATCACAGTCTCAGCAGAAATGCAATCTTGTGTTTAAAGTTCCCAAGTTCCCTCCTGGCTGTTAACAGGGCCTCTCTTCCCTGCCCCACTAGAGTGAATATTCCAATGTCCTTTTTAAAACAAAGCCCCTTCACTCAATCATCTGAGCATACTTGATTGGACTTCCAGTAGTACTGGCAATTCTTTGGTTATTAACTCTCAGCCATAAGCTTTGTTTCTTCAAACAAGTGATCCATCCTCACTAGTCCTCAGCTTGGACCTCAACCAGAAAAGAGTCCTTTTCTTCTGCCTGGCGTAGTAGCACCTGTTGTTTGTCTTCTTCCCCAAAATCAACCTGGCTGACTGCCCCGAGAGTCTGTAAGTCTATACACAGCAAGGGCAGGTACCTCCTCCTTTATGTCTAGATATTAAAACTTGCACCTTATATTCAATAAGTTTTGATTTGGCCCCATTCCCCATGGCAACCAGGTCACGTAGTCTTGTCTCTGAGAAGATTTAGTAAGAATTCACATGGGCTTGTCTCTGGGCAGATTTAATAGGAGATCACACACCCCTCTCTACACACCCTTCCTTTTTATCTTGAATTAAAGGGGACATTGACAAAATTAACCGTCTTAATAAGTCTAGTGGTTCTGACACCTGGGTGTTAAATGGAATGATCATCCGTTCAACTAGCCTCACAACAGGTGTAACCTCGTGGGGAATAGTAGCATTGTGATTATGTTACTGGACAACTAATTCAGGGTCTAGGCCACTGGTCTGGGCCATTGATCTGTCAACCTGCATTCAAATCCTACAACTGAAGTTGGGTTATTCAAATTCCATTGATTAAATAAATTTGGAATGAAAACCTCTGTCAGTATTTTAACTACCAGATTCTTATAAAAACACTAAGATAAAAGCAAAAAACTGCGGATGCTGGAAATCCAAAACAAAAATAAAAATAAAAATACCTTGAAAATCCCAGCAGGTCTGGCAGCGGACAGGAGCACAGTTAATGTTCCGAGGCCATATGACTCTTTAACAGAACTAAGTAAAAATAGAAGAGAGGTGAAACATAAGCTGGTTTGGCGGGGGGGGGGGGGGGGGGGGGGGGGGGAGGAGGGGGCTGCTGGTGGGACAAGTAGAGCTGGATAGAGGGCCAGTGATAGGTAGAGATAGCCAAAAGATGTCATAGACAAAAGGACAAAGAGGTGTTGAAGGTGGTGATATTATCTAAGGAATGAGCTAATTTAGGGTAGAAAGCAGGACAAGCAACGTACAGATAGCCCTAGTGGGGGTGGGGTGGGGTGAAGGAATTGAAAAAGGCTAAAAGATAGTGTTAAAACAATGGATGGAAATACATTTAAAAATAATAGTAATAGGTGGGAAAAGAAAGATCTATATAAATTATGGAAAAAAAAGGGGGGAGAATCGGAAAGGGGGTGGGGATCGAGGAGAGAGTTCATGATCTAAAATTGTTGAACTCAATATTCAGTCCGGAAAGATTTAAAGTGCCTAGTCGGAAGATGAGGTGCTGTTCCTCCAGTTTGCATTGAGTTTTAGTGGAACAATGCAGCAGGCCAAGGACGGACATGTGGGCATGAGAGCAGGGTGGAGTGTTGAAATGGCAAGCGACAGGGAGGTCTGAGTAATGCTTGTGGACAGACCGAAGATGTTCTGCAAAGCGGTCAGCCAGTCTGCGTTTGTTCTCTCCGATGTAAAGGAAACCGCATTGGAAGCAACGAATGCAGTAGACTAAGTTGAGGGAAGTGCAAGTGAAATGCTGCTTCACTTGAAAGGAGTGTTTGGGCCCTTGGACGAGGAGAGGGGAAGTAAAGGGGCAGGTGTTGCACCTTCTGCAGTTGCATGGGAAGGTGCCACGGGAGGGGGTTGAGGTGTAGGGGGTGATGGAGGAGTGGACCAGGATGTCACAGAGGGAACAATCCCTGT
This sequence comes from Carcharodon carcharias, assembly GCF_017639515.1. NCBI lineage: Eukaryota > Metazoa > Chordata > Chondrichthyes > Lamniformes > Lamnidae > Carcharodon > Carcharodon carcharias. The sequence continues at coordinate 94,580,025 of NC_054481.1, forward strand.
GGAATGGGGGTGGGGGGGGGGTGCGGTGGTGAAGGGAAGATGTGTTTGGTGGTGGCATCATGCTGGAGTTGGCAGAAATGGTGGAGGATGATTCTTTGATTGCAGAGGCTGGCAGGGTGATAAGTGAGGACAAGAGGGACACTATCATTTTCCTGGGAAAGAGAGGAAGGTTTGAAGCCAGATGCGCGGGAAATGGGCCGGACACGGTTGAGGGCCCTGTCAACCACCATGGGTGCAAAACCTCGGTTAAGGAAGGATGACATGTCAGAGGAACTGTTTTCGAAAGTGGCATCGTCAGAACAGATGCGACAGAGGCGAAGGAACTGAGAGAATGGGATGGAGTCCTTACAGGAAGCGGGGTGTGAGGAGCTGTAGTCAAGGTAGCTGTGGGAGTCGGTAGGCTTGTAATGGATATTGGTGGACAGTCTATCACCAGAAATTGAGACAGGGAGGTCAAGGAAGGGAAGGGAAGTGTCAGAGATGGACCATGTGAAAATGATGGAGGGGTGGAAACTGGAAGCAAAATTAATAAATTTTTCCAGGTCCAGACGAGAGCATGAAGCAGCATCAAAGTAATCATCGATGTACCAGAGAAAGAGTTGTGAGAGGGGGCAGGAGTAGGACTGGAAAAAGGAATGTTCCACATACCCCATAAAGAGACAGGCATAGCTGGGGCCCATGCGGATACCCATAGCCGCACTTTTTATTTGGAGGAAGTGAGAGGAGTTTAAGGAGAAATTGTTCAATGTGAGAACAAGTTCAGCCAGAAGGAGGAGAGTAGTGGTTGGATTGTACGGGCCTCTGTTCAAGGAAGAAGCGGAGAGCCATCAGACCATCCCCCTGGGGGATGGAGGTGTAGAGGGATTGGATGTCCATGGTGAAGAGGAGCTTGGGGCTAGGGAACTGGAAATTGTTGATATGATGTAGGGTGTCAGAGGAATCACAAATGTAGGTGGGAAGGGACTGGACAAGGGGAGAGAGAATGGAGTCAAGATAACGAGAAATGAGTTCCGTGGGGCAGGAACAGGCTGACACTATCGGTCTGCCGGGACAGTCCTGTTTGTGGATTTTGGGTAGGAGGTAGAAGTGGGCTGTCCGAGGTTGGGCAACTATCAGGTTGGAAGCTGAGGAAGGAAGACCTCCAGAGGAGATGAGGTCGGTAACAGTCTTGGAAACAATGGCTTGATGTTCAGTGGTGGGGTCATGGTCCAGGGGGAGGTAGGAGGAAGTGTCTGCAAGTTGACGCTAAGCCCCTGCGAGGTAGAGGTCAGTGCGCCAGACAACAACAGCACCACCCTTGTCAGCAGGTTTGATGACAACATCAGGGTGGGACCTGAGAGAACGGAGTGCAACAAGTTCAAAGAGAGACATGTTGGAGTTGGTGAGAGGAGCAGAGAAATTGAGACGACTAATGTCACGCCAACAGTTCTCAATAAAAAGATCAAGAGAAGGTAAGAATCCAGAGGGAGGGGTCCAGGTGGAGGGAGAATATTGGAGGTGTGTAAAAGTTTCAGTTGAACAAGGAAAGGATTCCTGCCCAAAGAAGCGAGCAAAGAGACGAAGGTGGCGGAAGAAGAGTTCAGCATCGTGCCGAGCCTGAAATTCATTGAGATGAGGGCGTAAAGATATGAAACTAAGTCCTTTGCTGAACACTGAACGTTCAGCATCGGAGAGGGGAAGGTCAGGGGGTATGGTGAATAACGGCTGGGGCTGGGATTGGAAGACGGTTTGGGGACAGAGGGACAGGCAGGGGTGGAGGGTCCTAGATGGGTGTTGGTGTCAATGAGTTGTTGGAGCTTGCGTTCCTTTGCACCTGAAAGAAAGAGACAAAGTTTTTTGTTGAGGCGTCAGATGAGACGAAGAATAAAATGAAACTGGGGGCACACACAGCTTTGAGAAAGGGTGCGGCGGTGCTGCTGGAGGGAGAGGTTGAGTGTGTTCATATGGCGGTACATGGAACTGAGTGTGGATCTTAGAATGCGACGAGAACAGCAGTCCGAGGAGCATTGTATGTCCCGGAGATACCTATAATCCTGGGTGGGTTCGAAACATGAGGGATGGAACTTCAGTTGAAGTCCATGTGGGATAAGTTGGAGATGGAGACAGTTACTGAGGAAGGAAATATGGCTGTGAAAGCAGGTTTTAGTAAACACCTTGTCAAACACCAGGAGAGAAATGGAAAGCAATGAAGGTGAACAAGGCAAAAGAGAGATACGGAAATCCTGTCAGAGAGAAGAGCAATACTTCTTCAAGGTAGGCATTCCTTGAAGAGAAGTGGCAGTCAATTAAACACTAAAATAAAAGCAAAAAACTGCAGATGCTGGAAATCCAAAACAAAAATAAAAATACCTGGAAAAACTCAACAGGTCTGGCACCTTATAAAACCACATCTGGTTCACTAATGTCCTTAAGGGAAGGAAATTGTTTCTCCCTTTTCATAAGTGCTTTGGGGTGTCTATATTCCTAAATGTACAATATTAACGTATATGATTACTATAGGTGCTGCCTTCTTGGAGAGTGATTGCACCACTTTTGGTGAAAGTTTTGTACAAGGCTTTCTCCTCTGGTCAGAAAGTGCCCTTAGAGTGACCACTGCTGCTTTTGAGCCATGCTGGAAAATTGGTTTGCCATACTATTTTTCCTTCTGTTATTTCTTAATTTATTTTTTTTTTTTTTTGCAAATTTTCGTAAATGAAAGTATGTTGGGAAAATAAGGAAACATTTACATTTGTAGCCCATGAAGGGAAATGTTTAGTGCATGTTTGGATGCTGCAGCCATCTCATAAAACACGATAGATTCTGTAGGCAAATTGACAGTGTAAAATGAGAGCTTAAGACCTGGTTGACTCGTTGATGTTTTAGTTATTTTTCCTCATCTTCCACTTCGACATGTCATCCTATGAGAATCCTTATTGATATGGAACTATTGTCATTGTCACATCTTTAAGGAGATTAAGTTTATCCCTTCTGCTTGGTCCTGGTGTTCTATCTATCATATAAATGTTTTTAAGCACTTTCCTTCCTTCAGTGTCAGTTCTTAAAAAAAATGCACTGCCCTTGTTCCCAATAGCTCACATTTTACTTAATTAGTCTCCCTTGTTATAAACCATATATGTGAAAACAAAAACCATTTGATGTTTTTAGCATGTAAAACTCAATAGCTTAAAAATTAGCATTGGTGATAACAGTGAATGAATGTTTCATGTGCTCTAATGACATTCCTTTGTTGGCCATTTTATTGCAGCTGGTAACTGATTTATTAATGTGTTAATGTCACCATTAAAATAAATCAGGTGTGCATCCAGTATCATTAATAGCTATTTCTACCCTAGTATTTGGCCATAAAACTGGTTAGCAATATTCCTATAGGGATAGTTCTGCACCTCCTGTGAGAGCTGCTGCATAAGCGAGTATAGCGTGGACTCAGCATTGTACAATATTGTAATGACAGTTCTCCAACAAATGGAGAGTGCAAATGTGGCTCTTCTCAGGGGCCACGGGGGCACAGGGTTGCCTCTTATTTTTAGTTATTTCAATCTCTGTATCTAGTAATCATTACCGTCCTGATTTATCTTTGTAATCATATCTCTCACTCTCTCGCTATAGGAGTCACTCTCAATCATTATTGTCCCATGATCTTCTGAGGTCAATGTCGAGATGTGATTCTATGAGCACTGTTCCTCTCTCAACCCCATCATGGCATATGCCCAATGGACCATTCTCTCCAGTGATGGCATTCGCACCAGTGTGAATCACTAAGTAGCAATCCGATATAGAAATCCAGACTGATTTGCCCCTGTCTAGTGCAGGGAGCAATGAGTCCAACTGAGGCATCCTTCTGCCATCCTGTTTGAGATCTTCTCACTCAAAACAGGCCACGGATGGAATGTGGGACCACTGGGGCCTGTGTGGTCCACACTGGGCAGCAATTTAACAGCATTTGAGCCTTCAGCAGGAGCCCCATCATTTTATTTTACTTCAAGCTGCATTTGGGAAAAAAAATTATTGTGTAGTGTTATTTATGGCAGAGTATGAAACAGATGGACTTGGCTTGGTATATGGCACTGGGAGAGTATCATGATGACCAGTGTAGGAGAATGTGTGTATAATAGTGTGGATAAAAACTCAGGGGGAGATATAGAGTAAAGAGTTAACCCTAATGATAGTTGCTGAACATGTGCTTAAGGAGCTATGACACAATGAAGTCACTCACTGAGAGGAGATGATTGTGAAGCACCTCAAAGTAGCTCCAGCTATGCCTTGGCATAAAATAATGGGGTAGGTAGCAAAACTCAAAATGATTTATGAAATAAAGCTTTTCCCTCACTGTTTATTGGCTTGGTTCTGGTGAAAGAAGATTACAAATTTTGGATATCTTTCTTATTCCTTCAAATTATATGAGGCTAAATCAACTGAAAAGTTTCAAAATACAGAGTTAGTATTTTTATTAGGCGTTTATAAGAAATATGAAATCAAGGTGGATAAATGGAGTTATGAAGCAGATCAGGTTGATCAAATTGATGGGGCAGAATTTTACCGTCGGTGAGCAGGGGGCGGGGCCCACTCGTCCATGTGTAAAATGACGCGGGATGAAGTTGTGCCGAACCCCTGACGTCACGCCACCCCATTTAAATTTTTAGGAAGGCGGGGGCGCAGCAAAATCAGCTGTGGGCTTGCCGAGCTGTCAATGGCCAACTGAGGCTATTGACAGGATCAATTAAGCAATTGAAGGAACTGCCCGTCCAACCTTAAGGTTGGCGGGCAGGCCAGGAGCCCCGGCGGCAACTAGAAAAAACATGAAACCTCATCCAGCAGCGGGATGAGGTTTCATGCAGGGTTTTAAAAAGTTTAATAAAGTTGTTCTGTAAATTATGAACATGTCCCAACTTGTGTGACATTGTCACATGAGAGGGACATGTAAGGGATTTTTCTTTTCTCTATTTTTAATATTTTTAAAAGTCGAAGCGATCTCCCTGAGGCTGCACTTAGGGCACTTAGGAATCCGCCCAGACCGCACAGGGAGCGCATAGCGCTTCCCGGACGATGTCACGCTGGGCGGGCCTTAATTGGCCTGCCCATGTAAAATGGCGATGCGGCTCTGATCACTGGGGGCGATCGGCTCCGCGCCCGCCGGCGATTGGGTCAGGCCCGCCTGCCAGACAAACGCAAAATTCTGCCCTTGTTGTGACATAGAAACATAGAAACTAGGAACAGGAATAGGCCATTCAGTCCTTTGGGACTGCTCCGCCATTCAATATGATCATGGCTGATTCTCTATCTCAGTGTCATATTCCCACTTTCTCTCCACAATCTTTGATGTCACTAATATCCAAAAAAATATCAATTTGTTCCTTGAACGTAGTGACCTGGCCTCTACAGCCTTCTGTGACAGGTTGACCACCCTCTGAGTGAAGAAATATTTCCTCATCTCAGTCCTAAATGGCCTGCCCTGTATCCTGAGGCTGTGGCCCCTGACTCTAGACTACCCAGCCAGGGGAAACATCCTCCTTGGATCTAGTCTGTCTAGCCCTATTAGAATTTTATAGAATTTTCTATCAAATCCCCTTTCATTCTTCTAAGCTCTAGTGAATACAGACACAGTTGAACCAATCTCTCCTCATGCGACAGCCCTGCTATCCATGGTATCGGCCTAATGAACCTTCCCTGCACTCCCTCAATGGCAAGTATATCCTTTCTTAGGTAGGGAGAGCAAAACTGCATGCAATACTCCAGGTGTGATCTCACCAAGGCCCTGTATAACTGTAATAAGTCATCCCTACTTCTGAACTCAAATCCTCTTGCAATGGAGGCCTACATGCCATTTGCCTTTCTAATTGCTTGCTGTACATGCCTCTTTACTTTCATTGACCAGTGTACAAGGACACCCAGATCCCTTTGTACATCCACATTTCCCAATATATCACCATTTAAATAATACTTTGCCTTGGTGTTTTTCACACCAAAGCATCTAACTTCACATTTATCCACGTTATACTGCATCTGCCATGTGTTTGCCCACGCACACACCTTCTCTAAATTGCTCTGAAGCCTCCTTGCACCCTTGTCACAACCCCACCCAGCTTTCTGTCATCAGCAAACTTGGAAATATTGCACTTGGTTTCCTTATCCATGTCATTTTTATATATTGTAAATAGATAGGGCCCAAGCACTGATCCCTGCAGTACACCACTAGTCACCGCCTGCCATCCGGAAAAAGAACCATTTATTCCCACTCTCTGTTTCCGATCTGTCAACCAATTCTCAATCCATGCCAGTAAATTACCCCCAATCCCATGTGCTTCAATTTTTGCCCTCTAGCCTCTTATGTGGGACCTTTTCAAATGCCTTCTTTAAATCCAAATACACCACACCCGCTGGTTCTCCCTTAGCTATTCTACTGGTTACATCCTCAAAAAACTCCAGTAGAATAGTTAAGCGTGGTTTCTCTTTCATAAATCCATGCTGACTTTGTCTAATTCCGTTAATGCTTTCCAAGTGTTCTGTTGCCATGTCTTTTATAATAGATTCTAGCATTTTCCCCACTATTGATGTTAGGCTAACTGACCTGTAATTCACTGTTTTTCCTCCATCTCCTTTCTTAAATAGTGGGGTTACATTTGTCATCCTCCAATCTGTAGGAGCTGCTCCAGAGTCTTTAGAATTTTGGAAGATGACCACCAATGCATCCAATATTTCCAGGACCACTTGCTTCATTAATCTGGGATGTAGATTATCAATCCCTGGGTATTTTTCAGCCTTTAACCCCAATAATTTCTCTACCACCATTTTTTTCACTAATACTGATTTTCCTCCCTCTCATTAGGCCTGTGGTTTCCTAACATTTCTGGGAAATTATTTGTGTCCTCATTTGTGAAGACAGAACCAATATGTGTTCAATTCTTCTGCCATTTCTTTGTTCCCCATTATAATTTCCCCTGTTGCTGATTGTAAGGGGCCTGCATTTGTCTTTGCTAATCTTTTTTTTCTTCATATATTTATAGAAGCTTTTATAGTCAGTTTTTTTGTTCCTTGCAAGTTTACCTTCATACTCCAATTTCCCCTTCTTGATCAATCTTTTTGTCCATTCTTGCTGAATTATAAACTGCTCTCAATCCTCAGGTTTGCTGCTTTTTCTGGCAATTTTATATGTTTCCTCTTTGGATCTATTACTATCCCTAATTTCTTTTGTAATCCATGGTTCTGCCACCTTTCCTGTTTTATTTTTGAGCCAGACAGGAATGAATAATTGTTGTAATTCATGCATATGTTCCTTAAATATTAACCGTTGCCTATCTACCGACATCCCTCCCAATCCATCATTGCCAACTCGCGCCTCATACCCTCATAGTTCCCTTTATTTAGACTCAGGACCCTAGTTTCGGATTCAACTTCTTCACTCTCCATCTTAGTGAACAACTCTATCATCTTATGGTCTTTCTTCCCCAAGGCACAACAAGATTGTTAATTAATCCTTTCTCATTCACAGTACACAGTCTAGGGTAACCTGCTCTCTAGATGGTTCCTCAACGTATTGATCTAAAAAACCATCACATACACACTCCACAAAATCCTCCTCCACAGTATTATTGTTAGTTTGGTTTGTCTAATCTATATGTAGATTAAAGTCATCCATGATTACAGTTGTACCCTTATTGCATGCTTCTCTAATTTCCTGTTTAATGCCTTCCCTCACATCTCCGTTACTGTTTGGGGGCCTATAGACAAGCCCCACCAATATTTTTTGCCCCTTGGTGTTTCTTATTTCCACCCAACCAGATTCCACATCATGATTTTCCAAGCCAATATCCTTCCTCATTATTATATTGATTTCCTCCTTTACTAACAGTGCTACCCCACCTCCTTTCGCTATTTATCTGTCCTTCCTAAATATTGTATACCGCTGGATTTTCGGTTCCCATCCTTGGTCACCCTGCAGCCATGTCCCCATAATTGCAACTATGTCATATCATAACCATTTATATCTATTTGCATTGTTAATTCATCTACCTTATTGCGAATGCTCTGCGCATTAAGATACTTTAGATTTGTCTTTTTTAACCTTGTTAGTTGTCTTAACTTTATTTTGCACTATGACCCCATTTGTTTTTTGCCCTTGTTTTTTCTGCCTTCCATTTTTGCTTCTTACCTTTCTGTCTTTCGTTTCTATCCTTGTTACCTCCTCCTCTGTCTCCCTGCCTCAGATTCCCATCCCCCTGCCATTCTAGTTTAAACCTTCCCCGACAGCACTAGCAAACATCCCCTGGGAACATTGGTCCTGGTCCTGCCCAGATGTAATGTAGCTGTAATCTGCCCAGTTTGTACTGGTCCCACCTCCCCCTGAACTGGTCCCAATGTCCCAGGAATCTGAATCCCTCCCCTCTACACCATTTCTTCAGCCACATATTCATCCGATATATCCTGTTATTCCTACTCTCACTAGCATGTGGCACTGGTAGTGATCCTGAGATTACTACCTTTGAGGCCCTACTTTTTAATTTACATCCTAACTCCCGTTATTCAGCTTTTAGGACCTCATCCCTTTTTTTTAAGTGTGATGTTGGTACCAATAATTACCATGACCACTGGCTGTTTGCCCTCCTCCTTCAGAAAGCCCTGTAGCCTCTCTGAGACATCCTTGGCTCTGGCACCAGGGAGGCAACATACCATCCTGGAGTCTCTTTTGTGGCCGCAGAAATCCCTGTCTGTTCCCCTTACTATTGAACCCCCTATCACTATAGCCCTGCCACTCTTTTTCCTCCCCACAGCAGAGCCATCCGTGGTACCATGGACTTGGCTTCTGCTGCTTTCCCCTGAGAAGTCGTCCCACCCATCAGTATCCAAAACGTTATGTCTGTTAGAGAGGGGGACAGCTACAGGGGTCTCCTACACTACCTGCCTTCCTCTGCTCTGCCTGGCGGTCACCCATCCCCTTTCTGCCTGTACAATCTTTACCTACGGTGTGACGACCTCACTAAACATGCTGTCCACAACAATCTCAGCATCGCATATGCTCCACAGTGAATACACCCACAGCTCGAGCTCTGAGATGCAGCTAGCCAGTAGCTGCAGCTGGACACACTTCCTGCACACATGGTCACCAGGGACACTGGAAGTGTCCATGACTTCCCATATAGCGCAGATGGAGCATATCACAAGTGCGAGCTCTGCTGCCATGACTTCCCTTTAGATTAAGCTCATTAGTTACTCCCTTTTAAAGAATACTAACTATACTAGGGGCCTTATTCCACTCCTAGCGCTCCCACTACAGTCCAAAATCTTCACCTTATTTTGTTTAAGCTAATGGACTGCAGCAGTTTAATTAGTAGAAACAATAGTAGAAGTACTCATGTGACCCTACTTACTAATCAGCTGCCTCCCCGTGTCAGCTCACTTTATAAATCATGACACCACTTCGAACTCCACCACCTGAAGGTCCTGAGAGTACACCTCGCCTCTCCAGTCTCGGTCTCTGATTTTCACACTCTTTTATACCACTCTCGCTGCCTCTCCTCTCCAGTATAGAATTCACCTTCTTCCAACCCTAACAGCAACTTTTAGTTAATTGCTAAATTAAAGAAAGATTAGACTTTAGATAGAACTCAACCCTTAATTTAATGCTTAAACTCCCTCACTCACCAACCTCCAACTGAAGGTCTCTACTGCAGCCAAACACAGCACTCCAGTGCAGACTGGGAGGGGCTGAATGGCCTACTATGTTCCAAGTTTCCCAAGCATGCTTAGACCCACCTGATCTGTATTGAGTTAATAGATCACACCCTGGGTGCTGGTAAAAAAAAAAGTTTTATAATTGGCTCTGCCCCTTCAAACTAGAGAGGGAAAAAAATCAGCCAGAAGCTCACTCTGGTTTACTATCTAATGATATATACCAGAAAGTGATCCTGGATAATGAGGAACTTGGAGCTTATCAAGGTTAAGCAGTGTGTTATCTGTTATCCACTCTTCTTAACTGATTAACAGTCAGCTTTCCGGTTGTCCTCCTATAGAAGGGAGCACAGGTGCCTGCAGCAAAGGGGTATATCCAAATTGCTCCGTTCAGTGAGATCCTGTTTAGCTGATCCTGCTGCAAGTGGTCCTGTTTAGCAAAGTCTTGTTTAGCAGGTCCCATAGCATGGCATTGTTTAGAGCTGAGTACCAGCATCTAGAGAAGATTATTGCCAGATGAGCCTGGATGGCAGTGTCTGGGAGCAGAGAGCTATCTGAAAGATTGCCTGTTATCTCCCTACACACCAAATCCAGGAAATGGTGAGGAAGGTAACTTGCCACAGTAACCACCAGTCACATTTGCTTCACTTTTGCAATGTATTATAATGCATTGTTAACCCAGTGCAAGTTTATTGCTGCAGCAGCACAGGGGAAGAATAAGCATCACCACAGAAGTGGATTCACATATTTAGCAAATGTACAGGGATGTCATAACACAATTTACCCATGGTCCATTGCATGTGGCAAGCAACAAGCATGAAGGTTATAGGCAGCATGCATGTACACAGGTGGCTCCTGTATCGGGCAATTAGTGACACACATCTTCTCACTTATTTCTTATTCCAGCATATGTTTCTTTTCTATATGCTTGCCACAAAAGGCTGCACACAAACATGTGGCATAGCTGCCTCTAGCCCATTTGGAGGTGGGGGGCTGGAGGCTCCCTCTAAGCACATGGTTGGTATTGTCGGAGGTTAATCACACTGAGGCATCATTGCGTCGTAGAAACCCCATTTATTATTTGTGCACAAGGGAGAACAATACGCGAGAGTTATTGTACTGTCTCAAAGCGGAATACACAGAGACTTGCTTAAAAGCATTTTACAACCAATCAGTAAATTTTGTACATCTCAATCCACTTATTTGCATAAGTTTACTGACCAATCCAGGTTCCAGTGAATTTCCATTCCTACACCACAGGTGCAGTTGTTTATAATTTGACAATCACAACTTTGATTACTTTCAGCCTAAGAAGCTTGGCCTAAATAGCCAAGTGATTATGGTACTGGGCTTGTAACCCCAAGAGTAAGAGTTCAAATCTCACAATGGCAAACTATGAAGCAATGTAACTTCATCTGAATAGGAACAGATGGAAAACGTGTTTGTACTCAAAAGAGTTACATTTGGCCTGAGAGAGACACATGGAATGTCTCAAGGCCCATTCTACTAAAGTGGTCAGACAAGATGCTATTGTTCTTCAAGGTTGCAGTGTTTTTCTCTTAGGCTCAAGCATTTAATTCAATTGCTCCATTAACTCTTTCAATACTGAGTGGGCTCCCCCTATAGTTGTCTTTAGGCCACCACACTCCCCCCTTTTGTCCTGAAAGGACAATCCTCCTCTCTTAGCCAAATTCGATATAACCTAATCTCCGAGCTTCTTCCTCAATGGAATCCTGATTCCGGGGGATGGGAAGAGAATAGGCAACTTGCTTATCACTAGGGTTCTGGAAGTTCTGCAGTCGGCAGATAGAACGAATGCAACAGAGGATAAGCTGAATAATAACATACAAAACAATAAGCAAGGCAAGACCTATAACAAGGCATTTGAGCATGATTTTAAAAGGCCCTCCAAACCATCCCCCGATATTAGAGAGCCACCTCCACCAGTCAATGGGTTCCTCCTGGGCAACTGCATGGAGAAGGCGCACTTGGTCCTGAATAAAATGCACATCAGTCTCAATCCTTTGGTCTCTGTTAATATAAAAACAACATGTCTCATTAATAGCTGCACAGACTGCCCTTTGCGCTGCTAATAGGAAATCTAGGGCCATACGTTTCTTAGAAAGGGACTTGGTTTCTAACTACAAATTCTGGATGGCGTCAACGGTCTTATTCTCAATAAGTTCCATGGTGGTGGAAATATTGATAATGGCCTTTTCCAGTTCTGAGACACCTAGACCTGGGATGAGGGCCCGCACAAATTGGTGAAATCCGGTGTTGCGGGTTACAAGTGGGTTCCAGGTTGATCATTTATGACGCTTCACAGGTCCTAGATGATTGTGGAGAGAATGAATAGTAAGTTTCTTGACCCCAAAGGCCTCAGGGACAATATAGCCAATGATGCAGGTGCCTGCCCAAGCAAGAGGGAGGGTTTTATAAGCCCTGTTCCCGCACAGCCAAAATGAGCCATTGCGGACAAGAGTAGGATACCAATAGGTGGAATTTTGACAAAAGTTAAGCCACCTCTCTACAACAAGAGGTTTTGCCTGGGCATACCAGTGAACACAGCAGGTTCGACTGAATTGTAACGCCCTCAGAGCCAATAAGTCAGGGCATCCAGACTGATTTTAGTAATTGCAAGACTTGGACTCTTCAGTATAGTAGCCATCAGAGGTCCAAGTGGAGGCGGAATTGTTTAGGGTGAGATGGTATGACCGTTGGCAATCACACCCATTCCTATCAAAATATGAGAGTATATCTTCAGATTTTGGGACCTGCGAAAGACACTTCACCTCATTAGCTTTACATTCCCAAAAGGTAGACATAGGACCCGACTGGTTGTAGATTCGGAATCGAGCCTCCTGATAGTTATAATCAGCAAGATAGGCACAGGTACCCTGTGACAGCTCACCCACCTGAACACTACCCCGGTATAATTTCTTCTGACACATAGCCAGGCCTTTCCCTTGACAACCACAAAAGTAGGTTCCCGCCTCCAAATGGGTGCGTGATGGATGAGGGCCCCTGTATTGCCTTGGGGCCATGCTGCACCCGCAGGGAAAGCCAGAAAATGCATCTCTGCAGAGGAGGTGTCAACAGGAAAATGAGTACAAATCCAACATTCAGTCTGATTAGTATGCGAGGCTACAGCCTGCATGCGTTGAACCACAGAATTAGTGGACCATGCAACTGCAAGGACCACACAGGGCAGGACCCAAATCAGAGTCAGCATTCTGATGGCTCAGTTAAAGTTCTTGTACAAACACTTCTGTTCGAGGTCAGCGTCCGCTTGATGTGCAATGTGTGGATCCACAAGTGACGTCCTTCAACCTTCACGGCCGTATGGGTGGTGAACAGGACTTGGAAAGGCCCCTCCCATCAAGGTTCCAAATAGTTCTTTCTCCTGAAGGTCTTTACCAGGACTAGGTCCCCTAGGCTGATATTGATGTCAATCTTCAATATTAGGCTTCTGTGCTTTGTGTATGCAAACTTTTGAGAGAATTAGTAAGCACTATACAATATATAATCATTCCCTCATCCATAGCGTGGATGTTCATTTCCCCAGCAGAGGTGGGGCCACTGGGAGGTGCATAGGATGTCCCATTATAACTTCATAAGGAGAGAGACAAGTGGTACGGTTAGGCTGAGAGCACATAGTCATAAGCTCCAAGGGTAAGGCTTCAGGCCATTTCAAACCAGTTTCTTCCCACAGTTTAGCTAATTTGTTTTTCAGAATACCATTTTGTCTTTCCACCGCCCCAGTAGACTGAGGGTGGTATGGACAGGAAAAGCGATGGCTGCATTGTAAGGCCTTCAAAAGTTCCTTTATCACTTTAGCAATAAAATGAGGTCCATTATCATTCAATAAAATCTCTGGTATCCCAGATCTGGGTATATATTCATGTAACAGCAATTTTGCAACAATAACAGCGTAATTTCATCGGGTGGGATACGCCTCCACCCATCATGAAAACAAACACACTATAACTAAAACATAATTATACCCCATATATTTAGGCATTTGTATAAAGTCCATTTGTAAGTAAACAAACCCGTGCCAGCAGTCACTGTGGGCATCTTGCCTGGGTTATGTTGTTGGCAAAGCAGACATTGTGAAGCTATTTTAGCTGCCATGGCGACAAACCCAGGTACAAACCACATCTGTTTTGGATTTCCAGCGTCCGCTGTTTTTTGTTTTTATCTCTGTGTTTAATTGACTGCCACTGCTCTTCAAGAAATGCCTACCTTGAAGAAGTTCTGTTCCTCTCTGCGACAAGATTTCCATTTCTCTCAGTTCTGTCGAAGGGTCATGAGGACTCGAAACGTCAACTCTTTTCTTCTCCGCCGATGCTGCTGGACCTGCTGAGTTTTTCCAGGTAATTCTGTTTTTGTTTTGCAAACCACATCTGTTGTGCCATTCTGTTCATCCCCCCTTTGCCCGCATGGGAAAATTAATGTAAGATGAGGTCAATCCAGGGCAGGAGTGAAGCAGGGGCAACAGCACATCCGTCAGAAGAAATCCAAAGACTGTCGGAGCGTTGTGTACATGACACTTGAATCCAACTGTCCCGTTCATGGGTAGATGCTTGGGACTGCAAGTGAACAAGATCAGTTAGACTAGCTACAGGAGAAGGGGTTGCAGCCTGATAACAAAGGGGAACCACAGACCCAGTGAGACCGGCCGCGGCTGCACGGGTGGCATGGTCAGCCCTGTTATTACCGTGAGAGGCAAAGTCATCGTCCTGTGTATGGGCAGAACATTTAATAATAGCAAGGGAGGAGGGGAGCTGGACAGCTGTTAAAAGGTTAGCAATGAGCTGCCCATGGTGAACGGGGGTCCCAGCTGACATGAGGAAACCCCGCAGTTTCCAGAGTTGTCCAAAAACATGTGTCACACCGAAGGCATATCGAGAGCCGGTATAGATATTAGCCAATTGCTTGGCCGCATATATACAAGCTCGTATAAGGGTGAATAGTTTGGTGGCCTGGGCAGAGCAGGAGGCTGGTAGACGCGCTGCTTCAATAACAGAATAGGAATCACAAATAGCATGGAAAAACTCAGCAGGTCTGGCAGCATCGGCGGAGAAGAAAAGCGTTGACGTTTCGAGTCCTCATGACCCTTCGACAGAACTTGAGTCGAAGGGTCATGAGGACTCGAAACGTCAACTCTTTTCTTCTCCGCAGATGCTGCCAGACCTGCTGAGTTTTTCCAGGTAATTCTGTTTTTGTTTTGGATTTCCAGCATCCCCAGTTTTTTTGTTTTTATCTCAAATAGCATAGCCGGTAAGTAAATTGCCATTTGGTGATTGAGAAGAGGAACCATCAACTAAAAGAATGAGGTCAGGGTTTAACAAAGGATGATCCTACAGATCTGGATGCGGTAGAGTGGAGTGCTGAACAATGGTGACACAATCATGAGGCTTGCCGTCTTTCTCTGTGGGTAACAGGGTAGCAGGATTGAGGGTGGTGCATCAGACAATACTTAACTAGGGATACCCTAAAAGGGTCGTTTCATACCGGGTGACATGGGCAGTGGTGAGGTGTTGGGTGGCCGAACGAATAAGGAGGGCCGCAACTGCATGGGGGACATGCAAAATAATAGGGTATCCGAGGATAAGGGACTGAGCGGCAACAACAGCAAGGTAGGCTGTCGCAACGGATTGGATACAGGAGGGATAACCACGCGCAACAGGATCTAAACGAGTTCTATAATAAGCAACCGTCTGCTGGGCATCCTCATGGGACTGAGTAAGCACCCCTTGTGAGAAACCGCAATGCTCATGTACTTAGAGGTGAAATGGTTTAGTGTAATCTGGAAGGCCCAACGCAGGAGCAGAAATAAGGGCCGTCTAGAGGGCCGCAAAAGCAGCTTGGGAATCAGAGTCCAAAGCGAGGTTCTCAGGCGCCGACGGGAGAGCGAGATCCTGCAAAGGCCTAATGAGTTCTGCATAATTAGAGATCCACTGCCTACAATACCCTGTCAAGCCAAGAAAATGAATGAAGTCCTTTTTAGCACAGGGAAGGGGAAGGGAGATTATGCTCTCAACACGGCGCTTAGACAGGAGCTGAGCAGGGCCATCAAGAACATGACCCAAATACTCAACATGGGATCTGAAAAATTGTAACTTTTCACGAGAGGCCTTATGGCCTTTACGGGCTAAGGCTTTCAGGAGAATGAGGGAGTCATCGAGACAAGTCTGCTCAGATGAAGAGCAGAGAAGCAAGTCATCAACGTACTGAAGGAGGGTTAAACTTCCCTGAAAGGAGATATCGGCGAGGTCTGCCTGGAGAGCGGGGAAGAAAATAGTTGGACTTTCGGTATACCCCTGGCGTAACGGGTCCATGTATACTGAGCACCATAACAAGTGAAGGCAGAAAGGAATTGAGAGTCAGGTATAGGTATAGAGAAAAAGGCTCCACAGAAGTCAACAACCGAATAATAAGTAGAGTTAGGGGGAACACAATTGAGTATGGTAGCCGGGTTGGCTACTATTGGATAGGCCGGAATTACACAGGCATTGACTGCCCCCAAGTCCTGGACAAAACGCCAAGTATTCTTAAAAACAAAAAAACTGCGGATGCTGGAAATCCAAAACAAAAACAGAATTACCTGGAAAAACTCAGCAGGTCTGGCAGCATCGGCGGAGAAGAAAAGAGTTGACGTTTCGAGTCCTCATGACCCTTCGACAGAGGGTCATGAGGACTCGAAACGTCAACTCTTTTCTTCTCCGCCGATGCTGCCAGACCTGCTGAGTTTTTCCAGGTAATTCTGTTTTTGCCAAGTATTCTTGCTTGGTTTCCATACCGGGAGTATAGGAGTGTTACAGGGGCTGACAGTAGGAACAATAATGCCGGAGCTTAGAAGGTCCTGAAGGACGGGTTTTATGCTTTCCATCGCCTCAGGGTTAAGGGGGTATTGAGCTTTCCGAGGGAGAGATTTAGAGGGATCCAAATGCACCCAAAAAGGCTCTGCTCATAACACCCCACCAACATCATTAGGACCCTCAGCCCATAAAGTATCAGAGATAGTCAGCAGGGCCCTCGGGAAATCAGTGGTCATACTGTCTAAAGCACAGTGATGAAAATAGGAAGGGTATTCAAGGGGCATGGAGAGAACAAATTGAATGGCCTGTTTATAGACATTCAGGCAGCCGTTCATCAACGGCACAGATGACTGGGGATCTGCGCACTGTAGACAGTACACCATAGGACCAAGGTCCCTGGCCTGATATCCAACGGAAACACAAAGGGTGACATGGGGCGCAACATTCTCCCTGAGTCGAAATAATGGTTGGGCAGCTGGAGGAAGGGATACAAAAGCCGCAACGCCTTCTGCTCCAATGCAAAGGGAGGATATAGAGAGAACATAACACTCAAACAGATGGCCTGTTACCTCACAAGCATACTGGTGATCCGAGCAGGCAGAGTAGTAAGCTGTACAGTGAAGATCCCGAAGCCAGTGCTGCAGGGGCGGGTGGACAGCCATTACAGTGGAAACACGGTGGTCAGCAAGGAATCGGAGCAGCAAAGTCTTAAGCTTATCAGATAAATCACAATGTCCAAAATTCCACCACTAAACATAAGAATGACGAGGAATATCTTCCTGTAGAAGGCCAATGACTGTGGAATAAGTGGATTCAGGAACTTGAGGAGCAATAGAATTCTTAGAAAGACAAAAGTACATCCAAGTTTGCAGAGGAGATCACGACCCAAAAGATTAACCAGAACGTCGGCTCTGAGGAGAAATCGATGGGACCCTTTCCGCCCGTTCAGGTCAAACGACATTTCTTCAGAAATTGGCAGTGAAAGCGGCTGTCCCAAAACTCCGACAACGGAAATGAAATCCCTCGAGGGAATGACTTCAGGAACTTCGACGGGGCGAAGGAAGGGTTGAATAAGTCGCCCCAGTATCGATAAGGAAATGCAAAAGACGGCCATTAACAGACAAAGGAAAGGTGGGTTCCTCAATGGTAATGAGAGGTAAAAGGGCGTGGCAACCCTATCGCATCATATCCCCAAATGGATTAGCTACTGAGTAGATGCTCATCTGAGGAGAATTTGATTGAAGGGCGGGATAGGGATCTGATTGGGGGGCAGAAAAAGGATTCAAATGTGGGCCGGGAGCTAACGGCCGCTGAGGCACAGCTTGCTCCGAAGCAGCTGGCGGCTGAGGGCAAGTATGCGCCCAATGCCCCCCCTCACCACAATTATAACAATTTAAGTGGCCTTCCCCGCCTTGGTCCTGCCCAGCGACCGCTCCACCTGCCATACCTGCGAGTCCCCAGGGCACCGTGTCGCCACATATTTTGAGGCCACATTGCAGGTTGGGTAGTGATAAAAGTTAGACAGCTGAGAAGCCAATTGAGGGCCAACATAAAATTCAGGGGCCAAAGAAGGTACTGTGAACAGAGGTGCAGGTGGGGGCGTTGCCACCGGAGACTCTGGGTCGTCTACCACCGGTGCCATTATGCCTTTCTCAAGGGGTTTCTGGCATGGGTTCAATTTGCGCTCGCAATGCTGGAGGGAACTAATAATTTCTTGAAGATTGTCCTTACCATCCCACCCAATGCAAGTAAGGGTAAAGGCTTTCTTAAGGTCAGGCTGCAATCCCTGTACAAGAGCATTTATAAGAGCCGGAATAGAATCCTGAGGATTAACACCAGAACATTTTAAAAACACATTGCGGAATCGTTCAACATAATCACAAACATCCTCATCGGGTTTTTGCACTGTATTATGGATTTTATGCTGATCAATTACATCAGGAAAAGCCTTTCGCACGGCTGTGCAAATGCGCTGCCAAAGTTGTGCCTCCTGATCTGCAGTAAGCAGATCATGGCCAAGCAGTGGCCACTCACAAGTGTCCTGAATTGGTCACCAGCTCTGAGTACCCAAACAAGTATCAAGAACCATATCCATATCATCACAAGTAGGGTTATGACGTTTACAGAGAATCTCAAGTTTCTGTACAAACTTCTCAAACCCCCTCTCTAGGGTCTGGGGTGGATTCAACAATTGCTCGTAAGTCGGAAGGTGTCCATGGACGATAAATATGCACTTGACCTCCCGCGAGATTAGGGTATGCTCTCGTTGGCATTTGCATCGCGGCGCCAGAGGGTGAAGGGTCTGAATTCCGTCTCCGTTGGGAGCGGGATTGGGTTCCTACACCGGTAGTACTATCAGGTTCTGGCGCGTCCACAGGGGGCGGTGGGGCCGGTGGAGTAGCAGCCGCTGCGAGTGGAAGCTGCTCAGGATTATGATAAGGAGGAGGGGACTGGTAGACAGGCCAGTCCTCTTCACTTTGCTCATCATCAGATGGCAGGGGTGCTAGGGGCTGCGCGGTTTGCCGCACGACCAGGATCCTGGATTTCTCTTTATAATTAATTTGCTTGAGCTTTTTCTCGCTTTCCTGACTTCTTTTCCTTGACTCATCAGCTCGTTTCTGCGTGTCGTCCTTCCATGGACGTACGCAGGCCAACCCACATTCTCCTTACCTGACTTCTCTATTTCCTTTAATACCAATGCCAAGCACTCAATCCTATTCCGATTAAAAGTTCCGTCTGGCGGGAAACTCTCTCCCTTACCTTGGGTCCATTTTACCCAATCAGAAACATATTGGACACTTTCAGCTCCATAATGAACAAACATGTATGCATTTGGGGTTCCCTTCAAAGGCTTTCTTTGATGCCATATTTCCCTTTTTTTTAACTTATTAATATACACACACTAAAAAAAACACAAAAATTACTTACTTTTCACCTCCGGGGGATTCGAACTCCTGGGAATACTACTACTACTTTTTTCCACCAGGGGACTCAAACCCCTGGTAATACTACTACTACTTACATCATATTACTAGCCAAATTAATCTCCCAAATATTTAAATAGAGGACTTACCCTGAGAGTCAGCCACAGGCAGGCGAAGGCAGATCGCAGATCAATGAACCCCAGAAGCCCAAGTGAGGCTGCCGCGGACTGAGGAGTCCTTGAACCGCGAGGTTCTAACACTGGCACTCTGGGGCTCAACCCCAGGGGTTATTCATCTCGGTAGAACCTCCAGAAACTGTCGGAGATTAATCACACTGAGGCATCATTGCGTCGTAGAAACCCCATTTATTACTTGTGCACAAGGGAGAACAATACAGCAAGAGTTATTGTACTGTCTCAAAGCAGAATACACAGAGACTTGCTTAAAATCATTTTACAACTAATCATAAATTTTGTACATCTCAATCCACTTATTTGCATAAGTTTACTGACCAATCCAGGTTCCAATGAATTTCCATTCCTACACCACAGGTGCAGTTGTTTATAATTTGACTATCACAACCTTGATTACATTCGGCCAAGAGAGAGACACATGGAATGTCTCAAGGCCCGTTCTACTATAGTGACCAGACAAGGTGCTATTGTTCTTCAAGGTTAGGCTCAAGCATTTAATTCAATTGCTCCACCCTTTCAATACTGAGTGGGCTCCCCCTATAGTTGCCTTCAGGCCACCACAGTATCATCCCTAGTTTCACACTTTTCCTTTCCTTAATCATCACTCCCTCAAACTCGGACATGCACAGGATTGCATACCATGTAGGTATAACTATGTAAACACCGTTGTAATGACTAGTTTACTGAACATTGTATTAAAATAGTTCTTATGCTGTTCCTCTACAAGCCCATTAATAGGAACTGGCAGACCCCTCTGCCCAAGCGTCACAAGGACCTCACAGCATCCTGAAGTCACAGGGTGGAGGTCAATCATCTCAGTGCCAAGACATCAATTGTAGGAGTTCCCCAGGGTAGTTTCCTAGGCCGACCAACTTCAGTTGCTTCATCAATCACCTGTCCTCCATCATAAGGTCAGAAGTGGCGATGTTCACTGATGATTGCACAATTTTCAACTGCATTCATGACTCCTCAGATACTGAAGCAATCTGCGTCCATATTCAGCAAGGCCTGGAAAATATCCAGGCTTGGGCTGATAAGCGGCAAGTAAATTTTGTGCCACACAAGTGCCAGGCAATGACCATCTCCAACAAAAGAAGATCTAACTCTCTCCCCTTGATGGTCAATGGCATTACCATCGCTGAATCCCATCCCCTGCTAGCAACATCCTGGGTGCTGCCAGTGATCAGAAACTGGACTAGCCAAATAAATACTATGGCTACAAGAGCAGTCAGAGGCTGGGAATTCTGTGGAGAGTAACTCACCTCCTGACTCCCTAAAGCCTGTCCACCACCTACAAGGCACAAGTCAGGAGTGTGATGGAATACTCCCCACTTGCCTGGATGAGTGAAGCTTCAACAACACTCAAGAAGATTGACACCATCCAGGACGAAGCAGCCCACTTGATTGGCACCCCATCCACCAGCTTTAATGTTCGCTCCCTCCACCACTGACGCACAATGGCAGCAGTGTGTATCATCTGCAACAACAGACCAACTTTCCTTTGAAAAAACCTTCCAAATCCGTGACCTCTGCCACTTAGAAGGACAATGGCAGCAGGTACATGGGAACACCCACACCTGGAAGTTCCCCTCCAAGCCAATCACCATCCTTACTTGGAAATATATCACCGTTCCTTCACTGTCGCTGGGTCAAAATCCTGGAACTCCCTCCCTTACAGCACTGTGGGTGTACCTACACCACATGGACTGCAGTGGTTCAAGAAGGCAGCTCACCACCTGTTTCTCAAGGGCAATTAGGGATGGGCAATAAATGCTAGCCCAACAAGCTCATATCCCATGAATGAATAAAATAAAAAAATCCTGCAAGGGCTGGCACCACTGCTAATGAATTCACTCTGTGGAGTCTTTTGGATGAAAGGTTAAACCAAGACACCAAGTGCTCTCTCACGTAGGCATTAGCAATGCTTTGGCTCCATTTTGAAGAAGAGCAGAGGGTTTCCTGCCAGCTCTTGGTCAATTTTTATCTTTCAATCAACATCACAAAAAACAGATTAAGCATTCATTATCACATTAGTGTCTTGGGAGTTTTCTGCATGCAAATTGGGTGCTACAATTTCTACATTAGAACTGTGACTGCTGAAGGTTTCTCAAAATTCCCACATTTTTCATATCATCAACAAGGATATGACTTTTAAACTTTTACCTGAAACCAGACAATGAGAGGAGACAGAATATACATTCTTCCCATTAAAACAATCAACAGGAAACCAAAACCATCAAAATCTTGCATAAATAATCGTTACTAACTACGGGGGCAGGAAGATCACAATCAATGCAATAACGCAAACCCATCAATACTCCACACATACAATGGCTTTCAGTTCAAAATTAGTTATGGGGGCAGGAAGGCAATGATAAACATCATGCGAGCCCATTAAAAACAATGAGACATCAATCACCTGGGGAAGCCCACCAAAATCAAACAAAGAATTAACCTTGATTTGGATTGAGATAAGAAATTAAAAAAAAAACAGTATAACTGGGCCAGGAGATCTGAAGTGAGCAGTTTTTGGGCAGGGACACAGAAGGGGGAACAGTTTTGAAAGCTGACACAGGGCAGTGAGCAGTTGGGAACAGTTGAAGCCGAGTTTAAGCACAGTGCTGAGCCAAGTGGAGGTAGAAGATCTAGAGGTTTGCAGGCCCGCAGGCAACATCACGGCGAGGGGCACGGGGTGGCAGGCTCAACCGAAGACAACAAGGCTGCAACCGCAGCCCTCCACGAAGATCGACCACCCACAACCGCGCCCTCCACCCAACTGAAGAACTTCCTCAGATTCCACAGACCAGGACTACGTGGGAACAGCAGGCCCCAAAGGACACAAAGAGCATACCCCAAAACTACAACTGGCTTACTTGGCTGGATTTCGAACTGTCAAGGAACCCTGGTTGGTGAGCATGATCCCTGACCTCTCCTCGTTCAATTTAGTAAGGTTTTGGGGGGTGGGACAAGGATGAGGGGATTAGTAGCGTGATTTTCCCTCATTATGCCATGTGTTCCCCATTCTTAACTAAGTGTACATTGTAGGTCTGTATAATCTCAGTGTAATCTTAATGTTATAAGTTCATTTGTGATTTCAATAAACTCAGTTATTTTCTTGCACCAAAACCAGTTGTCTGCTGCACTTTGTCACAACCCTCAAAAAAGTCCAAGTTCTAGAACCCAGGGAGTGGGAGCGATTTGGACTGCCACTTCAAAAAGTACTTCATTGGCTATATAATGCTTTGGGGTATCCTTTTATCATGAAAGGTGCAAGTTTTCATTTTTGACCTTAAGGAAGCTTTTCTAGCCATTATAGTATCTTATTTAAAGAAAGTTGTCTTAACTGGTGAGCTTTTTGATTTAGCTGATAAAAGTGAATGCTGTCGATAATGGGAAGATAAAATGAAACACAAAACTAATGGCTGACCTTTTAATTTTAGAATGGCTGGGACACAACAATTGACAGTAGAAGCTTCAGTTTATCAAGGGAAAACTTGGTGTACAATCCATATCCCTAGATGTTATGTTCTCTTGTGGGGTCACTTTGCTTGCGAACTGGTTGCATGCTTATCTGTTGGCAGGTAAGACGATAACAATATACTGCAGACACAGAGACCAATATGAAATGAAGCTCATACTATTTATTTACACAGACAACAGAGCATTAACATGATGTGTGCTTCTCCAGCCAGACCCTACTCTAGACTAACATTTACATGGTAGCCCGGGCTACACAGCTATTGGGCCTTACAGTCATGTGGTCAATCTGCTCACATTTTCTTAAAGTTGTATTACACCTCAGATTGCCACATCCCTCCCCCTTTACTTGAAAGTATATTTTAACTATTTACACAAATAAACTATTTACAAAGTCAGTCTTTCAGGAAGCTTTTCAAACATGTCAACCATTGTAGTTCTATGACTTTGGATGGTTTATCTGAGTCCTCCCTCTCAGGAGTTATCTGTCCACTAACCTCCCCAGTAGGAACCTGTAAGTTTGCCTCTTCGACTCTCTCAGGCTCAACAGGTCCTACAGGTACTTCCAAAGCAAGAGGAGTTCCTTCTACCTGTGGTATAGACTCCAATGGGAATGTTTGGTGCACCTTTTCTTGTGGATCTGTTTCTCTTTTCCTGGGGTGATCTATGTGTCAACTGATATATGGTAGGACAGGGGTCCTATCACTCCACTGACCTTACCTGATAGCCATTTGGGCCCATCTCTGAAGATCTCTGCAAAAACCGCTTCCCCTACAGTGAGGTTTTGTTCACGGCTGTAGTAATCGTGTTCATTTTTCTGGGCCTCCTGACTTCTCTCTACCCTCTCCCCTAAATTCAGCCTAATGAGGCTCAACCATGTCCTGAGACATCTCTTCATTAATAACTCTGCAGGAGCAATATCGGTGACATAGTCCTACAGCTAAGCAGGAAACATTTTGTTGCAACAGAGTCCCCATCTAGTTTTTTCATTCTGGCCTTGAAGGTCTGGACTGCCCTCTCAGCCAGTACATTGGATGCAGGATGGTATGGTGAGGTCTTGACATGCGTTATGCCATTGAGATATGTAAATCTTTGGAATCCTCCGCTGGTGAATGCCATTCTATTATCCGACCCTATTATCTCTGGTAAACCATGCATCACAAAACTCTGATGCAATCTGTCCATGGTGGCAGCAGATGTGGGTGATCACACTTTGTATACATCCATCCATTTGGAATGAGCTCCGATAAGTAAGAGGAAAATTATGCCCAAAAAAGGCCCCACATAGTCAATGTGGAGGTGGACCCATGGCCTTCCTGGCCATTCCCAGGGATGCAGTGGAGCAGAAGGAGGTAATTTCTGCAGCTGTTGGCACTGCATGCAGCTCTTGACCATGTTTTCGAATTCAGTGTCCATCCCCGGCAACCATAAGTAGCTGCGCGCCAATATTTCCATTCTGAAAATGCCGGGGTGAGCGCAATGCAATTTTATTAATAGTGGTTGTCTTCTTCTGGGAGGCAAATGACTCTCGCTCCCCACAGTAAGGTGCCATCCTGGCAGGTGAGCTCGTATCTCCTGTTAAAATAGGCTTCATTTCATCTGACTTTGGCTCGTTAGACTATCCCTGCAAGCCATGTTCCCTGACGTGAGACAAAACTGGATCATGGTCTGTCTATTCTCTGACCTGTTTGGCATTCACTGTGATGAATCCCAGAAAGTTTAATAATGAGACAAGTTCTTGAGGGATGGGGACATTCACATTGCTGACCTTTAGAGGTAATCGGCTCAGTGAGTCGGCATTGGCAATCTGGCATCCTGGCCGGTAGATAAAAGCATATTTGTAAGCAGCTAGAATCAGTGCCCACCTTTGCTTTATCTTTCCCAAACAAGCCGAGCAGTGGCTTGTGATCGGATACAATGGTGAAGTGGTGACCATGGATGTATTGGTGGAACTTCTTAATGTCAAATACAATGGATAAACCTTCTTTCTCTATTTGTGAGTATCTTCATTCTGCCACACTGTGCATTCTTGAGACATAGTCAATAGGCTGTTTGGAGCCATCGGTCATCCAGTGGGTGAGTACTGCCCCTACTCCGTAAGGGGATGCATCGCATGGTAAAATCAATTGTTTCTTTGGGTTGAAATGTACCAACAGGGACAATGAATGTAGTAACTGCTTTACTGCAGTAAAAGCCTGTTATTATGGAGCTTGCCAAGTCCAACTGTGGTTTTTCTTGATTAACCCATATAATGGAGTCAGTGCTGTCGACAAATTTGGGAGAAAACAACCGTGGTAGTTGACCATTCCACTGGGTGAAGGCCCTGTGAGCCGACTCTATGACCCAGGTAAACCACTTCTTGGGCTTGGAAGATACATTTTTCCCTTTTCAAACATACTCCAGCTTGTGAGAAACACTTCAATACCTCTTCCAGATTAACCAGGTGTTCTTCATCAGTTAATCCTGTTACCAGGACATCATCAAGGTAAACCACCACATGGGAAGGACCCCTTGACGTAAATTTTCTACAGTCCATTGGAAAATGGCACAAGCTGATGAGACTCTGAGGGGTAACCTGGTATACTGGTATAACCCCCATGTGTGTTGATTGTCACAAAATCCAGAAAGGTCTTTTCTAGCTCATTGCTGGTAAGCGTGGCTCATGTCAAGTTTCGTGTAAGTGGTTCCCCCTGCCAGCTTGGAGTACAATTCATCAATTTTCAGTATAGGGTGCCTACCAAACCAGTTTGTTAATGGTCAACTTGTAGTCCCTGCACTCTGGTCAGGATTTAGTAATGAAACTGGGAAAATTGTACATGTTGTAAGACTCCCAACCTGTTCAGCCTGTCCAATTCAATATCCATCTTCGTAATGAAGGTGGTGCCTTCAAATATCTGGGGGTTGCCCCAGGATCCATGTGGATTTTAGTTTGCAGCCCCTGAAGCTTCCCAAGTTCTTCCCTGAGGACAGAGGCATGTTTCTGTGATAATTCTTCCAGGTCTTTCATTCTGAGTTTCGACCAAGCAGAGTTGGGCCCTCCCCTGCTACCACTATCAGGGGTAGATTAGCAGACTGGTTTCCATATTGTACTGGAACATTGCATATACCTTTTACTCAGATGTTTTCACCAGTATAAGTCTTCAGTCTGGCCTCTGAGTTTTCCAGCTTTAGTGAGTGGCCTCCTGCATTCAGATACTTAAACATGTGTTCCCTATAACTGTCGTGATTGTGCCTATATCCACCTCCATTCAAATGGGTTTTCTGTTG
The DNA here is from genome assembly GCF_017639515.1 of Carcharodon carcharias. Classification (NCBI taxonomy): domain Eukaryota; kingdom Metazoa; phylum Chordata; class Chondrichthyes; order Lamniformes; family Lamnidae; genus Carcharodon; species Carcharodon carcharias. The sequence continues at coordinate 94,606,374 of NC_054481.1, forward strand.
ACTTCCACTGTCACATAGACTGGCTCCGTTTTATCCATTTTTAATTTGTGTCGTGAGTAAATATCTGTCTCTCTTTCTTTTGGTTCCTCCATTATATACATTTCACAACTTCTGCCTTTTTGTTTGAAATTTTGTCTCAACCTCTCTTTACCATATTGCATAATGTGCCCATTGTGATGGCAATAGAAACATTTGGTTCTTTTAAATTGTGAAAAGCAAAGAACTGCGGATGCTGGAAATCCGAAACAAAAACAGAAACAGAATTATCTGGCAAAACCCAGCAGGTGTGGCAGCATCGGTGGAGAAGAGCACAGTTGACATTTCGAGTCCTCATGATCCTTCAACAAAACTCAGAGGCCAGATTGAAGGGTCATGAGGACTGGAAACGTCAACTGTGCTGTTCTCCGTCGATGCTGCCAAACCTGCTGAGTTTTTCCAGGTATTTCTGCTTCTGTTTTTCTTTTAAATTGTTGTTCTTTTGTGGGCTGTCTGGTTCCAATTCCGCTATTATGAATGTGGTTTTTATCCATTAAGCCATTGCTTTTTGCTGATCTGTTAATAGTGGCTGTTTCCCGCCTTTCCGCAGAGCCCTGAGTTTCCGCACCATTCCTAGCCAGTACCTCCCCCCTGATGTGATGAACAGAGTCATTTTGTTTTCCCTTGATTTCTTCTGAACCCCTGACTGCGTCTCCATTGTTAGCGCCAACTCCAGCATCTTGCTGAAGTCTAAATTCGTTTCTGACAACAACCTTTTTTGAATGGCATCTTCGTTAATCCCACATACTAACTGGTCTCTTAACGTGGCATTAATCGATGTCCTGAACTCACAGTGCTCTCTTAGTTGTTTTAAGGCTGCTACATAACAAGCGACTGTCTCTCCAGGGGCACGACACCTCAAATTGAACTTAAAATGCTGCATTGTTACCGAGGATTTTGGCTGCAAGTGGCTTTTCACAAGATTCACCAACTCATCGAAGCTCTTGGAATCTGGGGCATTGGGTGCAGTTAGACTACGAATTAGGTTTTTTATGTTGAATTATGTTTTACTGCCACATGTCAATAAGAGGATGGCCCTCCTCTTCACCTCCCCCATTGTTGGCCAAAAAGACAAATTCTATATAATGTGACCAGTCATCAGTGCTCTGATCAAACCGCTGCGACCAAATTGTGGCATACTGGAGGGAGACAACTTCGATGCCTATGGTGATGACATACAATTGTGAAACACTTACAATCAGCCTGCAGGCTTGGCTGATTCACTACAGCTGAGCTTTTGCAGCTTTCCTTGGCATCATTGACTGGTCGTGTTTTGCTTCGTCGCCAGTTGTTATGTTTTACTACGGGGTCGCTTTGTTCGCAAACCGGCTGCACACTTATCTGTCAGCAGGTGAGTCGATTACAATATACTGCAGACGCAGAGACCATTATGAAATGAAGCACATGCTATTTATTTACACAGACAACAGAGCACTAACATGATGTGTGCTTCTCCAACCAGACCCTACTCTAGACTAACGTTAACATGGTAGCCGACGCTACACAGCTATTGGGTTTTACAGTCAATCTGCTCCCAGTTTCTTAAAGGTGTATTACACCACAGATTACCACACTAGAGTAATCCCAAAGGGTAGATTCCAAGAAAGAAGGACAAATCAGTTCAAACATTTCAAATCCCAGTAAAAAATCAGCCACACTGGCATCATTAATACTAAGGCATTATTACCTGTGGCAACCCTCACTCTGCCCCCACCATCCCGATATAAAATGAGACCTCCAGTTGGCCTACAAGATGATTGAATAACATTTTACTCTCCGTGCCCGGCAAATGTGGATTTCTGGGCAATATTTATCCTTCAACCAACTTGATTAACAGGGAGCGCCATTTTTCAATTGAGACATTAAACTGAAGCTGCTTCTGCCACCTCAAATGGATGTGGAAAATATTCAAATAAGAGCAGCCGGGGTTCACCCCCAGTTTCCTCACTGGTGAACATTTACCCCCCCAATCCTTAAAACAAATCCTCTGGCCATTACACTTCAAAAATGACTTAATTGGCTGTAAAGTGTTTTTGGTCATCCTGGGATTGTGAAAGTTGCCATGTGAATGCATGCTTTTACATCCTTCTGGCTCGGAGGCAAAGGGTGCTGCTTAACCCACGTTGAACGTCAAAGCAATATGTGTCTAAAGAGAAACAAAGCTGCAAATATCGGAAATCTGAAATGAGACCAGAACATTTTAGAAAATACACGGCGGGTCCAACTCAACCTGAAAGGGGAAGGGCACAGCAGTTAGATAAAGGCAAAATCCTGCAGATGTTGGAAATCTGAGACAAAAACAAAAAATGCTGGAAAAGCTCAGCAGGTGTGGCAGCGTCTGTTGTGAGAGAAACAGAGTTAACGTTTCAAGTTTGTATGACTCTCCTTCAGAGGATGAAACTGTGTTTTGAACTCAAAACTATAGGATAAACTATTAAAGCCATTAGAAGAACAGACAGAAGTCACAAGCAAAGTCTTATCACCTGAAAGCAGTCAGTGGGTTTAATAGCCTGCAAACAGGTTTCATTAAAACATTGGGAAGAAGTAAGAAAGTGCTGGCTGATATTTAAAGATCATCTCAGTCAAGCATTAAGCAGCACTCGAAAGACAAATAGTGCGCAAAAAGTGCTTGGGAATGGCAGGGAGGGAAGTGGAAGACGTTTATTGTTCACTCATCACTTGATAATGAGAGTCAGATGCAGTGTCCATTATAAATAATCATATTCAATGTCAAGATTGAGCAAGATTCTCTTACTGTCCTTAATACATTAAAAGACAAGCAGTTACCTTGATATACACTCAGAATTTCCTGTTGCAATCAGGTAATTTTCAAAGTATCCTTGTGGGATTGTAACATTTTATAATACCAGACCTCAGAAACTCTAACAAGCCATTAGCAAGTAAATTATGCATTTAACACATTGTATTGGCTAGCCAGCAGGCACTAATCCATGACAGGGTCTTGCGCTCCTGAATTTGAATGTGGTTCATCTATTAATATAGTCTCCAAATGGCTCTGTTCTGAAACAGGGGCCATTTACTTGATTGAAACTATTTTGCCGTGTTGTATCTGTTTTCCATTCCCCAGTTCCAAAGCAGTCCTGCGCGCAGTGAATACTGCACTTTAGCTACACATTTTTTTTAAAAACCTGTCGTCAGTAGAGCTGTAAAATTCAGAAATTAAACATATCTGCCCCAGGTCTGCTCATCATCATCAGAATGAGGTTGTGCTTGAATTTAGACGATTGAAGTGTTACGAAAGGGACATTTTTCTCTCTCCTCAGGAGCAAGAGAGGAAAACTGAGGAAATTGCTCCTTTCTCAATCAATCACCAAGCACTTGGGTTAGACAATATCGCAGCAGTGCTCTGCAATCTGTAGGAAACTATCTGTTAGGTAGGGGGCAGTGAAGAGGAGGCAATGCAGCATATGGAAATATTCCAGTATCTATTTCAGTTGCCCTACTTTTGCAAGCCATCAAAAGACAAAAAAAAAATACCATGCCATCAATCACCTTTCGAAATCTCTGACAGTACCGCCTTGAGGAATTCTCAAACTGTAAGCTTTTTTAATGTAGCCTTCCCAGTTACATGAAAGAGTCGTAATGTGTGCTGCATCTGGCTCATAAATGAATGGGAATGAAAGAGTCTAATACAAAAGATAGCTGAAAATGCAGTAAGAAAAAGGGAAGATGGGGGTAGGGAATGAAAAACGTACAACTACAAACAAATTAAAATATTTGCAGTGTGGATTTTATCATCTGTATCCAATAGATAAATATGATGTAGAACTGGGCATACTCAGATTTAATACAATGCTCTGAGGTATTATCCCTAGTTTAACAATGCCTTGCATCAGCAATTCCATTGAGCTGAAGTACTTAGGTCTGAGAGGCCTAAGAGGTTGAAGAATGGAAACAATAAGTTGAGACAGTTGGAGTACAAGGGACCAAGAGTTCAGTTTGAATTAGGCCTTAAGCCATCTAAGGTTGGTAGATTTAAGGTTTTTTTTTGGAATAATCTTGATGAAGGGCCAGGATCTATACCCAACACTAGAGGAAATGGAGAAGAATAGACTAACCAAGTAGTGATCATCTGACACCAAGCCTGGAGTTTCAGATGCCTGCAGTTTTTGACAGGGGAGAAAGGCCTAGAAATATGACCATTCAGCTTCTGTTTTGACTGCTGCTGCAGGGTTGTCACAGATCTGATGGTCAGCCTGCTATCCCTGTACACAATATGCTAGAACCTCCTCAGAAAGCCCAGTGGCAGAGGATAGAAAAATTGAGATTCTAAAATCTGTCTCCGATCATAATTGGTAACTCTTTCTCTGTAGACTCAATACTTTGGATTCTGAGTGCTGTGTGATGTTTCCATCAGTAAGAACTTTGTATGAAAGATCATTATCTATTCTTTCTGGAGGTAGTTTTTGGGGTAGTTAGAATTAGTTTTACTTCATTTTAATTCAGTACTAACAATTGGCTAAAGGAGTCAGTTTGATTTTATACGAATGTCTTAAAAAAGATCAATCAGTCACATTTCTAAGTTAATTGATCCTTGATTGAGTTATGCATGTTTTGCTTATGTAGCTTTAATTATGCAAAAGTTTAAAGAATCAGTTTTTAAAAAGCTTGTTGTAATGACTTCAGTTGCAAGTTTCATTGTGCGTGTTTCAGAACAAAGGAGCTGTGAACTCTGGTAAAGTCATACAGCATGGAACTGGAGAACTGGCGGAAACTAAATCTAACTAGCTCTAACCAGTTGAACTAATAGGAATCTTCACATTCCTCCACAGCTAGTGTCTTATCACCTCCATGGTCCAAAATTAGAACTGATCGGACACTGATCACACAGTGTCTAAGCCGACCAGCGGGCAGGAAGCAGCTCTGAATATTGTGTGATTCAATTGTCAACAAGGGTTAAAAAGCCAGAGTTCACAGGGCCTGATTGTGCAGAAACAGAAGAATTTCAGTGGTGCAAACTGCAGGCTTAGTAAACAGAGAGACTCCAGTACATGGAGTAGCAAAACCAGGAAGCCATCAGAGCAGAAAAATCCATGAGAGGTGTCAAGTGTACCATACAGCCCCCAGGACTCAGACAGAAAGTTAAAACCAGACGAGTGGTCAGGTTGATGCCTTGGTTTGTTAAGAATAACTTGTTTCTTAATGCAATCAAACAATCTACAGTCTTGTCAAACTTAATCTTGAGTGGACAATAAACCCACATTTCTTTCAAGTGTCTTGTGGGTTGAGCCAAAGGAATTCTTTACAAATTGTGTCTTGTACAGTGTTGTGTTGGAATGCAGAACGATCCAGCAATATGACACATCTGCTGGGCCCTCATGAGACTCTTAAGCTTCTCTGATCCTTCATCAAGACTATGGAGTATGACACCTTGTGCTTCTTCACAATTCTTTGGAAAACCCAAAATGTTTGTTTCTGGCTGAGCCAGGATGTAAGAGTGAGTGTAAGTGTGGGTGGTGAGAATTTAGCCACAGCACAAGATGATCTTCTGGTTCATGCTCCAAATAACTACTTTATCTGCTATTATCTGTGAAATTGTGTGCAATGTGTCAATACTATTGAATGCCCAGAGCATTAGAACGGCCCTCGATGTGACAGCACAGGAATGTTAATCTTACCTAACCAGCAAAAATATAGTGTGAATTTGTGACATACTAAATGACTCCCTCTGAACTGCTGAAGAGTTTTTGCGTGAAATTGTGGTCGGGGACCAATCGCGGATGGTTATCTATTCCCCAGCTGCTCCCAGGCCCGCCAATCACACCTGCACGCTGGCCTATAAATCCTGCCCATAATCTGGAAGAGGTGGGCTGTGACCACTGGAGGCAGAAACTCCTTGGGCAGGATTTTCCCCTCATCGGGCAGGCCTGCCCGGGAGCAACCGCGGAGCTGACTGCCACCCGCGATTGGGCCCCGACCACGATTTCAGGCTGGGGGGGCCAATTGAGGCCCACCCAGTGTGAAACGCGGCTCCGCACTGGCTGGGAAGGTCCGAGCGGTGTTGGGGGCCTGTCAGCCAGCAGGTCCAATGGCAACCCAGCGGCCTGTTTAAAAACGGCACAGGCAGCTCCTTGGAGGCTGCCAGGGAAGGACGACTGTCTGCCGTTGTGGCAATGGAGTCGTGTACGGCTGCAAACACCAGGCGGGAGGGCAGGTCGGGTGGGCACTCAGCCCTCCCGCATTTCTGATGAGTACCTCGTTGTCCTCCTGGAGGAGGTGGCTGCCAGGAGGGACACCCCGTCCCCAGAGATGGAAGAGGAGGCCACTGCACCTCACCAAGAGGGAATGAGAGGAGGTGGCAGTCCTGGTGAGCAGCCATGATGTGGTGCGGCACTCCTGGGTGCAGTGCCAGAAGCACTTCAATGACCTGCTGCTCTCAGGAAGGGTGAGTATCATGTTGGTATGGGTCAGTGTGCAGAAGTTTTAAGGTGTGGCCATCCCCCTGTGGACCTCAGGGGTGGTAAAGTCTGAGTGCCAACTGTCAATGATGCTGGAGCTGGCTAAGGGGGTGAGCCCTGGCTGCTTGGACTGAGTGCCTTGCAGCTCGAGGGCCACGACTCAAATGAGCCCTGCAAGGTGCTCCTCAGTTGGGGCTGGCCAGGCTGCAGTGGTGCTGCAGGTAGAGAGCGGACTAATTAATGCTCCACTGTCCTTTCAGGAGAAGATGAGCCATAACCAAGCCGAGAGGGCACATATAGGTGGAGACCCGCCCAAGCTGCTGCCCCTCTCCCGGTTCGAGCAGGACACCCTGGAGCTGGAGTGCCGATACGCTCCCCATGCAACCGGGCATGGAGAGGCCGGGGTGCCAGATGAAGGTGAGACCGCAGTGCTCAGAGGTGACATTCTCAGATTGCGAAACCATTCTAGTGTAGTCTCCTTGTTGATGGGAGCCTCGGACCTGGAGACCCCATTGATCGTTGGAAGACGATGGCATCATGATTCAGATCTCAATTGTCCACCAGGGTGCCTTGCATGCACAGTGACAGTGTGATGACTTTAACTAATGACATGTCATTCTGCTCCCTTTTAGGTTCGCTAGCAGGTGTCTCATTTGCAGACCACCCCGACACTGGAGGACCACCATGCATCATTTTCACTTACGTCACACCCGCTCTCTGAAACAGACACCAGCGCAGGTACCAGCACCTTGGTGGGCATTAGAGCAACAGCTAGTATCTCGGTGCACATTGGTGAGGGCACTTCACACTCGCTTGAGGTGTAGGCGGAGGCAGAGAGTGCCCAGGGCACCAGCAGTTGGAGAACTGCTGGGGATCAGGACGATGCTCAGTCGAAGGCTGATGATGGGCCTCTGAAGTCGTCCATTAGGCAGCAGATGCTGGATGTCCAGTGGGGTGTGCGTGAGGATCTGGCGGAGATCCATGAGGGTATGCATGCCATGGTTTCAGTGATGGAGAAGTCCATGCGAAGCACGAGTACTGTGTTGACTCTCATGGTCGAACGCACTGCCTCCTCCATTGCGAGAGTGGCGACTGTCATGAAGAGGCAGCTCCAGGGACAGAATGAGGGGTTCCTGGGGTTGCACTTGGATCTGCAAGCCCTCACACAGGCAATGACCTCAGGTGGCCAGTGTCAGTGTGGGAGATGTATGAGGCACCCAGTATCCCAGCTAGGTGCCCATCCATCAATGGTGTGTAGAGAGGTTCAGAGTGACTTCACGTTGGCACATGAGCTGCCTGTCATCTCTGCTGGCTCCTCTCAGGGCGCTCTGGATGATGGCAGCAGCTCCTCCGCCCCTTTGCCAGTGACTGTGGAATCCAATGATTCTGCGATGACTGGGGAGATGCCAGCCATGGCACTGGCCATTCAAAGGTTCCACTCGCCTGAAGACGACTGCCAAGGCCCTGAAAGCCATCAGCACAGCAGAATGAGCAGGCTGTCTTCAGTGCTGGTGCCAGTAGGGTGGGGGGCATCAAGACATAGCACCCAAAAATGTAAGTTAAAGGCACCATGAGTACAAGAGGTACAGGTCACGGTTGAGTTTATGTTCATTAATGTTTACTTTATCTACGCTGGTCAGGGAATGAAGATCAGAGAAGTTTATGTAAATAGTTTGGAATGGTCAAAATGAGATAAATTTTGTTTTTGTCGTCATGGCCTGAGTATGTTTCAACTTTTTATTTTATTGGTGCAGGGTCCGCCAGTATGTGATGCTGGATGTAAGTAGCTCTGAACTTTATTGCACAGGCACTGAGTATTCTTTGTGTTCAAATGAAAGGGTCCTTTCAGACATCCAGGATGGAGGAGGCAGCCTTGGCATGGGGTTAAAGCTGATCTTTGGTAGCCTAGCTGAAGGAGCATTGGATCAAGGCATCCCTGGTGTTCCTGCCCCCCTGGAAGTTACCGAGGTCTGGCTCCACGTCCTCAGCGTTCTCCTCACCATGCTCATCTTCAGACTCACAACTGGACTCATCATCTGTGGCCCATGCAGCTGCGTCAATATCCTCTTCCTCCAGAGGGTCCCCCCTTGCCAGTGCCAGATTGTGGAGAGTGCAGCATGCATCAACTATCAGTGACACCCGCTCTGAGGGATATTGTAGTTCTCCCCTTGAACACTCCAGGCATTGGAAGCACATCTTCAGAAGACCTATGGTCCTCTCTACCACCACCCTTGTGGAGGCAATGACTTGTATTGTAACGCTGCTCTGCCTCTGTTCTTGGGTGACAGAGAGGTGTCATGAGCCACATCTTCAACAGATAGCCCGTGTCACCCAGCAGCCATCCATCCAGTTAGGCTGGAGCACTGAAGAGCCTCAACATCTGGGAGTGTCTGAGGATGTACGCATCATGGGAGCTGCCTGGGTACCTGGCACAGATTTGCAGAATCTGCATCCTGTGATCACAAACTATCTGCACGTTCATGGAGTGGAAGCCCTTCCTATTGACGAAGGCACCCGGCTCACCCACTGGCGCCTTGATGGCCACATGTGTGTGTCTATTGCACCCTGGATGTGGGGGAACACAACAATCATTACAAAGCCTCTGGCTTGCTCAGCCTGGCTGACCTCGTACATACGGTAAAGAACAAAGGTCAGTACCCACCTGACCAGAGCTTCTGTCACCAGTTTGACGCAATTGTGGACAGCTGATTGGGAGACTCCACCAAGATCCCCCACTGAGCTCTGGAAAGAGCCAGAGGCATAGCAGTTGAGGGCCACTGTGACCTTCAGAGCGACTGGCATGGGGTGTCCAGCCACACAGTCAGAGCTGATCTCAGGGCCGATCATCTGACAGATGGAGGTCACTGTCTCCCTTGGGAGGCGGAGCCTCCTTCGGCACTGCACTTCAGACATATTGAGGTATCTGCATCCCCGCCTATATACCCTGGCAGCAAGATAGTTGGGTCCTCCGTGGCCCCTTCCGCCTTGGACTTCCTGCTGGCCCTGCGCCCCTTGTGCCTGTGCCTCTCCTCCCACAGGTCCCTCCCCTGGAAGCTGCATTGGGACACCAGGCCTCCTCTCCCTTCTGCCCCTCTCTTCCTCCTCAGAGGAGGTGCCACAATCAGCAGAGAGCACAATCCCCATTACCAGGGTAAGGGAAGGCTGTCTGATACCTGGAAGGTTCCACACAGTCTGAATCCTCCGGCGACCTGGCAAACAGTAATGAGTCCTGAAATGAGGACAGGAAATGCTAAGAATGAAGCCCTGAAGAGAGATGAAGTTAAGTTGCCAAGTACCAAAAAGCAACCAGCTTCAAAACATCTCCAAAACTCCTCACACCTTACGCTGGCAATGCTGCTGACCCTTTTTATCCCTCCCTTGGATGAGATTTGTGAAAATGTCAGTTGGCTGTCTGCCTGTTTACCTGTGCGATGAGCAGAAAATCGCACGGGCAAGGAAAAATGACAGACAATTGGATTGTTAAGGGCCTTAAGTGGCCCGTTAATTAATGGAGGGCGCCGCTCCGGCAGCTGTCCATGCTTGCCGAGCGAAATATCACGCACTATTTTACTCTGGTTCGGGTCGGGCGCGCGCTCACCCACAGCACGAAAAGTCTGCTCCTAGTGTTTTCTAATCCCTTCCATGGACAGCTGAAGCGACCATCATTTGGCAATAAATATTCACTCATCAACAGGCTTGGTGCTTGAGCAGTGTGAAACTTGCTGTCGGTACCAACATAGGCCAATTTCCTACAGGAGGAATTAACGATTTAGTGAAGCAGAGAGTCACCAAACACAAGCCCAGACGTTTTCACCAGTTTGATTGATGAGTGCTCAGCATGAAGTCCACACTGAGTAATTACTGACTTCTCATGGAAAGAAGTCATTCAATCCAGTCTTTAGGCCAGTCAGTACACACAGCTTTCCTGTGCAATGCATTAATTTGATTTTTGCCTTACCATCTAGCAGCAGTTCACATGTCTATCTGTCCCCTATAATACAGGCCTATATTCTGTCTATACTCTATCCTCAGAGGTGTTACCTGAGGGTTTAGCAATTACACTAACCGTATTGTCTCACTAAGTATATCAGACCCATGTTGCACAAACAGGTTAATTTTAAAATGCTGTTTATTGCCACATATACCACAGGTTTGCAAATTGAAGACATTTTTTTATAAACAGGTAAACAGTTATATGAAGTGCAAAAGGACGCGAAGAAAGAAAGAGCTTACACTCACGGTACCCCAAAGAAGTACAGTATAAACATAAATACATTGAGAAAGTCTCTGGCAGGTCACAAGGATGTCTTCAGAGAGTCTCTGTTGATTCATGCTCTTGCAAATCTTCTGTACAAATTTACCCTGAAAGAGGGGAGCACTCCTGAGCCTTTTGTTGTGATTAAACACCATCTTTCAACACTGTTTCAAACTATCTGCTTCTAACCCATTAAGAGTCAAAAGCAACAGTTGCAGATGAAGAGGTTCCCAGAGAAACTTACCAATGCTTCATACATATTTATGTGTATTAAAAAGACTCCTGTAGGTGCCATGCTTTTTTCCTGTAACATTTTGCTGTTTCACACCTTTCCTTCATGTTATTTCTACCATACCTGTCTGTCATTATTAAAGTTACTTACTCATTTTACTTGCCTCTGACTGAGACCTCCAATCTTGGTTTCCAAGGATGTTTTGTTGTGTACTTTATTGCTGAAACCTCTCCATCTCGGCTCCAAGGCAAGCCATGCTGCTACCCAGTGCAGGCTGTTCCCTCCTTGATGACACCTTGCAGCTCATTCATTCCTTCTCTCTGCCAAGGCGCATCCAAGTCAGACCTAAATCTAACCTAACACAATCATTATTGACTTTGGAATCACTGAAAGTAGATGCAGGATAGAAACTTGTTCCTTTGGAAAAGGTCACAAATGTTATTTTTCAGCCTGGGGGGTAAAGAGGTGGGGTTGGGGTTGGGGGTTGGAGGTGGGCAGGGCGTGGTGGGGGGGCGTTGGGTGTTGGGGGTTAGGGGCTGATGTTTGGTTGTGGTTGGGCTTTGGTGAACATTGAGATGCAGGAGTTGGAAGGGGATACAGCGACAATGAGGGGGGTGAGGATGAAAATCTTTTAAAAGACTTGCCCCAGAGATAACTGGAAAAACCCATACTTTTTACAATATACACGCAGCAGGATTTGTTTTTTATCTGTACTCTGGGTATTACTAATGAAAGGAATTAATTCTGCTTCACCTCCCAGTGGAGCCATTCCCATTCACTCTGAGCAATTGTATCTTCCTCCCTGATACTCCACCTTGAGCCCTCATACCTTAGCCCCTCCTGTGTAGTTACTCCTGTCTGCTCTGAGCATCTATGCCTTCCCTCCCTCCCCATTCCCTCCTGTTGCTTTTTGCTGCTCATGTCCACAGCCAAGCCGAGCACCATGTCTGTCCCCCATCACAGCTACTCCTTTTGGCAGTAGGTCTCCACACTTTGCCCCCCATTTTTCACATGCCACAGGGTGCACCTATGCCTCAGGGTCCTTTTTCCATGCACAGGACTCTCCCAGTGTTCCCAGACTTTGACACACTCTTCGCACTCCCATCAAGGTGTAGCACTCAGTGCTTCCAAACAACATGATTACTCCTCATGGTGCCCTCACATCAAGAAATGCCACTCATAATTCTCAGGTACCCGCCATGCTCCAGCATCCTACTCTCAATGCCCCCGATCTCAGGGATTGCCCTATCAGAACATTCTGCTCCCGCCCCTACCACTCCTCACACTGCTATACGTTGTACCTGCTGCCTTCCTCCTCCTCACCTGCAACCTCAGGCACCTCCCTCATCTTTTTCTTTATCCTCAGCCAAAATAAAAAGCAAGAAATAGAATCAACAGTTAAATGGGTATTTAGTACAGATCAAGACAACTAGATCTACAGGGGAAAGTTGTAACCCTTAAAAACTGGAGCGTTGAGGGTAAGTGGGAAGTAAAAATGTTAAAAATCAGAAACCATCCTACCTGCCTCCAACAGCCCACTTCTGGTTTGAATGGAGATGGGATGGGAGTGGGGCAGAACCTAACCTGCTTGTAGGAGGCATGTGTAATATAAAGGATTAATAGCTGTTATGCTGGGTATGTTACGTTGGTGTATGTTAGACATACCCTAGGACCGCCAATGATGATACTTCAGCAAATTGGTCATTTAAATATTATCATGAGACTAGAGGCCTCAGACATAAGCAGTGTTTTAAATTTAACCCTGGCTGACTGGGTTTCCCAGGCTAACTGGAGACAAGGACTAATGGATCCAGGAGATAAGAGTCTCTCCACTTACCTGCTAGATCCAGTGTACCTGTTTCACTCACTCTCTCGTAATCGCACATCTCACTATCACTGGGCAGCAGGCCTTTCCCGGTATCAAGGACCACAGGGGTAGAAGTCCCACCCACTGAGAGGTGCCAGCCAATCAGAGACTGGCAGCTCTTCATTGCTCATCGGCACCACAGAGGAGGCGATGGCTTTTGTTGGTAATGCATCCACCTGAGGCCCCAGATTGTGGAGAGGCCCAGGCCACAGATAAGTGATGCTACGAGGGATTTTTGGGGTGGGGGTCAAGGGGGAGAGGAGTCACCATCAAGGGCAGGAAGGAACTTTCAACGGGCCTCCCCTTCCTGATGCCAGGTACCTCAATCAGGTACTGAGTGCCTTTGAACAAGGGGCCCTCGCTGGCAACTCACATGGTTTGCTTTTTGGGTTCCTGAATGGCGAGTCCACTGCCCACTGCTAGGTTAATACCAGTGGCGGGGGACTAGACCCTCAAGTGAGCATTAACTGCTCACTTAAGAGCCTCAGTTGGCGATGGGGCAAGTAGGCTGTCCACAGGCCTGCTGTCCTGGACTTAACGGGGGCAGAGAAAGAAAGGTGGTGGGGTCCCCACCCACCACTGTCCCACCTGATTAAATGCCCCCCTACCTGCAAACTCGCCATGTGGGAGAGCATTAAATTCCGCCTCTGGGTTGCAAACAGACTGACTTGTTGAGTCTCAAACTGTTGCCAGAGAGAGGGATGGAGACTGAAAAGAAAGGCTTCAATCTTCTCAATAGTTAATTGGAGTAAATATTTGCTCATCCAGTGCTGAATGTCAAATAATCAGACTGACAATTCAGCAACTGCAGAGGAGTTAGAAGAGATGTCTGTGAATTACAGCTGGGTGCTGTCAGCGTACATGTGAAAACTAACACCATGCCTTTGGATGATGTCACTGAGGCGCAACATGTAGATTGGAAATAGGGGAAGGCCAAGGATAAATCCTTGGGATACACCAGAGGTGATGGTTCAGGAGCTAGATTGTTTGTCATTCTCTGTCTCCAAATAGGTAGATAAGAATGAAAGCACGTGAGAGCAGTCCCACCCAACTGGACGACAGTGTAGAGGCATTGAATGAGGACGATGTGGTCAACCATGTCAAAAACTGCAGACAGGTTGAAAAGGACAACTTGCAATTGTATAGTGACCTTCACAAAATCTGAATGCCTTAAAGCACTTACCAGCCAATGAAGTACTTTTTGAAGTGTGGTCCATACTTGTAATGGAAAAAAAGTGGCAATCAATTTGATAATGAACAGATGATCTGTTTTTGTGATATTGGCTGACAGATACATATCAGCCAGGACACAGTAGCACTTGGAATCTTCTATATCCACCTGGGAGGGCAAATAGAGCTTTGATTTAATATCTCATTTGAAAGATGGCACCTCTGTGCAGCACTCCTTCAGTGCACTGAAATGTCAGCCTAGATTTTATGTCCAAAGCTGCTGGAGTTAGACTTGAACTCAATCTCAGAATTCACAGGTAAGAGTACAATCCACTGAGTCATAGCTGATTTTAGTCATTATGTCTTTCCTGTGTAATGTGCCCCTTTTTCTACAGAGTTTATAATCTACTCCTCACATTGTATGGACTGCAAGCATAATATGTTCTTCATTCTCAACAGCTTATTATGCGTTTGACAACCTTTGCTTTCTCTGCTTTACTGATCCAACAGTGGTCACTGCTACACTAAATATCCTTCAAGTCCCAAAAGCATTGTCTTGCATTTTTTTATCCTTTCATTGAACCTGAGCATTACTGGCAATGGCTGCATTTGTTGCCCATCCCTAATTGCCCCTTGAACTGAGTGGCTTGCTTGACCATTTCAGAGTCAACCATGTGGATCTGGATTCACACATCACCAGATAAAGTCAGCAGATTTCCTTCCTTGACTTACATTAGTGAACCAGACAGATTTTTACAACAATCATTTTTAATTCCAGATTTTTATTGAATTCAAATTTCACCATCTGCTGTGGTGGGATTCAAACCCAGGTCCCCAAGGCATGTCCTTAGGTCTCTGGATTACTGGCCCTATGACAATACCACTACATTAATCAGGACTCATCACACCAAAGTCACTTTTACTCAGGATTTCAAAATCACGCAGTTCCTTACCTCCCTCGGCATTTTCTTTCTTTTACAATCTCGAGGTTTTTAAGATGTGACTGGTGTTACCCTTGCTTTATCCATTCAATTTTCTCAATTATACTATCATCTTTAGATTTGTCCTGCACAGCAAGACCTTGGCCCTTCACTTGGACTCCCCACTTTCACAGACATCTGGATGTATCTGATACGATATTCAACTGACCGCATGCATCAGCCAGCATGTTTCCTATCATTTCCCTCATTTCAACATTCGATGCGAAAGATGCCTGCCCCTGGCACCCACCATTGCTATAACAGCAGGAGGGGGTGACTGGCATTTTAAAATATAGAAAGTCTCACAATCGATTAAAAACTATAGCACAAAAAACTGTAGCACAGGTTTCTTTTATTATTTAAAATAAAATTATTTTTGATGTTTCACTGTCAGCTTGGAAATGTGACTGGCTGTGCCATACTAAAGTAAGTCTCCCAAGCAGGTCTCCAGGTCCACTAGCAGACAATAGGAAACCTGCCAAAAGCACTTAAGTGATCCCAGTATCAGGAGGGCATTTTTGTTCTGCAATTCCATAGATGAAGATTTAAGCCCTAGTTAAGGCCACGTTTGTATTGTATGACTTTCAACAATGCACTGTTCCATATCTATATCACTCCCTCTGAGCTACAGGCATTGATAACAGTAAGGTGGAGGAAACATTGTCATTCCTGAGTATGTGAAATGAACTGAGAAATCAGAAACAGTTGTTATGTGAAATTATTTAAAACTGCCCTTGCAAAGACCTGCACAGAGTTAACAGCATAGGTTAGTCTATGCTGCAGCTTATGCTTCTTCACATTAGCTTCTTCTTGAGTGAAACAACCATTACCTATTGGCGTACTACAAAGCCAGTAGGTTATTATGGTAATCTGAGGTGCAATACACCTTTAAGAGAATGTGAGCAGATTGACCAATTGTTGTATAACAATTGTATAATCCAATTGTTGTTAGTGCTGGTTACAATGTTAATCAGTAGTTTAGAATAGGGTCTGGTTTGAGAAGCACACATTGTGTTAGTGCCCTGTTACTTGTGCATGTAAACAGCATGTGCTTCATCTTACATTGATCTCTGCATCTACAGTGTCTTGTTTACCAACTCACTCAGCAGTAGGTAAGTGCGCAACCAGTTTGTGGGTAAAGCGATCCCACAGTAGAACATAACTGGTGATGAGGCAAAATACGACCAGTCAACGGCATCAAGGAAAACCGCGAAAATTCCACTGAAGTGAATCAGCCGTGCCTTGCAGGGCAATTGTAAGTACAGCCCTCACTATAGTCGTTGAAGTTATCTCCCTCTAGTATGCCACAATTTTGCTACATCGAACTGTTTGGCTGGTCACATTATGTTGAATGCCGTGAGTTCTTCCTTTTGGCCGACAAAATATTGGGGGAGGAGAAGAGGCGAGTGATCCTCTTATCAACATGTGGTTGTAAAACATACAGCCTAATTCATAGTCTAAAGGCACCCAACGCCCCAGATTCCAAGAGCTTTAATGAGTTGGTAAATCTTGTGAAAAGCCACTTGCAGCCAAAATCCTCAGTAACAACGCAGCGTTTTAAATTTAATTTGAGGTGTCACACCCCTGGAGAGACAGTCACTTGCCATGTAGCAGACTTAAAACAACTGACAGAGCACGGCGAGTTCAGGATGTCAATTAACGACATCTAAAGAGACCAATTATTATGTGGGATTAATGAAGAAGTCACTCAAAAAAGGTTGTTGTCAGAAACGAATTTAGTCTTCAGTAAGATGCTGGAGTTGGCACTCGCAATGGAGACGCAGTCAGGGACTCAGAAGCAATCAAGGGAGTACAGAATGGCACCGTCCATCATGTTGGGAGGGAAGCACTGGTTAGAAATGGCGCGGAAATGCTGGGCTCCACAGAAAGGCTGGAAACAACTGCCATTAACAGACCCAGCAAGAGCAATGATTTAACAAAGAAAACCCACATTAGTAACTGCAGAATTGGAAACCAGACAGCCTGCAAATGAACAACAATTTAAAAGAATCGAGTGTTTCTACTGCCATGGTAATGGTCACATTATGGTCAGACTGTAAAGAGAGACTGAAACAAAATTTTAAACAAAAAGGAAGAGGTCGTAAAATCCACTTAATAGAGGAACCAGAAGAAACAGAAACAGATATTTAATCGTTACACAACTTAAAAATGGGTAAAACAGAGCCAATCTACATGACAGTGGAAGTCAAAGGAAAACCCATCCGAATGAAGGTGGATACAGGGGCATCCACCACAGTTATAGTGGAAAATATGTTCAAATATCTAAATGGAGGAGATCACTCACTAAAGCTGGAAAACGCAGATGCTAAATTAATGACGTATACCTTTCATTCACAGGATGTGGGCTTCGCTGTCTGGGCCAGCACTTATAGCCCATCCCTAGTTGCCCTTGAGAAGGTAAAGGTGGTGGTGAGCTGCCTTCTTGAATCGCTGTAGTCCATGCAGTACACCCACAGTGCTGTTAGGAAGGGAGTTTCAGGATTTTGACCCAGCGACAGTGAAGAAACAGCGATATATTTCCAAGTCAGGATGGTGAGTGACTTGGTGATCTGGAGCTTCCTGGTGGTGGAGTTCCCATCTATCTGCTGCCCTTGTCCTTCTAGATAGTAGTGGTTGTGGGTTTGGAAGATGCTGTTGAAGGAGCCTTGGTGAATTCCTGCAATGTATCTTGTAGATGGTACACACTGCTGCTACTGTGCGTCGGTGGTGGAGGGAGTGAATGTTTGTGGATGTGGTGCCAGTCAAGGGGGCTGCTTTGTCCTGGATGGTGTCAAGCTTCTTGAGTGTTGTGGGAGTTTCACTCATCCAGGCAAGTGGGAAGTATCCCATCACACTCCTGACTTGTACCTTGTAGATGGTGGACAGGCTCTGGGGAGTCAGGAGGTGAGTTACTCATCGCAGGATTCCGAGCCTCTGACATGCTCCTGTAGCCACACTATTTATATGGCTATCCCAGTTCAGATTCTGGTCAATAGTATCCCCCAGGATGTTGATTGTGGGAGATTCAGTGGTGGTAATGCCATTGAACATCAAGGGGCGATGGATTCTCTCTTGTTAGAGGTGGTCATTACCTGACATTTGTGTAGCACGATTGTTACTTACCACCTATTAGCCCAAGCCTGGATATTGTCCGGGTCTTGCTGCATTTGGTCATGGACTGCTTCAGTATCTGTTCAATGGTGCTGAACATTGTGCAATCATCAGTGAACATCCCCACTTCTGACCTTATGATGGAAGGAAGGTCATTGATGAAGCAGCTGAAGTTGGTTGGGCCGAGGACACTACCCTGAGGAACTCCTGCAGTGATGTCTTGGAACTGAGGTGACTGACCTCTAACAACCACAGCCATCTTGCTTTGTGCTAGATATGACTTCAACCAGCAGAGAGTTTCCCCCCGATTCCCATTGACTCTAGTTTTGCTAGGGCTCCTTGATGCCACACTCGGTCAAATGCTGCCTTGATGTTAAGGGCAGTCACTCTCACCTCACCTTGGGAGTTCAGCTCTTTTGTCCATGTTTGAACCAAAGCTGTAATGAGGTCAGGAGCTGAGTGACCCTGGCGGAACCCAAACTGGAGGTCAGTGAGCAGGTTATTGCTAAGCAGGTGCCACTTGATTGCACTGTTGTTAACTCCACCCATTTCTTTATTGATGATGGAGAGAAGACTGATGGGACAGTAATTTGCCGGGTTGGATTTGTCCTGCTTTGTGTATACAGGACATACCTGGGCAATTTTCTACATAGCCAGGTACTGTACTGTAACAGCTTGGCTAGGGGTATGGCAAGTTCTGGAGAACAGTACTATCAGAATATTGTCAGGCTCCATAGCCTTTGCACTATCCAGTCCCTTCAGCCATTTTTTGATATCACGTGGAGTAAAATGAATTGGCTGAAGATGGCATCTGTGATGCTGGGGACCTCCAGTGGAGGCCGAGATGGATCATCCGCTCAGCACTTCTGGCTGAAGATTGTAGCAAATGCTTCAGCCTTATCTTTTGTACTGACGTGCTGGTCTCCTCCATCATCGAGGATGGGGATATTTGTGGAGCCTCCTCCTCCAGTGAGTTGTTTAATTGTCCACCACCATTCACGACTGAATGTGGCAGGCCTGCAGAGCTTAACTCTGATCCATTGGTTGTGGAATTGCTTAGCCCAATCTATTACTTGTTGCTTATGGTGTTTGGCACGCAAGTAGTCCTGTGTTATAGCTTCACCAGGTTGACACCTCATTTTTAGGTATGCCTGGTGCTGCTCCTGGCATGCCCTCTTGCACTCTTCATCAAACCAGGGTTGACCCCCTGGTTTGATGGTAATGATGGAGTGGAGGATATACCAGGCCATGAGGTTACAGATTGCATCCGAGTACAATTCTGCTGCTTCTGATGACCAGCAGCACCCTTTGGTTGCCCAGACTTGAGTTGCTTGATCTGTTCAAAATCTATCCCATTTAGCATGGTGGCAATGCCACACAACACGATGGAGTGTTTTCTCAATGTGAAGGCAAGATTCGTCTTCACAAGGACTGTGCGGTAGTCACTCCTACCGATACTTACAAGGACAGATGCATCTGCGCAGGCAGGTTGGTGAGGATGAGGTCAAATATGTTTTTCCCTCTTGGTTCCCTCACCATCTGCTGCAGACCCGGTCTAGTAGCTGTGTCCTTTAGGACTCGGCCAGCTCGGTCAGTAGTGGTGCAAGCGAGCTGCTCTTGGTGATGGACATTAAAGTTCCCCATCCGGAGTACATTCTGTTCCCTTGCCACCCTCAGTGCTTCCTCCAAGTGGTGTTCAACATTTAGGAGCACTGATTCATCAGCTGAGGGAGGGCAGTACATAATCAGCAGGAGGTTTCCTTGCCCATGTTTGACCTGATGCCATGAGACTTCATGGGGTCCGGAGTCAATGTTGAGGATTCCCAGGCAACTCCCATCTGACTGTATACCACTGTGCCACCACCTCTGCTGGGTCTGTCCTTCCGGTGGGACAGGACATATCCAGGCATGGTGATGGCGGAGTCTGGGACATTACCTGTAAAGTATGATTCCGTGAGTATGACTATGTCAGGCTGTTGCTTGACTAGTTTTTGAGACAGCTCTCCCAATTTTGGCACAAGCCCCCAGATGTTAGTAAGGAGGACTTTGCAGGGTCAACAGGGCTGAGATTGCCATTGTCATTTCTGGTGCGTAGGTCGATGCCGGGTGGTCCATTTAGTTTCATTCCCTTTTTGTGACTTTGTAGCGGTTTGTTATAACTGAGTGGCTTGCTAGGCCATTTCAGAGAGCATTTAAGAGTCAACCACATTGCTTTGGGTCTGGAGTCACATATAGGCCAGCTCAGGTAAGGACAGCAGATTTCCTTCCCGAAAGGAAAGATGGATTTTTACCACAATTGACAATGGTTCTCTGGCCATCATTAGACTTATAATTCCAGATTTTGATTGAATTCAAATTCCACCACCTGCCGTCCAGTGATAATGCCACTACGCCATCGCCTTCCTGAAGGTATACGAGTAAGACGTAAATGCAAGGTTCCAGTACAGTATGGAAACCTGTCTGTTCATCTACCCCTAATAGTGACAGCAGCTAGAGGACTGGGTCTCCTCAGAAGAAACTGATTAAGAGAGATCAATCTGAAAGATTACTGAGATCTCAATCAGAAGCAGGAAATGTTAGTTTGGAAAGAGAGGTATGTAAATACTCAACAAAATGAACTCGTAGAGGTGATGCTTCAGGTCAGAGTTCAAGTTGAAGTCAATAACCTCCAAAAAGAAAAAGAAAACCTGCTGAATCTCAGATTCCCTGAGATCCCATTTGTACCACTAAAAAGGGATGAGAAAGAATTCATCATATTTCTGGCTGAGATGAAGAATAAATTAGCCAAGAAAACACAACAATGCTCAACTCCCCAGGAAACAATTAACAAACATAAAAAAGGAATGAAAGAGCTGAAGAACCAGCTATGTGAACCTAGCCTGGCCAATAGGGAAATTGAAAATAAGGCCAAGATTAAAGTCAGCACTGCCAAGAAGAAAACCCATCAAAAGAAGCCATGTAGAAAGAGAAAGCAGAATTACTAACAAGGCCTCAATTTTTTTTAATTTACATAGCGGGATGCTGATCATACCATGTTGAATTTAGGCCTGCCCAACATCCTGATTTTAAGAACTTTCCTGACAGTTGACCTTCATATTGTTGAACTAGGAGGGGAGGGGCAGCAGGAGTGCATACGACTGGGCTCAAAAGCGGGTGAAAGCATTCCCGTTAGAGTCTACACCACATGTGGAAGGAGCTCCTTTTGGTTTGGAAGTACCTGTAGGATTCATTGAGCCTGAGAGAGTCAAAGAGACAAACTTACAGGCTCCTACCGGGGAGCCTAGTGGACAGATAACTCCTTAGAGGGAGGCCTGGGATAAACTATCCAATTCATAGAACTACGACGTTCAACATGTTTGAAGAAGCCTCCAGAGAGACTGAATTTGTAAATAGTTGATATATTGTAAACATTGTAATTTGTACTTTCGAGTAAAGGGGGATATGGTAATCTGAGGTGCAATACACCTTTAAGAGAATGTGAGCAGATTGACCACGTGACTGTATTACCCAATTGCTGTGTAGTGCGGGCTACGATGTTAATCAGTAGTTTAGAATAGGATCTGCTTTGAGAAGCACGCATTGTGTTAGTGCTGTTACGTGTGTTAATAAACAGCATGTACTTCATCTTACATTTGTCTCTGCGCCTGCAGTATATTGTTTGCCAACTCACCCACCAGTAGATAGGCGTGCAACTGTGTTTGCGAGCCAAGTGACCCAATAGAAGGAACATAACAATTATCATCAACAGAAATTAATTCTCACGCATCCCTCACATATACCCATTCCCCTGCTAATAAGGACTGAAGGCATTTCTACTATTTCAATCTTCAAAATGGTTTTGCCTTTGGAAAAGGTTACAATGGTTGTTTAAAAATAAATGCTGCTCTTGTTTGTGGAAGGATATCATCTTTCGAGGAAGTGATGACCCATAACCTTTAGTTGCCCTCTGCTTAGTCATGAATTAATATTTTATAAGAATAATATTTGTGCTGACGAGTCGCTCTCTGTCAAAACAAACTGCCTGTCACCGCTGCATCAAACACCAACCAGAAAATTGGGTGAAACCCATTTCACAGAGAAAGCACTTGTTTTTTTTCCTGCAATTTAGCTTCTCAAGCTAATGAACAAAATGACCTGTGGTGCAAAGCCTTAATTATCTATTTAAGATAATGAGAAGTGACTGCTTTTTCTTAAAATATGACATTTTCCTCAATTATTAGTCAGTGCTGCGATTCAGTGTGGGGCCGTAGCTAAATAGATTACCACACACAAATGCTCAATCGGCCTAATTAAGCCATGAAACTGCTACAGCACCACAGTTACATTTTAAGTATTAGTATTGGGTTTTCATAAAAGAAGGATTCAACAATTTGAAATGTTTTCCGCATAAAATGTTCAACTCCAATGCTTCTTGGTGATCTACATTGGCTCCTGGTCCTCCGATGCCTTGATTTTAAGATTCTTATCCTTGTGGTGACATGGGAAGTTAGGATCAGAGGTAAGCCATTCAGACCTTTGGGCCTTTTCCGCCATTCAATTTAATCATGGTTGATCTGTATCTTAACACCATCTGTTTGCTTTGGTTCCATAACCCTTAATACCCTTCCAAGCATAAAACTTATCATTCTCAGATTTGGAAATTTTCAACAGGTTTTTTGGGGAGGGTGTTGAAGATTTCCAATACCCTTTTGTGTGAAAAAGTGCTTCTTAACATCACACCTGAATCATCTAACTCTTATTTTAAGACCATATTCTTTTGTCTTGGACTCCTCCACCTGCAGAAAAGATAGTTTCTATCTAACCTAAAAATCATTTTAATCATCATAAACACTTCAATTAGAACACCCCTTCATCTTCTAGGCTCAAGGAAATATGAGCCTAGTCTATGCAATCTCACCCCATAATTTTAACCCTTGTAATCCCAGTATCAATCTGGTGAATCTGCCCTCCAAGGGGGCAATGTTCTTTCTGAAGCTAGTGCCCAGGACTGAATGCAGTGTTCCTGATGAAGTCAAACCAGAACTTCACAGCGGGAACATAATTTCCAACCCTTTGGGTGGGGTTTTCTGGCCATTCCCGCTGGCGGGATCTTCTGGTCCCGCCAAAGTCAATGGAGATTTAAATGGCTCTCTGCATCCTCCACAGGGGAAGCAGCCACAGCAGGGATGCTAAATGCTGGCCTTTGTATTCTAGCCCTCTTGATATAAAGGCTAACATTCCATTAACCTTTATAATTATTCTTTATATCTGTCCACTAGCTTTTAGTGATTTCCGTTCATGCATCACTAAATCTTTGCACTCATCTGCAATTCCTAGCTTCTTACAAAATAGGAAATACTCTGATTTATTTTGCTTGGGGCCAATATCTACACTTTCTCCCTCCACCTGCCACGGTTTTGTCCACTTACCTCATCAATCGATGTCCTTTGGCAACTTTCTGCTCCCATCTAGACTATTTACTGTCATTAACGCCGTCAGCAAACTTGGATATTTCTCTTTTCCTGTATTCCAAGTCATTTAGAAATATAGTGAAAAGCTATATTTCAGCACAGATCCCTGGGGGACATTAGCTGGTCACATTCTGCCAGTCTGAGCATATACCAATTATAGCAGATCTCTGCCTACTACCTCCTAATAACTTCCCCATCTAAACCAATAAGTTGCCTCTAATTCCATGCACCCCATTTTTGTTAAAATTACATGGCACCTTGTAGAATGCCTTCTGGAAGTCCATAAAAATAACATCCGTAGACACTCTGCTACTTCAGAATTCAGAAAATTCAATTCGGCTCATTAGCCTTGTTTTATACTCTAGAAATGCATGCTGGCTCTCTCTCTCTGATAATCTCACATTTGGCTAAATGCTCAGTCACTCTGTCCCTAATAATAGATTCTAGTAAATTCTGCACAAATGATGCAATTAGATTATTATTTCCAAGTTTATCTCTTCTGTCTTCATTAATAATAGTGACACTGATACATTTTCATTCCAAGGAGACAAGTGTTATACCCAGAAATTTTTAGAAGATTATGGCTAACACATGACTAACATATGATCATGACACATGACTAACATATGATCATGACTAACACATCAACAATTTCCTCATCTATTACTACCCTGGAATGAAAACTAAAGGGCCCTGCAAATTTGCCTATCTTTAATCTTATTAATTTCTACATTACCATTTTGTTTACTTACATTGATTCTAGTTAATCCTCCCCTTGATTTAGGGAGGATATAATGTAAGACCATTGTAGAATGGGAATTTTGGATTGTGTTCAGTGGAACCTTAATCAAATGAGGTGATCACAAACAGCCCAGCAGGAAAGATAATGTGTTTGCTGTCTCCTTGGTTCCTGTTTCTCCTCCTCTGCTTGCTCTATTAGCTTATTGAAGTCTGTTTCAGGTATAAGGACAGCAGTCTTCTTTAGTGTGTATCTGTGATATGTCATTACTGAACTGGTCCTAAGATATCTGCACCCCGAGCAGTGTGCCTCATACCAGAGTCACATGACTATGACAAGCCAGTTAGTCAGTAGAGCATTGCATTTCCAAACCCAACCATCCTCTTTCTCATATTAAAAAAAGATACAAGCATCCCTTTTTTTCCAGTGAATAAGAGGCACATTTGCACGATTATGTGTGACAGTGATTTACCCAAGTTGCCCCCAGTATACACACTGTTCTCATGCCTAGACAAATGTTTGGTCTACTATTCAGTCTCCGCACATGTATTGCACACAGGGGTGGTATCTTCCTAGATTTGCACTAAGTGCATGAAAAAAGACGTCTTACCCACCAGCTGAAATGGCAGGGTTTCATGTTGCATCGCCCCCTTCCTGTCTCATTAATTATGCAGTCATAGGAAACATGTCGTCCTGTTGGCGAGCAGCCCCCAATTTTCCCAGCACGCCATTACCTCAGCCTTTCCTCACGCAAAACGCCATATTTAAACTGCAGCCATGTGGACACTTGTCAATACTTGCAGCTCAGGACTTCTCCGGTGAAGACATGTCCCAAAAGCCAAGAAGAGTGCAGTCCCGCCGATTCAGTAATGCATCCCGGGATGCATTCTGGATGTCATGGAGGCCTGCTGTGATGACCTCTCCCTCCACTCTGGCCGCAGGAGGCCCATCAGTCTCACCACTCTAACTTGGGATGTGGTGGCAGAGGTGGTCAGTGCTAATGCTGTACAAAAGAGGTCGGCCATGCAGTTCAGAAAACAGATGAATGATCTCATCCATGCTGCCAGGATAAGACAGCCATCTCATCTCTCTAAACTCATACACTCACACATTCACTGGCATCTCACACACTGCCAGCTTAAGGGACATCACCACTCACTCTCTCACACACCCTCATATGTCCATCTGGCCTTATCTCCTCGGAGACTGCCTCCTTATCCCTCACCATCATGAGACCACTTGCACAGATCAACATGTGCCCCCATACACACCCTGGGATACCCTCATTCCCCAGTACAACCCTCGCCATGCAGCCTCTTCCCTTGTCTGAGGCCACTTCTCTCCATTCCCCAAGTAAGCCCTAGCCCTGCAGCCATTAAAAAGTCACCCCTGCCTTATAGCTGGTTTGGTAGCTAGAGACCTACCCATGAGCCCCCCTAAAAGTGATGTGGTGCTGTATAATGATCGCGAGAGCTGCCTGAAGCAAGGTGGGCAAACAAACCTCAAAGTCCCAAGAGAAGTGCAGCTCGCCAGGTGCATGTCGCATATGTACAGTTGTGAAACATGTTGGCATGCAATCACACCGACATGCCTGGGTGATCCACGTGGGGGCTTGATTCTGGCAAGCAGGGCTTATTATGAGATACTAAAGTATTGAAATTAGGTTCCCAATGTGTGGCAGCGGGAAACACGGCCCAGAATTGATGGGTGGAGTAGACAATCGCAAACTGGTTTCACGAAAGCATAAATCCAATTTTAGGCCTTCTTGCCATATTGTCTGCTCATGCCCACCATGACATCCGCTGCCAACAGCACCGGACGATTCCACGCATAGTCCTTAAACCATGCAGGTCTCTTAATGGAACATGTACGTGTTGACATTGGCTGTTCATCTGAGCAATGCTCCTTGTCTGGAGAGTGTCATTCCCGTGGCATTTGTTGCCTTGGCGACTGTTGTTGTTACATTATTGTTTTTGGAGACTCTGGGATTGCTGGTAGCTCTGTACTTATTACAGCTGGTAAGATCCTTTCTCCCTGACCAGCTGATTGCTGAGGAGGAATAGCTTCACTAGTTGAGCCCATATATCTGCAGTTGCATCTGTATATATGGTTGAATTTTTTCAACTCCCGCTTTGAGTTGCCAATTGTGGAATTGTGGGTCATTCTTACCTCCTGGTATATTTGTGTTGTTCCTGAAACTGGTTGAGTCAGATCTCACACAGCTTGGTCCATTGAAGACTTCCGTTTATTGTGCACTTTAAAAGGAACATTGCCCTCCAACTCTTCCAGTTCAGCTCTGATTTGAACATTTCCCTGCAGAACCTTTAACTTCGGCTTGTACGTTTCATTGCACTAACATGGTCGGCAACCATCTTGTGGTTTGCTTCAGTATTGTCTCCCTCTTCCTGGGGTCTTCTGTCTGCCTCACTCAGGGGTCTTTTGTTTCCCTCTCTCTGGGGTCTTTTGTTGCCCTTTCACTGTTGGCACATTCAGGGTCAGCAGCCCAAGCTTTAGATTGCTCCAACTGAGATGAGTGGCCGTTGCATTCCATCTATGATCTGGAAGTCGAGATCTTCCTTCTTGCCATTGCATTGGGCTATCAGACTAATTTGTCCTCTCGGTCTGAGTCATGTGCCATCATATAGCTGCAATCTTACTCTCGAGGGTTTCATTTTCGGATCGTCACATTGAGCTACTTCTGGTCTGTGAAGGTCATTATGTTGCATGACGCACCAGTATCTTATCTGACATTCCTTATTCGTTTGATACTCTCCCTCTGGGGTCATTATTGTAACAGTCACAAACCATTTGTCATCTATGGATTTGACTGAACCAAACTGTTGTATCGTGTGTAGTTCTTCATCAGACTCATCTGCTGATATCTCTACAGCGGCCATCTACATAGGCTTGTTTTGCTTTTTTCCAGTCAAACACTTGTGTGTGAAATGATTTTGCTTCTTGCAGTTAAAACGTTGCTTTCCCAATGCTGGGTAATTCTTCTTCTCCTGCGCATGCTGTCTTCCGCAGCATTTGCTTAGCAACATGATGTCATCGCACAAGGGCAGCACAATGGCATCGCACAAGGGCAGCACAACGGCATCGCACGAGGATAGCATGATGTCATCGCACAAGGGCAGCACAACGGCATCGCACGAGGGCAGCACAACGGCATCGCACGAGGGCAGCATGACACCATCGCACGAGGACGGCATGACATCATCGCACAAGAGCAGCATGGCATCATCGCACGAGGATAGTATGACGTCATCGCACAAGAGCAGCATGGCATCATCGCACGAGGACGGCATGACATCATTGCATGAGGGCAGCATGACTTCATCACTATAACAACACCTTAGCTTAAGAAGTTGCAAAAATAGCAGCTCAACATCCCTAGATATAGAGTTTTCAGCCAGTATGGTGTGGGGGTGGGGGGAATAAAAAGGGGTATAGCATTGTTGGTTAAAGAATCAATTACAGCATTATTGGTTAAAGAATTAATTACAGCTGTGAGGAGGGATGATATAATAAATGATGCATCAAAAGAATCCAAATGGGTTGAGCTCAGAAATAAAAAAGGGGCAGCCATACTGCTAGGAATGTACTACAGACCCCCAAATAGCGGAACGGCTTATCAGAGATGTAAATGGTAACTTGTGCGTTGATGCAGAAGATGTGGGCATGGATCTCAATGAGTGCTTTGTCTCTGTCTTCACAAAGGAAAGGGATGATGCAGACGTTCTAGTTAAAGAGGAGGAGTGTGAAATATTAGATACAATAAGAATAGTGAGAGAGGAAGTACTGGAAGGACTGGCATCCTTGCAGGTGGATAAATCACCAGGGCCTGATGGATTGTATCCCAGGCTGTTGAAGGAAGCCAGGGAGAAATAGCAGATGCTTAGAGGATCATTTTCCAAATCTCACTAGAAACAGGCAAGGTCCAAGAGGATTGGAGGTCTGTGAACGTTGTACCAATATTTTAAAAGGATGTGTGGAATAAGTCAGAAAATTATAAACTTCGGTGGTGGGAAAATTATTGGAAACAATTCTGAGAGACAGGATAAACTGTCACTTAGAAAGGCATAGGTTGATCAGGGATGGTCAGTGTGGATTTGTTAGGGGAAGATCATGTCTTACTAACTTAATAGAATTTTTTGAGGAAGTAACAAGGAGGATTGATGAGGGTAGTGCAATGGATGTTGTCTTCATGGATTTTAGTGAGGCATTTGACAAGGTCCCACATGTCAGACTGGTCAGGAAAGTGAGACCCCATGGGATACAGGGGCAGGTGGCAAGTTGGATCCAAAATTGGCTCAGTAACAGGAAACAAAGGGGTCGATGGATATTTTTGTGAATGGAAAATGGTTTCCAGTGGCATTCCACAGGGCTCAGTGTTGGGGCCTTTGCTGTTTGTCATATATATTAATGATTTAGATTTAAAGTGGGAGGCATGATTGGGAAATTTGCACATGATGCAAAAAAATGGCCATGTAGTTGATAGTGAAGAGGATAGCTGTCGACTTCAGAATGATGTCAATGGTTTGGTTGATTGGGCAGAGAACTGGCAAATGGAATTCAAAAGTGTGAATAATGCATTTGGGGAGGGCAAACAAAGCAAGGGAATACTCAATAAATGGGAGGATATTGAGAGGGGTTGAAGAAATGAAAAGTCTTGGAGTGCACATCCACAAGTTCTTGAAGGTGGCCGGGCAGATGGACAAGGTGGTCAAGAAAGCCTTCGGAATGCTTTTCTTTATTGGATGAGGTATTAAGTACAAAAGCAGGGATGTAATGATGGGAACTGTATAAAATGCTGGTTTGGCCATAGCTGGAATTTTGTGCACAGTTCTAGTCACCACATTACAGGAAGGACATAATTGCCCTGGAAAGAGCACAGAAAAGATTTTACAGGAATATTGCCTGGGCTAGAAAATTTCAGCTATGAGGAGAAATTGGATAGGCTAGGACTGTTTTCCTGAGAACAGAAGAGGCTAAGGGGTGACCTAATTGATGTGTACAAAATTACGAGGGGCCTAGATAAGGTAGACAGGAAAGACTTATTTCCTTGAGCTAAAGGGGGTATACATTTAAGGTGATTGGTAGGAGGATTAGAGAGGACATGAGGAAGAACCTTTTCACCCAGAGGGTGGTGGGCATTTGGAATTCACTGCCTAAATTGGTGGTTGCTGAAACGGTCAACTCATTTAAAAGGTACCTGGATCTGCATCTGAAGCGCTGTAACCTGCAAGACTACAGACCAGGTGCTGGAAAGTGGGATTAAAATGAGCAGCTAGTTTCTTTTATCTCTTTTTGGCTGGCGCAAACACAATGAGCTGAATGGCTTCTTTCTGCACCATAACCTCTCTTTGATTCTACGGTTCTACTTGCACCTTGCCCTTTGTCTGTGTGTGCTTCTGTACTGTCTCTCAGCATAATGTATCTCCTGGTCTGCTCTGCCATACATATGCTCTAGCTGACTCCCAAATTTTGACACATGTCTATCACTTTCTTTAGCATCAGTTTCTCATCTTTAGGTAGGCTTGTTCTCACTGAAGGATCTCTGACACCTAAGACTAATCTATCTTTATTCAGATCACCTTTTAGTTGTCCAAATTCACATGATTTTGCAAGCTGCATTATTGCCGTGACATACTGTTCAATGGTCTCGTTTTTATTCTGAACTCGTGTTGAATACATAACGTTCATATGTTACATTTACTCAGGGTTCAAAATGTGCATTCAAGGCTTACAAAATCTCTGTCGTATTTTTTCTTTGGTTGTCTTTTAGATTTAGGGTGGTATACACTTTGTAGACGTCCCTCCCCAGCAGTGTTAATGGTGTAGCTACTTTTATCGGTTCAGGCTTATTCACTAAGTCTGTTGCAATCTCATTGTTTTCCCATTGTGAGTGGAAAAGCTGCCAGTTTTTCAATTGAACTGGAGATGGAATTGGAAAACTTACTGCAGCCATTGTTTATTCACTCAGTAATTTTTACTTGCAACCTCTGTTTGTGTTACCTTTGTCCTTTTTTCTGCAGCCAGTAAATTCACTTGCAACCTTTGCCTGTTTCCCTTGTTCTTACCAATAGCATTTTTTTTTTTTGCAGCTTTGAACCTTTCTGCGTTCCTGGATTCTCAATGTCTTCTCTGCTTCTTTTACAGGATTTAAAAATCTATCTTTTGTCTTCACTTCTGTACACCATGTTTCAAGTATAAGGGCAGCAGTCTTCTTCAGTGTGTGTCTGTGAGACATTTTTATTGAACTGGTCCTAAGTTCAGAGGCAGAATGTCTGATAGTCACATGACTATGGGAAACCAGTTATTCAGTACAGTATTGCATTTCCAAAACTAAAACAGAGTTTGTACCTTCATGATGGCAATGCAGGACACCATGATGAATTGGGACACAGACTCCAGCAAATACTGGAAGGCTCCTCTGGAGAGGTTCACACAGTGAAATCACTTCTTGAGCACCCCAGTAGTCTGGTCAATGTATGATAGCATTGCTGCCACATGTGGTTGGACTGCACAGTGGAGCCATAAGCCAGGTGTTAAGTGGAATGCCCTGTCATGATGGCTCTAATACTGAAAGAACATCATATTGGTGCAGAATGAAGACTGCAGCCCAGGATGATGTGCTGGCAATGGACATTCATCAAGCATATATAGAGGGAGTGAAACTCTCTGGCCAGAGAGAACACAATGAACTCCCCTCCCCTGGCATAAAGTGAACCTGTGGCTTTTCTTGTACAGCGGTGGAAAGTGAACTGGGGGATGTTACAGATGTTGCTTTCCAGCCTGGAAGGATCCTGAAGAAATTCAGGGCCATGGCCACCTTCACAGCCATTGTCAGTGTGACCCTTGCTCTGTTCTGAAGCTGCAGCTCTGCCTGAAAGAGGTGGCGAATTTCCATGACCACTTTCTTTATAAAGCGCAGGCAAGGGACACACTATTCCTGGCTTAGGTTGATGTAAAGGAAACACTTTAAGAAGGCTGTGGTTGGATAAGACCTCCTGCTGGAACCTCTTTTCTCCCACCGCCTCCTCCCTCTGTGAGCAGCTTGTCCCCTCCTTTGCTGCCTCTGCTCCATCTCCCTCTCATGCTGCAACCCAAAGAGACTGATTATTAATACACCAATGACTGAGAGCAAATGATCTGAACTGAAGCCTTGAACTCAGAATGAAGGCCTTCTCCATCTCCAGTACTGCTCTGTATAGACTTCATCAACTTTACACCACTTTGCAAAGCATCAAGCATCTGACAAACTCAAACAAAGCCAGCAGAGATTAATCAGCACCTGACCTGTGAGTGGGTCCTTTCAGCTACTGAATACATGTTCGGCTGTGTGTGTTTAAGAGTGGGTATTAGCTGGAGCAGCAAGGTCAGAAATGGCAGCACTGGTGTCAAATCAGCATCTAACTTTGACTGGCACCACCATCTGCCGACTCTGCCTACTTTCGACACACTCCCTAGCACCCATATTATTGACCTCCCCAAAATGACATCTGGCATGTGCCATGCTGAAAATATGTGCGCACAATGTGGATACTAGTATGAGGCCAAAACAGCACCCTAATGACAAAGCGATGGACATGACAGAGCCAAATTTTGCAGCTGTGCAGTTGGGAGGAAATTTATGAACTCTGCTCTGCAGACTGACTTAAGTGATCAAAGACTGTGGCTACATCATTACTGACAGAATAACATTTAATGAGGGAACATTTGACTGGGGTATGAGAATGCATCTGAGCTGAGTGAGTTAGAATCAAATGTTGGCAGAAAAGATGGTGGCTGATCAATGGGACACCTTCAAAGAAAAGATATTGCAGGCAACGTCAAGGTATATTCCCTTGAAAGTGAAAGGTAAGACAAATAAATCCAGAGGACCCTGGATAACGAGAGAGAGAGAGGTGAAGGTGAAAAGGAAAAGTGCATGTACAACAGATTTCTGGTGGAAAATGCAGTGGACAATCAGGCTGGAAATAGAAGAACCAGAGGTGAAGTGAAAAAGTAATAAGGAAAGCAAGAAGAGAGCACGAAAAGAGACTGGTAGCTAATATAAAAGAGAATCCCAAGGTCTTCTATAAGCATATAAATAATAAAAGGATGGTAAAAGAAAGAGTGGGATAAAAAAAAGGGGACTTGCACGTGGAGACACAGCGGAGGTATTAAGCGAGTACTTTGTGTCTGTCTTTACAAAGGAAGAAGATGCTACCCATTTTGAGGTGAGACAGAGGGTAACTGGCACACTCGAAGAATTTACAGTTGAGAAAGAGGAGGTGTTAGAAAGGCTATCTTTACTTAAAATTGATAAGGTACCAGGACTGGATGAGATTCATCCAAGGGTACTGAGGGAAGTGAGAGTGAAAATTGCAGAGGCACTAATAATAATCTTCCAGTCTTCCTTAGACACAGGGAAGGTGCCAGAGGACTGGAGAATTGTGAATGTTAACCCTTGTTCAAAAAGGGGTGCAAGGATAAAGCTGGCAAATACAGACCAGTCAGTTTGACTTCAGTGGTAGGGAAAGTCCTGGAAACTATAGTTGGGAACAAAATTAATAGTTATTTAGACAGATGCAGGATAATTAAGGAAAGCCAGCATGGATCCCTTAAGGGAAAATCATGTTTAACTAACTTGCTGGAGGTTTTTGAGGAGGTGACAGAAGGTGACTGCTGATGTAGTGTATATTGATTTTCAAAAGGCATTTGATACAGTGCCACACAACAGACTTGTGAGCAAAATTTTAGCTCATGGAATAAAAGGGCAAGTAGGCAATTGGATAAGAAATTGGCTGAGTAACAGGAGACAGAGTAATGATAAATGACTGTTTTTCAGATGGAGGAAGGCTTGTAGTGGAGTTCCCCAGGGGTCAGTGTTGGGACTCTTGT
The DNA here is from genome assembly GCF_017639515.1 of Carcharodon carcharias. NCBI lineage: Eukaryota > Metazoa > Chordata > Chondrichthyes > Lamniformes > Lamnidae > Carcharodon > Carcharodon carcharias. Next base: position 94,639,522 of record NC_054481.1, read on the forward strand.
TCTTCCTGAGATATATTAATGCCCTAGACTGTGGTGTTCAGGGCATGATTTCAAAATTTGTAGATGATACAAAGATTGGAAATGTTTTCAACTGTGATGGGGATACTCTTGAACTTCAAAAGGACATAGCCATGTTGGTGGATTGGGCAGACAAGTGGTAGGTGAAGTTCAGCGCAGAGAATTGCGAGGTGATTCATTTTGGCAGGAAGAATATGGAGAGACAGTATGAAATAAAGGGAGAAACTCTCAAGGAGGTGCAGGAACCGAGGGACCTCAGTATATATGTACATATGTCATTAAAGGTGGGAGGGCATGTTGAGAGAGCAGTTAATAAAGCAAATAGTATCTTAGGCTTTATTAATAGGCGCATTGAGTACAGAGTAAGGGAGGTCATGTTGAACTTGAATAACACACTAGTTAGGCCTCATCTGGAGTACTGCATTCAGTTCTGGGTGCTATACTTGAGGAAGGAAACGAAGGTATTGGAGGGAGTACAGAGGAGATTCACAAGAATGATTCCAGGGATAAAGAACTGTAGCTATGAGGATAGATTGAAGAGGTTGGGACTGTTTTCCTTGGAGAAAAGAAGGCTAAGAGGAACTTGATAGTGGTATTCAAGATCCTGAGGGTTATGGACAGGGTAAATAGTGAGAAACTGTTCCCACTCCAGAGAGCATCAAGAACTAGCGGGCGCAGATTCAAAATAATTGGGAAAAGGAGTAAATATGATGTGAGAAATTTTTTCTCACCCAGAGAATGGCTGGAGACTGGCATGAGCTTCTTGAGAGGGTAGTGGAGGCAGGTTTGATCAAGATATTCAAAAGGGAATTGGATTGCTATCTGAAAGGAAAGAATGCAAGATTACAGGGATAAAGCAGGGGAGTGGGACTAGGCAGAACGCTCTTTCAGAGAGCCAGTGCAGACTCGATGGGCCGAAGGGTTTCCTTCTGCACTGTAAAGATTCTGTGATTCTGTGACTGAGGTAATTTGCAACAGTAAATGTCAACGGAAAAATATGTGGTCAGGAAATGCTTATCCCACGCAAGATGTTAGAGTGATAGACACACATGAGGCAATAAATAAATGTACACACAGACAGAGAGAGCAACAATGCGTGTCTACTTGTAAAAGTAAATGAATAATATCTCCCTCTAAAGATGGAAAAACCCAATTTTTGACCTCTACATAGGCCAGTTATCAATCATCAGATGCAGTAATGAGGACATATGACATTCCTTGCAGGGAATCAGAGGAATTGGAGCCTATCCTCTCTGCTGGAGTACGCTCTATAAACCGAATCAAGAATGGATTGACCCTCCAGTGCACTGTCATCTAATCACATGGTCAAGGAGATTGCATGCAGCAATTTAAGATAATAAAAGACCTCATTAAAAAAAATAGAAACAAATATTTGACCTCGCTGTTCCTGAGTTGGGGAGCTTAAAAAAAAGACAACATCACTACTTCTGATTACTACCCAATATTCTCTATTGGGAACTGTGCATGTTTACGTATTGACTCAGAACAGGATCAGGTTCAACCGTGATGCCCACCATAGGTGAATAGCAGTGCTGTGAACAGGATTAGGTACAATGGTCACAAACCTCATGCTTGAAAACCCCTGCCATACATCTTTTTTGATGATTTTGTGAGGTTTCTTTTTTAAATTTATTCTTTGATGGGATGTGAGCATCACTGGCAAGGCCAGCATTTAGTGCCCATCCCAAGTTCCCCTTGAGATGAGTGGCTTGTTGGGCCATTTCAGAATCAACCGCATCATTGTGGTCTGGAATTACATGCAGACCAGACCAGGTAAGGATGGATGGCAGATTTCCCTGTTCGAAGGGCATTCAAACATTAGTTACAACAGCTTCACAGCCACTGAGACTACCTCTTAATTCCATATTTTAACAGTATTTAAATTCCACAAGCTGCCATGGTGGGATATGAACCCATGTCCCCAGAGCATTAACCTGTGTTGCTAAATTCAGTAATATTGCCACTACACCACCTACTAGCTTTGTGACTGTTTCAGTTACTATCTACCTCATTATATACCCTATTATATAACTCACGATCAACATTCAGGGGGTTACCATTGACCAGAAACTGAACTGGACAAGCCATATAAATACTGTGGCTACAAGAGCAGGTCAGAGCCTAGGAATCCTACAAGGCAGCAGTCAGGAGTGTGATGGAATACCCCCTACTTGCCTAGATGAGTGCAGCTCCAACAACACTCAAGAAGCTTGACACCATCCAGGACAAAGCAGCCCACTTTATTGGCATCCCATCCACAAACATTCACTGCCTCCACCACCAACACACAGTGGCAGCAGTGTGTACCATCTACAAGGTGCACTTCAGGAACTCACCAAGGCTCATAAGGCATCACCTTCCAACCCACGACCACTACCATCTAGAAGGTCAAAGGAAGCAGATACATGAGAACACCACCACCTGGAAGGTCCCCTCCAAGTCATTCACCATCCTGACTTGGAAATATATCACTGTTCCTTCACTGTCGCTGGGTCAAAATCGTGGAACTCCCTTCCTAACAGCACTGTGGGTGTACCTACACTACATGGACTGCAGTGGTTCAAGAAGGCAGCTCACCACCACCTTCTCACGGGCAATTAGGGATGGGAAATAAATGCTGGCCCAGCCAACAATGCCCACATCCCATGAATGAATAATAAAATGTGCCTCCTGTGGTACTGTTGTAACATCTGTGGCTGCTATTCCTTTTACATTGGAGAATGAATGAATCTACTGGGAGAATCATAAAGAAATATGTTTTTAAATCTTCCTTTTATTGGTGCTGGTTGCCATTGATACCAAACAGATTTAACACAAACTCTTGGTTGATTTTGGAGCCTGATTTTAGTCACTTTATGTCTGACACCACCAACAAAATGGAATCAGAAAGCTCTGAAGAACCTAGGGACATTCTATGACATTGGAGGAGCTGTATAAATGCAAATTATTTTACTTGTATATGGCATTGCAGAGCTCACTTCTGCACAAGGACCCTGACTCTATCCCAAGGTAAAGGAACAGTGACATTGAATGATCAGGTCAGACAGCCCATGTCTTTAGGAACACATCAAGTGTGCCAGCCCCTGTAATCCTTCCTAGGGCAGATGGAAGACAGGAAATACATCTGCCACGGAAGCTATTAGTTATCTTCATTTAAAGTAAGTAATCAATCTTTTCTGGGATCTGTTACCTTTGCCTGATGAGCTTATGGGCCTTTCAGTTGACAAGCGTTCTCTGTTGAGGCCTCAGAAGGGTATAAGAGCTAAAATTCTTGGGGCGCTAGGGGTGAGGAGGGGTTCCATGAACTTAAGACATGCCCCGTACTACTGTAGGAGGGGCTGCTCTTCTCCTGTGCTATCAGAATTGGGACAGGGCTCTACCTAGGAAACTATGTTTTACCCCAGTTCCTGCCAACTACATGAAGGAAAACTATTTCACACTGTTCCCCGAAATAAAAACTTCAGCCCCAATGCATCCATGCATTTTCCTATGTATAACACATTCCAGTATATGCAGCATCACCTGTACGGTACACTGCAGCTGGGGTGTTAATGGCTCAAACCTATGAGTCACATATAAAACACACACCATGCTATGCATTATTCACGCACTGCAGGGCATGCGCTGTCTAACTTACACATAACTGCTTATCTTAAATGCAGAAAAATACCCAACTGTGTTTCACTGGGGAATGGAGAGATTCAGACACCAGAGGAGGAATTTATTGCCCTCCCCTGAGGCCCGTTTAGTGGCGCTCGACGGAAGAAATTTAATTGGGCAAGAGGGTGCTGGATGGGGATCTTGCTGCTTTCCTGCCTCTATCCCAGTTAGGTTCGTGGCGGGAATGCTAGTGAAGGCCTTCCCACCCCACCAATAATAGAGGTCCTTAAGTGAGCATTAATGTCCAGTTAAGTGCTGGAAAGGCATTTAATAAAGCAGGCCTTCCCCAGGGCTTTTGTTAACTCTCAGGTTGACAGGCAAGACCTCTGTCACCTCCATTAAATGCTGTTATGCAAGGAGCCGGTTGCAGGCTTCTGGGAGGGGAGGAGATGGGGAGCCTCATTGTCAAGCACACAGTGCCTAATCGAGGGATCTGGCATGGGGAGGGAGTTGGCCCTTCCCCTCCCCTACAGCACTCACCCCATGATCAACCCTCTGCCATCACTGACCTGTGGCCTCAGTGATCCTGGGCCTTCTGGCGGGTGCATTTCCAGCAGCAGCCACATTGCGCTGCTGAGCAATGAGGAGCTATCAACCTCTGATTGGCCAGAGGCTCTCAGGGGGTGGGTGGGGGAGGAGGGGAAGCACTTGCACCCATAGTCGTCCTTGATCCCAGGGAAAGCCCACTCCTGCCTTCCCCAAAGGAGGTGATGTGGGGCTCTTGTCAGCTCTCCCGCTGACAGGCAAGAGTCCTGTTGCCTACATTAAATTCCACACCAGATGCAGATTGGGAGAAGAGTTAGAGGAGTTGATTGAAAGAGATGATAAAGAGGTAGCTTGTGAGGAAACTTTTGAAAGTGAAAAGAGACAAAACAAGGAGGAAGATTTGTAGGATCACAAGATAAATGTGCATGAGGAAAGCTCTTTGTCTTGTTTTATTTCACTTATTCAGAACCAACAGCCCCTTCATTGTGATATTCAACTGTTTCGTAGGGAAAGATTTTCCCCCTGAAGGGTGGGGGGGGGTGTGTCGGCATGCCTCTGATTGGTTCCCACAATCAGGGGCGCGCCGCCATTTTATGTGGGCGGGCCATTTAAGGCCTGCCCAGCATGACATCCACCAGGAAGCACTATGCGCTCCTTGCGCAGGTGTGGGGGTTGGGGGGGGGGGGGGAGGCGCGTTTCCCTCAGCCGGGAGTGCGCTCTTACACACATGCGCAAGGAAGAGTGCACAGATCTCCCTGAGGCTAAGTGCTGCCTCAGGGAGATCGGCTCCAAATTAAAAATTGTAATACAAATGGTGGAAAAATTTCCCTGACATGTCCATTGATGACTTTAATTAGTTCTTCGATGGCCTCAATAGGCCGTTGACAGATCAGTGGGCGCACAGCTGACTGGGCTGTGCCTCCACCGACCTGAAAATGGAAATGATGTGGAGTGACATCAGGAGATCCACCTGACATCATCCCGCATCATTTTACACATCGGTGAGCAGACCCCACCCCCGCTCATCAACTGGAAGATCCTGCCCTTAAACAACCCAAGGGGATGTCTTGACTATTTTATCCAGTAACCGATTCCTTAAGTTGATTACTCTTTCCATGAAGAAATTCCTGACATCTGTCCTTTAATTGTTTGAACCTGGTTCCTCCCTTTTCCTGCTCCCGCTGTTTTAGTCTGTGATAATTTTCCAGAGCTACCTTTTTTCATAGTCTTTACCATTCTTTATTCTTTCATGGGAAATGGGTGTCAGCTGGCAAGGCCAGCATTTGCTGCCCATCCCTGATTGCCCTTGAACTGAGTGGCTTCTTAGGCCATTGCAGAGGGCAATTAAGAATCAACCACATTGCTGTGAGTCACATGTCAGCCAGACCAGGTAGAAATGGCAGATTTCCTTCATGTCTCCACAAGATCACTTCTCCTTTCACCTCACACTGTGGCTGAAAAGTCCAGCTTTCCCCAGCCTTTCCTCATGCCTCAGTTTTCTGACATGAGGTAGGAGGATTTTGGGACATGACACTGCACATCATTCCAGCCATGGCTGCAATTTTCCCCTTGCCTGCCATGGGGAGCTTAGAGCCCTTCACTTAAAGTCAGGCGGATTTAAGGCAGCTTCTCATTTTACGAATTGAAATCCTGTACCATTTTAGGACAGTGCTGAATTTTTCTGCACAATTCTGTCGTTCCATTTCTGGTAATAGTCATCATCAGAAATTTGCAATAAATCTTCATGCCATTTGAAACAAAACTGGGGCAGATTCTGGAAAGGCTTAGAGAGAAACAATCTCAGTACGGTATTTATCATTTGATTACAGTGATCATCTACCGCATTGGGTATTTGTTAGACCTAATTAATATTCCATGTAAATAAGCTCCAGATCAGTACTGTAGCTCAACACAGCTGGTCTGGAAGGAAGGCAGAGCTAATTGGGCAAAGGCTGAGCAATGACTCTTCGGGACTTAGCAATGGTGCAATTATCCTGTGTGTGGGTGAGAACTCATCCAGGCTGCAGATTAAATATGTCGCAAGAGTAATAAAGGAAAAATAAGTCAGTTAAATCACTGATCAGAACACCGGCAGTTTGTAAAAGAACAAAAACAGCAAGAACACACACAGCCTTGCAATGACTGGTTTTCTTATCAATTGGTAATGAATTTCCTTAAGGTAAGGTTCTGACTAACAATATCCACCCAAAATATAAAGCTGCTGTTCTTTACTTAGGTGACTGAGCTTCTGTGCTTCTGAATTCTCAATATTGCTGGTATCAGTGCTGGGGCCTCAACATTTTACAATTGAAATGAATGAGTAGGATGAAGGGACTGAAGGTATAGTTGCTAAATTTCCTGATGACACAAAGATAGGTAGGAAAACAAGTTGTGAAGAGGGCATTAGGAGACTACAAAGGGACATAGGTTAAGTGAGAGGGCAAAGACCTGGCAAATGGACTGTAATGTGGGCAAATGTGAAATTATCCATTTTGGCAGGAAGAATGAAAAAGAATCTTTTTATCTAAATGGTGAGAGATTGCAGAGCTCTGAGATGCAGAGGGACCTGGGTGTCCTTGTGCATGAATCACAAAAGTTTAGTATGCAGGTACAGCAAGTAATTAGGAAAGCTAATAGAATGTTATCATTTATTGCAAGGGAAATGGAATACAAAAGTAGAGAGGTTATGCTTTAGTTGTACAGCACACTAGTGAGACCACATCTGGAGTAGTGTGTACAGTATTGGTCTCCTTATTTAAGTAAGGATGTAAATGTGTTAGAAGCAGTTCAGACAAGGTTTACCACACTAACACGAGGAATGGTTGGGTTGTCTTACGAGGAAAGGTTGGACAGGCTAGGCTAGTGTCCACTGGAATTTTGTAAAGTAAGAGGTGACCCGAGTGAAACATTTAAGATCCTGAGGGTCTTGACAGGGTGGATGTGGAGAAAATGTTTTCTCTTTTGGGAGAATCTAGAACTGGGGGTCACTTTTTAAAAATAAGGGGTCTCCCAGTTAAGACAGAGATGAAGAGAAATTATTTCTCTCAGAGGGTCATGAGTCTTTGGAACTCTCTTCCTGAAAAGGTGGTGGAAGCTGAGTCTTTGAATATTTTTAAGGCAGAGCTAGATAGATTCTTACTAAGCAAGGGGATAGGTGGGAACGTAGAGCTGAGGTTACAATCAGATCAGCCATGATCTTATTGAACAGTGGAGCAGGCTCGAGGGGCTGAGTGGCCTACTCCTGCTCCTGATTCGTATATTTATATGTTCTCCCTTTGCTGTGCCATTGTTGCTGGACAGCAGGGAGTGGAGAACTTACCTGGTAACAAAATATATGTCCTCCTATCGCTGAAGTTTTGGGTACGTACATTTAACATGCTTAGGCCAAGTTCTTGTCTATGCTACTTTACAATAAGTGCAGCGGATTTGCTTTAAGGGCTGAAACTTTGGTTAGAACAGCTCAGACAGGAACTAGGGACTGGCATGATCACTGTTTATCCTGAACAGCACTGATTGGAAACGTTGTCCAATGTGCACCTTTGTTCAATTGACCTGACTTCTGAGTCAGAAGGCTGCAAATTCAAACCTCACTCCAGGACTTGAGCACATGAACATGGCTGACACCATAGTGCAGTACTGTGGGAGGGAGATGATCGAGCTAAGGCTCTAGGATGGCACTAATGACCCCATGGCCCTATTCAAAGTGGTGGAGACTTCTTTCCACAACCATCAAATAGAAATTAATTGCTGATTGTTTTTCTACATTACAACAGTGACTGCACTTCAAGAGTACTTCATTGTCAATAATGTGCTAAGGAGCAGCTTGAGGACATGAAATTTGCCAAATAAATGAAATTGTTCCTTCCTATTTTTGCTTAAGGGATCTTGCTGTGTGCAAAATGGCTGCTACATTTCTTTATCTGACAACTGTCACTTGCGCTCTAAAAATACTTCATTGTTTGACGCACGTTGATGGTGAACAGTTCCCCTGGATACTCCTGATTTCCCACTCTAATGCCATTGGATGATTGGCTGAGAGCTCAGAACAATGATGTGAATGGCCATTGACGCTCTGTCTCTGGCCTTCCTGCTGGCCTTCTGCTATTGTTCTGATGGGAGATTGGAACAATGCCCACAGGTAAATTCTTCTGCTGAGCTACTTCTGATGGGATAAGGCGTCGTTAAATTAACAGTATTTCTTCCCTTGAGCCTAAGCAATGCCCAATGCATTGAGGATGACTGGCCAAGATGATCCTCAGTCTGTGCTGAGTCAGTGCTGCAATTGGCCTCAGTACCCCAAGCTGGGAAGAGACAAGAAAATCAGCTCCCAGTCATTATACCACTGATTCCTGCAGGAAAGTCTGTTTACGAAAGCTGGGTCAGCATCAGTCTCAACACTATTGCCCTTCACCATCGAATAACTTGTACACTTGGGCTCACTAATGAAAAATGGACACTAGATGTACTTGGAGAGCACCAGAACTCGTGAAGCTGTCTCTCAGGGTGGGCCAGTGCCTTCAGCAGAAGGTGAGAAAGAAACAGAGAGAGGGAAAAGAAGCCAACCACCTCGGCTGTGAAAAGCTCATGGACTGAATAGTCTGAGGAGCGGCAATCATCATGGAAATAACCACTCTGCTCCTATTTTTTTACCTTGCACTGGGGCTCCGCATTTCTAGCCCAGGCTTCCAAACCAGTTCGCTTCAGAAATGACCTTCATGGGGCAAGTTCATCAGGGAAAACCAATACACACCTCCTTTCTACAGCACTATCTGCCATGTTTTAGTAAGTCTTCATTCACTAACACAGTGAAAAACTTTGGGACATTGGAATAGCTTTTCATTGTGTTAGTGAGGTAAGGGTGCCAGCTGGTATGGTGGCAGGCTGGATAGAGGGGATAGGATGCTGAGGTCGGGATGGTCAGGGGGGAGTTGGAGGGTTGGGGAAAGTCAGGGATGGTCGTGGGGGAGGTCGGAGTGTCAAGTGGCTCGGAGGGTTGGGGAGGGGATACGAGCATACAAAATAAGAGCAGAAATCGGCCATTCGGCCCCTCAAGCCTACTCCACCATTCAATAAGATCATGGCTGATGTGTTTGTGTTTCGATTTCCATATTCCCATCTAACCCCAATAACTTTTGATTCCCCTGCTTAACAAGAACCTATCTACCTGTGCCTTAAAAATATTCAATGACCCCACTCCACCACCTTTTGGGGCAGAGAATTCCAAAGCTGTACAACCCTCTGAGAGAAAAAATTCCTCCTCATCTCTGTCCTAAAACAGCAACCTCCAATTTTAAAACAGTGCACCCTAGTTCTGGACTCATCCACAAGAGAAACATCCTTTCCACATCCACCTTGTCAACACTGTTCAGAATCTTGTATCTTTCAATCAAATCACCCCTCAGTCTTCTAAACTCCAGTGGAAACAAGAACAGCCTATCCAACCTTTCCTCATAAACAACCTGCTTATCCCAGGTATCAATGCAGTAAAAGTCCTCTGATCCACCTCCAATGCATTTACATCCTTCCTTAAATAAGGAGACCAAAACTGCACACAGTATTCAAGATGTGGTCTCACCAATGCTTTGTATAGCTGAAGCATAACATCCTTACTTTTATGTTCAATTCCTCCTGTGATAAAGGATAGCATTTCATTAGCCTTCTTAATTACTTGCTGAACCTGCGTACTAACTTTTTGTGACTCATGCACTAGAACACCTAGATCCCTCCATACTCAGAATTCTGCAGTCATTCTTCATTTAAGTAACACTCTGCTTTTTTATTCTTCCTACCAAAGTGAAGAACTTCACATTTCCCCCATTATACTCTATCTGCCAAATTTTTAACCACTCACTCAACCTTTCTATATCCGTCTGCAATCTCCTTATGTCATCTTCATGACATACTTTCAGAGTCGAGGGTCAGGGGTTCGCAGGGTTGGGTAGATCTTGAGGGTCGGGGTGAACTGGAAGGTCAAGAGGGAGTGTTGGAGGGTCAGGGAGGAGTCAGAGTGTTGGGAGGAAGTCAGAGGGTTGGGGGGAGTCGGAGGGTCGGGGGGAGAGTTGGAGGGTCAGGGAGGAGTCGGATTTTTGGGAGGGAGTCAGAGGGTCGGGAGGAGTTGAAAGGTCAGCAGGGAGTGGGAGGAGAGTCAGAGGGTCAGGGGTGGGAGTCAGAAGGTCGGGGTGAATTGGAAAGTCGGGGGGTGTTGGGCTGTCGGGGAGGTTGAAAGGTCAGGTTGTGGGGTAGGAGTTTGATGGGGTACTTAGTGTGATTTACTATGTATAATTACCCAGGAGTTAGAACTGTTGTCTTCTGTCTAACGTTTCCTGGGAAACTATCTAAGTAAGTGAGTCAAACTCTCCGGTCTCCAACTCTAACTCAGAGTTGGAGACTTTTTCAGAAGGTTCCGGACACAGAAATTGCACATCAGTGGTCCAAATGTCCCAGGCAATTTCTGCTTGGTCAGTGCTTTGGGATTTTCGAGGGGTCCCGTGGTACATATTGGGGAGTATGTCCGGGGTAGGACCATCTGAAGATTGGAAGTTCTGGGCCCTGTTCCTCAGGGTAGTCACAGTTTAATATGTTTCATCTGATATTTGGGGAAATACAACAGCAGCGTCTCATCAATAACCAAACAGATGGTTACATGATTCATTTCAGAACCTCCTCAATAACAACTTCTTATGTGTAATCCTAGATATTGAATGTCATCAGACCATTCTCTTGTGACAAGCATTACAGATTCTGTCACTGTGGTTTTATCTCAGGAGTAAGCTTCTTACTCTAGAAGAGATTTTGTTGGAGGCAGCAGTGTTTTGTTGAAAACACATTTGTTTACATACTATTTACAAAGGTTAAGTAAGACCAAGGCCTAGCTGGAGCTACTCCCTCGGATGCTGTTCAGTCCTCTTCCTTCAGTGAGTGACTTCATTGTGACATAGCTCCACATGTACATGCTCAGTAGCTATCATTAGAGTTAACCCTTTACACAGATGAGCTTAATCCTGCTCACCTAATATCAACATCCTGGGGTTACCATTGACCAGAAACTGAACTGGACGAGTCATATAAATGCTGTGACTACAAGAGCAGGTCAGAGGCTAGGAATCGTGTGATGAGTAACTCACCTCTTGACTCCCCAAAGCCTGTCCACCATCTGCAAGGTGCAATTCAGGAGTGTGATGGAATACTCCCCACTTGCCTGGATGAGTGCAGCTCCCACACCACTCAAGAAGCTTGACATCATCCAGGGCAAAGCAGCCCGCTTGATTGGCACCCCATCCACAAACATTCGCTCCCTCCACCACCGACACACAGTGGCAGCAGTATGTACCATCTACAGGAACTCACCAAGGCTCCTTCAACAGCACCTTCCAAACATCTGACTACTGCTATCTTGAAGGACAATGGCAGCAGATAAATGGGAACACCACCACCTGGAAGTTCCCCTCCGATCCACTCACCATCCTGGCTTGGAAATATATCACCATTCCTTCACTGTCACTGGGCTAAAATCCTGGAACTCCCTTCCTAACAGCACTGTGGATGTACCTACACCACATGGACTGCAGTGGTTCAAGAAGACAGCTCACACCACCTTCTCAAGGGCAATTAGGGATGGTCAATAAATGCTGGCCTAGCCAGTGACGCCCACATCCCATGAATAAAAAAAAAGATCCAGAGTCATTTTCCAGCAAATGGTAAGAGAGAATTTGGATTTGTATAGCAACCTCCACAATGCCACTGTAAAGAGGTTTACAATGGTTGAAACAGTTCCTGGAATGTAGTCACTATTGCAAGATAAGGAAGTCAACAGGCAAAATGACCTGATTCATTATAGTGGGCTGACTACCCCATTGACTCAAAGTAGCTAACTTGGTACAGACCAGGTATTGAACCCCTGACTTGCTTGGCCAGCGTAACTCAACATTACAATCAACCTTTTCACAACCAATCCCTTGACTGACTCTTGAGAGAACAAAAATAAAAGATACAAAAGATGCTCTGCAGCCAAATAGAGTTAAACCTTTGAATAGCTTGTTTGTTTTTAATATTAACCCCAGGTCAAAATTGGTAGCCAGATGCCAAAGGTGAATTCCTGCCCTCAAGGAGCTGTGTTGCTTAAATGCTTTGTGTTTTATCAACTCAAGGGGCTGAATCTTCCCTGTGTCGGGGGGACTGGGTGGGAGCGGAGCTGATCACCGCCCACGATCGGCTGCGCGCCACCATTTTATGTGGGCGGGCCAATTAAGGCCTGCCCAGCGTAATGTGCATGCCATAGCACTCAGTGCTACCTGTGCGGGCAGGAGGGGGAGGGAGAGTTGGGGCCTGCACTCTTTCACGCATGCACAGGTCAAGGTGCAGCAAACTCTCTGAGACACGGAGCTGCCTCAGGGTGATTAAATGTGCAATAAAAGCTCTTAAAAATTCAAGTAAAAAAATTACTTAAACATGCCCCCTCATGGGACAGTGTCAAGTTCACCAAATTTATTTATTTATTTTATAGAACCTTTTGGAAACCTCATCCCGCCCGTGTACATTGGCTTTCCTTTACACATGGCATTATCATTGTCGAGCTGAACATGTACTGAAGTAGATGAAAAGACTTTATTGGCAAATAAGAAATGATTTGAAAATTGAATGAAAGACAGGTTTACGTTGATTTTATTTATGAATCATTTATTGTTTGTGAATTAAATAGGGATTCTGGTTTCTTCTTCTTCCCTTCTGAAAGCTCATGCTGGACATAAGAGTACCTGAGTCTAATTGTAACGCTCTTACTGTTGTTCCACTTGAGTTCAGCTTGCTCAGGGCAGGCCAAGGCTAGAATATAGAAACAGAGAAAATTTATACACAGAAGGAAAGCATTTGGCCCATCACCCTATGCCAGCCAAAAAAATGTTACCCAGCTTAATCTCCCCTTCTGGCTCTTAGCTTGTAACCTTGCCAGTTACACAATTCAAGCATATGTATCAGAGTATTTTTAAATGCATTGAGAGTTTTTACCTCAATGACCTTTTCAGACAATGGGGAGGATTTTCCCCTCGTTGAGCGGGCGGGCCAATTAATGGCCAGGTAGTGTGAATCGTGCACTGAAATGCTCAGCGCTGCCTGGGTGGTGGGATGGGGGGAGGAGGGCAAGTGTGGAGGTCAGCGCATGTGTGTGCAGGTGCGCTCAGTGAAAGCTCCCTGAAGACACAGATCTGCCTCAGGGAGCTGAAGATTTTCAACTTCACAAATAAAGCTTTTAAACTTAAGGAAAACATATCCCTGCTGTCCCCCACCCCCCCAACTGCACCCCTCCCCGCCACCCCCCATCCCCTGCACCCCCCCCAACTACCCCCCACCCCCACCCCCCCACCCCACCCCCACCCCATGTGACTACAAAAAATGCAAGGGCCGCTTGGCCTTTTTGCCTGCCCACCGACTGTAAGGTTGGACAGGCAGTGAAAAATTCAATTCAATTAATTGATTAAGGGCCTTAAAAGGCCTCTTAATCGTGGTCAGGCACGCGGGCACCACTTGCACACTCCCGCTGACCGAAGTATCGCGCGAGTGCGTGGTGATGCCGGGACGCTTGCCCAACGTCATCACGCACTATTTTTCTCCCGCTCTGCTCGGGCACACATCCGCCCAATGAGTTCCAGACTCTCACCATCCAAAGGTGAAAAAAATTACCCCTCAAATCCCTTCTAATTCTTCAATGTATTCCTTACAACACCCCTGCTTATTGACTAATAAGGGAAATAGGTCCTTCTGAGCCACTCTATTTAGGCCTCTCATAATTTTTTATACCTCAATTAAATCTCTCCTGAGTCTTCTCTGTTCCAAAGAAAGCAAGTGAGTCTATCCAATCTTTTCTCATAGCTAAAATTCTCCATTCTTGGTAACATTGTTTTTTTACGACCTCTGTACACTCTCTGGTGGGATCTTTTGTGTAAGCAGGGCGGGGAGGGGTTGGGGTTGTGGGGTGGGGGTGGTGGGTAGTGACCGGAATGTGTGCCGTAGTCTAACTATTGTTTTATATGTTTCTAGCATAACCTCCATGTTCTTATATTCCAGGCCTCGACTTCATTAATCACCGTATCTTCCTGTCTTGATGCCTTCAGCGATCTGTGGGCATACGTTCCAAAATCCCTCGGTGCCTCTACAGTTCTCACTATCTGACCATTTATTGCATATTCCCCTGCCTTGGTTGCTCACTCAAAGTGCATTACCTCATACTTCTCCAGATTGAATTCTACTTGCTACTTTTCTGACCACATGACCAGTTCATTAATACCTTCCTGCAATCTACAACTTTCGTCCTCACTATCACACTGAACCTGTATCATGTACAAATTTATGTCTGTATCACTGATATATATATACCCCAAACAACAAGGGGGCAGAACCGCACTGGAAACAGCCTTCCTGTCACCAAAACACCTCTCAATCATTACCCTTTGCTTCCAGTCACTGAGCTGATTTTTGTCCCAAATTGATATTTTCCATTGGATCCCATGAGTTTTTAATTATCTGACTTGCCTGCAATTTGGGAGCTTGTCAAAATCCTTGCTATCATCCACATAGACTACATCAAGTCCACAACCTTCATTAACCCTCCTTGATACCTCCTCAAAAACGTCAATCAAGTTAGCCTGATACAACCTTCCCTTAAACAACTCCATACTGACTGTCCATAATTAATTCATGCCTCTCTGTATGACCATTTCTACAATCTCTCAGAATTTCTTCTGGTAATTTGCCCATCACTGAAGTTAGACTGACTGGCTTGTAATTACTTGGGCTATACCTTTCTCATTTTTTAAAAACAAGTACAACGTTAGCATCCTTCAGGCCTCCAGACAGAGTTGGAAAATGATGGTCGGAGCCTCTACTATTTCTTCCCTTGCTTCTCTTAGCAGCCTGGGATACATGTCATCTGAGCCTGGTGGTTTATCCACTTCCAAGGATGTTAAACATCCTCAAATTTCTTCTCTCCCTTTGCTTATCCCATTCCTTTCACAAGAACTACTATACCTGCTTCATCCCCACTTTTGTGAAAACAGATGTTAAGTAATCATTAAGGATCATATCTGAGCCTTAACCCTCCTCACAAACATTGCCTGAATTCTTCCTACTCTTTTCTAAGTTATCCTCCTGCTCTTTATTTATTTACAAAACATCTTTGAGTTTTCCTTGGTTTTACTTACCAATAATTTTTAATGCCATCGCTTTGCTTTCCTAAGTTCCTTTACATTTTGTACTTTCTATATTCCTCTTCTGCAATTTTGAGCTTATGGCATCCTATAGGGTTTCTGTTGAATCCTGGTCACTAGTTTAGTTGGACTAATGGATCCGCTTGTTTCGGGATGGCCGGGTTGGCACCATAGACAGAGCAGGTCAGCAGACAGTTCTTATGTAGACACATTCTATTTATTTATTTACAAAGGAACTCAGCAGTTACAATTGTGTGCTTTCAACTCAAAACCTGTCTCTACATTACAGACTCTGAACCTGGACTACTCCTACTGACTACTAAGGTAGCCCACGCTACTCTGCTATTGGTTACTAAGGTCATGTGATCTTCCATTATAACATTTTTCTTGAAAGTATATTACACATCATATTACCACAGTTTCCCTTTATTTGCCTTATCTTACTCTGTATCCTCTTTGATTCCAGGGTTCAAGATTTGGGAGTCTTTGAGGGAACATATTTGTTCTGTACCCTCTGTCTCCTCCTTGAATTTCTCTCACCATACAGGGGCCCTTACTGATCTGTACGGCTGCGTTTCACTTCAGGCACTCACCGACTGAGCCAATGTGGCAACATAATTGGTATGGAGGAGGCGGTGGCATAGTGGTATTGTCACTGACTAGTTTTCCAGACACCCAGGGTAATGCTCAAGGGACCGGAGTTTGAATCCCACCAAAGCGGATTCAATAAAAATCTAAAATTAAAAGGCTGATGACGATCATGAACCCATTGCTGCAAAAACCCATCTGGTTCACTAATGCCCTTTGGGGAAGGAAATCTGCTGTCCTACATGACTCCAGACCCACAGCAACCTGGTTGACTCTGAACGTGGGCAATTAGGGATGGGCAATAAATGCTGGCCTAGCCAGCAATGCCCACATCCCATGAATGAATAAGAAAAAATTCTGATCCAGAGGAGAGTCACTGGCCCTGAAATTACACTCCTGACTGCATTCAGCTCTTTGCAGTTATTTGTTTCCATGGGAATTCTACTGGTTCTCCGGAGATCTGGAGAATTTCATGGTCACCTGATGCTGAGCACCAACAGGGAGGAGCAGGGGACCATAGTCTTGGCCTGTTGAGTAACATTGGGTGGTAGCTGACAGGCCATTCACTGATACCTACTAGTGGTCAGTATGAGCATTACAGTTAAGGATATTTGATAGGGGATTGCTATCTGGCCAGCAATCATAGAGTTAACAACATCCAGCCCTCCTCCATTTGCCTTGTACAAATGACATCTCGCTCTTAGCCCCAGCCCTCCAATTATTTTTAAGAATTGCAGTACAAGTTACAGTACAAAAGAAAATTGAACTGACAGATGCAGGGAAATGTCTAACTAATGCGTACAAAACAAGATGCCATCCTTCAGCAAGATCCGTCAGTGTCCATCAAAAAAAGGTTCATTAGCACTTATTTTTTTAATGTAGACCCTTTAGTGCTGAGCCCTGAGAAGCATTTAATCAGCTTTTCCCACAAATGTTTGCCATGACAGTGCGGTAAAGCATGACGTGTCCTTGTCGAGCCATGAATGTGGAAATGTCTTCAGGCTTGCCATCAGTGCTGTTATCTGACAGGCCAGCAGCTTTCAAGCTGGATAACCTAACTCCCTGATGGCATCAGACAGCTGATATTATACTTGGGCTGGTAGCAGCCTGTTAACAGAAGGAAGGATCTTGAAACTCCTGCTTGCAAGTCAATCTTAAAAGGCTGGAGGGAACGGAAGCATGTATCGCAATGTAGAGTTGGTGAATCACATGGCAATGTAAGGAGGGACCTATATAGAAAGTCATTTTGGTGGATAAACACTGTGCTGGCTCCCATGGTGCCATTGACATTCATGAAGCCATAGACCAACAGGAATCAATGGTTACAGGAGTGGAAGGTTGAGAATAAAGAATGGCTTTAATTTAACCTTGGGATTCACATCACATTCACAAGTGATGTCCCCAAATACACAACAGTTGTATTACTTAGCTTCAGCCAAGCATAATTAGTTGCATATCCCTTGCATATGTCATACATTTATTAGTAAGTAACTGTGGAATAAGAGCCCCCTGCATTAATTTGTTCTTAAATTGTTTAGCAATTATATTGGCAGCAATCCATACAACTTAATCTTCTGTGCATAATTTTGCTTTGAACACTAATGAACATGGAATAACCCAATCTACATCCAAAGGAGTTTTCCCAGCAAGCCATAGTCCATATTGTTCCCTGAGATGAAGAGAAAGTAAGAGAAGTGACCCTTTAACATGAGGGCAATTCATTCTCTCGTCACTGGGGAAGAAAAGCAGATTTTCAGCATTTGAATTAGCGTGCTTTTTAAATCTCTGCTTGGTTGTTCCCTGGGGGAGTCTACACTCCTTGATAATATTTATTCAAGGATTTGTTCCTTGCTTTGCAGTTTGTTTTTGCACAGTTGTACATATTGGTAGAATTGTGAAGCAAAGATTGATGCCATCAGCCTGTTGAGGCATTTTACCTTGTGTAGCAGCGTCAATTTGGTCAAGCTGCTCATATTCTTGTCTCTGAGTTATGAGTTCAAGCTCCACATCAGCACTTAATCTAACCACACATCAATGCTGTATAGGAGTGTGAGGTCGGATGAGATTTAAACCACGGCCCTGGCGCTTCAAGTAAAGTGAGTCACCGTTTGAAGCACAGTGAGAATTCTCCCAGTGGCTCACCAACATTCCACCCTCAAATCAATATCACCAAAAGAATATTAATGTGTCATTCATCTTATTACTGTTTATGGGCTCTTACTATGCATGGAAAAATTGACTGCATTAAAAGCAATGGATAGAATGTGAGGCAGTTTGGGACTTTGGACCTCAGGTCTCATTTCATTGGAGGGAACCAAAATCAGGTGACTGCCAGCAGCCATGAGATAAATGAGGGTCGGGGATTGGGAGGTCAGACGCCAGGAGGGAGATAGGGTGGGGGATTGGAGGCCTGATTTGGTGGAAGTAGGGAGTGGGTCCTGGCTGCCTATTTATTTTCTTCACCAATGCAGGGGGTGGTGCACTTCCAGCCAGAAATGTGCATATGCTTTCTCCCCACCTGTGGTAATTATGGTTTTACCTAATGTAAAATATACCTTTATGAAGAATGCTGTTAAGGAAGATCGCATGACCTTTAGTAACAAATAGAAGAGTAGTGCAGGCTACCTTTGTAGTCAGTAATCTGTAGTTAGTAGTTAGTAGCATGGAGATAGGGTTTGATGTGAAAGCACATGTGTGTAGCTGCTGAGTACTTTGTAAATAAACAGAATGTGTTCCGTTTAAGAAGTGTCTGCTGATCAACTCTTATCTATAGTACCAATTCGGTCACCACTTACAACGAGCGTGCAGCTGGCAATTAGGAAAACGGGAGGATCAAGCAAGGAAAAAAACGAGGATAAAGCCAAGATACAACAAACTGGCATCAAGAGTAAAACAAGTTAACAGAAGAAATCAAGAGAAATGAAATCAGGCTGTACCTCACACAATAATTATAAGTAGAATTTCTGTTCAAATCATTGAAGCAATCCCCTCACAGAATGCCACAATTTGGAAGAATTGATCCTTTCGATCCAGCCATGGACAATTGGTCTCATTATATTAAATACCTCACATTCTTTTTCCAAGTGAATGACATTATGGGAGAAGAGAAGAGGCGAGCGATCCCCTTATCTATATGTAGGAATAAAGCCTACCACTTGATTTGAAGTTGCACAGTACCCTGTGCCTCAGATTCTAAACATTTTGATAAATTGGTGGACTTTGTGAGGGGCCATTACCAGCCAAACTCTTGGTAACAATGCAACAGTTCAGG
This sequence comes from Carcharodon carcharias, assembly GCF_017639515.1. Lineage (NCBI taxonomy): Eukaryota > Metazoa > Chordata > Chondrichthyes > Lamniformes > Lamnidae > Carcharodon > Carcharodon carcharias. Next base: position 94,658,764 of record NC_054481.1, read on the forward strand.
TTTAACTCAAGAAGTAGAACACCAGGGAAGGCAGTTGCTTGTTATGTGGCAAGTTTGAAACAGTTAACAGAACATTGTGAGTTTGGTACATCTCTAACCATCATGCTAAGAGATTGTTTAGTGTGCGGTGTGAGTAAGGTTATGATTCAGAAGAGATTACTATCTGAAACAAATTTGGACTCTAAGAAGGTGCTGGAGATAGCATTGGCCATGAAAAGCACAATAAGGGATTCAAAAGCCATACAGGGAGCACAAAATGACACCATCCTCCACATGGGGCAGGAAGCCCCAGCCAAAAAGGGCACAAAAATACAAAACTCTGCTGAGAAGTGGGAAACAGCCACCACTAGCAGCAAAATAAGAATAAATGACTTAGCAGTGAAAACAAGGAATAATGGCAACAGAGGTGGGAGCAAGCAGTCGAGTAATAATTGAATGTTTTTAGTGTCATTGAAATGGACACATAATGAGACAGTGCAAGGAACAAATCAGGTAGACTTTCAAAAAGATGTCTACAGTATAGAAGAGCCTGAAGCAACAAATTCAGATATTTACAAAAAACAAAAAACTGCAGATGCTGGAAATACAAAACAAAAACAGAATTACCTGGAAAAACTCAGCAAGTCTGGCAGCATCAGCAGAGAAGAAAAGAGTTGACGTTTCGAGTCCTCAGGGTCATGAGGACTCGAAACGTCAACTCTTTTCTTCTCCGCCGATGCTGCCAGACTTGGTAAACTCAGATATTTATTCATTATTTAATTTGAAGGTAGGAAAGACAGAACCAATGTATATAACAGTGAAGGTAAATGGCAGGCCTGTTTGAATGGAAGTGAACACAGGAGCTTCCACTACGGTAATTGGTCAACACACCTTCAAATATCTGAATTATGGTGAACATAAATTAAATTTGGAAGAAAGAGATGCCAAATTAAAAACTTACACGGGTGAAGACATCCAAGTCAAATGCACAAATAAAGTAACTGTCCATTATGAAGGCCAATTGGTAAAGCTATCAGTGTTGGTATTGAAAGGCAGAGGACCAAGTCTCCTAGGGAAAAACTAGCAGAGGGAAATTAGTCTTGAGTGGCCACTGAGATTCTAAAAGGAAGCTGAAAGCATGCTTGTTTTGGGAAAAGAATGTGTAAGAACTCAACAACCTGAAGAAACACAGGCTATCTTATGTCAAAACATGGTAGAACAGCAAAACGAATTCAAAGAGACCATGCTTAATAACAGAGTTCAAGATGAGGTGAAAAACCTCCAAAAGGAGAAAGAAAACCTGCTGAAAGATCTTCACATGCTACAAGATTCCCCCAGGTCAAAGTTTGTCCCTCTGGAAAAGTATGAAGAGAAACAGAAATAATTCAGCACTTCTGTGAATAAACTGAAGGATGAGATTGCAGAGAAGTCACAACAATGCTCAATTTTCCAGGAGGCAGCAAACAAATACAAAAAAGAGATGGAAGAGCTGAAGAATCTACTACATGAGGTCAAAGAGGCTTTGGAAGCAAAAGTCACAGAATTTGCTAAGAAGCAGACAGAAGATGAAATTCTGGGAGATTCAACCACTGAGCTCACTCAATTTGAGCTTACATCTGAGAGTAGTCTGGCCAATATTGGAGTTGAAAAGAAGGTCAAGATTAAAGTCAGCTCTTGAAGGAAGAAGGCACATAGGAAGAAGGCACAGAAACACAAATAAAGCTTTAATCCTGGCAGCATATGAATACACTTTTGTACATAGGCCTGGAAATCAAATTGGAAACATTGATGAACTTCATCGTTCGCCTTTACAAGAAAGTGATGAGGATGTCCCAGTTCCATTGTTAAATTTCTTAGATTCATCGCTGGTATTTTCTAGACAGATCAGAGACCGGACAAGTAGGGACTCAGTCCTATCTCAAGTACAAGAACAAGTGCTTTATGGTTGGTCACAGGAGTCTGTATCTGATGAAATGAAACTGTACTTTAAGACATGAACTCATGAAATAGCCAGCCAGGATGGTATTTTTGGAGAGAGAAACAGAGTTAACGTTCCGAGTCTGTATGACCCTTCTTCAGAGCTAAAGAGAAGAAGGGTCTGAAGGAGGGTCATACAGACTCGAAACATTTACTCTGTTTCTCCACTGATGCTGTCAGACCTGCTGAGTTTTTCCAGCATTTTCTGTTTTTATTTCAGATTTCCAGCATCCGCAGTTTTTTGCTTTTATCAGGATGGTATCTTATTGTAGGGAGCACAAGTGATTGCTAATCCAAAGTAAAGAAAGTCATTGTTAATTGAACTACACAGTGCACATCCAGTATTTTCCCAAATGAAGACCATAGCACACAGATATCGTTTGTGGCCTCGGACGGATGGAGAAATAGAGAGTTTAGTGAAGAATTGTGTGCAGTGTCAGCAATTGCAAAAGTTATCTTCAACAGCTCCGTTACACCCTTGAGAGTGGCCAGGAAGACTATGGGTGCGGTTACACGTTGTCTATGTGGGACATTTCATGGGAATAATGTTTCTGCTCATTGTTGATGCCCACTCAAGATGGATGGACATATATGAGGTGGAGTCACCAAAGTCTTCTGCTGCAATTGATAAGCTATGTTAAAATTTTGCTATTCACGGACCACTAGAAGTAATCATTTCTGATAATTGCACAGCATTTACAAGTGCTGAGTTTCAATGGTTTCTCAGCCTCAATGGTATCACTCATGTCAAAACTGCACCATACCACCCTTCCTCAAATGGACTGGCCAAAAGGGCAGTTCAAATGTTCAAGGCAGGCATGAAGAAACTAACTGGAGATTCCTTAACAACCAAGCTAGCATGCTTTCTTTTCCATTATAGGATCACCCCCACATAACAATAGCTGTCACACCTGCAGAGTTATTAATGAAACACCGTCTCAGGACGAGGTTGAGCTTAATAATGCTGAATTTAGGGGGGAAGGTGGAAAGGAGGCAGGAAAGTCAGAAAACTGGACACGACTGGTATTGTCACGAAAGGAAGTTTACCGCGGGAGAGCCGATATATGTGAAGACCTTTGGAGAAGGACCAAAGTGGTTACCAGGTGAAATAAATGCAGTGACTAGACCTCTATCTTATCACATGAAGGTGGAAGGCTGAGTCATATGGAGAGACATGTGGATCATCTAAGGAAAGGAGAAACAAATCACCTAGAAATGATTCCGTCAGTATTCACGACCGGATCAATGTTTCCTGTTGAGAGAACTCAACCTAGCAAAGACATGTCTGATGTGTCTGTTGTACCTGCAAGAGTTGAGGATAAGGTTTGCAGGTGCCCAGCAAAGAACCTGATGTTTAGACAACTCAAGAAAAGGAAGGTCCTGACAAAGCATCAGAAGTTGTAGAGCTGAAACACTTTACATGCCAAAGGAAACCCCCAGAAAGATTGAATTTATAAATTACTTATCTGTGTAAATAAGTTGCTATTTTGAGAAAATTGTAATTGTCGAATGTGTTTCCAAGTAAAGGGGGAGGGATATGGTAATTATGCTTTTATCTAATGTGTAATATACCTGAAAGAAGAATGTTGTTAAGGAAGATCACATGATCTTTAGTAACAAATAGAAGAGTAGCGCGGGCTACCATGTAACCTGTAGTCCGTTGTCTCCAATTAGTAGTCAGAAGTATGACGATAAGGTTTGGTGTGAAAGCACACATGTGTAGCTGCTGAGTACCTTTGTAACTAAACAAAATGTGTTCCACCTAATAAGTGTCTGCCAATCAACTCTACCTATAGACCAACTCAGCAGTCCCACAACAAGTGTGCAACTAGGATTCACAAGATCTAATACCGCCAAGTAGGGAGTTTCGTATTAGCATCCAAAAAAGAAATCCAGCATAAGAAAATTCATATATCAGGGGGCATTCCAAATCAGGAAAGGGAGTCAGGGGTGGGCAAGAAGCTCATTTTAAGGCAGCAGCATTTTCTAAGCTTCAGAGAGAACATTAATTGAATGAGTAAGGGCAGTGGGGACTTGCTGGGAGTGACAGTGAGGATCCAGCAGAGTGTGAGGATTCGAGAGTGTTTGGAATGACAGCAAGGGTTCAGTCATTCTGGGAGTGACAGCAAAATATGAACAGTAATCAGTGTGCGAATGAAGAAAAAATAATGTTCAGTGTGAGAGTGAGAATTCAGCCGCGCTCAAAGTAATGAGGAGGAACTCGTTGCTGACCACAATATAAGTAGAGTGCTAGTGCTATTTATGCATGCATCCTGGCAACACATTGACTGGATTTTATGACACTGCCGAGTTGGGGGCAGGGCCACAAAACGAGGCGAGCCATTCAAAAGTCCTTTGACTTTGGTGGGACTGTAAAATCCTGCTGGTGTAAAGTCCCAGCTATTGTCTTATTCTCTGGTACACCAGCAGATTGTGAACTGCAAAATGCACTTGGCCATCAATATTGGCCTTGTCCCCAGTTACTTTCTGACATGGTTTCAAACTCTGAAGGATGAGAATTTTTTCTCCTGTTTCCAGAATCTTCTCTCATTGCTGCACATCTGACCAAAGGGATAAAAAATTCATAATCTACCCAACAGTCCATTTTTATTATTTAAAGGATAATTTGAACGTCTGCAGAGACCATGCCTCAATTAATGTCTCATCTATTTCATTGCAGTGCTTCAGTGAGGTGTTTTAATTCACATCCCTTCGCTGTGTAATATTAGACTTAATATGAAGCAATACATCAAACGCGCCAAGTGACAGGCTCTTGTTTACTCTTAATCAAAGTAGAAATGGCAGAGACGGAAAGACTTTGGCCGGAATTTTATTGGCACACCGTGGCTTCCAATGTCAGGACACAATGGAGGCCCTGAGTCTGCGTGAGCGAATGGCGGGACTGCAGCATCAATTTTACCACCCGCTGATTAAGAGACCGCCCACCAGCACTGCCATCTCATGAAGGAGGAGGCGTGCATCTCCGAGCTGCCAGCCCAATCAGCGGGCCGGCGACATGACAGCCTTGGCAGTTCCATCGTTAGGGGCGGATGCTGTAAGAGGAAAGAGCAGGTGCCTCTATTTTGACGCACCCTTCTTGGGCTGGGAGCAAAAATATTGACATGCCGGGTCCTGGCGGGCAGGCCATGATGATCTTAGGGGTGAACCCTCCAGCTGCAGTGTCGGGGCCAAGGGTTGTCGGGGGGTGGGTGGGGGGCAGCCATTACTTCAGTGGGGGAAGTGGGGGTTCCTTCATAGAACATGGAGACTCTGGAAATGAGGGTCACCCTCCCCCTCAAGAAGCCACTGGGAGGCTGCCTCATTGTAGCTGGCAGTCTCTCCATGCGGCGGGAGGATCCTACTGATGATAGTAAAAACTCAGTGGCCCTGGTAAAGTGGTCGTCAATAGGTTAATTAATGGATTATTTGGCCTCACCTCCATTCAGCAGGCAGTCAAGCCGCTGTCATTCCCACCACTGGGAATATTCCCTGATGGCAGAAACATGCCAGGCTTCCGTCCCGTTGCCATTTTAACATCCATCCCACCAATGGGCTGGTAGAGTACAAGTGTCAGCATTTTTTGTATCTATAAAACACCTTTCATAATCTCAGATCATCCCGAAGCACTGTACAGCCAAAGAAGTATTTTTTGACGTGTAGTCACTGTTGTAATGTAGGGAAATACAGCAACCAATTTGTGCACAGCAACCTCCCACAAACAGGAATGAGATAATGACCAGATCATCTGCTTGGGGTGATGTTGGTTGAGTAATAAATATTGGCCAGGGTCAGGGAGAATTCCACCTGCTGTTCCACGAATTGTGCCATGAATCTTTGTTGTCCACCTGAGGGGGTTTAGTATTTCAGCTGAAAGGCAGAAATCTTAGGACTGCACTGGAAGTGTCAGATTAGATTTTATGTGCTCAAGTACTGGGGTGGGACTTGAACTCACACCCTTTGGATTCAGCACCAAGAGAGCTTCTCCGGCAAAAGTTCACTGAATCATCCAGTGATCAAAGACATGGTCAGAAGTGCCCAGGCTCAATGGCTGTCCTCTGCTGAATTAGCCAATCCTAACGAGGGCGGCGGCTCCAGGTTAGAGAGCAGGAGCAGCAATGTTTCCTGACCTTCACCTAGAAGTGCATGTGTGCCAATGTTATGTGCAAACAGGATTTGATTTGTTTGATTGCAAATGCCTACCACAATTGAATAGCTCACTGACAGCCATCGTCCAGAGTCATGAAGCGTGGCTCACCCTTGGATGAGAGGTCAGAGTATGCCCATACCCTGTTGAAATAAAAACTGGAATCCAACACTTTTAGGAGAAGTGGAGACAAAAACTGATGAAAAGAAGGAAGGAAATAAAGAATTATTTCATGGAATTATTTCATGGATAGGAATAGTAATTCAGTTTGATAAGCAGGAAACCACCAGTGATTGGAAAGTGCCCTCATTTAACTTTTTGAATGAAGGCTCTATAGTGTGGTCTGCCTGCGACAAAGCCCAAGGTTTACAATAGCTCTGCTGATCCATTGTACTCATTCTCAGCTTGTTAGAGCTTAGAGATGTGCTCCATGAAAATGAATTATATTCCTTTGGCATTACTATCTTCACCATAATGAGCGTACAAAAGGAAGGAGAAGTGCAAAGCACATTTCCTTTAACTCTTATGCCGCCCCAAGCCACCACTGACTTCTGACGTCTAAGAAACCCATCCATTCAGCGTCACACCACATTCGCTTTCACTCTGTCCCAGCTCCTCTTTCACTCTATCACTTACAGCTTAATGCCAGCAGTGGGTACGTTTCTCCAAACTGGGACAAAATTAATTGCCGCTTGGATTTGTGAAAGGCAAGGTGTGTCTGATAAAGATGACTGAGTACTTTGGCGACGCAACAAAGAGGCTTGATCGGTGTTATGTATATGGACTTCCAAAAGGTGCTTGATAAAGTGCAACATAACAGACTTATTAGCAAAATTAAAGCCCATAGGATTAAAGCAACAATAACAGTACAAGTGTGAAACTGGCTAAAATGACAGGAAGCAGACAGTAGTGACAAATGGGTTTGTTTCCAGACTAAAAGGAAGAGGTGCCCCCTGGGTTCAGTATTAGGGTCACCGCTCTTTTTGATATGTATATGAATGACCTGGATTTGGGAACAGTGGGATAATTTTAAAGTGTGCAGATGACACAAAATTCGATTACGCAGGCTTCAGGAGGATATAAACTGGTGAAATTGGCAGGCACACTGTCGTTTAAATTACTGCAGAGAAGCGGTGCATCTTGGTCGGGAAAATGAGGTAAGGAATATAAACTAAATGGTACAATTTTCAAGGGAACAGAGACCTGCCGGAGTACATCCCCAAATCTTTTAAGGTGACTGGACAAGTTGATAAAGCTGTTAAAAAAGCAGATAGGATCCTCAACTCGATGAATAGCGGCATAAAGTACAGAAAGAAGGAAGCTATGGTAAACAACGGAACATTGGACTTAACATTTTCACTGGTTATGCCTCAGCTAGATTCCTACCGGCAAACTTTAGGAAAGATGTCAAGAACTTAGCGAGAGTAAAGGGGCAATTTACCAAAATGGTATACACTTGAGGGAGACTTCAGTTACGTGGAGAGACCAGGGAGTGGTCTTCCTGCAGCAGAGGAGGGGGCTTTAATAGAAATGCTCGAAAGTATGAAGGTTTTGATGGAGCAAGTAAGGAAAGTCTGCTTTCACTGGCAGGGGTGTTGGTAACCAGAGGATACAAGTTTGCATAATTGGAAAAAAAAAACAGGAGGGTATAGAGAATTTGTTTTGACTTGTTTTTGAGCTGGAGTGTATGATTGACTCACACACTATGAAAGAATAAAGAAAAAAGAAGGAAGGGTGGGTGAAGCAGATTTAATACTAACTTTCAGAAGGAATTGGCTGCAAACATGAAAAGGAAAAAAAAATGCAGGGCTATGTTGAAAGCAGGGGAGTGAGACTTAATAGCTCTTTCCGAGAGTCAGCACAGATGTGATGGGCTGAATGGCCTCCTGCTGCACTGTAAGATTCTATGGCTGGAATTTCATGACCCCCAGGATGGGTTGGCAGGCATTATGGGGGGAGGGGTAGTCATAAAATTGGGCACAATGCCACAGGCACGGTTCCCAGCGCCTACTCTAGTTCCCAGTGCTGGGCCAGTTAATGGCCACTAAAGGGCAGCTGGCATTTAACCTGAGGCAATAGAGGCCCATAGAACCATAGAAAAGTTACTGTGCAGAAAGAGGCCATTCAGCCCATCATGTCTGCGCTGGCCAAAAAGAGAAAAAAGAAACTAGGCTCTCATTTTTAATTCCACTTTCCAGCATCTTGTCCCTAGCCTTGCAGGTTATAGCACTTCAGATGCAGATCCAGGTACCCTTCAAATTAGTTGAGCATTTCAGCCTCAACTACCAACTTGGGCAGTGAATGTCAGATGCCCACCACCCTCTGGTGAAAAAGTTCTTCCTCATGCCCCCACTAATCCTTCTATCAATCACCTTAAATCTATGGCCCCTGGTGATTGACCCTTCAGTTAGGGGAAACAGGTCTTTCCCCTCTACCTTATCTAGGCCCCTCATAATTTTGAACATCTCAATTAGGTCACTCCTCTGTTTTAAGTAAAACAACCCTAGCCTATCCAATCTTTCCTCATAACTGTAATTTTTCAAGTCCTGGCAACATTCTTGTAAATCTCCTCTGTACTCTTTCCAGAATAATTATATCCTTCCTGTAATGTGGTGACTAGAACTGTACACAAAATTCCAGCTGTGGCCTAACCAGCATTTTAGACAGTTCCATCATTACATCCCTGCTTTTGTATTCAATATCTCATCCAATAAAGGAAAGCATTCTATATGCTTTCTTTACCACCTTATCCACCTGTGGACATGCACTCCAAGGTCTCTCACTCCCTCTACCCTTCTCAATACCCTCCCATTTATTGAATATTCCTTTGCTTTGTTAGCCCTCCCCAAATACATTGCCTCACACTTTTCCGGGTTGAATTTTTTTTGCCATTTTTCCTCCACTCAGCTAAACCATTGACATCATTCTGGAGGCAACAGCCATCCTCTTCACTATCAACTACACAGCCAATTTTTTTGTTATCATCTGCAAATTTCCCAATCAAGCCTCCCACATTTAAGCCCACAACAAGCATCCAGCCTGGTAACTTTCGCTGTTCAGGCTGGTGTCCGGCAAGAGGCCAGACTGATCCCGGTGAGACCACTGAACTAACCCCCACCCCCACACCACCTCCTACCTTTGCATTCTGCTCTATCGATGACCATTGTGTGCAGTCCCCAGCAGTGGCCACAGCTCTCGGTGGCACTGTTGGGACCGGACAGCTGCTGGTCATGTGATTGGCCTACCATTCTTGGAGGCAGTCCTCCTTTCTTGATGAGGAGCAAAATCCCAGCTAAAGTCAACTGAGGATTCAATGGTCTGTAAATGGCTGTGTTGTGAGTAGACCAAGCGTGGTCAGGCTCACAACCGACTTTTACATTGGGGTGGGGGTGTGACGGGTGGTGGGAGCAGGGAAAGGGCGGGGTCCCCTACTCCAGTGTCAAATTCTGCCCTAAGTGCACAAAGACATAGAAACAAAAATATCTTTGTGCTGAGGTAGATGCCCTCAGCTAGAGTCCTGCAACTGACTTCACCATCTCCGAGCCTGGGGGCTGTACTACTATGTATTATGTATTTATACAAAAAACAAAAACTCTTATTCACAAAGCACCTTTTACAAGTACAGAATGTCCTGTTGTCCTTGTGCAAAGCAAGCTCCCACAAACAGCAAATGAGATGGAAGACCAGTTCATCTGTCTTTGATGTTATTGACTGAGGAAATTTTGAGTGGGACACTGTTCTGCTCTTCTTCAAATAGTTGCATGAGATCTTTTACATCCACCTGCTGGAACAGTGGTTTCACATTTCATTCAAAGGGCCACACTCATGAAGTCATTGAAATCTTCTAACATTTTACTTTTTGGTAATAGAAAGAAATATGAAAGAAATACTTACTCTTATGTAACAGCTTTCACAAACACAGAATGTCCCAATTTGCTTTACAGCCAATGTAGTATTTTTGTCATGTTGTCACTGTTGTAATGTTGGAGGAAACAGAGGACAGAGCAAAGATGGCTGCAACTGCCTCCTTGTCAATTCCTAACTATTGTAAACACCAACTCCTTAACGTGATCTGAACTGATGGCAAAAATAGCATTCGAACCTGCACTATGATGACCATCTGCTTTAGCACTATGAGTTATTCTTGACTTCTGAGCAAGGGTCTATCAAGCATTGCATTCTGTTGTGAGTGAGAGTTGCTGCTTCTGTACAATTTGGCAGTTTGTGATGGGAGCAGCTTTCATGTAAGATAAGATGCCCACTCTGAAAAGATTACAAGCAGCACGGAAAGAATAATAACTGCTAGCAGCTGAATTTCATCCTTATAATATCACATTGGAGTAATTCAGTAGTTCAGTAGTTCATGTCAACAACAACCATTTAATACTGGAAGATCTATCTCACAGGGTTGGTATTTAGCGAAGCAGAAACATTGAACTTCAGCAACAAATGAAAAGGGATCCAAGTCACCTTTGTCCCAATCACTCTTTCCCCATACCTCTAAATAAGATACAAAAGAAAGCTGGTGATATTTCTTTCAAACTTGAACCCCCAAGCTTCCTGGGGCAAAGTTGGACTCAGTAGTAGTTGTTGTTCAGGTGCTACAAGGGCCTTAAGCATCCAAAATGACGTCAGTGGGACGCATGCACACGACTGTACAGGACACCATATTTGTAAAGGGATTAGCGTGCACGCACCTACTGCCTGCTGGCTGTATGCACAGCAAGCAGATCATGATGTTAATCAGTGTGCAATGCTAATTTGATGTCAGTGCTGCTACTTGGGAGCTCCACACCCCAGCCTATGCTTTTTCTTATTCTCGTACATCTGAACACATCATTAAGCAGCATGAGGGACCCCCTCTCTTCACCATCACTATTTAAAGGGTCATAAATTACTTACAGGTTAGTTGCTGGTTTATTTCTTCTGTTTGTTGCTGCAATTCTACAAGTTAGGAATGTTTTCTATAGTTGGTTGAAGATTCAGTATCCTACAGGGAGTGATGTGCCAGATGCTGAAGAATTTTTTTTGTTTGCCAGCTTAATTGCTTCTGCCAAAATAATTGCTCCTAGACATGGGTGGATTAGAAATCCTTCCTCTTGACATTGAAAATGATTGGGAGAGTGCAGAGAGGTCATGCAGAGAGGGATAAGCTGTTAGAAGAAGAAGGAGGAGGGAGAAAATAGTCTCGACATGAAGCCATATCCACAGATATTTTTTAGAGTAGATTTGTTAGAGAACATCCCTTCATCTTCACTGTCTCCTTGCTGTACCCCCTTTGCATGGGCACATTGCAGTCATTGGGTATGTGAAATGAGGGCACGACAAGGCTAGGGTTCTGACATCTTCGAAATTTATTTGCACTTTGGTATCCAACACTCTGGTGGCAGAAGTCAAAGATGTCATGACTGCATGCTGAGGTTGCATGGCAGCAGTCTGAGCTTACACTGCAGCACTCAGACATAAGGTGGCTGCTACTCGTGCTACAATGGAAGCTAAGACATCAGCCTTCATATGCTGCATCGTATTTGGTTCCACAGATGTTTAGCTGGAAGCAGCTGCCTTTTCCGTGTTGGAAAGATAGGCTCCAAGTTCTGCACAAAACCCCATCCAAACTGGGACTGGACACCTCCATATTCCTTGACATTGAGAAAGTCAGCACACAGTTGACTTTCTGAAACGTTCCCAACGCACCAAGCATTTGAACGTACAAACATACGAACATACGAATTAGTAGCAGGAATAGTGCACTCAGCTCCTCAAGCCTGCTCCACCATCCAATAAGATCATGGCTGATCTGATTGTAACCTCAACCCCACATTCCTGCCTACCCCCGATTACCATTCACACCCTTGTTAATCAAGAATCTATCTAGGTCTGCCTAAAAAACATTCAAAGACCCTGCTTCCACTGCCTTTTGAGGAACAGAGTTCTAAAGACTCACAACCCTGTGAGAGAAAAACTTTCTCCTCATCCCTGTCTTAAATGAGTGACTCCCTTATTTTTAAACAGTGACCCCTGGTTCTGGTTTCTCCCACAAGGGAGAAGCTTATTATCTAAGTGGTGAGAGACTGCAGAACTCTCAGATTCAGAGGGATCTGGGTGTCCTAGTCCTAGGACACATCCTCTCTACATCCACCCTGTCAAGGCCCCTCAGGATCTTAAAAGTTTCAATCAAGTTACCTCTTACTCTTCTAAATTCCAGTAAATACAAGCCTAATCTGTCCAACCTTTCCTCAAAAGACAACCAGCCCATTCCTGGTTTTGGCCAGTAAACCTGATCTGAACTGCCTCTAACACATTTACCTAGTTCCTTAAATAAGGAGACCAGTACTGCACACAATACTCCAGATGTGGTCTCACTAGTGCCCTGTATAACTGAAGCATAACCTCCTTACTTTGTAATCAATTCTCCTCACAATAAATTATAACCTTCTATTAGCTTTCCTAATTACCCGCTGTACCTGCATACTATCCTCCTGTAATCCATGCATTAGGAAACCAAGATCCCTCTGAATCTCAGAGTTCTACAATCTCCCACTACTTAGATAATAAGCTTCTATTATATATTTCTTGCCAAAATGGACAATTTCACATTTGATCACATAATACTCCATTTGCCAGATCTTTGCCCACTCACTTAACCTAGCTAAGCCCCTTCCTAGCCTCCTTATGTTCACTTCACAATTTACTCTCCTGCCTATCGGTGTTTCATCAGCAAATTTAGCTACAATACCTTCGTATGATCTAAAATTCACCCTGTGGCCTGAATTTTAACTCACCCACCTCTGTCTCGTGGAAACCAAGCAAGGGGGAGAGCAGTAATAGTGAAGGTGCAGTTGCCACATCCAATCCTGATGCCTTCGCAACAGGAGTAAATATTTTTTGAGCAGCCAGACAGGACACCCACCCTAGGATGGTGGAGCTCTGTTAAATCTACAGATCAAGGCCCAATGGCATCATCTGATATTTCCGACCAAGGCCTGTGTGAAGGGAGGAATAACGGCTTCCCTGTCAGGCCAAGCCTGCCAGGGGGATGATACTGGGCCAGAAGGGGCCCAGGCAGCAATGGTCTCTCAGGCCTCACGAGAAAGGCTCAGGCCTCCTGTCCCCTGAGCTCCCTCAATGGCCTTCATCCAGATGTCACCCATCACTTACCTGAATGCAGGGAGGTGTCCCATAGGTCCCTGGCATATGATCTCCTGATCTCCCTCACTCAGATGAGAAATACTTCTGAAAAGCTTAAATGGCGGTATTGTGTGTAGATCAAGGGTGGTCAAGCTCGCCCCTGACTTTTACAATGCTGTGAGGGTGTGGGAGGTGGTGGGAGCAGGGAAAGGGCGGGGTCCCCTACTCCAGTGTCAAATTCTGCCCTAAGTGCACAAAGACATAGAAACAAAAATATCTTTGTGCTGAGGTAGATGCCCTCAGCTAAAGTCCTGCAACTGACTTCACCATCTCCGAGCCTGGGGGCTGTACTACTATGTATTATGTATTTATACAAAAAGCAAAAACTCTTATTCACAAAGCACCTTTTACAAGTACAGAATGTCCTGTTGTCCTTGTACAAAGCAAGCTCCCACAAACAGCAAATGAGATGGAAGACCAGTTCATCTGTCTTTGATGTTATTGACTGAGGAAATTTTGAGTGGGACACTGTTCTGCTCTTCTTCAAATAGTTGCATGAGATCTTTTACATCCACCTGCTGGAACAGTGGTTTCACATTTCATTCAAAGGGCCACACTCATGAAGTCATTGAAATCTTCTAACATTTTACTTTTTGGTAATAGAAAGAAATATGAAAGAAATACTTACTCTCATGTAACAGCTTTCACAAACACAGAATGTCCCAATTTGCTTTACAGCCAATGTAGTATTTTTGTCATGGTGTCACTGTTGTAATGTTGAGGGAAACAGAGGACAGAGCAAAGATGGCTGCAACTGCCTCCTTGTCAATTCCTAACTATTGTAAACACCAACTCCTTAACGTGACCTGAACTGATGGCAAAAATAGCATTCGAACCTGCACTATGTTGACCATCTGCTTTAGCGCTATGAGTTATTCTTGACTTCTGAGCAAGGGTCTATCAAGCATCGCATTCTGTTGTGTGAGAGTTGCTGCTTCTGTACAATTAACATTTGGCAATGTGTGATGTGAGCAGCTTTCATGTAAGATAAGATGCCCACTCTGAAAAGATTACAAGTGGCACGGAAAGAATAATAACTGCTAGCAGCTGAATTTCATCCTTATAATATCACATTGGAGTAATTCAGTAGTTCAGTAGTTCATGTCAACAACAACCATTTAATACTGGAAGATCTATCTCACAGGGTTGGTATTTAGCGAAGCAGAAACATTGAACTTCAGCAACAAATGAAAAGGGATCCAAGTCACCTTTGTCCCAATCACTCTTTCCCCATACCTCTAAATAAGATACAAAAGAAAGCTGGTGATATTTCTTTCAAACTTGAACCCCCAAGCTTCCTGGGGCAAAGTTGGACTCAGTAGTAGTTGTTGTTCAGGTGCTACAAGGGCCTTAAGCATCCAAAATGACGTCAGTGGGACGCATGCACACGACTGTACAGGACACCATATTTGTAAAGGGATTAGCGTGCACGCACCTACTGCCTGCTGGCTGTATGCACAGCAAGCAGATCATGATGTTAATCAGTGTGCAATGCTAATTTGATGTCAGTGCTGCTACTTGGGAGCTCCACACCCCAGCCTATGCTTTTTCTTATTCTCGTACATCTGAACACATCATTAAGCAGCATGAGGGACCCCCTCTCTTCACCATCACTATTTAAAGGGTCATAAATTACTTACAGGTTAGTTGCTGGTTTATTTCTTCTGTTTGTTGCTGCAATTCTACAAGTTAGGAATGTTTTCTATAGTTGGTTGAAGATTCAATATTCTACGGGGAGTGATGTGCCAGATGCTGAAGAATTTTTTTGTTTGCCAGCTTAATTGCTTCTGCCAAAATAATTGCTCCTAGACATGGGTGGATTAGAAATCCTTCCTCTTGACATTGAAACTGAGTGGGAGAGTGCAGGGAGGTCATGCAGAGCGGGATAAGCTGTTAGAAGAAGAAGGAGGAGGGAGAAAATAGTCTCGACACGAAGCCATATCCACAGATATTTTTTAGAGTAGATTTGTTAGAGAACATCCCTTCATCTTCACTGTCTCCTTGCTGTACCCCCTTTGCATGGGCACATTGCAGTCATTGGGTATGTGAAATGAGGACACGACAAGGCTAGGTTTCTGACATCTTCGAAATTTATTTGCACTTTGGTATCCAACGCTCTGGTGGCAGAAGTCAAAGATGTCATGACTGCATGCTGAGGTTGCATGGCAGCAGTCTGAGCTTACACTGCAGCACTCAGACATAAGGTGGCTGCTACTCGTGCTACAATGGAAGCTAAGACATCAGCCTTCATATGCTGCATCGTATTTGGTTCCACAGATGTTTAGCTGGAAGCAGCTGCCTTTTCCGTGTTGGAAAGGATAGGCTCCAAGTTCTGCACAAAACCCCATCCAAACCGGGACTGGACACCTCCATATTCCTTGACATTGAGAAAGTCAGCACACAGTTGACTTTCTGAAAGGTTCCCAACGCACCAAGCATTTGAATGTACAATCATACGAACATACGAATTAGTAGCAGGAGTAGTGCACTCAGCTCCTCAAGCCTGCTCCACCATCCAATAAGATCATGGCTGATCTGATTGTAACCTCAACCCCACATTCCTGCCTACCCCCGATTACCATTCACACCCTTGTTAATCAAGAATCTATCTAGGTCTGCCTAAAAATCATTCAAATATCCTGCTTCCACTGTCTTTTGAGGAACAGAGTTCCAAAGACTCACAACCCTGTGAGAGAAAAACTTTCTCCTCATCCCTGTCTTAAATGAGTGACTCCCTTATTTTTAAACAGTGACCCCTGGTTCTGGTTTCTCCCACAAGGGAGAAGCTTATTATCTAAGTGGTGAGAGACTGCAGAACTCTCAGATTCAGAGGGATCTGGGTGTCCTAGTCCTAGGACACATCCTCTCCACATCCACCCTGTCAAGGCCCCTCAGGATCTTAAAAGTTTCAATCAAGTCACCTCTTACTCTTCTAAATTCCAGTAAATACAAGCCTAACCTGTCCAACCTTTCCTCAAAAGACAACCAGCCCATTCCTGGTTTTGGCCAGTAAACCTGATCTGAACTGCTTCTAACACATTTACCTAGTTCCTTAAATAAGGAGACCAATACTGCACACAATACTCCAGATGTGGTCTCACTAGTGCCCTGTATAACTGAAGCATAACCTCCTTACTTTGTAATCAATTCTCCTCACAATAAATTATAACCTTCTATTAGCTTTCCTAATTACCCGCTGTACCTGCATACTATCCTCCTGTAATCCATGCATTAGGAAACCAAGATCCCTCTGAATCTCAGAGTTCTACAATCTCCCACTACTTAGATAATAAGCTTCTATTATATATTTCTTGCCAAAATGGACAATTTCACATTTGATCACATAATACTCCATTTGCCAGATCTTTGCCCACTCACTTAACCTAGCTAAGCCCCTTCCTAGCCTCCTTATGTTCACTTCACAATTTCCTTTCCTACCTATCGGTGTTTCATCAGCAAATTTAGCTACAATACCTTCGTATGAGCTAAGAATTCACTCTGTGGCCTGAATTTTAACTCACCCACCTCTGTCTTGTGGAAACCAAGCAAGGGGGAGAGCAGTAATAATGAAGGTTCCGTTGCCACATCCAATCCTGATGCCATCGCAACAGGAGTAAATATTTTTTGAGCAGCCAGACAGGACACCCACCCTAGGATGGTGGAGCTCTGTTAAATCTACAGATCAAGGCCCAATGGCATCATCTGATATTTCAGACCAAGGCCTATGTGAAGGACGGAATAATGGTTTCCCTGTCAGGTTAAGCCTGCCAGGGGAATGATCCTGGGCCAGGAGAGGCCCAGGCAGGAATGGTCTCCCAGGCCTCACAAGAAAGGCTCGGGCCTCCTTTCCCCTGGGCTCCCTCAGTGGCCTTCATCCAGACCACCACCTTGCCCATC
Organism: Carcharodon carcharias; assembly: GCF_017639515.1. Lineage (NCBI taxonomy): Eukaryota > Metazoa > Chordata > Chondrichthyes > Lamniformes > Lamnidae > Carcharodon > Carcharodon carcharias. The sequence continues at coordinate 94,675,949 of NC_054481.1, forward strand.
ACTTAACTGAATGCGGGGAGGTGTCCCATAGGTCCCTTGCATATGACCTCCTGACTACACCCTTCCTCTCCCTCAGTCACGTGAAAAGGCTAAGGTAGAATTTTTTACAGAGACAAGTAGGATAGTGAACAGCCCAGCACAACACAGGAAATCAGGCAACATTTAATAAAGGGGTTAATCAAATGAGCCAGTTAGATATTTCTCTTATAGAATTTGAGAGCGGTACTGCTCACAAAGTATCCTACCTTGTTCTTCCGTGAAAACAAAACACTGCTTTTATATGAATTATGTAAGCAATAGCTTACAGAACATAATATATCCCAATGCCCCATACTAAGACAAACTGAGCTGAGTCATAGTTGGAAATTCGATTGCATTATGTCCTGGATTTCACTTTGATCCAGAAACAGTTTGATTCCAGGTAGTTCTCAGCAGTCTGCCCTGTTGAAATTATAAGGGAAATACAGTATTTACAAAACAAAAAGGTAACCAGATTCCCTCCAGGAGCCTCCATTCATGGCCAATTCATGTAAATAATTTCAAGAACTCTCCTTGTGGTAACAACTTTGCAATCAGGGTATTAACATACCACAATATTATGACTTTCACTGACGGTGTGGCCTGCATTTAAAGAGCGCTGTTAAAAGCTTTTATTTAAAACCAAGCAAGAGAAAGCATGAGTAAAAATTCAATTTTTTGTCGCAGTCATTCCTACTTCAAACACTTTCCTTTCTTTGATCTCCCTAAGCTCCACCTTCTGCAATCTTCATCTTCCTTGGATCATCATTGTGCTAAAATGAAGACTCATCAAGCTGTCTTTTACTCTAACTTATTATTTTCCACGAACTAAAAACTGTAGAAGTTGTTACAATCACCATAGAGACTAAAGACTTGTAAAAAGAAATTTGAATTCCCAGTGACCAACTTAAAGGAATTCACAACAAGATTTCAAGTTTTAAGTCTTTTATTCCAATGTACAGACTAAAAGCAACATAAACTGAACTCAATTTCTGTAGGCAACTTATACACTAAACTACAGAAAAGAACTCCTTTTAACATTTAAAACAATCAAAAATCTGCCTCTAGGGTTATTTACTCTGCCCCGTAAGTGGACTCTTCATTGTCCAGGAATCAGTCCAAAGTGATTCTTTGTTCCTTTTTCCTTTTCCTGATGAATAATTTCTAATCCCTGAACTGACTTTCACAGTGTGGGCTACCCTAGAAACCTGTCCCTCTCACCAAAGCTAGACAAATCTTCCAGATTTGTTTAAACCCTCATGACTTTGGTCTCTTCAATCTGAGTTCAAGTTCCCACCTACATTCTTGCATGGTGAACCTTAGAGACTGGCTGCTTCTATCTCTTGGCTCTCTCTCTCTTGGATTCTTGCAAGCTGAACCTATTGGTGAAGTTCAGTAATATTTTTGGGAAAACCCATAATCTGATTTCACAATGGCTTCCATGGACAGTCCCCTCTCAAAGCCCCTCTCCATGGCAATATGAATCACATGGAACTTGTATCCAGGTAGAAATGCTAATTAACTATCCTTTAGACTACCAACTTCATTCTATCTTGAAATTAAGTAGACAGTTTAAATTCTAACCATTTATAAAACCTGACATTCCTGGCACCTTGCTGGGACTTTTAAGACTAACAGTCTATCCATCATTAGCACAGATGCTTTGGTCATGGTTTACAGACATGAACACTTTTTATTTTCCTTATTCCTTCCTGAGATTTGCGTGTCATTGGCAAATGTGTGTCGCCCATTCCAAATTGTCCTTGAACTGAGTGGCTTACTAAGCCATTATTGAGGGAAGTCAAGAGTCAACAACATTGCTGTGAATCTGGTATCACATGCAAGAATGGCAGATTTCCTTCCCAAAAGGACATTGCCCTACTTCTCCCCATCTCATAAACTGAAAAATAAAACCTGGTGACATCTAATCACTATTTATTGTTCTGTCTCATCTTTTCCCTTATTTAAGCCTGGTTGGTGAGCTGCACAATGGGCCTTCTGCCTCTGCATAGACCCATCAAGGAATAAGAATGATCCCATTTCACAATTCCTCACCAGCCTCTCTTAAGTTATTAGAATTAAGCATACTAACAAATGAACGTACAAACTAGGAGCAGGAGTAGGCCACTTAGCCCCTTGAGCCTGCTCCATCACTCAATAATATCATGGCTGATTTGATTGTTAACTCAACTCCACATTGCTGCCTACCTCCTATCACCTTTCACCCCCTTACTTATCAGGAATATATCTAGCTCTGCCTTAAAAACATTCAAAGCTTCTGCTTCTACTGCCTTTTAAGGAAGAGAACTCTAAAGCCTCACGACCCTCTGAGAGAAAGAATGTGCTGTTTATTTTCAATTCTAATCTCATCTCCTTGATGTGAAGGATATATTATTCTGATTATGTCATTATGTGTGGTATAAAATTGTCTAAATCATGGCCTCATTATGGAAATCTGATAGCCCTAATTCCCTCTGGCCATACACCCATTTTGGACTTTCAGCGGAAAGGGTGGTGCAATGAATTACATATCAGCTTTTCATCTCAGGCACCAGAGTTAAAAGCAAAGTCCAACTGTTTGGACTCTGTGTGCTGGCTTAGGAGTCCAACCTGAAATTACTGAATGGCCTCAATACAGATCCTAATGGCTAAGAGCCTATGGAACGTGATTGTCCCTAATTTGGCAGTAACTGGAAATCTCACCCAGAGCAGCCACGGAATGGCTGATGCAATTGAGGATGTTCTTCAGGACATTGTCAAGACAGGATAGAAGGAGCTTTGCTCTGCATTTGCCTGACTTGAAAGTGTTTGTTGTTAGTCCTGGCCCTTCAACTGTTGAAAGTTCCATTCCCCAGCAAGAGTATCCTTCACCTTAAAAAAGACCCATTGCCCCATCCTGATACAGAGGACTGAATTTCCTTTCTTTATAACCTATCATTTTGAGAAATAAAACCAGTAAAATGGGGCATTATGGCCTACAGCTGGTATAGAAAATTATCCTGTCTAAAACTTGCCAACCTGTAATACTGCCCCCTCAAAGCCTGCCCTGCCGGATTTAAGTGAAGCATTTGGATGTGGCTTATGTGTTCATGCAACGTCCTCCAATTACCAGCCTAAGCCCGAACTCAGGAATATTTATGTGACTGTATGAGCAACACTGCAGCATCCCTGAGTAGATGTTGCACAGATTCCAATTTTGGTGTCCTACAAACTTTGCCTATTGGCTTATTTTTAGAACTTTTTTGCTCTGGAACTTTGCTAAAGTCTTTTGCCATGGTTGTGAAGACATGACTTTTTCGGCAGGGTAATGAATTTCCCAATGAGGATCCCTCTTTACCCTGTTCAATGGCAAGAAGGAGATAAAGATTAGATTGGAGGCTCGTCACATGATGCAACTTAAAAGCTATCTGATTGCTAGCTGTGGCTCAGTTGGTTACACATTTGCCTTTGAACCACAAAGTCCTGGGTTCGCATCCAATTTCTGTGCAGTTCTGAGGGAATGGTGCACTGCCAGAGGAGCTGTCTTCCTGATAAAGTGTTCAACCAAGTGCCTGTCTGAATACATGGATGTAAAAGGTCACATGACATAATTTCAAAGACGATCAGGGGAGTTATTCATGGTGTCCTGGCCAATAGTTATCCCTCAATCAACATCACAAAGAACAGATGACCTGATCATTATCACATTGCTGTTCACTGAGTACAAATTACCTGCTACCCTTCCTGCATTACAACAGTCACTATACTTAAAAAAAAGTACTTCATTAGCTGTTTAGCACTTTGAGACATCTGGTGGTTGTGAAAAAGGTTATATAAATGCAAGCCTTTCCTTTTTTTCCTGCAAGTCCTAAGAGTTTACAGACAACATCCTATTTTGATTGTTCATTTCATCAATGCCTCAGAAAGCTGTGTTTCAGGTCCCAGGGGCTATGGCAACTACTAGCAAAAGGTCTACAGCTCCTTTCTGCTGAGAGAGCAGAATTCTGATGAAAGTTCATCGATCTGAAATATTAACTCTGTTTTTCTCTCCACAGATGCTGCCAGACCTGCTGAATATTCTGTGTTTTCTATTTCAGATTTCCAGCATCCACAGTTTTTTTTTGCTTTTGGACATAATCAGTGTCTTCCTGATCCCCAGCATCCCCAAGAAATGTTCTTTCCAATCTGAATTATGAATCTGTTGCATTCTGATTTTATTTCGTGTAAATATCCAAGACGACAGCGTAACGAGAACTTTTCAAATTTAAACTACAGCAATGTGAAAAGTACGAGAGTGATATTTTCTGAATATTTGTGAGTAATATTTCTCTTCTGCATTTGATCAAATGATATTATTTTGTTGTAGAAACAACATCTCAGGATTAATGGTTTTATGAAACATCTTGTTACACTACTAGAGAACTATTGTACCGTGTCAAAAAAGATCACTTCAGTTGGTAAGAGTGGAATCCATTGCAGAATGTTATGTTTAAAGTAGACAGGAATATAAAGTACAGAGATTTAAAACTTTAGTCCAATGCACCTTGCATTTCTGTAACATTTTATTTATGTCAAGTCGCATGTGCTCTGTTCGAAGGCTGGTCCTTGGCTTGTTGTCTGCTGATGCATCATCCCAAGCTGAATGCCTTATCGCAACCCTTAAATATGCCAAGCTCTTTCTGATGAGTTATTTGGACTTGCTGTAACTGCTGTTCCCTTTTCACCAACTATTAGCGTTTGTATAAATTAATAATGGGTGTTAAATGCTGGAGACCTAAAATAAAAATGGAAAATGAATGGCATCTGAAAAGTGGATTCACATTTTAGGGAGGCAGGGAATTGGTCTCTGTCATTTCCAGGTGTCGGTAGGGCAGAGCCAGGTGTGAGGACTTCCTACACTAGGTCTTCCCACGCCAACAGCTCGATCAACAGCAGTCAGATACACTCAGTAAGGTGAGCAATGCTGTCTCCTATGTGGGAGAACATGGACCCCAGTGACGGGATCAAGGGCAGGAATGTATCCTAGAACCCAAGAATCCATGGTGATTTTGGTTGGGATCAGGAAAAGGGTGGGCATGAGCATTCCTCTCAGTTGCATTCCTGGCAACTGTCTGCGACCAAACCGGTCTATTCACAATCTTGGTGTCACATTTGACCTCAAGACAAGCTTTCAACTTCATAGTCATACCATGGCTAAGACTGTCTATTTTCATTTCCTTAACATCATCTGACTTCACCCCTGACTCAGCTCATTGGCTGCTGAAACCCTCATTCTTGCTTTCGTTACCTCTAGATTTGACTATTCCAATGTGCTTTTACATTCTACACTCCATAAATGTGAGCTCACTTGAAACTCTGCTGCTGTGTCTTAACTCGCAGCAAGTCCCAGTCTCCTATTACCCCCTGACCTTTATTGATTCCTGGTCAGGCAATGCCTTGATTTAAAAATTCTCATCTTTGTTTTCAAATTGCTTCATGGCCTTGCACCGCCCTATCTCTGAAATCTCCTCCTGCAGCCCTGCAACCCTCCGAGGTATCTGTGCTCCTCTAATTCGGGCCTCTCGAGGATCCCTGATTTTAATCTCTCCACCATTGGTGGTCACACCATCAGTCACCTGGTGGCAAGCTCTGGAAAGCCCTCCCTGCACCTCTGCCACTCTCCTTCGCTTTCCTCCTTTACGATATTCCTTAAAACCTACTTCTTTGACCGAGCTTTTGCATATCTGACCTGACATCTCCTTACGTGACATGGTGTCACACTTTGTTTTGTAATGCTCCTGTGAAGCACCTTATTTTGTCAAAGGCCTTATGTAATTATAAGTTGCTATTGTTATTCTTGAAATAGCCAAAAGTGTCCCAAGTAAAGATTGGGTGAAACCAAAGGAGGTTATGATGTTATATGTAAATAATTATGCTGAAATGAAGCAAAGTCTTTTGACCTGAGTAACAAATTAATCTAAAATTAATTAAGCGTGCACTGATTGAAAATAATTTTCTTAGGCCTTTGATATTAATTTATTCAACATTTGAAGTAAAAGAAAGGGATAACAATCACATGAAAGCAATTCAGTTATCTAAGAAATTGAGTTGAAGCTTAAAGATTGCTGAAGTCTTTGGAGGTTTTTCTGCAGTTTCATGGGTGGCAACCATGTGAGCCTAGATGGTGAGTGTATCCAAAGGGCATTCCATTCGGCTATGGTGGGCTTTGCAGCAAGCCTGATTCTTCCCTATCTGCCATACACACACGTGCACATTCCAGCAGGAGTCACTCTGGAGCAAGCGCTCGACAACAATGATCAGCATTTCTCTAGCACTGCTTATGTACAGGATAACATCGCAGAGTACCTTACATTCAAGAAAGAGACAGAGATATGAGGCACAGCAGAAGAGTAAACAAGGGAAAAACAGACAGAGGCCAAAAGCAAACAACTGTGTCTTGAAAAGGCTTCCGAAAGAAGGGAGTGAGTTGGCAAGCTAGAGGGAACAAGGGAGTTTCAGAGGACTAGAGCATAGTGGCTGTGTGAAGAATCAAGAAAAGAGCAAAGGGAATGGGGGATTAGGTGTGGTATGGTGTTAGAGAAACAGAACTTGCATGAGGGGATGTTAAGGCTGGAAGAGGTCACTAAAGGTGGAGTACAGTGAGGGGAATTTAAAAGCATGGGTAAGAATTTTGCAGCCAACTCCCTGGGCCATGGCAGGCCAGTGCAATTTGTAGAGGGCATAAGTATGGGAAGCATAAACTTTGTGTTGGTGAGGGCCCAGGTTGCTGCATTTTGAAGGTGCTGTAGTTTGGGCAGGTTTGAAGTAGAGACTCTACCCCAGTGCGTGGGCAGTGCCAAGTCTGCTTGGGCACATCCCTGGTGATTTCACCACATGACCTCCACCTGCTAACTGCCCCACCTCCACGATTCCCCCATTCGCTGACCAACATGAGCATCCTCACATCCTCCCACAGCAACGGAAAAGTGAATTGACTCTTTTGTTCCGATGTTTCTTGACCTGTCAGTCAAATAGCCTCCCACAGTTTTACAGCTAATAAACTAAAATGTTTAAAGATTGTCAATGTGGGAGAGGAAACTGAGCCTCCAGTTAAATAAAGGTTCCACACTTTCTCACTCAGAAATAAGTACTTATATTTATCTAGCACCATTTACCACCTCAGGACATTCCAAAAAGCTTCACAATGAATAAAACCCTTTATCAAGTGAACTCACCAGTATATTGAAGGGAAACATAGCAGTCATTTTTAGCACCGCAAGATCTCGCAAACAATGGAGTAAAAGACCAAATAATTTCTCAGTGATGTTGGTTGAAGAATAAATGTTGGCCAGGACACAAGGGAGAACAATCTTTCTCTCCAATTGGTGCCTTGCATCTTTACAGTAAATAATATGACATAGTGGCAGCACTGTCACATGCCACTGCTGACACCATGTCATGTTATTATAATGATAATTTACCTTGGGATTATTTGCTGTTAAAGACACAATGCATCAATTGCTCATAAGGGATTGGGTAAGCACATTATGGGTTCATTTATTAAGACTGGAGACGTGAGAACAGTTATACATGGGTATGACGCTTGAAGACATCAGAGCTCTATGTGTGTGTGCTCTACTCAAAGCAAAAAGTGAAACTAAGGCTGGATCACATGACATGTTTCCTTTCTAGTGATATCATGCTGATAACCCTTAAAGGAATTATTATAACCAAGTGCATTTTGAATCTTTGATATTCTGACTCAATGGTGAGAGTACTATCACTGAGCCAAGTTGGGAAGTTGATGCAATCAAGGTGACAGACATTGGGGTTTTGGTGGGTGTCAGAGGGGGTGGCTTTGGTTTTGCTAATATTAAGCTGCAGGAAACTTGGCTCCCATTTTTACATTAGCAGATGCAAAATATTTCAACAGCCTTTGAATCAAGGAAGGAGGGAGAAAGGCAGAAGTGCCAGTCGATCCTACATTACTGTTAACTCTGTCAAGAAGTAACATATAAATAGTGAGGATGAGAGAACTGTGGATGGATCCCTGAACATTTTCAGAGGTGACAATGAGAGCAAAGGAGAAGAAGCTGTTAGACATAAATAACATCTATAACATTAATAAGCATGAATGGGACCAGAGAGAGACAGACAAAAAGAGAGAGAGAGAGAGAGAGAGAGCAATGCCCTGGAAGAGGACTATAGCAGAGAGGTCTTGGAGGATGATAGAACTGTTAACCGCACTGTATTTGGCAAGGGGGTCCAGAGGGTATGTAAAGTCAGGAAGTAGTGGTGTAACTTCAGTGAGTGTAATCTTGGTGCTGTGGGGAGAGCCAGGCTGGAAGGTCTCAAACCAATGCAGCTACAATGCAATAAAACCTTCCAACAGGTTGGAAAAGAGGTGGGGAACGGGGCTGTGCTTGGAGGGAATGGAAGTATAAACTGTTCAGCCCAAAGTTGGGAATGGTAGCACTCACCTGGATGCCACAGACACCAATCGGGGATAAGATGGCATTCAGTGGGCACATGCATGCTGCTGCCACAATAAGCTATCTTGGTGAGGGCATTAGCTCCTGCAGCTAACATTTGCCAAAAGTATGTAGAACTATCAAATCAAGACAGCAATCAGTTTGCAATTGCTGATTTGACATCAATGGTGCCATTTTGGAGCTCAATGCTTCAGCCATCGCCTCCCCTTAACTTCATGCAGCTGAACACATGTTAATAACAAGAAGGGTCCACACACCTATGCTATTTAAAGGAATCATCAACTAATTGCAGGTTAGTTACTGGTTGATTTTACTTCTGGCTAATTATTGACGTCACTGAAGAATCAAGCTTCTGGTGCACACAAGCCACTGTGTGTCGGTGCTGCTCCCCAGCCCAGATAACTGGGGAGGGTGTTACAACCAGGTGAACTGGCTCCGTCTATTCAACCTCCTCGGTTGGTCACAACAAAGATTTAAGTTTCTTTTTCACAAGTATATGCTGTTTCCAAATCCAAATATATTTAAGCTGTGAGCAATATGGAGCCAGTCAAACAAGTTTTTCTTGAATTAAAGATAGAGCAAATTTATTAATCACTAAACCTGAGAAAAAATAATAAAAACATGATGTCAAGTATTTGGACCACAGGCAGTCTTCAGGTCCAAACACACACATTCACAAACACAGACACACTCACACACACATACAAACATACACACACTCACAAACACATACATTCACACTCACATACAGACACGCTCACACACACACACACACACACACTCACAAACACATACATACACACACTCATAAACACATACACAGACACACACGCATATCAGAAGTAAGGGGAGTTAGAATCCAATAAAAAACGGTAAAACAATGTACGGTTAAGTGTCCTTTGCTTGTCCTTGAGGTGTAGATTTTAAAATGTTGCTGCTTATTTGGGTTAGCTCGTTTCATGAATGTGGTCAGATGTAGAAGATGTTTCAATTATTTTGAGACCTCGTTTCACTAGTAGGTTTCTGTTGGCTGACTTCTCGAACCGAATTATACACTTGTTCCAAAAGAGAGAGAGAGAGAGGGAGCACTTTCAGCCTGTCGCTTCTGCTGAAGTCCTTCTTGAAAAAATCTCTGCCATGACTGTAGCCTGTCTATTATACTTCACACACTGTGTATTTCCACGGAGTTTTGGGTGGGTCTGCCTGTGGCAGCCATTGTTTCAATATCCTGCACTTTGCATTTTAATGCTTCTTCCTTCACACACACAAACAAACTTGTTTGTTTTTCACCTTCACCTTGGAAGGTGGCCTTGCATATTTAAGTGGTTTGTTCTGTCTCATTTCAAATTGTAAAATTTCCAGTCAGTTGAAAGTTTGAATGTTATCTTTTTAAAATTAAAGGGGTGTGGCTTCATGACAGTGGTTAGATGCAGGTAGGGCATCTGGCTGTAAAATCACCCGGCCAACCCAAAAATTATGGTTGATATGAAGGGTGATCAGTCAGCATTGTGGGAACCCCATGTATCATGGTGAAAAACCGAAAGATAAAGGAAGGAAGGTAATAATTGTTTGAGTATTTGGTATTTTTCATAGTTGTTTCAGGTTGCAAAGGTTTCAAACTTTCAACTGACTGAAAATTTTGTAATTTGAAATGAGACAGAGCAAACTGCTTAAAAATGCAAGGCCAATTTCCAAGGTGAAGGTGGAGTGTGAAATCACCCTCAGGGGAGTGTGAAGAGAGAAACATTTGCAAGAATTCAAAGATCCATCAAAACTTGTCACTGTCTAAGGAAAAGGTACTAAAATGCAAAGTGCAGGATATTGCTACAGACAGATCCAGCCAGGATCCCTTGGAAATACACAATGGATGAAGGATAACAGGCTAGTCTGCAGCCGCTGCAGAGAGATTGCAAGAATCTTTTCAGCAGAAGAGATAGAGTGAAAGTGACTCTTTCTTTTGGAACAAGTCTATTACATGGTCAATAGAGAAGTCAGTGTTACCAGAAAACTACCAATAAACTGAAATCTTGTAATAATTGCAACATTTGACCACATCCAAGAAATCCAGCTAAATCAGCTACAACATTTAAAAATCAATGCCTCAAGGATAATCAAAAGGCACTTAACCGCATAATTCTTTTACCATTTTTTATTGGACTCCCCTTATTTAAGATACCTGTGCGTGTGTGTGTGTGTGTGCGTGCACATGCGTGCCTGATGATTGCCTGTGGTCCGAATGGTTGACATCAGAATTTTATTTTTTTTCTTGGGTTTAGTGGTTAATAAATTTGCTCTTTCTTTAACTCAAGAAAACCTTGCTGACTGACTCCTTATTGCTCACAGTTTAAATAGTTAAATGTATTTGGATTTAGAAAAGGCATATCCTTGTGACAAAGGAACTTAAACCTTTGTTGTAACCAACTGAGGAGGTTTAATTGAGGGAGCCAGTTCATCCCTTCTCACCTGGTGATAGCACAATATTTTTAAAAAGTACTTCATTGGTTGTAAAGTGCTTTTGGGACATACTGAGGCCATGAAAGGCACTATATAAATACAAGTCTTTCTTTTCAGAGGTCAGCGGGCAGAGAGAGTGTATAGCTTCACGAAGATTACAGGCTTCCCTATGGTGCAGGCTGCCATTAACTGCATGCACACTGTTGTGGGCAGTACATTGTAACTCTGCCATATATGGAGCCAAAAGATATTTCATTCCCTCAGTGTCCAGATAATGAATGGCCATAGGCAGGTCAGTGTCCAATATCCAAGCAGCAGTTATGGTCTTTATTCTGTGGCAGTCCACTGTGCATCACAGCAAGCCAAAGGATGGCTACTGGAAACTAGGGCTATCCACTGATGACATGGCTCATGGCTCCGGTTTGCAACCTGTGTACACATGCATAGCCTGTGTACAGCGAAAGCCACATGGAGCCTGTTAGAGCAGACCATTGACGAGCTGAATCAATGCTTCCACTGCCTGGACCGCACTAGAAGAACCCGACTAGGCATAGCAGGTGTCAAGATTTGTGGTGTTCTGCCTCATGCTGCAAAATGTCACCATCGTGGTGGCATAGCCCTTGCCACCAGTGATACCACGAGCCACTGAGGAGTAGAAGCATGGGGCGGTGGGGTGTGGTGAAGAGAAAGAACAGGAAGAGGAAGGGCGGAGGCAATTTAGAGAGCCTCTTTCTGGTCAGTCTGTACATAAAGTGTTAATTCCTTGCAATACCAGTAACCACAACTCAATTCCCCAATCACCAACATTCCCACAACTTACCCCATCTGACACTGACCTTCATGGTGTCCACAATGTAATAATAAAAGCCACCACAAAATAAACAGACCAGATCAAATCTATAAATAAATTCATGCCATATTGCAAATGAACGAAAGCTAATCACTCCTGTGCATTCTCTTAGTGTATGCCTTCTGTGTGCCTTTGTCTATCCCAGTGTTCTTTGGCAGTGCAACCTCAGTGGCTGAAGCATGTCTGTGGGAAGGCTCTTAACTTTCAGTGGAGGAGATTGTGAATGACCTTGGAGTTGGAGCAACTCTAGGTCTGTTAGACCCAGTTTCGGACTGCATCATCTCAGCATGGGTGGCAGCAGCCTGGGCTGGCTGACAGGCAGCAGCAAGGGCATTGGTGGAGGTGGCAGTGGGCAAGTGTTGTTTTTCTGGAGAAAAAGCAACAGATTCATGCTCCACAGAGCCACCAGAGATGCCTCCACAGATCCTAGTAATCTGTTGCAGAATAGATCATTGGACAGCTGTGATACCCAGCAAGTCCCTTTGTATACTGGTATTCATGGCCATTGTTTGGAATAAATACCTTTGCATGCTTTGGCTTGCCATATACATGTAATGAAATGCTCAGATATGGTTTGACCTCTGACATCATTGTAGGCAAATAAAAGCTCTCACTATTCATGCACCACATGGAACTTGGAGTCCGAAGTGAATTGGTGGGATGTGAGAGAATTTTGATAGCCTCTGGATTGAGGCATGTAAGCTGTAAGACAGTTCACAGATGTACGAAGCTTCAGGGGATCACTATGTCCTCTCATGCTCCAGCAGGGAAAGTTTTAGTGCATTTTTGCACAGAAGATGGATCTGTTAGGGCCAGGCCATGCTACCTAGGGAGAAGTGGGGTTAATGCATTAAGAAGCCATGGAAGCCCTCCCTTGCCCACATGTTCATTAGGCATGGGGGGCTGGTCAGAAAACCCCTGTCTGCAAATCTACACAGGACCTTGACAATTGTGTAAGTAGTTTTGATGGTGAAGACTGAAAAACAAGAGCAGGTAAGTTGATTGATACCTTTTTAAAAGCCACAGCTCTCTGACCATGATTTCGGAGGGACAGCTGCTCCAGAGGATGGCCAGCAGCCTCAACTCTGGCTCAGCAGCTGTTCTGGATCCGGAGCGGGGAGCACCTTGCTTGATCTTTCATGCAACAACCGCCCCCCCACCACCCCCATCCCCACTACCCTGAGCCCACTTTGTGGGCCTGGAGGTGTTGCTGCCTGTATTACCAACTGGAAGCTATCAAGGAATTCAGTCTCGTCTGAGGAAGACAAGTGGAGTAATCTATGATGTGAAGTTTTCTCAGGATTAATTTTGTAGTATTATCCAGAGGAACATAAGAAATAGATGCAGGAGCAGGTCATTCAGCCCATTGAACCTGCTCTGCCATTCATACAGGTAATGGCTGATCATCTACCTCTTATGCCATTTTTTCCACTATCTCCATACCCCTTGATATCATTAGTATCCAGAAATCTATTGATTTCTGTCTTGAACATGCTCAATGATTGAGCTTCCACAGCCCTCTGGGGTAGTAGATTCCAAAGATTCACCACCCTCTGAGTAAAGAAATTCCTCCTCATCTCAGTCTCAAATGGCTTGCCCCTTATTCTGAGACTGTGCCCTCTGATTCTATACTCACCAGCCAGGGGAAACATCCTATCCATGTCTACCCTGTCACACTCTGTAAGAATTTTGTAAGTTTCAATGAGATCACCTCTCATTCTTTAAAGCTTTAGAGAATACAGGCCCAGTTTCCTCAATCTCTCCTCATAAAACAATCCTTCCATCCCAGGAATTAGTCTGGTGAACCTTCGTTGCACTCCCTTGATGGCAAGTATATCCTTCCTTAGATAAGGAGACCAAAACTGTACAAGATACTCCAGGTGCAGTCTCACCAAGGCTCTATATAATTGCAACAAGACATCTTTACTCTTGTACTCAAATCCCCTTGCAATGAAGGCTAACATAACATTTGCCTTCCTAATTGCTTGCTGCACCTGGATGCTAGCTTTTAGTGACTCATGAACAAGGGCACCCAGATCCCTTTGGACACCCACAATTCCCAACCTCTCACAGTTTAAGAAATACTCTGCCTTTTTGTTTTTTCTACTAAAATGCATAACTTCACACTTATTCACATTATATTCCATCTGCCATGTTCTTAACCATTCACTTAGCTTATCAAGCTTGAAGCCTCTATGTATCCTCCTCACAACTTACATTCCCATCTAGTTTTGTGTCATAAGCAAATTTGGAAATATTACAACTGGTCCCCACATCCAAATCATTGATATAGATTGTGAATGGTTGTGGCCGAAGCATTTATACTTGCTGTACCCCATTAGTCACAGCCTGCCATCTGAGAATGGCTCGTTTTCTTCTACTCACTGTTTTCTGTCTCCAAGGAGAGGACATCACAGTAAAGCCAGAACTGACTGTTGGGTAATTAGGTCAGCCCATCGTTGAGGGCAAACCAATTTATGGCCCAGGGATTTAAGAGTGCATTTTAAAACAGGCGTAACAAAGATGATGAGAATCCATCCAGGATCTGAAATGCATTAGAGCTTTTGTCTTTCCTTTCCTCAGTTCAGGGATGTTGTAGCTAACAGAATACTCTGTTGAGGAAAGTAATGAGAATCTTTCTCCACTGGATGTCTTAGAACTACATTCACACACTGAGACTTCAGGGGATCAGTGTCTTTGGAGAATTCCCTGAACAAAAAGCAATATAAGCACTGAAGAAAATATATTAAAATAAGATCAGATTCCTAGAACATTTTGTGGACAGTGAATATCATTTCTAATTGAGCAATGTTCAATTATTTTTTGATGAACCATTTGTCAATTGCAACTAATCAGCACTTACTCTGAATTCCAAGTGATTGGAAAATACATGCCTGTTATAACTGGCATGCCTGTAAGAAGATATCACAAATTATCTCTAGGGCAGGGATTCTGAACTTGTTCCCCTAAATCTAATTGTACTGGAGATATTGAGAGAGGTCAGGGCAAAACTCCTGGCTTCTCCATTACATAATCCAGGCCAGTGCTCAACTGCAATGCTGAGAGAGTGCTGCACTGTCAGAGGCACCATCTTCTAGGTGAAATGCTAAACCGAGGCCCCTTCTACCCTTTCATGTAGATGTAAACAATCCCATGGTACTATTACAAAGAAGAGTAAAGGAGTTCTCCCTGGTGTCCTGGCCATTATTGATTCCTCAATCTACATCACAAAAGCAAATTATCCAGTTTTATTTCAGTGCCTGTGGAAAGTTGCAGCGCACAAATTGGCTGCTTCATTTCCCTACATTACAATAGTGACAAGTGTTTCATTGGGTGTGAGGTACTTTGGGATCCTGAGGGTCTGAAAGAGGCTTTATAAATGCAAATATTGATTTTGTCTCCTCACATTTGCCTTATAAGTGTGGCAGGAAGAGTGCTGGAAGATCCAGAGGTCAGGGCAAGAAGCACGTGTGAGAAATACAAGTTGAGGATTCACAGGATATGGGAAGAGTCTTTATCTGCCTCCTCCAGAATTACAGGAATAGGATGGGTCATGGTCGAAGTGGGGAACTCTCATCACCAGGAACTCCAACTTCCATGGCTGTGTCCTAGTGTGAGACCAAATGCACATAGCTGTGGTAGATACTGGCAATGCACCCACACGAGGCCCAGGATCACCAGGGAACACAGGCCACAGGTGAGTGACAGCAAGGTGGGGTTTGCGGCTTGGGTTGGGGGGAATGGGGGTCAGCATCAAGGGGCATGGCAGGTGGCTTTCAGTGGGCACCCTCCTCCTGAAGCCAGGTCACTCAATCAGGCACAGAGTACCTTTGAATGAAGGACACCACCCACCAATGCCCCCACCCCCACCAACCACACCCCCTCCCCCCCAAAAACCCCGAAAGGATTTGCGTTTCAAGCTTCCCGCATGGCGAGAAGCCTGCCCACCGCTGGTTGAATATCAACGACGGCAGGATGAGACTAAGTATGGGCCTTATTTGCCCACTTAAGGGCCTCAATTGGTGGTGAGACAGGGGCCATCCACAAGCCTTCCCAAACCTGACTTAATCGGGAAGAGGCAGGATCCCCACCTGCCACCGTCCCAGCCAATTAAATGCCCCTCATGCCACCAGACTCACCTCGGGGAGGGCATTAAATTTTCCCCTTGGGTAACGCACCCTGTCATTTTCAACTAAGTTCATGAAACTGTTCTGTGTCTTGTGACCTCATTTAGAGACACCAACCTCCACCAATCTTGCTACTCTCTAAACTCAGGAACAGCAAAATATTAAAAGGCATGAGGAAAGGGGAAATGAAGCTAAAGTAGATAGAACACTGACATCAGTACAATGGGTTTTTGGCCTTCTTGTGCACTGAAATTTCAATGAGACAGTCCAAATATGTTGCCTTCTGTCCACCATTTTGCTCTAGGCCATTCAGTCCCACTGCTGCTGAGTACCTGATGACAGTGCCCTCTTGTTCATTTATATTTATCTAAACCAATATTATTGCAGCCCATCTATCTAAGAGCAGAATCCCATGGAGGCATCATGGGTCTTGGTTGCTGACTGGAGAGCCACCCAAAGGGAAAATACAGTTCGGGCCAGTGCTCTTATTTCCCAGGTTTTACTGGTGTCCCATTTTAAGGTATACAAGACCAGTTCAGACCAGTATTCTTATTTCCTAGTTTTCACTGTACTTTTCTTTCAGGGCAGCAAGACCCCTGCCTCACCCCTTTTCAAGAAGGTCTGCCCCATCTTGTTCCACTCAGGCACTTAACATGCCAGTGGCAGGCCATCTCCCAGGATCAAGGACCCCGGGGAGGGGGAAGGGGGTGGGAGGTGAGGGGCTGGGGGTGGGTGGGGAGGCAGAAGTCCTGCCTGCTGAGGTCTCCCAGCCAATCAGGAGATGGTAGCTCTTCTATACTCAGCAGCTCCACCAGAGAGGCAGTGGTTGCTGCCAAAACTACACCCACCTAAGGCCTCAGATCAAGGAGGGACCAAGACACAGGTGATTTATGGGGGGGAAGGTGGTTGCAGGCTACAGGTCATGGGGAGGAGGAGTGCTGAGTGTCAGCAGCAAGAACAGGAGGATCTCTTTCAGCGGCTTCCACCTTCCAACGTCAGGTCCCTCGATCAGGCACTGAGTGCCTTTGAACAAGGGATTGGCCCCTGCCCCCTCCCCCCCCAACCCCAAAGCCTTAAGCCTGGATTTGCTTGTCATGCTCCCCACATGTCCCCTGCCCGCCGTTGGGGTAATACCAGCTGAAACAGGATGAGGCCCTTGAGTGGGCATCAATTGCCTTCCCACCACAGACTTAACCGGGGTGGAGGGAGGAAGGTGGCAGCCATCGTCCCACCTGATTAAATGCCCCCTGCCAGTAAACTCATCACGAGGGAGGGCACAAGATTCCACCCTATAATACTCCAACTCACTGTTTATTGAATTCCTGCAGCTGTGATTGAATTTGATATTAGGCAGTTATCCTTCTGCCAAATGTTCATTTAATCTCCCTCTGTTTGTGCTGCGAATGACTGTACTTTACATAACATGGATAAAGCACTGGGTATGAATTTAACTGACTTAGCCATTAAAAATAAAATTCAAAGAAGGCTGTTAAAGAAGCCCTGTCCAATTGCCTCAGTTGGTAAAATTGCTGTCCATTGTGAAGGTGAGCTAGTGAGTGCCTGTTGGGAAGGTGAATGGAGTTGTATGCAGCTTAGGGTGGATGCGCTGAGAGCTGGGGAAGATGCAAGGTGAAATGAGAACGGAGGAGCGATGAATGAAAGAACGTGTGAGGTGAAGGAAGGAAAGGAGTGATGGGAGAGGTAGGTCGTGGATAAGAAGAGCGAAGATTGCCAGGGTGTCGTGTGAAGAAAGGAAACAAAGAGGTGAGTTTGGAATCAGAAAGGGAGGTGTTGCAATGTGCCATTGTGAAGGATATAATGGAGAAAATGGAATTGTTCAGGGGGTGAGAATTATGTAGTGCTGGTGAGAGAGATGTAGAACTGTACTCAGTCTTGTTGGTCTAGTGAGTTCATTGAACATCTTTCTGTATTGAACCCGTGTCCTGGTGGTGATTATGGTGTTACCACCACTCTCAGGCACCTCTCTCCAGGCCTGCATCAATTTTTTGGACCCTCTTGAAAATTTTGGGGAACATCTTCTCCCTCATTGCCTTCACTCCTTTCAGTAAGATCTACAGAGAGGCAACTGAAAAGGAACAGGAGGATGATCTTCAATTCATCTAAGTCCTCAGGAAGTCATCCACAGTGGTTCAAAAATAAATTCAAACAGGGGCTGCAACTTTGCTTTACATGGAGGCCTGGGGTTTAGCACTGGAATTACCAGTGCTGTGTGGGTGAGCTGTTCAGTTTAGCACACGATCAGGAAGGCAGCACGCCCATTGTATTAAGATGGTGCAGTTAAAATTGTCCAGGCTTCACTCTGACTGTCTCATGGAGTTTAGCCACACACCGTTCCTCCCATACCCCACATGCCCCTGACCCCATAATCTGGATCTCGCCACGATTTAAAAGTTTCATTACAAGGTAGACACTTGTGTTAAATCCTATATTTGCACACACCAGTGCAATTATACAGTTTGAAACAGTATATGTGATTGAGTACACATAAATCAGTGGTCTCCTTTGTGTATTGCCAACTCACCCACGGGTCCAATTCTGCTGTACCCTGAATTGGATTGTATTTTGTGCCCCTATTTAGTGACACCCCATGCAGCCAGTAATTCCTTTAATTCGCAGCATCTAGTGCACCATCCCATTCAGATGACACCAGGTTTGCCAGCAGTTTGAGTGCAGATACCTGAGAAGCTGTTTAGTTGGAGGGGTTTGTCCTTGACTACAGCCAGGCAGATTTCTCTGAGGTGGTTCCTCTTTTGCAGCATCGCTCAGTACAGTGAGCTTCAGAATCTCCATTGAGCAGATTGTGATACAGGGCTTTCTTGTTAATTCGCCACTGGGACCTGAGAGGGGAAGGAATGAATGGGAAATCCTCTACTGGAATATAGATTTCAATCTCTGCACCTCACTAGGGTTTGCTCCTTTCTTTCTTCTGTGTGACTGGTGATTAAATGAGTTTTTATTTTGATTTCTCTCCTAAATTGTTCTCATTCTCCTTCCCTTCCTCATGGGGTATTCTGTGCCTCATCCATTTTGCACGTGTGAATCACAACAATGACAGCCACAGACTACCTGACTTTGGAAGGCATCGTAATCCTATCCTCACACAGTATACACCACCGGACATGCATGCACGCACACACCTACACACACCCTTGGCAGGAAGGTGGGGGAGGGGCAGTGGTCACTTGGCTATTGTCACACGGAGAACACTTCACTCTCCACTTGGCCAGAGATTCTGTGGTTAATCGTGGCCCCTCCTACCAATGCCATAGCACCTAACCTAAAGAGAATGGATATCAAATCATAGGACATTTTTTTCTATTTATTTGTTCATGGGATGAAGGCATCATTTTTAGGCCAGCATTCATTGCCAATCCCCAGTTGCCCTTGAGGGGGTGGTGGTGAGCTGCCTTCTTGAATCACTGTAGTCTATGTGCTGTAAGAACACCCATAGTGCTGTTTAACCTATTGTAAAGTGACATGTCGCAAGATTTCTTGTTTTTCTCTATTTTTATCAATATTATGTTCACCTGTACTCCTGTGAACCTTTTCTCTTTTGTTCCTAACATTCCACCCTACACACTCCTCTTCCTGCAGTTACTCTTGCTGTTTTGAAACTACCCTATCTCCTACTCTAACTCATTCAAAAGTGTGAAGCTTTTTTCCTCCCTCAGTTTTCACTGCCTGCTTTAACCTTCAGGCCGTTAAAGCCCAGTCTTGGAATCCAAGCAGTAATTCTTGACTGACCTAATCTTCTAGGCTTTAGAGCCTGGTGCGTTAATACACAGTGAGCCTTTTTTAATTCATTCATGAGATGTGGATATGGATGTTGCAGGTGATGCTGACTAGGCCAGCATTTATTGCCCATCCCTAACTGCCCTTATTCAGAGGGCATTTAAGAGTCACTGCATTGCTGTGGGTCTGGAGTCACAGATAGGCCAGGCCAGATAAGATCAGCAAATTTCTTTCCCTAAAGAACATTAGTGAACTAGATGGGTTTTTACATCTTTAGACTTCTAATTCCAGAGTTTTTTTTATTGAATTCAAATTCCACCATCATTTGAACCCAGATCCCCAGAGCATTACCCTAGGTCTCTGGATTACTAGTCCAGCGACAATACCACTACACCATTGTTTCCCCCTAATAATTATACGAAACAGGTTGGAAAGGCAGTGAGAGCTGTTGTTAAACAGGTTTAATAGCAACATCAGAGTACTAAACTTACACAAGAGAATTGGTACAGGTTGCGTTTACAGTGCATTCAAACACACAGTTCAGAATTACAGCAGTGACAAAATAGAAATCATCCTCCAATGAAACTGTTTCCTTAAGAAAAAAAATGTACCTTTGCTCTCACTGGAAGATGCATGTATATGTGTATATATATATTTTTTTTTCTCTCTCTCTCACCAAAAAGTGCTGCTCGTTTCAACAGAAAAGTTGGTGACAGCAAAGGTTTCTTCTTCATCAATAATTAGCGCCCAATACAGACTATAAGTCGCACATTTATATCAGCCACTTTCTATAAAGGTAGAGATTTTCCGCCATTATTGTACAAGCATTTAGTCATGTTTGTGTCATGTTTCCTCTCCGCACCATGCTATGGAAGTTTATACCTGTTAGCATAGTGGACAGGGGAATTTGACAAGAATGTGTTTAAAATTGGAATATTGCCTACATTTAAAATAACAAAGGGAGCAATGTGGCACAAGCATGGTGATAACGTTACTGCCAATAATCTCTAGCCTTACTGCTTTCTAATTAGGTAAAAAAATCTAAAAGTTGGCCTTGTGTGCAAGTCACTCTCTTACTTTCAAAAAGCATAAAACCATTTTGAAGGTGCAGCTTATAGACCAGATTTTACGCTAAGCACATCACCTTTGTAAACCAAAAGGATAAAACGAGTATTAGTTAACTGACACAATACTTTAAACTGTTTTAGAATCACACATTACAGTTTTAAAATGCAGGAGAGGTATTCAGTGATGGTGTAAAACAAACACCATTTTGGAAAAGAATTATTTTCTCATTAACACAATGTCAATCAGTATTTACTGTCAAAGCAACTAAACCACAACGACATCGTTTAATCTACTGTTACTATGAGATTTTCTGAACCCATTTCAGCCCAAATAGTGACGATGGTCTTTCAGCCCTAGAAACTGATTGAGTTCATGAACAATGGCATCATTCCTTCCTAGCTTTTCCTCAGCAAATTGTACATAATGCTCATTGTTATTGAGGTCCACAATTGCTTGAGTATTCTCAGAATATCACTCAGTTCATTATTCAATTCCTTGGGTAATTTAGTCTGCAAAATGGCTTTGACAATTTGAGAATCGTTCACTCAAAGGGACTCCACAGTGTAATGTATGTCTCTGAACAACATACTATCCAGTCTGACTGAACACTCTAGTGGAATGAAAATAGAAAATGCTGGAAAAACTCAGCAGGTCTGACAGCATCTGTGGAGAGAGAAAAACAAAGTTAACGTTCCGAGTCCATATGACCCTTCTTCAGAGCTGTATTTCGCTTTACCCTATTGGAATGCCCTCCCTTGTACTATCCAGTTAGAGAAAGTACTGTCCAGTATGTGGGACTCATTATGAAGTGCATTTTCCAGTGTGTTGGCCTATCCCCTATGTAATGTGTGTGAGATTCCCCCTGCATAACAGATTGTCCATCAGCTTGTCCTGTGTAAGGGACCGTCCAGTGTGTTGGCCTCCCCTGTATAATATGAGTTATTCTGTTTAATGGACTGCCCAATGTGAACTTTCCTGTATTAACACTTTATCACTCTGATACCTATTTATACAGTGACAACTAGTGAGAGACGTCAGTATGTCACATGTGTATACATCTGTGATTCTATTTACAGAACAAACAGTACAAGGAAAGTCAAAGCTTTCACTATCCTGAACAACTTTTTGATGCCAGTCTTGTTCCTAAGCTCTGGGTCCCTCAATACAGTTAGAACATCATCCAGTGATGCAGCATGTCCATTAAGGTCCTGTCTGGTTCAGTTATGGAAAAGTGGTAACTATGTGGGTTCCATTGGATCATTTTTACTTCAACATTCTTTGAAACAATGTAGGGAAGATATTCTACAGCTTGGTATTCTGGTTTCCACACTAAAAAACAAATTGGGTGCCAGCGTCTGCAACTGATTGCATTCTCCTGGAGATGTCAGGGCTGGAATGGGTTCCTTTTTGATGTATTAGAAAGTAACTTTGATGCATATCTGACAATTAGTACATTAGAACAACATAAAACAAAGGGGTAATCAAAGCCTATGTTCAATTTTCATACTAACTAGATAATTTCCTGTTTTGCTTAAGCATCACACTCTCTCTTACACTCCTCGTTTTTAACATGTTGGATTAGATTTTCAGTTTCACCTGAGGGAAGTAAAATGGTGGGGGCGGGGGGGGGGGTGGTGGAGGTGCGGATGCACGTCGGGGTGTGTTGGGGGCGAGTGGAGTTCACCCATCCATTTTACAGCCGTTTACTTCATTGTAATCTATCACACAGGCAGTGAAATGAAAATCTAACTCTTAATCCTCTAAATGAAGAGACTGCTTAACTAACACACAGGCATCTGCGGAAGACATCTCTAGGCCATGGCACTGGGGGACCAAAATGCCAGGATGTGAAGCTGAAAAGGTGCCACTCTAAAATGGGAAGAAGGTGAAACAAAAATCTTCGAAAGCAACTTGTTAAAAGTAATTTAAAAGAACAGCCCACAGTGTTTACTCCCCCATAAAGAAATCATGTGATAATGAATTTAGCGCGTTCATGAATTTACATGGTAAAATAAAAAAATGGTTGAATCAGCTTTGTAATCATTACCAAAATGACACCAAATCAAGTAAAGGCCTCAGTAGTGGCTGCATTACAATGAGGCCTCTATGATCAAATTGACCGATATGAATCTGTTTCCTTCTCAAGACCCAGGCTTCCAAAATCTACATTCATACACTCAGTGTCATCTAGACACTAGCTTTTCTTTTGTTAAGCCGCATTCATTCTCCACCTTTTATCAGTCATGCTGGTGTCATGTGCTTTGGGCTCTAAACCTTCACCAAGGTTTTCCAATAAGAAAACAGTGGCAGCGAATGTGGCAGAAAGTCACTCTTCTATCTTTGGCATTTTCTGGTGCAAAATACATTTGTTGAGGGCTGGGGAATGACTATGATGCTGGGTAATAGGGGAAGGGCAGATTTTCCAGTTGAAACTTCAAATCTACAAGTACTCAGGAATATCAAAGTCTGGTGCAATGCTGTTAGCATTGGTAGAATTTATGTTCAAGGTCTACAAAGACATCAGCTCAAAATGGTGCAGGAGTACACAGTTTTAAGAGTAATGTTTGCAGTTTTAAATACGGAAGGCAATGCGCAAACATTCTACTTCAGCAATAAAGCCAGGATAGTTCAGGGATGAAGTTCTGCTGGCACTGTTCTGCTCATCTGTAAAAACTTCTGTGGGGGGAGTGCTGTGAAAATCTAAAAAATTGACATCAAGGCATCGATGCAATTTTCCTGGGTTTCCTTGGCTGCTCGACTCAGCAGGGAGATGAACCATCATGGAAATTCACCCCCTTAAAGTCAATGGAAGAATCCTATCTTCCCATGAGTTTCACAATAAGGTTGAAATAATAGCCAATTTTTTCTAAAGTGGATATCATTTTATTTCTCACTAACTTTCTCCACTCGGAAGGCCACTGACTCTTTTGCCTCATTCCACAGGGCCCCGATGCCATCCAGTGTCATCCTCAAATGGCCATAAACCAATGTTTGAAGCTACGAGGGTTATGTGGGCTGGCTATTTAATTACAGGTGCATTGCAGGCAAGGTCAGCCCAGTCTTAAGCTAACAGCCACACAATCCAACTGCCAGTAGGGAGTTGCTGAGCAGTAATCAGGTCTCCCTCTCGGACACTAAGGCCAAGTGTAGCACTCTGACTGCCTCTCTACGCATTCAACACAGTTAAGTCAAGCCTGGGACCTTCTCAGTGTCTTCACATAGCTACACACTGGACAAACTCACTGAGTCTTGGACTGAAGTGAAGAGGGGTTCCATTAACAGAAATGCCACATTATTTTATTTAATTGATCTGTCTGAATCTTATTTCGAGCAGCTTCACTCACAGCGTGATGACTCACTGGGATGAAAAATAATTATTCATCTGAATAGCTCCTTCTGAGGTTGTGTGGGAATGTGTTTCTAATAAAGAAACAACACAAACTCCAGGATGCAACAGAATGACATAGATTTTCAAGCTTTTTTTTATGAACAGACACAGATTATTTCATGTTGTGGCCTATATTTGAGCCAAATTTGTCCTCTGAAAGAAATTATATTATTTTTGCTGCAAGCATTGGATTGCTCACCTCAGTGAGCTCATCTATTGAAACAGTTGGATCCTGTAGTCTGAGAGTTTCAAATCCTGGTCTTTAAAGAGTTAATTGTCTTCAGTCAATATAGGCAGCATGGGCTCAAGGCTTCTTAGTCAGTAAGTCGGGTGAGTGGGAGTCCTCACTATTGCTCCATGTAGTTCACACTAGAAACCGAAAGGGAGTTATTGGGACTTAACTCACCTGATGGGAAATGGATGGAATCAGATCGATTATAAGGTTTAAACCCCACCCAATTTTCCATCTGTTAGATTCCCACCCAAGGATGGGGTCAAGATTATCCCCAAAGTTGCATTACAACTTTTTATGAACTGTGCATGAACTTGAGAACTCAGGCTATAACCAGGGATAACAGGATCCTTAGACATGATTGGAAATAGCCATTCCCCCAGCATCCCAGCACTCTGATTCTTCCCATTTGTACTTACCATTGGTAGCAGTTCATGGGGGTAAAGTGTGGGCAATTTCTGATTAGTTTATCAGGACACTGAGGATTGAATCACCAATAATGTTCCAGGGTTCCAAATATTGTACACACTTAACACATTTCATACTCAATGCACTCATCTAACGATAATTATATTGCAATCTTAGTTTTGAAATTTTCAATAGACCAATCTTTTTAGGGGAGAGAGTTCCAGATTTGCACTTCCCTTGAATTGGCACCAGCACTTCTGTGTTTATGAAGGGGCAAAAATATTAGCAGGTACTTCCATCTCTCCTCACTACTGGAATGCCCCATGGTGTAAAATATCGGAATTGAGTGACACCAGACCACTCATATGTCTTCTAATGGCCTGTGCACACCCAAATGGCCGTGTTCACACATGAATCATGGGCACTTAGGGTGAGGTTGTGGAGGAGACTGATGGTTGCCATGGAAACATACTGCAGCACGAGTCTTCTGGGGAATAAAGGAGGAAATTGGAAAAGGGAAAGGGCCAAAAAACAAATGCTTATTCATACCTGCAGACCTCTGTGTTAAAGGTAACTCCAAAAGGATGAATTAGCTTTCAACATTTAATGAGAAGCCATTTAGAAACAATGAGTTCTCTCCACGGTTAAGCTCCACTTATTCCTCTCTAGAAACTTCTTGTTGCTAAATTGAAATTCATTTTATTATACAGTATAATTTAAAATTATATATTCATGTAATCTAAAAAAAACCACAGTTGTCATGGCTATGAACCATTTCAAAGACAATAACAGCATTGGTGTACTACAAAAACAATGCAAAGCGCAAGTTATTCAGTCAACGTAGGCCACAGACAGATCCTCATCCTGTGTGCTTGACGCTTTGATCTCTGTGTTCCACAGCTCTGAGAATTTGCACAACACCATTTCCAGGGAAAAAATATATGACAGAAAACAGATTTGTAGAAATTATAAAAGTCTGTTGCTCCTCAGAGGGTTAAAATTCTCTCTGCCATTTTGTAGGCTTGGTAAAATCAGCAAGTTAATGTGAGAAATCATCAGTTATACAGTTTCCTCCTTTTGAGTGTACATTTTGTTTAACAGTGTGAATTTAAAATGACTGATATCTTATTCATTCTAGTCTCCCTGCCACATCCCCCTGCCCACAGCCAATTTGGTGATGTTTCAGAAAATTTGATTTAACCATGTGCATTTGCTTCATTTTCTTTTGTTAGTATTAAGCACTCTTTAACAGAATAGAAATTTATTTGTCGCAGTTGCTTTAATTTATAATTTAATGGAGCTTGGGTCCACGAATGGCAGAGTGTCCTGGCTGGCTGACTGCAATGCTTCCAATGTGCTGCCAGTACAAGCCTGTTGCCATAGCAACACTTCTCCACAGTGTCTTTACAAGAAAATCTGGGTGATGCTCCGCTGAATTGGGGGACAAAGGGAGGTGACAGAATTCAAGTTCAGAACCCTGATCCTCCTCCTCTGCAGTGCAATCCCCGCAGTCTCAGCTGGGCAGAAGCCAGAGGCTTCTACTGACACAGGAAGGAGGAGATGGAAATAATCACAAGGGATGACAGCAGGCTGCTCTGGCTCATTCTCTCAGGCCTTGATAAATTAGGCCAAGGACTGGAGAAAGCCTCTCCCTATCAGATGCTTTGGGGGGAACCTAAGAATGAAAGGGGGATAGAAAATAAATTACAAATATGAGGACTAAAGGATTAAGTGTGTTAAACAGGAGATACACTCAGGATTAAGTGGAATCTACTGTATTCATATTTCTCATCATTTAATCTTGCAACAAACACCGTTTTAGGAAACGTCAGTGCTGAGTAGGTCCTGTTTATGGAAAGAAGCGATACTATTTCTCTCAGACAAAAAATATTAAATGCTTTTCCAAGAGTTAAATTCTGTAAGCGGATCGTACCAGCCTGTAGTCTCTAAGTACGTGGCATCTAATGGCACTATTGGCAGTGGATCCCAGTTCATGAGATTGTATCCCCACTATAGACACTTCTGAAAAGTTGTTAAGTCCTGTCGAAATTTGACTGCTGTGTCGTTTTTCTTCAGCCCGGAAGCTGCACTCTCCCTTCCAGCTCTGGCAAAGGTTTAAATCTTCAACAGTTCTTCCTTATTTTCTCCTGCTTCTTCATAAAATAATGTTATTTTATAGGCATTCGCACTTAAAAAAATAAACAAGGTTCTGCTCACTCCCTGTCCCACAGGTGTGCAAAAAAAACATCGGCATCCGCGTGTTTTACAGATTCACCAGTGGAATCCTAGAAAGAAAAGGAAAAAACAAAACAGAAATTTTTTATGAAAAAGGACAATTAACCAGATGGAATTTTAACAAAGTACAAGCACCATTTTTTTTATGATCAGCATTTAATTTGATTATCCTATTAATCAGTTCAGATAACATGCTGAACAAGAGTCTGTAAGTATGAGAATATTAGCAAATACAAAATATGGGTGATGGATTTTTTTTCAAATACCAGCTACACTTAAAAATAGGGGATAAGGACACAAATTGCTGGAAAGCCAGAGCTGGTATGGCAGCATCGATGGAGAGAGAAACAGAGGTGATGTTTCAGGTCAATGATCTTTTACCAGAACTGGGTTGTTTAGGAGATGCACAGCATTTAAGCAACTGCAGAGTCAAGGGGGAAGGGAAAAGTACAGGGAAGGCAGGAACCATTAAAGGATGAAAGGGATGATTGGCAGAGAGGGATGGGGTAGCAATGGGACTAATTAGGTGACAAATGACGAGTCCAGGGGATGAGTAAATGGTTACAGCAGAATAACAAAGGTGGACGGAAGCAAGAAAAACATGGAAAAGCAGGTGGCCATGGCCCAGAAATGAATAACAGAAATAAGGATTCTAGCTGCTTGAAAAAATCTGTGGCGGGAGTTGAGCAGTAGAGGTTTGAATCTGATGGTGTGTTTGTATTGGAGATTGACCTCAAGAAGAAATGGCCTTAGGTTACTGGTGAGGGTTACTAGTGCTGTGGAATCTGCTCTGTCCAAATTGTAGGAGAGACTGAAACAGGCCTCCTTGCACAAGTGGTTATCTGACATTTGCAATTTGAACATCAGAAAGGTCAGTCACCTTGATGGGTTTCCATCTAAAACAGCATGCCCTAATCTCCTTCCTCCAACCCCCTGCTCTTCACTCAGGCTGAAACTTCATCCTCGGAGCCCTGCTTAGCCCTGAGAAATCCTAACCCATTGGTTCTTAAACTGGGGTCCACTGAGCCCTGGGAGCCTGTAGAAGCTTTTTCAGGGGCCGACAAAATAACTTGGAAGTACTTGCCAAGCACTTAATCAAATGAGAAATGACATGAGGTGGGCTTGGTGTGAGCTGAGAGGTGGGAGCAGAGTGTGACTTACATGTGCAGAACAGGCTACAAGTCACACCTGGCGTTTGTGGGGGGGTGGGGGGGAGGGGTGTTCACAGTTCACAAGGATAGACAGACTGCAGTGAGAGGCAGGCACAGGCATCTCACTGAAGCTTGTAAGTAAATACCTGTTTTCTGAAAAGCATTATTAAAGCACCATTTAAATGCAGCATTTTCATATTATGAGTGTAATATGGTGTTATAATTTAGATGCAGGGTCCACGGTTACAAATCCATTTGTAACCAACACATTTGAGAGCTGCCATAATCTAATTCATCACCTTGAAATCTTCTATCAACATAAATAGGAATGGGAGGATGTGAGCCTTCAAATCTGAACATAGGAACATAAGAAATAGGAGCAGGAGTAGACCATACCAGTTGAGCCTGCTCTGCCATTTAAGATCATGGCTGCTCTTGGGCTTCAAATCCACTTTCCCACCCACTCCCTTGATTCTCTGAGACACCAAATATCTGTCCATCCTAGCCTTAAATTTATTCAACAATGGAGCCTCCACAACTCTCTGGGGTAGAGAATTCCAAAAAATTACAAACTTTTGAGCGTCTTAAATGATCGTCCCCTTATCCTGAGCCTGTGCTGCCCTGTTCTAGATTCCCCGGCCAGGGGAAACAACCTCTCAGTGTCTACCCAGTCAAGCCCCTTTTCAAAATGATCATGAGTGCTCTTCTACCTCGCACTATCCCCATATCTATTGATTTTCTCTGTATTAAGTGCAATATCCTTAATTGTCATGAGCACCAAATGTTAA
This sequence comes from Carcharodon carcharias, assembly GCF_017639515.1. Classification (NCBI taxonomy): domain Eukaryota; kingdom Metazoa; phylum Chordata; class Chondrichthyes; order Lamniformes; family Lamnidae; genus Carcharodon; species Carcharodon carcharias. Next base: position 94,704,871 of record NC_054481.1, read on the forward strand.
AATCAAGCCTGAGCTCTCCGCCTTCTACTCATCTGCCTACCTAAACAAACTCTGACTCATCCAACACTCTACTATCTACATCCTATTGAGTTCAGGTAACATGCAGAGCACGAGCATGCGCACGAAAGAGCATACATCTCCCTGAGGCTAAGTGCAGCCTCAGGGAGATCGCTTACACTTTAAAAAATATTAATAGAAAAAAAAATCCCTAACGTGTCCCCCTCATGTCACATGAGATGGGACATGTTCATATTTTACATAATAATGTTATTAAAATGTTTAAAACCCTGCAAGAAACCTCATCCCACTGATGGATGAGGTTTCATGTTTTCTCTATTTGCTGGCGGGGTTCCTGGCCAACCCGCCAACTTTAAGGTTGGACAGGCAGGCCCTTTAATTGTTTAATTGATCCTGTCAAAGGCCTCAATTGGCCGTTGACAGGTCGGCGGGCTCGCAGCTGATTTTGCTGCGCACCCACCTTCCTGAAAATTTAAATGGGGCAGGGTGAGGTCAGGGGTTCCGCCCGTCATCCTGCGTCATTTTATGTGTCGGCGAGCAGGTCCCGCCCCGTGCTCGCCGACAGCAAAATTCTGCCCTATGAGAATATTAGCAAGTACAAAAGATGGACACAAAGACCCCCCTTGTCTTCACCAAACTCCACTGACACCCTCTCTTCTAATGTGCTGACTTCAAATCCCCCCACAGGCTCATTCAATCCTACTTCTGCAAACAGGTAGTGTTGTTGAGGTGAATAACATTGATGTGTATAAGGCAAAACTGGATAAGTGCATGCAGGAGAAAACAACAGAAATTTATGCGGATAGAGTGAGATGTAGTCAGATGGGAGATGGTTCGTGTGGAATTCAAGCACTGGCATAGACCAGTTGGGCTGAATACACTCTTTCTGTGCCGTCATTTCTACATAAAAGTCTCTCCAGCCCCTACCCCGCACCTTTTCTTTTCACCAACATTGGTGGCAAGAGTTTTCAACTTCTTAGCTCACCATGACTCCCTCTCCCTCATTGCTCTCCTTTCTTAAATCTTTGTAAAATCTATCTTTTTAACTCTGTTTTCGGTGATTTCTCTTTTCTCTATTGATTGGGGTCCATCTTTCTTCTGTGAAGTGCTTTTCAAGCAGTGATACTGATGCAACCTGAAAGCAGGTTGTCACATTTGGAACTTTAGGCAAGGAGTTACCTTTGGTGAAGTTAGTGGAATTTAACACACCTGCTAATTTGTTTATTTTGGATGAATGAAAGTCACCACTAACCAATCCACAGAAGAGTGGAAACCTGTTGACTATTCAATTGTCAACATCAGAAATAACTTCTCCCTTTGGTTTTGCCAGATCTTCCTTCATCATTGGGGAAGATCCAAATGGGTTGGCCACTGGGAAGCTGCACATAGCTGACAATCTACAGCCAAGAACAGTCCTCAGCCCCATGGCCACCTGCAGCCCGAGAACATCCTCTCTCTCACAATGCCAAAATCCCAGCTGGGAGTAACAACCAAGTTGTCAGTTAAAAGTATTATTAGTTACAGAACAAGAAATAAACACAGCTAATCGTAATACCATTTTCCTTTGCTGCATCAAGCATGTTGAAAGTTTGCTACTTCATGCAAAGGTAAGGGCCAATTTTTCAAGGCTCCACGCCCTAGTATGCAGTCTCAGAGAAGAGGTCCAGAATAATAACTGGACTAATTCTGGAACCTGAACTTCCCACTGGAGAAGTTAGGAGCAGGGCTCTCTAAGATTTATCTCATAGCATAAAGTTGGTCCTTCATTTTGCACTGGCTTTACGTACTTCAAGATCACCCAACTTTTACAGTCAGAATACCGAGCACAACCTGGGAGCAAAATAGGGTGATGCTCAGGCCTGTGCAGAGTCTTGTCTCACGGTGAAGGAGATGCCCTGCCATCAATAGCAAACCTGGACGGCCACTGCCAGTGACACTGGGCTGCAACTTTACTGCACACTCAGCCCACCTGTATGGGCAGCAAGGCAGTTCCCACACAGGGAAAGAAAAAACATCTGCCCCAGCACAAATTACCCATGTCCTGTTATAAACAATTCTGAAGATTACAAAATGCCTTCACATGGAAGGAATCTCATAACACAAATGCAACCAAATCTTTGTGCTTAAATTGATTGAACTGTGTTGTACTGTTGGGATCAGATGACACAGTGGGATTGTACAGTATCATTTCACCCCTGGAACCTGAGTCTGAATCTCCTCCCTCTGGCTGACTGAAGGCTGTACAGTGCATGAATCTGGGCAATCTCACACGAGTTCTTAATTAAGATGGATACACAGCACAGTTGGGTGCAAATTGATGAAATGAAGTTTAATTTCCTCTGTTTGTCCAGAATACATAATAAATAAAATATGTGTGTGTGACTTTGAAGACTGTGTTAATGATGAACAGGTCAGTGATTTGGCCAATAAGGACCAACTTTGAAGCTGGATTCTGGGAGTCCAGTTCTAAGACCTGGATTTTCGCCATGACAGAAGAGCCTCTCCATTGTGGTGCAAATGGCAGAATGGGACGATGTCCGGCAGTCCCAGCCCCAAACACTGCACTACCAGAATGGGCCCGAGTCAGGATTTATACATGCGGATTTCACAGAGGCAGCTGCCAATAGGAATCAGCAGCTGCCTCCACTCATGTGCGCTTTTGGTGTGAGAGGTATCTGAAATCCGGCATATACAGATTAAAACCTGGTGGGAGCAAATCCGAACTTTGTGGATAGCCTTTTGGAGTGGGAAGCTACCCCTTTGGATATGGTCCCGGGACACCTCTGATTGACGTCAGCTGCCCTTTGAAGGATGTTAGGTACCCTTTGGGAGAAGTAAGGTACACGTTGGGACAGATCATATGCCTTTTGAGATTGATAAAAGTAGGCATTAATGTCCACGAAAAGTGCATAAACTCATTTGGAATGGTGAAGCTCATTGGAATGTCAAAAACAGCTATCAGAAGTTTCAAGGTGAACTGTCAAAGGGAGCTGTCAGTCTGTCAGGTATTTAAAACTCCTGTTCCTTAACTTTTTGAAAAAAAACTGTCTGGTGTTTTTAAAAAATGATGGCTTGCTATTTCAATCTGTCTGTTGACATAAGCCTTAAGGCTTCTATTACTGGTTTAGTACTGCATGACTGACTTCACAGCTGCCCATTTTTGCAGTAGGGTATCTGCCATTTCACAATTTGATCAACAGATCCAAGTGGTTATGGACTCTTTGAAGTCAGATTTTTTAAAAAATCTTTCACAGGATGTGGGTGTTGCTGGCTAGGCCAGCATTTATTGCCCATCCCTAATTGCCCTGGAGAAGGTGGCGATGAGCTGTCTTTGTGAACCGCTGCAGTCCATGTGGTGTAGGTACACCCACAGTGCTTTTAATAAGGGAGTTCCATAATTTTGACCCAGTGACAGTGAAGGATCGGCAATATAGTTCCAAGTCAGGATGGCGTCTGGTCTGGAGGGGAACTTGCAGGTGATGGAGTTCCATGCATCTGCTGCCCTTATACTTCAAGGTAATGGAGATTGCGTGTTTGGAAGATGCTACCAAAGGAACCTTGGTGAATTCCAATGCTTGTTTTTAAAAGAGATTAAGCAATTGAATGAAATGTTTGTTTTGATAAAGGATAATGTAGTTGAAGGAATATAAATGTAATGAATAGACTTTTATGAATAAAAGTATTTTTAAAAGAAAATTCTAATTGCAGAGTCTATTATATTTAATCTCAGCACGGATCCTGAGGTCTCCCACTGGTGGATATTGAGTGACTTGAGATGGTAGGTGTAAGGACAAAGAGTGGTGGGTCGGGGGGGGGGGGGGTCATGGATTGGCATGACTTGGCACTAGGGCCATGGGGGGGGCAGAGGGGCATATATTGACATGGAGGGTATGAAGGGCCATGGGAGAGTGTGTAGGGGGCATGAGGTGGCATGGATTGGCATGGATGAGCATGGGGACTGTGTGTGGGGGGGATGAGGGCTGGAGGACTGTTTTACGTTTTTTATTTTTTAATTAAACTTCAATACAGTGCCGGAGCACTGAGGCAGGCTTTCCACCCAGCCCACGTCCGTGCCCGGGATCCTCTGCAGTCATTCCGGGGTTGCCCAGCCCGACTCCCAGGGAGGCCCACCAACCCGGAACCGAAGTCCAAAGTTCTGGGTCACTTTCTCCCGGATTGGGTTAGCAGAGCCGGGAAATGTCCCGACTCTGCCCTCCCAGCCTGGGAGCGAAAATCCAGTCTAAGTGTTTCAACTGAGCAATCTGAGTCAGACCTGTGGAAACATTGGTCTGTGGAAACCAGATGTAGAAGCAGAAATTCCAAGAGCTGAGGTCCTGGATCAAACTTAGAATAGCAAGTTAAATGGGGCTGAGATTTCTGGACCAACCCATTCAAAAATTGGACTGTCTGTTCCAAAGCACAGGTGCCAACCATAAATTGACTAGGTGCCTAGTGATTTACATGGTTTAAAATGACTACTGGGCATCTCGCCATAAAACCAGTAGGTTTTAAAAGGTCATTAACCAGCTGATTGGCTGTGTAATAGTTATACGTTGGCTGTGCAATAAGACAGAAAGAACTTGCACTTCTACAGCACCTTTTACAACCTCAGGGTGTCCCAAAGTGCTTTATGGTCAATTCAGTGTATTTTTTGAAGTGTAGTCAATGTTGTGATTGATTATCAACCTACAACCCTTCCAATATGCCTAAGGCAGGAGGTAAGAGCATTAGAGTCTCCTGGTCAGCCAGAACCTGCAGAAAGCAATGGCAAACCACTGCCAGGTATTACCATGGACCAACATATGGGAGTCCATGGACACCGGCTCCCTCTTAGGGCATGATACCTAAAGAGAGAGAGAGCTACTTTTGTAATGTAGGTAAGTGCAGCAGATAAATTGTACACAGTAAGCTCCCACACACAGAAATGTGATAATGACCAGATAATCTGTTTTTGTGATGTTGCTTGGGGGATTAATCTTGGTTTGGATGCCAGGGAGAACTCCCCTGCTCTTCTTCAAAATAGTGCCATGGATATTTTATGTTCACCTGAGTGAGCAGACAGGCTATTACTTTAACATCTGAAAGTCAGTGCAGTATTCGTTCAGAGCTGCACGAGAGTATCAGCCAGGACTGGGGGCTCAAGTGCATGGAATGAGGCTTAAATCCACAAGCTTCTGGCTCGTAGACCAGAGTGCTACCAACTGAGCCACAGCTGAGACCCAGTGGGTTAGTTCAGCATTGCAACAACCTTCCTTATACAAGTGCATGCACCAGTGCATTACCAGGAGAAATGAAACCTCCTGTCAGATTGAGGTTGAAGGATATTATACAACACAGTAAAAGTAGCTAAATGCTAGAAAGAGCTCCTGCAAAACCTGATTTTGGAGCATTTCGTGCTTGCACTGGATGCCACAAGTGGAATGCCAAGAAACACTCCCCCACAGCAGTGTTCCTCAATGCCATTTTCAGAAGAGAAATCTCCAATGAACCTCTAAGGGCTGAATTTTCACTCCCAAGTCAGAGAATTCCCGCCTCCTCAAACCCAACTCGGAAGAAAATACCCTGGATCTTTGGATTTTTCATTCCAGATGGTGATGGGCAGGTGTTAGCAGGAGTTAGGACCATCATTGCCAGAAACACCAGGTGCCGAGGTGGGCTGGTTAAAAGGCCCGCCTCAGTGCTCTGGAACTTAATCTGAATTTCAATAAAAATAAATGAAAAACAGCCTTCTAGCCCTCACCCCTCACACCCCCTCATCTTCCACACATTCCCCATGCCTGACCCATGTCAACTCATGCCACCTCATGCCCACCACCCACCCACCCACCCCAGCTCCTCAAACCCTCCTTGCACCTATGCGCCTCTAACCATCCCCATGGTTCATTATACACTCCATGCCAAGCTATGCCCCTCTACCCAGCCCCATTGCCATTAATAGCTCCTATGCCAACTCATGACCTCCCACCCACCATTTTTTGCCCTTACACATTCCGTGTTAACTCACCCAGCATCTGCCATCTGGCAGACCTCTGGAGCCAAGGTGAGATGAAATAAAATAAAGATCTAAGTATCCATTGTAGACTTCACTTTTTTAAAAACACACCTTCATTCAAAAAACACATTCAAATCATTTAAATTGATTGAAGTACTTAACCCCTTATATAAACAAACATTTTCTTCAGGTACTTAATCACTTATGAAAACAAACATTTGTATTCATAGCCCCACTTCAGAAACTTTATAACTACCTGGAGTTGTCAATCAAGGTGTGAATTTAAAGGCTACTCTTCCCCCCTGCCTGGATCTGTCCAAAATAGTATTCCACCTCTCCAAATAACTCTGACAACTTTGGATCTTTTTTTCAAATGTCCAAAGCCCATGAGTCATGTTTTGGACAGCCCAGTTACAAAAATTGCATCAGTTTGAAGGCAGCTGCATTTTTACATGTACAACTGACTCCACGAACCACAAATGTGAAAAATACAAAACCACCCTCACTCCCCACTGCCTCCCACCACCCTGGTGAAAATGGTGGATGCTGGATTCGGGGACAAGACTTCCTGAAACGGGGCTCCAGAATTATTTTGGCGAAGGCACAGAGCCCTTCCAGTTTTGTGAAAATTTGCGCCCAAGATGCACACCAGTCAGTTTTATGGCCTGCCTGATTATCGGGGCTGAATGATGCTGAGCTGCAGATAATTCTGTGCTGTGCATGTCTGCCCACTAAAAACTGTCTAAAATGGGGGGAAAGTATGGAATCGGTCAAGCCCTTTACACTGCTTGCCCGTCGTGCCAATCAGAATACTTCAGTTCATCAATGCTGTTATTGGCACCACCTCCATTCCGCTAATCATTGTTTTCCTTCTTCATGCCAGTTGCAGTATACCACCCACTGCCATGACTATTCAGTTTCTCATCCTCTCCTGTAACCAATGCTCTGATTTTAAAATGCAGGCCTGGTTCATCAGCTCATTCCAATCAAAGAAGCACGTAGAGTTTGGGGAAGGATGGCAAAATCACAGTTTGTTAGTGTCTATCCCACTCCATTGTGGAGCAAGCATCCAGAATGACTCAGTGATTCTCCTATATTCCACTACACAGAGCAGGAGGCTAGAGAAAAACAGGGTAATGAATGTACAGTGAAATCCAATATCCACACTCGGAATTAATGAAATTACCATTAGCCAGAGAGATGATGGGGTTGGGCAGGTGATCAGGTATGGTTAGGCTGTGAGTTCCAATATCTGGTGATGACATTTAATTGAAAACTTTCATTACTTTACAGAATGATGACTCCAAACATATAGCTATTCTGTTTATATTTCAAGAAGTTCTGGAAAGATGGACTGCCAATCTTAAAGAAACAAAGTACCTGGTTAAGTAATCTTCAGGAGTATGAGAAGAGGGTTAGTCCTCTCTATTTTCATTAGAAAGTTGAGTTTAGATGGGATAATGGAAAATTCTACATGATACCATGACAATAACTAAATTTGATTAATTACCTATGCAACAGCCAGTTTCAGTTCTTGAGAATTGGGGTGACAAATATGATGGATGACGGAAAAGCAATTGATCTAATCGTGCACATTCAGAAAGCTCTTGACAAGGTACTGCACTGAAGACTCTTAAAGAAAATTAAGGAATATGATATTGAGGGAATGAAAGAAAATACCTTAAAAAATTGTTAGATGGGTAGACGTAGAAAGCAGGAATTAATAGCAGTTTCTCAGAGTGGTTGGAATGGGACAGTGATGCTCCTCAGAGTTCTGTTCTGGAACCACTTCTGTTTTATCCGTATATCAATGATTTGAATCAAAGGCTAGCGGGAGTGCTGTCCCAACTTGCAGATGATACCAAAATAGGAGGCAAAGTAAATAATTCCGTGAAAACTGATTCTGGTATGTTGTTGGAATGTGAAAAGGTGGCAGGTAGAATTTAATGTCAGTGAGTGTGAAGCCATGCATTGTGTACAACAAATATAATTTTGAATGGGGGGAGGTTGACTGACATGGAAAAACTGGGGATTTGTAGGATTTGGCTTCATATGACATGAAGTGCAACATCTCAAATGGATTTCAGAAGGACGTTGATGCAATAGAGAGGGTAAGGCAGTGATTTTCTAGGATACTGCCTGTTACGAGGAAATAAATATATAAACTTGAAAAGTAGCATTTGTTTATGTTAGAATAGAAAATATTGTCAGCTGTTAAGGTGCCTAAAGCTATGAAAGAGTGAGATTGGGTAGAATGTTTCCAGTGGTTGAGGTGTCTAGAAGATGGGATAATAGATACAAAATTAAATATGAGGCTTAGGAGAGAGAACTGAGGAACATTTTTCACACAGTTAGGAAAACTGCAATATATTAGTAGGGCCAATGATAAAAGCAGGGACCACGACAATGATTAATAATCAGCCGACTAGGCAGCTGAAGGAAAGGGGAAGAGAGAGATATGGGGACTTGGGATTAGGACTACTGCTAGATAATAAAACCAACACAGATTGGTTAGGCTGTCTAGTGCCTTTGCTGTAGTCTCTATGCAATTCTACATTTTATTGACAAGTCTACTGGCAAATTACTGTAAGGAGAAGGTGTGAGGGGCACTGCCCTCTGGCTGGCTGAGAATACAACATCAACAACAACTTGCATTTATATAGCATCTTTATCTAAAAAAATACCCATGGCATTTCATAGGCACACTATAAAACAAAATTTGACATTGAAACACATAAGAAAATATCAGGATTAGATGACCTTGGGTAAAGACATCAATTTTAGGGAGTGTTTTAAAGTAGGAAAGAACCAGAGAGAAGTAGAGAGGTTTATGGAGGCAAGTCCATAGCTTAGGACCTGATCAGCTGAAGACATGGCCATTAATGATGGAGCAATTAAAATTGGGGATGCTGAAGAGGCCAGAATTGGAAGAGCAAAGCTCTCTAGGAGGGTTGTGTGGCTGAAGGAAATTTCAGAGGGAGGGAGGGGGTGAAGTCATGGAGGGATTTGAAAAGAATTTTAAGATTGAGGCATTGCTTAACTGGGAGTCAAGTAGGTCAGTGAGCACAGGGGTAATGGGTAAACCAGACTTGGTGCAAATAAGGGGACGGGCAGCAGCAGAGTTTTGGATGATCTCAAGTTTACAGACGGTACAACATGGGAGGCCAGCGATGAGCACATTGGAATAACCAAGTCTAGAGGTAACAAAGAGATGGATGAGGATTTCAACAGCAGATGAGCTGAGGCAGGGGCAGAGCTGGGTGATATTATTTAGGTTAACAGTAGGCAGTGATCGTAATGATGTGAATGTGTGGTGGGAAATGTGTGGTGGGAAACTCATCACAGGATCAAATGTGACACAAAAGCTATTTGTCTTGTTCAGCCTCAGACAGTTGCCAGGGAGAGGAATGGAGTCAGTGGAACAGAGTTTGTAGCACAGGCAGATGGCAATGGTTTCAGTCTTCCCAATATTTGATTGGCGGAAGTTACTGCTCCTCTTGTACTGAATGTTAGACAATCAGTCCAACAATTTAGAGACATGGGGAAGAATTTAATGGTTGGTGAGCGGGGGTAGGGCCTGCTCGCTGGCGCGTAAAATGACGCACGGTGATGTCAGGCGGGCGTCCCAACATCACCACGCATCATTTAGATTTTCAGTTTGGCGGGCGCGCAGCCGAGTCAGCTGTGTGCCTGCCAAACTGTTAAAGGCCTATTAAGGCATGTTAAAAACTAATTAAAATAGTTAAATGAGTTGCCCGTACAACCTTAAGGTTGAGGGGCAGGCGAAGAGCCAGGCGGCCTTCACAATTTTTCATGAAACCTCATCCACGGGTGGGATGAGGTTTCATGAAGCTTTTATAAATTAAGTAAAGTTTTCCATTAATGTTCCTTGACGTGTCCCAGCTCATGTGACACTGTCACATGAGGGGACATGTCCTAAAATATTTTCTTTTCTGTATTTAGCTTTTAAAAACTTTAACTAATCTTCCTGAGACCTCCGTGCCTCAGGGAAATTTCTGTGTTCTTTTGTGCGCATGTGCAAAAGACTGCAGATCCCAGCTCAGGTAATTCCACCCCCCGCCTGCACATGGAGTGCTCATTGCTTCCATACGAGCGTCACGCTGGGTGGGCCTTAATTGGCCCGCCCATGTAAAATGGTGGCTTACACCCGATCGGGGCGCCGATCGGGTTCGCACTCGCTCCCACCAGCCCCCAGACAACACCCCCAATGGGGGAAAAATTCAGCCCATGGGGTTGAGAGAGCTTGTGATGAGGTAGAGCTGGGAGTCCCCAGCATACATGTGGAAGCTGACAATTTGTTTTTAGATGTCTCTAAGGAGCAACGTGTAGAAGAGAAATAGGACGGGGCTAAATATAGATCCTGTGATAATGGCAACAGGATATGTTCAGCCAGACTGCCAATCCTACTTTCACGTTAGCTCTCCGAAGCTCAGGTAATTTATGTTAAAAAATTCCATAGTTGGCAAGGGAACCACTTGTCTGCCATCAGCAACGCTCCATCAAGATGAAAGCAGCTTAAGGCTACTTCAGAAACTAGACACCAAGTTTAAATGCAGACCAGTTCTGGGCGGGTGGGCAGTATCGTGAATTAGAAACTCACCTATAGCACCAGAAATTCAAATCCCACTGTCCGAATTCCCAGTCGTTCCAGCTAGGAAGCAATGGAAAATGCTGGGGCCTGGAGACCACCCACGGACAGAAGGTGTCAGCAGGGTCAACTAATGAACATGGAGGGAGGGAGGAAATAACATGGCAGCAGGAAAGGCCAAGCACAGCCATGTTTCCTGCTCCTCCTGGCCCTACAAGGAAAGTAAAAGAAAATTAATAACTTACCATTCTGGGTTTCTTCTGGCCCCAATCCCCTTCCTTCCTGTGAAACTCATTTCAGCTTCCTCACAGGCCCTTGGTAAAAATTGCAGTGGGGTCCCGATTGCATCATCGGGATTGAATGTTGAAAAGGGCCTCATTAGCTTTGCACGGATGCCCCTGCCTCCAGCTCAATTGAAACAGTGAAAATTGGAACCTGTCAGCTCCCAGCAGCTCCAGGGCCAAGTAAATATCTTGGGTGACCTTAACTAGTTGCCCTCGTTTCCATCACTCAGGTTGGGTTAAAATTCCACCCCCGCCTCCCCCTTCCGAAACACTGATCGTATTTGAGTCTTGGGATTAAAACGCAAACTTGACACCAGTTTTCATCATACTTACATTCGGACTATGAAGGGCCATGACTATACTGAGTCCAATGAAGGGAAAGAGCTGCCTATTCAATTTGGAAGTGTGCATTAATCTGACTCAGGTTACAGTGTTTCATGAGTTGTGCTTCCTGTTTGCAGATGTGAAGCCATGTTTCAAGCCTGTGAAGAAGCCTGAAGGAACCATACACTCCAAACAACTTGACCTGAAGAGAAAGAGACTATTGTCGAGGTGCAAAGAGAGTTAAAAGAGGTTAAATGACACAGGTTAAGGAAAAAAACACATGGCAAATAGAAATGTCATGAAAGTGAACATACTTCTCATCTTGTGCTTAAATTATGTGGGGAAATATTTGGAACCCCAACACTACATATGACTAACTCTACTAAGGACTTGTTTCATTTGGCTCAGCTTGTGATCTTCTCAGGTCTAGACCAAAGGCAAACTCATAACAGACTGAGGATCAAAATTGGGACCTTTCTAGTCTCTGAGGATCAGCCCTCTGGCACTTTCTGACAACGTAACCACTGCTCCAAAACTTCCTTTTTAGCTGTGCCTTTTATTGGCCATTTTATCCTAAGCATGTATCTACCCTTTCCCCTTGCACAATGCAGAGCACATCCTTCCCTGTCTGACCGTAGAGTTCATTTAATCATTCTGTTTATGAGAAGCACTAGATCAATGGAATTTGTTATTTTTGCCATGGCCACTCCATTTAGCCACTACTACATCCGTAGAAGGAGTTTAAAGAACTGTTTACAACCGAAAAAAGAGCAATGCCTTATTTTCAAACAGACTATGCTAAGAGGATCCTGTTTTCTGAATTTCCATTTGAATAAAAATGTAAATATTACAATTAGTGGTCTGATGCTCCAGCCCCACCAATGTACTCTTGCCAATCCAATCGGCTCAATTAGATCAGATGGCATTCAGTGTATAGCAGTGTGCCAATGGCATTTGTTCAAGTCAGAAACAGACAACCACAATTGTGTCAATTCACCCATATACAAAGCAGCAGTTGTATTAGGAAGCACATCCCCAGTTACTTTCAATTTAATATGGTTTCAAATGGACAGTGTCTTTGGGCAGGGTGGCAGGAGAAGGTCTTTTACTAACAAAAATAATGTGACATGGTGAAACAATTCGACTTAAGATGCAATATAGTGAATGAACTGTGACACAGTGAATTGAAGATGGCACATGGATAATCTAACTGTTCTTTCTCCCAATGACCCTTTAAATTATATATACTTAACTGACTAGATTAATGAAAATAAAAACCCAAAGTAACTGTTTTGCCAATTAAAGAGTACTGCCCCTTTAAGGGAATCAAACTTGGAAACTGACCCTTCTTGTAATTAGTTCACCAAGTAATTTGCATATAATATGAACATACAATAATGGGCAATGTTTAAGTGGTTAATTATCAGAATTATTACGGCTGTAATTTTAATGTAACAAATATAACAGATGGGATTTATTGCCATTTTTGCATATTTTAATATATGAGAATAATGTGAATTTATGACATGTTAAATGTCCACATCCATCAGATTCATTAAGGTGCATCCATAATTTTTTCTTCAATTACAAGTAGATGCCTGTGGTATTCAGTAACCACATTAACTACCATCTCCTCCATCTCCTTCACTTTCTGCCCAGAACCATTGGTTTTCCCTGAAGCTGTTCTGTTCCCCCCTCAAGTTCACACCCACCCGCCAATTCAGACCTCCTTCAAGTTCACGCCCTCTCTTAAATTCATCTCAATATACTTTGACATGCAAATTATATATCAGGAGTGACATCACCAACTAGGTAGCCAACACTCTAATGCTTCAGGTAAATGACTTTCCTCCTTTTACTCTGTTTAAGGCATTGACTCATGCTGAGATTTGGTTTTGCACATCTTAACCTCCCTCCAATAAACAAACATTCTTCATAACAGTAAGAGTTAACTGTTCCACTGAGGAACCCCAGCCATGACTAATCCAGTCTCATTCAATGTCTGCACACATGCAGCTTTCAGTGGCTGTCACCAGAAAACAATCAGGGATGGGAATTCTGTGTGATTCATTTTCCCTTCCTTCGCCTAGTGCCAACTGTAGTACTTCAGCTGTTACCCTGACTGAAATCAGTTACATTAGCAGACAGCAGGGCTTGAACCTGAGAAGTTCCTGGTCAGTACCATCCTAGGCAATGCACTTCCCTATTTGCACAGTGAACCACCTGGAAGTACTATTTTGAAGGATGTTAGAGACAGGGGTTTAAATGGAAAACTTGTTTATGCCAGATTGCAAATATATCATTTACCAGTAGAGAGCGAATTTTCCAACCTGCGCTCCAGAGGTGATCAACTTTGGGGAAGAGCCTCACAAAATCACCTCCAGGGCCTTAAGATTGTTTTGAGATTTTTACTAGATCTTGTCAATAATGTTTAACATCAAGTTCATTGAAAGCTGCACAGAGACTGTGAAATGGAAGACACATTTACAACTCCTTCAATCTGTAACTCACTGGGAGAACGGCAAAGACCTTGGGCTTCTCGCAGTTGTTACAGTCCTTTTCATGTGATGCTGATTATTTATGAAGAAATCTCACCTTTTCAGGCTCTCTCCGATTATTTTAGAGTCGGGCACCTGGATGAAAGGTCAAGGGCACAACATAGGATGCCACAAAGATCAAGAGAGACTAAATAAACCAGAAAATTCTGATTAGGTGATGCAGGAAAAAACAATAAAGACAGAGGGATATGAGATGATCTTGAAACCCTGGGGAAAAAGTAAGATAGAAAGGTGTACAGTGCAGGGAATTGCTTTGAAAATAGTGAGAATTGTTCTTTTCTACAGAATTAACACTCTCAAGTATGAAGCCTTAATTCAAATCTCAGTGCTAATCATATTTGCTGCCCTTTCACTGTTGTGCTTCTTGTGCTGCAGGTTTTAGCTGCATTACTTGGGGGAAGAAGGAAAACTATCTGCGTTGACGAGCAGGGTCACTTCACGTTCAAACCCACTTCAAATTAATCAAAAGGAGCATCATGGGCTTGTGTCACTAGATTTCCTTGGGTCAGAGCAGTCCACAATTCCACAGAGGAAATAAACATGGGAGGGGAGGGTATGGAGGGAGTGAAAAGGAATGAGAAAGAAAGCTGTAAGATCACAACAAAACAACCTGATTCAGCTCAATATGCTGTTAGGAAGGAATCATTCATTCCTTCAAAGTTAATCTCTCCTACTGGGTCCAGCTGCTACTGAAATCCTCTGTCACTTCCAATGTTCTTCTGGGAGGCCTACCACCCTCCAATGGCTAGGAAGTTCAGCTCTTCCCAAAACTCTACTGCCCCTATTCTATTCCATATCAAGCCTCACCAGCTTATACTGGATTCAAGCTCCCCAAAGCCTCAAGTTAAAATTCGCATCCTTGTGTTTACATTCTTCCAATCTTCACCCTTCATTATCTCTGTAATATCCTTCAGCCTTTCAAACCTTCCAATTTCCCTGTCTTTGACCATGAGTGCATACCCTTCCCTTTTCACCCCATCATTACGCAGCATCTAGGCCTGACCTCCCTAAACTCCTTCAAGTCTCTGGTTTGCTCTTCTTAAGAACATCTTTAGATCCCCTGTAATGATTGTAAGTTAAAGCATTTCTTACTATTATGGGAATCAGGTGACTGGATAGACCAATCAGCCCTAAGCATGGGGAATGTTAAGGGCGGAATTTTTTCACCTTGGTCTTGGAACAAGCATGTAGTCTCCTCTGGACTTTGTTAATGAAGTTCACTGTTTCTTACAAGAAACCCGCCCTGCACTCTCCAAGCTTATTACAACTGGCGATGAGGATAAAAAAAGCACTCACGCAGCACCTTGCCTTGCAACTGTGAGTATTCTGATATTTTAAGGGAGGAAAAGAAGGATACTCACCAGCTATGCCTCTCATTGGTAGAATTGAACCATATGACTCATCCATCAAGGACTGGAGTCAATACATTAGGTTTCTGCTTTGTAGCCAACAAAATAACAATGGAGGAGAAACGGAAGGCAATTCTCCTGAGTTTCTGTGAGAGTAAAACCTATAATCCAACCCATAGCTTGACAGCTCCAACCGTGCCAAATTCCAGATCCTTCAGCAAGCTAGTCGACCTCATGAAAGGACATTTTCAGCCTAAACCCTCAGTGATCATACAAAGATTCAAGTTTAACTCTTGAATAAGGGCTCCCAGTGAGCCGGTCGCAATGTACACCGTGAAGTTAAAACAGTCAATGGAGCACTGTGGCTTGGGTAATACTTTAAACGACATGTTGAGATCATTTAGTTTGCGGCATAAACAATGACGTCATCCAGCGCTGTTTACTTGCAGAAGTTGTGATAGACCTGAAGAGCGCCATGGAGATAGCGCTAGCAGTGGAGAGAGTGAGAGGGCCTTGCAGGCTTTGCAGAGTGTGCAATATGGTGCCGTTCTGCAGCTAGGGTGGGAACCTGCCACCGAGTGTGGCACGAAGATCAGGGAGGCTACCGTGAAGCGGGACACGGTCCCTACTGCTAGAAAAGTGCAAACAAATACTGGAAGAAGCTCACCAGTAATCCAGAAGTTAAAATATTACCGTTGTGGGGGAAATAATGCATCTGAAGTTTGTAGACTAAAGAGACAGAATGCCACCACTGCCACAAAAAAGGGCATGTTGTTAAACGGGGCGGGAACAGAGCAAGGCAGCGATTCAGACAGTAGGTCAAGTTAAATGAAGTACACAGTACAGATGAGCCTGAAGTTGCTGAGGTTGATGTTTATTCCCTACACAATCTGAAGGCCAGAAAAACTGAACCAATAACTGTTACATTTCAAGTAAATGGGAAGCCTCTGCTCATGGAGGTGGACACAGGAGCATCAACCACAGTGGTGGGGGAACACACCTTTAAATACCTCAGAGAAGGTACCCAGCCATTGAGTTTGGAGAAAACTGCCGCTCAGTTAAAAAATCATATACAGGAGAAGTAATACAGGTGAAAGGCATCACCTCTGTACCTGTATCATACAGACAACAGGTGGCTCAGCTGCCAATAATTGTTGTGACTGGAGAGGGACCTAGCTTTCTGGGCCATGATTGGTCGAAGGAAATCAAATTAAACAGGTCAGAAATTTTTCAGGACAGGACAAGAGGAAATCCTGAGTTGACAAGGGAATAAGATGGTGTCTTTTGGAATGTGCTAAGAGAAACAAAGGACCTTCACAGGAAGCAAGGATCCCTCAGGTCAGAGTTAGTTCCACTGGAAAATCATGAACAGAGGCTAAACAAATGCAGCACCACACTGAACCAACTGAAGAAACAGTTGGTAGAAAAAACTCAACTGTGTTTGGTGCTCCAAGAGGGAGCCAAAAGATACAAAAGATATACAGAAGAAATGAAGAGTCAGTTGATCGTGGCAAAAGAGGCATGAGAAGGAAAAGTCATGGAACTTTCCAAGATGCAAATGAGTAACTCAACCCCCGAAATGAACCAAGTTAAGATTTCACCAGAGAGAAATTTGGCCGACTGCGAAATCTAAATGAAGGATGATTCAAAACCCTGTGGCAAACAAAAGAAGGAAAAACAGAAATGAAATCTGAAAAGCAGATCCTAGATGTTTCCAGAACCCTTTCTGCGGCCGAGAAAGGATATTCGCAAATTGAAAAAAATGGGCTTATCCATCATATTTGGAGTATAAAAGTTCCATCAATGTTTACACAATCGACACTGCACCATAATGTCAGATCACAAACCACTGTTAGGATTGTGTGGTGAAGATAAAACAATCCCACCGATGACCTCTGCGAGAATTCAAAAATGGGCTTTAATTTTGTCAGCAAACGAGTACATATTTATGCACCGTCCAGGTGTGCATATAGCAAATGCAGACACCCTCAGTCAGCTCCCTTTGCCATATCGTATTACACATGTAGCAGTACCTCAAGAGGTAGTACTGGCATTAAATTTCCGGGAATTCTCACCAGTCTGCGCGAGACAGATAAAGAATTGGATGAAATGAGATCCAATTTTAGCAAGAGTCTATGAACAAATATTACAAGGAAGGGCAAATGCACAAGTCCCTGGGGAAATAAAACCATTCTTTGTACATAGATTCAAACTGAGTTGTCAAGATGTTATCTTGTTATGGGGAGCAAGAGCTGTTATCCCTGTGCAAGGAAAAGAACCATTATTAGAAGGACTTCATAGTGCACATCCTGGTATTTTGAAAGTGAAGATGCTCGCACAAAATTATATCTGGTGGCCAGGTATAGAGAGTGATATAAAAATAAAAATTGTGAAACACTGTCTCCTGAGTGAGCAACAGCAGAAGTTGCCCATTTCAGCTCCACCACATCTGTGGGAGTGGCCTGGTTAGCCCTGGTTATACAGCATATAGACTATGTAGGTCCATTTCTAGGTAGCATATTTCTGGTGATTATTGATACACATTCCCAAGTGGATGGACGTGTTTGAAGTGAGATCACCTACATCATCTGCAATTGAAAAACTGCGCCAGAGCTTCAGTGTTCATGGTCTACCTGAAGTTATTAGGTCAGACAATGGTACTGCTTTCACTAGCACTGAATTCCAAAGACTCGTGAACCTAAGTGGAATTAAACATGTCAGAACAGCACTGTTTCATCCCTCTTTTGCTGGCTTGGTGGAAATAATGGTACAAACCTTTAAAACAGGCATGAAGAAACCATCAGGGGGGAACATTAGAAATGCACATTTCAAGATTCCTGTCCAGCTATCACACAGCTCTAATGCAATCACTGGTTTAACACCTTCAGAATTGTTGATGAAGCGCCGACTTCATACAAGATTGAGTCTAGTATTCCCTAATTTAGAGAAGTAGGTGGAGAGAAACCAGGGGAGTCAGAAAGTAAATCATGACATTCACAGTAAAGGTTGAAAGTTTACTGTGGGAGAGAGAGTTTTTTGGAACGAAATTTTGTAACTGGACCGAGGTGAGTCCCTGGTACAATTGTCTCTGAAACAGGACAATATCAGATAGAAGTGAAAAACAGGATTGTTAAGAAACATGTAGATCGTCTTAAAAGTCGAAAAACCCTCCAGCAATCAGTTAATCCACCTGAAATCAAAGTCGAAACTTTGACACCTGAGGTACCGGGTTCACAAAGAATAGACATGCTGGGTGTCGCTGCTGAAGTAAATAATTCTGAACTGCCATTGTGTAGGGATGTCCCTGAAGCTGCAGTTCCTGTGCAAGTCGACCCAATGGAAGAATCTCCAGTTGTAGAGTTGCGTCGCTCTACCCAAATCTGAAAACCTCCTCAAAGACTAAAATTTGTAATGGCATGAACTGTATATAATTGCATATAATATGGGTTCAGATGTTTAGTAAATAAGAGGGTAAAACAAAAGTAAACGGGGAAGAAGGCAATGATTGTAAGTTAAACCATTTCTTAATGTTATGGGGATCATGTGACTGGATAGACCAATCAGCCCTAAGCATGGGGAATCTTAGGGGCGGAGCTTTTTAGCCTTGGTCTTGGAACAAGCATGTTGTCTCCTCTGAACTCTGTTAATTAAGTTTACTGTTTCTTACAAAAAATCCACCCTGCACTCTCCAAGTTTATTACACCACCTCTTTGACCAAACATTTGGTCATCTCTCCTAACGTTTTCTTTCCTGGCTTAATGTTCTTTTTTCCCCTTAAGCCTCTGTGAAGCTCCTTAATAAGTTTTACTTACATTAAAGATTCTCTATTAACGCAAGTTGATAGGTAAATCCTAGTAAGGGGAGCATGAAATTCTCAAACTGAACAAGCCTATCATTGTAAGATGAATACAAGTGTGTAACATTTTTAAAGGTAATGAGTTTTAAATATAAATCAATGCTGAATCAACAGAAAAGCTTTTTTTGAAAAGACCATTTTTTTGTGAAACACAGTACATTCCCAGCCTTACAGAAATGCCCTTGCAGCATTTAAACTTAAATTTTAAAAAAAGGTATACAGAATTAATAGAATTGTTCTATACAAAGTCACAAATATAAAACTAAACCACGGGTAAATTCTTAATATCAAGGAATAATTCTGAACTCTTCCCAATGTTTCATTGACCTATGTCAAGAATTGTTAAGCTACGAATAGGTATTTACATCCTGTGATTTATTTTAACACACAGAATTTTTCTAAAAATATCAGTTTTTTCAGAAACAAATGCAACCAAAAAAATTTTTTTGGAAGAACAGCAAACTTAGCTTTCATCGTTAAGTGTTTAGTCACATATAGCATCCATTGTAGGTAATGCTTGGCTGCTATCTTTAATAAACCTTCTGAAATTCAGCCAAGGCATTTTGAGCCACCTTAGGTCAAGAATGTTTTGAAGTTAACAAATGCATCCTGGGTAAGCTAATGAAAATGAGGGTCCTTTCTCTTGATGGAAGTTAGACTGGGTCCACTTCACTTCATCCCCATTGTAAACATGGCTAACAAAATATTCAATTGACCAATCTGCTGGAAAACTGAAAAGGTTCAGTATTAAATCAATTAAGGTAATTCACAAATATTAATTGCAGATACAAACAAAGTCAGCTTTTCTGAATCACATTTTTGTGATGTTTAGTGCCAAGTCGAATGGTCATTCTATAATGAATGTTCAAATGTCTTTCCCTGAGCCCCATCATTTTCATTCCCTGATGCAGATGTTCATCCATAACATCACTGAGAAATATTTCTAAAGGGTGTAAAGGAGAAAAATGGAAATAAAATGAATAAGTGATTTTTCCCATGATAATTAGCATGAGGCTCTATTGGACCATTATTTTCTCCTGAAAAACATGAATATTCAGCGGGTGACCATTTGAACATCGCACTACTTCAAGCAGGTTTTCCTTGGGGTTATGTCAATCTTCAAATTACCACTATGCAAAGCAGAGGCTTATATTTAAGGCAGGTTTTACCCAATTATGTAACGCTCCTCTTAAATTGTGATATCACACCTGTGGCCATGCAGACACATCATCTCTTCATGAGTGTGAAGGACCTACAACTCACAAACGTTTTTCGTGTAAGTGTGTTCGGAAGGTCTTTCTCATGAATGTAAAAGAAAGCCTGCACTACCAAGTGTGCAAAGTTCCATTGTCTCCACAAGCATTGTTGGATGGTACTTGATGTGGATAGTGGGCTTTGCTTCCAGGTCACACATTTGGGTTCAACATTTTAGCGTTTTTTGTGAAATTTCTTAATTAACTGGGATTTAAAATTGTTGAACTATCTGATAGACCTTTGAAGTATACATGGCAACTGGAACTATGCTAACCTTACACGTGTTATCTGAAAACCAAATAATCCAAACACTATAAATTTGGAAATTTTCAAAATAGATCCCAAATGACATAATTGGGATGATAGCACATTCACAAAATGGCTTTGTTGCCTTTCTGGAGTAAAGATGCCGCTGGACACAGCATTGACTATTTCCTCACACATTGACCGATGTGCAAAGACACCCACGGAAATGCCAACAATGCCATTAGGATGCACTGAATGGAATTGATCCCAGAAAAAAAAGTTACATTGGGTTTATTTTTCTTTAATATCTGGCCTTGCTTCCTTGGACAATATCAACAATCAACTGTGAAAGGAGCAGACGGTCTAAACTGGAGAGTCATACTTACCAAGAATTAGAAAGGTGAAGTCTGCCCGCCCCTGGAGTAAGAGCCTTCGGCCAGTCAGCAGGAGATTTCAAACCATTTTTCCGATACGAAGGGCACTGGGATTAGCTGCCGTTCAGATGGGGGTGTTCTGCAGTGAGCAGAGAAATGGGCTTGCACGTGCTGGCACGTAATACATATCAAGCAGGCCTAGTTAGGCCTGCTACAAGCTAAGCTTGAAAAAAAAAAGTGTGTAAAGTGGCACTTTGTCAAGTTATTAGAGCATCGACCTCTAACCTTTAATGAAAAAAACGACTCTTCAGATATTTTAAGCTAAGTGCTGCTTTGATCAAGGTCCCCAAAACTGGGCACATTAATAACTTCAGTTTTGTTGAAAATTTAACAAAAACATTTTAAATTCCTTTTTCATGAAATCAAAGTTTCATGGAATTTATTAAAAATTAGCAGGCAGACACCCTTAATAACAACATATATAAAACATCAATTATTCAACTAAACTGGGCCCATTTCCCCTTAAAATGTTGAGTCACACACAATTAAGGAGTGACAATGCTTCCATCTTAGGACATTTTTTTGAATCTTTGTAGATTAAAGACAAAACTCCTACAAATGATTTTTTACATTGTTCTGCAGTTATTTAAAAATTGATGCACATTACACCTTTCCCATTCAAATTATTCCTTAGGTTCATCCCAGAAAAGTGTACCATTTCCCACCCAGGAGATTGTGGGCCTCTTCTTTGGCTCAGTTGAGTTAGTTGCATGCTAATGGCTTGACTTCCCTTCACCACCACCTGCAACACTGGCCATTCCCTAGCTGCATGAGAAACCAGGTAGACAGGCCCATCTCCAGCATTTACTGACACTGTGAAATATACAGCACTATGTGCTAGAATGACCTGGCCTTCAGCCTCTCCCCTTATGAAAAAGAAATACCTCTCTTAGTAGGCTGAGTAAAATTATCAATTTCACACAAATGTTTTAACTGTGAATAACAAAAACTGTAGATAATCCTCATTAAAAGTGCAGGCTTGCGAGGTTTCATACCATTCTAGTTATAATAATCATCAACTGATCACAAAAGGAAATTGATGTTAAGAACGGTTTTTGAAGTGGGATGTTGACATCAGTAATTGTCACCGATGACTACAATTCTGAAATATGGCCTGAAAGGAATGTCAAGGGTCACTCCTCAAACACTGAGTGTTTCTAGGGTAAGACCCAGGAACATATCTATTATTGCTGTTTTATCTCAATTACTTACATAGACCACCAGTTACACTCATTTGGTTCCAGACTTTTTCTTTCATCCGTTTTCAACCTTTTGTTCCCCTATCCTGAAGGCATTGACTCATGGACATTGGTTGCCCTCCAATATCTTTCCCCAAGTGACCCTTATTCATATGTTAGTCATGACAGTGCCAGTCAGCAGACTATTTCACAACTGATCCCAATTCTGTCAAAACAGTTACATTATTCATTGACGATCTTATCCCTTAGCTATTGATTTTACCATTAACTATCTAATAAGGACCACCAAATAATGATTAGAAGAGGGAACCCAGACCCATGTTTCCCTCCTTAAACCAAGGCAGTCAGGGTCACCTGTAATACCTGAACAGCCTGTCTTGGTTGAGCTAATCTAGTCAGCACTGAGTGAGACTGGGAGCTTTCTGGTCTGTATAGCTCAAATATTCTAAGAATAAACTTTGGAAAGCCTGGAAAGGGATTTTTTAAACTATTTTTGGTTAGTAACATGACCATTTTCTTCTTGGATTCAAAGATGTACGAATGCAGCAACTCAAAAGCATGATAAAAATAGATCTGAGTTTAGTAAATTAGAAAATGTAACATGTTGCCAGACTTCTTAAACTATGAAAGGGCTTTTCTTCCTTCTCTCAGGTAAATTATTTTATATTTTCCACCTTATCTTGAAGTTCTCCCGAGGAGGCTAGTTGCAGTTGACAATATTTTGCAAGGGTGGCATCCTCTGGGGCAAGGTGGCTAACCCAACTGGGTGGCAGTGAGAATGAGGTAGAATATAAACAGAAAGTTTTTCCAAACAAAATAAAAAATGTGCAAGTACAAGTACAAAAACAATGAAGATGTAAACAGAAATGTTGTTACATATTAAATACATATAATACTTGACTAAACATAGTTGAGTATAAAGAAGAGCTAAATAAACCAAAGATCAGCTAAAAGACTAATGGATAAGAAGACCATAGACAATTGTGAAAGTATAGTGGGATAACCTTTCCCAGTAATGTGCAGGGTTAGAGAGCTCTCAAGGACTGTATTATTGGACCATTGAAAATGCTAAAGGACAGGCTATAGATGCATCACTGGGTATGAAGGAAATATTAAATGAATACTTTCCATCGGTATTCACCCTTGAAGAAGACGCTCAGCTATTAGAATTGAATGATTTTATTCAGAAAATTAGTAATATTAAAACAGATGAACATGTTATTTTAGTTTATTTAAGAACTTGAAAATAGACGGGTCAGCTGGCCTGGATGATAATGCACCCAACGGTCCTTAGGAAGAAAGGGCAAATGCTGTGCAAGCACCTAGCCTGTATTTTTAACAGTTAACTGCAGTCTGGAATGGTTCATGTAGACTGAATGGAGGTCAATGTAGTCTCTACCATTAAAATAAAGCAACAAGATGGACCTGGGTAATTATTACACCCATTAGTTTGACATCAATAACTGGAAAGTTGCTTGAGTGAATCTTTAGGGATGTGACATATGATTGGTTAGATAGGGAAGGACACGTTAGGGATACCAAACATAGCTTCATAAAAGGAGCTTAAAAAACTAATTGTATTTTTTGAAGGAATAAAGAAGATGGTGGATGAGGGAAGCTAAGTAATTTTTTAAAAATTAATCGTTCATGGGATGCGGGCATCACTGGCTAATCCAGTATTTATTGAAAAGATGGCGGTGAGCTGCCTTCTTGAACCACTGCAGTCCCTGTGTTGTAAGTACATCCACAGTGCTGTTAAGACAGCAGTTCCTGGGTACTGACCCAGCGACAGTAAAGGAATGGCTATCTAGTTCCAAGTCAGGATGGTAGGTGACTTGGAAGGGAACTTGCAGGTGGTGGCGTTCCCATGTGTCTGCTGCTCATGTCTTTCTAGGAGGTAGAGGTCGTGAGTTTAGAAGGTGCTGTCTTTGTGAATTGTTGCAGTGCATTTTGTAGATGGTACACACTGCTGGCACTGTGTTTCGGTGGTGGAGGGAGTGAATGTTGAATGTGATGGATGGGGTGCCAAGCAAGCAGGCTGCTTTGTCCTGGATGGTGTTGAGCTTCTTGAGTGTTGTTGCAGCTGCACTCATCCAGGCTACGTAATTCCCCAAAACACATTTTGATAATATACCATACAAGATGATTATCTATAAGGTTCAAGCCTCATTTGTGGTGTTATGTTGAGCTGGATTGAGAACTGGCTGGCAGGACATAGGCAAAAAGTAGTTATAGATGGATTTGGATCTATTTTGATCATAAAGAGCAAGTGCTAATCTATAGGGAGTCATATTAGTGTTAAACTCATGAAAAATATCTAGAGAATAACAGAAGCTCTTTAGGTATTTTCTAGATGGGAAGTTAAGATGAATATAATTTTTCTCAGCATGTCTATTTCATGCCATCCTAAAATGCCCTGAATCAATAATGGGATTGAAGTATACTGTAAAATATAAGGTATAACTGAAAAGTCTATTGTATTCAGACTGTCTCAATTTAGTTCAATATCGTTCACTTTCAGACTCCCTCTGAGTCCTGAGGTAACCCAGCAATGCAGGAGCATCAGCCAAACTGGAATATTAATGGATTCGCCCAGGCTTGTCAGCATATCTCTAGCTGCTTGAGATTGCATTATGTGTTTAATATCCCACTGTTAATCAGGGTAATGCATTTGATAAACTTGAAAAAAAAACAAGGTGCAGTGCTTTCAGCACTCCCAACACACTCAGTGAAGAACAGCACTCAAAGGGAGAGTGAGCCAGAAACTGGGCCTACACACTTGTAGATCTGTCACTGATCCATGCTCACTTTGAATGTGATTCCTCAATGTGACGTCACTACATTTAAAGTAAAGGGAGGAAACTCATATTTGTGTAGTGCAACTCATGATCTCAGGACTTCTCAAAGCACTTTACAGTCAATTAAGTGCACCATTGTTGTAATGTAGAGGAATGCAACAGCCCATCTGCGCATAAATAGCAACGGGATGATGACCAAATAATCTGATTTTGGTGATGATGGCTGAGGGAGTAGCATTGGCTGCAGGGCACTGAGGAGAACTCCTCTGAGAAGACAGATGGTGCTCTGACTGAATGTCTCAGCTGTAAAACCAGCTTCAGCACTAGGTTTAAGGTACCTTTACACGGAATTGAAGCATTAGTTCAAGAAGGGTTGCTGAATTTCAACCAGTTCTGCAATCCCTCAGCATTCTGCGTAAAATAAAGCCCTTTATACTCTGAAAAAATTCCACAGATCAATTGCTGTTGGTCAGCAATTTGATTTGTGATTTGTTGACTCCAAGCAAATGATTTCTGGTGAAAAGAATAAAATCAACCAACCAAGGTATCTTTAGATTTCAGAAACAAATATGATCATGAAGAAAGCAAGGTTTACCATCAAAGACGTAAACCATCTGCATCATTGTTAAAAGTGCAGTTAAGTCTGGGGGAGTGTTCTGTACAAAATATTCCTTCCTTTCAAACACTGCCTTTTTGCATAATATACACTCGTACATTCACATATCCTGAAAACGCATGTGCCAGCAGCCATGGCACTTAGTCTGTTGCTGTCATCTGCCACTGACCATACCAGTCAACCGCAAGGGGTGGAGGAGAGCCTCCTTTGTGGGTCCCCTGAGCCCTTTGGAGGCACTGCTCAAGGTGATCCCCCATTAACCCTCCACTCCAGCATCCTGAATGCGGTCCCAACCCCCCACCCCCCCTCACTGAGATCCCCAATCCCAGACTTACCTGGTCTCCTTGCTAAAAATGGCACTGCTTATAGTCTCAGCCAAGGCCATCACTCCTGGCTGACGCTGGTGGGACTACAGAGCTGACAGCCAATCCAATTGGCTGCAGCTCTCTCAGGCAGGGCTGCCTCTCGAGATGGGGGCTCTGAGCATTAACTTGCTGTGTGGCAGCTGTCATGACCACAGGCAAGCCCGCCCCTGCCAACTTTTACTTGAGGGCCGGGACCGTGGCACCCTGTAAAATCCATCGCAAGGTTTCAGTGCATGTAGCCCACTCCTAAGATCTCTCTCCATACACTGACAGCTTATTAAGGTTAATACTGTCCATCACCAGCACAACAGGACGGACATCGGTGCTGGTTATTAGTTATATCCCTCGGTGCTCTTTCCCCACCCTGACCCAATAACTGGGAAGGTCTGGTAAAGTGGAGTGCTATGTATCTTTAAGAGAATGTAGTTAATTGACCACGTGACTGTATCGACCAATCACTAAGAGGGGAAATCTTTTGTCCACATGTGGGAGCAAAATGTATGGGCTGATCCGGAGACTCACATCACCTAACACCCCCGATACGAAGACTTTTGACAAGTTAGTTAATATTGTAAAAAATCACCTGAAGCCAAAGCCTTCAGTCATGATGCAACATTTTCAATCCAGTTCGAGGAATAGGCTTCCAAGAGAGACAATCCAGGCTATGCCTCTGCTTTAAGGGAATAATGGAATATTATGAGTTTGGAACTTCGATTAATGACATGTTGTGAGACCGACTGATATGCGGAATCGGGGGCAATGCTATTCAAACACAATTGCTCTGAAACTAATCTAAACTTCAGTAAAGTGTTAGAATTGGCAACAGCCATGGAAAGCGCTGTTAGAAACTCGGAGGCGATAAAAGATACACAAAATGGTGCCGTCCATCTTGAAGGGCGGGGAGGACAGGTAACAAAAGGCGTGAAAACGTGGACTCCGCAGAAAGATGGGGAATGCCTACTAGGTACAGACCATTGAAAGACAACAGAGCTACAAAGCCATTAATGAGAGAAATGCATCCAGGCAGCCTGCAGGTGATCGACAGTTCAGAAATATCAAAAGCTTTTTCTGCCAGCACAACGGTCACATAATGCGGCACTGTCAAGATAGGCTGAGCCAGCATTTTAAAAACAAAGGTAGAAACCGCAAAATCTGTCGCATTGAAGAACCAGAGGAAGCAGAATCTGACATCCAATCATGGTACAATCTAAAAGTGGGTAGAACTGAGCCAATCCAGGTAGTCATTAGAGCCAATGAACAACCCATCGAGATGGAGGTCAACATTGGGGCATCAATGTCTGTCATAGGACAACATAGGTTCAGACACTTGAATAAAGGAGTCCATCATTTAAGTTTGGAAGTATTGGATACTACGTTAAAAACATATATGAGCGAAGAAATGAGAGTGAAAGGGATATGTCAAGTCCTGGTGCAGCATGGGGATCAGTCTGCAAATTTACCCCTTATAGTAATAGCTGGTACGGGCCCCGTTTAATTGGTCGCAGCTGGATTGAAAAGGTTAAATTGCAATGGGCTGAGATTTTTCAAATCAGAATGAGAAACTTACAGGAATTGTTACAAAAGTACACTTCCATGTCATTGTTTATCTGGATGATGTCTTAGTCACTGGATGAACTGATGAAGAGCAGTTAATTTGGAGGAGGTGCTGAAATGCTTCTCACAAGCAGGGGTGCACTTGAAGCGAGAAAAATATCTTTTCCAAGCCAAAGAAGTAGATCACTTGGGCCATAAGGTTGACGCGCAGGGCCTACATCCCATGGAAGAAAAAGTCAAGGTTATTCATGAAGCTCCTGCACCGAGAAACACGATAGAACTAAAGGCCTCCTTAGGCATGATTACTATGGGCAATTTCTCCCAAATTTATTAATCGTACTGGCTCCGTTATATGTATTACTTAAGAAAAACCATAAATGGATTTGGCAAGCTCCACACAAGAAGGCATTTCTGAAGGTAATGCAATTGTTAAGATCATCAGCCCTGCTTATCAACTTTGACCCAAACGAAGAATTGATTTTAACTTGCAACACATCCCCTTATGGAGTAGAGGCTGTACTTTCACATCAGATGGTGGATGGCGCCCAACGACCCATTGGTTATACACCTTGCACACTCAGTGCTGCAGAATGGTGATATTCTCAAATTGAGAAGGAGGGCTTGTCTGTTTGGTGTTCGGTAATTCCATCAATACCTCCACAGTTACCATTTTCACATTATATCTGACCACAAGCCTCTGTTGGGATTATTTGGGGAGGACACTGCGTTTACCAGTGGGGAGTTCCACAGGTTTACAGCCCTCAATGGAATAACTCATATAAAAACCTCGCCTTACCAGGCCACCTCTAATGTTTTGGCTGAGCGGGCAGTCCAAACTTTTAAGTCTGGGTTGAAAAAGCTGGACAGGGATTCCATCAGATTGTCACGGTTCCTGTTCGCGCACTGGACAATGCCACACACGACCACCAGTATTGCCCCCGCTAAATTACCAATGAAGAGACGTCTCCGCACCCGTCTAACTCTTATCAGGCTGAATTTAGGGGTTAGGGTGGAGAGAAGCCAAAAGGCCCAGAAGGCTCGGCATGATGCCCATAATCATGAAAGAACTTTCTCGATGGGCGACACAGTTCTCACGAAGAACTGTGGAGATGGGCCCAATTGGCTATTAGACAAAGTGAGTGCTGTGACTGGACCATTCTCCTATAATATATCGATAAATGGCCAAATAATTAGATGACACATGGATCATCTCTGGAGCAGAGAGACAGTCCCACAAAAAGGAAAGCTGTCTTCATTTGTGTTCGAGTCTGCACCTCACATGCAAGAAATGTCACACAATTCGGAAGCACCAATGGGGCCTGTTGGACCCGAAAGCGTTGAAGCCACAAACTTGCCCACGTCCACTGAAGAGCCTGGTGGACATTTGGCTCCTGAGAAGGGGGTCTCAGAAAAACCTGCCAAGGTCATTGAGCTACAACGCTCAACACTTCCAGGGAGGCCTCCTGAGAGACTTGACATGTAAATAGTTATTCAGGTAAATAATTGGGATGTTGTGAAGCTTGCCAGTTGTACTTCCAAGTAAAGGGGGAGGGATGTGGTAAAGCGGAGTGCTATGTATCTTTAAGAGAACATAGTTAATTGACGATATGACTATATCGACAAGTCACTCTACAGTGTGGGCTATTTTGGTACCTGTAAGCCTAGAGCAGGAGGTGATTGAAGAAGCACACATTGTGTTAGCGCGCTGTTCTTAGTTCCAATAAACCACCAGTGTTTGTTCCGTTAATCGGTTCCTCTCTGCCTAAGTTGTTTCAAGCAACAACTAATGTGTTAGCATCAAGGGGGCAGCTCGCGTTCGCTGGTCAAAGAGAACCTGATAACCAAAAACATAAAACAGCAGTTAGCCAATAATGAGTGAGTGAGGTACAGAGTAGGATAGCCCCCATCATGAGGCTCATATACAATGGCTCATTGTGGATAGAAGGCCAAGTTAACTCAGGGATAAAGGCTGTCTGGCTCCAGCAAGTGGCCTGGGGACTGTGACAATGAAGGTTCTTACTCTCCTTCCTCCACCCACGCCACCTTATTACAGGCTCCTTGAAACCTTCTTATGGTCCCTTAGGAGTGGGCGGACCCCTGGTTGAGAAGCTCTGCTGTAGAAAAAATGGTCAACATTGAGGGTGAAGGCTGGTGATGTCTGATGCAGTGAGAGGAGGGGACAGTGGTTTAGGTTGTAATATGGCAGTCAGCAACCTTGGGTGAGCAATTCAACAGCCTCAAGAGTAACAAGGCTCCGACCTTCCGCTGTGAGACTGTCTCCCCTCACCGGCCGAGGGACCAACACAGTGAGGGGTCCGTGCACTGGTGAGTTCAGTCAGAGGAATCTTCTCTTTAGAATATTTCTGTGTGGGTCAGAGGTGTACTGACATGGGGAATAATCCAGGAGGTGGCCAATTAAAAGGCTGCCTCTGCATTTGGCATCCAATTAAGGATGGCGGTTGGGTTCCCGAAGTAGGAGTGCAGGGCATATTGGCCCCTCTCCAACTCCTGAGGCTGGAATGATGGAGTGACGGGAGGCACTGCAGCTACTATTAGCACCTGTGGAGTGGACCCAAGGTTCTCTGCACTGGCCTTCGGAGACCTTTGTCTTCACGATGTCTTCACGATGTCTTCACTCAATGCAAAGGTTGTAATATGGCAGTCAGCAGCCTTGGGTGAGCAATTCAACAGCCTCAAAAGTAAAAGGCTCCGACCTCCCGCTGTGAGGCTGTCTCCCCTCACCTGCCGAGGGACCAACACAGTGAGGGGCCCGTGCACCGCTTGCAAGATTCCAACTGCGTCTAGAAATAGAGGCCAATTGCCCTCTTAGGTGTCTTGATTGGAAACCCATCGCTACCAGGCAGGCAGCTGCTGCCATGGGGAACTCACCTCTGGGAAGATCACCTGAGGCGGCAACATGTCAGGGAGTCAAACCAACATGCAACATTCAAACTTTCCACAACCCCTTGCCACCCACCCACAGATTCCAAAACCACCTCTTCAGGGTTGTTCAGATTTTGTCCTCAAAATCACACCTGATGTCAGTCTGCAGTCAGCAATTGAAAAATGTAAATTGTCCTGGCCTCCAGGTTATTCTGTAAGGACAATAATTCTTCAACAAAAAAGATATTATTGGATTTTTTTTTTGATATCTCACTTTGGCTTTAATTGAAACACATCAAATATGTTAATTAGCCTGTTTTGAACAACCCATTGGGCATAACAAAATATTAATTCAGCCTCAATGAAAACAGTGAATGTTTCCAAAGTCATTTTGTTGTCTAACTGATATAGTAAGGCTGCTATCTTCTGACTACAAAATGATTTAAAGCTCTTTGAAACAAGACTCGAGCTAGGAGATGGAAAGATGGTGTCACATTGATGTGATTTTTCAAAGGTTCTGATCTGCCAGCAATAAAGACAACATTTGCTGAAATTGTCAGATGACTCACATGGATGGCAAACCCTGTCCTTTTGTATCGACAATCCCATCAGATTCACCTTACTGAATGAGCAAAAACCTGGTGTGTCCACGATTGTGGCTTCACCGCAGCCGATTAAAAAAAAACACTTTCATCTTCCACAAATGTTAAAGGATTTGAATAAATCTCAGATCTTGTTCAAACATGTTTCACTCATTGATCATCAGACAGTTACAGGAGCTGAGTACAGTATATGTTGTATATCCAATATGAGGTGATACAGGCTTATGGGGCTAAATGGCCTACTGCATGCAATAGATGTTAGTTGGAATTGTAGAGGCTCTGTGCCATAATGGGCTCTGTGGTTTCTCAGTAACTAAACCCTTTATGGGGATAAGTCTTCACCTGATTCACAAGATGCTACCTGGTGAACAGGCTAAGTATGAAATGCCAGGCGGGGGGTGGCAGGCTGGTTACATACGAACATACAAATTAGAAGCAGAAGTAGGCCACTCAGTCCCTCTGCCATTCAATAAGGTCATGGCTGATCTGAATGTAACCTCAACCCCATATTCCTGCCTATCCCCAATAACCTTTCACCCTTCAACCTCTTATTAATCAATAACAAATGTAGCTCTGCCTTAAAATTATTCCAAGCCCCTGCTTCCACCGCCTTTTGAGGAAGAGAATTCCAAAGTTTCACAAACCTCAGAGAAAAAAAATTCTCCTCATCTCTGTCTTAAATGAACAACCACTTATTTTTAAACAAAATCCCCTAGTTCTAGATTCTCCCACAAGAGGAAACATCCTCTCCACATTCACGCTGTCAAGGCCACTCAGGATCTTAAAGGTTTCAATTAAGTCGCCTCTTACTCCTCTAAATTCCAATGGATACAAGCCTAACCTGTCCAACCTTTCCTCATAGACAATCCACAAATTCCTGGTATTAGTCCAGTAAACTTCTCTGAACTGCTTCCAATGCATTTACATCTTTCTTTAAGTAAGGAGGCCAATACTGTACACAATACTCCAGATGTGGTCTCACTAGTGCCCTGTACAACTGAAGCAAAACCTCCTTACCTTTGTAATCAATTCCCTTCACAATAAATGATAACATTCTATTAGCTTTCCTAATTACTTGCTGTACCTGCATACCAGCCTTTTGTGCTTCATGGACTAGGACACGCAGATCCTTCTGAATCTCAGAGCTCTGCAATCTCTCACTAATTAGATTATAAGTTTCTTTTTTATTCATTCTGCCAAAATGAAAGATTTCACATTTTCCCACATTGTACCCCATTTGCCAGGTCTTTGTCCAATCACTTAACCTATCTATGTCACTTTGTAGCCTCCTTATGTCCTCTTCACAATTTACTTTCCTACCTATCTTAGCAAATTTAACAACCATTCCTTCGGTCCCTTCATCCAAGTCATTTATATAAATTGTAAAAAGTTGAGGCCCCAACATTGATCTCTGTGGCACACCACTCATCACATCCTACCAACCAGAAAAAGACCTTTTTATGTCAACTCTCTGCTTCGTGTTAGCTAGCCAATCTTCGATCCATGCCAATATGTTTCCCGTTACACCACGAGCTGTTCTTTTCTGCAATAATCTTTGATGTTGCACCTTATTAAATGCCTTCTGGAAATCCAAGTACTGTACATCCACTGGTTCCCCTTTATCCACAGTACATGAGACTCCTTCAAATAACTCCAATAAGTTAGTTAAGCATGATTTCACTTTTACAAAACCATGTTGAATCTGCCTGATTGCCTTAAATTTTCCTAAGTGCCCTGCTATAATATCTTTAATAGGTTCTAACATTTTCCCTCTGACAGATGCTAAGCTAACTGGCCTGTAGCTTTCTGTCTTCTGCCCTTCTTGAATATTGCTTTTTTCCAATCTAATGGCACCATCCCTGAATCTAGGGAATTTTCAAAAATTGAAACCAACGCATCAACTATCTCACTATCCACTTTCAAGACCTTAGGGTGAAGTCCGTCTGGATCTGGGGATTTGTCAGCCCACAGCCCCAACAATTTGCTCAATGCCACTTCATTGGTGATTGTAATTTTTCCGAGTTCCTCCATCCCTTCCATTTCTTGATTCACAGGTATTTCTGGGATATTACTTGTGTCCTCTGCAGTGAAGACTGATGCAAAATACCTGTTAAGTTCAACTGCCGTCTCTCTACTTTACATTATCAATTCCCCAGGCACATTCTCTATAGGAACAATGCTCACTTTATTAACTCTTAGTTAAATATCTAACTCTTGCTATTTGTCTTTATATTACTAGCTAGCTTTCTCTCATACACTAATTTCTCCCTCCTTATTAATCTTTTTGTCATTCTTCGCTGTTCTTATTATTCATTCATGGGATGTGGGCTTTGCTGGCTGGGCCAGCATTTATTGCCCATTCCTAGTTGTTCTTGAGAAGATGGTGGTGAGCTGCCTTCTTGAACCGCTGCAGTCCATGGGGTGTGGGTACACCCACAGTGCTGTTAGGGAGGGAGTTCCAGGATTTTGACCAAGTGACAGTGAAGGAACGGCGATATATTTCCAAGTCAGGATGACGAGTGACTTAGAGAGGAACTTCCAGGTGGTGGTGTTCCCTTGTATCTGCTATCCTTGTCTTTCTCGATGGTCGTGGTCATGGGTTTGGAAGGTGCTGTCTAAGCAGCCTTGGTAATTCCTGCAGTGCATCTTGTAGATGGTACACACTGCTGCCACTGTGCATCGGTGGTGGAGGGAGTGAATGTTTGTGGATGTGGTGCCAATCAAGCGGGCTGCTTTGTCCTGGATGGTGTCAAGATTCTTGAGTGTTGTGTGATCTGTACTCATTCAGACAAATGGAGAGTATTCAATCACATTCCTGGCTTGTACCTTGGAGATGGTGGACAGGCTCTGGGGAGTCAGGAGGTGACTCGCCTTAGGAATCCTAGCCTCTGACCTGCTCTTGTAGCCACAGTATTTATATGGCTAGTCCAGTTCAGCTTCTGGTCAATGGTAACCCACAGAATATTGATAGTGGGAGATTTATTGATGACAATGCAATTGAACATCAAGGGATGATGGTTAGATTCTCTCTTGCTGGAGATGGTCATTGTCTGGCACTTGTGTGGGGAAAATGTTACTTGCCACTTGTCAGCCCGAGACTGGATATTGTCCAGGCATTTGGACAAGGATTGCTTCAGTATCTGAGGAGTCATGAATGGTGCTGAACATTGTGCAATCATCAGGGAACATCCCCATTTCTGACCTTATGATGGAAGGAACGTCATTGATGAAGCAGCTGAAGATAGTTGGGCTAAGAAGACTACCCTGAGGAACTGCTGCAGTGATGTCCTGGAGCTAAGATGACTGACCTCCAACAACCACAAGCACCTTCTTTTGTGCTAGGTATGACTCCAACCAGCAGAGAATTTTCCCCCTGATTCCCATTGATTCCAGTTTTGCTAGGGTTCCTTGATGCCACACTCGGTCAAATGCGGCCTTGATGTCAAGGGCAGTCACTCTCACCTCACCTTGGGAGTTCAGCTCTTTTGTCCATGTTTGAACCAAGTAGTGAGGTCAAGAGCTGAGTGGCCCTGGCGGAACCCAAACTGGGCATCAGTGAGAAGGTTATTGTTAATTAAGTGCCACTTGATAGTATGTTGATGACCCCTTCCATTACATTACTGATGATCAAGAATAGACTGATGGGACGGTAATTGGCTGGGTTGAATTTATCCTGCTTTTTGTGTACAGGACATACCTGGGCAATTTTCCACATTGCCGGGTAGATGCCAGTGTTGTAGCTGTACTGGAACAGTTTGGCTAGGGGTGCAGCAAGTTGTGGAGCATAAGTCTTCAGTGCTATTGCCGGAATATTGTCAATATTGCTGTTCTTTATATTCTTTCAAATCTTCTGACCTGCCTCCTGTCTTTGCATAATTACATGCTTTTTCTTTAAGTTTGATGCTGTCTGTAACTTCTTTAGTTAACCACGGATGGTGGGCTTGGAACTTTTCTTTCTCATTGGAATGTACCCATTCTGTGTATTCTGAAATATCCCTTTAACCGTCTGCCTCTAAACTTCTATTGACATATCTCTTACCTCATTTGCTAGTTCACTTTGCTAGCTCTGCTTTCATGCCCTCATAATTGCCCTTATTTAAGTTTAAAATACTAGTCTTGAGTGCACTCGTTTCTCCCTCAAAATGGAGATAAATTTGAATCTTATTATGATCACTGCTACCTAGGGCTGCCTTCACTAGGAGGTTATCAATTAATCCTATCCCATTGCTCAATACCAAGTCTAGGATAGCCTGCTCTCTGGTTGGCTCCAGAATGTGCTGTTCTCAGAAACTATTCTGAAAATATTCTATGAATTCCTCATCCAGGCTACCTTTGCCCATCTGATTTTTCCAATCTATGTGTAGATTAAAATCCTGCATGATGATTGCTGTACCTTTCTGGCAAGCTCCCATTATCTCTTAGATAAAAGCAAAAAACTGTGGATGCTGGAAATCCAAAACAAAAACAAAAGTCCTGGAAAAACTCAGCAGGTCTGGCAGCATCTGTGGAGAGGAACACAGTTAACGTTTCAAGTCTGTATGACCCTTCAACAGAACTTTTGTTGAAGGGTCATTCGGACTCAAAACATTAACTGTGTTCCTCTCCGCAGATGCTGCCAGACCTGCTGAGTTTTTCCAGGTATTTTTGTTTTTATTTTCCATTATCTCTTCTTTTATACTTTGTCTTACTGTATAGTTACAATTAAGGGGCCTGTACACCACTCCCACAAGTGACTACTTGCCTTTATTATTCCTCACCTCAACTCAAACCGCTTCTACAACCTGGTTTCCTGAACTTAGGTCATTGCTCTCTAATGTACTAATACCATCATTAATTAACAGAGCCACCTTCCACCTTTTCCTTGCTTCCTGTGCTTCTTAAATGTCACGTACCCTTCAATATTCAGGTCCCAACGTATGTCATTCTGTAGCCATATCTCTGCAATGACTATCAGAGCACACTTATCTATTTCTATCAGTTCATCTGTTTTGTTTCGAATATTACACGTGTTTAGATGCAGAGCCTTTAGTTTTGTCCTTTTATTATTTTTGTAGTGTCTAGCCTTGTCTGCTGATTTACTCTTAGAATTGTACCCTCTGTCCCTTCCTGTCACAGTCTGTTTATCATTTCCCATAGTGATACTTGTCTATCTTGCTTTGTCTCCACTATTTGGTTAACCACATCTTCCCAAATTTAATCCATTGCCACCACTATTCAATTTAAAACCCTCTCTACTTCCCTAGTTAGGTGGCTCCTGAGGACACCAGCCCCAGCACAGTTCAGGTGTAGATCATCCCAATGGTATAGATCCCACTTTCCCTGATACTGATGTCAGTGCCCCACAAACCAGAACCCACTTCTCCCACACCAGTCTTTGAGGCACACATTCATTTCTTTAATCTTATTCGTCCCATGCCAATTTATATGTGGCTCAGGTAATGATCCAGAAATTATCTTTGAGATTCTGCTTCTTAATTTGGTGCCTAGCTCGTCTTACTGACTATGCAGATCCTCCTTCCTCATCCTGCCTAGGTCATTGGTACTTACATGGACACAACCACTGGATCGTCCCCCTCCCACTGCAAGTTCCTCTCCAGCCCTGAGTAGACGCCCTGAACCCTGGCACCAGGCAGGCAACAAAGCCATCTGGACTCTCGCTCTTTGCTACAGGGAATAGTGTCAATCCCCCTTACTATACTATCCCCTACTTCCACTACATTCCTTTTTGCTCCCCCAACTTGAATGGCTTCCTGTACCACGGTGCCATGGTCAGTTTGCTCCATACTCTGCAGCCCCCACACTCATCCAAACAAGCTGAGAGAGCCTCAAACCTGTTGGACAATCGCAGAGGCTCACACTACCACACTCATGTCCTCTGGGTCCCCTTACCTGCCTCACTCACAGTCACACCCTCCTGTCCCTGGCCACTGACCAAATCAGAAGATTGTATCCTAAGTGGTGTGACTGCCTCCTGGTATAAAGCATCCAGGTACCTTTCGCCCTCCCCGATGTGTCACAGCGTCTGCAGCTCAGCCTCCAGCTCAATGACTCTGAGCTGAAGTTCCTCAAGCCGCAAACACTCACTACAGACGTGTTTGCCCAGGAGCACAACATTATCCAGGAGCTCCAACATGCTGCAGCCTTGACACATCACATGTCCTGCCATCCTTAATGTTTTTTAAATGATTACTTAATTTTATTACTCACTTATTTATGTTGCTTTCTTATATATGTTATTAACTTTACCACCAAATTGTGAACTATTTTAAACCTTAGGGATAGTATAGCACTTACCCACTTACCAGGTACTCACCAAATAGCTAGCTCCTTTCCCTTTAATAGAGTAGAGACCAATTTTTATTGGGTGAGAAAAATAGAAAGAAGAAACAAACAACTTCTTCTGCCCCTTCACCGGACTCCTCTCCCAACAAAATCCAAGTCTTCATTCAGTTAGTTGGCTGCACTCCATTTGCTGAGGCTGCACAAAAGGGCCCTGAGTTTATATTAAACTGAATTGGGGCTACAGTAACCAGATTCACCCAGTTAGCTAATTAACTAACAGCTCCTACGGCTGAGAGTGAGTTTACCCTGGCCAGAGTTTTAGGCTCAGTGAGCGGGGGCGAGGCCCTCTTGCCGAGGTGTACAATGATGCAGGGCGTGTGTCCTGATGTCACCACGTGTCACTCAGATTTTTAGTTCGGTGGGCATGCAGCCAATTCAGCTCTGCGCCCGTTGAGCTATCAAAGGCCTGTTGAGGCCTTTTAAAAACTAATTAAAGCAATAAACTGAGCTGCCCGTCCAACCTTAAGGTTGGCGGACAGGCGAAGTGCCAGGTGGCCTCAACATTTTTCATGAAACCTCATCGATGGGCAGGATGAGGTTTCATGAAGTGTTTATAAATTGAATAAAAATTTTCATAAAAATTCAGTGACATATCCAAGCTCATGGACATGTCTTTAAATTTTTTCTTTATTTAGCTTTTCAAAAATTAAACTAATCTCCCTGGGGCACAGAGCTGCCTCGGGGAGATTTCTTTGCTCTTTCATGCGCATGTGCGAAAGAGCAAAGGCCCCGACTCAGGGAATCCCCCCCACCCCCTCCCACCGCCCACACAGGGAGCGCTCAGCGCATCCGGGCACGGATCACGCTGGGCGGGCCTTAATTGGCCCACCCACGTAAAATGGCGGCGCGGACCCGATCGGGGGCTACCCCTGCACAGCCACACCCCCCACCCCTCCGATGGGGGGAAAATTCTCCCCCCTGTCAAAGCTGCAAGAAAGAAAGAACTTAGCCTGTTTCCACAGCATTTTCCACTTACTGCTAATTACAGACAAGATTAGATTTTTCAGAGCAAAATTTAAGAACAAAATTAGCGTTTAAAACTCCCCTCTCACCAAACTCCAGGGACAGAATCTTCTGGTTGACATGAGGGCGGCAGAGCCCGTACGCCAGCGCTTAAAATGTCGCGTGAGCATCCTGATGTCAGCGCGCGGCATCGCGATGTTTCGGTTAGCGGGTCACGTGCCCGCCATTAATTAAAGGCCTTGTTATAGCCCTTAACTTGCCAATCGTCGATGATTTTGAGGGGCCCAACGGGCAGACGGGTACTTGAT
This sequence comes from Carcharodon carcharias, assembly GCF_017639515.1. Lineage (NCBI taxonomy): Eukaryota > Metazoa > Chordata > Chondrichthyes > Lamniformes > Lamnidae > Carcharodon > Carcharodon carcharias. Next base: position 94,743,425 of record NC_054481.1, read on the forward strand.
TTTTTTTATAAACCTCATCCAGTGGCGGGATGAGGTTTGATAGCGGTTTTAAAAACATTTAATAAAGTTTTTGTTTATTTCATTAACATGTCCCATCTTGTGTGACATTATCACATGAGGGGGAGATGTTAATGAATTTTTTATTGTTCTATTTTTTTATTTTTGCCAGCCTTTCAGCGATCTCCGAGGTAGCACTTTGCCTCAGGGAGATGTGCACTCTTTCGTGCGCATGCGTGAAAGGGCGCACTCTGACAGTTAGGGAATCCCTTCACCCCCCTGCACAGGAAGTGCATAGCGCTTCCCATCGGGCGGCCCGCTGGGTGAGCCTTAATTGGCCCACCCACTTAAAATAGCAGTGGGGCCCATTTCGGTGGATGGTGGGTTGAGGTGAGGGTGGGTGGGGAGTGGCTTCGTGTGTGTGTGTGGGGTGGGTGTGTGTTGGTCAGAGGCCTCACAGAGGATATCGGAGGATATGGGAATGGATTGGAGGGGCTGATTGGGGGTTGAAATCACACCTATCTTCTAGATCCAGCAGTCCCCTCCTTCCTTTAAATGCAAGGCTTCCTGAGCACCGTGAAACTCAGCTGGCCAAAGTAAATTGGAAATGGTGGATAAAAATGGAGACGCGTAGCCTTACTACAATATTAAAATTGCCGACTTGTCTCTTGGAGCTGGTTGGTCACCCACCCCTTGTCTCTCCTCTGCTAAATCCTGAAGTGGGCAGATTTGGGTCAGGATTCAGATTTTTAACACTCTAACCCATCACCTGACCTAAACTTGCCTATTATTTGGGATTGAAATTCTCCTCTTGGCTTCTACACACCAGAGCTGTCTGGAGTGCGGCTCAAATCCGTTACATTCTGCCTCAGTGCTATCTCTGCACCAAGGTTCACTCCGCTCCACTCCACTCCAATACCAGTCCTGCACTAAGTCCCACTCACTCCTCAGCCTCGATGTTCACTCCTCTACACTGCCTCCATAATCCCTTTATGTATTAAGGTTAAGATCCTCATCAACATCTACAAATCTCTCCATGACCTCCAGCCACTCTATCCCCACAACCTCCTCCAGCCTCATGTCACATCCAGGCACCCCATTGACTCTTATTTTGTTGACTCTCCTCACATTTGCCGGGTGACAGAACCTGCTTGGACTCTACTCATGGAGTTCCCTCCTGTACCCCTTTGCCTCTATCACCCTAGCCTCCTTTAAAAGCATTCTCCAAATCTATCTCTTCGATTGGGATTTAAGTCAGCTTGCCCAGTTTCTGGCTCAGCATTCATTTTTTTTCTTACTCCTACAACAGAAGCACTTTGTGATGTAAGGGACAGATTTCCTCATATCTGATACCTGTCAGAAACAGGGGGAGTAGGACTTCCAGCCAACCATATTGCACCAATTAGAGCCCACAGCCTTTTCCTGGAGATGGCCTTGTTTGGTACATAGGGGAAGCGGGGATTTCAGCGACAGCTGAGTGACTAACAACAATAGGATGAGAAAGGTGCTACTGCTGCAACATTTCAAAAGCTGTAACAGCTTAAAAGGTCAAAAGCACATTCATTAAAGGACAGGAGTGGGAGTTACCTTATTCAATCACCACTTCGGTGCAGTAAATTTTTGGGCCGGTTTAGCCAGGCAAATACATCCCCAGAAAGACATTATATACTTGCTGCTTTTAAATTTTGCCTATCGCCGCACAGCCTCTTCTTAGTGTTGAAATAAAGCTAGCACTACCTGTACAGCGGATAGGAATGGAAAATCACAGATGGAGGTGGGGCAGCCAGGTACCCTGAAGATGGGCAAATGGTAGGCGGGGGAAGACTTGGCAGGGGAAGGTACAAAGTCGATGTGAAACGTAGACTTCAGGTTCATACACAGCACAATAAAGGTTCACCTTCATGAATTGTATGAGTACAAATATCTTGAGGAAAAGCACAAATGTGTATTCGCTCCAAATCGCTCTGCAGAGAGCGAGCTACCTGCACAATTAGGAAAATGCCATTACATTTTATAATTACCATTGTATTTTTTTTTTCAAAATCATCATTTACCCAGCTTCCCATCACTCCTTCCCAGTTGACAATTAGAAACGATTGAGTTGGTATCAGATCTCTGAGACACACTTAACATGCATTCCCAATGCTGGGAGATCCTGCATATTTGCTAACTATGTGTTGCTTCAAAATGAGATGTTAGTCACCAAGATTAAAATTTGAAGGAAGAAATCGGCATTTAATATGTACAGTAGTTTTGTGATTATGGTATGAGATGACAAATCCAGAGCTCACTGATTCATAACCGAATTATGGCAAGTTCTACACATAAAGGCAATAACTTTAGCAACTAGAAGGCTGGCAGCAGGAAATGCCAGATTGTCTCATCAATGCACTCTGACCCCACCCACCACTGGACGGCTCTTGACTCCAGTCCTGTAAATATAGGATTGGCTCCTAAAGCACTACTCAGTTGGAAAAACAATTGTTACGGAAGGAGAACGGGTAACTTTCGGATGTACAATACCTATGACTTTGCCAACAATGACCCACAGCAAGATAAAATCTCCCACAACAGTGCTGCCGATGTTAGTACCAAAACTGTATTCCGAAGTATTCCTCTAGGCTAAATAATTTTATCTATAAAAATATTTTAACCACCATGATCAACTTCATGCGTGTTTTCTTTACTAATATTATGTCCTTAGATATATGTCTATTCCTTTGTCTGGTTTATTTTTTTCACTCCTTTTAGTTTTGAGAATGAATATTACATTACAGCAAAGAGATAAAGAAAAGCAGAGCCGGAGGATTGTGGGCACAGAGCCATAAGATTATTAGGAGTAAGCTAAGAGATTGAGAAAAGCAGTGTCAGGAGATGGCAGACAGTGGAAAGAATTCCTGAAGAATCCCTGCAGTGGGAAAAGCAGGGTCCAAATGGAAAGCTGTGGGGCAGAGATCGCAATCAATTAGGATTACGGTAAAACCCAGCAAGAAAAAAAAATATACTTAGTTTGATGACAGGGAATCTGTAGACTGATTCTGACAGGAGTTGTGTATGCAAGTATGCCTGTATAACCAAGTTGCAGCCCTATAAACGAGGCCCTCAAAAGTAAGCTTCGTTAGAGATTCAAGCTCTCCTCCAACTCACACACAATCCTGACTTAGAGATGCATCACCCTCGGTCACTGTCGCCGGGTCAAGATGCTGCAACTTCCTGACCTAACAGCACTGTAGATGTTGCTACACCACAATGACTGCAGCGCTTCAAGAAGGCACTGACTACCACCTTCCCAAGGGCAATTAGAACTGGACAATAAAAGCCGGCCTTACTAGCGGCCACGAACTAATTTAAAAGAAGCATTAATGCTAGAGTAGACCTGTTTGTAAATGGAGCCTACAGAGACAAGCTTCATTATCATCTGCTGGTTGACCTTCTTGTAATGGAATATTGGTGACAGACTACACAATGTTGGGAATGTACATTATTTGCTTTGGTTGAAAATCTTACAGCGTGCTGATTTAAAAAAAAATAACAGCAGGTCTATAATTGCAAAAGTAAGCATTGCAAATTGTATTTTAATATATTTTAATACATCTGACTATGAAAAGTAAATACCACTCCAAATATACTTATAATCAGGCATAAATCCCATTCCCAATGCAGTTAACATATCTGTTACTCTCTCTCTCTTCAGATATCATGCCCTAAGAGGGAGTTGGCGACAATGTGTTGGTCCCTGGTTACGCTTGGCAAGGCACTGTAGTAGTTTGCCATTGCTTTCTACAGGTTCTGGCTGATCAGGAGACTTTTTCACACTTACTGACCGCCATAGGCACACTGGAAGGATTTGCAGGTTGATAAACAACCTGTTCAGCCACGTTATGAATGCACCTTCCATGGCCATCAAGTGCTGGAGAGGGGCTAGAATCAAGAATTTCTGACTCAGAACTAGGGAATGCTACCACTGCACCTAAAGACCTCCCTACTCTCTGATGCTACATCATAAAAAAATCTTTAAAATAATGATGTCAAAACAAGTTTCCCACAAATACTGAGCTAAATATTATTGTCAATATTTGCACTGGCCTTGGGGCAACATGTCCCATATATAATTGGCACAGTGGTACCTCCGCACTGATGATGGAGATATTATCATAAATAGCATGGTGAGCTAAGGAACACAATCCTTCCTTGCTTCCTCTTTGCCCAGTTGAAATAAATACATGGGAATAAATAAATACACTTTGAAAAGGAAACTGCACAAGTGTCATTTAGTTCTTCTGGTCTGTCAGGAAGAATAGGTCTTACATGATCGAGCTGTCAAGTTTACAGCAAAGGTTATGTTGTGGTGGTATAAAATCTTCTTGACTCACCCGTCAAGGTGATCTCCAAATAAACTTTACCTTATCAATGTGGATTTTTCTGTCCCTCATCTTACAACCTCATAAAGGTTTCAATCAGCCACAGTCATTCATAGTATCATGATACAATTTAATCTTCTTAACACCTCTTAACCATATCCAAATAAACAAATAGACATTGAAAAACCATATCAAAGAAAGAATAACATATTACAACCTTGGAAAGATGTCAGTCAAACAAAGCTAGCAATCCCCTTCAAGCTGTGTAAAGAGACCAAGCTAAGTTAATTAGTCATACTTAGAGGTCTGTCAGGGATCTATCATGAGGCCATCCGGTAACTGTAACAGCAGAAGCAGTTTGGCAGATGACCAGACATTTGCTTTGCAAGAAAGCCTCATTATAGTTTAGTTCCAAGAATGGCTAATGGAATCACTTCAGCAGATGCTTGTTTACAAAGTTTGAATGGAAGTGCTAGTTTTGTTTTATTGACAGCTTTACATGGGTTGTAATAAGCTATTCTTTCTTTGATATGGTTTTTCCAATATGTATGTTTGTTTATTTGGATAAGATTAAGAAGATTAAAGCTTATGTCATTGATACAGTGAATGGCTGTGGTTGATTGACATTTTTAAAAGGTTGTAAGATAAGCAGTCTTTTTAAAGGGGATTTTCAAAGTTTCTTTGCTCATTGAGTCAGTTTCAAGAGCATTTCAAAGGCTTGCCAATGACTCACTGACTCTGTACATATTGGATACTGGAAGAGTGAGTATGGAGGTTGCATGTGGGGCATGAAAGGAGGATGGGGGTAACGAATGGGGTATGGAAGGGGCAAGGGTTGGAGGGACCATTGGGGTATGGAAGGGATATGAAGGGGCATGAAGGGAACAAAGATGATTGAAGTGGGCATGGAGGAATCATAAGGGTGAGGCATATGAGGGTGAGAGATGATGGTTAGGGAGCCTAGAAACCATGTAGAGGCCTCGGCCAATGTTCCAGAGAACCAAGGTGAGCCTCCTAACCAGCTCATCTCATCACCCGAATGCCTCCATCGGTGCCTCAGGTCTGCCTAGCGAGGTGGCAGCCCTGAACCTTGCTCGCTCATTTCTCATAGAGATGAAAGTATTATGGGGATGGGATGAGGTGATGGTTTCTGGATTGTGAAGTCAGGAAATGGTCAGACTTATGTTTCCCAACATAGAGGGTAAGATAAGGCCTTTAGTCTTACATCAATAACTATAACCACCATGAAAAAATTTAAGGATTATTCAGATAAAGAAGGGTTCAGAAAGTGGAGATCCTGCCAGATCAATTTCCTCGATCCTTTTGAGGAAATAACATTCCAGTGGAGCACTGAGCTGCCCAATAATAAATGAAACTTCCAGAAAGTCATTGGCAATAGTCCATTAATTAGGCCATCTCCAAGCTTAAGGCAATGGGCATCCTAGATAAGATTTGGAAGGGACAATTGCAGTTGACTGAAAGAAAGTAAGCAATAATGACGAGCTCAGGAACTGATTCAGGATTAGGGCATTTAGTTAATAGGCTACCCGAGGGATTGGTGCTTGACTCTCTTCTCTCTCTGAGCTACATAAATGCCCTGGACCCTGAAACACAAATCACGTTTGTCAGGCTAAAATAGAAAGTGATGGGGAAAATGGGCAGGCAAGTGGCAAAGCTGAGGAAGTAGCCAACTTATTGGAAAAGCGCTTAAAGAGATTTGCAACGGGACAGAACTGTGGTGGCTGAAATTCAATTTATCAGTGCAAAAACATGACACATTGGGAGAAAAATGGGAGACTTAATGGATAAAGTCAAGCTGCTTAGGAGAGGCTGGAAGAAATCTGGAAGTGATCATTGGGCATCTCCACAGCCATACTGCAATATTCTAGAGGGCTGAACTACATTGCCAAATCAGCACAATATCATTCTGAGAGATTCTGCTGTAGGTGTGGCTTGCTCTGGCCAAGCTACATTTTGAGCACTGTGTTGGTTCTGGTCATGAAGGCAATGCAGGAAATATTCCAGATCTGGGAGTGGAGGCTGATGAGGTTGTCCCTAGTGTCTGAAGATTAAGTTATGAGGTAAGGTAAGAAAAGCTCCATAAAAGGAGGAAAGTTAGAGCAGACCCTGTATTGGAACAGAAAAGTCTAATCCAACCCTTGTGTCATTTCTCATTACTTGGCTCTGAAGAACAGTCGTACGGACTCAAAACGTTAACTCTGTTTCTCTCTCCACAAATGCTGCTAGACCTGCTGTGTTTTTCCAGAATTTTCTGTTTTTGTTCCATATCTCATTATAATGGGGCGCAGTAACAAAATAACAAACAGCAAGTTTAGGACCAATGTCATGAAGCGTTACATCAGCAAGAATGATTAATAGATAGAATAATCTTTCACATATTGTGCTGCAGGCTAAAACTGTGGAATCCTTCAAGGGCATTTAGATTCTGTGCAAGGGGGACAATAGATTTTTATGGAGGGATTAGTCAGATAGGATGAATGAGTATCCAGATCAGTGTGTACACTTGTAGCAGTAGTTGGTAGAAGTTGGCTTCAGGGTGGGGGAGCGATTGCTCCTAATTAAATGAAGGAAAGAAAGAATTTGCTTCTTTGTAAAGGCTTTTACATCTTCAGGATATCACAGAGGCTTCACAGCCAATTAAGTACATTTTTGAAGTGTAGTCACTTTTATAAACTAACAGAGCAGCTTACTTGTACAATATAAGGTCCCACAATAGCAATCTGATAATTAATCTTTTTAAGGGGTGTTAGTTGAAGAATAAGTGTTTGCCCAAACACCAAGAAGAAACACCTGCTCTTCTTTGAATTATGCTTTGAGATATTTCATTTCCACCTGAGAAGATAGACGTGTCTCACTCAAGAGACAGCACTGCTGACACTGCAGGACTCCCTCCATACTGTGCTGAGGTGGTGCCCGGTGACTGCTATCCAGTGTGCCTTCCAGAAGGTGCCATAACATAGACATTGGCTATCCTCTGATATCATGCCCTGTGGCTATTCTTCATACATGAGTCCAGACAGTAAGGAGGCAAATTTAAGCCTAAAAAAATGGGAGGTTTGAGTTGGTTGGGGAAAGAAGTGTTAAAAGTCTGGTTTCCACCTCCAAACCTACCCACTTCCGGTGGGATGACGGTGGGGGTGGGGGTGGATGGGGATGGGGGGTGGTGTAAGGAAACAGAGAACCAACTAACTCTAAAAGGTTGGGTTGGCACGTTAAATATTATAATGAGGCTGTGTGTCTCATTTATATTTCACTTGAAATTTGGCTCTGGGTGGCAGGGCTTCTTGGGCCTTTGAAAATCGTAAGGAGAGTGACTGTCGGTTCAGGAAATAAGTACCTTTTCATTGCCCTCCTGATCCTGCATAGCTGCCCCCCTGCAATCAGACACCTGCCACCAATACTTCCAATCTCCCTCCGACCTCCCCCTATGAAGCCTCTGGTCTCTCTCCAACTCAGGCCGCTGAGCTCCCCCTAACTTCTCCTCATGAGGCTTATGATCTCCTTCTACAAGGCCTCCAATGTATCCTGAGGCCTCCGATCTCCATCCTCTAGAAGCTGATCTTCACCCCGAAGGTATCCACAACAGTGTGCCCCTCCACAGCTGAAGCCTAACTAGTCCTGTGGCCTCCTCTGGACTGCCCGCCTGCCTGATTGGAAACCAAGCTTGTCAATCAGGGTGGCTTCCATGCTCTACCACCTTCTCACTCAGGGCAGGGCAAGAGCATTAAAACTAACCCCCCCCCACCACCACCCCCAAGTCTATTCTAGCATAAGGCCCAACAACCAAACCTAATCCTGTCCTTTACAAACTCAATGCATTCACATCTCCCAGAGAGAGATACTGGATAGTGATAACCAGAATCCTGACCCTAGCCAAGGGATATTGAGGTCAATTGTAGCAACCTTGACATGCCTTGGCTCAGATCAACAAAAGTTGCTGAGACCTGGGGTCAAATGTGATACCTTTCTGGTTAATGCCACACTGGATCGTGCATTCTACTGGAACAACCCACTTCAGTTATGACAGGGTGCCCAAGGCTGTTATTCAATCAGGCTGGAATATCTCTCTCCTTCTGCCACTTAACTTCAACAGAGGAAATTGCTAGTCATTTACATTTTGAATACAGATTGCGGTATGCATGTGCCTAAATGCTGTGCTGTGTGTTAGGCTTCCACCTGCACACAACGCCATCAAATGCTATCAACCAAGTGCAACTGCCCTTCTAGAGATTTGAAGGACACCAAACATCTAATCAGGTTTTGCTACTCAAGTGAGAGACATCATTCCTGGAGGCGTCGGCCACTGCACCTTTCTCTCAAGTTATATCCTTTTCCTGTGTAAACACTATCAACAAAAATAAACAGAGGGTGCCACTTAAAAAAACATAAGTGGCCAGGATGCAAACAATGAAATCATTGTCAATGAAAGGATTCATTCAGTTATTCCAATGTTTATCTAATTGCAAGCATCGACTACACTGCTATTAAGAAAAGAAAACAATTGCAATTTATTAGCAGATACCCAAAACTCATTAATTAGCCAGGCTTAACTCCGGCTGTTTTACTTTCCTGTTTTCAGTTGTCAAGTGAAACTGTTGGGAGTGTGCCTCTGAGGCAGGTGTAGTGGGAGAATTTTACTAACTAAGCAGCTTTAATGTGACCAAATTTTCTTTCTGAACATAAATTTCTTCACATTTGTGTCATAGGGCAGACCATCTCCAACAAGAGAATCTAACTGTCGCCCCTTGACGTTCAATGGCATTACCATCACTGAATGTCCCACTAACAACATCCTGGGGGTTACCATTGACCAGAAACTGAACTGGACAAACCATATAAATACTATGGCTACAAGAGCAGGTCAGAGACTAGGAACGCCACGGTGAGTAACTCACCTCCTGACTCCCCAAAGCCTGTCCACCATCTACAAGGCACAAGTCAAGAATGTGATGGAATACTCCCCACTTACCTGGATGAGTACCTGGATGAGTGCAGCTCCAACAATGCTCAAGAAGCTTGACACCATCCAGGATAAAATAGGCCTCTTAATTGACACCCTATTCATTCCCTCCACCACGATGCACAGTGGCAGCAGTGTGTACGCACCCACAAGATGCACTGCAGTAACATGCCAAGGCTCCTTCAACAGCACCTTCCAAGCCCATGACCTCTACCACCTAGAAAGACAAGGGCAGCACATGCATGGGAACACCACCCACCTGCAAGTTCCCCTCCAAGCGACGCACTATCCTGATTTGGAACTATACCACTGCCCCTTCACTGTCACTGTCAAAATCCTGGAACTCCCTCCCTAATAGCACCTTGGGTATACCTACACCACAGTAACTGCAGTGGTTCAAGAAGGCAGCTCACCACCACCTTCTCAAGGACAATTAGGGATCGGTAATAAAAATGTTGGCCTAGCCAGAGACACTAACATCTTATGAACAAATAAATAAATGTACGTTGCCCTTGACACTGGACTGCAATGGTAGGCAGGAAGCATCTATGCATTGCTGATCTGGAGTGCACTCCCTGCCATGATAAATGAGATTGATGTGCTAATAGGGGGTGCCAATAGCACAAGACTGTTTCTCTGGACCCATATTCATGGAATACAGCAACAACATATATTGAAATAGCACCATTAACATCCCAAGATGCTTCACAGGAGCATTATAAAATAAAGTATGACACCGAGCCACATAAGGAGATATTTAGATCAGCTGACTACAACTTGTCAAATGATAGGTTTTAGGGATAGTTAGGGAATTCCAGAGCAATTATAATTGGTAATGCACATGAAGCAGGAATTAGAGGAGTCCAGATATTGCAAGAGGGTTGTGAGGTTGGACAAGATTACAGAGATAAGGAATACAGGCTACTCCAGGTTGCTGCTGCCACCCACCACCCCCCTCAAACCCAGGCTACCAAACATCTCCCCATGCCCTGGCTACTGTTCCACCTGACCTGCTGACCCCCTCCCTCAGTTAGCTGAGGGGAATTGCTAACAGCGCAGAGGCCCGAACTTCTACGCTTTGCTGGCTGCACTGCACAGCTTACTAACTCCAAGGAAATGAGACCTAATAGTGGGCGCATCTTTGGCCTCCCTATTCAAGGGCAAGAATTGTACCCTGCACTCCTTACATACCTATATTTAGATGCCGGAATGTTTAGGCTGATGCATCAAGTTGCTTTATCAGGCCATAACAGACTATTAGTAAACCCCTTGATCACACCAAGCTCCAATCTTAATCTCTCCCATATTAATATATTTTGTTTCAAATTCCTTGAGGTTACGGGGCAGAATTTTCCCATCCAGCCCGCGGTGGGTTTTGTGGCGGGCAGGGCCGGAAATTTCCGAGTGAGGCCAAAAATAGGAAACCTGCCTGTGGGAAAACAGTTTGGAATTTTCCCCTCATCACTTTCACTGTGGGCTGATGGCGGCTCTGGTTTCCCATTGATCCACGGCAGGATTTGCATGCATTACCATGTCATGAATGTTGGAAATTAGACTGGTCTGAAACACTTTTGGATGTAAGTGGTGCACAGCTGATGACCCTCACTTTCTCGTGACTTAGGGGTGAGTGCAACTTTCAGAGTCTACCTGCAACAGGGCCATTTCTGATTCTCACCACAGCCGGTGACACACTACACTGGTGGGGGTGTAGGCTTGCCCCATTGTCTGGGAGGGTGGTATTTGGGGGGGGCGGGGTGCTCAGGCAGGGCAGCAAACCAGACAGAGATCAGCATTAAGACCAGGTTTTTTTTGTTGGGGGGGGGGGGGGGGGGGGGGTCGGGGGTTGGATGTAGGAGACAAGTGGGGTAAGGAGGAAAGAGACATGGGGGACAATGGACAAAGGTGGAGTTGGTGGAGGTGGGGGTGGGCAAACAATGGCAAGCGGAGGGGTGACTGAGGGTGAGAAAGCTGCAGCCCAACATTAATGACTGGAACATAGACACGGTAGTGGGTGGAATGGGAATATAACTGCCTAATCGGAGGGGATGCATGCAGACTCCGGAATACAAGGGGGTGTTGTGTCGGTGTGGCACAAGAGGTAAAGGCTTGCACCGGGAATCATGGAGGTCGGGGAGGGGAAAGGCTTGCACATGAGGGATGGGATGCACAAAGACTGATAAGGCCTTAAGACGTAGGAGCAGATGTAGGTCATTTGGTCCATCGCATCTGCTCCTCTATTCAATAAAATCATGGCTGATCTGATAATCCTCATCTCCACTTTCCTACCTTTCACCCAAAATCCTTGATTCCCTTACTGATTAAAAATGTCTCTCTCAGCCTTGATATACTTAACAACCCAGCCTCTACAGCCCTCTGTGGTAAAGAGTTCCACAGATTGACTGTTCTCAGAGAAGAAATTCCTCCTCATCTCTGTTTTAAATGGGCAACCCCTTACTCTGAGTATATGCCCTCTGGTCCTAGACTCTCCCACAAGAGGAAATAACCTCTCAGCATCTACCTTGTGACACCCCCTAAGAATCTTATATGTTTCAATAAGGTAGCCTCTCATTCTTCTAAACTCCAATGAGTACAGGCCCAACCTACTCAACCTCTCCTCATAAGAAAATCCCTCCATACCTGGGATCAACATAGTGAACCTTTTCTGGGCTGCCTCCAATGCCAGTATATCTTTCCATAGATAAGAGGACCAAAACTGTTCACGGTATTCTAGGTGTGATCTAACCAGTGCCCTATATAGTTTCAGCAAGGCTTCCCTATTTTTATAATCCATTCCATTTGAAATAAAGACCAACATTCCATTAACCTTACCTATTACCTGTTGAACTTGTATGTTAACTTTTTGGGATTCGTGCACAAGGACCCCCAAATCCCTCTGTGCTGCAGCCTTTCTCCATTTAAAATATATTCAGCTCCTCTATTCTTCCTGCCAAAATGCATAACCTCACACTTTCCCACATTATATTCCGTCTGCCACATTTTTGCCCACTCACTTCACCTGTCTATATCCCCCGCAGACAATTTGTGTCATCCTCACCACTTGCCTTCCCACCTATTTTTGTGTCATCCGCAAACTTAGTGATAGTACATTCACTTCCCTCATCCAAGTCATTAATATATATTGTAAATAATTGTGGCCCCAGCACTGATCCCTGTGGCACTCCACTAGTTACAGGTTGCTATCCTGAAAATGCCCCCCGTATCTCAACTATCTGTTCTCCATTAGTTAGCCAGTCCTCTATCCATGCTAATATACTACTCCCAACACCATGGGCACTTATCTTATTAAGTAGCCTCATGGTACCTTATCAAACGTCTTTTGGAAATCCAAGTATATTACAATTACTGGTTCCCCCTTATCTATCCTGCTTGTTACCTCCTCAAAGAATTCTAATAAATTCGTAAGGCATGATTTTCCCTTCATTAAGCCATGCTGTCTCTGCTTGATTACATTATGTATTTCTAAATGCTCTGCTATTACATCCTTTGTAAACAGACTCCAACATCTTCCCAATGACAGATGTTAAGCTAACAGGCCTATAGTTACCTGTTTTTTTGTCTCCCTCCCTTTTTGAATAAGGGTGTCACATTGGCAGTTTTCCAATCCTCTGGGACTTTTCCGGAATCTAAGGACTCTTGGAAGATTCCTACGAGTGAATCCACTATCTCTGTAGTTACTTCCTTTAATAACCAAGATGCAACCCATCAGGTCCAGGTGACTTATCGACCTTTAGCCCCATTAGTTTCCCTAGTATTTTTTCTCTTGTGATAGTTATTGTATTTATTTCCTCCCCCTACTTTTGCCCCATGATTATTTAGTATTTTGGCATGCTACTAGTGTCTTCTACAGTGAAGACTGATGCAAAATATTTATTCAATCCTCTAATATTTCCTGGTTCCGCATTATTATTTCCCTAGTCTCATTATCTAAGGCCCCTATGTTCACTTTGGCCTCTCTTTTCCTTTTTAAATATTTAAAGAAGCTCTTGCTGTCTATTTTTATATTACTTGCTAGTTTACCCTCAAAGTTTTTTTTCTCCCTCTTTATTATTTTTTTGGTCATCTTCTGTTGGTTTTTAAAATTTTCCCAACTCTCTGGCTTACCACTAATCTTTGCCACATTGTATGTTTTTTTCTTTCACTTTGATACTATCCTTAATTTCCTTGGTTAACCATGGTTGGTTTATCCCCCTCCTTCTTCCTCACTGGGGTATATCTTTGTTGTGAGTCATGAACTATTTTCTCAAACATCTGCCATTGTTCATCAACCGTCTTTTCTGCTAAACTCCTTTCCCAGTCCACTCCAGCTGACTCTGCCCTCATTCCTTTGTAATTACCCTTATTTAAGTTTAGCACAGATGTTTCTGACCCAAGTTTCTCACTCTCAAACTGAATGCTAAATTCCACCTAAGATGATTCTAGGGGATCATTTATTAAACCTACCTTATTATACCTTACCAGGTCCAAAATAGCCTGATCCCTGGTTGGATCCACAACATATTGTTCTAAGAAACTGTTCTGAATACACTCTATGAATTCTTGCACATGGCTATCTCTGCTAATTTGATTTTCCCAATCTACATGGAGATTAAAGTCACTCATGATTAATATACTGCTTTTTTTACATGCCCTCATTATTTCCTGATTTATTCTCTGTCCGACAGCACAGCTACTGTTAGGGGGCCTATGGATGACTCCCAAAAGTCTCTTCTTCCGCTCGTTATTTCTTACCTCCACCCATACGGATTCCACCTCTTCCAATCCTAGATAATTTCCTGCTATCGTACTTATTCCATCTCGTATTAACAAAGCTACCCCACCACACTTTCCTTCTTGTCTGTCCTTTTGAAATGTAACACACTCCTGAATGTTTAGTTCCCAGCTTCAGTCTCCTTGGAATCATGTCTCTGTAATGGCTAAGATCATACCCATTAATCTTTATTTGTGCCATTAATTCATTTATTTTATTCCGAATACTACATGCATTTAAGTAAAGAGCCATTAATTTGCCTTTTTTGATGGAACGGGGGTGAGGAACACTGTCTTGTCTGCAATCAGGAAGGAATAGGAGAGTGAGGGAAAGACAGTCATTGTAACTGGTCTGGGGCCAAATCGTCAGGGTGAGAGAGTGAAGTCAGTCCTGGGCTATGTGGGCTATGCTAAGGGGAATGCATGGCATTCATGTCATAGTCCCGCTCCAGGGAGGGGCACAGGGTATGTGCTCAATTGGGATAAGGCACAGTTTGGTGCGCTAGGTGTGGTCATAGTCTTACTGTTGCTGGCCATGGTCCTGTCTGGTCTGGTACTGGGCTACAGATGGGATGGTAGGGGTTAGAGGAGGCACTGAAGTCCGTAAAGGGGGAAAAGGTAGTACAGAGGTGGGTATATCAAACTTTTTTGGTGGGGGGTCTCCTCCATACGTGACACAGCCTTGAGATGGAGATGGATGAGGTCCACAGTGGGTACGGGGGCATCAACAGTGCTGGGTTCAGGTGGGATGGTTGGAATATCAATCACAATTACTATGGGATGCAGGATATTTGGGAGAGGCTGGGAATAGTGGGAGGGAGCACTACCAGCACACCATGGGGTTCCAGAAGGATTGGATGACAGTGATACTCATTGAAGGAGGTCCGAAGCTGGTCTCATTGTAAAATCAGAGGACTGTCATCTTGGCTAGATGAGGCAATGGCTCAGTAACAAATCAGAAATGGAAAATAATCTGGACAGGAGGGGTTGGAGTCAATGCCCAGGGCTGCATTCAGGGGCCCATTTCAGGAAGCAGCCTCAACCTGCTTGAACTCAATACATTGAATTGGAGTCAGAGCTGAGAGAAAAGAGGAACATTTCCTTGAGAAGGTTCCATTGGAGCCATTGCCTTTCCTGTAATTTAAAGAGAGGCTGCAGTAGTCACTGGCTTCACAATGCAATCACTCCATTTGAGCTTCAACAGAGAGATATGCGAGAATGGAAATGAGGGCAAGTGCATAGGAAGCACAGCTGCTGCACATGTGCCAGATCATCGATGAAAGCCTATAATGTGATTCATCCGATTGGCATAGATCACAGTGCAAAGGGCAATCCAGTCATTGCTGAAGTGCGGGTTAAGGTTGATCAGCAAGCAAGATAATGGATTGCAGGAGTTCCTTTGGTAAGATCTCACAATTCATAATGTGTCCGAAGCTCTCAAAAGTTCTGTGGCATTGAGATGTAAGGAGTTAGGGTTGGCATCCTGGACACTTAGATATGTGCGTGTGCACCTCAGCTGCATGGCTATATCAGCGAAAAGCTATTAGTGCAGATGTAGCTCTGAGGCAGGACATAATCTTTGTGTGTGTGAGTGGGAAGGAAATTATATCTGTCCAGTTTTCATTAATCTCTTGGATCTATCATTTCCCCAGGGAGGAGGAGGATTGAATAATGGAGCGTGTGGTCAATGCACTGAGCAGGATGAGAAAGGCCTGGCGTCGCCTAGCCCAGCTTTGAGAGGAGGCCCTGCCTGAGGTCCATGGGCCAGGGGAGCTCCAGCAACAACCAGAGGATGAGGACTTTAGACCTATCCCAAGGAAGTGACTCACACGACCAAGGGTCTATCAAAGAAGACGCTCTTATCTGGAGATGAGCGACAGACTCTGCCACGCCCGTCTGCACTTGTAAAGAGATGTGGTGGATAACATCTGCCCCCTTTTGTCATTTTGTGGGAGGACAGCCTCTGCCTGTACCCCTGAAAGTCCCCAGCATGCTCTTTTGTTCCCCCTGCAGATCATTCCAGGAATCCACAGGGGACCTATACGGCATCTCTCAGTCCTCAGCACATAAATGTATCAAGGAGCTGACAGACGCCCTCTACAGTAAGGCTCATCATTATGTGAAGTTAACACTCAATGAAGCTAGCCAGGCTGCTAGGTTTCTGTGGTTTGTAGCTATCTCAGCCCACCCTAGAATACAGGGTGTTATCGATTGCATATGTGTGGCATTGAGAGCTCCATGGGACCAGCCCCTGATGTTCATCAACAGGAAAGGATTCCACTCCATCAACATTCAATTGGCGTACGATCACCGGAAGCACATCGTGCACGTTTGTGCCAGGTACCCTGGGAGTTAGCATAACTCACACATCCTGAGGCCCTCCCAGGTGCTACACATATTCAAAGGGCCTCAGCGAGTACAGGGCTGGCTGCTTGGGGATAAGAGGTACCCGCTCAGATGATGGCTCAAGACACCCATGTGTCATCCTCAGAGTGCCTTGGAGGAGAGGTACAACGAGGCAACATGATCCATCATTCAGTTGATGATTGCATGCTGAAGATGCAATTCTGATGTTTGGACTGCTCAAGTGGGGCTCTGCAGTACTTGCCAGAGATGGTGTCCTGCGTTATCATGGTGTTGTGCACTTCACAGCCTGGCACTTCTAGAGGGAGGCATGGAGGAAGCTGAAAGCTCTTTGGATGATTAAGAGCAGGAGGGGCAGGAACCTGAATTGCGAGATGAAGGTCTGCTTCCAGTTGAGGATGCCTCCAAAGAAGCATGATGTGGAAGACATGCCCATGCCACCCTGATAGCCACACAATTCCAGGATGATTAAGGCAATGGAACACAGCCACATTCCTTCCGTCCCTCACTGCCATGCCTGTGGACAGAAAGCTCTTTACAGCCACTGACATCGAGAGCAATCTCAGTTTTGAACCTTGTACCTTCAAAACTTCATGATTTACTCAGCCTGGTCATTGGAAAGCTCAGCAATGACCCCTCCATTGCTGCGCTCTGGGAAGTGACCATCGCCACAACAGCGGAGTCGCTGCGCCAGAAGCCTCGGTGCAGAGGTGACCACCTTTATGAAAAGCTTTTAGCAGACACTGAGGTGTGTGCATGGTTGGAGAGGGCATCATGGCTGCAGGTCTTGTGCTTTGGCACCAAATGAAGGCAGCCTTCTTCATTGGAGAGACAATTACAGCTACCCCTCCAAGGCTAGTAAGGGCACCTATCCCCAAGCTATATTATAAGGAGCATTTTACAGTTGCTTCAGTAAAGAGTTTCACACATCTCCCTGACATAACAGAAGGGTAGAAAAACTATCATGAGTCATCTAGACATCACATGAATGCGAGGCTCACAAAGGGAGGTGTATACTTATTGGGAGCGTGGGTCACCTTCGCAATAAGAGGGTATATAGATGCATACGCAACAATGCTTTCTCACAAACAGCAAATGTATTTACACAGGTGCACCACAGTGATTGAACACCCATGACCCAGAAACGAGGTCAAAGCTTCTTAATTTATCTAACCCTAACCGCCTCATCCCTGACCTCCTCAGGAGAGGTGGAAGCAGCCTTCTGACTGCTACAGCCCATTGTCTTTGATGACGTTGGTGAGTGCCTTTCGAGGGCAGAGAGTTGGAGGGCCATGGCCTACTTTGGGTCTCCCGCTGTGGGGCGGGTGCACCTTCCTCAGCCTGTACAGCCGGACATGATGTGGTCACAGGCAGAGGGGATTGGGATCGGCTGCGCTCTCTCAGAGTCACCTTGGTGGTTGGCCCTGGGGTTCCAGCTGATAGTTCTCTCCCCTGTGGGTGCCAGAGAGATCCTGCCCAACTCCCTGAGGAAAAGGGGCAGCTGGAGGGAGGTCAAGATGCCCCACCCCACTCTCACTTAGCCACTGATGGATCCCACCAGTGCCTATAGCAATGGAGTGCAGATCCATGTGAATATCCAGCAGGATCTGCCAGTCCAAGGTATCCAAGATGGTTGCCACCTTTCCGTTGGAAACCTCCAGGCACTTGCATGTCGTAGCCACGACATGAAACAGAATGTGGGATTACCATCGACCAGAAGCTGAACTGGACTAGCCATATAAATGCTGTGACTACAAGAGCAGGTCAGGGATTAGCAATCCTGTGGTGAGTAACTCACCTTCTGACTCCCCAAAGCGTGTCCACCATCAACAAGGCACAAGTTAGGGGTGTGGTGGAATACTCCCCACTTGCCTGGATGAGTGCAGCTCCCACAACACTCAAGAAGCTTGCCATTATCCAGGACCTGCTTGATTGACACCCCTTTCACAAATTATCACTCCCTCCACCTTCGACGCACAGTAACAGCAGTGTGTATCATCTACAAGATGCACTGTAGAAACTCACCAAGGCTCCTTAGACAGAACCTTTCAAACCCACAACCATTACCATCTAGAAGGACAAGGGCAGCAGGTACATGGGAGCACCACCACCTGGAAGTTCCCCTCCAAGCCACTCACCATCCTGACTTGGAAACACATCACCATTCCTTCACTGTCGCTGGGTCAAAAATCCTCTCCCTAACAGCACTGTGGGTGTACCTACACTGCATGGACTGCAGCAGTTCAAGAAGACAGCTCACCACCACCTTCTGAAGGGCAATTAGGGATGGGCAATAAATGCTGGCCCAGCCAGTGATGCCCACATCCTGTAAAATGAAGTTTAAAAAGGACTCCTCCATCCTTCACTCTAGTCTGTTGACTGCCTCTTGTAACTCTACCTGATTTTCCACCACCTGCATTTGCACCTCCAGCCTGTGATATGGATGCTTTCAGAGGCTCATCATCAGGCTCAGACTCGATGGGTGCCTAATCTCCAGTAGTCCTCTGAGTGCCATAGACCTGGGCTGCCAGTGGAGATGTGTCTGTGTCAGTGAGGTGTTCCACAGAATGTGAACCCCGGGCCTACTCCACAACCAGGACCCACCGGTGTGTGTATCTCTGAGTTGGAGGAGGTTGCAGGCGAATGCAGTGATGGTGTTCCTCAAATAGAACCTCAGTTTCCTCATCTGAGGTGGCCTGGGGCTTATGTTGGGTGTCACAGTGTATGTGGACCAGCTGGTGCCTGTAAGCGAGAGCCATTAGGTTTAGTTCAGGAAAAGGCTGAATAGAACATTGCATGTCACTCACTGAGAATGTCAGGATGTGATCAAGTCATGGAAGGTTCATCCATATTGGGTTGCTTGGAGATGCCAATCTCACCTTCCCCACAGGAGCAGTCCCTGTCATCCCCTGCCGAATCAGCGGCATCATCCTCAAATTTTGTGAGGTCCACAATATCTGTGTTCCCTCCTCCAGTCGTGGATCCCTCCCTTTTGTTGTGGACAACCTTGGCTTGAATGAAGACAAATGGATGGAATGTGGTAAGAGATGGAGGAGAGGTTGGGAAGTCTGCATGCCTGCTGTTTGTGCTGAACCTTCCCCAGTCAGGGCTGAGGATGGAGTTTGTGCAGCGTGATAGGTAAAATGCTGGTGATGTTAAAGTGTCTGTGAGACAATCAGTGTTGTTGTGTCCCCCGCTAATATTGTGTGGGATCCCGAAGCAGTGTGTGACGCCATGCTGAGGGTGTGAGATTGGAGTGAGGAGAAGGTTGACTTACTTTGCAGACTGAATGGGATCATCCATCCTCTCCATGCACTGGGCTGAGTTTTGAGGGCAGGTGCCCTATGCGCTCTCTGTACTCACACTGGCCTCCCAGGCTGGCGAGGTGAGGCTGGTGGATTTCCTGGAGCCATCCTTGGGGTAGAAGGTCCCCCTGTCTTGTTGCACACCATCGATGAGAACCTCCAGGAAGTCTTTACAAAACCTAGGAGCAGCTTTCTTCTTTGCAGTGGACATTTTGACACGTCTTCTTCTGAAGGCTGGGCTGGAGAGAGTAAAGCTGGTGTTTAAACATGGCAGCCTAGGCCGGACCTTCCAGCCCGTTCGGTGACAGCGCTGCTGAGAGAATCAGTTCCTGACCCACCACCTGATTTGGAGAGGAAATCGCCGATGCATAATTAATGAGCAAACGAGTGTGGAATGGGTGGCAATTCTGCGCCACGTCGCCCATTGGGAAATGCACCACGGAAACCGCTGCCAACACACTCAGGGCAGGATTTTACATCCCACGGGCAGAGCGGGCGCCCGACCCGATTGGGTGTAAAATAGCACGCGATGACGTCAGACGAGTGTCCCCAATGTCGTCACGCACTCGCACGATATTTCGGTCGAGAGTCGGCAGCGCGCCCGCCGACAATTAAGAGGCCTATCAAAGCTATTCAAGTATTAATTAAGGCAGATTTTTCACTGCCCGTCCAACCTTAGGGCTGGCAGGCAGGCAAATTGGTCATGCGGCCTTTGCATTTTTGAGGAATCCTCATTCACGGGCAGGATGAGGTTTCCGACATTAATTTTTTTTAAAAAATGTTTTGACTTACTTTTTATAATGTTTATGTTCAAGTGAGTGAGTCGGATGTGGGGATATTTTTTGCAGATTTTCAAAATCTTTAATTTGGTTTTTAAAATTCTTCAGTGCCCCGAGGCCGTTCTCTGCCTTCAGGGAGCTTTCAGTGCACACTCCCCCATGCCTGCCCAGAGCGCAGCGCTCGCCCTCCTCCTGCTCCCCCACCCTGGCAGTGCTGAGGCTGTCAGCACACGTTTCACGCTGGATTGCCCCTAATTGGTCAGTCAGCTTGAAATGGCGGTCGGGGGCCCGAATGCTGGTGGCAAACTGCTTCCCAGCCGCTCCCAGGCTCGCTCACCGCGCCTGCCCAACAACCCGGAGATCCTGCCCCTGGTAAAAGTTGCCGAAGGGAAAGGATGACCAAGCTGTGCCAGGCGAGATAATGCCATTCGATGGAGCAGCATGGGTACAACTGGCAAACAGAGGCCTTTGCAAGGATGCAGACTGGTAACACTCTGAGGCCAGTGTGTTTCAGCCTAACAGGTAGCAACTTAAAAGCTGCAACAGTTAAACTAGTGGGCCGACAAATCAAGGAAGCTAGGCTAGATTTAGGTAGAGTATGTAAAAGTTCCTTAAGACAGAAGCCCTGTTAACAAATCATCTGTTATTTTATTTGCGCTTTTACCATCTATCACATTAACATCAATATGCTTGCTATAACCGCTGGGGACGGTATTTTACTTTGAGCGCCTATCATAGAGCAGGATTTTCCCAACCCCAACTCCTGTAGGCATCGTTGTGGACAGGAATATTTGGCAAGTTGTTAAAAGTCAAATCTGCAAAAGAGACACAGTAGGTATTAGTTGCTGCATGAAAGTAATAAGTAGTGTCTCGCTGCCTGGGAGACTGGAGATTGGATGGAGCTCAGATTGGAGGGAAGCAAACCTGGTAACAGGAAGTGGAAAAGTAGTAAACAAAATCAGAAGGCAGATGAAGCAAATGCAGGCATCAAATTGGATCGAAATGCAGGATAATGTTAAAAAAACAAATTAAGGGCACAGTACCTGAATTCACGCAGTTTTCGCAATAATGTAGATGATTTGATGGCACAAAAAAATGTAAGTGGGTATGATTTAACTGCCATTACGGAGACATGGCCACAGGGTGACCAAGACTGGCAACTGAATGTTCAATGATATTCACCATTCGATGTGTATCATCTACATGATGCACTGCAGCAACTCATCAAGACTCCTTTGACAGCACCTTCCAAACCCACAATCTCTACCACCTATAAGGACAAGGGCAGCAAATGCATGGGAGCACCACCACCTGCAAGTTCCCCTCCAAGCAACACGCCACTTGAAACTATTTAGCTGTTCATTCACTGTCACTGGGTCAAAATCCTGGAACTTCCTCCTTAACAGCACTGTGGGTATACCTACATGGACTGCAGCAGTTCAAGAAGGTGGCTCCCCACCTTCTTAAGGGAAACTGAAGATGGGCAATAAATATACTGCAATAGCCAGTGACACCCACAACCCTTCAAAGACTTTTTAAAAATTAGGAATGATAGGCAAAAAGTAAAAGGAGGTGGGATAGCGCTGTTAGTCAGGGAAGAGATCAGTACATTAATGAGAAAGAATCTAAGAATCTTAAATCTAAGGCAGACTGTAAAAGGAAAAGATTAGCAAGGACAAATGTGGGTCCATTACAGGTGGAGACAGGGGAATTTATCATGGAGAATAGGGAAATGGCAGAGAAATTAAACAATTACTTTGTGTCTGTCTTCACTGAGGAAGAGAAAGAAAACCTTCCAGGAATACTAGAGAACCAATGGGCTTGCAAATATATGGAGTTGAAAGAAATTAGTATTTATAAAGAGGCGGTACACAAAAATTAATTGGATTGAAACTTGTTAAATTCCCTGTACCTGATGAGCTACATTTCAAAGTATTGAGAGCAGGGACTTTACAGATAATGGAAGCATTTGTGGTTATCTTTAAAAATTCTATAAATTCTGGAAAGGTTTCTGCAGACTATAAAGTAGCAACTGTAACCCCACTATTAAAGAAGGGAGGGAGAGGAAGAGAGAAAGCAGAGAACTACAGTAGCATAGAAAATGTTAGAATCTATTATAAAGGATGTGATAACTAATAATGATATGATTGGGAAGTTAACATGGATTTATGAACTGGAAATCATGTTTGAAAACCTTGTTTTATGAAGATGCTGTGTAGATGCAGGAGAGCCAGTGGATGTGGTGTATTTGGATTTTCAAATGGTTTTTGATAAAGTCCCAAGAGGTCAATAAATAAAATTAGAGCACATGGAATTGAGGCAATATATTGGCATGGATTAAGAATTGGTTAACAGACAGAAAATGGAGAGTAGAAATAAATGGGTCATTCTCAGGCTGTTGCTAGTGGTGTACCGCAAGAATCTGTGCTGGGGCCACAGCTATTCACAATCTATATAAATGATATGGATGTGGGGACCAAATAACATTTTTCCAAATTTGCTTATGACACAAAACTAGGTGGGAATGTAAGTTGTGAGGAGGATGCAAGGATGCCTCAAGCAGTCCTTGATTGGCTAAGTGAATGGGCAAGAAAATCGTAAATGGAATATGAAGTGAATAAGTGTGAAGTTATGAACTTTTGTGAAAAAACAGAAAGGCAGAATATTTCTTAAATGGTGAGAGGTTGGGAAGTGTTGATGTCCAAAGGCTCCTGGGTGCCCTTGTTCATGAGTCACTAAAAGTTAGCATGCAGGTGCAGCAAGTAATTAGGAAGGCAAATGGTATACAAAACAAAAACAGAATTAACTGGAAAAACTCAGCAGGTCTGGCAGCATCGGCGGAGAAGAAAAGAGTTGACGTTTCGAGTCCTCATGACCCTTCGACAGAACTTGAGTTCGAGTCCAGGAAAGAGCTGAAATATAAGCTGGTTTAAGGTGTGTGTGTGGGGGGCGGAGAGATAGAGAGACAGAGAGGTGGAGGGGGTTGGTGTGGTTGTAGCGACAAACAAGCAGTGATAGAAGCAGATCATCAAAAGATGTCAACAACAATAGTACAATAGAACACATAGGTGTTAAAGTTAAAGTTGGTGATATTATCTAAACGAATGTGCTAATTAAGAATGGATGGTAGGGCACTCAAGGTATAGCTCTAGTGGGTTTTTTTTATATAATGGAAATAGGTGGGAAAAGGAAAATCTTTATAATTTATTGGGAAAAAAAAGAAGGGGGAAACAGAAAGGGGGTGGGGATGGGGGAGGGGACTCACGACCTAAAGTTGTTGAATTCAATATTCAGTCCGGAAGGCTGTAAAGTCCCTAGTCGGAAGATGAGGTGTTGTTCCTCCAGTTTGCGTTGGGCTTCACTGGAACAATGCAGCAAGCCAAGGACAGACATGTGGGCAAGAGAGCAGGGTGGAGTGTTAAAATGGCAAGCAACAGGGAGGTTTGGGTCATTCTTGCGGACAGACCGCAGGTGTTCTGCAAAGCGGTCGCCCAGTTTACGTTTGGTCTCTCCAATGTAGAGGAGACCACATTGGGAGCAACGAATGCAGTAGACTAAGTTGGGGGAAATGCAAGTGAAATGCTGCTTCACTTGAAAGGAGTGTTTGGGTCCTTGGACGGTGAGGAGAGAGGAAGTGAAGGGGCAGGTGTTGCATCTTTTGCGTGGGCAAGGGGTTGTGCCATAGGAGGGGGTTGAGGAGTAGGGGGTGATGGAGGAGTGGACCAGGGTGTCCCGGAGGGAGCGATCCCTACGGAATGCCGATAAGGGGGGTGAAGGGAAGATGTGTTTGGTAGTGGCATCATGCTGGAGTTGGCGGAAATGGCGGAGGATGATCCTTTGAATGCGGAGGCTGGTGGGGTGATAAGTGAGGACAAGGGGGACCCTATCATGTTTCTGGGAGGGAGGAGAAGGAGTGAGGGCGGATGCGCGGGAGATGGGCCGGACACGGTTGAGGGCCCTGTCAACGACCGTGGGTGGAAAACCTCGGTTAAGGAAGAAGGAGGACATGTCAGAGGAACTGTTTTTGAATGTAGCATCATCGGAACAGATGCGACGGAGGCGAAGGAACTGAGAGAATGGGATGGAGTCCTTACAGGAAGTGGGGTGTGAGGAGCTGTAGTCGAGATAGCTGTGGGTGTCGGTGGGTTTGTAATGGATATTGGTGGACAGTCTATCACCAGAGATTGAGACAGAGAGGTCAAGGAAGGGAAGGGAAGTGTCAGAGATGGACCACGTGAAAATGATGGAGGGGTGGAGATTGGAAGCAAAATTAATAAATTTTTCCAAGTCCTGACGAGAGCATGAAGCAGCACCAAAGTAATCATCGATGTACCGGAGAAAGAGTTGTGGAAGGGGGCCGGAGTAGGACTGCAACAAGGAATGTTCCACATACCCCATAAAGAGACAGGCATAGCTGGGGCCCATGCGGGTACCCATAGCCACACCTTTTATTTGGAGGAAGTGAGAGGAGTTGAAGGAGAAATTGTTCAGCGTGAGAACAAGTTCAGCCAGACGGAGGAGAGTAGTGGTGGATGGGGATTGTTCGGGCCTCTGTTCGAGGAAGAAGCTAAGGGCCCTCAGACCATCCTGGTGGGGGATGGAGGTGTAGAGGGATTGGACGTCCATGGTGAAGAGGAAGCGGTAGGGGCCAGGGAACTGGAAATTGTTGATGTGACGTAAGGTGTCAGAGGAATCACGGATGTAGGTGGGAAGGGACTGGACAAGGGGAGAGAGAAGGGAGTCAAGATAACGAGAAATGAGTTCTGTGGGGCAGGAGCAAGCTGAGACGATCGGTCTACCGGGGCAGTTCTGTTTGTGGATTTTGGGTAGGAGATAGAAGCGGGCCGTCCGAGGTTGGGCAACTATCAGGTTGGAAGCTGTAGGAGGGAGATCCCCAGAGGAGATGAGGTCAGTGACAGTCCTGGAAACAGTGGCTTGATGTTCAGTGGTGGGGTCATGGTCCAGGGAGAGGTAGGAGGAAGTGTCTGCGAGTTGACGCTCAGCCTCCGCGTGGTAGAGGTCAGTGCGCCAGACAACAACAGCACCACCCTTGTCAGCAGGTTTGATGACAATGTCAGGGTTGGACCTGAGAGAATGGAGTGCAGTAAGTTCAGAGAGAGACAGGTTAGAATGGGTGAGAGGAGCAGAGAAATTGAGACGACTAATGTCGCGCCGACAGTTCTCAATGAAAAGATCGAGAGAAGGTAAGAATCCAGAGGGAGGGGTCCAGGTGGAGGGAGAATATTGAAGATGGGTAAAAGGATCCGTTGAACTGGGAGAGGACTCCTGCCCAAAGAAGTGAGCCCGGAGACGAAGACGGCGGAAGAAGAGTTCAGTATCATGCCGAGCCCGAAATTCATTGAGGTGAGGGCGTAAGGGTATGAAACTAAGTCCTTTGCTGAGCACTGAACGTTCAGCATCGGAGAGGGGAAGGTCAGGGGGTATAGTGAATACACGGCTGGGGCTGGGATTGGAAGATGGGGTGGGGACGGAGGGACAGGCAGGGGTGGAGGGTCCTAGATGGGTGTTGGTGTTGATGAGTTGTTGGAGCTTGCGTTCCTTAGCACTTGAGAGAAACAGAAAAAGTTTCTTGTTGAGGCGTCGGATGAGCCGAAGAATAAAATGAAACTGGGGGCACGCGCAGCTTTGAAAAAGGGTACGGCGGTGCTGCTGGAGGGAGAGGTCGAGTGTGTTCATATGGCGGCGCATGGCACTGAGAGTGGATTTCAGAATGTGACGGGAACAGCAGTCCGAGAAACGTTTTATGTCCCGGAGATACCTGTAATCCTGGGTGGGTTCGAAACATGAGGGGTGGAATTTCAGTTGAAATCCATGTGGGGTAAGTCGGAGACGGAGACAGTCACTGAGAAAGGAGATATGGCTGTGAAAGCGGGTTTTAGTAAACACCTTGTCAAACACTAGGAGAGAAATGGAAAGCAATGAAGGTGAACAAGGCAACAGAGAAATCCGGAAATCTTGTCGCAGAGAGGAACAGAACTTCTTCAAGGAGGTAGGCATTTCTTGAAGAGCAGTGGCAGTCAATTAAACACAGAGATAAAAACAAAAAAACTGCGGATGCTGGAAATCCAAAACAAAAACAGAATTACCTGGAAAAACTCAGCAGGTCTGGCAGCATCGGCGGAGAAGAAAAGAGTTGACGTTTCGAGTCCTCATGACCCTTCGACAGAACTTGAGTTCGAGTCCAGGAAAGAGCTGAAATATAAGCTGGTTTAAGGTGTGTGTGTGGGGGGCGGAGAGATAGAGAGACAGAGAGGTGGAGGGGGTTGGTGTGGTTGTAGCGACAAACAAGCAGTGATAGAAGCAGATCATCAAAAGATGTCAACAACAATAGTACAATAGAACACATAGGTGTTAAAGTTAAAGTTGGTGATATTATCTAAACGAATGTGCTAATTAAGAATGGATGGTAGGGCACTCAAGGTATAGCTCTAGTGGGTTTTTTTTATATAATGGAAATAGGTGGGAAAAGGAAAATCTTTATAATTTATTGGGAAAAAAAAGAAGGGGGAAACAGAAAGGGGGTGGGGATGGGGGAGGGGACTCACGACCTAAAGTTGTTGAATTCAATATTCAGTCCGGAAGGCTGTAAAGTCCCTAGTCGGAAGATGAGGTGTTGTTCCTCCAGTTTGCGTTGGGCTTCACTGGAACAATGCAGCAAGCCAAGGACAGACATGTGGGCAAGAGAGCAGGGTGGAGTGTTAAAATGGCAAGCAACAGGGAGGTTTGGGTCATTCTTGCGGACAGACCGCAGGTGTTCTGCAAAGCGGTCGCCCAGTTTACGTTTGGTCTCTCCAATGTAGAGGAGACCACATTGGGAGCAACGAATGCAGTAGACTAAGTTGGGGGAAATGCAAGTGAAATGCTGCTTCACTTGAAAGGAGTGTTTGGGTCCTTGGACGGTGAGGAGAGAGGAAGTGAAGGGGCAGGTGTTGCATCTTTTGCGTGGGCAAGGGGTTGTGCCATAGGAGGGGGTTGAGGAGTAGGGGGTGATGGAGGAGTGGACCAGGGTGTCCCGGAGGGAGCGATCCCTACGGAATGCCGATAAGGGGGGTGAAGGGAAGATGTGTTTGGTAGTGGCATCATGCTGGAGTTGGCGGAAATGGCGGAGGATGATCCTTTGAATGCGGAGGCTGGTGGGGTGATAAGTGAGGACAAGGGGGACCCTATCATGTTTCTGGGAGGGAGGAGAAGGAGTGAGGGCGGATGCGCGGGAGATGGGCCGGACACGGTTGAGGGCCCTGTCAACGACCGTGGGTGGAAAACCTCGGTTAAGGAAGAAGGAGGACATGTCAGAGGAACTGTTTTTGAATGTAGCATCATCGGAACAGATGCGACGGAGGCGAAGGAACTGAGAGAATGGGATGGAGTCCTTACAGGAAGTGGGGTGTGAGGAGCTGTAGTCGAGATAGCTGTGGGTGTCGGTGGGTTTGTAATGGATATTGGTGGACAGTCTATCACCAGAGATTGAGACAGAGAGGTCAAGGAAGGGAAGGGAAGTGTCAGAGATGGACCACGTGAAAATGATGGAGGGGTGGAGATTGGAAGCAAAATTAATAAATTTTTCCAAGTCCTGACGAGAGCATGAAGCAGCACCAAAGTAATCATCGATGTACCGGAGAAAGAGTTGTGGAAGGGGGCCGGAGTAGGACTGCAACAAGGAATGTTCCACATACCCCATAAAGAGACAGGCATAGCTGGGGCCCATGCGGGTACCCATAGCCACACCTTTTATTTGGAGGAAGTGAGAGGAGTTGAAGGAGAAATTGTTCAGCGTGAGAACAAGTTCAGCCAGACGGAGGAGAGTAGTGGTGGATGGGGATTGTTCGGGCCTCTGTTCGAGGAAGAAGCTAAGGGCCCTCAGACCATCCTGGTGGGGGATGGAGGTGTAGAGGGATTGGACGTCCATGGTGAAGAGGAAGCGGTAGGGGCCAGGGAACTGGAAATTGTTGATGTGACGTAAGGTGTCAGAGGAATCACGGATGTAGGTGGGAAGGGACTGGACAAGGGGAGAGAGAAGGGAGTCAAGATAACGAGAAATGAGTTCTGTGGGGCAGGAGCAAGCTGAGACGATCGGTCTACCGGGGCAGTTCTGTTTGTGGATTTTGGGTAGGAGATAGAAGCGGGCCGTCCGAGGTTGGGCAACTATCAGGTTGGAAGCTGTAGGAGGGAGATCCCCAGAGGAGATGAGGTCAGTGACAGTCCTGGAAACAGTGGCTTGATGTTCAGTGGTGGGGTCATGGTCCAGGGAGAGGTAGGAGGAAGTGTCTGCGAGTTGACGCTCAGCCTCCGCGTGGTAGAGGTCAGTGCGCCAGACAACAACAGCACCACCCTTGTCAGCAGGTTTGATGACAATGTCAGGGTTGGACCTGAGAGAATGGAGTGCAGTAAGTTCAGAGAGAGACAGGTTAGAATGGGTGAGAGGAGCAGAGAAATTGAGACGACTAATGTCGCGCCGACAGTTCTCAATGAAAAGATCGAGAGAAGGTAAGAATCCAGAGGGAGGGGTCCAGGTGGAGGGAGAATATTGAAGATGGGTAAAAGGATCCGTTGAACTGGGAGAGGACTCCTGCCCAAAGAAGTGAGCCCGGAGACGAAGACGGCGGAAGAAGAGTTCAGTATCATGCCGAGCCCGAAATTCATTGAGGTGAGGGCGTAAGGGTATGAAACTAAGTCCTTTGCTGAGCACTGAACGTTCAGCATCGGAGAGGGGAAGGTCAGGGGGTATAGTGAATACACGGCTGGGGCTGGGATTGGAAGATGGGGTGGGGACGGAGGGACAGGCAGGGGTGGAGGGTCCTAGATGGGTGTTGGTGTTGATGAGTTGTTGGAGCTTGCGTTCCTTAGCACTTGAGAGAAACAGAAAAAGTTTCTTGTTGAGGCGTCGGATGAGCCGAAGAATAAAATGAAACTGGGGGCACGCGCAGCTTTGAAAAAGGGTACGGCGGTGCTGCTGGAGGGAGAGGTCGAGTGTGTTCATATGGCGGCGCATGGCACTGAGAGTGGATTTCAGAATGTGACGGGAACAGCAGTCCGAGAAACGTTTTATGTCCCGGAGATACCTGTAATCCTGGGTGGGTTCGAAACATGAGGGGTGGAATTTCAGTTGAAATCCATGTGGGGTAAGTCGGAGACGGAGACAGTCACTGAGAAAGGAGATATGGCTGTGAAAGCGGGTTTTAGTAAACACCTTGTCAAACACTAGGAGAGAAATGGAAAGCAATGAAGGTGAACAAGGCAACAGAGAAATCCGGAAATCTTGTCGCAGAGAGGAACAGAACTTCTTCAAGGAGGTAGGCATTTCTTGAAGAGCAGTGGCAGTCAATTAAACACAGAGATAAAAACAAAAAAACTGCGGATGCTGGAAATCCAAAACAAAAACAGAATTACCTGGAAAAACTCAGCAGGTCTGGCAGCATCGGCGGAGAAGAAAAGAGTTGACGTTTCGAGTCCTCATGACCCTTCGACAGAACTTGAGTTCGAGTCCAGGAAAGAGCTGAAATATAAGCTGGTTTAAGGTGTGTGTGTGGGGGGCGGAGAGATAGAGAGACAGAGAGGTGGAGGGGGTTGGTGTGGTTGTAGCGACAAACAAGCAGTGATAGAAGCAGATCATCAAAAGATGTCAACAACAATAGTACAATAGAACACATAGGTGTTAAAGTTAAAGTTGGTGATATTATCTAAACGAATGTGCTAATTAAGAATGGATGGTAGGGCACTCAAGGTATAGCTCTAGTGGGTTTTTTTTATATAATGGAAATAGGTGGGAAAAGGAAAATCTTTATAATTTATTGGGAAAAAAAAGAAGGGGGAAACAGAAAGGGGGTGGGGATGGGGGAGGGGACTCACGACCTAAAGTTGTTGAATTCAATATTCAGTCCGGAAGGCTGTAAAGTCCCTAGTCGGAAGATGAGGTGTTGTTCCTCCAGTTTGCGTTGGGCTTCACTGGAACAATGCAGCAAGCCAAGGACAGACATGTGGGCAAGAGAGCAGGGTGGAGTGTTAAAATGGCAAGCAACAGGGAGGTTTGGGTCATTCTTGCGGACAGACCGCAGGTGTTCTGCAAAGCGGTCGCCCAGTTTACGTTTGGTCTCTCCAATGTAGAGGAGACCACATTGGGAGCAACGAATGCAGTAGACTAAGTTGGGGGAAATGCAAGTGAAATGCTGCTTCACTTGAAAGGAGTGTTTGGGTCCTTGGACGGTGAGGAGAGAGGAAGTGAAGGGGCAGGTGTTGCATCTTTTGCGTGGGCAAGGGGTTGTGCCATAGGAGGGGGTTGAGGAGTAGGGGGTGATGGAGGAGTGGACCAGGGTGTCCCGGAGGGAGCGATCCCTACGGAATGCCGATAAGGGGGGTGAAGGGAAGATGTGTTTGGTAGTGGCATCATGCTGGAGTTGGCGGAAATGGCGGAGGATGATCCTTTGAATGCGGAGGCTGGTGGGGTGATAAGTGAGGACAAGGGGGACCCTATCATGTTTCTGGGAGGGAGGAGAAGGAGTGAGGGCGGATGCGCGGGAGATGGGCCGGACACGGTTGAGGGCCCTGTCAACGACCGTGGGTGGAAAACCTCGGTTAAGGAAGAAGGAGGACATGTCAGAGGAACTGTTTTTGAATGTAGCATCATCGGAACAGATGCGACGGAGGCGAAGGAACTGAGAGAATGGGATGGAGTCCTTACAGGAAGTGGGGTGTGAGGAGCTGTAGTCGAGATAGCTGTGGGTGTCGGTGGGTTTGTAATGGATATTGGTGGACAGTCTATCACCAGAGATTGAGACAGAGAGGTCAAGGAAGGGAAGGGAAGTGTCAGAGATGGACCACGTGAAAATGATGGAGGGGTGGAGATTGGAAGCAAAATTAATAAATTTTTCCAAGTCCTGACGAGAGCATGAAGCAGCACCAAAGTAATCATCGATGTACCGGAGAAAGAGTTGTGGAAGGGGGCCGGAGTAGGACTGCAACAAGGAATGTTCCACATACCCCATAAAGAGACAGGCATAGCTGGGGCCCATGCGGGTACCCATAGCCACACCTTTTATTTGGAGGAAGTGAGAGGAGTTGAAGGAGAAATTGTTCAGCGTGAGAACAAGTTCAGCCAGACGGAGGAGAGTAGTGGTGGATGGGGATTGTTCGGGCCTCTGTTCGAGGAAGAAGCTAAGGGCCCTCAGACCATCCTGGTGGGGGATGGAGGTGTAGAGGGATTGGACGTCCATGGTGAAGAGGAAGCGGTAGGGGCCAGGGAACTGGAAATTGTTGATGTGACGTAAGGTGTCAGAGGAATCACGGATGTAGGTGGGAAGGGACTGGACAAGGGGAGAGAGAAGGGAGTCAAGATAACGAGAAATGAGTTCTGTGGGGCAGGAGCAAGCTGAGACGATCGGTCTACCGGGGCAGTTCTGTTTGTGGATTTTGGGTAGGAGATAGAAGCGGGCCGTCCGAGGTTGGGCAACTATCAGGTTGGAAGCTGTAGGAGGGAGATCCCCAGAGGAGATGAGGTCAGTGACAGTCCTGGAAACAGTGGCTTGATGTTCAGTGGTGGGGTCATGGTCCAGGGAGAGGTAGGAGGAAGTGTCTGCGAGTTGACGCTCAGCCTCCGCGTGGTAGAGGTCAGTGCGCCAGACAACAACAGCACCACCCTTGTCAGCAGGTTTGATGACAATGTCAGGGTTGGACCTGAGAGAATGGAGTGCAGTAAGTTCAGAGAGAGACAGGTTAGAATGGGTGAGAGGAGCAGAGAAATTGAGACGACTAATGTCGCGCCGACAGTTCTCAATGAAAAGATCGAGAGAAGGTAAGAATCCAGAGGGAGGGGTCCAGGTGGAGGGAGAATATTGAAGATGGGTAAAAGGATCCGTTGAACTGGGAGAGGACTCCTGCCCAAAGAAGTGAGCCCGGAGACGAAGACGGCGGAAGAAGAGTTCAGTATCATGCCGAGCCCGAAATTCATTGAGGTGAGGGCGTAAGGGTATGAAACTAAGTCCTTTGCTGAGCACTGAACGTTCAGCATCGGAGAGGGGAAGGTCAGGGGGTATAGTGAATACACGGCTAGGGCTGGGATTGGAAGATTGGGTGGGGACGGAGGGACAGGCAGGGGTGGAGTGTCCTAGATGGGTGTTGGTGTTGATGAGTTGTTGGAGCTTGCGTTCCTTAGCACTTGAGAGAAACAGAAAAAGTTTCTTGTTGAGGCGTCGGATGAGCCGAAGAATAAAATGAAACTGGGGGCACGCGCAGCTTTGAAAAAGGGTACGGCGGTGCTGCTGGAGGGAGAGGTCGAGTGTGTTCATATGGCGGCGCATGGCACTGAGAGTGGATTTCAGAATGTGACGGGAACAGCAGTCCGAGAAACGTTTTATGTCCCGGAGATACCTGTAATCCTGGGTGGGTTCGAAACATGAGGGGTGGAATTTCAGTTGAAATCCATGTGGGGTAAGTCGGAGACGGAGACAGTCACTGAGAAAGGAGATATGGCTGTGAAAGCGGGTTTTAGTAAACACCTTGTCAAACACTAGGAGAGAAATGGAAAGCAATGAAGGTGAACAAGGCAACAGAGAAATCCGGAAATCTTGTCGCAGAGAGGAACAGAACTTCTTCAAGGAGGTAGGCATTTCTTGAAGAGCAGTGGCAGTCAATTAAACACAGAGATAAAAACAAAAAAACTGCGGATGCTGGAAATCCAAAACAAAAACAGAATTACCTGGAAAAACTCAGCAGGTCTGGCAGCATCGGCGGAGAAGAAAAGAGTTGACGTTTCGAGTCCTCATGACCCTTCGACAGAACTTGAGTTCGAGTCCAGGAAAGAGCTGAAATATAAGCTGGTTTAAGGTGTGTGTGTGGGGGGCGGAGAGATAGAGAGACAGAGAGGTGGAGGGGGTTGGTGTGGTTGTAGCGACAAACAAGCAGTGATAGAAGCAGATCATCAAAAGATGTCAACAACAATAGTACAATAGAACACATAGGTGTTAAAGTTAAAGTTGGTGATATTATCTAAACGAATGTGCTAATTAAGAATGGATGGTAGGGCACTCAAGGTATAGCTCTAGTGGGTTTTTTTTATATAATGGAAATAGGTGGGAAAAGGAAAATCTTTATAATTTATTGGGAAAAAAAAGAAGGGGGAAACAGAAAGGGGGTGGGGATGGGGGAGGGGACTCACGACCTAAAGTTGTTGAATTCAATATTCAGTCCGGAAGGCTGTAAAGTCCCTAGTCGGAAGATGAGGTGTTGTTCCTCCAGTTTGCGTTGGGCTTCACTGGAACAATGCAGCAAGCCAAGGACAGACATGTGGGCAAGAGAGCAGGGTGGAGTGTTAAAATGGCAAGCAACAGGGAGGTTTGGGTCATTCTTGCGGACAGACCGCAGGTGTTCTGCAAAGCGGTCGCCCAGTTTACGTTTGGTCTCTCCAATGTAGAGGAGACCACATTGGGAGCAACGAATGCAGTAGACTAAGTTGGGGGAAATGCAAGTGAAATGCTGCTTCACTTGAAAGGAGTGTTTGGGTCCTTGGACGGTGAGGAGAGAGGAAGTGAAGGGGCAGGTGTTGCATCTTTTGCGTGGGCAAGGGGTTGTGCCATAGGAGGGGGTTGAGGAGTAGGGGGTGATGGAGGAGTGGACCAGGGTGTCCCGGAGGGAGCGATCCCTACGGAATGCCGATAAGGGGGGTGAAGGGAAGATGTGTTTGGTAGTGGCATCATGCTGGAGTTGGCGGAAATGGCGGAGGATGATCCTTTGAATGCGGAGGCTGGTGGGGTGATAAGTGAGGACAAGGGGGACCCTATCATGTTTCTGGGAGGGAGGAGAAGGAGTGAGGGCGGATGCGCGGGAGATGGGCCGGACACGGTTGAGGGCCCTGTCAACGACCGTGGGTGGAAAACCTCGGTTAAGGAAGAAGGAGGACATGTCAGAGGAACTGTTTTTGAATGTAGCATCATCGGAACAGATGCGACGGAGGCGAAGGAACTGAGAGAATGGGATGGAGTCCTTACAGGAAGTGGGGTGTGAGGAGCTGTAGTCGAGATAGCTGTGGGTGTCGGTGGGTTTGTAATGGATATTGGTGGACAGTCTATCACCAGAGATTGAGACAGAGAGGTCAAGGAAGGGAAGGGAAGTGTCAGAGATGGACCACGTGAAAATGATGGAGGGGTGGAGATTGGAAGCAAAATTAATAAATTTTTCCAAGTCCTGACGAGAGCATGAAGCAGCACCAAAGTAATCATCGATGTACCGGAGAAAGAGTTGTGGAAGGGGGCCGGAGTAGGACTGCAACAAGGAATGTTCCACATACCCCATAAAGAGACAGGCATAGCTGGGGCCCATGCGGGTACCCATAGCCACACCTTTTATTTGGAGGAAGTGAGAGGAGTTGAAGGAGAAATTGTTCAGCGTGAGAACAAGTTCAGCCAGACGGAGGAGAGTAGTGGTGGATGGGGATTGTTCGGGCCTCTGTTCGAGGAAGAAGCTAAGGGCCCTCAGACCATCCTGGTGGGGGATGGAGGTGTAGAGGGATTGGACGTCCATGGTGAAGAGGAAGCGGTAGGGGCCAGGGAACTGGAAATTGTTGATGTGACGTAAGGTGTCAGAGGAATCACGGATGTAGGTGGGAAGGGACTGGACAAGGGGAGAGAGAAGGGAGTCAAGATAACGAGAAATGAGTTCTGTGGGGCAGGAGCAAGCTGAGACGATCGGTCTACCGGGGCAGTTCTGTTTGTGGATTTTGGGTAGGAGATAGAAGCGGGCCGTCCGAGGTTGGGCAACTATCAGGTTGGAAGCTGTAGGAGGGAGATCCCCAGAGGAGATGAGGTCAGTGACAGTCCTGGAAACAGTGGCTTGATGTTCAGTGGTGGGGTCATGGTCCAGGGAGAGGTAGGAGGAAGTGTCTGCGAGTTGACGCTCAGCCTCCGCGTGGTAGAGGTCAGTGCGCCAGACAACAACAGCACCACCCTTGTCAGCAGGTTTGATGACAATGTCAGGGTTGGACCTGAGAGAATGGAGTGCAGTAAGTTCAGAGAGAGACAGGTTAGAATGGGTGAGAGGAGCAGAGAAATTGAGACGACTAATGTCGCGCCGACAGTTCTCAATGAAAAGATCGAGAGAAGGTAAGAATCCAGAGGGAGGGGTCCAGGTGGAGGGAGAATATTGAAGATGGGTAAAAGGATCCGTTGAACTGGGAGAGGACTCCTGCCCAAAGAAGTGAGCCCGGAGACGAAGACGGCGGAAGAAGAGTTCAGTATCATGCCGAGCCCGAAATTCATTGAGGTGAGGGCGTAAGGGTATGAAACTAAGTCCTTTGCTGAGCACTGAACGTTCAGCATCGGAGAGGGGAAGGTCAGGGGGTATAGTGAATACACGGCTGGGGCTGGGATTGGAAGATGGGGTGGGGACGGAGGGACAGGCAGGGGTGGAGGGTCCTAGATGGGTGTTGGTGTTGATGAGTTGTTGGAGCTTGCGTTCCTTAGCACTTGAGAGAAACAGAAAAAGTTTCTTGTTGAGGCGTCGGATGAGCCGAAGAATAAAATGAAACTGGGGGCACGCGCAGCTTTGAAAAAGGGTACGGCGGTGCTGCTGGAGGGAGAGGTCGAGTGTGTTCATATGGCGGCGCATGGCACTGAGAGTGGATTTCAGAATGTGACGGGAACAGCAGTCCGAGAAACGTTTTATGTCCCGGAGATACCTGTAATCCTGGGTGGGTTCGAAACATGAGGGGTGGAATTTCAGTTGAAATCCATGTGGGGTAAGTCGGAGACGGAGACAGTCACTGAGAAAGGAGATATGGCTGTGAAAGCGGGTTTTAGTAAACACCTTGTCAAACACTAGGAGAGAAATGGAAAGCAATGAAGGTGAACAAGGCAACAGAGAAATCCGGAAATCTTGTCGCAGAGAGGAACAGAACTTCTTCAAGGAGGTAGGCATTTCTTGAAGAGCAGTGGCAGTCAATTAAACACAGAGATAAAAACAAAAAAACTGCGGATGCTGGAAATCCAAAACAAAAACAGAATTACCTGGAAAAACTCAGCAGGTCTGGCAGCATCGGCGGAGAAGAAAAGAGTTGACGTTTCGAGTCCTCATGACCCTTCGACAGAACTTGAGTTCGAGTCCAGGAAAGAGCTGAAATATAAGCTGGTTTAAGGTGTGTGTGTGGGGGGCGGAGAGATAGAGAGACAGAGAGGTGGAGGGGGTTGGTGTGGTTGTAGCGACAAACAAGCAGTGATAGAAGCAGATCATCAAAAGATGTCAACAACAATAGTACAATAGAACACATAGGTGTTAAAGTTAAAGTTGGTGATATTATCTAAACGAATGTGCTAATTAAGAATGGATGGTAGGGCACTCAAGGTATAGCTCTAGTGGGAAATGGTATGTTGGCCTTCATTGCAAGGAGATTTGAGTACAAGAGTAAAGATGTCTTGCTGCAATTGTATAGTGCCTTGGTGAGACCATACCTGGAATTTTATCTAAGGAAGGATATACTTTTCAGAGAGTGAGTGCAAGGAAGGTTCACCAGACTAACTCCTGGGATGGTGGGATTGTCTTATGAGGAAAGATTAAGGAAACTGGGCCTGTATTCCCTAGAGTTTCGAAGAATGAGAGGTGATCTCATTGATACTTACATAATTCTTACAGGGTGTGACAGGGTAGATGTACATGGGAAGTTTCCCCTGGCTGGTGAGTATAGAACCAGAGGGCATAGTCTCAGAATAAGGGACAGGCCATTTAAGACTGAGATGAGGAATAATTTCTTCACTCAGAGGGTGGTGAGTCTTTGGAATTCTCTACCTCAGAGGGCATGTTCAAGACAGAAAGCGATAGATTTCTGGATACTAATGACATTAAGGGATATGTGATAGCATGGGAAAGTGGTGTTGAGGTAGACGATCAACAATGATCTAACTTAATGACAGAGCAGGCTTGACTGGTTGAAAGGCCTACTCCTGCTCCTATGTTCTTATCTCTGTAAACAGGCTGTGCGTGGTAGCTTTTGAACCTCATAAAAGTCCTTTTGGTGAAAGCTGAGCACTATGAGTAAGTCAGCATTTGCTCCAATTCAATGGGACCATTAAAGTATAAGTTCTGCACATTCTAAAATCGCATAACCAGTTTATCAGCTATACCTTTTAAGCGGCTATTTGTAAAATAAATTGGTATGTTACATATGGAAGTCTCCCAAATATACTATGACCATTAAATTACACAAATTAATTAAAGCTCTGTGAAATCAGAGCTCTGATGGAGTACAACTGACACTTTGATACAGTCCTTTTCTAAGACATTTTGCCTTTTTTTTAAAAGAGGAAACTAGAGCAGCCTGGCTTCCATTCCACCTACAGTCTGCAATTTCGTCAAAGCCAAGCTTTGTTGTAGCTGTCCACTAGTTCTCATTTAGCTCACCCTCTATCTTAATTTCTTCAACCTTGGTGATGGCCTACATGAGGTCCTTGGCCTCTCTTTCCAACTTGCGATGGTCCATTTTCTGGCCATCTTAATCATTGCCCCGACCCACAGTCTCATTTCCTTTTTAACTTTCAAGTTCCATATTTAGTCATAAAGAGTTACCGTAGCTGGATATGAAGGGTTAAAATCATTAGGACAATTAAAAGCGTGCTCTGGTGTGATCTTCTGGCCTTGTGTATTCATTCAAAAATGTGGCCCTATCTTAGATTTTTTTGTAAATAGCTCTTCACTAGAAACTCCTGCCAGAAGCAATAAATCTGCTTGTAGGATGAGTTTTGAATGTCTATAATTTCAGAGCAGGCAGTTTCTCTCATCTTTCAGTGATTCCCATCTGGCACCCTGGCATCAAACATGATGGGTGAAGACCACAAAGGGTGCCAACTATTCATGGCATCAATCAGCTAAGTGATAAATTTGATTTCAAAATTTGTTTCAGTGAAGTGAATGTCTACAAATTAATATTATAAATTGATTTCTTTAAAAAAGGTCTAACAAAACTTTGCTCCACACTGTTAACTGAAAGCTTTTCACCACATCTTTCAGATTTACAAATTTCTTAGGATTAGTAATCCAAAGATCCTGAAATTTCTGGGCCTGATTTCCACCTCTGGCTGGAACCCGAGTCCTGATGATTCCTCCGTTTGAGCTGGCCTTTTACATTCTAATGGGTGGGGGGGAGGTCTATTAATGGGGGAGCACTGGGAAGGAATTTCTGTGCATCAAAGTGGCATTCTGCTCTCCATGCCCTTGAACTGAGAAGTGGTATGAGTCCAGTACAAGCTTTGATCACCTTATCTGGGGACACAGTGGCTCCTTTTGGAGCAGAAGAGGCAACAGAAAGGCTCACTTTTTATTCTGTCCTATTGGGCCTTGGCAGACTTCAGACAGAGGAGCTGTGACAACTCTACCTTACAAGGGTCATGATTTTGGCCCTGTCATGACAGAGAATTACCATGATCGGTAATATTTCATTTGGACATCACTGACCAGGTTGCCATGTAAGGGATACGTGTAGTAGTTGTGTGTAGAGCGGAATCAAAGAAACAGTGCCTTTCATGATTTCAGGATGTCCCAAAGCATTTTACAGCCAAAAAAAATTGAAGTGTAGTCACTGTTGTCATGTAGAAAATGTGTCAACCAATTTGCACACAGCAGGCTCCCAAAAACAGCAACGTGATAATGACCAAATAACCTGTTTTTGTGATATTGGTTAAGGGATATACATTGGCCAGAACACCAGAGAGAAAATCCCTGATATTCTTCCAATCAGTGCCAGGAATCTTTTATGTTCACCTGAGAGGGCAGACAGGGCCTTGGTTTAACATCTCACCTGAAAGACGGCACCTCTGAAAGTGCAGCACAGGAGTGTCAGACAAGATTTTATGTTCAAGCCTCTGGAGTGGGTTTATTGCTTACACCAGGGAGAAGAAGTCTTGAAAAAAATAAATTGAGGGAGCAACAATGTTAAATTTTCTTTTCACGCCTCCTGGTCTCAATGGGCCACAGCAGCCAAAAGAATTGGCTCCAAATCCCCCATCCCTGCTGCTCTGATATGGCCTTTGACTAATAGCAACTAAGAAGCAACTTTCCATTCCGCTCTCTGCCCATAGATGGCATCTAGTCTCTCCTCAGGATCAAAATAAAAGACAATAGGACAATGGGGACATTTTTACTGCAAAGGTTTGAGGCGCAAAGAAGTCACACACCAATGGATTACAACAATGATCAAAGTCGAAAGGTAATCGGGGCCTTGTTTTGAAGCGTTCTTGCCCCAACATTCTCTCTGAGCATAAGTTTCCATGTAATGTCACAGGCACAGGCACATGAATTCACTCAACTCAGAGTGTAGAAAATCTGCGGCTTGACACCAGCCCGAGTGACTCTGTTACGCAACAACTCATTTGAATCATAATGTGTGAATTAGCCGCTAGCTCAGCAAGCAACCTGACAACTACAGCACTGGGAAGAAAACACTTGCACAGTAAGGCTTTATCCCATC
Organism: Carcharodon carcharias; assembly: GCF_017639515.1. NCBI lineage: Eukaryota > Metazoa > Chordata > Chondrichthyes > Lamniformes > Lamnidae > Carcharodon > Carcharodon carcharias. Next base: position 94,783,438 of record NC_054481.1, read on the forward strand.
TGTTTTTCTCTGATTTGGATACAGTGGAGAACATTCCAAGACTCGTGGGATATGATTTATTTCCCATGCAAATACCAATGTCTAATCCCATCCCACGAGACCTCGCTGTGTTATGTTTATGGATAATGTTGAAATTCATTTGGCAAATTTAAGTAAGTTAGTATGGCAAAAGAAAAATGGTTTTATTTTAAAGGTTTTTTTATTCATTCACAGGATGTGGGTGTCACTGGCTGGGTCAGCATTTATTGCCCACCCCTAATTGCCCTGGAGCCTTCGTGAACCGCTGCAGACCATGTGGTGTAGGTACACCCACAGTGCTGTTAGGGAGGGAGTTCAAAGGATTTTGACCCAGTGACAGGGAAGGAAAGGGGAACTAGTACAGAACTTGACTTTTGCTGAAAAAGAGACATGTTGCTAAAGCTTACTAACACACAAAAAAGGAGAAGTAGGTCATTTGGCCGCTCAAGTCTGCTCTGTCATTTATTAAGATCATGGGTGATCTGCTTGTGTTTCGAATTCCACATTCCCATCTACCCTTGATAACCCTTGATTCCCTTGCCTAACAAGAACCTATCTACCTCCGCCTTAAATATATTCAATGACCCCGCCTCTACCGCCTTCTGAGGCAGCGAGTTCCAAAGTTGCAAAACCTTCAGAGCAAAAATTTCTCCTCTGTCCTAAAAGGGCAGCTTTAATTTTAAAACAATGTCCTCTAGTTGTGGACTCACCCACAAGAAGAAACATCCTTTCCACATCCACCTTGTTGAGACCATTCAGGATCCTATATATTTCAATCAAGTCATCCCTCATTCTTCTAAACTCCAGTGGAAACAAAGCCAGCCTGTCCAACCTTTCCTCATAAGGCAACCCACTCATTCCAGATATCAGTCCAGTAAACCTCTCTGAACTGCATCCAACGCATTTACATCCTTCCTTAAGTAAGGAGGTCAAAACTGCACACAGTATTCAAGGTGTGGCCTCACCAATGCCCTGTATAACTAAAGCATAACATCCTTACTTTTATGTTCAATTCCTCTCATAATAAAGAATAGCATTCCATTAGGCTTCTTAATTACTTGTTTTACCTGCATACTGACTTTTTGTGACTCATGCACTAAAACACCTAGGGAAGAATTTTCCCCCCGTTGTGGGGGGAAGTTCAGGAGCGGGCGCTTGCGAGCACACCTCCGATCGGCATCCCCGATTAGGGGCGTGTCACCATTTCACATGGGCGGGCCAATTAAAGTCCATCCAGCATGACGTCCGCTAGGAAGCGCTATCCACTCCCTGTGTGAGCGAGGAGTGGGGGTGGGATTCCCCCAGCCGCGAAAGAGCACACTCATCTCCCTAAGGCTAAGTGCTGCCTCAGGGAGATCAGTGCCAAAATTAAAAATTGTACATGTGGAGAGATGAAATTTCCCTGGCATGTCCCCCCATGTGACACTGTCACATGATTTGGGACATGTCCATCACTTTTAAGTAAACTTTTATTAAATTTTTAAAAACCTACATGAAACCTCATTCCGCCCATGGATAAGGTTTCATGCTTTTTCTGAAGCCCACCAGGGCTCCCGGCCTGCTCACCAACCTTAAGATTGGGCAGGCAGGTCCATTAACTAGTCTAATTACTTTTTAACTGGCCTCAATTGGCCATTGACAGATCGGTGGGTGCACAGCTGACTCGGCTGTGCCCCCGCTGACCTGAAAATTGAAATGACGCGGGATGACATCAGGAGTTCCATCCGGCGTCATCCCATCTCATTTTATGCATTGGCGAGTGGACCCTGCCCCCCTCTCGCCGACCTCAATATCTTGCCCCTAGATCCCTCTGCACCTCGGAATTCTGCAATCATTCTCCATTTAAGTAACATTCTACTTTTTTATTCTTGCTGCCAAAGTGAACAATTCCATATTTTCCCACATTATACTTCATCTGCCAGATTTTTGCCCACTCTCTCAAAATATCTATATCCACCTGCAACCTCCTTATATCCTCTTCACAACATGCTTTCCTACCCCTTTATGTCATCTGAAAATTTAGCTACCATGTCTTTACTTCCTCTTCTAAGTTATTGATTTAAATTGTAAAATGTTCAGGCCCCAGCATTTCCTGCAAGGCTCCACTCATCACATCCTGTCAATCAGTAAAATACCCATTTATGCATACTCTCAGTTTCTGCAGCCAACATGCTAATATGTTACTCCCTACACCATAAGCTTTTACTTTCCACAGTAAACTTTGATGTTGCATCTTGTCAAATGCTTTCTGCAAATCCAAGTACAGTACATCTATAGCCTCCCCTTTATCCACGGTGCATGTTACTCCTTCAAAGAATTCCAATAACTTGGTTAAATGTGATTTCCCTTCCACAAAACCATGCTGACTCTTGCTTCTCATCTTATGCTCATTAGAACAAATGCAAGAATGCCAAATTTCAAAAGGGAACAACAATTCATACTTTATGAGAAAAGGGGTGCTGATTGGTTGGCAAGCTAGCCCTAATTAGTTGAGTCATTGCCATGGCAAATGTACCAGGGATGCTTGGACATGTTACTTTTGCCTGCAGAGTTCAAGCCCTTCCATATGAATATGTAGCTTCTAGCAAGTGTAAGTGAGCCACATTGAAAGGCCGACTGATAATCTTAGATTGGTTATTAGGGTAATCTTGGCACACTCGGGATTGTTCAGCAAATCCTGCCCAGTCGTAAAAACTCATCTAACATTAGACATCATGTTCTGAGTTTTGCAAACTCAGGTTGGTTAAGTAAGGTCAGTGCTTTGTCTATTGCAAACAGCCAAAGGGATGTGCTTTTTTTAAATTATTCAGAGGATGTGGGTGTCACTGGCTGGGCATTTATTGCTCATCCTTAATTGCCCTTGAGATGGTGGTGGTGAACTGCCTTCTTGAACTGCTGCAGTCCATGTGGTGCAGGTGCACCCACAGTGCTATTACAGGGGGAGTTCCAGGATCTTGACCCAGTGACAATGAAGGAATGGTGATATATTTCCAAGTTAGGATGGTGAATGACTTGGAGGGGAACTTCCAGGTGATGGTGTTCCCATGTGTCTGCTGCCCTTGTCCTACTAGATTATAGCGGTCGTGGGTGCTGTCTAAGGAGCCTTGATAAGCTCCTGCAGTGCACCTTGTGGATGGTACACACTGCTGCCACTGTGTATCGGTGGTGGAGGGAGTGAATGTTTGCAGATGGCGTACCAATCAAGTGTTCTGCTTTGTCCTAGATGATATCTAGCTTTTTGAGTGTTGTGGGAGCTACACTCATCTCGGCAAGTGGGATGTATTCCACCACATTCCTGTCTTGTGCCTTGTGGATGGTGGACAGATTTTGGGGAGTCATGAGGTGAGTTATTAGCTGGAGGATTCCTAGTCTCTGACCTGCTCTTGTAGCAACAGTATTTATATGGTGTATTTGGTACGATCAATCAGTGATTGGGATGCATGGCCTACCTAACTGGCATTACACTGGCACTGAAATTCATATATCACATTACTCATTTGTGTGGTGGGCAGAACATCTTTTTGGCTTTATGACAGCATCCTTTTAGTGGGACATGCCACTTGTGTTGCTGCTACATAGTAGTAGCATGAAAGGACTAGCTTCACCTGTTGCTCAAATTTCTGATATACCTCACCTTTCCATGGCAATCTGAGGAAGACTGGGCACTTTTTAGGGCTGAAAGTGGCAACCTTTGCCCCATTCATGATTATATGCTATACACAGTGAGCGATGATCTGATTGGGGTAGCCATTATCCCAGAGGATAGCTTTGATGTGCCCTGTTTCAGTGTCAAGCTTGCATGGTGAGCAAATGGCTCAGGCCCTAATTAGGAGATTGCAAATAAAATCAACCTTGCAGCTGGTGTAGCCAAATCCCAAACCATAAGCCGACCAGTGAAGGTAGGCTTGTGAAAGACAGTGAATGGTGTATTCACAATGGCAATGTCTTGACCAGAATTCGCTTGTCAACAAATCACATACCTTTCCTCATGCAGTATAAATTGTTGTTCCTTTTGAAATTTGACATTCTTGTCTCTCTCCTATGAGCGCAATACAAAAAGCTTCAACAGCAAGTATGTTTTTCAGCATTATAATTAGATAATTTAGACACAAGAATCACATGTCTATAACATACAAACATACATATGAACAAGGAGCAAGAGTAGGCCATTCGGCCCCTTGAGCTTGCTCAGCCATTTAGTAAGATCATGGCTGATCTGATATTAACCTCAAACCTGCACAATGCCTACCCCTGATAACCTATCATCCCGTTGCTTACCAAGAATCTATCCATCTCTTCCTTAAAAATATCCAATGACTCTGCTTCCACCATCTTTTCAGGAAGAGACTCACGACCCTCAGAAAATTTTTTGCCTCATCTCTGTTTAAACAGTGACCCCTAGTTCTAGATTCTCCCACAAGAGGAAACATCTTCTCCACATCCACCCTGTCATGGCCCCTCGGGATCTTATATATTTCAATCAAGTTGCCTCTTACTCTTCTAAACGCCAACGGATACAAGCCTAGTCTATCCAACCTTTCCTTATAAAATTACCCATCCATTCCAGTCTGATAAATCTTCTCTGAACTGCATCCAACACATTTACATCCTTCCTTAAATAAGATAACACAGCATATTACATAAAATATGTAAGTGTTATCGATTTATAAATCAAGAGTATTAATTTTATATAATATATATATATACACACACAACCATAAAATAAATTGACAAAGTGATAGCAAAATTAAAGTGTCTGGGATTAAAGAGACAGTGATGGCTAAGGGGCAGAAAGCACAGAGCAATGGTGGACATTGTTTTTCTGACTGGAGGGAAGTATAGTGTGCTGTTTCCCAGGGGTCGTTATTAAGACCATTGCTCTTTTTGATATAAATTAATGAGCTGGACTTGGGTAGACAGGGCATAATTTCAAAGTTTGAAGATAATGCAAAATATGGAAGTGTAATAAGCACTGAGAAGGACAATAAAAAATCTCAGGACGGCATAGGCAGATTATTAAAGTGGACAGACTCAAGGCATATTAAATTTAACACAAAGAAATCTTGATGCATTTATATACAGCTTTGATGAGACCACATTTGGAATACTGTGGCTTTGCTCTCTTTAGCTAAGGAAAGATATACTTACCTGCTGGTAAGTGCAACCAAGGTTCACTAGACTGATTCTTGGGGGGGATTATCTGATGAGAAGCGATCGAGTAGACTAAGCCTATATTCCTTAGAGCTTTGAAGAATGAAAGATGATTTCATTGAAATTCACAAAATTCTTAAGGGGCTTGACAGGAAATGATGTGCGAGGGAATTTCCCATTGCTGGGGAGTCTAAAACTAGGGTCCACAGTTGCAGAATAAGGGCTCGGCCATTTAGGACTGAGATGAGGAGCCATTTCTTCACTTTTCACTGTGATTCTTTGGAATTCTCAACGTTAGAAAGCTGTGGATGCTCAGTTGCTGAATATATTCAGGATAGAGATTGTTGGATTTTTTGGAGTAAAAGGCAAGGGAGTGGGACTAGCCGAATTAGTCTTCCAGAGAGCCAGCGCAGACAAGATGGGGCCAAATGGCCCTTTTCTGTGCTTTAACTATTTTATCCTATGTAAGGGAATCAAGGGATATGGGGATAGTGCAGGCAGGTTGATTTGAGGTAGAAAATCAGTCATGATCTTATTGTATGGCAGAACAGGCTAGAGGGGCCACTCGGTCTTTTCCTGTTCCTATTTCTCATGTTCTTTTGTAAATGTGAGGTGATAAATTTGGTTCAGGAGAATGAGGAGTGGCAATATGAACTGAATGATGCAAATTTAAAAGGGTACAGGAATGGAAAGGCCTGGGTGTGTATGTGCAAAAATCCTTGAAGGTCGCAGGAAAAGTTGAGAAGCTTGTTAAAAAAGCAAATAGGATCCTCCACTTTATTAATAGAGGTACAGAGTGCAAAAACAGGGAAGTCAGGCTAAACCTTTATTGATTTAGGTCTCAGCTAGAGTACATTGTTCAATTCTGGACACTATACTTCAGGAAGGATGCCAAAGGCACAGAGAATTATTAGAATGATACCAGGGATGAGGGACTGCAGGTAGGTGGAGATACTAGAGAACCTGAGGTTGATCTCCTTCAAGGGGAGAAGGTTAAGAGGAGCTTTATTAAAGGTGTCCGAAATGATAAAGGATGTTTAATAGGGTGAATAAGGAGAAACTGTTTCTAGTGTCACATAGCTCAGTAACTAGATGACACAGATTTAAGTTGATGTATAAAATAACTAGAGGCAACATGAGGAAACATTAGCCTGAATTTTTGTTGAGATGGAGAATCCCACACCCGAGCCCAGCCCCCGCCGTTTTCAGAGGTGGGGGAATTGGGATGAGTTCTAAATTGCACGTCTATGGTTCATCGACGCAACTACACATTTTGAAGTACAGCTACCTCAGTCAGATCTGATTTTCGCTAGTGGGGTGTTCTAGTCACAACTTGTGCACTTTCGACCTGGTAGGAGAAGCTCTAAACTTACCAGAGTTCTTGTTAGAGGTAAGGTACCCTTTTGGATATGGTCCCGGAACACATTTGGTTGAGGTCAGGTGCCCTTTGTGACCATTAAAATTAGACATGAATGTGCGTAAAAATATGATAAACTCAATGGAACTGTCAAGCTTATTGGAATTGTCAAGAGAGTTGTCAATAAAGCTGTCAAGAAAACTGTAAGGAGGTCGGTCAAGAGAGCTGTAAAGAGAACAGTCAATGGGAGCTGTCAAGCTATCAAGGGATTTAAACCTCCCACTCTTCAAATATTTGAAAACAAAGACTTATGCAGTGTTTAAAAAAACAATGCTTGCTATTTCACTGTTTGCTGACATAAGCTTGAGAGTTGCCATTATAGGATTAGTGCTGCATGAATTATTTCACTACCTATCATTATCAGAATGGGATGCCTGTCAGTTCACAGTTTTATTGACAGCTCCAAGTGCTTATAAAGTCTTTGAAATGGGACTACAAATACAAATGCTTGTTTAAATAAGGGATTAAAGGAAGTTAAATGGAATGATTGAGTTTTTATCTATAGGAGTGTTTTTCTTGAAATAGTGAATTCATCAATAGACACTTCAGAAATGTAATTAATCTCAATATGAGTCCTGAGGTCTGCCCATGATGAATGCTGGGTGAGTTGGCATGGGGATGTATGAGAAAAGTGTGGCAGGTGAGGGGGCATGGATTAGCTTGGGTTGGCATTATGTTGGCATTGAGGCTATAAAGTGCTATGGGATTGAGTGGGGGTCATGGGTTGGCATGGAGGGCATGAATGGACATGGGGGTGGGTAGAGGGACATAGATTAGCATGGAGCATATGAGGGCCATGGGGGGGTGGATAGAGGGTTGTAGGTTGACATGGAGTGTATGAGGGGCCATGGGGAGCGGGTAGAGGGTTGTAGGTTGGCATGGAAGGTATGACGGGTGTGGGTGGAGCATGAGATGTCATAGGTTGGCATGGATGGAGCATGAGGTGTATGTGGGGGTGAGGGGTTGTGAATGGTGAGCACTGGAGGGTGGTCTTTTGTTTTATTTCTTTTTCTCATAGCTTTGACAAAGTGCCTATCGCCCAGCTCACCTACATACCCAGCACCCTCTGAACTTTATCCGGGGGATGGTGGCCATGACTCCCATTTTCACCCACCCCCAGAAAAAAGATCTAAACTCCCAGGGAATGTTCTCCCAGGTCAGGGTGTGCGGAGCCAGAAATTGTCCCAATTGATCTAATTTTCACATGCGGTGTGAAAGTCTGGTGGCATTTCAAGGCAAAGAGGCCAAATAGACACATAACTAATTTGGAAGCTTGACAAAGGGACCAGAATGGTTATCCTTAACAAGCACAGCTATATGGACTAAATGACTAGTGTTCTTAATGACAGGTCCAAATTTGTACCCATTGGACCTACCGCTCAGCATGACGGCACAATGCTGCTCAAAAGCAAGGTACAAAAACATTTGTTAGACTTGTGTAAGAGTAATGAGCTGCTTGGTGGTCCATATGATAGGGTTCATCCCCGTCAAATGCTACACCCACATATATATGGGTTTTCCAAGACACACAAAAGTGATGTCCTTTTACTGCCTATCTTACCCATGACTCGTTTGGCAGAACATATACTGGCCAAATGGTTCAGCAAGTTGTTACAACCAATTCTGAGTGAGTTTTCCACCTACAGAATGAAGGATTTCTTCACCTTCACAAAGAATACACAAGACTTGCATAGCAATACCAATGCCTTGTCCATGTGCTCATTCAACATTGTAAACCTATTTAATGTTCTGCTCAAAGAAATCATAGACATAGTGCCACGTCACTGTACCATGACAATCTAGATGTGCCGCCATTGTCTGAATCTATATTCATTTAACTTATGAACCTAGTACCTCATGTTGGTGAGTTCAGCTTTAACAACATCATGTATGCCCAAAAAGATGGTGTTGCAATGGGATTCCCTCTTGGCCCAGATCTCGCTAACATTTTTGTCAGTTTCTTCCAGAGTGTGTTTTTGATGGGATGGTCCCTAACCTCCTACCCCTTGCATATTTCAATACGTAGTTGATAACATTTGCTGCATTTGAATCTGCTGAATTTGTAGCTGCATGTACACACCTTAACGTGCTCAGCCCACACTCAAAGACAATTTTGAGATGGAGCAACCTAATAAGATCTCTTGCCTCAACATGCAAGTTGAGAAATCTACTCATGGGTTCTCTGCTACTGTCTACCACAAGCCCACCTTTGTTGGTCAATATACACTTTGGGATTCCTACAGTTTCACAAGCTATAAGATTGGTCTTATCAGCAATCTCGTGAATAGGACCCAAGAATTTGCACATCATGCAAGCTTGATGTCAAAGTAGGGCACATCAAAGTTATCCTGCAAGATAATGGCTACCCCAATCATATCATTGCTCATTGTGTATCGCACTTATGAATGGGCCCAAGGCCGTCACTTTCGGTCCTGAAATGTGCCCTGTCAGCCTCAGATTACCGTGGAAGGGTAAGGTGTCTCAAAAATTTGAGTAACAAGTGAAGCTAGCCATTTCATGCTGCTACTATGCAGTAGCAACTTGAGTGGTATTCTCCACTAACAGGATGCTGCCATCAAGCCAAAAAGATGTTCTGCCTACCACACAAATGGGTAACAATGTATGAATTTCAGTGCCGGTGTGATGCCAAGTATCTAGGCCATATGCCCAACAACTGACGGATTATATCCAACATAGTTCAGCTATTCGCAACAGGCAAAGTAGGGACCATACTCAACCAGCCCGTACTTACAAAGCTCAGAACATGGAGTTCAATGTGATTTCGCAATTGGGTAGCACTTACTTAGTCTTGAGTGTGCTAAGAATTACACTATCAACCAAAACAAGATTATCAATCTGGCTCGCAATGGGGCTCACTTACACTTGCTAGAAGCTACATATATTCACACACAGCGCCCGGTCCACTGTAAACAAAAAGAACATGTCCAGACATTGGGCAGGATTTTTCAGACGGCATGCGGGGGCGGGCCTTAAAGTAATTCATGTAATTAGCAACCTTAAAGTTGGCAGGCAGGTGAAAAGGCCAAACGGCCTTTGCGTTTTTAAGGAAACCTCATCCACGAGCGGGATGAGGTTTCCTAAAGTTTTTATTAAATAAATAAAAAAAACTCCCAAAATATAAAAACATGTCCCATCTCATGCGACTCAGTCACATGAGGGGGCATGTTTAAATACAATTTTAAATCTTTTATTTAATAATTTTAATATTGATTCAATCCCCCTAAGGCAGCTCCATGCCTCAGGAAGATTGAAGCATTCTTTCGTGTCCTGACTCCCCCCACCTGCACAGGTAGCGCTGAGCGCTACCGGCCACATATTACGCTGGGCGGGCCTTAATTGGCCTGCCTGTGTAAAATGGTGGTGCAGAGCTGATCGCAGGCGCCAATTAGCTCCATGACTGCTCCACCCGCTCCCGCCGAGCCTGCCCACCACAGAAAAATTGTGCCCATTGAGTATTTTTCAACTAAACAAAAGCTTGGAGGCCAATGCTTCCATGGGCATTCCCAATAGCAACACTTCAACCAGAGTTAGTTTGCCTGATTTGAGTTTAAAAAAAAGGTTGGGAATAAATGTTGCCTGATGTATTAACCATTGCAACACCTTGACTAATCAGAATCCACTTGCCAACCAATCAGCTTTTTTTTCTCATATATTATAAATTGTTATTCTCTTTGAAATTTGGCATTTTTGTGTAATTCTGTCCTGATGAGTGCATGACAAAAAGCTTTGACATGTCTCTTTTTACAGCAATATTAGAGTCTGTATGTATATCATTATTTTCTATTTCTGCCATCTCTGTAATGCAGAATAAATTATCTATACATACATGGAATTTTTTTCATGTGTGTAGCAATGTGTTGTTATGTAACACAAATATGTTGCTTATGGAGTTGACCTCAGTCAGCGCTGATTAGAGGTTTGTAATTTAGGACATGCTGACAAAGTTCAAAGATAGACTTCACACCATAAAGCTACCTAGTGACCGTACTCCGTAACTCCATTGTGTTATTTGGCATAGCGTATTGGAATTGGAAAATGTTGATACAACAATTTGCAATGCAAAACGTGGGCCAGAAGCATGACCTAAATTGTGACAACAGGAGCTATGTGCCAAAAGTAAGATTTTTAATTTCATGAAATATGCTTACAGTCATTCTGTAACAGAACATATTATATAATTGAATCCACTTCCAGAACATTACACAAGCAGTTGTCTTAGCATAGATTTCAATCTCAGGCAGATGCAATGAACATTGTATCGTTGTAATATCAAAGCTATTTTTAAGCAATATATACTGATTGTGTTATACTTTGGAAAGTGACTGCGGACCATCACTTGATAGACCCACTAATTAAATCATAATCACCAATTACTCAGTTGGAACACCATAAACCACCTTCAGAGACCAAGTTGCTAGCGCCCAGTGGAGCACACACTAGTGATGGCATTGATTTAAATGACAGCAAAGTCATGCCAACTCAGGAGCCCTTTAATAATGGTGGGTGGAACTCGATTCTGGGATTCCCAACCCCATTCCCATTTATTTGCCAGTGGGATAAGGGTGCAAGTAGCCTGCCCATGCACAGCAATCCTGCAGGGAAACTCCAGTCCCAAGTGGAGAACCAAAAAAGAAAACAGTCATCTGTTCCTGGAATTCTTTCATTGACTTTTAATTACAAAAAAAATGGTTCCTTTAGTTTCAACAGTTAGATGCTGTATTGTAAATTAAATATGGTTTACTGTAGTAATTGATTATAGGACTCTGTCCTGCAAATGTTAGTTGACTATTACATTGATCAGCATTGTGTAAGTGTTGAGATGCATTAGAGTACTTTTCCCATTTGGAAAGATGCTATTATGCATTAAAGACTGAACAAAATAATGTTTGGGAACAACACATGTCATGTTACAAAGTAATGTAAATGTTCACAGCCCATTAAATTTGAAAAGAAAAATGGGTCTACAGCTCTCTCAGAGAAAAAATACGCCGACACCAGTTCTTGGATAACATTGATTGACAGGCCATCTGGTGTAGCTTTTAAAAAAGCATAGCCATCTGTTTTTGCAATTTCAATAGGCTTAATTGTTGGCAATGGCAATGCTTTGTTTTGATAGCTGGGGCCATTGTGAATCTTTAGCTGAGTTTCAAAAGCTCCAGAACCACCTATCTCAACAGGAGCTGTACAGACAGTATGGTTGGCAGCTTTAAGCAGTCATTAAAGGATTTTCTGTCTTTAATGTGGATTTGTGAAAAGATGTGTGTTTGCTTTTACAGCAGATTGACCACTTGAGGGAATTTAACTTCTTTGAATAGTGTTTGTGAATGAGAACCTTTTATTAGTATTAAGTGTGCCTGATTGACAGTTGTTAGATTGTTAATTATTTTCATGTCAATTTCAAAGACATGGCCCATGAGATCTGCCCATAATGGATACTGAAGGAGTGGCTAAGGAGGATACATGGGGGTCATGGAGGGAGCAAGGGGGTATGAGGGGCTATGGATGGGGCATGGAGGTATGAGGGGGTAAGAGGGGCAAGGGGCATGGAGAGAGCATGGAAGTATAGAGAGGGCATAGGAGCTAGGTGGGACTGAAGGATGGGGGCCTGACATTCATCATTACAACCGGGCCATGTCCCACTAAATGGAGGCAAGCGTTCTAGCCTGCTGGTGTTGCCATCCACCCACCCGCGTTGCCACCATGGGCCTGCGCTGGAGGTAACAGGCCCAACTCCATCCTGCCTTGCCTTGTGGCAGGTGGGGGTGTTTTTCAAGGAGATGGGTCTGCCAAGTCAGGAAGTTTCCCAATTCGACCTTGCCCGCTCCTCCACAAAAATCCAGCCCATAGAATCATTATGGCACAGCAGGAGGCCATCCAACTCCTCAAGTCCATGTTGGTTCGCTGTATAATCTAATCAATCCCATTCCCCTGCTCTAGTCCTGTAGCCCTGCAAGTTTATTTCCCCCAAATGCCCATACAATTTCCTTTCAAACTCATTCAACGTCTTCGCTTCCACCTCTCACGTAGACAGTAAGTTCATGGTCATTAACACTTGCTGTACAAAAGTCTTGACACCCATAGCCCCACCACACCTCTTGCTCAAAGCCTTAATTCTGTGTCCTCCTAGCCCTTGTACCATCAGCTAATAGGAGCAGCTTCTTTTTTTTGTCTACCTTAACGAAACCTGTCATAATCTTGTACACTCATATCAAATCTCCTCTCAATCTCTTTTGTTCCTGGGAAAATGTCACATGCCCTCAAGTACCTTCTCCAAGTGGCCATTCATCAACTGCGCATCTTCATGGTGGGTGCTGATGGCTGTTGGACTGCTGAAGGTGTCATATCCAAGAGAACCTTGTCACCATTTAACATTCCTACATGTTACAGATGAAGTTCTTGGAATTCAAGTCAGGAGAGGGAACCCCAGCATTTTTTTCCCTTTCCTGAAGCATACTAGTCGACATAGATCAAATCTGAGCCTGAGACTTCCTGGGGTTTAGAACTCACCACCACATTCGGAACCACTTTACAAAGCAACAGCAGTTTCTTTTAGGAAAAGTTTCTGTGATAGGATGGCAAACAGAGGGCTGGATGTCCTGATCTGCCCAGACAGGACCAAGTAAGGAATTCTGCTCAACATCTGAGTCTGGTCATGATCCTGGCCTTGTATCTGGGTCAGCTGCCATTAAGTCTTTATAGTTGTCTCCCAATAAGATGCAAGTCAGAGCTAGATATCATTAAAAATGCCACAAGGCCCCACATACTGAAAGTGAGCTTTTTAACAGATAAGCCATTGGACGGAGACTAGTCCTTCACTATGCCTTCTCCTTCTGTGTGTCACAATTGGGAGCATTTTCCCATACCACAAGGATCTTGGGGAGCAGAGGGAGTGAATGGGGAGAAGAAAATTGGCTGGGGATCTGGCCTCATGGCTGTCTTTACATACAGCAAGCGTGTGACAATGGAGAGCAGTCAATTCCAGCACAGACAGCAGGAGAGAAACTTGAGTCAGGGCAGTGAGGTGGTTACAGTTCTCACTACCCAATTTCACCCACTTTTTGATTTCCAACCCAGGCTGTTTCCATCTAGACTGCCTGAGTGAGATTTGTGTTGAGTGCAGGGACTGTTAGCAAATCGCGTGCTGGATTAAATTTTACTGAAGTAGATTTTAATCCTGTGTAAAGCAAGAGGTAGCCAGCTGGCAGCCCATTTTATAGTGAAGTCAATGGGAATAAAAATGGTGAGAGATATAAAAAGTGGTATCAACTCACTTTCACTCACTTGCACAATCGCACAAAGTCAAGATTTAACTCAGCGAGTATTAATGAGGCATTCTTGTATTAAACTTGTGTAACTGAACAACAGATTTTGGAGTGAGCCATCATCATACAACCAATCAGACCAAATCCATTGGCGGAGCTATTATGGACTGATCAATATATTTGTGATTCTAGTGTTAATTTTCTAAAACCCGGAAGAAGAATTAAATTGCTTTGAGGCAATACCATAGTATTTTTTTCTCTCAGAAACTAATGAGCTTTTCCAAAGAAAACCACAACATGTACCCAAAATACCAATCCAGATCCCAATTTGAAGCAATGTTTAAACTAGTGCCTTGTTCATTTTCTCTTTGGGAACAATACCTTTGACTAAGTACAATGCTCTAACTCATCTCCACACAGAACAGCTTCACCAGATAAATTTGGCTTGACATCAGACCAACCGAACCTGGTGGACCATGTTCATCGAGAATATCCCATTTCAGGCAGGTGCTGGCAGACATCACATAATGCAAGGTAGAACATCGCGTGCACAGCATTAATACAAGGTGAGCTAGTAATTAGGCAGTACTCACACGCCCCAGCTCTCATAGCACTCAAGAAACTTGACACAATCCAGCACAAAGCTGTCCACTTGATTGGCACCACATCCACAAACATTCACTCCCTCCACCACCGACAAAAGGTAACACAGTAATAGCACCTACAGGGTGCACTGCAGGAATTTACCAAGGCTCCTCGACAGCACCTTCCAATCCCATGACCATCTAGAAGGACAAGGGCAACAGATAAATGGGAACACCAACACCTGGAAGTTCCCCTCAAGCCACTCACCATCCTGACTTGGAAATATATCGTTGTTCCTTCACTGTCACTGGGTCAAAATCCTGGAACTCCCTTCCTAACAGCGCTTTGGGTGTTCTCAAACTACATGGGTCCACAGCGGCTCAAGAAGGCAGCTCACTGCCACCTTCTCAAGGGCAATTAGGGATGGGCAATAAATGCTGGCCCAGCCAGTGAAGCCCACATCCCATGAATAAATAAAAAAAAATGTAACTGGCTGGAGATTATCAAACAAAAGTGAGACAACTATATCTGAAAATTCCCCTTTCCTTTCATTTTATGTAAACTGCACTTTTACACTCTCAAAGTTCTTCAAGTGCTAAAGATGGTATTTGGAAGCAAAACCAATCAATCGGATGTCTGACACTGCTCTGGGTTGGCTCCGGTGTTATGCCCTAAATCTGGTTCTCCAACTGTCTATTAACTAATTAAGAGTAGCGATGCAGACATTTAGCCATTAATGGAAGATAGTTCAGCTAGCTGTGTGCAGCCAACCAAATTTAGGATATCTGACTTTAAATCAATGCAGGACACGTGAGACACAGTTGAGTTGGTCTAATTTCCTTTAGACATGGTTCTTTATTTCCGAATTCAATAAAAACAAAATTAAATATGGAATGAAGTGCACTTAGGTAAATAAAGCGTCCACATGTTTATAACTAAAGCAGGCCGTAGATAACCAGGCTGAATATAAAAAGTACAGTGGAGAATAGGAAATAAAAGCAGCAAAGGCATTATGAAAATAAACTGGTGGATCACATAAAAGGGAATTCAAAGGTCTTTTATAGGCATATTAGCAGTAAAAGAGTTGTCAAAGTGGATGGGGCAAATAAAGGACCAAAATGGATACCTGTTGTTGGAGGCAGAAGGCGTGGCTAAGGTGCTAAATGAATATTTTTCATCAGTGTTCAACAAGGAAGAGCCTTTGCCAAAGCTCTGGCAAGCGAGTAAGTGACTAGCACATTGGATGAGATGAGAATAAATAAAGATGAGTTATTAGAAAGTCTGGCAGTGCTCAAAATGGATTAGTTACCTAGCCCAAATGGGATGCATCCTAGGTTGCTGAGGGAAGTCATACGGACACATGAGTTAGGAGCAGGAGTAAGTCATTCAGTCCCTCAAACCTGCTCCACCATTCAATTAAATCGTGACCAAGATTTTCCTGTCCTGCCCACTGCGGGAACAGTCACGGGCAGGAGCAGAAAATTTGGAAAGGCAGCCAAATGTCCATCGACTTTAGGCAGTAGCGGAAAATCCCACCTCATGGCTGATCTGATTGTGGCCTCAGTGCTACTTTGCTGCCTAGCCCTGATCTGATACCTTTTGATTCCCTTATTGGTCAAGAATATATCTACTTTTGCCTTAAAAATATTCAGTGAGCCTGCCTGTACCACTCTCTAGGGAATAGAGTTTCACAGACTCACCAACCTCAGAGAGAAAAAAATTTCTCCTCATCTCCAACTTAAATTGGAGACCCCTTAGTTCTGGTAACGCCCACAAGGGGAAACATCTTTTCAGTGGCCACCTTGTCAAGTCCCCTCAGGATCTTATATGTTTTCAATAAGATCACCTCTCATTCTTCTAAACTCCAATGGGTACAGGCCCAACCTGTCCAACTTTTCCTCAAGATAACCTTCCCAATCCCAGGTTATCAGTCAGGTGAACCATCTCTGAACGGCTTCTGATGCTTTTATATCCTTTCTTAAATAAGACGACCAAAACTGTACACCCTAGATGTGGTCTCACCAATGCCCTAGATAACTGTAGCAAAATATCCCTACTTTTATATTCCATTCCCCTGGCAATAAATGACAACATTCCATTGTCTTCCTAATCACGCACCACACCTGCATACTAACTTTTTGTGATTCATGTACCAGGACACTCAGATCCCTCCATACCTCAGAGTTTGGCAATCTCTCGCCATTTAAGTGATATACAGTTAAGGAAGGGTAGAAATTGTGAAGGTTCTGGCCACCATTTTCCAATCCTGCTTAGATACAGGGCTGGTATCAAAGGACAGGAGGATTACAAATGTTACACCTTTGTTCAAAAAAGTGAAGAAGGCTAAACCTAGCAAAGAAAGGTCAGCCAGTTTAGTATTGGTGGTAGGGAGGCTCTTGAACAATATAATCAGGGGGAAGAGTAACAGCCACTTGAACAATCAAAACAAATAATGGAGAGCAGCATGGACTTGTTAAGGGCAAATTGTGTATGACTGAATCTTTTGAGGACGTAACACAGAAGATGGATGAGAGCAATGCTGTTACTGTTGTGTATATGAACTTTCAAAAAGTACTTCATAAAGTACCACATCATACACTTGTAAGAAAAATTAAAGCCCATGGAATTAAAGGGACAGTGCACTCTGGATATAAAACTGGCTATGTGATTTTTTTAAAAAGGAAGTTGTGGTGAATGGCTGTTTTTTTGGACTGGATGAGGTATACAGTGGAGTTCCCTAGGCTTCAGTACTAGGCTCATTCCTGTTTTTGACATACGTTAATGGTTTGGACTTGGGGTACAGGGCATGCAGGTGTCACGAGACTTGGAAATGTAGCAAACTGTGCGAAGGATAGTAATAGACTTCAAGAGGACATAGACAGGTTAGTGGAAGAGGCAAATGAAATTCAACTCAGAAAAGTGTGAGGTAAGACAATACAAGCTGAACAACTTTAAAAGAGGTGCAAGTGGGACTGCAAGAGTGTTTTGTGCACAAATCCCTGAAAGTGGCAGGGCAGATTAACAAAGCAGCTAATAAAGCATATGGGATCCTTGGCTTCATAAGTAGAAGCATATGAGTACAAAAGCCAAGATGTTATGTTAAACCTATATAAAATACTATTTTGGCCCCAGATGGAGTACTGTGTCTAATTCTGGGCACCGCACTTCAGCAAGGATGTGAGGCTTTAGAAAGGATACAGAAGAGATTTACCAGTATGGTTCCAGTTTAAGGGATTGGATTTGTATGGATAGACTGGAGAGGCTAGGGTTATTTTCCTTTGAGCAGAGAAGACTAAGATGAGATTTCACACAGGTGCTTTAAAATCATGAAAGATTTTGATACAGTAAATAAACAGCAACTGTTTTCAATAGCTGAGGGGTCAATAATTAGAGAGTATAGGTTTAAGGTGATTAGCAAAAGAACCAGAAGCAACAAGAGGAAAGCCTTTTTTTACCCAACAGTTGGTTAGGATTTGAAATACACCGCTTCATAGACTTCTAAAGGGAACTGGATAAACACTAGAAGGAGACATGGTGTAAGAGCAAGGGAATGGGACTAACTTCATTTCTCTTCAAAAGAACCGGTGTAGAGTTGATGGGACGAGTGGCCTCAATCTGTGCTCCACTAGTCCATGATTCTGTCAAAACGAGCATTTAGACCTCCATTTTGGGTTGAGTCATTGGGAACAGCTAACATAGCCTAACGCTAAATTGTCTGCTCAGTGGGTAAATTTTTTCTTTGAGTTATTTTCCAAAGTGGCAGCTTCAGTTCGACTGAAATAACAGCATGGACTAAGCCAGTGTGAACAATTGACTTTGTTAAATTATACCGTGGCTGTTTTTTTCAACCGGAATAAATCAAGCAGTTGGTCTGCACATTGTCAGCAATTCACTAATACCTTGTCATTTTCACTTTCTACTCAAAACGCAGACAAAAAAAAATAGCAATTAAGTCCAGGATGCCCCATCACTTTGTTAAGCACCATTTCGCACTACCTGCTCATTGATCCACAGTCTAAATGTAATCAAATGCTACATCAATAGCCTTGAGTCTTCAAATGTGACCATCCTGTGGTACAAATGGTCGGGCAATTGCAAGTATCAGTGTGTGGCAACATTTAATTCTAGGGATTTGACAGAAAAGAAGAGAGACTTGCATTGATATAGCACTTTTTACAACTCCTGGACATCCCAAAGCACTTCACAGCCACCGAGATACTTCTGAAGTGTAGTCACTGTTATAATGCAGGAAAAGCTGCAGCCACATTGCACACAGCAAGCTCCCACAAACAGCAATGTTATAATGGCCAGATAGTGTTTTTTGTGATATGACTGATGGATAAATATTGGTCAGGACACCAGGGGTAACTACTCTGCTCTTCTTCAAACTAGTGCCATCCGATCTTTTACATCTACCAGAGAGGTTAGACAACAGAGCTTATTACTTTTTACGAACATACATGTTAAGCTGAAAATCAAGGGAAAAGTTTGCTCTGTGAGTTTTCTGTAACAAGGCTGTTCTTATTAAACAAGTTTATGATTTCACAAAACAGAGTACACAAAGGGAAATCTTCCCCTTCCTTCTATGCTAAAGTAGGAAAAAAAAACTCTCCATGCTTGTTTAAAGCATTTATATGACCACCAACATTACGAAAACGCAAACCAAGCTGTAGCAGTATGTTCATCACCAAGGTGCTTCCATACCTTACATATGAACATATGGACATAGGAACAGGAGAAGGCCATTCAGCCCATTGAGTCTGCTCTGCCATTCAATATGATCATAGCTGATCAAAATGCCTTTTACCCACACTATCCCCTTTACATTATTGTTAATGAGAAATCTATCAGTCTCTACCTTAAACATACTCAATGACTGAGCTTCCCTGGCTCTCTGGTGTGGAGAATTCCAAAGATTCACCACCCTCTGAGTAAAGAAATTTCTCCTCATCTCGGTCCTAAGTGGCTTCCCCCTTATTTTGAAATTGTGTCCCCTGGTTCCAGAATCCCCAACCAGGGGAAACATCTTACCTGCATCTACCCTGTCTATTCCTTTAAATATTTTGTAGGTTTCAATGAGATCACCTCTCATTCTTCGAAACTCTAGAGAATGCAGGCCCAGTTTGCCAAATCTTTCTTCATAAGACAGTCCCGCCATCTTTGGAACAAGTCTGGTGAACCTTCATTGCACTCCCTCTATGGCAATAATATCCTTTCTGAGGTAAGAGGACCAAAACTGCACACAGTACTCCAGGTACTCCAGCTTCTATACAATTGAAGCAAGACTTCACTACTCCTGTACTCAAATCCTCTTGCGATAAAGGCTAACATTCCATCAGCCTTCCTAATTGCCTGCTGCATCTGCATGTTAGCCTTTGGTGACTTATGGACAAGGACACCCAGGTCCCTTTGTACATCTACACTTTCTAATCTCTTACCAAATAGGAAAAGCTCTGCACATCTGTTCCTTCTACCAAAGTGGATAACCCCACATTTTTCCACATTATATTCCATCTGCCATGTTCTTGCCCACTCACTAAGTCTGTCCAAACCCTCCTGTAGCTGCTTTACATCTTTCTCACAACACACATTCCCACCTAGCTTTGTATCATCCATGAACTTGAAAAAATACATTTGGTCCCCACATCCAAATCATTGAAATATATCATGAACAGCTGGGGCCCAAGTCCTCACCCCACTAGCCACAGCCTGCCAACGCGAGAATGACACATTTATTCCTACTCTGTTTTCTGCCTGTTAGTCAACCCTTAATCCATGCCAGAATATTGCCTCCTAACCCAAGTGCTTTTATTTTGCTAATCAACCTCCTATGGGGGACGCTATCGAAAGCCTTCTGGAAATCCAAGTATACTATGTTCATTGACTCTCTATCAATTTTGTTAGTAACATCCTCAAAAAACTCCAACAAGTCTGTCAAACATGATTTCCCATTCACAAATCCGTGCTGACCATGCCCAATCAGATCATGATTATCCAAGTATCCATTTATCACATTCTTTATAATGGATTCCAGAATTTTCCCTACTACTGATGTAAGACTAACAGGTCTGTAGTTCCCTGTTTTCTCTCTCCCTCCCTTCTTAAATAGTGGGGTGACATTTGCTACCTTCCAATCTTCAGGAACCATTCCAGGATCTATAGAAATTTAGAAAATGATCACCAATGCATTCACTATCTCTATAGCAACCTCTTTCAACACCGGGATGCACAATATCGAGTCCTGGGGGCTTATCAGCTTTCAGTCCTATTAATTTCTCCAATACAACCTTCTTTCTTATGCTAATTTCTTTCAACTCCTCATTCTCCCTAATCTCTTGGATCTCTAAATCTGGGAGATTTCCTGGATCTTCCTCAGTGAAAACAGACACAAAGTTATTATTTAGCTTCTCTGCCATTTCTCTATTCCCCATTACGAATTCTCCTGACTCTGCCTGTAATGGACACACATTTGTCTTAGCCAAACATTTTCTTTTTACATACCTATAGAAGCTTCTACAGTCCATTTTTATGCTTTTTGCTAGATTGCATTCATATTCTATTATCCCTTTCTTTACCAGTTTCTTGGTCTTACTTTGCTTTACTCTAAAAACTTCCCAATCCTCAGGTTTACTGCTACTTCTGGCAACTTTATAAGCCTTTTCTTTTAATCTTATACAACCCTCAACTTCCTTTGTCAGTCACAGTTGACTGATCTTTTTGAGTTTTTATAACTTGAAGGAATGTATAGGTGCTGTAAACTGTGTAATAGTTCTTTGAAGACTCTCCATTGCCTATGCACAGTCATACCTTTTAATGTATTTTCCCAATATGCCTCAGCCAATTTGTTCCTCATGCCTTCATAATTTCCTTTATTCAACTTTAATACGCTTGCTTCAGAGTGAACTACCTCACTTTCACGCATAATGCAAAATTCTATCATATTGTGGTCACTCATCCCTAAAGGTTCTTTTACAACAAGATTATTAATTATCCTTTTTTCATTACATAATACTAGATCTAAAATAGCTTGCCCTCTAGTTGGTTCCTCAACATACTGCTTGAGAATACCATCCCTAACACACTCCAGAAACTCGTCTTCCACAGCATTACTGTTCGGTTGATTTACCCAGTCTATATGCAGATTGAAGTCACACATGATTACTATATTGCCCATGCTACAAGCTTCTCCCATCTCCTGATTAATTCCATGGCCCACATTACCACTACTGTTTGGTGGCTGATAAACAACTCTAACCAATGCCTGCTGCCCTTTGCTGTTTCTTAGATCCACCCAAACAGATTCCACACGTTATTCTTCCGATCTGAGATCCTCCCTTACAAAGGCACTGATCCCATTCCTCATTATCAGTACAACTCTGCCTTTTTTATATTCATTCATGGGATGTGGGCTTCGCTGGCTGGGCCAGCATTTAATCCCCATCCCTAGTTGTCTTTGAGAAGGTGGTGATGAGCTGCCTTCTTGAACCACTGCAGTCCATGTGGTGTAAGTATGCCTGCAGTGCTGTTAGGAAGGAGGTTCCAGGATATTCACCCAGCGATAATGAAGGAATGTCGATTTATTTCCAAGTCAGGATGGTGAATGACTTGGAGGGGAACTTCCAGGTGATGGTGTTCCCATCTATCTGCTGCCCTTGTCTTCCAGGTCATGGATTTGGAAGGTGCTGTTGAAGGAACCTTGGTGAATTCCTGCAGCGCATCTTGTAGATGGGTACACACTGCTGCTACTGTGCGTCGGTGGTGGAGGGAATGAATGTTTGTGGATGCGGTGCCATTCAAGCAGGCTGCTTTGTCCTGGACGGTATCAAGCTTCTTGAGTGTTGTGAGAGCTGTGCACATCCAGGCACTCATCCACCTTCTTTCTCTTCTGATCTGTCCTTCCTAAATGTCGAATATCCTTGAATATTCAGTTCCCAGTCTTGGTCAACATGTAGTCATGTTTCCGTAATGGCAATTATATCATACCCATTTTCCTCTACTTGTGCCTTCAGATCATCTCCCTTATTGTGAATGCTGCAAGGATTCAGGTAGAGTGTCCTTAACTTTGTCTTTTTGACATCATTCTGCATTCGAAGCATACAGCTGGAAGCTGTCTTCTGGACTCACTGCTACTTCCTGTTATCAACTTTACTTACTTCCAATTTGGGCCACCCCTCAGGTTCCCATCCCGCCTGACAAGTTAGTTTAAACCCACCCTAACAGCACTAGCAAATCTCCCTGCGAGTAGATCAGTCCCAATCCTGTTAAGATGTAACCCGTTCAGCTTGTACAGGTCCCCCTTGCCCCAGAACCGGCCTCAATGCCTCAGCAATCTGATGCCCTCCCTCCTACATCAGTTCTCCAGCCAGGTATTTAATCAATCTATCCTCCTATTCCCCTGCTCACTAGCACGTGGCACTGCGAGTAATCCTGAGATCACTGCTGTTGAGGTCCTGCTTTTTAATTTCCTTCCTAACTCCTTGAAATCTGCTTTCAGGACCTCATCCCTTTTCTTACCTATGTCATTGGTACCAATGTGAACCACAACTTCTGGCTGATCCCCCTCCCCCTGAAGGGTGTCCCGCAGCCACTCTGACATTCTAATACAATATTGCATTAGCTAATCAACATATTAGTCAGTGGTCAGTAGGTTAAGTAATTGTACAATTAGTCAATTGTGCAAAACAATAACGCATGCACCTCTACATCCAGTGAAGTATCCATTTATGTCTAACAAATGCAGCATCATTGATTTCCTGCCACTTTCATTGAACAGTTTTATATTGTCACTGGGCAATGCCATGGAGAATGAAATTGTACATCCATTGCTCAGAAGGGCAGCTAGTTATTAAGTCTGAACAGTGAAAATCTGTAACTAAAAGACGTTCAACCATAATTAGTTCAGAACAAAACACAAGGATGCATTCCTCCAGAAGCTGATCATGTTAAAATGATCACTTTGAACCAACTTGTTTGTGAGGTCACAGGATTTATAACCAAAAATATCCACACCTAGAAATTTCTGATGATGATACTTTAGCGGAGCTATCGGACTATTGAAAATAGATGGGTCAATGCCTACAGCAAAATGACAAACAAAAATTGACATAGGGGTTAAATGTTCCTCCACAAATACAGGTCATTTCTAGCCTCTAATGTTCTGAATATATTTTTGAGGTGTTGATGGAAATGATATCAGCAACTGCAGTATTTTGCATCTATATTATTGAAATTTTGACCTCATCTGCCCAACTGGGAAACAGGCAATTGGAGAGGTGCTGATGGAAATGATATTAAAATCAATTGCATGATTTCTTCCTTCAGAAGACTGATAGATGTTTAAAATTTTGTCACTGACCAAATGGCTGAAGATGCAAGTTTGTCATTCTTGGCACACCTGATGCCTAAGTATGTTCATTATGGTGAAATCGGGGTGACATCAGTTAACTAACACACAGGGTGGGAAAGCCATAGGATCGGGAGGAATGCTGGTTTAATACCATGCCCAAAATTGTCAATTGTCAATGGGAAGTAAAATCGGCTGAGATGAAAAACTAGCATTGGCATCCCACTCCCAGCCAACCCCCACCACCACCAACCCCACTCCAATCGCCTGCTTCCCAATTGGGCAGACTAGGTTAAAATTTCAATAATATAAATGCAAAATACTGCAGATGCTGGAAACCTGAAATAAAACAGAAAATGCTTGAAAAACTCAGCAGCTCTGGCAGCATCTGTGGAGAGAGAAACAGAGTTAATGTTTCGAGTCCTTCATTCGAAGAAGAGTAGTATGGACTCGAAGCGTTTATTCAGTTTCTCTCTCCATAAGTTAAAATTATTTCCATCTCTGCAAAGGACACAGCCTTGTTTCTACTAATATTTTGATGTGCAGATATCTCACTTGTCAGCTTCAATTAAAAAAAACAACTTGAGAAAACAGATGAACAATCTTTGATTAACAGGAAGAGAACATAGACCTAGGGCACAACATGCATCTTGTACTTTACAGTTTTAGCAAAACTTGTGTCAGCATATTGAAAGAAAAAGCACATTTAACCAATAAAGGAAGGATTGGTTGCTGACTGCAACAATTGGCGATAGGCAGGATAGGTTTGTGCAATGTCGTGTATGACAACATTTTATGCCAAGATTATGTATGATTGCATTTCATAATAGAAAATGTATTGTTCTTCGTTTGCTTAATTTGGTCTGACCTGCACACAACTTATTGGCCATGGAATAAAAAGAGCTTCCAATTAATTGAAACAGTTTGTGTGACCCTGGTCTGCTTCTATTGTTTTACATCAGTTCCACTATTCTAAGAAAACAGCCAAGATCAATAATGACTATGAAAAAAATAAAGTGTGACAAAAAAGGTGGGAGCTAGGATTGGAAAAGGAACATTGTTGTAGATGGTCCAGCCTCATCTTGACCAGCACTGCTTTCTTCTGGTGATATGGTTTTCTGCCTCCTTCAATTTTCTCCCCCCTGCTTTCCTTGAAGTGCTAACTCTTATCAGGGCACAGTTGTAAAGGAGACAGCAGCCCTAGCAACTATTACTTGAGCATGAATCTTGAAGGGAATTGTGTACCTGCTGTTAAGACTGTAGGAGTCAACGGTTGCTGAGCCCTGTCCTGGATGTCTTTGCTAAACATGAACTTTCCACCAGGATTTGCCAGATGAGACCAAGACCCAGATCATTTTCCCTTCACTAGCCCACGAATACTGGAGCCAAGTATAGAACTCAAGCCAGAGCCCTGGTAATGAAACAAGAACAAAAATAGCTGGAAAAACTCAGCAGGTCTGACAACATCTGCAGAGAGGAATACAGGAATAACTGTGTTCCTCTCCGCAGATGCTGTCAGACCTGCTGAGTTTTTCTAGCTATTTTTGTTTTTGTTTCAGATTTCCAGCATCTGCAGTATTTTGCTTTTACCCTGGTGATGAAGCCTGCAAACTTGCAGCACTGTTTTCCTGAAGATCACAAAGAGCTGCACTTCCACAATAAAGCCAAACCTGCAATTTCATTGATGTGGAATTTTATTGGAGTTGGACAGTAAAAGATTTGAGTAAATTAGAGTGCAAATGATTTAGTATTGATTATTGAACTTCCCTATTAGTAACTGCAATTGAAGTGAGTAGCTATTTATTGTGAGGTTATAGTGCCATTGACTTCATCACCAATGATTCCTGATCTGTGTAGTCAACTCACCTTGAACAAATGCTAGTCATTGTCCCACAAACTGAACTCAAATTCACATAATGTAGATACAAATTATAGGAATAAAGGGTGAGTGAGATGTTTTATGATCCTATAAATGCTTATGGGTTTTTTTCCCAAATGGTATAAATGACCACATTGAATTCAAGACAATTCAAGATCTTGTATACATCTATAACTCATCGCACTTCTACATCATTACATATAAAATAGACTATCAAAATGGGGGCTAAACCAGTGAGTCTATTGATATGTAAGGGTAAACTTTCCAAGGCTGCATTCCTGGCACACTGCCTCATTACATAACATTATCAATCTCAGAATCATATTTAAAGAGTAATTATCTAACCTCTGACTTTTGCTAGCATTCAGCAACACTCCCCAACTCCCGGGGAGCCTCGCAAAACTTACCCTCTGATTTCCTCAAACATTTGGAATAGTGACTGGCGACAATGCCTGTGTACCAGTATATCAAAGCAACCTGCCTGTGATCTCTATATGGCAGTATTGAGCACTTTTGTTATCCTGTCCATGCTGTCAGTCAAGTGCAATGGATAAACCCAACATTGACAGCTATCCTTTAGCTAACAGAACAAGTCCCTGTGATTGCTTTAAAAACAAAGTTACAATATTCTGAAGTAAATCCATGAGATGACAGTACAATTTATGCTGTATAATTTTTCACCATTAAGTAACATTAGGATGGCCCTCCACCTGTCCCCAGCAGCTGGTAAAATATCAGTGGTGGCAGGTGGAGGCCCTTAAATGGCCACCTATGTGGTTCAATGATCCTCTGGGCAGGAGGCCTCTTCTCTGCCTTCCCCACCATTGGTAAAATCGTATGGTGACAGCAATGCGATGGGCACTCCACCTCGTACATTCCCTCACGATTACATGGGCCCCCCCACCATTCAGCCCACCCCCAAAGGACTGGTAAAATCCAGCCCTCACAGTGAAGACCATGGACCTCAACCGATAGCTCAGGCAGTTAAGCAAATTAATAGCTTGACCATTGAGACCAGAAAAATTAGTAGTTATTGGTGACTTAGCTAAGTTGGTGGGAGGAGCGCTAACATTAGCACTGGGTAAAAGAGGGGGAAATCAGTCAGGTTTCCTTCTCCTGATCAGGTCCCTAAAATTATGAAGGGATTCTAGACAATAAACATAGGGAGGACATTTTAATTTGTTGGGGACACCAAAACTGGGGGTCATGAGTAGTCATTAATAAGTCCAATAAATAATTCAGGAGAAGCTTCTTCACTCAGGGATTGATGAACATATGAACGTAGAGGTTAGATGCATTTAAATGGAATCCAGCTAAGCACATGAGGGGGGAAGGTAATGGAAGAATATGGTGACAGAGTGAGATGAACTAAGATGGGAGGGGATCCTTAAAGAGTAAAAACATCAGTATAAACCTGTTGGGAAAGTGGCCTGTTTTTGTGCTTTAATTTCAATATAATTCTATATAATTGTCCAGCAACAACACCCTCAACTAGTCTGTCTACATGCTCTGCCAGGATTGACACATGAATTACAGGCACCTAGGTGAGTAAAGAAAGACTGCACAACACTACCCCAGCAAGAAGTCAATGCCTTCAGGAGTGCAGGGAGAGGAAAAGATTTAAGAGGGAGAAAGATAAACAGGAAAAGTCGACAAGGAAAAGAAACTAGAGACTGCCAAGAAACTGTCTTATAGAATTATGTAGTGGACTTGATGCCTCAAGAATAGTTTAAAGGGCAGCTGTGTATTTCCTGATACAACAGAAGAGGGTGAGTTTGTTAAATAAGTAGCTCCACTGCATTTAAAATAGGAGACAGAGTTTGTATAATCGACTTTCATAAGAACACGCAGCTAGATGCCCCTGCATTTCTCTGGTTATATATCTGGTTATATCTGGAAGTATCCAGCTAACCTTTTAAGCCTTTCATGTATTTCTGTACCAGGCCAGTGTCTATAAACATACAGCAAAGGACCCAATTGGTCAAAAGCTTTTATCAGATTGCTGGTTGTCCAAATATTTAAAATAATTTGAAAGTATGCTGGTTGCAAGGCAGCTCCCTGGGAAACACAGTACTATAGAGGCAGAAGTATGTACCAAGCACCGATAGTCATATCAAAATCACATGGATATTATTATTGGTTTTGATTATTTCTTGGTAGTGATCTTGTCTAATGCGTAAGAAAGCTGCTTCTAAGGCCACCCTCTATTGATACTAATTACTTTGGTTGGTGTTGGTATATTGTAG
Organism: Carcharodon carcharias; assembly: GCF_017639515.1. Lineage (NCBI taxonomy): Eukaryota > Metazoa > Chordata > Chondrichthyes > Lamniformes > Lamnidae > Carcharodon > Carcharodon carcharias. The sequence goes on from NC_054481.1 coordinate 94,811,360, forward strand.
TTTGTGCTGTATTGCTGCTGTGCCAAACTATTAACACCACCTACTTCTCAATTTTGGCATGTTGGATCACCACCACTGTGTAGATCAGGGCTTCCCAAACTGTGGGTCGCAACCCCCAGTTCTCGTCACAAGATGAAATTTTGGGGTCACGACCTCCAAGGCAACAATGGCTGACATGAAGCTTGGACTGATTTCTGACAGCTGCAAGGCCCTTTAAATCCTCATGTTCTTTTGTTGATGGGTGTGGCCTAATGGAATGCTCTCTGAGGCCCAATTGCTATTGCAAAAAAAGGCTTGTGAATAGGCAGGTGTTTGTTTTTTTCTGAGAAACTCTGCCTCTTCATCAACTCCCCCAGAAGGGTGCTGGGCTTGAAAGAGGGGGAGATGGGATGAAGGAGCAGGGCAAGGGGCACGCTGACCTCCCTGAGGAAAACCCACCCTCGCTTAACAACTGAAGCCCCCCATCCCCTCCCTCACCCCAGTCAACAACTTTCGGACCCACAAATTTTCACTCCAGGGTCACGCAAAGTATGAGGCATTAAAATGGGGTCACACCAGAGAGATGTTTGGGAAGCACTTGTGTAGATGCTTTTGATCTCAATGCAACATTCAGTTAGTGAGTGACTTGACTCAGACTTAACACTGAGAGCCTTATTGTTTTCACTGCACTTTCATCTGTGCTGGGGGAGAGAGCAGGGTCGCTCTATCTCAAAGCATAGGATGGATTTCTGATACTTTGGTATTCCCAGTGAAAGGGTGAAATCAACACTGATTCAGTACCAACATCCCTAATTCTAGCACCATTACAAGTCTGCTACTTGAACCACTCAACCACTAACTGTTTTTTTCATCCTGAGGTGAAAGGTGTTTAGTTTTAATGTGACAGCCTTACCGGTTTCCATTGAATGTGGTTTTATAGACTGTTGTCTGGTGTAGGCCCTGGTCAGCATAGACTGGCATTGCTGCACGGACACACTCATGGGAGCACTGGAGGGTCTCATTGTACGCAGTGAATATGTCCAGGTTGCTTGGCACTCGTGCTGTGGTAAAATCAGTCAGATTTTGGCAACTCTCCTCTTGTTGATTGATTTTCCGTTGGTGACTATTTCGGTGTCCGTTTCCATTTTCTGCGCAGCTGCAAAAACAAACAGACCTGTTCATCTCTGCCATATTAAGGTTTTCATTTTAAAAGTAAACGCACAAAGCATCTGCCATTCCAAACAAGCTACAGTAGAGGCATAGGCTAAAAACATAAAAAGGTTGTTTTGTTGTTTTTTTTTAATGCGTAAGTCTCAATTTTGCAGTTTTGCTCACTCAGTCATAAAAAGGGTCTTGAGAGGATCGAAGGATAAACAACCAAAATGATTCTCCAACTCTGGTTGGACACTTTCTCTGGAGGTTTTCCTCGACCTCATGCCTCTAACTGCCCCATCCCCAACATTCCCACCATTGGTTACCCAACATTTCCATTTTCATAGTGCACTACCTTCCTACACCAATCAAAAAGTGAACAGGTTCTCTGTACTTGATTGGATGATTCTTCGTTGACAGTCAATAGTCTTTTCTCCACATGTCTGATATTCTTGTAACTTATAAATAAAAGTGTTGAAAAAATATATATTGTTTTGTTTAAGGCCCCTATGATAGTTCTCCTGGTTTGCTCGTGGCAGTGTGCAAGAAATTAATTTTTAATTCCTGAAAAATCCACCACAGTCCTGAGTGGTTGGCAACCTTAATTTAAAAGCTGAATTATGAGGAAGCAGGAAGCAAGTTGGGCTTCTTCTCCTGGGGAAATAGACTTCAAGGGGAAGCTTTCCAGGTTATGAAAGGAAGTGACAAACGTGAACAAGGTGAATTTTTCAGTCTGTTAAATACCAAAAGGCAAGAGGTAGGTTTATAAGCCTCAAATTAAAGATGAATGTAAAAGTAGGTTGGCAGGTTACGACAGAACTTTCTAACAACCTTTATAACACTACAACACTGTTCATAACTCCATGCCACAGTACAGAAGTAATAAAGACATAACAGGACAGGACAATGTTTTATTCAAAACTAAATAGAATCTGACGACATGCTATGTCTCCACTTAAGTGTCTGTGTGAAATTTATCTTTGGAGATGGTCCGAGGGGTCAGCAGGAGAAAGCCAGGGAGGCTGGGGTGCATTGGAAGAGGAAAAATTCAGCCAGGAAGGTTCCCTGTCAAAAAGAGGCTACAGGCAGAAATTAAAAATGAATACCATGACTAAGTAACCATGACTTCCTAGGTTTGTTCAGAGGCTTCAGAATGGAAATAGATTGTAAACCCTACTGCAGCTTCTCGCCTCTCTTTATCCACTCTCTATCATGTGCCTATTAATTCCCTTGCATTTGGTTAAAGTCCCACATGTTCATTTATGAGATCCCACCCTCCTATCTCAATACATCAATGCTGGTGCATCCATGGTTATGTGAAGGAAGTTCCCTTCCTGACTGCTTCTTTCTGACCTAGAAATCTTCACAAGACTGACGCCCACAGTCTGTTCATTAGAAACGGCTGATGGGTCGCTTGAAGTTCTGCAGCCTTTCTTGCTTTGTTACTAACTGAAGTTAGTCACAAACATACCAAATTCAGGATTGTGGGGCAGAGTTTAATGGCCCCATTGTGGTGGGGGCAGGGCTGTAAAGCCATTCAAAAGTCCATTGGTTTTGGTGGGGCCATATAATCCCACCAGCGTAGAATTCCGCTGGTGATGTACTACTTGGGTATTCAAGCAATTCCTTGCTTTATTCTTGCTTTCTCTTACTGGAGAAATGGATAGTGCAGCAGTGACAGTAGTAATGAAAGTCTTCGATTCAAACTTTAAGAAAGAGACAAACGCTGACAAATCTCATCTGAAGCCCATGAAAAGAGAAATACAAAATAGAAACAGAACTGTAGAAAATAATAGGGAGAATGTATATGAACTCTACTTAAAAAAAAAGTATGTATGTGAATGCTACTTGGCACTCCCCTGTAGATATGTGACAGGAACAGCTTCTTAATTTAGCCATGTTTCTATTTTTAATCTGGCGCCTCAGGTAGAGAGCGCGTGACTGAAATGTCTGACACGTAGGATCTAGCCAGTGTTGGCCACATTTTCTGAAGCTCTTGTTCCCTGCAAGTTATTTCTACCATCTGTGTTGTAATATTTAGTGCCCGAAATCCAAACCTTTTTCATATTAAATCACAACTTGCCCTTGACACCTCACATCCCCAATGCAGCCAGTTGTCCTTGTCTATTTTAAGTTTTTTGGATGGTTATTGCTGTTATTCCCATTTAAACCTCCTCTAGACCAATCTTTTGTTTCTTTATTTGTCCTATTATCACCTGCTTTTGCCTTGTATCACCATCCCTTTCATCATTTAATCGCTCCTGCCCCATCACAGACTTTCTCTCTGTTCATCGCTCCGTTCTCACCTCTCCCACCTCAGTAGCTGCTTAAGACCTGAAGCATCCCTGACTGTTTTGCCAACTCTGACAAAGTGTCAGTGGCCTGAATCATTGGCCTGGATTTTCATGGAGTTGGGTAGACACTGTGGAGGGTTGAAACTGGCGGGCATGATCCATATCCGAACATCCCACCCCATTTGCTGCATTTCCGACATTGACGGCTGTGTGAAAGGGGGTGGGTCATAAATCGCACACATGGTAAGTACACATCGGCTGGGACTGATATAAAGAGATGGGGCAGGACAGGAAGTCACGATTTTCACCCTCAACATTTCCAGAACTCCGGCCAGGATTTTTCCGATGGTGGGCAGGCGCGGGTGGGGGTGGAGCTGATCACCACCCGCGATTGGTTCTGCACCGCCATTTTACGTGGGCGGGCCAATCACGGCCCGCCCAGCATAATTCGCAGCCGGTAGCGGGCAGGAGGGAGGAGGGAGAGTCGGGGCCTGCGCTCTTTTGCACATGCGTGCGAAAGAACGCAGCGATCTCTCTGAGGCACGGAGCTGCCTCAGGGAGATCAAACGTATAATAAAATCATGACAAAATGATTTAAAAATGTATTTAAACATGTCCCCTCATGTGACTGTGTCGCATGAGTGGGGACATGTTTGTAAATTTATGACAATTTATTTATTTATAGATTCAGGAAACCTCATCCCGCCCGTGGATGAGGTTTCCTGAAAAATGCGAAGGCCGCTTGGGCTTTTCGCCTGCCCGTCAACTTTAAGGTTGGATGGGCAGTGTTCTTAACTACTTTAACTTATTTCTTAATGGCGTTAATGGGCTGTTGACATTTTGGCGGGCTATAACAGACAAAAGGCTCAGCCATGTAGACTCCTGCTCGTCACTCCTTACTTCATTAACTAAGTGGATGACATTACGACTGCCAGTCTCATGGGGGTAGGAGTGTGTGGGCCATGACGGAGGGACGTTTGCTGAAATGGGCCCAAGACCTTCACACATGTGGCATGTAAAGGAAAGGCAGCGGTAGCATCATGCTGCATAAGCCAGGGTACCTGGGCATGAGGTGGCAGGGCCCCCAAACAGACCAGCAAGAAGAAGGGTGAGGTATGACCTTGGATGAAGGGCCGACAGTAGCAGGCTCAGCTTTCTGGACATGAAGGAGAGGCTGTGTAGGTGAATGCTCATGATGTCTCAGGATATGGTGAGAGAAATCTGTGCCATGTTTCAGGCAGACCTCACACCCCAAACAACTGGTGGCCATGCCCTTCCAATAGCCATCAAAGTGACTGTGGCCCTCAGCTTTTATGCAGCTGGACACTTCCAGGGCTCTGCTGAAGAACTCTGTGGCATCTCACAGTCAGCTGCCCGCAGATGCATAGCAGCAGCCACCAATGCTCTCTTTGTCAGGGTAGGGGAGCTCGTTAAGTTCCCTATAGGTGTGGAGTCTCAGAGCTAAACAGCAACGGAGTTCGCATTAATGACAGACCTTCCACAAGTGAAAGGCAAAATAGATTGCATGCACATTGCCATCAGAGCACCATCACAGGAGGCGCACAGATATATGAATAGAAATCCTTTTCACTCCATCAATGCCCAGCTTGTGTGCGACCACAATAAGGTTTGCCTGAGCATCTGCGCAAGATTCCCTGGAAGCTGCCATGACTCACGCACCTTGAGGGGGTCCAACCTGCCACATCTTTCTGAGCCTATACCCCAGGTCCATGGCTAGCTATTGGGCTGCAAAGGTTACCAATTGTGGAGGTGGCTGTTTACTCCACTGGACCTTCTGGAAATGGTGCTAGAACAGCATTATTACATCAGTCACCATCAGACCAGGGCAACCATCGAGCAGGCTATTGGCATTTTAAAAATGTGCTTCCGATGCCTGGGCCGCTCAGGAGGAGCAGTGCGATACTGTCCTGCAAGAGTAGTGGTGGCCTGCTGCATGCAGCATAAAACGGTGCAACGAAGGGGTGTGCACGTGCAGGATTCAGAGCCCATCTACAAGATTCAGAGGAAGAGGAGTTAGTGGAGGAGGGGCAGGAGCCATTTACCTCAGGTTAAGATGCAACCGAGGAGGAGGAGGATGAGGAGAGGGCCAATGGTGGAAATGTTGAGAGGAGTGCCTGGGTACCCAGGGTCAGCTCTGCACCTAAAGCCATAGAGATACAGAGGTGCTTCACATAACCAACAGTGAGGAGGTAGAAGCACCCTTGTAAGCAAATGGCTGTCATGCCATTGATATATGTGCCCATGAGATGATAGATGCCTCATCTCTTCCAGGAGATGTCTAGTCCCCAAAAGGAAAGAAAATCTGCAAGTGTCCTTGAGACACATGGCTGAAATCTTCACCACCATAGGTCTGCATTCAGCCGCATTGAGGGATTAACCTCAAGATGCTACGTGTCAGGGTGGACGGCAAGTGGAATTTGGATGTTGTGAAATACAGGACAAACCAGTAATCGAGTGACTAAGCAAAGCTCGGCCCCTATGTCCACAGTGCCCCTGTGCGGTGTCAGTTGAAACTCAGTACATGCAGATGTGGGTGATGGACCAACAAAAATGTGACAAATCAAGACTGTGCAGCATAAATTAACATTTGCACCACACACGTGCCAGACAACTCCAATAAGAGAGAATCTAACCATCTTCTCTTGACATTAAGTAAGGCAGTATCATCGCTGAATTCACCACTATCAACATCCTCGAGCTTACTATCACCAGAAGCTGAACTGGACCAACTGTATTAATACTGTGCTACAACAGCAGGTCAGAGTGAGGGAATTCTGCAGTGAATATCTCACCTCCTGACTTCCCAAAGCTTGTCCACCATCTACAAGGCACAAGTCAGCAGTGTGATGGAATACTCTCCACTTGCCTGGATGAGTGCAGCTCCAAGAACACTCAAGGTGCACGACACCATCCAGAACAAAGCAGCCCATTTGTTTGGCACCCCATTTACCACATTTAACATTCACTCCCTCCGCCACCAACACACAGTGGCAGCAATGTGTACCATCGACAAGATTCTCTGCTGCAACTCACCAAGGCTCCTTCAATAGCACCTTCCAAACTGCGACCTCAACTGACTGGAAGGACAGGGCAGCTGATGCATAGGGACACCAACGTCTGCTGGCTCCCCTCAAGCCACACACCATTGAGACTTTGAGCAGAAACGCTGTTATTGAGTCAAAGTCCTGGAGCTCCCTTCCTAAATGCACTGTGGGTGTACCTACACCACATAGATTGCAGTGGCTCGTGAAGACATCTTACCACCACCACCTTCTCAAGGGCAATTAGGGGTGAGCAACAAATGCTGACCTATGCAGCGAAACACATATCCCATGAACGAATAGATAATCAAAAAATAAAGCCACCCAAAGATGGCTGAAGCCATTCATCTACTTTCAGTTTAATGTGGCACCACCTTATGACATCCAGAAGGTCAATGCAGCAATGCAGCAAGGATCATTGACAGTCTGTTGCATACAACACACGAAAGGACAACTACAGTCATCTCCCACAATTGCAATGTTACCTGAAAGGCTCATCTTGTTGTGATCTGTGTGGCCATGACTGTGCATTGAGGATGAAGTTTCAGAAACATCTCTGACCTCATCTCAGGACTAGGGGTGGGCCTACACCTGATGGACTGCCGATTCTCCTTCGACGTACCCCTGAAAGTCCTCAAAGAATGGAAGCAAGATGTTTTAGTGGCTCACGATATGCACACCCCATGGTTGACTACTATAAGCAGTGAAAGTATTATTGAGCCCATGACTTAACGATGATGGACTTCCATGACACACGCTTCACAGCTTGACTGAGGGTTGGACTCTGGCTGCAATCTTCAGTGACACTGGTAAGAACATGAAGTCTTATGTTTACCCCATTATCATATATGCCACTCAACAAGCATAGGCCAATACAGCGATCTTTTGATTCCTTAGGTGCATTCACAAACATTGGAAAAGGCATACTTAACAGTGTGATTATGTAACACCAAGTGTGAACCTATCAGTGATTGAGTTGCCGTGGCGTCCTCTGCTCATGGACGCTCCTATGTGGTGCCCTCCCACTGTGTTGTGGAGACAGGCTGCTCACCTCTGTCTCTGTGCTGGTACCCATTAGGGATCTACCTGAGACTGCAGGAACTGCACTTCCACAGGGGAAGCCATGGTCATTGGAGCACGTGCTACAGATGAGGGCACTGGCGGGTGAGCCGTAGAACATGAGGGTGCTGAACTGCTCCCAGCACCCTCATCCTCTCCTGCAACTCCCTCAGCCCTGTGCTAGCTTTCAGGAGGGGTAGATGGGGTGGCCTGCTGAGGTGCAGCAGTTGTCCATTCCAGCACCCATTGTGCCACCAACGAGAAGGTCCTGTTATGGTTAGCCAGTTCTTCATGTATTCCATGGAAGACAGCACTCAAACCTTGATTGGACTGCCTCAGGCTACTGAGTGACCTTGTTCCTTTTGCAGGGTTTCACACTCTTCTTGCATCCACGGGGCATGATGCTGCATGTGGTTGGCCATTCTCTCATGATTGGAGCTCATGCAGTCAAGTACCTGAGACAAGGTCAAGCTCACACCATGGGGGTGACAATGGAATGCCCAGCATGGGCATATATGAGCATGCATTGACTTGGGGAACTCTGCCAGATGTCTGCACGCTTGCTGCTGATCCAAGCACCGAGCCCCGTGAGGTGACCCCTGAGCCTTGACCTCAATGCCAACTAGAGCATCATAGTCACAGGCCTCTTCCTCTGAGAAGGACTGTGCACAAATGTTTCTGACTCTGACACCTTTTCCTGCACTCTGGTGCAGTGACCTTGAAAGCATGCAATTGACTCTGAACGCACACTGTTTCCCTCTGCAGTGTTAGTGTCTGTGCTAGTGGATTGTGGGCTGGTAATATGAGATAGTGCTTCCTTGAACATCCCTTTCTTCTCATGATGCCTAAGGGATGTTTGGCACTGGAGGGGTGGGATTGTGGCGATGGAATCTGTGGGAGAGACAACAGGATCGAATTAGTGTAATCCTTGGTCAGTGCGAGAGCAAGTGCAGTTTCAGGTCAATGTCAGAAACCACATGAGCGGAACCATTGGCCCAATACCCTTCCTTCCGTGCTCCATGATACACCAGCTACTCATTATGCTCAGTCCACCTTCCCCGTAATGAAAAACAATCACCCCTACCAATGAAACCATGCCCTAAGGTGTTGATAATACTGCTTTTGGCACCTGCAATGGGCGGTTCACCATTCCAACATTGGCCTGGGTGGGAACATGAGCAATCTGCATGGCCTTCTCCTCCCCTGCACAAATCACCCTCAGATTCACACTCCCACCCTCTGCTCGGGCCATCTCCTCTGCATTTTGTGTTCTCTCCTCCTGCAAGTCATCAATAAAGACAAGTTAAAGGATATTGACTCCTGCATCCATTTACTAGCCTAATCTATTTGAAAGTGTGTTGAAATGGACGTTCCATTGTCACCCCATGAATGCTTGGACAGACAAGAGTGTCATGTCCATTTGGTCATCCTTAATGATGGGGAAAAAGGCACCCAATGTGTCCCTTCTGATGTCTCATTCACTGGCACCCAAGCTGGACAGAAATGCATGCTTCAGTCAAACAACTCACATTGTCTGTGCGCACCAGGTCATGGAACTGCTTGTGGCCTTATATCCAAGATCTTTGCGGTTCACTTGATGAGCTCACTGAGGCCACTACTGCCTGCCAAGCTCTATTAATAATGGTAGAAGGGTTCCTTTTACCCGCTGGGTATGCTGCTTCTCTCCACATTTCAACCTCCTGCACCAGGATCTCCAGGTCCTGGTCGCAGAACCTGAGTGCATTTAATCAATGGGACACACTCATTGCACTCCTCTGGGACATTCTGGGGCAATGAATAAATCACATGGATGAGTGAGGATTCTCACTATGTGCTACTCAATACCCATGTGCAATCTCCTGATACAACCTTAATCCCGAGTTGTGCACAGGTTGATGTTGTTTCGGAGTCCATTCATAAGTTGGGTGTACAGTTGCCAGCTGGGGTAGGACATATTCCTGGAGGTTCCATCATATGAGCTCCTGCGTCTAAACAGCCTTTCTATCCATCACTGGAGAACCCAGGGCAATTCTGGAGGGTTGGCAATCCTCACTGGGTGTACTGTGCTTGTGTAGTAGCACCCTAGTGTGGCATGATGTGTCCTGGTGCTTATAGCACCCTGCTGGGGTACTCCCTTGGAGCAACAAATGCCAGCAGAAACAGTGTGCTGATGTCACTGTAACAGGCGAGGTACTTTTGGGTACCCACGCTTGAAATTGTGACATGTGGCACAGCTGAAGGATCTGCCTGCAGGGTTTTATAACTAGCCCCCAAGTTACAATGCTTATTTCACTTGCTGCACAGCACTGTAACCTGCCGCAGCTGCAAAGGTGCAGACATCATGGCTGGGTGTGGTGGATCTCTGGTAACAGTGAATGACAGCTGTGTGGACAGTCTTTACACGTTTCCAATGGCCAGGCTTCACAATTTAAAGATTTATGGACAGCTCATGATGAGCCATCTCTGACAGCATTAAAAATTAGTTGGCCAACATTTTCAACTTTCACTCACCTGACAGTTTCTGAAGTGTCCTCCCACATTGCTTTGTGAACCCTTCATAACTGCCTTCCTCTCGCAGTGAGTGACTTCCTGGACGCCCCTTTATTTCGGGCCTGAGCAGTGAAAACCCCGCCTCATAATTTACATATTGCCTCTGTCTAATAAGTGTTTCCAAGGCCCGCTGCCCCGACCACTGCCTGTAACCAAAAACAAAAACAGAATTACCTGGAAAAACTCAGCAGGTCTGGCAGCATCGGCGGAGAAGAAAAGAGTTGATGTTTCGAGTCCTCATGACCCTTCGACAGAACTAAGTAGAAATAGGAAAGGGGTGAAATATAAGCTGGTTTAAGGTGTGTGTGTGTGTGTGTGTGTGTGTGTGTGTGGGGTGGGGGGGCGGGTGGGTTGGGTGGGGATAGAGAAGTGGAGGGGGGGTTGTCGTTGTAGGATCAAGCAAGCAGTGATAGAAGCAGATCATCAAAAGATGTCACAGACAACAGAACAAAAGAACACATAGGTGTTGAAGTTGGTGATATATATCTAAACGAATGTGCTAATTAAGAATGGATGGTAGGGCACTCAAGGTATAGCTCTAGTGGGGGTGGGGGGAGCATAAAAGATTTAAAAATATTTAAAAATAATGGAAATAGGTGGGAAAAAGAAAAATCTTTAATTTATTGGAAAAAAACAAAAGGAAGGGGGAAGAAATAAAAAGGGGGGTGGGGATGGAGGAGGGAGGTCAAGACCTAAAGTTGTTGAATTCAATATTCAGTCCGGAAGGCTGTAAAGTGCCTAGTCGGAAGATGAGGTGTTGTTCCTCCAGTTTGCGTTGGGCTTCACTGGAACAATGCAGCAAGCCAAGGACAGACATGTGGACAAAAGAGCAGGGTGGAGTGTTGAAATGGCAAGCGACAGGGAGGTTTGGGTCATTCTTGCAGACAGACCGCAGGTGTTCTGCAAAGCGGTCGCCCAGTTTACATTTGGTCTCTCCAATGTAGAGGAGACCACATTGGGAGCAACGAATGCAGTAGACTAAGTTGGGGGAAATGCAAGTGAAATGTTGCTTCACTTGAAAGGAGTGTTTGGGCCCTTGGACGGTGAGGAGAGAGGAAGTGAAGGGGCAGGTGTTACATCTTTTGCGTGGGCATGGGGTGGTGCCATAGGTGGGGGTTGAGGAGTAGGGGGTGATGGAGGAATGGACCAGGGTGTCCCGGAGGGAACGATCCCTACGGAATGCCGCCGGGGGGGAGGGGTGAAGGGAAGATGTGTTTGGTAGTGGCATCATGCTGGAGTTGGTGGAAATGGCGGAGGATGATCCTTTGAATGCGAAGGCTGGTGGGGTGATAAGTGAGGACAAGGGGGACCCTATCATGTTTCTGGGAGGGAGAGGAAGGCGTGAGGACGGATGCGCGGGAGATGGGCTGGACACGGTTGAGGGCCTTGTCAACGACCGTGGGTGGAAAACCTCGGTTAAGAAAGAAGGAGGACATGTCAGAGGAACTGTTTTTGAAGGTAGCATCATCGGAACAGATGCGACGGAGGCGAAGGAACTGAGAGAATGGGATGGAGTCCTTATAGGAAGCGGGGTGTGAGGAGCTGTAGTCAAGGTAGCTGTGGGAGTCGGTGGGTTTGTAATGGATATTGGTGGATAGTCTATCACCAGAGATTGAGACAGAGAGGTTAAGGAAGGGAAGGGAAGTGTCAGAGATCGACCACATGAAAATGATGGAGGGGTGGAGATTGGAAGCCAAATTAATAAATGTTTCCAAGTCCCGACGAGAGCATGAAGCAGCACCGAAGTAATCATCGATGTACCGGAGAAATAGTTGTGGAAGGGGGCCGGAGTAGAACTGGAACAAGGAATGTTCCACATACCCCATAAAGAGACAGGCATAGCTGGGGCCCATGCAGGTACCCATAGCCACACCTTTTATTTGGAGGAAGTGAGAGGAGTTGAAGGAGAAATTGTTCAGTGTGAGAACAAGTTCAGCCAGATGGAGGAGAGTAGTGGTGGATGGGGATTGTTCGGGCCTCTGTTCGAGGAAGAAGCTAAGGGCCCTCAGACCATCCTGGTGGGGGATGGAGGTGTAGAGGGATTGGACGTCCATGGTGAAGAGGAAGCGGTTGGGGCCAGGGAACTGGAAATTGTTGATGTGACGTAAGGTGCCAGAGGAATCACGGATGTAGGTGGGAAGGGACTGGACAAGGGGAGAGAGAAGGGAGTCAAGATAACGAGAAATGAGTTCTGTGGGGCAGGAGCAAGCTGACACGATCGGTCTACCGGGACAGTTCTGTTTGTGGATTTTGGGTAGAAGGTAGAAGCGGGCCGTCCGAGGTTGGGCGACTATCAGGTTGGAAGCTGTGGAAGGAAGATCCCCAGAGGAGATAAGGTCAGTGACAGTCCTGGAAACAATGGCTTGATGTTCAGTGGTGGGGTCATAGTCCAGGGAGAGGTAGGAGGAAGTGTCTGCGAGAGATATCACCAACTTCAACACCTATGTGTTCTTTTGTTCTGTTGTCTGTGACATCTTTTGATGATCTGCTTCTATCACTACTTGCTTGTCCCTACAACCACACCAACCCCCTCCACTTCTCTATCCCCACCCAACCCATCCCCCCCCCACCCCCACCACACACACACACACACACACACACCTTAAACCAGCTTATATTTCACCCCTTTCCTATTTCTACTTAGTTCTGTCAAAGGTTCATGAGGACTCGAAACGTCAACTCTTTTCTTCTCCGCCGATGCTGCCAGACCTGCTGAGTTTTTCCAGGTAATTCTGTTTTTGTTTTGGATTTCCAGCATCCGCAGTTTTTTTGTTTTTATCTACTGCCTGTAACCGCCCCACGCCCACACCCCGCCAAAGAAGTCATGCCACCGGAACTACTTTTTCCTGAAGCAGGCGCACAAAGCTGTGAATTTCCCCAGCTCCAGTTACACCCACCTCCAGGATGAAAATCCAGGCCATTAACTCTGTTTCTCTCTCTACAGATGCTGCCGGACCAGCTCAGTTTTTATTTAAATTGTTCTTGGGTTTTCCCTTCTTTGGGAGCATAGAATATACTGGTGAATTTATCTTGTGGTCAAACTACAGCCTGTGACATATTACTTTGGAAAAGAAACTGTTTAAAGTACAGTGCGTTTTTTTTATGAACTAACTGCTTTAAGTCAGGCTAGTTGTAAAAGCCAAGATGGCTGTTAGGAACATTTTGAGGGGCTTCAGTGCTAGGGATGAGTGAGGGGTTGGTAAAACTCATTCCTGATCGCAACCCATGAATTGGGCTAGGGATGTCATCTGTGGGCATCAAGGGAGAAAAAGATTGGCATGTTGGTGATCAACTCAACAAACAGCAGGCTGGCACTCGCTGCCCACATCCACTGCCCGCAGCCTCTGTCCATACCTGTGGTAAGGTTTGGGAGCGCTAGGTCAAAGGTCACCCGCTCCTCCCAGATATGCTACACTGACTGTACATCGCGTCTCAAATTACAAAAGCTTATGTCGAAGAGGTCTGTCTCTCGAGGGCTTGACAAGGATGATGCTCAAAATGTTCGTGTTTATGACCAAACAACAGCCATACAATTATAATATAACGAATTGAGACCATTGGTTTGTAATGGAATGTGCCCACGGTATACTGATTAACAGACTGTGTAGAAATGTACTTACTGGTGTACTCAAAATCATTAACACTGTTCAATCAACACACAAAGAAACAGACAGGATTGATGTACATTGATAGCTGAGGTCCAGGGGCTCTCACCTGTGATCCCACCTGAGGGACATCGCGTGTAGGATGGACCCCACCCAGGAAGGAAACAAAAGGAGAAAAAAGTTGAAAATGATCCAAGGAATTTCCAGTTTAATTTTTCCTCACTGTCTGGCTCACAGCTTCCTTTGATCCAAAAAAAAATCACAGTTTTTTGTAGTTCCCTCCCATCATTGATCAAATGTCAAGCCCAGCAGCATGTTAATGTTGTGGTACAGAACCAACTGTAAATGCCCCAGTCACCCAGTCACCTGCTGCAAAATAAATCCTGTTTCTTTCCTGTCACATGGTGGTATAAGACCATTGTCACTGAACACAATTGCTGTCTTTCCTATCACGCATCTGATCAAAGCTGATACCCCAAGATGCCACATCGGCATCTGTAGTTGCCTATGCAACAAGTGCCAATTTGTGTCATTCTTTATGCAACATTCCCCAACCATTGGCCTTTCCCTATGTAAGGCACCATACGTAACCTGTCATTTCCTGTCTAAGATAACATCTGGAATTTTCTATGTAAGATACCCCAACATCTGTCATCCCTTATGTAAGAAACCCCAGCTATCTGCTATCCATTCTGCAACATAATACCTCTCCATTTTAATGTAGCATTCTACCAATTTTCTGTTACTTTCTATGTGGCACATAAAGATATGTTATTTTCTGTAAAACACAGTTCTGCCTATGATACTTTATGTAGCATGCTCTTAAGCATTGTTTTGGATCTGTTGCATCTGTGTCTCTAAGTCAAAAGCTTATGGACTTGAAAGGCCACTCCAGTAAACAGACTCTTCCGTGAAGTACTGAATTGTTAGAGATGCTCCCCTTTGAAACAAAGCCAAATTGAAGGTTCTGTTCCGATGGAAGGTCATCTCAACCTGAAATGTTAACTCTCTTTCTCCGCACAGACACTGTATGACCTGCTGAGTGTTTCCAGCATTTTTTGTTGTTCTTTTAGTAGTATTTTTGCCTTTGTGTTGAAAATACGTCTGCCTGTTTAGGTAGCTATTAAAGGTTCTGTGTTAGTTGAAGAGCAGGGAGTTCTCCTGGTCACCTGGCTAACATTCATCTCTTTGCTAAGAAAGGAAGATTGATTATTCATGAATTTAATTGCTGCTTGTAGGATCTTGCTGTGTGCAAACTTGCTGTTACATTTTGCATGCATAACTCACCAGAAAGAGTGGCTAAGATATTTTGAGATATTTATCAGTTGTAGCCTGAATATAAATTCAAGTCTTAAACACTTCCAGGTCTCAGCAACTTTTTAAAGGTACCTAATATTCCATTTATAAGATGCCTCTAGCTATGAGCTTGTTTAGTAGGTGTTCAATGAGCTCGATGGCTGCAGGGGTATTGCAGCTGAGCCCATTACTTACCCAATCTCCACCAATTGCTGAATAGGATCAGGACTCTGGCTGAATTTTGACTTCCTGTGCTCTGTGGGACTGAGGCAAATTTCAGCATTTGCTGCCCCACTGAGATCAGCCCACTTCAGAATTTTAAAATCAACACAAATGAGAATATTAAAATCCTACCATTGAAACAAAAAACAATAATAGCAGCAAGACAAAATGAACGATGCAAATGGGACAGAATTATAAAATAACAATGAGATGATCCATTTCTTCACTGATTGCATTCAATCCGGTTTTTTTTTATTTCAGCAGTTCCTATTCTGCAGCCCTGTCCATAGTTCACCCTATTTCAAGCTTCTTCTACACTACATGCTGAGCCTGGGCTGCACCTTGTTTACCTCTGTGTATAATCGCCCAGTGATCATTTAGTTAATCCTGTTTCTCCATCTTTCAGCCTCACAGATGTGCTGGCACAGTATGGAACAGGATAAACGCTAGTCTTGTAGTTATCAGAACCTTTGGTTGACTCAAGATGAGGTGGCTTATAGAGGTCTATGACTCATGTGTATGTATGAACCTCAGGATATGTGGTAGGGCAGTCACATGGTGAGCAGTATTGAGGTGAGGATTCATAAAAATATAATCAATAACTATCACGTTGGTGTGATTTGGAAACTTGTCCCAAAGAGGATGGCATCTGTCAGGTCATCTCAGTGATCCTGAGCAATGGTAACCAATATAAACCTGCAATTCCAGGTTTATAGCCAGTCAACTTAAATTGAATAGCTGCTGACAATATTTAACTAATATTCAATCACTCTATGCATTGATGAATGATACTGATATCAGGCCTTCAAGATAAGAGAGGTCTCCTGAAAATTAAACAATTGGGTGCTAAATGTGGTAGCAGGTGGGCAAAATGGCATTCTAGCCGCTGATGGTGATGGCAGGTTTTCACGCTGTATCATCCCAAACCCGCCACATTATTTATTCACTCTCGGGAAACATGCCGTTTCCATGGCGGACAGGCTCGCATTCGTCTTCCTGCCATCACCCCACCATTGCATCACGCCGGCTGCCATGGAAAAAAGGCAGCCGCCAGCACACCGCTGATCACTAACAGCTCACCACCACAGCCTGGGACACATGGCCAGCAAAGGAGAAAAGACCACAGCCGCACCCACCACCCCCCCCCCCCCAACTCCTCCATCCCTCTGTTTAATGATGGGTCCCTTGAATGACTGCTGGATGCCATGGAGGCCCGCTGGGATGTCCTGTACCCCTGCTCTGGTCGCAGGATGGGCAGCAACATGACCAATCCAGTATGGGAGGCGGTGACAGCGGTGGTCAGCGCCAAAGCCCTTCAGAAGAGGACAGCCACCCAGTGCCAAAAGAGAATGAATGATCTCCTCTGTTCCACCAGGTTCATCTTCTTCTCATCGCCCTCAACTCACACACTCACAAACCCATCACACATCCACAGAGCCCTCACTCACTGCCAGTTCAAGGGACATCACCATTCACTCTCTCACACACACCTTCATTGTCCTCATCCCGTCCATGGGACCACCCACAACCAACATATGCCAGGCACATTTATCATCTGGCCCGTCAGGCATCCTGCTTACACTCTCTCCATCTCTATCCATGCAAGACAAGCTGACACACAACAAGAGAGAGAGGTTGCAAACTTGTGGCTGAATGCACGAAATCAAGGTCCTCACAGACTTTGAAAGCAGAGCCATCCAGCTGGCCGGCAATGACCAGGATTAGCCCTGTGCTGACGGTGAGGTCAGTGGTACTCTAGCAAGTGAGGATCCAGCAGTGCCGCATCCATCAGACGACCATGCTGTGAGTGATGTGTCCTGTTTCACAGGCCACTGCCATGCACTAATTATCTCTCCTTGCTTCCGCAAGCACATCTGCCAAACAGCTGACAGAGTCCATGACCCAAGGCCTCTAATCAAGCCCCGAAGAAACCTCCGAAGAGGAATCTGAAGGTGCCCTCCTTGAAGTCCTGTCACAGCGCTTACCCACACCCTGCACCAGTGCAGAGACACACACCTTGGTGAGACCTAGTTCTAGAGTAGCCTCGAGATCACAATCTGATGAGCACATTGCGCTGTGTGATCCACTGCAGGTGGCGGCAGGGACTTCCCAACTGCCCGGCACTCAGAGGACTGCTGGAGGCCAGAGATTTGCTGAGTCAAAGTCAGCTGATGAGCCTCTGGACTTGGTCATGTCACAGTTGCTGGAGCTCCAAAGGCAAGCTCGGGAACATCAGGAAGGGATATCCACTGCACTCAGATTGCAAGGCACTATGGAGGAATCCGTCCACATTGGTAGGATGGTGGCCGCCGTGGAGACCTTGGTCCAGAATGTCCCTCCTGCATTGCTGTGTGAGGTCAACTCCATCACTGATGCCATAGTTGGCCTCCAGCTGTGTGTACGCGAGAGGGGTGCGGGGCAGCTCGATCACTCCAGCTACTCCTTCCACTCAAGGAGTCAGCCAGGGACCCATGGGCATCCATAGGGAGAAGGATCAGCAGGTGCACACTCGGGGCCATCCACGCTGGTGACTCCGGGAGTGACCAGCCAAACCGAATCCCCTTTTCCTGTGACCTCAGCAACTTCAGCTCCACAGGCCGAGGAGGGTGCCACTGCCACACAACAGGACACCAAAAGCAGGCCAGGGCCCTACAAGTCTCAGCCCTCCAGAGGACGCCCGCCAAAGTCATCACACACAGGGCGTCGCAGTCAGCAGGCTGCCTCCACCTCTGCTGTGGATGTCCGCAGAGCACCAAAACATAGCAGCAGGGCTAGGAACATTAAGAAGAATTAGTTGCACAGCCTGTGCATGAGTGTTAATCACTTGTACATACGGTTCACCATTGTCAATAAACTCTCAACAGTGTCTCCCTGCCTATGGTTCCTTGTTCTGATGAGCAATGTTTTTGTCACTCAGATGTGAAACCTTTCTGCACAAGATAAAGGCAGGTGTCTCAGTCCAGGGTCTCTTCCCAATGCTCTGTGCAGCCTTCAGACCAAAGTGATGGTCTGGCCTCACACTTCCTGGAAACATTACCGATGCCTGCACCTGGTCATTGCTGCCAGAATGTAGTGGGCAGATGCCACAGAATTCCGTCATTGTCTCTGTGTGCTCTCTGCATTTTAAGGAGGCGCTGGCCCCCATCTCTTCAGCATCTGTGACCAGTGATGCTGTGCACCAGCTCCTGAAGGGGTCAGGTGCTGAAGGCTGACAAAACATCAGATGCTTCTAAAGTTTCTTGGCTGTGTCTCTATGATATGACCTTGATCACGAAATGCGAGGCAACTGCCCTCAGCCAGACAGGAGTCAGACATTCTCGGATGCAATGTGAAGATCTATGGAGTGTCCTCACTGCATGTTGTCATCATCCTCCGGCAATCAAGCAACTATTAGGGCCTCCACTGTATCTCCATGACAGGAGCATTCTCAAAGAGGGTATTCGCGCTGCCATAAACCAGACTGGAGTCAAACGTTCACAGATGCAATGTGAGGATCTATGGGATCCGAAGCATTTGGTGGCACTTTGGTGCCTTCGTGTTGCTTGCGTGGGTAGGCAGGCTAGGAGCCCAACGCCAATCATATCACTCTGGCTGCGCCTGAACTGTTTCAGTTACAGAGGAGTGGTCAGTTTATACAGGTGTCCCTACTGTGTGACCACTTCCCTCGCTTACCCTGCCCCCCACCTCGATTTCTTGTGCACGGGATCCAATGCCAGGGCAGCAGTTGCCCCCCACTCCCCCGACAACAGCAACAGTCACTGCCGAGGCTGGGCAGCAGTTGCCCCCGGACACCACCCACCCCCCAAAACAGTCGCCTCCAAGGCAGGGCGGCACTTCACCCAGGCTTCCCAGCACCCCTGAAGCCTGCACAGCAACAGGCCACCCTGGCGAGCTGTGGGAAACGATGCTGTTCACTCACCTCAGTTCCCCCAAAGTGAAGGCTGCCAAGTGCATGTCGCCTGTGTGCTTTGTAAAACACGCCGATGTGCCTTCCCGCTGACGTGGACGGACGATCTGGCGGGGTTCCAACAGCCTGGCAGGATGGCCTTTTAATGACAGGCTGATGTATTACAATGAGCTCCCTGACGACTGCTGGCGGGAACACGGTACACTGTCTGCGGTCTGAGCGGACAATCCTGACCTGCCTTCCTGCCGTTGTGAAACCGATCGTGCCATATTGTCCGTGCATGCCACCTATCACACCCGCCGCCAGCGGGCACGGAAAATTACACCCAATGTGTTCGAAGATGACAGTGAGAGGAAACCCATTTATGTGCCTGTTACTAGCATCCTTCTAAACGTTATTTTGTTTCTATCGTATTGTACACACAGAAGGGAATTTATAAGAAAATGTTAAAATGTGCGTGTGCAGCGGTAACCTTAAATCACATTTTTCTTATCTGGACAGGCCCCAGGCATTGCTTCTGTTGGTGACTTTGAAGTACCAAGGAATGCCTCCCACTTCAGAAACCTCATGGAAGGCTGAAAGCTCATAATGTAGATGACAGATTGGAAAGCAGTAGGAAAGCTGATGAAATAAATTAAGAAGTTGGATAACACCAAGTTGGAGTTTTAAACACCCTCAGATTGTCGGAGGAAGGGGATGCTGAGATTTCCATCTTTTCAGAGTTCTGGGAAAAGATTAGCCCGGCTGGGAGTATGACCATTTGATGAATTTCAATTTCTACCTCGTACAAATACATGGCAGAGAAAAAGTGTGAGGGAAAGTGTACTCATAGTTTGAAAGGCACTGGAAAGGAAAATATCAAAAAAGAACTGATAATAGTAATATTGATTCACTAAAACTGCACTCAGTCCATCTGTGTTAACGTGTCTGACTCATTTAGCATCTCTAAGCATGCAATATTAGAAAACACAATTATACTGTTTTTTTCTGATAGTTCAGCAGCTCGTCTGTGCTAAAAATTTCAATTGCCCAAACACTTGAATCAAAAAAAATAGCACAGGAAAATAGAACAAAAATTGAATTACCAGGAAATTTGAATTAAGCAACTTTGAATTAAAAGGTATAAACATTATGAACACCATCCATCAATTATATAAAGGAATATTTTTAAAAGAGTATTTAAAATGGTTAAAAAGCCAAGCTGTTACACTATAATACACTGGAACCAAAATGGCTTGCGGGATGCAATGCTAATTAATTCAATTAATCTGTATAGTTTAGATAAAATCAATGCAATTCACATAGCATTGATTTGCATTTAATTTTAATACAAATACTAACATCTTAACTCTTAGCCAAAGGAAATGCATATTTGACAAGTTAATAATTGATGTGGAAGCAGGGGATTGAAATTGGACTGTCAGGAATATAATGGTTATGGTTGCTTCCCTCAACCAAGGACCAGAAATCAGTAAATGTAAAGTTATGAGCAGAGGGGCCCTGGCATATATAAGAGAGAGCTGTGTAAAACAGGGTAAATCCAGCCTCCAGGATATCAGCCCAGAGAGACTGACATTCTATAGCCTAAGGGCCCATGTAGGTTTAATTCTCTTTGCATTCTAGAGGTTAAAATTATCACCTATATCATTCCTACGATGGAGCATTCCACACCAGAGCACATACGGGTATGGTAGTATCATGGTTATGTTTCTGGACTAGTCCTCCAGAGGTCTGAACTCCTGATCCAGAGACCTGAGTTCAAATCCCATTACAGAATTTAAATGCAATTCATTAAATAAACCTGGAATAAAAATCTAATATCAGTAATAGTGACCATGAGACTAACAGGTTGTCATAAAAACTCATCTCCTTCACTAATGTCCTTTAGGAATGGAAATCTGCCATCCTTACACAGTCTAGCCTTCATATGACTCCAAACCCTTGGCAACATAAGTGACTCTGAAATGGCCCAGCAAGCCACACAGCTCTGATCAAGAAGGCAACTCACCACCACTTTCTCAAGGGCAACTAGGGATTTGCAATAAATGCTGGCCCAGCCAAAGAAGCCCACATCCTGTGAATGAATTTTTAAAAAATTTCTGACTCACAAGAATTGCTCTGGGTAGCAAGTATTGACTCTGAATTCAGCATCAGTTAATTGGTTTCCATTGAATTCCTACCTGTGTTATTTTAAATGATTTTTTTCATGATAAATGATTCCTCCTGTTCACGCAAACAAACTTTTAAGAGGATTGCAATAGCCAGTGCAACAAAGGGAAATTAAACCTCCTGCAGCGCAGGATCAAGATGTACAAATCCTTCACTGGTGGCGAAGGGGAGGGAGGGGAGGCCTCTCCAACATACTAGATCAATGCTGGATTTGAATCCCCCATTCACACAGAGTAATTCTATTTAGAAGCAGAGCAGTGCTCCTAGTTTGCCTTTAATTTTGTTGTTCCGAAGCTTCCTTGATGCATGGGCACAGGATGATATTAGAAGTTGTATTAAACAATTGTGCTGCGCTTCAAATGCTTAGGATGCACATGCTGGTTCAAAAATCATCTCCTGTTTATTCGGTTTCTAATTTGTAATTAGCAGTCCAATTTAAAATCAATAACATTTTCAACCAGACAAATGGAAAGCATAACTTCAATTCCACTCTCCAATGCACACCAACATACCATCGCTGGGAGCAGAAGTGCTCACTTATCTATTTGAGCATTCACTCAGCTATGATTGCCAATAAGACAGTATTCAAAAAAAAGGACACAGTGTCACCAGGGCATTGTAACACATAGCAGACGGAATCAAACAAACCACAAAAATCTGAAACTAAAAGCAAAAACTTCCAGAATCACACAGCAGAGGTCTGTCAGAATCTGCAAATGAAAAAGACAAGTTAATGTTTTGGGCATTGGACCTTTGTCAGAAATGGAAAATCCAATGAGGGCACATGTCCGCTGGGCATGTCTGTCTGGAAATTGCCGGAAACAGAAACAGGAAAATTAATAGTGCATTCCTACTGTAGCTTGGACTCTGCAAATTCACTCATGCCTTTGCACTGAAATTAAACTTTTTGGAAGATTCCTACATGAGGCCCAGAACAATTCAGGAGCCCACTGACGTGAGGCTCCCTGGAGAAGGTGACCTACACCATTTAAATTTGACTATATATGGAATATAACATCAGTGGGAAGAAAACTGGAGGGGAAGACAGGCTGATTTTCTCTTGATCCTTGCCTTCCTAACTCAGGGGACACTGAGGTCCTTTACACCATCCCAACGTTTAACCACTGACTTTTCACCCCTTGAAAGGAGTTGATTTTGTTGCTACCAACCATCAATTAGGTCTAAATCCCTACACACATTCTGACTGGCCAACAGCTGATAAGTTCCTTCTTTCTATCAGACTCTTGGGGCTGAACATGAGTTCTGGAGTTGGGACCCCAACTCCAGATGAAGTTGCAATGCATTGGCATTTGACACCTGATGTGATCTTTGACCAGTTGACCAATTAGGGAACAGGGTCAGTGCTCGCCATCCAATTAAGTAACAGGGTGTGTGCTTGACATCCAATTAGAGACACAGATGGGCTCCCAAGACTGGAGGGCCAATAGGTGACCTCCAGCAGAGACATATCAGCAGCCTCATTAAGGTGGGAG
Source organism: Carcharodon carcharias (assembly GCF_017639515.1). Classification (NCBI taxonomy): domain Eukaryota; kingdom Metazoa; phylum Chordata; class Chondrichthyes; order Lamniformes; family Lamnidae; genus Carcharodon; species Carcharodon carcharias. Next base: position 94,834,148 of record NC_054481.1, read on the forward strand.
CTGCTGATGCAGATAAGAAAGAGAGAGGGCACCTCACGATAGAGGTGCCCTCTGAGGAGATTTTTAAAATTCACAGCTTTAGATAGGCCACAGTTTCCAGGCCATCATGATAGAGAGCCAACCCATCCACAGGATGGGCAGCAACCGCAGTTGTGGCCCGACTGTGGTAGGCACGGTGGGGAATGGGAGGGGCGCCCTGCCCTTGGTCTACTGCCAGGAGGCCACCTTCATCACTTCCAGTCAGCCTCTGCTAAGAGGCCTTAATACACCATTTCATTAACTTAATAGGCTGCTCGCTGCTAATGGTGGATAGCTGTCACATTCTGCTTTTCCCAGAATAAAAACAGCCCAGATGCAGGACTATTCCGGGAGGTGGCAGACCCATCTGCCTCCAGAACCATCTCGATGGCTATTTAAAAATTTGGCCTTTGGTTTCTTCTGTACACCTGGGGCATGATTTTACATCCTGCGGGTGGGCACGCTGACCCGATCGAGTGGAGAATCACGTGCGATGACATTGGGCAAGTGTCCCGATGTCATCGCGCACTCGCACAATATTTTCGTCAGTGAGCGCACATGAGAGTTGGTAGCTCACCCGCTGACAATTAAGAGGCATATTAAAGCCCTTAATGAAATAATTGAACGCTATTTTTCACTGCCCATCCAACCTTGCAGTTGGCAGCCAGGCGAATCGGCCAGGCGGATTTTTTATGAAAAAAGACCCACGGGCGGGATGAGGTTCCCAGCAGTAATTTTTTAAAAAATAATAAACATTTTTCAACATCATTTTTAACATGTCCCTCTTCATGTGACTGAGTCACATATGAGGGCCATGTCTATATCATTTGTAAGATTTTTATTTGTCAGTGTCCAATTCTCCAGCTCCCTGAGACAGCTCTATGTCCTCAGGAAGCTGTCAGCATGCGCTCCCCCACGCACACACAGGCTTCCACGCTCGCCCTTCCCCTCCGACCCCCACAGCACTGAACGTTTCAGCAGGCCTTTCATGTTGGCTGAACGCTAATCGGCCAACCAGCGTGAAATCATGGTCGGGGCCCGTTCGCAGGCGGAGGTCACTCCCCAGCCCACCCGCCACCCTCACCCCCTCCCAGACGAAGGGAAAATCCTGCTCCTGGTTACCGGAGAGTAAATGAGTTCCCAAACATATGAAGTGCAAGCATACCTACTCCAAGCTCTTTCTTTCTTGTTTCTTTAACATAAAAGCACTCTTGTTGTCTTTTAACTTCTACGTGCTCTGCCTCATTTCTGTCCCTTCACTGTGCTGAATGAAACATGAACTGTATGGTCTTCTAATCTTAAATGTGCCTGCTTAGGACCTCAGATTTGTTCAATAGTTTACTTCCTTCAGTTCCCCCCCGTTCCTCTTGCAATCTACTAAACATTGGAACCCAAGCTTGGGTAAACCTATTCACCCCTCCTTAAGTTATCTCACCTTCTCTCCTGTTTAGGAGACCCTCTCTCCTTAATGAGCTCCAAATGCTGCCAAGCCCTCAAACAACACACTAGGGTAGATTTCTAACTTACCAAATGGGTATAAAACTGGCATTGCCCACACTAGAAACTACCCAGTTTCTATTTCCATAATGCCAGTTACACACCCATGTGCAATGTGAAAATCTACAATACTCTCCCCAGCCTGGGCAAAACCATGGTAATAATTTGAATAAATCAAGCACCAAAATAAGTAAGGATCCGACAAGGGCACTCACCCACCGGCCAGATGTGTCTGGAAATTGAGGATACAAAAGCTGGAAAATTAAGACTGCACCAATATTGCAAAATGATTCATGCTTTGTATTAAAATTTCTGGAAAATTCCAGGCTTGGGGCCCAAAACAATTCACTTATTTTTAGAAACTGAAGCGCAATCCTTTATCTGCAACTTCCAAACTCACGACTTCTACATAAGATAAAAGCAGAATACTACGGATGCTGGAAATCTGAAACCTGAAGAAGAGTCATACGGACTCAAAACGTTAACTCTGTTTTTCTCTCCATGGATGCTGTCAGACCTGCTGAATTTTTCCAGCATTTTCTGTTTCTGTTTCACGGCTTCTACCATCACTGTTCTGACTAGGAACCCCGTTGCTGATCTTTCATTGTTGCTGGGTGAAAAGTGTGGAACTCCCTGCCTAACAGCGCTGTGGGTGTACCAACACCACATGAACTGCAGTGGTTCTAGAAGGCGGCTCACCACCACCTTCCCAAGGGTAATTAAGAATGGACAACAAATGCTGTCCTAACCAGCAAGGCCCACATCTCAAGAATGAATAGAAAAAAATTAAGATACAAGTCCAGAGACAAAAATGATGAAATATGTAGAGATTCAGCATCAAGGCACATTTTGCCAGGATAAGGGCCGGGATTTTCCACTCCCGTTCACATTAGGCATCATAGCAGGCGGGAGCAGAAAATATTGGGAGATCTCAAAAATAGGTTTCATGTCATCGTAAAACCAGTTTGTGATCATCCGCTCCACCCGTCAACGGCGGGCCGCATTTCCCACTGTCGCCCGTCAGGAACCTAATTTCAAGCTTTAGCATCTCATTATAAGCCCTGCTCACTGGAATCATCCCCCCGCATCAGATCACAAGCTGACATCGGCATGATTGCATGCTGACATCTTTCACAATGGTACATAAGTGATGTGCAATTGGCGAGCTGCACTTCACTCAGGACTTCGATGTTTGTTTGCCTGTCTTGCTTCCGGCAGCATTCACGATCATCAGTGCCAAGCTTCGTAGGCAGCACCACATCACTTTTAGGGAGGCTCAAGGGCAGGTCTCTACCTACCAGACCAACGGTAAGGCTTCTCAATGGCTGCAGAGCTAGGGTGTGATTGCGGAAGGCGGGTATCCCAGGGTGTGTGTGGGGGCACATGTTGATCTGTGCACTTGGCCTCAAGATGATGAGGGCTGTGGAGGCAGTCCCCAGAGGAGATGAGGCCAGATGGACATGTGTGGATGTGTGTGAGAGAGTGAGTGGTGATGTCCCTTGAGCTGGCTGTGAGTGAGGTGCCAATGGATGTGTGATGGCCTTGTGAGTATGTGAGTTTAGAGTGATGAGATGGTTGTCTTACCCTGGCAGCACAGGAGAGATCATTCATCCTCTTTCTGCATTGGATGGCCAACCTCTCCTGTGAAGCATTGGCACTGATCACCACTGTCACCGCCTCCCAAGCCAGAGCAGTAAGATTGTTCGATCTCCTGGGGCCAGAGTGGGGGTAGAGGACATTGTGCAAGGCCTCCAAAAGAAACTCCAGTGATGGGTCACTGAACTCTTCTTGGCTTTCAGGGCCATATCTTCAATGGAGCAGTCCTGGGCTGCAAACATTGAGAACTATGTGCATGGCTGCAGTTTAGATATAGCACTTGGTGTGAAGAAAAGATGAGGTAAAGGCGTGATGGGCATTTGAGAGGCCGCCTGCTATCGATATGGTGTGTTCCCTGTGCTTGCATAATTAATGAGGTGGGAGGTGGATGATACTCTGTATGAATCCGCGTTTCCAGCCGGCGGGAAAAACGTCTTTTTTCACACCCACCACCGGACTTAGTGTAATTTTGGGAAAATTCCACTTTAGGTGTTCTTGCAGGGCCACCAAAATTTTGTCTATAAGACACATTAGCCTTACATTGCATTTTGGGATACCTTAACCATTATAGAAAGTTCAGAGGAAAAAGTAAAATGGAAATAAGCATAGAGAGTATGAGAAGAGGCTGGCAACAAAAGTCAGTCCAAAGGTTTTCCACAGGAATATAAGTAGTAAACGGGTAATAAGAGGAGGGATGGAGCCAGTTAGGGACCAAAAAGGTATTATGGAAGCAGAGGGCATGGCTGAGGTACTAACTGAACATTTTGCCTCTGTCTTTACCAAGAAAAAAGATGTTCCCAAAGCCATAGTGAAAGGGGAGATGATTGAGATACTGGATGAGCTATAAATTGGTAAAGCAGAGGTATTAGAAAGGGACTTAAAGTTGATAAGTCACCAGGAGCAGATGGAAAGCAAGTGAGGATGGTAGGTGATGTAATGATGAAAATTGCAAAGGTACTGGCTGTCATCTTCTAATCTTCCTTAGATATGTGGCTGGTTCCAAATGATGGGAGAATTGCAAATGTTACACCCTTGTTCAAAAGAGGGTGTAAAGTAAACACATCACCTACAGGCCACCCAGTTTAATCTCAGTGTTAGGAAAGCTTTTGGAAGTGGTAATCTGGGACAAAATTAACAGTCACTTGGGTAAATGTTGATTAATTAAGGAATCCCAGCATGGGTAAGCTAAAGCCAAAACATGTTTAACTTACTTGATTGAGTTTTTTGACTGAGTAACAGAAATGGTTGATGAGTGTATTCAGGTTAGTGTATATAGAGTTTCAAAAGGCATTTGATAAAAAGCCACATAACAGGTTTGTCAGCAACTTTGAAGCCCATGAAATAAAACAGGAAGTGTAGCAAGGATACAAAGTTGGCTGAGTGATCGGAAACAGAGTCCTGGTGAAGTTATTTTTAAGACTGGAAGAAGTTGTGTTTTCCAGGACTCAATATTGTTTCTTGATATATATTAATAACTAAGATTTGGGTGTACATAACACAATTTCAATGTTACTGGAGCACACAAAACTTGGAACTAATGTAAACTGTGGGGAGGATAGTGATAAAATTCAAGAAAACACGGGCAGTAGTGATAAAATTCAAGAAGACACGGGTAGGCTGATGAAATGGGTGGACATGTGGTAGATGCAATTTAGTACAGAGAAGTGCAGATTGATGTATTTTGGTTGGAAGAACGAGAAAGGGCAATCTTAACTAAAAGGTATGATTCTAAATGGGGTGCAGGATCAGAGAGACCTTAGGGTATATGTGCACAAAATTGTATAGGTGGCAGAGCATAAAGTGGCATACAGAAAACTGAGCTTTATAAATGGAGGCATAGATTTACAAAAGGAAGGATGTTAAGATGAGCCTTTATGAAATACTGGTTTAGCCTCAACTGGAATATTGTGTCCAATTCGTGGCACCACGCTTTAGGAAGTATGTGAAGGCTTAAAAGAAGGCCCAGAAAAGACTTAGAAGGATGGTCCCAGAGATGAGGAACTTTAGTTATGTGGATAGATTAGAGAAGTTGCGGCTGTTCTCCTTAGAAAATGCAAGGTTGAGAGGAGATTCGATAGAGGTGTTCAAAATCATGAAGGATCTAGACAGAGTAGATAGAGAGAAACTTACCATTGATGGGAGGGTTAAGAACCATTGATAACAAATGTAAAGTGACTGACAAAAGAACTAAAGGGGACATGAAGAAAAATAATTTCACACAGTGAGTGGTTCCAATTTTGGATATACTGAAAGGGTGCTAGAGGCAGATTCAATCATGACTTTCAAAAGGTAAATGAATAAGCACTGAAGTGAAAAAAACATTGCAGGATTATGGGAGAGGACAGGGGAATAGGACTAGCTAAATTTCTCTTGCAGAGAGTTGGCCCAGAATGAAGGGCTGAATGGCCTCCTTCTGTGCTACAACCATTCTATGACTCTATGACCTCCAGTAACACAATTTAGTCTCCATCTATCAATAAACATATAATAATCGACTCGACCTGAAAATCAGACAATGAAGGATTGCAGATTTATTTGATTTTAATTGAGATGACTCTTAGCAAGTACAGAAAGTTCTGCGATAAATATGCTCTTAACTGTTTCATATTTTGTCTTATTTATGCTCCATATTTGAATGCAAAATGACTGTTATTTGCCAAATGAGCAAAATGCATCTTTAGAGCTCAAATGCATTTCATGGATCATCTCTCTCCATTCACACGCCAGGTGTACTGGAAAAGCTTATTATGCCTTGATTTTCCAGTCAAACATTTCACAATTACTCTAGAACAACATCGCTACACTTCAGGGAGGTTACCCTGCAATTTAATTACAAACATTTGTCAATAAATGTGTATGAGTAATTTTGGGCATTTGCTGGCAATAGGCCATCTAAAATTAGGGATTTTGAAGGTAAATAAAAGAATAGCAGCAGGTATAGAGTTGAAAATAATATGGAGAAAATGGGTATACCCTTAAAAAACACCAAACCTGTGTCACTAGACATCATTGAAACAAGGCGCCCAGGGAAAAGTAAGACCAGGAGGGTCAAAAGTAGCTGGCCTAGAACAGTAAAAGCCAAGGTAAAATGATAGAGCACGCATGAGGTCTGTTGTCAATAGCCGCTCAAAAAGAATTCAAAGGTGGAAAGCAACAGCCCGAAATCTGTGGGTTTCTTGATGGTGAACTGTCAGCATTTGCAATCATGATTATCCCTCTGAATCTGAGCACAACTTCAGGATTTGGTGCCAGTGCAGATTAATGCAGAAATGCTGAAGTTGTGGTCTGTCATTCACTGCTCCTCCCCAGAGCCATCAACCATTGAAATAATTTGGTCTGGTCAGAGCTTGCCCTTTCTGCTCTCCAACCACTGTTAGAAACCCTGTAAAAAGTTAAGCCATGTTCAGTGAGGCGTAACTAGATTTTTAACGGTGATCTGAGTAATAACTATTGCTGAACAACTGATCTGGCCCTGAAAAAATACTTTTTGATCCGTGGAATGTTGTTAAATCTTTCTATTAAGATTAATTAATGTATTTTAAAGTACATTTATTTAAAATATTTTTTTTAAATTTTAAATATTTTCATGGGGAGAATTTTCCCTCTGCCGGGGGTGTTGTGCGGGGGGTGGGGTGGGCTGCAAACCCGATTGGCACCCCCAATCGGGTCCGTGCCACCATTTTACATGGGCGGGCCAATTAAGGCCTGCCCAGCGTGACGCCCAGCGGGAAGCACTGAGCGCTCCCTGTACAGGCGGTGGGGGGGAGGGGGGGGGGGGGGGTGGTTCCCTGAGTCGGGGCCTATGCTCTTTCGCACATGCATGCAGAAAACTTCCTGGTGAGATTAGTTTAAGTTTTAAAAAGCTGAATAAAGATAAGGAAATTTTTATAAGACATGTCCCCTCATGTGACAGTGTCACATGAGCTCGGACATGTCAATGAATTTTTAAAAGAAAATTTATTCAATTTATAAACACTTCATGAAACCCCATCCTGCCCACGGATGAGGTTCCATGAAAAATGCAAAGGCCGCCTAGGCTCATCACCTGCCCGCCAACCTTAATGTCGGATGGGCAGTTCAGTTTATTGCTTTAATTAGTTTTTAAATGGCCTTAATAGGCCTTTTACAGTTCGGCAGGCACGCAAGCCCGACATCACCCCACATCATTTTATGCCTCAGGGAGCAGGCCCCGCCCCCACTCACTGAGCCAAAAATTCTGGCCCATGATATTTCATCTTCTACTTTAATCCCATGTGTCTGTCCCCAATCTCTATTTCACTCTGTGAAAAAAAATAACAAGTGATTTGATTATTAATCCTTTTCATTTCCTGGTTGGTTGACTGTGAGAATCCTTCACTGTAATTGGCTGCTTAGGCAGCTTGATGACAACACTGTAGCTCCGCTCTGGGGACCCCATTAAACAACCCTACAATCAACTGCATGTCAAGAGAGTTAAAATTCTCACCACAAAAATTGCTAAAGCTCTCAGCGAGGCTTTCTTCAAGGTCAGTGATGAGCACTCTTGAAAAATCCAGACCAATAGAAGATCTATTCTCCACAGCAAGAAATAAGAGTGAATGATGATGATGATGATAACTCTACAAATGGCACAGCAAAGCCTCAAAAATGTGTAATGCTCTACCCTTGGCAACCGTATGATCCAAGAACAATAAAAGGATCATACAACTGTTTTGAGTTAAGAGACCTTTTGATCCATGTGATCTCATCCTTTGAGAATATTAACCCAAACACTTCCCATTACAGCTTTCAGTTTTTTGCTAAATGGATTCAGTGTCCTGATCTCAATTAGTCTTTCTGGCAACCCTACCGTGCTCTCTGTAAAGACAAAAATTTTGATGTCTGTCAAGAACTTTCCCTTCGCAATTGGGAACTCATAAGCTCAAGTTCCAATTGTCTTGAAACTATTATTCTGGGTTAGCCTTTTCTATCCTGTTGTATCCTGTTTATCTCTATAGATTCAAGGCTGAAGAACACTAGTTCAGGAAGTTAGAAATGGAGAAAGCTTACAACACAGAAGGGCGCCATTTGGTGTCTGTGCTGGCTAAACAAAGCTTAATCAATCAAATCCCACTTTCCAGATCTTGGCCTGTATCCTTGTACTTGACACTTTAAGTGCATATCCAAGTTTTTTTTTAATTGTTGCTTGGTAGTACAGAACTTGAGCATTGCTGAAGAGACATGTTGTTGAAGCTTTTTGTCTTGCATTCAGCAAGACAGATGCAAGAATGGCAAATTTCAGAGGGAGCAACAATTTATACTGCATGGGAAAATGGTGCTGAATGGTTGGCAAGTCGACTCTGATGGGCTGAGGGTTGCCATGGAGTATGCACCAAGGAACTATTGTCCCTCCCATGCTTTTGTTTAATTCAAAAAGGTGCAATGCCTAGACATATTCCTTTTGCCTACAGAGGGCAGGTCCCTACATATGAATATATGTAGCATATAGTCTAGAAAGCATAAGTGAGCCACATTATGAGCCTGACTGATAATCTTAAACTGACTGTTAGTGTAATTTTTAGCACACTCGGGATTGTTCAGCAAGTGCTTTCCAATCGCAGAATCACATCTAATGTTAGACATTACATTCTCAGTTTTGCAAGCATGGGCTGGTATTGTTAAATTGCAATGAGGGTTTTTGCCTCAACCACCCTTTCAGGAGTGACTTCCAGACACCCACCAGCCTCTGCGTGAAAATATTTCTCCATAACTTCTAATACTTTTATCAGGTACTTTAAATCTATGATCCCTGACTATCAACCTCTCTGTTAAGGGAATAGGCCCTTCCTATCCACTTTATTTAGGACCTTCCTAATTTTATGCACCATAACTGAATCCCCCCTTAGCTTCCTCTGTTCCTAAGAAAACAAACACAGCCTATGCAATCATTCCTTTTGGCTAAAGTTTTCCATTCCTGGCACCATCATGTAAACCTCTGTACTCTCTCCAGTACAATCACATGCTTCCCATAATGTGGTGACCAAAACTATATGTAGTATCCTAGCTGGGGCCTAGCTTGTGTTTTATACACTTCTATATAACTTATCTGCTCTCATATTTTATGACATGGCTGATAAAATAAGGTATCCCATATGGCTTCTTAACCACCTTATATACCCATCCTGCTATCTTTAGGGATATGTGGAATACATGCCAAGATCCCATTGTTCCTCTACACTTCTCAGTACCCTACCATTTATTGTATATTCCCCTGTCTCATTTGCCCTCACCAAATGCATTAGCTCTCATTTCTCCAGATTGAATTCCATTTGCCGCTTTTCTGCCCAGTGATCAGTCTTTTGATATCTTTTTGCAGTCTACTGCTTTCTTCCTCAATATCAATCGCACACCCATTTTTGTACCACCTACAATTTTTTTTAATCATGCACCCCCTGCATTTTAAGTCTAAACTACTGATATACACCACAGAAACAAGGGACCCGGCACTGAGCGCTGCAGAACTGCACTGGAGACAGCCTTCCATTCACAAAACTACCCATCAACCATTACCCTTTGCTTACCGCCAGTGTAAAATTTTGGATCTAACTTGTCACTTTCCCATAGACCCTATGGGCTTTTACTTTCCTGACAGCCTGCCATGTGGAACCTTGTCAAAAGCTTTGCTAAAATCCATGTCAACTACATCAACAAGTAGAATGTGTGAAGGTGTGAGGTTGTTCACTTTGATAAGCAGAATAGAAAAACAAAAACTAATGTAAATAGAGAGAGACTACATAATGCCATGAGCTGTGTTATGTCTTTCTAAAATGACAATTTATGTTGTTCCTTAGAATATTTCCCAATAATCTGCCCACTATTGAGATCAGGCTGGCTGGCCTGTAATTGAATGATATATCCCCTTCCTCCTTTTTAAAACAACAGTACAATGTTAGAAGTCTTCCTGTCCTCCTGCACAATGTCTGGAGCCAGAGAGGACTGGAAAATATGGTCAGAACCCCCACTATTTCCTCTCTTTCTTCTCTCAGCAACTTGGGAGACATGTCGTCTGGGACTGGCGACTTACCTACTTCCAAAAATGCTAAACCCATGAATATTTCCTCCCGCACTATGTTTGCCACATACAATATTTCATACTTGTCCTCCTTAACTACAATTTCTGCATTGTAACCTCTTTTGTGAAGATAGATACAAAGTATTCAAGAACTATGCCTATGTCTTCCACCTCGTTTTCTGGTCTCCAATAGGTCCTATTCTTTCCTCAGTTTTCCTCCAGCTCTCTATGTATCTATAAAACATCTTTGGGTTTTCCTTGAATTGAATTGTCAATCTTTTTTCTCATACCTCTCTTTGCTTTCTAAATTTCCTTTTTAGTTTTACCCCTGCATTTTCTATACTCACATTGTACCTCACATTTCCTCTCTTTAACAGAATGAATCAAGTTTATTGCTCTCCCCTGCTCCACCTCCATATATTGCCATGACATCCATACAGATATACAGTACCCCAGGATCAAAGAGTTCCCCTCATGGTTCAATTGCTAGCTTCAATGTATGGGGTGAAAACTGAGTTGTAGAGACCAAGAAGTTCCAAAAATTTGATCTTCTAGCCTGTGCTAATCCCTTTTTAAATCAAACTTAATACCAATTAGCCATCTTCTCATTGGATCCTTTAGCCCAGTCTCTCTCCAAATCACTACGTGCACAGTACAGCATCTCAAATCCGGCAGACCAAAAACTGTGGTTGTCTGAAAACCAGACATTTTTCTAATTTGCCATGTATCACTTTAATTGAGTAAATTTTTTTTAAATTAACTTACCTGGACAATTCGGCTAGGCGCTGCTTTGGCACAGTGTGGCACCTGACTAGTTATCCCCTTTGCTGCTTGCACACCAGTCTATTCCCATACTCTGAGCAACCCTTAACCCCACTCAACTCTGTTTGACCCGAAATCCAGCATGATCTGAAATCTGGCATGGCCTCAGTCCCAAGATTGCCGGTTTTGAGACACTGTACTCATATTGTCTGCTTCAACGTGCTAACTTTATTAACAAGCCTGCTACCCTTTGGGTGAGAAAAAAGCTATCTGACTTCCCTCTTAACTTTCTAAGTTGTGCCTTAAACATCAGTTAGTCACCTTCAGACACTCCATAAATTTGAAAGTTGCCAGCTTTAATGTAGAAAACGTGTTGCTTTCAAAATCCAATAGCTTCACTGACATTTTTATCAGTTCAGGCTTCAGAATAAAAGGGGTATGAGAAGCCTATGGAAAAATATTATTCATAAAAATATGATTGTCATCTCAGGGAGTGCAACAAACTTTAGCATATGCCCCACTATTTGTGTCACGAATCATTATTTACTCTGTGTAAGTGCCTGACCATTTCAAAAATACAAGATCCCATTGCCAGTTTTTACAAAAGGGGACTAGGTGTTACATCTCCTGTTGGCTTTAGCAGTCATATGTGAAGTAAGATTGGGAAATCCAGTGCACATAACCTTGAATGGACATATTATACAATGCAAGACACCCCAAATTGGTAATCTCAGTCAGGAAAACTGCGGGTCAGCTAAAATGGTGGTGGAAAAATGTTATGCTGGTGCAATAAGGGGGTGTATTGTGTTGGGTTGATCTGCTGCATGTTGATGAGGCTGATCTACACTGTACATAGCCATGCTATGCCTAACTGGAAATACTTGCCAATACTGAGTGATTAAAATATGCTCTGCAACACAGCTCTAATGTCACTGATCTAGGAGCAAATAGACTGAAAAAGCTAATAACAAACCAGAAAACTGTGGAAATTCCATTCAGATGGCATTAGGTCTCACCCTTCATCAACAGTCAAAATCCCTGAATAAAAGTCCTCCAAGATGTCAACCTATCATTGACTCTTTCAGGTGGCTGACTACCAGCTCTGCATTTCTAACATTATCCTTCTCAATCTCAGATCCCCAATATTTTCAGTCTTTTTCTTAGCTCACAAAGAATGTACTTACCAATTTTTTAAAACCAATGTCGTTATCAAAGCAGCAACAACCATGATGAGGGAGACTGTGATGGTGATGATCTGGTGAACAGCCAAACCTAAAGATTAAAAGAGAAAAACGTCTTGTTTATTGTCTATGTACATCTATTGCTTCAGATGTAATCTCCCCGAGGAGCTGGGCTATTTTAATATTCAAGCAAAATTCATATTATTAATCAATGGTGAATTTTCTTTTGATGATAAACAAGAAATGAGTACACTGGCTGGTGAATCACTAACGAGGAGCGTGGCAGCTGAGGATTTTCACTACATACATTAACAAGGAAGTTGGATGTTTTTCACAAAGAGGGTTATAAGAACATGGGAGACTGTAGAAATGGTTAGTGAGCTAGGAGACCTTTTAAAAATTGGCCAAAATATTAAAAGGAAGAATGCAAAAGGATTTGCAGGGAAATGGGATTGAAGAAGATCTCTCCATCACAAAGACTAGGAAATGGTGATTGGAGTAGATTGTTCCAGTGTTAGAGCCAGGGAAATGGGATTGGATCAGATTGTTCCAGTGTTCGGGCTAAGGGAATGGGATTTGAAAAGGTTGTTTCAATGTTAAAGCTAAGGAAATTGGATTGGATTAGATTGTTCCAGTGTTAGAGCTAGGGAAATGGGATTGGAATAGATTGTTCCAGTGTTAGAGCTATGGAAATGGGATTGGAATAGATTGTTCCAGTGTTAGAGCTATGGAAATGGGATTGGAATAGACTGTTCCACTGTTAGAGCTGGGGAAATGGGATTCGAATAGATTGTTCCAGTGTTAGAGTTAAGGAAATGGGATTGGAATAGATTGTTCCAGTGTTAGGGCTAGGGATTTGGAATTGGAGTAGATCACTTCAGTGGTTGGGCTAGTACTAGCACAATGCAGAATAGCCTCCTTCTGTACTTTAGTTTTCAGGGTTCTTCTGGGAGAAATGGTGCTTAGATGTAAGAACTACTGTCATTTTTGCAATTCATAATTCACTGTTACTAAATTACAACAATAAAATAACAAATCTGTTGTTAGAAAAGAAGCTCATTAGTTATAAAGGTAGACAGGTCATATTCAGAGAGCTGGAATACCTAAATGGACCTACAGATAAAAAAAGTTAATCAACAGGGAGATTCATAAAAACTTAGACAGATTGAAAGGTTCACATGTATGTTTTGATAGCCAAGCAGATACATGGATAGATACAGAGATATGTACACAGATAGGTACAGATGAATACACAGACAGGCAAATATTGGTGTGTACCGAGGTAAATCAATAGGCAGGAAAGAGTTACATCCAAGTAAAGAAATAGAAGGATGGATGGAAAAGTAATAGATCTAGTGATATAAAAATGGACAGTTAGAATGCAACAATAAAGAGGCAACTTATTATGCAAAGTTAGGCAGTAGGAGGATACAAATATATAGCTCGTAGAAACAAATAGGGTCATTTTTGTTCATGGTAGATTAACTTGATTCATAGATTTCTGGGTAAAAACTAAAATCTGCAGAAAATACACATACACAATTTCAGATCTCCCATGTCAATGCTCACGTGGATTCTGGGTCTGGAGTATGGTCAAGATATGGAGGTGCTAATCTGTTCTGTTCCTCTAAGAGCACTTCAAAAAATCCCTATGGTGAAGTGGTCTAAATAGGAAAATGCAGATAAGTATAGCTGCTTGTAAACGCATCGTAATAAAGTGATACTTTGAAGTGTGACAATTGGAGTGTGACAGACATTGAATGTGAGACATTTCTTTGTATGAACAATAGGGTTTTTTTTTACTTATAAATAGACAAATACAAATAGGCTGGCAAGAAGTAGATAACTGGAAAGAGGGGGAGAGAGAGAGAGAGAGAGAGAGAGAAAGATTGTAGTTAACAATCCAATGCTTAAACATGTTTACAGATCTATTGACAGCATTTCACAGTGTAAGAAGATAGCCGCCTATTAGTTGACTACAACTTTTTTATATAAGAGTGCCCGTTTTTCAGAGTTGGAAGGTCTTGAATCAACCATGGTTGAAAGTTGAGAAACTGACAGTCCATCTCTCAGCTCATTAAAAATCCAGCGTGTTTTCAGTTGCACCCTGTTCAGCAGGAATCTTACTGGGGGAGCACTTTTTTCACATTGAACCTAATGATCGTAGCAGAGGTGCTTGATAACTTCCATTGAAATGTTTTACACAAGTTTTATGAAATTCTTGAAGTTCATTGAATCCCCTGGCTTCCTGGGGATTCAGGAACCTTGCAGAAAGCTTCAGTAAAGCCCTCAGGTCATTACAAGTTAACTGTAATGTTCGGAAGCTGCAATGGGAAAAGAGCGGGCAATGCCAGCAGCCTCTTCACCTAGAGATAAACTGATCTTCAATAAAATTACAGAAATGTGCATGCCTCTGAAATAGAAAGATAAAATAGGAACTTTATAAATTCTGAAATCATCCGCTTATTTCCAACTTGCCAGTGATTTTGGTTAAGTAAGGACATATGGTGTTTAAAATAGTTTCAGGGACAGAGACACCTGGCAATATATGTAGGCAGATCTTTAAAGGTAGCAGGACAAGTTGATAAAGTTGCTAAGAAGCCATACGGAATCCTTAACCAGTTTTTTGCTGAGTTGGCTCAACTTGGGAGGCCTTTAAGAACTCCTAGATTTTTGCTCCTATTGCCGTTTCCAGCACTTTTGTAGGGCACAGATAACCAGCCCGCACAAAGCACCTCCAATCTTGCTGTCTCCATTGCGGGGGGTGGGGGACAGGGGGCATTTCAAACTCCCAAGCAATTTTGATGGAGTCAGGCCTATTCCATCTGTAGACATCCTTACAGCCTCTCAGAGGAACTCTAGTCCAGAATGGGGAACTAACAAACACAGCCATACAACATGTCTATTGAAGTACATTGCCCCTCTTAACTTCTCTCAAAGTGTCACTCAATCACCACCAGTCATTATATCAACTTCAGAGAATTTTGTGTCCACTTCAGAACTCTTAATCTTGTGCAAATAAACACATAGTCTTTCTTTAATATGGGATTTCAATGCCTAAGTTATGACAAAGCAATAGAGATGTCAATCAAACAAGGCCTACACTTTCCCTCAGGCAATGTAAACAATGTAAACATTGCCTGCAGAGTTAAGTAGATTAGTCATTCTTAAAGCTCAGCCAAGCATTAAAATCAGGCCATCTGAAAAACAGATGTCTGCTTCTGTTGATACATTTGCCAGAAGGCCTATTTATGAATGCTTGACTGACCTCCAACAATGACTAATTCATTTAGCTCAGCAGGGGCTTTTTTTGGTTGGCATCTCTATTACCTCCTAATAACTAAATGTTTCTTTAATATGGTTTTCCAATGCTTGTGAGCTTACTTACACAGATTAAAAGGTTTGAAGTGTTGAAGTGGATAAAAGATTATTAAAAATTTATACTATGGATGATTGTGGTTGGTTGACATTTGTAAGAGGTTGCAAGCTGAGAAGTTATTTTCCCAAAGTATATCTTCAAATACAAAGCTTATGTTGCCAGTTTCAGGAATGTTTCAAAGACTTGCCAGGCTTGCCAATGGCTCATTGGTTCTGTACATAGTGAATACTGAAAGAGTGGGTATGGAGGATGTGGGGGTGAGGGGTGGGTGGAAAGGGCATGCAGGGAAAGGGGGGATATGAAAGGGATATGGGAGATATGAGGAACATGGACGGAGCATGGGGGTGGATGGGGGCTGGGGAGGGGGTGGGGAGCAAGGATTTGAGGGTCTGACATTCATGATTACAACTGAGCCACTGACCCAGAAAATAGGAGGTGACAGGCCTGACTCCATCCCACCTCCATGACACAAAAATAGGATGAGCAGGGTTCTCCTTAACAGAGATGAGTTTGAGGGGTTGAGAACTTTCCTGACTCCTGATACCCGTCTGCTTGATGAAAATCCTAACCCTTATCTTTATGAATAAGGGCCTAGAGCACAAAGGCAGGGAAGCTATGCTAAGCCTTTAAAAATGCTGGTCAGGCCTCAGCTGAAATATTGTGTCCAATTCTGCACACCACGCCTTAGTAAGGATGTTAAAGCACAGAGCAGCTTTAGTAGAATGGTACCAGAGATGTGACATTTCTACTCTGTCTAAATTTCTAAATTTACAAATGACACCAAATTTGGGGGGACAATCAATACTAAGGATGACTGCAAAAATTTATAGGAGGGCATTTATAAATTTGTAGAATGAGCAAGTAATTGGCAAATGAAGTTCAACACAAACAAATGTGAGGTAGCACATTTCGGTGAGAAGGAGAATGGGGGAGGGTCACATATTATTTGGAAGGTGCAAGTCTAGGTGGGGTAGAGGAACAAAGAGACCTCAGAGTACAAATATCTGAATACAATCACTAAAGGTTGCATCACGGATTAGCAAAACCATAGAAAAAAGCAAACCGAGCATTAGGCTTTATTTCTAGAAGGATAGAATTGAAAAGTAGTAAAGTTATGCTAAAGCTGTACCGAACATTGGTTAGGCCACATTTAGAGTACTACATGCAGTTCTCAGATTTTCGTTCCAGTGGTTGGGGGGTTGGGGATTGGGGGGGAGGAAGGGGGTGTGGAGTGTGCAGCTGTGTGTTGGAGTCAGGCCTGCCACTGCTGGAAAAGGATCAGAGACAGCCACAGGCGCTGCTGAGAGCTGAGGTGAGTAAAAGGCTCACCTCTATGCGCTGGGACTTTCGCCCAGTTGACATCCCCTCATGCCACAACCGCTCCCCATGCCCTATTTATGGCAATTCATGCCAATCCATGTCCCCACCCATCCCCAATGGCCCCTCATACTCTCCAGGCCAACCCATGCCCCTTTAACCACCCCCATAGTCGCTTATAGCCCCTATGCCAGCTTAGTGACAATTCCATGCAAATCCATGACCCCCACTCATGTCTCTGGCCCCTTATAGCTCCTATACAACTCACCCAATGTCCACCATGGGCAGACCTAAGGGACCATGCTGAGATGAAACAAAATACAATTCTAAGCATCTATTACAGACTTTGCTATGTAAAACAAAACTCTCATAGATAAAAGCCCATTCAATACATTTAAATCCCTTCAAATATTTAGTACTTTATTAAAAACAAACACTTGTATTCATAGCCCACATCAAAGACAGTTAATCCCTTAATAATCTCCTGGAGGTGTCAATTAAACTGTGATCTTACAGCCCCCCAGTGTGATAATGATAGGTTGTGGAAGTAGTCAAGCTGCAGCACTATGGTGTTTCTGTGCTTAGAGGGCTTGGCAAATAATGATCAGAGCCTTTTAAAACCAAACGGGCTTTGAGGAGTTGAAAGATGGTGGCCTGCTGCTTGGTTAGACCAGAGCTGCTGGAGTCCTACCTCGTTGGCGTTAGGGCAGCAGACTGAGCTGTGAGGCTGGAAATGTAATATTAAAATGATCTAAAAGGTGAGAGGCATGGGGACATGTGACATGCCCCAAAAATGGGTTAATTGCAGCCTTGCAAGCAGTTTCTGTGCTCCTGGCCAAATTCCATTATTTCTCTTAGGAGTGAAATGAGGGTTCTTAACACTTCTTCAGGCATAATGAGTTTCAATGACTCTGGCTTTGTTACCATCCTGGCTGAGGGTCTCAGTTCATCTGTTAGTCGCCTAGTTTCTTGATTACAATGTGGCCTTACTATAGGCTGCGAGATTCCACATGGGTGGGAATGGAACGCTTTTGTTTTTGTAGTCTCTATTGGAACCTTCCAGAACAGATGGCCAATCTTGAGAGTCATGTGACCTGTAGCAGCCATTTTGTGGCTCTGCAGAAGTCCATTTTAAAATAACAAAAAAGAATAAAGTTTTGACACATACAGTTTTGATTTCTTTTCATGTTGTATTCACATAACACCCGTTAGCTCTAACGGCAGAAATGGGATCCGCCAGAAATGATGGCAGGGCAAGGGGGCTGGAGGGGGCTGGGGGGTGGTGGGTGCAGTTGTGCTTCTTCCTGCTCCGATACAGTGATGAAGCCCTGAATGAATCTCTCCCTCACTCCCTCCTTCCTTAGTGCTTCCCTTCTTCTCTTAGGACCTACTCCATGAAACTACAATCTTCTTCATAGGCAAGCTACTAGCAACGTTGAACAGGCATCTGCAGCTCTTTAGCCTCATATATATGAGGCTCAATACTGGGTGTGTCTCGGGCCTACCTATCCTGATGCAGGGGTCAAACTAATTTCTAGGCCATTGTATTGAGAATTAAGTTTCAAAGCTGGGCTCTGTCTGTGTAAAAATGAGAGCAGTCCAAATAATCCAAGGTTGTGCAGTGTGTTGTAATGTCCTCAGGATATGATAAGGGACCATATAAATGCAAGTCCATTCCTAGTGCGAGAGAATTTTCCTTGTTATTAACAGGGATAATGTCAATACCCCTTTTAAAGATGGAAAGGCAAATTAAAAGATGAGAGTATGGTTAAAAAATAGATTAAAAGCCTCTGGTACTAGCAGAATGCTAGCTGTAGCTGCTTAGAGTTCATTTAAAATCTCCCACAGAAGTTAAGTTTTACTGGCATTTTATCCTCATTAGGACACTGTCATATTCTCCAACCACAAGTCTGCTTCTTGTATTATGCATGAAGGTGAAGGTGTCATTCCATGTAGTAGGGTTAAATGCCCAAGCTAATTCTCGTGCTGTATCCCCTCTGGTTAATTGTTGACTCTGACTAGCCAATTAATAATTCTCATGGTGTATCCCCTCTGGTCAATTATTGACTCTGACTAGCCAATTAATATCTCTGACAAGCTACTCTTTAACTGTAGAGTTCCATTACATGTCAAAACTGACTGACAGGTAAGAAAACGGATCAGCCCTGAGAGAGGAAGCAGCATTGGCCCTCTGACACATGGCCTTGGTCAGATTGGTAACACGTGCATTTGTTGAAATTTATAACTATCCGGTGAGATTGCATGATGGATTGCTATAACATTAAAGTGTCAATGTATTCACAAATCACTGATGAGGGATCTATTTCCCTTGTGACATTTCCAACAACATTGCAAGGTGAAAGTATAGGAAATACATTTTTTGTTAGAAATCTACATAATACAGATGTCTCTAATGTCCAGTGTGGAATTGAACATTACAGATTAGGCCCAGCCTCATTTTGATCTCTGGTCTGTGCTGGGTTGATATGAAAATATGTGTCCTATGAGATACATAGGACCCAAGACCTAATCACTTGTACAAGCATGGAGCAGCTTAACCAATGACCCTCAAAGGGCTACTCAAAACAAAATCTAGTGGACCTTTTATTTAATAGATCTGAGAGAAGAAGGAATGGTCATTCCTGCTCCAGATAAATACTCCAACTCACAGCCTGCCCTTATACGGCCAGCCCTCAGACTGCCTTCTACCCCTTTCTCCAGGTCTAGACTATTGGGAAATTCCAGATAGAAAACAATCGATTTCCAACCCTCACAAATGCTGCATTGGAGTCCCAGTTTGGCACATTCAGCTCAGTAAATTTATAGAAAGACTCAAACTGGCAGCAACAATGCCCACCAACCAGTTCAGCTAGTCCAGTTCAGTTCCTGGTCAGTGGTAACTCAGGATGTTGATAGTGGGGGATTCAGCGGTGGTAATGCCATTGAATATCAAGGGGCAATGGTTGGATTCTCTCTTGTTGGAAATGGTCATTGCCTGGCACTAGTGTGGTACTAATGTTACTTGCCGCTTATCAGTCCAAGCCTTGGTATTGTCCAGGTCTTGCTGCATTTGGACATGGACTGCTTCAGTATCTGAGGAGTCGCGAATGGTGCTGAACATTGTGCAATCATTAGCGAACATCCCCACTTCTGACCTTATGATGTAAGGAAGGTCATTGATGAAGCAGCTGAAGGTGGCTGGGCCCAGGACACTATCCTGAGGAATTCCTGTAGTGATGTCCTGGAACTGAGATGACTGACATCCAACAACCACAACTATCTTCCTTTGTTCTAGGTATGACTCCAACCAGCAGAGAGATTTCCCTCAATTCCTATTGACTCCAGTTTTGCCAGGGCTCCTTGATGCCATACTCAGTCAAATCTGCCTTGATGTCAAGGGCAGTCACTCTCACCTCACCTGTGGAGTTCAGCTCTTTTGTCCATGCTTGAACCAAGGCTGTAATGAGGTCAGGAGCTGAGTGGCCCTGGCAGAACCCAAACTTTTAATCCTTCATTTATAAGGTTTTAGTTATTCATTTATAATCATCTATCCATACTCTTAAACGTATTACTTGGAGGTGGTGGTGACAACTTCAGACTCATGCAACATTAATCTTTCCAAGTCTTGACATCAGCAATGGCAAAGATGCTTGAAGGAATCATTACTGATGCACTATATAGCCAAGGAAATATCAAGGACATCTAACATGCATTCAGAGAAAGGAGACCCTGTCTTATTAATCTAATGGCACTTATGGAATCGGTTACCAGGATAGTGGAGGATGGAAACCTAGTAGACAAAATGCTTTTGACAAGGTGCCATATAACAGGCTTCTTCTCAACAATATTGAGGGCAGAAGCATCCCAGATTTCCACTAAGTGTGGTAGCAGATGGGAAAAAAGTCATTTTACCCGCTGGCCACAATGGCGGGTTTTCGCGTTGTGTCCCAATCCCACCTCATTAATTATGCAGTCACAGGAAACATGCCATCAAGCTGGCAGGCAGCCTCTGATTTGCGCACCATGCCATATTTAAACTGCAGCCAAGCGCACACTTCTCAATGCTTGCAGCCTAGGAGGGCACCGGCAAAGATATGACCCCCAAAATGAAGAAGAGTGCAGCCTCCTGATTCAGTGATGCATTCCTGGGTTGCCTTCTGGATACCGTGGAGGCCTGCTCTGATGTTCTCTACTCTGGCTCTGGCCGCAGGAGGACCATCAGCTTCACCACCCCAGCTTGACCACCCCAGAGGTGGTCAGTGCCAATGCTGCACACAGGAGGTCAGTCTTCCAGTGCAGAAAATGGATGAACGATCTCATCCATGCTGCAAGGGTAAGGCAACCATCTCATTACTAAACACACACTCACATGGCCATCACACATTCACTGGCATCTCACTCACTGCCAGCTCAAAGGACATCACCACCCATTCTCACACACACCCTCACATCTCCATCTGGCCTCATCTCCTCTGGAGACTGCCTCCCCAGCTTTACCATCTTGAGGCCACGTGCATAGATCAACATGCGCCCCCACACACCCTGGGATACCCCCCTTCCTCAGTAATGCCCTACCCCTGCAGCCTCTTCATTTGTCTGAGGCCACTTCTCCCCCTTCCCCACACAAGCCCTACCCTGCAGCCATTGGTAAACCACCCCTTGCCTTATGACTGGTCTGGCAGGTAGAGACCTGACTGTGAGCCCTCCCTAAAGATGATGCCTGCAAAGCCTGATGTTGATGATCATGAGTGCTGCTCAAAGCAAGGTAGGCACACAAACCTCAAAATCCTGAGCAAAGCGCAGCTCGCCAGATGCCCGTCACTTATGTACAGTTGTGTGTGCAATCATGCTGTTGTACCCAGATGATACAGCATGGGGGGGGGGGGACAATTCTGGCGAGCAGGGTTTCTAATGAGATGCAGATATATTAAAATGACACTCCTGACGTGCAGCGGCAATGAGGATGGAAAATTCTGCCCTGAAACTCTGGCTATCAGTGAAAACATAATGTGCTGGATTGAAAATTGCCTGAAAGCCCATAGACAGAGAACGATTGCAGATGGAATTGGATCTGATTGGAGATCAATGTGTTAGGACAATTCCTACTTACTGTTTTTATTAATGATCCAGATGTGGAGGCTGGTGGATAGTTCTGAAAAATTTGCAGATGATATGTACAAGAGTTAATGTTACAATCCATGCTTGCCTACTATAAGTAAATCTAAAGGTGCTGAGAGATTAGTTGCATGACTGGCAAATTATATTTAACTTAGAAAGGTACAGTATTATGCAGGTGGGCAGATGACTGCTTAACAGGCATACACCATCCAGGGAAGATAGCTGAAGTGGATGAAGTCAGAAAGAGACCCGGGTGTTCTATTGCCTGTGTATTCATGGCTGATGTCATGAAGCAACAGTTGGGGAAAATAGGGAAATAGGGTGTATTTATACACTATTAAAACAAAACTATCAAATTCATTGGCTAGGTCTTGGTTATAACTTTGTGTTGAATTTTGGGTTAAATTTTCACTACCCAGGCATGTAATTACCTTGGTTTAAAGTGCCTATTAAACCCTATTTCTGCTTCAGGGCAGGGCGATTCGAAGGCTTGCCTCGGTTCCATGGGACGTGCGCCTAGCTGTTTTAAAAGCTGTTAGGCCCTCTAGTCCTCACCCTTCGTACCTCTTCGCACACCCACCTGCTCCCCATATTCTCTCCATGCCATCTCACATGCCCTCCATACCCTCAATTCCCCCTCCATGCCACCTCTAACTCCCATGCCATCAATGGAGTCATGGCAGACCTCCAAAGCCATTTGGAAATGAAAAAAACTCTTCTAACAATCTAATTGAGTTCTCATTCATACACACTTAATACTGAAAAAAAATCCCATTCATGAAATCCATTCAAAGATTTTGAATATCAAGTTGTCAATCTTTTATAAAAACAAGCAGCTTTCTATTCAATAACCTCATCAAAGACAGCTAATCCTTTAACAGTCTCTTTAAACTGTCAATAAAAATGTGAACTCAGCAACCCCCCCCCCCCAGCTGAGATAGGTGCTGTGTAGCTTTTGAAACCCAGCCAAGCATTCATAATGGCCTCAGCTGTAATGGCAGCCCTTGTGAAATGTCAACAAATAACTTTATTGAAACTGCAGGATCAGATGGTAATGGTTCTTATGAACCTACACCAGATGGCCTGCCAATTAAAGTAGACTATCAGAGGGTTTTTTTTTAACTCAAACTGACAGTTTCAGCCAGTTTTTGTTTCGTAATAAAAGGGCTGAGGATTTAAAAGAACTTCAGTTCATGACACTTAATGGATCTTATCTACCCTTGAAGAGTATTTATATGTACTTCTTAAATTCTCACACGCTACTCTTACACTGCAGGGCAAGGCCCTTGAAATAGCGAAAATGGAGTCTGTTTGAACTCAGTGCTCATTTCAAATGGTCCTGCTGAGTTCATATTTCCTGGCTATATAATTTATACCCCGCCCCCATTCCCTGCTGGCAAAAGCTGGATCTGCCGGAAATGTGGATTTCCACCTCTGGGTCCCACCTGCCATTTTTAAAAGTCTCCAGAGTTGACTCAGCTCCGACCCTGGTCTCCTTGCATGGTGGGTGATATTGATGCTTTGGAAAGGATACAATGATGGGTTACAAAATTAATTCCCAAAGTAATTTAAATTAAAATGTTTAGCTTACCCGCACAGATTGAAAAAGCTGGGTAGATATAGTTTAGAGAAGTGTCAATTTAAGGTTGGTTTGATGGAGGTTTGTAGGATGATAAGCTCATGTTTGTTTAGAATGTCTGAACTAAATAGATTAGGAAGGGTCAGGGTCACAATCACAAGGTGTGTACAGGCAGACTAAGTGAAACGTTAAGAGGTGGTACGCTTTGCTGAGAATACTGAACCTTTGGAACAGCCATCTTGTGCTATGAATGCTGATTTGTTGAGTTCATTCAAGCAAGATCTGAATCTGTTTCTGGTCAGGGCAGAGAACAACATCAGCCAGCATTTAGATTGCCCTTTATCATTGTGAAACATCATTGCACTTCACAGAAAGGAGTGAGAGGATAAGGTAAATAAATATATGTTGATTAGAGATAAGGAAGAGAGGTTGAAAAAGTTCCAGACGGCCTGATTAATGGGTTTTGGGGAGACGTTTTAAGTGCGGCAGAGATGTAGTAAGATGGAGAGGTTTAGAATACAAGAGTAAGGTTCACATTGGCTCAATACTATCCTATTGATGGTGGAATGGAAAGAAAGGGTAGCAGTAGGAGGGAGTCAGGGATGGAGGGTACAAGCTCGAATGTAGGGATGGCAGAGATTGCAGGTGTAGAGTGAGGTGAGGCTATAGCGAAATAAAGTTTAGTGTTGTATTAATTAAACCAAGAAAAATTTGGCATGGAACTTACAGCATTTGCAGTCACACATCTAGAACTTAACATTTACATATCAACAAAGTTTACTATACACCACACAAATGTTGCATATGGCAGATGCTCTATTTGAATACAGCACAGATCCTGTAATTGGGTCCTTTTTCTGAAAGTTCACAGTTCATAAGCGGCCTGCAAGAGCAAAAAATTCAGCTAAAGCATTCACGACAGAAAAACAAAATGCAGAAAAGCATATTTCAGTGGAGTTGAAACACCTGAGTTAATAAGTGTACACTGAATGGCAGCTGAAAGCCTTTGGTTAGGAGATGCTAGCACTGCTTTTATTCACAAGATGATTCAAAAGTGTAGCCCACACATTTCAGTAATACATATAGGCATTGTGCTCCATGCCTCCCTCCCTCACAGTTCAATCTGCACACCCACACTATCCGTCAAGCCTGAAAACAATAATTGTCCATGCTAGAACGAGTTACATAGAAAATTGACTTCATACTTCCAGACAACGTGAGAATGGGAACCCACATGAACCATTTGTTCATTTGCTCAGAAGAGTCAAACACAATTCTCTCATGGCCTGAAGGTTGGACCAAAGTTAAACTCAATCTTCTTTAATTCAAGGAAGTGTAAAAACTACCTATAAAAACAGAATGGAGTTGTGGTCAGCACTAAAAAGTACTGTTAATAAAACTGGAGAAAGTAAAGGGATTGTTTCTGAGTCAGAAACATGCAAACAGAGAGCATGATCAGAGAAACAGGGCTGGAGTGTGATAGCTTTCTCTCTGCCTCATGTTTCCTTGCAATGAGGCTTTATAATCAATGTAGCTTCACTGATTTTACCTTCTGGTTCCATGAGTATCACACACCGGGCAGATATCCCAGTTATAGGAACATATGGACAAGGAGCAGGAGTAAGTCGTTCAGCCCTTCGACCCTGCTCTGCCATTTAATAAGGTCATGGCTGATCTGATAGTAACCTCAAATCTGCATCCCGCCTACCCCTGATTGCCTAACACCCACTTGCTTACCAAGAATTTATCTAGCTCTGCCTTAAAAATATTCAAAGGCTTTGCTTCCACCACCTTTTCAGGAAGAGATTTTCAAAGACTCACGACTCTCTGAGAAAAAAAAATATTCACCTCATCTTGGTTTTAAATACCCCTTGTTTTTAAACGGTGACCCCTTGTTCTAGATTCTCCAACAAGAGGAAACATCCTCTCCACATCCACCCTGTCAAGTCCCCTCAGGATCTTATATGTTTAAATCAAGTTGCCTCTTACTCTTCTAAACTCCAGTGGATACAAGCCTAGCCTGTCCAACCTTTCCTCACAAGACAACCCACCCATTCCAGGTACTAGCCTAGTAAACCTTCTCTGAACTGCTTCCAATGCATTTACATCCTTCCTTAAACAAGCTAGCCAATGCTATACACAGCATCTTACATGTAGTCTCACCAGTGCCCTATACAACTGAATCATAACCTCCTGACTTTTGTATTCGATTCTACTCGCAATAAATGATAACATTCTACTAGCTTTTCTAATTACTTGCTGTACCTGCGTACTAGCCTTTTGCGATTCATGCACTAGAACACCCAGATCTCTCTGCAATTCAGAGCTCTGCAATCTTGCACCATTTAGATAATAAGCTTCTCTTTTATTCTTCCTGCCATAATGACAATTTTGCATTTCCCACATTATACTCCATTTGCCAGATCTTTGTCCACTCACTTAACCTATCTACATATCTGTTTGTAGCCTCCTTATGTCCTCTTCACAACTTACTTTCCTGCCTATCTTTGTCGTATTAGTAAATTTGGCAACCATCCCATCCAGCCCTTCATCCAAGTCGTTTATGTAAATTATTAGAGAAGATAACTCCCAGGCATCTAATGCTATTTGTTGACCATTTACAATTATGCAAACTGATCTGATTGTGTCTCATGAGAACTTGCATCCAAACTGAAATTGCATAATAATGCTGTAGATGTTTCCATCTTTCCTGCACATCTTCTTGGACAGTGATACTTTATCAACTTGCCCAGAAGGAAGGCTCCAGCTGGCAATGGGGACACAATTGTCAGATTTTGGGCCCAGTAGTGGTGAGGGGCAACTCCTTCCACAGAAAGGGCACAGACCCAGGCATCAGGAAGGCATGCAAGAGGAAAGAAGGGCAGGAAGGAAATGGAGGCCAAACCCTCAACACTGGATCTACCTGCCGCAGAACAAGTTACCAGGAGATAACCGAGAACCAGTGCCATGGGACACCGTGACTCTCCAGGAAGATGGTCATGGTGATCTGTGCCCTTGAGGCCAAAGACCTCACACCTCGCAGCACTGGTAGACATACCCTGCCAGTGGCTGTCAAAGTAATTGTGGTCTTGATCGTCTTTGCTTCTCGCTCCTTCCAAAATCGGCTGGGGACCTGAGTGGCATCTCACCAACAGCTACATACCATTGCAGCTTGCTGGTCACTGGTGCATTCTTTGCCAGAGCTGGATGGCATATTCATTTAGCAACAGACACAGCCTCACAGGGACAGAGGAGATTGGATTTCATCTGCATCTCTGGATTCCCTCAGGTGCTGGGTAACATTGTTTGCATGCATATGGTCATCAAGGCACTGAGTGACTAGCCAGTGAGACTCATTAACAGGAAGTTGTTGAATTCAGCGCTCCAGGAAGAGGACCTCCTTCCTCCCCCTCAGTCTCCAGCATTAGATCCAGGTGGGCATTGAGCAGTTGCCTGGTCTGGTGCCCAGGCCTCTGGCTCTCCTGTGACATTTTGCTTCCTCCTGGTTCAGCGGAAGGCCTCAGCACACCTCTCCCTCAGGAAAAGCAGCAGCCTTAGTGATGGCTGCCGCGGAGAGTCGAAATCAGCCCCACATTACATCTGACCCATCTCTGTTCCTCTCCCCACTGGCTTTACATGAACAGAAACTCCATTTACATATCAATAAAGTATTCATGCCCATGAAAATCTGAACCTTAATCAGTTTCCCAGCAGAGGCAGGTTTCTGGCCTGGAAACAAACCCAGTCATGATTCCTGTCTCTGTAGTGAAAATTTAACCCTGAGTGTGGGTCAAAACTAACAGACTAAAGTAGTCGAAGAAAGCATACATCCTTTCTGCCTTGACTGGGTATGTTCAGTTACGCAACTGTAAGATCCCCAAAATTGCTACTTTGCTTGTTAAGATTGTCAAAAAAAAAGTGCTGAACAATTGAGCCAGGGCTTTCATTTTATTCCATTAGAAGCTTGTTCTGCCTATTAATAATAATTCTGCTTTACTCTAAAAGAGTTGGAAGAATCAGCTTTGCTTCTTAAGACCAAAATATACATGTTCAATTCAGGTTTCAGATAGCAAAATTAGATAAGTGCATTTGAGGAGCTTTTACAAGAGATGCGAGGTTCTCTTTCCAAGTTTTAATCTTTTGGAAGCAAACTACATTATAAGAAATTTTACAACTATTATCATCGCCTAACATAATATCAAGGAACTGACAGCACACATCAGAACCATCAGATTGCTGTCCCCTGAAACTAGTGTTGACTTCATTTCATACTCATGTGGCTGAATTTTCTCAGTGAAGGTGATGCCCCCTTTCTGGAGCTGAAAGCGTGACCCTTAGGTCGCATATTGTCATTGGTGGTTGTCATTAAGGTCAGTGGCCCTCCCCCAAGAGCTACTGGTCCAATCGGAGGGCTAGCAGCTCAGCATCCTCAGCGGCACACTGCTAGCATGGCCAGTGCTGAGGTCACAACTCTAAGGACAGGGCACCTCAATGGCCATGCACGCTCACAGAGAGGTGAGTTAGGTTGGGGAAAGCCATGGCCAGGTAGGCAGACTCTGATATTTGGAGAAGCCCGGGTCATCAGCGGTGCTCTTGCCACAGGGACAGCCTTTGCTGCCAGGGGCCTCTCTGTGGGCCATGGAGTGTCCATTAAGGAGGGCCATCCTCCGCAGAACCTGCTAAGAGGCTGGCAGGGTTTACCTTGCAGTCTCCCCATGCAGCGGCATGCCCTCCTGTAACAGGCAAAATGCCTGCAGGGATGAGAAGTGGTTCTTTGGCTGCCTGGTAAGTAGCGGTGCCACCAAAGTTCCTGAAGCTGATGCCATGGCAGTGGAAAAATGCTGGGTTTTCCGCCTGAAGACTTACACCACTGTAATGCCAGCCACCCGCCTCCCAGCTTGTCTCCAATATGGCCAGGAAAATGCAGCCTATGCTCTCTGGCTCATATTTTCTAAGTCTGCTGGTTAGATTCTAGTTTCTGTGCTGAGAGGAGTTGAAGCTTTAAAACAAAATCATTGAAACAACCATTCTCCCCACTCAATACCAGAATCCCTGACGATTTATGAAGTGGTGTTTTTCTAATATCCGTGCCCGTAATTTCCCCTCTCCCCTCATTCTGAAGATCCTGCAAAACAGTTACATGGTCCTCTTGTTGCTTGCCAATTGGCCATTTTTCATCTGTGAAGTAGATAGTGAGTAACAGAAAATGATTTCACCATGAAAAATGGCATGGTTCTCTGCTCGGCTACATCCAAATATGTGTCTTTTTCAAAAGGAATCACTACACAGCAATCACCAGCAAGAAACCTCTTTGATGTTTGTCCTCTCTAGTTCAGGGTCACTGAACTCAACCATATTGCTTGAGTTATGATTAGCACAGATTGGAAATCGAGTTCTGCTCCACAGGGATTAGTACTGTGCTGGGCAGTGCCTTGACCATGAGGGAAACCTGGAGGCAGGCCTTACCGAGACACAAGTTCTGAATTATCTTGTAGATTGCAAAACATGAAGAACACAACAGTACAGTCCATTCCTGGTCATGTGACCTTGCCATAGCTGCTTAATATTTATGAAATGCAATCTGATTCTGACCAGCTGTTTGGCAGTAAGTCAAGTGTTGTACATAAGTACTTTATACAGATGAAACTAATTATGGAAACATTAAGGATCAGCAAGGTTAAAAAAAACTGTACACCAACAGATGCTAGTCAGTTTTCTTGCTACAATCCAAGTGGTGCCCTGCTAATTTCACATTATATTCAACCACCTAGAGACCTGAATCTTCATACGCATCGTAATATTATAATTGAGATCTCCCTATATTAATTATAGGGTTGACATTTAGTTCCCTCTTTTACTGAATTCCACCCACGTTCCTATCAAAGGGGTCAAAGGTCAAGTTGCGATAACTGGCTTTCACAACCTGTCAATCATAATGGTCCTAGATGCAAGGGTTTCATCATTACATAGTTCATTATTGGAAAAATAAATATTCCACTATACATCTTGATTGGGCAGAAAGTGCTGTCAGGCACTATTGAAATGGGTAGTCTAATCTGGGAATGTTTAAGGTCCTATAATGGAGGTAAAGGGGAGTGAATTGTGCAGAAAAAACAGTTCAGAACTCTCTTTGTTTGCCCCACAACCCTCACCATATTCCAATCCTCTAAATAACATCACTGTGTAACTCCAAAGAATTACTATTCACTTCCTAATGTGTAATTTTACTTTTCACTGACAAGAGCAAATTGAAATCTAACATAAGTTAATTAATCCTTAATGTTCTGAATTGATAAAGATCGGCCATTTTATGGAAGCAATACAAATCACAAATTCTGTATATTTGCTATAGTAACAGGAGTAGTTCATGCAGTCCCTTGAACTTGTTCCACCATTCAATAAGATGATGGCTGATCTGTATCCTAGCTTCATCCAGCTGCCTTGAGTCCCTAACTCTTAATAGCAAAAATCTATCAATCTTAGTTTGAAAGGTATTAATTAAGCTATACCTACTGCCTTTTATGGGAGAGAGTTCCACACTTCTATCACCCTGTCTGTGAAGTGTTGCCTAACTTCTCTCCTAAATGTTCTGGCTCTGATTTTAAGGGTGTAGAATATAAGAACATAAGAAATAGGAGCAGTAGGCCATTCAGCCCCTCAAAGTTTCTTCACTGTTCAATAAGATTATGGCTGATCTTTGACTTCTTTTCCACTTTCCTGCTCAATCACCATTTCCCTTGATTCCTCTAGAGACCAATAATCTATCTAACTCTGTATTAAATATGAAGAAAAGAGTTGACGTTTCGAGTCCTCATGACCCTTCAGCAGAACTGAGTGAATCTTAGGAAAGGGGTGAAATATAAGCTGGTTTAAGTTGGGGGGGGGGGGGGGGGGGGGGTGGTGGGGGGAGAGAAGTTGGGGGGGCTGGGGTGGTTGTAGGGACAAGCAAGCAGTGATAGGAGCAGATAATCAAAAGATGTCACAGACAAATGAACAAAAAAACACAGAGGTGTTGATTTTGGTGATATTATCTAAATGAATGTGCTAATTAAGAATGGATGGTAGGGCACTCAAGGTACAGCTCTATGGGGGTGGGGTGGAAAGCCTAGCGGGGCATAAAAGAGTTAAAAATAATGGAAATAGGTGGGAAAAGAAAAATCTATATAAATTTTTGGAAAAAACAAAAGGAAGGGGGAAGAAACAGAAAGGGGGTGAGGATGGAGGAGGGAGTTCAAGATCGAAAGTTGTTGAATTCAATAGTCAGTCCAGAAGGCTGTAAAGTGCCTAGTCAGAAGATGAGGTGCTGTTCCTCCAGTTTGCGTTGGGCTTCACTGGAACAATGCAGCAAGCCAAGGACAAACATGTGGGCAAGAGAGCAGGGTGGAGTGTTAAAATGGCAGGTAATTCTGTTTTTGTTTTGGAATTCCAACATCTGCAGTTTTTTGTTTTTATCAGTATTAAATATATTTAACGACTGAACATCCACAGCTGTCTGGGGTAGAGAATTCTAAAGATTCACAATCTTCAGAGTGAAGAAATTTCTCATCTCAGTCACAAATGATCGAAGCCTGTGATTATGCCCCCTGTTCTGGACTCTCCAAGTTAGCTCAGCATGTACCCTGTCAAGCTCCTCAGAATCTTATAACTTTCACTCAGATCATCTCTCATTCTTCTGAACTGAAACAAGTATAGGACTAATCTAGTCAGCCTCTGGTCATAGGGCAGCCGTCTCGTTCTGGTATGCTCCCTTCCCTACAGGTGGAAAAGCTTAGCTCAACCTTCTCTGACAATTCCTTTCAAATCCTAAAACAAGGTCAGTAATAAATCCACTTAACCTTCTATATTCCAGGAAATACGAGGCTAGTTTACATAATCTCTCCTCATAATCTGATCCTTGTAGCCTTGTTAACATTCTGGTGAATCTGTGCTGCACACTTTTCAAGGCCAAAATAGCCTTTGTAAGGTGTGTTGCCCTGAACTGTACACAATGCCCTAGATGTGGTCTATCTTGGAGCTTTTATATTTCCTCCCCATTATACAGTAATCCAGCCCTCTGGTTAAAAAGGCTAACGCTGTATTAAGCTTTTTGATTTTGATTTGTACATAACCACTACATTTTAATGTTCTGTGCACCTGAAATCGCTTTGGAGTTCCATTGTTCCTAGCTTCCACTGTTTAAAAGATACTCCGACCTATTCTTTCTTGGTCCAAAATGGATGACCTTGCAATTACCTGCACTGTGATCCATCTGTCACAATGTTGTCCGCTTACTTAATCTACCAAAGTCTCTTTGTAACGTTATACATCTGTCTACACTGCTTACTATGCAACCAATCTTTGTGTCATCAGAAAACTTGGATATATGGCTGTCGATTGTGTTATCTAAGTCGTTAATAAAGATAGTGAATGGTTAAGACTGTCAGTACAGGTTGTTGTGAACACCATGCACCATTTACAGTACATATGTGTTATCCTTACTTGCTGAGCTGAGTTTTACCATGGGCTTTAAGACTTGGGAATCGCACCAAAACTTGGGTTCTGAGCCTTGGCAATTTGATCGCAGACTGCTCTCCAATCAGAGAGTCAGCAGCTCTGATGCCTAAGTAGCCCCACAGGGTGAAATGGGTGCTGCTGAAGGAGACCTTGGGTGTACTTTAAAATGGAAGCACACTTGGACAGGTAAGTCGCATTTAAAACTTAGGGGACTGAAAATGGGCTGCAGGCCGGGGCGGGAGGGTAGGTGGGTTGGTAGTGAAACCCTCCCCCCCAGGAAGATCTTTGGGGCCACAGGGGCTGACTTCCCTGCCCACAGTGCATTCTTTGCATCACGGAGCCTCTAGTTCTGATAGACCCAGAGCTGCTGAAGGGAATACGCCTCCATGAAGCTGGCACCCTAACCACGTACGCAATGAGGGACATCCCGCTGTCGGTAAATGCCAACGGCTCTGTAAAATGGCCCCCAATTGCGCCTTAATTATGTAAATCAGCTTCACGGCTCCATGTGGCGGGCAGACAATCCACCTCGCAGTTCTCTGTTGGGAAACTTCCCCAGCGGCAGGACTGCGTTGGCAGCTGACCCCAACACAGCTGGTCAATATTTTAGCAGCCCACTCACCTTCACCCAGCCACCTGCTGCCACCCAGAAGCCAGTAAAATTCAGCCCTCTGTATCTACTGCCTAATTAATTTCCTGACCAGGTCAATAATTTGCCTTCAATTTGATGGGGTTTAATATAGCTAACAGTCTCTTAAGTGAAATCTTTTTGAATGCTTTCCGGATCTCCATTTAAACTACATAGATAGATATTCCCCCGTCCACTGCTACTTTAGATACTGCCTCAAAAAATTCAATTTGTTTTGTTAGGCATGATCTGCCCCTAACAAATTCATGTTACCTCTCTCTAATCAGCTCAAACTGCTCTGAGTACTTGATCACTCTGTCCTTAATTATTGCTTTCAATAACTTCATCACAATAGACATTAGACTCATAGGGGACAATTTTCTGCATGTCGGGCAGGCTGGTCAGGAGCGGGCGCGGGCGGACGCGGGGCTGATTGCCGCCTGTGATCGGCTCCGCGCCACCATTTTATGTGGGCAGACCAATTAAGGCCCGCCCAGCATGAATCACGGCTCCCAAGGACAGCGGGAGTGGGTGGACGGCAACAGGACTTCAATAACCGCTGGGTCCAATGGCGACCTGGAAGCCTGTTTAAAAACAGCACAGGCAGCCTTCCAAAGGCTGGCAACGATGGCGGCCAGAAGGGTTCCCGAGAGCGCTCTCGGAGAGCAGGCCAGGCAGGAGGGCAGGTCGGCGGGACACTGTGCCCCTCGATTCTCGGATGAGTGCCTTGCTGCCCTCCTCGAGGAGGTGGCAGCACGGCGTAAAATCATCGTGCCAAGGGATGGGAGAAGGAGGCCCCCCCCACATGAGGAAACGTGCCTAGCAGGAGGTGGCAGAAAGGGTCGGCACACACGATGTGGTGCGATGCATCTGGGCTCAGTGCTGCAAGCGCTTGAACAACCTGTTGCGATCAGGAGGGGTGAGTACTGTGTTGGCATGGGTCACTTAGCACAGCAGTTAGGTTGACCCCCCACACCCCAGCTCTGAATGTAGTTACTGCATTGAAATCATTCATGGCATGTGGCCTTCGCTGGGTGGGCCAGCATTTATTGTCCATGCCTAGTTGACCCTGAGAGGGTGGTGATGAGCTGGCATCTGTATCCGCTGCACGTGGTGCCTTTACACCCACAGCACTGTTTTGGGGGCAACCTCAAGGATCTGTACATGGCGCAGTGCTGGAACACTGAAACATTTCAAAGTCAGGATGCTGACTGAATGGGAGGGAATCTTCCAGATGGCGGAGCACCCATCCATCTGCTGACCTTGGCATTCTACGTGGTAGTGCTTCCTTGCTTTGGAAGGTGATACAGTGTGAGTGGCAAATGTGATGGAAGCAGCATCTGTGCAAGGGGGTCAGCCCTGGGTGCTTGGACTGAGTGTATGGCGGCTCCAGGGTCACGAATCGGATGAGCCCTGCAATGTTTCACTCAGGTAGGGGTGGCAGGGCTGCAATGGCAAAGCAGGTACAGGGTGGGCTAATCAATGCTCCTCTCAAGAGAAGACTACACAAAATAACTCTGAGCCGATGCGGACTGGCGGAGGGCAGGCACAGTTGCTAATTCTCACCAGATACGGGCAGGAGACTCTTGAGCTGAAGAGGCACCATGCACCCAGTCAACCGGTAGCAGTGAGGTTGGCTGCCAGTGGGAGGTAAGAATGCCGTGCACTGAGTTCACAATGTCTGGCAGTGCAAACATTCCACTGTTGACTGTTTAGTGAATCCAGCCTCCAACATGGGATGCCCATTGATTATGGAAGGAGGAGCGCCTCCTGATCTGGGGGCCGGGCATGCATATTAACAGTGTCATGACTTCAACTAATTAAATGTCCTTGTTCTTCCTTTCACCCTCCCTGAGGCACGTCTGGACCGAGGAGGCAGAGAGCCTGCCACTGACACCTGAGGGCCCTGAAGAGTTACAAGCACCAGCATCACACCATCTCTGCCAGGCAAGCACCAGCGCAGATACCAGTGCCTCAGTGGGGATAAGATCATCGGCTAGTGTCCTGGGACATAGTGGTGAGGGCACCTCACACTTGCTTGAGGTTCAGGCGGAGGCAGAGAGTGCCCAGGGTGCTGGCAGTTGGAGGACGGCTACGGACCAGAAACATGCTCAGTCGGTGGCTGATGATGGGCCTCTGGAGTCATCCCTGAGGCAGCAGAAACTGGATGTCCAGCAGGGTCTGCGGGAGGATCTGGCAGAGATTCATGAGGAATGCGTGCCATGGTCTCCGTTGTGGAGGAGTCCATGTGGAGCATGAGCAATGCAATGACCCTCACAGCCGAACGCCAAGCCTCCTCCATGGAGAGAGTGGCAACTCTCTTGGAGAGGCTCCTCCAGGAGAACAATCGCTGCTTTCTGGGGTTGCGCTCGGACCTGCCAGCCCTCACAGCGGCATTGACCTCAGCTGGTCAGTGTCAGTGTGGGAAATGGATTGGGCACCCAATACCCCAGCTACGTGCCCATCCATCAATGGTGAGCAGGGAGGTTCGGAGCAACCTCACATTGGCGCACGAGCTGCCTGTCGTTTCTGCGGGCTCCTTTCAGCGTGCTCCGGATGAGGGCAGCAGCTCCTCCATCCCTCTGCCAGTGACCGTGACATCTGATGCTTTAGTTCTGAACAAGGCTCAGGGTGCTTCCTTACTTTTGCAGGCGTACAGGAATCCATGATGTTATGAGTGAATTGTTTGTCATTGAGCTTTATTGACAAGGCACATAGTTAATGTTCCTAACCAGGCAGATGTTGCTCTCAGGTACCAAGTATGGAGCCCGCAGCCCTGGCATGTGTTGGAGGTCCATCTGTGGTATGCTAGCTGAAGGTTTGTTGGATTTAAGCCTCCCGGGTGTCACTGCTTCCCTGGAGGTTGCCTGGGTCAAGGTCTATCCCTTCAGCATTCTCTTGTGCATGCTCATCCTCTGACTCACTGCTGGACTCAATGTGTGCAGCTAGAGCATCTGCGTCTATATCTTCTTCCTCCACTGAATCCCGCCTTTCCAGCACCAGAATGTGGAGAGCACAGCATGCAATCACTATCAATGATACATGATCTGGGGGTAGTTGGAATGCACCCCCTGAGTGGTCCAGGGATCGGAAGTGTACCTTTAGAAGACCGATGGTTCTCTCCACCACAGCCCTTGTGGTGCCGTGGCTCCTATTGTACCGCTGCTCAGCTTCTGTTCTTGGATGGCTGAGAGGTGTCATGATCCACCTTCTGTCACCCAGCAGCCATCCATCCAGCCGGGCTGGAGCACTGAAGAGCCGTGGCACCTGGGAGTGTCTGAGGATGTAGGTGTCATGGGAGCTGCCTGGGTACCTTGTACAGACTTGTAGAATCTGCATCCTGTGATCACACACTATCTGCACGTTCATGGAGTGGAAGCCCTTCCTGTTGACAAAGGCACCAGGCTCACCTGCTGGCACCTTGATGGCCACATGTGTACAGTCTATTGCACCCTGGACATGGGGGAAGCCAGCAATGGCCGCGAAGCCTCTGGCTCGCTGTGTCTGGCTGGCCTCATCCCAGCAGCATTGGATGAAAGTCAATACATACTTGAACAGAGCATCTGTCACCTGCTTGACACAAGTGTGGACAGCTGATTGGGAGACTCTGCAAAGATCACCCACCGACCCTTGGAAAGAGCTGGAGGCGTAGAAGTTGAGGGCCAAGTGACCTTCAGCTCCATTGGCATGGGGTGTCCACCCATACAGTTGGTGCTGATCTCAGGGCCTATCATCTGACAGATGGAGGTGACTGTCTCTCTTGAGAGGCAGAGCCTCCTTTGGCACTGCACCTCAGACATACTGAGGTAGCCACTTCACCACCTGCAAACCTGGCAACAGGATAGTGGCGTCTTCTGCGGCCCCTTCCGCCTTGCCCTTCCTGTTGGTCCTGCGCCCCTTGTGCTTGCGCCTGTCCTCCCAAAGGTGGCTCCCCTGGAGGCTGAGTATGGACTCCTGGCCTACTCCCCCTTCTGGCCCCTTCTTCCTCCTCAGAAGAGGTCCCTCCAGTGGAGATCACAACTCCCATTCCCAAGGTTTCCCTTCCCAAGGGAAGGCTTCCCGAAACCAGCAAGGCCCCAGGAATGATGTTTACTCCAAAGTCCTGACCTGCAGCCTGTTATTCCTGTAAAAGCAGCTGCGAAGAGATTTGAAGTTCTCCTGTGCACACAAGCAAGTGTCAGTAAGTTTAAAAAGTAAACGTCTAACAAATAGAACTCGTGAGCCTACTCATCCCTCTTATCCCGCCCATGGTTGAGGTTTTTAAAAATGCAGCCTTCCCGCCTGCCCGTTGTGCCCATGCGCGGCTCCGAAAAATCTCAGTCTGTTAATGCCTCAAGGGCTTTAAGCGGCCCGTTAATTAATGGCGACAACTGAGCTCATAGCGCGCCTGCCCACCGAAATATAGCGATGGCGCGCGGTGACACATGCCCAACGTCACCGTGCATCATTTTACATGTCGCCGTGTCGGGCCCGCCCCCGCTCGCCGAAGTCAAAATTCTGGCCAAAGGTCTTTAATTCCTCATCTCTCTGTCTCTCACCTCTCTTAAAAAACATAGCTACATTTGCAATGCTGCAGTTTAAAGGGAGACTTCCTGAGTCGAGAGAGCTTTGGAAGATTATGGCTAAAGCATCTCTAATTTCCTCACCTACTTCTTAAAACCCTAGGCTGAAAACCAACAGGCCCTCGGGCTTTGTCAGTCTTTAGTAGCATTATTTTATACTGTTTTCTTGCTTATGTTAACTTCATTGAGTTCCAGATGTACATTTAATATATGTAGTATATTAATATCTGGCAATTTTGTTTTCTTGCACCTACTTAACAGGAAGGATCACAATAAAAACTCAAGAACATCAGAAATTTTAGGAACTCACAAATAACCTCAAGTCTCAGCTTTGATTTCAACCTGACCACCAGTCTTCCCACCCATATCCCTCAAATGCTTCCCTGTCACAAACATAGCCAACTGATTCTTCAGTCTGATTGGACTCAATGGTTTTTTTTCTGGGAGAAAAGGCTCCAACTAGGGCTTCGTATCTTTTCCCTACTTTCTTTCAGGTTCATTATGTTACTCTACCAAAAAGATTTTCTCTACATCACACAGATAGATAGTTGTGGGCATAAGCTATATGTTTATGATTTTGCAAAGCGTAATCACACTGAGGGTGGTCTTGTGGTGCAGTGGATAGTGTTCTCAACTGTGGGCCAGCAGCTATGAGTTCAAGTCTCATTCCAGGACTTGATGGCCATGGAAGGTGCATTCATAGTGCGACCAAACAGATCCATTATCAGCCTGTAAATCCTTCCAATGTGACTGATGATAGGCAGTAAGAACAGGAGAGTTTCCTGGTCAGCCATACTGCAGAAGGCAATGGTAAACCACTGAAGTGCTTTGCCAAGCATAATCGTGGACCAATCCAATGGAAGTGTATACCTGCCAATGCCCTCTTAGGGCATGGTACCTGAAGGAGGAGGAGGATCACACTGAGTACGCATTCTTCCTTAGCAAAAGTTCTTTAGCATATCTTGTGTAGGTTTAACTGCTGGGGCAGGGTGTCTAGCAATGACTGGGTTTTGTGTATTTTCAGCAGGAGCGGGTGGGCGGGGGAGTGATACGTTAAATAGGGTGGATGCCCAGCTCACCCACACCTGAGCTCACCCCATAACAATCAGCTGCCCACCATATTGTGATAAATAATTAGGGGTCAATTGAGCTTATTAACAAGACAATTGACACCGATAATATGCTGTCCATGCCATTATATGGTTGGCATGGGCAGTCGGGCTGTTTTTGCAAAACAATTTTTAGAAGGGTGGGGAGGAAGGGGGGTACTATCTTCGAGGTGTACCCTTTGCACATTGGAGGGCTGGGAGGGGTTTCCCTCCTAAGATGGAAACCCCCTTTCTTTCTACCCACCTGATCTCCAAGACCCACACTCCCCACCCACTAAGCTGGTTGAACCCTCCCCACCGAATGTCCTGGACTTACCTCACTCCGTGATCCATTGGGCCTTCTTCTTGGGGCTGGTTGCAATCACAGCAACAGCGGCCACCAATGAGATCTTGCTGGAGCTGCTGGCCAGCAGCTCCCAAGGGCAGGACTTCCTCCCCAGAGAGGGGCAGGAGTCCCCACCTTCCACCAATTTTGCCCACCTGCAGCGTGGATATGGCTGCAGAAGTGGCTGACATGGAGCAAGTCGGCTCCCAGCTGACTTTCCTTCTCGGGTTGGGGAAGGGGTTGGCGAGCCCCACCACCACCCGCCACCCCCGCCACCCCCCCACCCCCTCCGCGTAATATGCAGCCCAAAGTCTGACTGGAGCCCAATTTTACAATTTACGTGCTAACAATTTTTCATCATTTTAAAGGTCCAGTGAGTTAACAGATTTAAATATCTCATGTTGCTTTAAGGAGACCCTAACATTGTTTCATCATGTTTACCTGATGACACGATATAACAAATGACAGGAAGGTTATGGGAAAAACACAACTGGGTTTTCTATATGCACGACTGGCCTGGAAGGCTCCCCATCAACAGCGCAGGCATGTAAATTCAGCCCTGGTAATGAGTAATCCACATAAAACCAGACAGCAAAGTTGCACAGTGAATGCAGAAAGCCAACCTCCACAACGTGCAACCTCGATATTCTTTCCCTATTAATGTGACACTATAAAAAGAGACACATATACATACTCAAAGACATTATGGTAATTTAGCAGGTTTGTGAGCCATGGTTCACAGTTTATAAACAAAACCAAATGATTTCATGAGGAAAAAGACATGTTAATGGTCAATAAACTGAACTAATCTTGGGGAAGTTTGATAAGAATGTTTAAAGTGTTTTATTAAAGCTGTCTCTCAATTGA
This sequence comes from Carcharodon carcharias, assembly GCF_017639515.1. Classification (NCBI taxonomy): domain Eukaryota; kingdom Metazoa; phylum Chordata; class Chondrichthyes; order Lamniformes; family Lamnidae; genus Carcharodon; species Carcharodon carcharias. The sequence continues at coordinate 94,873,609 of NC_054481.1, forward strand.
AAGCAATTTTGTTCCATCCACCCAAAGAACTGGACATTTGTGAAGATTTCCTTTGTTTGTTACTTCTTGGAAAGAACAAACTTATTCTATAAGATTTGCATTGTTGTCATGTAGCAACCAGAGAAAATTACATCGTAAATGTTTCAACATTTCACAAAAAAAAGATTAGTCTATAAAGAAAGAAAAAAGGCTTGCCCTTTATATAGCGTCTTTCCCAAAGCGCTTTACAGCCAGTGAGCTTTCAATGTTGTAATGTAGGAAATGCAGCAGCCAATTTCCTCCAATAAGGTAATGACCAGATTATCTTGCTTTCGAGATGCTGATGTGCAAACTAAGGTTATCAATGCTTAATTCGTTCGTAAGTGTTACAGTTCTGGCCATCTGCCAACAGCATTTATTGGTGGATCCCCACCATTTTGAAATGAGTTGCTCTGTTGCTGAATGAGGCGTAGAATCACCAATGGAGGACTTTTACTTATTCATCAATGGGTCGTGAGACAAGGCCAGCATTCTTGAATACAACTGAGTGACTTGCTAGGCTATTTAAGAGTCAACCACATGGAGTCACATGTAGGCCAGACCTGGTAGGGACAGTAGGTTTCTTTATCTAAAGGATGTTAGTGAACCAGATGGGTCTTTACAACAACCCAGTAATTTTATGATCATCATTTCTAGATTTTTAAAAATTCATTTGCAGGATGTGGGCATCGCTGGCTGGGCCCAGCATTTATTGCCCATCCCTAATTGCCCTTGAGAAGGTGGCGGTGAGCTGCCTTCTTGAACCGCTGCAGTCCCTGTTGTGTGGGTACACCCACAGTGCTGTTGGGGAGGGAGTTCCAGGATTTTGACCCAGTGACAGTGAAGGAATGGCAATATATTTCCAAGTCAGGATGGTGAGTGGCTCAGAGGGGAACTCCCAGTTGGTGGTATTCCCATCTATCTGCTGCCCTTGTCCTTCTAGATGGTAGTGGTTGTGGGTTTGGAAGGTGCTGCCTAAACAGCCTTGGTGAATTTCTGTAGTGTATCTTGTAGATGGGACACACTGCTGCCACTGCTTGTCAAAATTATTAAATTAGCTGAATTTAAATTCCTCTAGCTGCTGTGTTGGGATATTCACCTCATGTCTCTGGATCAATTACCCAGGCCTGTGGATTACATAACCACAATGTTATTATGCCCCTAGTTGCATCTCAAAGTAGCTGGTGTGTATGAAACCTACAGAAATAAAACAACCATGCTTTTCAAAAATCACAATTGCATTAGCTTTGGTTCACCTATGCCTTCTTGCCAACTGTGGCAGTTTAACTGCAAACTGTATAACAGAACCTTCAAGTCCCCAGTAAGATTATTCATGATCCTTATGGAGCCAAAGAGTCATAGTGTAATTTATGACACAGAAGGAGGCCATTCAGCCCATTGAGTCTATGTCAGCTTTCCATAGCACAATCCAGTTAGTCCCATTCCCTATCTCAGTCCCCGTAGTCCTGCAAGTTTATTTCTTTCGAGTGCCCATCCAATTGCCTTTTGAAATCATTGATTATTTCTGCACCCACCACCCTCATTTGCTGAGTAAAAAAAGTTCTTCCTTATGTTCCCACTGGGTCTCTTGCCCAAAATCTTAAATCTGTGTGCCATAGTCTTTATACAATCAGCCAATGGGAAGAGATTTTCTCTGTCTACCTTATCTAAGCCTCTCATAACCTTGTACACTTCTATCAAATCTCCCCTCAATCTCCTTTGCTCCAAGGAGAACAACACCAGGGTCTCCAATCTAACCTAGTGACTAAACCCACATCCCCATCCCTGGTAAATCTTCTCTGCACCCGCTTTCCTACCTCACATCTTTCCGAAAGTGTGGTGACCAGAACTGGATGCAATACACCAGCTGGGGCATAACCAAAGCTTTATACAGGTTCAGCTTAACACCCCGTTTTTGTAGTCAAAGCCACTATCTATGAAGTCTAAGATCCCATGTGCTTTGCTAACTCATTCTCTTAATATGCCCTGTCACCTTCAAAGATCAATACACATGTACCCCCAGGTCCCTCTGTTCCTGCACACACTTTTGAACTGTGCCATTAAGTCTATATTGTCTCTCCTCTATCCCTTCTGCCAAAAGGCATCACCCCACGCTTCTCCATGTTAAATTCCATCTGCCACTTGTTGCCCATTCTGCTAGCCTGTCACAGGCAATGTGTAACATCCTCACTGTTTGCCACTCTTCCAACTTTGGGGTCATGGGAACATTTTGAAATTTTACTCTGTCCTCCAATATCCAAATCATTTATATATAGCAAAAAAGCAGTGGTCCTAGCGCTAACCCTTCTGGAACACCACTCTCCACCACACTCCAGTCTGAAAAACTCAAGTGCTTTCTGTCCTTAAGCCAATTTATTTTATCCAATTGCACACTGGCTCTCCTATTCCATTAGCCCTAATTTTGTTAACCAGCCTTTAGGTGGTACACTGTCAAACACTTGCTTAAAATTCATATGGACAACATTCACCACATTCCCTTCCCTGCTACATCTTCAAAAAATTCATCGAGATTAGTCAAGCACTATCTCTCATTTACAAATCCATGCCAGCGCTGCCTAATGAAATACAACCCCTCCAAGTACCTGTTGGTTTGTCGCTGATTAAATGTTCCAAATTCATACCCACCACTGATGTTAGACTACCTGGCCTGTAGTTACCAGGACTGTCCTTGCACCCTTTCTTGAATAAGGGTGTCACATTTGCCACTCTCCAATCCCCATATCTGGAGTGGAGATGGTGTAATATCACTAGACTAGTAATCCAGAGGCCCAGGCTAATGTTCTGAGGACATGGGCTCAAATCCCACCACTGCATCTGGTGGAATTTAAATTCCAAGAAATGAAAACATGGAATATAAAGCTAGTCTCAGTAATGGCGATCATGAAAACTACCATTGATTGTCACAGAAACCCATCTGGTTCATTAATGCCCTTTAGGGAAGAAAATCTGCCATCCTTACCCAGTCAGGCCTACATGTGACTCCACTCTGTAGCAATGTGGTTAGTTAACTGCCACTCAGTTCGAGGGTAATTAGGGACAGGCAATTAACGTTGGCCTTACCAGTGATACCTACATCCCATGAATGAGCATAAAAAAGCCTAGGGAAGCTTGATAAAATTAAAGCAAGCTCTTCTGCTGGGATGAAAGCCAGGTGATTTATCTATCCTAAGCACAGGTGATCAGGTGGCCAGAAATACAGCCAATTGGCCTGTTGTAGTTAATTTTAACCTTCCATCAGTTTGTTAGAAATGATGATGTTTATATACATATGTATTGTAAAATATGAGTCTAAGCACTGATGAAACTCAGCCATGGTTATCAAATATTGAAAGGCTTGTATTATAAAAGAATGACCAGTTTCCCAGCTAATGAAGTAATTTTGAAGTGTACTCATCGTAGGAAACACAGTAACCAATTTGCAGACAGTAAGGTCCTACATACAGCAACGCCAGCGAATACTTCAATACACCAAAGGTGGTAGAAGTTTGGAACTCTCTTTCAAAAATGGCAGTTGATACTAGGTCAATTGCTAACTTTAAATCTAAAATTGATAGATTTGTGTTCACCAGATAATGTTTTAGTGAAGCTGGTTTGACAGATCAATATTGGCCATGTCACTGGATAGAACTCGCCTGCTCTTCTGCGAAATAGTGCCTTTGGGCCTTTTTGGTCCATTTGTGAGGGCAGAGGGAGCCTCAGTGTAATGTCTCCTTTGAAGGATGACATTTCTGACATGCTGCCCTCCCTCAGCAGAGCACTGCAGAATCAGTCTAGATTATTTGCTCGAATCTCTGAAGTGGCACTTGAACTCCTGTCCTTCTCAATGATATGCAAGGGTGCTACCAACTCAGCCACAGCTGATAGACAAATATTGGTCTTTAGGAGAATATGTAGTATGTAGAGAAACAATACGATGGTAGCCAAATAGGCATGTTTACTGTTAAGAGTGCAACATAGATTAACTGTAATGATACCTGCACACCATGGGGTAAATTACAAGAAGAGATTACACAAACTAGGATTGTACTCCCTGGAATTTAGGAGGTTAAGTGCTGTTTTGATTTTAAGTTTTCAAGATATTGAGGGGAACTTATAGGATAGATAGCAACTATTCCTGCCAGTTCAGGAGTCTAGGACTAGGAGATATAGCTTAAAAGTTACAGCCAGACCTTAGTTAGCGAATACCAAAGGTGGTAGAAGTTTGGAACTCTCTTTCACAAATGGCAGTTGATGCTAGGTCAATTGCTAATTTTAAATCTAAGATTGATAGATTTGTGTTCACCAAAGATATTAAGGAATATGGGGCAAAGGCAGGTATATGGGGCTGAATTCCCCCCCTCCCCAAACCGTTGGGGGGGTTGTATGGGGGAGGGTGGGAGCAAGCATGAACCTGATCAGCACCCCCAATCTGGTCTGCGCCACCATTTTACGTGGGTGGGCCAATCAAGGCTGAGCACTCCCTGTGCGGACAAGGGAGGAGGGGGGGGGATTCCCTGAGTCCAGGCCTGCGTTCTTTTATGCATGTGCGCAAAAAGAGTGCAGAAATCTCCCTGAGGCAAGAAGCGGCCTCAGGCAAATTTGTTTAAGGTTCAAACATTTAAATAAAGAATTGAAAAATCTTAAGACATGTCCCCTCATGTGACAGTATCACATGAGCTGGGACATGTGAAGGAACATTAATTTAAAAAATTATTTAATTTATAAACACTTCATGAAACCTCATCCCGCCCGTGGATGAGGTTCCATGAAAAATGCGAAGACCGCCTGGGCTCTTCGCCTGCCCGTCAGCCTTAAGGTTGGACGGGCAGCTCAGCTAATTGATTTAATTAGTTTTAAACAGGGCCTTAATTGGCGTTTGACAGTTCTGCGGGGACACAGCCGGCTCGACTGCGCGCCGCTGCACTGAAAATCTAAATGACGCGCGGTGACACCGGGACGCCCGGCCCCGCACGCCGACCCGGAAAATTCTCCCCATGGAGTTAAATCACAGATTAGCCATGATCTCATTGAATGGTAAATGGATTCAAGCAGCTGGACAGCGTCCTCCTGTTCCTATGCTCCTTCCACAGTCTACGTGTTGGGGTGACCGTTGTACTAAAGCAAGGACAACTAAACTCAGAATAAAAATAGAAAATGCTGGATATAATCAGCAAGTCAGGCAGCATCTGTAGGGTGAAAAGCAAAATTAAGCTTTGGGTCAATGGCCTTCTATCAGAACTGGAAAATGTTAGACATGTAAGAGGTTTTAAGCAATTGAGAAAGTGGATGGGAGGGGACAGGAACAAAAGGGAAGTTCTGTGACAGGAAAGAGGGAAAGGAGAGATTAAAAGGCAAAAGCGATGATGTTGTAAGGCAAAAGCAGGTGGTAATGGTCAAGTTAAAAGGCAATGGATGGATCGAGAAAAGCTGCAATTGGGAAAGGCAGAATCATTACCAACACTGCAGTCCAAAAAAATAAGAGCAGCCATTATGATCTGCAATTTTTGAACTCAGTGTTGAGTCTGAAAAGCTGTACAGTGAAAGGTGAGGTGTTGTTCCTGGAGCTTATGTCAAGTTTTACTAGAATAGTGTAGGAGGCTGAGATGTTGGGGTAGAGTGGGCCGGAGAATCAAAAAGACATCTAAACGGAGCTTTATTCAGCTGCTGCTTTGCCCAGGAGAACTTGATCTTTGTTCATTCAAAAAGCTGATCAGGCATTTGATAGGAATTTTGAACCCCAGCCAAATTCTCACCTGTAGTATAGAGGTTGGCTCAGCATTTTTTTTCCAATTACAATCATGCTTTGAGATCAGTGGCTGGGCCCAGGGCAGCAGACACGAGAATCTGCTGATTCTCATTCTCCATCCTGACTGTTCAGTAATTGCCTAATTATGGAAGTGAAAAAAGGAAGAAAAGTAAGATTCAGTCCAGTTGACTCTTGTGGTAATTCACACTGTCAGGATCTGTGGCTTTAGTCCCAGCAGGGCTTGATACTCCAAGTTGCTAACCAACTGCCTAATAAGCTACATTAGCTTTCACTCAGGTGATGGAGAGTGATGTGCTGCTTTTTGGGGGGTAGTAAGCCGTCACTTTAACTTGATTCTCTTTTTACACTCAGGTTTCCAACTTTCTTCCCCTCTGACTTTCATGTGTGCCCTAATGTGTCACTGAAATGACAGGTCTTCAAGTCTGAGCCAATACTGTATGAATCTGCAGGCTCTCCAGCTATGGAAAGTACTGCCACGTTCACTGGATATTAATCAGGAGCAGGAATTTTGGCAGACTTTCCTTCCGTCTCCCAGCAACAAAACCTGTGACCTTCCGAATCTGTATGGCTCACTACACCGCAGGTAGTGCAATCACCCACTGAACCATTAGATCATCTGTATAAAGGTCTGAAATTAGGGTCCAATTATCCACTTTTATCATCCTTGATGATGGTGGAGCTCAGCATGTCAGTGCAAAAGAAACAGCTGAAGCACTTGCAACCAACTACAGCCAAAAATGGTGCATGGATGAACAGCTCAGCCTCCTCCTGAGGTACCCAGAATCATAGATGCCAGTCTTCATTCAATTCAATTCACTCCACATAATATGAAGAAATGACTGAAAGCACTGCAGGATAGCTGCCTAAGCAATGGTAAAGGCTATAGTCCTGATAACACCCCAGCTGTGGTACTAAAGGCCTGCGCTCCAGAACTAGTTGCAGCCTGACCATGCTGTGTGAGTACAGCTACAACACTCTCAACTACAACTAATTGATGATGTGGAAAATTACCCAGGGACGTCCTGAACAGAAAAAGCAGGACAAATTCAAGCTGGCCAATTACCACCTTGTCACTCAACTCTTAAACATCAGCAACATGATGGAAGGTGCCGTCAACAATGCTAACAAATGACACTTACTCAGCTATGACCTGCTTGCCAATGCTCACTTTGGGTTCCACCAGGCCACTCACTCAGCTCCAAACCATGGCATTTGACTGACTTTGGCCCTCGCAAAATTGAAGTCAATGAGAATCAGGAAGAAAACTCTCCACTGGTTGGAGTCATGCCTAACACAGTGGAAAATGGTTGTGGTTGTTAGACGTCAATCATCTCAGCCTCATAACATCACTGCAGGAGTTCCTCAGGATAATGAAAAGGTCCAACCATCTTCAGCTAATTCATCAATGGCCTTCCCTTCACTGTAAGCTTAGAAGTAAGGACGTTTGCCAATGATTGCGATGTTCAATAACATTTCCAACTCCTCAGATTCTGAGGCAGTTCATGCCTGGATGCAGCAAAACCTGGACAACATTCAGACTTGGACCAATAAGCAGCAAGTAACATCTGCGCCTCAAAAGTGCCAGGAAATGATCATCTCCAACAAGAGAGAACCTAACCATCTCTCCTTGATATTCAATGGCATTACCATCACTGAATCCCCCACTATCAACATCCTAGGGTTTACCATTGACCAAAAATTGAACTGGACTAGTCCTATAAATACTGTAGCTACAAAAGCAAGTCAGAAGCTATGAGGAGTAACTCTACAAAGCCTGGCCACCAGCTACAAATCGCAAGCCAAGAGTGTATTGGAATATTCTCCATATGCCTGAATGAGTGCAGCTCTAATAATACGCAAGAATCTCGTCACCATCCATATGGTGTGCACACCATAACCACCATAAATATTCAATCCCTCTACCAACAGCACACAGTGTCAGTGGTTATACCACCTACAAGATGCTCTGCTGAAGCTCACCAAGATTCGTTCTAAATCTTTGATCTCCACCACTTAGAAGAATATAGGCAGCAGATGTATGGGGACACTACAACCTTCTAATTCCCCTCCAAACCACACCCATCCTGACTTGAAACTCTCTCACCATTCTGTCATTGTCACTGGGTCAAAATCTTAGAACTCCCTCCCAAACAATTCAAGAATACCACATCAACAGTGGCTGGGCTGTAGAACAGCAGTAACTTGCATTCATATAGTGCTCTCAACATAGTTAAACAACCAAAGATACTTCACAATGGCATTATCTAACAAGATATGACACCAAGTCACATAAGATGATATCAGGATAGATGAACAAACGAGGTAGGCTTTAAGGAACAAAAGAATGAGATGGAGGTGGCAATTAGAAAAGTTAGGGAGGGAATCTGAGAGCCCAGGGCTTTGTAGCTGAAGGCACGACTGCCAGTGATGGGGTAATTAAATCAGGAGGCCAGAGTTGGAGGAACATAAAGATCTCAAAGGCTTGTAGGGCAGAGAAGGTTAGAGAGGTAAAGTGGGGTGAGGCCAAAAAGAGATTTCAAAACAAGGATGAGAGCTTTTATCTGTTCTGTTGAAGGGTCATTCAGACTCGAAACGTTAACCGTGTTCCTCTCCGCAGAAGCTGCCAGACTTGCTGGGTTTTTCCAGGTATTTTTGTTTTTGTGTTGAGAGCTTTTAAATTGAGGCATTGCGAGACCAGGAGCCAATGCAGGCCACTGATCACACGGATGATGGGAGAACGGGGCTTAATGCAAGTTGTGATCCAGGCAGCAGTGATTTGGATGAGCTCCATTTTATGGAGGGTGGAAGATGGGAGGCTGGCGAGGAGAGCATTGGAATAGTCAAGTCGAGATGTAAAAAGCAATTTCAGTGGCAGATGAGTTGAGGTGATGCATGGCTGGGCGATACTACGTAAGTGGTGATAAAACGGATACATGGTTGGAAGCTCATCTCAGTATCAAATTTGACACCAAGCTAGCAACAACATTTCTGCTCCCCCTTCCGCCAATGTCATTTTCATTGCTCTCAGCAATACCAGGATGCATTATTTTGTAAAGACAGCAGTTATACCAAGAAGCTCACAAAGCTTTGTGCAATAGTTGTGAAATGTGCCAAAGTAGGTCGGCAACTCATTTTACATTTAAGCCAATGGGAACAAAAATGGGGAGTGATGTAATACAGCCTGCCACCTCACTATCACTCGCTTTGTACTATCATACAATGGCAAGATCTACCTCGATGTATTTTGTGGCTGTTAAGGTGTAACTATGATAAACAGGCCTGTCCCTTTAAGGTCACAGGGACGGTATTGCACCAAGTGGGCACATCCTAAGGCCAACTGGAATCCAATTGCTGGTCGAAGTGCTACATGTGTGTGCTTTCCAAAGGGATTGCGGTCAGAACCATGAACCCTGGCTGATTCTACCTCTCCCTCACCTAGGGCCACTAAGGCTAGCAGTAACAGTACTATCACAAGCCTGGCCGATACCAGCCAGCAACGCAGGCTGGGGACTCAACCTGGAATCTTCCCGGTTTGTAATGCATTGTGAGTGGAGTTCTCACCTATTGGTAAAATCTTCGAATTATTGTATCGCAGTGATAATGCCAGTTCTCAAGTTGATTTTATTGCAAACAGATCCTACATATTAGGAGAAAATAATTAGTGCTTCAGTTAAAAAGTGAAACTCATTAGCATTGGCACTGAGCAGTGCCAAAACTTTGTAGCATTATTTTAGAGTCCTATCACCTGATTAAATGTCTTGCAAAGGCGCTTTACAATGTTTGCTAACACTGACTACGACGACACCATCAAAAGCACAATGCCATTATCAAACCGTGCGCATATGTTGCACATTTTTAAACATGCACAGTTAACTTCAAAGTCTTGGCGCCTGATTTTCTAGAGAGATGTTTGAGTTCTTGCAGGTTGTGGTGTGAACATTTCCACAGAGGCCATTAACATGCAATCTGTTCCCGGCTGTTCCACAAGCTGGCTGCCCACAGGACTCCCTAACCACACAATAATGTGCTTTTAAAAGGCCAAGATCACTAAATATTTAGCACCAGGTGACAAATTAAAGTCTATGCAGACTTATTAAAGACAGGTTAACCTTAAAGTAATCTGCCAGGGTATTTTCAGATCAAAATCAAGTTATTTAGATTAAGTAAATGGGATTGATAAAAATGCAGATTTTTCAAGAGCATTTGATAACGTCCATTACAAGATATAAATGAGATGAAAAGTGTTATGGCACAGCCGATGGTAAATGCTGAGCTGCTCAAATCCCAAAGGAAAACTTGAAACAACTGCCATACCTGTTTTGCAATTTGTATAAATTTCAAGATGCGTGCCTTAAATTCAGTGGTAATAAGACCACCGAGTCTTAGAAAACTAAATTAAACCTTTATTAATAGAGGAAATGATTTTAAGTACATACATGGAACTACAATTTACTAGTATGATAACTTCTAAATTCCCTAGTTAATCTAACTCCTAGTTACACTTGCATTAAGGCAACAGTAAGATACATAGATTTTAAAAGAGCCAGGTATAGAAATGCGATATGCTGAACAATCCAATTCAAAGTGAGTTTTCTTAACTTCAGTTCTTTGTAGACATCAGCTTGAGACTTAGATGCTGGAGGCTCTTCACACTTGTTTTAGCTCTTAGAATGCCTTTCCTTACACACAGCCTTCTCTCCTTTGCACACAATTTCCTCTTTGAATGCAAATTCCCATTGCTTCATTGTGGGCACAATTTACTGCCTGTCAGGCAGGTGGGCCCGACCCAATCTCCGGCAGGCGGGGAGCCGATCCCTGCCGGGGAATCGGGCCGCACCGCCATTTTGCATGGTTGGCCAAATAAGGCCTGTACAATGTGATGCCTGCTATGCGCTTCCAATGCGGGCAGGGGAGGATTCCCCAAAAGTGAGAGTGCACTTTTTCACACATGCGCACAAAAGAGCGCGCATCTTCCTGAGGCAAAGTGCAGTCTCAGGGAGATTGTTTCCACTTTGAAAAAGATTAAAAATAGAAAAAAAAAATTCCCTAACATGTCCCCCTCATGTGACAATGTCACATGAGATGGGGCATGTTCATAATTTACAGAATAACTTTATTAAACTTTTTAAAACCCTGCATGAAACCTCATCCCGCCAGTGGATGAGGTTTCATGTTTTTCCTATTTGCAGCCGGGGCTCCTGGCCTGCCCGGCAACCTTAAGGTTGGACAGGCAGGCTCTTTAATTGTTTCAATGGTCCTGTCAATGGCCTCAATCGGCCTTTGACACGTCGGTGGGCCCGCAGCTGATTTTGCTGTGCACCTGCCTTCCTGAAAATGTAAAAGGGATGGGATGACGGTGGTACCCGCCCCCTGCTCACCGAAGGCAAAATTCTACCCTATGTCTTTGAATTTCACCTGTCTAATAATAAAAATCTCTCATAGTACCAATTTTACCAGAAATCTTTGGGAAAAATAAACACAGTTTCTTAACTTTGCCTGGCTAGGTGAAACATTTCACCCTCCTTTGAATTCAAGCTAGCCTGGTTTATTTAAAATGCAAATGTTCCCTTTGCACCTTACATTCTCAAATCTCCCCCATATTTATCTACTTAACATTTCAAACTTAGCTTATCTTCTGATATATCAAAGCTTTCAGACCAGCTGCCTTTAATTCAATTAAGACACACATACACACCCCATTATTACTCTACTTTATAATAAACTCCAACAACATTATGAAAATTATTATATCTTCTTGACAAAAGTAATGGTTACTTGGATTTCAAATTGACTCAATCAGTTCGAAGGCTGTCCAATGACAGTGAGGAGGGATGTTCGGGTGAACCTCTTTATGCAGAGAGTTGCTGGAGCATGGAATGCTTTTCCAGGGGGAATAAGTGAGGCAGAGACCATCAGTGACATATAAATAAGTATTTGTAACAAGAGAAGATTTAAGACTGTGAGGAGAGACCAAGACAGTGAGATTATCAGTAGTTTTGGATAGTTTTGAGCCAACACAGACTCAACAACCTTATATTCAGAGAGAGGCGGAGAGGGAGCAGGATGTGTGTTTGCGGCCAGGATTTATTTATTTATTATTCATTCTTGGGATGTGAGCATCATTGGCAGATACGTTTATTGTTGATTTATTGCCCATCCCTAATTGCCCTCGATAAGGTGGTGGTGAGCCTCTTTCTTGAACCGCTGCAGTCCACATGGTGTAGGTACACCCACAGTGCTGTTAGGGAGGGAGTTCAGAATTTTGACCCAGTCACAGTGATGGAACAGTGAGATAGTTCCAAGTCAGGATTGTGTGTGACTTGGAGGGGAGCTTGCAGGAGGTGGTGCTCTAATGAATTTGCTACCCTTGTCCTTCTAGATGGTAGCAGTTGTAGGTTTGGAAGGTGCTGTTGAAGTAGCCTTGGTGAGTTGCTGCAGTGCATCTTGTAGATGGTGCACACTGCTGCCACTGTGCATTGATGGTGGATGCAGTAAATGTTTAAGGTGACGGATGAGGCGCTGATCAAGCAGATTGTTTTGTCTCGGGTGTTGTCGAGCTTCTTGAGTGTCGTTAAAGCTGCACTCATCCAGACAAGTGGAGAATATTCCATCACACTCCTTATAGATGGTAGACATGTTTTGAGGAATCAGGAGGTGAGTTATTCATGCAGAATTCCCAGCCTCTGACCTGCTCTTGTAGCCTTGGTATTCATGTGACCATGAACTGGTCCTGTTAAATTTCTGGTCAATGTGATCCCCCAGGATGTTGATGGCAGGGGATTCAGTAACAATGTTGCCGTTTAATGTCAAGGGGAGATGGTTGGATTCTCTCTTGATGGAGATGGTCATTGCCTGGCACTTGTATGCCACAAATGTTACTTGCTACTTATCAATCCAAGCCTGAATGTTGTTCATGTCTTGCTGCATATGGACATGGACTGCTTCAGTATCTGAGGAGTTGCGAATGTTACTGAACATTGCAATCATCAGCGAACATCCCCGCCTCTGACCTGATGATGGAGGAAAGGTCATTGATGAAACAGATGAAGATAGGTTGGGCCGAGGACACTATCCTGAGGAACCCCTGCAGTGATGTCCTGAAGCCGGAGATGATTGGCCTCCAACAGCCACAACCATTTTCTTTTGTGCTAGGTACGACTCCAGCCAGTGGAGAATTTTCCCCCTGAATTCCATTGACTCCAGTTTTACTAGGGCTCCTTGATGCCACACTCAGTAAATGTGGCCTTGATGTCAAGGGCAGTCACTCTCACCTCACCTCGAGTTTATCTCTTTTGTCCATGTTTGGACTGAGGTCTGGAGCCAAGTGACCCTGGCAGAAACCAAACTGAACAGGTTGTTGCTGAGTAAGTGTCATTGATAGAACTGTTGAAATGTTCCATCATTTTGCTGATGATTGAGAGTCGGATGATAGGGTGGCATTTGGCGTATGCTGCTTTTTGTGGACAGAACATACCTGGGTCATTTTGCACATTGTTAGATAGATACCAGAGTTGAGGTGTATTGGAACTGCTTGGATAAGGGCACAGCTATTTTAGGAGCACAAGTTTTCAGTACTGCAGACAGGATGTTGTCAGGGCCCAGAGCCTTTGTAGTATCTAGTACCTTCAGCTGCTTCTTGATATCATGTGGAGACTGGTGTCTGTGATGGTGGGGAACTTAGAAGTGGGTGTGGATGGATGATCCATTTGGTGCTTCTGGCTGAAGTGACTTGAAAATGCTTTGGCCTTTGCACTGAGATGCTGGGCTCCCCCATCATTAGGAAGTGGACATTCATGCAGCCTCCTGCTCTGGTTAATTGTTTAATTGTCCACTGCCATTCATGATTGGATATGGCAGGACTGCAGAACTTTGATCTGATCCATTGGTTGTGGGCTTACTTAGGTCTGTCTACAACATGCTACTTACCCTGTTTAGCAAGTAGTCCTGTGTTGTAGCTTCACCAGGTTGGCACCTTATTTTTAGGTACCACCTGGTGCTGTTCCTGGCATGCTCTCTTGCATGCTTCATTGATGGCAATGCCAGAGTGAAGGATATATGAGTCCACGTCAGAGATTCTGGTTGAATACAATTCTGCCACTGATGATAGCCCACAGTGCCTCTTAGATGCCCAGTTTTGAGTTGCTAGATCCATCCTGAGTCTACCCCATTTAGCACAGTGGTAGTGCCACACAAGGATGGAGGCTATCTTTAATGTGAAGAAGGGACTTAGTCACCACAAGGACTATCTGGTGCTCACTCCTACCAATACTGTCATGGACAGATGCATCTGTAGATTAGTGAGCAGAAGGTCAAAGTAGTTTTTCCCCTCAGGCCAGTCTGGCAGCAATGCCCTTCAGGACTCAGTTAGTAGGAATGCTACCAAGCCACTCTTGGGAATGAGCACTGAATTCTCCACCCAGAGTATATTCTGTTCCCTTGTTACCCTGAATGCTTTTTCCAAGTGGTATCCAACATGGAAGAGCACTGATTCATCAACTGGGGAAAGGTGACAGGTGATAATCTGTAGGAGACTTCCTTGCCCATGTTTGACCTGATGCCATGAGACTTAATGGGGTTTGTTGTCAATGCTGTGGACTACCAGGGCCATGTCCTCCTGCTTGTATACCACTACCTCTGGTGGGTCTGTCCTGCCACTGGGTCAGAGACATTGGCTGTAAGGTAGGATTCAGGACAATGATTAAGTCAGACTGTTGCTTGACTAGACTGTGGGACAGCTCTCCCAATTATGGCACAAGTCCCTGGATGTTAATGAGGAGGACTGGGCAGGGTTGACTGGGCAGGGTGTGCCTTTCTCATTTCTGATGCCTAGGTTGATGCCAGAAGATGCTTCTAGTTTTATTCTTATTGAACGTTTGAGTAGTTTCGCCACAACTGAGTGGCTTGTTAGGCCATTTCAGAAAACAGTTAACAACATTACTGTTGGACTGGAGTCTCATGTAGATCAGACCAAATAAAGACTCCCCTTTCCACAGTGAACTAGAAGAGTTTTGTTTTAAACAAACCAATAGCTTCATGATCATTATTACTGGGATGAGCATCCAGACATTGTTAATGAATTGAATTTAAATTCAGCTGCTGTGGTGGGATTTGACCCCATATCCCTAGAGCAGTGGTAGGGCCTCGGGATTACTAGCCCAGCAACATTACTACTATGCTACTGTCCCCTTGGGGAGTACTAGTAGTGCAGAGGAATTGCCAAATGTAAAGGCAAGAACTCAATAGCATTTTTTAAAACTCTGTTTTCTGCTCAGCCACCGGTCAGCCAGTCAATCTGGCTGGCTGATGGTCAGGAAAGCCAAATCGAGAAGGCTGCAGTCAAGGGCCATAGGGGACATTCCCTGGTAACCGCAAAACATCTGGGCATGGTGGGGGTGCTCAGGACATGGCAGTATGGAGGGAGGGAGAAATCAGATGTAGTGGGAGGGGTTATTCATTAGATCATGGGAGTAGGTTAATTTGAGGTGACCCACAAGCAGGACTCTAAAAAAACGTTTGCCCATTGGATCTGACAGCTCCCAACTCCTTTCAGCTGCCAGGTTTTGCAAGTCCTGGGAAATCCAGCCCACAGTCATTATATTCAAATGGCCACCAAAATCTGAGGAATGAAGCCTCATTTAAAAACTATAATGATGGACCCACCTCTCCAGAGTTCTTGGTTGTCTCTTGGATGTCACCAAACATGCCCTGGTTAAACCGGAAGTAGATAATTCCACAGCATGGTGAAGCCAGGCTCCACATTTTTGGCAATTTAAATTCCCCAATCATTCAATTAGCCTCCTCCTGTGTTGTGCAGTTCTGCTATGTGTCCTATGATTATGCAGAGTAAAGATATAGTATTAACAACAACTGGCTTGTAGTTACTCCATTGACTATTGAAGTCAAGATTGACACCCACGTTCTTAATATTTTTCAGTGATTTGGATGAAAGTAAGGTCTAAATTTACAAACTATCACAAATTGTATAGGAAAGCAAAATGCTTCAAGGAGCAGATTATTGTTCAAAGAGACTGATATAACTTAAGTAATGGGTTAAAATAAGAGGAATTTTCTGACGCCAGAAGTAAATTAATTTCCCACTGGTTGAGATGGGACTACACATAGATGGCTGCATCGAGAGCTAATAAATGAAGATGAGAGATGCCACTCTTTAGATGCCTTAGTGGGTAAGGCACATAAAGCATAAAGATTCCAAGGTTTTATCGTTGACCAATTCAGCTCAGCCAAGTCAACAATAGCGAAACTACAACTGGCCTTTGCATCATTGGGTTAGAGGAAACAAAAGACTTTTATAGCACATTTTATGACCTTAAGATGTCCTAAAGGGCTTTACAGCCAATGAAATACATTTGGGCCAGAATTTTTCACTCGTTGGGCGGGCTTGAGCCCAACCCAAATGAGCGTAAAATGATGCGCGATGATGTCAGGTGAGCAGCCCAATGTATCGTGCACTCTCGTGATATTTTGGTCAGTGGGCATTCGCAGGAGTCAGCAGCAGGCCTGCTGACAATTTACAGACCTAATAAGGCCATTAAAGATCTAATCAAATGAAATTTTTCGCTGCCCGTCCAACCTTGCGGCTTTTACACTTTTTAGGAAACCTCATCCATGGGCGGGATGAGTTTTCCAAAAGCAATTAAAAATGAAATTAAAATGTTAACACTTCATTAATAACATGTCCCTGCTCATGAGACAGAGTCACATGACGGGACATGTTTTATAACATTTTAAAATGCTTATTTTTAATTTTCAAAGATCTTCATCTTCCTGAGGCAGCTCTGTGTCTCAGGGAGCTTTTCCTGTGCGTAGCTGCGCACATGCGCAAAGTTCCCCACTCACCCTCCAACCCCCTCCACACAGGCAACGCTGAGCCCTGCAGCACACATTTCATGCTGGGCGGGCCTTAATTGGCCCGCAAGTGTGAAATTGTGGTCACGGCCCAGTCGCAGGCAGCTGTCAGCTTCCTGACTGCTCTCATTCACTACCGCAATGACGACAAAATCCTGGCCTTGAAGCGTATTCATTTTTGTAATGCAGGAAACATGGCAGCCAATTCGCACACAGTAAGCTCCCACAAACATCATACGATAATGACAGAATAATTTATTTTTGCGATCTTGATCAAGGCATAAATATTGGCCAGGACACTGGGGAGAATTTCCCCACTTCGCCTCAAAATGGTGCCATGGAATCTTCTACATTCACCTGACAAAGCAGGCGGGGTCTCCGTTTAATGTCTTATCCAAAAGATGGCACCTCTGACAGTGCAGCATTCCCTCAGTATGCACTGGAGTATCAGTACAGATTTTTATGCTCAAGAATCTGTGCGACCAACTAGGCCACAATTGACACCAGCACCAGAGGCTGGGCTTTTCTGAGGCCAATCTGCAATTTCCCTCCTTCCATATTAACAAACAGGAAAATGACAAGCTA
This sequence comes from Carcharodon carcharias, assembly GCF_017639515.1. Taxonomy (NCBI): domain Eukaryota; kingdom Metazoa; phylum Chordata; class Chondrichthyes; order Lamniformes; family Lamnidae; genus Carcharodon; species Carcharodon carcharias. The sequence continues at coordinate 94,890,845 of NC_054481.1, forward strand.
ACAAGCAGTAAATTCTAGCTATAAAGTAAGCCAGGATACTCACTTCTGATTATTATTACAATATGATCCCATTGGGTAAGAGTCAGATTGACATCAGCTACAATGGTCCCCTTCGGCAAACAGTTTCTAATACATGAAAAACAGCATTTGGTTGGGAAGGCAGCTGGTACCCTAGAACCCTTTGCCGCCTGACAAAGAGTCAATGGCATGAGAGAGGAGGGGAGAAAATGGTAAGACTGGGGTTGTGGTGAAGGCAAATGTTAATGCGTTGTAAAAAAAACCAAATTCTTGCATTTATATAGCACTTTTCACAACCACCTGAAAAGTCTCAAAGCACTTTGCAGCCAATGAAGCGCTAGGGCACAACTAATGTTTTTCACACAGTGGGGAAAATGACTACCGACCTTGAAGCACTTCATTTTCTGTGTTGCCAGCAGTAATTATAAGAAGGCAGCAGAATGGAAATGCAGCAGTGATAAGATTCATTCCAGATTGCTGATGAAACCAGTGATCATCACAGGGATTTGAACCATTCAGGGGCGAAGATGCTTTTTGAATAACCGCTTGAGGCGTTTAAGAAAGTTAATGGAACAGGTTTTTTTTCTTATTAACGCTGACCTTAAACAAGCTCCACTGGATAAGTTAATGCTGTTAACGAACATTGTGTTCAAATCTACATAAAAGCAGCTGCCTTGATAGCTCTGTTAGTAAACGGAGGGCAGAGCTAAGCATTGCAGGTTAAAAGGTTCTCTTTCCAGACTGTGTTAAACTAGCTTTTCTTAGCTAGGATGAACCAGGGTCCAACAACTGAAAAGGATAGTTCAGAGTTTCCTTGGTTATGTGCTAGTGTTGCCATTTTACCAGGTTTTCAGTGGCCCACTTATAGCTTTAAAATTATATTTCATTAACAATTGACAATGTACATTTTTTGAGAGTGTGTTTTGAAGCAACATTAAGGATCATGAGTTGTTGTTGGTTATAACTGCTAACCCATAATAGTCATCAATGTCAAAAATCCATCTGAGCCATTGGAACACCCTTTTTTTCATGGGATGTGGGCATCACTGACAAGGCCAGCATTTGTTGCCCATCCCTAACTGCCTTTGAACTGAGTCTCCTGCTAGGCCATTTCAGAAGGCAACTAAGAGTCAGCCATGTTGCTCTGGGTTTGAAGTCATATGTACGCCAGACTGGGTAAGGATGGCAGATTTCTTTCCCTCAGAGGATTAGTGAACCACATGGGTTTTTACAACAATTTCATGATCACTATTACTAAGACTAGCTTTTAATTCCAGAATTTATTATCTGAATTTAAATTTCGCCAGCTGTTGTGGTGGGATTTGAACCTGTGCCCTCAGAGGATTAACCTGGGTCTCTAGGTTACTAGCCCAGTGTTGTCACCACTAAACCACCATCTCCCCCAACCAGGTGACAACCTTGCCTACTATTCCTGACTACAGTCCTGTGGTTTTGGTTGGAAATTATGATGGCAGACACAGAATTGGGGATAATTATGATACCCACAATGATCCAATAGAACACTAATATTCAGTGCCTGGGATCATAAGCAAAGCAATGGCTTCTTGGTCAAGGTAGAAGAGGGTGACAGACACCTATGGCTGTCTCCCAGTTTAAGTCAACACTTTCAAGGATGACTAAGGAAAGGCAATGGACACAAAGAAAAGTTACAGAAACTTGGACTGTTGAGAAGTTCAAAATATAGATATAGCATTTCCAAAATAAGAAGTGTTCAAACTGCAGCTTTCTTCCAAACAAAGGAAGAGGCAGGAAGATTGAAGGTAACAAGCCAAATGTACCAAATCTTGAACAATTCAATCACAATGTACTATAAGCAGCCTTCAATATGATTTGGATGTCTTATAAATAGACTGTTTCATGTGGTGGGTAAACTTAGTTCCATCTCAATTCTTTGTTTTTCCAAAGCTGACTTCAGAGGTCACATGACTATGGCAAACTACAGTACTCAAAAGGCAACAGGGCACAAAGGCCTCCACCTCCTTTTCATAAAAAGATAAACACATTGCATGCACTATCATTTTCAGTTCATTACTCACATTCATGGTCCACAAAGAAAACATAAACTGTTCTTTCTAATCTGTTCTGGGATGTCATGAGTCATGAGCAGCTCTACAGCTTGCTTAGCTTGACGTTCATTACAATCATTACACTGGCTGATGAGGTCCTTAATCTCATTGCTCATGTGTGGCCAGTAGAGCACTTCGCTTGCTTGCCTCAGCCTAGACTCGATTCCTTGATGGTTTTCATGAATGTGCTTCTCTTTCCTCATCTGTTTAGGGATGGTGTCTCTAGTTCCTTTGTACAAGATGCCACCCTGGGTAATCACTTCATCCCTGTATGCCCAATACTTTCTTATAGCAACAGGTGTGTGCTTGATGATTTCAGGCCATCCTTTCATCACTTCCTGTAGAGCTTGGAGAGATGGATTTGATGTGCATTTTGCTTGATCTGAGCAAGATAGTTGACCATTAGGTTCAATGTCTCTGTTGGGTTGATGATTTCTGCAGCATGCTGTACTGTTGCCTCTCGTTGAATCAGGAAGATTTCACACTCTGCACTAGCATCAACTTCCTTCAAAGGGAGTGCAGGTCTCAACAGCACGTCAGTGATGTGCATCTGCTTCCCCTACTTGTACTTCATTTGCAAATGATATTTCTGCAAACAAAGTAACATCATTACCTGGAAAAACTCAGCAGGTCTGGCAGCATCGGCGGAGAAGAAAAGAGTTGACGTTTCGAGTCCTCATGACCCTTCAACAGAACTGATTTTCAAAAATCAGTTCTGTTGAAGGTCATGAGGACTCGAAACGTCAACTCTTTTCTTCTCCGCCGATGCTGCCAGACCTGCTGAGTTTTTCCAGGTAATTCTGTTTTTGTTTTGGATTTCCAGCATCCGCAGTTTTTTGTTTTTATAAAGTAACATCCTTTGCAGGTTCTCTGGAGTAGGTAGAAGTCGGTAGCGCAAAGTCGGGAGAATTACTGAAGAAGGTTACAGAAATGGTCCAGACTGGGAGTGGGTCAGCCTGGCTGAGACACGGCCGTCCCCTGGAACAGATGGCCATGGAGTTTGCCAGGGTGTTTGAAAAGCTGTCTGCTGGTGATGGTGAATTGCCAGTAACAGGTGATAAAGGAGGTGTTTAGGATCACCTTGCCTCATGGTGGTAGTGCTGGAGGTCATGGCACCATTTCATGAGCACAATGGGCCATTGGAATGATAGGGAGTGCAAGGACGGAGTCGCGTCATAAGGGCAACATGAGCATGGTTAAAGGCAATGGCAGTCCTCAGAGATTGCTTTCACTATGAGAAGGGCTGTGGCTAAATAACTTTTGTGCTCCACACAGGTCCCAGCTCTGCTTGCTCTCCCCCAACCCCACCCCAAGCCAGCTCATTCCTTGGGCATCACACGCAGGAAGGGATGTCCAAAGACGCAGTGTCACATTATATTAGCCCACACACCGCCAACTTAGATACTTGCACATCAGTTGGGGAGGCTCCAGTGGGCAGGAATGTGGAGCCTCAGGGGCACAGCATTTAGATAGTCAGCAGCAGATGTGTGGACATCTGGCTGGGTCCCCTGCGGCAGTGGGAGCTTTTGGACTGCAAATGGAAGAGCCCATCACCATCATGAGCTCCACATTGTCCAAGGGGCTCAGCCACATGAGCTCTGCAATGGACGACTGCTGCGCACCAACAACCAGCCCCATCAACCCCACGTGAAAGGCTTGCAGGTCAGCTGTGAGAAGGGTGAGGTACCGAGAGATCCTCAACACCATCATCTTCCTCCACCTTCCCAGCCCCTCCACCAGAGGCCTCATCTGCTGCATCTGTGTCAGTGACCATGGCTGCATCTGTGCAGAGCTGCAGAGGCCGCAGTCTGAAGCAGCACCCCAATGGGTGCCTGCACAATGAGGCAGTCCAAAACACTCTTCAATGCAGTTTAGACAGAGAAGTGAGCCGCTTGCCTTCACCTCCTCGGAGGTAACCCGGCCAGGGGCGGGGAGGGGGGGGATCTTCATAGGAATGTGTGACAGTGAAGGGCCCTGTCTCGCCTAGAGCATCAATTGGTTCACCATGGTTGCAATTTTCACATTGTATGTATCATACTTGAGCACTTCTTGAATATATTTACTTACACTTGTACATGACTCAGTGTGTGTGTTGTACACTAGAGAGCTTGAAAAGAATGGTAACATTATTAAGGCAGTTCTTACCAGCAATAATGAGGGCGGCATGCTGAGATCCATCTCGTTGTGCCGTAAGCAGGATCAAGGTTGTCAGCTGATTTGTAATGCTTCAAAAAACTTCTTCCTTCCCTGCTGTATGGCATAAGATTCCATTGTTCAAAGGCTCAAGCATTGAGATGCTCCTTGTATCTTTCATTGTCCATCCAGGTTGGACTTTAAGGGAGGCTCAATGATCAGACTCTATGAAGAGATCCTGATCAGCAGGTACATCTCAAGCATGAGAGTGCTGGATGCAAAGCATTCATGTGCACTGCAATGTTACACATTGGCCTAAGTGTAGACATTGCAGCTCGAGAGTCTTGTAGCTCATATTGGTCATGTGCTGTGCCCACCACTTTGGCTGCAATTGCATTCCAGTTGTCACAGGATGTACTTTGCACAGTAAGCAGAGGTATATGGAAGCCAGGAATGTTGTATGTGGTGCCCGCTTTAGAAAGTGGACCATTGGCTGGAATGGATGTTACACAACTTCTTTCAAAGGGCTGTTGTTGCAGTTATGTTGCTCCAGGCTCCTCGTGCACAAGATGCCTTATCTGCATGTATGCTACAACATACAAACCTATCAGCTTGTATAGGGTTTAAATTCTGATGTCGTGACATTCCCAGCATTATGGGCATGATTTGAGCATGGACAAGCTGGCAGCTTGGGCCCTTCATTTACAATCATTGGCTTCATGTGAGGGGGCCAGGCTGTAAATGACTTATTTATTATGTGTGTTTGCAATATGATGCGGGCCGTGGTTATTAATGGTGAGGGTTCCAGCTATGTGAATGTGACTGAGTTACTTATTGATGTTGATTTTCTCCCTTGTGGGGGATGGGCAGTCCCTGGAGTAATTGTGGAATCAATGTACAAGTTTTTTAGGTGAAAGTATGTCATCAGGAACTGGCTAATGATAATTGTGATATCAGGGGATCTTATGAGAATCTATTTTGCACAAGGAACTGGCTGGTGACGATCCTCTCCTGCACAGAGTTATTCCGGCTACATGTCCGTGCCTCCCAGCTGCTGTGCCATTGGCGGCCTCCTCATTCTCATCCTTTTTGGAAGCTTCAGAATAGAGAAGGCTCCTCCTTGTCCTTATCTTCTTCATCTTCCTCCTCCTCAGAGGTTGGAGCTCTACCTAAGCATCGCTGTCATCGGGTTGTATGCCCCTCTGCTGCATAATGTTGTGCGGCATGCAGCACACCACTTCTATTCTTGATACCCTTGCTGGGGCATATTGCAGAGCCCCACCTGAGCAATCAAAGCATCTGAAGCACATCTTAAAATGTCAATTGCCTGCTTGATGGTACTTCTGGTGATGACATGGCTGCTGTTGTAATTGCCGCTTGTGGGGTCCTGAAGGGGGTCATTAGCCAGGTTCTTAAGGGGTAACCCTTGTCCCCTAGAAGCCAATCACAGATCTGCTTTGATGGCTGAAATAGCTGAGGGAGTTGGGAACTCCTGAGTATGAAGGTATAGTGGCAGCTGCCAGGGAACCTTGCACACACTTGGAGGAACAGCTTGTTGTGGTCACAAACCACCTGTACATTGATTGAATGGAAGGACTTCTGGTTGACAAAGCTGTCAGATTTTGAGTTGGGGCCTTTATTGCAACATGGGTGCACTCAATATCACCAGCACCTGAGGGAAGCCTGCTAATTGGGCAAAGGCTGAGGCTCTCTGCATCTGAGATGCCAAATCTACAGGGGAATTAATGTTATCCCCAACATGAGCAACCAGGGCATTAGTTACAGCCTTCGTGCAGCTCTGCGCTGCTGACTGGGGTATACCAGACAGGTCTCCTGATCATTCCTGGAAAGAGCCTGTGGCATAGAAGTTGAGAGCAATGGTTAGCTTTGCAGCCACTAGCAGGGCTTGGGGGTCAATGGATGGTGGCTCGAGTTGCTGCTGGACCATGCGACATATGTCAGTCACCATCTCATGGCTTAGCCTCAGTTACTTTCGACACCTGTTCTCCATCATATTGAGGTAGGATGTCCTAGGTCTGTACACCTTCCAACATAGTAATACCCAGTGGTCCTGCCTCTCCCCCTCCCCCTTCCTGGTGTGCGCGCAGCAGACCATCCTGACCTTCCGCCCTCCCACTGGCTTCCGGCTGATCACGTTGACTGGCTTCTTTGGCTTTTATTTACAAGGGTGCTATGCTCATCTTCTATCTTCCTTTGCACAAAGTTCTTCCTGATGCCTGGGTGCACAGGTCAGCAGGGGCAAAAAAAAAAATTCCCTGCAAGGCCAGCAGCCCCACCCTTTGCTCCCTTGGGTTAAAAGACGACATTTGGAATTGAATTTGTGTCAATTCTACAGCAGTGAAGACAAGTTTAAAGCAAATTCCACAGGGGTAACTTACCTCTCCAAAGAGATCTCCTGGCTATCCAAAGAAATTTGCCAAGTTCAGACCTGCTCTTACCTGGTCTACTCTGCACACTTCAGGTTCCACACTCCTGGGATACAAAAATCTGACATCAGTGAGAAATCATCAGCTGCCTCCATAAACAGTGCATGCATGAAACCCAAACCATCCCCATTCCTGCCCTCACGAAAACTGGAAGTGGCATGTTTGGGGGCAGGAACTTATGATTTTCAGACACTTCAGTTATTTCCACCACAACGGAAAGGGTCTCCATCGTGGTGAAAATCCAGGCCATAGGTTTCATAAGTAACATTAGTAGAGGATCAAAGTGGGTCTTTAAGGCCTCCAAAATTTCACAAGACTGGCTTTTCTGCTCCTCAGTGAGGTCTAGGTACAATACAGCACTGATAGCAGCTTGATACTCTTATTTGTTCAGGATTCTTGTTTAACTGTGTGGCAATTTCATAGTTCTGCCATTGAGACTGAAAGAATTTCAAATTCATTCTCAAAACTGCCTTCACCTCCACAAGAGCAGGTTCTGGAATATTTAAAGCTACACTGACTCACCCAGCAGTCAATGTCCTGTACAAAGTTGTAGACTAAAGTTTTAATTATTCTCTGCTGGCTGGCTCACTTACAGCTATGAAAATCCACTCTCAATTTCAGCTGCACACTCCTAACACTATGGCCAGGATTTTACGGCCCCTCCACCTGGTGGATCCAGCCATATTGAATGGAGATTTAAATGGCTCGTCACATCTGCCAGGAGGTGACAGGCTGTGGCAAGGCCATAAAATCCTGGCCTATGTGGTAGCTAAAATGGCTTTCATCCTTTGTTTTATCAAAGAAGACATCAGAAGTCACATGACCATGGCAAGCCACAGTGCTCAAACAGCAACATTTGACAAAGGCATTTCTCCAAACATTGACTTCTCTGAACTTTCTGATGTTTAACTTATATTTGATCATAAATTGAGGCAAATTTGTATTTTTGACGAGGTAGTCTTGCCAGTTTAGATCTCATCTCAAGCTTAATAAAACACGGCCATTTTCAGTTGAACTGAGCTGCAGTGAATTTAGTCATCCCTACTGCACATGAGTAGCCTTGAAAATGAGGAAAAGGAAGCTAAAGCTCAGGAAAAAAAATAAAAATGTTTCCACAGTCCAAACCTGTTAGTGTAAAATTGCTGACAACAGTCCCTTGGGCGTGCACCTCAACTTTTGATTTTTTTTTTCACCTGATGAAGAGTACTATCAAGACTGGAGGGAAAAAGTGTCTGGAGCATCTCAGCTGTGACTTAAGACGACAACTGTGTGATGAATTAGTTCTGTGCAAATGTACATCTGGCATCATTTTAGCTGCACCAGGGACAGAAAGAATTTATTTGGGACAAGTCCCTATTTGCTACCTTCTGTTCCGAAGATGGATAAATTAGTTCTTCCCTTAATTTACGTTTGTAAAAAAAAATCTTCAAAATTGCCTCTGTAAAATATTAATACTGCAAACCTTCTCAAAGTCATGATATTTTACCAACCCTCTTTTTCCACTTGTGATAAGTCTTAACCATGTCACCTGAACCTTGAGCGTTTTCTTCCGCCATCTTTTCATGCGTCCAGGGTCCCTATGTTCCTCTGTGATATATTTTTCTAGTAACAGTTTTATCATGCGTATGATCAAACTGTTGATTTGATGATTTACAGTGACAACCTTGAGTGCAGCAAACTGTTCTGAATCACAATGCCTTTCAGAAATGGTCAAGAATGATGTTTGCTGTACTACGGATGAATGAAAGCTGGTTGTCAAATACTCAGGTCTGATTTAAAGACTTACTTTTGAAAGATGTGTACCAGATGCAAGGCACAATTTTAGCATATCACTGTTAAACGTCTGCTCAGCTCATTCAGTAACCCTTATGGCTCTGAATCAGATGGCTATGACTTCAAACACCATTCTAAAACTTGTGCACGTAATCTAAGCTGCCATTTTAGCACAGTACAGAGGGAGTGCTGCGTTGTTGGAGATGATGCCGTTTGGATGAGATTTTGAATCAAATGTTCTCCTGCCCGGCAGCCCTGTTCAAAGAAGACCAGGGTAGTTCTCCCAGTTTCCTGGCCAAATTTACCTCTTAACTAAAACCATTTAAACGGATGATCCAGTTAGGCATTTAATTGCTATTTGCGGGATCTGTGTGCAAATTGTTTACTGCAGCTGCCTACATGACAACAGTGCCACACTTCAAAGGTACATCATTAGCTGTGAAACACATTGGGACAAGCTGAGGGTGTAAAACGTGCTATAAAATCACAAGCTCTTTCTTTACTTCCTACCTTTCTTCCATCCCCGTTTTATCTTCCTTTTCCATAATTGAGGATTAAATCTATTTTGACACTTCGATGTCATATCACAATGTGTTTGAGGTTTCATCTTTAGGTGAGACAATATTTGCTCATTCAGACAGAAATACAATTTCCCATGGCGAAATTCAAAAAGGAGGTAGTCTCCTGCCTAACAAATCTCCATCAGCCAGTATCACACAACACAACACAAACACTTCATGGTTAACCCATCACTGCTGCATATGAGTTTCTCACATACCGTCACCTCCCACATCCTTCTTCCCCCAACTACTGTATGTGAACTCTTCCTGTGCGCAAAATAGCCATCATGTTTGCTTAAGTATCAATCACTGCACTTTAGAAGCAAAGAGTTTTGCAATACTTTTGACAGATGTGATATATAAATACACTTCTTCTTTACATGCTGTTTAACATATTGGGCAATCTGTCAACATAAGCGATATTGTGCACTCAGCCAATTTGGCACAATACATACATTGAAAACGGACCATAAGTTTTGTACAAAGGGCAGTCAATTTTGTTATCATGGTAATAGCTACAATGTCCGAACAAGGTATAATTCAAACAGTCATATCAGAATTGTTAGTGCAGTAGTATTAAACAATGCATATAAGCCTATAGATAAAATGCCCACACCCATTGAAACATTCAGCCGACGCATTATTTTCTCTATGTCCCAGAAAATTTCACTCATCCATTGTGGAAAAGTATAATTATCATATTTGCTGAAAATAAGACTGGGACAAGGAAGTGGGCTAAGTATGTGCTCGTCGATTATATTTAGGATTAACTCGACAACAGTTAAAGAGTCTAGGTAATTTGCAACAAATTACAACTCTTACTGTTTTAGCAACCCGGCTTGTTGCTGCTCTTTGATGGCTTATTTCAACAGATTTCATAATTTCTCACAATATTTCTTGTAAGAGCAACAAAACTCTTTAGACTTTTTTTATCTTTTACCATTTTTAGTTTAACTCTTTTTAAGCAACCCTACAACTGATAGTGTTATGCTTATTTTTGATGTTACTCTTGAGTAGGAATCCCTTCTGTGAAAGTTTGAAGAGATGGCCTTCAATAGATAGTTTGTATTTCTTGATTTGACCAGGACTGTTACAGTTAATGACAGACATGTTACACACTTAACAATGCCTAATATGTCTTAGCAGAATGATTTGATGATCTACAATCAAACTGCAAGAAATATAGCTCAGTGACTTTAGGAGAGAGGAGAGGGGGACAACTGGAAAAAATACTTGAATAATCCAATAGAAAAACTTGAATTTATATAGCGCCTTTCATGGCCTCATGAAGTCCCAAAATACTCCACAGCCAATGAAGCACTCTTAAAGTGTAGTAATGTAGTAATGCCAGCCAATTTGCACACAGTAAGGTCTCATAAACAACAAGAGAAACGACTAGATAATCTGTTTTAGTGATGATGGTTAAGATATAAATATTGGCCAGGACACCAGCAGAACTCCCCTGCACTCCCTTGCATAATTTCATGGGCTTTTCACATCCACTTGACAAGAAAAATGGGGACATGGTTTGAAGTCTCACCCAAAGATGTTTTGTTTTGCTTGAATTTATTACCAGGGAGTTAAAACCAATTGTATAATGTATATAGTAAAGGAGTAAAAAAGAAATCAAATCTCATAACTTTCAGACTTTCTAGCACAAAGGATATACTGGAAGTTCATGAATGCTTTCTTGAAGTCTCAGTTAATGTTATATTCATATTTGAACTTCTATGATACTACAAGGTAAGTGATTTCAATTCTGTGCTGCACTCACTTAGCTCATCTCAGCTTATACAGCAGTGGGGACACTAATTAGCTGCAGTATCCCCTGGGCTAAGGGGATAGGTTGAAGTAATAATTAAAATTTCTGATCAACATTCATTGACCATTGCTGTGAAATGTGAGCAAATATCTGGCAAGACAGAAATTAGCTTTAGCTATGATGCCTCCCTACCAACCCATCCACACCTTCCCACCCATTCCGAAACAATCGGTTCCAACTAGATGGCCTGTAGCGGTTCAAGAAAGTGACTCACCACCACCTTCTCAAAGGCAAATAAGGGATGGGCAACAAATGCTCACCTTGCCAGCGATGCTCACATCCCATGAAAGGATTTTAAAAATCACATATGAAGAATGGAGTGGGCATTGCTGTATAACTGCCACCTGTGGGCCTCTCCATCACCACAATTCAGCACCTTCAATAAAAGTGGTGGTGGAGGGGGGGAGGTGGGGAAGAGAAAAGGAGAAGGAAATAAAAAAAAATCAGTGAAATACTGATCATGCATATATTATGGTGGTGTGAATTAGGTGGGGAAAGCCATGAACCCTAAGCTCACAATAGCTCAGATTCTCAAGTTAAATTGCAGAAAAGAAACACTGCAGTTGGACAACATTTACACAATATTACAGGAATGTTCAATGACATTCAGTTAAAGGCAAAATTCACTATCCTATGCTTCCAGCGGATAGTCAAAGGGTTACCACTACAGTATTGTAGCTGCGTCTTCCAGTCAATTTGAGTGTTGCTCTCATTGCTGGGAATACAAGATTATTGAATTAACCCAAAAGGTATCTGTGAGTGTAATTGTACAAGTTAACACCGTAGGTTTACCAACTTTACAACAGCATCAGGTGAAAGGAGTTAACCTATCTTTTCAGTGTGGGGGGTGGGGTGCAGTACAGGACCTAAATTAGTTCACTATTCATACAGTGCCATGGCTAGCTGGAGATATATTCTAATCCTTTTGATCTGACTGAATATAATATTACAACATTCTGCAAGAATAGTGTATCCTTGCGTGAGAGGCAACAGTACAAGCTTGCCTCACATGCAAATAACTCAATAACCCAACCTGTCATATGCATCACTGTGCTTGAATAGACTGTATCCATACTTATTATTGTGATTATACCTTCATTCCTGAATCACCATTCATTTTAATTAAAGGTCTTGAGGCCAATTATTTTCCAATCAATTTTAATAGACTCTATTAAATTCTTGTCAAAAAAGTCAACTAAGTTGAAGTTGAACCAACAACCTTGAACTAAAGATCTGTTTGTGTGTACTGCTGAATGCTAGTGTAGTTCATCAGCTTAAACATGTACATTGTACAACCTTCTGGACTCAACACCGGGTTCAACAATTTCAGATCTTAACCGTCACTTTTTCAGACTGCAGATGGTGATAGTGTATTTTCTGTTGCCATTTACAGTTCCTCCAGACCCATCTGTTGTCTCTTTACTTGTCCCATTACCGCTTTGTCTTGCAGCATCAACTCTTTTTGACGTTTGATCTCTCCTGCTTACCACCCTCTCACAGATTCTCCCTCTTGTTCCTTCCAGCCTCCCTGCTCTGTACTTGCTGAAAACGTGTCACAAATTTCTGTAACATTTTCTTGTTCTGGTGAAAGGTCATCAGCCTGTTTTACTTTCCACAAACCTGCCTAGCCTGCTGAGTATTTCCAGCATTTTCTGTCTATATTTCCAGTATCCACAGTATTTGCCCTTGAGCTTACGCTTTCAAAAAAAAATTGCATGGGATGTGGGCATCGTTGGCAAGGCCAACATTTGCTGCTCAAATCTAATTGTCTTTGAGAAGATGGTAGTGAGCCACCTTCTTGAAATATTTGGGTCCATTTAGTGCAGGTACACCCACAATGCTAGTGGTTTGGTATAAGTGAGTGGCCATTTCAGAGGGCAGTTAAAGTCAGCCACACCGCCATGGGTCTGGAGTCATATGTTGGCCAGACCAGGTAAAGACAGCAGACTGCCTTCCCTGGAGGATGTTGGTGAACCAGATGGGTTTTATAACAATTGATGATAGTTGCCATGATCACCATTAATGAGATGAGCTTTCAACTTATTTATTAACTCAATTTAAACTTCAGCAGCTGTCATTTGAACCCATATCACCAGAAAGTTAGTCTGGGCCTCTGGATTACTGATCTAGTGACATTACCACTACCTCCCTGCTCTTCATTAGGTCACATTGTGGAACTAATAAAGATTTGGAAAAGATCGGACAACAGCATACATATAGCAAATTAAGGTCTCTTTGTTATTTTTGCAATACTTAAAGGCTGGAATTTGTTTTTTAATTCCACGATTTTGAGATTTTGATTACCAATACAGCCTGGTGTCATATGTAGTCCATCCTCCCATCAAATTAAGCCACCATCACACCTCCTTCTCCAGGTGCCTCTGCACCTGGACCTGTCAGGCCTGGGGTGTTAACGTAGCTCACTTTCAATCATAGTCCTTCTCTCTTTCACTTGCGGTCCAGCAATAGAAAGTCAGGGAGCACTGTTGGGAATTGGAGCCTAAGAAAATAAAACCATTCGTTACTCTAGTATCTTTTTCTCTCTTCCTGTGGGCTAGTGTCTGACTTGCACTTTCGACCGTCCTGTAACATGCATCACAAGTACACACCTGTGATCCAGAACACCATGCTGCTGTGCATTAAAGCATACCTTCAGGAAAGGGTTAATTATCAAAAAGGGGTGGCTTTGGATAATTAGCCTTTCATAGCCCTAAAAGCTCTTTGATTCTTATTCCATACTTTCCAAAGTGAAAAATTGTAGAATTTTCTGACTAATCTCCTGCATTTTTTTTATTGTACTAACACTTCACTCATCACGTAGTTTAATACAGAGTTTTGAATTACTAGTGCTAGTGACAATCTTCAGTTCCTTTAGTGTTAGTACAGTTAAGAATATGAATTATGTGGTCTTCGAGATCAGTAATCATCTATGCAATATTTCTCTCCTCCTACCCCATTATCTTATAAACTTTATAATCAAGGCCAGCACTTCAGTGAATCAACAGATTGGTCCAAAAGTTGGCACAAAACCAGAAATTGCTGGAAAAACTCAAAAGGTCTGGCAGCATCTGTGGAGACAGAAACAGAGTTAACGTTTCAAGTCCGTGTCAGACTCGAAACGTTAACTCTGTTTCTCTCCCCACAGATGCTGCTAAACCTGTTGAGTTTTTTTCCGGCATTTTCTGTTTTTGTTTCAGATTTCCAGCATCTGCAGTGTTTTGCTTTTACCAAAAGTTGGCATTTGGGCTGGACAGAGAAGCCAAATTTGCCAGTCATCATCCAGCAAGGGCTGTGGAGAATGGGACAAGGTAGCTGGTAATGGTGGGTTTATACATATCGGCAGTTGCTTGGCAAACTTTAAGGCCAAGGGAGAAAGGGGAAGGATATGCTTCAGAATTGTGGTGCTGTCTCAGATGGTATCTGAAGTCAGCTAGACTCCGAAGCTTCTGTGGGCCAAGTCTGGTCCCAGAATCAGTGAGTGATTTGGCAACCATCAGCTTTAATATGGCTCTTCACTGGGACAAGATGCGCGTAACGTTAGAAGATCTGAGAGTGGCCTTCAGGCCAGATATTATTTCTTAGGATTGTGGTCTCGATAAAATTAGCAGCAGTAATGCTGGCAGCATTTTAATCCCCTGTTGAGTGAAACCATGTTAAAGAATCTTAAATTAATTTGCTGCACAAATCCAAGTGACAATGTTCTATCTTTAGAAAGTGTGAAGAAGCTGCATTCTAACCTATAGGATATTCACATCTGAGGAAAGGAAACTGTTACTCACTATCACCAGCGAGCTGGCCTTTATTTATGCCGTGGGTGTTGGTGTCAGCTCTGCAGCCCAGGGACATGATAATTAACTGCAATTAATTATCTTGCACTGCAACACTACACACATTGAGTGTACTTAACCCAAATCTTTCAGTTGCTTCTGTCTTTATCCATCAATGATGCGTGAGCAGAACAGTAAGAAATTTACGGTGGCCTTTTTGTCTTCGATTTAATGAAAGAAAATCCCTCTGATAATGCAGCACTCCTTCAGTACTGTGCTGACCTAAATGTCCGAGTCATAGGGCTGGATTTTCACTGAGTCAGAAAGACTTCACGAACCCTGCTGCAGAAGTCCAGCCTCTATTTCTGACAGACCCAACGTTGCTGGTGGGGAGGCGGGGGCATGAGTCACAAACCCCATTTTGGCTGGTCCAAAGGCTTTAAACCACATGGGCGGGACAGTGGGTGGGGGCATGAGTTGTCATGGAGGTTGCATGGCAGGGTGTCAATGGAGGAGGTGAAGGGTGCAAGGGTGAGCACTAGGGGGCCTAACAGTTTCTAAATCAATTGGGATGAAGTCCCAGAGACCCAAGGTGGGCCTTTTAACCATCCAGCCTCAGTACTCGCCTGCCCCCCTCTAACCAGCCTGCCTCAGTACTCGCCTGCCCCCCTCTAACCAGCCTGCCTCAGTACTCGCCTGCCCCCCTCTAACCAGCCTGCCTCAGTACTCGCCTGCCCCCCTCTAACCAGCCTGCCTCAGTACTCGCCTGCCCCCCTCTAACCAGCCTGCCTCAGTACTCACCTGCGCCCCTCTAACCAGCACACGTCAGTACTCGCCTGCCCCCCTCTAACCAGCCTGCCTCAGTACTCGCCTGCGCCCCTCTAACCAGCCTGCCTCAGTACTCACCTACCCCCCTTCTAACCAGCCTGCCTCAGTACTCGCCTGCGTCCCTTTTAACCATCCCGCCTCAGTACTCACCTACCACCCTCTAACCAGCCTGCCTCAGTACTCGCCTGCGTCCCTCTTAACCATCCCGCCTCAGTACTCACCTACCCCCCTCTAACCAGCCTGCCTCAGTACTCGCTGCACCCCTTTTATCCACCCCGCCTCAGTACTCACCTACCCACCTCTAACCAGAATGCCTCAGTACTCACCTACCCCCCCTAACCAGAATGCCTCAGTACTCACCTACCCCCCTTTTAACCACCCCGCCTCAGTACTCACCTACCCCCCTCTAACCAGAATGCCTCAGTACTCACCTACCCCCCCTAACCAGAATGCCTCAGTACTCACCTACCCCATCTCTAACCAGAATGCCTCAGTACTCACCTACACCCCTCTAACCAGCACGCCTCAGTACTCACCTACCCCCCCTAACCAGAATGCCTCAGTACTCACCTACACCCCTCTAACCAGAATGCCTCAGTACTCACCTACCCCCCTCTAACCAGAATGCCTCAGTACTCACCTACCCCCCTCTAACCAGCCCGCCTCAGTACTCACCTACCCCCCTCTAACCAGAATGCCTCAGTACTCACCTACCCCCCTCTAACCAGCCCGCCTCAGTACTCACCTACCCCCCTCTAACCAGCCTGCCTCAGTACTCACCTACCCCTCTCTAACCAGCCCGCCTCAGTACTCACCTACCCCCCTCTAACCAGAATGCCTCAGTACTCACCTACCCCCCTCTAACCAGCCCACCTCAGTACTCACCTACCCCCCTCTAACCAGAATGCCTCAGTACTCACCTACCACCCTCTAACCAGAATGCCTCAGTACTCACCTACCCCCCTCTAACCAGCCTGCCTCAGTACTCACCTACCACCCTCTAACCAGAATGCCTCAGTACTCACCTACCCCCCTCTAACCAGAATGCCTCAGTACTCACCTACCCCCCTCTAACCAGAATGCCTCAGTATTCACCTACCCCCCTCTAACCAGCCTGCCTCAGTACTCACCTACCCACCTCTAACCAGAATGCCTCAGTACTCACCTACCCCCCTCTAACCAGCACGCCTCAGTACTCGCCTACCCACCTCTAACCAGAATACCTCAGTACTCACCTACCCCCCTCTAACCAGAATGCCTCAGTACTCACCTACCCCCCTCTAACCAGAATGCCTCAGTACTCACCTACCCCCCTCTAACCAGAATGCCTCAGTACTCACCTACCCCCCTCTAACCAGAATGCCTTAGTACTCACCTACCCCCCTCTAACCAGAATGCCTCAGTACTCACCTACCCCCCTCTAACCAGAATGCCTCGGTACTCACCTACCCCCCTCTAACCAGAATGCCTCAGTACTCACCTACCCCCCTCTAACCAGCATACCTCAGTACTCGCCTGCACCCCTCTAACCAGCCTGCCTCAGTACTCACCTACCCCCCTCTAACCAGAATGCCTCAGTACTCACCTACCCTCCTCTAACCAGCCTGCCTCAGTACTCACCTACCCCCCTCTAACCAGCCTGTCTCAGTACTCGCCTGCCCCCCTCTAACCAGCACGCCTCAGTACTCACCTACCCCCCTCTAACCAGCCTGTCTCAGTACTCGCCTGCCCCCCTCTAACCAGCACGCCTCAGTACTCACCTACCCCCCT
Source organism: Carcharodon carcharias (assembly GCF_017639515.1). Classification (NCBI taxonomy): domain Eukaryota; kingdom Metazoa; phylum Chordata; class Chondrichthyes; order Lamniformes; family Lamnidae; genus Carcharodon; species Carcharodon carcharias. Next base: position 94,908,050 of record NC_054481.1, read on the forward strand.
CTAACCAGCACACCTCAGTACTCACCTACCCCCCTCTAACCAGCACACCTCAGTACTCACCTACCCCCCTCTAACCAGCACACCTCAGTACTCACCTACCCCCCTCTAACCAGCCTCTAACCAAAACTCCATCCCATAGTGAGGCTTGAATCCAAATCACGCTCCTCAGGAGTGAGTGTACTAACAGTGGAGTGGAGCTGGAAATAGAAGGAAGGAATGAACTTGGTTTATTTATTTATTTTTAGCCTAGGGCCACCGAAGCCACTAATGGGATATTCAACAAAAACTTGCACTTATGCGCCAGTTTTACCATAGCAAGACATCCCAGGGTCTTTACAAAGAGTAACCAGGCATTAGATTTGGGAGGAGTGTTAGGGAAGGAGACTAAAAGCACAGTAGAAGAGGTTGCTTCTGAGGAGGCTTTTGGAAATGGTAAAATACAGAACAAAGATTTCAGATGAAAATTCTATGATTTGTCAAGGATGTTAGAGTGAGGAGAAAGAAAGCTGCAAAGATGGCCATGGATGTGGACTGGTCATCAACACTGGGGCAGGTTGTAGAGGTAACATGAATCAAAATTGTGGCTGGATTTAAAGAGTAGGGTGGCACAGTGGTATTGTCACTGGGTTAGTATTCTAGGGTAATGCTCTGGGGATCGGGATTCAACTCCCACCATGACAAATGATGAAGTTTGAATTCATCAAAACTCTGGAACCATTGTTGACTGTCATAAAAACCCATCTGGTTCCCCTTTAGGAATTTGCAAAATGGTGTGAGCCTTTGGAAGTCTCTACTATAGAGATCTTTGCATGATCAGTCCTGTTCAAGACAGAGGCCAACAGATTTTTGGACACCAAGGAAATTAAGGGATTATGCAGGGCATAGGATCATGGGAGTTAAGGTAGAAGATCAACCAAGGCTTAATTGAATGTCAGACTGTGATCAAAGAGCCCAATGATCTATTCTTGCTCCTATCAGGTCAGCGCTGAGAAAGCCTGAAACTATAAGCCCCAAACGTGAAACCAGGAAGTTACCCTATTCACAGTGAAAGTAAGTGAACAGATATAATTAAAATATCGAAAATTTTAAAAAGAGTTCATGATTTTTGTCAAATTGAAGTTGACATTTTCTTGTTGGGGACAGTGGAGGCTCTACAGCCCCACCTGCTGTGCAACCTGGAACTGCAGGTGGGGCTGCAGGTCCACCACAGACAATGCTGCTCATTCGTGGAAAACTCTATCCAGCCACCTTATAGACACCCAGATCAGGACTATGTGATAAACATACTAAATTTAATATATTGTTGATGGCTCTGTGGCTCAGTCCTCTGCTATCTCCCCTTAGCTCCCTACTTCCTCTCCTTTGGCATTCCACCTTTTGTCCCTTTCATAACCTGCCAAACAGTAGCTCCAGTTTCTGTTTGAGATACCATTTCACTCTCAGTATGTCTTCCCTGCCATTCCCTCAGTTTTTCTCTCCTGCAGTTCTCTCAGTTCAACACTTAGCTTTGTTTCCTGAAATCTGACTCAACCATCTCAGAATGAATTCCATCTCTCTCAGTTGCCAAATCATCTCACTACCCTTGGATCATGGTGAAGGGTAAGGGAAATACCAGCCTCTTTTTATTCGGACAGAAGCCGCTCCCTGGTATCCACCACCTTCACTTCCAATCCCAATTTGAAATGCTTTCTGACTCACCCCTGCTTGCAAACCACCACCAGTTCACCATCTTCAAATCTTTTTTTTATTTGTTCATGGGATGTGGGCATTACTGGCTAGGCCAGCATTTAGTGCCCATCCCAGAGGGCAGTTAAGAGTCAACCACATTGCTGTGGGTCTGGAGTCATACGTAGGCCAGACCAGGTAAGGATGGCAGATTTCCTTCCCTAAAGGGAAAGGGGCTTGTGGTTGGGGCTTATAGTTTCAGCATTTCTCAGCGCTGCCCTGATAGGAGCAGGAATAGATCATTGGGCTCTTTGATCATGCTCTGACATTCAACATGGCCATGGTTGATATACCTCAACTCCCATCATCCTTCACTCTGCACAAATCCTTAATTTCCTTGGTGCCCAAAAATCTGTTGACCTCTTGTCTTGAATATGACTGATCATGCAAAGCTCCCTGGGGTAGAGAATTCCAAAGATTCACACCATTTTGTGAAGAAATTTCTCCTCATTTCAGCCCAAAATGGCTGATCCCTTATTGTAAGACCGTGACCCATAGTTCTACATTCTCCCACCAGAGGAAACCGTCTCCCAGCATCTACTCTGTCAAGTCCCTTAAGAATGTGAAAAAGATCACCAATCATGAGAATGCATTCTGCTAGATGCTAGAGAATATAGGTCTATGGTCTACTCAATCACTCCTTATAAGACTATCCACTGAGGAATCAATTGAGTGAACCTTTGCTGCACTCCCTGTAAGACAAGTATTTCCTTCCTGAGGTAAGGAGGTACTTTCTCACCTATCTGTATTGTCAGCAAACTTGGATATATTATGCTTGGTCTCTCATTTAAATCACTGATATAGATTGTAAATAGCTGAGGCCCAAGCACTGATTCTTGTGTGCTCCACTAGTTAGAGCCTGCCAACCTGAAAATGGCCCATTTACTTTCTAACTAGCCTACAGCAGGAACTGCCCTTAATTTGGCAAAAAAAATGATGGTGACTCAGCCAGGCTCGTGAACAGTTGATATGGAAAATGGAAAAATGGCACCCTGGTTTTCACTGGGGATTGGGGGGGTGAGCAGTAACATAAGGAACATTAGACACAAGCGTAGGCCACTCAGTGCCCCAGGCCATTCAATTAGATCATGGCTGTTCCATACGCGCATATTGAGACTCCTACCTAACAAAGTGCTACCTCTTTTAATTGCCCTCCAGCATCCACAGCCTTTTGAGAGACAAGGTTCCAGATTCCCACTACACATTGTGTAGAAAAAGTGACTTCAGTCTTAAAAGTCCTGGTTCTAATTTAAGATCAAGCCCCCTTCTTCTTCATCCCCCCATCAAAGGAGATTGTTTCTCCACGTCTACCTTATTAAACCCATAACATTTTAAACACCCCAATCGGTTCACCTCCAAACCCCCAACTCAAAGGAACCATAGAACCATAGAAATGTTACGGTGCCAAAAGAGGCCATTCAGCCCATCATGTCTGCACCAGCCAAAAAGAGAACAAAGGAACTAGCTGCTCATTTTAGTCCCACTTTCCAGCACCTGTTCTGTAGCCTTGCAGGTTATAGTGCTTCAGATGCAGATCCAGGTACCTTTTAAATGAATTGAGCGTTTCATCCTCAACCACCAATTTAGGCAGTGAATTCCAGATGCCCACCATCCTCTGGGTGAAAAAGTTTTTCCTCATGTCCCTCTAATCCTTCTATCAATCATCTTAAATCTACACCCACTGTAGACTTGACCCCTCAGCTAGGGGAAATAGATCTTTCCTGTCTACCTTATCTAGGCCCTTCATAATTTTGTACACCCCAATTAGGTCACTCCTTAGCCTCCCCTGTTGTAAGGAAAACACCCCTAGCCTATCATGCCTGCAATTTTCAAACCCTGTCAACATCCTTGTAAATCTTGGAAATCATATGAGGTGATGGGTAAAGAGATTGCTAGAAACAGGATCGCAGGAAGGGTAGGGGAGGGGTTTGCTGGGTATCAGAGAGTGGGGCCAGAGAGTGGAGACCAGGTGGGGTTGGGGCGGGGAAGAATGGAGACCAGGTCACGGGTGGGAGGTGCTAATCAGATTGTGGGGAAGTCACCAGATAACAGGAAAAGAGTCAGATCACAGCAGCTTAGGTTGAGATTTGAAGGAGAAGCATTTCTACTCTTCCTGGTCCAAGCAGTACTGGAAAAGTGCTTAGCTGCTGAATCCAGCAGCTCTCATCTGGTCTTCGGAGTCAGTAAATGCAAATGAAAATCTGTGGCAATCAGCCTAATTAACATTTAATAATTATCGCCCTGTCTCGACAGTAGGTTGCTTGCCTCCCCTGCCAACTTGCCCCAGGTAAATTGGAAGTAGGTACGTTTAGGGCAAGTTTAGATCAGATATCCCATTTCTCACAACTTAACCCCTCCTTGCTTCATTCCTGCCAATGTCCAGCGTCCTGGAGGGGGGGGGGGGGTCTTAGATTCACCTCCATTTAATCTATCTGTGTCTCTTCGCAACTGTCGCAGACATTACTCAATATCCCTCCTAATTTAGTGCCATCTGCAAATTTGGATATACAACTCTCTATTCATTCATCCAAGTCGCTAATTAATGTGGTTAAATGTTATGGCCCCAGAACAAATTCCTGGAGAACACCACTTGTCAGATCATGCCAAAAACCCTTTATCCCCATTCTCTATCTGCTATTCCCCAACCAACTTCCAACCCAAGTCAAAAGGCTATCTCCAATTACATGTGCTTTCATTCTAAGATTTGCGGAGAGTTTGCAAAGCTGACCTCTCAGTATGCAGTTAGGCCAATCACTGTGCAGTATATCAAAAAATTCTGTTCCGTATACTCTACCATCAAGTACCTCGTGCTTACTCAAAGTGTGCGGTGGTGAACCAGAGAAGGAAGGAGGCTGAATGCTGGCAACATTATTTATCCTTAACAAATGCCATCTTGGTTCTCTCTCATCAACTCATATTTGTTCAAGTGCTCAGCCGCTCTATGGCTGATCACAGAGTCAAGTAACTTGCTCACAACTGATGTTAAATGGACAATCCTGTAGTTACCTAGTTTCTCTCTCTCACTTTTAGTAAATAATGGAACATTAACACCATTTCCACTTAATGCCACAATTCCAAAATCAAGAGAGCTTTTAAAGATTATGAATAATGCTTTGGTAATTCCCTCAACTACTTCTTTGAATGAACTGAGGTATAAAATATCAAGATCTGGAGATTTATCTGTCCCAAGCTCCATTGTTTCCTCCATTATCATGTTAAAAATTTACATTGAATGCAATAGGTTTATATTTATATTAATTTCACTTCTATCACTTTTATTCTCTTTTTCTACTCGGAAAACAGATAACAAAATACTCATTCAATAAATCTGCTTTATTCTGTTGTCTATTAGTGTTACCTGGGTCCACATTTCCCTCAGCCACTCTCTGGCTCTTAAAATATTTATTAAAGCATTTCCTATTAGCATTTATATTTCTTGCAAGTTTCTTTGCATATTCTGTTTGCAGCTCTTAATATTTCCTTTGTGTCTATTTGCTGTTTCCTGCTTTCCTCCCAGTCTCCTGAAATACCTCTTTTCTTGGTAGTCGTGCAAGTCACTTCCTTTACCCTTATACTACATCATATCTCACATGTAGACTGTGCAAGTGGAACTGTCGCTCTTTAGATAATTGGTTTTGAATTGAAGTAAATACCTCCTTTAGTACCTCCGAGAAATAAAATACCAAGAACTTCACTTGGATCTGCCTGTTCTGGGGATGATTCATGCTGGCATTGGGTGCCTGAAATGAAAGAGCTCCTGTTTCTCTGTACTCACATCCCTGACCTTGGTGAGCACAAAAAGATGTTTTCTACGAAAGAGATGACATTCATTGTATTAGATCGGTTGACAAGCTTTGTTATCAGGGAGACATCAAAACTGATGAAGCTAAATGGGAAGAGATTTTGTTCTTTATTTCTTGGTCTATTCAATTTATGTCACAGGGCCTTTTCAAAAGGCATGCAAGACAATTTTGACTTTTTCTGAAGATCAGAGTTGTCATATCAACCTAGAACCAAGAAACTTCAAATGGTATATAACCAAAACCCTTTGATCCTATGAGTGAGTCGTCAAAGTAATCGGCATCAATGATGACCAATATAACACTTATGTAAACCAGTGTTAGCATTAAGTGGCTACTGAGGCTGGGTCTCTAGCTAAAATATTAACCTGTCTTCTCTGATCATGTGGATCTGCTGTGTCTTCCGAGTATTTCCTATATCCGTTTTAGGTTTAGTGCAGTCACAATACTTTCTCTTCAGTCCAGGCCCAGGGAGAGTCTGATCAGAAACAGAGTCAAGCTCCCTGCCTTCTGCCTCATAACATGATAACCCAAGCCTGAAAAGAACTACCCTACCATCCCAGCATAATAATTATATTATCCACACTGGCTGTTTGCCTGACCCCCTCTGAATGAGGCTGCCAAATTCAGGGGCTTCAGTGCCTCTAGTGACACACTGGTAGGTACAGGCACACTCAATCATTTTGCGCACTATTGGAACATAATCATTAACCCATTTAAAGTGAATATCTTAATGACTGTAAAGTAAGGAAGAAAGAAGCTCTACATAGCCAAGCTCCTTTTGTATTGTGGAGCCATGCTGATAGCAATTGAATTGGGGCTGCCAACCTCACTTTCATACAGGAACCTCAAGCCATCAGGTAGAGGGGATTTGTAATCCCTCTTTTGGATTGAATCGAAAATTTAAAAACTGAGATTGATAGATTTTTGTTAGGTAAGGGCATTAAGGGGCCAGATGGCTAGATAAAATTTAGATCTAATTTAATAATTGACAGGCTCAAGGAAATGAATAACCTTCTCCTATGCTGATGTTACTGCGTCCTGGCACAAGACACCAGGATTTCGGCTCCTTTAGCACTACATGTGTGCAGTACACCTTGCTAATTTCATGTTATAGAGAGAGGTCAACTCATCTGAATACATTTTCTGGCACAATGTGCTGGATGCATTGGTCGTCTGGAGGAACCAGTGGGTAATAAATCTGGCTCTTTGAGGACTGTCCATTCCCTCAAAGGGGAACTAACCAAATGAAATGAAGTCCTGTACAAACATCACCACAGTGTTCCCTTCCCTCAGGTAGAGACAATGGATGAGATACCATCATCATTTCACTTTGTCTGTGTGCCTTGATAGCAATTTATCATTTCTTGCCAGGAAAATGGGTGCCCAGCGGTTGAGAATTGGGGTTGAGGGTGCTCTTTGGATGCCCAAGACTATGTTAATGTGATTTTTAGGAGGACCTATAAATGGGCAAACAATGCACCTGCGTGCTTCAAATGAAAGGCTGCTTACATTTACAAATTGAGGCCCTACTTGTTGTTGGATCCTGTTTGCAATTTTCAGGTACAAATGGGTGGAGAATGCAAAGTCCACGCTCTGCCAGTTTGTGCCAGGTGGTGAGGAGCATAACCAGTATCTCTTAAAGGGACCACCAGTTGCTGCTCCAAAAAAGGCCCAACGTTTTTTGAGGGCGCTTTTACGGGACCAAGAGGAGCTCAAGTGTTCAAACCCCCGGCGGGATTGTCATTGGCTGCTCATTGAAGCTACAACCCAAGAATCAGCACCGATGGAAACTGTACCTCATGAGTCAATGCCTGTTGATCCTGTGCCCCATAAGTCAGTACCTGTTTAACCTGTAACTCATAACTCAGTGCCTGTGAAACCTGTTCCCAAGACTCAGTGCCCGCGAATCTGTACCTCATGAGTCAACGTCCATGAAGACTGTACCCCAAGAGTCAGTCATTTCTCTGCCCTCCCAAAACCTGCAAGCTGCAGTACAGCAACGATGTCCCCAATGCGCCAACTCTATTCTCCCGATGGTGAGTTTGTAAGTCAAAAACTCTGTTCCCGCCCCCTGCTCCCAACCTCATTAAAAGGAAAATTTCACTGCAGGGGATTAAGTTGGAGTATCTTCATTAACTGGTTTAACTGGTGTTGAGCGGGGAAGTGTCTAATTAAAATATCGGGATCGGACACCCCGACCCCAATCCCAACCCATTCCCGTCAGTATAAAATTTAACAAAGATGAATCAGGCCATCCCAAAACTCCCACAAAAGCCAGATAGAGGCCGAATGAACCACTGCAGTTTATATTTAACAGTAAGTCAGAGGAGGCCTGAGTTGTCAGTTGCCTGGCAGCAAATCCAAGGCAGGAGATACCTGCTGGCCAAGGCCTGGTCAGCTCCTTTTAGCGCTCCCTGTGGGCCAGGAGCAGCGGGGGTGCTCCCCCCCAAGCCCCTCAAAAGTATCTTTGGCCTACCCTAGGCCGAATTGAGACCCCAGCATTTTCTCTCCACCCCTTCTCAACAGCATGTTTGCACCCCCATTGTACTCCACCCCCACCTCTCTCTCTCCTCCCCATCCCTCTAAATAGCAGTTCAGATTTTCCATCCTGTGCTGACTGCTGTTGACCGTCCGTACAGGTCAGCGGGTGCACTAATTTGCGTTTCCGTCTGCCAACCAGACTGTGAGTTTGACTGGCTATTGGGCAGGCTTTTGCAGCAGATTATTTAAATGAGGCCCTGCCCAGTAAAATGAGCGGGGCCTCCATCAGCCTGCCCTTTCCAGATTTTCCTCATGTTACCACACTCCCCCACCCCTCTGTGATTATCTCCCACGGCAGCTAGATTAGAATCTATCTCCTGTGACAGGCGATTTCAAAGACACTGTAAATTCATCACATATCCCTGGCAAATGCTAAAGTAAGCCAATCCCGTGTTCAAAACATTTCATTCAAGAAGAATGCAGCAAACATCTCTACTTGTACTCCAGTGGCCCATTCGAAAATAGAACATTTCAGAATCAGTGAGCTTCTCACAAAAGTAGATTAACAATGATCCCTTCAAATTGCATTATTATCTATAAAACAATTGATTCAGAATTCTACTGGTTGAGGTACCTCCTGAGTCTCCTATCCGGGATGGCCTGGCTGTGTTGCTCAGCTCCCAGCTTAGGTTCGGTTCCGTTGTACCTGGCTCAGGCACTACCATCTTAGGGCTCCTGAGTGTGGTTGTGGTGGTTTGCATAGTGGTAGATGTGGTGCTGGCTGTGGTGGTGGTTGTAGTTCTGGCAGTTGTCATTCTGGTGGAGGGCAACAAGGTCAATGTCGTGGTGGAAAGGCCTGTCGGAGTTGAAAAAATGCTGAATTCCGAGAGCTCCTCTTTTGTGGGGCCCCATTCAATAGCGCAGGGTATCACAGTCGCTGTTCCTTCACTGTCATAAGAAGTGCATTTGGGTTTCTCAAAATTATCAAACGCAAAATGATCGCTCTGCCTTCTTGACCTTTTCAAAGAGGCCAATTTTACCGAATCCCTGGTCTCCGTGGAGACTGAAGGGTCCAATTTGTAAGACATAGATTGTTTGGACTCACAGTTGGTACAGAGAGTGCCTGTGGCTGACTTGTGTTTGTGAACTCCTGCTGGCTTGTCCGGTATTTGTGTCCCAGGATGCATTTCAGGCCAAATCATTCTGAGCCACCAAGATTTTGTAATTCTCCCAAGGCGGGCGTTTTTGTATTCCCAGAGAGGGCCAGTGGCGAGTCTGTGACGTGGTGATGGGTGGAATGACCTTGAAGTGTGGCTGAGTCCCTGACCCTGAATATTTGATTCACAAGAAGAGAAATCCATGGCTAGGTGAAACATGGCAAGCAATATCCAGGCATGGCACCCAACAGGTCGTCCAAATATATTGACAGGCATTGGGCTGGAAGAAGAAAAGAGTGCAACATCAGTCCAATGAATATAATGCAAACAAGATGATATTTCAAGAGCTCTTTATAGAAATGTGTAAAATGCCTTGTCCTGTATCTAACTTAGCACAACAGACAGCACTGTCTAATTCATGTGATAGCACTTTACACAAAATGGTTTTCATTCTCAACCTGAGCTGCACAGAATGTATGTAGACCCACATAACATGTTCCTCTTCCCCGTACCTTCATCGTGCTGAAATTTTGTTTCCAACTCCAAACTCATTAATACTCAGGTTCCAAAAAGTGCAGCCTGCCTCACTTTCCTCAGCCTCCCTTTCTCTTGACAATCTGCAGGCTCTTAAACCCGAGCTTAACATCTATTAATCACCAATTTTTGATTTATCTCCTCCACTTTTGTATTTTAGTCTGGATGGTGACCTGCACTGTGGCTTGTCACTTGAGTTTCAATTTATTTGGGGGAAAAAAGTGTTTTTACTGCATCCATTTGTTCCAGAAAGTGCTGTGTTAAACCCAAATGTTCCCCTAGCAACACACCTCCACCAATCGACAGAAACCTGAGGCAAGGCAATTAAACAGTCCCTGCAGTCACAACCTGAGCATTATCCCATTAGGTAAAATAATTTCCACTGTGCTATGACAGCTCTACATCACACATCAGCTTCATCACACATTAATAATGTTTGCAGGTATAATGTCTATGATCTTTATGCATTGTTATACCCACCAAACATACATAAAATGCATTGGAGAACATATGCTCCAGTGGCAGGCCTGCCTGGTATGTAGTTTCCTGCTTTCTTTTTGAAAGAGGGAGTCAGGGGTAATTGGGGGCAGACAGGAAAGTGGAATTGAGACCACAACCAGGCCACAGCCATGATCTTATTGAATAGTGGAGCATGCTCGAAGGGCCGATTGGCCTACTCCTGCTCCTAAGTCCTTTGCTCCTTTGTGGTCTTTCTCCTTCCCTGAAGTCAATAATTTATGTAACAGATCACCAGTTTGTATGCTCTATTGATACCTAATACCCTTTGTGCTACAATTGACCTTCAGCACCCCCAGGCAGAGACTGTGTAATAGTGGTTAGACATTAAACCTGTTGCAATATACCCTTAGGGAATAGCAGCATGCCATCACTAGAAGTCATGTCATGTGATCCAGTTTTAGTTTCACTTTTGCTTTTGAGCAGAACACACACACACACACACACAGCTCTGTTGCTGATGGCTTCAAGCTTTTTATCCATGTATGTCTGTTCTCATGTACCTAGTTTAAATAAATGAACACAAAGCGTGATTACACCATCATGTATGAGTGATTGGTAACTTTAAATCAATACAAAAACACAACAAAACCAAGGCTCATTTTGACCTCTCAGGTGGACAAAAAGTATTCCATGGTTCTATTTCGAAGAGAGGGGGAGTTCTCCCCAATTCAAGATTTAAAAAAAAACAGGAAATCCAGTGATCATCGTGTCACTGTTTGTAGGACCTTGCTGTATGAAAATTGGCTGCCTCATTCTGCATTACCAGTGTCTACATTTCAAAAGTATTTACTTCATTGTAAAGCACTATGTGGTGGCCTTTGGTTATTGTGGAAGGTGCTGTATATATGTAAGTCTTTTGTTAAGTTAAAGATGCCTCCAGATTCAAAGGAGGCTCAACCTCAATTGAATTTTGACAAACTGAAAGTCTGGTTAAAATTAGTCAGGATTACTGTGTGACTCATCTTGTGTGTTTACCGCGTAGTGTGGAACAGGGTCATGGAGAGCAATAAGGTCGCAATAAGTTTCAATATTTAACCTATTCGGAGTTGGTTGATCTTAACTAGCAGTGAGGAAATTAGAGTTGGCATTTTTGTTCTTGGGATAAATAAGAGAAAACAATCAATCAGGATTCTTGCACCTCATTCACAGAGACCTGCTGGAAAATGCCACTTTGTCAATGGTACACTTGCCTGTGATGTTTTCTGTGATTGAATGGCTTGCCAGCACTCACCATGTGTAAAGAAAGGCTGACTTCATCAAGGTACCTGGGAGGGTAGTCATCACCCGTGGAAACATACCCCAGCAGGAATCAGGGCATTCAGAAGGCAAGTGAAGAAAATGGAGGCAAAGAGGGAGCTGCAGAAATGAAAGTTGGGTTTTTCCCATTACAGCTGATTCCTCTATACAGGAATGCTGTAAGCATTTTCAGTCTTCAGTGAGAAATGGTAGAGATTTTATAGGTATATAACATTGATTAATTGCCACTTGCTAACCACAAATACCACTCCTCTCACAGTGGATTTTATATTAAATACACATGAAAATATCTAGGGTAAAGTATGGAGCTGTTACTTTTGATTTAGCAGAATGCATTGGTAGGTTGATAATGTTACCTACCTTCGTTGTGTGGGAGAGGAAGAGGGACCTGTAGCAACCTCAGATTGACAGAAATTTCTGACTGCAACAGGAAGCTTTGAGATTCATTGAGCTGCGTATGAGGAAATAGCAAACCCCATGAATACAGAGAGTGCCTAGATGCCACAGCCACTAAGTTTACACCAGATACGTGTCACCCATTTGTACTGGCTACAGTCCAAATGTTAATGTGATTCTTGGAGTTGGAGGTGGATGGGTTGTGGGGGGGTGGGGGTACCATCTGGAGTTTGGGGAAGAAAATCGACAGACACTCAAAGGAAATTGAATAAGGACGGAGTTGGGATAATTATTTGAGACAGAGGTGGACAACAAAGCAAGCTAGAGATCAGCAATAAAGAATTATAGAGCAAAACAGTGCTTGTGTATGAGAGAAAGAGAGCTGAGTAAACATACAGTGCAAAAGATAAAACCAAATGTAAAAATGTGAACATTCAAGTGTATTAAATGTCAGATATAAAATATTGTTCCTCTGTATCATCAACTTCACCTTCTGCATTTCCTTGATGGTTCAACCATGCTTATGCACACATGCAGGAAAGTGCACAGGTAAGGAAATTCAGGGGATGATTTGAGAAGTCAGGCCATAAAGAAAAAACATTGAGTGACAGCAGAATGGACTAAGTTACTAAACGATGGATTGAGAGTGATTGAAGAATGGATTGAGAAATAAATTATGGGCTGAAATTTATAGTCCTCTGGGAGGCAGCAGGTGGGGGGGGGAATGGGGTGGAGGCCATAAAACTGGGTGCCAGGCCATGGGCCCAGTTCCCAGCACCTACCTGCCCCCTGCCCAGGCCTTGCTCCAATTTTGCCAGCGATGGGGGAAGGCAATGGGAGGTCTGTCAAATGCGCAGCCCAGCAGGTTTCACTGGTTGGGGCTGGTGGCCGGTCAAGAGGGTTGGGGGGGGATGGGGTGTCCACTTTACAGGCTCCCTGTGCTCATCTGGGACCCCCCTTTCGACAAAATCTTACCATCCATTCACTTGCCTTTCCCACCTGCCCTATTCACCCTGGCCGACACACCCCTCTCTGGGGCCTGCAGTCCCTGTTGTGGGTCATTTCTCCTGGTGGTGTTGTTGTATCCAGAGAGCTGCTGGCCATTTGAATGGCTGGTAGCTCTCGGAGGTAGGACCTTCTCACCCATGGGGTGGAAGGCGCACCTCATACCAATTAATGGCCTGATAACCATTAAATGGCTATGAGGCGAGCCAGCCACATGGAGGCAGGCTCACCCCGCAACTTTTATACTGGGTGGTGGGCTCCCCACAAACCTTCATAAAGCCCAGCCCAGTGTTTGGGTGAGAGCCCCACACATTGTGATATCATCACTAGATCCATAGGTTAATAATTAGGAAAATACTGCTTTCCAGTATAAAGTAGAGATTGCTTGCAAGAAAGAATCCCAATGTACATTAAATCTATTACTTATAATGTGTTTCTTGCCAGTTTTTTCTCCCTTTCTCTCCACCTTTCCAGCAGAGATGACTGAATAGCAATCAGCAGTGGAAACTCTACCAAGAAAAGACTCAGTCAGCCCACATGCAATACAGAAGTGTTCAAATGTAATGATCGGCCTAGCTCAACTTGTACTAACTGGATTCTATAAGTCTACTACAGATCAACAATTGATCTTTTACTTACACAACCAGCCACTTTCCTGCACACCCATCATTGAACACTTTTATCTGAATGTCCCTGAGTTAGATACCAAACATGGACAGGATCAACAAACAGCTACTGCATAAAGTGTCAGATATGACAACAGTATCAACTTATATTTATGTAGCACTTTCAATGCAATACAAGGCGCTTTATAACAGAAGTGTTGGCAAACAAAATTTCATACTGAACCACCTAACGAGCTATTAGGGCAGATGATTGTGGTCAAAGAAATAGGATTTAAACGTCTACCTTAAAGGAAGACAGAAGTAAAGAGGGAGCTTAGGGGGGCAATTCCAGAGCGAGGGGCTTTGGCAGCTGAAAGCATGGCCATTAATGATGCAGCAATGAAAATCGGGATGCTCAAAAGGCCAGATTAGGAATAGTGCAAATACTTTTGAAAGTTACAGCAATGGAGGGTATTACAGAGAGAGCTAAGGGTGAGGCCATGGATGGATTTGAAAAAAGGGTAAGAATTTTAAAATTGCTGCACTCCTTAACTGAAAGCCCATGTTGGTCTGCAAGCACAGGCGTGATAGGTGATTGGGACTTGGGACACCAGCAACGAGTTTTAGATGGTTTATGGAGGGTAGAGGTGCATGCTGAAATAGTCAAGTCTTGAGGTAACAAGGGCAAAGATAAGCATTTCGACAGCAGATGTGCAGAGGCAAAGGCAGTTTCATGAGGTGTCAGAAGCTCATCTCAGGGTCAATTATGACACCAAGATTGTGAACAGTCTGGTTCAGCCTCTGACAGTTGTCAGGGAGAAGGATGGACTCAGTGGCGAAGGAACCGGGTTTGCGTTGGGGACCAAAGGCCATGGCTTCAATCTTCCCAATAATGAACAAGGAATGGATCAACACGCTACATCACAAAATATAGAAGAAATCAATAAACTGCATCAAAGGATAAATTTACAGATTCCACATTTTGGAACGGAACATCTGTCAGAGGGAACGAAGTTGATGACACAGCGACAACACTACAGTGCTGCCTCTTTAACTTGCACTCCCTCTGAGCTCGGCTTCCTGCTGCAATATCAAGTTGGGGACTATTTTATTCACTTCATATTAGACTGTGACTTGAGTCAACTCCCCAGTTTTATATTTTGCAATTCCCTTATAACCAATTATTCTATATTTTCTAAATTAAAACCTGGAGGGCTAGAAATTTGATTGCCCTGATTTTCAGGCGCAGGTCCACGATTTGCGAACTGCCCAGTTGCGAACACCGGTTGGAACTGAGGTGAGCAGCATGCAAAATTTGTGTGCCCATCTCGTCTTCCTGATTGTAGCGTGGTCACAAGTGGCTCCCGCACTGCCACCATCTCGATTTCACTGCCGCAGGGGCCAAGTGGCATTGTGAAGAAAGCACGTGCACTGGGCAGCCTTCCCCATTTAAAAGCACAGTCCCTGTAAAAAAGGGTAGTTGCAGCAAAGCGCTGCAGACTGCGGGTTAATCACATTTTGGCACTGAGGGAGAAGGAAAGGGCTTCCGGCTTTAGCGATGATGCCCTGGATGTAACACGCAGAGAGACAGAGGCCAGGCACGTTTCCACTGCAGCAAAAGTGGCCCGGCCTCCTGATGCCTGAGTGTTGCAGTGGAAGCTCAGTTAGAGATCATGAGGTCCCTGGTTTCCAGTATGCAGGCAGCTGCCATCATGGGCACAGATCTCGGTGCTCAATGGAGCATTTGGGCTCTCCCAGTAGTGCAGCTATGCTCGAGTAGATCACTGGGATTGTGCAGATGCTGCTCCATGGGCACTGTGGAGCAGGAACTTTCTGTCCTCTCTCAGGATGACAACATTCGTCCTCTCAAAATGCTGCCACTCCGCCAGTGCCCTTGCAGTCGCCTCTCAGCCAGACAGCCCACAAAACAGGGGGTGCATATGGTTAATTAGTGCTGTTTTTTTGTATTATTAATGTGTTGCTGGATAAAGACATTGAATGACTACTGTTAGGCTTTATTATAAGGGGATTTTGTGATGGGGTGTCTGATATGGATAGGGTTTGGTAGGTCCATGTTGGGGTTGGAGATGTTCATTTCAATTGAAGAGAAGCTTCACAATGTGATCCCTCTTGCAACATTCAGTTGCACGCAGTGGATGTGGTCCCCCCCGGCCCTTCTTCCGACTTCCAAGACGGTCTCCAGACCCCAGGAGGTGGTGGCTGGTTCCTCATAATTGCAACATTGTGGAGGGCACAGAATGAGTACAAACATGGACACCGTCTCAGGCCTGTCCTGCAGAGGACACCCAAGTGATCTAGGAGGTGAAGCCTTTGCTTTAGACCAGTGGCTTTTTCCACAGTGTTGTGGTTGGCTCTTTGGCTTTCATTGAAGGCCCTCTGGCTACACAGAGTGGGATGGTGGAAGGGGATACGAAGCCACAAATGGAGGGAGTAGCCCTTGCTGCTGAGCAGCCATTCTGTGGTGTGTCTTGGAAACCCGAAGATACTGGACATTGCAGGCTGTCGCTTGATAACAGCGCCAGCCAGGATAGCTGGCCTTCAGTGAGAAGGGCCTCTTGATTTTGTCACACACAAACTGCACATTGAGAAAGTGAGAGCTCTTGAGGTATCGCTCTTCATTGGTATTGGGAACATGCAAAGCCACATGTTTGCACTCAGTACCCTGCAGCATCAGAAAGCCAGCTATCCTGGTGAGCCCAACAGCCCATTCATTCTGCTGTTCCCTCCTTAGGGGATAGAGGAATTAAGTTCCCCTTCCTTTTATACAATGCCTCTATCAACTCCCTGATGCTCCTATGCATGGTGAACTGTGAAATGTTGCTCATGTCACCTTCTCCTGCCTGGAAGATTCCATTGAATAGAATGAAAGGGAAATAGTGATCTTCAAGCCACTTGGAGAGTCGTCCTTGCCGTGGTTTGAGGAGGTGTACAGTAATATCAATACCTTCTGTGTGAGGTGTAGTCTCCCCAGGCACTGCTCCTGGCTCATTCCTACGGAGGAGTGGAGTTCCAGGAAGACCCTTTGTGAATTGGGCCTTCTTTTATTTTTATTCTTTCATGGGATGAGAGTGGTGCTGGCTAGGCCAGCATTTATTGCCAATCCCTAATTGCCCTTGATAAGGTGGTGGTGGGCCGCCTTCTTGAACCATTGCAGCCCATGTGGTATAGATACTCCCACAGTCCTGTTACAGAGGGAGTTACAGGATTAGACCCAGTGACAGTGAAGAAACAATGATATATTTTCAAGCCAGGATGGTGTGTGGTTTGGAGGGGAACTTGCAGGTGGTGCTGTTCCCATCTTGCTCTTGTCCTTCTAGGTGCTGGAGGTTTCAGGTTTGGAAGGCACTGTCGAAGAAGCCTTGGCAAATGCTGCTGTACATCGTGTATAAGTTACACGCTATGTCCACTGTGTGCTGGCGGTTTAAAGTGGTGAATGGGATGTCAATCAAACGGACTGCTTTGGCCTGGATGGTGTCGAGCTTCTCAAGTGTTGTTGGAGCTGGCCTCATCCAGGCAAGTGGACAGTATTTCATCACACTCCTAACTTGTGCCTTGTAGTTAGCAGACAGACTTTGGGGAGACTCTGCAGAGACCTCCTTCTCTTCCCTCTCACAGAGCTTCCCCCTCTGCCTCCTCCTTTGCACATCCTGTTCAATTTGCAGAGCAAGTGCTGACCCCATTGCTAAGCAGGGCAATGTTATTTTCTGTCTTCTAATGTCAGCAAGTTCCTGCAAATTCCTCCAGCCACTCATCACAGTGCTTCACCAACTTTACCTGAGCACAAGCCAGTCAAAGTACCTCAGCTGCAACTTGTTGCGTGGCCCTTTAAATAGTCCCAGAACAGCATCGATCTTCCTTTATAATGCTGTTATTTCAGGATTGAATAAGAAAGATGTTGCCTGCACATTCTTTTACCAATTTTGATTTCCTGCCACAGCATCAACAGTGCCACGTAAGGTCATTGATAACACCATAATAATGCACTTTTAACATCTTTGGGGGAATGCTTGGGTGCCACTCCATTTCATTTAAGTTATGCAGGCCATGCGGAGCTTCATGCGCAAGAAAACATTCAAGTAAATCCATGTAACACTGCTAGAGGTGATGCTACAGAAATGAATTTCCAGCCTGACAATTCTTTCCATGCTATGAAAATGTCATCAGTTCATGCTAAATATGGTGGACGCATGACACTCCTCCCATGAGGACACCATAGGATTCCACACTACATACATGCTTGCCCAGAATAGGTATCACTATCCCATTATTACCTCCTGATTGCCTGTCCAGATATGTCACAATAACTCTAATTGTCAAATAACTGTCATATTTTGACAGCAACTCACTATTCATGCATGCCACGGACTGATTTATGGAAATTAAATGTTGTAAAACCAATGATATGGAGGATAACATATCAATTATAAGCCTCATAAATGCTGTGACTATTATTGTAGGCAATAAAAATATACTTAAACCAACTTGATCGTTGTAAAGGTTCCGCTGACAATGAAGATCGTTAAAAGTTAAACTACTATTAAAATTCCCATGTAGTTGGCTTTCAAGGTCACGAAACAGTGATTGCATTGTCTTCAAGAGCTATGCCATTAAAAGGCAGCTTTTGTCCATCTTTGCACCTTGATTATTTATAGGCCATGCAAAATCAACATTGCAGTGTTGTTTGGGTTATAGAAAAACTACACAAAAGAAGTTTTCATTTTGCAAAAAATATTTCTGTAACTAGATGAATGTAGATATCTTTACACTCCCTGTGGTCCTCTACCTCATGGTTGGAACACACTACCATCTTTCTCTACTGCTAACGTCCCTATGTCCATCACATAGTCACACCACAGTGAAGGCCCACTTGATGTAATGTTGTTGCAGTATTTCCTAAATATTACCATTTCCCCACCTCTAATTTTCTCCTTTTCCTTCATGAAAGTGGTGGCTGATGTTGGGGTTTTGTCTCAACAGGACTTTCAATCCTTCAATACCTTGCCTGACTGTTTATTCTTCATGTACAAGGCTAGGAAGTGAATGAGTTCATGATATTCAACTGGAGAGAGGCATCAAGGCTCTAATATCCACCGTTTGCAGCATTATTCTGACAACATAACTTAACAGTATCTTACTATTTCTTCAGGACCCACCAAGCGACCACTATAGCACTCCGGAAGATGGTGTGCCATCATGCACTAAAGGTTAAGCTAACCCTTCAGTGCAATGCTGAGGGTGTTCTACATTGCTTGGTGTCTCACCTGAAAGGTGGCACTTAAGCAAAGGCCCAACTTGTCCATCAGATAAAAACTTGCCTGGCATGATTAAAAGAATAGGGAACTCTCCCAGTGTTCTGGCAAATAGCCCCACAACCCAACCTCATCAAAATATCAATTCCCAGGTAATCCTTTCTGTTTTATTTCTATTCTTTCAAGGGATGTGGGTGTTTCTGGCTAGGCCAGCATTTATTGCCCATACCTAATTGCTCTTGAGATGGTGGTGAGCCACCTTCTTGAACCGCTGCAGTCCATGTGGCCTCATCTGTTGTTTATGAGACCTTGCTATGCAGAGTTCCTGCTTTATTTTCCTGTGTAACAAGAGTGATTATACTTCATAGTGTGTCAGCCTTGACTCAGTGGTGGCAATTTAGCCTCTGAATCAGAGGTCATGGAATCAAGTCACACTCCAGAGACTTCATTGTATCATCTAATCTGACATTTCAATATAATACTAAGGGAGTGTTAAACCATTGGAAATGTCATCTTTCAGTTGAGACATTAAATGTTCTACCCTGTAAAATATCTTATGGAATTCTATATGGAAGTATAAGACCCTACAACACTATTCAAAGGAGTGAAAATTGGTCCACCCGGTGACCACTGCAAAGCAAACTACTGGGGGTGTGTGCAAAAGCAGAATTAGTCAACCTGACCTGCATATAATTGTCTCATTGCGTCAAAGACTTTCACCTACAAAAGACATGTTTCCTGCTTGAAAGAATGTTCTTTTGCTGTGATGGTATGAGGAATGATGAAAGGTGGGAAGAGAATGGATATTAAGATTGCAAGAGATGAAAGAGAGACGAGCAGGTATAAACAAGCTAACAAAGGTTAAAAGAGGTCAAACAATGTCAATAAGTTGCGGGAGGTGCTGGAAGACATGAATACACATCTGACTTGGTCACCTAATCTCATTCTATAAAAAGGTTGTTGACTAGTGGCTCCCATGCTTCAAGAATGAAGGAGGCATTCTGCCAAATGTTGTAGTGAATTGTCATTTAATGACATTATTGTATGAGGCGAGAAAGCACATCTAATCAGGACATTTTACGTTAGGTATTTCTGTTCGTTTATTCAGACCCCAGAAGACCTGACCTATTTAGGAATTCAGCTACGCTCAGAGAAAGATAACGTGTCTGAGTATAATAATTCACAGGTTTGAAAGAAGAAAAGTGGAACAAATCTCCATTATCACTTCAGGGTTGGCTAGATCCTATCAAAGTAAGATTCTGCCATGCCTAATTACTCAATGTCCATACCTTTGGAGAACCGATTAATTTTTCTTCACCATCTAAATGTAAATACTTGGCCTCTTTATCTGGGCAAATATAAAATTGCTGGAATTATTTCAGAAAAGATAAAAAGTCTCAAACACGGGGAAGGTTCCAGTCCCCACAATTCATATAATATATCTTTTCATTTAAAATAATTGATACTGGAGGCACATTCTGCTTGAAGGGAGACTTGCTGGCTGACTTCGTGAGGGAAGAAAATGGATTGAAATTTTAATCTCTGTGATTTCTTTTACATCAGAGAGTTGCAGGGAATTTAGTCAGTCAGCTTTTAGTGCACATTTTTCCCAAGACGTGGGCGTTCAGAGCTCCCGATTCTCCTTCTAGAAGGTCCCAGCATGAAGAGCCCTGGACGATTAAAGGACAACAACCACATTTTTTGTTAAAGATTGGCCTCAAAAAGGGGTTAAGAAGGTCCATGGAAAAATTGTACAGTCTCCCCAAATGCAGCTTCTCGGTTGGGCTCTTTAAAGTCTTAACTCAAGATATGCAGGTTCAAGATATAAGAGAGGCCAACGATGAGAAAAGAATATTCTCCTATCGATCTCATCACTCTAATAACATAACTCTCACAGCCTGGTATCCAGCTATACTCATATTTTGAGACTTTCCATCTATTAAAATGAATGGAGAAGCACAGAATTGAACCCTATCCTGTCTGGCAATTTATTCTAGGTGTTTCCTGCCCTTTGCAAAGATGCTGATATTCCAATGTAAATATTTTTGGGACTTGTTCACACCTGTTCTATCGGAAGATTTTCTGAGAATAATGGCCCATTTCAGATTTAGCTAGGTACCTGGACAACTGAAAGCACTCTCACTGGGACATCATAAGCTGGGGCTTAACTTCAAAGGTAGACTCAGAGGACGACAAAAATATTCTCGAGTAAAACAGACCAAAAAACAAGAGCAACCAATCACAAACAAATCTCCAAAAAATATAAATTTATCTGTGACCAGCAAGAGTAATTGAATCAAAACTCCAACCTCTCAGGCTTAACACCTTATTCAATTCTGAGATGTTGCATTCCATAGGTGACTCATCCTCTGTTACAATATCATGAGAATTACCTTGTTACACCAAATATTTTATCATCTGTCTTTCCGTATCCCTAGAGTCTTTAATCTCCCTTTTAAGCAGCTACATCCAGCTTTTTTTAAGAGGGGTTAATCGGCAAAACAGTAATTAGCTACGTTGGGAGCCTTGTTGCAAATGTCCATGAGATGTGACCTTAATCATCTCAGGGGACAATAAATTTCTTGTTGAGAAGGCTTATGGTGCAGGAAGCTATCAAAAATGAAATAGTAAGAAAAGTAGCAATTAGATGTCACCAAGTCTGGGTTTTAAATGTGTGATGATGATGATAAGAGGAGGGAAAGATGATGGAGTTCTAGGGTTATTAGATTCCAAGAGACAACGGTCAGAATTTTACGTCCTGTGGGCGGGTGCGTGCCCGACCTGAACAGGTGTACAATCGCACGAGATGACATCAGACGAACATCCCAACGTCATCACACACTCGCACCATATTTCACTTGGAGGGCGCGCGCAAAGGTTGGAAGAGCTGACAATTAAGCGGGCAATTAAATTCATTAATGGCCCAATTGTAAGCGATTTTTTTGTGGCCCATCCAACCTTACGGTTGGTGGGCAGACCAATCAGCCAGACAGGTTTTACATTTTTGATGAAACCTCATCCAAGAGTGGGATAAAATCTCTGTTAGGATTCAAAATAAAAAGAAGTATCTGGGGACTGTTTTTTTTAATGAGGTACACTTTCAGGTGCTTGATCGTGTTGCATGGACATTTTTCGTAGCATTTCTGTGCTTTATTTTTATTATTTGGAGGTCTGCGGCTTCTTGAGGCAGCTGTCTGCCTTCAGGGAGCTCAGTGCAAGCGGTCACCAGCACCCACGGCGACGTCAATGCCCACCCTCTTCCCACCCCCACCGGCAGTGTTCAGCCTTTCTCAAGGCATGTATCATGCTGGCCGTTAATTGGTCAACTAGTGTGAAATCGCGGCCAGAGGCCAATCGCGGTGGGGGGACAGACTGCCATCTGCTCCCAGGCCCACCGATCACACCGCCCAAGGAACGCAAAATTCAGGCCAGTGAGTTAGAATAGAAAATAAAGGCAAATTTCTATTCGAACACAGGACAATAATGAGAAGATTAAGTGTTTTTGAATCTTAGGAGGAATGAGCAGGAAAGGGTATGAAAAACATCATAGTAGCATTGGTAAAATAGAGAAAGAAATGTTAATAATTAAATGTTTATTGTCAGCCAATGCCCTAACAGTTTCCTTTAGCTATGTTCTGCTATGTTGTTACAATTTTTGTTTGAAATATTGCACTTTTAATGCTACATTTTCTTCCTATATTGCTCTGTAGGTAAGGAATTGCTATTGACTGGCTTGTTCCCAATTGATGTAATACAAAATATTCTGTTAAACCCTGAATTAAACTGCAAGTTTGTGATGGATTAGTTGTTTAAATAACAACCAATCTGCAAAGCTAAGGTTCAATGGTTTGTTTTTTGCCCTTTATACTCAAAACCACAAAGAGGAATAATCTATAGTGATTAGTTAGGGCTCAGGACAAATGTTTCTATCCCATTTTCATGCTCACATTTCTGATCTGATAGGGTTTACAAACTTATGCTGTTCAGAAGGTTCAAGGACATGCGCACATCACAGTGACACATCAATAACAAAGTCATGATTTTGCCATCGTAAGACAGAGCAAAGGAAAATCTGATAGCGAACCCTAATTGTAAGACATTCTTAACAATATGACTTCTGTGTCAAATCTTTCACCTGCCACTCTATATTCTCTTGGAACCATTGATGCCTTCAATACAGTCTTAATTTTTTTTATTTGTTCATGGGATGCGAGCATCACTGACTCAATCATCAATCATTGCCCATCCCTAGTTGCCCTTGTTCAGAGAGCGTTTAAGAGTCAACCAGATTGCTGTGGATCTGGAGTCATGTGTAGGCCAGTCCAGGTAAGGACAGCAGATTTTCTTCGCTAAAGGACATCAGTGAACCAGATGGGTTTTTACAATAATCGTTTCATGGCTTGACCTTGAATTCCAGATCCTTTATTGAATTTAAATTTCACCATCTACTGTGGTGGGATTTTGAACCCAGGTCCCTGAGATACTAGTCAGTGACAATGCCACTGTGCCACCATCTCCCCAATATGCTATAAATGTAACAGTGTAAATAGGAACCAACATCCAAACAAAGTTACCAAAGGTATTCCTGCAACTGAGAGATATTGCAATATTTAATGGACCAAATGTTGACAGGACCAGATTTGGAAATCAGAATTGGTGAGGGAAGCCACAGTTTCAGAAGTCTGAATGGAACTTCACAACATGCAATCTTTTTATTTAACAGTATTCCAGCCTGGAAGTCAGTCTGCCTGACAGGTTTGGCTCCCAGCTGGACAAGGAGCAGCGAACGTGACTGATCCCTGGAACCGGGGATGGGGGTTTCTGATTGCTGACCTCAGCAGGGCAGTGGGAGTACAATCCCTGATTGAGGATGAGTGGGGTAGATGCGGAGTCTAATCCCAGGGAAAGAGGTAAACTCAGGCAGCTGGCTGGAAGCCAGCTCTTTGTGATCCATAAGCGGTCCTGTAAAACCACTTACCCAATTAGCTTTTCACCGAAACTGTGCTTGTCCCCCCACCCACCCACCCCTCTAGCACCCCCCCCCCACCCCTCTAGCTCCCACCCACCTCTCTAGCTCCCACCCACCCACCTCTCTAGCTCCCACCCACCTCCCTGGCCCCCACCCACCCCCCTGGCCCCCACCCACCCACCTCTCTAGCTCCCACCCACCTCCCTGGCCCCCACCCACCCCCCTGGCCCCCAGCCACCTTTGACATGTCAGGTTTCTCGCGATCAGGATTAATTCAGTAAAGCAGGTTAAGTATGAGTCTCGCAGTATCATTCTGCTATTTAAGTGACCAATCCGGCTCCAGGGAGTAGGTTTGCTGCTCAACTCTTGTACTCCCTGGAGAGACAATGGCTTGGTGGTATTGTCACTGAACTAGAAATCCAGAGACCCAGGGGAATGCTCTGGGGACAAGGGCTTGAATCCCACCACGACAGATGGTTAAATTTGAATTAATTAAAATTCTGGAATAAAAAGTTTGGTAATGACCATAAAACCATTGTCATAAAAGCCCATCTGGTTCACTAATACCCTGTAGGGAAGTGGTGAACTGTTAGGAGGGAGTTGCCCTGGGAGTCCTTAACATTGACTCTAGACCCCATGAAGTCTCACGGAGTCAGGTCAAACATGGGCAAGGATGACGACATACTGCATACCCCTCAGCTAATGAATCAGTACTTCTCCATGTTGAACACCACTTGGAGGAAGCACTGAGGGTGGCAAGGACACAGAAATTATTCTGGGTGGAGGATTTCCATGTCCATCACCAAGAGTGGCTCGGTAGCACCACTACAGACTGAGCTGGCCGAGTCCTAAAGGACATAGCCGCTAGACTGGGTCTGTGGCAGGTGATGAGGGAACCAGCAAGAGGGAAAAAACATACTTGACCTTATCTTCACCAACCTGCCTGCCACAAATGCATCTGTCCATGACAGTATCAGTAGGAGTGACCACCGCATAGTCCTTGTGGAGACAAAGACCCATCTTCACATTGAGGATACCCTCTATCGTGTGGTGTGGCACTACCACCATGCTAAATGGGATAGGTCTCAAACAGATCTAGTAACTCAAGGCTGGGCATCCATGAGATGCTGTGGGCCATCTGCAGCAGAATTGTACTTAACCACAATCTGTAACTGGCCCGGCATATCTCCCAGTGTACCGTTACCACTAGGCCTGGAATCAACACTGGTTCAATGAAGAGTTCAGAAGGGTATGCCAGGACAGCACCAGGCATACCTAAAAATGAGGTGTCAAACTGGTGAAGCTACAACACAGGACTACCTGCGTGCCAAACATCATAAGCAGCTAGTGATATACGGAGCTAAGCGATCCCACAACCAACGGGTCAGATCCAAGCTCTACAGTCTTGCCACATCCAGTCGCGAATGGTGGTGGACAATTAAACAACTCACTGGAAGAGGAGGCTCCACAAGTATTCCCATCATCAATGATTGGGGAGCCCAGCACATCAATACAAAAAATAAGCTTGAAGCATTTGCAACAATCTTCAGCCAGAAATGTCGAATGGGTGATCCATCCCGGCCCCCTCCAGAGGTCTGCAGCATCACAGATGCCAGTCTTCAGCCAATTCAATTCACTCCATGTGCTATCAAGAAATGGCTGAAGGCACTGTATACTGCAAAGGCCCTGGCAATAGTACTGAAGACTGGTGCTCCAGAACTTCCGCGCTCCTAGCCAAGCTGTTCCAGTACAGCTACAACATTAGCATCTACCCCGAAATGTGGAAAATTGCCCAGGTATGCCCTGTACACAAAAAGCAGGGCAAATCAAACCTGGCAAAATACTGCCTCATTAGTCTACTCTCAATTATCAGTAAAGTGATGGAAGGGGTCACCAATACTACTATCAAGCAGCACTTGCTTAGCAATAACCTCCTCACTGACACTCAGTTTGGGTTACGCCAAGGCTACTCAGCTCTTGACCTCATTACAGCCTTGGTTCAAATATGGACAAAAGAGCTGATCTCCAGTGGTGAGATGAGAGTGACTGTGTGTGGCATCAAGGAGCTCTAGCAAAACCGGTGTCAATGGAAATCAGGGGGAAAGCTCCAACAAGAGAGAATCTGACCATCATCCGTTGACATTCAATTGCATTACCTTCGCTGAATCCCTCACTATTATCATCCTGGGGGTTACCATTGACCAGAAACTGAACTGGACCAGCCATATAAATACCATGGCTACAACAGCGGGCCAGAGGCTAGGAATCGTGTGGCGAGTAATTTACCTACTGATTCCCCAAAGCCTGTCCACCACCTACAAGGCACAAGTCAGGAGTGTGATGGAATACTCCCCATTTGCCTGGATGAGTGCAGCTCCAACAACACAAGAAGCTTGACACCATCCAGGACAAAGTAGCCCGTTTGATTGGCACCCCATCCACAAACATTCACTCCCTCCACCACTGAAGCACAGTGGCAGCAGTGTGTACCATCTACAAGATGCACTTCAGGAACTCACAAAGCCTCCTTCGACAGCACCTTCCAAACCCATGACCACTACCATCTAGAAGGACAAGGGCAGCAGACACATGGGAACACCACCACCTGCAAGTTCCCCTCCAAGCCACTCACCATCCTGACTTGGAAATATATCACTGTTCCTTCACCATCGCTGGGTCAAAATCCTGGAACTCCCACCCTAACAGCACTGTGGGTGTACCTACACCACATGCACTACAGTGGTTCAAGTCGACAGCTCACCACCACCTTCTCAAGGGCAATTCGGGATGGGTAATAAATGCTGGCCCAGCGACGCTTACATTCCATGAACGAATAAAAAAAATTTAAACCTAGAAGTGAACAAGTTAGAAGTTGTGTTTGAGATCTTAATTTTCAAATTTCACCCGACCCCAACGCAGCTGTTTTGTGGGGTTAAAATAATCAAAGTATCAGGTCCTCAATGTAGGACACACTGTTGGGCTATTTGCCCACGTTTCCAAACATCTTTCACAATCGAGCCTAATGTGAACTCTACCTCACATAATCCTTGAGGAACCATTTTATATAAATGCTCCCATATTCCCAGAAGTAATCAAGCACAACTCTAGAATATTCACCATTGTTCATAGTTCCAGTATTCAACCATAGCCTAAACCCTCACAAATTTGTTGACATTAATCCTCGCATTGGCCTACAAAATTTATCCCTGCAACACTCCACTCCGGCTCTCCCTTTGCACCATCCAACAGGATTTTAAACATTTCTGGCAGTGTTGTGTCTCCATTTCTCATCTGAGTGATTATTTCAAGCATCTATCATTCTTTGAGTAAAGATGTTCTTTATAGTATCAGTTTTAAATTTTCTTTTCACTAATTAATATCTATAATCTCTAGTCCTATCTTTTGGCTCAGTTTGAATATTCTTGGCTTGAACTAGAGGAGAAAATTGTTGCAGAAATAGACCTAAAATTGTTAGATAGATCTTCCTACTTTGTCCCTTTAAACAGCTCAACAATCAGCAAACATTATATTGGAGGGCGATATTAAGGTGGCATGGACCCAGCAGGAAGGCCCAAGAATGACATTATGGCCTGGTCATTGTGGCCTGGCCATTGTGGCCCAAGAATGATAGTATGGCCTGGTCATTGTGGCCTGGTCATTGTGGCCCAAGAATAACATTATGGTCCAAGAATGACATTATGGCCTGGATTCTCACCGAATCAAAATGACTCAGGAGCCTTTTAAAAATGGCGGGTGGGTCCGGATTCTAGGATTTCTGGCAGGTCCTGATTCTAGGATTCACGACTCCATTCCTGGACTGTCCAGTTTTTGGGAGTGCCTTTAAAGGATGTGGGCTGGTTCGGGTGAAAAGCCCAGACCCTGCACTCTCGACCTGGCCAACTCCATTCTGGGGATAGGCATGTCCTACTCCTGTATAATTTTCATGGATTCAGGCCAGGTTTTCAACGAATTGTGATTCACAGCACCTCAGAGGTGTTGTGAACCATAGTCTGCATGGGGGAACCTTTTAAAAAGTTCGAAAGATCTTCCTCACGCCCCCATGTCAAGGTATGCCCCCAAACAACCTATAATCCTCCCCTACTGCCCCCCCATGCCAAGTAAGGCACCCCAAACAACCCTTATGGCCCCTCATGTGCCCCATGCCAAGCTATGGCACTTCCATGCCACTACATGCTGAATAAAAGCAATGAACCTTATAGTGACAGTGGAATGTGTAAAAAAAAACTTTAAAAAAATCATTCATTGAAAACTTTCCACTATCTTAAAAAAGCTCCTTTTTACTTCAGGGCAATAAAAGTGTCAATCACCTAGATCCTTTAAAGTATCAATAGAAGATGCTTCACATGTTTGAAACCTCTTAATCTTATGTAAGCAAACATTGTGACTTGACAGCAGAGATCAGAGAGCCAGAGCTGTCAATCAAGCAATGTTTTCTCTGGGTCTCAGGTGCTTTAGTGCTCTAAAGGATATCTGGGCTCTCAGCCAAGAATACATAATGAGGCTTGGCTGAGAGCCCAGAAATCCATTAGCCTTTTGAACCATCTGATCCCCAGAGAAACAGCCTTTTAAATGGCCTGCCTCCACACCAGGCAGCCAGTGTGGCTGCCTCCCAACATTTTCCTGGGTGGGCTGGCCTGACTCCAGCCTGAACCATCTCCCACAGTGAAAATCCTGCCTTTGTGGGCACTTTCTCCCAGGGCAGGTGGGTCAAGTTGGGAATTTTCCCTACTCAGGTTATCTCCCTTGAGGATGGAAATCCAGGCCTATGTCATTTAAAGTCAGTGGGAAACTATAATAATGCCCACCCATCTGGAATGTGTGTTATAACCACAAGGGATGGAGCTTTGATGTTACATGTCTCTGCCCTCCATGCCATCATAACCCATGCAGTAGAAACACAGAGCACTAGGACACAAGAAAAAACTGCCTGTCGTGCATGATCCTTAAAACTTCCAAATCACACTCCCAGCCAGATGTATTATCCAACCTTTCATGAAGAGGTTAATTGACTCAGTCTCAACATCCACCTCCCCCACCTCACCCCCAACTAATTTCAAATCCTTTGAACACTGAAAGAACGCATCAGAACCATGTCCAAACCTAAAACATGAAACAGAATCTTCCATTCCCTCCAGGGCACACTGTAGAGGCAGAAGTCCCATGCGTTTACACTTTCATTTGCTGGTGCTCTACATAGTCACAGCTCAAGCTCTGAGGAATATCATTGTAGGACTATAAAAGAAAGACTATACTATAAAATATACTGCTGATCAGAGAGCTTCCAGCTTTCAAAAGAGTAATGGGTCTGTGCTGCCTTGTGGCGCCCACCAGCGTTAGTGCTGCTAATTAAAACATAAATATACAAGACAAGTTTACTCTGCTCACACATTCATTTGATCCCATTTCTAGCTTTTCCAATAACAGGGTTCCCATCCCATTAACAACATTAAATGACATCGCAATTCTAATTACAAACACTTATAATGAAATGCCAAAGTGCCAGTTACAGTTCTGAAGAAGAGTCATATGGGCTCGAAACGTTAACTCTGTCTTTCTCTCCACAGATGCTGTCAGACCTGCTGAGTTTTTCCAGCACTTGCTGTTTTTGTGCCAGTTATATATAGCCGACCTTTAGAGAGTCATAGAATCATAGAGGGCTACAGCACAGGAAAAGGCCCTTCGGCCCATCAAGTCTGCGCTGGTCAAACAAGTATCTAACTATTCTAATCCCATTTTCCAGCACTAAGCCCATAGACTTGTATGCCATGGAATCGCAAGTGCATATCCAAATACTTCTTAAATGTTATGAATGTTTCTGCCTCTACCACCCTTTCAGGCAGTGAGTTCCAGATTCCCACTATACTCTGGGTGAAAAAATTCTTCCTCACAGCCCCTCTAAACCTCCTGCCCCTTACCTTAAATCTATGCCCCCTGGTTATTGAACCCTCCACCAAGGGAAAAAGTTCCTTCCTGTCTACCCTATCTATGCCCCTCATAATTTCATACACCTCAATCATGTACCCCCTAAATCTCCTCTGCTCCAGGGAATATAACCCTAGTCTATCCAATCTCTCCTCATAACTAAAACTCTCCAGCCCAGGCAACATCCTGGTAAATTTCCTCTGCACTCTCTCTAGTGCAATCACATCCTTTCTATAATGTGGATTGCAGAACTGCACACAATACTCTAGCTGTGGCCTAAACAGAGTTTTATACAGTTCCAGCATAGGTTCCCGGCTCTTTTATTCTATGCCTCGGCTAATAAAGGTAAGTATCCCATATGCCTTCTTGACCACCTTATCTACCTGTCCTTAAGGGACTGGTGGACATGCACACCAAGGTCCCTCTGATCCTCGGTGCTTCCCAGGGCCCTCCTATTCATCGTGTATTCCCGTGCATTGTTTGTCCTGCCCAAGTGCATCACCTCACGCTTATCCAGATTAAATTCCATTTGTCACTGATCAGCCCATCTGACCAGCCTGTCCATATCCTCCTGTAATCTGAGGCTATCCTCCTTGCTATTTACGGCCCCACCAATTTTCGTGTCATCCACGAATTTACTGATTAACTCTCCTACATTCAAGTCTAAATTGTTTATATATATAGCACAAACAGTAAGGGACCCAACACCGATCCCTGTGGAACCCCACTGGACACAGGCATTCAGTCACAAGAACACCCCTTGACCATCACCCTCTGCTTCCAGCCACTAAGCCAATTCTGGATCCAATTTGCCAAATTGCCTTGGATCCCATGGGCTCTTACCTTCGTTATCAGTCTCCCATGCAAGACCTTATCAAAATCCTTGCTGAAGTCCAAGTAGACTATATCAAATGCATTGCCCTCATCTACACACCTGGTCACCTCTTCAAAAACTTCAATCAAATTGGTCAGACATGACCTCCCCATAACAAAACCATGCTGACTGTCCTTGATTAATCCCTGCCTCTCCAGGTGTAGATTAATTCTGTCCCTCAGAATTGCTTCCAATAGTTTCCCCACCACTGAGGTTAGACTGACAGGCCTCTAGTTCCCTGGTTTATTCCTTCCTCCCTTCTTGAATAATGGTACCACATTAGCTGTCCTCCAGTCCTCTGGCACCTCTCCAGTGGCCAGAGGGGTACTGAAAATGATTGCCATTGTCCCTGCTATCTCCTCCGTTGCCTCACTCAACAGCCTGGGATACATTTCATTTGGGCCTGGCGATTCATCTACTTTTAAGCCTGCCAGACCACTCAAAACCTCCTCCCTTTCTATGGTAATTTCTTTAAACATATCGCAGTCTTTCTGCCTGATTTCTATACCCACATCATCCCTCTCACTTGTGAACACCGATACAAAGTATTCATTTAGAACCCTACCTGTGTCTTCCGGCTCCACACACAAATTACCACTATGATCCTTAATGGGCCTTACTCGTTCCCTAGTTATCCTCTTACTCGTAATGTACTTGTAAAATAACTTTGGATATTCCTTTATTTTACCTGCCAATGTTTTTTCATGCCCCCTTTTTGTTCTTCTAATTTCCTTTTTCAGTTTCCCCCCTACACATTTTATACTCCTCTAGGGCTTACGCTGTTTTGAGTCCGTGGTATCTGCCATAAGCCTCCCTTTTTCTCTTTATCCAATCTAGTATATACATCATCATCCAGGGTTCCCTGAATTTGTTGGTTCCACCCTTTGTCTTTACTGGAATATGTTGGTCCTATACTTTCCCTATTTCCTTCTTGAATGAGTCCCACTGCTCTGCAGATTTACCTAAAAGTAGCTGCTCCCAATCCACAATGGCCAAATCATTAAAATCGGCTTTCCCCCAGTTTAGAACCCTGATTTTTGGCCCATCCTTGTCCTTTTCCGAAACAATCATGAGTCTAATGGAGTTATGATCACTATCTGCAAAATGCTCCCCCACTGATACCTCTACCACTTGTCCAGCTTCATTCCCTAAAATTAAGTCCAGGGCTGCGCCCTCTCTTGTAGGACCTTCTAAGTATTGGCTGAAAAAGCTCTCCTGGATGCATTATAAAAATTCCGCTCTCTCTAAACCTATCACAATTTGACTAACCCAGTTCATGTTGGGGAAGTTGAAATCCCCCATTATTACTACCCTATTATTTTCCACTTCTCTGAAATTTGCCTACATATCTGCTCTTCTATTCCTCCCAGACTGTTTGGGGGCCTATAGTACACTCCCAGCAATGCGATTGCTCCTTTTTTGTTTTTAAGTTCTACCCTTATGGCTTCATCAGAGGAGCCTTCTAAGATGTCATCCCTGCTGTAATTGATTCCTTGATCAGTAATGCAATACCCCCTCCTCTTTTACCTCCTTCCTTATCTCGCCTGAAGACCTATATCCTGGAGTATTGAGCTGCCAATCCTGCCCCTCTCTCAACCATGTCTCTGTGACAGCAATTACATCATACTTCCATGTGTTAATTTGTGTCCTCAACTCATCTGCCTTATTTGTCAGGCTCTTTGTATTAAAATAAATACCATCCAACCTTGGCAAGCTCCCTTGTGCCTTAACTGGCCGATAATTTCTATGCCTTCCAGACTCATTTGGTCTCTCTTCTAATTTTGGCTGTGCATCTCCACTTGCTGAACCTCCTCTCAGGATCCCATCCCCCTGCCAAGTTAGTTTAAACTAACAACAGCACCAGCAAACCTCCCCACAAGGATGTTGGACACATTCCAGTTCAGGTGCAAACTTGTCCATCTCCCACCACCCCCAGAAATGGTCTCAATGTCCCAGAAATCTAATGCCCTCCCTCCTGCACCATCTCTCCAGCCATGCATTCATCTGGGCTAATCTATTTCTATACTCACTATCGCATGGCACCAGAAGTAATCCAGAGATTACTACCTTTGAGGTCCTGTTTTTTAATCTGTTTCCTAGCTCCCTAAATTCTGCTTGCAGGGCCTCAGCCTTCTTTCTACCTATGTCATTGGTACAAATGTGAACCATGATCTCTGTCTGTTTGCCCTCCCCCTTTAGAATGCCCTGCAGCCATTTAGTGACATCCTTGAGCTTGGCACCAGGGAGGCCGCATACCATCCTGGAGTCACATCTACGGCCGCAAAAACGTCTGTCTGTTCCCCTTACTATAGAGTCTCCTACCACTATTGCTCTTCCTCTCATTTTCCTCTCCCACCCCTTGCAGCTGAGCCACTCACAGTGCCATTAGCGTGGCTGCACTCCCCAGAGGAACCGTCAGTCTCACCGCTTTTCAACACAGAAAACTGATTCTTGAGCCAAATGCACCCTGGGGATTTCCTGACTACCTGCCTGACACGTTTCTTCTGACTGATGGTCACCCATTCCCTCTCTGTCTGCACTTCCATAAACTGTGGGGTGACCAGGTCTAAAAGTGTACTATCCATGAAACTCTCAGCCTTGCGGATGCATCTCAGTGCCTCCAGCTGCCGCTCAAACTCTGAAACTCGGAGCTCAAGTAGCTGCAGCTGGTGGCACTTCCTGCACACATGGTCGGTCAGAGCGTAAGGAGCGTCTAGGACTTCCCACATCTTGTAGGCGGTACATAACACGGGACTGAGCTGCCCTGCCATGCCTCTAGTTGAAAAAAAAACACTTACTTTAAGTTAAATAGAGTAAAAAAATGATAAATTATTTATGTACATTAAGTAAAAACACGAACCCTTACCTTTCCGTAGGTTAATCTATTTTAGGACAGAATGTTCCCCCATTCAGGGGGGAGGTTCAAGACTCTGCAGGTGCAGGCGCGCCTTTGATCGGCACCACTCATTGGCGGCATGCTGCCATTTTACGTGGGTGAACCAATTAAGGCCCACCCAGCGTGACATCCACCAGGAAACGCCAAGCACTCCCTGTGCGGGCGGGGATTCTCTGAGCCGAGAGTGCGCTCTTTCGCACGGCTAAGTGCTGCCCCAGGGAGATCGGTACCAAATTCAAAAATGTTAAATATAGAAAAGTAAAATTCCCTTGACATGTCCCCTCATGTGACACTGTCACATGAGTTGGGACATGTCCATCATTTTTAATTAAACTTTTATTAAATTTTTAAAAACCTACATGAAACCTCATTCCGGCCCTGGATGAGGTTTCATACTTTTTCTGAAGTCGACCAGGTCTCACGGCCTGCTCGCCAACCTTGAGGTTGGACAGGCAGGTCCTTTAACGAGTTCAATTACTTTTTAAACGGCTTCAATAGGCCGTTGACAGGTCGGCGGGCGCACAGCTGACTCGGCTGCCTCCCTGGTGATCTGAAAATTGAAATAACGTGGGGTGAGTGGAACTCCCGACGTCACCCCGCATCATTTTACACGTCAGCAAGTGACCCCCGCCCCCTGCTCACCAACCTCAACATCCTGCCCTTAAACTGGAGAAAAACTGGAGGAAAAAACTGGAGAAAAACACTTACCCACTACTCACCAATCAGCTCTCACCTTTGTGCTGACTTCACTTTTTGAAGCTTTCCCGCACTCGCGCTGGTTCTGATCTCCCCGCCGCTCTCTCGCGCTGTCTTGTGATGTCACTCTTGTTCCCTTCTTGTTTACTTTTGGCATTTTTGCTTTCAAATAACTGCAATATAAACTCATCCTCATGCTTTCTGAGAGGTGCACATTCATACATGGCAATCATTTCACCGTAATTCTGTACCTCGAACTATAATGATGGTTTCTCCACTGCTCAGGGCAAGGCTGCATCAGACCCGGCAGTTTCCCAGCCTGCCCCCTCCTAAAGCCAGGATCAGGGCAGAACTGCAGTAAAGCAATGCACTTAAGGCGAGAGGGAAGCACAATGCAGCAGTAGCCCCACATACCATTCATCTGCATTATACTGTGCATTCCCTGTCTAATTAGGTGCCAATACAGCTCCCAATTGTCATAATATAATACAAATGCTTCTAGGTATTCCTTTCCTTTAGTCATGGACCCTTGTTTTATATTGGTATGAGTATGTAATTTAAGGGCAGCCACTTAACAATCAATAAAGCACATTACACAAGCTTAAGCGATTGACTTGAAGCATGTTGTCCCAGGTAGAGGCGCAGGATAGAATTTGTTCACAGGGGCTGAACTGCAACATGATTTGAAGTCTCTCGTGAAGCTATTCTGTTTCATTCAATCTTGGATTACAAGAAATCCTACATTAGTTTGAAACAGGAACTTCAACACTATCATAATACCCTAGAAATTACTGCTGGAGATAATAACGGACAAAAAATAAGATAAAATAAATGAATTCGCACATCTATTAAATCATAAACAGAGGAAAACATCATGCAAAAATATTATTATAATACTATTAAAGGCAGCCAATTCTCATCTATACGCTTCATTCCCATTTTTACATGGCAACTCTGTCAAAAACATACCTTGAGGGCAATTTTGGCGAGGTGTTAACGAATTAGTAGCCAGTTTTGCATCATCTGACTTTTAGCACCATTGACTCAAAATAAACTCACTTTTCTGGGCCTCTCCCAGCTCTAGCTGTGGTTGCTCTGGAAGGGAAACTACAACCGCTTCCCTGCACAGGCCTTTGGTTACAATTGCGGTTGGTTCCTGATGAGCCTTATCAGAGCCCAATCTCTGTATTTGAAGAAGGACCCTCCACTTCAAAAAGGCAAATTTGAAAACCGCAGGAAGCCAGCCGTTCCTGTCTCGCACTATCGTTTACATACTCTTGTGGAGGAAAAGTTGCACTCAGGATTTTAAGAAATGTGATGTCCAATTATACAAATGGTCAGTGACACTCGACCTTTGAAAATATCTTGCATAAGAACAAAAATATGACATGTCCACGTTGCTTAATGTTATATTCACAAACATTATTAATCTGCTTTGCAGTGATGGAGAATACCTCTCAGTTCAGTGTATCTGGCATCAGGGAACACAGACAAGAACATCTATGTCTGGTCAATGCTGTAAAGCAAGTATTATAAAACTCCTAATCACAGCTTTTCCATTTGTGGCTGGGTCTGATACAAAAATCAGATAGGCAGTGTTAATGCAACAGACAACCCAAAAAGCATTTGACTTCATTATATTCCTTAAAAATTGAGCCTTCTAAATTCTCCAGTCTGAGACTTAGACTCTTGGCTCCAGGCCTAAAAGAATTATTGACATCCTGAGTTTTAAGCAGCAGCTGTCACTCATCAGGCAGTTCACACATTTAGAAAATTCACATTTCTCTTTTTCTGCTCCTAATCTTAGTTGAAGACTAAATATATCAATCCATTGTCTCATCGCTCAGTCAAATCTTGCACAGCGGCTTTCTCGTCACAATGGTTAACACCAACAATACAGCCATTTTGAAGAATGCCCAATCTCCAGTAGATTAAAGCTAGTTCAAATGACTGTAGTGAATTCCAGTATTTCCCATTCAGTTGATCTCAATAACTCCTCCAAATTCAAGCTGCAAATATTAGTGTTTTAAACTTTTGTATCTATCCAAAGTTCATATTGGATTCAGACAAAGCAATATCTAGTCTATTTTGGGCAATCTCTCCCTGTGGTGCCACTTGGCTGGAAAGAAAAAGCCCCTCACCTGACATGTCTCAAACGTTGCTTGACACTCTCTCTTTCTCACAATCATAGCTTTCATTGTATCTCTACTTTATCAATGTTACTATAGATATTGTTTCTCTGAAAGTTAACATTAGAACACAAAGACCTAGAAAAGACCACTCCAGTCCATCAGGCCAGTCCTGTTGCTTCTTCTCAGCTTCAAATGCATCACCCTATCTATAATTCACTTCCTCCTCCTTCCTTGTGCAGGTACCAATATTCACTGCGACATCCCCTACACTAGCCTAATTGTCCTCAGGATCACCAAAGTGAGGCACATTTTGCTTACCTCAGTCTTGCCTTCCTCTGCTGTCCTTTAAGACCCAAGCTTGAGTCACCATTGGCCACTGTTATCTATTTAGCTTGTTTTCTTTATTACGCTATTCAATGTTAATGATGCCTTCCACAATGGGCCTTGGCTTTTCACCTCTACTTCTCAATAGCAGGTGCTAATGGCAATAAATTAACTTCAAATATTTACACTTTTAGAATCCTTTAAGTCTTTTATTCTAATCAGCTCGGTCTCTTGAACATACACTCTTGAAGATAACAGACCGATTTTGCCCTCTGTTTACCCCCATAGAATTCTAGTAAGAACCACAGATGTCAGGGTTATGACCAAATCTCCCAGTGCAAGAAACCTACAATAGCATAGAAACACTACAGGGTAAACTCAACAGTCCCATTAGAAAAAAGTGAGTTACATTAAATGTCCTGAGAGGGCGTGATGCCAAGTTATTCTTTCATGGGATGCAGGTGACATTGCCAAGGCCAGCATTTTTGCCCATCCCTAATTGCCCTTGAACTGAACGGCTTGCTTGGCCATTCCAGAGGGCAGTTAAGAGCCAATGACATTGCTGTGGGTCTGGAGTCATATGTAGGCCAAGCCAAGTAAGGATGGCAGATTTCCTTCCCTGAAGGACATTAGTGAAGCAGATGGGATTTTAACGGCAATCATTTCATGGTCACCATTACTGAGACTGGCTTTATATTCCAGGTTGTTAATTGTATTTAAATTCCACCAGCTGCCATGTTGGGATTGTAACCCTTGCCCCCAGGACATTAGCCTGGGCCTCTAGATTACTAGTCCAGTAACATTACCACCAAGCCACTACCTCCCCCTGCAGCATATCAGCAGTCAGCTATAATTGGGAATGTCAGTCTGGATGAAATATTTGAAAGAGATAACTACACAGATTTGAGTCAGCTGAGGAAGTAGAATAATGTATATTTGTCAGGCAAGGGGCAATGAAGAGGTTCTGTATAGTTCATTAGTATGGGCCTAAATGGGTCATCTTTACAGTGTTAATGGTCCCTCATTATTCCTAGCCTCACATATGCACACTGTAGTTCATGGAAAGGCTTAATCTACTGAGAAAAAAAAACTCACGATAATCATGAGCCAATGTAGTTTTAAAATAATGGAAAGGAGTATGCCAAGGTCACAAGATCAGCCAAACTAAACACGAGAGAGCTTGAGGTGGTTGTAAAAATTATAACAACAAAAATGCCCATAGCTGTTAAAGGCAGCTGAAAAGTGAACAATAAAACAGCCTCCGGCAGAAAGATACTGCAAAGATGCTGACTGTTTCACCAGCAGTACCAGAAAGACGAATGACGTAGGAGAGAAGAAGCTCATCATTTTTGAGATTATTGTACCTGAAGGACACACACTGAAGATCACATGACAGGCAATGCAGCATACATTCTGTAACAAGCCACTGGTTGCTATCCCAGTGGTATACACGCACTGTCTTAGTCTCTTAGGTTTCTTCAATCTAATGTTTTCACGTTACATTCTATTCACTGAAGATCAGAAATTCCTTTGATCAATTGTACAAGAAATGTGGCTAACATTCTTTTTTTAAGTAGAATATTAGTTTATTCACTGCCATGAATATATTTTAGAATGTTGCTGTAGCAACTGGCATGTCTTAACTCAGCAAACTGGAAATCGGCAATATTTTAAAATTAATGACAGCATGGTAGCTCTTGGTTACATCGCCAGGAGGTATATTTTGCACTGTGTGTGAAGTTCAGGAAATGGAATATATTTCATTATGGTGCAAACTGATGCAGAAATATATTTGTTTTATAAGTTCCTTTCAAATCTGCATTATCACCACCTGTGGGTGATTTCATCATTTCTGTAAAGTGATATGATAAAAACAAAACCAGAAAGGGAAAAAGAAAACTTATTAAAGACTTGTTAATGTCAGAAAAGTGCTTGTTGAATCTTGTTGCTCAGAAAAAGTTGTTATTTTCCTTACTTGTAGACATAATGGAAAATATACCAGCTGGGATATCCCACTTGGAAAAACCTAACTCACCTTGGTCATGGCAGGAGTTCCATTTGGCACACACATGCTGAAGAATGAAGGTTCAGAAGCAACGCCATATCATATAGAATCAATGGCCTCAAGTTGATTGCACAGGCTACGGTGACTTTTTAAAATTAAATGACCTTCTTCCATCACTCTTGTGTTCCTTGCATCTAGCACTGTGAGGGCAGAAATAACCTTGCTTGGTCTATTTCAGTTATTGACCTAAAATGTGCTGACCCATATTTGGGATGAAAATATTTGATACAATTCATCACTTCTGCCAGAAAATGCCAGAAGTATTGGTGGCAATTGTGCAGCCAGTAGAGCAGCTCCTGAATAACTCTCCTTCAAATTGCATCCAAGCTACTCCAGGATAGCTGAATGAAAAAAATCTAGGTCATTAAAGCTTGATGTAGATGGGCTCTTTTCCAAAGGATGCATACTATCAGGCTGTTATTTCTGATCAAAGACCCACATATGGTTCCTATAGACAATAATTAGTTCTACACTCCAACACTTACCCAGCTCTATGGAGTTGCAACTTGGGCAGAAGCATAGCAAATGGAATTCAATGCAGCAACATGAGAAGTGATACACTTTGGGAGGAATAATATGGAAAGCCAGTATACTATAAATGGCACAATTTTGAAAAATTGAGATGAGCAAGTTTATGTACACAAATCCATAAATATGGCAGGACAAGTTAATAAGGTGGCTTTAAAAAATCATATGGATTAACTGGGTTTATAAATAAAGGAAAAGAATATAAAAGCAAAGAGATCATGCTAAAACTCTATAAAGCACTGGT
This sequence comes from Carcharodon carcharias, assembly GCF_017639515.1. NCBI lineage: Eukaryota > Metazoa > Chordata > Chondrichthyes > Lamniformes > Lamnidae > Carcharodon > Carcharodon carcharias. Next base: position 94,947,473 of record NC_054481.1, read on the forward strand.
TAGGCCTCAGCTGGTGCACTGTAGACAATTCTGGACATTTCAGGAAAGATGCAAAGAGGTTCTTAATATATGGGAGGTTTTGGTAGAGTAGGTACAGAAAAATAATTTATTCTGGCAAGTGGCTGGATAAACAAAGGCCATAGGTTGAAAACCAGTGGCAAAAGATCCAAAGGGGAGATGAGAGGGTTTTTTTTAACTCAGAGAGTTATTGGGATCTGGAATGCTCTATTTGAAAGCATGGCAGAAGCTGCTTCCAAAATAATTTTAAAAGGGAGTTGGGCAGCTCCTTAAGGATGATGATCTTGAAGTGCTATAGACAGAAAGCAAAGATGTGGGGCTAAGTACGACTGCTCTTTCAAACAGTCAGCACAAGCACAACAGGCTGAATGGCCACCTACTGTGCTATAAGTTTCAATGATTCTGTACAGTACATGGGCTGCCAAAGTATTTTCTTTGTTGGGAACCCTGAACTGTTAGCACAGTAAGACATCGATGTGGCAAGCCTCCAGTGGGAGTCTACAGACCGTAAATCATAACATAAATTGTCACTGCCTTTTTCTATAGTATATTTCACAAAGCTAGGGGATCTGAAAGTTTTACAGTTCAACAAGCATTGTACTCAATTGACAAGCCTAAACTATGCACTTATGATTCATTCCGAGACTTCTGCCAAGCCCTTAACTTGACTATAATCAGATGATGTCCACCAGGACATTTTCTGTAATAAGTATGGCTTTGCTGTCTAAATTAAAAAGATGTTGAGCCAAATTTGCATGTCAAATGCTCAAACAATCCAATGAATAAAGCTTCAGTTAAACAAGGACTTACTTCATTGTGCAAACTTATCCAAGAAACTTGTCTATACTTGATAGTCAGAGCATTTTGGTTTATATTCTTATTATGATGGTGCTGCTGTATTACAGCTCACTCAGAAAGCCCAAACTGCTGTGGCAGCATGCACTTTTAGATGCATTTTCTAGTCTAGAACTATGGATAGTGACTCCAATATTCTTTCCATCAGCTGGAGTCTCTCCCACTCTTAACACCTGCCACTGGCATATGTTGGAAGGATTTACAGGTTGGTAAGCAACTTATTTGGCCACATTATGAACACACTTCCTTGAGCATCAAGTTCTGCATTGGGACTTGAACACATAACTTCTGGCCCACAGGCAGGAGTGCAACCCACTGCACCACAAGACCGCCTTTGGTCTGCTTGTACAGAACAATAATTACTGGCTGAAGTTAAGCTGCATCATGGAGTGACACTGTCATTTGCTATGAATGTTTACTGTGGTGGAAGGTGAGCAGGGCCATTTACAGACTATGAAGTAATGGAAGGGTAGATGGGAGAGACATTACAAAGTGGCCATTGAGGGCTTGGCACTTACACCCACCATCTGTGCTAGACCAAGCGGTTTCCATATATGACACCGCTGCCAAGGTATTTAACTGTCATGGCAAATGCTCAGAAAAGACATTGGCACTGGGTTTATTTAGTAAAGTTTACACTGAGGTCAGTAAATGTAACAGCAGTGTTCATGTATGCAAAGGTAGCCACTGATCTGAATCTTAAAACTGCAACCATCCAAAAGTCATCTGGCTCAGTTAGTGATCCTCTTATCCCTGGATCAGAACATCTTAGTACAAGCCCCACTCCAAAATTTCAGAATATTCTCTAGGCTGACACACCAGTGCAGTGCTTAAAGAATGTTAAATATTGGAGATGCCATTCTTCTGATGAAGCGTCTATCTATTTATCTCTTCAAATGTGCATTAAAGATCCAATTCCAAAGTGCTGGGAGATCTCATAGTGTGAAACCTACATTCTGGCTTCAGCCCACACCACCACCAAAAAACAAAAACCTTGCTTATTCATCTCATTGCTGTTTCTGTACACAAGATAGTTTTGACTACGGTGGTCACTACATTTCAAACTAGTGCATATGGAACACTTTCAGCCATTTCTAAAAGACATGAGAATCTTAACAATTTTACAGATCCCAGATTACTGTCATGCATGGTGCTGTTACCATGCAAGAAAGCTGCTTCCAAACTGTTCTTTCTTGACTGTTCTCCCTAGGCTGTTCTCTCAGTCTATTACCATGTGATTCTATGCATCATAATGTGGGTGGGGCTATTCACCAGTCCACATTAACCTTGCATTGCTGAGCACCTTTACATCACAATGGCATGCAGGCACATCCTACAATACTGCCTCCATTCAAAGTCTGCATTCTCATAAGCACAAATTAGCAATCGACACCTGCTGAACTCAAATCGATTGGATAATCACAACAATAATAGGTATGACTGAAGGATCTCCCCCAGTTATCCCAGATGATAAGAAATGCAGCTTCATTTAAGTTTAGTTCATGGCTTTTCTGGCTTGCCAGCACAAATCTCCTTTTCCTACTTTAGCGGTGAGTCAGATGTTAATGCTTTTGTGGACACATTTTAATTTAAATGCAATCACTTCATTATGATTAATTCCCAAATCCTAACCATGGAAAACTAGCCAAAAAACACAACCACAAGAAAATTAGATGGGCTTGTAGTCATGTAAGTCAGGCATACCAATGCATGCCACTAAGAGAATAATCATGATCTCTTCATTTTGAAACAGTCTAGTTGACCAAGGCGGTTGAAAAGGAATGCCAAATTCCATGGTTCCTGGGAGATAAAGCATATGACCTCCCGTTCAACTATAACAAAGATACAGTAATAGCTTAACCAGAACCGAGGTACTCATTAATTATGATTTGAGGCACTCAGCAACGTTCTTAATACTTGAATTGCTCAGCTGAAATGTTGTTATATTCCGCTGTGCAAGTTATTACACTGCATTGGCTAGTGCACACTATTAACAATGATATGGGCCAGTCATGGAAGGATCATGAAGAACAGAAAGGAGGCAGAACAAGAGAAAAAAGATATTGAAGTGCTGGTGACAGATATGCAGCCTCTACGGCTGACAGTAAGTTTCAGGAGGCTGTCATAATTAATTTAATTTCATCAAGGCTGCCAATGCTTGAAAGGACATTTTTTTTCTCATTTGTCGCTGGGTGTTTCATAACAGCAGCTTATTCTTTCCATTTTAATCATCTGGTTTAAATTCATTTGCATTGTCATAAACCACATAAGGTAGCTTCTAATAAAAGGATATGTTTTCATTTTTCTCTAGCAAAATTGAAGTCAATGGGATTCAGGGAGACCATTCTCTACTGGTTGGAATAACACTTAGTACGAAGGAAGGTAGTTGTGCCTGTTGGAGGCCAATCATCTCAGCCCCAAGACATCACTGCAGGAGTTCCTCAAGATAGTGTCCAAGACCCAACCATTTTCAGCTGCTTCATCAATGACCTTCCCTCCAAAAAATGCTCAAAAGTGGAGATATTTGTTGATGATTGCACAATGTTCAGTGCCATTCTCAATTCCTCAGATATTGGAGCAGTCCAGGCCCATGTGCAGTGAGACCTGAACAACATTCAACTTGGGCTGATAAATGGCAAGTGTCACAATCTTTGGCACAGAAGCAGTAACAGTAAGGAAAATTCATAATTTATTTAAAATGTCCAGGGGATCTGTGATTGTTTCTAAGAACACCTGAAAAAGACTTTTAAGAATATGCATCAATTTTAAAGAGATCAATTGTCATTTTCTTGCAGAATAAGAAATGTGACCAGATGACCATTGATCTGGAAGCAGTACCGACAGGAAGGAAGTTGAGCAAAAAAGCTGAGTGGCTCACAGACACAAAGGAGAGCTGGAGGAAGATGGTGACCAGCACAGAAATGTTGGAGACCTTGGAGGCATTTTGCAAGCTGGCTAAAACAGGTCTAAAACTTGGAAGTCTGTGTGAATAGCTCGGAAGCGCTAAAGAGTTTTACCAGAAGTGGTCAAACCATGAACCGGGGTGTTATTGGTTGGATGGTTAAAGAGAAGTTCTAGAAAACTATTCCATTGGGACTGTTGTGACACCCCAAGGGAGAGATGATTCGTAGAAGTGTGCGTTGTTGATGATAATCATACCCGTGAAACACAGAGGTGAAAGCTGTTGTTGCATAGGACTCCTGGCCTACCCTGCATGAATAAAGAAGAACTGTGTAGCTATGTAATGCCATACATTCTGAAGGGAAATGCTTGTGGTTGTGTAAGATATATTTTTGTAGTATCAACTATTTAAGGCAAAATTTATACTTTATTTGAAGTATAATTTGCCTGTTAATTTATGTTTAATTTATGTTGGTTCTGATTCGTGTTAAAGTTCCATAAAGTGAAATCTTGTTGGTTATTTCTTCATTTGGTAAACTTGGTTATTTTGGTTTACAGCTCCCCCCATGGAGATCGTAACACATGTAACATTTGTGCCACATAAGCGCCAGATAATGACAATCTGAATGAGACAGAATCTAACCACTTTCTCCTGTCATTCAATGGCACTGACATTGCTGCACCCACCCCCCACCATCAATTTCCTAGAAATCATCATTGATCAGAAATTTAACTGGACCAGCCACATCAAATGTTGTGGCTACAAGAGCAGATCACAGACTGGGGATTCTGTAGCAAGTATCTCACTTCCTGACTCCCCAAAGCCTACTATCTACAAGGCACAAGTCAGGAGCATGATGGAATACTCTCCACTTGCCTAGATGAGTGCAGCCTCATTTGTGCAACACTTAAGAAGCTCAACAACATCAAGGCAGAGAAACCCGCTTGATTGGAACCCCACCCACCCCCTCAGACACTCAATCCCTCCACTACATTGTGTACCACCTGCACGATCCACTGCAGTAACTCATCAAGGCTCCTTAAACAGCACCTTCTACATTTGCAACCCCTATAACCTAGAAGAACAAGGATAGCAGACACCACCACCTGGAAGTTCCCCTCCAAGCCGCTCACCATCCTGACTTGGAAATATATCACCGTCCTATCACTGTCACTGGGTTAAAATCCTGAAACTCCCTCCTTAACAGCATCATGAGTGTACCTACACCACATGGACTGCAGCGATTGAAGAAGGTAACTTTCCACCACCCTCTTAAGGACAGTTAAAAATATACAGTGAATGCTGGCCTTTCCAGCAATGCCTTGTAAATCATTTTTAAAAAGAGACAATCTTTGGATGGGAGGCATTTGGTGGCTGCCAGCCTCCTTAAAATATTTAAACGGCCAACGTGCCTCCTGGGAGCAGATTGACTGTCTATCTCCTGTCTTGTTAGACTCAGAAGTGGGCAGATTAGAGTCTGGTTTGAGATTTTCAAAATTTTAATATCTCACCCAAATTCAACATCCCCATTATTGGGGGTTAGTTTATTCACGGTGAATCGGAAGCTGTGGCACTCCCACACTGTCAACAGTAGAGGTCCAGTGATTCTGAATATATAACAGCCAAAAATGTGAAATGGAACAGAAACAGAGGTATGAATCTTCTGTTTTCAGTGGATACCTCATTTGTTGCCTGAAAAAGTGGTGAGACACCCACGCAGACTCTGAGGAACAAGGCCTGCCATATCTTCTGCCCATCAGGCAGTTAAGTGGACAGTGGCAGGCCTTCCTCCACACTGAGGATCCTAGAAGGCAACTTCCCGCCTGCCAAGGACTGCCAGCCAATCAAAGAGCATGGCTACTGGCAGCACAACAGCCCCCAGAGTCCCAGGATCGTGGAGTGACCCAGGAGAAAGATAAGTGCTGTTGTGGAGCTGGGGTATGGTGTCTTGTGGGATGGGGGGTTGCAGGAAAAGTGGGGTCATGCGGGTTGGCATCAAGGACCCCTCTTCCCCATGTCCCTGACCTCAAACATGCACAGAATAGTGCAGATCGAGCTCCCTCCTCCGCACTACCGCTCGGGTCCAGCTGACCTGCAGGCCGTGCAGTTTTACAAAACGTGCAGGGCTTATGTCTGCAGGCATGCCTGGGGCTGGGAAGATTGCAGTGTAGTGGGGAAGAGGCCAAGTGGTCATTAATTGGCCACTTAATGGACTCAAGTGCAGGCGGGGCAGAAAGGTCAACCATGGGCCTTCTTGCCCAGAACAATGGAGGAAGGCAGGCATCGGGTATTGGTCCCGACACCAACCCAACAGATTCTGAGGACCACCCACCTCCTTCCTTGCCCCCTCCGAGGGCAAAAGATTCTGGCCAGAGTCCTTGTATGTGATGGTGGCACAATATACAGCAGGAGAGAAATGGAGACCCTAAATTCAAAGAAAACCCCACATAACATCATACCGTCTAGAAAAACATGCTGAATGCTTGATGTCACATTTAACAGGAATATTCAACTGCTTAAATGTCAAACTACCCAATATCAGATCTTAAACTATTGGTTTATTCCACTGTATTCACTGATATTTTCTGAAAACACAATGTCTTTGATATCTTCCTGATGCTGTTCTGGACAGGAGCGGGGTTAATATAAACAGCACTAATTTCTCATCTCACCACCCATCCGTAAACAGAAAAGTGTTTTGATTTGTTTCCCCGCTTTATTCCCCAACCCCGCAGTTTTGGAGTGATCCAATTTTCTATTAATAACCCCACAGCAAACTGGAGATAGGATGGACGTAAGGGATTAGTTTATTTGCACACGCTCAAAACATGGAGGGTGGGGGGGGCCGGGCAGATTGTAACCTTTGCCCTCAAACAGTAAAAGAGGGCTAGGGAAAAGATTTACAGTGCAGAGACCACAGAGAAAAGAAACATTGGCTCATGTAGTCTCCAGAGCCCAGAATCAAAGTCCAATGAGATATTCCTTCATGGAGGTCGGTAAGCTGAAAGCTGATGCTGGATAATTCACTTTTCTAGTGGTGTTGACTTCACATGATGAGATAGGCATGCAGAAATCAATCAGCCTTGTAGGCAATGATACATAATTTTCAGAAGAAGCAGTAGTATAGATGGGGCTAGGTATCCAACCTGGGCCAAAGCTCCTCGCCTGTGAGGCTCCTAGTCAGATGGTAAAAAACCAGACTGAGACTTTGCGTTCAGCAAGGCAATATTACTAGTTCCACAAGCCAGCAGTCCATGTCACATGACTCCCACCTCTCTAGACTGTCTGCAACAAAGGACGTGTGTTCCTCTTCTGGGTCTCAACCATTAAGAATTGAAAGGACGATTGTGGGGTCCTTTGTTTTAGCAGAACAGCAGGCTCCTGTTGGCCAGCCTGGATTATGAAATGCAGATGGCCATTGTATAGCTCTCTTTGAATTTGATCTGTGCAGCCTACAGGGGGTCGTTAGTGGCTTTTTAGGGATAACAATGTGTGTGTTTCTCCAATACTGCCTGGTAGCTTCTTTTGTTTGGGAGTCACAGATAGACACAGATTCAGCTATTTTAGGTCTTTGTCCAGTTTGAAATTTTTAGAGATAGCAATGAGCATACATCTATATTTTATTTAAAAAATATACACGGTGAGGTTTTAGTCCCTCACATTACAATCCAATGGCACCAGTATTGTTAAATCACAGCTCATTACTTCACACTCTGTCAGTTGTGTGACTCTTAGGTGTTGCCTGCTCCATTCCACACAAAAGCACAAGTGCAGAAAGAGGATGGGGCTGAACTATATAGATGGCATGGTTGATTTTGGCTTCTTGTAAGTGTGCTGATTCCCATGTATAGTGCAGACACATGGGGGTGAAGGGAAAGAATTTGCTCTGGTGGTTATGTGTCATCAAATCGAAAACAGATATAAATGTATATATAAATGTCAGCAACCAATATTGTCTTATTATTCAATTCTCAATGTCCATTATTTTTGATGTTATGTAAAATGAGATTTTACTGTTTGTGTTAATAGTACTTAAACACTTAACAGATTTAAATGGCATTTCTTTACCTGCTATTTTAGTCACAGCATCAAACATTTGAAACAAAGGACAAAAGAGAATCATACTCCTTCATTAAGTGATTGCCCCCTCATGTCATCAATGGTGGTTTTCAGCCTATAGTCAGCAACTGAATCCTGATAAACATAAGCTAATTTCCCATGAAGTGATATGTTTGGATAAGCAATTCAATCAATTTCACATAAAACGTTCAATTTACAGATATTTTAATTCCAAACTAGTTACTCATTCAGCAATTAAATCTAAACAAAAGGGAGACTAATGATTTCTGAAAGCCTTATTTTACATAAATGCCAACATTAGACTTCAGAAATGGAATATTGCCCCTCGGGAGAATCTCTCCATGCACTTACATCAGCCGGTGCATCAGTGCCAAGGTGAAGATTTCCCACTCAGGTTGGGAATCTAATCAGGAATTCTACTGAATGAAGATGAATGGGAATATGAAAATTCGAATTAAAGGCTGACATCCACCCCACTGCAGATAGAACCTGTAATAAAGACACCACCAATTGTGAAATTGAGCCACAAAGACAATCGTGATTCAAAGTTCCATCTATGAATCATAGAAAGGTTATAGCACAGAAAGAGGCAACTTAGCTCATTGTGGCTACACAAACTGAGAGATGAGACACTGCCTAATCCCACTTTCCAACATTTGGTTCATAGCCCTGCAGGTTACATCACTTGAAGCACATATCCAGGCACCTTTTAACTGAGCTGAATTTAACTACCCTTTGAGGCAGTGAGTTCTAGACCCCCCACAATCGTCTAGGTGAAAAATTGTTTCCTCATCTCCCCTCTAATCTTTCTGCCAATCACTTTAAACATTTTCCCCTCGTCACTCTCCACTCACCTTTCTGAGCCTAAATAGTTCACTGTTCTCAGCTAGAGCAGTTTAATGCACCTGGGTTAGCAGTGCGAAAGTTAGTCAAGGTCATTACTGGGTATCTCCCTACTGAGGAATGTAAACCTCAAGGCAGCCTGGGTTCAATTCTGATGCACCACTGGTCAAGTGACCTGCCAACACACATTGTTTATGCTTGCCTCATGTGAAATGGCTGGATGGTGACCCATGCCCATTGTGCAGCATAAATGAGGTTTTCAGGAGTGGAGGATGGAAACCAGGGAAAGAAATTGGGGTTAACACAAAACTTGTAAAATCTCAATCCTTGCCATTTGATGGTGTCATGATTCAGTTCAGGGATGACAACAGGGATTCTCCACAGGCTTAAAATTAAATCAACGCACCGCTGTGAAAAACAAACCAACTATGTTTGCAAAATAGATTTCACAAAAGGAGAAGATTGAATCATGAGGGGCAGGCTCCAATACTGATCATGAACCCCATTGAGCTTACTTTTATAACATATTGCCAGCACTTTTCAGATGTATTATAGCAACGCAAATCCCTCCTCCATATGTACAACTCCACATACCCATAAGCAACTTGAGTTCAAATTGCTTTTTTACCTTAATAAAATGTGTCACATAGGAGAGAGTAGACACCAAGCAATGGCAGAAGAGTTCTGCAGCAGCTCAAAGCTATTCATCTCTAACATCTTCCAATTCTGCCAAAAAAGGTTGTTGGCCTGAAACATTAACTCTATTTCCCTCTCCACAGATGCTGCCTGACCTGCTGAGTGGTTTACGGGCATTTTCTGCTTTTATTGTTATGAAAATAACAGCTTAAACATTTTAAAATCATAGGGAAATTGGGTGAAGCTAAACATCATTCCTTGTGATCATTGATGTTCAAACGTAGAATGTTAACGGGGTTAAATGATAAGAACAGGCACAGACAAGGCTTGTATTCCCTTGAATATAGGGGATAAAGGGATTAATGTAATTGAGGTGTTTAAGATGATCAAAGGTATTGACTGGGCAGATAGAAAGGATCTCCTCTGATGGAGAATTTCAAAACTAGAGGGCGTAACCTTAAAATTAGAGTTAGCTGGTTCAGGGCTAATGTCAGCAAACACATCTTCACACAAAGGATAGTAAAATCTGGCACTTTCTGCCCCGAAAACTGTTGAGGTGAGGTGAGGTGAGGGGGAATTAAAAACTGCAAAACCAGAATGGATAGATTTCTGGTAGGTTAGGATATTAAGGACTATGTAAGAAAGGAGGATAAATTGAGTTAAGATACAGATCAGCCATAATCTAATTGGACAGTGGAACTGGTATGAGGGCCTGAGTGGCTTTCTTTTGCTATTAGTTCCTGTGTTCCATAGCAGGCGAATCTCACTCCAGCATTTGCAAAACATAGAACCTTTTCCAAGCCAATCTTCTTCAATGGTCATTTTGGTGAATGTTAACATGGAATGTTGTCATTAACCAAAGCACATACTCTATTTGTAAATATTAGGATTGTGCCCCCTTGCTTAAGTGCAGAGCCCCATGAGGATGGATGCACATTTCTTTTTTTTCTGATAATTCAGTTATTTCTTCTGCTTAAAAAAACCCAGAATCATCAAATTATTAAAGTTATGCATTGTAAATAAAACAGCATTGTGGAAATTTAATGCTGATAAAACAACCTGAATTATCAGATAATTGGAACAGAGGTACAGAATGTTTCGGGAAATTACACAGCCAATCTTTCCATCTGAAAATCCTCAGCTTTCTGTGCTTCCCATTCCTGATGCAATCACGGGATGAGATTCCACTCCCAAGGAGCGTGTGATCAGGAAGTTCATCCCATAATCTAAACCTGAATAAAGTGAACACATTCAGATTAAGCTGTAATTGTTCATTTTGCAGCCTGAGAGGTGACTTCAGGGTTTGGATGACACACACTGTCCAGTTCAGGTAAATGCAGTTTCAGCTCCCTCAGCACAGCTCAAAACACCGGAGCTGTGATCCAACAAAGTGTCGGCACAATCTGAGGTCTGCATAATTGAAACTCTTAATCTGAATTTATATTTGCCTGTAACTCCAATAGTGTTTAGCTGGCTGATCCTCCAGCCTGCCACTTTAAACAAGTTGGCTATCGGCATTCAGTTGTCTTTCTTCCTACAGCTCCCAGGCAGCCTCCAGTGCATCACCAGTGTGAACATGTGACCAGCCATTCATTGAATGCCAGTCTAGCCAGTGAAACTCAGCATGCTGTTCAGTCATGGAGGCAGAGCAGCTAGCCGGAATGGTATGGTTACTCCTCCATTGTGCAACATGGAAGGAGGCCATTCTGCACATGGTGTCTGTGCCTGCTCTTTGAAAGAGCTATTCAATTAGTCCCATTCCCCTGCTCTTTCCCAGTAGCCCTCAAACTTTGCCTTTTCTGCTCTCAACACCTTTTCAGGCGGTACACTACTGATTTTAAGAACTCACTGGATGAAAACATCCCCATCGTCCCTCTGGCTCTTAAATGTGTTCAAATGTGTCCTCTGATTATTGACCCTCCTGACAGCAAAAATTGTTTCTCCTTGTTTCCTGCACAAAAACCTTTCATAATTTTGAACACTTCTATTAAATCTCCCCTTAACCTCCTCTGCTCTGACAATCCCAGCTTTTCTAGTCTCCACACATAACTGAAGTCCCTCAACCCTGGTATAATTCTAGCTAATCTCTTCTGCACCCTCTCCAATGGGCTTTACATCCTTCTTATGGTACAGTGCCCCAATATTGAACTCAGCATTCCAGTTCAGGCCTAATAACTGATATAAAGGTTTAGTAAAACTTCAAAGGAATCTTGTGGCACTGTGTCGGGGCCCCACCCTTGAAAGGTGCACTCATAATGTGGCCAAACAGGTTGATTATCAGCCTGTAAATCCTTCCAGTTTGCCTGATGTTTTCCTGGTCGGCCATATTGCAAAAGGTGACGGCAACCGCTGAAGTGCTTTGCCAACCATAATCATGGACCAATCCAATGGAAGTCCAAATCACCAACACCCTCTTAGGGTATGATACCAAAAGGAGGCAGGGGGAGTACAGCCTCTTGATTTTGTGTTCTATTCTTCTATCTGTAAAGCCAAGAATCATGTACACTATTTTTTAACAGCTTTATAAACATGTCCTGCTACCTTCAAGACTTGGTTATGTGACCCCAAGTTCATCTGTTCCTCTTTCAAAGTGTACCATTTACCAATGATATAGCCTTTCCTCAATCCTCCTACACAAGCAACAGGGAATCACTGACATCAGGGTGATGTCTTTCAATGGCAAGGCCAATTCTATTACTCCTGGGTGAGATCAACTAACACAACATCAGTGTGAGCTGTGGTAGCTTCTCACCTCTGAGTCAAAAGGTTGTGAAATTAAGCCTCACTCCAAAGACTTGAGCACAAGACCTAGGCTGACAATCCAGTACAGCACTGAGGGGATGTTGCATTGTCAGAGGTGCTGACATTAAAGTAGGACCCTTTCAGGTGGACGCAAGAAAATGCTACTATTCAAGGTAGAGCAGGGCAGTTGTCCCTGGGTCCTGGCCAATATTTATCTCTCAACCATCATCATTAAAATGCAGATTATCCAGTCATTTATCATATTGCCGTGTGGCAGCTTGCTATGTGCAAATTGGTTGCTGTGTTTCCTACATTACAACAATAGTTGCATTTCAAAAGTACTTCAATGGCTGTAAAAATAACTTGGAATATGCTAAGGTTATGAACAGCGCTATATAAACAAAAGTTATTTTGTTATCATCTTTCAGCACAGAGCAGTGATTAAATCCCGGACCTTCTTCAACTCTACGGTTCAGTATCATTTAGGTTGTGCATTTACAAGAGAGGCATTAAGGTGTAGTCATATTTTAATTACACAAATTAATTTTACATGTGTCAGCTAATGCTGGGTAACCTCATCAGCCAGCAATCCAGATTAAAAATGTGTGCACGCATTGAAATGGTAAGAAAAGCATAGTAAGTGCATACCTGAATTTACAACTTGCATTGGCTAGTCCTGGTGTTCCCCTGTAACATTACTCCTTCCAAGTCCTAAGTACAAGCACTGAAATGCATTACACTTGAATATCACCTATCTGTACGAATGAAGATAGCTCCCCCCCCCAACAAAGTACCCGTGTCTCAGGCCACACAGACCAAGCAAACAAGCTCTGATCTTGATGAGACAACCTGAAACCTCTATGAAGAAACTAGCAGTATTCATTGGATTCCAGCCTAAACTACCAGTTTACATTAAATGATATATTTATGAATGGTGCCTGTGGGATCGCAGTGTGCCATATTACATTGAACACTGTTATGTCTTTTATTTTTCAAAAGGACTTTTGCAAAGGGAACATTGTTTGTGGGTGAAAGCTGTGTACTCCAAAGGTTGTCTAGTTGAATTATGTAAGAAAAAAAATCAATTTTGTTTTGTCAATCAACTTGGAATTTCTAAAAAGGTGTTTGACTAGGAACACATTTACAACAACACGACACATCGGCTGAAAATACTTTAAAAACTTGGCTGAGACTCCCCTGGCCTTTAAATAGTCCAATAGGTACAAGTTTAGCTCCCAAAAGGTTCTGTTCACTGGTTTAAGATGTGTGCTTAGATAAAGCATTTGAAAACAAAAATTAAGAACACAAGAAATAGGCCAAGTGACCTTTTGAGCCTGCTTCACAAATCAACAAGATCATTGGTGACCTTCCAGCTCAACTCTATTTTCCTGCACTATCCTCATATCCCTTGATTCCTTTGTATTCAGAAACCTATCTAACTCAGCTTTGAATATAGTCAACACCTGGCCAATCTCCTGGGTAGGGGTTCCAAGATTCATAACCCTTTCAGTCAATGCATTTCTCCGCATCTCAGTCCTAAATGACCAAACCACTAACCTGAGACTGTGACACCAATTCTAGACTTCCCAGCCAGGAGAAACATCATTCCAGTATTCACCTTTAAGAATTTTATATGTTTCAATAAGGCTTATTCTTCTAAACTCTAGGGAATATAGGCCTGGTCTATTCAATCTCACCTCTTCTTCTTCTTCTGTTTCTGCTTTAATTGTGTCGTTATCACAGACTAATATCCGTATTCCGTCAACATTGCTAGCTAAACCAGGCATGGCCTGCTGAGATGGTAGTACTGATAGGCTTTTAAATAGAAATTATCTAAAGATGGGTCTTGAAGATTTCAAGTAGCAGGGTTGTGACTATTTCCTTTGGCAGTTTGTTCCATTGTAGGATTGTTCTTGGAAACAAATAGTCTTTGTAGTTTGTGTGGATAACAACCTCATGTCTTGTCATTGTCAGAGGGCACCAGGTACTTGTTTCTGCCAATTCCCACCAGTCCATTCCATATTTTCTTGAAGATGGTTAGTCTATTTTTCCCTCCTTTGCTGTAGCGATTCCCATTCCAAATATTTGATCCAGGATGTCACACTAATTGGTGTACTGATCCATGCAGAATCATGCAGCATATGTTTGGGTCACTTCAATCTTAGTCTTATCTCTCACATATAAGGATTTCACACACAATTTGCATGCACCAGGATTGGATGAACAAATGTTTGGAAAGCTATAACTCTGATATTTTTGTTGCAATACCAAAGATTTCTCTTCAGAAATTCAGAACCCTGTTTTGCTTTGGATGTTATCAGCTCAATGTGGAATCCCGATTGAAGATTGTTTTATGACAATCCCCCTGGTATGGTTGTGCATCTGCCTGTTGTAAAATTTGATTACAAAATTTAGGACTCTTAGGACAATCCCCTCATTCAAAGAATCAGTCTAATGAACCTTTGTTGCACTCCCTCTAAAGCAAATATATCCTTCCTTAGGCAAGGAGATCAAAATTGTACACAGTTCTTGAATGCACAACCTTCCGAATCAAGAAAGTACCTTATAGCCTGGAACTCTGGTATCTAATGTACAGAATTTGTGTCAACATTTTAAACTGCCTCATCTAAGGTCAGACTTTGGGGCTGGAGTCATGCTCTGTGACTGAAAAAAATTGAAGCAATTTAATGGAGCCTGCAATAAGCCCAAAGTGCAGGGAAAATGTTTTATGTGAATCTCACATATGCACAGTTTTTTTTAACTTTAATAAGACTCTATATGAAAACTCCTTAATCATCTTTCCCAGCCATTGAGGGTCTCATCAATTTAATGTTAAAACACTGGATTATGCTGCTGTGGAGTGTGTAACTAATCTACCAATGGAGGAAAACAGTGGAAGGTTATGTTCACAGTCGACGCTTTTTGTGAATGGAGAGATAAAGGAAGGTAGCGGGCAGAAATTCTCTCTCTCTCTCTATGTACTGTCCTCATTGTCTGAGGGTTGCCAATCATGGTTCAATAATGCCAGCATATCACAATGGGCGAAGTAGAAGAAACAGGCTCCAACAACTACTTTAACAGGTACAGGAATTAAACCCACGCTGCCAGTGTTATTAGGCATCATGTTCTAACCAACTGCACTAACTGGTCCTAGTGAGGGGGAAACCAGAGGAACCTATGGAAATCCAACAGAGATGTAGTAATGGTAACAGATAACTGCTTTGGCAATTACAATGTGTTCTATCCCAATGGCACTCAGACATTTTTGGATGAAGGCCCCCTTTTCAAATGCATTAGTAATCACGGATAACCCCTCCACCCCCCCCCCCCATACCCCCCACCCCGCCACCTAAATTATAGTACAATATAATACTACAATATGAAAGGGTTGCATGTCACAAGTGTTTTAATAACATTTTTTAAAATGAGGTGTTTACTCACAAACATTAGTGAGATGGTTGTACCCGCTTCTCATTGCAGAGTCCGCCTATCATTGTCTGCTCACCTCCTGGGTGAGCCAGCCCAATCTGCACTATACATGCAACAGCCACACTCCCTTCACCTGCTGGCTTACATTTTACATTATTTTGTGGACCTCCTACAATGTCTCTCCGGATCCCAATTTGAGAACTATTGTATGATTGAACACATTTCGTGGCAGCCATAAAATTATGTTCAAGACATGAAGAGAAACGTGCAATTGGAAACATAGCAATGTTACTTTATATGTGTATGAAGGCAGACATTCAGAAAGGAAGTTTAAGACTAGGCATAAATGCTTCATTCTAAGGAGAAAGTTGGTGTAGATATGATACATGTTTTTCTTAGTCAACAGCCATAGCAATTTTAAATAGCATTTTTATCATACACAGGCACTGCATCCTGATCCCACTGCTCTCATATCAGTATATTTAACTTTACAGAATAAGCTGCAATTTAATAACAGAAAGTCAAGCAGCTTGAAATGGCACATTCCAATCTACCAACCAGTCAGCTTTGAAGAGACAACTGGATGTGATAGAACACATTTCCCTGAAGTGTAAAGATGAAGCCAACTCAAGTACAGAGCCTGATTCTACTATTTAGTGCCATGTGAAGCACATATTCCCATTTTCACAATGAATTATGCCATCAGCATGGTTAGTACATGAACTGAAACGTACTTCGACAGACAACATCACAGGATCACACGGCACAGAAGGCCATTCGGCAATGTGCTGCCTCTTTGCAAGGGCTATCCAATTAGTCCTACTCTCCTGCTTTTTTTCTCCACACCCTTGCATTGCTTTCCCTTTCAAGTATTTTTCCAATCCCCTTTTGAAAATGACTTTTAAATCTGCTCCACTATCCCTTCAGGCAGTGCATTTCAGATCATTAAAGTCGCAATGTAAAGAAAATTCTCATCATTTCTCCACTGGTTCTTCTGTCAATTATCTTAAATCTGTATTGTTAGGTCCTGAAACCATAAACTTAACAAGAGCAGCAGCAACAACTTGATTTTCCCATAAAAAAAACCCAAGATATTTTGCAAAGGCAAAATCAGACAAAATTGAATGCTGTAACAAAGAAGGAGATATTAGGAGGGCAGGCCATAAACTTAACCAGAGGGGTGGGTTAAGAAGGGCATTAAAGGAGGAAAGGGAAGGGGAAAGACAAAGGGGTTAAGAGAGAGAATTCCAGAGTGCTCTGAAGGGAATTAAAGATGGGAATGAGAAATTCAAATTGGAGGTGTTAGGGACCGGGAGCCAACGCAGGTCAGCAAGGAAATGGGTAATAGATAAGCTGGGCTCGGTGGAGAATAGGATATGGACAAGATCAAGTTGACAGCATAGATTCAATGGGTCAAATGGCCTCCTTCTGTGCCGTAATGGCTCTGTAACTAAAGGGAGATTAGCCAAGACAGCCTAGATGTGAGAAATATGTACATGAGTGTTTCAGTAACAGATAGGCTTAGGCAGGGGCAGATGTAGGGGATATTGCAGGCATTAGATGGTGGGATGCAGATGGTCATGAGCGTGAATGTCAATGGCAGCAATTCATACAGGTGAGATCTGTCATGGATCCTCATCCTGTTGTTGATAGACTTTAACCATTTAAAATGCTCTATTTCACAATTGTGAACCAGTTGGGGCAAGATCGCAGATAAATATTCCAGAAAGATTAAGCTCAAACAGATCATTGGTTGTTGTAAGGACTCACTTATTAGCCACAAAATATATTCAATACCTGAACAACAGGAGGCTTGCGCCTCATATGAGAGCACCAGTAACACAGTAAAAACGTCTCCCAAAGCCCATGAAGCCACTTTCTCCAAAAGCATCACAGAATATTGCTGTGGCAACTGTTGAACCCTCAAGGGCATGGGCACACAGAGGTACCAGATGATTTTCAAGGAGCAGGACACAGCAAACTTTGCAGACCAATACAGCATTCCTTTCTTCCACTGAGTTTTCACAGAAAGAAGGTAGAGAACATTGCACTAGCACAGGATGCACAAGTGGACAATGCTGCAACACATCATTCTACATAGTCGAGTACATTTTGCTGAGAGTGTTGATGAGAAAATTGGCTGCAAAGGTTGGAAACACCTAATTCATGAAATGCTGAATGTTTAAAACAGTAAAATGAATGACAAAATATGAGTAAGGCTATGAATCAGGCAGACTTGGCGCTGCATCCCGTTCTCCAAACCACACTCCTGGTGAGTCTCTAGATCATAAATCTTACCTTGAAAAGTTGACCCTATATTCTCCATGCATGCTATGACCTAATGAAAGCATTTGACTTCATTAATTAGTAACTCATTTGACTGCAATTTGTATGAAAACAGTGTAGCAGGAGGGGCAATCATAAGGGTATATTTGGAAATGACACTCAGCAGCAGTACAAAAAAAGGTAGCATAAATGAACAGAGGTGCCATATTATGTATCAATCGAAGAAATCACTGGCAAGATCATTACAACCCCCCAATCCCTCTCCCCAAACACCTATGTTGCTATATATCCTCATGCGCCACTGATTCCAAGTGTTATTGTTGTTCTTTTTAAAAGTCTGGAATCAGGCTTATGTTGATTATAAGAAGGTGCAGGATGGAACACTCTACTATTGTTCTACTGTCACATTTTGCAATGTGCTGACAGCTCCCTTTCCCCAGGAATCATCTAAGATGAGAAGTAATCCTTCAAAGTTCCAACTTCTGCCAATGAAATTCTGGCTGTCACCAATAACTCTTTATGCCTGTCCAATGCTGGGATTAGTGGACAATATCTTATTGGATCAAGGATTGCAGAGTGTAAACACATTCATGATGTATAGTCACTTTTTAAGCAGACATTGTGTTACATTTAATGCTGACGCTATGATGGCCACATGTGTTCAATCTCTTCTGCCATGCACTCTAGGGAAGTCTGCAATCATTAAGTTGCCTCTGCTGCTGCTGTTGCTGATGCTGTTATTCCTTGCTGAATTGGATATAAAGCAGCTGTAGTGCCAGAAGATGGCATTTCTGACCTCCTTGATGCTGAAATAGACAGTAAACTGTCTCAGGCTCATGATAGTCCATGTCAATTGTTTAGAAGGCAAAATAGTTTAATACAAGTATCACATTCTTTGCTGCAGTTATAGTAGCCCAGGTGCCTGACTGCACCTCCCTGTCTGGCTACAGAAGATCTCCTTGTTCGTGCCTGATCACCCATTAATAGAACAGAGAAGACTTTTTGATGAAGCATTTCCTGAATCAGCCACAGGGCTATCGTATATTTTTAGACCAGTGCAAAATTGCAGAGTCAGAAGCTTTGGTGGGCGAGGGGCTCAACTTAGTCAGACACCGTACAGAGAAATGTATTTGTTTGTGAATTTTGGAGGCAGATAAAAGCAGGTTTGGTTAGGGATGCTACTCCATTCCCACTACCTGCCAAGGAAAAATAGAAACTTTCACTCAGTGCCTAAGCTTTGTGTACAGAATGATCACGTGACAGAAGTACCGGAGGGCTGTTGACTTCTGTGGAAACAAACCTAGCAAGACTCAACACATTCAGTAAGGAAGTGGAGAAAATGGACCAAAACTACACACAATATTCTCACATGTTCTCAGCAACACCATATCATGCCTCAGTACACCTTCTTGAATTTTTAAGGTGCTAGCTACACACCGTAACCTTCTGTTTGTCTTGGCCATTGCTACCCAACAACACTTTGAACATTTAGCCAACAAGCATACCTGAATCTTTTCCCCTGCTATCACTTATTTCATGATGTGCCTTTCAGTGCAAAATCAGGGTGATAGAACATACAGAACCAGAAAGGATTGCTGTAAACCCAAAGTACACAAAGTACCAAACACTATTCCTAGCCCTCAATTTCTTATCATTTGTAAATTTTAGCATTAATCACTTTTCTCAGTATTAATTGTAGCTTGTGATTCATCTGCCCAGTTCTTAAGTGAGTGCAGGTGTCGTAATGGCATTGGTTTTCTCTGAATGTCCTGATGTTCCAAAGGAAATTATCCATAAACCTAAACACTCAATTTACCTTTACATATGTCATTAATAAACCTTATAAACAACAGAAGTATGAAGGTGATATTTAAGAAAGGGACTTCTCAGTTTGGAAGGTAGCACATATTGGAAGTTTGGGCACAGGCTACAGATGAACTTTCAATATTAATTTAAATTAAAACTTTTTTGCCTGGTCAAAAGAGGTTGCAGGATGTAGGGGTGAAGGTGAACAGCATAGGCTACCAGTGCAGGACACCAACATTAAGTAGATTAGGAGAGAAGTCTGGGTAAATCAAACAGTAGTGGTTATATGACTGGATTTGTTCATTTTGAAAATCTGATTCTAATGGGAAAAGAAGGCTGAGGGAAGGGATTGAAATTCTGAGAATCAATCCTGTAACATCAAATCCTGCTCAGCCATTACACCTAGCCTTGTGGACCTAATTGGCACCTAGTTCCCCAATACATCAAATTTTAATTTCTCAAGCTTCTGTTTAAATCCTTCCATTGCCTCATTCCTCCCTGTTTCTCCCTCCTGGCCTAAAACTCCTTCCATCCTATTTCTCCGATTCCAGCTTCTTATGCTACCCTTTGGTCCACTATTGGTGGCCATGCTTTCAATCTCCTAGGTCAACTCTCGGGATTTGCCTCTCTAACCCTCTGTCTCTTCACTTCCTTCTCCTCCTTTGAGCAAGTGTTTGGTCACCTAGCCTCCCCTTCTTTGGTTTGATGCCCATTTCCCCTAATTAAAAATGCATTCTTGGGATTTGAACAACAGGAGCATTATCCTCAGTGTCCT
The DNA here is from genome assembly GCF_017639515.1 of Carcharodon carcharias. NCBI lineage: Eukaryota > Metazoa > Chordata > Chondrichthyes > Lamniformes > Lamnidae > Carcharodon > Carcharodon carcharias. Next base: position 94,967,845 of record NC_054481.1, read on the forward strand.
GAGAGCATACAGTTCAACTGGAGTGGAACAGAGTCACATGCAGAATAATCCAGGAGACTTCATGATCATTTTCTGAAACTAAGCCAGAAATTACCAAATGTACTCAGTTTAGCATCACAACTAAATCAGTATAGGTTATTGTGCTGGAGGATGGGAAACTGGGGCAGTTTAGTGCCCGCATTAGTCAAAAAGTGTAAATCCAACAGGATAAATTTACATAGGAAATTTACATTAATAATGTGAAGCTTGGAAATGCATAATGGAAAACTTAGAGAGAAAATCTGAGCAAATATATAACTTTTAATACACATTTAAAAATAGATGACTGGAGTGAGTTACAGGCCAATAAATGGGTAAATATCAAATGACAAATATAAAACGTCAATAGTTTACTCAAATCTTTAATTCACTCCTCTGTTTTTATTCTGTAACATATTAAAATAAAGTTAATATTGTAGCAGGCAAAGAGATTTCATACAAATAATTAATGAACCTGTAACTAATACCACACTGGGTTATTTCAGCTTGTCCTGCTTCCGAATTGGTGTTTTGTCCATTCCATTGAAGTGCAGCAATTTTATTTAATTGCGCTAATGTCTGATTGGGTTTTGCATCTGAGTCCTTTCAATAGAAAACACAAATGTAGCAGTAGCTAATTATGAAAAAATAAATAATTTTAAGCAGGGTTCTCAGTAATATGAGCATACGAATTAGGAGCAGAAGTAGGCCGCTCGGCCCCTCAAGCCTTCTCTGACATTCAATAAGATTATGGCTGGTCTAATTTTAACCACAACCTCACATTCCTGCCTACCACCGATAACCTTTCACCTCCTTGCTTATCAAGAATCTGCCCACCTCAAGATATTCAAAGTCTCTGCCTGAAACATGTTTTGCGGAAGAGAATTCCAAAGTCTCGCATCCCTCTGAGAGAAAAAAATTCTAATCTCTGTCTTAAATGGACGACCCCTTATTTTTAAACAGTGACCCCCTAGTTCTAGATTCTCCCAGTAGAGGAAACATTCTCTCCACATCCACCCTGTCAAGTCCCCTCAGGATCTTATACGTTGCAATCAAGTCATCTCTTATTCTTCTAAACTTCAGTGGATACAAGCCTAACCTGTCCAGCCTTTCTTTATAAGACAGTTCACCCATATTAATCTAGTAAACCTTCTCTGAATTGCTTCTAATACATTTACATCTTTCCTTAAATAAGGAGACAAATACTGCACACAGTATTCCAGATGTGTCCGCACCAGTGACCTGTATAACTGAAACATAACCTCCCTATTCTTGTATTCAATTCACCTTTCATTAAACAATAACATTCTATTAGCTTTCCTAATCACTTGCTGCACCTGCATGCTAACCTTTTTGTGATTCATGCATTAGGACACCCAGACCCCTCTGCATCTCAAAGCTCTGCAATCTCTCACCATAATGGTACTTACGTTAGCCAAAACTGTAGGCAACATGACCAGCTGCCATGAATAGCACAACCATCTCTAATATTGCAAAGTTGAATTTGCAAAGGTATTAACAGTTGATGTGCCTTTCCTTCAGAGATTACCTCCAGTGCACACAGCACACCGGTAATGTCTGTGAACTGCTTGGGTTGTTGATTCAAATTCAGTGCCTAAGTCAAATCTCCCATGAAATAAATTTGAAATTAAAAGCAAAATTAATCTATACCGTAACTGATCAAACTTGAGTTTATCATAATCTTAATACAGTTCATATTTAGTACAAGATTGTCGGCAGCCAACAAATGCCTCATTATATCTACTAAGTGGAAATGGCTTTTTCCCAAAATGGCTTTTCTTGACGAAAACAAACCTATTTTGTTTCTGGAGCACCTTTAAGGTAGAAATCCACCCCAATGCAGTTCACAGAGACAGAATCAAAAAGACATTGTGACACAAGATGCACAAGGTCTGAGAATACTTTTGTGCACTGATTCATTGAGAAATACAAAAACCCTGGCATCTTTCTGGGAGATTAATCAACAGAATTGCACCCACCAATTCCTTAATGCCTTCCGTAAAAGAGAAACCAATCAAGACAGACAGCATAAAGTGTCCCTCAAACTGTACAATTGGTGGGAGGGAGACAGTGGTCCAATCCAATATACCACTACACCCACTTGGCCTACCAACAGAGACATAACTGATAAAACACTCCAATTTTCTCTCTCACAATGGTACCCAAGCATTTTAACATGGCCAACACACTCAGTGTACATCTGTATAAAAACAATATAGCAAAGAGAGTGAGAACATAATTTTACCTTGCTGAAACAGTAACACATGCTAAAGCTCAAAAAATGCATTTACCATCTGCCAATAGATTATAAATACTAATGAAGTTTATACATGTACAGATGCGCAGCCATGTAAAGAAAACATACTGAGAGAAAACATAGATAAATATACGTATCTCTGTCTCTCCATCAACACATGTACACATATTCTTATATAAAAAAGCTACATTTTTTACATTACAAAAAAATAAATTAGTCTGGCTCCCCTGATGGTCTAAAAGGTAAAAGCAATACCTTATATGGCACTAAGCCATACAAAGGATCATAGGCTCAATTCTCAATATGAGTTAGCTGGTCTCAAGTATGCAGCAGTTTAGTTGTTATGCCTGACCTCAGGCTAAGAAAAGGAGACGTCCACCACATTTTCCATTCCTGATTACCATGCACTGACCTCTACTGGAAAGTGTATGTGCATGGCTATTAAACAAGAGCAAGATCAGACTCGGCTGCAATTCCTTCCACAGTCAAATAGCCTAGGGTATCCAGGCTAATAGAAGAAAAGGATAGGCACTTAAGTGACGTACAAGAGGGGAAGGCTGCTGGCATCTGTGCAGTACTACCTGAGTAATAGACAGTGTTCGGAACTATGAAAAGAAAATACACTAATATATCTAGACATCATACAACAAGATGTTAATGTTGAGATATGAACAAGCATTTTTAAATGCTGAACTTCCATTTTATCTGGCAAGTTTTAACATCATGGCATCATAGAAGCTAATTCTGAGCATACTACTCAATATTCTGAATAATTTTCAAATTAATATCATGCTGTTCTTTTCTATGTTAATATGCCCATGTATACAAGCACACACATATGCCCTGATAGATATTTACAGTGGAACTGAATATATATAGGATCAGACATGCATAAATACACCTGATTAGAAATAAAGGATGCAGATGTTTAGTTCTAAGTTAGCTCTGTCGTGCACATAAATGAGGTGGTTCTCTCTCTCGCTTTCTAAGTGCTGGCATGTTCAGTGATTTGTCACTCCCTGGAACAGCTCATTATTCTTCAAACTCCTTTCATTCTCTTCTGATCTGCATAAAACTCCCACTTGGCAATCCTGCTGCTTTCCCCCATCTCTATTATAAACCCCTGGTCACAGCTTCACATAATGAGACACAAATACTTATATCAGCTTTCAGCCCAAATAGGAGAGAATGTGAATGGGTGCTACAAGAAAACATAAAACTTTTCAAACCATGGGTCAAAGACTACCTATAAAAGACTAAAATATAATTGAATGATATATTTAACATTAAAAACTTCTATCAAAATATTCATGAGCTGATTTTCCTCTAGTTACCCAATGGTGATGTCTATTCATTGTGAATCTAGTTTGTGTTTAGCATCTTGTTGCCATCATTCTTGATTTATTAATATTTCAATTTTATTCATTGTTTTAGTCATTGTTTATAACCTTTCCTCATAATTCACCTTCCTCTGCTTAACTATTTCCCAATTAGAGGGTGCTGCATTAATCAGCTCACTTTAAATACTTCAGTAATCACATTTGATATTTCAAACTGACCTGATTTATTAGAGAACATTGCTATTTTGTAGTGCTTTCAGCAAAACTTGAGCAGGATTCCATATTTTTATAGCACAGCTACTCATGCCCACCATAAGTGACTACTATATATATAGACGTGTAAATACCTTAATTATATCGAGTGTTATGTTTTCATCTATGAATATAATATAAATTTGCATATACATAACTGCATATCTTCAGCATTAGGCAGGCATGCAAATGTAAATCTACAGGCGATTATACTTTTATAGCACGGATACAATATTCACCTGCAATACTAAATATACACAACTCTTGCATTTATTTAGCATCTGTTTTCACTCCGTCCTCATTAGAATAAAACATTGTCCAATATTTTATTACAATCCTATATCTCACAGCTACACACAAGAATATTATGGAAAATATCTCCCCTCTCGTGCGGTCATTTTATCTTGGTTCAAATTATTTATCATCCCTTTTTCGCATTGTCATGTTGCTATATCTCTTAATTCGGGAGCCTTGTCTGCCCAGTATAGGTGCTGAAGTTGGCTGCCTCATGTTGGAACTGTCCAACCTACATGGTGCTGAACATACTCCGCTCTGTCTGTGTGTCTGGGTGCATGTGTGTGTGGATGTCTAGCGCTGCCCAGTGGAAATCTCAGCGATTTGGTTGTCGTTTTCTTCCGCTTTCTCCCTAGCCCAACTACTTTGCTTTTCCTGATCTTTCAATAAATAAATCATATAAATAAATTAATTAGAAGGTACAGACCTCCACCCCCTACCCCCTCACCCCCCCCGCCCATCAAAAGAAAAATCTTCGCAGGTCAACAACAAAATGCAAACAATAAAAAGCAGCCAAACCTCCCAGTTGTAAGTGGATTCATCAAATACGATCTTACCACAAGCGCTTTAGCAACATGGTGAACGAACTGTTAGCATTCGCTTCTCACATAGCCGCGTCTTTGCAACCCAAAGAGGCAGAGACCATTTTTGTCCCACACAGTTTCAAAGAACATTAAGATCCCATGTCATGCTTCGCAGAAGACGCCTGATAGTCATTCTTAAATAAATAATTCCCAAAACGCTGTTGCTTGTCTGCCCATTGCTTGGAAGTAATACAGATTTCCCCCAACCCTGGATGGAGTCTGTCTTGACACCGATGAGAGAAAACTGGAGAGGAAGAAAGGTCAGAACGAAAGAGGAGTGAGGGTTCTCAGCTGGCAATGTTTTGGAGCAGGCTCCTCTCGCATGCTCAGCTTACAGAACCTCTCAATGTAATGATGAGCATCCTAGGGACTGAGAAAAGAGCCTTGTCTGGTTCCAGATGACGTCAGTTTAGCCACCCCCACCCCACCAACACACCCCCCCCCCCCCACCAACACACACACACACACACACACACCCTAACCCCACCGCCCCTTCCCACCCCACCCTTTCATAAAAAAGCTAAAGGTGTCAACCCATACACAAACCGGATGAATGCTCAACATCATCATCATTTGCATTAACCTATTGCTCGCTACACTACTTTAAACTTCTGGGCACTGATCGCCCTACTGTTGTGTAACACCGCCGGAGCGAATAGTACAGACGACAATCTATTCCCAGTCTTAGTTTTCAGCGAATATTAGGAGCTACGCAGAAACTACATAGCCTGTTTTGCATCTTAATTTAATTCTCAAACTTGTGTAAACATGGTTTTGCATCACCCCCATCTTCCGACCGTAAACAATGCCAGGACAGTGTACATAAAATCAATTATTGTCATTAATCGGAATTACCTGTGCTAGCTCTATCTACACAATCCCACTGTTGACACTGTTAAACATGACTGAGCCTTAAATGTGCAGAAATTGTACTTTTGATCATCGTCGATCAAGCGAAAGATATGAATCTCTTAAATATTAGGAGTAATGGAATTCACGGAGTGTGTGCATGACTGTTGATTCACAAGAGAAGCGCCAATGCCACTCAGTCGGTTTCATCTGCCCTCTGCAACTCTGTGCAAACAGAAACATTAGTTGCCAGACTGAAGCCAGATATGCAAAGATAGACCGTAGAACATTAACCCTTTACACCACCCGCCCTGCAAACTTAATTACATTGCAATGTATATTTTTCTCTCTCTCTGCTAAATCACGAATGCAAAAAGGATGTCCTTAAACTTAGTTGGCCTCCCCCCTGTAATCTAATTATTAATTAACCCATTGTTAAACAGTGGAGTTGATTTTGAATTTGGAGAAAGCTGGATTGCAATTATATTTGGTGTGACAAGGGCGGGGGAGAGGGGGCGGCGGGGGAGAGAGGTAAAAGGAGTTGGAATTATTGCAATTTAAACGATTGGCAACGGAGTAACAATCTGTACCGAGTCACCGCCCAGTGTGAGTTCCAACTGTTTCCCGGGGTGAGGTGAGAGTCCGAAATGGTTTAAAGGCGTTAACCCCGCAGAATTGGGTCGGCTCCGGTATTCCGTGTACACAATGCAGTTAAAAATATTCACTCTATCAGGACTTCCGTAACACAAAATAAAATCATTGTAAATGCTTAAGATCTTTCATTTTATTTAATCGAGGCAAATTATTGCATAAACAATTTGCATTGATACCATCTGTACTGCATATTGACCCTGGGAATGGTAAAGCGCCGGGCTTGTTCACTTGGAAATCTGTGCAGCTCTTGTGTGTGCACTGTTCGTCCCCAGTAGATATTGTATTTGAGTTAATCGATCCAGCACCAAAACAACAACTATTTGGGCGCTGCGCTTACTTTCTAGATCTGGGACGTCAATTCATTCATGACAATGCTACCCAAGCGATTAATTACTGATCTGAGTTTCCTGGTTAAGCGGACCATTATAATCTACAGTTAAAGCATATTAATCCCAGAGAAGATTGTTATAACCCTTCTCCCATGACACCGCCTTACAGTTTAATGTATAGCCACAAATTGGACTGTGCAGATGCAATTACTACAGAACATAATTAGCAAAGCGGCTTTTAAATGATACAGGTGTTAAACCAAATAACTCCATCGGTCACGCGATTTGCTTGTCCAATAGTAAAATATTGATTGCTTTGCAGTTCGTGGTCATGCTATTTGTGTGAAGTTGGTCCATGTTAATACAATGCATTTAAACATTAAGAGTATTGTATGAATCCTGCACATTAACTGAAGGTTAGCTCTTCGCCCCACGTCACAAGACAAAATTAAATATTAATTTCAATATTACAGCAGTTTGCTGTGCTGGGCAAAGCATATACAATGACAGAGAATGCTGCACATTGCACCTGATACATGGAAAGTTAAAAGCAAACAATGCTGGCGTTACGGTAAAAGATTCCGATGCAAGCTTTCTCTCCGAAATATGAACCTGTGTTTTCTCCTCTCAAGTGCTGATGGGCCGCGAAGCACTGGCAGTAAATTTGCTTTTGAGTTTTCGATGGGAACATATGAAGTGAATCATATGTGATGCTTGGGGACCATTGTGCTAAGCTTGGTCCAGTCTTCTTCCTTTCATGTATGAGTGAGAGTGTATAACTCATTCTCTCCAAGGCCACTTCACAGCATCCCAGTGTAAAAGCTCTCCCGGACTGCACAATGGAGAGAGAAAATTACTTCTCCAGCGTGTAGGATCAATTCGTCAGGTGCATACACATTCATTGCAATAGGCAAGTAAAGCATAACCACGATCAAACACCAGGTTATTAATATAACCTCCCAATCAACATTAGGAAACTCATATTTTCTGACAATAACTTAAATATGATGCAATACACCAATACCAACAGTCGGTTGAATAGCTTTACCCATTGTAATATTAATCAATGTAACACTATGAAAATTGATAGAATTTTCAATGGAAGTCACTTTGAAAACATCATTGGTTGCAAGAGGAGTTCCTGTTGCTGTGACCCTTGCTTTACACTGACACATTTTGAAATATTGTTGGTAAAACTGACAATTACTGCGCCCGGTTGGCTTCCCACACCACCCTCTCCCCCTCCATGTCGGGTAGGTATGGCGGATTGTTTGCATCCATGCGTTCAATGGAAAGTTGCCATTCAGGTGTGAATCCATTCAAAGCAGGTACAGGTAAGAAGTGTGACCCGCCACACGAGGTCACATTCACACGCCACTGCGGTCCCAGTTGCAAAAGGAAGTTTTTAAAGTTTCTTAGAGCGCAGTTACACCCATGGCGAGACAACAATAAGATTCATCCCTTCCCACGATACTGAAATGGGTACGTGAACAGGTCTTGACGCTAATGAACAGACTGCAGTTGATAACCCAGTGCCCCAGGAGCTGTGAACGACAGGGCCCATCCCCAGAGCAAAGGGACTTAACTTGCAACTTGGCTTTAAGGGTCCAGAGTGAAGGAATGACATGTTAGGAAAAATCTCCGGGAATAATGGATGAAAGGGTTTTTTTGTGATTATTAAAAGATACCAACAGTGGTGTGCACTTACACTCCAGCGTCATGACATCATCGCGCACACAATGAGCAGAATGAGTTGCAAACCAGGAAGTAAGGACCTGGTTTTCAAAACAAAAACAGAATTACCTGGAAAAACTCAGCAGGTCTGGCAGCATCGGCGGAGAAGAAAAGAGTTGACGTTTCGAGTCCTCATGACCCTTCGACAGAACTTGAGTTCGAGTCCAGGAAAGAGCTGAAATATAAGCTGGTTTAAGGTGTGTGTGTGGGGGGCGGAGAGATAGAGAGACAGAGAGGTGGAGAGGATTTCCAGCATCCGCAGTTTTTTTGTTTTTATACCTGGTTTTCATTTCAGTGTAAATCGGTCCCCCATACCCCAAACTATCTAGGGAACAAATTGTTCTCAGTTTACTGCTGGAACATACATTCTCCCCCGGGTGGAACACTGGGAACTCGCTTAACTTCCCTTTGAACCTGTGCAACGAAAGTATAGGGTTAATAGGGACAATCGTTGAATGGGGTTGTGTGACGGATTTTCCCTAGTTAGAGACCGCTACAGGAATTGGAAGTATAGCTCAAGCCTGCTAGTCCTGTCTTGTTCTGAACGGATACTAATTGTAATACAACAGCAGTTATGCACAAGTTAATGTTGAGAATTTATATTTGCATCCTGATTATTGATATAATTTATTTGGATACTATAGTAATACTACAGGCAGTAACTTGCAGTAAAATGTCATGATAATCATAATATTTTATAAAAGGATTAATGTGTTGCAATGGGAATGTGGGAAGCCTTAGCAACATTCCGAGAATATACTAACAATCTACATTCTTTCTCAAACTATGTTTCAGGTAATAATCTCTTGTAGCTGTCCTGTGGTGTGCCCACTGCTTGTTAATGGGCCAAACGCTCTTTGGCAAGAGCCTTTTAAATCAGTGTTGTTACACAGTGTTAGGTTACTCATGAGTAAAATTACCTTTGCTTTGACGAAAAACATCAGAATTGACGAATCTAAGCTATATATTGTAGGGTAATGGAATCCTAATTTTACAAGTCGCCACAGGCTAAAACTCAGAAAAGAAAAGTACATTACAGATAGCCTTGGGAGGTAGCCAAGGCATTTTGGGGTTGGTAAGAGAAGACTGCATGATAGAGAAAGGAATTGAGTGAGATAAGACATAGGGTGTGGTAATATTTCAACTTCAGGCCAGCAAGTGCACCACAATGATCCCCGCAAGTCCTGCCTATGAAGAGTGATCATTGCAAAGAAAATGACATGGATTTTCATTTCTTTCCCACCTCCCTTCTCCTGGGGTCCATCTCCGTGAATCTCACAAATCTCCAGTCCTCCACCCAAGTGGCCCCAATGTTCTATATATAGTTAATTATGAATGTTCCCAATTCAGGCCTCTATAAGGCCTAATATTACTATGGGGATATTTAACAGATGGGTGCCTAATACATTCATACGACATTTCTGTTTGCCACTTTGCCAGAGGTGTTAATTTATGTGAAGCAGATGGAATAACTCCTGCAATAAGATTTTGATAAAGCAATGTCATACAGCTACAGAAGGCACACATTGACTATTATCTCCAACATAATTTGAAGACTACAATTGCTATGCCAAAGTTAAACTAAGTTAGTGAAGAAGCATAGAATGAAGGATAAAACATTTTTTAAAATTACAGCTTTTGTGTTTCTTTAGGAATAGTTACTTCAAAATGCCTCATCTGAGAGATAAGTGTCTTCATTCTAACTGTGCAAGACTAAGCAGTGTATTTCAGTAGGATATGATGCAATGGAGGAGTTCATACACAAGCTGGATCCCCTCACCAGATGTCTATAGATCTTAACTTTCTAGCAAGAATCACTTGATAGTGGTCAAGAGGAAAATCCTAATTTACTTTTCCTTCATTATTTCAGGGTCACTGAGGTTAAATATAACTTCATGACTGCAGACCTGACTGAGATCAGCCATCTCTGGACAGACTAGTTTGAACAGAAGATTTTCCTGATCTACTTGGCTCAGTTCCACACTGGGTGGTGTATTTGTCCTTTGAGGTTATCATGGGGGAGCTAAACCTTCTGGCAGTAAACTAACTAAGGTTAACCAACATTTAATGTCATTGGGTATTGGGCATCATCAAAGAACCACACTTTAAATACAGTAAAATAGTATACTCATTATATTGTAATGAAGTTGGTATACTATACAATGTAGTCTATTACATTATATTTTGACATGCTATGCTTTTGAACATAAACTTTAAAACTCATTCCCTTGCTTTCATATTCCCTCTCTTCTTCACAATCCTTTAATCTTATTTTCACTTGATCCCATCTGTCATTTCCTTGTCATCTCTCTGTCACACCCATTCTATATTTTCCCTTGTCTCTCAATCCTTCTTTCGCCTCCTTTATTCCCCATCTCTCAGTTGCTCTGGGTCTCTGGCATTTCCATTTTATCTTTCATATGCTTTTATGCATTCTTTCTGCCCATTTCCCTCCTCTCTACTTTCACTCTTTCTTTCCTTTGCGATGAATAAGGACAAAAAAGGAAAACAGGTGTAGTCAAGAAAAACTTAAAGCAAGCAGACGTCATGGAGTGGAAACCACTGGTCTGGATCATGATCTCATGCTTTTCTTTGACTGCGTTTGGCTGACAAGGGTATATATTGTTTCAGTTATGCTATGTTCCTCCACGCTACCCCCACAGGCATCTAAATATAACAAAACTTGCTGTTGAATGCAAAAGAGAGTTAGTGAATTTATAATTGAACTGGATGAATCATTATGACTTTAAAGAATAATTTGGGAAAACCTGAGGATGCATACAGCACTAAATTACTGGTGTTTTAAAGAAGGAAATCTTTTTCTCTGGGATACAATTCCACAACTAATGATTCTCTCTTGGATAAGGTTCCATAAGTGCAAACACTCTATGGGAAACAGTTCCGAATGTGCTAATACTTCTTGGAAACTGTTCCACAAGCATTGATTCTCTCTGGGAAAACATTTTCACATGCACTAACTCTGAGGAAACTTTCATAAAGGCTGACTCTCTAGAATGCAGAGGAAGAAAGAACTTGCATTAATATAGTGCCTTTCACAACCATAGGATGCACCGAAATGTTTTACAGCCAACTAATTACTTTTGATGTGTAGCCTACATTGTAATTTAGGGAAGTTTCCACCCAATTTGACACAGTAGGATTCCACAAAAAGTAATGAGATGATGTCCAGGTAGCCTGTTTTTAGGTTTTGGTTAAGATATAAATTATGGGCAGAACATCATATGAAACAAAACAATGGTTCCCTTATATTCACCTGAGAGGGTAGATGGGAACTCAGTTTAACATATCATCCAACAAGTGCTGCCTTCCTCTGGGGAACAGTTCCATATATACATTTGCTGCAAGTGCCAATCCTGTGAGTGATGAGTTGTAGAATCGTCTATTAAATACCGTTATTCTATCTGGCTGAGTGCTCAGCTCTGCTGACTCTGTCCTATACCTACTGCCCTCCTCTGTGCAACTGAAAAATATCATTAGTCAAATCTGCTTGATGCTCTTTACTGGTCAGAATGATGCAATCATTGGTGCAGCTTTGAGTGATATGACTGCTGTACAATATCATTTGACTCAATACAGGTTCGCTGTATTGAAACTTTTTCCATTGTTCCAGCTCAAGTACTATTGGGAGCTTTTTTACAAAGAAAACCAGAAATGAAGTCAATCACTTGCTCTCTGGGAAGTGTATAAATATAATTTATTCCTTCCTGTTATTTTCTACCATGTAAGTGCTAAGGCTCTTGTACCTTGCAGCCAGAAAGCAAGCTATATTTTTAAGATAAAATATAGAAAATACATTTGAATAAACAATTGAATATATTAAATATATGATTAACTAATGAGGAACTGCTTCCAGTGGCAGTCAGGTCAGTCACCAGAGGACAGAGATTTATGGTGATTGGCAAAAGAACCAGAGGTGACATTAGAAACATATTTTTTTTTCACACAGTGAGTTGTGATGTTCTGGAATGCACTGCCTGAGAAGGTGGCGAAAGCAGATTCAATAACAACATTCAAAATAGAATTGGAAAATACCTGAAGGGAAAAAATTACAGAGCTATGGGGAAAGAGCAGGCAAGTGGAGTTAATTGAAAAGTTCTACCAAAGAGCCATCTCAGCACAATGACTGAATGGTCTCTTTCTGTGTTGTATGATTCTATAATTCTGTATTTTGGAGGCGGTGGGGAAAGATAATTTATTCAGCAAGTTCAGTCTTGTTCATTGTTAAGAAGCAGAAGTGAAAGGTGAAAGTCTGTAATACCAGAAACCACCAAGGTGGAAGAGAATAATAGCCAAGGGGATAAAGCACACAAGTAAAATTACCACATTCTCATTACTTGGCTAACTTCCTAACTTCATATGGAAGATCGCTCACATTATGCTAGGTAGTCCATTGATATTCATAATTACAGCACTGTTTCCACTGACATCACATTTTTTCCTTCCTTTTCAGTAAACTTTGTATAATAACATGGGTGTGGTAGTGTATCAGTCCTGTTACCAGACTGGTAATCTGGAGGTCTGGACTAGGAGAATGTGGAGTCAAGTCCCACCATGGGAATTTGAATTTTTAAAAAATCTTGAAATATGAAACTGAGATCAGTAAAAGTTGCCATTTAGCTCTCAGATTGCCATAAGAAAAAAACACAAGCAGTTTAGGGACAAAAAAACCATTGTTTTTATCTGGTCTGATTTATATGTGTTTGCAAGCCCATTGCAACATGATTGACTCTTAATTATCTTCTGAACAGTCTGGCAAGCCAATAAGTTGCATCAATATAGCCTTCAAAAAGGCAATTTAGGGTAGGTAATAAATGCCAGTCTTGCTAGGGATGCCTACATCCTAAGAATGAATATATTTTAAAAATTACACATAGTTTGAAACACTTGCAATATATATATTAAAGTTGCTGAGCCTACTTAAATTGCTTGGGGCATTAACACCACCAGCGTTCATGAATATAGCAAGTTAAGGATGTTTCACTGGCCTGAGGAGCTTGCTGTTTCTCTCTTTCCCTCTGTTTATACTCCCTGCACCATACATATGAACACATTTGAATTTTACCTTATCTTTCCTTCTCTGTTATTCGTTCACGAGATGTGAGCAATACTGGCAGAGCCAGCATTTATTGTCCATCCTTAATTATACTTGAGGAGCCTTCTTGAACTGCCACAGCCCATGCTTTGAAGGAGCTTTTATTGTGCTAATACAACGATCCTGACCCAGAGCTGATGAAGGAAAGGGTGATAAATTTCCACATCAGGATGGTGCGTGACTTGGAGGGGAATTTGTAGGCAGATGCCCAGCTACTCTTGTCCTTCCAAGTGGTAAAGATCACAGGTTTGGGAGGTGCTGGTAAAGATGGTCATCCAATCGCCTTTTGTTCATAAGTCTTGCATTCCACCTAGAATCTATAAACTTAACCCTGATGTCTCTTAAAACCTATTTCTTGACTTAACTAATTTACTCCCCTAGTCTATTTAGTCTCAGTATAGGCAATCGGCTTTTACTTAAGTACCTATACAATAAAAAGGAGCAGAGTATATACAAAGGGCTTTTGAAAGTTTCTTCAACAGAAGGAATATATTATTGTCTAATTCAAATGTGCGCAGCATGAACAACACTTATGATTTTCTGATGGAATCAACTCATAACATCCAAACAGGAAGCATCAAGCATGTGCTGAAGTGGAGCTGAAAGAGTTAAGGGTGATGACAATACTATGGTCTAAAGGTTGTATGGCCCAAACACTGGTTTCAAGGTCCAATTGAATTTCTAAGCCTATGCATATTAAGGCTTTGTTGACAATAACATTCCACAAATTTCTGGATCTCTGTCAGCCCTTGAATGGTTCACTGAGTGTCTATTATGTGAATGAATTGCATTGAGTCTGTAATTGTTGTAGAACCCACATTGGGTGGGTTTCATGTTTGTGAACTAATTTCTTAATTATACATCATTTGCATACTCTATGCCATCAGATCTCTTTGTGTCTGTGCAAAAATAGAAGCAATAATTTTACTATGGCAATAACTTGTTTGGCATGGTGATCACCAATGTAAATGCTAGTTTGTGCAAAGTAAGCTAATGCCTGAAAACCATTTTGTTTCATGCACTTGACAAACCCTAATATGACTACCAACAGGAATAATTAAACAGCAATATATCAAAAAATGACAATGATTGAATAATGCATAACATGGAATGGATCCAACATGTGGAAAGGACTTTCAGTTTGGTAGTGGAGCCAAAAACCAATCAATTAAGAAACAAGTTCTCTCCGGACTGATAAGATAATATGGGCCAGGATGGCCCTTCTCAGCCTTTTCCGGTGATTTTATGCTTAGTTAAAGCACAGTTAGATTATTGTCACCTCATGATTGAAGAAATGTATTGCCTAATATTTCATTTCTGTATTAGTGAAATAATGTAGCTATTTCAAGTGTAGATCTGACCTCAGTTGTGGAGATAGTTAACATACACTCTGTGTCTAGCTTCCAAATCTGTGACATTATCTAACGTACTTAAGCACTTCATGGGAGCATTAACCTTTTCAATGGAACCAGGCTGTAATTAGGTTTCAACAGGCTATACCCCAATGGCATTAACCTACATCTCCACTGATTGCCTTTGTTTTTTTGTTCTGTGAATCAAGCTTCTCACTCTTTTTTAATATATATATATATACATAAATATATCATATATCTGTAACTGTGTGATGCTATAGATGAATCAGATAAATTGAAGAGAAACTGAACTATATGAATATTGTACAAGGTTCCAAAACCGTTTGTGAAATCTAAAATTAGATGGTCAAGGTGACTGAAGGAGTGCACATCACCTTTGGAACCAGGCCTGTAGATGACAGGGACCCTCACCGACCCCAGCAGAAGTCAGTCCCTTTATGAAAGGAGTCAGCAAGTTGTGTACTCAAGTCCCATTCCAGAGATTTGAGCACAAAATATGGTTGATACTCTTGTGCAGTATTGAGGGAGTGCTGCACCAATGGAGGTGCTGTTTTGTGAATGAGGGATTAAACAGAGGCATCATTTGCTCTCTAAGATAAAATATCCCATGGCACAACATCAAGCAAGAGCAGGGGAGTTCTCCAGTTAACCTAGCCAATACTTATCCCTCAACCAACATTACGAAACAGGTTATTTGGTGATCTCATTGCTGTTTGTGAGAGTTTGCTGTGCACAAATTGGCTGTCACACTTCCTACATTAGAATAATGATAATACATCAAAAGTACTTCATTGGCTCTAAAGCACATAGGAATATCCTGAGGTCATGAAAGGCTCTTTATAAATGCACATTCTTTCTTCATATAAACCAAATTGATCCATTACCCCAAAGTAATTTGGCAGAACTACTTGCTAGAGCCAATCTGCAATATAAAGGCACCACTCAGAAAGACTGAAGCCTGAATCAGTCATTTCCAATATCATATTGGGTGCTGAAAAGGCAGCAGTTGCCTTTATTGTACAGGACAGTGAAGGGCAAGTTCAAGGCAGGATGCCAGGAAATACTTCATAATACGGAGGGCAATCAATGGCTGGCAAAATTTGTTGGGAAAGGTGGTTAAGGCCAGGGCGCTGGTGTCATTTGAGAAACAGCTACATAATATAATGGAAAGACAAAATGGCTGGTGTTCTGGAAGAAGGAAAAGAAAGTCTTACATTTTATATGCATGATCACCAGAAATCTCAAAGTGCTTTACACCCAATGAAGCAAAATCGGATGAACCAAAGGGCTGTTGCCATCCAAACTAATCTTGTAATTTTGAGACAGTATTGAATTGGCTTGGGGAAATAAAATTTAACAGAGTGAATGTTGCAACCTGATTAGAAATAAAACTCTTATATCTTTCATTTTATTTTAGTTGTACCATTATTTGAAAAAACATTGATGCATATTGGGACAATTGTCTTAATGGAGTTATTGGGCTTCAGTATGATTGGTATTAATTTGGAATCAGCAGAGAAACAAGCCTTTAACCTTAATTTGGTTCCATCACACTTGTGAGGCCTTGTAACTCCATCAAACTAATTCTTCAGATGATGTCCTTAGCATTCACCACGTGAATAACTTGATGCAACAGCAACAAATTGAAAGGCAGAAATAAACATAGGGGTATTCAGTTAAAAATTCTCTGTAAGGTAGCAGAGTCAACAATGCCAGAGACATTCAAAATGCATACGAATACCGCAGTGGAAGAATCAGAAGAATCTGCACTAATAGGCTGAGTGCCGCGATTTGTTCTTGGTTGTTCATATATTCAGTTAAATTTCATACTGAAAAACTGTTTATTTGAAGAGAAGTTTTGCCATAGAAGAAGAGGACCAAGTGAAGCTCACTCTACAGAGCTATCTAGTGGCCAAGCACTAAAACTACAGTGTAAGAGCTGACATGGCAAAATTGAATGAAAAAACATTGGCATATGAACTTATAAAGGCAAAATCTTACAGAAATCCAGAACCAAGATCACTGCAACTCGAAGTAAGACTTGTGAGCATAAAATAAAACAAAGGGATAGGAATGGGTCAATCAGTCCCTCAAGTGTGTCCCATCATTCAAATAGATCATGGCTGAGCTGCATGTTAAATACAAGATCTTTAATTTTCTAAGTGTGTGTGCTTGAAAAGAAGTGCTACAATTGGTCTCAGTATCCCTGGGATAAGGAGAGGGAATTTTACCAGGATTCCTGCTCCTGACAGCCATTAAGCATTCAGTAATGGGAAGTACATGTATGTGAATGTTGGGTAATGATCAATTCAGGCTTGGCTATGTTGTATGGCATTCTTATACTCAGTGCTGAATGGATTGAAGATTTGGACAAGTTGCAAGAAGGTGACTGGCACCTGTGGACACACACTAGTGTGCAGTCAATGCTTTGAGGAGTACAGGAGGCGTGAAGATTGATGAATAAGGAAGAAGAGAAAATAGGATATTTACTTGCAGTGACAGTCAACCCTTGGTTATCAGTTTCTTTTCCCTCCCTCTCTTAATTGCATTGACTGATACAGGGCTAGGTTTTCACAGATACTTTCACTGGTCACTGGCGTGGCCTCGTCTATTTGGCTGTTCTTCATATTTGACTATGGAAGGCCCTACATTGGGGCCCAATCCTATCCACATAACCAGACTTTCCAGCAGATGTCACTGGATAGCAATCAGGACTGGGAACTCAGCCCCATGTTTCTCTACCCTGACACTAAGACCAACAGGACCCCACTGCCAACCTGTTTGAGTCCAGCGAATTCAGCACAGAACAGGGTCCAAGTGATCAAAACTTTAATGAACGGATGGCTGTGTAGCACACCATGCACTTACTCACTGAACCATAGTCCCTGATTACATAAGCATTTCCTTAGCACTTGCAAAATTTATCCTAGAGGTACATCCTTCTTCAAACAAAATTAAGGGAAACCTGTTCATTATTTTGTGTGATGTAGTTGTAAATCTTTTAGTGAAGAGTGGATCTAAGATTACACTACACATAAGATTTAATTCCCAGCTTCCCAGCATAGGCTAGAGTTACAATTCTCTGGCCATGCTTCCTATAAGTATGGATTTCCACTGGGAGTGCAGGATCTACATACACAGAGGAACACACCGCCTGGTGTCTCTGAGTTTCTTTCTGATAAGGTATCCCAGTTACAAACACGTAAAGGTACAGATAAAGCTATCCAAATGGTGACTGATTTCATGGACTGTAGTAAATACTTTGTTACGTAAACAAACAGTGCAGAAGGCTGAGGGGACTAAGAAAGATGGCTACACCTATGAAGCAATTCAAGATAAAATATGACAGCAGTTATCAGATACTACATTAATCCCTTATCTGAGGAAATCTCTGAAACAAAGTTTGTTTACCTTTTTGAAACAAATTTCCATGTTTTCAGTTTGCAGTCAGAACGGTCCATGTGATCCTTGAGCCTTACATCTGTCTCTATTGGTCTTCCTGTAGCAAGTGGTGATAAAAGGGAAGGAAAGGAAAGAAGATGCATTCATATAGTGTATCCCAAAACCCCAGGGCACCATAAAGAGCTTTACAGCAAATAAGTTACTTCTTTGAAGTGTATTCTCTGTTGTAATGTCAGTAACCACTCTACTAGCCTATTGGTAACCTTATTTTAAAACATTTACTCTGTTGGCTTTGATCTTCATTATCAATGATTTTTGATTTTTTTTTGTGCTCATCAAGCTGCTGGTGCTAATGAAACAGTTTATATTTCACACAGCTAGAGTCAGTATTAGGCATTCATTCCAGATGGCAGGGTCAATGAAGAGAGAAGAAGATAGCATTGGTATGACATCTTTCATAATCTCAGGACTTCCCAAAAATGTTTCAACAGTTAATGAATTACTTGGAAGTGTAGTCACTGGTTCAGCATGAATATTGTGTTTTATTCAAAGGTTTGCAGTATTGATTGTTTGTTCGTTTGTTCACAGGATGTGGGCATCACTAGGAAGGCCAGCATTTATCGGCATCCCTAACTCCCCTTGAGAAGGTTGTGATGGCCTGCTTCTGGAACTGCTGCAATCTATGTGGTGAAGATATTCCCACATTGTTGTTAGGTAAGATTTTGACAATGAAGGATCTTCAATATATTTCCAAGTCAGGATGGTGTGTGACCTGGAGGGGAACATTCAGATGGTGGTGTTCCCATGCACCTGCATAGGAGAGATCTCAAGTATGAAAGGCGCTGATAGATTCAGTCACTGCAGTGCATCTTATATGTGGTACACACTGCTGTCCTAACGAGTTGGCGGTGGAGGGAGTTAAAGTTTAAGGTTGTGGATGGGGTGCGAATCAAATGGCCACTTTATGCTAGAAATATATTTGGCCACTGTTCGGTGTGGTAATGAAGAAAACAGGCCAGTAAGGTCCCAGATATGATCTCTGGTCTGTGCTGAGTTAGCAAGAAATAGGAGCATGGGTAGGCCATACAACTCAACGCGCCTACTCCGCCATTCTGTAAATCATGGCTGATCTTGGACTTCAACTCCATTTTCCCATCCACTCCCCATGTCCCTTAATTCCCTGAGGGATCAAAAATCTGTCTATCCCAGCCTTAAATGTATTCAACGATAGAGCATCTGTAGTAACCAATAGGAAAGTAGCTTGGGTTACCTCATCAGGCAGTGCAGAGATAGAGTTGAAGTTGAAAGCACACATATAGTTGCTGCTGAGTATATTGTAAATAAACTTAATGTTCCCACCCAAGAAGTGTCTGCAGATCAACTCTATCTATAGTACCGACTTGGCCACTCACAACAAACTCGCAATAAGGATCCACATATGAAGAAAGTCACTTGTGTGAGGTGCTAGAGGACTCATAGAGAAAAGACAATCTATTAAGGCACTGTTTCTCAGAAGGGTAAGTGAGTTGATTCTACAGTGGCTTACCAAAAAATATGACTTATATGTTATATGAGTCAGCAACAGAGTTTTCACTATTATGAACTTGATCAGGGAAATGTTCAGCCAGTGAGCTTTTGGTGATTCCTGCAGGGTTATTTTAAGGCATTAATTAACTTATTTTTGATTTAAATGCTTGCACCAAACTATTACCCGTCAAAGAATTTCTCCTAGAATACATCTGCAACTGTTACTGAACATGTGCAACATAAGCAGTCAGGAACATATAGTCTCCAATTTTCATTCCAAAATGGAACTTTCTTAATTGAGGCAAAAATTAATATTCTTGCACTGTTGATACCTCGACATACTCGACTTTGAGAGACTATTCCACTGGGCTCAGGTGCAGCCAGGTTAGCCTTGTTACAATTAATCTCAGAGGTGCAAAGGTTAATAGCTGTCAAAGCGAGGGTGGGAAACAGAGAAGAATGTCAGTAGAAAAATAGATAGGAAGATAAAGAGAGGAGAGAAAGAGAAAATGTCTGGGAGAACAGAACCGATCAAGAGAAGAGAGTAAGGAGTAGAGAGAGGAGAATAGAAAGAGGTCAGGGAGAAAGATAGATGCCAAAGAGCAAGGGGTAAGAAAAGGAACAAATGCAGCAGGGAGAATAGAAAAGGACTGAAAGAAGGGATGAGGTTGAAAAGAGAGAGAGAAGTGTGAACAAAGAGGGTGAGAAACATAAAGGGGTGAAATGGTCAATGCCAACAATGCAAAACAACCTTCTAATGCATTAGCTGCCAATTTTTCACTACCCGGATCATCTTTCCACTGAAACATATAGAACAATAAATCAAACACTTTTTGGAGATTCATTTGCTACTCACGCTTTTAGTTGCTTTACATAAGAAGATAAGAAAGAGGAGCAGTAGTAGGCCATTTGGCCTCGCAAGCCTGATCCACCATTCAATAAGATTATGGCTGATCTGACTGTGGCCTTAACTTCGCTTCCTGCCTGTCTTCCATAACCTTTGAGCTCCCATGTAGATCAAAAATCTGTCCAACTCAGCCTTGAATATATTCAATCACCCAGCCTCCACTGTTCTCGAGAATTCCAAAGATTAATAACCCTCCTAGAGAATAAACTCCTCCTTATCTTTGTCTTAAATTGGAGGCCCTTTATTCTGAAATTGTGCCCCCAGTTCTAGATTTACCAGCGAGGAGCAATGTCCTCTCAGCATTCATCCTGTCAAACCCCGTCTGAGAAGTTTATACATTTTAATAATAACACTTCTCAATCTTCCGAACTCCAATGGACATATAGCCAACCCTGCACAATCTTTCCTCATAAGCCTGCCCGAGGAAACAGCCAAGTGAACCTTCTGGATTGCCTCCAATGCAAGTATGTCCTTCCTCAAATAAGAAGAAAATAAGAAAACTGTTTGCAGTACTCTAGGTGTGCCCTATGTAATTCTAACAAGCCTTCCCAATTTTTATACTCCATCCCCTTTGCAATAAAGGCCAAACTTGCATTTTCCTTCCTAATTACTCACATGCTAACTATTTGTGATTCATGCACAGGGACTCCCAGATCCCTCTGTATTGCAGCATTCTGCAGTCCCCCTCCTTTTAAATAATATTCTGCTTTGCTGCCCTTCCCACCAAAGTGGACAGCGTCACATTTTCACAAATCGGTAAACATTTTGCCCACTCACTTGACCTATTTATATCCCTTTGCAGACGCTGTGTTCCTCCCCACTCCCACCTTCTATCTATCTGTGTACCATCAGCAAAGTTGGCTGCAATACACATGTCCCATCAATCAAGTCATTAATATGGATTGTAAATAGTTGAGGCCCCAGAACTGATCCCTGTGGCACTCCATTTGTTACAGTTTGCCAACTTGAAAGTTATTGATTTATCCCAACTGTTCCCAATTAGAAATTAAAAATCATAATAATATTTTTCAAGTCAAGGGAAAATATAAACTAACAAGCAGAAAGAGCAAAGGACAAGAAAGAAAGTACAGAAAGGTCATAGAGAAAAAGGAGGTGGCAGAGAAAAAAATGATGGAATGAAAGAGGGAGATGGAGGGAAAGGACTCAGAAAGGAAGAGGACGAAGGGAAAGTGAAACAAAAATAGAGAAAGAGAAATAAAACAAGAGGAGAGGGAGGAGGAAAGGAAGCAGATAAAAAAGAAACAAAAATGAGAGGCAGGTAATGAAAGTATGAGAAAGAAAGAAGAAAGAGGGGGAAAAGTAATAGAGAGAAAGAAGGAAGAGAAAAGAGAGGGAAAGGATTCTAGAAAGAGAAAGGGATGAAAAGAAAAAAAGAGAGAAAGTAAGTGATAGAAAAGAGAGAGAAAGGGAGGGAAGGAAAAGGAAGTGGATAGAAGAAAAGACTAAGGGGAATAGAAAGGAAAGAGGAAAAGAAAGGAGAGGGTGGGGCACAGAGCCTGCTTTTTTTGCATTCATTTTGGATATAAGTCCCAGAGCTACGTTCAATTCCAATAAACTGTCACTAGAATGGAACAGTCTGACAAACACAAATTGAAAAATCTCCTTTTCAAATCAGTGGAAAATTGGCTGATTAGCTATCATCCCTTTTACATTATTGCAAAAAGTCAAGATTGCTATATTATGACAGAAGGCAGCCTGGGATGAGCGAAACTTTGACTGTTTCACACTGTACCACTTAAATCAGAGCACACAGCTCCTTAACAGTAGAGGGCAGAGCAACATTAAAATCCCCTTGGTCAACAGTTTGTAAATCTCCCATACCCTTTTGTCGATTCCATTCAATATTACAGTTGTGATATGAATATTCAGTCAAGCAATCAATGCACTTTTATGTCTTTTTTTTCTCCTTGGCACATACATTATTGGAGTGAGAGCAGTGAAGGCAAATCAGTGGAGCATAATCCATCTTTAGGAGATTGTTGCTTGAGTTCAAGATATTACTTCTTCATAATTAATTGCTTTGCCCACTTGTGCTTTTTAAATGCCTTCAGTGGGAGAAAGGGGAATGCTGCATCAGGGCTGCTCATGGTTGGCCATTTATGGTCCATAGATTATTGGGTGTGCAGGAGCAGAGGGACTTGGGTGTATATGTGCAAAAGTCATTAAAGGTGGCAAGAAGGGTGGAGAGAGCAGTTAATAAAGCATAAAGTATCCTAGGCTTTATTAATAGGGGCATAGAGTACAAGAGCAAGAAGGCTATGCTGAACTTGTAAAGAACACTAGTTCGACCTCAGCTAGAATATTGTGTACAGTTCTGGATGCCACACTTTAGGAAGGATGTGAAGGCATTGGAGAGAGTGCAGAAGAAGTTTACAAAAATGATTCCAGGGATGAGAAGCTTCAGTTATGAAAATAGATTGGAGAAGTTGGGACTGTTCTCCATGGAGAGATTTGATAGAGGTATTCAAAACCATGAGGGGGATGGACAGAGTAGATAGGGAGAAACTGTTCCCACTTGTAAAAGGATCAAGAGCAATAGGGCACAAATTTAAAGTGATTTGCAAAAGAAGCAAATGTGACATGAGAAAAACTTTATCACATAGCGAGTGGTTAGGATCTGGAACGCACTGCCTGGAAGTGTGGTGGAGGCAGGTTCAATCAAAGCATTCAAGAGGGCATTAGATGATTATTTAAATAGCAGCAATGCGCAGGGGTATGGGGAAAAGGCAGGAGAATGGCACTAAGTCAAAATGCTCATTCGTAGAGCTGGTGCAGACATGATTGGCCAAATGGCAACCTTCTACACTGTAACAATTCTGTGATTCTATGATTAATTTCAAGTCAGTCAGTTTGAGGGGTCCTACTAGTTTAAAAAGAAAACTCCAGAAAGGTCCCAAGTCTCTTTTCAGTTTATGCTGAGCTAAATGAGCACAACCAGTTGCAGTGATAGGAAGAACTGAAGTTGGTCTCAACATTCCCTGGGATGGGATGTGTATTGAGCAAGATATGATAAGATTGTTTGCATGCTATACCCTTTAGAGAGAGGGTGGGGAAAATAACCTGTGGGCTCCCTATGATCTCTTTGCAACATTTTCAATTAACTGAAAGGTCAAATAAGAAACTTGTTTTTTCTCTCTTGCTGAATTGAGCTCCACACACATGTACCATTCAGTTATAAAATAATTCTAAACGCTCTGTACAGAATCATAAATCAGTGTGAGCAAATTCTCTTCCTATATTGCCTAATGTGACAGTGTCACCATCAATGAATTTGCATTTTCTGAATTGTTAAGCTTTGCAGCATAAATGCAGAAAACTGAATTCTTTTGGTCCACTGGGCTTCTTTAATGTTAACAGGATTATAATTTCTCTGTCATTACGGATATTCTATTCAATCTCCACTAGAATTGATGTCAACATAAGCCGATGCTGAGAAATGGACAATTATGTCTAGGCTACTGATCCTAGATGATGGTAATTTGTCAGGGCATGGCCTCACAATGTAAATGTGACAGGGTATGCCTGTGCCAAGATATTTTTGTGTCAGGACGTACAATCGAACTCCCATAATTGCCTGCACAATGATTTGGGATCAAGTCAGGAGATGTGTAAAACAGTACAGGCACTGATAACCAGTAAAGTACAGGATGGGAAGTGGGAATGCTCAGGTAGGGGGTGTTGGTACGAGGTGAACAATTTTATTCTGTATCTGACTTGCACTCAAAGCTGACACTGTTGCCAAAAGTGGAAAATGTGCTCTGCTTTCCAAGACTGATATCCCTCACCCTGATAAGCACACAATTCAAACTATTTCCACCATAAAGGAAACAAAAAAAACCTCCTAGTTGTAGGTATGATTTAGCAGTGTAAATAGTATTTGTTTGAATTGTACCAGAGAATTGATGGGCTGGTCCTTAGGTTTCCATGTACATCACAGCCTTTATTAGCTAAATTTGTTTCATCAGCATTAAAGGAGCATTATCATCATGAAGTTGTTAGCTATTTTTCTCTTTGGAAAGGGAGGTGGGCCATAAATCATGCTCATCATAAAATCATCACAGATAACTGACCCAGCAGTTTGACATTATTTAGGCCATCATGTCAAGCATTTAGAAGCAAACAAAAATGGTTAGCCAACCCTTAGCTCCTTATTTTTCCATTGTTATGATCCCTGTAGAGGCCGATAACTTGAAAAAAGTGAATTTCCCAGCAACTTATGGAAATAAACCGAAGGACAAAACTTCACATTTTAAAACTTTTACTGTAACAAACAAACTGGAATCAACATAAATCAAACACTGTCTAAAGAGCTAAGGAACGGAACACATCAAACTAAGGAAAAGGTATTTTCACATTAACTAACTCATAACACAATAAAGATAAGTCATACAAATCCTTTTGGTGCACATCACATTTCTGATAGATATATGGCATTACAAGATCCAGTCCCAAGATACTTCCAACTTTCTAACAGGCGCACTGCTCCCTGCCAGATCATGGTTGAATCTCCAAGTGTCCTTTGAAAGTCATCCCACTCTGCCTGAGTAAACTGACTACCACCAGCAAGGCCCACCTCGGTGCCATCTTGTCCCTTAAATCTCCAAAAGCCCTGTTGTTATGATACAGCAGGCGGTATTTGGCCAGGCTGACCAAATCCACAAAGGAGACTTGGCCATGCTATCGCAACAATTTTTCAATTTGTATTTATTACGAGAAGGCTGGTGCACTGAAGTCAGAAGTAATGAGTCCACCACAACCATTAGAGATTTTAAAGATTAAATTAAAACATTTATTAACAAAAGAAGAAAAAACTTAAACACAAACAAGATTATAGTTATACAGTTATAACAGTTCCCAAAATTTCTACTTAACCAGACTCCCAACTACACCCACTTTAAGGCAACAGTCCAAATAGATTCCAGTATAGTCATCCAGCAATATTACCACAAGCACCTACTGAACAATAAAATTCCAAAGGTTCTTAACACAACTTTGGTTACTGGAACAGCAAACTTCTGCAGGATGGCTGGAGGCTTTTCCCACTAGTCTGTTTCACACAGCCACCTTTCAAGATCTCACATGGCCACACATTCACACATCCTTCTTTAAATATATTTTTCCCTTTTGATTTGTAAATCCCATTGTTTCCATTTGTCTTCAGAAATTAATGTTCCCAGAACATAAAAATCTTTCATGTTCTCATTATGGCCGGCACTTTTGGGAAAAATCAACATAATAACCTTGCCTTATTTATCTTCCAGTTGTAAACATTTTCCACGTCCCTTTGAAAATCAAACACTTCTCCACAAATCTAAAAATACAAATATCGTTCACACTGTCTCTCCTGACTTCACCCTAGCTTTACTCATGTCCGTATCAAATGCCTGTTTTACACCTAACTTCGATAATTTAAGCTTCACCGTCTAATTGTCTATAGTTTAATTAAATTAGCCACACACAGAACCATACACACATATACAACATAAGCCTGCTTTAAAGTATCCCGTAGTAATATTAGGAAAAATATGATAATTCCTTGACACTGTTTACTCCCTCTTCTTTTCAAACAGAGAACCAGCTGTCACCAGCATCCTACTTGGCTGCTAACACAAATACAATCTCCTCCTGCTCTTCACAACAGCTACGTAATTTCTCTTGGCATCTCTATGTCTCTGTATCCAAAAAGCAGCTGTCCCTTTTTTATGTCAAGGTGTGAAAATGTACTTGATTTTCAATAGGTTTTGGTTTGGGTTTTATTTCCATGACAAACAAATCACATGGGCTTGTCTCCAGACAAAGGTTCAGAATGGCCATGATGCTCCCTATCTAAAATATTCTGTTCCACTTTAAGTTAAAGGAAACATTTTAAAATGTAACCATCTTATAAAGACCTGTATTCATAACACTATGACAACAATTATTGTATCTCCCTATATTTGTTGATACTACGATCAGTGCTCCTCTGAACTTTCTTGCTCTACCTCAGATCTAAATAAGCTATCCTGCACAGCATTCTTCTTCTCTGTATCCCTAATGTACTGAATTCAAAACTTACCGTCATCTGATTCCTACTCTTTCCTAAGACCTCAAAAAGTGGAGCTGATTGCCTTTTCTCCATCACTGTTTCATTCTAAAATCCACAGTCTTTTAAAACACAAGCCTGGTAGTACCTAACCATGGCTTTTGATTTACTTCATCTCCTCTGCTGCTATTTTCAGTTTGGTGGTATCCTGTATCCTTTACTTTTGTTGCTCAGAAAATAGAAAGCATGGTGTCATGAAGTTGCTGTTTTGAATGTTTTAACTGATTGAAAGAGCTTTTTTTATTGAACAGACAACCTTTATAAGGAACACTTACTTTTCAGGGTTAAGAACTACTGTCAATTTCCAATGGGCCAGAATGTGGACATTTTTCATCAACTGTAATATTTCCACTCCTGTTATGATCAATATTGACTTCCCTACAGGATAATGACAGCTTATCAAGTCCAGTATTCTGCTTAAGTATAGCTGATCTGGTTAAGTGGTAAATGCAGTATGAAAGTCATTTTGTACTAAGGAGTTTAACTCCCTCCATGTGCTAAAAGTATGGGAGAGGAAGTAGAGCCCTAGGTGACCCTACAAGGCAAAAGGAGACAAATTTATTCATTCGAAGTCTTAATGGTTTTGAACATTATCTTTGTTTTCTGTCCTGCAGCACAAGCTTTAACCATTATATGGCCCCAGACAGAAGAGAGAAATTCATAGTCTGTTATGCTAGTTTCAGAAGAATAAGTGGAAATGTTTAGTGTGTAAAAAAAAAGCCCTTGTTTCTAGATCACTTAAAATGAATCATGTTACTACCCCTTATTCAGTCAGCTCTAATCCCCCTGTGGTGCTAAGGACATATTGGGAAAGAGTTGACAGCAGATTGAAAAGGCCAAATAAGAGTCAGCAAGAAGCAGCAGATCAGGTAGGTGCCAGTGGCATGTGGCAACACATTTTTAGATTCGATGGGTGCAAATAGTCAGAGGCAGCAGACCAGGAGTTAGCTGGAGGTTGGGAGCGTTGAGTGGGAGGTAGCAGTGGATCAGAATGATCAGGTGGGGGCCAGAATGAAGGCTGTGACAGGTGACAATAGAGCAAGATGCAGTATGGAAGATCTGGTTGAACATCACTATAACAAGAATTACATTAAAATGGGGAAATCCTTTGTGTATGGTCCAGATAATTGGACAAGTTTAGTTATTCTTGTACAATGTGCTGACATCAGGTAATTTGCCATTTCACTGCACTCCAGAAGAT
Organism: Carcharodon carcharias; assembly: GCF_017639515.1. Classification (NCBI taxonomy): domain Eukaryota; kingdom Metazoa; phylum Chordata; class Chondrichthyes; order Lamniformes; family Lamnidae; genus Carcharodon; species Carcharodon carcharias. The sequence goes on from NC_054481.1 coordinate 94,995,803, forward strand.
TTAAAACTAGGATTAGAACATGCCGTTTGGATAAATTACAATCGGAAATTCAAACCTTACCAGCCTAGTGTAGACTGGTGTACCCATATTACATGTAGTTCGAGGTAAACTACAAAGTCACACATAATTGGCTAGAAGTCCAAGGAGAGCTCTATCCATCCAGCAGCAGAGCAAATCCACAGGGCTGCCTCAGGGAGATGAAGAGTTTTTAAAAAACAAGTGAAAAATGTCACATGTGCAGGGACTTGTTATAAGAGAAACTTCTTTAAAAATGTTATTTTTATTTGATGTTGGAAACCTCATCCCGCCTGTAAGGTTGGACGGGCAGCGAAAAATTGAACTTAATTGATACTGCAATGGCCTTAACTGGCCTTTTAATTGTCGGCGGGCACACTGTTGACACCCGTGTATGCTCGTCGACTGAACTATCGCACGAGTGCGCCTTGATGTCAGGATGCTCGCCTGATGTCATAATGCGTCATTTCACGCTCAAGCAGGTGAGGCGCATGTCCATCCCACCGAGCATGAAAATTCGGCCCTTTATTATTTACTGGAAAATCGAAAGGGTGTGATTTGAATTCCTGATTTATCCTTTCTTTGTCTGAAACGCCACACCAAAGATATTAAATCATAAAACATATCCCCAAATCCTCATATCCAATGGCAGGCCAACATGTCAGATCTCCTCACCTTTACTTGCTCATGTTAGATCTCTAACGGAGCAGTGCCCTGAAATAGCTCGACTGATGCTAATGTAGGTTATGATCCCAGACTGGCTCGGTAGCTGCTGGCTGGAAACAACTAAGAAGCTTCATAAGTTGCTGACATTTTTGTTCAAAATGAGCAGTTATTGCTAAAATAGAAATAAAATGTGTGGCTTTTAGCAACCACTCACATTATCAATTCCACGTTAATTCTTCCTACTCTGTGAATCCTTTCTTCTTAGAAGGGATTGAATTAAATCTCATTTTGTACATTTTCTGCATGGCTTGTAAGCCCTTTGTACAGCGCAACTTTGGAGTAAGTTTCTCAGTTTGTAAACAGATGGTTGCTCAATGATGCAATGAATGATAACATTCTATTGTCAATCACATCTGATGATCCAATCTGTCACTATCATAAACTGTTTAAGTATTTAACGGATGAGTCAAAAGCTCTTTCAGCTGAACACTACAGTGGCCAAGGCTAACATTTCCAGGCTCTCAAATCAATTTTGCATCCTTGCCAGCGACTCCGTCTTCCTCCCCTGGCCCCTTGCTCAGGATAAATTAGGTCATGCAAACCCTTGTCATCTGATTGGTCATGGCTGACTTTTAACCCCACATCTTGCTCATCACTAAGACTCTATACTTCTGCTTCCAAACTCTGCCCACCCTAGCCCTCACTACTATTCACTGAATCTTCTACCCAACCTTTTGCTACTTCCAGACTTTATGAAGCCTATATTTAATATAATTGCACCATCCGATGGGCCTAAAATGAACAGAATGATAACCAGTTTAAGAGCGCAGAGACCTTTGTCTCCTCTGCGTGGGTTCAAGGCACTGCTAAGTTGACCGGAACTTTTTCTTTAGGTTGCCTCCAATGTGATTCCTATGTACATTTTAGACCCAAATTCTCAAACTCCTTTGCCCTAAATGGAGGTTGAAATGCACATTTCTCGGTCTTGAGGAAGGTGAACAATGATCATCAACAGTCCATAAAGAAACCGTTGGAGACCAATCAAAGGAGATCTGAAAACTTGAAAAATAGTTACTGTTATGTGCTGTCAAAAGAAGCAGAAATGCTTATCTTGGCTGCACAAAACAACTCTCAGTCATTACCCTTTGATCAACCGCCCTAACCCAGCACCCTGGGCATACCTCTAGGACTCAGTGTGAGCCAAAATTAACAAAGTCCTGGCAGGAAAGCTGCATCACGGTGCCTGACTGGTGCCTGCCACTTACCTGATTTATTCTGATGAGGCCTGAGCTTGAATTTACTTTATTCCTTGGCCATTCCGTGCCGCTGCACACTGTCACAGTGCACAGTGCAGTCACTGCACTGTCACAGTGTGCTGCTGGTCTGAGACATGATGGAATTGAGGACCTGATTTCTCTAATCATGGAATAGGATACTAGAATCTTAGAATGGATATAGCTCCCTGCAAGGGCAACTCAGCTAGTCTCAATTACCCCAACACCAGCACTCACCCCCCACCCCACCCACCTCCACACACACCCCTACCAAAGCCCTGCAACTTTTTCTCTGCAGGTTCTTATCCAGTTCCCATTTGAAAACCACATTGTATCTGCCTCCACCACACCCTCAGGCAGTGCATTCTTGATGCTAGCCACTCACTGCGTAAAAAAGCTTTTCACTGTTGCTTCTTTTGCCAATCACCTTAAATCTGTGTCCTCTGGTTCTCAACCCTTTCCCCTTGCTGATGTACCATCCTTCACTGTGCATAAATCCTAACTTGTCGTAAAGTGAGCCGCCTGTAAAATGTTTCACACTAAATCCCACTCATTCAGAAACACCCCCACCCACCCCATTCTCATTGGGATGTATTCCTTTTACCCAAAGCATTCAATTTAAAATCCTGGTCTTCATTTTCAAATCCACCAGAGCCACATCACACCTCTTTCACTCTTGTACCCTATCCAGAATCTAGAGATCCTTCGCACCATCGGCATGCTCTGTCACACCATCTTCTCATGCTTCCACACTACTGCTTTGTGCCTTGTCATGCGGTTTTTTGTCTCATGACCTATGTCAATACTTCATCTCATGTCCCATGATGCAGCTTTATTTGTTGCACTGTGATGACCAGGATTGGACTGAGCCATTCCACATGTGCTACCCATAAAATCCGATGCTGGAAGTGTGAAAGAGACCTCAGGAATCCAGTTAGTATCAGTTTGGCTAAGATGGTAGTTGACTTGCTTTCAGAGTTGTATTCAAACTATTCTGAACTGCAGGCGTTCCGAATTTGATTTATAGAATGACCAGTCCGGCGATTGTCCTTGCAGGAAGTTGGAGCAAAATGAGTGGCCTGGGAATACGGGGCCTGCGGGCTCTTCAGCAGCTTTCCCAGGGAGCCTTCGGCACTGCAGTCCACAGGCGAGTGGAGAATAGGGTTCCTGAGAAGCAGACAATATTCCAGGACAATGGGATGCTGGTCCACTTAAAAGGCAGTGTGATGGATGCTGTGCTCTACGGGCTAACCATGGGCCTCACTGTTATGGGTACAGCCCATACTGTGTACGAACTCTTCAAAATTGCCCTGCCCAAGAAGAAGTAGTGTCAGCTCTTGGATATGCCTAACTCTTTGTTTTATTCCACAACCCTGTCCAACTGTTAAACTGTAAATGATCAAGGACATGATCTTTCAAATGACTGTTCAGTTATGGGAACAGTCATTTATTTGATGATAAGGCTTACATAACTAAAATAAAATGATTTATCACAAAAAAAAGAACCAGGAACAGTTCTAATGTGTTCCTCAAGATGGCAGACTTCGAGCCATTATCTGGGGTATATGGAAACAGTCAACCTGAAGAAACATCTAGTCACTATCACAGAGTGTGGTCCTTCTGTCAAGCTGTGCACATGTTAGCTATCCTTACTGTGCCCAAAGATACCAAATTCCTCAATGAATGATGAGCCCCTTTAATTTGCTTCACGAATTCAAACACTTATAACCTAGATCTCACATTACATTTTGCATTGTTTTTGTCTGGAAGATTCTGAATGATTGGGGCAGTTGCACCTCTTTTATTCATGTCTATCGATAAGCATCCGAGAGGGAACCCAAAAAGAAAACAGCTGAGAAAGGGTTAACTTATGGGAGGGAAATCCTCAAAGAAGTGTACAATCACTCAAGTGAAGGAGAAGATGTCTGTATTGTTATGATCCCAGCTGATGCTACAACTGGGAAAGCCTGATCCCAGGGTGGAACCCGATAGAACCCTTAAGTGCATTGACGGGCAGAGGGATCTGGGTGTACAGGTCCACAGGTCACTGAAAGTGGCAATGCAGGTGGATAAGGTAGTCAGGAAGGCATCTGGCATGCTTGCCTTCATTGGCAGGGGTATTGAGTATAAAAACTGGGAAGTCATGCTGCAGCTGTGTAGAACCTTGGTTAGGTCACACTTAGAATATTGCGTGCAATTCTGGTCGCCACATTACCAGAAGGATATGAAGGCATTGGAGAGGGTGCAGAGGAGGTTTACCAGGGTGCTGCCTGGTCTGGAGGTTATTGGCTATGAGGAGAGTTTGGAGAAACTTGGATTGTTCTCACTAGAGTGACGGAGATTGAGGGGCGACTTGATAGACGTTTACAAAATTATGAGTGGCATGGACAGAGTAGATAGTCAGAAGCTTTTTCCCAGGGTGGAAGAGTCAATTACTAGGGGACATAGATTTTAAGTGAGAGGAGAAAACTTTAGAGGAGATGTGCGGGGCAAGTTTTTTACGCAGAGGGTAGAGAGTGTCTGGAATTCGCTGCCAGAAGAGGTGGTGCAAGCAGGTATGATAGTGGTGTTTAAGAGGCAGTTTGACAAATACTTGCATAGGATGGGAATAGAGGGATACGGACCCCAGAAGTGCAAAATGTTTTAGTGTGACTGGCAATATGATCGGCACAGGCTTGGAGGGCCAAAGGGCCTGTTCCTGTGCTGTACTTTTCTTTGTTCTTTGTTTGTTCTTGTACTTGATAGATCCTAACTTTTATTTTTTACTTAGATATGTGAGAGTAGCTACTGAACAGAGTCAAGGGCAGAATCATTGAGATTTGCATTAAGTGCGGTAGCGGGCGGCTAAAACGACGTCATACCTGCCAGCCCCAATGGCGGGTTTTCACGGTATTGTCCCAAACCCACCACATTAGTTATGTATTCCCGGGAAACATGCGGTTTCCACAGCGGCCAGGCTCTCATTCACCCGCCACGCCATCACCTCGCCACTTCATTAAGCTGGGCGCCATGTTTAAAGTCCAGCCGCACGCACACATCTCAGTGCTTCCAGCCCACGACTACTACAGTGAAGGTGTCCAGGAAAAGCAAAAAGATTGCAGCCCCAAGGCTAAGTGACGGGTCACTGGAATGCCTTTTGGACTCCGTGGAGGCCCGCCATGATGCCCTCTACCGTCGCTCTGGCTGCAGCATGACCAACCAGGCTTGGTGATCAGTGCCAATGCTGCACAGAAGAGGTTGGCCATCCAATGCAGATAGAGGATGAATGATCTCATCAATGCAGCCAGGTTATGGCAACCATCTCATCACTGTAAACTCACACACTCCGGCCCACCACACATTCACTGGCATCTCACTCACTGCCAGCTCAAGGGACATCACCACTCATTCTCACACATATGCCCTCACATCTCCATCTAGCCTCATCTCCTCTGGAGATTGCCTCCTCAGCCCTCACCATCTTGAGGCCACTTGCACAGATCTACATGTGCCCCACACACATCCTGAGATACCCCTCTTCCCCAGTACAACCCTTGTCCTGCAGCTTCTTCCCTTGCCTGATGCCACTTCTCCCCCTTCCCCAAGCAAACCCTAGCCCCACAGCCATTAAAAAGCTACCCACATATGGCTGACCTATAGGTGAAGACCTGTCCATGAGCTTCCCTAAAGGTGATGTGGTGCTGTCTGTGAAGCCTGGCACAGATGACTGCGAATGCTGCCCAAAGCAAGATAGGCAAACAAACCTCGAAGTCCCGAGCGAAGTGCAGCCCGCCAGGTGCACGTCGTGTATGTGCTGTTGTGAAACACGTCGGTGTGTTTTCCCACCGACATGGGTGGACGATCCAGCGGGGGGGTCAATTCTGGCGGGAAGGCCTAACAGTGATACACCAATGTAGTACAATGAGGTTCCCGATGTCAGATGGCGGAGAACATGATCGAGAATTGGCTTCATGCCATCGCGAAACCGATCGCACCGTATTGCCCACTCACACCATTGAACACGCCTGATGCCAGCGGGCACAGAAAATACCGGCCACAGGAGTCAGCTAAGGAACTTATAACAAAAGAATAAAACATTTATTTAACAAGAAAAGATGAACTATATTACAGTACTCCTTCACCCACAACTATACCTTTACAGATATATACAGATTTATAGGAATAACCCCGATTACAGAAGTTATCTTATACTCTAATGTTCACAGTAAGTACACAGTCCATGTAGATCAATAGGCACTCTGTGGTCAGACACACCACACTCTGACACCAAGTGACAGATGCCACCCCAAACAGATGCTATGGATATTTCATCAACTCCCCTGCAGATGCTTGTCATACCTTGAGCCAACCGGTCTCACTGAACTCTGTCTTTCACACGAGAGTTTCCAATCTCCATTCTCAGTGAACTTGCTTTGGAATCTTCTTGCAAATCAAAACTTTCTCTCAGATGCCTTCCACGAGGGTCCACTTTCAGGATTTCAAACTCCCCTTCCAGTGTTCCTCTCCACTGGGTCACCACATGCATTTTAGCTTTTTTCCATGCACCCTTTCGCAATGTCTCAGCCATCAACAGTACCTTTGCTTCACATGCCCATAGCAAAGAGTTACAGACCTTCAGTTGTCTCTTTGGACCTTCTGACTTCTCACAAGCCTTTATTTCACTTTAAATCTGCTTCCTGTAGTTTTCCTCTTTTTAAGCCTGAACTTGGAGCCTTTCTTTGCTCCTCACTCCTAACTTTACTTAACTGGACATTTTCCAGGCTCCTGCCCTTCCTTTGACCAGAAGGTCTTCTTGGGACTTTCTCCTGTTCCACTCCCCTGGGTTTGGGGAATTTCTTCTTTAGCTTGGGACTTGTCATCTGCCTGTTTGCTCCAGTCTCTCTCTGGCAGCTACTTCCAACTAACTGAGCTCAAACTGTGTGCATGCATGTGCTTGCGTTCGTGTGTGTTGGGGCAAGGGTCCGTGGGCCAAAGAAAAGTACGCAGGCAGGGAAGGCAATGCCCATGGCCCCAATGACCTCCCTAGAGGGATTTGCCCTCTAATCCTCAAGCCTGTGATTTTTTTTTAACTTATTTCTCTTTGGCTTCAGGTCTCCTGTATTCCTCAGCAGCAGCCATCTCTCCTACTGGCACAGCTGAGGCTTCAGAGCTGCTGGTCCACAGATGGCCAATTAGGAGGCTGTCTGTGGTAAAATTGCTGAGCAAGTCCCTTTTTTTGGGAAGCTTGGGCTCGGGACCCACGATTTACCCTGACTTCGGGTCCCTAAGCCCTTCATAATTTCAGCCCTATGATCGTATAAACAGGACTTCGTTAACAGCAGAAGTCCAATTGCAGAACCACTGGCCAGCTGGTATAATTTTTCTTTAGCTCCTCAGAATAAACATTAGTCTGCTTATTTCATGAGACAGTGATTTGTTCCCTCTTTTGAGAGGGACTATATCTTGTACTCTACATTTAGAACAGTATAGCCCAGTTTTAGTTAGAGGCTGAAGCAGAGGACAATTAAGGAAGTCTCGGGTACATTCTCTGACGTATGCTGTGTGAGCTGGTGTCAGACTGATGGAGGCACACTGCAACACCACAACTTGCCTCAGGACCACTGGCTGGCTTTGGCAGGGGAAAATCGATTCTGATTTCCACTCCCAATCACCAGCCCACAACCCCCACTAAAAAATGCACATGCGTACCACTTAGAAGAGAAAGCAGCAGACTGCCCCAGCACAGAGCCAATGAAAGAAATACAGTGGACATATTATAAAAAACTGTTTAACAGGAACAAATTTTCAACTGGGCTGTTGCTAATACAGAGGTGATGTGTCTGGGATTCTAAAACTGAAGTGTAACTGCAGATCTCCTCCTTATTTTTTGGACTAAAACCAGCTGTATAATAAGTATAATAAACACTCCTCACCTCTTCAATTCTGTTAGTAATTATATTTTATTCACTGGAACTTCTGTTGCCATCTGCTATTTGGACCTGACAGATGTTTGAATAATAAATACAAAAGCTGACTTCAGAGAAAGGAATACAGTTGCACGCTGATGTAGATCAAAATCCAAATCTTTCTAGAGATAAACCCAATGATTTTCAGGGTGAGCGATTGAACCGAGACTGAAAGGTAGAGATAGTTGGAACTCTTCCAGCCTAGAATTGTGCAATATTACTGTATGAATTCTATGGATGTTAATTGTCTGATGTTACTTTGTCTACTAGTTGAAAGGAGGTATTAACCCTTTTAAATTATTAACATTAAGCATTCATATTTTAATATTGCAAACAAAATTGCAAGGCTTATATTATCATAAGTCAGCTTACCAGGTTTGCTCGTATAATGTTCTCACCACGCACAGGCATTGACATTTTTTGACACGTGGTTCTATGGACATAAAGTACCTTATGGCACCACTGCCAAGTGGCCATTCTGGACTCGAGGGTTCACAAAATATAGGAGCCCAGTGAAGGATGCCATCTGACACAACCTATTATATCCAACCAGAAAGATCCCTCAGCACAGCATTCAACTGCTTCCCCAGTTACTCTAGAAGCTTTGGCTGCAAAATTTGGCTCTTCGGTGCCCATTTCTTTTGGCGCTATGAGTGCCATTTTGACGCACACTTTTAGCCTTGCTGGATGACAGTTTGGTGAGGGGATTGGCACATGTGCAGGGAGTGCCTGCTGGAAGCATGCAGGATCGGCAGAGTGTGGCTACAGAGCTATCCTCCTGAAGCTCAGCGCTCCAGCTAAAGTCATCTTTTAAATGCACAGAGTTGGACATGCATTCAACAGCAGGAACAGCACCAAACACTCCTCCACCACACCGCACTCGCCTTGCGCCAGCTTCCCAACAGTACTATTGAAAGGAATCATCAACAAAAACCAAAGAATCATAGAATGGTTAAAGCACAGAAGGAGGCTGTTTGGCCTGTTGTGTTCATGCCGCTCTTTCCAAGAACAGCTCATCTCATCCCACTCCCCCCACCTTTTCCCATAGCCCAGCAATTTTTTTTTCAGACAATTATCCAATTCCCTTTTGAAATCTATAACTGAACTTGCCTCCACCACACTCTCAGCGAGTGCATTCCAACTCCTAACCACTGCTAACCATTGCTTCTTCTGTCAATCACCTTAAGTCGATGGCTGGAATTTTCTGGTCCCATTGGCATCGGGGGTGGGGGGGTGGGGGTGGGGTTGGGTGTTGGGGGGTGTGGTGGTGGGAGCTGTGGGGGGAAGCAATATGGTGAGAAGGCCAAAAATTGGTTTCACTCCTTCATGAAACCAGTTCACAATCGTCCGCTCCACACATCAATTCTGGACCAGGTTTCCAGCCGCCAAACATTGGGAACCTAATTTCAATACTTTAACATCTCATTATAAGCCCTTTTCGCTGGAATCATCCCCCATGTTGGATCATCTGGGCACATCAATGTGCACCTGGCGAGCTGCACTTCACTCGGGACTTTGGGGTTTGTTTGCCCACCTTGCTTTGGGCAGCACTCACAGTCATCAGCGCCAGGCTTCACAGACTTTTACCTTTAGGGGCAGGCCTCTACCTACCAGACCAGGCATAAGGCTTGTCACTGGCTGCAGGGCTAGAGCTTGCTTGGGGAAGAGGGAGAAGTGGCCTCAGGCAAAGGAAGAGGCTGCAGGACGTGGGCTGTACTGGGGAAGGTGTGTGTGGGGGCACATGTTGATCTGTGCAAGTGGCCTCAAGATGGTAGGAGCTGAGGAGACAGTCTCCGGAAGAGATGAGGCCAGATGGGGGTATCAGGGTGTGTGTATGAGAGAGTGAATGGTGATGTCCCTTGAGTTGGCAGTGAGTGAGATGCCAGTGAATGTGTGAAGGCCTTGTTGGTGTGTGAGTTTAGAGTGATGAGATGGTTACCTTGCTCTGGCAGCAAGAATAAAATCATTTATTTATTTTCTGCAGTGGATGGGCAGCCTCTTGTGTGCAGCATTGGCACTGACCACCTCTCCCAAGCTGGATTGATGAGACTGATGGGGCTCCTGCGGCTAGAGTGGGGGTAGAGGACATCACGATGGGCCTCCATAGTTTCCGGAAGGCATCCAGGGGATGCGTCACTGAATCAGGGGGCTGCATTCTTCTTGACTTTTGGGGTTATGTCTTCACCGGAGCAGTCCTCGGCTGCAAGCATTGAGAAGCGTGCATGCAGGCCCGTGTGAGGAAGTGACGAGGTAATGGTAATGCGGGCAAATCGGAGGCAGGCCAACAGCAAGACTGCGTGTTTCCTGTGACTACATAATTAATGAGGTGGGAATGGGATGATACGGCACGAAAACATGCCTTTGCGGCCGATGGGTAAGACAGCTTTTTTTCCAGCTCACCAGCACACTTTGTGCATATCTGGGATGATTCTGCCTGATGTCTTATGGTTCCCAGTCATTCCACCAATGGGAACAGTTTTTCCCTATCTACTCTGTCAAAACTCCTCATGATTTTGAGCACCTCCATCAGTTCTCCTCTCAGCCTTCTCTTCTCCAAGGAGAACAGCCCCAATCTACCGACATAACTGGAGTTCCTAATTCCAGGAACCATTCTCGTAAATCTTTTTTGAACCCTCTCTAATTCCATTACATCCTGCCTAAAGTGCGGTGCTTAGGATTGGACACAATGGGATGAATATTGCTGGACCCTGGGAAGTGGGGTGGAAAACTGGGTGTGAGGGCATGGTAAAATTGCAGGGAGTTGTGTTGGATCGGCTCCCCAATCCATCAGGAAATTGTACAACGGTGGAACTGGAAACAGACAGGCTGCCCAGCCCAAAGAGGGCCGGCAGACAATTTCCAAAAATAAAGGCTCATTTAGGGGCTATTTTATGGTGCCATGACCATTTTGCCACTCTCTCGTGCCTAAGGAAGCCACCAGGAGGAGGAGTAGTCTTATAACGCAAAGAGGGGACCTGGATGGATACGACAGTCCCTGCAGCCTCAACAATTTCCCAGAGGGATTTCCCCTCCACCAGTGGGCTCTGTGCATTTTTAAGGATTTATTTTGGCCTTCCTTCTGTAGGCCGCAAGGCCTCTACTACCACAGCAGCAACCACCGATCCTGGTGGCACTGCTGAGCTGCTGGCCCTTTGATTGGGGCAACAGCTCTTGGGGGAGGGTGATCATCTTTCATCAGGTGGTCACACTGGCAGCAGACAATGAATTGGCTGCAATCTGTAAATCTGAGGGCGGTGTCCCAGCGGTTGGCCATGCTTTCCAGCAACGTGCATTACCAACCAATGTTGGGCCATCTGCCCAATTGGTAAAATTCAGGCTGATACTCCAGTTGAGGCCAAACTGGTGTTTTATACAGGTTTCATACAACATTCTTGCTTTTGTACTCTACACCACTATTTATAATGCCCAGGATCTCATAGGTTTTTTAACCATTTTCTCAAACTGCCCTGTCACTCTTTCAATAAATGTATAAGACATTCAAGAAGAATAGGAAGCTAGGTAAAGGTGGAGCGATAGCAGTGTTGATCAAGGGTGGCATTAGTTAGGAGATCTGGATGTAGAATCAGTTTGGGTGGAGATGAGGAATAGTAGGGGAAAGAAGTCACTACTGGGGGTGGTCTACAGGCTCCCTAACAGTAACCTCAATATAGGACAAAGCATACAAGAAGAAACATTGGGTGCTTGTGATCAAAGGACAGCAATAATCATGGGTGATTTTAATCTATATATAAATTGGAAAAATCAGATTGGCAGTAGTAGCCTGAATGAGGAGTTTATAGGATGCTTTCGAGATAGTTTCTTAGAGCAGCACCTTCTGGAACCAACCCCCAGAGAATGGGTTATATTAGACTTGGTATTGTGTAATGTGACAGGATTAATTAATGATCCCTGAGTGAAGGCACCTCTAGATAGCAGTGACCATAATATGATTGAATTTTACATCCAGTTTGAAAGGGAGATGAGTGGGTCTGAGACTAGTATTTTAAACTTAAATAAGGGCATCTATGTGGGCTTGAAAGCATAGCTAGCTGAAGTGAACTGGGATACTAGGCTAGAGGATAGATCCAATAGCAAAGCAGTGGCAGGCATTTAAGGGCATATTTCAGAATAATCAGAAAAATATATTTACTACAAAGAAAAATTCTAAAGGGAGGACCCACCATCTGTGTTTAACTAAAGATGTTGAGAAAAGCATCAGACTTAAGGAAAAAGCATATAACTGTGCAAAGATGAGTGGCAGGTCAGATGATTGGTCAAGACATAAAGAATGGCAGAGAATGACTAAAAGGTTAATCAAGAGAAAGAAATTAGACTATGAGAGGAAGCTAGCTAGAAATGTAAAAATAGATAGCAAGAGTTTCTACACGTATTTAAAAAGGAAAATAATAAGTAAAGTGGGTATTGGCCCTCTAGAGAGTAAGAATGGTGAGTTAATAGTAGATTAAAAAAATGGCAGATAAAATGAAGAAAGATTTTGCTTCTGTCTTCAATACAGAGGATACAAAAACATCCCAGTAAAGGCTGTAAATCAGGAGGTGGAAAGGAGAGGGGAACTTGGTGAAATTGCAATCACTGGGGAAGCGGTACTGAACAAACTGATGGAGCAGCGGGCTGACAAGTCTCCAGCTCCAAATGGACTTCATCTAGGGTCTATAAAAAGGTGGCTAATGAGGTAGTAGGTGCATTAGTGTTAATTTTCCAAAATCCGCTAGGTTCTAGAAAGGTTCCATCAGTCTGGAAAGTATCAAATAAAACCCCTCTATTCAAGAAGGGAAGGAGGCAGAAAACAGGAAAGTGTGGGCCAGTTAGCTTGACATCTATCATGGGGAAGGTGTTAGAATCGATCATTAAATAGGTTATAGCTGGGCACTCAGAGGAACTCAAGGTAATCTGGAAGAGTCAACATGGTTTTGTGAGGGAGAAATCATATTTAACTGATTTATTGGAATTCTTTGAAGGAGTAACATACGCTGTGAATAAAGGGGAGCCTGTAGACGTGCTGTACTTGTATTTCCAGAAGGCATTTGATTAGGTGTCACAGCAAAGGTTATTGCAGAAAGTAAAAGCTTTTGGTGTAGAGGGTAACATGTTAGCATGAATTGAAGATTGGCTGACTGGCAGAAAATAGAGAATATGCATAGATGGGTCCTTATCTGATTGGCAGGATGTGATGAGTGCAGTCCCACAGGAGTCTGTGCTGGGGCCTCAACTTTTTACAATGTATATCAATGACTTAGATAATGGGAATGAAGGCATGGTAGCTGAATTTGCAGATGGCACAAAGAAATGTAGGAAAGTATGCTGTAAAGAGGACGTAAGGAGGTTGCAGAGGGAAATAGATAAGTTGAGTGAGTGTTCAAAAACCTGGCAGATCAAGTATAATATGGGAACATGTGAACTTGTTCTCTTTAACAGGAAGAATAAAAAAGCAGAGTATTACTTAAATGAAGAATGGCTGCAGAATTCCGAGGTGCAGAGGGATCTAGGTGTTCTAGTGCATGAGTCACAAAAAGTTAGTATGCACATTTTTTCTTTTAAATTCATTCATGGGTTTTGGGCATCACTAGTTAAGCCAGCATTTATTGCCCATCCCTAACCGCCCTTGAGAAGGTGGCGGTGAGCTGACTTCTTGAACCACTGTAGTCCATATGGTGTAGGTACACCCACAGTGCTGTTAGGAAGGGAGTTCCAGGGTTTCATGACAGTCAAGGAACTGTGATATATTTCCAAGACAGGATGGTGAGTGGCTTGGAGGGGAACTTCATGGCAGTGGTGTTCCCATGTGTCTGCTACCCTCGTCCTTCTAGATGGTAGTAGTTGTGGGTTTGGAAGATGCTGTCTAAGGAGGCTCAGTGGGTTGGTGCAGTGCATCTTGTAGCTGGTACAAACTATTGTCACTGTGTGTCGGTGGTGGAGGGACTGAATGTTTGTGGATGGGGTGCCAATCAAGCAGGCTGCTTTGTCCTGGGTGGTGTCAAGCTTCTTGAGTGCTATTGGAGCTGCACTCATCCAGGCAAATGGAGAATATTCCATCACACTCCTGAGTTGTGTCTTTGGGGAGTCAGGAGGTAAGTTACTTGCTGCAGGATTCTTCGTCATTGACCTGCCCTTGTAGCCACAGTATTTATATGGCTAGTCCAGTCAGTTTCTGGTCAAAGGTAACTCCCCGAATGATGATAGTGGGGGATTCAGCGATGGTAATGCATTGAATATCAAGGGGCAATCATTAGATTCTCTATTGTTGAAGATGGTCATTGCCTGGCACTTGCCTGGCACAAATGTTACTTGCCACTTGTCAGCCACTTGGTATTGTCCTAATCTTGCTGCATTTTGATATGGGCTGCTTCAGTATCTGAATAGTCACAAATGGTGCTAAACATTGTGCATCAAACATCAGTGAACATCCCCACTCCTGACCTTATGATGGAAGAAAGGTCATTGATGAAGCAGCTGAAGATGGTTGGGCCTACGACACTACCCTAAGGAACGCCTGCAGTGATGTCCTGGAACTGAGATGATTGACCTCCAACAACCACAACTATCTTCCTTTGTACTAGGTATGACTCTAGATATAGCAAGTAAGTAAGAAGGTTAATGGAATGTTATCCTTTATTACCAGAGGAATTGTACATAAAAGTAAGGATGTTATGCTTCAGTTGTACAGGCCACCGGTGAGCCCACATCTCGAATACTGGGTGCGGTTTTGGTCTCCTTATTTGAGGAAGGATGTAAATGCATTGGAGGCAGCTCAAAGGAAGTTTACTAGACTTACACCTGAAAAGAGCAGGTTGTCTTATGAGGAAAGGTTGGATAGACTGGGCTTGTTTCCAGAGTGAGGGGTGACTTGATTGAAGTATATAAAACCCTTAACAGTATTGACAAGGTGGACGTGGAAAGGATGTTTCCCCTTGTGGGTGAGTCCAGAACTAAGGGGCACTGTTTTAAAATTAGGGGTTACCCGTTTAGGGCAGAGATGAGGAGAATTTTTTTCTCTCAGAGGGTTGTGCGACTTTGAACCTCCCTGCCTCAGAAATGGGTGGAGGCGGGGTCATTGAATATTTTTAAGGCGAAGGTAGATAGATTCTTGTTAGGCAAGGGAATCAAAGGGTATTGGGGATAGAAGGAAATGTTGAATTTGAAACACAAACAGATCGGCCATGATCTTAGTGAATGGTGGAGCTGGCTCAAGGGGCCAAATGGCCTACTTCAGCTCCTATTTCACGTATTTGATGATTTATACACATAAACCCTCAGGTCCCTCTGTTCCTACATCCTGTTTCCAATTGTATCTTTCATTTTACATTGACTCTTCTTCTTTTCCTACCAAAATGAATCACTTCATACTTCTCTGCATGAAATGTCACCTGCCGCTTGTCCACCCTGATAGGGTGTCCCCACCCTAGCTATGGTGAATCAATTATCAATTGTGAATTAGCTAATAAGATCACAGATTCAGTACAGACTGCCATGAGCTTCATTGTTTACCTGTGTTCCCAATGTGTAAAAATTTGGTACGAACATAAAACACTCCACTGATCAAACAACAATCACAAAAGTCTGCCACTGAATAATGTCAGAACAATAGATGTTACCAATGCAGAATGTAATTATATTTAGCCCTGTGTGCTGAAAGATTTGTTACAATGAAACTTTGCTTGTGACTGGAATTAGAATCATCTCAAATGTCTCATTTTTTGAGTGATTCCAATAAGGTTTCATTTCCAAAAATAAATAAAATAGAGAATATGAGATTACACTATTAAATGAATAGGAACTCTAACAATGGTAATTCAATTAGAAAAACGATAAATGATAACAAGCTAGTCCTGCTTAATCTCAAATTGCATCATTAAATATGCTGTAGGCTGTCTAGATGGTTTATATTGATGGACTGCTGTTGACCCTTGATAATATTATTTGGTATTTCCTACAGTACGGCATTGCCTACAATTCAAAAGTACTTAGTTAGCTATTAAGTGCTTTGGGACCTCTTGAGGTCGTGAAAGGCACTATATAAATGGAAGTCTTTCTTTTTCTTTCAAACAATCTAACCTTTGGAGACCTGACAGTATTGGAGACTCCTGATTTCTGACAGTCTCATGAGTTGACATTGGGTCTTCAGTTCGATCTAAAAAATACAGAAATAAAGGGCGGGATTTTCCGCTCCTGTCAACGGTGGGCATAATGGTGGGTAGGAGGGGAAAATATTGCGGGAGCACAGAAGTCAGTTTTACGTCGGCATAAAAATAGGTTGCGCTTGTCTGCTCCAGACTTCAATGGCTGTGTGCATTTCTCACTGTGCCATGCTGGGAATAGCATTTGAATGTATTTGAATCTCATGAATGCTTATTATGAAGACAACTTTCCAGAATCACACCCCCACACTGGATAGAAAAGCCATTGTGGTATCTAATCAGACCAGCATCGTTCATGTCTGGATATAAGGGACATACACCTGACAAACAGCACTTCAAATGTGGCTTTGAGGTATGTCCACCTACCTTTATCGCGCATCGCTCATGGCTCCCCTGATTCCACGCCAGGCTGTGCAGGCAACAACGCAACAATTTCAGGGTGGTTTCAGAACCAAGGTTCTACGTACCAGGCCAGCAGTATGGCTGGGTCGGTGGTGGTGAGGAGACGGGGCTGGTGTTTACATGAGTTGGGGGGAAAATGCTTTTCTGGGGGTGGGGGTTAGGGGAAGACAAGACAGAGGCAAGGGAAGGGGCTGGAGGGCAAAGGCCTGACTGGGAGTTGGGGTTGGGGTTGGGGGTGGGATAAAACTGGGAAGGGCGCTCCCAAACATGCAATTGAGTTTTGGGTTTGGGAATGTCCTCGGGGCCAGAATGGGAAGAGAGTCGAGTTAAGAAGAGCTTCAGTTTAGATTGCAGAGCCTGTCTTGTCCCAGTCCAGTCAGTCTATTGTCAGTCTATTGTCCAGAGTTTTGAGCATAATACTGGGCTGCAGATGGCACAGTCACAGTCAGGGAAGGCATCTGCAGCCTATCGATTGGGAGCAGGTAGTGTAGGGGTGGGCACTCGATGGTCTCATGGCAGGGGGGGTCTCTATATATCACTGTGCAATAGGCCTCAAGACAGGGAAGGGTAAGGTCCACATGGCATAGGCTCAAACAATTCAGGGGGTAAGACAGAGATATCCACCACAATGACAATGGGATCAAGAATTACAGGGGAGGACTGAGAGTTATTGGAGAGATGGAAAACTGTACATTATACTCCTTCAGGATGATGGGAGGGATTTCCACAGTCACGCAAGGGGTGTTGAAGTTGTTCTGGTAGAAGAACCTTAGCAGCACCATCTTACAACTTGAGGCTATGGCGCAGTCGAAAATGAAAGGATGAAAACACTCTGGTGGGGAGGGTTTGTAGAGCTTCTGGGAGGAGTGGATCACTGCACAGGTGGGTGGGCTGACTTAAGGGGCACTCAACTACTACCTGTATTCCCAAATGAGGAGGACTGCACACCTGGGACATGTTAGGAGCATTTAAATCATGGCATTTGCAATCAGGAGCCTTAATTCATGAGGGCATTCATGTGAGATTAATTCCAATTCGTGCCATTAATCGATCTCCTTGCAATAACCCCTTGTCCAAAGCGTCGAAATTCCCCTGTGCAGCAATAAATCCAGAACCAGATGGGCCACTGGACAAACTGCAGAAGGCCATTGGAAGCTGTACCTCTGAACCTTGCAGCTGGCCGATTCAGAGATGTGAAACTCCAGCCCTGCCTAAAATAACCTCATTCCCTCACTGAGCATTTCCCCTCATGTGTATTCCAAAAAGACCTTAGAGTGCACTGGATGAGGATTCCAGCACCTGGGATAAAAGCAACACATCCACGTGCCTGTCCAAAACAACCTCTTAGGTTTCGGAAAAGGGAGGGGTGGGGTGGAAGTGCCTGTGATCCTGAAAACTATCATTGCACCGCCAAGGAATTTTGTGGCAATGAGGAGCCTCGACTGAAACCAATCCCTTGAAATCCCACAGTCACTCACTGGTCAGCGACAGGAAGAGGAGCTTTGGAGGCTGATGCTCACTCATGTTTTTCTTCAATGTTCCAGCAGGGAGGAGAGCATGAGCAAGATGGTGTATTTAATGCTGCCTTCATCATCACATACAGGCAGGAGGAAAGGCAGAGAAGAGTACAACATTGGCACCAGGCTCAGCAAAGGGAAGTGCTTCACCCTGATGAGCATGGGGCAGCTGGGCCCCCTCCAGACCCAGAGGATGAAGCTCACAGATCTGCTGAGCGTAGGTGACTCACAAGACCAAGGGTGTAAAGGGGATGCATGTAATTTCTCCAGATGATTGAGAATCAGTGTCTTAGATGCCATGTCCAGGGATCTGTCTCATTCTCCAGGAATTAACGCCACGGGGACTGAGAGAACATCCATTGTCAGTGGCTGTCAAAGGCATCGCCGCTCTTCACTGCCATGTGAAAGATTCCTTCCAGCGCTTCACTGGGGACCTCTGCAGGATCTCTCAAGCTTCCACTCGCAAGTCCATACAGGATGTTACCGACACACTCTTTGCCAAGGCGTACAATTATCTGCATCTCACCAGAGATCAAGCTAGCCAGGCAACCCGAATATAAGGATTTGCTGCTGTTTCAGGATTCCCACAGGTGCAGGGTGCCATCGACTGCCCTCACATCGCTATAAGAGCTCCCTGGCAAGAGCCAATGCAATACGTTAACAGGAAAGGGCTCCATTTGCTCAATATACAGCTGGCCTGTGACCACCAGAAACACATCATGTCGGAATGTGCAAGATATGCAGGAAACTGCCACGACTCCTAGATCATAAATAAATCACAGATTCTGGACAGCTTTGAGGGCCCACATCACATCCAGGGTTGGCTCCTCAGTGACAAAGGACATGGTGGATGATGCCCATCAGGCGGTCACAAGCTCCATACAACAATGCTCATTCCACCACATGAACATTGATAGATTAATCCATTGGCATCTTGAAGATGCAAATCTGATGCCTCAACAGATCTGGCGAAGTACTCCAGTACGCTCCCCAGAGGGTTTCATGGATCATCATGCCTTGATGACACTGCAGGGCCAGGTTGTGCAAAAGTGGGGAGGACTTGCCAGATGATGAGATGGAGGAGATGCACATCTCCACCAAAGATGAGGACATCAATAGGGCTGAGGGAGATGAGGGAGAGGAGGCTGAGGCTGCAGGGGAAGAGGCCATAGCACAGGCCAGACAAGGCAGGCATGCATGTGAGGTGCTCATAGCCATCAGATTCCAAGAGGATAATGACGAGTTGCAGTGATTGTGTTCTCGGGACACTGGCCTCCATGCTGGGCCCAAATTATCACCTTCTCATTTCAACCATCTACTTCAATCAGAGAATGAGTGTCACCATGTCCCCATCGCTTGAAGGATGATGAGCCCTCGGGAGCATGTTGTCCTGCAGAAATGAGGTATTAACTGCAGGAGGGCATCTAGGCATCACAGGTGGTCCAGCCTCTTCAAGCTTTTCTCCAGCATCTCAGCCACTGTAGCAACTTACAAGAGGGAGGAGCTGGAATGCAATCCTCAGTGCACTCATGGCTGTACGCCTTCAGTCTGACAAGGCGACTCAAAGAAATCAAATCTCCAGCTATAGGATAGTGACTTCAATGGTGAAAATGCGAGACAAGATTTGGGCCAAGCCAGCCGAGGACTTCCTTCAAGTGCTAAAGCACATTAATCACACCGAGTCCTCAGTGTTACGTCAATCTTCATAATGTTGACATCCGGCACTCTCAGTGAGGGATGCGGTGCTACAGTCAGCCTGGCCTTTACCTGGGCATGGAGGACCTCATGAGAAGCATCTTCAGACACCTGATTTCCACACAGGAACTTGCCTCCACTTCGACACAATCATTTCCCCCTGATGGCCTGCCGGGGCCCTGGTGATTACGACAATGCAGACAGACCATGAAGCCCTCAAGGTTCAGCATCATTGATAAGGGGCAGAAATCAACTGCATTCCAGCCTTGCTCCTATCCCATTTCCACCCTCAGCATTGCCATCCCGTCGAGCTCACATATGCTGATCAAGATGAGGCTCAATGGTTCAATTGTCTGCAATATGTCACCATCTGTAATTCGCAATGCAGAGCTCACCGTGGGTTTAAGTGAGGGGGTGCGTAGCTGGACATATGGCCCAGAGCTGCATCCCCATATCTATGATAGCCTTGTCAGTGCAATGCAGTCAACTCCAAAATTGCCAACAGTAAACCCTGTAGTATTGAGCGCCAGGAGAAACATGTGTCGGGGAGGGTCAGAGCTCAGGAACATTGAGGTGGGAAGGTGCACATTAATAATGGGGAGCTGTGCAGATTTTCACTCGGAGGGTTGACAATGATGAAGGCAGGCATGAATGCACAGAAGCTCAGAGTGCAGGCTAACAGAGTGAACACCCTTACGGGTGGCAGAGAATTCATGGAGGTCAAGGAAAGATTCCCCCTCTCCATGAGCATCTACACCTCTCCTTCGACAATACACCTTTACCTTTCCACAATGCAGACAAGTAGGGGGCTGCATGGACCTCCATCTTACACAGCCAGGGTGAACATCATTTGAACCTGCTAGGCATGTCTAAGAAATGCCTTGCACAAGCACACTTTACATTGAGGGTGATGCTTCACTGATGTCAGGAATAAGCTGAGAAATGACACTCACAGTTATGAGATGGCTACACACAACATTGACCTGAGGCACAGAATGGGACATCTATGATAGGTGGGAGGGAAGGAACATGGTGAGAGACCTGGTTGATCACCACCCAGATCAGCAAACAGAGGAGGCATACACAAGAGGAAATGTGGAATGGGCGCAATTCAATTTACATTGTTGGAAATTATGTACATCTGGTGAACAACCATACAACTGTTGTGCTCAAAGAATTTCTTGATCTTCCTAACCCTACCCCTATGTCTTTGTGCATCCCCAACATCCACGACAGAGGTAAAGACAGCTGTTGACTGCTTTACCCTGTTGTCTGTGATGACTTAGGCAGATGCCCTCTGGAGGGCCGAGACTTGGAGTGCTCCGGCTTACATTGGGTCTCCTGTTGGGTCTCCATGTTCACCCTCCTCGGCCTGTGGAGCTGCAGTTGATTGGGTCACAGGCAGAGGGGATTGGGATCGGCTGGACGTTCCCAGAATTATTTGGGCAGATGGCCCTGGGGTGTCCAGCTGCTGGTCCTCATCCTTATAGGTGCCCAAAGGCACCTGGCTGACTTCTTAAGGAGAAGGGGCACTCAGAGTGAGATTGAAGTACCCTGGCCCCCCTCTCACGTCGCCACTGCTGGATGCCAGCAATGTCTACAGCAATGGAGTGCAACTCCTGCAGCAGCACAGGTGTAATGTCCTATACCATGGTGTCCACCATCCTACCAGCATTGACCTCAGTATGCTGGCATGCTGGCACAATGACCTCAGACTGAATGCAGACGGAATCCTCCATCGTACATTGCAATATGCGGAATGCATCTGACAACTCTGCTCAATGTTTGCAGCCCAGGACCTGCTGCAACAGGGAGATGGTCCCCAAAGGGAAGAAGACTGCATCCTCAAATTTAGTGGACACCTTCTTGATGCCATTGAGGATCACCAGGAGGTGCTCTACCCCCGTGATGGCAGAAGGAGGTCCAAAAACTTGACAACTGCAGCTTGAGAGATGGTGGCCAGAGCAGTGAGTTCCAATCAGCTATCCAGTGCAGGTATCACAAAGTATAATAATTTTCATAATATTATTGTGATTTATAGTAAATGTAGGTAAATAGTGGGGTTCGGATAGTGTGCATGTGTGCATGCATGTATGCGTTTGTGTAGGATTTAATTGAATTGGAGACAGCTGGTCTGGAGGCTTTGACTCATCAAAAGAAGCTAGGTTTGAAATGCTAAATATGTAAACATGGCTGAAGCTTTAGAACGTGAGGTGAGGAGAATTTGCATTTTTAGATAAAGCAGGGCAGTTTGAATTTCAAAGAGATGATAGGATGTTACACCTAGTCAGAGAAGCTAGACCAAGGAATTAGTTTATTTTTCCCAAAGGTGACTGACAATATTAACACCATGAAAATATTTATATTATGATAAAGTTCCAAAGGC
Source organism: Carcharodon carcharias (assembly GCF_017639515.1). Taxonomy (NCBI): domain Eukaryota; kingdom Metazoa; phylum Chordata; class Chondrichthyes; order Lamniformes; family Lamnidae; genus Carcharodon; species Carcharodon carcharias. The sequence goes on from NC_054481.1 coordinate 95,017,859, forward strand.
ATATGGGAACAATGGTATTTACATTAAAAGGTAGAGATATGTATAAAGGAGATGAGGTTATGTGTCAGGGAAGGCATTGCAAGATCTACCAGGAGTGCAAAAATCTTACAGCGTTTGTGCATTAAGCTGATGTCTACAGAAACCGAAGCTGGGGAAAGCCATTTTGAATTCTACTGTCCAGGGTATTCTGTTGGTTTGCCTGGATCTGTTTAAATCTATTTTTACTGCTGCCTTAAGGGGGTGTAAGGGGAAGCCAAATTAATTAGGGGTTTTAGGGGTTATTATAGTAGTGATTTGTAAACATATGTATGTCCTTGAAATATTTTCTTTTGTTCATAAATGCTCAATTTAGTTTTCTAAGTCTCAAGTCCTGGTGAACTTATTACTACTGAATTCAGGCCACGCATCTCAAAATAAATACAAATTGCAAAACCGTTGTGATAGCAGGATTGAGATTCCCTCATGGATTCAATCCACCTGGCGCAACTCATCTGCTGCATCATAACAGGGGAAGATGATGAATGATCTCATCCATTCTTCTCAGGTAAGTCAACCATCTCATCACTCTTGACTCATACTCTCACAAGCCCATCAGACATTTGCAGGATGTCTTTCCAAAGGCATCTCACAAATTGCCAGCTCAAAAGGACATCACCACTCACTCTCTCACATGCACCTTGACATGTCCATCTGGGTTTACATCCTGTGCAGCTCTTGTACTGATCCCGTGCATGGTTCCACTCAGCACCCACACAAGGCAGACTTCCTATCATCTGCCTTGGCAGGCACCCTGCTTACACTTTCTCCATTTGTCTTTATGCAGGAGAAGCTCGCCCACAATAAGAGGGAGAGGTCCTAGACCGATGGTGGGATGCCTGAGCTCAAGGCGCTCGGTCCGTGTGAGGAGCGTGCTGTTAAGCTAGCTGGAGAGTTGCAGGACAGTGCCTGTGGTACAGTGATGTCGGCAGCACAGACACAGGTGAGGACCCTTCACCAGCTGCTCCTTCAGACAGTGACACTGAGTACATTGACATGTTTTGGAGTCTGCAGCCATGCACTAATTATCTCTACTCTCTTCAATAGGCATGATAACCAAATGTCCCAGAGACACCAGGAGCTAGCCCCTCATATCCAGCCTCGAGGACACTGAGGATCCGGACGACACGCTGCTGGATGATCCATCACGGCGCTCACCCATATGCTGCACCAGCACAGAGACAGACACCTTGGTGGGACATAAATCTGGAACAGGCTCAAGCTCATATTATGGTGAGCACAGCACTGATTCTGGTCCACAGCAGGCAGAGGCAAGGACATTCAAGGTCACCGACACTCGGAGGACTGCTGGAGTCAAGGATTCTGCTGAGTCTCAGTCAGGTGGTGAGCCTGTGGACTTGCTCCCGACTCAAATGTTGGAGCTGCAGTGACAGTCATGTTAGTCATGGAGCTGCACATGACGTGAGCCCAGGCAGGGATGTCAAGGTGTCTGTGAGAGAGTGAGTGGTGATGTCCCTTGAGCTGGCAGTGTGTGAGAGGACTGTGGGGAAACATCCTGCGAATGTCTGATGGGCTTGTGAGGGTATGAGTTGAGAGTGATGAGATGGCCGAGTTACCTTGGTAGAACGGATGAGATCATTCATTATCTTCCTCTTATGGACTGAGTTGGCACTTGCTGTCTTGGCTGCCTCTCTCAAGCCGCAGTTGTGAGGTTTTTCAACCTCCTTCCGCCATCACGGGGGTAAAGCACCTCCTTGCGATCTTCGACGGTGTCAAGTAGGTGACCCAGCTATGCATCACTAAACTTGGGGGCTGCAGCCTTCTTCCCTTTGGGGACCATCTCCCTGTTACAGCTGTCCTGGGCTGCAGACATGGAGAAGGCTGTGCTCGGGTGTGGTTGAAATATGACGCCCGCTGCAATGAACATGTTGAGTTCACAGCGGGGTGGGCGAATCACAGGCTGCCTGCTCGCGATATGACTTGTTTCCTGCTGTTGCAAATTTAATGAGATGACAAGCGTACAATTGGGCGCGAAAACCCACCATTGCAGCTGGCGTGGAAAATGTCGCTTTTCCCGTCCGCCATCATGTTTAGTCTGCGGAGCAGAACATCTCACCTAAAGCTGTTCCTCTTTAGCTTTTTAAACTGCAGGTCTCTCTCCATGATCTAGTGGAGTGCAAATTGAATAGGGACATTGTGGGAGACCATTTTCTATCATGTAAGAATGACCTCTGACTTTGTGGGTATCAGAATTTGTGCATTTTTTGGACTCAGTGACTAAAGCTGTTAAAGATGGTGATGGCCACCATAGGCCAAGCTTGAATCAGTAAATAAACAGGCTAACCAGCCCATCAAGTCTGTACCAGTGGTTTTCCTCATAAAAGCTATTTAGCCTAATCCCAAATAAAAACAGAAAATGCTGGAAAAAACTCAGCAGGTCAGGCATCTGTGGAAAGAAACAAAGTTAAGGTTTGAGGTGAATGATATTCCTTCATCAGCACTATCCCACTCAGAACAATCCCACTCTAATCCCGCTCTGTTTCTTGATTTCTTTCTTTTTAACATTCCTCATTATCATGCAAATAATTTTGTTTCAGGTAGACTTGACAATAGTTTGTGACAGAAAATTCAACATTTCAACCAGCCAAGAAATTTTTATGAACCTCTTTAATTCCTTTTGTATTGATCTTAAATTGCGCCCACTCATTGTGCAGTATTTAATGCAGGCGATGGTGGTCTCACCTGCTGGTCAGCAGATGCTTCATGTTGCCTCCTTTGGGGATGGCCCACTGTATTAAGTGCCTCTCTTTAATGCTTTTTGTCTCATTGTGCAAATCATCTCCATTTTTTGTTTTGTCAGTCACCTCATGTGTATGTTTCTGACGCGATACCGGATGGTCATTCTGATTGCTTGAAGGTACGCGTTGTGTATGATCTGTTTGGATCAGTGCATGGCTCTCTGTAGCTGCATCAGCCTTTGCTCTAGTGCACTGCCGCTGCCTATGACCCTTTCTGCCACATGCCTTGCAGACTTGATGAAAAGCTGGTTATTTCTTTGGTGCATGCAGAAGGCCACACCTTCCACATGTCTTGCTAGCTTTGGATGTTCTAGTGAGTGCGTCAACAATTGAGGCTGTTAGAACCTGCAGAATGGAGTCACCAACCATCTGTTGCCCTCTCGGATCTTCAGGCTTCTCTCGAGCCCACTTTGCTTCAAGTCTGCTCCCTGCAGCTCTCTTTAATTCGGAGCTTTTTCTCAACTTCCTTTAACAGGATCTGTTTCTGACCTCAGTCCTTATCCCTTACCTGGAATCTTCTTCTGGGACCTATGTCTGCCCCGCTCCCTGGTCCTGGATCTTCTTTGTTTGGGACCTTATCCCTATCCCCTCTCCCTATGTCTTACTCCCTGGGACACATCTAGAATGGTGCTCCTCTTCAGGTCACCTGATCTGCAGTTTTGCACTTATTCGCTTTTCGTCTTTTTCTTCTGTGTATGTGTACAGGACCGGTTCCCAGCTAAAGAATGTAGAAAAGAACAAACTGTGCATGTACAGCCATCTCCCAGCCAGCACATGCACAGGAGACACAGAAATTGAAAAAGACTCAAACTGCGCACGTGTGGCCATCTCCCGGCCAGCGCATGTGCAGAAGTCCCGAGGCTGGTTAGGAGCTATAGCTCCCGAACTCCGAGGTAAGTATTTGAGTTTTGCAACACTTACATCCATCCTTGAGTAGCTCTTCGATAGTATGTTTTGGGTTTGTCTAGCAGATCGTTCTGGAATGCTTCCATTGGAGTGGACACGTTGGCCAACTGTCTGTTAGTTCTACCTTTGAAAAATCTCAGTACCTACCCTTGTCTCAGCACCTGCTGATGAAGTGGTCTATGGATTCTGCAGGTTGTTGTCTAAATGACATGAACTCTAGTTGATGAATACAGAAGTTTAACCCAATTCTGAGCCGGTCTTCCAATGTAGTCCATATCTTCTTGGGATCCTGTAGCTCTTCTGATGTTAATCCTGACGTGTTCAGCTGGTATAGAGCTTCATTCCCAATTGCTAGGTGAATTTTAATGGCTTTGTTGTCTGGTTCAGACACACCTGACTCAAGAAACTATAATTCTGTATGCTGCTTAAACAGCCTGATCTCAGATAGTGGGTCAGCTGCATCCCAATTCAAACTGAGGAATTTTGTGGGCATTCTGCCAATTCCCCTTTCACCTTCCTTCTTCTGTAGCACCAGGGATGAGTGTCACTGTAGCAACTTTTGTGCAGTTTTCTGAAGCTGCACCCACGAAGATGATTTGTGGAAGAAATGCACCACAGAGTATTGACACCTTTGCTTTTTTCAATTTATAGTTCATCACCTCCCAAAGCCTCCTGTTATAATTACAATCTTCTCTGGCCCGATTTGACTCTCCCTTGCTCGATACCTATTCAGCTCACATCCTGGTCACTAGCCTTTCCGGACTGAGCTGACCCGATGCCGGTCTTCTTGACGGGCTGCCCCACTCATGGAACTGACAAGCCCTGCGCAGCAATCTCACCATGAGGGAACTGTTTGCTTACCAGCTCTTTACTTGAGCACTAGCTCAGCACTGTGTCTCCTAAACTTTTCTTCACAGTCGCCACACTGCGTTTTCAACACTGTCCGATGCTGCGACGGTTGTAATATGTCTTTAAGGGATATCAGCATGACATCACTAGAAGGGAAATGTGCCATGTGATCCAGGATTACTTTCACTTTTGTTTTGAGCAGACCACACACAGTTCTGATGGCCTCAAGCGTTACGCCAATAACATGACAGTGACTATGTTGTAATTTGACCAGAACATCAAGGGTCATCTCATTCTGTTCACCATGTCATACCTGTACTTGATCTTGCTGCCACATGTCTTACCACCATTGATCACCATGCCATGTTTTTATAATGATATAATACCTTGTGTTTACTTATTGTACAAGACACAAGGCACCAATTGCTCATGCGGGATTGGGTAAACACATTGTGGGTTAACTTATTAAGACTAGGCACACGAAAACAGTTTACATAGGTGTAAAGCTTGAAGACACCAGAGCTCTATGTGTGTGTGCTCTGCTCAAAACATAAGTGAAACTAAGACTGGATCATATGACACACTTCCTTTATAGTGATGTCATGCTGATATCCCTTAAAGGCATATTACAACACACGCAGCAGCCCCATGTGGCTGCCTCCACACTTCTTCCTGGGCTGGCCCAATTCCAGCCCACACCTGGCCCCCAGCAATGAAGATCCTACCTTTGTGGGCACTTTTTCCCAAAAGCAGGTGAGCTGAGCTGGGAATTGTCCCAACTCCCTACCCACATCAAGGCTGAAAATCCATGCCTTAATGTTCACCATCTTCTGTTTCATCCTTGCCAAAATTTAAAGTACCAAAACTGGAATTTGATTATGTACTCATGGATGTACTACCCTGCTGAGCAATGACTTCGACTGTCAATATTAACATCAAGCAGGAAGTAAAGGGATGGTTTCTGATCATGTCCTTTTTGCTGTCATAGTTGGATCAGACTTATTCACTTTCTAGTTACAGGAGGCCATCTAATAGTCATGCCAAAATTTTAACCTCCATGTGATATTACTGACTGACACAGAGCCTGTGTCCACACTGCCTTTCTTAATCTTGGAATAACTACCAAATGCAAGATGAGGCTATACAAGAGGGCTAATTGAAGCAGTTTTAAGTATAAAGTTACTCCTTTAAACTAGCAATCCCTCAAAAAGTCAGAGCATCCACATTTCATCTAGAGTCAGAGTGGATGAGACCCAAATGTTGCCAAGTGTACCATCCCATCCATGGCAAATATTAGTATAGAAACACAGCACCAGTTTAATGAAAATGAAAGCCTGTAACCAAGAAAAATCACACCAAAACGTGAAGTCAAATCACAACACTGAATACTCCTGCCATCAACTTGTTTGAGTTACAAGTCCAAAATCAATTCCAAAATGAATGATCCCTAATTAGGCTCTTGGCTTTATCTGAATTTAATTAAATCTATTTATAATATCAGAACAATCCCACCAACACTCTGAAAATCAGGAGAAGCCAACCCACAGCTCCAAAAAAAAAAAAATTCTGGCACCTCAAAACATAGCCCTGAATATAAATCCATGCAATGAGAGAGCAGAGTAATTACACAGCAGATTCAGTAGAGTACAAGATTGATGTAGGTAAAGTTCTCAGGACACTGATATTTGCTTATTTACACTAGAGGAAGAAAGGAAGAGGAAAGAAAGGAAAGGAGGGAGGAAGGGATAGGGTGTAATAAAGAGGAAGGGCATGAGAGTAAAAAAAGAAGAGAGAGGCTAGAATAAGGAAGGAAGGAAAGAAAAGGTCCCAATTGTTTCACAGTGAATCAAGCTTGCCTGGATAAGTGCAGCTCCAACAACACTCAAGAAGCTTGACACCATCCAGGACAAAGCAGCTCACTTGATTGGCACCCCATACACCTTCAACATTCAATTGCTCCACCACCAATGCATAGTAGCAGCAGTGTGTACCATCAACAAGATGCACTACAGCAACTCATCAAGCCTCCTTCAACAGCACCTTCCAAACCCATGACCTCCACCATCTAGAAGGACAAGGGCAGCAGATGCATGAGAACACCACCACCTGCAAGTTCCCCTCCAAGTCACTCACCATTCTGACTTAGAACTAAATCGCCTTCACTGTTGCCGAGTCAAAATCCTGGAACTCCCTTCCTAATAGCACTGTGGGTATACCTACACCACATGGACTGCAGCGGTTCAAGAAAGCAGCTCACCAACACCTTCTCAAGGGTAATTAGAGATGGGCAATCAATGCTGGCCTAGCCAATGACAGCCACATCCCATGAATGAATAAATTAAACACTCAAAGAGCAACCAATATGCAATGGAACCATTTGGAGCAGTCAATCTGCACACAAAGTCCAGGTAAAGATCCAGATAGTCTTGTCTTATGTATTGGTTGAGGGAAAACCTTAGACCTGGGGATCAGAACTGTCCTGTGCTTCTTCAAATAATGCAATAGGATATTTTACGTCTACTTGAAAAGTCAAATGGGCCTTTGTTTTAACACCTCACCAAATCATATCACCTCTAACAATGCAGCACTCTCTCAGTCCTGCACTGGGGTGCTAGTTACCTCCGCTGTTGAAGGTGAGTGGAGGTAATGTTTTCCCCTGTTTGTTAGTCTGTTTATCTGCAAATGATATTTCTCAAAAACTAATCAACAAATGTCAACAAAATTTAGTACACAATAAATGTATGGTCCAAGAAAGAGTTTATTCGTTTTTGGTGAAGGTGGGGATCCAGATCCTGGATTTTTTTTTTTAAAGATTCATTAACACTGGGAGATAGGGTGATTTTCTTTTTTCTTTTAGAATGTTGTGGGTTGTTTTATTTTGAATGTTGGTAATTGTTTTAGAATGTGTGGGTTACCTCAGCTGTTGTGGTGGAATTTGTCACAGCTGCCAAAATGTGAGAAGAGTTTTCTGAGCAGGTTATTGGATGTGGATTGGCCTGAAGCCTCTGCACTGAGATTGAAACTCTGAATAAAAAAGGTTTCTTTTTTCAGTTTTGTAGCTATAAAGCATCAACCAGGCAGGGCAAAACCTCAAAGAAGAGTTGCAGAATTCTAATAACATTGAGTTAATAGTGTGGCAGAGGTATACGCTGTCCTGAGTGCTCTCTTCTCTTGTTTACATTGTGTTCATGTGTCTAGAGTGATGCTTGAACCCAAAACCTTCTGGCTTAGTAAGCCAAGACTGGAGAGACAGAAACTATAATTACACCAAAACCTGAAGGGGTTAGATGTGTTGAAACTGGAGATTTAGTTTTAAAGAGAATTCAGAGCATTCTTCTTCCCCTTTCCCCAGAAGCAGTTGATCCTTTCACATCAGTTGCTGCATTTTCTGGCATTCAAATTCTATTAAAGGTTAGTCAATTCCTGAGCACATGTTATAAGTAATTATTTATAATAATTAAGCATTTCAACAAAAATAGAAATGTAAGATAGTGAAATTGATGATGAGGATGTCATTTATTAGAGTTAAATGCTTTCTCGAATGAAATAAAAAGGTAGTATTAGCCATTTAAAATCTATCGGGATAATTTTAACTTCCGAGCAACTAACCCACCCCAAATAGCACCTGGGCAGACCTGTCCGTCACTGCGGTGGCAGAGCTGGACCATGTTAATAGCCAAGTCTAACTTATTTCCTGCCAAGCAATCGCTCACGCTGAAATGTGCATTCAAGAAAATTCACCAACTTTAGGCCCACAAGGATCAGGTCAATCTGGAGGGTATGGAAGGTTGTAGGCAAGCCAGAGGATGCAAGGGCACCTGAAAGATGTCAAGCCGGCAGTCCAGTAAGTCCCAGGGGTGAGCTTAGAAAGATTTTGCCTGCAGTGACTGAACTTTCTTTGTGGGGCCTGGTGAAGTACTCCTGCTCCTCATGACCACATAAGGAAAACCTTTAACAATTTACAGCTTCTTGCCTGCCAGGTTTTACTGAATTGGTGACACATGCAGCATTACAATTGTGTTGGGGTTCTATAGAAGTGATGAGACCCCAATTTTTCTTTACTTATGAGGCTGTCACCTTATTCAGATTAATACCCAGACGCCCAAAAGAAATGGCACTAAAATATCTGCAGGACAGGAACCGAATGGTAAGTACACTGCTTTCATTTTAACTTGTGTTCCATCAAGTTTCAAACCATTTTGTATTCTGCATATTACTCCTTCAATCACAACTTATAACCAGTCTAACTAAATATTAGGTTGTTTCTTACCAAAAGTAAAGCCAAATCCCTACCAAGAGCCAAGAAGGAAATACTTTGTTGTCAGCTTCTATACAAGTTTGAGATGAGCACCAACTGCATGACTTTAGGAGAGCTCTGAGAACCAGTGTAAGTAAATAGAACCCATATCCAATATTAAACTCATCCCTCTATCATTCTCAATATATGAAGGCACACCTGGATAAATTTTTGAAGTAGAGGAGATATAAGGCCTTGGGGAGAGAGTAGAGCAATAGGATTGTTCTGGCAAACAGCCACAATGAATTAAATTACCTCCTTTTATGCTTTTAACTCATATGGATCCATAGGGTACTAAAGCGAACTTTAATACACCTTTTAGTAGCGCAAGTGATATCAGCTAATTTAGTGCAAAGCGAGAGAACAAAAGTTGTGCATGAAATGTGTTATATAAATGCAAATAAGTATCATAAGCCTAATACAAGAATGTGTTTAGGATTTGACGACTATAACTTTCTGTGTTTTTACAGCTCCCTGTGCAGGAAATGTTTCTTAACCTAATGATCATTTGTCACCGACTCCTCAAGCAAAGGAAACAGTCTTTCTTCCATACACCCTGCCTGGCCTCTCTATCACATGATAACCTCAATTAAGTCTCCACTTAGCCTTCTCTGCTGCTGTGGAAATAGTCCCCGTATCTCAAGTCTCTCATCATATCTTTTGTCTCTACACCCAAGTATTAGTGTGGAAGGAAATGTGTCAACATATTGCGAGGTTTGGGGGGATGGGGGTGGGGGTGGGGGGGTGGTATTTTAACATGGGTGAATGCTTGACTTTGGATGTGGTTGAGGGGTGAAATCCTGGAAAAACGTGAGTGAGCCAGGACACTGGTTCCAACCCACCAACTTTGCATTTCATTCCAGTATATAATGCTGCATGCATGCAACCCCTTCAGGACAGGCTGGTTGACAATATCAATTTGTTAATCAGTCAATTGGAGTGATATTAACGTGGGATGTTTAATTTAACTTTGGGTCCACAGCTTTCCAGGCTTCCAGAAACTCACTAGTGAAAGCAAGCCAAATTGACAGCAGTAATTGAGGGAGCTGAAGACATGATAGGGAGATGTGCCAATAAGCGTAATGCTCCAAACAGTTGGCCACTCTTCCCTTATAGCTGAAGAGATCATTGCAAAGGGCTGTGACATCATGCAATTTGTGCTTGAGACAGACTCCTCTAATCTCTCTGCAATTGGGCACAGTTTTAAAGAATGTCTTAAAAGATGAAAATGATGTGGAGAGGCAGAGAGGTGTAGGGAGGGAAGTCCAGAGCTTAGACCCTGTGCAGCTGAAAGCACAGTCACAAATGTTGGGGCAATTAAAATTTGGAATGTGAAAGAGCTCATCAAGTCAACATGAGTGAGTGTTGTATGCCATGTGGCTGCCTAATAGTTTATCCTGTTAACAGGTAATTAGCTTGACCCCATTTCTCCATCACTGACAGTAGGCGTGCCTAGACTCTGCTATCTCAATCATCTCCTCCTCCACAGATGTCAATTGCAGGATGGCTGAAGGATTATCTCCAGTTCTTTGCCTCTCCCTGATGCTTTATGCTTTCTTTTCCTGCAAAGATTGAAAGGAGAGACCTATCAGTGAGAGTCTTGCCTTGTGTTGACCTATGGATGGAGGACATTTGTTTAGGGTGACTATGAGGGAGAGGCATTACATTTCATAAGTATGAGTTTGAGTGTCAGTGATGAATGGACAGGTGGGGATCTCAGGAAGTGTATAGATAGAGTTCCATGGGTATACCTATTAGATATGTTGGTGTAAGGAGTGATGTGCTGAAGTAGGCTTGAGAAGGCAGGCTGAGGGGTTTTGTGTAATCACCTTGCCTGCCCTGCTTAGGTCATTAAAATGCTTCTGGCATTGAATTCTCCAAGCTGGTACCACACCCATGCTGCTGATCTCTTCGGCAACCTCCAACCACATTTTCCTTGTTAAATTATCAGGGTTCTTCCTCCTATCAGTGGTGAAGAGATATCTCTCCAGACCCTTACAGCTCCTAGCGGCATATCCAGGGAGGTGTCGCTGAAGCGCGGCACAGCCTTTGAGCTTCTACCTTCCACGGCAACAATTCTTTCTCTCTCCTTCCCACCTCCAACTACTTCAGCTTGCATGTTTGAATTATCCCTTTAAAGAGTGGTGTTGAAACTGCATCATGTGGGTTCTCATCATGCCCAGTGACACTGGTTGATTGGGAAACCTGGAAATCATATTACTAATACATCGACTGGCAGACATGTTTCACATTCTTCCGGGTTTCGCATCTGTTGTCTCACCATGGCTGTCAATGTGGCTACACATTAAATCCAGCCTATGAATTCAGATTAATGGCAAATAGACATTCTAAGTTGTCTATGGCTTTAATATCCTTTCTACAATGGGGTGCTTAAAACATTGCACTCAATGCTGTGACCTAACCATTTCCTTATACAAATCTATTACTACTTCTTTACTCTGGGAGCCTGCTTCTCTTAAGAAAAGCCAATAGGATTTTGGGTTTTTTAATGGCTTTATCTACTTATAATTAACTTTCAAGGAATTATCAGATTTAACCTGAAGATACTTATGCTCATCCACACCTTTCACTGACCGTACAAAATGATCTTTAATGATGTTACTGATATTAGACTAACCAGCCTCTCGCTACCTAATTAAATTCATGGTCTATCGCTTATTGTCTCCCTTGGGATGCAAGCATTATACTGACTATCCCCTAATTCTGTGGCATAATTTGCATATTTAAGGAAGATTAAACAACTGTCTTCAAAACCTCTGCTTTGTCCCCTTTGGCACCATTGATAAAAAAGAAACCTGCTTGATATTTTATCATAAAACATAGTCTCTAATGATGCTCCCCCATTTTCTTAAAGCACAGTGAGCCATGAGCTAAATTGCTTAAAGCTTTTAGAGGGGTTTGTCATTCATTTCGTCAGAATGTTAGTGAAGGTTTACCTAAATCTCAAGACCCAGAGAGATACTTTAGAAGGTATGGAGAGTTGAGACTCACCTGTGAGGCTGATATAAAATATGAGAGCTGAAATAATCTAGGATAAGAAAGTTAAAAGACCCTAAAAGTTAACAGGCATGTTGAAGAGGGATTTCTTCTATATTCTGTGTGCCACAAAAATGCTAACATTCAAGTTGTAAACAGATTTATTATTTTGTTACAGAGGGTGAACAGAGGAAACCATTCCACTTTGTTGGGTCAAATACAGAAAGCTTTGTTTTGCAATTAAATCATGATCCCTAATGGCTGGGATGATGAACAGGCTGGGTCTCTTTTCACTCAAAGAGAGAAGGCCGAGGGGGTCACCTAATAGAGGTCTTTAATTTAAGCGAGGCTTTGACAGGATGGACACAGAAAGAGTCTTTCCACCTGTGGGAAAGAGCGAACCTAAAGGCCATCAATATAGAATAGTCACCAAAATCAAACAGGGAATTCAGGAGGAATTTCTTTACTCAGAGAGTACTGAGAATGTGGACCCCACTACCACAGGGAGTAGTTGAAGTAAATGTTGTAGATCCAGTTAAGTGGAAGCTGGTCAAGCAAATGAAGGCGAAGGGAATAGAGTTATATTGACGGTTAGATGAGGAAGGGTGAGAGGAGTCTTGATTGAAGCATAGATACTGGCATGGACTAGTTGGACTGTTTCTGCGCTGAATGCTCTACATAATTACTTTGCACTTCACCTACTTATATTCACCCAGGAATATAAGGTGAGGCTTTATACAAAGAGGAATATCCTATACCGAACTCGATCAGAGGGTTCCTCAATAGCCATTCCCTAATGTTAATGTCTTGCCTCGATGGGCCAAACAATTTACCAAAGTTTCTGTGAAATCAGGCCATTGTGCAGTTGTAGTCATAAGAGTTCTCATCTTTCATATTTAAGAAAGGGATCATGTGTACAAGCAACTTCTTGTCTCAAAGTAATTGAATCTGATTGAGATGAAACTCAAGGGCTGCTCCCTCGAATGGTATAGTGTGGCACTGAGGGCAAACTTTGCTTGAGAGGCCACAGGCCCATGATTTCCTGACCAGCACACAGTAGGCAGGACCCAGAGCAAAGTGTGAAAATATTGCATTAGGTTGGTTCCCCGACATGTTTCTGCATCTGAGCAATCTTGCAGAGGTGGATCAAACCAGCACCAGCCCCACACCAGCCAATTAGGACAATTAAGTGTTCACTGGGGGCAAAGTAGTGAAGCTGCGGGACCTACTTGATGTCGGATCAGCTGTCCATTGAATTGGGAGGTTAACACAACTTGAAGGTAGCCTCCTGACAGCAGACAGGACAGGCTTCAGGGCTCCCTTTCATTAGCCCATGAAGAGGCAGCAAATGTAAATAGGCTGCAGCCTTGGCCATAAGCCTTCCTCTGGAGGGATTTCCTCTCCACCTGATGGCCTAGAAATGTGGGCTTCCATTTTGCATGTATTTTGTAAAGACTTCCAAAGGGCACCTCTGATTGGCTGGCATTTCCGCTTCCTGGGAAGGTTCACCATTGGCTGCTTAAGTGCTTAACTGGCACTTAATATGGCGAACCTTCTGCCAGGGAGGCGATGCTGGATTCTTGCTGGCTCTTTAGCTAGCAGGCGAGACCCCAGTTGCCTGGATTAAATCTGCCTTGGTTTCACCAAATCACTACCTCATAGTTTTGCTCAGCTACTCACCACTGACCAGTCTTGCAGATATCCTATGCTAATGGCCTTAGCGTTTCATCTGAGGGTTTTCAATAAAAGAAAGGAGTGAATGATTGGCAGCACAGTGCATGACCAATGGTGAAATCAAAATTAATCATTTTTAAATATCCTTTCCTGAGCTCCATTTGAGCTTGGCAATAGAAAGAAAGGGTTACGGTGGGTATGAAGGCACAACGTATAATGCCAGCCTGGCTCTAAGTGTGCATGGGATCTTGCCCTCCACATCCCTCAACCCCACCAATTGCAATTGCAGGAATTGTATTTGACTGCTAAGTTTGGACAGGACAGATTGGCTTAGCCATGCAATACCCCCTGTTGGGATCTCAAAGGCTGGCATGAGAAAGCCAAGTTGGGCACTATCCCTTCACTGTTGACATGGGCAATGCATGACTTGTGGCTATGGAACTGTCTGCAGCAATGACGTGGAGTTGTACATCTGTCCTCATGTTAAAAAGAAAGTCATGAGAGTTTAGTAAATGATGAAAAGAGGATTTCAACCAGAAAATGGAAGATATTTGGGCAGGGAAAGAAGGGGATTAAAGAAGAGGCTGTTTGGAGGAAGGAATCAGGCAAAGTGGTCTGGGATAGAATTGCTGAAGACTAGGTTAGAGTGGTTGAAGATTAACATCCAATCATGGGAAATGGGAGTAAGGAGCTGAAGCTGTGGGCAAGGCTATATAATTAAGGTCTTGTTACAGTAGCTTTTAATCAAGACAATGCAGATGCAGAATGAATACCTTTATTTTACTGCACTGCTGCTGATGTCATATTAATTTCCAGCAGCATTAAAACAGCTTAAAGTAAATTAGGCTCTTTCAGGTGTGACAGCTTTGCAGAGGTGAATTTAATGGATGCTTCCAGATGCAGCAAACCACACCCCACCAACCTGTACAAGAACAAATATAAATGCCACTACCAGAGTTAACCATGGATGGGTCTAGCATGGATGGATTGAGTTCTGAGCTTGATTGTACAGTCCATTGGTGATTGCTTTTGTTCACTAGTTTTTGCAAACCATTCCCAGGCAGTCACAAATCATCACCAGGAGACAACCACATGTGCATATGTTGCTTCTGTACTGAAGATCACTTCAAGTAGCATTAAATATAGAGGTCATTGTCCCCCATTAATATTGTAAGACCACTTGTACCTGGAGTAACTCTGTAATTACTGAAGTTACGGGAGCAGTACAGCCTAACAATGCAGCAACTGTGACCTCAATAATCACAAAATTCCCCAGTGATGGAGGAGGGCCCATTCCAATGTCAAATGGAAAAACAACATTGGCACATTGTATAGAAATCCACCTAATACCACCATGCTCAGCACCAATGGCAGTACGTATGTGTGCAGTGCATCCTTGGGCACATTTGAAAAGACATCTTTCAAATTAGCACTCTGTGATGGGTATATGGTGAAAATAAAGCCTGAAAATTGAATTGAAATAATTCAGGTCTGGTATCCTTGATCAATAGAATCTGAATCCACTGTAATATTAGCTGCATGAGACCAATCTCATTATCCCAGTATTCACTGGATAATAAAAAATTATGTTCTGTCAGTGACAGTCAGAATTTTAAGACAACTATCACCAGATGCTATCTCTGTATTCCATATTACAACTGAAGTGAGATAGAATGGATGTAGTGATAAGTGCAGCATTTATATATGATATGATGATACGATGATATTATAACATGATAAGACAGTGACTTTAGACCAAGGTTTTCTACCATTGGGGGTTTCCTTACCTCAGGTCTGCTTCTGTTGTAGATGAATTGACTGAGATTGGGTGCTCTGATTAGTCAACAACTTTTTGCTGCATCATGCAATCATCATCGTGGTAGAAGGCAGGCCAGATGGGTCTTTGTCATTTTTCATCCTGCAATTCTTATGTTCTTTTGATGTTTTGCAGGTGGTGTGAGAATTGGTTACTGTACTAACTAAACTAACTCTTTGCCTCAACAGGTAGTAAGGCCAGCATGACTATTCTTTTTCTCCAGGGATTCTGTTAGTGCTCGAAATGAATGTCACATGTGCCTGTTAAATCAGTTAGCTCTTTTAAATCAGTTTGGAATATGAATATCAAACTGAACACCAACAGTATTCCAATGGGTTTAATCTGCACTGGTCAAAGCATTGATGTAAAATTCTATGGTGTACAAGTATCACTTAATTATTGAATTATAAGTACACAAACTCTTTGTTGGGATAGCATTATTTTTATTCATCCACGGGATGTGGGTATTGCTGGCTGGGCCAGTATTTGTTGCCCATCCCTAGTTGCCCTTGAGAAGGCGATGGTGAGCTGCTCCTTGAACTGCTGCAGTCCATGTGGTGTAGGTACACCCACAGTGCTATTAGGAAGGGAGTGCCAGGAGTTTGACCCAGCGACAGTGAAAGAGCGGTGATATATTTCCAAGTCAGGGTAGGGAGTTACTTGGAGGGGATCTTCCAAGTAGTGGTGTTCCTATCTATCTGCTGCGCTTATCCTTCTAGGTGGTAGTGGTCAAGGATTTGGAAGGTGCTGTCGAAGGAGCCTTGGCGAATTCCTGCAGTGCTTCTTGTAGATGGTACACACTGCTGCTACTGTGCGTGGGTGGTGGAGGGAGTGAATGTTTGTGGATGTGGTGCCAATCAAGTGGGCTGATTTGTCCTGGATGGTGTTCAGCTTCATCAGTGTTGTGGGAGCTGCACTCATCCAGGCAACTGGGGAGTATTCCATCACACCCTTGACTTGTGCCTTGTTGATGGTGGACAAGCTTTGGAGACTCAGGAGGTGGGTTACTCATCACACGATTGCCAGCCTTTGACTTGCTCTTGTAGCCACAGTATTTATATGGCTAGTTCAGTTCAGTTGCTGTTCACTGGTAACCCCCAGGATGTTGATAGTAGGGGATTCAGTGATGGCAATGCCATTGAATGTCAAGTGGCATTGGTTGGATTTTCTCTTGCTGGAGATAGTCATTACCTGACACTTGTGTGGTTCGAAAGTTACTTGCCAATTGTCAGCCCAAGCCCTGGATATTGTCCAGGCCTTGCTACATATGGACATGGACTGCTTCTAGTGATCACTTTGGTTAAAAAAAAACCTTTGATAGGCCAAAATTAATGCCTTCCTTATATTTTGAACCCTGTTCCATAATTGAGGTCAGGTAGCTTGGATTTGTTAACGTCAACAATGTAGTACAGCTTATTGTAAAAATGACTGATGACATAGACAAAGAGTGTGAAATAGATGTAATTTTTATGGATTTTCAGAAGGTATTTCATAAGATAAAAGACAAGAAGCCTGAAACAAAAATTCAGCTATATGGTAAAAGAGAAAATGTTGCAGCACAACTGACAAACAGGAAAGAAATGATTAGGGTTGTTGCGTGTTGGTTATATTAGAGGAAGGTTGGAAGTGGCATGCCCTAGGGTCGGTGTTGGGCCCACTTCTGTTTCACTGTGTATAGGTGCTTTGGACTTCATAGAATCATACTGTACAGAAGGAGACCATTAGGGCCATTGTGTTATGATTGTGCTATGTGAAAGAGCTAGCAAATTACCCCTTCTCTTTCACTACACCCCTGTTCGTAAAGTTTGCAGATGATACACAGTAAAGGGTTTGTCAAACAGGGAAGATGCTTGTTAGCGACTTCAGGAGGGCGTTGGTGTATCATAGGAAAGGCAGGTGGCAGATACTATAGAGAAGTGTGAGATAATGCATTACTGGAGGAAAAACAGGAATAGGAGCAAATAGCCAATGAAAAGGCAGAGAAGATGTGGACGGCAAAGAGATCTAAAGGTTTGATTGCGATTGCTAGTAGATAAAGCCATAAAAACAGCCAATTATATTGGAGGTGTTTTAATTAGGGGCATTAAGTACAACAACAAAGAAGAAATTATACATTTGTAAAAGGTAATCGTATTGTCACAGTTAGAGTAGTGTATGCACATCATAGAAAGGGTGTAATGATCAGCAATTTTAACCCTACAAACAGATAGATCTGTTTCACATAGTAGTTTAAAAGGCTAAAATCTGAAAAAGAACTCAATTTGCCTCAAACTTTTAGTATGAAAATAGGTAGGAAAAGGGACAGGTAAACAATTTGCTTGCAGGCGGCAAGTTTGTTGTTTAAATATTTTATTGAGGCTGCGCTTTCATTTTAATAGTGATTCTATTTATACAGTCAGTCAGGATTCTCAGGGCTTGGGAAACCCAGCAGATTAAAGGGGATGAGAATGGCTGAATCTATGAGCTAAGTACCTTTACCACACCGTTTGTGGACCAGGAGCAGCAGAGGTTTGCTCTCCAGGCCAGCAGGCTACCCAGCAAACCATCCCCCCAATCCCCCACCCCACCTCCACACTATACCATAATCGGCTCGCTTCTCTCCAAAGGGACAGACCCCACCATGACCATTATCAGCACTACCATGCTACAATCAAATCAACCTCACAGTCGGGCCTCCCATCTGAGCACTACTGCAACCCTTCCCTATGATCACTCTCCCTCCCCACGCTGCCACTGGCTAAAAACTTAAGGATGTTTGGGACACTCCTGGATTTCCCAACAGCTCGTTCTGCCTCTGAGCTGATATCCAGCCAAGAATCACACAACATTCAGCCCAATGTGCCCTGCCAGCTTATTCAAAGAAATATCCATTAATCCCATTCCCCTGCTCTTTCTCCATAGCCCTGCCAATGTTTCTGTTTTAATTTGAGTTCCCATTCCCTTTTGAAGGTTACTACTAAATCAGCTTCTACTGCCCTATATGGCTTTACATTCCACATTATAACAACTCGCTGTATAAAAAATAATCCTCATCTTTCCCCTGGCTTTTTTGACAATTATCCTAAAAGGGTGCTCTTTAGTTACTGACACTCCCTACTTGTTCCATCAAAACCCCTCATAATGCCTATAGAGACCATGCAGAGAAGGAAACAATACCTATGAGAAGAGCTTTGAGATATTGGGACTATTTCCACTAAAGCAGAGAGGCGTAATTAGCTTTCAAAATTATGAAGGTGAGTAGTCAAAGACTATTTGCTCTTGGTGGATAGTGCTGATGATGGGTTATCAATTTGAAGTTGTCATTTAAGAGAATGAGGGGAGGGGTCTGAGGAAATGTCTTCATTTGCCGGAATTTTCCAGCTCCCTTCACTGCCGTGATCTTCCGGTCCTGCTGAACGTGAATGGAAATTTCAATGGCTCGCCAGCCCTGCCATGAGGAACCTGACGTGGGGGGGAGCTGGAAAATTCCGGCCTAGGTTGTGGATGCATGGGTTATTTTTCTGTAAGAAGCCATTAAGGAAGACCACACTGCATCTTTTAATGGAAGCTTGGATAACCCTTTAAAGCAGAAGAAGATAGAGGGAGTGTGGAGAGAGATTAGTAAAATGCCAGCACAGACACAATAGGCCAAATTGCCTCCTTCCTGCCTGTTAATTTCTAAGGGTCTATAGGTCCTACTGCATTTCACCAAATTCTCAGCAATCTATATGAAGAGATGGCTTCACCAAGGAAGGAACACAACTTTGTATTCATATTTTTTTAAATTATGATTCAGACATTCCCAATGTCATGAGGCATATAGACCAACAAAGGTCAAAGTGCATTGCAGGCTTCCATAGGCAAGGCGAGAAGCCGGACTATTCATGCCAGAATCAAGATGACGGGCCTGACACAAAAATGACTGAATGTTCAGGAACTGATCAGCAGCATCTGAATCCAAATGTTGTCAGAAGGCGTCAATCTTCTAATTCATGTCATTTTGCATTTTGATAATCACCATACATTTCACAATGTATACATTTACCCACTACTTGTGAACTCAGAGCTTCTACAAAACAATAGATTAAGAATCTGAGATCATTGGGTTCCTACACTCCTCATACTGGCCTGACTGCTGGCAACTGAAAGCTGTAACCAAAAAAAGATAACAAATATAACCTTGCCAGATTTAAACCTGCATTGCATTCTATTTCAAGCAAATATTTTAGTATTACGTGTCCTAGGTCTGCATTCATTTCAACAGTGACTGCACTTCAAAAATACTTCAATCACCATGAAGTGCTTTGGAATATCCTGGAGACATGAATGGTGCTATATAAATGAACACTCTGTTTCCTCTTTTCCTGTTTATGAACGTGAAGGATTTTTGAGCTGAAAGCATTCTCTGTATAATGAGCTGTTGTAATAAGCACTTTGCCATACTCTCTGTCAAGCCTTCTCTTGTGCTATTTCAGCACATTTGTTATCATGTATAATTTAAATCAGTTAACAAATGCATCAAAATAGGGCACAGAAGAGAACAGACTAACTTGTTCTGGGAGCATTTGATACCAGTGTGCATTCAAATGTCATTGTAAGCAATAGAACATCTGCCTTCCTTTTTCATTCACAGACAGTAAAAGGCAATCCCAGAACAACTCCCCTCCAATCACTCTAAATGGAATGTATAAACCATAATCTCACAGGACCAGTTCATCCACCACATCAGTATGATCCTATTCCAAACGCTAAGGAGTATTCCAATGTCTGGACTGTGTGAGATTTCCAAGTAAGTGCCAATCACAGCACAGTTGAGAGTAGTATCATTACATGGGGTCAGGTGCACTGGGAAAAGACTGGTCAAACTCATTTCACTAAGGAAAATTAACAACTGGTAAAAGCAAGAAATTTATAATATATCAGGTTAAATTCGACCTGGGAAGGGATGTGCCAAAAGATGTCAGCTGTCATTTTGTATTTAACTGAGTGGCTATCATTCTTGAGTAAGGCTAGAGAGAGTGAGTGTTGACAAGCAGTTTGACTGTGGGGGGAATCAAAGACAACCTGTCCTCCCCTTACATCAGTACACATGCATTTTCCAGCATAAGTCCCCAATTAGGGATCAGGAGGAAAAAAATCCAGGTGAGTTCTTTTTCCTCTTCCTAGCCTAAGTTGCTGAGATCGATTTTACTGTCCCAGCAACTGCCCTGGCAGAAAGCAGCTATATCATTAAGGATTGGTCCATTCATCCGCCAAGCCATGTGGAGGAAGAAGTGAACTAAAGTATAGCAGTAAGGTTGAGCCAACTCAGATACCTGCTTCCTGATGATCAATTCAATCAGACCATAAATGGAAGTGATACTTTAGGCCTCAGGCTTTTATCAAATGTCACACCGCATATGTTTTCTTTATTCTTGGAGAAGGGAAGGCGTGAGCAGTTTGGATAGAGGTATCAAGGGGTCTGGACAGAGTCAGACAGGGATTCAGAGACAGACAGGGAGAATTTCATGAAAGAATCGAGAACGAGAGGCCACAGATTTAAAATAATTGGCAAAAGAAGCCAAAGTGACATGAGGGAAAACTTTCTCAAGCAGCATGTTGCTAAGGCCTGGAATGCACTGCCTGAGACTGTGGTGGAGGTAGGTTCAGTCGAACAATTCAAAAGGGGATTAGACTGTTATCTGAAAAGGAAAAATATGCAGGGTTACGGAGAAAAGGTAGGGGAATGGCACTAGGTGAATTGCTCATTCGGAGAGCCAGTGCAGACACGATGGGCTGAAAAGCCTCCTTCTGTGCTGTAAAAATTCTGTGATTCATACACACATCATTGGCAAGGCCAGCATTTATTGCTGATCCCGAATCACCCTTGAAACACAACTCAGTGGCCTGCTAGGCCATTTCAGAGGTCAGTTAAGAGTTAACCATATTTCTGTTGGTGTCAAGTAACATATAGGCCAGGCCAGATAAGAGACAGGTTTCCTTTCCTAAAGAGCATTGGTGAACAAATGGGCCTTTACAACAATTCCAGTAGCTTCACAGTCACCATTACTGAAACTAGCATTTTTATTCCAGGTTTATTTAATTAACTGAATTTAAATTTCTCAGCTGCCATGGTAGGATTTGAATTCATGTCTCCTGATCATTAGCCCAGGTCCCAAGATCAGTGACATTACCCCTATGCTGCTGTATCCCATTGTAAGCTATTAATTATGAAGAAAAACAGGTATTCACCATTTGCCCTTAAAATAAGGAATTTGACTCCATCAGCATCCAAGCATGATAAAGTCTCTTTTGGCCCATTTGAAAAGATAAACTTCAAGCACTGACTGAATGTTAAGAGCATTTCTCTCTGGAAATTGCAGTCTTGGAAAGGCTAATGCTAAGGCTTTAAGAAACCACTCAGTTAGAAAATCAAGTCTATATCTGTTAAATTATTGATCAAAGATCACCATCATCTTAACACTCTGCCCTCTGAAAGTAACATCACATTGACATAGATTCTGGAAAGGTTCCTGCAGACTAGAAAGTAGCAAATGCAACCCCATAATTTAAGAAGGAATGAAGAGAGAAAACAGAATTAAAGAGCTGTTAGTTTGACGACAGTAGTAGGGGCAATGTTAGAATCTATTATAAAGGATGTGATAACTTGACATTTAGAAAATAATTATATGATTGGGCAGAGTTAACATGTGTTTATGAAAGGGAAACCTGTTGGAGTTTTTTGAGGATGCTGTAGAATAGATGGAGGTGAACCAGTGGATGTGGTGTATTTGGATTTTGAAAAGGCTTTTGATAAGGTTGCACACAGGAGGTTGGTAAACAGAAATAGAGCACATGGGATTGGGGTAATATGCTGGTATGGACTGAGAATTGGTTATCGGACAGAAAACAGAGAATAGGAATAAACAGGTCATTCTCAGGATGGCAGGCTGTTACTAGTAGGGTATGGCAATGATCAGTGCTGGGGCCACAGTTGTTCACAATCTATATCTATGAGGAACAAATGTAATATTTCTAAGTTGGCTAATTACACAAAACTAGGTGGGAATGTAAGTTGTAAGGAGGATGCAAGGAGGCTTCAAGGGTCTTGGACAGGCTAAGTGAATGGGCAAGAACATGGCAGTTGGATATAATGTGAATAAGCATGAAGTTATCCACTTTGGTAGAAAAAAACAGAAAGGCAGGGTATTTTTTTAACGGTGAGAGGTTGGGAAGTGTTGATGTCCAAATGGACCTGGGTGTCCTTCTTCATGAGTCACTAAAAGTTAGCATCCAGGTGCAGTAAACAATTAAGAAGGCAAATGGTACATTAGCCTTCATTGCAAGGGGATGTGAGTACAAGAGTAAAGATGTCTTGCTGTAATTGTATGGAGTCTTGGTGTGACTGAACCTGGAATATTGTGTACAGTTTTGGTCTCTTTATCTAAGGAAGGATATATTTGCCATAAAAGGAGTACAAGAGAGATTCACCAGTCTAATTCCTGGGATGGCGGGATTGTCTTATGAGGTGAGACTGAGGAAACCGTGCCTGTATTCTTTCGAATTTCAAAGATTGAAAGGTGATCTCATTGAAACTTACATGAAGTGACAAGGTGGATGTGGATAGGATGTTTCCCCTGGCTGGAGGGTCTAGAACCAGAGGGCGCAGTCTCAGAATAAGGGGCAGGCCATTTAAGACTGAGATGAGGAGGAATTTCTTCACTCAGAGGGTGGTGAGTCTTTGGAATTCTCTACCCAAGAGGGCTGTGGAAGCTCAATCATTGAGCATGTTTAAGGCAGGAATCAATAGATATCTGGATACTAATGACAGCAAAGGATATGGGATAGCATGGGAAAGGGGCAGTGAGGTAGATGATCAGCCATGATCTAAACTGAATAGCAGAGCAGGCTCGATAGGCTAAATGGCCCACTCCTGCTCCTATGTTCCTATGACATATTCACAAAATGAAGGATTGCATCTATTCTCAGACCTTTACCGCCAAATTGTCTGTTTCTGTAACATTGACAGGTAAGCTCCCTAATCCTTTCCATAACTGCAATTTACAGAGAAATGCTGTTAAGATTCTGTCAGTGTTCAAAGGTTACAAGGCCAAAATAGTCATGCTTAGATGTTGAAGGATTCAAATTCCTTATTTAAGGAGGAATATAGAATGTCTGTTTCTCGTCATAACTAATAGCCAACTAATAAAACTGCAGTAAGCTGGTACACCTGTAATGGCAGAGGGTGCATGTGCCACTTTCTAGCCTGAGTTACTGAGTAACAATAAGGAGCAGGCACCAGGCAGGATTTTAGGTTTTGGATTGGGAATCCGATGTCGGGGTTAAATGGGGGTCTAACTCCATCCTGTGTCAGGAACAGTCGTCTGGCAGAGATTTTCCCCAAACTGGACAATTAGAGGACAGAGTACGGGCTCACCATTCAGTTTAAGATAGCGGGTGGGTCCTTAAAACTGGATGGCCAGCAAGTGGCCCTCCAGCACAGCCTGAGCTGCAGCCTCCCATGGCAGGCAAGAGGTGCGAGGGGATGTGTCCATCTGGAGGCACCCTCTCAGCAACACTCAGTACTTTTGAGCTCAAAAATGCAGAGCAAATGCCGGCAAGCTGGCCTGTGGCACAGAATTATGTGCCTGCCCACTTGTGTTCTCACTGGCCCGACCCCCACCCCGCCCGCCATATTCTGCCCATCCAGTTTGATTTTTCCCCTCTTGAGCACAAAGTTTCTGTTGTCAGCTGTAGTAACCATAATTCCCTGGGTGAGACCAGATAATTTAGTACAAAGCAGAGATTCAATCTGCAAATGTCTTCCTCTGAATGGTTCAGGTCTATACGGGGTAGTGCACTTGCTCTTTGGGCTACACGGAGAGTACCTACTTTACTGACTGAGAATACATTAGCTGCTGGTCCCAGGGAACTGATGTCAGTACTAGAATGACTGAGTCGATGGCGGATGCTTGTAGATAACATTCAAGGACTTTGACCCAACATTATTTCCTTGTGATAGCTCTCCTGGTAAGCTATATTTCTCCCAAAATCTAGAAGTATTTTAATTATATTTATAATTTTTCTTTGGTGGTTCTTTGGGTAGTTAGCCATGCCAACTGTGGCCCAGTTGGTGGTGCACTTACCTATGAATCATAAGATTTTGGATTCAAGTCCCACTCCAGGGCTTAAGCACAGAAAACAAGGCTGACACCTTAGTGCTGCACTGTCAGAGGTGCTGTCTTTTGAATGAGACATTAAACCAAGGGCCCCATCTGCCTACTCAGGTTGATGTCAAAGAACCCATGGCACTATTTTGAAGAAGAGCAGAGGAGTTATCCCCACTGTCCTGGTCAATATTTATCTCTCAATCAACATCACAGAAACAAAGCAGATTATCCAGTCATTATCAGCTTGCTGTTTATGGGAGTTTGCTGAGCACGAACAGATTGTCACGTTTCCTAATTAAAACAGTGACTACACTTCAAAAAGTACTTCAATGGCTGTAAAGTGCTTTGAGACATCCGGTGGTCATGAAAAACATATCATTTTTTTTTACAAACCATGGAGCAATTTTAACTCCAAGAGTGGGTAGGTTCCCAGAAGGAAAAAACAGTTCAGAACATTGCTCTTATTTCTCAGTTTTTACTGGTGTTCCATTTTAAGGTATACATGACCAGTTCAGACCAGTATTTTTATTTCGCAGTTTTTACTGTTTTTTTTTCCTTCCGGGTTGGGTACGGGTGAGAAGTCAAAATAAACTTAAATTTCAAACCTCACCCCAACACTCCCACTTCTGGTTTTAACCGTGGCAGGTCCGGGGTCAAGCTTCTGCCCTCAGAAGACAGTGTGCTGGGGAAAATCTTTTAAGGAGGCTGCATGCCTCCACTTTAACAGGCATTTTATCTCTTAGCCATCTTGGGGCACTGGGAACCCAACAAGTGAAAAGAAACGGAAAGGGGTGAATCCATCTGATCAGTGCGTTTGCAGCACCCCCAGCCCAGCAAGCTTACCTGCTTCCGCCCCCACAATCAGCCAACCTCCCATCTCCAAAATCTCTGCCTGTGCCTGATCTCTCCCCCCACCAACTACAATCTGGCCCAAGACCACGATCTCCCCCCAACCACAATCTCTCCTCCCATTCGATGATCTCCCTCCCCCAAATTGTGATCTCTCCCTCTGACCTCGACTCACTCCCCCCTCCAATGACAACTGCCAACCCCCCACCACCTCCACTAACCCCCACTCCCCCTCCCCTCTTTGCTCCCGAGTTGTGGTCTTGTAGGGTAGATTTTGTCTCCCGACGGGGTGGGCAGCCAGTCAATTGGGTTTGCTGCCAGGCAAGAAACCTAGAGAAAAAATTTAATTCAGCAGGAGCGCCAGTAAACCTGTCATTCTGGGTTTCCTATCCGGATTGTCTCAGGATTTTCCTTGAATTGCACGATGTGCCGTAGCAGGTGTTAAAAACCGGTATTTTTCCCTCTGGCCACAGTGGCGAGTTTTCACACTGTATCGTCCACTCTACCCCTCATTAATTATGCAGGAATGTGAAACACGCCCTATCACTGGTGCATGGCCATGGATTCATCCACCATGTCATTGGCATCACCTCTTCCTCACTCGAGTTGCCACATTTAAACTGTAGCCACGCGCACAGTTCTCAATGTCTGCAGCCCAGGACTGCTTCACTCTAGACATAGCCCCCAAAAGCCAATAAGATGGCAACACCAAAGTTCAGTGACACCTCGCTGGAATGCCTTATGGACACCATGGAGGCCCACTGCAATGTCCTCTACCCACGCTCTGGCCGCAGGGGGTCCACCAGCCTTACCATGAAGGCTTGGGAGGTGGTGGCAGCGGTAGTCAGTGCCAACGCCGCACAAAAGAGGTCAACTACCCAATTTAGAAAGTGGATCAATGATCTCATCTGTGCTGCCAGGGTAAGTCAACCATCTCA
This sequence comes from Carcharodon carcharias, assembly GCF_017639515.1. Taxonomy (NCBI): domain Eukaryota; kingdom Metazoa; phylum Chordata; class Chondrichthyes; order Lamniformes; family Lamnidae; genus Carcharodon; species Carcharodon carcharias. The sequence goes on from NC_054481.1 coordinate 95,044,108, forward strand.
TCACTCTCAACTCACTCACAAGCCCATCAGCCAAGGGATCTTACCACTGCCAACTCAATGAGCATCACCACTCATTCTCTCACACACACCTCCATCACCTCTGCAGATCATGCCCTCATCCCTCCATGGCACCACTCACCGCCCACACTTGCCAGGCATCCTTCTCATCTGCCGCGACATGTGTCTTGCTCACACTCACTCCATTTGTCTTTATGCAGGAGAAGATTGTCCACAATCACAAGGAGAGGTCCCAGACGGGGGTGGAGTGCCAGAACTCTGGGTCCTAACAGAGTTCGAGAACAGAGCCATCAAGCTGACCAGAGAGGATGTGGATCTGCCTGTGGCATTGGTGAGGTTGGCGGGAAACACTCATGTGAGGATCCTGTTCCAGATCATCCATCAGTCCATGCTACTGAGAGTGTAATCTCATGTTTTATTTTACTTGGCTGCCTTGACTACTTTCTTTCAGAGGCACTTCTGCTAAGCACCCAACACCCTCAGCCAGCCAGGCCCCCAGCTCCAGCCCCGAGGACATGTCTGATGAGGAAACAGAACTCAGCATCTTTGAAGACAAGTCACAGCTCTCACCTACCTCTTCCACCAGTGCAAAGACTCACACCTTGGTGGAATCTGGATTGAGAGCAAGCTTGGAGATCATGATCTGGTGAGCGCAGCACACAATCTGGTCCACAGCAGGCGGAGGCAGAGACATCTGAGGTCGCCGGCACTTGGAGGACTGCTGGAGGCCACAAATTCTGATTCAGATGACAGGCTTCTGGGCTAGGTGCTAAATCATTTGCTGGAGCTGCAAAGACAAGCACAGGAATAAGAGGAAGGGATGTCTGCTGCATTCTTCAGATTGCAACGGATGATGGAGGGGTCCGTCCGCCCTCTGTCTGAGATGATTACGGCATCATGCCAACACACCAAGATCAACACTTGTAGGGTGGCAGCTGCCAGGGAGACCTTAGTCCAGGACTTGGGTCCTGCATTGCTGCAGGAACGATACTTTATTGGTGTAGGCATTGGTGGCATCCATCAGTGTCAATGCAAGAGGGGTGCAGAGCACCTCAATCTCACTCCAGGTGCCCCTTCCCCTCAAGGAGTCAGCTAGGGGCCCTTGGGCACCCATAGAGAGGAGGACCAGCAGCTAGAGACTCTGGGCTCATCCAATCAGGTGGCTGCATGAGTGCCCGGCCGATCCCAATCCCCTCTTCCTGTGACCCTATTACCTCCAGCTCCACAAGCCAAGGAGGGTGCACCTGTCCCACAGCAGGAGATCCGAATCAGTTCAGGGCCCTCCAGGTCTCGGCCCTCCAGAGGACAGCCGCCAAAGTCAGCACAGACAACATGGTGTGGCAGTCAGCGGTTTGCCTCCACCTCTACTGTGGACATCAGGGATGCACCCAGACGTAGGAGGATTAGGAAATCACGAAAATAATAGGAGCACAATGGTGGCACGGGTGCTGTACGTAATGTTCACATCTGTAAATAGAATCGCACCCTTCCCACATCTCTTGTGTATGCCTCCATGTTTGATGAGCTGTGTTGCAGTCACTCAGGTGACACACTGTGGTCCCCCTGCCCCCAATTGTCGCACATGTCGCTATCATGTACCTCTTGTCAAAGTAGTGTGCTTCCATATCCCCACAGCGTGTGCCCCTTTTGCGCATCATTTTCAACATCAGTGATGCTTTGACCCTGATGTTAACTTAACGAAGGAACCTCGTTCACATACTTTGTAGTGTCATGTCATGTTTATTCTTGTCTGTGTAAGATTGAGACAGAGATGTTCTTCCACCTCGTCTGCTTTCTTGAAAGGTGAAGGTGAAGTGTAGGAGAGACGTGTCCACACATGGAGCAGGGTCATGCAATTCCATGTGCTGTCTGCCTCTCGGCAGGGTTTTTATGCCATGAACCCGTACTCAGAGCTCGTGTACGCTGCTGTCAGCCAACCGTGTTTTTGACTTTAAGAGCTTGAGACTTCTCTTCAGTGAACTGTCCAGCACCAACTTTTGAACAGGCTCCTGGAGCTTGTCCATTTGTCCAATTGCTATGGAGTTTGTTATGACTCTAGGGAATTTCCACGCTGTGAACAAGGGGTTAAAACAAGGAGACCAATTAGTGTCACTTTGCGGGATTAGTCTTGCATGAATGGGCATCATTGCTTCACTTTCCTGATTCCCTGCACTATCATTAAAAGGTTCCTAACATGTATCAGCTGTGCCTCTCTCCTCATCTGGGAATGCACAGTTCAGTTGCATGCCAATATAATAAGGCCCCACAGTGCATGCAGCTGCCTTCCAATCCACCTGCAGAGCCCTCACCAGCAGAGCTTCTCTTCATTTTAATTTAGTACAGTACCATCGCTGCAGGTTGGAAGATGGTGGTGCAGAACTCTCACTGCCAGACCATCTTGGATCCTTCCTGTGTAAGTATGGTAGCCCCTCCCATTGCCCAGAGGAGCTTCATGTTCAGCTTTCCCTCCCTCACAGATCTCTCCATCCAACCCCTGCATTCCTTGATCTCATTGTGCTTCTGCTACATATCCATTTGTTAAGCCTTGAACATTTTGAAGTGGATGCGCCTATGGATCGTGTGGACCTCACCCACCCCCATCTTCAGGCCACTTACACTGTTCAGCTTTACCCACCCCTGCACCCTCCCCCCCAGTCATGTGTCCGAGTGTAACCTTCCTCACTCATAAACCCCACTACAGGTCTAAAACAAAAACAGAATTACCTGGAAAAACTCAGCAGGTCTGGCAGCATCGGCGGTGAAGAAAAGAGTTGACGTTTCGAGTCCTCGTGACCCTTCGACAGAACTTGAGTTCGAGTCCAAGAAAGAGTTGAAATATAAGCTGGTTTAAGGTGTGTGTGTGGGGGGCGGAGAGATAGAGAGAGAGAGAGGTGGAGGGGGGGGGTGTGGTTGTAGGGACAAACAAGCAGTGATAGAAGCAGATTATCAAAAGATGTCAATGACAATAGTACAATAGAACACATAGGTGTTAAAGTTAAAGTTGGTGATATTATCTAAACGAATGTGCTAATTAAGAATGGATGGTAGGGCACTCAAGGTATAGCTCTAGTGGGGGTGTTTTTTTTTTAAATAATGGAAATAGGTGGGAAAAGGAAAATCTTTATAATTTATTGGAAAAAAAAGGAAGGGGGAAGCAGAAAGGGGGTGGGGATGGGGGAGGGAGCTCACGACCTAAAGTTGTTGAATTCAATATTCAGTCCGGAAGGCTGTAAAGTGCCTAGTCGGAAGATGAGGTGTTGTTCCTCCAGTTTGCGTTGAGCTTCACTGGAACAATGCAGCAAGCCAAGGACAGACATGTGGGCAAGAGAGCAGGGTGGAGTGTTAAAATGGCAAGCGACAGGGAGGTTTGGGTCATTCTTGCGGACAGACCGCAGGTGTTCTGCAAAGCGGTCGCCCAGTTTACGTTTGGTCTCTCCAATGTAGAGGAGACCACATTGGGAGCAACGAATGCAGTAGACTAAGTTGGGGGAAATGCAAGTGAAATGCTGCTTCACTTGAAAGGAGTGTTTGGGTCCTTGGATGGTGAGGAGAGAGGAAGTGAAGGGGCAGGTGCTACATCTTTTGCGTGGGCATGGGGTGGTGACATAGGAGGGGGTTGTGGAGTAGGGGGTGATGGAGGAGTGGACCAGGGTGTCCCGGAGGGAGCGATCCCTACGGAATGCCGATGGGAGGGTGAAGGGAAGATGTGGAAGATGTGCCAAACACATCTTCCCTTCACCCCCCCCTATCGGCATTCCGTAGGGATCGCTCCCTCCGGGACACCCTGGTCCACTCCTCCATCACCACCTACTCCTCAACCCCCTCCTATGTCACCACCCCATGCCCACGCAAAAGATGCAACACCTGCCCCTTCACTTCCTCTCTCCTCACCGTCCAAGGGCCCAAACACTCCTTTCAAGTGAAGCAGCATTTCACTTGCATTTCCCCCAACTTGGTCTACTGCATTCGTTGCTCCCAATGTGGTCTCCTCTACATTGGAGAGACCAGAAGTAAACTGGGCAACCGCTTTGCAGAACACCTGCGGTCTGTCCGCAAGAATGACCCAAACCTCCCTGTCGCTTGCCATTTTAACACTCCACCCTGCTCTCTTGCCCACATGTCTGTCCTTGGCTTGCTGTATTGTTCCTGTGAAGCCCAATGCAAACTGAAGGAACAACACCTCATCTTCCGACTAGGCACTTTACAGCCTTCCGGACTGAATATTGAATTCAACAACTTTAGGTCTTGAGCTCCCTCCCCCATCCCCACCCCCTTTCTGCTTCCCCCTTCCTTTTGTTTTTTCCAATAAATTATATAGATTTTTCTTTTCCCACCTATTTCCATTATTTTTAAATATTTTTAAATCTTTTATGCTCTCCCCACCCCCACTACAGCTATACCTTGAGTGCCCTACCATCCATTCTTAATTAGCACATTCGTTTAGATAATATCACCAACTTTAACACCTATGTGTTCTTTTGTTCTATTGTTGGTGACATCTTTTGATGATCTGCTTCTATCACTGCTTGTTTGTCCCTACAACCACACCAACCCCCTCCACTTCTCTCTCTCTCTCTCTCTCCGCACCCCCCCCCACACACCTTAAACCAGCTTATATTTCAACTCTTTCTTGGACTCGAACTCAAGTTCTGTCGAAGGGTAATGAGGACTCGAAACGTCAACTCTTTTCTTCTCCGCCGATGCTGCCAGACCTGCTGAGTTTTTCCAGGTAATTCTGTTTTTGTTTTGGATTTCCAGCATCCGCAGTTTTTTTGTTTTTGTTTTTATCCCAGTACAGGTCTAGTCCTGCAGCCCCTTCTCCTGCCTGAGGCCACTTGCCCCCCTTCCTCAGTACAGGCCTAGACCAGCAGCCATGCCTCATGCCTGTTCCCCACCATCTCCAGTGCAGCCCTATCCCTGCAACTAATTAAAAGCCACCCCACCTTACCACTGATCTGCTAGGTAGAGACCTGCTTCTGACAGACCCCTGAAAGTGATGCGGTGCTGCCTGTGAAGCCTGGTGCTGATTCCTGCAAGCGCTGCATAATGCAAGATAGGCAAACCAACCTCAAAGTCACTTGCGAAGTGCAGGTCGCTTAAACCCTGTTGTGAAACTCCTCATTCTAGTTGCATGCAGATGTGGCCCGATGATCCAGTGTGGGAGGATGCCCGGTTAGCAACGCTTGTAATGAGATGCAAATGTATAAAATGGCGTTCCTGATGTGCAGTGGCAGGAAACGCGGCCTGCCATTGAAGGGTGGGGCAGATGATCACAAACTGGTTTTACGATGATTTAGAACCGATTTTTGGCCCTCTCGCCATACTTTCCGCTCCCGCCTCTCATGACGTCCACTGCGAACGGTGATGGGAAACCCCGGCCCTGGTCATTTCCCTGTCCCCATAAATATCAGGGCCTTTAGTGCAACACTAAATCTCACAGACCAGAAAGATTCACGATCTAACCTATCCCCACCCAATGGGAAACTGACAGACTTGGATCAGTTGCCCATGTTACACCGTGTCTGGTTTTACTTGTGTTTGTCTTCAGTCAGCCATTCCGACTCTGTCTGATCCCCTCCAGGAAGCTTGAGCAATGGATGGGAAAAATTGGCCAAGGCTTGTTCCTGATCACTACCTAGTAACCCCTGGTAGAGATACATGCGAGTGGACTTTGATTGGAATAGACTCAATTAAGATAGCTTTCAAAGTCAAGTAGCACATTGTAATTCACTGAATATGTCCAGGAATGCACATTAGAATCACAGAATCACAGTGCAGAAGAAGCCCTTCAGCCCATCGAGTCTGCACCGACACGTGAGAAACACCTGACCTACCTGCCTAATCCCATTTATCAGCACTTGGCCCATAGCCTTGAATATCATGACCTGCCAAGTGCTCATCCAGGTACTTTTTAAAGGATTTGAGGCAACCTGCCTCCATCACCATCCCAGGCAGTGCATTCCAGACCGTCACCACCCTCTGGGTAAAAAAGTATTTCCTCACATACCCCCTAAAACTCCTGCCCCTCACCTTGAACTTATGTCCCCTTGTGACTGACCCTTCAACTAAGGGGAACAGCTGTTCCCTATCCCCCCCACCCTTGCCCCTCATAATCTTGTACACCGCAATCAGGTTGCCCCTCAGTCTTCCCTGCTCCAATGAAAACAACCCAAGTCTATCCGACCTCTCTTCATAACTTAAATGTTTCATCCCAGGCAACATCCTGGTGAATCTCCTCTGCACCCCCTTCAGTGCAATCACATCCTTCCTATAATGTGGCGACCAGAACTGCACACAGTACCCCAGCTGTGGCCTCACCAAGTTTCTATACAACTCCAACATGACCTCCCTACTTTTGTAATCTATGCCTGGATTGATAAAGGCAAGTGTCCCATATGCCTTTTTCACCACCCCACTAACATGCCCCTCTGCCTTCAGAGATCTATGGACACACACGCCAAGGTCCCTTTGTTCCTCAGAACTTCCTAGTGTCGTGCCGTTCATTGAATACTTCCTTCTCAAATTACTCCTTCCAAATTTTGGATAGAGTATCAAAGGTCTTGTACTTCTGATACACCTATAGTCCAGTTGTAACCTTCAGGAAAGGAATGATAGGGAGAAAAAAACAAACTTTTTTTTGCAAAAAGGCTGTAAAACAACAAAAAATATTCAGATTTCCCATTTTTCTAATTATGAAAGCAAACCGATCACCTCAGGGCAAACATAAGTGTTAGTTATATTCCATGGTTCACCACAGCTGATTTCAAATGACAAAAGCAAAATGCTGCAGGTGCTGGAAATCTGAAAAAAAAATCTGAAATGCTGGAAATACTCCATCAGCTGATCTGGCAGCATTTGTGGAGGGAGAAACAGAATTAACATTGCAGATTGATGGTCAACCTGAAACAAAATTCTCTTTCTCTCTCCACAGATGCTGCCAGACCTGCTGGATATTTCCTGTGTTTTCTGTTTTTATTTCTGATTGCAATGTGAAAGGTTTCATGGTGTGCACTGCCATGGTATTTGAATATATCCTGGCCTGTACCAAATCTAGCTTGGCCATCGCTCCTGTCCTCAATGATCCACATTCACTCCCTCAATACCTCAAATTTAAATTTGTCATCCTTGTGTTTAAATCCCTTTATGACCCCAGCAATCCCTCACCCATCCTAAAAGCTTTATTCTCCTTTATGCCTCCTGTGCATCCAGCTCTCCCTTCCATCGCATCACCATTGGTGGCCATCCCTTCAACCACATAAATCAATGATGTAATCTCCCTTTCTAAACACCTTCCTCTCTCCACCTCATGCTCCTTTTTAAGGCCCTTGTTAAAACCCATCCCTTTGACCAAATGTTTGGTCACCCCTCCAAATATCTCCTAACTTTGATTGGCTGCCACCTTTTCCTGATGCAAAGAGGATTAGGATCCATATGAAATTTAAGATAAATAAATCTTTCCTACCTGATTGACCCTTCCTATGATAGCTGGCATTACCAATCTTGCAGGTTGGTCTTTGATGTTGGGGAAACAGGCCTGTTGTGGAAATTCCAATGAAATGCTAGCAACTGCGAATTAGAATTTATTTACATCACTACAAACTGTTACTTAAATGTTTTCATATCAATGCACTTTTGGAATACAAAATTATACATTTGTACATGTTACTGTAATCTGGGAAATATCTATACTTACCTGACATCCACAACATCCTTTCAGGAGTACAACAGCCTCCAAGTCTGTTGAGCATTGCTGGAGGCAAAATGTAGGCAGTTCCTCCTGCTCCCCCATGGACTTCCATTGGATTGGTCCATAATTATAGTTGGCAAAGTACTGCCGTAGTTTGCCGTTGCCTTCTGCAGTATGGCTGACCAGGAAACTCCCCCACTTTTACCACCTGCCATCAGGCGTATTGGAAAGATTTACAGGCTGATAGTCAAGCTGTTTGGCCACATTATGAAAGCACCTTCCACGGCCATCCAGTCCTGAAGTGGGACTTGAGCCCAGAGCTCCTCACCCAGAGTTAGGGATGCTACCACTGCACCATAAGACCTCCTGGGTCAGTTCATTGAAGTTAAAAGGGCCAAATGATGACTGGAGAACATTATAATTTATGAAAAAGCTAATAAAATATTGCTGAATATTATTCATTGAGAGCACGTACTGTCACTCAGTAAATATTAGTATTAAAAGCATTGTGCACAACATGGAAATTATATCAAATATTTGCAAAATTAATTTTGTGGTGAGGCTTTTGAGAGATAAAGTTTTAAAAAAATCTACCTCGAAACCTGATACGAAAACAGAAGATATTGGAAGTTCACAGGAGCAAGCCCAACAAATCTGAAAAAAGAAGACAGAATTCATTAGTGCCAGCAAAGATCTTCTCCTGAACATTATGTGGTCCTCCCTCTTTGCTAACAAGCCCTAAACCTTTGAATTCCACAACACCAAAGGAGGCTATTCAGCCCATCATTCCTACTCCAGCCCTCTGAAAGGCTGATCCACTTAGTCCTACTCCCCTGCCATTTTCCAACATTCTCCTAAGCAACTTTTACCCAAATACTTGCCAGTTACCCTTTCATGAAAACTTCCCCACCCCTGCTTTTTCCAATCAGGTATTCAATATCCTAATAACCCTCCACATAAAACAAAATTCTTAATCTCTCCCTTCATTCCTGTATGCTCTCCAGCTCCTGACTGACTAACAAATGGAAATAGTGTTCCTGATTTGCCCCATCAAAATTCCTCAATTTTGAATACCTGTTATGTACTTTATGTATTGTTAGTGAGGTATTTTGGGTTGGATTTTTCCCTTAGGTGTTGGGACTCCAACAATGGGACCATATGGTGAACCCCAGCCCACACAGAACAATAGCATGCCCAAATTGCATAATCTTCCCAGAGGTGGTCCCTATTTGACCCAGTCAGAGAGGGACCGGTTCTGGAGCCTGGGCAAGCCTACAAGGAAAGATGGGCCCTGCTGAAGCAGGCCTCGACATGGAGGTTCCCATGAAAGCATGTATTTAAAGTTAACCTTATTAGGAGCAAAGCCATTAGACCCTCGAAGTGGAGGGCAAACACCTCTGGTTCATTGGACCTTTTTTTTACACATGAATGGGATATGACCATCGCTGGCAAAGCTGGCATTTATTTCCCATCCCTAATTGCTCTTAAGAAAGTGGTGATCAGCCACCTTCTTGAACCATTGCAGCTCATGTAGTGTAGGTACACCCACAGTGCTGTTAGAGTGAGAATTTCAAGATTTTGACCCAGCAACAGTGAAGGAACAATGACATAGTTCCAAGTCAGGATGGTGTGTGACTTGGAGAGGAACTTGCAGGTGGTGGTGTTCCAACACACCTTCTGCTCTTGTCCTTCTAGGTCATAGAGGTCGCGGGTTTGGAAGTTGGTGTTGAAGGACACCTGGTGAGTTACTGCAGTGCATCTTGGAGATGGTACACACTGCTGCCAGTTTGCATCAGTGGTGGGGAGATTGAATGTTTAAGGTGGTGGATAGGGCGCCAATCAAGCAGGCTGCTTTGTCTTGGATGGTGTTAAGCTTCCTGAGTGTTGTGGGAGCTGCCTGATGTCAAGGGCCGTCACTCTCACCTCACCTCTGGAATTCAACTCTTTGTTCATTTTGAATCAAGACTGTAATGAGGTATGGAGGCAACGCTTTCAATCTCCCTCCTTCTTCCATTTTCTTTTATATTTATTTTCTTGGTGTTTTACTTTGACTCAGTTGGTAGCACACTGACCTCTGACTTAGAAGGTTCTAGGTTTGAGTAGATAATCTCGGCAGACTCCTCACTGCATGGCTACAGTGTTTATCAGATGAGATATTAACCTGAAGCTCTGTCTGCCCGATCAAGTGGATGTAGGAGATCTTATGGCATAATACAAAAAGGAGCAGGGAGTTTACCTGATGTCTTGGCCAATATTCTTCCCTCAACCAATACCATAATAAACAAGTTATCTGGTCATTTAATGGTTTACTGTTTGCTATGTGCAACCTACATAACAGTCATTTTAATTCAGAAGTAATACTTTGGGACATTCTGCTGATGTGACAAGTGCTATATAAATACTCATTATTTCTTTGTTTAGTGTTTCAGCATGAAACTTAGGTTGCTGGAAGCACATATCAAGAATTCAGGCCTAAGCCCAATTGGTAGATCTGTGCTTTTCTGTCAATTAATTTCAGTGGGTGGAAAATTGTGAGGCCGTAAATTTACCCAACAAGCTAATCAAATGATTATGCTTACTGTACTGAAAACGCTGGGAAGACTCAGCAGGTCTGGCAGCATTTGTGGAGAGAAAAACAGAATTAACATTTTGAGTCCATTATGACTGTTCTTTGGAACTCAACTCAGTTCTGATGAAGATTCATATTGGACTCGAAACCTTAAGTCTGTTTCTCTCTCCACAGATGCTGCCAGACCTGCTGAGTTTTTCCAGCATTTTCTGTTTTTATTTCAGATTTCCAGCAGTATTTTGTTTTTATTTATGCTTACTGTACAGGTCAGTTTATATTTATTTTTGAGGTTACTCTTACAGGTACAAACCAGATGCAGAAAATAAGTTCAATTGCAATTTGTTATGATCTCAGTAGAAACCACTATTTTCTTTAAAGAAGAAATATGAAATCTTGGTGTTTATTAAAAGATTGAAGCCACAAGATTCCACTGTTTAAAGCAGGAGAATTTTACTATACAAGAGTCAACAAAGCAATCATTAAGTACTATCTTTCCTATACTCTAAGATTCAGAATTAATATGAGTCAAATATTAATTAACTACCAAGTTATGGTTGAATATAAAGTATAAGTTTCATATTAAATGACAGATACAGCTAAGACAGATGTTATGAATTGACTCAGCAGCCCACTCAGATTTTGGTGATTGCACTCAATCACTAAGTCCTTCAAACTCTGTCTTACTCACAAGAATTTGCAGCTCCTCTCCTTCTAGGAGCTAGTCTGATCCCCAGCAAACAGCAATGCACAACGAACCTGAGTTCCACAGGCAAGGTCTCCATCACAATTGGCACACATCTTCAGAACCTGCTCAACCTTACTCCGGTTGGTATAGATCCACCACTGTTACCTCCAAGTAAAAGACACAGCTGCAGAAATTTATTCTCTTTGCTTATTCTCAGCTTCTGGACCTAGCATCCTCTTTGTGAGTCTTCTTCAGCCTGTCTGTTCTGCGCCAGTGGATTCAACAACTGATACTGCTGTTTGGACTAATCTGTGTCCTTTTATATCTTTCAACAAGGCTTCTGTTTTGATTTCCAAACCTAAGCTTACTCCTTAGAAACTGGAGAGTTCAGTTTCATTCCTGAGTTTGCTTTTTCTGCTTCCCTTTCAGTTTAGCTTCTGTTGTGTGGTAGACTCTGCTTCAAAAACATACAAATTAAATTTAAAAATATAGATTCCCTCACAAATTTTACTGAAGGATCTTCTTTGGCTTTTCCCACAGGTTTCTTGGAACAAGGCTGTGATATCTAGCTTGTTAAGCTGAAGCTGTGTTTAACCTGATTTTTCCCTTTAACACCAATGCTCAAATAACTCCCCAAGAAAAAGTGGTGTAAGCCGACAAGAGACTAACTGCTGAGTGAAGTTTCTGTGGAATGGCAGCTGCTTATAAATCCTCACTGTCTGTCCTAGTGGGAGGTCAGAAAACCAGCAGGCATGGTTGGCTTCTGTCCCTTTATTTTTATACCTTTGGTACTTTGAAGTATGACATCTGAAGAATGATAGCCAATAGATGGAAGAGATTTTTGTAATTCATCCTCAAGACGTGGGCAGAGCCAGCAAGGCTGGTATTTATTAGCAGCAATGAAAAAGTGGTGATGGGCCCTCTTCTTGAACCACTGCACCTGCAGTGGCGAAGAACTTGATATTCTTTACAGTGCTTTGGTGCAACTTTTAAACAGATGGAGATATGAAGGATTTCACAGCGCATACGTGTCCAACAAGCACACATCTCCTGCAATAAAGCTTGCTGCAGTAACATTCACTTCAAAGCTCGTAGAGCACAATAGGTGCCGATGAAGTTAAATTTGCCTGTTATATGGAATAATCAGTTAAATTCACACAGGGATTTCAAAAGTGGTTTACAAGCAGACAGTTAAATAACAATTTGATAAACTGCCTACTTTAAATTCTGAATTTTATCAGAAATTAAATTTGTAGGTGCTTTGTTCCTCCGTTAGTGCCGCAATAATTAATTGACAGCAGAAATTTCCTGATTTACATGACAAGCCACTAAATGGAAGTGACATGAAAGCCAGCAGCATATTCCCTCTATCTGATTGATCCAGATACGTGTAGTTCCATGTAGGTCAACAGTGTGAAACCCTGATAGCTGGCCTGCTTGAGTGAGATAAGCAACTCAGCCTGTCTGCAGGCAGGAAAAAAGCCATGCTATGAGGCAGCGCATGCTACTAGAGGTGGGCAGCTATGGTTGGCACCAATGGCACTGTGGTAAAATTGAGGGTTAAATTGGAAAGCCTTTGAAAATTGGTGCGGGAAATGCAATGCGCCATTGTGCCGCAGTCATTGATTGAAACGCAGGCAGTGCACCAACTTCATGCTGCCTGCTCGTTCTAATGATTTCTATGTGAAGCCAGCTTTAATCGTGCTGTTCATTGGCTGCACACATCAGTCAGGAATTCTTAATTCCCTTAGCACCACTTAAAGCCAGCCTGGGCTGGTAAAGCTAACTTGCATCCCTTAATGTGGTGGGGGGAGGAGGTGGATTTTGGCTAGAGCAGGTATTGGCAGTCATGCAGGAAGTGAATCTGACCAGGGAAACAATAAAGAATGGCACAACATGGGAGGGAGCGAGCTCAAAGATTTTGAGATGCTGCACTGGAGGCCTTGGTGGAGGAGGTGCAAAGGAGGAGAGATGTCCTGTATCAGCTGGGAGGCAGAAGGCCCTCCAGGCACACACTCAAAAAGCAGTGGGAGCAGATATCCCTGAGGACCCACATCTCACAGCTTGCATGCACTGCCAGTTAATGATTCATGACAACCACCATGCCCAAACAGACTGCACAATACTCACTGACACACAGTCCCTTGCACAACCAGAGGTACCAAAACTAACTGAAGAGTCAGGTGAGTCTGTGTGTTCCATACCCCATTGAGAAGCTGGTGCTGGGCATTCCTGAAATGGCAATTGCTGAATACATGGTCAGCTGCAGGGCTGAATCAATTGAAGATGATAGTATCCTTATATCTAAACCCCCTTCTCACATCCCACTTCCCGGCCATCCCACAATCTCTTCCGATTTACAAGCTACAGATGGTGTTGAATGCATCTGTCAGAAACATAGAAAGATTTACGGCACAGAAGGAGGCCATTTGGTCCATTGTGTCCATGCTGGCCAAAAAAAAGCTATCCAGTCCAATCTCACCTTTCTGCTCTTGGTCTTTAGCCCAGTACATTGCAGCATTTCAAATGCATATTCAATGTTTTTTAAATGCAATGCAAGTTTCTGCCTTCACCACCCTTTCAGGCACTGAGTTCCAGACCTTACCACCCTCTAGGTGAAAAAAACACCCCTCAACTCCCCTTTAATTCTCTTACTAATTACTTTAAATCCATGGTCCCAGGTTATTAGCTCTTTGCTAATGAGATAGGTCCTTCCTATCCACTCTGTCGAGGCCCATCAAAATTTTATACAGCTCAATTAAATCTTCCTCAGCCTCCAGCTGTTCCAAAGAAAACAACCCCAACTTATCCAATCTTTCCTCATAGTTAAAATTCTCCGTTCCCGGCAATTTCCCTCCTCCCCTCATCACAACCTTATCCATGTGCCTTTCTCCTCTCAAATACCCAAGAAATACAAACTGGTCAAACAGCAATAATCACCAAGACACCCTATCACACAATATTGCCTTACAGCCACCAGCTCAGATACTAACAGTACGCATGTGTTAGTGGATAACAGAGAGGCTGGATATACACCTGGCAAGGCACCAGCCACGAGTGGCCTGCAGAAGGCAAGGAAGGAGCAGGTGCCAACTTGTCAGGAGGCAAGGTCACACACAGTTCTGCAGCAGAAGACTCAGGTGAAGACTTTGGTGGGGCAGGCTACAGAAGGCAGCTGATGGCTATGCACAATTAAATGCTTGGTACATGGGGAAGCCTGCCAGGAGGCCTGTGTTTAATGTTGAGGAAGACGGTGGAGACCGACACCAACTTGACACAGGGTTTTGCACAGAGAATGGAAGCAATCTTTTCCAGCGTGGAAATGATGGTCAACACCAGTAACACACTTATGGACTCAGCCGCAATTGAGCACCTGATAGCCTATATCTCAGCTTCCATTGCATCAAAGGAAGTCTGAGTGCTTGCAGTTGAAGCTTAGGCTGAAATCATGCAAGCTCAGACTGCTGTCATCATGGTGTTCAAAGGGGTTTGTATGGTCTCACAGCAGTCCAGCATTCTGTCCTGCAGATCACTAAGATTTCTGAGGTGCTATCCCAATGGAGTGCTAGTCGATTTGTGGAATACCACTCTGCTGTCCTCTCTCAGGCTGACGGCCATTGTCCTGCCACCCTTGCCTGTCAGCCAGCCAGCCAAGCCTGCTGCTGCCAAAGTCGAGATGGTGCAATATGAAGCTAGCCCTTCTTAGCTCAGAGCTGCTTGAGGTCATCCTCCAAGGCCGCCTGCAGTCTCCATCACAGAAAGTCAGCACCTTCCACCAGCCATGCTGCAGTTACTAGGCCAGCACTACATAGGGGTATGAGGTCAGGAATAAGTACGTGGAAGACAGGCACTGAAGAAATGCAAAAGTCTGGGTAGTTTGGGTTTGTACAAAGAATGGCATGATTTCATTCAAAAATTGAGTTTGAAATGTTTATTTTGTGGTGGCTTTTATTTTTGATTTATGGCAAGATGGCAGTGTGATGATCAGTGGCAGAGAGAAGTTGAGGAGTGTGGGACTGTTGAATTTACTGGAGAATTGGGATGTGGTTATTGGTATTTCACTCAAAGTAGTTCTTCACATACAACCCAGGAGAAAAGGATTTATCTATATTGCTATCTCCCTTCCTTTTTTCCCTCTTCCTTCACATTCTCTCCTCTTCCTCCTCCTCCTCCCTCTTCTAGCAGCATGTCCTGCTTTGTGTGGTCTCTGCTCAGTTTCCAAGTCATGCTCTATTCCAAGGGGAAAGCTTATTTGCACACTCATGTCTGGCAGAAACAGCTTGGTTCAGAAGCTTTGAAGTCAGGAAAAAGTCCTTTAGAAGTTGCCACGTCACTCCCTGTAAATTTTTGCAACTTGAAACAACTGTGGAAAACACCAAATGCTTGTAGAATTGTACCAACACCCAGAAACAAATAAACCAAAAACTAAATTGTTGATGATCCCTTTAAATAGCACGGGGTGGGGGCTTCCTGCTGCTTAATAAATGTTCTGCAGTCCAAGGTCAAGGAGGAGTAGACTGGAGTGTTGAGTTTCAAAATGGCAGTGATGGCATCAAATTAATGCTGCATGTCAACTGACATCATGATCTCCCGGCACTGCATATTTATTCATTCACGGGGGGCATGCTAATGCCTTCCCCATTATGGCAAATAGTGCAATAAAAGCAGAAGTGTGTGCATGTCTATCACACGCCATTTTGGTTACCAAATGGTCACCACAATTCTTTAATAAGAAGTGCAATTGAGCCCAATTTCACTCCCTAAATCTCGAGGCTATTCAAAACATTAGCACCGCTTCATTTACACTGCAGCTGCCAACAAGAGCGGGGCTGCTGCTGGCCATGTCACTGTGATATGAAGATGGTACAGTAAGAATAATTCTCCAAGGTTGCATTGCCAGTGGGTAGCCTTTCCCACCAGCTGTGTACATCGGAATGGGTTGTCCTCAAGTGCAAACTGAGAAAGGCGGCTCTTGCAAAGACTACCTCAGAGGGACATTCGAGAAATGTGACTGGAAAAGAGATGGGAGAAGCTAAACATTTCAGGAAGGTGCCTCTCTGTGCAGTGACAAGAACTGCAGAAATCCAATATTGTTACTATCAAGAGCACTCGAGCTTGTGTATTCATAAAAAGAACCATCCTACATCAAAATGTATTGTTTGAATTCATTTCACTCACTGATTATTCTGGGAACAAGTACACAAATGGTGACAGCAAATGTTTCATAGCACAGTCTTTCTCAGCCCAACACAGTGGATGTGGATGTCAGTTTAAAAACCAAATAAGTCAATCACAGATTAGTGATGCAATGACAGGAGATTTACAATGAGGCACCCTTCTGACGATTGCATGTTCTGAGTAATGGGGTGGGGTTTTCCAGTTGCACTAATCTGCGGCCTGGCACTGGCAATCTCCAGCAACAGCTGCTTTCTTTCTGAGAATGGATAGTCCAGTCCCTGGGATAGTCTGTTTGAATCTGGGCATCACAGCAAAAACGAAATGCACACAGACAACAAAATACGGTATAAACTGCTCAACAGATGGGCTAATCTGCTTTGTCAACACAAGGGAGGCCATTCTCCTGTGAGTGTGTGTTCAGGTTCATACGAAGCACAGATTATGTATGTTGCCACTGAACTAATGGAGCAAAATTTTCTAGATTTCTGCTAATTCTGCCATAACTGTTAGTAATTTGAGCTGCCCTACGATAAAATTTGTCAATTCTACAACCAGGAGTAAATCAAAGGAAATGTGCAGAAACAAGAGCTAAATTTGTGTCTCCAGACTTGGAGAAAACTCAAGTAGAAAGAGTCAAAGTGAAGGGATGAAGGATCGCAAATTTGAATTTTCCTGCCTTCCCGCCCTCCACCAATTGAGACCCTTAAGTAGGTAATTAATGCCCACTTAGATGTTCTAATATGCCTTTAAGGGATAGCAGCATGATATCACATGGAGGAAAGTGTATCATTCGATCCAGTCTTAGTTTCACTTTTGCTTTTGAGCAAAGCGCACATGCACACGCACCCACACACACACACACACACACAGAGCTCTGCTGATGATGTCTTCAAACTTTTTTACCTTCGTATAAATATTCCCAGGTGCCTAGTCTAAATACATGAGCCCATGATTTGTTTACATAATCCCTTTTGAGTGATTGGTTCTTATATCATTAAAACAACGCAACAATAGTTGCTTCATTGCAATGCTGCTGGCACGAACCCAGCAGCAGGTAGGGGACTCGCCATGCAGGAAACCTGAAAAGAAACCCCTGTTAGGGTTGCTTGTGGGCTTCTGTTGTGGTGGTGGGATGGTCCCTCGTTCAAAGGCACTCACTGTCTGACTAAGGTAGCTGGTATCGGGAAGTTGGTGGGGGGGAGGGGGTGGGATGGAGTGGGCCTGCTAAAAACCACTTGCTGCCAACCTCTGTCACCTCACATGTGGTCTGGGTCCCTCACTGATATTAGGCCTGCTCCCAGTGGCGCTGCCTGCAATAACAACTGACCTCTGATTGGTCGACAGGTTTTGGGTGGGGGAGGTGCAGGATTTCTACCCTGGGGTCCTTGATGGGGAAAGGCAGGCCACTGCCCAGTTAAATGCCTGAGGGGCTCTTAATACAGTGGGTCTTCCTAAAAGGGGTTAATGTGGGGTATTTGCCATCTCACCAGTGGACGAAATCCCTGTTGTCTCCATTAAATGCCTCAAAGAAAGAATAATTTATTACAAGGTGATAGAAATGTCAATGAAACAACACATGCATTCCCCTCTGCAGCTGTGTTAACAAACTCCTGCTGAGCTGTGCATTAGCCATTCTTGGAGCTCAGGCAAGCATTCATAATGAGGTCATCAGGCAACTATATCCAAAGTAGGGATAACAGATGTTTGGACACCTGATTTTATAGATGTCTTTAGAGGTTGGACATGGAACAGGCATGGGGGGGGGAGGGGGGGCATGGAACTGGCATAGGTGATATGAGGGGAAATGGCGGAATATGAAGGTATAGGAGGGGGAATAGGGGGAATGAGAGGCATGGAAAGGGTATGGGGTAAATGTAGGATGTGGGGGTGAGGGTTAAGGGCTAGGAGGTTTAACAGCCAGTCATCTACAGAGCTGAGCTGATGACCCAGAGAGCCAAGGCTAGCCTTCAAACCAGCCCACCTCACCACAGCATGTCACCATCAATGCCCCAGGTCTTGGGCCTGCATAGGGAGGCAGCAGACCCAAACCTTGAATTCCCAACCTCCCGCTCCCACAGCAACAAAAGTTCTATGGGAGTTTGAGGAAGTGGCAGGTTCAGGATTGCAAAGTCAGAAAATGGCCTGAGAGCTTTTACTGAAGCAGATGGAAAGGACCGGTCTCTTGACTAACAAGGGAGCCAAAGGTTGTTGGGGATAGGCAGGATATGGAGTAGAGCCCACAATGAGATCAGCCTTAATCTTATTGAATGGCGGAGCAGGCTTGAGGGGCCAAATGGCTCATTCTGCGTTCTACAACTACATTCAAGGCAGCCTAATTTTGCTTAGGGAGCTTCAAGTAAGGCATTAGGCCCCAATTTGTGGATGCAAAGTGCCTCTTTTTCTGCCTTCAGCAATATGGTGGATGATGCACTATCAGTGTGTAATGAATGTGAGAATTTAATGTGACATTGAATGCTTAGGGATGTGAAAAATGAACATGGTGCCATTACATTTCAAGGCCTCGATCTAGAATGAGTTGTAGACTTGGGCACAAAAACTAGGATGTCATTTCGTATCATATTTAGGGCGTGCTGCATTTTCAGAGCTGCTCTCTTCAAGAAGATTCATCGGAGTTCCAGATGGAGAGGGCGGGGGGAGAATTTTAGCCCCAAGAATGAGTGGATTGGGAGGAAAAATAATTTATTTCTAAAACAGGAGTGTGACCTGACTGCAGTGCATCCACTTCTAGGGAATTCAAATGTTGAACCATGAGAAACACGCCTGCCCAAGCCAGATTTTTCAAAATTAGATGTAGGTGGACACTTGTTGGTGTAATTTACCTCCTTAGGAGATGTCAATGAGGTCTTTTTAAATTGTTTTGACATCTGGTTTCAAATTTAGTTTGATCAACATTAGTTGGCCAGGGAAACAGAGGCGAGTTTGAGTAGCAGTTCAGGTGGTTGTTTGAACCTGTCATTGTCCCATATTATAGTTGCTCTCTCTGTTGCCTCTGACAAATGTGCAGCAGAGAGGCCTTGTGTGTTCAGCTTTCTTCAGTCTTCGAGGATTACAAATTGACAAACTCAGGATGGACAGCATCATGGATGTATTCCACAACACATCAGAAGAGGAAGACCATCACCATCCATGGCAGCGATGGTGTGTTGTGGTGGGATCAGGATGTTAATGGGAGAGATGTTTGCAGGTTGATAAGGATGAATGGACTTATCACTCAGCTTTGGATGAGGAAAATATAGAGGAGGAGGAGCAGAAAGATAAAGATAGGTGAGGCCCATTATCAACCAGCCACTTACAATGCTGCCAGGGATACCCGGGTGTTTTACCACAAAGGTTCATTCACCTAGTGTGAAACTGATGAACGAAATCCAGCAGTTCACTCCCACCAACACCAATGCCAACGTCCTGCTCGCACACACCCTTCCCTTTACACCAAACAGCCCTTCAACCATTCATCCACCCAAACAATTCCTCTGTATGTTGACACTCATGATGAAACAAGTGAAAGGATGAGTTGACATTCGGGACGCAATAGTGCTGAAGACATAGTATTGACACGGATTACAATTTTTGCTGTGACATTACAAAAGGGAAACTTAACAGCATAACATTTTGTCAAACATCTTTGTGCATACAATTTCTTCAACTTATACTTCTGACCATTTCTCCATGATGCATTCCATCTGGCTACAGCAGCATTACAGGTAAATGGCTTAGATCCCTGCCTGACTGTTCTATGGGTTTTAGAGCCACTGGATGCCCTACTATTGAGGGATCCAACTGCACATGCGCAAGAGCAGAGTTGGCCATTGGATGATGACATACATGCAGGGTCCTGGTTGAGGAGGAAGGAGTGGAGTGGAAGCATTTTGAGTGGAGCTCTCATTTCCATCTCCTCTTTTGGCATCATCCCAAGCAGTCTGCTGCAGACCAGGTTGATGAAGATCAGAGGTGTGTTGCAAATCTGCAGCTCCGGTACTTGTCATCCTGTTTAAGGTACAAACAGGTTGGCATTTAAAGACCGTGCAGCCATGCTCATGGACTGCATGAGCTCAATTGGAAGCATTGTTTGAAGCTCCTTGGTAGCGGCTAACTCAAGCAGGCTTGAGGGACCAAGTGGCCTATTCCTGCCCCTAACTTGTATATTCATATGTTCATTTTGGAGCATGTGCATAGCTCGTCTGTCGATACACAGCTAAATTGCTAAGCACCTCTAACAATCTCCTTCTCAATGATAACCCCTGGGGTTCAGCTGAACAAAGCATGGAAAGGACGTCACCCTCCCAACTCAGACTCTCCACAGCTCTCCTTGCCACTAGGGTCTGTTTGTATTCAATGGCGGTGTGTGAATTACCATGTAAAAGCCCAATGAATTGTCTAACTGAAGTGTGATTACTTGTGCTGTTTCATGATTGTAGGTCCTGTGGCTGTGCACCCTCAGAAGGAATGAGATCCTCTCAGAAATTGACCTTGTGCATGTTCTGTGTTACTTGCTGTATGCGTGAAGAACCTGAAAGACAGAAGGAAGGGATATGATTTAGTCGTGGCAAAATCACAATCTTGCCGTTCACCATACACAATCTTCTCATAGTTCAGTCATTGATGAAATGAAGCCTGCATATGTAGGTCAGAGATATCTTGTTGTGGGGTGGCTAAGTTGTACTATTAATGATAGAGTTGATACGCAGACACATTTTGGGTGGAAACATTAAGTTTATTTACAATATAATCAATAGCAACTACACATGAACTTTCAACTCTACCTCCACCTCTGCATCGATTGCAGAGGCAGCCCACACTACTCTCCTGTTGATTACTACAGATCATGTGATCTTGCCTAACCAGTATTCTTCTTAAAGGTACATTGCACACTAAATAAAACCATAATTACTACATTCCTCCCCCTTTAACCCGGCTATATATATTATATTTATAAGTACATATTTTTCAACACACACAGGACCGAACTTTGCCCTTGTCGGGCTGGCACGGCGGGTAGTCCCAGGAATGGTTGCAAAGCCAATCCCTGCCCACAATTGGGCCCCCGACATGGATCTTACGCTGCAGCGCTCAGCGCTGCTGAGGTGGGGGTGGGAGGCAGCACAGAGCTGCCTCAGGGAGCTGAAGAATTTTTAAAATAAAAAATCAAGAATTTAAGAATGATCATGTGACTCTGAAATGAGCAGGTACATGTTAAAAATTAGTTTGAAATGTTTTACTTTTTTTTAAATCACATTGATTTTTTAAATCTTCATCTCCCTGAGGCAGCTCTGTGCCCCAGGGAGCTTTTCCTGTGTACATATGTGCACATGCGCTAAGTTTCCTGCTCACCCTCCTTCCCTCCCAACAGGCAGCACTGAGCAAGCACTTCAGCGCGTGTTTCATGCTGGGCGAGCCTTAATTGGCCCGCCAGTGTAAAACTGCAGTCGTGGCTCGATCACAGGCAGTGGTCAGCTCCCTGACCGCTCCCGCCTGCTCCCGCTGTTGCCCCCGCTGAGCCTGCCCGACAAGGGCAAAATTCTGCCCATATAGATGACCTCCCTCGCTTGGAACGTGCACTTTTCTTTCCAGCACAGACTTTAATCTCGGCCTTCTTTTTGACTTCACTGTTGGCCAGACTTCTCTCAGATACACGTTCAACTTGTCTGAGCTCAGTGGCTGAGTTTCACAAGATTTCATTATCTGTCGGTTTCTTGAAAAATTCTGTGACTTTTGCTTCCAAAGCCTATTTGGCTTCATTTAGCTGATTCTTCAGCTCTTTGCAAGATAGCTAGCTTCACTGTCTTGGAGTTTATCCGAACTCCTGTCCCCTGGCTGTATCCATCTATACGTGACTCCCATGGCTCCTTGTGAGCCCTCTCCAATTACCAGGGCTTCCCCCGAGCCCTCTTCATGTATCTTCTGCTGTGCTTCCATTCTACTGTTTAAGACAGTCTTCATTTCTTCATGTTGCTCAATGGTGACACATTCATTTTGCATTTGATCTTGAAGGACAATCAACTGTTCTTTCAACTGTTTAATTTCTTGTCGCCCTCCCTTTGGGGTTTCCTGTTGCCCTTGTTGGAGTTGCCCCCTCTCTGGGTTCTCTTATTCCCTTCTGCAGAGTTATCCCTCTTTGGGGGTGTCTTATTCCCTTTGGCAGAGTTGCCCCCTCCCTGGGGTGTCTTCTAGTTTGCTGTCCACAGCCATTTTTCTTGTATTGAACACTTTAAATGTATTGCTGCTTTAAGAGCAGTCACCTTTTTTTTACTCCGGCTATCTCTGCAGCTGTCGGCTTTTCTTTGCTGTGTTTCCCACACTTTTCCAGTTTTGGCGGGTTCCCTTGATCACGAATCTTCTCTTAATTTTGCAAAACTTGGTTCCTGTTCAGAAAAAAGAAACACAGCTTCTTCTCCCTTTTCTCAGTGATTCTGCAGAGTTTCCTTTCTTTTTTTAAAGTCAAAACTGCAGCATTGCTTTTTTAACTTGCCAGCTGTGTGCCAGCTTTTCTAACCTATTGAGCCTGTGGCCTATTTTACTATGAAAGTAAAGATTCTCTCCCTTTTCTGATGTTTTGCTCACCTATCCGGTGGACTCTCACTTAGGAGTCCCGCAGCTCCAGTACTATTCTTTCAATGTTGGAAGTGTTCCGGGGAGATTTCTCAGCCGTTTGGATTGAGGTCCATTTCTTCCTTAACCTAAAGCGACAGCATACCTGGTGAGTATATCTTCCTTTCTTTTGAACTTGATTTCTTCTGTTCAAACCTGTTTTATCCTCATCGCCAGCTTCTTGTGGGGTGGCCAAATAGTACTATTAGTGATAGAGTTGATCCACAGATACTTCTTGGGTGGAAATGTTAAAGACGGAATTTTAAGCCAGTGGGATTTTACAGTCCTGCCACAATCAATGGGCCCCCACCGTCCTAATTTTATTTACAATATACTCAGCAGCAACTACAAGTGTGCTTTCAACTCTAACTCCATCTCTGCATTGACTGTGGAGGTAGCCCGCACTACTGTCCTATTGGTTACTACACATCATGAGAAGGATCTTTAGGTCAGCAAGCAGGGGGGTGGGGGGGGGGGTGCGTGGGGGGGGTCCACTCGCTGATGCGTAAAGTGATGCAGGATGACATCGGGCGGAACTCCCGGCTTCACCCCACGTCATTTCCATTTTCAGGTTGGTAGGGGCACAGCCAAATCAGCTGTGCACCCGTCGACCTGTCAATGGCCTGTTGAGGCCATTTAAAAAGAATTTATGTAATTAATGGACCTGCCAGTCCAACCTTAGGGTTGGTGGGCAGGCCAGGAGCCCTGGGGAGCTTCGGAAAAAGCTAAAAAACTTAATCCACGGGCAGGATGAGGTTTCATGAGGGTTTTTAAATTTTTAATAAAGGTTTCACTGAAAGTGATGGACATGTCCCTACTCATGTGACAGTGTCACATGAGGAGACATGTCAGGGAAATTTTGTTTTTGTATCTTTAACATTTTTAAATTTGGAGCTGATCTCCCTGAGGCAGCACTTAGCACAAAAGAGCGCACTTTCGGCTGAGGGAATCCGCCCCTCCCACAACCCGCACAGGGAACGCATAACGCTTCCTGGTGGACGTCATACTGGGAGGGCCTTAATTCGCCCACCCACATAAAATGGTGGTGCGCCCCCAATTGGGGGCACCGATTGGAGGCGCGCCTGCCCGCGCCCACTCCTGTACTTCCCCCCCGACAGGGGGAAAATTCTCTCCTATGTAATCTTGCTTAACAAGTATTATTCTTAAAGACACATTGCACACTAAATAAAACCATAATGACTACATATCTGTAATTCACCAACTCTCTGCAAGCTCCCTGTCACTCTGTCTCTGACTGGCAGGATGCAAAAGTCCCATTTATTCCAAGGCATCTTCCTCTGTGAGCAGTAATATTTGTGGTTGCCCACCTGAAGTTCTGTCCCTCTCCCTTGCATTTGTGCTCTCTTCTCCTCCAAGGAGCAAATCTTGTGAAACCTGGGAATAAGTAATGTAGGGTTTTCACCCGATGAATGCAGTGATTTTGATGAGGGCATCTTGAGAAACATGTATCACATTGTGTACAGATTGGGGTGAGTGTCAACAGTGCATTGATAAATGGGGAGGTGATGAAGAGTATAGAAAGTGAGCACTGGGCGCCGCTGAAGGTTGAATGGGTGTGAGGAGTGATGTGATGGGAGTACTTAGCAAGAAAGAGTGAAAGTGGGTGAGGTCAGCTTAAAACACAGGATGTAGTTGAATCAGCAAAAGTACTCATTTTTCCTGTCCTGGTTAGATCTTCAAACATCTTCCTGCATGGCATCCACAATGCTGCTGCTGCTTACCTCCTCGGTTACCTCTAATCACACCTTACTGGCCAGGAAACAATGTGTTCTTCCTCTCCCTGACTGCACCCAGGAGTAATTCCAGCCAGCCTGGGTGCTTGTCCTTGCTCTGTGTCTATCATCCATCTTTAACACCTCCAATTTACAACTGCCTTTTAAATATGGCTGTGATCGAGTCATGTAGATGTGCATCACACCTACTGCACAGCTTAAAGACGTGAAACTCAGAAGTCAAAATTGATTGGTCCAGCTGAGTTGAGATGGAAGATTCCAACTTTCTCAGCTGACATCATGTTCCCCCCATACAATTCACCCCCTGCATGAAAGTTTCCTTCAGATTAATATTGGGGCCTCAAATATAAGGGGACAAACATCAATTTATACTGCATGCGAAGAGAGTGCTGATTGGTTGGCAACTGGCATTGCCATGGAGAATGCACCAGTGATGGTGACTGGCAGTTAACTGCCAAGCATTGTTTGAAATTTAAACCAGGCAGCTTGACCCTCTTTGGTCAAGGCATTGCCCTGAGGAATGAGTCAGCGAATGGCTGTCACTTATTTTGTTTAGCTGAAACAGACGCAAAGTACAGGGCCCTGCGTATTCATATATGTAGCTTCCAGTACATGCAAATGTGCTACACTGCGAGCCCGTGTGATAATCTTAAATTGTTTGTCAGCGTAATTCTTAACACCTTGAGGATTATTTAGCAAATGTTGTCCTATAAGTGACAACAGGTGAAGCTAGCTGTTTCACGCTGATACCATGCAGTAGCCACACGAGCGATATTTGCCACTAACAGGATGCTGCCGTCAAGCCAAAAAGACATTCTGCCTGTCACACAAATTAGTAATGCAGTACCTGAATTTCAGTGCCAGTGTGATGCTAGGTATGTACGTCCCAAATACAGGCAGATCAAATCAAACAGCATGTCCTAGCCACTGTTCACAACGGGCTGGATGCAGACCATCCCCAACCAGCTCCTGCTTGCAAAACTCAGAACAGAGTGGCCAACATTAGATGTGATTCCGCGATTGGACAACATTTGCTCAATGTCAGTCAGGCTTGCAGTGTGGTGCATTTGCATTTACTGGTAGCTACATATATTAATACACGGGACCCTGGTCCTTTGCAGACAGAAAGAACATGTACACACATTGCGCCTGTTTCAGCTAAACAAAGTACGTGACATCCATTCGCTGACTCATTTTTCAGGGCAATACCTTGACCAATCAGGGTCAAGCTGCCTGGTTTAACCTTCAAACAATGCTTGGCAGTTAACTGTCAGGCACCACTGGTGCACTATCCATGGCAATGCCACTTGCCAACCAGTCAGCACTCTCTTCACATACAGTATAAATTGATGTTTTCCCCCTTATACTGGTATTCTTGCGAGTGTCTTGATGAGTGCAAGACGAAAAACTTAGACATGTCTCTTTCTTCAGCAAAACCATTCTACTTTTATACTTTCTGGGACCATGTTGAACATCTTATAAATATAATGCACAGTTTTAACAGTGCATAATTTGGCACAAACATATTGATTTAAGCTTTTTTCAGCTTTGAGATTTTTCGTATTAAAATTTCAATTGAACTAAAAAAGCATTATGTGTACAGAAAACAAATGAAAACTTCTATTAGCTAATGACTAGAAAATATTCCCCTTAGAATCTGCATATCAAGGCTTTCAGAGTACTGTACAATAGTAGTTCAATTCACAGTTTGTTTGAAAAAACATAACAAATTACTGACTGATTGAATCTGTAAAATGAATGGTAACTACAAAGCAATAAACAGAAGCTGGGAAAGTGAAACTGTCAAAGGACTAGTGCTCTGATCCATTGGGCAAATTCTTGTAGCGATGTCAGGAGTCTCACCTATTGGCTGGAGATACAGCGAGAGACCCGAGCTGCTTTTTTTCAGGAAGGCCCACTGAACCACAAGCCAATCAGACAGTGGCAAAGCCACCGACAGACCTACCCCTGGAATCAAGACCTGCGGACAGAAGCCTCGCCTACCGAGAGCTGCCAACAATCAGCTACTACAGAAAAAACTGGAGTCCCAGGATGGTCGAGCGACCTAGACCACAGATGCGGAGTGCTTTCGATTGAGGGGCCCTCTCCTGAGCTGACAAGCTGGCCACACAGTTTTACCTATCATGTGTGCATGTCAACAGGCCTTTAGAATCACTGGGTTAATCGCAGCAGCAGTGGGATGAGTCCTTTGATTGGTCATCAATGGATCACATAACAGCCTCAATAGGCGGGGAGCAGAAAAGTTGACCATGGGACTTCCTGGTCAGGATTAATTTTGGCAAAGTCAGGAAGGCAGGTGGGGTTCTAATACACTGCCATCTCACCTAATTACATGTCCTTCTCGCCTCCAAGTTCACTACCACTGAGAAAATAAGATTCTGCCCAGCAACATCCATGACCTCACATATGTCATCATGCAGCTGCTCAGTGACAAGAGAAGTGCATATTGAAAAAACTCCATGCAATACACTGACTGTATAAATACAAAGACCATTGTTAAACAGCATCTCCAGAGTGATATCCATAGTCACAGATGAGGTGTAAAATCAATTACTATCACAGTTTTACAATATGGCTGTAATTACCGTTGTGATGTCCGTTAAATATCTTGAAGGATTTTCAGTTCTTTTCCCACTGAAATTAGCCATGACCTATGAGGCACATCCACCGAGAAATTCAGGAGCAGCCTTTTTTGAGGCACTTGGGGAGGACCAGGTAAACACTCTGCACCAAAATGGTTAGTTCCGAGGTGTCCATGATGCTAGGCCTCAGAACTTATTGCCATAATGCATGCTGGTAATTGTAAAAGACCAGAAAGAGATCGACCCTCTGCCACAGTGACACTCAGGTAAGTGGGTTTGGGGTCTGCTCAGGGATGGGACATGAAATGAAAGGAGGCAGGTTACAGGTTGGGATTTGACTGGGGCTTGGCGTTGTGGTAGAGAGAGAATGGGAGTTTTGAAGGTGGGGGAGGGGAGGGTGATGTGGTTACAGATATCCTGTGGTCAGGAACTATGAGACCAGAGGTCAGAGATCTTAGGGCCAGCACCATACCAATTGGGTGGGGTGGGGCTGGGTTCAGATATGTCACTTACCTTCTTTGTTGCTGGCAATCCCCAGGTCTGTTTTCCCTGAGCAATGGTTCTGGCTGCCTCAGTGCAAACCGATGTTGGGTAGGGGACCTGAATCAGGTGTTCGGCCCATTATTTGTATATGCAAAGGGCCTAATGTATACTTCAGATGTGGATAAAGGATGCCTCTTGCTAGTTCTTACCTAATGTGGCGAGCAGTGCAGTGAAAGGGAAGGCTTGGCGTGTACCCATTTGCTGTCCAACATTTTAGGGCCACATGGAGAAAAGGCAGCCCATGATCCAATTTCTAGACCAATTACATTCTTACTTTCATCCTATGCACCTCAATATCATTTGTTACATAGAGGAATTTTAGGGTGTTTCATGAAAGGGAGAATGATTGATATGGAGTTAACAAATTTAGGGCAGAAACTTGCTGAGGTGCAGGGGTCTCGCCTGGACAGCCAGCGAGAGACCAGTGCTGCCCCTTTCAGGGAGGCCCACCGAACGACCAGCCAATCAGACAGTGGTGGGGCCCATGTCAGGCGTTCCCCTGAAATCAAAACCCCTGGGGTGGAAGTCTCGCCGACCAAGAGATACTGGCCACTCACAGGCTGGCAGCTCTTGGGCTCAGCAGCGCCACTGGGGAGGCTGTGGCTGCTGCCTGAAGGACAGGCTCTGGAGTCCCAAGATCACGGAGCAACCCAGGCCACTGGTAAGTATTATGGGGAGCAGGGGTTTTGTAGGGTGGGGGCTTGCGTAGAGAGGGATGCAGGGGGGGGTCAGCAGCAAGGGCAGGTGGCTCTCAGCGGACCCCCCCACTTTCTGATGTCCAGTCCCTTCCCGAAGTTGACAAGCTGGTGACACAGTTTTACCTGTTGTGCACACTGCATTGCAACAGGCCCGCCTGCAACTGAGTTAATACCAGCCGCAGTGAGATGAGGCACTTAAGTGGTCATTCACTGGCCACTAAAGGGCCTCAATTGGCAGGGCTGGGTCTGCGGGAAAGTAAACCATGGGCCAGCCTTCCTGCACAACACTCATTTCTGGCAGACGCAAGAAGTCAGCAGAGCTCCAGTACTCCACCGCCAAAGTACATGTCCTTCCTGCCTCCAAGCTCACCACTAGTGAGATCAGAAGATTCCGCCCTTAATTTTGGCACTTTGAGACAATAAGTAGTGATAAGCTTGTCTCTGGCCAAAAGACTGCAAATCTTATTTTCAGGACTTCCTGATATGTTAATTTACCTGCCTTGACAAGTGGGACATGCAAGTATCTAGAGTGGGCTCCTTTAAGTCTGTCTTCTGCTAGCCTCTTTTGAAACCCATATCCTCCCACTTATCTCAGTCTTGGTGGAGGTGGAGGTGGGAAAACAGGAAATAACGGCTGGGATTCTCTGGTCCCACCAGTAGCAGGTATCGCCGTGGACAAGACCGGAAAATCCCACCCAATGATTTCAAACATAAACGAAACTCAAGGCAGGCATGAGTGTCTAAAGTTAATCAATAAAACCTTGAATTGCAAAGGGAAGGAGAAGCAAGGTTCCCTTTCCAAATCGCTCTGAAGTCACCCTTGTTGACTTGGAGCAAGAATGGAAATTATGACTGATATTAAATGCACTGCAGTGTTAAACAAACATCCTACAATCACCAATACAAAAGCAAAATACTGCGCATACTGGAAATCCAAAATAAAAACAAAGGGCGGGATTTTCCAGTCCCGCCAGCAGTGGGCATCGTTGCGGGAGGGACGGGAAAATTTGGAGCTTTGGCTGCTCTCCAAATTTTCCTGTCCCGTCCCATGACAATACTTGCTGCTGGTGGAACTGGAAGATCCTAGCCAAAATTGCTGGAAATACTCAGCAGGTCAGGCAATGACTGCGGAGAGAAACAGGCCGGAATTTTACAGCCCCGCCCGCCACCAGGATTTTCCAGTCCTGCCGAAAGTCAATGGGCTTTTGGCTGGCCCACCGCATCGTGGGTCCCGCCACGATGAGGCCGCAAAATCCCAGTCAGAGTTCATGTTTCAGGTCGATGGTCTTTCATCAGAATAGCAGGAAGATAGAAATGTTAAAGTTTTTAAGCTAGCAGAAGGGAGAATGGGCATAAAGTGCCAAAGGGAAGGTCTATGACAGAGTGGAGGGCAGCAGAGATGATCCGGCAAAAGCCTCATGATGCAACAGCTGCAGAGAGTAGTAATAGGTATAGTAAAGACACACCCAATTGTATCCAGATGAGGCATGAATATAGCAGCCAGCTGAATGCAGCACGAAGGAATAAAGAAGCAAGCCAGCAAACAAAAAATAAATTAAAAAGCACATAAAACAAGATAGAGGCAGAGGTTAAAATTGAGTTCAGAAGGCCACAGCGTGCTGGGACGAAAGATGAGGTGCTGTTCCTCGAACTTGTGTTGAGCTTCATTGGAAAACTACAGCAGGCCAAGGACAGAAAGGTCAGAGTGAGAGCAACAGTCACAGTCCAACTCAAAAAACTGAAGTTGTGCAAATATAGCAAACTTAATTCAATGATGCACACTGCTATATGTTTGGGAAGGAATGCTGAAACAATGTAAGGTGACAAATCCAGGCTCAAATCCTTATTTCAGCTGTCATTCAGAATAGGAATGGCATGACCCAGCTGCCAGAGAAGATAAAAGAAGTGACGAGGATTCCAGCTCCACACACAATTCAATACGTTCAACACAATGGCCACAAATCAGCAAGGGCTGAAGCCACAAAAAGCCGGAATCTTTGGTTTCCTGTTTAACCTCTCAGCCAGAGTGTCCAAGGCCAAACTAATGATAAATTACATTAACACAGACATTTTGCTTTGTGTTTTCCTGTTGAGATTTAATCCTTTTATCTTGAATTGAGAAACCCAGTTAAACAGCCAAGGCCTGCCATGCAGATGTTGAAAAGAGTGGAAGAATAGGCAAGATAGATCAATTAGTCACTAGGTGATAGCACATTTGGCTTTTAAAAGCCTGGGGGCTATAGCAGGAGGTTAAGGAGTTACACAATTCCCAAATTCTAGGAAAGAACGAGTCAGATTAGGAGACAGCAGGGATGGATTTTCTGCTGAAAGGTCACAGATCTGAGACGTTAACTCTGTCTCTCTCTTTCTCTCTCTGCAGATGCTACATGCAGAGTGTTTTCAGCTTAATATAGATTTCAATTTGTCACTCTGGTGTAATTTATGTTACTAGTAACTTCAAAGGAATTAAACTCAGCCAGTTTCCACGATATGCAGCAGCTTCAGAACACCAGTAATACGTCGGGGTGGCTAATTGAAAATCTACCCCAATGAATCTAGACTTCAACATAGAGAGGATGTAAAGAAAAGGAAAAATGTGTAGGATTGAATATTTGGACTTTAGGAATGACTAGAGAGAAAAGTTCACAACAATAGCTGTAATAGAATTGCAAATGACAGAGAGACAAGAAGGGTTACAATGGATTGGAAAAATGTTGACAACCAGAAGTGAAAGAAGGATTGCTTGTCAGAAAGAAAGGTTGCATAAAACAGAATAAAATTGCTCCTATGTCTGAAGCTTTCTTAAATATTACAATGCCACCACATCAATAAGATATAGGTTCTCTACTACTCAAGCTGTCACCCAGATTCACAGTAATTAAGTGCCTTTGTCAAAAGATTGTGATGTTCTGTGAGCCTCTTCAACTTGAATATAACAAGACATCTTGCACATCACTGTGAGAGTCCAAAATAACTTGTAAACTAAAGCATTTTGTTGATGCTTGGATTTCAAATTTCCTGGGGAGATGAAGAGTATTAAAGTAGAGTGACTTAGAAAAGAAATAGAAATATTTTTCCAAATATTCACAACTTGTCTCTCTTTATCTATCCCCATTTCCAATCCCAAACAGCTCTTGATCTTCTTTCACCAACTATCTCCTGAACTAGTTTTCAACTCGTGAGGGGGTGGGAGGGGAATTTCCAGATTTTGTTCCCCAAAATGGCCTGGGTTTTAATGATTCTTCTGTTCTTTGAGGAGATCACATGGTTTTGGGTGGAGTCGGGGTATATAGATATTGTGATACACCAGGTATCACAATTCTGTGGGACAGCTTAGATGGATCAAAGGATTTGTACCTAGGACAGGGTTGATGATCTGTACCTGTGGATCATTGTTTGTATGTTTGTATGTCTCTCTGTAAATCTATAAAAATGACCACAGCTATGCTGCTGAAGTGTTTTGTTTAATAAATGTGCTGCTTAGAGTGGTTCTCAGCTGTGTAGACCAATGAAGTTCCAAATGATTTACTTCATTTGTGCCAAGTTAGCTCAAGTCAGCTTATTTGCCAAGTAGGGCAACTAGCCTGATAGTTCTGAGGCTATTTGGGAGGAGCAAATCAGCCAGGGCACCCCTTTCTCCTGACCACTATCCAATTGATTTCTTCTGAAGCCTACAGGAAAGATCTTAATGTTGTGCGATTGTGTGAATCGTCACTCCATTTTACATCTTTCCCGGCTTTATACTGAAGTCAATGGAAATAAAAGTTGGAAGAGATGTAAAACGGTTTGCCAACTTGCTATTACCTGCTTTACATTATTGCACAAATTCAAGATCTAGCCCAGAGTTTGTGTGTGTGTGTTTGTGTGTGTGTGTGTGTGTGTGTGTGTGTGTGTGTGTGTGTGTGTGTGTGTGTGTGTAGATAGAAGATAAAGACAAAATTGAACTCAGTCATTTTAACATTTCACTACTTTTACATTTCTTTAGCTGTGGTCAAGTAACTTGCCCCCACCCACTCATACATATAAACTGGTTATATGGGTCAGTAATGGAGAGCAGCTGCCATGGGTGAACCTGTGCTCAAGCATGACTTAGAGAGCTCGAGAGGGGAGGGAAGAAAACTTGGAAAATAATATAAAGGTTTGTGGAAAGAGTCCTCTGATAGAGGAAACTATGTACATGTGAACAGTGACTAGCCACTGAATCTGGATATCTTCATAGTAATCATGCGATACATTACTGTGCCAGCCAAGTTACACATTGCTGGGCCTAATACACTTAATGAGCAACAAATTTTGAGAGATTGGCATTGAATTTTAATCAGGTTAGTAATGAGGGATAATGACAGCAAGTGAAATAGGATCATTTCCAACTAGTCCTATAGGACTTCATTATTTCCTATGACAGACAGGATGATTTAGAGTTAAGTGTGTGGTAGGATTTTAGAACTGACTCTTTGAATTATTGATTGAAGACATTTTTGTTGCTTAGAATACCAAGCCTTCCAAATGCATCACCTACTTTTAGGCTCCTTATATCTTTCTTGGCGAGCCATTCCTGGGCCATTATCTCTATAGCCGAAAGTTCATGCCGCTCTTGGGCAGTTATAAGTGGGAAACAGGTCAATGCAGCTTGATTTTGTGTTCTTCTTAATCAATAGTGAGCAATAGTGATAGGGGGTTCTATCGTATGGGGAACAGATTGACATTTCTGAGGCTGCAAATTTGACACCAGGATGGTATGTTGCCTCCCTGGCACTTGGGTCAAGTATGTCACTGAGCGGCTGCAGGACATTCTGAAGGGGGAGGGTGAAAAGCCAGAGGTTGTGGTCCATATCGGTACCAATGACATAGGTAAAAACAGGAATGAGGTCCTGCAAGCAAAGTATAGAGAGCTGGGAAGTAAAATAATAAGCAGGAACTCAAAAGGTAGTAATCTCAGGATTAATCCCTGTGCCATGTGCTAGTGAAATCAGGAATAGGAGAATAGACCAAATGTGTAGCGGAAGAGATGGTGTAGGAGAGAGGGATTCAGATTCCTGAGGCATTGGGACCAATTCTAGGGAAGATGGGAACTGTCCAAGGTGGACGGGTTGCACCCCAGCAGGACCGGGGCCAATATCCTTGCAGGGTATTCGCTAGTACTGTTGGGGAAGCTTTAAACTAGAGGGACAGGGGAATGGGAACCTGAGCGAGGAGACACAAGAAAGGGAAACAAAGTTGGAAATGAAAGACGGAAAAGTAAGAAGCAAAAGTGAAAGGCAGGGGGAACAGGGGCTAACAGCAAATAGGGTCATTGTACAAAAAAAGGTGTAAAAAAGACAAGTCTAAAGGCACTGTATCTGACTGTACACACCATTCGCAATAAGGTAGATGTATTAACAGCACAAATAGATGTCAATGGGTACGATATGATTGCGATTACAGAGACATAGCTGCAGGGTGACCAAGGCTGGGAACTGAATATCCTGGAGTACTCAATATTTAGGAAGGATAGGCAAAAAGGAAAAGGAGGTGGCGGGGCATTGTTAATTAAGGATGAAATCAGTGCAGTAGTGAGAGAGGATATTGGCTTAGAAAATCTAGATGCAGAATCAGTCTGGGTGGAGCTAAGGAGTAATAAGGGGCAAAAAACATCAGTGAGACTTGTCTAAAGGCCTCCAAACAGTATGTGGTAAGGTAGGAGACTGTATTAAACAGGAAATTAGAGATGGATGTAACAAGGGTACTAAAGTAATCATGGGTCACTTTAATCTACATATAGGCTGGGCAAACAAAATTAGCAATAATACTTTGGCAGATGAATTCCTGGAGTGTGTAACAGATGGTTTTTTAGACCAGTACGTCAAGGAACCAGCTAGATAACAGGCTATCCTGGATTTGGTTTTGTGCAATGAGAAGGAGTTAATTAATATTCTTGTTGTGTGGGGTCCTTTAGGAAACGGGACCACAATGTGATAGAATTCTTCCTTAGGTTGGAAAATGAAGTAGTCCAATTGAAACTAGGGTCCTAAATTGAAACAAAGGAAACTATGAAGGTATGAGGCGTGAATTGGCTAAGGTAGATTGGGGAACTTCATTAAAAGGCATGATGGTGGATAGACAATGGCTAATATTTAAGAATGAATGTATGCATTGCAACAGTTATACATTGCTTTCTACAAAAACACAACAGGAAAAGTGGCCCGACCATGGCTAACAAAAGAAATTAAGGATAGTTTTAGATCCAAAGAGGAGTCATATACCGTTAGTAGAAAGAGTAGCAAGCCTGAGGTTTAGGAGCAGTTTAAAATTAAGCAAAGGAGGACCAAGAGATTGATTAAGAGGGGAAAAATAGAGTATGAGAGTAAACTTGCAAGGAGCATAAAAGAGGACTGTAAAAGCTTCTATATGTAAGAAGAAAAAGATTGGTGAAGACATGCCAAGGTCCCTTACCATTTGAAATGAGAGAATTTATAATAGAGAACAAAGAAATGGCAGAGCAATTGAACAACTACTTTAGCGCTGTCTTCATGGAGAAAGACACAGATAACTTCCCAGAAATACTAGGGAATCGAGGGTCTAGTGAGACGAGGGAATTGAAGGAAATTAGTATTACTAAAAAAAGCAGTGCTGGAGAAATTAATGGGAGTGAAAGCCAATAAATCCCCAGGGCCCGATAACCTATATCCTAAGGTACTAAAGGAGGTGGTCATGGAAATAGTGGATGCGTTGGTTGTCATCTTCCAAAATTCTATAGATTCTGGAACAGTCCCAGCAGATTCTCCCTCCTTTTTTTAAATTGTGAGGTTACATTTGCCACCCTCCGATCTGCTGGGACTGTTCCAGAATCTACAGAATTTTGGAAGATGACAACCAATGCATCCACTATTTCCATGGCCACCTCCTTTAGTACCTTATGATATATTGCAAGTCCTCATTGCAAGAGGACTTGAGTACAGGAGCAAGGATGGCTTAGTGCAGCTCTACAGGGTCGTGGTGAGACCACACCTGGAGTATTGTGTGCAGTTTTGTTCTTCTTACCTAAGAAGGGATATACTTGTCACAGAGGGAGTGCAGCGAAGGTTCACCAGACTGATTCCTGAGACGGCAGGATTGTCGTATGGGAAGAGATTGGGCCGACTAGGCCTGTATTCACTGGAATTTAGAATAATGACAGGGGATCTCACTGAAATATATAAAATCCTGACAGAGATGGACAGACTGGATGCAGGGATGATGTTTTTGCTGGCTGGGGATCTAGAACAACGGGTCACAGTCTCAGGATACAGGGTAGGCCATTTAGGACTGAGATGAGGAGAAATCGCTTCACTCAGAGGGTTTGAACCTGTGGAGTTCTCTACCACTGACGGAAGTGGAGGCCAAGTCACTGAATAAATTTAAGAAGGAAATAGACAGATTTCTAGACTCTAAAAGCATCAAGGGGTGTGGGGCAAGAGCGCGAGTATGGCGTGAGATAGAGGATCAGCCATGATCGCACTGAATGGCAGAGCTGGCTTGAAGGGCTGAATGACCTACCCCTGCTTGTATTTTCTATGTTTCTATACCAACAATATAGATGAAAGGTAGACTGTAGTGGTTAATCAAATTTGCTGGGAGTTCTGTGGGCATTTTGATCACCCGATAAACTGAAGTTATTTGCAATTGGTTAAGATTATGAAACAAACCTTTGGAATAACTTCAGAAAGCATAAAAATTCTAGAGGAATTTTTGTCATGTCCCTTAACGCAATATTCATACAGATGATTATTTTAAAACCCTAGCAAGAAGTTAGTGAATTGTACTTACAACATTCTAAGCAAATTATGTTCGCAAAATCTGCATTTAATCACATTTATTGTTTTATCATTTCCCTGAGAAAAAGCAAAGCATTTTTATTGAGTCACATTGTACCTTGCTATGTAGATTAAATGCAGTGGCTATGCTAATGGTTCCACTATCTTTACCCTCCAGCAAAGTAAACCTATTCAGTTGAATTTATTGCTAGCTTAGAATCCCAACTGAAAGAAATTTCCAAGTATTAAAGGAACATAGTCTTAAGCTAGGTCCTCAAATAAAAGGCCCTCCACCCCAGGAGTCTCTAATTTAATAAAGTTATTTTAGGACAGAACATACATGGAGATATGTTACAGCAGCATGAATTATTGTGGAATTTCCCAATATCAGCTCTTATGGTCCTAACTTAGAATCCTAGAATATTGTTATCTTGTATATGGGGTCTCGAGAGAACAGCGATTTGAGACTACAACTTTTGTATACTTAATTAATACATGTTTTTATTAGAAATAATGATAGATTACAGCTTATACATATGGATTATAGATGGTAACTAAAGCTAATCATAATATGCCAATAATGTCTCAAAATACATGCAATTTTTGGATCCACCGTAGTCAACAGTTTTTTTTTGGATAAACAAACAAATAACGATTAAAGATAATTATACCCACAATCCAGTATAATTTTTCCTTAATTGGAAGTGTCTTTGTCTCAATTATAGGGAATCTGAGCTTAGGCCAGACTCAGCCTATGTCTGCAAAGATGGCTGACTAACTGCCTAAGTTAATAGTCCAACATTTAAAGAGAATTTCAGCAGCTGTTGTGCATTGTTCTTTTTTTCTTTTGAGAGAAAAACACTTGGAAAAAACAAGTTATTTCACAAAAACATGGTTATTAATAAAGATTATCAATTTTAGAATTTGTGTGGTCCATGTACATCAGATATTTGCTTGTCTGAAAAGGCAGTTTAATTCTCTCATTGGCTGCCTCCCAAGGATCCCAAGGACTCAAGACTGTCTTGT
The DNA here is from genome assembly GCF_017639515.1 of Carcharodon carcharias. Classification (NCBI taxonomy): domain Eukaryota; kingdom Metazoa; phylum Chordata; class Chondrichthyes; order Lamniformes; family Lamnidae; genus Carcharodon; species Carcharodon carcharias. The sequence goes on from NC_054481.1 coordinate 95,081,247, forward strand.
TCACACTTGGTAGCCTGGCAATGCCCCAAATATCGGCAGCCATATTTCTAACTTTTTATATCAAGTTGTATGCCTAATTATTTGCTTGTTAATGCTAATTAACATTTTAACTTTTCCATTAATTGTGTTAGTTTCTTTATAGCTCCATTGCACGCAGCAACATCCCACAGACTGTAGTTAATCTGCTCCTCAGTGGTGTCAGTTGAAGCAGGAGTGTTGTTCAGGATAACTCCCTGTTCCTCATCAAATAGTTTCATGGAGTTTTACCTGACAGGGCCTCGAATTAATATCTCACCTTATGAAAGGACCTCTAGTCATAAAGCAATCCCTCAGTATTGTAATGAATGAGCCGCCTGGATTATGCAATCCTCAGACAATGTCACATGAGTTGGGACATACTCATAATTTCCGAAAAAACTTTATTAAAATTTTTAAAACCCTACATGAAACCTCATCCCGCCCATGGATGAGGTTTTGTGTTTTTTCTACTTCCCACCAGGGCTCCTGGCCTGCCCACTTAAGGTTGGGCAGGCAGGTCCACTAATTACTTTAATTGCTCTGTCAATGGCCTCAATTGGCCATTGACAGGTTGGCAGGAGCACAGCTGATTTTACTTCGCCCCCGCCTTCCTGAAAGTTTAAATGGAGCCCTGCTCTTGCTCACCGACGGTAAAATCCAGCACTATGCCTCAGTTTCAAGTTCAGAGATTAGAATAACCCACTTTCCATTAACTGCCATCCACTGAAAACTGAGAAATGATAGCTTCTGAAAGATCTATGGAATATTTCAAAATAATGGCACAGAATTTTTTGCATCAATAATGGCGTGTGAATTGTGCATGCCATTATAGACATACACATCAGGCAGCAACTTGTGGTGAGGAAGTGATACCCCGTGAATTGCAAATTGCCGCAGGTTGCTGTCTGATTTGTAATGCATTTCCATTAGCTTTGCAAAAAGGATATCTCACTGTAATTTGCATTAAAATTCCCATTTATATTTTAATTTCCCATTAAACTCAACATAAAAAGTTAAGTCTAGTAATTATCCATGTAAATAACTTTTTAACAAAGTGATCGTTCTTAATAACTGTCAATCAACCTCTCTTGTTTAGAAAGTGAAAAATTAAGTGTGGAGTAACATTCCTTAAGGTTGTGAATTTGAGATTTCAAAAACATTAAATTAAAAGTTTACAATAGTTTCTTACTTTTTTCTGTCTCTTTCTCTTTCTCTTAATCCAATCTTTCTTTTCCTCTATTTGCTTCACTCTCTGTATCTGATTTGACATTGAATTCAGCAACTGTATCTCACTCTCCTCAGTTATTTCTGTTTATTTTTCAATCCTTTAATAGCATTGATTAAGGAGTTACACTGTTGGTCCCATTGTTCACCAAGGTCCCAGATGCCCTGTTGCTCTTGCTGCACTTCCAGCAACTTTTTGGGATAACTTTTTTAAAAATCTAAACATAACATAAATGAACAAGCCTAACTGACAGGGCATGCTGTGTAATGCACTGCTCCAGCAATATCTGGCCATTATTCAGCTACTTGAAGAGTTTGACAAATTAGAAATTATAAACTTGTACTTCAATGGAAAATATCACCAAGGGAAAATGCAAGCTGCTTATTTATCCCTCTGAGGTTACTTGAGTCATACTTTGATAGAAAACTAGATTTAATAGCAGAGCAATATAGCCATTAGTGAATTACATTTTGGCAACTGTGATCCAATTGTCAGACATCCACAACTTATTTCATGCATAGCACAGTAAAGAATTGAGTGATAAAATGTAACCTGTACTGGCTATAGTGTAATGTTGCTCCCTTTGGCTCTCATTTACAAGTCCTTAGTATAAATATCATACCGCTAGTTTTGCGTATTTGGTCATAGAAAACACAGTGATTCATTTTATCATTTCCTGCTCTCTTCTGTTTTTTCCACCATTTATCCTTCCTTTCTCCTGCATAAGACATGTACTGTGGTATCGTTCCAAATCATTAGTAGTCTTCCCTTACCTTATCTAACTGTGCTACAGGTCAGGAACTACAGTCCTGAACCTCAACCCCAATGTGCAGCATTTAGCTCATCCTAGCCATGTGGTAGTCAAAGGGTGACAGTTCGTTTCAGTGTCAGGGAGGGAACAACAATTGGTCAGGATGCCAGCTAGATGATGGGAATCCAGTGCTTCAAGTTGGAAAACAAATGTATGGGAATGTATTTGTCTGTCGTGATTTTTGTAGTATAACAGCCAGGCTGAGAAGACTCACACGTGAAAGAGACAACTGCACCTCAGCAAGATGGGGCGGTAGACAGGGAATCATTTCTACTATGATGATAGTTGCAAAACTAGCTAAGGAGTTCAAACAACAACAGCTCATATCTATCTACTGCCTTTAATATGGTAAAACATCCCAAGGCACTTCACAGGAGCATTGACATACAAAATTTGACATGGAACCACATAAGCGGATATTAGGACAGACAACAAAAAATTTGAAGAAAGGGGTAGTTTTAAGCAGAATCTGAAAGGAAGAGAGCAAAGTAGAGAGGTGATGTGATTTAAAGAAGGAATTCCAGAGCTTTGTACAGCTGAAAGCACAACTGGCAAAGGTGGAGCAATTAAAACCAGGGATGCACAGGAGGCCAGAATTAAAGGATCACAGAGGTTGTGGATGACAATGAGAGATTACAGGAATAAAGGGAGATAAGGCCAAGGTGAGATTTGAAAACAAAGATGGGATTATTTTAAAAAGCCTTCATTGGGCCAGGAGTCAATGTAGACCATGAGGGATTTTAGAAACAAAGAACTCTCTGCTGAGATATCCATTTATTTTCCAACAATATGGAACTCAGTGCAAGTCTGATTTGCATTTAATGTAAATAAATTCAGTCCTCCAAATTCCAAATTGCAGCACCTCAACAAAGTTTAGCACAAATCACTCTAGTCAGTGTAGCAAGAGGTCTTATATCCTGAAGCAGGGCACAGCACCAACTGGTGAAGGGGAGAATGTAGCATGACAGCTGCATTTTTGATTTGGCTTTCTGTAAAGAAAGATGGTCTTCTGGCCAAGCTAAATGCCCATAATTTACAGTGTCTAAACGCCAAATTATCGGAAAATGATCAGCATCTTTGAAGTTTTCAGCACTCGCGTACAAGTGTTTGAAATGCAGCCCAATTTTTTCTCTGCTTGCTTTTAACTCCTTTTACAGTGTCTCTAATTCAGATTACTCATTGTGTGAAAAATGTGCTCTGTTGCACCTCAATCCCCCTGCTCTTTTTAGCTCACTTTCCCTTCTCCCCTTAAAATGATTCTTTCAACCTGCACAGGCAAAGCCGGTTAGTCATCATGATGATTGACTGTAGGATCTTTCAGTGTATAAAACAGCTTGACATATTTTCTGGCTACATGACAGTCATTTCATTTAATGGAAGTCATTGCATGTGATGTATTTTGAGATGCTTCTGAGATGAAGTGCAGTGAACACATACCAGTTTTCATGACTCAGCTGAAACTATTAAATCCCCTGAACCAAGGCAGAGCTGACTGTAAAGGCCAATTGAATCGGGAATTCTTTGAGAGTACAATACTCTAATCAATAGGTTTTGACCGTTAAAACTCTGAGGCTCTCCTTGCATTGGTTCAACAAGTCAATATAATATGTGATGACCTTTGACCTGGAAGCAGTGCAGTCAGAAAAAAAATGTAATTTCTTTAAAATGTCTAGGTAATCCATAATTGTTTAAAATGTTTGAAACTACCTTTTAATAGTTTGTATCAATTTTAAAGGGATCAGTTGTAATTTTCTGGAAGAAATACTGGTCCAGGTCACCTGGCAAACATTGACCTGGAAGCAGCACCAACAGGAAAGGAAGTTAATAAAGAAGCTGTGTGGCTGGCAGAGATAAAGAAGAGCTACAGTAGGGGAAGAATAGAGAAGGCACATTTATAAGGAGTTGTGTGTGTCATACAGTTAAAAAGGGACACTAGTGAACATGCAAGTGAACATTCATAATCCCATTTCAGTGAATTATAGGAAGTTATTCCATCATTCGTAGTATCAGAATGGATTCCTGTGCTTTCTTCACCTGACATGCATACAGGTGTACTTTACAGTTGGAATGACCAAATAGCATCAGGAGCAGGAACACTGGATGAACTTTCCCCTTTCTAGCTCAGGGGAGCTTTGACAAATTGACTTATCTCCAATGCTACCATAGCCATGATGAACTAAATCTGCACAGTTCAGTGTTCAATCCAGGTCTGTATGACTCAGCTTCACACCATGGATTTATATGAAGACAGGTTTTATTCATGTTTAATTTATGTGGATGCTGATTTGTGTTAAAATAAAAGCTACAAAAAGTGGGATCTTGTTGGTAACGTCTCCATTTGGGGGTCATTCAGTAAACTTCATTATTTTGGTTTCCAACAGCTATTTAAAATCAAATAAAAATTTAAACATTTCATTAATAACATGTCCCTGCTCATGTGACAGAGGGGACATGTTTTTTAAGAATTTAACAACTTTTACTTTTAGTTCCTAAAATCTTCATTTCCCTGAGGCAGCTCTGTGCCTCAGGGAGCTTTGCCTGTGCATACTTGCTCGCATGTGTGGAGTTCCCCACTCACCCTCCTCCCAGCACCCGCCCACCAGCTCCCCCCCACACCCCCCCCACCCCCCACCACCCCCACCACACAGGCAGCGCTAAGCGCTGCAGCACGTGTTTCATGCTGGGCGGGCCTTAATTAGCCCACCGGCGCAAAATTGTGGTCAAGCCCCGATCGTGGATGTCAGCCAGCTTCCCAACTCCTGTCCACCCTCTCCGAGCCCGCCTGACGAGGGAAACAACCTGACCTACGAGGATCCCACATTAAAATGATTAGAAAACCATATGAAGCACACTAATATGCAATTCCTCTTGCATTTGGAGGTTTTTTTTAACTCTTTCATGGGATATGGGTATCACTGACAAGGCCATGACCCCACAGCTGAACATCAAGCCATTGTTTCCAGACTGTCACTGACCTCATCTCCTCTGGGGATCTTCCTCCCACAGCTTCCAACCTGATGGTCGCCCAACCTCGGACTTCTACCTCCTACCCAAAATCCACAAACAGAACTGTCCCGGTAGACCGATCGTGTCAGCCTGTTCCTGCCCCTCGGAACTCATTTCTCGTTATCTTGACTCCCTTCTCTCTCCCCTTGTCCAGTCCCTTCCCACCTACATCCGTGATTCCTCTGACACCTTACGTCACATCAACAATTTCCAGTTCCCTGGCCCCAACTGCTTCCTCTTCACCATGGATGTCCAATCCCTCTACACCTCCATCCCCCACCAGGATGGTCTGAGGGCCCTTAGCTTCTTCCTCAAACAGAAGTCCGAACAATCCCCATCCACCACTACTTTTCTCCGTCTGGCTGAACTTGTTCTCACACTGAACAATTTCTCCTTTAACTCCTCTCACTTCCTCCAAATAAAAGGTGTGGCTATGGGTACCCACATGGGCCCCAGCTATGCCTGTCTCTTTATTGGGTATGTGGAACATTCCTTGTTCCAGTCCTACTCTGGCCCCTCCCACAACTCTTTCTCCGGTACATCGATGATTACTTCGGTGCTGCTTCATGCTCTCGTCGGGACTTGGAAAATTTTATTAATTTTGCTTCCAATCTCCACCCCTCCATCATTTTCACATGGTCCATCTCAGATACTTACCTTCCCTTCCTTGACCTCTCTGTCGCAATTTCTGGTGATGGACTGTCCACCAATATCCATTACAAGCCTACTGACTCCGACAGCTACCTCGACTACAGCTCCTCACACCCCGCTTCCTGTAAGGACTCCATCCCATTCTCTCAGTTCCTTCACCTCCGTCGCATCTATTCTGATGATGCTACCTTCAAAAACAGTTCCCCTGACATGTCCTCCTTCTTCCTTAACCGAGGTTTTCCACCCACGGTCGTTGACAGGGCCCTCAACCGTGTCCAGCCCATATCCCGCGCATCCGCCCTCACACCTTCCTCTCCCTCCCAGAAACATGATAGGGTCCCCCTTGTCCTGACTTATCACCCCACCAGCCTCCGCATTCAAAAGATCATCCTCCGCCATTTCTGCCAACTCCAGCATGATGCCACCACCAAAACATCTTCCTCTCACCCCCCCGGCGGCATTCCATAGGTATTGTTCCCTCCGTGACACTCTGGTCCACTCCTCCATCACCCCCTACTCCTCAACCTCTACCTATGGCACCACCCCATGCCCACCTAAAAGATGCAACCCCTGCCCCTTCACTTCCTCTCTCCTCACCGTCAAGGGCCCAAACACTCCTTTCAAGTGAAGCAGCATTTCACTTGCATTTCCCCCAACTTAGTCTACTGCATTCGTTCCTCTCAATGAGGTCTCCTCTACATTGGAGAGACCAAATGTAAACTGGGCCACTGCTTTGCAGAACACCTGCGGGTCTGTCCACAAGAAAGACCCAAACCTCCCCGTCGTTTGCCATTTTAACACTCCACCCTGCTCTCTTGCCCACATGTCTGTCCTTGGCTTGCTGCATTGTTCCAGTGAAGCCCAAGGCAAACTGGAGGAACAGCACCTCATCTTCCGACTAGGCACTTTACAGCCTTCCGGACTGAATATTGAATTCAACAACTTTAGATCTTGAACTCCCTCCTCCATCCCCACCCCCTTTCCATTTCTTTCCCCTTCCTTTTGTTTTTGTTTTTTCCAATAATTTATATAGATTTTTCTTTTCCCACCTGTTTCCATTATTTTTAAATCTTGTATGCCGGGCTAGTCTTTCCACCCCACCCCCACTGGAGCTTTACCTTGAGTGCCCTGCCATCCATTCTTAATTAACACATTATTTTAGATAATATCACCACCTTCCACACTTCTTTGTTCCATTATCTGTGACATCTTTTGATTATCTGCTCCTATCACTGCTTGCTTGTCCCTACAACAACACGCCCCCACCCCACTTCTCTTTCCCCCACCCCCCACCTTAAACTAGCATATATTTCACCCCTCTTCTATCATTAAATCAGTTCTGTCGAAGGGTCATGAGGACTCGAAACGTCAACTCTTTTCTTCTCCACCGATGCTGCCAGACCTGCTGAGTTTTTCCAGGTAATTCTGTTTTTGTTTTGGATTTCCAGCATCCGCAGTTTTTTGTTTTTATACCAGCATTTGTTGCCTGGCCCTAATTGCCCTTGAACCGGGTGGCTTGTTAGGCCATTTCAGAGGGCAGTTAGGAGTCAGCCACATTGCTGTGCACCTGGGGTCACATGTAGTTGCAGGTAAGGATGCCAGATTTCCTTCCCGAAAGGGCATTGGTGAACCAGGTGGGTTATTACAACAATCAATGGGCTTTGTCATGGTCACCATTCTGAAACTAATATTATATTCTGGATTTATTAATTGCAAATTCAAGGTACAAAGTCAGAAAACTCTATCTCAATTATCATCTTCGGAAGAATCTCAAATCTTTCACTATATTCTGCTGTCGCAAATTGTACTTATTATCTTGAGGGAGAAAAGCTAACACTTCTGATACCAGCATTCACCAGAACAGCATGTAGAACAAGGGTAGCCATTGGCAGACTTCGAGCATCAGTCTGGGAATGCCTACCAAACCATGGGCAGGATTTTACCGTTGGCGAGCGGGGGCAGGGCCCGCTCACTGACGCGTAAAATGACGCAGGATGATGTCGGGCAGAACTCCCGACGTCACCGCTCCCCATTTAAATTTTCAGGAAGGCGGGGTGCTGCAAAATCAGCTGCAGGCCCACCGACCTGTCAATGGCCAATTGAGGCCATGGACAGAGCAATTAAAGTAATTAGTGGACCTGCCTTAAGGTTGGCGGGCAGGCCAGGAGCCCCGGCGGCAACTAGAAAAAACATGAAACCTCATCCAGTGGTGGGATGAGGTTTCATGTAGGGTTTTAAAAATTTTAATAAAGTTGTTTTGGAAATTATGAACATGTCCCAGCTTATGTGACATTGTCACATGAGGGGACATGTAAGGGAATTTTTATTTTTAATATTTTGGGAAGTAGAGGCGATCTCCCTGAGGCAGCACTTAGCCTCAGGGAGATGAGTGCACTCTTTCGTGCGTATGCGCGAAAGAGCGCATGCTCGACTTTAGGCACTCCCCCCCCGCCCGCACGTGCAAAATGGTGCTGCGCCTCCGATCGGGGGCGCCGATCGAAAGTACGCCCGCATGCGCCCGTCCATCAACCTTCCCCCCCCAATGGGGAAATTCTGCCCCATAAGTCAATAGAGCACAAGTTATGCCCACTCTGTTTGACACATGCGAGACTTCAACTGTCTACAACATCATGCCAAAACGCTCAACCACTTTCACTTGAGATACGTTCGGAAGCTTCTGAAGATCAAATGGCAGGCCAAAATGCCAGACACTGAGGTGCTCACCTGAGCTGGCATGCCAAGCATCCACACAATATTGAGACAACTACAATTGAGTTCAGCTGGTCACGTTGCCAGAATACAGTGAATCTTCTAGGAAGATCTTTAATCTGGGGTACGTCCTCATGATGGTCAAAGGAAGCGCTACAAGGGCACTCTGAAGGCTTCACTTAAGAGTTTTGATATCAACTTCGAGCCTTGGCAGAAACTTGCCCTGGATCATTGCACCTAGTGCAACCAAATACAAAATAGTATGGCTTCCTTTGAATGCAAGCACATATCAGAGGCAGAGATAAAACACAAGAAGAGGAAATCCTGAGCCAGCAGCTTGTCCAATCGTGTACGGTATCCTGTCCTATTTGCAGCAGAATCTTCTGGGTGCAAATCAGCCTTAGAAAGTCACCTAAGTACACACTAGCACCCTACCAAAAACCCCAGATGATGGGCATGGTTATCTTAACTCCAAAGGCCCCTTGAACCTATTCTGCCATTCAGCGAAACCATGGCTGATATTCTACCTCAATGCCATTTTCTTGAATTATCCCCATACCCCTTGATATTTTTAATATCTAGTGATCTATTGATCTCTGCCTTAACATACTCAATGACTGAGCCTCCACAGCCCTCTGGGATAGAGAATTCTAAAGACTCACCACCCCCTGAGTGAAGAAATTCCTCCCCATCTCAGTTCTACCTCTTATTCTGAGACTATGTTCTCCTGGCTCTAGGCCCCCACAGCCAGGGTAATCATCCTTTCTGTGACTACCCTGTTGAGCTTTGCAAGGATTTTGTATGCTTCAATGGAGATCACGTCTCATTCTTCTAAACTCTAGAGAATACAGGCTCAGTCTCCTCAATCTCTCCTCACAGGACAATCTCACCATCCCTGGTGAACCTTTGTCACACTCCCTCCCTGGCAGGGATGGGGGACCCCTGGCCCAGGAGCCGGATACGGCCCATTGTACCTTTTCATCCGGCCCGCAGTGAGATTTTAATAAAATATATCAGAGAAAGCAATTCCTAAATAAATAGTCATAGAACAAAGAAAACACAGAACCTACGGGAATTAATAACTCGCTTGCCAACAATTTCATGCAAATGCTGCCTCTTTCAGCAAAGCCTATTCATAAGCAAATTTTTTAACAGGCAGTCAGCTGCTGGCTAGGCCAAAAAACATTTGCTGCTTCTATACGTCTTTTAAAAATGCTGCACAACAGAATCATAATGTGTTGCTCATTATTTTGAAACGCATCCGGAACCGAATTATAGTGCCAAATTTAAAATTCAACAGGCGCTCAGTAATTTTGGTATTGTATATCATACATTTCCTTTAAGAGATTTTTCCTGTCCTATTTTCCAATATTCAAATGCTGTTTTTCTAACACTTAGAGCAGTGTCTGGAGTGAGGAATCAGCGGCGGATAGACTGACCATAAATCAGCTGTGTGTCAACGCACTGACAGTCAGGTAAAGCTTTGAATATACTCAGATAATTGTTCAAATCTTAAAGAAACATGGTGTTAAAATCTCCACTTGCATCAGGATGCGCTTCAGCTTGTTACATCTCCCCATGCTATCCCAGTATTATTGAAAATGCCTACATCCAGCTTCTGAATATCTCAGTGCACTAACAGTTAACTCAGAAAGTAACACATCTGAGGAGCAAATTTCTTTCAGGAGTTCAAAAAAGTAACTATTAAAGTTAAGTCAGTTAATATTAAAGCAAACCTGCTCACATCAGAAACAACGACTCTTACAAGGTGACCTCCATGGATGGTTAGAAGTTTCCTCGCAGTGATTAAGTATCGTTTGGGACGGTTGAATATTAGCTTCTCTGCTCGTCCTCACCAAAATCTCCCCCAAGGTAGAATAAGATTGTACCTTCACTCCCTCCCCATCTCTCTGTGTTAACATGGCCTCTGCTATGTGGTTAATATTTTATTCTTAGTTAATATGACAAAGAGAACTCCTCTGTCCCATTCTGCCATTAATGCTCTCGGTGTTCCTGGTTCTAAATTGGAAATCCAGAACTCAGTGGCAGCTTATGAGTCCCTGAGTGGCAGTAATGCAGAGCGAAGTACCAGTCATTGTGAACAGTGTAGAATTTACAATAACAAGGCTCATTAAGTAAAAGCAAATGCAGCCATCGCATTAAAGCAGTGGGTGAGTTGAACATTTCTGTATTTTCTGTAAAAAAATAATTAAGTTGTTTTTTTGTGTGTGTGTGGCCCGTGGCTGATTTTGCCTATGTGTGAGTGGCCTTGATAAGAAAAAAGGTTCCTCAAACTATGGCAAGTATATCCTTCCTTATGTAAGGAGACCAAAACTCTAAACAATATTCCAGATGTGGTTTCACCAAGGCTCTGTACATTTGCAACAATGTTGCTTTACTCCTGTACTCCAATCCTCTTGCTATAAAGGCCAACGTACCATTTGCCTTCCTAACTCCTTGCTGCACCTACATGGTAACTTTCAGTGACTTATGAACAAGGACACTCAGGTCACTTTGGACATTAATACCTCCCAATCTCTCACATATAAGAAATTCTCTGCTTTTCTGTTATTTCTACCAAAGTGGATAACTTTATATTTTTCCACATTATATTCTGTCTGCCATGTCCTTGCCTACACACTTAGCCTGACTAATTCCCCTGAATGCTCTTTGTATCCTTCTCACAATTCATTTCCCGTCTAATTTTGTGTCTTCAGCAAACTTGGAAATATTACATTTGGTCCCCACATCAAATTATTGACATAGATTGTGAACAGCTGAGGTCTAAGCGATTTCCCACTAGTCTCAGTCTGCCAACCTGAGAATGACTCGTTTATTCCTACTCTCTGTTTCCTGTACATTAATCAATTTTCAATCCATGCCAATATATTACCCCCAATCCCACGTGGTCTAATTTTGTTTACTAGCCTCCTCTGTGGGACCATTTCAAAAGCATTCTGAAAATCCAAGTACACCATATGCACTGATTCCGCCTTATCTATTCTGCTAGTTACATCCTCAAAAAAACTCTAATAGGTTTATCAAACATGATTTCCCTTTCATAAATCCATGTTGAGTCTGCCCAATCTCCTACCATTATTTTCTAAGTGTCCAGTTATCAAACCTTTGGAATAGATTCTAGCATTTTCCCTACTACTGAAGTCAGGCTAACAGGTCCATAGTTCCTCTTTTCCTCCCTCCCTCCTTTCTTAAATATCAGGGTTACATTTGTCACCTTCCAATCTGCAGGAATCATTCCAGAATCTATAGAATTGTGGAAGATGACCACCAATGCATCCACTATCTATACAGCCACCTCTTTCAACACTCTGGGATGTAGATCATTATGTCCAAGAGACTTATCAACTTTCAGTCCCATTAATTTCCCCAGTACTGCTGTTTTACTAATAGTAATTTCTTTCAGTTCCTCATTCTCACTACCCCTTACATCTTTCATACTCCAAGGAGGCTTTTTGTCTCTTCCTCCATGAAGACAGACACAAAGTATTTGTTTAGTTTCCTTGGTATTTCCTTATTTACCATTATAAATTATCTTGTCTCTGCTGGTAATGGGCCCACATTTGTCTTTGCTAATCTTTTCATTTTCACATACCTATAGAAGCTTTATCAATCTGTCTTTATGTTTCTCACTTGCTTACTTTCATATTCTATTTTCTCTTTCTTTATCAGTTTCTTGGTTTTCCTTTGTTGAATTCTAAAATGCTCCCAATCCTCAGACTTACTACTTGGGCGTATGTGTGTGTATGTGTGTGTATATATTGTTCTGGCTGTGTTACCTCCTCCAAACATGGACCTCTTTAATCCCTAGGGCTCAGTATCAATCAACCATTAGGAAACACAAGTATCTATGTTAACATTATGTCACTGTGTTGACGGTATTTAGCTTGTGAGGGTATGAATCCAAATTAGCATCAAAATGCTTGACCAATTCCATCAGCATCTTTAACAGCACACCATTTAGACAACATTGTTTAGAAGGGAATGCTTTGGGAGTCTACACATAACACTGGAAGGAAGCTTACTTTTTGCAATTAACTTCATTAAGTTTTGCTGTGATTTTACTGTGGCTTTTAGATTTAGGTGTCACTATCCAAAAACACCGTTCTTCAGTCAATGGAACAGAATGGAGACTTCTTAATCACATACTCAGCAATCTGCACATGCACTGGTTACCAGTGCTTTCTAGAAGACCATAAGAATAGAAACAAGGCTACTGGATGACTCAATTGGTAAGTGCATCACTTAGTGTGGTACTAATACAGAGCAGGAAGGTGTCTACTTTCTTCTGTGTTAGCTGCTCGCAGCTAGGTTGGCTATGGGGTGCTACAATTGGCCTCAGCTTCGTTAGACGGAGGGGAAGGTATCAAATTTCCCAAGGGCTCTGTCTCCTGATCACCATCCAGTCACCTCTGGCTAGGAAGTGCAGATATTCACAGAAGAAGGTGGAGGAGGGGCGTAGAAATTTGCAATGGTTTATCAATGTTGAGTAGTTTCTTGACATTTGGGGTCAGATTTTCAAGTTGGAAATGGGAATCGAGAGACGTAACTAATACCACCATCATGATCCCACCTCTGTCCCGAGACTGCTGGGAGGTAGGATTTTTTGGGGGCCCAAGCTCGAGTGGCCTGGAGGTGGGCTACTGCTGGAGGTAGCATTGGAGGTGGGTCAAGTCCAGAACAGGCAGATTAAAAGGTCAACATCCATTCCCATAAAAACTTGGCCTGGTGTCTCTGACGCAATCAGTGATTCATTTATATACAGCTGAACCTTCTGACCACTTTAAATCCCCTTATCCTTATGCTCTCAGTCCCGCCCCCTCATCACCCTTACCCCCTCATCTGTTATCTACTTTATGAACAGAACTCACAAACCCCATTATAACAGTTGGAAGCCATTGAATAGCCCAAAAAATCTCCCCAGCAAAACAAACAGATTCTTCAAATCAGCAATGTAAATAGAGTGAAGCACTTGTAAAATGATTACGTAGTTGGATTGCAGCCAAGAGCTCATTAAACTCCCCAGGTAAACAAGCAAACTTCAGAACTGCTATCTCAACAGATGTCTAGACTGAATACATAAAAGCAATAGGAAAAAAATACACAGTTATCATACTAGATTACCCATTCAATAGTGTAAATTCTACCTTTTTATCCATTAGATTAACTCATCTTAAGACTTTTCCACATTTACAATGTTGATCATTTACTTGACAGTTTGTCCGTTGCCTGAAGTAACAATCTGGCAAACACATTGTTTAAGGGATAGATACATCTTCCAATCACAGCACTGTCATGGCTCATTTTAATGAACACAGATACAATTCATGCTATAGCATTTAAAAATGAACTGTAAAGGAGGCAAAACCATTTTACTTATCTTTTAAGCTCTTCCTGCCTCCAATCCATGGTTCACCCCTCCAAGCAGCTGGTGTAAAGCCTAACAGTTGCTAAAGGCCATGAACTTGGGTGGACTCTCAAGGAGACCACAATGCTGTCAGTTGCCTCCTTAATGGGAGTAGGTGGGTTACAGGGCCTGTTCCTCCCTCATCCTCATGAAATTGGCCGAGAGAAGAAATGGAGATGGAAAACTCAGAGGCCATTTTTTTCTTGTCTGTCGTCCGTTTGGTCTCAACCAGGACCAGTAAAATCCAACTCTTGTGGTCTAAGTTTATACATAAAGAATGGTCACTAGGGCATGGTGTAGCTGCCTTCTATAGGCTTACCATACAGGCTTGAGTCAGGGCCCTCAGAAGAAGAGGGAAAATTGGAAGAGGAAATTTAAGAACATTTCTTTGGTCCTTTAATGTTGTCATTGTATACTTTCTATTCCCCTATCTTAGTGGAATTAACTGGGATGATGCCTCCACTAAAAAGCAAAGGGAGGAATTTGAGACAGAAATGTTAAGCCCTTTTTATGGTAATGCCCTGCGGTTTCATTTCAGATCCTTTGTCTTCCCCCTGTCAGGCAAAGAGGAAAGTAAATTCCTTCTGTAACTGAAACTGTTGATAGTTCCAGGCCAACTCACGGCTCTACAGAATTATGAATAATTTTGGTCAGATGTCAAGTCGTGTTTCCAGTTGCATTTTCCTTGATTGTGTTGTGGAAGACAACACTTGCATATATCTCCTAAGTTGCCATGTTCTCTGTGACAGTGGGAAAATGTGTTCAGTCAGACACCAGAACATAGTGAAGAAAGGAGAAAAAAATACAGCTTTATATTACACAGACTTGCATAGAATATAGAACATAGAAACTGGCATATTCTCCATTTGAGCCTCCTCACATCCCTTTCTGTCGAGGGGTCATGAGGACTCGAAACGTCAACTCCTTTCTTCTCCGCCGATGCTGCCGGACCTGCTGAGTTGTTCCAGGTAATTCTGTTTTTGTTTTGGATTTCCAGCATCCGCAGTTTTTTGTTTTTATCTCCATTATCTAACTTTACCTGGATAACCCTTTACCTCATTTTCCCTCAAGTTTATTGTTCAAACAAAATCCTTATCCACCTGTTGCAAACATTGCAAGACAACAATAGTGCCAAATCAAAAACAAAAACAGAATTACCTGGAAAAACTCAGCAGGTCTGGCAGCATCGGCGGAGAAGAAAAGAGTTGACGTTTCGAGTCCTCATGACCCTTCGACAGAACTTGAGTTCGAGTCCAAGAAAGAGTTGAAATATAAGCTGGTTTAAGGTGTTTGTGTGGGGGGCGGAGAGAGAGAGAGAGAGAGAGGTGGGTGGGGGTGTGGTTGTAGGGACAAACAAGCAGTGATAGAAGCAGATCATCAAAAGATGTCAACAACAATAGTACAATAGAACACATAGGTGTTAAAGTTAAAGTTGGTGATATTATCTAAACGAATGTGCTAATTAAGAATGGATGGTAGGGCACTCAAGGTATAGCTCTAGTGGAGGTGTTTTTTTTTTAAATAATGGAAATAGGTGGGAAAAGGAAAATCTTTATAATTTATTGGAAAAAAAAGGAAGGGGGAAACAGAAAGGGGGTGGGGATGGGGGAGGGAGCTCACGACCTAAAGTTGTTGAATTCAATATTCAGTCCGGAAGGCTGTAAAGTATCTAGTCGGAAGATGAGGTGCTGTTCCTCCAGTTTGCGTTGGGCTTCACTGGAACAATGCAGCAAGCCAAGGACAGACATGTGGGCAAGAGAGCAGGGTGGAGTGTTAAAATGGCAAGTGACAGGGAGGTTTGGGTCATTCTTGCGGACAGACCGCAGGTGTTCTGCAAAGCAGTCGCCCAGTTTACGTTTGGTCTCTCCAGTGTAGAGGAGACCGCATTGGGAGCAACGAATGCAGTAGACTAAGTTGGGGGAAATGCAAGTGAAATGCTGCTTCACTTGAAAGGAGTGTTTGGGTCCTTGGACGGTGAGGAGAGAGGAAGTGAAGGGGCAGGGGTTGCATCTTTTGCGTGGGCATGGGGTGGTGCCATAGGAGGGGGTTGAGGAGTAGGGGGTGATGGAGGAGTGGACCAGGGTGTCCCGAAGGGAGCGATCCCTACGGAATGCCGATAGGGGGGGTGAAGGGAAGATGTGTTTGGTGGTGGCATCATGCTGGAGTTGGCGGAAATGGCGGAGGATGATCCTTTGAATGCGGAGGCTGGTGTGGTGATAAGTGAGGACAAGGGGGACCCTATCATGTTTCTGGGAGGGAGGAGAAGGCGTGAGGGCAGATGCGCGGGAGATGGGCCGGACACGGTTGAGGGCCCTGTCAACGACCGTGGGTGGAAAACCTCGGTTAAGGAAGAAGGAGGACATGTCAGAGGAACTGTTTTTGAAGGTAGCATCATCGGAACAGATGCGACGGAGGCGAGGGAACTGAAAGAATGGGATGGAGTCCTTACAGGAAGTGGGTTGTGAGGAGCTGTAGTCGAGATAGCTGTGGGAGTCGGTGGGTTTGTAATGGATATTGGTGGACAGTCTATCACCAGAGATTGAGACAGAGAAGTCAAGGAAGGGAAGGTAAGTATCTGAGATGGACCATGTGAAAATGATGGAGGGGTGGAGATTGGAAGCAAAATTAAAAATTTTTCCAAGTCCCGACGAGAGCACGAAGCAGCACCGAAGTAATCATCGATGTACCGGAGAAAGAGTTGTGGGAGGGGGCCGGAGTAGGACTGGAACAAGGAATGTTCCACATACCCCATAAAGAGACAGGCATAGCTGGGGTCCATGCGGGTACTCATAGCCACACCTTTTATTTGGAGGAAGTGAGAGGAGTTGAAGGAGAAATTGTTCAGCGTGAGAACAAGTTCAGCCAGACGGAGGAGAGTAGTGGTGGATGGGGATTGTTCGGGCTTCTGTTCGAGGAAGAAGCTAAGGGCCCTCAGACCATCCTGGTGGGGGATGGAGGTGTAGAGGGATTGGACGTCCATGGTGAAGAGGAAGCGGTTGGGGCCAGGGAACTGGAAATTGTTGATGTGACGTAAGGTGTCAGAGGAATCACAGATGTAGGTGGGAAGGGACTGGACAAGGGGAGAGAGAAGGGAGTCAAGATAACGAGAAATGAGTTCTGTGGGGCAGGAGCAAGCTGAGACGATCGGTCTACCGGGACAGTTCTGTTTGTGGATTTTGGGTAGGAGATAGAAGCAGGCTGTTCGAGGTTGGGCGACTATCAGGTTGGAAGCTGTGGGAGGGAGATCCCCAGAGGAGATGAGGTCAGTGACAGTCCTGGAAACAATGGCTTGATGTTCAGTGGTGGGGTCATGGTCCAGGGAGAGGTAGGAGGAATTGTCTGCGAGTTGACGCTCAGCCTCCGTGAGGTAGAGGTCAGTGCGCCAGACAACAACAGCACCACCCTTGTCAGCGGGTTTGATGACAATGTCAGGGTTGGACCTGAGAGAATGGAGTGCAGTAAGTTCAGAGAGAGACAGGTTAAAATGGGTGAGAGGAGCAGAGAAATTGAGACGACTAATGTCGCGCCGACAGTTCTCAATGAAAAGATCAAGAGAAGGTAAGAATCCAGAGGGAGGGGTCCAGGTGGAGGGAGAATATTGGAGATGGGTAAA
Source organism: Carcharodon carcharias (assembly GCF_017639515.1). Taxonomy (NCBI): domain Eukaryota; kingdom Metazoa; phylum Chordata; class Chondrichthyes; order Lamniformes; family Lamnidae; genus Carcharodon; species Carcharodon carcharias. The sequence continues at coordinate 95,098,705 of NC_054481.1, forward strand.
AGGATCCATTGAACTGGGAGAGGACTACTGCCCAAAGAAGTGAGCCCGGAGACGAAGACGGCGGAAGAAGAGTTCAGCATCATGCCGAGCCCGAAATTCATTGAGGTGAGGGCGTAAGGGTATGAAACTAAGTCCTTTGCTGAGCACTGAACGTTCAGCATCAGAGAGGGGAAGGTCAGGGGGTATAGTGAATACACGGCTGGGGTTGGGATTGGAAGAAAGGGTGGGCACGGAGGGACAGGAAGGGGTGGAGAGTCCTAGATGGGTGTTGGTGTCGATGAGTTGTTGGAGCTTGCGTTCCTTAGCACTTGAGAGAAAGAGAAAATGTTTCTTGTTGAGGCGTCAGATGAGACGAAGAATAAAATGAAACTGGGGGCAAGCGCAGATTTGAAAAAGGGTACAGCGGTGCTGCTGGAGGGAGAGGTCGAGTGTGTTCATACGGCGGCGCATGGCACTGAGTGTGGATTTCAGAATGTGATGGGAACAGCAGTCCGAGAAACGTTTTATGTCCCGGAGATACCTCTAATCCTGGGTGGGTTCGAAACACGAGGGGTGGAATTTCAGTTGAAATCCACGTGAGGTAAGTCGGAGATGGAGACAGTGACTGAGAAAGGAGATATGGCTGTGAAAGCGGGTTTTAGTAAACACCTTGTCAAACACCAGGAGGGAAATGGAAAGCAAGGAAGGTGAGCAGGGCAAAAGAGAGGAACGGAAATCTTGTCGCAGAAAAGAACAGAACTTCTTCAAGGAGGTAGGCATTTCTTGAAGAGCAGTGGCAATCAATTAAACACAGAGATAAAAACAAAAAAACTGCGGATGCTGGAAATCCAAAACAAAAACAAAAACAGAATTACCTGGAAAAACTGAGCAGGTCTGGCAGCATCAGCGGAGAAGAAAAGAGTTGACGTTTCGAGTCCTCATGACCCTTCGACAGAACTTGAGTTCGAGTCCAAGAAAGAGTTGAAATATAAGCTGGTTTAAGGTGTGTGTGTGGGGGGCGGAGAGAGAGAGAGAGAGAGAGGTGGAGGGGGGGGTTGTGGTTGTAGGGACAAACAAGCAGTGATAGAAGCAGATCATCAAAAGATGTCAACAACAATAGTACAAAAGAACACATAGGTGTTAAAGTTAAAGTTGGTGATATTATCTAAACGAATGTGCTAATTAAGAATGGATGGTAGGGCACTCAAGGTATAGCTCTAGTGGGGGTGTTTTTTTTTTTAAATAATGGAAATAGGTGGGAAAAGGAAAATCTTTATAATTTATTGGAAAAAAAGGAAGGGGGAAACAGAAAGGGGGTGGGGATGGGGGAGGGAGCTCACGACCTAAAGTTGTTGAATTCGATATTCAGTCCGGAAGGCTGTAAAGTGCCTAGTCAGAAGATGAGGTGTTGTTCCTCCAGTTTGCGTTGGGCTTCACTGGAACAATGCAGCAAGCCAAAGACAGAAATGTGGGCAAGAGAGCAGGGTGGAGTGTTAAAATGGCAAGCCGACAGGGAGGTTTGGGTCATTCTTGCGGACAGACCGCAGGTGTTCTGCAAAGCGGTCGCCCAGTTTACGTTTGGTCTCTCCAATGTAGAGGAGACCACATTGGGAGCAACGAATGCAGTAGACTAAGTTGGGGGAAATGCAAGTGAAATGCTGCTTCACTTGAAAGGAGTGTTTGGGTCCTTGGACGGTGAGGAGAGAGGAAGTGAAGGGGCAGGGGTTGCATCTTTTGCGTGGGCATGGGGTGGTGCCATAGGAGGGGGTTGAGGAGTAGGGGGTGATGGAGGAGTGGACCAGGGTGTCCCGGAGGGAGCGATCCCTACGGAATGCCGATAGGGGGGGTGAAGGGAAGATGTGTTTGGTGGTGGCATCATGCTGGAGTTGGCGGAAATGGCGGAGGATGATCCTTTGAATGCGGAGGCTGGTGTGGTGATAAGTGAGGACAAGGGGGACCCTATCATGTTTCTGGGAGGGAGGAGAAGGCGTGAGGGCAGATGTGCGGGAGATGGGCCGGACACGGTTGAGGGCCCTGTCAACGACCGTGTCAACACCTCTCAACGCTTCCAGTCCATGACTGCACAGAAGACAACATGGCCCCGAAAGGCAAAAAGACTGCAGTCCACAGGTTTAATGACTTGTCCCTCGAGCACCTTTTTGGACCCTGTGGAGAGCTGCCGGGATGTCTTCTACCCCGCTCTGGCCACAGCAGCAGCAGCTGCCTCACCAACCCAGCATGGGAGTCGGTGATGGCAGTGGTCAGTGCCAATGCCCTGCAAAATAGGACAGCCATCCAGTGCCACTACAGGATGAATGGTCTCATCTGTTCTGCCAGTGTAATTCACTCTTCTCATCACTCTCACAACTCACACATTTCACCCTCCAGGCTCACTCATTTGCCAAATGGCTGATTAACAGATGTTTCTTCTCAGCAAAGTATATCTGTAATTCTATGTGAGCACCCTCCAACCTTCCTTACAGAATGTAATCTTGCCAAAACCTTTCTAGTCAGACAAGTAACATGAAAATTCACAGAAAGTGAATGCTAATAATCAAAAATAAAAATTGTGACAAATACAAAAGGAAGTTTGATGTCTGAAAGAGAAATTGAGAACTTCTTCAGACAAGACATTAAGCTCTCAGTCTTTTCCAGTGGTTCCAGTGCAGTAAATGTTTAAATTTCGTGGCATGGTTTGAAAAAGAGCAGAGTGTTCTCTCACTATCTTGCCTTGGGTGAAGGGATAAACAATTGTTTGTCCAAATTTGCAGATGATACTAAATCAAGAGGCACAGTGCGTGGAATCAGCCCCTCCAGCTGTCAGCAGGGTTTGTGGCGAACAGGGGCAGAAGATATGGAGAGATGTAATAAATTGTTTTCCTGGGGTGGAATTGTCCGATTTGCACTAAGTGCAGTAACGGGCGGGTAAAACAATGGCAGCTTTTCATGCTGTATCATCCCAAGCCCATCACATTAATTATGCATTCCTGGGAAACACACCGTTTCCATTGAGGGTAGGCTCTTATTTGCCCATCACGCCATCACCTTGCCGCTTCATCACGCCGGGCACCATATTTAAAGTCTAGCTGTGCGCACACCTCTCAACGCTTCCAGTCCATGACTGCACTGAAGACAACATGGCCCCGAAAGGCAAAAAGACTGCAGCCCACAGGTTTAATGACTTGTCCCTCGAGCACCTTTTTGGACGCTGTGGAGAGCTGCCGGGATGTCTTCTACCCGGCTCTGGCCACAGGAGCAGCAGCTGCATCACCAACCCAGCATGGGAGTCGGTGATGGCAGTGGTCAGTGCCAATGCCCTGCAAAATAGGACAGCCATCCAGTGCCACTACAGGATGAATGGTCTCATCTGTTCTGCCAGTGTAATTCACTCTTCTCATCACTCTCACAACTCACACATTTCACCCTCCAGGCTCACTCATTTGCCAGCTGCTCCCTCTGTGGTGACAGAGCATGGGGTTGAGGGAGTCACAGGCATAGAGGACTCGGAGGGAGAGGACAGACTCTGAGATTCCTGAGTGCATGACCCAGAGATGACCAGCTGCTGCTCCTCCTCACTTCGGTTGCCCGGAGGCCTCGGCCTGACTCCTGGAGGGGAAGGAGCACCTGGAGAGACATTGAGGTGCCCTGCCTCCCTTTCGTGTTGTCACTGCAGGTCTGCACACATCTCCATGTTCTGCTGGACCAGGGTCTCCATGGCATCTGCCATCCTCCCCATGGAGATCTCCATTTGCACATGTGGTCACCACTTCATCAGAGAGCAGGTGGACCCACTCCTCTGACTCACGTGTCACTCTGTTGAGGGCTGTTGGAAGCTCTGCATGATGTTCCCCCACCTTCTGCTGACTCTCCAGGATGAGTTGGAAGGCCAAATCCAAAGGCTTGTCATCTGACTTGGGCCTCTTCCCCAGCAGCCCTCTGAGTGCTAGGGAGCTCAGCTGAACCTGTCTCCTCCTGCTACGGACATGTTTGTGTGGTGAACATCAGATTGTGAACCTGAGCCTGCTCTAGATCTAGGTCCCACCGAGGTGTGTGTTTCTGTGCTGGTGGAGGGTGTGGGTAAGCGCTGTAATGGGTCTTCCAGGCTGCTTATTTCCAGCTCTTCAATGGAGGAGGTGTCCTCTTGGCTGGAGGTGACGACCTGGATGGAGCTGAGGTACTGGTTGGCTGAGATTGTCAGTCACTTGGCAGAGCTCCCTGTGAACCAAAGTAGGGATAATTAGCGTAGGGTAGCAGAGTCAAAAGCAGGAGAGGGAGCACTCATATTTGCTTGTGAGCCGCTCAACCTCACCCTCTGTCACTGAAGAGGGAGCAGCTGGCCAATGAGTGATTCTGGAGGGAGAAGTGTGTGTGTGTGTGTGTGTGTGTGTGTGTGTGTGTGTGTGTGTGTGTGTGTGTGTGGGGGCAGGGCTTTTCGGAGCCTCGTGCAAGCACTCTCCCACGCATGCAGGTCCTTCACGTTTCACACTCACCTCAATGTCCTGAGCATTTTCAATGCTGCCTGCTGGGGTTCGCTTTCATTTGTCCATCGGAACTGACATGCATCTCCGCCCACCCACTGATCTCAATCCCATGCAGCACCTGATCTTGCCCACCACAACTCTCATTTCACTTTTGATTTGGACAGATTTGCTTTTTCATCAACTCCCCCATCTTTCCCCCTCCCCCAATCATCCATTTCCTTTCCCCCTCACAGTTGAACCCCCCCGGCATCACCTTCTGCCTTCTATCTGTGACCTACCAGCCGCAACCCTTTTCCTTCGGGATGTCAAGGTGAATGTGTACGTTTCCTTCCCTCCCGAAAATCCCATCCCCATCCACATTCACCTCCCCGAATTCCTCATTTCCATCCCCAGGGTCTGTGTCTGCCTCCGAGACCCCACCAGCCACCCTCACTGTCCCTTCTACAGCTACGGTTGAACCCTCACCCCCCTATCCTACCGCCTCTCTCTGCCTTCGGTCATTCTCACAAGTCCCTCATACCATGTCCACCCTCCCCAGGAGGCAGTCATGGACCCATCAGACCCCTCCCGTGCACATTCACCTGTACCTCCCCCCTCTGGACCCCTTCCCCTCAAAACCCCTTCCCCCCTCCGGGCCACTTTCCCGCTGGAACCCCTTTCCCCCTCTGGACCCCTTCCCTCTGAAACCCCTTCGCCCTCGGAACTCCTTCCCCACCTCTCCCCACCTTAGTCCTCCCACCGCCCCCGGACTCCACCCCCGCTTAGTCCTTCCATCTTCCTGACTCCCTCAGGGACCCTCACTTCCTCCTCCAGCTTTACTCCTTCCCCCTCCCCGACTCCTTCCACTACCATTATTTCTTCCTCCACCTTACTCCCTCTCCTCTCCGCAGTTCTTCCCCACGACTCTCTCCCATCTCTTCATGCCTTCCTTCCTTTGCACTCGCTCCCCTCTCTGCACACCTCCCACCTCCCCTGGACTCCCTGCCCTCCCCAGACTCCTCCCTCCTTCCGGTCTCCCTCCCCTCTCCTTCCTTCCTCCCCCTGGACTTCCTCCCCTCTCCGCACTCCTACCCCACCCAGACACCCTCCCCTCTCCACACTCTTAACCCCACCCAGACTCCTTCCCCTCTCTGCACTCCTTCCCCCACCCAGATTCCCTCTCTTCTCCGCACTCCTTCCTTCCCCTGGACTCCTTCCCCTCTCCACACTCCTCCACCCCCCCCAAAATCCTTCCTTTACACTTTTCACCCCTCCTTACACCTACCTCCCCAGTTGACATCTTTTCCCCATTACCCACCCTCCCCCAGTACCCCCAAGCCCTCCCAACCTCCCCTGACACCTTCATTTCCCCCCCACAAACTTCCCCCCAACTCTTTCATTGCCCCATCTCAATCTCACCTCTGACACCTTCATTCCCCCTTCCAAACCTAACTCCCCAACACATTCATTCACCCCTCCCAACCTCACCCCCCCAGCACTCCTTCCCCTCCCAGTCGATCCTAGACCTTCCTCTCCCACCCCCTCGACCATCATCGGTTGTGAGCACCAACAGTGACTTTCCACATTCTGTGAGCTGCTTCACAGCAGAGCCATGTCTGTGAGAATCCACCCAGCATGGCATAGACGTCCCTCCAGTGTGCCGTTGTTGTCAGGCTCCAGCAACGTCTGCTCCTCGGATGTGAGCAAGGCCCTGGCGGTAATCCCAACTTCTGCACGTCACACTTGTCAAGACGTGTTCTGCAGCGGCGTGTTTTCCCGCCGACCTGGGTGGACAATCTGGGGGGTGGGGGGAGGGGGAGGGAGGGAGAAATGAGTCTGGGGGGGCAGGGGGAATGAGTCCAGTGGGCTGGCCTTATAATGATATGCTGATGCATTACTATGTGGTTCCCGATGTCCAATAGTGGGGAACGCAGCCCGACATTGATGGGCTGAGCAGATGATTGCAAGCTGGTTTCACAATGTCGAGAGTGGCTAAGCGGCAGGAAGCAGAAGGTGATGGTCGAGGGGTGTTTTTGTGACTGGATGCCTGTGCCCAGTGGAGTTCCACAGGGATCGGGATATGTGGGATACTTGCCTTTATTAGCTAAGGCATAGAATATAAGAGCAGGGAGGTTATGCTGGAACTGTATAAAAGGCTGGTTAGGCCACAGCTAGAGTATTGTGTGCAGTTCTGGAATCCATATTATAGGAAGGATGTGATTGCACTAGAGAGAATGCTGAGGAGATTTACCAGGATGTTGCCTGGGCTGGAGAATTTTAGTTATGAGGAGAGATTGGATAGACTGGGGTTATTTTCCCTGGAGCAGAGGAGATTGAGGGGGTACATGATTGAGATGTATAAAATTATGAGGGGCATATATAGGGTTGACAGGAAGGAACTTTTCCCCTAGGTGGAGGGATCAATAAGCAGGGGGCATAGATTTAAGGTAAGGGGCAGGAGGTTTAGAGGGGATGTGAGGAAGAATTTTTTCACCCAGGGGGTGGTGGGAATCTGGAACCCACTGCCTGAAAGAGTGGTAGAGGCAGAAACACTCATAACATTTAAGAAGTATTTGGATGCGCACTTGTGATGCCATGGCATAAAAGGCTATGGGCCTCGTGCTGGAAAATGGGATTAGAATAGTTAGGTACTTGTTTGACCGGCGCAGACCCGATGGGCCAAAGGGCCTTTTTCTGTGCTGTAGACCTCTATGACTCTATGACTATGAATTACAAAGCAACGTTGTGGGTGGGTAAAATAATTGCATATTGAGTCCAATTTGGGGAAATGTGAAGCCATCCACTGTTATTGAGCCATGAACTGGTTTCTTTGCTCCTGGATCAAGGAGTTGTAAGGAAAGCCCCCATTCCTTTTTGCAGGAAGTAGGCATTCGAGATTTTTTTTTACAAGTAGTGAATCATAAGCTTCAAAAAATATAGGAATCTCAGCAAAAATATGGGCACAGCTGACACAATAATCTCCTTCCCTGGATCTTTTCAAACATCCCAATAATTCCTATAGAATTTCATCTCTGGTGTAATAACCTCCATATTGAGATTCTTTTGGAAAACACTGAAATTTTCTGCAGTGCCCTAAAATATTGAGCATTTTCTCCCAGTTTACCCCCTCCCCCTTTCCCCTCATCTTAATGTGCTAACTCACGCTGAGCTATAGCTCCGTGCAGCTAATCAACCTTCTAGTATCTCCCCCAGGTGACCACCATATATGTGTGAGCCCTGCTGATGATTTTTGACAGTGCAGAACTATCATATTTGAGCCAAATCCTGTCCTGTCCTCATCCTACATTCACACACAAGCACTTTCCAGTAGCAATCAGTGGATAATAATTAGGAATAATAATGCTGGCTCATATGTTTTCTCTGTGGAACACTGCAGAATCCTGACTGAGATCAGATAATTTAGCAAAGGCTGGGGATTAAATCTAGGAGCACACTGGGTACTACATGTATCAGCATAGCCTGCATGGGCAGTCACTGTAAGACTTTTTTGCATGGATTCCAAAGAAAGTATTAGCGAAAAGATGTATGCTAGCTGAATCTCTGGCAGGGAGATGATATGCACCAGTTGGACCCAATGAAGTGAAATTGTTTGTTTATATCATGCTTTCTTGGGGATCCTTTAATGATATTATACATAGGAGATCAGTAATTGTTTCACTGAAATTCAGAGTAAGTGTTCTGGTAAAACATAACATCATTTGGTTAATCAGAGGAAGTGAGTCACAAGGAATCCTTCCACTACCTACCAGTTAAGCCTGTTTGTAGGGTGTACCAGCAAGCGCTTCTTCCTGCTTCAATCTGTCAGCCAGCAAGTTGAGAGAATACTGACACATTGAATTTGCACCATTTACTGGGCAGGGAGTTAGAACACCCACAGAAATCCTGAAGCAAGATTTTCACGTTGCATCATTGGTTAGAGTTCACCTCTTTTTTTTATTGAAAACCCCTCAGCAAAGCTCTTCTGATGGCCTTGTGAGTTAAGGCAGTGCTTACACAAAAGAGTCAAAAGAATCTTGAACTTCAGTGCCTTGTCTGTGCAGAGTAAACTGATTCCTGTGATTTAGCAGTTGGGTGGTATGATTGACCTCAACGTCCTTAGGTTAGCAAGGGAGAGAAACACAGAATCAGACTCCTGCCTGATTAATATCCAGTAACTGATGCAATAAAATGCAGGTGTGTATAGATGTGGTGCGGTGACAGGTTTGGGAACCTGCTATTTAACTATTATTTATGTTATCATTATTTAAAAAGGGTGCTAGTGATAGGCCAGATAATTATAGGCCGGTCAGCCTGACTTCAGTGGTGGGCAACTTATTAGAATCAATTTTGAGAGACAGGATAAACTGTCACTTAGAAAGACACGGGTTGATCAGGGATAGTCAGCATGGTTTTGTTAGGGGAAAACTGTGTCTTAATGGTTGAATCAAATTTTTTGAGGAAGTAACAAGGAGGATTCATGAGGGTAGTGCAGTGGATGTTGTCTGCATGGATTTTAGTATGGCATTTGACAAGGTCCCACATGGCAGACTGGTCAGGAAAGTGAGACCCCATGGGACACAGGGGAAGATGGCAAGTTGGATCCAAAATTGGCTTAGTGACAGGAAATAAAGTGAAATGGTCAATGGATATTTTTTGTGAGTGGAAAATGGCTTCCAGTGGCACTCCACAAGGCTCAGTGTTTGGGGGTGGGGGGGGGGACATTGCTATTTGCTGTATATATTAATGATTTGGATTTAAATGTGGGAGGCATTATTGGAAAATTGGCTGTGTAGTTGATAGTGAAGAGGATAGCTGTCAACTCCAGAATGATGTCAATGGCTTGGTTGAGTGGGTGGAGAAGTGGCAAATGGAATTCAGTCCAGAAAAGTGTGAGGTAATGCATTTGGGGAGGGCTAACAAAGAACGGAATACACAATAAATGGGAAGATATTGAGAGGGATAGAGGAAATGAGAGACCTTGAACTGCATGTCCACAGGCTCCTGAACGTGGCATGACAGGTGGATAAGGTGGAATAAGCATATGGTGGATAAGCATATGGAATGCTTTCCTTTATTGGACGAGGCGTTGAATACAAAAGCAGGGATGTAATGATGGGACTGTATGAAATGCTGGTTAGGCCACAGCTGGAATTTTGTATACAGTTCTGGTCACCACATTACAGGAAGGACATAATTGCTCTGGAGAGAGTACAGAAACAACTTAGCAGAATGTTGCCAGGGCTTGAAAATTGCAGCTATGAGGAAAGATCGGATAGGCTAGAACAGAGGAGACTGAGGGGTGACCTAACTGAGGTGTACAAAATTATGAGGGGTCCAGATAAGGTAGAGGGGAAAGACTTGTTTCCCCTAACTGAGGGGTCAATTACCAGGGACCATAGATTTAAGGTGATTGGTAGAAGGATTAGAGGGGACATGAGAAAGAACTTTTTCACTCAGAGGGTGGTAGGCATCTGGAATTCACTGCACGAATTAGTGGTTGAGGCTGAAATGCTCAACTTATTTAAAAGGTACCTGGATTTGCACCTGAAGTGCTGTAACCTGCAAGATTAGGGACCAGGTACTGGAAAGTGGGATTAAAACAAGTGGCTGGTTTCTTTTTTTTTCCTATTTTTTGGCCGGCACAGACACGATGGGCTAAATGGCTTCTTTCTGCACTGTAACTTTTCTATGGTTCTATGGAACAGCTTTGCTGGCTCTTACACAGAAAATGGCCCACATGTGGTAATTGGCCATCCAGTATTGGCAGGAAGAAAAGCCAGTCATGCAATATCATAGTGGAATTAGATTCTATTGGAGACAAGATACAGACAGCATATTGGTCAGGCAGATGAACATACAGCATATCCCAAAGTTTTCTCTTAGTTTTCCTGGGCTACAATAACCTTTGTTGAAAAAAAATGTAGTCAACTGAAAACTCTGTTGTAAACAGTATCAGCGACAGGTAACAGTGAGAAAAATGATAAGAATTTGAAATCTCTATACTGATCACCATTTGTTGTTGACTTCACCAGTTATCTGACCAAACTCAGTCCTCAAGACAATTGCGTCATGGCTGCAGAGTGACACATCATCTAAAAAAGCACAGCAAAATTTACACCTCTTACCTCTGACTGTTACCTTTGGACAATATGCACATGCAAAAGAGTTTCAATGGCAACCGCCAATTTTAAAATCTTTTTTTTTAAAAAAAGAAGCAAATGCCCCACGGAGTGCCTATATAAAAGCCTATTTGCATTTTAAACTGATGGATCTGAATTTGTGCACAGATGCTGAATTCTGACATGTTTTGGGCATATTTTAGTTTAGCAGCTAAGGGAGAGCAGCCCAAGACAGTGGGGCAGAGATAGGGAAAATTTGCTGCCACCACAACAGATCCTCTTCAACATGAACACTGGGCACAGAAAGGGGCCTACAACGTTCTCCCACTATTTCTGATCTACTGTCCCATCTGGTAAGGGTCCAATGGAGCAGCTCAATCTCTCATATTCTGTCCTTGTCACTCAGGATATAAAAACTTGGCCCACAACTATTGCTGCCCCTGAGGAAGTAACATATTAGCACTTTGTTTCATGTAGCTGCCCCGTCCATTTATTTTTATTAAAAAATCTTGTACACATTTCCTGTCAACAAATGTTATTTCCTGTTGTCATAATATTTAGCCGTGCTTTTGTGTCAGATTCCTTTACCAGCATTTCCCCCTCACTTTTGCTCTGTCATCTGTCACGGTCCAGATTTATAGGTGAATTATTTCAATCGTTTAAAAGGGTTGTTCAAAAAAAATTTGTCTGCTATATTTTGCTGGAATAACGTAGTTATAATGTCTCAAGTAAACTTTTAAAGATATTTTACCATTTACTCCCATGTCAAAAATCTTGCAAATACTTCTACCTTACAACAATCACACGTGTGGCATCATATTTATTGTAGGCGATAGGGATTTCAATCTCCAGATGGAGAGCTAGTGAGAGGCCCATGTTGCCACCTTCCAGGATGGCCCGCTGAATTATTAGCCCGTCTGGCACTTAAGTGGCCAGCAACGAGCCTTTCCTGGGATCAAGGACCCCGGTGGCAGAAACTCCACTCCGCAAGAGTTGTGGGGAGCGGTGGTTGCTGCTGGTAAAGCACCGGCCAGAGGCCCAGGGTTTCCGGGGGACCCCAGGCCAAAGGTGAGTGAGGGCAGGATGGGGTTGTGGGAAAGTGGGTGAGGGGATTGGTAGCAAAGGCAGGGGTGGGTGGGTGGCTCGCAGCAGCTCCACCCCTTTCTGATGCCAGGTCCCTCAATCAGGCGGCAAGTGACTTTGAACAAGCGACGTCCTGGGAACTCCACTGTAGTGAAGCTTTCTTCTGAGGGGGAAATGTGTGATGAAACACAAATACTTACCTTGATTTTTAAATCAACAGTTCAGGTTTTTTACATATTTCAGGCCTTTCATGCATACGCTGACCGGAAAATGGCCGGACATGCACAGTTGGTGTTTTTTACCATCCCTAAGCTGGGAACCGGCCCTGCATGACTATACAGGAGGAAAGAAGAAATGAAGTGAAATGGCATGAAACTGCAGGCCAGGTGATCTGAACCAGAGTGCCATTGTCCAGGCAAGGTGTCCCAGGGAGCAGGAAACAGGGAGGGTGACAGGGAGAGGTATCACAAGACAGCCCTCGGGACAGAGACATGGATCAGAAACAGGTCCCAGAAGACAGTCTCAGGTAAGGGACAAGGACAGAGATCAGAAACAGATCCTGTTAAGTAAAGTTGAGAGAAAGGGGCAGAGAAATAGGTTAAAGAGAGAGCTGTGGGAAGCAGACTTGAAGTGAAGCAGTCTTGAGAGAAGCCCTGAAGACCCAAGGAGGCAGCTGAAGGTTGGTGATTCCTTACTGTGGGCATTTTGGAGCAGTGCTTTTCTGCCTGGCATCGCCAAACATCTGAAAGTGTGCTTGGAAGGTGGAAGCTTGAGTGTACTCAAAGGTCCAGGGGAAAGGAATCTCAGGAGGCGGGATTGAAACCCTGGAGGTGCGTCCTTGTTGAAACCGTCCGAGTGGGAGTGACATTGGGAGAGCATTCCCAGGCAAGATCTTCAAATGTGGAGATTAAAAAACCTCATTAAAAATATAAATTTTCAGTGAGACTGGTTGGCTCACAGTATGACAAGAGTCTGGGCAGGTTGTTCAGAAATCCATGGAATCTGCTTTGGTTGCATCTGTCACTTTCTTTGGAATGTGGTGTGTCTGACCATAGTTCATGTGTTAATTCACATGTATCTCATACTTACCCCGAATATTGGAATATAAGATATCTATTGTAAGTCATTTTATCTTTCTGAACTTGTATGTGTCAGTGAAGATGTTACTGGGCTAAAAGGGATCGTGTGATTTGAAACATATTCTTGTGCTTGTATTGAGATCTTTCCAACCTTTGTCTGGTTTAATTTAGTTCATTTTTCTTATTTAATAAATGTTTTATTCTTCATGTTAAAGATTCACCAGCAGACTCCCATGAATTTGTTCAGTGACTTTCCTCCACAGTTTCAAAAAAATGTTAGGACCTACCAAGCCAGGTTTAAGTCTGGGATCTGACTTGTCCAGTGTTAACATCAGCTGGGATCGTAACAACAGATTATATAACTTAAACTTTAACATTCAGAATTAACATGAGGTGCATATGAATTAACAGACCAACTGTGATTGAACACCCCACAGTGCATATTAAATGGCAGATGCAATCAAGACAGATCTCATAGGTTTCTCAGCAACCCACCCAGATGTCAGGGACACTATAAGTCACCAAATCTCATTAAAACTCTGTCTCCTTCACAAGGGATTCTAATTTCTAGCCTTGGAACCCCCTCAAAGCCACTCTGACTCAGATTGCCTCAACAACTGCTTGCATCCTGGGAGTTCAATCTCTTCTTCTGAGATTGCATTCCTCAGAATTCTAGAGGCTACTCACGAGCATCAATTACCAGCATAATTTCAGACTCTCTCCATGCAGCTAGCTTCACCAAGCTGACATAGCCCCTGAATTTCTCTAAACTTCAATCTCTCAACTGCACAAAGCAAATACTACCTGTGGGCTTCCTCGATTCAAATCTTAGCTGCACAGAACTATCAATGGCTCCCAGGGCATCTTTTAACCCTAAACCCTTTCACAGCATGCAGCCACCAAATGGTTCCCAGGCCTTCTCCTAAGTCCCGCCTGTACAGCCAGCTGACAGTACTTTTGCTGCCTGGAACTTATCTGATTGACCAAAAAAAATACTGACTGCCTCTGAACTGCTGTTCAATGACCTTTAAACCGATATGGGTGACCTATCAAAACACTCCCAGAGGGTCCTGCCCTTGTTACTTGGCAGAGACAAATGTTACAAGCACTGGAACATCCTGTGCTTTTAAATGTTACAATCACCACAGACTGCTAGCTTACACTGCACACAGGGACACAGAAAAATTGATTTTACTGCAGGGTGAAAACAAGTGCTGAATTGATGCAGTGCTAATAAGATATTCCTGTTTGAAACTCTGATTTTAACACAGAATGTTGGTCCTAATTGCTGATTAGCATGACTTGAACTTGTCTAAAGGCATTAAAACAGATACCTGCAAGTTTGGGCCTCAAGTGCTGATTAAGTGCAATTGTATTCGAGCAGTTAGTAGGTGCTGCACAGAAGGTGTGGAATGTACTAGATAAGACTACAGCAGGTTTCAGGATAGCTCAGGGACCAGGTGAGAGGATGCACAGACCCATAGGGCGGGATTTTCCCCTCGTCGTGTAGGTCCGGGAGTGGCCACAAAACTGACCGCCACCTGCGATCAAACCCCAGCTGCGATTTCAGGCTGGCTGGCCAATTAAGGCCCACCCAATGTGAAGCATGGCTCTGCACTGGCCGGGAAAGGCCAAGCAGGGGCAGGGGCCTGTCGGCCACTGGGTCCAATAGCAACCCAGCGGCCGGTTTAAAAACAGCCCAGGCAGCCCCAGAAAGGCTAGCGGGGAAGGACGACTGTCTGCTGTTATGACAATGGAGTCGTGTACGGCTGCAAATGCCAGGCTGGAAGGCAGGTTGGGTGGGTTCTCGGCCCTCCCGCTTTTCCGACGAGTGCCTCGTTGTCCTCCTGGTGGAGGTGGCTGCCAGGAGGGACACCCCATCCCCAGAGATGATAGGAGGAGGCCACCGCACCTCACCAAGAGGGCATAGGAGAAGGTGGCAGCCCTAGTGAGCAGCTATGACATGGTGCAGCGCACCCGGGTGCAGTGCTGGAAGCACCTCAATGACCTGCTGTACTCAGGAAGGGTGAGTACCATGTTGGTATGGGTCAGTGTGCAGAAGTGTTAAGGTGTGGCCATTCCCCAATGGACCTCAGGGGTGTTAGAGTCTGAGTGCCAACTGTCAGTGACTCCGGAGCTGGCCATGGGAGTGAGCCCTGGCTGCTTGGACTCAGTGCCTTGTGCCTCGAGGGCCACCACTCGGCTGTGCCCTGCAAGGTGTTCCTCAGCCGGGGCTGGCCAGGCTGCAATGACGCTGCAGGTAGAGAGCGGACTAATCAATGCTCCGCTGTCCTTTCAGGAGAAGACGAGCCATAACCAAGCCGAGAGGGCACGTGCAGGTGGAGACGCACCCAACCTGCTGCTGCTGTCCCGGTTGCAGCAGGTTGCCCTGGAGTGCCGGCACTCTCCCCGTGCAACCGGGTGTGGAGAGGCGGGGGTGCACAGAGGTGAGAGTTTTGGATTGTGCAACCATTCTAGTGTAGTCTCCTCGTTGATGGGGGCCTCGAACCTACAGACCCCATTGATCATTGGAAGACGATGGCACCATGGTTCAGATCTCCATTGTCTCACCTGGGTGCCTGTCATGCACAGTGACAGTGTGATGACTTTAATTAATGACATGTTGTTCTTCTCCCTTTTAGGTTTGCTTGGAGCTGTCCCATCTGTAGACCCCGAAGGGCCACTCCTGACACCAGAGAACTACCGAGCATCATTGTCACCTGCGTCACACCCGCTCTCTGAAGCAGACACCAGCACAGATACCAGCACCTTGGTGGGCATTAGAGCAGCAGCTAGTATCTCGGTGCACATTGGTGAGGGCACTTTATACTCACTTGAGATGTAGGCGGAGGCAGAGAGTGCCCAGGGCACCGACAGTCGGAGAACTGCTGGGGACCAGAACGATGCTCAGTCAAAAGCTGATGATGAGCCTCTGGAGTTGTCCATTAGGCAGCAGATGCTGTATGTGCAGTGGGGTGTTTCTCACACGTCGGTGCAGACTCAATGGGCCGAATGGCTTCTTCTGCTCTGTGTGATTCTGTGAGGGTGTGCGGGAGGATCTGGCAGAGTTCATGAGGGTCTGCGTGCCAATGTCTCCATGATGGAGGAGTCCATGAGCACTGCGTTAACCGTCTTGGCTGAGCACACTGCCTTCTCCATTGCGAGAGTGGCGACTCTCATGGAGAGGCAGCTCCAGGGACAGAATGAAAGGTCCCTGGGGGTGTGCTCGGACCTGCAAGCCCTCACACAGACACTGACCCCAGGTGGCCAGTGTCACTATGGGAGATGGATGAGGCATCCAGTATCCCAGCTGGGGGCCCGTCCATCACTGGTGTGTAGGGAGGTTCACAGTGACCTCTTTGGTGCACGAGTTGCCTGTCGTCTCTGTAGACTCCTCTCAGGGCGCTCTGGATGATGGCAGCAGCTCGTCCACCCCTCTGCCAGTGATTGTGGCGTCTGATGAGGCTGTGAAGACTGGGGAGATGCCAGGTGTGGCACCAGCCACTCCATTCCAGGCAGGGCCAGCAGAGGCTCCATTGACCACAGGATGACCACCAAGGTCATCAAGGCCAACAAGACAGCAGGGTCAGCAGGCTGTCTGCAATGCTGCTGCTAGTGATGGGGGAACACCTAAATGTAGCATTCGCAAAGGTAAGTTAAAGGCACCCTGAGCACAAGGGGGACAGGTCAAGGGTGATTTTATGTTAATTTATGTCTACTTTATCTACGCTGGTCAGGGAATGAAGTACAGAGAAGTTTATGTAAACAGTTTGGAATTGTCAAAATGAGATAAATTTTGTTTTTGTCGTCATGGCCTGAGTATGTTTCAACTTTTTATTTTATTGGTGCAGGGTCCGCCAGTATGTGATGCTGGATGTAAGTAGCTCTAAACTTTATTGCACAGGCACTGAGTGTTCTTTGTGTTCAAATGAAGGGGTCCTTTCAGACATCCGGGATGGAGGAGGCAGCCTTAGCATGGGGATAAAGCTGATCTTTGGTAGCCTAGCTGAAGGAGCATTGGATCAAGGCGTTCCTGGTGTTCCTGCCCTCCTGGAAGTTACCGAGGTCTGGCTCCAAGTCCTCAGTGTTCTCCTCACTGTGCTCATCCCCCAACTCACTACTGGATTCATCATCTTTGGCCTGTGGAGCTGCGTCAAGACCCCCTCCTCCAGTGGGTACCCCCTTGCTAATGCCAGATTGTGGAGAGCGCAGCATGCAACCACTATCAGTGACACCCACTCTAGGGGGTATTGTAGTGCACCTCCTGAACAGTCCAGGCATCTGAAGCGCATCTTCAGAAGACCTAGGGTCCTGTCTACCACTGCCCTTATGGAGCCTTGATTCATATTGTAACGCCTCTTTGCCTCTGTTCTGGGGTGGTGGGGAGGCGTCATGAGTCACCTCTTCAACGGATACCCATTGTCACCCAGCAGCCATCCATCCAGTCGGGCTGGAGCACTGAAGAGCCTCAACACCTGGGAGTGTCTCAGGATATACGCATCATGGGAGCTGCCTGGGTACCTTGCACAGACTTGCAGAATCTGCATCCTGTGATCACACACTATCTGCACGTTCATGGAGTGGAATCCCTTCCTGTTGATGAAGGCACCCGGCTCACCCACTGGCGCCTTGATGGCCACTTTTTTGCAGTCGATGGCAACCTGGACACAGGGTACCCAGCAATCGCTGCCAAGCCTCTGGCTCACTCAGCCTGGCTGGTCTCGTCCATACGGTAAAGAATAAAGGTCGGTACCCACCTAACCAGAGCTTCTGTCACCAGCTTGACGCAATTGTGAACAGCTGATTGGGAGACTCCACCAAGATCCCCCACTGAGCTCTGGAAGGAGCCAGAGACATAGAAGTTGAGGGCCACTGTGACCTTCAGATCCACTGGCATGGGGTGTCCAGCCACATAGTCGGAGCTGATCTCAGGCCCGATCCTCTGACAAATGGTCACTGTCTCCCTTGAGAGGCGGACACTCCTTCAGCATTGCACATCAGACATATTGAGGTAGCTGCATCGCCGCCTGTAAACCCTGGCAGCAGGACAGTGGTGTCTTAAGTGGCCCCTTCTGCCTTGGACTTCCTGCTGACCCTATGCCCCTTGTGCCTGTGCCTCTCCTCCCACACAGGTCCCTCCCCTGGAAGCTGCACTGGGACACCTGACCTCCTCCCCCTTCTGCCCCTCTCTTCCTCCTCAGAGGAGGTGTCTCCAGCAGAGACCACAATCCTCATTACCAGGGTAAGGGAAGACTACCTGATACCTGTAAGATTCCACACAGTCTGAATTCTCCAGGGGTCTGGCAGACAGCAATGAGTCCTGAAATGAGGCCTGGAAATGCTAAGAATGAAGCCCCAAACAGATATGAAGCTGCCAAGTACCAATGAGCAACCAACTGCAAAGTATCTCCAAAACTGCTCAAATGCCGCACAGCCTTGTTAATGACAATTTAAATATCAATCAGCTGTTCAATGATTCTTCAGGCAGCCCATCCTAGCACAGTCTTCAGCTCTTTTACTAAGATGGCATTTTGTGCTAAACACAGGCTCAACTGACATTTGAGCTCAAGGCCCCAACTTGGCTACCTCAGGGGCTTTTTACTGCCTGAATAATTTTCAAAAATCAACCCCCATGTCTCTTTGTGCTGGAAGCATTTGGGAATTATTTTGCTTTTTCCAAAAGATTTTGAAATAAACTGGCAATTGAAACAAGATCCTTTATTTCAGGCAGGCGATGATAAACAGCTGTGAGACACGGTATGAACAAGAACAAGCATTATTGTGGTTTCTTCCTTGATGGCTCGAAAAAATACAATTCATTTTCAAAAATTAATTTCTTTTTAGTCTATCACCTCTTCTGATTGTACAAAGTTTTACAAATGTATTTCCTCTGAACAATATTTGTGGGTAAACTTTATATATTTAAAGACTTGGAAAGTGCATAAACCTTAAGCATTTTAAGAGAAGTTCTCTTTTTATGGAAATTTATGCTAATCAAAGACTGTATAAATGGGCACATTCATTAGGAGTGCTTTCTGATGCATCCTGTCAGCGCACATCAGGAAACTGCTCATACTCAACTTATAATTTTCCATCCATTCATTCCAAGAAGCAGAAAACATACACTTAAAAGTTTTAAGACAAGATTGGAACTGGCTGATGACTGAGAATGTGATAGTTGTATCACAAATAGGAGGAGAGACTAATGGTTGGGAGCATATGCTAAATTGGGACCTAATGATTTGAAAGGTTCCATTGGCCATTTCGGTCCCATCCTCCTAGTTTCTCCTCCACCACAAGGCAGCTAGGTCCTGCTTCCCTCCACCCCCTATCCATAATACCAGTCGAATACAACATCACAAAGCTACAACGTTTAGCCCAGGACACTTGGAGGATCCCAGAGCCATCCTCTCCAGACCTCCTCCATCTTCACTCACAGGAACTGCGATCTCCTCCAAGCATCTGCAAATCCCTAGATCACATGTCCACTGTTCCCTGATCACAGAAAGCTCTGGGATCATGAGGAAAATCATCCTCCATACCTCCAGATCTAAGGATACCTTTGCCAGTGACCTCAGGCACAAAAACCTGCCCTGCTGTTCCTAGAATGCTTTTGGATGAAAGCAGTGCAGACTATATCAATTCCCAGGTGGACAGTGGGCATAGACTGCTGGCTGTACAGCTTGTGTGGGCTGATGACTGAGAATGTGATCTTTCATTCACATGTCCACAGTCCATGCAAGTAACAGCTAGTGCCTTTCTCTGGTCCAGGAACATCTACTCAGGGCAGAATTGTCCCAGATTTGCACTTAGTGCAGAAGCAGGTGGGAAAAAGGACATTTTACCTGCTGGCCGCAACAGTGGCTTTTCATGCCTTATCATCCCAATCCCACCTCATTAATATTTCATTCCTAAGAAATATAGCAGGTCCCTGGTGGGGGGTCCTCTTCTTTGCCCACCCTGCTGTCAGTAATCCGGCCGCCATATTTAAAGTCTGCCCCTGCACAGAGCCAGCACTCTTCAAGGCATAAGAAGCTGCTGTGAACTGATGGCTGCCAAAGAGAGGAAACATGCTGCCCCCAGATTTAGCGACACCTCCCTCAAGCACCTACTGGACCCTGTGGAGGCCCGCCGAGATGCCCTCTGCCCCCGGTCTGGGCGAAGACCAGCAAGCAAGGTTTCCAATCCAGCATGGGAGGCAATGACAGCGATGGTCAGCGCCAATGCCCTGAAAAAGAGGACAGCCAACCAGTGCAGGAAGAGGATGAATGTTCTCCTCCTTTCCGCCAGGGTAAGTCACTCTTCTCATCACTCTTAACTCACACTCACAAACCCATCACACATCCACAGGGATCTCACACCTCCAGGAAAAACACCACTAACTCTCACACACACGCTCACATCTCCATCAGGCTCATACCCTCTGGGGCTCACATCCTGTCCATGGCTCTGCTCACCACACAAACATTCCACGCAGTGCCATGTGTCCTGCTCACACTCTCTCCATCTGTTTTCATGCAGGAGAAGCTGGCTCACAACAGCAGGGAGAGGTCCCAAGCCAGGGGGTGAAGTGGCCCACATTAGGCCCCTCACTCACTTTGAGGAGTGTGTCATCACACTGACTGGTGAGGATGGGGACCGTGCCTGCAGTGACGGTGAGGTTGGCAGTGAACACCCACATGAGGATCCTGCACCACATCATCCCTTTCTCAACACAACTGTGAGTGCTCCCTCTCCTGCACTAATTATCTCTACTTTGGTTCACACGGAGCTTTGCCAAGCGACCCACACCCTCAGCCAGCCAGTCCCTCAGCTCCATCCATGTCCTCACCCCCAGCCAAGTGGAAACCTCCTCCATTGAAGAGCTGGGAATAAGCAGCCTGGAAGTCTCGTCACAGCGCTTACCCACACCCTCCACCAGCTCAGAGACACACACCTCGGTGGGACGTAAATGTAGAGTAGGCTCGGGTTGACAATCTGGTGGTCACCGCATGGACACATGGCTGCAGCAGGAGGAGGCAGGCTCAGCCGAGCTCCCTGGCATTGGGAGGGCTGCTGGAAAAGCGGCATCTGTGAGGTTTTATTCAGATGTCAAGTCTCTGGATTCGGCCTTCCAACTCATCCTGGAGAGTCAGCAGAAAGGGGGGGACCATCACCGAGAGCTGTTGGAAGCCCTCAACAGAGCGGCACGTGAGTCAGAGGAGTGCGTCCACCTGCTCTCTGATGAAAAATTGGTGCCCACATGTGCATGTATGGAGGTCTCCATGGGGAGGATAGTGGACGCCATGGAGACTCTGGTCCAGCAGATTGCGGAGATGTGTGCAGACCTGCACTACATGTCGGAAGCCATGGGTAAGTTCCTGCAGTGGCAACACGAGAGTGAAACGGGCACCCTAATGTCCCTCCAGGTTACTCCTTCCCCTCACAGAGTCAGGCCAGGACCCTCGGGCACCTGAAAGGAGGAGGAGCGGCAGCTGGACACCCCTGCATCATCCACTCAGGAATCTCAGACGCTGTCCTCTTCTTCTCATACCTCCTTGCCTGTGACCCCCTCAACCTTGTTCTCTGTCATGACAGAGGGAGCAGCTGGCCCACAGGAGAACAACCAAAGCAAGCTGGGGCCTCCAAGGCCTCGGGTCTCCAGAGGATGCACGCCAAAGTCATCAGAGGCAACAGGGCCAACTATTGCACAGGCTGTCTACACCCCTGCCGCGGATGTCAGGGCAGCACCTAGAAGTGTTAGGCCTAGAAAAGTTAAGAAATTCTGATCACAAGTGGCTGCGTGGGTGAACACATTTTGTCACTTTATAATCTGAAAATATATTCACTTTCACTGAATAATGTGTAATGGTGTCTTTCAGCTTCATTTACAGGTTTTGCGAGTCCTCCTCCTGCATCTGCCCTCACTAGCAGTTCAGCTGCACACAGCTGGACCACGAGTGATTCTGGAGGGAGAACTGTGTGTGGCATGGCCTTTCGGAGCCACGTGCAAGAATTCTTCCACATACACGGATCCTTCCTCAATCACATTCGTCTCAATGTCTTGAGCATTTTCATTGTTTCCTGCTAGGGTTCTCTTTCAGTTGTCCATCTGAGCTGACCTGCATCTCTGCCCACCCACTGATCACAATCCCATGCAGCACCTGTGCCCATCCAACAAGCGGCTTCTTTCACTTTCGCTTTTGCAAGATGGCACTGGTAAAGTTTGTCTTTAGGTCCTCCCATCCTTTCCCATCCCCCAGTCACCCATGTCCTTTCACTGTTTACTCCCCTGGCATCACCTTCCATCTCCCCACTGTCACCTACCAACCAGAACTCTTTTCTTTCCAGAATATCCAGGTGGACGTGCACATTTTCTATCTTCCCGAGAATCCCACCCCCATCCACACTGAACTCCCCGACCTCCTCCTTCCCACCCCCAGGCTCCGTGTCTGTCTCCAGGTCCCCACCAATCACCTTCGCCATCCCTTCTACCGTTACTGTCGCACCCTCACCCTCCCACCGTACTGGCTCTCTCTGCCCTCTCTAATTCACACCATTCTCTCCTACTATGCCTACCCTCATTTTGCTCCCCAGGAGCCAGTCATTGGCTCCACAGACCCCTCCCTTGTACAATCAACTGGACATCGCCCCCTTATTCCTTTCTCTACCCTTACTCTTTTCCCCCTATGAACTCCCTCCTCCCCCTGGGCTCTTTACCCCTCTTCGAATCCCTTCCCCTGTCTGAACTCCTTCCCTTACACCTTCCTCCCCTCTTGCACCTACCTCCCTAGTTGTCATACTCTTCCCCATTACACCCTCCCCCCGATACTCTATCCCCCAACAACCTCATCCCCACCAACAAATTGCTCCCCCCCATCATAACCTCACCCCCCTGGACATCATCGTTGCCCCCTTCCAGCCTCAACCAACCCAGTAAACCTTCCTCTCCCAGTCAAACCTAGACCTTCCTCTCCCACCCCCTTGACAATCATCCATAGCCAAAACACTGGCCAAGACACTGATGTTCTGAAGCAGACCCTCAATGGTGACCTTCCATCTCCTGTAAGCTGCTTCGTAGCAGAGCCATATCCATATAAATCCACCCAGCAAGTTGCTCGGATGGCCGCAATGTGAGCAAGGCCCTGGTGGTAAGTCCTGGCTTCTGCACATCACACTTGTCAAGATTCTGCACCGGCATGTTTTCCCGCTGATGTGGGTGGTAAATTTGATGTGGGGGAATGATTCCTGTGAGAAAGGCCTATAATGGTATGCAGATGTATTAAAATGAAGTGCAGTGACAGGAAACGAAGCCCGCCATTGACGGGTGGAGCGGACAATTGCAAACTGGTTGCACGACGGTGTGAAGCCAATTTTTGGCCTTCCCGCCGTATTGCCTGTTCATACCCGCCATGATACCTGACGCCGTTGGGCATGGAAAATTCTGGCCTTAGTCTGTCCAGCACTGCTTTTAAGCAACCATTCATGTTTGTGCTGGCTGTTTGGTAGAGTTATTCAATTAATCTCACTTCCCTGCTCTTTCCCCATAGCACACTTTTTCGCTTCAAGTAATTATTCAATTCGCTTTGGAAAGTTCCTATTGAATCTGCTTCCACTACCCTTTCAGGCAGTGTATTCCAGACCACAACTGCATAAAAAACTAGTTTTCTCATGTAACCTCTGGTTCTTTTGCCTGTCATTTTAAGTCTGTGTCCTCTGATTACTGACCCTTCTAACAGTGGAAACACTCCTTATTTACTCCATCAAAACTATCATGACTTCAAACACCCCTAACAAATATCCTCAAACATTTTTATGCTTGGGAGAACAACCCCATTTTCTCCAGTCAAAGATCTGTGGATATACCCAACTAGGTCTCTCTGTTCCTACATCCCCTTAAAAATGTTATCATTTAGTCCATATTACCTCACTGTATCTTCAAAAAGAGGGATCCTAATGCTATTGCCTGGGGAACTGCACTGTATGCTTCCAGTCTCCAGAAAAATAACCGTTCACCATTGCTCTCTGTTTTCTCTCCTTTAATTAATATTGTATTCATGCTGCTACTGTCCCTTTAATCCTATCTTTAATTTTGCTAACGTGTTATTTGGTCAAATGCCTTTGAAAAGCCCATATACACAGCATTAACACCACTAAGCTCATCGACCTACTCCATTCATCAAAAACTCAATCAAGTTAATCAAACATGATTTGCCTTTAACAAATCCATGCTGATGTTTATTTATTAAACCGGATCTTTCCAAATGTCAATTAATTTGGCCCCCAGATTATTGACTCTTGTATGTTTCTTGTGTCTTTTTCATTCTAGTTCCATCGTCATTGCCCTGTTAAAAATCATTTGACTCACGAATCATCCCATTAATTCTCTAGACACTGCAGTTCCTATTTTTCCTATTTACTGTTGTAATCCATGACCTTTCGGCCAGAATCAGTCACCATTTTAGTCACTTCTGACACTATCTGCTTATGTTTTTAAAGCTACAATTTCTTCCGACTCTTCCAATTTCAAAGAATAATTTGTTTTACTGAAGAATGCAGTAAAGCTATAAAGCAATTTTTGATCCAAGATATTGTTCCATTTTATCATTTCAACTGTTTGGTGCAGTTTTAAATATTTTGACTTTTCGTGGCAATGTATCATAAGTTAACAAGTTGGGTACCGTGTTACATCAATTACAATTCCCGGTTTAAAAATAGTGCTGGTAGCTGTGTTTGGAAACTGATTTTGCTACTGGCAGAGAGAGGCAAGCCTGGAGCTGACAAGGCCAGAAGATTCCTTGTTGGGTCCCAGGAATCACTCCCACTCCTCCTGACCCACAAGAAAATAGACTTACTTTTAGCCATGACCTGACCTGGGCACTTCGTGACCCCTGCTGTTGCTCTGCTGTTCAGGGTGCCAAATATCCCACATTTTAAGGGATTGTCCCTTATTTTGATTGTTTATCATGTGTCCCTTAAGGAATGCCTTTTTAATCCCTTATTTATAGGACAGGGAGGATGAGCCTCTCTGTTTTTTTGGTAAGCATGTGGCATGTTGGCCACCAGGAGAACTAATGTTGGCAGCACCCCACCCCCACCCCCACCCCCACCCATTCTTATGCTCACCAGTACACAACCCCCTTCACCCACTTCCCTCTTCCCTGGGCCCATAATCAATTATGTCCCCTATATTATTTCAAGTTTGTTTCACTATTGTTTCACTTTTCCTTCCCTTGCTAAAATGGTAGTGAATGTTCATTATCAGAATGATGGGCCCCAGAGAGTGTTCTGTACCAGCAAGGATTCTGGGATAACCCCACCTCCTTAGCTGCCTCAGCATATAAGAATAGGAGTAGGTGGGTTTGTATTTATTGGCCTTGGTTCTCTGACCTTTAATATCCTTGCCAAACTACAATCTATCAACCCCACTGTAAATTTTCTATCATCCTAGCTACAGCTTTTTTTGGGGAAAGGGTCCCAGATCTCTGCTACTTTTCACTTTACGGCAGATGAAATTTAATGTAGCTGCTGTTATGACACAGCTGATGGTAAATGCTGAGCTGCTCAAATCCCAGAGGAAAACTTGAAATAACTGTCACAACTACTTTTCAATTTGTATAGATTTTAAGATGCATGCTTTGAATTCAGTAGTAATAAGACCACCGAGTCTTATAGGGTTTTACAAAACTAGATTGAACTTTTATTAATACGAGAAATTATTTTAAATACTTACATAGATCTACAAATTGCTACTATGATAACTTCTAAATCCCTTAATCAATTTAACTCCCAGTCACACTTTTGTTAAGGCAACAGTAAGACACATAGAATTTAAAAGACCCAGGCAAAGAAAAATGATGCCCTGAACAAGTCGAATTCTAAGTGAGTTTTCTTAACTTCAGCAGCCTGATAGATGCTGAAGGCTTTTCATACACTTGTAAGATCTTAAAAATGCTTCCCTTAGAAGCAGTCTTCTCTTCTTTATACATATCTTTCTCTTTGAATGCAAATACCCATTGTTTCACAATGTCTTTGAACTTTATCTTCCTGATAATAAAACCCTCTCATAGCACTAGGTTTTACCAGTAATATATGGGAAAAATAAACACACTGTTTCTAAACTTCACCTGGCTAGGTGATACATTTCACCCCTCCTTTGAAAACAATCTAAGCTGGTTTATTTAAAAATGCAAACATTCCCTTCTTCTACTTCCCCTTGTTTATTTAATTAACATTTCAAAACTAACTTTTCTTCTTACATCAAAGCACTCAGGCTAGCTGCCTCTAATTCAATTAAGTCTTACACACATACACACAGACACATACGGACACATAGACACATCCCACATTATTCTATTTTACAATAAATTCCAATAATATAATGAGAACTGTTATATCTTCTTGACAGGTGCTAGGGGGTCTCACCCGGCAGCAGGAGAGCCCTGCATAGCCTACTTTTGGGAAGGCCTGCCAAATTAAGTGCCAATTAGGCACTTAACTAGGCAGTGGCGTGCCTTCCCCAGGATCAAGGGGTCCTGGGATGGAAATCCCACCTCCCAGTCAGAAGTTGGCAATTGTGCATTTCTTGCCAGGCACAAATGGACAGACGGTGGCAGCTGCTGGTAATGCACCCACTTGAGGCCCAGTGTTACTGAGGGACCCAGGCCACAGATGAGTGATGGTGGGATGTGGGTTGCAGGAAGGGAGTCACAGGGAAAGCAGATAAGCAGCAAGGGCAGGGGTGGCTCTCAATGGGCCACCCTCTGCTTCCCAATACTGGGTCCCTCAGACATGCACCAAGTGCCTGACAATGAGGGACCCCCATGGAAGCCCACAAGCAACCCCAACAGGATTTGCTTTACAGGCTTCTCACATGGCCAGTTCTCCACATGGGTGAATGCCAGCAGCGGCAGGATGAGGCCCTTAAATGGGCGTTAGTTGTCCACTTTAGGGCCTCGATTGGTGGCAGGTCAGGAAGGCCATCCACAAGTCTTCCTATCCTGGACTTGATCGAAGCAGAGGTGGAAAGGCAGCCAGGTCCCCACCCTCCCACCTAATTAAATGCCGCCCCTGCCACAAAAATTGCCTTGGGGAAGGGCATTAAATTTCGCCCAATATGTCTGTTGTGTTATGAATTGAACCTGTTTATACTATGGGGGATTCAGTTAGGCAGGAAAAACATCACATGATTTGTGCGAATATGCAACTGATCCACAAAACCTTGACAATACATTCAAAGCTCTCAACATACCCCAATGTCTATACCAGTCAGCAATGTCAAAAATTGCACCAATGGTGTCATGGTCAATATTTATTCCACAATTTAAGTTATTACAAAATGATTACCTGATCATTATCATATTGCCATTTGTGTAACATGGCTATATGCATATTGGTTGTTGTGTTTCTCAATATGATTACACTTCAAAAGTACTTCATTGGTTGTAAAGCACTTTAGGATGTCCTGAAGATGTGAAATATAAATGCATTGTTCTTCCTTTTTAAAAATAGCATAGCCATCCAACAGTACGCAACACCACTTGTTACTGAGCACATTTGTAATCAATGGTACATGGCCTCTGCAGTAATTTCTAATGTTATGTACCACCTTCCATATCCTATCAGTAAACTAGTTTAGGACAGTCTAAAACATCCTGTATAAAACCTTATTAGGCCATATACCTATTATGTATATGTTCATGTATATTGATCTGAATCTGCTGGCTTCTGGTTGAGTTTTTGATTTCCTAAACTATTCATGTATCTTTGTCTCAACATTATATAGTCCAATTGAAATCTTCCTGTATTACTAAGCATATTTCATGTGTGATAGAATTGAAGAGGAAATTGAACAGGAGAGCATATATATATATATATATGTATATATAAATATCTTGTCTTCCTTCATGATGTTAAACCGCCTATTTATTATCATGAGTCCTGCTCTTCTATAAAATATCAGTTTTTAGCCTCGCTTATTTCTTTTTCCAAGACCATATACCTCTTCCTTCTCCAAAAAAACCGTTCCAATCTCTCACAACAATCATACAGCACTTTCCACTCTCCTGCTCAATTAGCTTTTCAATTCTATCACACATTTCATCAACCTCCTCGCCTGGATATTCACTTGTGGGCATATACACTTGAATGATAGTAATGTCAACTGGCTGCTTCTTTGATTTCAAAGATCAGTCTATCTGACTAGTATTTCACTTCACTCACACAGTTATCAGCTTCCTTGTCTAGTATTACAGATACTCCCCGTTCTTTTTCTTCTCCTCCTGAATGTAACACTCTCATTTCATCACTCATGAAATTGCTTTCTCCTGTCCACCGTACTTTGCAGATGACTAGACATTTTTAAGTTGTAGCAGGCAAAGAAGAAGGATTACAAGAATTAGTAGATGGAACATTAACAGCAGGCATGACCTTTGGAATGAAAGTGAACACTGGCAAAACCAAAGTGATGTATGTTCAAAATCATCAAGAGATATTCATGTGTTCATTGAGTGAAAAGAGCTAGAACAGGTGCAAGAATTCAAATATTTAGGAAGCATTCTGTAGACAGAAGGAGCAACAAAGATATAAGAACCGGGATAACAATGGGAAAGACTGTGTTTAGTGAGAGATAGCTGTTAAATAAAAAGCCAAATAAACAACCAGGAAGAGACTTGTAAAGAGCTTGATTGAGGGTGTTGTTTTGTATGGATGTGGGATGTGGACCTTACGGAAAGAGGAGCCCAAATTGCATAATAGCTGTGAAATGTGGGTCTGGAGGAGAATGGAAACAAACAGTACTGAGGAGAGTGAATGAACAAAGAAATTTGTTGAACATAATTAGGAAAAGGCAGAGAGTCTGGGCAGGACACATCTTAAGAGGAAACAGACTAATAAGAGACATTATGAAGAGAAGATTTCAAGGAAAAAGAGGAAGAAGGAAAGGAATATCAATGTTGGATGGCTTGAAAATTAAGGAAGTTATTGGAATTGAAAAGACTTCCCCAGGACAAAGAGATATGGATAAGGCTATGAGCCAAGGACCTGCCTTCAGAGAGAGAACACATGATAATGATGATGATGTTATGTATATGCCATGTACAAATTAGCCCAGAATTTAAGAAACCAGTTTAAAGTCTTAGATTCACACCTAAGGAATGGCTATTGGGGTAAATTATTGTGAGAGGCATCACAGCCAGCCCTGACTCTGCCCTCACCCAACAGCCATGCATTTCAAACAAGTGTCACTGATTTCCAATTACAATTAGGAATGCTGGAAGTTTCTTTTTCCATCCTCCCTAGTCTAGATCCTGTTGAGGCTAATGTGAAATTTCCCTCCCCTCAATCTACCCCAGTCAACAAATTGAAAGTCTAAGAATAACCTAGCTCAGACTGAGGTGGGAGAAAGCTTAAATATTTAAAGGTTTTGGCCCATGGCACTTTGTTCCATTAAGATTTCTAAATTATTCTAACTATTCCCAAAATATGTCATTGTGTTTCAAAGCATATTGAAAGCAGAATTCTCTTCAAAGATGTGTCAGTCCCATCTGATAACCTGCTTCCTTTAAATATGCTTGGTAACATAATAAAAACGTCAAACTAAAAAGAGGCAAACTTCATATTTTACGACTTTGAATTTTTTCTTTCTCCATTGCCGTGACAGTTGACATTTGGGAGAAGTGATGAATTGTGTCCCAGCTGCTTTTTCATGTCAGAACTCCGTGAAACGTTTCTGAACGCCATGCCCTGCATTGTGTATTGATAAAGGACTTTCAAGGGTCTCTGATAAAGCACCAATACTTTTATGGTCTGTGTCTATGGTCCTAATCTTCATATCTGTTACGCTGAACTCAGGAAGCTTGAAAAGAACGCTATCTATCATACATTAAATGTTAATTCATCCACTTCTTCATCCATTCTTTAAGCCATTAACTAACCATTAATTTGTGATTTACCTCATCTCCTCCCCTACTGTTTTTTAATAAAAGTAAGTCTTAGATGACCAGCCCTTTATAAATCCACAATCGTTCTCTCTAATCACCTCTAAGTACTCAGTCACTCTGCGCTAAATTATAGATTTCAATATCTCCTCAAGAACAGGTGTTAAATTAATATAATTTGGCCTATAATTTCCTCATTTCAATCTCTTACTTTTCTTAAATAATGGTGTTCCATTTGCAGTTTTCCAATCTAAAGGGACAATCCGTGAATCAAGAGTGCTTTGAAAAATTTTATCTAAGGCATCTGCAATTTCCTCAGTGACTATCCCTAAAATACTGGACTGGAAACCATCAGGCCCTGGGAATTTGCCAAAAATTAATGTCATTATTTTTCTAATACTGTTTTCTTGTTTATGTTAACTTTAGTGAGTTCCAGTCCTTGATTCATTATTAATTTCCCGGGAATATCAGATCTTTAACCCACTTCCTCTACAATGAAGACAGATACAGTCATTCAACAAGTCTGCCATTTCTTCATTTTTATTTGCGGTATGGCTCATGTCTGTTTTAAAAGAGCAACACTACCCTTGTTCTTCTATGATAATTTTCAAATCATTTTATATTTATATAGTGCCTTTCACATCCTCAGGATGTCCCAAAACATTTTAGAGCCAAAGAGGTACTTTTTAAAGCGCAGTCACTGTCGTAATCTAGGAAACATGGTGCAATATATATGCACAGCATGACCCCACAAACAGCAATGTGGTAATAACCAGATAACCTGTTGAGTTTTTTTTATTTTCATGGGATGTGGGTGTCACTGGCTGGGCCAGTATTTATTGCCCATTGCTAATTGCCTTTGTTCAGAGGGCATTTGAGAGTCAACCACATTGCTGAGGACCTGGACTCACAAGTAGGCCCTAAAAGACAAAACCAGATGGGTTTTTTTACAACAATTGACAATGGTCCCATGGTCACCATCAGACTTTTTATTACAGATTTTTACTGAATTCAAATTCCACCATCTGCCATGACCAGAGCATTACCCTGGGTCTCTGGAACACCAGTCCAGTAACAATACCATTATGCCACCACTTCCCCTTATGCTAGTTGAGGGATAAATATCAGTCAGAACATCAGGGAGAACTCTCCTGCCCTTCAAATAATTAAATGGATCTTTTATGTGCACCTGAAAGGGAATAGATATCCTCAATTTAATATTTCATCTGGCAGTACTGGAGCATCAACCATATTTTGGGTTTGAATCTCTGGAGTAATATGTAAACACATGACCTTCTGACTCAGAGGTGAGAATGCTACCAATGAGCAATGGCTAACACCTTAACCTTAATATCCTATGTTATGCTACCTACTCCTTCGCCTTCTTGATTAAATGAGTCTAATTGTGGTGACATGCTAAATATCCCTATGACTCATTTGGTAAATGTACTATGGTAATACATTTGGATAAAAAAAAATCCATCCTACAATCTGCAGCCAATGCTGTGTAGGTAAACACGTTAATCTGGATTTCCTGCTTGCTGTTCTATAATTAGGGGTATGGAGTGGGGGGAGTGGGATGGGGTTGGGGGTGGTGGGCAGTGTTGGTGGGATGTGAGGGGCCCAGGCTAGAGAGTCTAATATTTAACAAAGCAACTGGGCCAAAGTCCTAGAGAACTGAGGTGGGCTGTTTAAAAGAACAAAGAACAAAGAACAAAGAAAAGTACAGCACAGGAACAGGCCCTTCGGCCCTCCAAGCCTGCACCGATCATATTGCCCGTCAACTAAAACATTTTGCACTCCAGAGTCCGTATCCCTCTATTCCCATCCTATTCATGTATTTGTCAAGCTGCCTCTTAAACACCACTATCGTACCTGCTTCCACCACCTCCTCTGGCAGCGAATTCCAGACACTCACTACCCTCTGCGTAAAAAACTTGCCCTGCACTCTCCTCTATAGTTTTCTCCTCTCACCTTAAATCTATGTCCCCTAGTAATTGACTCTTCCACCCTGGAAAAAAGCTTCTGACTATCTACTCTGTCCACGCCACTCATAATTTTGTAAATTTCTATCAAGTCGCCCCTCAATCTCCGTCGCTCTAGTGAGAACAATCCGAGTTTCTCCAACCTCTCCTCATAGCTAATAACCACCAGACCAGGCAGCATCCTGGTAAACCTCCTCTGGACCCTCTCCAATGCCTCCATATCCTTCTGGTAATGTGGCGACCAGAATTGCACGCAATATTCCAAGTGTAGCCTAACCAAGGTTCTATACAGCTGCAGCATGACTTTCCAGCTTTTATACTCAATACCCCTGCCAATGAAGGCAAGCATGCCATTGCCTTCCTGACTACCTTATCCACCTGCGTTGCCACTTTCAGTGACCTGTGGACCTGTACACCCAGATCCCTCTGCCCGTCAATGCACTTAAGGGTTCTGCCATTTACTGTATAATTCCTGCCTGTATTAGACCTTCCAAAATGCATTACCTTGCCTTTGACAAAAACAGAATTACCTGGAAAAACTCAGCAGGTCTGACAGTATCAGTGGAGAAGAAAAGAGTTGACGTTTCGAGTCCTCATGACCCTTCGACAGAACTTGAGTTCTGTCGAAGGGTCATGAGGACTCAAAACGTCAAATCTTTTCTTCTCCACCAATGCTGCCAGACCTGCTGAGTTTTTCCAGGTAATTCTGTTTTTGTTTTGGATTTCCAGCCTCCGCAGTTTTTTTGTTTTTACCTTGCCTTTGTCTGGATTAAATTCCATCTGCCATTTCTCCGCCCAAGTCGCCAACCGATCTATATCCCGTTGTATCCTTTGACAATCCTCTTCACTATCTGCGACTCCTTCAACCTTAGTGTCGTCTGCAAACTTACCAATTAGCCCAGTTACATTTTCCTCCAAATCATTTATGTATACTACAAACAGCAAAGGTCCCAGCACTGATCCCTGCGGAACTCCACTATTCACAGCTCTCCATTCAGAAAAGCACCCTTCCACTAGTAGCCTCTGTCTTGTATGACCAAGCCAATTCTGTATCCATCTTGCCAGCTCACCTCTGATCCCATGCGACTTTACCTTCTGTACCAGTCTGCCATGAGGGACCTTGTCAAAGGCCTTACTGAAATCCATATATATAACATCCACTGCCCTTCCATCATCGATCATCTTTGTCACTTCCTCAAAAAACTTAATCAAGTTAGTGAGACATGACCTCCCCTTCACAAAACCATGCTGCCTTTCACTAATACGCCCATTTGCTTCCAAATGGTAATAAATCCTGTCACGAAAAATCTTCTCCAATAATTTCCCTACCACTGACATAAGGCTCACCGGCCTGTAATTTCCTGGATTATCCCTGCTACCCTTCTTAAACAATGGAACAACATTGGCTATTCTCCAGTCCCCATAGCCAGTGAGGATACAAAGATAAAAACAAAAAAACTGCGGATGCTGGAAATCCAAAGATTTCTGTCAAGGCCCCAGCAATCTCCTCCCTTGCCTCCCTCATTACTCTGGGGTAGATCCCGTCTGGCCCTGGGGACTTATCCACCTTAATGTTCTTCAAGACGCCTAACGCCTCTTTTTTGATCTCAACATGATCCAGGCTATCTGCACACTCTTCCCTAGACAAATTGACCGCTAAATCCTTCTCTTTGGTGAATACTGATGAGAAGTATTCATTTAGTATCTCTCCCATTTCTTCTGGCCCCACACACATATTCCCACCTCTGTCCCTGAGTGGGCCTACCCTTTCCTTGGCTACCATCTTTCTTTTTACATATGTATAAAAGGCCTTGGGATTTTCCTTAATCCTGGTTGCCAGCTTCTTTTCATGACCCCTTTTAGCCCTCCTGGCTCCTTGCTTAAGTTTCTTCCTACTTTATTTATATTCTCCACGAGTTTCATCTGTTCCCAGCCTTCTAGTTCTTAAGAATGCTTCCCTTTTCTTTTTGACTAATCTCACAATATCCTTCAT
The DNA here is from genome assembly GCF_017639515.1 of Carcharodon carcharias. Taxonomy (NCBI): domain Eukaryota; kingdom Metazoa; phylum Chordata; class Chondrichthyes; order Lamniformes; family Lamnidae; genus Carcharodon; species Carcharodon carcharias. The sequence goes on from NC_054481.1 coordinate 95,132,319, forward strand.
TATCCAAGGTTCCTGAAACTTGCCATGCTTATCCTTCATCCTAGCAAGAACATGCCAGTCCTGAATTCTTATCAACTGATGTTTGAAAGCCCCCCACATGTCAGTTGTTGAATTGCCCTCAAACATCCACCTCCAGTCTAGATTCCTCAGTTCCTGCCGAATATTGGTATAATTAGCCTTCCCCCAATTAAGCACCTTAATCCAAGGACTCCTGTTATCCTTATCCACCAGTACCTTGAAACTTACTGAATTATGGTCACTTTTCCCAAAATGCTCCCCTACTGAAACTTCGACCACCTGGCTGGGTTCATTCCCTAATACCAGGTCCCGTATTGCCCCTTCCCTAGTTGGAATATCTACATATTGTCTCAGGAAGCCCTCCTGGGTGCACCTTACAAATTCTGCACCATCCAAACCCCTAGCACTAAGTGATTCCCAGTCAATATAGGGAAAGTTAAAATCACCCACCACAACAACCCTATTGCTTTTATATCTTTCCAAAATCTGTCTACATAACTGTTCCTCAATCTCCCACCAGCAATTGGGAGGCCTATAGTAAACCCACAACATCGTGACTGCACCCTTCCTATTCCAGAGCTCTACCCATATTGCCTCACTGCATGAGCCCACTGAGGTGTCCTCCTGTCATACAGCTGTGATATTCTCCTTAACCAGCAGTGCAACTCCCCCATCTCTTCTACATCCCTCTCTATCCTGCCTGAAACATCTAAATCCTGGAACATTTAACTGCCAATCCTGTCCATCCCTCAACCAAGTCTCTGTAATAGCAATAACATCATAGTCCTACGTACTAATCCAAGCTCTAAGCTCATCTGCCTTGCCTGTTATACTTCTCGCATTGAGACAAATGCATTTCAGACCCCCAGTCCCACTGTGTTCAGTAATTTCTCCCTGCCCGCCCTTCCTCTTAATCTTACTGGCCATAATCACTGGTTCCCAGTCATTTATAAAAGGCATCCCCTGTGGCTACCTCCGATTTGTGTCCGGGAGTGGCAGGTCTATCCACCTTGCCCCCCCACCAAGAAACAAAGAACCTGCCTTTCAGGGGAGTTTCTCCTGAGGCGGATGTGGCAAGCCGGGGAATTTTCCAACTTGCGCTACCCACGTCAGAATCAAAAACTCGGGCTGCAATGTTTTACAAACTTTAATTTATAATTACCCCAGGGTCAGTGCCCTTAGCCCAGGAAGCTAACTATAGTGCCCTAGCTGAGATCAATCAGTTCAGCTCAATCCAGAAATTTAGCCTGGCCCATCATGCTCAGGAAAGTTTAGGGCTGCATCTGAAGGTACCTTTTGCCACTGGGGAAGGGACGTTTAAACCTTCAAACAGAAGCAATTCATTTAATGAGTGTCAGAGGCTGAATAGTTAACCTACTGGAGTTCTGATTAACATCATAATCCAAAGTGTGTGGATTTAATCAAGACCTTAGCAATGCAACACAAATGCATTTTCAATAAACATGAGTTATTGCTAATATGCTGCAAGAATAATAGAAAAATAGAACAAGTCACAGAAGACATCACAAAGGCAAGTATTTACATTATGCATGAGACAGATATGGTATTTGCATGTAGACTATGTCTCCTTGTGAATTTGCTCTTAAAATATGAACCAAATATGAGTTCAAAGCATAAAAGCAAAATACTGCGGATGCTGGAAATCTGAAACAAAAACAGAAAATGCTGGGAAAACTCAGCAGGTCTAACAGCATCTGTAGAGAGAAAAACAGAGCTTTCAAGTCCATATGACTCTTCCTCATCGAAACGTTAACTCTGTTTTTCCCTCCACAGATGCTCTTAGACCTGCTGAGTTTTTCCAAATATGAGTTCATATTTGAGTATGACAAAGCGTGGACAACCATTATTAATTTACTTTATTTATGATTAGGCTTATAGAATTCTCTGTACTGCTTAAAATACTTTTATGACTGAAATTAGCACAATTCAGGATGATAGCTCTCGATTTCAAGTTTTGGAGGAGGAAGGTTGACTGGCTGGCAAGAATTTTTCGAGAGGAAATACATGTTTATGGCAACTGAATCATTGCCATGTTAATCCTCACTGAACTCATACAGCATTATCCAGATATGACACCAGACTAATCAAGTTTTCTTTTCAATTGAGAAACTAAGTGAAGGACTAAGGCCCATAGTCTGAGACATCAGCAACAACAACAACTTGCATTTTTATAGCATCTTTAAACTGGTCTAACAGCGCTAGGCAATTTACAAGAGTGTAAACAAACAGATTGACAGAGCAGAGTTGAAAATGGCTGGAGAGAGGATGAGATAAATCAAGCTCTTATTATTAGAGCTTGAGTTTTATAAGACAGTACAAAGGGATGACTTAAGAAATAAAAACTGGAATAGGCCATTCAGCCCCTCAAGCCAGTTACCCAGAAAGTAAGAAGTATTGAGGTACTTCTGAAAAAGCAGTTAATGCGACAATGAATGGGAAAGAAGTTGATGATTTCGACAAAGTGAGGATGAAGGAAAGGAGAAGATTGCTTGGGAAGGCATGACATATTTGAGCGTGTGAGAAACAAAGGTGGAAAGCCTGTAGATGAATCGCCGGAACAATATCTATATCATTCGAGGCAAACTCTCCCTGAGCCAGGATGATATTATACTTCTTGTTTTATTCTTGTGGCTATCAGAACAAAATAGGTTTTGTTAAATCTGGGATGCGCTTGTGCTGAGTACCATTTCTGTTGGGAAGTGGAGATACTGGCTAGACCTGTTTTACCTAGAACTCAAAAGTTGAAAATGTCAAGCTTTCATTCCTTCTATATTGACATGATATAAAGCAAATTCTAAGAGTTGAAAGGTGATTGATCCAATACAATGCACAAGTTAATTGCCCCAAACTAGTACTGTATCATGGTTCTGATTTTCATTTGTTAACAACGGGAGAAAACAGGATCAAGAAATGGTCACTCATTTTCACTAAGGGCATCTCACCGGAAAACCAATGGTATTTGAACTATGGCATTTCACAGCATTATACTATCCCATTCCTGAAGCTGATCATCCATGAAGGATTTAAAACCAGAACAAAAGAGATGGAAATTTAAACCTATTTAAAAATGTTTGTTACCCCATTCAAATATTCTATTTGTGGCAAGAGATCATTTATAGCGAGCGCACAGAGATGTGGCCGGAAATTTATGTCCTGCAGGCGAGCACTCACCCGACCCAAATGGGTGTTGAGATGACTTCGGGTGAGCGTCCCGACGTCATCAGGCACTCGCGTGCTATTTCGCTCGGCGGGTGCTTGCAAAATTCGGAAGAGCGCCCGCCAAAAGTTAAGCACATTAATGGCCCAAATGAAGGCCATTTTCTGTGGCCCGTCCAGCCTTACTGTTGGCAAATGGGCCAATTGGCCAGGTGGGCTTTACATTTTTGCTGAAACCTCATCCAAGGCTGGGAGGAAATCTCCGCTAGGATTTAAAATAGAAAGAAATATCTGGAGGCTGTTTTTTTTTGTGAGGTACACTTTCAGGTGCTTGATTGTGTGCATGGTCATTTTTTTGTAGCATTTTTGTGCTTTATTTTATTATTTGGAGGTCTGCAGCTCCCTGAAGCATCTGTCTGCCTTCAGGGAGCTCAGTGGAAGTGCTCAGCAGCACCCGCGGGTGACATCGGTGCCCATCCTCTTCCTGCCCCCACGCAGGCAGTGCTAAGCTTTTCTCCAGGTGCGTTTCACGCCAGCCAGCGTAAGATCGCATACGCAGCGCAATCTCAGCCGAGAGCGGGTTCCACGTCCGCTTCAGGCACACCCGAAGAGTAAAAGTCAGGCCCATGATATTAATTATTTTTATAGCATCTTAAATGTTGAAGAATTTCCCAAGGGGAAATGCTTCGTAGAACCGTGATCAAAAAATAGATGTTAATCTCAGGAAGGAGTGAACATGAGGTAACCGAAAGTTTTTTTTATAAAGCGGCAGTGATTGAAGTCTTAAAGGAGGAGAGGGGTGGGGAGAGGCAGAGTAGCTTATGATGGGAATTTCAGAATGTGAGGCCTAGATGGTGGAAGACAAAGTAGAATCAATGTTGGGAGGGGAGGCACAAGAAGTTAGAGAAACTGAGTTTGGAGGGGTTGTAGGCCTCCAGGAGGGTAGAGGTTTATATGAAATTCAAACAGGAGGATGAGAATTTTGTTTTGGCATTGGGAGATTTGGAACCTATGTTGGTCAATGAAGAATGAGATGACCGGGCTATGGGAGAGGGTACAGGAAGCAGAGTTTTCAGTAAGCTAACACATACAATGACTGAGCATTAGAATAGCCAAGTCTGGAAGTGCCAAATTGCATGGATTAGGGCTAATTGGTAGTTGATCTTAGATCAGAGCAGAGGTAGGTGATCTGAGAGAGGTGGATCTAGGCAATCTTTGTGATGGAAGCAGATTGCACGCCCATTCCCCAAGGATTGGCGGCCCAGCTGAAGGAGGCAAGAAGGGCCGGATCCATAAGTTAAGCACCTTCATGACACTACTTGTAGTTCAGGAGGATCAGGATTTTATCCTCGAGGCTCAGCAAATTCACCTCCACGTAATCAGACCCCGTGATCAGCTGACCCCCAATCCTTAACAAAAACAGAATTACCTGGAAAAATTCAGCAGGCCAGACAGCATCGGCAGAGAAGAGTTGATGTTTCGAGTCCTCATGACCCTTCGACAGAACTTGAGTGAATCCAAAAAAGGGGTGAAATATAAGCTGGTTTAAGGTGTGTGTGTGTGGGGGGAGGGTTTGGGTGGGGGGAGAGAAGTGGAGGGGGTTGGTGTGGTTGTAGGGACAAACAAGCAGTGATAGATAGAAGCAGATCATCAAAAGATGTCACAGACAACAGAACAAAAGAACACATAGGTGTTAAAGTTGGTGATATTATCTAAACGAATGTGCTAATTAAGAATGGATGGTAGGGCACTCAAGGTATAGCTCTAGTGGGAATGGGGGGAGCATAAAAGATTTAAAAATAATGGAAATAGGTGGGAAAAGAAAAATCTATCTAATTTATTGGAAAAAACAAAAGGAAGGGGGAAGAAACAGAAAGGGGGTGGGGATGGAGGAGGGAGCTCAAGACCTAAAGTTGTTGAATTCAATATTCAGTCCGGAAGGCTGTAAAGTGCCAAGTCGGAAGATAAGGTGTTGTTCCTCCAGTTTGCGTTGGGCTTCACTGGAACAATGCAGCAAGCCAAGGACAGACATGTGGGCAAGAGAGCAGGGTGGAGTTTTAAAATGGCAAGCAACAAGGAGGTTTGGGTCATTCTTGTGAACAGACCGCAGGTGTTCTGCAAAGCGGTCACCCAGTTTACATTTGGTCTCTCCAATGTAGAGGAGACCACATTGGGAGCAACGAATGCAGTAGACTAAATTGGGGGAAATGCAAGTGAAATGCTGCTTCACTTGAAAGGAGTGTTTGGGCCCTTGGACAGTGAGGAGAGAGGAAGTGAAGGGGCAGGTGTTACATCTTTTGTGTGGGCATGGGGTGGTGCCATAGGAGGGGGTTGAGGAGTAGGGGGTGATGTAGGAGTGGACCAGGGTGTCCTGGAGGGAACGATCCCTATGGAATGCCAATAAGGGGGGGGTGAAGGGAAGATGTGTTTGGTGGTGGCATCGTGCTGGAGTTGGCGGAAATGGCGGAGGATGATCCTTTGAATGCGGAGGCTGGTGTGGTGATAAGTGAGGACAAGGGGGACCCTATCATGTTTTTGACCCCCAATCCTTCCCTGCCCTACTGTGATCAACCAATTTCCCCTGCGATGTCCGATTTACCCCACCCTGGAATGTCAGACCCTCCTCCCACCTGCCCCGCCCCTCCCCTACCCCTCACAATGTCACATTTACCCAACTTGCGCTCTCCTGCTGTTTTCCAGCCCAGTAGACAACCAGCACTCAATCTAACTGGCTATTGGGCAGGAAACCTTAGAAAAATTTAAAAGGCACCCTGTCATTAAATTCGGCAGGCTTGTGGGAAATTTTTAATTCAGTTTCCCCATCTAAAAATCCTCCCTTCACCTCTCTCCCTGGCTTGGAAAAAATACCTGGGCCACAGAAACCAGGAGCTCCTTGCATTTGTTCTCCGAGTTGAGAGTGGCAGCAAAGGCAAGAGTGAATTAAGCAAAATGTTTGTTAGAAAAATAAGTTAATAATTGTGGAAAGTCATTATAATATTATAGAATTCCTCAACTCTTAGGGAGTTGAAACCTGGAGATAGGGTTTTGTTAAGTACTGATGGAAATTGCATGAAAATACATTGCAGAGAAAACAGAAAATGACCAGTTATGGGTCCAGGCTAGTTTGTATTTGGTCCATTGACATTTAAAGCAATTTATTGGGAAACTTGTTTCTGAAAATTAATTGCCTAGTGAATTTTATGACTGTTCGGGCTGCTGAGTAAATGTGATATTTTGACTCCTAATAGAACTATAGAAATTACTTGAATGAATAAACCTATGGTTCTCCCTCATTTCTCAAATGGTGACTGAAACTCATAAAAGTCAGTTGTATTGAAGCATTTTAATTGCAATTCAGGATCAGTGTCTAATGCCTTCAAATGGCAAATCTTTATTGGTGAAAGAAGAGTCATAAGTGCCGTGTGTCTTTTTCATCACATACACTGCACACAAAATGATGTGACAATGCGTTGACACAATTTTTGCCTTTACATAATGGATTTCTATATAAAGATGGTTTGTCTATTACTTTTTCATGAATACACTGCCCTTTTAAAAATAATGTGATGGGAAGAGAGCAGTTGTATTTGGTAATAAATAAGCAGCAGTTAATGCCTTGGCTTCCATCCACAACAAACACGCTCTGGTGGCAAATTAACAATGTCAAGCAATAAGTTCTGAAACTATAAAGAAGTAATGAAAATTGATTGACCTAGTTCTTAGCTCCCTCATCTTTAGCATTACATGGGACATGCAGCCCACAACATGGATTTCCACGAAGCCTCTTCATTTAATAATGGAACAGTTAAGATCCTTTTTTGCTGGTACAGAAAAGTTGACAAAAGGGCAATTCATTAAATATTAGAAGCCACAAAAAATCAACATGATGTTTAGTCCAGCCCACATACATATTGCCCACAAGGAAAGGATTTTCATTGTGGGTGGGGTGGAGGAGGGTGGTGGTGGGGATGGGTGTGGCCCACAGTCCGGCCAACCGACCCATGCAAAAGTTCAGAAACAACCACAAGGGCTGCGTGGTGCGGAGGCCGGCTGTTTAAAAGGCCTACCTCAGTGTTGTGGGACTTTGTCTCAGTTATAATAAAAACAGAAAGGCCCTCCAGCCCTCATCCTCATACCTCTCACCCTGACACACTCCCCATGCCCCATCCATGTCACCTCATTCCCCCCACCCACCCCCTATGGACCCTCATGCCCCCCGTGCCAAGCTATGGTACCTCACACAGTCATAGAGGTCTACAGCACAGAAAAAGGCCCTTCATCCCATTGGACCTGCACCGGTCAAACAAGCACCTAACTATTCTAATCCCATTTTCCAGCACTAGGCCCATAGCCTTGTATGCCATGGCATCGCAAGTGCATATCCAAATACTTCTTAAATGTTATGAGTGTTTCTGCCTCTACCACCCATTCAGGCAATAAGTTCCAGATTCCCACCACCCTCTGGGTGAAAAAATTCTTCCTCACATCCCCTCTAAACTCCCTGCCCCTTACATTAAATCTATGCCCCCTGCTTATTGATCCCTCCACCAAGGGGAAATGTTCCTTCCTGTCAACCCTATCTATGCCCCTCATAATTTTATACACCTCAAACATGTACCCCCTCAATCTCCTCTGCTCCAGGGAAAATAACCCCAGTCTATCCAATCTTTCCACATAACTAAAATTCTCCAGCCCAGGCAAGATCCTGGTAAATCTCCTCTGCAGTCTCTCTAGTGCAATCACATCCTTCCTATAATGCGGATTCCAGAACTGCACACAATACTCCAGCTGTGGCCTAACCAGCCTTTTATACAGTTCCAGCATAACATCCCTGCTCTTATATTCTATGTCTTGGCTAATAAAGGCAAGTATCCCATATGCCTCCTTAACCACCTTATCTACCTGTCGCGCTACCTTAAGGGACCGGTGGAAATGCACACCAAGGTCCCTCTGAACCTTAGTACTTTCCAGGGTCCTACCATTCATTGTGTATCCCTGTGCCTTGTTTGTCCTGCCCAAGTGCATCACCGCACACTTATCTGTATTAAATTCCATTTGCCACTGATCAGCCCATCTGACCAGCCCATCCATATCCTCTTGTAATCTAAGGCTATCCTCCTCACTATTTACCACCCCATCAATTTTTGTGTCATCCGTGAACTTACTGATCAACCCTCCTACATTCAAGCCCAAATCATTGATATACACCACAAACAACAAGGGACCCAACACCAATTCCTGTGGAACCCCGCTGGACACAGGCATCCAGTCACAAAAACACCCCTCGACCATCACCCTCTGCTTCCTGCCACTCAGCCAATTCTGGATCCAATTTGCCAAATTGCCTTGGATCCCATGGGCCCTTACCTTCTTTATCAGTCTCCCATGCTGGACCTTATCAAAAGCCCTGTTGAAGTCCAAGTAGACTATGTTAAATGCATTGCCCTCATTGACACACCTGGCCACTTCTTTGAAAAATTGAATCAAATTGGTCAGACATGAGCTCCCCTTAACAAAACCATGCTGACTGTCCTTGATTAATCCCTGCCTCTCCAAGTGTAGCGTGTTCAGGTATTCCTCCCTCCAATATCTCTTGGTCCTCTCCCTGTAATCCTTGATCCCATTGTGATGGTGGCGGATATCCCTGTATTACCACCGAATCATTTGAGGTGGATGTGCCTATGCCCCATGTGGACCTTACACCTCCTCATCTTGAGGCCCATTGCACAGTGACATATCAAGGAACCCACCCCATGAGATGTTTGAGTGTCCCTACACCATCTTGACCCATCCACAGGCTGCAGATGCCTCCCCTGACTGTGAGTGTGTCATATGCAGCTCAGTATTATGCCAGAGACACTCCCAGACCAATGCACATGAAGTTATGATCACGCCAGCGCACAACATGCTGGGCACGACTGACACTGGACCCGACATGCTCTCGCGGTGCCTAGACTGGGCCAAAGACATCGTCTACAAGCTTAGCAAAGTAAACTGAAACACTTCTTCACTCTGCAAACCTCCCATTCTGGTCCCAAATTGCTTATGTCCTTTTGCGGACCAGGGGATGTTTCAGCCCGCACCCCTCAGTCATGTGTCTGATTGCACCCTTCTCTATTCTCCCACCACCAACCCCCCGCCACTCCACCACCCCCCCCCCACCCCAGCTGAGTAGGTCTTGCCCTGCAGCCCCTTTCCTTGCCCCTGTCTGGTCTTCACCTCCTCCCCCACCCAATTGAGCCCTCACCCTGCAGCACTTTACAACCCAGCCCCACCTTACCATTGGTCTAGTACATCTGGAACTAAAAGTCTAATTATGGCCATAAAATCATTGTCAATTGTTGTAAAAACCTATCTGGTTCACTAATGTCCTTTAGGGAAGGAAATCTTCCATCTTTCCCTGGTCTGGCCTACATGTGACTCCAGACCCACAGCAAAGTGTGGTTGGTTCTTAAATGCCCCCTGAACAAGGACAATTAGAGATGGGCAATAAATGCTGGCTTAGCCAGCAATGCCCATATCCCATCAATGAATAAAATAAAGAGCCTTGCCTCGGGAAGTGATGTGGTTCTGCCTGCAAAGCGTTGTGCTGGGTCTGAGGTGCCACGAGCACTGTGTGATGCGAGGTAGGTGAACAAACCTCAAAGTCATGAGCGAAGTGCAGGTGGCCAGGTGCATGTCGCTTATATACGATTGTGAAACGCACCAGTCTAATTAGACACTAGCCTGGCCTATTGACCCAATGCGGGGAGCATGATTCTGGCGAGGGTCCTTTATGATGAGTGTTCATAACATTCAAATTTATGCAAATTGTGTTGCCGACATGGCATGATGGGAAAGGCTTGCCGCCATTGAGGTCTGGAGTGGACGATTGCAAACTGTTTTTACAATGACGCAAAACTGATTTCTTTGATCCCACGATATTTTCCACTCCCACCCACCATGGGAGGGTGTGAAAAATCCCACCCTCCGTATTTATAGTAAATAAATCTGCTCACAATATACACTGGATGTACCCAGTGTAACTGTAGCACATACCAATGAAAGCAGGTCCTTATAAGCATGGGTAAAAAAATGTTGGAGTGACATGTAAAAATGTTGCAGATGGATGAAACTAGATTAATGGATTAACTAAAACACTCTAGCTATTCATACACTGGTATAAATTTCATTAGTAGTATGACCACCTAGATCTGAAGGGAGGTTGAAACAGTTCAGATGTATTTGCATGTTAAAGATCAGACGATTCATGCAATCTGATGTGATACATTTTCCAGTTTAAAGGACATGGAATGTAATGTATAATGATGTAAAATGGAATTGAACAACATGTACTGAAATAGGGGTGACTAACGTGTAATTTAATGTGCTGGAATTAAACAGAAAATTGTGATAATAAATGGAATGGAGGCTTGCAGATTTCCGTATAATCCATTACACCTTATTATGCACATACATTTGCTAGATAAACTGGGCATGGCAGGAAGAGAGGAATCTTACTAGCATTGTGCAAATTTCAAAAAAAATCAGTATCAACTGAAAATGACTGAACTTGAAAGTTTCCAGAATCATGCAACTCGATTGGTAGTTTGTAGCTCAGTGGGAACTAAGCCACAATTCGCTTTACTTAAATGAATAAATAGCCATCAGTCAGATAGGTTTCTGCTAAGAACAAAAGACTGCATATGATTCCTTATTCTGCAGATGAACTTTTATCTGGTAGCATTTAATAAATTGGAGAGACAGCTGAAAGGTCAGTGAAATGTAAATAGGATGGCAATTAAAATGTAAAGAGTCAATGTTATGACATTCTCAGAGCACAGGCTACATTAAACATGCTCTCAAGTTCTGGGTTTGTCTTTTCCATTTAATACAATTGAAGTTTTACAAAATTGACATAAGGTAGCATTGTGCTTTTAGGGAATTGTTTTAGTTAATGAAAAACACAACAAAATAGAACAAATAGACGTCACCATAAATTACCCGGTCCAAACAAAAGTCTCAACTGTGCACCCAATGGAACTGCAGCTCAAACCTTCCTAATTTGACAGAATGAGCAATGTCCCTCAAAGGGGCCACAGAACAGCGGGTGAAAGACTGGGAATTTCTATGGAAATGTTCCCACTTGGCAACCATAACTGAGGTGGAAACATTCTTCACCTTCGACAAAGAGTTAAACTGATTTCGTCTGACCTTCAACCAAAGTTATGGCGGCTAATCGGGAGAACATTCAAGGAAATCATTGATGATTATACTTTAATACCTTAGGGACCAAGAGGCATCGAATGCGTTGGGAACAGGAATGTCAGCATTTATGAAAATCTATAGGAGAAAGAAGAAATGTGTGCTTGTGCCCAGGAACTTTCTTTAAGTAGCATATTTCACAAAGTGTCTCAAGGGAATATTTTAAAACATTTTACTGTCAACGGAAAGTGACCTAGTGTGTATCAAATCTACACATTAACTTAAATAAAGTATCGAAGGAAGGATACTGATAGATATCATCTGCCTATGTCATTTGCCTATGTCATTTGGTAAAATGACTGGCCTTTCCCACACTGATAATCAAGAAAGCCTAGGCCCAGGATTACACCAACACAAAGAGGAGCTGCTTAGACCAATGAATGATTTACCACATGTGATGACTGAAGCAGATATTATAATGTAATTGAAAAGGGAATGGGATAAGCATTTGAAAGGGGAAAATATAACAGCGCGCAGGGAAAAGGAAGAGCAGATAGCTCTAGTTGCAGACTAGCCTTGGCACAGGTAAAATGAGCTCAATGGCATTCTTCTGTGATACAGTTTCAAAGATCAGATGAATTTATCAATTGTGGAGGAAACATTCATTCTGCTAAAAGGGACAATATATAATTATTCTGAATGTCGTAAGTTTGCAAATGTCGATTAACTTGATTTCAAAAGGCTTTCATGCTGCAAATGTCCTGTTACAAAGTTCCACTGTGAATTATGTGCTACTGAATTTCTTTTGTTGTTAATCCTTGTAATTGTCACATTTTTTGCACAATAGTTTCCAGGGTGTCTATGCATCATTGTCATGTTATTGTCTCTCCAGGCAGTTAGAAATACTCACTGTGCTTTCTAAATGGGCAGATAATGTGACCCCCACTGCTGGTTATTGCTCAACATGTCATATTTTAAAACAATGTTACTTCAAGGTGCTTCACCCTGAATGCTTCTCTGATTAGAGCATCCACTTACCATTGTAAAACTCTGTCATTCAATGGGGTGAGTTAGGAATGGGTAAGGTGGGTGATGGGGGCGGGGGTTGTAGGGGCAATCATTCATTGCCAAGGAAATCCAGAGAAACAGTGTAACTGCCAGTGAGCACTCTTTTTGGAGGGCTTATTGTTTTCAGCTGACCAGCAATATATAATTTTTCCAAACTGCAGAACCAAGCTCTCTGATGGCCTCATTTTATTTTAAGCTTTCCACGTGGACTCACCTTGCAAATACCGTGATGGTGTCACCTGGAGCACTAAGGCCAACCAGAAGACGCCTGGTTTAATTCCCAGTCCGTGCTGAGTTAAGTAATTTCAACCAATGGAAATTGTGTTTTTTTTATGAGTTATGATGCCCACCATATTTGGGTAGCTTTGTAACCATCACTCTCCGGTTTCACGTTGCCAACAGAATTATACCCTAGTTCTTCCAGTGACGAAGGAGAAAAATTCCCAATGAGAAGAATATACAGCCAAGGGCCCCTATGATGATAGGCAATGAATCAGAATGCCTATTCAATCTTAATTAATGCTTTCTGCTAAGCCCTGAGGTAGATTATTCTGATGGCACCACATTTGGTCTTCAGTTTCATTGGGATTGTGAAACACTGGGCTTTTCTCATTCCTAACAGATGACTTACTGATTGGGTCTCACATTTTTGTTTAGCTGCTTGATGGATGCTGAAAGTGGGAACAGTAGAATCAATAGTAAAATGAAATGAAAAAGTAATGCTTTAAGGACAGGCTTCTCACATGGAGATTGGCAATGGGGATGTGACCCTAGAAACCGTACCCCAGTAAGAGTCAGAGAGGAGGGTGGAAGATTGGTGTGAGAGAAAAGATTAAGAATGAAGCATTTAATTTAGAACATGTTTAAACATAAAACTCACATGGTCTACTGTGTAATTGAGACTTATGCAAAGAAAAATGTGTCTCTGATGGAATAACTCCTTGTCTAGAGTGCTCAGGGGAATTGTACCACATCTGTGACAAGTGACATTTATATTCTTTATATTCATCAAACGCCTCTCTGTATTTTGTGTTATGAACACATTCACTCAGGTCTAGACTGACACCGTCAGAATGCGTATCACCTTTGACCTCATAACAACTTCACTTTGACTCCCCAAGGAGCTGAACAATGAAAGAAGCATTTCCCTATTCTCTGTGCAGTTGTGTTTGGAAGCTACCTTGGTGCAGTCTTGTGGATTGTGCCAATTATATGCATAACTGTTTCTGACATTTTACAGCTCTTTACTAATGGAAACAGATCCCAGTGAGTTGCAGTGAGTTAGAGAAAGGCTGTAATAAAGCATAGCATCAGATAGGCTTAAGTCCTGCAAAATAAGAAAGAAATATCCCATTCCTGCGGCAGAATCTTCCATTCTGGAGGCTAAGTCCAGTGACGGGCTGGAAAGTTGGACTGATTCCCGCTGGGCAGTGGGGCTTCTAGACACGCGCAATTGTCTGCTTTTCAGCTTATTAATTATGCATCCATGAGCAGCTCAGCAAATCTCGTGGGGGGACGGGGGTGTGTGGGTGCTGGCAGGAAGTTGCCCACCCGTCGTAACCTCATGGGGTCGAAGATCCTGCAGCACCATATTTAAACAGGGCCCAGACAGACATTCATTCATTGCAGGCCAGGTGCACATGATAACTCATCCCTGAGGGTCCCGAAACGCAAACAACTTTGGGCCCCACAGTTACCAGGCTGCCCAGGAAAGGCTGTGGAGGCCCTCCATCCGAGGGATGGGAGCAGGAAGTCCTCCCACCTGAGCACACCAGCCTGGGAGAAGGTCGGAGGGGTGGTTAGCACCCAAAAAAGGACTGGCCTGCAGCGCAACAAGCAGATGAATGATCTACTGAGCTCCATCAGGGTAAATGCATTGTTTACACACTGCAAACTCACACTGTCTGAGCACATCAGGCTTAGAGCCCAAAGGGATGTCACACACTACCAGCAGATGGGACATCAGCACTGAATGTCTGCCAGCCACTTGAAGCTCTCAATCTCATATTAGTCCCTGGACTACCACACAGTCTTTGTGGAGATAAAGTCCTGTCTTCACATCGAGGATACCCTCCGTCGTGTTGTGTGGCACTACCACTGTGCTAAATGGGATAGATTTCAAACAGATCTAGCAATTCAAGACTGGGCAACCATGAGGCATTGTGGGCCATCAGCAGCAGCAGAATTGTATTCAACCACAATCTGTATCCTCATGTCCTGGCATATCCCCCACTCTGCCATAACCACCAAGCCAGGGGATCAACTCTGGTTCAATGAAGAGTGCAGGAGGGCATGCCAGGAGCAGCACCAGGCATACCTAAAAATGAGGTGTCAACCTGGTGAAGCTGCAACACAGGACTACTTGCGTACCAAACAGCATAAAGCGCAAGTGATAGACGGAGTTAAGCGATTCCATCAACAGTGGAAATGTGCAGTCCTGCCACATCCAGTCTTGAATGGTGGTGGACAGGTACGTCCTGTACACACAAAGCAGAACAAATCTAACCCAGTGAATTACTGCCCCATCAGCCTACTCTCCATCATCAGTAAAGTGATGGAAGGGGACATCAACAGTGCTATCAGCGGCACTTGCTTAGCATAACCTGCTAATACTCAGGGCCACACAGCTCTTGATGTCATGACAGTCTTGGTCCAAACATGGACAAAAGAGCTGAATTTCAGAGATGTGGTGACAGTGACTGCCCTTGACATCAAGGCAGCAGATGACCAAGTTTGGCATCAAGGAGCCCGGGCAAAACTGGTGTCAGTGGAAATCAGGGGGAAAATTCTCCACTGGTTGGAGTCATACCTAGCACAAAGGAAGATGGTTGTGGTTGTTGGAAATCAGTCATCTCAGCTCCAGGACCTCACTGCAGGAGTTCCTCAGCGTATTGTCTTCGACCCAACCATCTTCAGCTGCTTCATAATGACCTTTTTTCCATCATAATGTCAGAAGTGGGGATGTTCACTGATGATTGCACAATGTTCAGCTCCATTCATGACTCCTCAGATACTGAAGCAGTCCATGTCCAAAAGCAGCAAGACCTGGACAATATCTAGGCTTGGATGACTGACAAGTGACAAGTAATGTTCGTGCCATACAAGTGCCAGGCAATGGCCATCTCCAACAAGAGAGAATTTAACCACCACCCCTTAAAATTAAATGACATTACCATTACTGAATTTCCCACTATGAACATCCTGGGGATGTTTCATTGACCAGAAATTGAACTGGAATAGCCATATAAATACTGTGGCTATAAAAGCAGGCCAGAGTCTAGGAATCTGGTGGCGAGCAGCTCAACTCCTGACTCCCCAGAGCCTGTCCACTATCTACTAGACATAAATCAGGAGTGTGATGGAATATCTTCACTTGCCTGAAAGAGTGCAGCTCCAATAACACTCAAGAAGCTTGACACCATCCAGGGCAAAGCAACCCGCTTGATTGGCACCCTATCCACAAACATTTACTCCCTCTACCACTGACGCACAGTGGCAGCAGTGTGTACCATCTACAAGATGCACTGCACCAATTCACAAGGCTTCTTAGGCAGCACCTTTAAAACCCACAGCCACTACCATCTAGAAGGACAAGGGCAGCAGGTACATAGGAATGCCACCACCTAGAAGTTCCCCTCCAAGCCACTCACCATCCTGACTTGTCACTGAGTCAAAATCCTGGAACTCCCTCCCTAACAGCACTGTGGGTGTACCTACACCACATGGACTGCAGCGGTTCAAGAAGGCAGCTCACCACCATCTCCTCAAGGGAAATTAGTGATGGGCAATAAACACTGGCCTAGCCAGTGACACCCACATCCCATGAATTAACCAAAAAATAGCATTCTTATATACCTTATGTTGATGAACAGCTCTTAGGAATGATTTGATTCTTTAAAGGGTGTTTTTGACACTGAGAACCCAACATCAAAAACTCAGTGACAAAAAGTGATTCAGTCCGTTAAGTCCATGTTATCCAGAGTCCATTTATAATTATTCTGGATCCCCCCCTCCCTCCCCAACCACCAGCTGATTTACTACTTTAAAGAATGCTTAAAATGGGAAACATTGTTTGAGATATTTGTAGATGCTTAATATAATAAGATAACATTCCTATGCCCACTATTTTAAAACAGATGTATTAATACCTCCATTAAAATAGCAAATAAGGATTACCATACAAACATTTAATAGTTGCCAGCTGCTGAGACCCACAGTCATTCCAATCTTAAGTTACTTTTTAACCTTTGCCTGAACAATAATTGAGCTATGCCGTTAATAGCCACATAACTCTCACACTTGCTTCTCAACTAATGTAAGTCCAGCTCCCTTTTAAATGTGCTATCTAGATGCTGAATCAACAATCTTGTCTGGATAACGTCCCTGAACATAGGTTTAACATAATTTTACAGGCCTGGTAGTTTAATTTAGAATAGTACTAGAATCAGGGGCAGAATCTTCCACCCTGACCAGTAGAGTGTATTAGTGAGAGGCAGCATGGTTTTGTGCAGGGGAGGTCGTGTCTCACTAACCTGATCGAGTTTTTCGAGGAAGTCACAAAGATGATCGACGATGGAAGGGCAGTAGATGTTATATACATGGATTTCAGTAAGGTCTTTGTCATGGCAGACTGGTACAGAAGGTAAAGTCGCACAGGATTAGAGATGAGCTGGTAGGATGGATACAAAATTGACTTGGTCGTAGAAGACAGAGTAGCAGTGGAAGGGTGCTTTTCTGAATGGAGAGCTGTGACTAGTGGAGTTCTGCAGGAATCAGGCTGGGTCCTTTGCTGTTTGTGGTAGACATAAATGATTTGGAGGAAAATGTAACTGGGCTAATTAGTAAGTTTGCAGACGACAATAAGCTTGAAGGAGTTGCAGATAGTGAAGAGGATTGTCAAAGGATACAATAGGATATAGATCGGTTGGAGACTTGGGCGGACAAATGGCAGATGGAGTTTAATCCAGACAAATGCAAGGTAATGCATTTTGGAAGGTCTAATACAGGCAGGAATTATACGGTAAATGGCAAAACCCTTAAGTGCATAGACGGGCAAAGGGATCTGGATGTACAGGTCCACAGGTCACTGAAAGTGGCAATGCAGGAGGATAAGGTAGTCAGGAAGACATATGGCATGCTTGCCTTCATTGGCAGGGGTATTGAATATAAAAGCTGGGAAGTCATGCTGCAGCTGTATAGAACCTTGGTTAGGCCACACTTGGAATATTGCGTGCAATTCCGGTCGCCACATTACCAGAAGGATATGAAGGCATTGGAGAGGGTGCAGAGGAGGTTTACCAGGATGCTGCCTGGTCTGGATGTCATTAGCTGTGAGGAGAGGTTGGAGGGACTCGGATTGTTCTCACTAGAACGACGGAGATTGAGGGGTGACTTGATAGAAGTTTACAAAATTATGAGTGGCATGGACAGAGTAGATAGTCAGAAGCTTTTTCCCAGGTGGAAGAGTCAATTACTAGGGGATATAGATTTAAGGTGAGAGGAGAAAACTATAAAGGAGATGTGTGGGGCAAGTTTTTTACGCAGAGGGTAGTGAGTGTCTGGATTTCGCTGCCAGAGGAGGTGGTGGAAGCAGGTACGATAGTGGTGTTTAAGAGGCATCTTGACAAATACATGAATAGGATGGGAATAGAGGGATACGGACCCCGGAAGTGCAAAATGTTTTAGTTGACGGGCAATATGATCGGCGCAGGCTTGGAGGGCCTGTTCCTGTGCTGCACTTTTCTTTGTTCTTTGTTCTTTGTTCAGAGGGAATCATGGAAGGCAGGGACACTTACCTTGGCATGAATGGACAATCAGTTTCCTGATGGTGGGAAATTTATTTGGAATTTTGTTCTCCTGACTTTCATGGTGGGTTAAAGTCAGGTTGAGTTTCCTGCTGAGTAATGTTGGGAACCCCATTTGCATTCATTAGCATCTCATGAATGCTCATTAAAAGGCTAACTGGCTAGACTCACATTCCCCATCCAAATTAAGTTCCCCTTCAGTGGCCCCTTTGTGAATGCACAGTCATGGCTGAGAGGGAGGATTGGACACCTATGGTTCTCCAGGTTGTGCTTCACTGCAAGGGGTGGCCTGGGAATGCCATATCTAGACTGAGGCCAGGCCAAGGGCTTTGCACTGGCTTCCTGGCTTGGAGATGAAGGAGGGACGGGCAGTAAATTGTGACCATGCCAGCAATGCCCACATCCTGAAAACAAATAAAGAAAGCTGTATGCAGGTGCTATAACGTTGTAAGCACAAAATTGCCAATTGCAAAAACTGACTTTCCCAGGGTGTTGGAAAAATGTGGGCACCTGGCAGCAAAGCCAGGCTTGTATCTCAGGGTTTTCTGGACAATAGGGAGATCAGCCAAATAGCAGGTAAAATTTAATGCAGAGAAGTGTGAAGTGATTCATTTTGGAAGGAAGAATTAGGTGACAATACAAACCAAAGGATACTATTTTAAGAACGTAAGAAATAGGAGCAGAAGTAGACCATGTGTCCCATCGAGCCTTCTCTGCCATTCAATACGATCATGGCTGATCTTCTACCTCAAGTCCACTTTCCCAGCTGCTCCCCATACCCCTTAATTTCCTGAAATATCAAAAATCTACCTATCCCAGCCTTGAATATATTTCAGGATGGAACATTCGCAACCTTCTGGGTAGTGAATTCCAAAGATTCACAATGTCCCCTTTTTCCTTAAACAGGACACAAACCTCTAAACTGGGAGAAGAATTACAATGAATTACCTGAGGGGTAGGTACTAGGGCCATAGCTTTTCTTGTTTTATATTAACAGCCTAGACTTGGGTGGACAGGGCACATTTTCAAAATTTACCAATCATACAAAATGCAGAAGTATTGTGAGCTGTGAGGAGGATAGTGATAGATTTCAAGAGGACCAAGGCTGGTGGAATAGGCGAAATGTGAAGTGAAATGTTTTAAGGAAAGGCAATTTGGAATAAAGGGTATAGTTCTAATAGGTGTTTAGGAACAGAGAGACCTGGAGTATATATACATAAATTGTGGAAGATGCAAAGTGGCTAAAAAGGCATATGCGATTCAGAACGTTAAAAATAGAGGCATAGAGTACAAAAGTGAGGAATTTATAATGCACCTGTATAAAGCACTGGTTCAGCCTCCACTGGAGTATTGTGTCTGGGCACCTTAGGAGGAATGTGAAGGCTTTAGAGAGAGTGTAGAAAAGATTTGTGAGAATTGTTCCAGGAATGAGGGATTTAATTATGTAGATTGTGTCATGAAGCTATTAATGTATATATTATTATTGGAAAATATTTTTCTTTTAAAATAGAGGTTTAGCCTGTGGGTGTGTCTTAATTGGATTAAAGCCAGCTAGTCTGGGTACTTTGATGGGTACTAGTTTTGATACGTAAGGGAGATAGCATGCATTTGCATTTTTTGAATAGAGCATTCAAGAAGTGGGCTGAAAACTGACAACTATCCAGCAGATACCAAGCCATGCACTTATATTACTAATAAAGTTGGTACTATGAAAGTGATTTTATTGTTAGAGAGGTTTAGTTCAGAGGTTGGCGATACAATGAGAATTTACATTCAATGGGCGGTGGTAGGAATAACTTCAGCAGCTTTCGAATATGCAGAGCAGAGGCAATGTGAGATCAAAAGCAGCTGCAAACCTCCAATTGTCTCCACAGGAACCAAAGTGAAAAGAACGTCATGTTGAATTCGTAAGGTAAAAACGCTTTTCCTGGTGTCTGGTTAAGTCTATGGGAGATTAGTGTTAAAAGTTGTTTAAAAATGTTAAAAGTTATGATAGTAGTAATTTGTAGCCATATGTATAAATATTTTAACCTGTGTAAATCAATAAAATGTTTTATTTAGTTTAATGTAAAACCTCGAGAACTGGTGGTCTGATTCCTGAATTTAGAGTTGCATCTCAAACATAACACTTAAAATTATAGGTTATGACAATTATTTAAAGTTTCCTTCTGGGATTTTTAAATAACTCCACTTTACCAACTGCATTGGTCATAACAATATATTGGAGAAGCTGGTTTAGAGAAGTGCAGGTTGATAAAACATTTGATAGAGGTGTTCAAAATTATGAGGGGGTCCAAACAGAGAAGACTGAGAGGAACTGTTTCCATTTGCGGAAGGTTTGAGACCAGAGGATATCGATATAAGGTGATTGGCAAAAGAACCAAAACTGACATGAGAAAAACCTCTTTTATGCAGCAAGTGATTAGAATCTAGAACTGAGTGTGTGGTGGAGGCAGATGCAATTGGGGCTGTCAAAAGAACTTGGCGCTGAATCTTTGGCTTGGCGAGCCGGGACAGGGCCCACTCACCAAGGCGTAAAATGACGCTGGGTGACGTCAGGCGTGCATCATTTAGATTTTCAGTTCAGCGGGCAGACAGGCGAAGAGCCCAGGCGGCCTTCACATTTCATGGGACCTCATCCACGGGCAGGATGAGGTTTTATGAATGATTTTAAACTTTCTCAAAAATTTTTATTGAAATTAATGCACATGCCCCAGCTCATGAGAGAGTTTCACATGAGGGGACATGTCATAAAAAATTTTTCAACACTTTATTGAACTGTTAAAACTTAAAGCTAATTTCCCTGAGGCATCTCTGTGCCTCAGGGAGATTTCTGCGCTCTTTCGCATACATGCCTTAATTGTCCCGCCCACTTAAAATGGCGGCGCAGACCCAATTGGGGTCGCCGATCGGGTCCACGCCCATCCGCACCCAACCCCCACACAACCCTCCCGATGGGGGGTAAATTCTACCCTTGGCAATCTTCTGAAGAGAAAAAAATTGCAGGACTACAGAATCACAGAACTTTAACAGCACAGAAGGAGGCCATTCAGCCCATCGTGTCTACACCAGCTCTCGAAATGAGCATTATGACCTAGTGCTATTGCACTGCCTTTTTCCCGTACCCCTGCACATTGTTTCTATTCAAATAATCACCTAATGCCCCCTTGAATGTTTCGATTGAACCTGCCTGCACCACACTTACAGGCAGTGCATTCCAGACCTGAATCACTCGTTGTGTGAAGAAGTTCTTTCTCACTTCAGGGGAAGGTTTGGAGAGTAGGACTGGCAATTTGCTCTTGCAAAAAGCTGGCATGGAAATGATGGGCCAAGTAGCTCTTTCTGTGCTGTAACCATTCTATGATTCCTAAGCCATGCTCTTCAATTATCTAGTCAACTGCGAATATCATTTATCGGGATACTTTCCTTAAATGAATGAGGTAAGTTCCATTTTTTGCATTTAAAATTTTCAATTTTCCAAACTAGTTAATGATTTTAAGCCAGTTGGCAGGTTCAGGGAAATTCCCATTTCACTGGGTCAAATGATGCTGTTTGTTTTCAACTGATGTCCTGTGAGGCTAAAGTAAACCTTATGGCAATTAGGCTGGACAAATACCTGGAATGGTTTTATTACTATAATATTGAGCTGAAACTACCAATCATCTAAAATATAAATGTATATAGGATTGAAGTGTTTTGCTGTAACTCAGGAATAAATAAAACAGTTTCCTGACCCACATTCGACAGGGGACATTTAACCACAACAGGAACATTTTTTGCATCTCTTTCAGTCTTTTCTATTTGAAAGTATTTTTTTAAATAAAAGAGGCTTAAAAGATTTTAACCAGTTTCTCCAGTGTGGCTCAAACTCCCTCACTTCCACTTATTCTAGCCTGCATCCAGCGCTGATTAAGGAATAAGTTCACTGTTGCATCAGTTGTGTCCATCCAAATTTGCTCTGGCAGAATGGTACTACTCAGCTTGAAATCAATTGTACAAAACATACAGTTGCATGTTGTAAGGGTTAATAAAGGATCCTCTAGCTGTCAGAATTTTAAAAGTAAGTTTATGGCTTAACACTGAGTGTCCTTATATCTTGTCATTCTTGGATCTCAGTGTCTGACACTTTTAAATAGATATATACACAAACATTTCTTCAGCTGTCCTGACTGCTGTTTTTTTCTGGAGAAGTTATACCCAGTGAATAACTTGAAAAGAAAAATTGCTTGTCAATAAAGGATTGTTTTTTGCTGCAGTATCAGTGTTATTAGGAAATCCATCACACTGACAGTTCTTGTTACCTCAGTAATATAATTCTCCCCTCTCCATTTTTTGACAAGGGTGAATGCTTCTGTAATCATGGGTGCAGTTTATGTACAATGTAGAGTTATGTAGTGTGGTGGTATAAATATGTAGGGATGGAAATATCACAGTTCTTTACGTCTCAGCTCCCGTTCTGAGTTTTGTCAACCCCCTGGCGATTCATCCATTTGGACTACTCTTCAAATTCAGGCTCTGAATGCCTGGCATGTTACATCTCAACCTGATCCTGTCTTCACCTGACAGTCACACATGTGCACTACAAATGCTGGAATGAGAACTCTGAAGGTTTTCGCTTTTTTCCGTTTACTAAGCCAAGGACACAAATGCAAATTGTAGGGAACCTCAGGTGAGATCTGAAAAAACTGGGAATGAAGCCTGTGAGTTCCTCATCTGCACTCTACAGGAAAAGGACATTTAACCCCAACAGCAACAGGTTCTGAGCCTTGTGTGGATTAACATGTTTAGTGATAACACATAACTATGCACATGGACTATTTTCTAAATGGGGAGAGAATTCAGAAATCTGGAGTGCAAAGGGACTTGGGAGTCCTCGTCCAGGGTTCTCTTAAGGTTAACTTGCAGGTTGAATCGGTAGTTAGGAAGGCAAATGCAATGTTGGCATTTATTTTGAAAGGACTAGAATATAAAAGCAGGGATGTGCTGCTGAGGCTTTATAAGGCTCTGGTCAGACCACATTTAGAATATTGTGAGCAATTTTGGGCCCCGTATCTCAGGAAGGATGTGCTGGCCCTGGAGAGGGTCCAGAGGAGGTTCACGAGAATGATCCCAGGAACGAAAGGCTTAACATATGAGCAACGTTTGAGGACACTGGGTCTATACTCAATGGAGTTTAGAAGGATGAGGGGGGATCTGATTGAAACTTACAGAATACTGAAAGGCCTGGATAGAGTGGACGTGGGAAGATGTTTCCATTAGTAGGAGAGACCAGGACCCGAGGGTGCAGCCTCAGAGTAAAGAGAAGACCTTTTAGAACAGAGATGAGGAGAAACTTCTTTAGCCAGAGAGTGGTGAATCTATAGAATTCATTGCCACAGAAAACTGTGGAGGCCAGGTCATTGAGTGTATTTAAGACCGAGATAGATAGGTTCTTGATCGGTAAAGGGATCAAAGGTTACGGGGAGAAGGCGGGAGAATGGGGTTGAGAAACTTATCAGCCATGATTGAATGGTGGAGCAGACTCAATGGGCTGAGTGGCCTAATTTCTGCTCCTATGTCTTATGGTCTTATATACAGGGTATATAGCCCAAGCTATGGGCTAACTCCATGCTTACTTCTACACAGGCCTCTGTACAGTCCACAAATGACCCTAGTCTCAGTTCATATGTCTCTTTACAACACACTATGGGTGGTACTGTTTTCCAGACCCACATTAACCCTTGCCATGTCAGATACTTTATACTACACATACAACTCTTCACATGCTTGATATATATGTATTTGGCAAGACTTTGAACCTAACAGTCATGCTGCTTTTCCATAATGAAAACACTGAAAAATATGGAGAAAGCATGGACTAATTCAATCTCCTGTCACCATGGTTACAAAGTTACTCCCACCACGCTTATTTAAATAAGAACAACAGTTTCAATTAAAATCTCACATCCTCCATCATTCATTTTACATTGGCTTTTTCCTTAAGTAGGACACAAATCTCCAACCTCCTCAGTGCAAAAGTAAATAACCTGCCATTAAAAAATTGTGAGATACTTCAATTGTGCATAACAAGAGCCCTTGAATAAGTACTGTCATTTCTTCAATATGATTTTCAATTGACAGGCATTTTTACACACTGTCCAGTATTTGTTATTTACGCAAAGTTACTAGTGCCTGGGAACAATATGCGAAGTGGCTGGTAGTCAGTCTGTCAAAGAGAAGGAGAAAAAAATAAATTTCAAACTTAATGGCCTGGATTTTCGCCGGGTTGGGGTGATTCTTTACAAATGGCAAGCAGGTGTCGATTCCAAGGGCAGGATCTTCTGGTTGGCAAGCAGAGTCGGGGCCCGTTCGCCGACGCGTAAAATAACATGGGATGACGTCGGGTGGAACTCCTGACGTCACCCTGCATCATTTCCACTATCAGGCTGGCAGGGGCCATTGAAAAACTAAGTAAGGTTGTTAATGGACCTGTGCATAGTGCTTCCTTGCCAATGTCACGCTGGGGGGCCTTAATTGGCCCACTCACGTAAAATGGCAGTGCGGACCCGATTGAGGAAGTCGATCGGAGGCGCACCCACCTGTGCCCGCTCCCGCACTTCCCCCCTCTAGGGCCAAGCCTGGAACTTTCCCTGACTCCCGCTGCCCACCTTCAGGATGAAAATTCAGGCCAACCGGACAGAGGGCAGGAATGAAAATTTTAGAGCCAGAAAGACAATGTGAGGCAGGATGGAAACATTCTCACGACAAGTGAGAGAGCGAAGAAAACCAAGATAATTTTGGAAATCAAGAGAATGATGAAGACAGCTTATTCTTCTGCACTTTCTGTAAAAGCCCTTCATAGAAATGGTCATTAGTCTTTTTTATGTCTCACTCTTTTTAACAAAGCGTTTTAACAAATAAAAAAAGCTAACCTCCTGACCTAGCTGCCAACACCCCTCTGACCCTCCCCCTCAACCCCCATCCCATAACCCCCATCCTGTCATCACTCACCTTTGGCCTGGGGTCCCTCAGCGATCCTGGGGTGTATGCATTAACAACAACTGCTACCGCTCCCACTGGTGTTACCTGTGATGCGCAGATGCTGGCATCTGATTGGGTGGCAGCTCCTGGGGTCCTTGATCTTAACAAAGCCTCACCTCAGGCCACTTAAGTGCCTGATTGGTACTTAATACAGTAGGCCTTCCTCAAAGATGGCAATGCGATGTTCTCTTTGGCTGTCCACCCCAACCTCTGCATTAAATACGGCCCTGTGTCTCTGTAATTAGATTTGTTGATATCTCTATTATACACCAACCCAAAGAAATATCTCAGTGTCATTTTAACCCAAGCCACCTGCTGGAAAAGAGTGAGTGGTCAGTTAAAATTGACTAAGCCATTTACCTGCCCTGAAATCACCAATCTTCTCTAAGTTTAGCTGCATGACTGAGCAGGTGGCAAGGACACTCCCCCCGACACCCTCTCCCCCCTCCACCCCCACACCCACACCCTCTCTCTCCCCCACCTCCAAAGCCAGAGAAATCCTTATTAACACAATGTATGTCAGGTCCCAAGGCAGCTGAGTGGGAAGGAACAGTGTTGCCCACCAGACTAATCCAACAAGAGGATTAGGGATAAAGGACTGGGGATAAGAGAGGCCCAAAAAGGTGAGTTTAAATATTTTTTTGCTTTCACTTTGGGGCCAGGAGGAATGCTCCTTTGGGCTCCACAAGGACAGTTCAGGCCCCCCCTTCCCTATCCCATTCTGCTCATAGGGACTCTCTTGGGATGGCCTAGCAACCAATCCCCTCATGGATCTGCTGTTAGCGGGCAGCAGGATTTTCTCTTGTAACTCTTTCGAGTACAAACACGTTTCCATCTGTTCCTATTCAGATGAAGTTACATTGTTTCATAGTTTGCCATTGTGAGATTTGAACTCTTGATCTTGCGGTTACAAGCCCAGTACCATAACCACTTGGCTATTAAGAAGCAAGGGTGAAGTCAACGGTGGGATATAAATGAGGCCCAGGAGTTAAAATAATTCCGGTCTCGTCTGGAACTGCTGAAAGCTGACCTGCTGTTAGTATCGGGAGCATGCTTTAAAGGAGCTACTGTCTTCATGGAAATAAGATATTAGCAAATTTTGGGGATTGTATTTTTTGGAGAGGAAGACAAGATGAAGATTATATGCAATATTTACTATGATTGTATCACCTGATAATGTAATGTGACTGAGCAGCAATAAGTTCAATGGTGATGACTCCATCACTCGCAAATTCAAATAGAGATGATGGCAATATAATGGAAGCTAGCTATTCTATAGAAGGGTAACCAAGCACAAATTAATGCCATCAGGATAAAATATGGGCTGGATGAGATACCTAAACTAAACAACTTCTTCACCTAGCCCATCTATCAGGTGGGAGATGGTGATGATTAAAGAGAAAACTCAAGGCTAGGCCAAAGAGGTCACTTAAACCATTCCAGCAACTTCAGTGCAAAATTGAAAGTGTTTCAAATATAAAATGTATCTTATTACATTCTACTTGCAAAGCCCAATTCTAAATTTGATTACTGAGTGGCAATCACAGTACATAATGAGAGGCATAACGTTGGTCAGTGAGTGGCAGACAATCGAATAAGGCCCTATGTTGTGATGTTCCCCTGACTCAGATGCCAATCAACATGATTTCCCTCAGAGGAGTCCAGGAGCTGGTATCAGTTGAGTGGCATCCTGTCAGGTGTGAAGATGTCAAAATGGCAGTTCTCTGCAGGAGAGAGAGAAATAATTGAAAACATCCAGTATCTCCTAATAAGCTAAGCGATTTTTAACACTAGGTGTTAGAGAAGCTATAGAAATGTTCAGAAGGTATTTGAGAGTGGAACCCTCACTATGTCTTTCTCCTTTATCTTCTAGCACTCTTAGCAGGTTTATATTCAATAGATTTATATGACATTCCTTTGTTCAGTATTTCTTAAAACATTATCATAAAGGGAAACCAATTATCCAATAATGTCACTGACAATAATTTCTCGGGTTATAGCCAGTAGAAAGGCTAATGCAACTTGACTCCCAACGAGGCTTCACAGATTGGTACAGCACAGGAGGTGGTCAGTCATTACATTCTGCCTGAGCCAGCACTTCTGTGTTCTATTTTATAATCTGGTTGTGAGCCATGTGAGCAGCAAAAAAAAATTCTAACAGAATCTAGGTTGACAATCCCAGTGCAGTACTGAGGGAATGCTGCATTGTTGGAGATAAGGCCTCGAAGTGCAAACCTGTCTGCCCTCTCAAGTGGTTGTAAAAGATCCCAAAGTATTATGTCAAAGACATATGTGGTGTTCACCCTAGTGCCCCGGACAATATTCATCTCTCAATCAACATCATTAACAAGGTTATCTTGTCATTATAACTCCTCTGTTTGTGGGATGTTGCTGTGCACAAATTGGTTGTTGTATTTCCTACTTTACAACACTGATTTTGTTTCAAAGTATCTCATTGGATGTGAAGCACTTTGGGATGTCCCGAGGTAGTGAAAGGTTGTGAAAGATACATGTTCTTTCAGGGATGAATCCCTATTATAAACCATACCATCGCAAGGCCAATAGTGAATGTTTGATTATTCAGTCATCACACAATGCAGAATTGTTACTTTGTTAAAGGCTTTTCAAAAACATGATTATCTGAACAGGAACTGTCAGCCCAACTGCTGAGAACACACTTTAATTTTCTTTCACTTGTCACGCAGTATATGACACCATGTAGCATGGATTCATGCTGATTTAGGAAGGTTGGATGCTTAAGATATAGGTTTCCAAGGCTTAAGAGGAATGACATGTAATTAGAATTCTGTTTGATGCCTTCACACACTTGCAAATATTAATGAAGAGTACAGCAGTATTATTTCTTTGCTTCAATTCTCTGCCCTTTTCCCCTGGCATAATTGGTTGGGGATCAGCACAGTGGACAGGGGTTACGTATGCCTGCTACATGACACAAGTTCCCATTCTACACATATGAGCTTAGACAATAAGGTTGTTGTGGGGTGGCCGAGTTGTGCTATTAATGACACAGTTGAACTGCAAACACTTCTTGGGTGGAAACTTTGAGATTATTTACAATATACTCAGCAGCAACCACATGCGTGCTTTCAACTCTAACTCCATCTCTACACTAAGGATGAGGTAGCCCTTGCTACTCTCCTATTGGTTACTACAGATCATGCAATCTTGCATTACAAATATTTTTCTTAAAGGTACATTACGCACTAAATAAAGCCCTAATTACTACATTCCTCCCACTTTAACTCAGCTATACATATTGTATTTACAAATATAGATTTTTCAAGACAACATAATATTTACACTGGGTAAGGAATTTACAAGTTCGGTCTTTCAGGTGGTTTCCTGTACATGTGGAACATCGCAGCTCCGTAACTTCAGATTCTTTTGGATTCTTTGTCAGGAACCTCCTTTTCCGGAGTTGCCTGAACATCAGGTACTTCAGTGGGTACTTGCAGTTCTGTATCCTCAACTCTTACAGGAACATAAGACATGTCAGTTCTGGGTTGAGTATCCTTTCATGATTACTGGTGGAACCAAATCTTGGTGATTTTCCTCTCTCTTCCTTAAATGGTCCACATGTTTACGAATGATCCAGCCTTCCACCTCCATATGGTAAGATAGAGGTCCAGTCACCACAATTATTTCACCCAGTAACCACTTTGGTCCTTCCCCAGTTAGCTTTTCCCTACCTGCCTCGAATGTTTGAACTGTTTTTTCGGCCAGTCTGTTTGAGGAAGGGTGGTACCGTGCAGTTTTCACGTGAATGATACAGTTGAAGCTGGTAAAGCATTGGAACTCAGCACTCATAAATGCCGTGCCGTTATCAGAAATAACTACTTCTGGTAGTCCGTGAATGGCAAAACTCTGACATAGTTTCTCAATTCTAGCAGCCGACGTTGGTGACTTCACCTCATATACGCCCAACCATTTTGAATGGGCGTCGACAATGGCCAGAAACATTGTTTCCAGGAAAGGTCCAATATAGTCAATGTGTAACTGCACCCAGGGTCTACCTGGCCCCTCCCATGGGTGTAAGGGAGCAGTCACTGGCAACTTTTGCAGTTGCTGACATTGCACACAGTGCTTTACCAAACTCTATTTCACCATCCATCCCAGGCCACCATAGGTAGTTGCGTGCTATGGTCCTCATTCAGGAAATTCCTGAATGGGCACTGTGTAGCTCAATGAAAAGTGGCTCCCTTCCCTTTGGAGGAACTATCACTCATGCTCCCCACAATAAGATGCTATCCTGGCTGGTTATTTCATATCTTCTGTTGAAGTACGGTTTCATTTAATCAGATACAGGCTCCTGTGACCAACCATGTAGCACTTGTTCTCTTGAGATAGGACTGGGTCCTGATTTGTCCAGTCTCTGATCTGTTGAGCACATACTGGAGAGGAATCTAAGAAATTTAAAGGTAAAACAAGTTCTAGTGGAACTGGGACGTGCTCACCATTTTCATGTAAAGGCAAACGACTAAGGGCATCAGCATTTGTGATTTGAATGCCAGGCCTGTGTATGAAAGTGTATTTGTATGTTGCCAGAATTAAAGCCCATTATTATTTTCTTGCTGAGGCAATGGGTGGTATAGCCTTGCCCTCACTGAACAATCCTAGCGATGGTTTGTGGTCTGAAATGATTTTAAGAAGATGGCCGTGTACGTTCTGGTGAAATTTCTTGACACCAAAGATGATGGACAGGCCTTGTTTTTCTGTCCGTGAGTATCCCTTTTCTGCTGTGGTGAGTGTTCTGGATACATAACCTATTGACCATTCCGTGCCATCGTCCATTCGATGAGAGAGCACTGCTCCCACTCCATAGGGAGATGTGTCACATGTCAGCACCAATTCTTTTGCCTGGTCATAATGCACCAATAGATTGGATGAGTGCAACAATTGTTTCACCTTTATGAAAGCTATTTTCTGGGATGTGTCCCAAGACCAATGTTGGTTCTTTCTGAGTAGAGAATTCAGGGGGGCCAGCACTATCATCAAATTGTGTAAGGACCACACATAATAGTTGATCATTCCTAGGAATGATTTGAGCTCCGAGGTGTTCTTTGGCGCAGGTGCCTCTCTTATGGCTCTCACTTTCTCGTAAACTGGGTGGAGACCCTGTGAATCTACCCAGTGACCCAAATAGATTACCTCCCTCACTTGAAAGGTGCACTTTTCTTTTTTTTAAACACACTCCAGCTTGCAAGAAACGTTTTAATGCTTCTTCTAAGTTTGTCAAATACTCTTTTTCAGTGAATCCTGTCACCAATACATCATCTAAATAGATTACAACCTGGGACAGTCCCTGCAGTAAGCTTTCCATAGTTCTCTGAAAGATGGCACAAACTGAAGGTCAATCGTGTATGTTGGTCCAACCCTTTGTGAGAAACTTCTTTAGCCAGAGAGTGGTGAATCTATGGAATTCATTGCCACAGAAGGCTGTGGAGGCCAGGTCATTGAGTGTATTTAAGACCGAGATAGATAGGTTCTTGATTGGTAAAGGGATCAAAGATTACGGGGAGGAGTTGGGAGAATGGGTTTGAGAAACTTATCAGCCCTGATTGAATGGTGGAGCAGACTCTGTGGCTGAATGGCCTAATTTCTGCTCCTATGTCTTATGGTCTTATGGTCTTATGGTCTATTAATTGTGACAAATTCATGGGAGGTATTATCCAACTCTAATTATTGATAAGCAAGACTCACGTCAAACTTAATGTACGTTGTTCCTCCTGCCAACTTGGCATACAGGTCTTCAATTTTTGGAATGGGGTGCCTGTCTAGCTTAGCTACTTTATTAGCCATCAGTTTGTAGTGTCCACAAATTTGGATGCTTTGGTTGGGTTTAAGGACAGGGACTATGGTTGCTGCACATTCTGAGAACTGAGCAGGTCATATAATGCCCAGTTTCTCTAGTCTGTTCAGTTCAATGTCAACTTTTTCTCAAAGGGCATGTGGCACCGGTCTCACCTTCATGAAGTGAGGGGTTGTTTCCGGATCCACATGGTTCTTGGCCTGCAGGGCCTGGATTTTCCCCAGTATGTTCTTCAAGACGGTGGCGTACTTTCTAAGTAGCTCTTATAGCCCACTTGCTCTCAACAGCAAAATTTCAGCCATTAAATCTTAATCTCTTTTAACCAATTTCAGCCCGGGAGGCTTGGCCCTTCACCTGCTACCACCATCAAGGGTAGCTTTGTCGATTGGCTTCCATAATGAACAGTTACTCTGCTTATGCCTTTTACTTGAATGTTTTCACCTGTATAGTTTTTAGCTTGATATCTGTTTCTTTTTTGTTATTCATTCACGGGATGTGGGCTTCGCTGGCTGGGTCAGTATTTATTGCCCATCCCTAGTTGTCCTTGAGAAGGTGGTGGTGAGCTGCTTCCTTGAACCTCTGCAGTCCAAGCGGTGTAGGTACACCCACAGTGCTGTTAGGAAGGGAGTTCCAGGATTTTGGCCCAGTGATAATGAAGGGACAGCGATCGATTTCCAAGTCAGGATGGTGAGTAACTTGGAAGGGAACTTCTATGCGGTGGTGTTCCCATCTATCTGCTGCCCTTGCCCTTCTAGATGGTAGTGGTCATGGGTTTGGAAGGTTATGTTGAAGGACCCTTGGTGAATTCCTGCAGTGCATCTTGTAGATGGTAGACACACTGCTCCCATTTGGAGGGAATTGAATGTTTGTGGATGTGGTGCCAATCAAGTAGGTTGCTTTGTCCCGGACAGTGTCAAGCTTCTTAAGGGCTGTGGGAGCTGTACTCATCCAAGCAAGTGGGGAGTATTCCATCACACTTTGACTTGTGCCTTGTAGATGGTGGACAGGCTTTGGGGAGTCAGGAGGTGAGTTACTCATCGCACGATTCTTAGCCTCTGACTTGCTTTTATAATCACAGTATTTATGTGGCTAGTCCAGTTCAGGTTCTGGTCAATGGTAACCCACAGGATGTTGATAGTGGGGAATTCAGTGATGGTAATGCCACTGAACATCAAGGGGTGACGGTTGGATTCTCTCTTGTTAGTGATGGTCAATGTGTGGCACTTGTATGGCGTGAATGTTATTTGCCACTTGTCAGCCCAAGCCTGGATATTGTCCAGATCTTGCTGCATTTGGACATGGACTGCTTCAGTATCTGAGGAGTCGCAAATGGTGCTGAACGTTGAGCAATCATCAGCAAACATCCCCACTTCTGACCTTATGATGAAAGGAAGGTCATTAATGAAGCAGCTGAAGTTGGTTGGGTTGAGGACACTACCCTGAGGAACTCCTGAAGTGATGTCCTGGAGCTGAGATGACTGATCTCCAACAACCACAACCATTTTCCTTTGTGCTAGGTATGACTCCAACCAGTGGAGACATTTCCTCCTGATTCCCATTTACTCCAGTTTTGCTAGGGCTCCTTGATGCTTCACTCTGTCAAATGCTGCCTTGGTGTCAAGGGCAGTCACTCTCACCTCACCTCGGGAGTTCAGCTCTTTTGTCCATGTTTGAACCAAGGCTGCAATGAGGTCAAGAGCTGAGGGGCACTGGTGGAACCCAAACTGGGTGTCATTGAGCAGCCAGAACTGCAACTCCTGCCATATTGGGCAAGAACAAAAATCATATGTCCTTTACCCATACCTGAAACAGACATTAGATGTTTAGCATGTGCAAATTCCAAACATAATGCCTTTTGAGTTTCCCTTTCCAAGACTGATTTGCCTGATTCTCAGATCTCTGATCGCAATCACCATGCCCGACATCCGGCCCCTCACAATTTTAGCAGCAGGTTGCTGAGCTGTCAGGAGAGGACTGTGACCACGCCGATGCCAAGGGCGAGGTTGGCCTCCCCCAAGCACCCAATGAGGAAGCATGCTTAATCTCTGCAAACTGGAACCTGAGGGTGACGCAGTGTTCAATATAGGAGGCAATTTAGGCAATCACTAACCTTCTCCTCTGTTCATTCCAGGTGCCAACTGGAAGAGGGTGAGGCCAGCCCCCGCACCTGAACTCAGCCCAGCCTGCAGGAGACCTTGGAGGAGGATGAGGGCAACCTCTCACCTGTACAGCCTTCACAGCATTCACATTAATGCTCCATCAGCCCAGAGACTCACACCTCAGTGCCTCATTGATCTAGTTTAGGCTCAGGCTCAAACTCTGCTGGTCACCTCACAGACATGCACCCACAGCAGGATGAGACAGTGACAGCCATGGTCTCTGACACTCAGAGGACTGCTGGGGAAGAGTCCCCTGCTATATCAAGTCAAATGATGGTCCTCTGGGAGCGGTCATGGAAAAGATGCTTGAGTATCATTGAAATGCAGAAGAACATCAGGCACAGGTGTCAACAGAGTGACACGCGAGCAGAGGAATCCGCCTGTGTCCTCTCCAGTGTAGTGATTCTGACGTGTGCACGCATTGAAGTCTCCATGGATGGAGGACGCCATGGGGACCCTGGTCTAGCAGATCGCCCAGTTTTTGCCGGAGATGTGCTCAGACCCACATTCCGTCGCTCCAGCCATGGGTGAGCTTTTGCAGTGGCTATGCTAGAGGGGGACAGGCCACTTCAATCTCCCTCCAGGTGCATCTTCTCCTCAAGGAGCTAGGGAGGCATCCTTGGACACCCATATGGAGGAGGAATGTCAGGTGGACATCCCTGAAACTTCCACCCAGGATTCTCCAAGGGTCTCCATGCATTCCAAACCCTCTCTGCCTGTGACCCCTTCAGCTTTAGCCTCTGAGACCGCTTAAGGTGCATCTGCCCCAGAGCAGGAGACCCAAAGAACCAGGCCTCAGCCCTCTGGAGGACGCCTGACAAAGTCATCAAAGACAACAAGCAATAGCAGTCAGCCAGTTGCTTGCATCTCCGCTGTGGATATCTGGGAGGTACCTAGACATAGTGGGAGGGTAAGAAAAATGAGGGAGTATTAAGTTCACACTGGTGGCATGGGTGGACAATCATTTTATATAGTTACTGCACCTTAGTAAATATATGAATCATTGCACTTCATGGAGGTCTCCTGGCTTTTTCTTGCTGCTGCTAGTCTTAATGGCTGTGCACACTGCCCCCTTCCCCTTCCAGGGTGGGTCCAAGGATGGACCTATGTCTCCCTGAAAATGCTGAACATGCAGGCATCGTTTTTTTACCAAAGCTTATGCGAGCCATTTGCAAGAAGCTTCCCACTCACACTCTTCCCTTCCCTCCATTGCCCTTTGGACACTTTAGAGAGATCTTTGCCTTGTCAGGATATATTACCAGGGTTCGCCTTCAGCTATCCAGCTGAGTTGACCTTCAGCTACATACACCCGAAGGCCTTCCTCTCACCTAGCATTGTTTCTGTTGGGCATTGAGGACATCGACACTCTGATCTGCCTTTGCCTCAGGATGGTGCATGTTACCTTCCAAACCGTCTCCAACACATTCTATCCTCCTCTTGTAACCCTTCCCCTCTTCCCCATCACCATCTAACTGCCCCCAGTCCTCTCCCTTATCGCCATCTAACCCCCCTCCTACCAGTCACCCTTGAACGTCCCCCCACCGCTCTAGAGCCCATCACTGTCACCATTCAAATGCCTTCCTTCCCTGATGAGCCCATACATGTCCCAGTCTGCCTGCCGACCCTGATCCTGCCCACTCCCAAGATCTGTGTTAAACTTCCTAGCCCCTCCAAGACTCCCCAGATGTGACCTCCTCTCGCCACACGCGGACCCACACCCTCCCACCCTATCGTATCCCACTGTCCCCTGTCACAGTCACAATGCCTTCCCACCACCAGTACCCTTGGTTCGCCCCCCCAGGATTCCAGCACTGATAACACTGACTCCTCCCTTTGAACATTTTCCCCCCTATAAGGCTTCCTGGCTCCCCCACCACCTCCACCACCAAACCCCTTCCAGGCCCTTTTCAGAAGAGGAAAATGAATGATGCATAAGAATTGTAATGAAATCAGATAAAAGGGGAGGAAAAAATTTAAAAAAAGACACAAAAAAACAGGAGATTGTAATTTGACATTACTCAGGAAATAGAGGGAAGTGTTATCTGTCTAGTATATTAAAAATCGTATGCCCAAGGACACTTCATAACAACTTTCTCTGTTACAAATTCTAATGTCCATATTTATA
Organism: Carcharodon carcharias; assembly: GCF_017639515.1. Taxonomy (NCBI): domain Eukaryota; kingdom Metazoa; phylum Chordata; class Chondrichthyes; order Lamniformes; family Lamnidae; genus Carcharodon; species Carcharodon carcharias. Next base: position 95,167,704 of record NC_054481.1, read on the forward strand.
ATGAAATCCATCCATGTAAACCTTGTTGCACTATTAATGCATCTTGCCCCAATGGAGGCAGTGCAGCATCATTAATGGGATGTGAAAGACGTTACTACAATGTGGCAAGTTTACACGGGGCTGAATTTTCCCGTTGGCGTGCTGGGGGTGAGCCCCGCATGTCTGTGCGTAAAATGATGCATGTGACATCGAGCGAATGTCCCAACATTACCGTACGCCATCACAATATTTCGCTAGGCAGGCACGCGATGATGTCCAATGTAAGCCTGCCATTAATTACCGGGCCACTTAAGGCCCTTAACTCCCCAATCAACGCCGATTTTTCGGCGCCCATGCAATCTTTGGGTCAGCACATGGATGCAACAGGCAGACGGGTAGGACACATTTGTAAAAACCTCATCCACAGGTGGGATAAGAGGGCCCACTGGGGTCACGAATGTGCTCTCTCAAGTATTTATTTATGAAAATTTTTGAAACTTGCCTGTGTGATCTGCAATACTTCAAAACGCATACAAGCTGCCTTGTCTGGACTCACAACCTTCAGGTCAACACTCTGCAGTGAGGAATCTTTTCTGGGCCTGCAGGTTTCAGAAGCCTTCCCTTAGCCTGGGAATGGGAGATGAACTGTCCACTGAAGGCAGCTCCACTGAGGAGGAAGGGAGGGCTAGAAGGGGGAGGAGGCTAGGAGTGCACATTCAGCCTCCAGGGAAGCCACCTTTGGGAGATCAGGCGCAGGCACAAGGGGCGAGAGGTAGTCCAAGGCAGAAGGGGCCGCAGAAGACGCCACTATCCTGCTGCCAGGGTTTACAGGTGGAGAAGCAGCTCCCTCACTATGTCTGAGGCGCAGTGCCAAATGAGGCTCCATCTCTCAAGGCAGACAGCCAACTATATCTGTCAGATGATAGGCCCTGAGATCTCTGCAAACAGTGTGGGTGGATACCCCGTGCCAATGGCTCTGAAGGTCACTGCTGCCCTCAACTTCTATGCCTCTGGCTCCTTCCAGAGTGGGTGATCTTTGCGGTGTATCCCAATTAGCTGTGCACACTTGTGTCAAGCAGGTCACAGATGCTCTATTCAGATGTGCATTGACCTTCATCCACTACCGTTGGGACGAGGCCAGCCAGACACAGCGAGCCAGAGGCTTCGCGGCCATTGCTGGCTTCCCCCGTGTCCAGGGTGCAATGGACTGTACACATGAGGCCATCAAGGTGCCAGCAAGTGAGCCCGGTGCCTTTGCCAACAGGAAGGTCTTCCACTCCAGGAACATGCAGATAGTGTGTGATCACAGGATGCTGATTCTACAAATCTGTGCAAGGTTCCCAGGTGCTTCCATGATGCCTACATCCTCAGACACTCCTAGGTGCCGGGGCTCTTCAGCGCTCCAGCCCTGGTTGATGGATGGCTGCTGGGTGTCAAGGGCTATCCCTCGAAAGGTGGTTCATGACACCTCTCTGCCATCCAAGAACAGAGGCCGAGCAGCGGTACAATAGGAGCCACGCCTCCACCAGGGCTGTGGTGGAGAGAACCATCCATCTTCTCAAGATGTGTTTCCAATGCCTGGACTGCTCAGGGGCTGCACTCCAGTGCCCCCCAGATCATGTCTTGCTGATAGTGGTTGTATGCTGCACTCTCCACATCCTTGCGCTGGAAAGGGGGGACTCAGTGGACGATGAAGCCGTCGACGCAGTGGCTGCAGCTGCACACAATGAGTCCAGCAGTGAGTCTGAGGATGAGCACGCACAGTAGAATGCTGAGGGGGTAGATACTGACCCGGGCATACTCCAGGGAAGCAGGGACATCTGGGAGGCTTTAAACCAATGAACTATCAGCTAGCACACCACAGATGGACCTCCAGGATAAGCCTGGGCTGTATGCTCCATACTCGATACTTAAGTGCAAAACCTGCCAGGTTAGGAACAGTCGCTAAAGGCCTTGTTAATAAAGCTGAATGTCCAACAAAGCACTCATTGCAGTTCTGGAAACCAAACACATGTAGAAGAAAAGAGGCACCCTCAGCCATGGTGACATATCTGAATTTAATATGTCAAGCAAACCAACTTATTCCAAAAAAAAGAGAATAGTATCACAAAACAAAACAAATCATAAGGACCTCATCTCGGACCAACACAAAAGCACCAGTGAAAAACCCATGGTGTGCCTAAGGTGCCTTATGTTTTCATTTCCAGGTGCTACGTCTTGGTGCTGCCCCATCGATCGGAGTGGCATCTGAGACAGCTGCTGACCCTGCTGTCTTGTTGGCCTCGATGACCTTGGTTGTCATCCTCTGGCCCGTGTAGCCAGTGCTGGTCCCGCCTTGGAGCGAGCTGCCAGTTCCACAGCTGGCATCGCCCCAATCATCACAGCCTCCCTGGATGCTACAGTCACTGGGAGAGGGGCGGAGGAGCTGCTGCCCTCATCCAGTGCGCCCCGAGAGGTGCCCACAGAGACATCAGGTAGCTGCTGCACTGACGTGAGGTTGCTTCGGACCTCCCTGCTCACCGTGGATGGATGGGCACTGAGCTGGGAAACTTGATGCCCAAACCATCTTCCACACTGGCACTGACCAGCTGAGGTCAATGCCGATGTTGAGGGCTTGCTGGTCAGAGTGCATCCCCAGGAAGACCTGACAGGTCTCCTGGAAGAACCTCTCCACCAGAGTCACCTTTGTCTCCATGGAGGATTCATGGCGCTCAGACATGTGGCTCATTGCTTTGGCAATCGTCCGCGTAGATTCCTCCACCACGGAGACCAAGTCAAGCATAGCCTCATGTATCTCCCCTAGATGCTCCTGCACACCCGGCCGCATTTCCTGTAGCTGCTGCATTGCGGATGACTGCAGAGGCACATCATCAGGCACTGACTGAGCATGTGCCTGGTCCCCTGCAGGCCTCTGGCTGCTGGTGCCATGGGCACTCTGTCTCTGCCAGCTCCTCCAGTGACTGTGAAGTGTCCTCACTACTGTGCCCTGGGACACTAGCCGATGTTTGAATTCCCACCGAGGTGCTAGTATCTGCGCAGGTTCCTGCCTGGCAGAGATAGTGTGATGCTGGTGAGACTTCAGGGCCCTCAGGTGTGAGAGGGGGCCTCTGCTGCTCCTCCTCCTGGCCCTGCTCTGCTGACACTGAAAGGAAGAACAAGGACAGTGGATCAGTTAACGTGGAGACAATGACAATGTGCATCCCTGTTCCCTGGATCATTATCATTATGGATCCTTCTATAACTAATGGTCAAGCCATGTTGCAAAATTAAATCAATTAACGTTCAGCACCACTATGGCTGTTGGGAGAACAATGGTGACCTCACTGTTGGGCATAAATACCTAGCCGTGACACCGCAGCCTCACCAACACCAGTGAACCTGGGCACATGGCACCTCTTCAGATCCAGGGCTTCCTGCTCAAACCGGCTGAGAATAGCTAACTGCACCTGGCCGCCGCCAGTCCTCGCATGCTCTCCCGCGTTATATGCATTCTTCTCCTGAAAATGAGAGAAGAGCATTGATTAGTGTTAATTGTACCTGGACTCTCTCCGCAGACGGCCCACCCCATCCAGAGTGGGAAATTGCAGGATTCCAGTGTCTTCTCATCATGCTGCTGCTGAACACTCACACAAAAATGCTAGGCCTGTTCCCCACCCCTCCCACACCCTTGGCCACATGCTGCCTACATCACATTTGGCACCACATGGTATATCCTTCCATAGCAAGGAGGCACAAGCAAGTGGAGCGCAGAGGACAGCAGGTGGTTCATTCCACGCCACCTTGAAGCTCCCCCCGAGCATGTCATCACCCTGACTTGGACGTGTCCTGGAGTTCAAACACAGCGCCTAGGTGCGGCTCCTCCAAGTTGCCCCCAAACCAGTCATGTGGGACGCAGAGTAACACATACTGCGGGGGCAAAACACATCTCCTCATCACCCCCTCAGGATGACCTCAGCCTGGGCAATATCTGCTGGCCCACCCAGCAAAGGACACATGCCGTCAATAATTCAACGCAGTCACTACACTCAGACTTGGGGGGGTGGGGGATGGTTGGAAGCAGGAGGTAAGCCGACCTGCTGGGTTACGTGATCAATGCCAACATGGTACTCACCCTGCCAGAGCGCAACAAGTCATTGAAGCACTTGCGACACTGGATCCAGGTGCCCGCACCACATCGCGGGAGCTCACCACCTCTGCCAACTCCTCTCAGGCACGTTTCCTCATGTGGGGGGGCCTCCTCCTGCCATCCTGGAGAACCACCTCCGCACCTCCCACCATGCTGCCAGCTCTTTGAGGGGGGCAGCAAGGCAGTCATCTGAGAAACGAGGGGCACACTGGCCCCCCTGCCCTACCCTCCAGCCTAGCCTCTCCCACTGCCCTACGCTCCAGACTGGCCTGCTCACCAGAAGCCCTCTGTTGAGCCCTTCCACTTGACATTGTGAGCAGCCTTGCAAAGGCTGCCAGTGCTTCATGTAAACAGGCCATCAGGTCTCCATTGAACCCAGTGGACAGTGCACTCCTGCCGCCGGCCGTCCACTCCCGCAATCCTCGGGAGTCGCGCATTACGCTGGGTGGGCCTTAATTGGCCTGTCCGCGTAAAATGGTGACGCAGACCTGCTCACGGGCAGCAATCGGGTCTGCGCCCACCCGTGCCCACTCCCGCTCTGCAGCCCCCCCACCCCCACCCCGGTCAACCAGAAAATTCTGCCCATGAGCATATGTTTACACGTGTGGCATTGTAATTTACAATGGATAAAGAAGCAGAAGATGTGAAGAGCTTAGTAAGAGGCTTACCAAATATAAACAGCAATAAAGCAGAAGACATTGAAACACAGTCAGATCAGGTATTAATGAAAATAAAACATTCTGGGCAGAATTTTACGCCTCGTGGGCAGGCCCACACCTGACCCAACCAGTAATATAGCGTGACAAAACATTGGGTGAGAAGACATCATCCCATATGCGAGGAACCTTCAGGTTGGTGGACGCGCAAGGGTGTCGGAGCTGCACCCGCCAACAACTAAAAGGTCACTAAAGGCCATTAAAGACCCAATTGAACCCGATTTTACATTGCCCATGTGATTTCGCGCTCATCACAGGGGCAAAATGGGCAGGCGGGCAGCCAATTTTTTGCAAAGCTCATGCAAAGACAGGATGAAAAGGGTCAGCAGCATTGCCATTGTGAGCAGTGAGGAGTTTAGGAGATAGTTTGCTGCTGGTTGCTTATTTGAACTTGACAGCTTCATCTCTGTTCTGAGCTTCATTCTTAGTATTTCCAGGCTTAATTTCATGACTCATTGGTGTCTCCAAGGCCCTCAGAGGATTTTGACCATGTTGACCCTTCCAAGTATCAGACAGCCTTCTATTACCCTAGTAATGGGGATTGTTGTCTGCACTGGTGGCACCTCCTCTGAGGAGGAAGAGAGGGGCAGAAGGGAGAGGAGGCCAGGTGTCCCAATGCAGCTTCCAGGGGAGCAATCTATGGGAGGAGAGGCGCAGGCATAAGGAGTGCAGGGCCAGAAGGAAGTCCAAGGCAGAAGGGGCCACAGAAGTTGCCACTATCCTACTGCCAGGGTTTACAGACAATGATGCAGCTACCTCAATATGCCCGAGGTGCAGTGCCGAAGGAGGCTCCGCCTCTCCTGGAAGACTGTGACTTCCATTTGTCACATGATCGGCCCTGAGATCAGCTCTGACTTTGTGGGAGGACACCCCATGCCAGTGGCCCTGAAGATCACAGTGGCCTCAACTTCTACGCCTCCGGCTCTTTTCAGGTGTCAGTGGGGAATCTGAATAGAGTCTTCCAATCACCTGTCCACAGTTGTGTCAAACTAGTGACAGACTCTCTAGTCAGGCGGGTAATGACATTTATTCATTTCCGTATGGATGAGGCCAGCCAGACACAGCGAGCCAGAGGCTTTGCAGCCGTTGCTGGCTTCCCCCATGTCCAGGGTGCAATAGACTGTACACATGTGGCCATCAAGGCGCCAGCAGGTGAGCCCGGTGCATTCGTCAACAGGAAGGGCTTCCACTCCATGAACGTGCAGATAGTGTGTGATCACACGATGCTGATTCTACAAGTCTGTGCAAGGTACCCAGGCAGCTCCCATGATGCGTATATCCTAAGACACTCCCAGGTGCCAGGGCTCTTCGGTGCTCCAGCCCGACTGGATAGATGGCTGCTGGGTGACAAGGACTATCCCTTGAAAAGGTGGCTCATGATGCCTCTTCGCTACCCAAGAACAGAGGCAGAGCAGCATTACAACAGAAGTCATGGATCCACAAGGGCTGTGATAGAGAGGGCCATAGGTCTTCTGAGGTTGCACTTTCAATAGCTGGACCATTCATGGGGAGCACTACAGTAACCCTCAGGGCGGGTGTCACTGATAGTGGTTGCATGCTGCACTCTCCACAATCTGGCACTGGCAAGGGGGTACCCACTGGAGGAGGAGGGTCTCAATGCAGCTTTACAGGCCACAGAGCATGAATCTAGTAGACCATCAGAAAAGGATCATGGTGAGGAGAACGCTGAGGGCATGGAGGCAGATCTCTGTATCCTTCTGGGAGGCTGGGACACCAGGAATGCCTTGATCCAACACTCCTTCAGCTTGGCTGCCAAAGATACACTTCCATCTCATGCCAGGGCTGCCGTCTACATCCAGGATGTCTGAATTGGCTCTTTCATTTGAACCTAAAGTTTACTCAGTGCATGTGCAATAAAGTTAAGGGCCATTCACATCCAGCATTACATACTGGCATACCCTGCACCAAAAAAACAAAATGGTGAAGCATACTCAGACCATTACAACAAAAACAAAATTTATGTTATTTTCACAATCCAAACAAATTAACATAATATTCCCTGGTCTTCATTCCCATTACAGAACAGAAGATCACCTGTGAACAGTCCCCCTGTGCTTATGGTGCCTTAAACTTACATTCACCCTCACTGGCAATGCAATTGGAGGCAGGCTGCTGACTCTGCTGTTTTGTTGGCCTTGATGAACTCGGTGGTCATCCTCTGGCCAGCAGAGTCTGTGCTGGCCTCACCTGGAAGGGAATGGCCAATGCCATGGTTGGCATCTCCCCAGTCATCACAGCCTCATCAGGTGCCACAGTCACCAGCAGAGGGGCGGAGGAGCTGTTGCTGTCATCCAGAGTGCACTGAAAGGAGCCCACAGAGACGACAGGCAACTTGTGCCTCAATATGAGGTTACTGTGGACCTCCCTGCTCACCATTGATGGATGGGCATCTAGCTGGGATACTGGGTGCCTCATCCATCTCCCACACTGGCACTGACCACCTGGGGCCAATGCCTGTGTGAGGGCTTTCAGGTCCAAACACAACCCCAGGAACCCCTGATTCTGTCCCTGGAGCTGCCTCTCCATGATAGTCACCATTCTCTCAATGGAGGACGCAATGCATTCGGCCATGAGAGTCAACGCAGTGCTCATGCTCTGCATAGACTTCTCCACAACAGAGACCATGGCACGCATATCCTCATGGATTTCCACCAGATCCTTCCCCACATCCTGCTGGACATCCAGGATCTGTTGCCTAATGGATGACTCAAGAGACTCATCATCTGCCTTCCACTCAGCATCGTTCTGGTCTCCAGTAGTCCTTTGACTGTCGATGCGCTGGGCACTCTCTGCTGTGGCCTGCTCTTCAAGTGAGTGTGAAGTGCCCTCACTGCTATGCACCGACATTCTAGTCGAAGATCTAATGCCCACCAAGGTGCTGGTATCTGCGCTGGTGCCTGGTTCAGAGAGCGGGTGTGATGCAAGTGCAGCTGAAGCCCGGCAGTCCTTTGGCATCAGGGGTGGCTCTTCAGGGTCCTGCAATTGGGTGCGTGGTGGTGAATCCAAGGGAGAACAATGATATGTCATTAGTTTAAGTCATCATACTGTCACTGTGCATGCCAGGCACCCTGGTGAGACAATGGAGATCTGCATATGGTGCCATCATCTTTCAATGATCAATGGGGGCTCCAGGTTTGAGGCTCCCATCAATGAAGAGACTACATAAGGATGTTTGCACCAGCTCCAAGGCATCCTGCTCAAATCTTGTAAGGATTAAGAGGTTTGGGGAGCTCTGCCTGTCCATGAACTCCCAATGTTGTTATTGCTTGTCTTCTCCTGAAAGGACAGAGTCCGCTCTCTACCTGCAGCACCATTGCAGCCTGGATAACCCCAGCTGAGGAACACCTCACAGGGCTCATCCAAGTTGTGGTCCTCGAGCTGCAAGGCACTCAGTCCAAGCAGCCAGGGCTCACCCCCTTGGCCATCTCCAGCGTGATTGAAAATTGGCACTGGGACTCTAACATCCCTGAGCTCCACGGGGGGACAGCCAGACCTTAACACTTCACCACACTGTTCCATGCCAACACTGTGCTCACCCTTCTCGAGTGCAGCAGGACATTAAATCTTTTGCGGCACTTCATCTATGTACACCGCATACATCATGGCTGCTGACCCTGGGCTGCCACCTCCTCCCAAGTTTTTTTTGTCAGGTGCGTTGGCCTCCTCCTTCCATCTCTGGGGACGAGAGTGACCCTCCTGGAAGCCACCTCCTCCAGGAGGATCACGAGGCACCTGTCCGAAAACTGGGGGGTCAAGTGCCCACCTGACCTGCCCTCCTGCCTGGCATCTCCAGTTGCATTTGAAGCTAAAGCTTCAGGCTTCAGCAGGCAGAAGATATGTTCTTCCCCGGCAGTCTTCAAGGAGCTGCCTGCACAGTTTTTAAACCGCTCACCGGGTCACCATTGGACCCGGCACCTGACAGGCCTCCGCGCCTGCCTGTCCCTCCCTGACCATTGGGAAGACTTGCTTCATGGTGGGTGGGCCTTAATTGTCTAGTCAGCGTGAAATCACTGCCAGGGGCCTGTTTCCCGACTGATTGCAGGCTCCCCAATCACACATGCCCGCCAAGTTAAAATTCAGGCCTCTGTTTCTGTCTGCTTCATCTTTGTTCAATATGTATTTAATGGGCAAAATGTCTTGAATTACCTCACTTAATGCCTCAGTGTTATAATGGGAGATCTTTGTGCATAAACAATTGCCCTTTTTAATCACGTGGAGCCACTGAGTAAAGGAAATTGGGAGTCTAACACTCGGAAAACCAAATAGCTCCAAGGATATAGGCTGCTATTCGCAGCTCATTAGCAATATTACTGGAGTAGAACATTAGGGTTCAGCGCAAAGGGCATTGCTATATTAAATGCCTTCTTAAGTTCAGTCTTTAAACAACAGTCCCGACTCACTATCAAAAGGGACAACTGAATGACAGAAACAGTGCAGACATCTTCCCCTGTAACATATACAATGGTGGGGTGCCTCAGTAGTGCACCTTTGTACTTTGATATTGTGCATATTGGACAAACTGTACAATGATCTGGACTGCTGATTGAACATTACACAATGTTCAGCACCATTCACGACTCCTCAGATACTGAAGCAGTCTATGTCCAAATGCAGCAAGACCTGGACAATATCCAGACTTGGGCTGACAAGTGGCAAGTAACATTCATGCCACACAAGTGCCAGGCAATGAACATTTCCAACAAGAGAGAATCCAACCATCGCCCCTTAACATTCAATGGCATTACCATCACTAACCCCCCTACTATTAACATCCTGGCGGTTACCTTTGACCAGGAACTGAACTGGACTAGCCATATAAATACTGTGGCTACAAAAGCAGGTCAGACGATAAGAATCCGGAGGCAAGTAACTCACCTCCTGACTCCCCAAAGCCTGTCCACCATCTACAAGGCATAAGTCAGAAGTGTGATGGAATACTCACCACTTGCCGGGATGAATGCAGCTCCAGTAACGTTCAAGAAGCTTGAGACCATCCAGGACAAAGCAGCCTGCTTGACTGGCACCACATCAACAAACATTCACTCTCTCCACCACGGACGCACAGTTATAGCAGTGCGTACCATCTACAAGATACACTGTAGGAACTCACCAAGGCTCGTTAGACAGCATCTTCCAAACCCATGACCACTGCCATCTAGAGGGGCAAGGGCAGCAGATAGATGGGAACACCACCACCTGGAAGTTCCCCTCCAAGCCTCTCACCATCCTGTCTTGGAAATAAATCGTCATTCCTTCACTGTCGCTGGGTCAAAATCCTGGAACTCCCTCCCTAACAGCAATGTGGGTGTGCCTATATCACATGGACTGCAGTAATTCAAGAAAGCAGCCCACCACAACCTTCTTAAGGGCAGTTAGGGATGGGCAATAAATGCCGGCCTAGCCAACAATATCCACATCCCATAAATGAATAAAAAAAAACAACTGGCAGCCATGGGCGTTGTCACTTACAGTTTAGTTTGCTGAATTCTCTACAATTGTCAGAGAAGAATCTGAACAACCTGCTGTGATGAATAACACTATGGTCTGTAGTTTCAGTACACTCTGCCACACAGTGGTTCCAGTACTTTTTTTGGCAGCCAGAAAAAGTATTTTATAAAGACACTGGGGTTGAAATTCCAGTGGGTGCCACAGAGATTGTGGCAGAGCAGAACTCTGCCTATTGCTTCGTCTATGGCATGACACACTGTTCCAAGTCCTGGAGATGGGGGTATAACCACGTTGGAGGCAGAATTCTGTACTGAAGATGCTCACCCAGTATTATCATTGGAATCTCAGCTGCAGAACATGGTCATTGTGGCAGGCTGAACCCCAGACATGGCTGGACTGAGATAAAAGGTACACTTTAGAAAAGGGCTTCACTTTTGATGCAATCCTGATAGAGCCCAAAGTGAACAGTAATTGATCCCCTTCTTTCTTGTTGGGTCTCTAGGTGTTCCAGAATGGAACTGCTAGAGCCATGGGCCCCACTTGGCTTACTAAAGGTGTATACGGCAAGATTCCTGGGGTAGCCCAGGAATTTCTTCAGGCATGCCCCAAATTGCTGTTAAGATGCATGGGATTAGTGGAGTGGGGTGCAGATAGAACAAGCTGGTTCTGTAATTTTCCTTCTATCTTCCATGGGGCAAAAACCCAGCAAATCTGGCTGTTATTCCAAACCCTGATATCTTTACTGTGGCCGAGGTCCATGCTAAAAAATAACTATCTTTCTCGGCTCCTGCTTAATAAGAGGTAATTAATAGATGAGGAAGACACAAAGAAATGGTTCCTGCTCCTAATTGTTATCCAATGACTCCAGCTGTAAATTGTGTACCACCGATACTCAATTGTGTTCCCTTCCTCTGCCTTGTAGCTTTTGGGCACTCAGATCTAAATTTTCAGCCCAGGGCCAGAAGCGCAGAGTCAGGGAAATTCCATGCTCACAAACCCTATTTGGGAGTGCCCCGGACAGTCATATTTTCATTCGGGGTCGAGGGTAGGAGGGGGGCGGGCGGAGGGGGGGTGGTGTGGGTGGGTGGGGGTACATTGTGGGTGTTAACAAAAGTTGAAAGAGTTCAGAGACAGCCACAGGAGCTGTCAGGTGTAGGTGCGGACTCTGTGAAAGGCCAGCCTTGTTGCTTCAGGACTTGCTCGAAGCTGTTAAAAAAACAATAAAATAAAAAACAGACTTCCGGCCTCCAGCCCTCACCCCAACCCCCGCTTCGCCCATTCACACACTCCCATGCCTCATCAATGCCAACCCATGCTACCCCATGACACACATCCACCCACATGACCCCTCATACCCTCCATGCCAACCTATGCCCTCTATCTAACCTCATTGCCCCTCACATCTCCTGTGCCAACCTATGCCCCTCCACCTCCATTGTCCTTTATATCCCATATGCCAACTTAGTGCCAACTCATGCCAACCCATGCCCCCCACCCACCACCTTTTATTATTATATCTTCCATGCCAACTCACCCAGTATCCACCACGGCCAGACCTCAGGGGGCATTCTGAGATGGAATAAGACAAAGTTCTAAGTGTGTATTGATAATTTCACCATTTTAAAAATTATTCCCATTCATAAAAAGTCCATTCACTACACTTACATTTCTTCAAATGCTTAACCCCTTATAAAAGAAGCATTTGTTTTCATAGCCTATCAAAGACCTTATAACCACCTGGAGCTGACAATCAAACCCTGAACAGAGACAGGCATCTCCCTGTGATAATGCTAGATTCTGGAATCAGTAATGCAGCATAACTCCTATAACAATAACCCTCAGGCTTATGTTAACAGAGTGAAATAGTAAGAACTATTTTTTTTTAAATAGCAGACTGCTTTTTAAAAAAATAAGACCATCAAATTTAAATGTCTTCACAGCTTTTCAGTTCCCTCAACCACTTGACTGTTCCAATGAGTTAATCCACTTTTACCCACATTCATGCCTAATTTTAACATTCCAAAGGGCACATTACCTCTCCCAAAGGTGTCCCTGAATCTGTCCAAAAGTGTACCCTACCTCTCCAAAAGAGTACCCTAACTCTCCAAAAAACTTTGGCAGCTTAAGACCTTCCCTGAAAAGTGTAAAGCTCACAATGTGTTGGACATCCCACTAGTGAAAATTGGATCTGTTTGAAAGCAGCCACATTTTAACATGTTCAGCTGCCTTGTGAACCATGGATGTGCGAACTACCACCTTCCTCTCTGGACCTGGATTTATAGTACTGGCAGAGTGATGTCATTAACAGGACACAGTATTATCCAGATTCCACTTACTGACGATGGTAGAGGATCTAATTATTCATTATTCATCACCGTACCATAGCACAAATGTTGCACTATTGAATGAGATACAGGAGTGGTTCAGGGATGGTTTGAAGAAATCATGTTTGTGCACTTTCCATCACTATCTCAGTCTGTTCGATTGAAATTGATCCATGTTTAATGCTTTAATTTTTAATCTATTAATGCCAATTCCATGCATTGAGGTGATTGAATGGACACTCTTTTTCGCATTTTTCTCCCTTCCTGAAAATATTTACTTTCTCATTGTGCCAAAGTTCCATGACAAAGCAATCATTCCCTGGTCCCTCTCCCAAATGCCCCAATGACAACTGCTGGTGCACAATTTGACTCTGGAACACATCACAGACAAGCCTAACCCTGAACTCACCCCAGTTCCAACATTCACCCGCCTTCCAATGGGAGGAACTATATGCTAATTAGGAACAGCAGTCCAGATCAATACTCGCTCCCTAACCCACAAGCACTAGGACCAGTTGTAGCATCTAGTCACTGTTCTGACTGAGTGCAGCTAACTGAACATAGACCAATGACTTTTCTCATTGCTTATGATTCACAAACTGCCATCAGGACAGATCCTCAGCCATTACATTTATTGAATACACATTTTCTTTTATTTTCCTAATTTCTTTTGGTTCATTATTCTCTTCTTTCCTGTTCCAGTTCTGTGGAAGGGTCATGAGGACTCAAAACGTCAACTCTTTTCTTCTCCGCTGATGCTGCCAGACCTGCTGAGTTTTTCCAGGTAATTCTGTTTTTGTTTTGGATTTCCAGGATCCGCAGTTTTTTGTTTTTATCCCTTCTTTTATGCCCCATCCTCCTTGCATAAAGACCAGCCTTCCATTTACCTTCCTAATTACTTGCTGTATCTGCATGCTAACTTTTTTTGACTCATGTACGAGGATCCAGGTCCCTCTGTATCACAACACTCTGTAGGCCTCTCCATTTAAATAATATTTGGTTTTTCTAATCTTCCTACAAAAGTGGATAACCTCACATATCCCCACATTATACTCCATCTGCCAAATGTTTACCCACTCACTTAACCTATCTGTATCTGAACAGTTACTTGGTTTTTCAGAACTTGAATATTGCTGAAAAGAGAGACATATTGATGAAGCTTTTTGTCTTGCACTCAGCAAGAATGCTAAATTTCAATTAATTAGAGCAATTTTTAATACAGGAGAAAAGGGTGCTTTTTGGCTGACAAGTTGACATTGGTTGGCAAAGGCATTGACATGGAGAAAGCAACTGGGAACTGTAGGTTCTCCAAGCTCCTGAATAATTCAAAAATGCATGAGTTTTGAACATTTTCTTTTTGTTTGCAGAGAACAGGTCCTTGTGTATGAATGTATGTCACTTCTAGCAAGTGTAAATGAGCCATGTTATGAGCTCGACTTAAATTAGTTGTTAGCGTAGCAAATTAGCGCACTCAGGATTGTTCAGCAAGAGCTGCCCAATCACGGAATCACAGCTAACAGTAAACATTTTGTTTTGGGTTTTGCAAACACTGGCTGGTGAGTGTGGTCTATATTTTGCCTATTATGAACAACTGGAGAAGTTGCTTGATTCGATCAGCTAATCGCTGGGACATAACGCTTACATCTGGCACAATGGCACTTAAATTCTTACATGACATTGCTCAATCATGTGGTAGGTAGAACATCTATTTAGACTGACAGCAGCATCCTTTTAGTAGAAAATACCACTTGCACAACCATTGCATAGTAGCAATGTGAAACAGGTTGCTTAAACTGTTCAAATTTTTGTGATACTTTACTTTCCAGGATAATTTCATGGTCATTGCTGTGAATCATGTAAGCTCACAAATGGGCCAAAGGCCTCCAGTTTCAGACCTGAAAAGTGCCTGGTCTACCTCAAATACCCTGAAAAGACGAAGAAGCTCCTTGAAAATAGTGGGGGTCTAAAATGCCCACCCCCGCAATGGAGTAGGCAAAGGCAGGATTGCTGAGTGCACATTCATTACCACGCCCTTATCCAGGGGCCATAAAAATCCCACATGACTGGATTGAATCCCAGAATGGAACCCCAGGATTGGGTCCCCCTTATGATACCCCACAGGTTATGATTTGCCAACCTGAAAATTACCTATTTATCCCAGCTCTCTGTTTCCTGTTGGTTAGCCAACCTTCTATCCATGTTAATATATCATCCCCCTCAAAACTATGAGCTGTTATTGTGCGTGGTAACCTTTTATGCGGCATCTTTTGGAAACCCAAACACATTGGGCAGAATTTTCTGCCTGTCGGGCAGGCGGGCCCGACCCAATCTCTGGCAGGTGGGGAGCCGATCCCTGCCGGAGAAGCGGGCACTGCCGCTATTTTACATGGGCGGGCCAATTAAGGCCCACCCAGAGTGACATCCAGCAGGAAGTGCCATGCGCTTCCTGTGTGGGCAGGGGGGGATTCCCCAAAAGCGAGAGTGCGCTCTTTCGCGCATGCACACAAAAGAGTGCAAATCTCCCTGAGGCTAAGTGCAGCCTCAGGGAGATCACTTACACTGTGAAAAATATGAAAAATAGAAGAAAATAAAATTTCCTAACATGTGCCCCCCCAAGCAACAATGTCACGAGATGGGACATGTTCATAATTTACATAATAACTTTATTAAACTTTTGAAAACCCTACATGAAACTTCCTCCCGCCGCTGCTTGCCGATGGCAAAATTCTGCCCATTAACTCTACTGGTTTCCCTTTATCCACCCTGCTTGTTGCATCCTCCAAGAACTCTACCAATCTTTGCAAACACTGTTTTCTGTTCATGAAACTATGTTAATTCTGCTTGATTGTATTGTGATTTTCTAAATGTCCTGTGATTACTTCCCTAATAATGGATTCCAGCAATGGCAGATGTTAGGCTAACTGGCCTATGGTTTGCGATGATAACGTCACATCATTGCTTCTTGGATTTATACCTTCCAAGCATGTTTGCCACTCAGTGACTCTAGAGAATTTGAGCCAGATACCATTTACAGGTCAGCTATACTGCACAGTTTGGGCTGTTGCAAAATGGCCTCCAACTGACCCCTGTAAAATAATCATTACCTATGATTGGGCCAGCAGCACTTACTGTGGCATAAGTAGAAATTGAAAAAAAAATTTTTGAGAAACAAACTTTGTAGGGGGTTGAGTAAGGAAAGAAGATGAAAAGAGTAATAAAAGACTTGGCACTATGCTGGCTTCAATCGCCCCAGAGGAATGAGTTCCTCTAAATTGAATTTGGGCAGTCTCAATCCAATTTCAAATAGCTACTGACCTATAGCACAAAACATCAAATTGGCTGCCTTGGTCAAAAAAGCCACTGGATAGCTATAAAAGTGACTGAATTTTCCTTTTCCTTAGCCCAGGGACAGTGAAGTCAATAGTAGCACCTCTATTATTACCTTGACTGAGGCCAGTTCGCTCCACACAGACCAGGGAGTAAAGCGAGAACGTTTGTAATTTATGTGGCTCAGTTTCATACTGTCTATCAATTGAGTCATGATGAAAAGCGTGTGATGACTGTCACTTTAAGATCAGCTCAACTGAGTAGGGGTTATGTGATTTGTTCAACCAATGTGTGGGGAGAACAGATTCTAGGGAGGGGTTTCCTAGGGAAAAATGGCTGTAGGAGGGTACATGCAGCCACAGAAGGGCTTGCGTAAATAAAGTTTGTTTTGTTTGACTATGAAGCCTCCCAGTGTGTGTTTCTGCAAAAAGAGAGTTTGTTTTTGTAACGCCGATTCTGATTAAAATTCTGATGATATGTTAATGGCAATCACATTACTTCACTCAAGCAGAAAATGCTGGAAATACTCAGCAGGTCAGGCCGCATCTGTGGAGAGAGAAATCATCTGCAATACCTGTGTTACCTTGTCAAAACACCTCAGTTTCAGAACTGTGTTCAGTGTGTAATAATAATCATTTAAAGTTCTATGAAATGCATATTGTACAACATAAGAGCTGGGAGTGTGTTAAAGCTATAATTCAATCTCAAATATTGCTTGAGTTTGTTTTTCTGATTTATGATGTAATTTGAATTCATTGATTAGATTATATTTTTGCATCTCCCTTCAATATATCTATTATTCTACCTTTAATCCCATAATTCTCCCTGTTCACTTCAATCATCAACAGAAATAGATTTAGGGAATTCTGTGGTAGTCTATAACTGAATCTGTAGAAAGATGAGGCCAGTGCTGACCCCACTATCAATGGTTTTATTCTGTAATGTATCTGCATTTAGCAAAAGGAAACATTTGATTGATCTGTGTACATTCCCAATTGGGAGCTGAGAAAGAGAGTTACGCATTGTTCTCCTTTCACTGAGGAGAAAGCTTAGATTTATTGACTTTGTGCCAACTAGGCACCAAGGCACCTGCATAGCCTCATAGTGCAAAGTATGCATTCCCAGAGGGGGATTGGCCAATTCACTGGGGGGAAATAGTGATGAGTTGCAATACTTGACTAGATTCAGAGTGATATTTCAAATTCAACCCCATGATAATTGGGAGCCAAAAAAAGTTAAACCTAGGCTCGAAAGGAGACTTGAGAATATCCAGTGACCATACTCATGACAAATTTGATCAGTGATTAATGCCATTGGACATTCTTCCTTGTTTGACAATGTTGCCCTTAACTGGTGACTTTCATTGTTGCTGGTGTGATCAGTTCTGAGGAAAAACTCAGTGCATAACGAAGTTTTTCTACATCACTTGGTTTTGAAATCCTGTTTAACATATGATCTCATAGTTTACTAGGAAGTTTTCAAGTTTCCTATTTTTAATTCTGTTTTTCTACTTCCAATACGCTTCCAAAAACCGGTAAGTTTAAAGGTCCAAGCCACATTGAAAAGCCAGGAAGAAGGTAGGTGAGCAAGGTAAGTGGATAGGGTAGTGGGTGGGGGGTAGGATTGGAGAGGGGTAGGATGGGTCTGGGGGTAGGATTGGGGGATAGGATGGGTGGGAGAGGTTAATTGGGTGGCTGGGCGGCTTGGGATGACAGCCAGGGGGTCCAGAAGGTAGTCAGTGGGCGGAGGTGCAGTTGGCAGGTTGCTGAGGGTAGTTGGGCAGTAGTCAGTGAGGTTGAGTGGGTAATGGAGGGTGGGGAGGGTAGTCAGGGATAGGTGGGTTGTAGTCAGTGGCTGATAATTGCAGTCAGGGGGTTGGGAGTCATGGGTTAGGGGGTAGCCGGGGTTGGAGGTTGAGGTTGTTGGGGTGGTCAAGAGTGTAGTCAGGCATTGGGAAGGTATTTGGGGGATTTGGATGCTAGTCGGGGTGTGGGGGGTAGTTGGAGGGCTAGTTGGACAATCAGGGGGTTGGGAGGGTAGTCGGGGGTTTGGCGCTGTGGGGGTAGTCGAGTGGTCAGAGGTGGGTAGGGGGTGAAGTCGGGGGTGTCAGTTGGTTCAGTGGGGTGTTGAGGAGATGGGGGGGTCAGTATCACAGTTAACCAGGATTCAGAAGTAGTTTTAACCTTTCTAAGTTTTCCAGGGTAACTATTCTGCTAAGAGATTCAAAACCAGCTGAAGTCTCCGATTTAAATTGGAGTTTCGGACAGTTCCATATGAACATCCAAAATAGGAGCAGGAGTAGGCCATCTGGCCCCTGGAGCCTGCTCCGCCATTCAGTAAGATCATGGCTGATCTACCTGTTTCAAATTCCACATTCCCAGCCCCCTGTTAACCTTTGGTTCCCTTGCCTAACAAGAATCCATCTATCTTCGCCTTAAAAATATTCAGTGATCCCACCTCCATCGCCTTCTGAGGCCTAGTCCCGAAGCCGCACAACCCTCTGAGAGAAAATAATTCTCCTCATCGCTGTCCTAAAGGGGTGACCCCTAAT
Organism: Carcharodon carcharias; assembly: GCF_017639515.1. Classification (NCBI taxonomy): domain Eukaryota; kingdom Metazoa; phylum Chordata; class Chondrichthyes; order Lamniformes; family Lamnidae; genus Carcharodon; species Carcharodon carcharias. The sequence continues at coordinate 95,186,196 of NC_054481.1, forward strand.
TTTAAAACAGTGCTCTTCAAGACGCAGGTAATTGCCATTTGGGCAAACTTCCCTTGCAGTCCTTCATGGAGACTTCAGGATGGTCTCCCAGTGCAGCTTCTGGGTAACCTACTGTGTACGAGACCCCAACAAATGGAAATTCTGGGCCAATATGATTTTAAAGCAAAAACACACAGAATATGAACCACAGTGGACATGCTGTATGGGGTATTGCTCTTATGTGGTGCCAAGTGGTAACATGATGGCAACATGTTGTGATTTAATTGGCTTTGCATTTGTTAGTGGCTCGACCTTAGGGATGGACCCATAGCACTAGCTGCTGCAGGGTACTGCACCCATGTGACAACTTTTATGGATGAGGATGAGCTATTTTATCACGGGAGTATATCACAATTGAGCCAATCCTACCTTTCCTCAGCATCTGCACGCAAAGTGCTCTCTATCATAGGACTCTAAACAATGAGCAGCAGAATCCATGGGCAGAATCGTGTGAAGCTCCTGGGAGTGGGAAATGAGGTGGTGGGGCATTTAATTGAGCAGGAATCAAAATGTCAACTTCATGGTGGGATGAAAATTGATTATTAAGTTGGCGGATTGAGGGCAGATTGTGGTTCTCAACAGCAAGCGGCGGGAAGATATTTTTGATAAATTAGCATGTTATGCATGCACAGTAAAGCACAGCTTCACCAGATTAAATTATACCTTTGTAATTAAGCAAGCAGCAAATAAGAAACAGGTGCCTTCAGATCCATGACTGCTTAAAGGCGGTGTGCAACAGGCGAGGTAATCTTCCTGGTGGATTTGGACTGAGTGGGAGCTATTTTTCTTGTAGGGGCAGCTTTGTTGAACTGGGGAGAGGTAGCATTGATGCATTGAGATCAGTGCCAACTGTGAAAGAGGAATCGGGAGGGTAGTCTCAGGGTCAGAAGAGTAGTCGGGCAGTAGGGGAATAGTCAGGGTGGTCAAGAGGGTAGTTGGGCGGTGGAGAGGCAGTTGGGGGATTGGGAGGCTGACGGAGGAAGGGGGGGAGGTGGCAGCCCTACGAAGGCTCATGGGGGATGGAGAGAGATGAAGTTGGACTACACAGGGAATGCGAATGATTACAGACTAGGTCAAGCATGATTGTGGTGAGATATCAGGTTTATAAAGGGAAGGTCAATGGTGAGGTCCTGCAATTCAAGGGTAACAGAGGGCAGGCCAAGGATGATAGAGGGAGCATCAAGGAAGACAGATGGCAGGTCAAGGGTAATGGGGGGCTGATCATTGGTGATGGGGGAAGCTCTAGGGTGAATGTTAGTTAGTCGAGGGAGAGGGGGTTGGGGGGGTTTGTTGAGGATCACCGAAGGCAGGGCAGGGGTGATGGAGTGAGGGTCGAATGTGATCGAAGGAATGTCAAAGGTGACTGTGGGATGGTGCAGGGTGATGGCTTCCATTTCCTGGGATCTTAGGTGAGGGGTGACAAATCCCAAGAGACGAGGGGGAATGCAGCAGTTCCAGAGATAAAAAATTGTATAAACACCCAGACTGATGCTGCTGGATGGCAAGGAGTGAATGCCTGTCTGCATGCCCTTTATTTATGGCACCTAGATCTTCAACCCCATGAGACCTCCTGCCCATCCCCACTGCATGATTGGTTGAGGGTATCTAATTGGCTGGCTGCCACATGATTGCTGTGCACTTCCATCAGAAACTTGGGCGCAAGAAGAAGATTCCACCCCATGGCTGTGTTTGCCTCTTACCCAAGATGTGAAGTATTGTGGTACAAGCAGTAATCAGTAATATCTCAAAGGCTGGGAACATGACCTAGGACCTTCCTGCTCAACATGGGTCAGTATCACACTGGGCAGCCTGTGTAACCACTAAGTTAGAATGGGGAGCTAGTTGCAGATGTCAAGGTAATTTTGTTTTCCCTAGTGCATATATTATAAGATGCTGAATCAGTGGCATGGTCTTGTATGCACATATCTATAATTATAAATTTAACCATGTGTGCCTGCAGTAAGCACCATGGCCCCCAAATATCTGTAATGTTTTGGAGGTTCGTGGAGAGGGGAAATTGTGTTTCCACTCTGTTAGAACAGTAATCGGTTTTAACTGGAAGGGGGTGGGTGGTTTCTCTATCTGTCCTCTTCAACAGCACATGACAGATGCAGGTAGAACTGATGGACTGATGTCAGTTGCTGGACTTTCCATGGAGGACACTTCCAATGCTACCCAACACATGTAATTTTCCTACGTTTGCTGCAAGATGGGAGCAGGGCCCAAAACATGCTGTTTTCCTTATGGCAGCTGGAAAAAAGGGTCAATCTTCATTTTTTTCTTTCTTCTGCCAGACCAGATGAATTGGCACCCCATCAGCTTTCAAGTTTCACAACTTCCAGTGTCTCCCCTCTCACACAGCTGTGCCTCACTGATGTGGATACCTGCCCACTTCACCTTATTAGCCTTACCTGAGAATTGGAATACGGTCAAGAATGTAACTGTGCAGCCTTCCAGAAGTCCAGCTTCACCATTGTTTAGGGTGATGGACCAGGAACATGTGTCTTCCAAGCCCATGCTTGTTTTATTTTCTTGGATTGATTGATCTGGTGTCTTTTATTACCAGGACCAGCACCAAACATGAGATGCAACACAACCCAACCACTAATGAGCTGAGACTGGAAGAGCCAAGCTTTTCATCCTTTTCGAAGTGGAGACCTTGGAGTTTCAGGAGGTGCATATAAAATTTAAATCAATGCTCCAACACTTTTGCACCTATCTCAGGTTGCTGATATTAAGACTTGTTGGGATTTAGGCTGTGCTATTAACCCTTTCTAAATCTTTGTGATCACTAAATTCAAACAGCTCAAAATCAGAGAATAAGGAGTAGGGACCTCAGTGGAATTGATTCGTTTGGACAGAGGACCAGCAGTTTGGACACTTTTGAGATAAGACACTGCTGGCCAAAGCAGGGCAGCTACCAAAAGAAATGCCAAGTGCCACTGTACTGTGTGCAACCTCAACATAATGGAACTGCATTCCTTCCCAAGCCCTGCCTCTATTCGTCTATAAAATGAAGCATAAAATTACCAGTTTAGTGTGGTTGACTTTATTAATATCTTCCAAAATAAAGATACTGTTACGATTAGGTGAGAAAGCATGAACTGGCTCCCCCTATTCAACCTCCTCGGTTGCTCACAACAAAGGTTTAAGTTTCTTTTTCACAAGGATATGCCTTTTCCAAATCAGAATGTATTTAAGCTGTGAGCATTAAAGAGACAATAAAGCAAGGTTTTCTTGAGCCAAAGAAAGAGCAAATTTATTAACTACTAAACACGTTAGGTACCCTTTGATTCTCCTTAAGGTGTAAATTTGAAACAATGTGGCCAATTTACGTTAGTTGTTTTTTTAGATGTGGTCAGATGTGGAAGATGTTGCAATTATTACGAGATCTCAGTTCACTGGCAGGTTTCTGGTAGAGTTGGTTTCTCAAACCAGATGACACGTTTATTCCAACAGAGAGAGAGAGAAAGAGAGCAGCCTTAAGCCTGTTTCCTCTGCTGAAGCCTCTGAAGCCTCACCATCATAAAAAAAAAAGAAATGTGATTCACTCTCATTTCATTACAAGGTATAAAAACACAAAATAAAAAAAAACACATTCGCTTCCATTCAGTCTCTTAGCCTTGGTCTGGAGTATCCCATCAATTCTAACAGGGTTCCTTTAAACTCTTGTTAAGGCATCCGCAATAACATTCCATTTCCCTGCAATGTGATTTTTTAAAGTGATATGGTTGGAGAAACAAACTCCAATGGAATAACCTTGTATTCTGAGTTTTGAATTTTTCCATAAAGATTAAAAGGTTGTGGTCAGTATAGATTGTGGTCTATCTGAGATTTATGTTTGAAATGAATACAAATTGTGGGATTTTCTGGTCTGAAGACAAAGTGCAGTGGTGGGCAGGATAAGCAGCATGTTTGCCGTTGGCTGGCAGGGCGGGTTCTCACGTCCAATTGTACACTAGAAACCTCATTAAATATGCATTGGCGAGCTGCTGTCTGAATCACATGGCGAGGCAGGCACAGATTCATCCACCCAGCCACCAACTTATGGGCTGAAAGGTCCTGGTGCTATATTTTAATGCCACTGGAAGACACATATTCACTCTCTGCAGCCCAGCTGTGTGGTCTGGATTTCCTGAGATGGCCCCCAGGATAGAGAAGCCATACACCCTCAGATTCAGCCACGACTCCCTGGTGGCTCTACTCAAAGCCGTCTGGAAATGCTGTGATGTCCCTTTCCCAAGGGATGGAACCAGGAGTTCCACCAATGTCACCTCGCCAACCTGGGAGGGGCTTACAGTGCACATCTGTGCTGCTAGGACCCAAAAAATGTCCTGCAGTGTAGGAAGAGGATGAATGATCTAATCTGCTCTGCTGGGGTAAGTCAACCTTCAGCTCACTCCAAACTCACTCTGATAATGGCTTCAGGCACTCAACGGGTTACACTCCTCAGGGATCTCACAGATCAATAGCGGAGGAGACATCAGCACTGAATGCTTCACGCACACATTAACATCACCACCATCTCATCTATCATCCTGCACAAACAGCATCTTCAGCCCTTACTGGGGAGGGCTCAGCACACACAGCAGGCATGCACGCTTCCCAACCTCTCCTCCAATCCTTCTCATCACATTCCATGAATTCATCCTCATGTAGGCCAAGCTGGCCCACAACAGGTGGGAGAGATCCCACATGAGAGGAGGGAGGGTGGACATCCAGGAGCTCACTCCCCTTGAGAAGGAGGCAGCTGAATTGGTATGGGAAGACAAGAATCGCTTCTGTGGCAAAGGCGAGACTGGCCTCCCCAGCAACCCAGTCCAGATGAACCCTCCATTAGTTGATCACATTCCCAGTTAGCGACATACAATGTTGCATTCTGCCTGCTAATGAACTAAATCTATCTACACTCTCTTACAGGCATTAGCGGATCCAGGCAGAGGTCCAGCCAGACCATTAGCCCCAGCCCCACTGTCCAGATCAGTTGAGGACCCATTCGCTGAAAACCTGTCAATGTGTTTACCTACACCCTCCACCAGTGCAGAGGCACACACCTCTGTGGGTGCTAGATCCAGGTTAGCTTCAGAGTCACATTATGGCGAACACCTCACTGACACGTCTCCATAGCAGTCCAGGTCCCTGGCACTCGGAGTACTGCTGGAGAACAGACACCTGCTGAGTCCGAGTCTGATGATGGGCCTCTAAAAATGGCTGTAGCACACATGCTGGACATGCAAAGTCAGGGGGTGGAACATCAGGCAGAGTTGTGAGAGGCAATCAATAGACTAGAGCGAAGGACAGAGGAGTCTATCCGCTTTCTGTCTGATGTCATGGCTCCAACATGCAAGTGCATCAAGGTCACCATGGGAAGGGTGGTAACTGCCTTTGAAACCCTGATCCAGTAGGTTCTGCTGGATTTACACTCAGAACTGCATTCCATCACTCTTTGCATAGGTGGGATCCATCAGTGGCTAGGTGAGAGGGGGGACAGCGCACCTTGACTTTCCTCTGTGTGCTCCTTCTCCTCAAAGAGTCAGGCAGGATCCCAAAGGGAGGAGAATCATCATCATCCTTCTCAGGTTCCTGCCCTTCCAAGTTCTCATCATCTGAGGAAATCTCTGCTCCTTCCATGTCTCCCTGTAGCAAGTCAGCTCCCCTTTGTAACACCAGGTTATGCAGGGCACAAAAGACCATGATGATGTGGGGGAGACCCTCTGGAGAGTATTACTGAGCCTCACCTGAATTACCCAAACATTGCAAGTGTATTTTCAGGATGCCAATGACTTGCCCTATGATGGACTTTGTCACAGGGTGTGCCATGTTGTATCTTTCGTCTGAGGCACTTTGAGGATGATGCACAGATGTCATGAGCTATCTCTTCAGCATGTACTCTTTATCACCTGGCAGCCAATCCTGTAAACTCTTCGAATATCTGTGGCACCTGTGAGTGACTCAGGATGCGGCAGTAGTGAAAACACCCAGTGTACCTGACACAAATGTGCATGGTCTCCTTCTGATGATCACAGACCAGCTGAACATTGATGGAGTGGAGCCCTTTCCTGTTAATGAAGATCAGAGGTTGCTGCCAGTTCTGCTGCCAGAACTATATGTTCTTATAGTGACTTGTGTGCAATCGATCGCTCCTGCTCTCTTGGGAAGCTGGAGAATGCCATAAATCCCAGAAATCTAGTAGCCTGGCTACCTTCATCCATTGTGAACTTTATATAATGATGACCATTATGGTAGAAGGCATCTGTCACCTCCTTTATACATTTAATGTGTTGAGGACTGAGAGATGCTGCATAGGGCCCCTGTGGATCCCTAGAATAAACAGCTTTCAAAAAAATTGAGTGCGGTGTTAACCTTCAGGACTAGGGGATGTCCTCCCAGTCCATGTGGCATCAGACCCTCCCACAGAATGTGGCAGATATGCTCTACCCCATCTCTTGATAAGCACAGGCCTGTGCGGCACTGTCTCTTGCTCATTTCCACAAAGGAGAGGCATCTTCGGTAGACCCTTGGTTGGGCTAGTCACGCCCGTGGGGTGGGTTTGACCTCCTCAGCCTCTGTGTCTTCCTGGGCTCCCATGGATCATGCACCTCATGCTGAGCCTCTTCTCTAAGCTATGCTGCATTCTTCTCCTCCTCAATCGGAGCACCACCATCAAGAAGGCAGCATTGAGCACAGCCTCCGTTCTGCAATTCTCCTTCTTCCTCTCGACATATTGATCCAAGAGATGAATGTATCTCACCCAACAATGACAGGCTTCCCACTCCAAGCCATAAATCTACTATCATACCCTTGGGCTGTATTTGCGTAACCTGCCTTTCCCTTGTAGCTAAGGCACTCCCTCACCGATCATAGCTGTCTAAGAAACCACCTCAACAACTTAACATCTCAATCCCATATAGGCTGGATGGGTTGAGCACAGTTCATATAATTATGAGGCTCACTAAAGGCACTCATATGCTGCCTAATGTGGATTTGAGATTAGCCCTGCTTTGCACTTTTGAAATGATTGGCTGCCTTGTGCCCTGTGACTCATGTCAAATGAACAGTGCAGTTTGCACGGCTTGATAGAGCTTCTTGCATTTATCCAGCAGTTGTGCTCCCATAATGGCTGGCGCCCTCTTCCCTTCTCACATTTCTCTGATGGCTAAATGCTCAATGAGACCACCTCTAATGTGACCCCAGTGCCTAGCCTAATGTCACGTAAAAGTGCACCATGAGTTACTGCTTCCAACTCTAACTTTTCACAAAAGTCTTCATGAGTTTCTCAGCTGAACCTCCATCTCCATCTTGAAATTCTAATAAGCATGAGGTTTCCCCCTGAAAGTGTCAAAGAGTCCACCGTGGACTCCTCCCACACTGCCCTCAGACCCCTCCCATGGCAATTTTTCTCTAGTTTCATTTTTAAACTGCACCATTGCTTTGGCACTTCAACCTGGCAGTGCTGCACTACTACTTCCAGACCAGCTTTGACCCTCCCCCGTCACCTTTCACTTCCCTCTGATCATCCTGGAACCACAGGAGTCCAGGTAGACCTCCATCCACTCACTCTTTAGCCCCCTCCCCAGTAACATTGGATCCCATTGTCATTGTTGTGGACATTCCTGCCCTTCCCCCCAAACCCATCACTGTGGATGCCCCCATGCCCAATGTGGACCTGACCCTCCTTATCTTGAGGCTGTGTGCACGGTCACAAATAGAGGTGCCACCCTCACACCCCAATGAGAGCTCCAAGTACCCCCCTTTATTATACTTGCCTCATTTACAGGCAGCAGATGCCTTCCTTGACCATGACTATTCCATCTGCAGTACCAAGACAGCCAACCTAGGACCACCATGAGTGCGGCATTGACCATACCCTGCACACCATGCTGTGTATGGCCCTGTAGTAATTATGGTTTTATTTAGTGTGTAATGTACCTTTAAGAATAATACTCACATGATCTTAGTAACCAATAGGAGCGTTGCACCATCTACCTCAGCAGTCAGTGTAGAGATAGAGTTAGAGTTGAAAGCACACGTGTAGCTGCTGCTGAGTATATTGTAAATAAACTTAAAGTTTCCACCCAAGAAGTGCTTACAGATCAACTCTATCGTTAATAGCACAACTCAGCCACCCTACAACAGAACCCCATTGAGCAGACAAGCCTTGTCCCTCGCTGGAGCGGGGCCATGTTGTGTTTGCCATGCCTTGCTCTGGACTATGGCCCCCCCAAGCCCAGGAGTGCCATTAATCTCTCACCCTGATAGTGTGGTCCAGAGAGCCCCAGGACTGACTTAATCTCTCACCCTGACCATTTAACATCAGTCCCAGGACTATGACTATTAGATTATCCCCATTTCCTTCAGGATTCAATCCAACCCCACCATAGTCATGAATCTCCATGCACCCCTTCCCTCTTGTGCCATACTAACCCCATCCCGAGTCTGAGTATGCACCTTCTATGTCAGGCTCCAACTCCCCTATCCCTAGTCATCCCTCTACCTGCCTTTCCTCCCCCTCCTTATCCTGTTCCCTTGACCCTCATGCCTCTGTCTTTATGCCCCCACACCTACACCCCCGCACTGTCCCCATGCAGTCCTCTGCTGGTGTAGTGCAGCCCTGCCTGCGCCCTGGAGCACCCAATGCGAGCAGCCCTGCCTGCGCCCCTCAGCACCCATTGCCGGCAGCCCTGCCTGCAAACCCCACCAGTCTCGCCTGAGAGTGCAGCTTTGGCAGTGGTGATGAGTCGAAGCAGCGCTGTTGCAGGCAGGCTTTCAAAATCATGAGTGAAGAGAAGATTGGCAAGGGCATGCCACTTATATCGGGTTGAGAATCAGACCAGTCTAATTGTTCGCTTGTGTGGCGCGTAATTAGGAGAGAGAGCGTGATTCCGGTGAATTGCATTTTTATGAGTGTTCATGACATGCTAATGCATGAGAATGGGGTTCCCGACATGGATCAGCAGGTAAGTCGATCCGCCATTAGGCCATCATGAAAGTGCTGAGGGGAAAATTCTGACTTGTATTCCCTTCCAGCAGAAATATGAATTTTGGCCTCTCTGAATTTTCTTCCCACTCCTGCCAACACTCCTGCCAAAGTGTTTGAGAGCCAAATACAATGAGGTTAATAAACCTTGGGTTTCTTTTTCTACTGTGGGACACTGTTTCTGATTCTTATTCAGTTTTTTGGAGAAGTACCCGATTGGTCTCTTTACTCCTGATTTATGCTCCTGGAGGATGTGCGCCCCTACTCCAAGGTCACTGGCATCGATAGCTACTTTAAATGCTTAGTTGAAGTCTGGAGCTGCTAGTTCACCTATTAAAATGACTTTCAGCTTCTCGAAAGCTATCTGACATTTCTCGGCCCACGCTACTTTTGCATTTTTCTGTACTAAGTCTGCCAGTGGGAAAGCTACAGTACTGAAATTTGGTTTGAACTTGTGGTAGAATCCACGCATCCCTAAAAATCTCATGGACCTGAATTTTTAGCGAAATATTGCACGAGCGCAGGATAACATCTCGCATGATTTCGCGTGCGATTGGGTTGGGCGAGCACTCACCTAATCAATGGAAAATTCTGCCCATCATTTCCCATTTTGTTGTGGGAATGGGAAAATGTACTTCTGCTGGTACCTGTGCAGCCCTGGGCAGTGCTTGTCCTTGATACACAACATGTCCTAGGTAGGTCACCTGAGCCTTGGCAAACTCGTTCTTTGCAAGATTCACCACTAGGTCATAGAGTCATAGGCAGAATTGCCTGACACATCCGACCGAGAGATAAAGCGCATTGATGTCAGCTGAGAGTGCTGACATCAACAGGCACCCTCGTGATATTTCGCTGTGTGGGTGCACGATGAAGACGGAGGTGCGCCCGCCATTAATTAACGGGCCTGTTAAGGCCCTTGAGACACCAATTCTCTCGGAGTTTATGTAGCCCTTGCGATTTTCAGGGCATCGCACTGGCGTAATGGGCAGGCCACATTTTCAAAAACCTCACCCACGGGCGGGATAAGAGGGGTGAGTGGGATCGCTAATGCGAGTTGTTAGAACTTTAGCTTATAACTCACTGCTACTTGCTTGTGTGAACAGGACAACTTTATTTCGCTTCAGAGTTGCTTTGACAGAAATAACAGGCTTCAGTTCAGGACACCCGAGGAGTCATGCCATTTGGGTCCTTCCTGGTATCAGACAGCCTTCCCTTACCCTGACAATGGGGATTGTTGTCTCCGCTGGCGGCACCTCCTCTGAGGAGGAAGCGAGGGCCAGAAGGGGGAGGAAGCCAGGTGTCGCTCTTCTGCCTCCAGGGGAGCAAACTGTGGGAGGTGCGGCGCAGGCACAAGGGGCACAGGGCCAACAAGAAGTCCAAGGCATAAGGGGCCACAGAAGACACCACTATCCTGCTGCCAGTGCTTACAGGCATTGATGCAGCTACCTTAATAACTCCGAGGTGCAGTGCATTCTGCCTCTCAACGGAGACAGTGACCTCCATCTGTCAGAGGATTGGCCCTGAGATTAGCTCTGACTGTGTAGGCGGACACTCCATGCCAATTGCTCTGAAGCTCACAGTGGCTCTGAACTTCTATGCCTTTGGCCCTTTCCAGGGGTTGGTGGGTGATCTTTGTGGAGTTTTCCAATCAGCTGTACACAGTTGTGTCAAGCTGGTGACAGACGCTCTGTTCAGGCATGCATTGACTTTAATTCACCACCGCACGGACACTGCCAGCCAGACAGAGCAAGCCAGAGGCTTTGCAGCCATTGCTGGCTTCCCCCGTGTCCAGGATGCTATAGATGGTACACATGTGGCCATCAAGTTGCCACCAGGTGAGCCCGGTGCCTTCGTAAACAGGAAGGGCTTCCACTCCATGAACGTGCAGATAGTGTGTGATCACAGGATGCAGATTCTGCAAGTCTGTGCAAGGTACCCAGGCAGCTCCCAGGGCTCCTATATCCTGAGACACCCCCAGGTGCCGAAGCTCTTCAGTGTTCCAGCCCGACTGGATGGATGGCTGCTGGGTGACAAGGGCTATCCCCTCAGAAGGTGGCTCATAGCCTCTCCGCTATCCAAGAACAGAACCTGAGCAGTGGTACAATAGGAGCAATGCCTCCACAAGGGCTATGGTAGAGAGAACCATAGGTCTTCTCAAGATAGTGGTTACATGCTGCGCTCTCCACAATCTGACACTGGAAAGGGGAGACGCAGCAGAGGAAGAAGATGTTGGTGCAACTGCTCTGACAACAGAAGATGGCTTCAGTAGTGAGTCCGAGGTCTAGCACAGTTAGAAGAATGCTGAGGGGACAGGCAGAGACCTGGGTAACCTCCAGGGAGGAATGGACATGCAAGAGGCTTTGATCCAAAGCTCCTTTAGCTTACCTATCAAATAAGAACCACCACTACATGCCAGGGCTGCAGGCTCCATACTCGATCCCTGACAGGAACATTTGCTTGGTAAACAACATGCACTATGTGCCATTTCAATGAAGTTCAATGAGAAACAATATCACGGGTTACTCTGCACCTGCAGAGCAAATGAAGCACCCAGAGCCTTGTTGTACAAAAACTCATTTAATGATATGGCACAAAAATAAAAATTGCTGGAAAAATTCAGCAGGTCTGTCAGCCTCTGTGGAGAGAAAGACAGAGTTAAGGTTTCGAGTCCGTCTGACTCATCTTCAGAACAGAGGCCGAGAAGAAGAGTCATATGGACTTGAAACGTTAACTCTGTCTTTCTCGCCACAGATGCTGTCAGGCCTGCTGAGTTTTTCAAGCAATTTTTATTTTTGTTTCAGATTTCCAGCATCTGCAGTATTTTGCTTGTATTTTAATGATCTGGTGCCTGGCATACATAATACAAATTAAATTGAGAGCTGTTATCCAACTCACCAATGAACATTTAACGTAAAAGTGGGGGAAACAAATATCACCAGTGATAAGCCCGTGTTGTGCTTAAAGTGCGTTAAGTTTTCGCTTGTGGGTGCTACGTTTAGGTGCTCCCCCCTTGCTGGCACCGGCATTGGAGACAGCCTGCTCACTCTGCTGCCCTGTTGGCCCTAATGACCTCTGGAGCCTGGGAGAGAGGGGCCAGTGCCATGGCTGGCATCTCCCCAATCGCCGCAGCCTCTGAAGTCACAGTCACTGGCAGAGGGGCAGAGGAGCTGCTGCTGTCATCCGGAGCGCCTTGAGAGGAGTCTACAGAGATGATAGGCAGCACGTGTGCCAACATCAGGTTGCATTGGACCTCCCTGCTCATCATTGATGGACGGGCACCTAGCTGGGATACTGGGTGTCCAATCAATCTCCCACACTGACACTGACCAGCTGAGGTCATTGCCGGTGTGAGGGCTTTCAGGTCCGAGCGCATCCCCAGGAAGCCCTGATTCAGCTCCTGGAGGAGCCTTTCCATGAGAGTTGCCACTTTGTCCATGGAGGAGGCAGTGCGCTCGGCCATGAGGGTCATGGTATTGCTCACGCTCTGCAAGGATTGCTCCACAACAGAGACCAGGGCACGTGTTCCCTCATGTATCTCCGCCAGATCCTCCCGCACACCCTGCTGGACTTCCAGTTTCTGCTGCCTCCAGAACGACACCAGAGGACCATCATCAGTCACTGACTGAGCATGTTCCTGGTTCCCAGCAGTCCTCCAACTGCCAGCGCCCTGGACACTCTCTGCCTCTGCCTGCACCTCAAGCGAGTGTGAAGTGCCCTCACCCGATGTGCACCGAGATACTAGCCACCAATCTAATGCCCAACAATGTACTAGTGTCTGTGCTGGTGCCTGCTTCAGAGAGAGTATGTGACGCAGGTGCGTTGTGATGGTTGCTGTCCTCTGGGTCAATGATGGGCCTTCAGGCTCCTCACCCCGATGGGCTGCTGGTGAGCCTGAAAAGAAGAACAAAAACCTGTCATTAGTTGAAGTCATTACACGGTTACTGTGCATGTTTGGCCCCCAGATCAGGGTGCCCTCGTTTTTCCATTATCATTGGGGATTCCATGTTCAGGGCTCACATCAATATAGAGACAACAGTGGAATGGTTGCAATTACCGACATTCTGACCTCAGTGCACTGCACTCTTACCTCCCTGTGGCTCCCCAACCTCACCACGGCAGGTTGACCTGGGTGCACGGTGCCTCTCCAGCTCCAGGGCCTCCTGCTCATATCAAGTTAGGATGAGTAGGTGGGGCAGTCCACTGCCAGTCCACAACCTCTCTGCATTGTTATGGGATGTTTTCCCCTGAAAGGACAGATTAGTCCACCCTGTACCTGCAGCACCATTGCAGCCTGGCCAACCCCACCTGAGGAAAACCTCGCAGGGCTCAGCCAATTCGTGACTCTGGAGCCACAAGACACTCATTCCAAGCAGCCAGGGCTCACCCCCTCAGCCAGATGCTAACTCATTGACATTTGCCATTCACACTGTAACACCCCTGAGATCCAAGGGGGTTGGGGTGGGCAGCTCTTAGCTGCTGTGCTAAGTGATGCATGCCAACATGGTACTCACCCTTCCTGATCACAGGAGATCGTTGAAGTGCTTATGGCACCGCACCCATGTGCACCTCACCACACCATGGCTACTGACCCTGGATTCCACCTCCTCCCAGGCATTTTGGGTGACAAGGGTTTCTCTCCATGCTGCCACCTCCACCAGGAGGGCAGCGAGACACTCATCAGAGAAACACAGGGCTGACAGCCCCACCAACTTGCCCTCCCACCTGCCGTGCCCACCCACTACGATCTCCATCATGAGGTCCACGTCCTTCACTGGCAGCCTCCGAATGGCTGCCGTGGCCACTTTTGAATCGGCCACATCTTATGCTGGGCGGGCCTTAATTAGCCCGCCCACGTAAAATCGCGGTGCGGAGCCGATTGCGGGCGGCGGTCAGCTTCCTGACTGTCCCCACCCGCTCCTGCTGAGCCCACCCAACGAAGGAAAAATTCTGGCCAGAGAGTTATACAGCACAGAAACAGGCCCTTCGACCCATCATGTCCTTGCTGGCTATCAAGCACCTAACTATTATGATCCCATTTTCCAGCACTTGGCCTGTAGCCCTGCATGCTATGGCTTTTCAAGTGCTCATCTAAATACTTCTTAAATGTCGTGAGGGTTCCTGCCTCTATCACCCCATCAGGCAGTGTGTTCCAGTTTCCAACCACCGTCTGGTTGAAAAGATTTTTCTTCAAATCCTCTCTAAACCTCCTGCCCCTTACCTTAAATCTATGCTCACTAGTTATTGCCACCTCTACTAAGGGAAAAAAGTTTCTCCTATCTACCCTATCTATACCCCTCATAATTTTGTATACCTCTATTAGATCCCTCCTCAGCTTTCTCTGGTCTAAGGAAAACAACCCTAGCCTATCCAGTCTCTCTTCGGAGCTGAAACAAAGTCAAGAGTGAAGGGGGCTTCCAGAAGGGGGTGAGTTTCCCAGATGTAACTGTAACTGTAAACTAGGAACTGTAATCTAGGTACACTACACAATTGGATAACCCTGCCACTACCTGGTTCATTAGCCTCACCAATACTCAAATATACGGTTGTGTCCTTTGATTGTCCTTGAGGCGTGTGTTTTTAATACTATGGTCGATTTATTTAGCTAATTTCTTGAATACTGTCAGATGCAGAAGATGTTGGAATTATTGATAGATCTCGATTCACTGGTAGGTTTCTGCTAGAGTTGGTTTCTCGAACTGGGTGACACGCTTATTCCAAAAGAGAGAGAGCACCCCTCAACCTGTTTCCTATGCTAAAGACTTTCTTGATACCACCTGTGTCACTTGCAACCTCGTGAAAGTGGCTGGGCAGCCTTACCTTGAAATGCTTCACCCATTCTGTATTTCCAAGAGGTTTTGGGTGTGTATGGTTTGTGGTAGCCATTGTTTCAATATTCAGAACTTTACATTTTCAATATCTCTTCCTTAGACGGTTACTAGTTTTGATGGGTGTCTGGGTTATAGGGAATGTCTTTCTCACCTTCACCTTGGAATGTGAATTTAACTATTGTTAAATAGTTTGCTCATTTATAGTTCAAGTTGCAAAATTTTCAGTTGAAAACATTCAATGCAGCTGATGCTGGTGTTTCTCTTTTCAGCTACAGTGAGCATATTTTCAAAAATAAAGAGGCATAGCCTCATGTAAATACTCAGACTAAACAATTCTTTGGCTTTATTAATTCATCACTACTCCATCTTGAAAGCACAGCATTGACCCAGGGCTGTGTGAGAGAGAGAGAAAAACACAGTGGATAATGTGATGTGGGGAATGGAAGGGTGACAAGCAACTATGAAAGAGGAAAAATGAAGCAGGTGGGTCTTCTTGGCAGCAAGTGAGCCTGTTTAGAGGGGAAATGGAAACCCCTACTCTGCTAAGACAGTAAAGGATGGCTGCCACTGAGCCTCACAGAACTCACATTATATCATAGCATATATTCAGATTTACAGTGAACAATGTCAAGGGAATAGTATATTTGTATAACATAGTGTGTATTCAGATCCACAGTGAACAATGTCAAGGGAATAGTAAAACAAAAAAAGATGCATCACATCTTCATGGACTGAATAATGCAACCTGTGACATAAATATCTTTTGTACCATGCCTGAAATGTGCAAATGTGCCACTGTTGTTTCTCCTGTTGCAGAGCAGAAGCCTCTGGCTACCTTTCTGTTTTGCTCTGCTGACTTCTGCCTACTTTATATTTAAATACATGCTGATCCTGAGTTTTCTATTGCTGTTATTTCTGTTCTTCCTCTATTGTCAAGTTACTTAGAAATTACAAAACTGAAATCAGCACACACTTTCACCACCATATGCAAGCAGATCATGATCCGTGTTTGAAAATTTGGTATTTTTTTTATTTAAATACATGGAACTGCTTGCTGAGAGATGAAGGTTAAGTAAGCAGACTTGTCTTTGGGTGCTATTTATAGACAAAGTAGTTTGTACCCTTTCCAGGAACGTGAGGGAAGTGCTAGAAGAACTCTAGATACGGGGACAATATTTTAGCCATGGAGTGGAATTCAGTTTCATAATTAATAGGAATTTGTTGTTTAGCATGGAAGAGGAAACATCTAAGATTAGGATAAAATAGAAGCAACCTTGCCCTGCGTCTAACCACACAATGCTTGACATGAGAAGTCTTGGTGCTATCACTTCGCGGATGAGGTGTTCCATTCAGTTCCACACTTTGAGTAGCACCGAATTCATGCAGTAAGAAAAAAGGGTTACACCTATACCAAAATTTAATATTAAGTTTGCTGGCACTTTACCAATTCATTGCTTTTTTGCAATGTACCATGGAAACGCCAGATGGATACAAAACTGAACGTAATTTACACAGCACAGAATTAGTTGAAGGTCCTTCTTTACGAATGTCTTTTGAAGAATGATGCACCATTTACCTCAAACTGCACAGCTGAGTTCTGCCTCCTGTCTGTCCATATATGAATGTGTTTATCCATCGAGTTAATGCAGCAGAAACAAATCAAGTGAGCGTACAGCCAATGAACTGGCTGGCTGTGGCCCCAGTTCAGACAGACGAGTGCATTCAGTGCAGATGATGCAGGTGTTTCTCTTTTCAGATTCAGTGAGCATTTTCCAGCATCAAGCAATGATTCATGTTTAGGAAGGGCTTCAGCGCCACCCATGGAGAGAAGGTACAATCGTTTCTAATCACTCGTCTACACAATTTCAAAGTGTGTTCAGTCACAGGAGAACAGTATCATGTTTTCTTTGACTTAATAGAAAAAAAGTGAATTCCAGTACCAAATAAATACTACTCACCATCCTACCTATGTTATTTGACACTCATCATTCTCCAGTAAGCCATTTCTTTGGATTATTGTTTATATTTATACTAATGTTTACCAGCCAATACTAATGACACTTGGCTCAATTGTCAGGAATTGCATGTATTTCTAGTACAATTCAAGTGCAAATTGCATCCAGTTCTGGGCATCACACTTTAGGAAGGATGTGAATGCATTAGAAAGGATGCAGAAAAGGTTTACGAGAATGGTTCAAAGGCTGAGGAACTCCAATTACGCAGGTAGAAGGGAGAAGTTGGGATTGTTTGCCTTGAAGGAGAGAAGGTTGAGAGAAAATTTGACAGAGGTGTTCAAAATCATGAGGGGACTGGACAGAGTAGATATAGAGAAAAACTAATCCCACTGGTGAAAAGATCCAAGAACCAGAAGGCACGGATTAAAAGTAATTAGCAAAAGAAGCAATAGTGACATGAACAAAACCTTTTTTACACAAATGAGTGGTTAAGATCTGAAATGCACTGAGAGTTTGTTGGAGGCAGATTCAATCATTGTATTTAAAAAGAAATTGAATCATTCTGTCATGATGATGTTACATGTGCATGTAAAATATTAATCTTTAATTTCATCAGCTGCTCAGATATATATTGAACTTCTTTAAAACAGCTTTTTGAAACAAGCAGACACTGACATAAGATGGCTGCCACAGATCCCCTGACACATCTGGAATTACAAGTTGGTCAGTTCCTGGAAGTTCCCAAAGTAGATTACAATTAGGACATGCCAAGGCAAACCTCCTATGAAATTTCACACCCGCTGATGTCAAAAACTACTTCAAAAATAAACTGGCTCTCGCTATTTGCATTACTAGAGCTACATTCCAAGTAACTCACCTGCTGTGTCCCCAAATCCTGTTCACCATTTACAAGTCACAAGTCAGGAGTTTGATGGAATTCTCTCCACTTACTTGGATGAATGCATCTCCATCAACACTCAAGAAGCTCAACACTATCTAAGACAATGTAGCCTACTTGACAGGCACCCCATCTACCACCTCCAACATCCACAACCTCCACCACCAATGCACAGTGGCAGCATTGTGTACCATCTACAAGATGCACTGCAGGAAGTTGCAAGACTCCTTCGATAGCACCTTCCCAATGCGAGACTTCTACCATCTAAAAGGACAAGGGCAGCAGACATATGGGAACACTACCACCTGCAAGTTCCCCGCCAAACTACACAACATCCTGACTTGGAACTATATCATTGTTTCTTCACTGTTGCTGGGTCAAAATCCTGGAACTTCCTCCCAAACAACACTTTTGGGTGTGCCTAAACCACATGGACTGCAGGGGTTCAAGAAGGCAGGTCACCACCACCCTTCTCAAGGGCAAATAGAGATGGGCAGTAAAAATGCTAGCCTAGCCAGTGACACCCATGTCCCATGAAAGAATAAAAAAAATCAGACAGAAAGCCTAGTCGGACAATGCCATATGGTAGGTGTTGATATGTTCTTCCTCGCTCATCACAGGGAAGGATGGTCCATTCATAAGCAATGGCTGTGACATTAAAACAAACTAATTACCTAGGCCATTACAGAATAGCCATGGTCTGTCCAGACATGGGTTAATTAATTACCTTCTGTGGAATACTCAAAACACTAAGGAGAGGGAGGTCATGTGACCAGAATCACCATTTTGAAATGTATTTTATTACAACACCCTGGTTGCTTTTAAGCAGCCTAGAAGAAGTCTGCAGATGGACCAGTAACACCATCTCTCTCCATGCTGTCTCAAGTTTGGAGCCCTTTCTGTGTTACATTTTTTGAATACTGAGATAGGGAATTACAACCAAAAGGAACTCTGCCTGCTCATATCATACTGGAGTCAACAGAAGTAGAAGTTCCAGAGTAGATTTCAAAATCCTAAGGCTGTGTTTCTAAAAAGAAAACAAGGACCAGTATTAAAAAAAAAGCTGCCTCAGCCACAAACAACAGTGAAGGAATTATAAACAGTGAACTCTCTATTTTTTGCCTTTTATCATTGAACCTTAATTTGTCAAAAAGTTAGCCTCCTCTGCTATGCAACTTATAACTATGCAAGCTTGTGCATGTGTGTGTGTTGCAAAGGTCTTGCATATTTATCTTCTTAAATATCCTTTACCTAGGTGACTTTTTAGCTCAATAAAAACCAACCCCTTGTGTTTAAACTCAAGAGACCTTTCGGACTGAGTTCTTTGAAATCAGCATGTAAATGGTTAAGTACAGACACAGAACGAACAGCTTAATTCTTAAAAATTACAAGAAACCAGCTGCGATCAATCGAGGAGTGGGAAAGAAAGGGGGAGTCCTGACACCAGTCCTCACCTCGCTGTAACAATCACCTGAAAAGGAAAAATTTGCCGGGCTATGGGGAGAAGGCAGTGGTGTGGCACTAGGTGAATTGCTCTTGCAGAGAGCCAGCATGGACACAATGGGAAGAAAGACTTCCTTCAGTGCTGTAGCCATTGTATGATTCTATGGCTGGAATTTTCCAGCCCCATTGGGATCGGGCACTATAACGGGCTGGGCAGGAGGCGGAGAATGCCAAAAAACAGTTTCACACCGGTGTGAAAGCAGAGCAGGATCATCCAATGGTGCCCACAATGGCAGAACGCCAATCCCATTGGAGGCTGGCATGAACTGGGCCCAGAACACATCTGGACAAGTGCGACATGCAGAAGTTGGGATTTACTGTTAGGGCCTTGATCAGGTCACAGACATCCGAGGAGCAGAAGATGCTGGAGCCCGACAGCTTCTGGATCCTGGAGGAACACATGCATCGCACGCGCCGGGTGGATTCTCATGGACATGTCTCCGCCATGATGCTGCTCACGAAAGGTGGGAGGGTCTCCGCTAAGGTCTGCTTTGGAACATCACGGTCTTGGCCATGGGCTCCTATGGATGATCGGCGGTGGGGAGGAGGGAGTGGAAGGTCCAACTGTGAGTAGGAGAGGAAGATGTACAGGGGAGTGAGGTTGGGGGTGGGTTGGGAACAAAGGTGTTGGGGAGGTGAGGTTGGGTTGGGGGGTGACAAAGTTGTTAAGGGGTGGTGAGGTTGGGAGGGGGAGAATGTGGCATGTGGGGAGCTAGGTGTAAGGGGAGGAAGGAGTTCGGAGGTGGGGAGGAGCTCGGAGAGGGGAGGAGTTTGGAGGGGGGAGTTCGGAGGAGGGAGGGAGTCCAGAGGGGGGAAGGTGTTTGAAGAGGTGGGGGGGAGGGGGCGTGGTGGGGGTGAGTAGCGGTGGAGGAGGGAGTAAGGAGTGCGGGGGGGAATGTCCAGGTGAATGTGCAAGGAGGGTTCTGTGGAGTCAGCGACTGCCTCTTGGGGAGCAGACTGAGGGTGGGTGTGATACCAGGGAATGGTGAGTATGAGAGGGGTCAGAAGGAGCTGGAAGGGTGGGAGGGTGAGGGTGCATTGATAGTGCTGTATAAAGGATACCGAAGGTGATTGGTGGGGACTCAGAGGCAGACACAGATCCTGGGGGTGGGAAGGAGGAGGTTGGGGAGGTCAATGTGGATGGGGGTGGAATTTTCAGGAAGCTAGGGAATGTGCACGTTTACCTGGACATCCTGGAAAGGAAAGGGTTTGGGTTGGGAGGTGACGGTGGGGAGGCGGAAGGTGATGCCGGACTGTTGGCAGTGTTGGGGAAAAGACATGGGTGACTGGGGAAATGGAAAGGTTGGCAGAGCGGATCAAAGACTCGACAACGACCATCGTTGTTGAAATGGAAAGTGAGTGGAGCCTCATGTTGGACGGTTACAGGTGTTGCATGGGAGTGCGATCAGTGGGTGGGCGGAGATGCAGGTTAGCTCAGATGGAACACTGAAAGAGAACCCCTGCAGGCAGCATTGAAAATGCTTGGGATAGTGAGGAGAGTGCTTGCACAAGGCTCCAAAAGGTCCTGCCATATCCACACTTCTCCCTCCAGGATTACTCATGGTCCAGTTGCGTGCAGCTGAGCTGTTAGTGGTGGGGGGGTGGGGGGGGGGGTGGTGGCGGGATTCAGTGCGAGGATTTGTGTAGCCTGTCAATGAAGCTGAAAGACAACATTACACATTATTCAGTGAAAGCAAATATATTTTCAGATTATAAAGTGACAAAATGTGTTCACCTGTGCAACCACATGATCAGGAATTTTTAACTTTTCTAGGCCTACCACTTCTTCTAGGTGCTGCCCTGACATCCACAGCAGGGGTGGAGACAGCCTGTGCAATGGTTGACCTTGTTAACACTGATGACTTTGGCATGGGTCCTTTGGACAGTCAAGGCCTTGAGGGCTCTGGCTTGCTTTGGCTCTCCTCCTGTGGGCCAGCTGCTCCTTCTGTGGTGACAGAGGATGAGGTTGAGGGGGTCACAGGCAAGGGGGGCTTGGGGGAGAGGACAGCCTCTGAGATTCCTGAGTGGATGACCCAGGGGTGTCCAGCTGCCACTTCTGCTCCCTTCAGGTGCATGAGGGCCCCGGCCTGACTCCTTGAGCAGAAGGAGCACCTGGAAGGTCATCGAGGTGCCCTGTTTCCCTCTCGCTACTCCGATGGAGAGCAGTTCTACATGCACACCTCTGCCTTCTGCTGGACCAGGGTCTCCATGGCCTCCCCCATTCTTCCCATGGAGACCTCAATACTCGCACATTTGGGCACCACTTCATCAGAGAGCAGGCGGATGCAATCTTCTGATTCACGTGCCACTCTGTTGGGGGCTTCCAATAGCTCTGCGTGATGTTCCCCCTCATTTTGTTGACTCTCCAGGATGAGTTGGAAGGCCAAATCCAGAGGCTCATCATCTGACTTGGACCTCACAGATGCCTCTTCCCCAGCAGCCCTCTGAGTGCTTGAGAGCTTGGCTGAACCTGCCTCCTCCTGCTGCAGACACGTGTCCGTGCAGTGACCACCAGATTGTGAACCTGAACCAGCTCTAGATCTAGGTCCTACCAAGGTGTGTGTCTCTGCACTGGTGTAGGGTGTGGGTAAGCGCTGAGATGAGTCTTCCAGGCTGCTTATTTCCAGATCTTCAATGGATGAGGTGTCCTCTTTGCTGGGGGTGAGGGCGTGGATGGAGCTGAGGGACCGGCTGGCTGAGGCAGGTCTACCTGTGAACCAAAGTAGAGATAATTAGTGCATGGTAGCAGACTCAAAAGCAGGAGAGAGAACACTCACAGTTATGTTGAGAGAGGGATGATGTGATGCAGGATTCTCATGTGGGTGTTCACCGCCGACCTCACCATCGCCGCAGGCGCGGTTCACATCCTCACCAGTCAGTGTGATGACACACTCCTCAAAGCAAGTAAGGGGCCTAATGTGGGTCACTCCACTGCCAGTCTGGGACCTCTCCTTGCTGTTGTGAGCCTGCTTCTTCTGCATGAAAACAGATGGAGAATGTGAGCAGGATACATGGTGCTGAGTGGAATATTTGTATGATGCACAGATCCATAGGTGGGTTGAGGACACGAGCTCGAGAAGGTATCAGCCTGATGGAGATGTGAGGGTGCATGCGAAAGTTAGTGGTGTTGTTCCTTGAGATGTGAGATCCCTGTGGATGTGTGATGAGTTTGAGAGTGTGAGTTGAGAGTGATGAGGTAGTTGACTTGCCCTGGTGGAACAAATGAGGGCATTCATCCTCTTCCTGCACTGGATGGCTGACCTCCTCTGTGCTCTGGTGGAGCTGACCACCACTGCCACCGCCGCCCATTGGTGACCCTGGTGGACCTCCTGTGGCCAGAGTGGTACAGGATATAGTGGTGGTCTTCCACTGTGTCCAGCAGGTGCCCAGAGAGATGCCATTAAATTAGGGTGCTGCCATCTTCTTTACTTTCAGAGCCATCTGTCCCCTGGAGTAGTCCTGGTCTATCGACATGAATTAGGCATGAGTTGTGGTGCACTTGAAATATAGCGAGGAAGCATTGGAGTCACAGTGTAGCAGCAAATCTGAGCCCAACCACAGTGATCTGGAGTGCTTCCCATGAGTGCATTATTTTGGAGTTGGGAGGAACGATGTGGTGTGAAAGCCCACCATTGCGGCCGGGGGGGTAAAATTATCTTTTCCAGCCCGCTACCACACTTTGTGCAAATCTGGGACGATGCTGTCCTACGATTCTATTTCAAGTTGAAACTTTGAGCAATACCATAGGACGTGCCATGAGAAAATACTGATTTAAGATCTCCCAGTTTAATCCTTTCAATTATCTCCCCACACCCCTTCCTCCCAAGGACACTGGGAAGGCGATGGCGTAATGGTACTGTCACTGGACTAGTAATCCAGAGATCCAGGGGACCCGAGTTTGAATCCCACCACGGCAGATGGTGGAATTTGAATTCAGTAAAAATCTGGAATCAGAAGTCAAAATGATGGCCATGAAACCATTGTTGATTGTTGTAAAAACCCATCTGGTTCACTATTGTCCTTTAGGGAAGGAAATCTGCCATCCTTACTGGTCTGACTCCAGATCCAGAGCAATGTGGCTGAGTCTCAAATGGCCTAACAAGCCACTCAATTGTAACAAACCGATAAAAAGTCACAAAAAAGGAATGAAACCGGACGGACCACCCGGCATCGACCTAGGCACTGGAAATGACAATGGCAACTTCAGCCCTGTCGACCATGCAAATTCCTCCTTACCAACATCTGGGAGCTAGTGCCAAAATTGGGAGAGCTGTCTCACAAACTAGTCAAGCAACAGACTGATATAATCATCCTCACGGAATCATACCTAACAGATGATGTCCCAGACGCCACCATCACCATCCCTGGGTTTGTCCTGTCCCACCGGTAGAACAGAATCAGCAGAGGTGGTAGCACAGTGGTATACAGTTGGGAGAGAGTTGCCCTGGAAGTCCTCAACATCAACTCCAGATCCAGACCCCATAAAGTCTCATGGCATCAGGCCAAACATGGGCATGGAAACCTCCTGCTCATTATCACGTATCACTTTCCCTCAACTGATGAATCAGTACTCCTCCATGTTGAACATTACTTGGAGGAAGCACTGAGGGTAGCCAGGCAGAATGTACTTTGGGTGGGGACTTCAATGTCCACCACCAAGAATGGATCGATAGCACCACTACTGACCGAGCTGGCCAAGTCCAGACTGGGTCTGCGGCAGGTGGTGAGAAAACCAACAAGAGGGAAAAACATATTTGACCTCATCCTCACCAACCTACCTGTCGCAAATGCATCCGTCCATGACAGTATTGGTAGGAGTGACCACCGCACAGTCACCGTGGAGATGAAGTCTTGGCTTCACATTGAGGATATGTTCCTTCATGTTGTGTGGCGCTACCTCCGTGCTAAATGGGATAGATTTCAAACAGATCTAGCAACTCTAGACTGGGCATCCATGGGGTTCTGTGGGCCATCAGCAGCAGAAGTGTGCTCAAACACAATCTGTAACCTCATGGCACGGCATATCCCCCACTTTAACATTACCATCAAGCCAGGGGATCAACCCTGGTTCAGTGAAGAGTGCAGAAGGGCAAACCAAAAACAGCACCAGGCATACCTAAAAATGAGGTGTCAACCTGGTGAAGCTATAACATGGGACTACTTTTGTGCCAAACAGCATAAGCGGAAAGTGATAGACAGGGCTAAGCGATCCCACAACCAATGGATCAGACCTAAGATCTGCAGTCCTGCCACATCCAGTCATAAATGGTGGTGGACAATTAAACAACTCACTGGAGGAGGAGGCTCCACAAATATCCCCATCCTCAATGATGGAGGAGCCCAGCACATCAGAGCAAAAGATAAGGCTGAAGCACTTGCTGCAAACTTCACCCAGAAGTGCCAAGTGGATGATCCATCTCGGCCTCCTCCAGAAGTCTTCAGCATCACAGACCATCTTCAGCCAATTTGATCCACTTCATGTGATATCAAGAAATGGCTGAAGGCACCGGATACTGCAAAGGCTATGGGACCTGACAATATTCCAATAATAGTATTGAAGACCTGTACTCCAGAACTTGCCATGCCCCCAGCATGTTCCAGTACAGCTACAACTACTACCCCTCTACGTGGAAAATTGCCCACATATGTCCTGCACACAAAAAGCAGGACAAATCCAACCTGGCCAATTATCTACTCTCAATCATCAGTAAACTAATGGAAGGGGTCATCAACACTGAAATCAAGAGGCACTTGCTTAGCAATAACCTGCTCACTGATGCCCAGTTTGGGTTCTTCCAGGGCCACTCAGCTACTAACCTCATTTCAGCCTTGGTTCAAACATGAACAAAAGAGCTGAACTCCTGAGGTGAGGTGAGAATGACTGCCCTTGACATCAATGCAGCATTTGACTGAGTGTGTTATCAAGGAGCCCTCGCAAAACTGGAGTCAATGGGAATCAGAGGGGAAACTCTCCACTGCTTGGAGTCATACCTAGCTCAAAGGAAGATGATTGTGTTTGTTGGTGGTCAGTCATCTCAGCCCCAGGACATTACTTCAGGAGTTCCTCAGGGTAGTGTCCTCAAACCAACCATATTCAGCTGCTTCATCAAATAACCTTCCTTCAAGCATAAAGTCAGAAGTGGGGATGTTCGCTGATGATTGCACAATGTTCAGCACCATTCGCAACTCCTCAGATACTGAAGCAGGCTATGTCCCAATGCAGCAAGACGTGGACAATATCCAGGCTTGGGCTGACAAGTGGCAAGTAACATTTGCACCACACAAGTGTCAGGCAATGACCATCTCCAACAAGAGAGAACCCAACCATTGCCCCTTGATGTTCAATGGCATTACTATCACTGAAACCCCCACTATCAACATCCTGCGGGTTACCATTGATCAGAAACTGAACTGGACTAGCCATATTAATATTGTGGCTACAAGAGCAGGTAAGAGGCTAGGAATCATGTGAAAAGTAACCCACTTCCTGACTCCACAAAGCCCGACCACCATCTACAAGGCACAAGTCAGGAGTGTGTTGGAATACTCCTCACTTGCCTGGATGAGTACAGCTCCTGCAACACTCAAGAAGCTTGACACCATCCAGGGCCGGGCAGCCCACTTGATTGGCACTGCATTCACAAACATTCATTCCGTCCACCACCAATGCACAGGAGCAGCAGCGTGTACCATCTACAAGATGCACTGCAGGAATTCACCAAGGCTCCTTTGACAGTACCTTCCAAACCCACGACCACTACCATCTAGAAGGACAAGGGCAGCAGATAGATGGGAACACTAACACCTGGAAGTTCCCCTCAAGTCACTCACCATCCTGACTTGGAAATATATCTCCGTTCCTTCACTGTAGCTGGGTCAAAATCCTGGAACTCCCTTCCTAACAGCACTGTGGGTGTGCCTACACCACATGGACTGCAGCGGTTCAAGGAGGCAGTTCACCACCACCTTTTAAAGGGCAACTAGGGATGGGCAATAAATGCTGGCCGAGCCAGTGAAGCCCAAATCCCATGAATGAATAAAAGAAAAAGATAATGCTCAAAGTTCCTCGGGTGTTGGTTGCCCATCAATAACTTGCCAAAATTCTTCATCCGTGAATCTTGACAGTGGAGTGGATGGAACTCTCTTTTCAATTTATATGAATTGTAAATGTTGAGGCCCCAGCATTGATCCCAGTGGTACATAACTTGTCAGAGCATGCCAACCAGAAAAAGACCCATTTTTGCCAAATCTCTGCTTCCTGTTAGCCAGCCAATCTTCTATTCATGCCAATATGTTACTCCGTACACCATAAGCTTTTATTTTCCACAATAACCTTTGATGTGGCATTTTATCAAATGCCTTCTGGAGATCTAAGTACATTATACCCACCGGTTCCCCTTTTTCCACAGCACATGTGACTCCTTCAAGGAACTTCAATAAATTGGTTAAACATGATTTCCCTTTCACAAAACCATGTTGAATTTGCCTGATTGCCTTGAATATTTCTAAGTGCCCTGCTATAACATCTTTAATAATAGCTTCTAACATTTTCCGTATGACAGACGTTAGGCTAACTGGCCTGTAATTTTCTGCTTTTTGGTCTCCTTCCCTTTTTAAATAAAGGAGTTACATTTGCTATTTTCCAATCTAATGGAATATTTCCCAAATCTAGGGAATTTTGGAAAATTAAAACCAATGCATCAACTATCTCACTAGCTACTTCTTTCAAGACCTTAGGGTGAAGTCCATCTGGACCTGGGGCAGCCGCAACAATTTGCTTAATACCACTTCCCTGGTGACTGTAATTTTTCTGAGTTCCTCCCTTCCTTCCATTTCCCAATTTATAGCCATTTCTGGGATGTTACTTGTGTCCTCTATAGTGACGACCAATGCAAAATATCTATTTAACTCATCCACCATCTCCCTACTTTCCATTATCAATTCCCCTGACGCACTTTTGATAGGACCAAAGCCCCACTTGGTTAACTATTTTCTTTCTCTTTTTTAATTTAATTTTCTTACTATCCGAATTTATATTACTAACTAATTTTCTCTTGTACTCTAATTTTACCTTCCTTATAATCTTCTTGTCATTCTTTGCTGCTCTTTATATTCTTTCCAATATTGCAAGTGCCCACTGAGGCACCCGATATTCAGGCAACTCTGGAAAAGGAGGTTCCTGACAAAAAATCTGAAGTTGTGGAGCTGCAACATTCCACATGCACCAGGAAACAACCTGAAAGACTGAAGTTGTAAATTCCTTACCCAGTGTAAATATTATGTTGTCTTGAATAATATGTACACGTAAATATAATAGGTATAGCTGAGTTAAGGGGGGAGGAATGTAGTAATTACAGTTTTATTTAGTGTGTAATGTACCCTTAAGAATAATACATGTTAAGGAAGGTCACATGACCTGTAGTAACCAATAGGAGAGTAGCAGGGGCTACCTCAGCAGTCAGTGTAGAGGTAGATTTGGAATTGAAAGCACACGTGTAGTTGTCGCTGAGTATATTGTAAATAAGCTTAAAGTTTCCACCTAAGAAGAGTTTGCAGATCAAAGGCAGAATTTTCTGCCTGTCAGGCGGGCGGGCTAGACCCAATCACCAGTGGGCGCAGAGCCGATCGCCGCCAGCAAAGTGGGCCGTGCAGCCATTTTATGTGGGCGGGCCAATTAAGGCTCACCCAGCGTGATGTCCGCTGGGGAATGCTATGCGCTCCCTGTGCAGATGGGGGGAATCCCTAAAATCGAGAGTGCGCTCTTTCGCACATGCGCACGAAAGAGCGCACATCTTCCTGAGGCTAAGTGCAGCCTCAGGGAGATCACCTGGACTTATAAAAATATTAAAAATAGAAAAAAAAAACCATTACAATGTCACATAAGTTGGGACATGTTCATAATTTACAGAACAACTTTATTATAATTTTTAAAACCCTACATGCAACCTCATCCCGCCACTGGATGAGGTTTTATGTTTTTTCTAGTTGCCGCTGGGGCTCCTGACCTGTCCACCAACCTTAAAGTTAGACAGGCAGGTCCTTTAATTGGTTAATTGATCCTATCAATGGCCTCAATTGGCCATTGACAGGTCGGCAGTCCCGCAGCTGATTTTGCTGCGCCCCGGCCATCCTGAAAATTTAAATGGGGCGGGGTGACGTCGGGGGTCCCGCGTCATTTTACGCGTCATCGAGCGTGCCCTGCCCCCAGCTCGCTGACGGCAAAATTCTGCTCCAACTCTATCATTAATAGCACAACTCAGCCACCCTACAACAGGCGAGTCCTTTAGGGGATCAGTGGTAGTCAGTACTATAGTTACCCATAAACTTGAAATGGTTTTAATTCTAACTTCTTCTGGGTAACTATTGTTGTAAGACAGTTGGAACCAATGCAGGGGTGCAGGGCAATTCCCATCTGAAGTTTGAACTTCCCAGGCAATTGCCACGCAACCCTTATCTGGGAACCTCCAGGGTAGGGGCGGGAGCGGTTCCCCAGCACATCTCTGGGTCCCTCCCAGATACGCTGTTCTGGAGCTGTGAAGTTATGGGCCTATATCAAAATTGAAGTGTTCAGCAAATCAGAATAATGTGGTATACAGTTTTCTGGGAAGAAAGAATATCAGCTTCTCTCGGTTCATAACAGTCACACCTTTGAGACTGAGGGTTATGGGTTTGGTCCCCATCTCAAGGTTTGAGCTCCTTATCTAGGTTAACACAGCAACACTGCACTGTGGTAGTTTTGTATTGTTAGTGATGCTGTCATTCAGAGATTCATATGACTATTCTTCCAGGTACAGATGTACATTACAGATCCATGGCAGGAAGTTCTTCTGATGTCTGAGGCTGCAATGCTCCCTCAGTCAAAGTTATCAAGAACAAATTCATTAGTAATTAATCTCATTACTGCTTGCAGGGTATTACTGGTGCAGTTATGTTTACCCACATTAAATATTGTCACTTCACTTCAGAAAGTATTTTTTTTTGTGGAGCACTTTGGGCCCATATTAACAGAAAGCATTGTATTACTGGAACTATTACAATATTATCATTTAAATTCTGTTACTGCCCACTCAAGCTAAATAGACGTACATGTTTGAAAAACAAACTCTCAACCTGCACAATAAGTTGTAGTACAGCTAACTCCCCTCTCCAGAAATTTTAAAAAAGGAAAATATAAAGCTTTTAATTGATATGGTCTAGTTCAGAGGCATATATAGTACAGCAGGAGGCCAGTCAGCCCATTGTGACGATGCTGATTCTTTGAAAGAGCCATTCAATTGGTCTCACTCCTCTGCTCTTTGTCATTTCAAATATCAGTTCCCTTTTGATACCTATTACTGAATCTGTGTTCACTACTATTTCAGACAGTGCACTCCAGATGGTAACAACTTGCTACTTAAAAACATCTCTTCTAATTTTTGCCCTGGATCCTTTTTGCTAATATCATAAAGCTGTGTCCTCTGGTTATTAATCCTCCTTCCAGTGAAAACAATTTCCCTGTATTTATTCTATCATAATTTTGAAAACCTTGATTAAATCTCCTCATAATCTACTCTGAACTAAGGAGAACAAGCCCAATTTCTCTAGTCTCTCCACATACCAGAACTCTCTTATCCATTCTGGTAGATCGCCTGTGCACCGTCTCCATGGTCTTCACATCCTTACTAAGTGTTTTTTTCTATTCGTTCATGGGATGTGGGCATCGCTGCCTAGCCCAGCATTTACTGCCTATTCCTAATTGCCCTTGTTCAGAGGGCATTTATGAATCAACAACATTGCTGTGGGTCTGGAGTCACATGTAGGCCAGGCAAGGGTGGCAGATTTCCTTCCCTAAAGGACATTAGTGAACTAGATGGGTTTTTGCCAGAATTGGGAATGGTTTCATGGTCATCGTCAGACCTTTTAATTGAATTCAAATTTCACCATCTGCCGTGGTGGGATTTGAACCCGGGCTCTCCAGAATTGAGCGCATTTCTCCAGATGCCCTTCTCAATGGCAATTAAAGCTGGGCAACAAATGTTGGTCTTTTCAGTGACACCTACATCCTATGAAAGAATAAAAAAAAAGGTGAGGCCTAACTAGTGATTTATAATGGCTTACCATAACTCCCTTTCTTTTATTAGAAAAGCCAATGACCCCATTTTCTTTTTTAACAGCTTTATCAACTTGTCATACCACCTTCAAAGTATGTGTACGTGAATCTTAAAGGTCACTCTGTTGGCTCACCTCTTTAAAATTGTACCATATAGTTTATATTACCGTTTCTCAATTATCCTTCCAAAATGCATCACCAATTTGACTTTAGTAGAGTGTAAATTGGCTGCCTCATTTCCTACATTACAATAGTGACTACACTTCAAAAGTACTTCATTGGCTATAAGGCAGTTTATGCCATCCTGAGGTCATAAAAAGAGCTATAAGAATGCAAGCATAACCAATAATTAACAAACTGACATAATTCAAAGTAATTTTCCTGGTAGTTTCCCTCCATTTAAACCAACATACAATTTGTATGAGACTTGGATTTCCAAAGCACTTTGAGAGATTGCTCAGGTCCTATTAAAAATGCTAAGGGCACCAAATGTATTGCTCTCACTGAAGGAAGTGGTTATGTCCATTTTAATGTATTTGGTAAACAATAAAAATCAGACATGCACAGAGTGCTGACGTCCCCAAGAATACTGATGTAAAAACACTTGTTCAGCAACCTGGACAAAGTCATCCAGGAATGTCCAACTACACAGCACAGTTTTAGCACAGCAATCCATGGACATCTACAAACCCACACAGCTAAAATGTTCAGCATTTAGTTTTTGTACTGTTGTCATGACCTCTATTGAGTGGCTCTGTCAATATTGGATACAACACTAATGTTCAATAATGTAAATGAACTTACACTTTTAGGTTATCTAGCTAGTCTGTCCATTCAGTATTCATTCATCATGTCCATTGCAAGATGTCAACAGTGCTTTCTATGGCTTTCTGGGAAATGGTTAAGCAAATCCCAATCACACTGGGAGTGAAATCTTAGTGCAGAAGAAACTGTAAATGTCATTTACTGCAGACACTGTAGAGTAAAACCAGAAATAAATTATTAAGGCAATACAGAATGAAAATAGCTATTGATTTTTAATTGAATATATATTAATTATTTCCTCTTTTAGAGTTCTTGTCTCAGATAAGAAGTCTCACTGCTATGATTCTATCCTTATATGATTTATTCCCTAATCCCTTGATCATTCTTGTAGCTCTTCACATCTTCTTTATTTCACTAAGCCCTTCCTGCAGCGAGGGCCCTGGTGTGTAAATAATACTCCAGGTGCAGACTGACCAATACATTATATAGCCGTAGGACAAGCTGCTCTGATCTGTACTCCTCTCTCTATGCAATGCAACATCCTATTTGCTTTCTTGACGGTAGCCAGGCACTACTTTGTTGGTCCAAGGGATTTATTTATTGTAACTTCCAAGTCCTTTTCTCTCCTAATTTGTTTTTTGTCTGTGTCTTTCCATTAATCCTAAAGCTCGAGATCTAAGCCCAACAGAACACCACAAGTCTCGGATGCTAAAATGCTGGTCAAAATCATTTTTAACCCTTAACTTTCAAATAAGAGGGAAATAAAATCGAGCAATTTTGTTTGGCAAAGATGGAGTATACTGGCCTGTCATAGGATTAATTGGTTAGTGATGCCTTTCTGCTGGGAAATCATAGTTCCATCAAGCTGTCAGTCTAGATCAACTGTGAACAGATGCCCAGAATTATGTAGTTGGTTTGCCAAGATGTGCAGCTGATGAGGTGGACTGTCAGTAGACCCCAGGATTTATTATCAGTACCAATGCTTTTGAGGAATATGGAAATGATGCATCTAGCTTCATGCAGATTCCCAGTTGTCTGCACCCAGCACTGAGAACCACGGAAAATTAATTCTCATTTCTGATAACACTCATTAAAGATCATATTTTTATTATTGGGAAACCACAGTGAAGGGCCAAGGTTAAAAAGAATAACAAACTATTGAAGGCAAAGTCTATTGGAAAGTCATGATCAGGTGAAGCCAAGTTTGGGCTTTCAATTACTGTTAAAGGAAGAGATGATTATAGCGGGCTAAGTTCTGAGTTCTTGGTAAGGGTGCAGGAGACGTTATGATGCACTGTGATTGCTATAGGCAATGCATTCAGGAAGGAGGAAGAACATTCAGGAGAATGAATTGTCATTTCCAGCTCAGGCATTGTTAAGTGCAGCAATAGTTTTCAAAAGCAAACAAAACAAATTGCAGCATCTATCAACTGTTGTTCTCTGTTGAAAGCTTTCCCAAAATCCAATAACACTGCACCAACATAACTAATTGTAATTAGATCAGCGCTTAAACAACAGATGAACATGTGACAGTCAAATAATGATTTTGTTTTTATTTAGGAGTTACAATGAGGTTCTTTTCAGGCCTAAGTTAATGTTTCTATTGAACATTTCACATTAGTGACTGCTTTAGGGTTGTCAGGTAACACATATTTATTCAGTGTCCGACCATGCCAAAACGTCTAAAAGTACTTCATATTTCAGTTACTGTTGAAATGCTGTGACTATTGCAGCAGCCATTCAATCCTTGTAAAGTCTTAGCTGAATGATCAGCCAATCTGTTTTGGCTTGTAAAGATTGATTGAGGGGTTTTTTTTGTCAGGCAAAGGTATTAAGGTTTACAGTACCAAAATGGGCCTTTGACACTAAGATACTTACAAGTTGCTTTTCAAATCATGCTGTTGCATCTTTAATATCTACCTAAATCATCAAAACAGACAGGACAAACTTCTGTTTAATTTTAATTCAAAGGACAGTGCGGCATTCCTTCAATACTGCCCTCAGTATTGCAATAGAGAGGGAGCTTCCACTAAAAGCTTGAGCCCAGATGCAGAACTCAAACCCACCACCTTTTGAATACAAATAATCTGATGCATTCTACAAAATAAGTAGAAACTACATATTGCTGGAGAGAATCTCAACTGCTCAACAAGCGCAAATAAAATATTTATAAAACTATTATTTGAAAAAATTGATCATGTGGTTTGTGGAATATTTGGATTCAAGAGCTAAACTGAATAACAGAAAATGTGAAAAATACACAGCAGATAAATCTACAGCTGACAGAGAAAGATAGCTCAATATTTCACAGGAAAACTGACCAATGGATTCGGAAAAATTGGCACCTCCATAAAAAACAATGACAATTCTAAACTGACCCTGAAATTAGGCCTTTGACATACAGAAGTAAGTAATTATATTGAAAGTGCAGTGGGACAAGCAGCTTGTAATTTAACTTGTAGGTACACCCAACATTCATACGTATTGGAAGGGAAAGCAAAAGAAAAAGTAAAACCTAACCCAGACTTTGCAAAAACGATCAAAAGGGTCTGGCTTGACCTTTGCAATTGGCACACCACTAGTGTTCAGCACGATGCTATGCTAAATAACACTGATGCAAGAATAAGAGAAGAATTGGAAATTAGTGACCACAATATGGATGGTTCCATTGTGAAAACTTGTAGGATAATGAAGAGTCAAAGGTATTTGACTTGAGAAAACAATGAGCTAAGAAATAACATTGCATTTTTAGATAAAATGGAAGGGAATTTGGCAAAATTGTTATTCAAATCCATACTTTTATTTGCTTAGGAACTCACTATTTTTATTTATACCTTGAAAACTTTTTTCTGTTCAGTGGTAAAATTTACAGCATTGATGAGGACAACACAGGAAGGGGAACGCTAGCAAAACCAAACAAGTAAAACGTCACTGAAAGAGTGAAAGAAATGGGGAATGTGAAAAGTAAAGGAAAAATATGTCGAGGGGCAGAAAAAGGAAAAGAGAAGCGGGGAGTGGACACTATAAAGAATGAATCCACATGAATCCACTACTTACGCCAAACAAGGACAAGATATGGAGATACTATTGCTAGTGTGATGGAGTTTTAAAACTGGACCTTGGCTGAACAAAGCCTTTAAAATGCCTGAACCTATGTCTGTCTGTGACCCCAGAACAAAAGAAGCCACTATGCAGTTTCAGGAAAACTCACACCTTATCATATCTGAGGAGACACAAAGATCACGTCACCTGGGGACTGCACAGCCCAACTTTAAAGGGAGCTATACAAAGGCCATTTTCATTTGATAATCCAGGCTACGAGCAGGAGACTGAGGGTCAGCTAAGACAAAAGATCCCTCAAGAAAAGAGAAAGAGAGAAGCCATTTTTGGTTGTGGTTAACAGAGAGAAACCTTTTTGAGTAGAGATGAAAGGAGAAGACAAAAAACCTATTGGGTGGGGATCAAGTGAGACTGTCAAGTGACCTCAACTACATATTGCACTAGAAGAGTGAAAATGAACCTGCCAGCAGCAGATGTTTTCATAGCTTAAATGCAGATCCCAGACTGCTCATCTACATTTTCGGTTTAACAGTGCACATTAGTAGATATATCGCTAAAACATCATTATGTTGTGACATCAGGATGTCGGAATTAAGATTGGATTTAGAAGCACCAGCATAAGTTGGCTTTCTTATTCCACAGCAACGAGAGTGATTCCCTCCTAAAATGCTTTGGGAAGTGAAAGTCCATCTTAAAAGGCTAAAACAGTTCAAGATACTGAAAAATCATCAATTTCAAACAATAAAGTAATAGCATTTCATATCAAAATGAAAGAGGACAATCATCTGGTTAAAACCAAATAACCATTTGATTCAATTGCTTGTGGTGTCATCTCTGAATCAGAAGGTTGATGTGTTTGAGTGCCACACAGGACTGCGGCAGCAATCTTCCTGGCAGCAGCTAATTAAGCGACCACGACCTGGCCCACAGTCCAGTTAAGGATGGTGAGATGACTCTCCATGTTGTCGGCCCAATCAAAGGGCCTGCAGCCCTGCATGCTCACCAGCACTACTGAGAGAGGTGGCCCCTGCTGAGGCTGCAAGGAGAATGAGAGGGCACCTCCACTTTGAGGTGCCCTTGATGTGGAGGGAAAAAATTTGTCGCCACACCAGGACTAGGTAGGCAGTCCCAACGGCTCTCGTGGTAAGCCCTCCAGCAGTGACTTCGGGGCTGCAGGCTGCTGTTGCCACACTCCTTGGGCCATGGATTGTCCAGAAGTTAAAGACCCTGGGAAGCAAGTGCGAAGTTGCCTCTATGTAGCAGGTGGCCTCCCCACGTGGGCCTGGGCTCTGCCACCAGGGGCTGAGCCACTGCTGTTGCCACCATTGGAAAAATGGCCCAGCGGTGGTCCTGCATCTGGATGCCCTCCCAACATGGCTCCCCTGCATTTCACCAACACGCCCCACCCCCTGACACAAACCCACTCCAACCTCTGAGCCCACCACCTGGAGGCTGCTAAAATCACAGCCAAGGCTTGGGTGCATCATCTAGGCTGCTTCTTCAGAGCAGTTATCAGGTTGTGTTAGGCCATCGCAGGTGTCAGTCTTCAATCAGTTGGTAAGCCAATGTCCTGCCAATGAGCCCAAGTAAACTAATTATCTTATAACATTCCTTCCTAACCCAAATCTGTTTCTGTTTTCTGTTGGACATGGCTGGTGAGAATAGTTGCCATGGTGCTTTGTTTTCCTGCAGTCATTGAACTTCAAAAAGTAATTGTTTGTGGCACTTTGAGATGTTTCGACAAAGTGCTACATAAATACAAGTATTATTATTATTCATTAAGTACCCCAGCTCTTCAGTTTTACTTCACCTGGAACAGGTGACCTTGCTTCCCCATGTTTAACTGAAGCTGTCCTGCAGCTGATATTCCTTCAATTGAAAATTGCTTGAAATGTGTAACTTGTTGACTATCCCATTATTATTTTCTAATGATAAATATTTCCCTGCAATCAAAGGCCACTGAGCATCATATGTAAATTCAGCTGCACAGCTGTTTGTAATCAACAGAGCTATTTGCTTACATCTGTCTTATCCTTGAAAGTTATTCAACCTGGATTTGACTGTCCTGTTAATTATAGGCATGAACTAACGCTTCCTAAAATAGTGCTCTAAACTTACATATTCGTTTCCCAGCGTTGTCAAGGCTTGGGTTTCACTGGTAAGACCCACAGTAAACTTATGATTTACACAGCACTTCTTCCAAGTAGATGTGCTTCATGCCAGAGCCTAGATGGTTTGAGTCAATGAGACAATTTAACCACAAGAAGATCACAGCCAAATCCAATTTCATTTGTACTCAACGTCCAAGCAGGGATGCTTTCCAACAGTAACAGGAGAAGGTATCCTAACACATTTCACAGTATCCCTTGAACCAGACCCACTGAAACCAAATATAATGTGCCTCTTTACAAAATAAAATTGTATAATTAAAATGATGCTGTGCAGCATGATTTAAACAACAAAATTAAGAGTTAATCCACCATATGCAACAAAAGAAAACCAAACCCTGTTTAACACTGTAACCCAGGGATTACTACTGAAGTTAATGGTGAATAAAGGTTTACATACTAATGTAATGTGAAGGCTGTTTAAGCCAGGTTGCTAGCCCACTTAATACTAACTTTTATTACAATGGCAGGCAAATGAATATTATGTGCAAGGCCTGAATTTTCAGCTCAGCAGGTGGGCGGGTGCGATCAGGAGGCCTGGGATTGGCAGGGAGATGGACTTGGACCCAACCGCGATTTCACACTGGCTGGCCAATTAACAGCCAGTCAACATGAAGCACAAGATGAAAAACTCAGTGCTGCCAGGGTGGGGGCAGGAGGAGGGCGGGCGATGATGTCAATGTGGTCACAGGTGAGCGCTGAGAGAAAACTCCCTGAAGGCATAGAGCTGCCTCGGAGCTGCAGACGCTGAAACCATAAAATACAGTTTTCAAAATCAGAAAAAAATGTCCAAGCATCACAACCAGGCACCTGAACATTTAGATGATAAGAATGCTGTATACAGATTTTTATTTTTATTTTATTTGTTAACGGAAACCTCATCCCGCCCTTGGATGAGGTTTGATGAAAAATGCAAAGTCTGCCTGGCTGATTCACCCGTCCGCCAACCATAAGGGCCACAAAAAATCGGAGACAATTGTGCCATTAATGCTTAATTGCCCTCTTAATGGGCTTAATTGCCCTTTTAATTGTTGGCAGGTGTACTTCCAATTTTTTTCCGAAATATCGTGTGAGCGCATGATGACATTGGAACGCTCAGCCGACGTCTTCTTGCGCTATTTTACACCCGATCATGTTGGGTGCGCGCTTGCCCACGTGGTATAAAATTCTGCCCATGTTGAGCATTCATCAACCAGCAGCACTGAAAGCAGTTTCAAGACTTCATACACATCGCCATCATTGTAATGATGTAATCATGTAAAACTTGATCACATGGCATTCAATCATGTGACATTGCTCATGCAATAGTTCATCTCATGACATCAGCTCACTGTTTGCAAATGTTATTGTATTCACCTTAGTTGAAAGCCTTAGCATCACCACCATGATTTTTAATACTCTACCTTTATTACATCCCAATAATAATTTTGCCTCAGTCCATCTTCATTTCATGATGTTTTCAGTTATGGTAATATGGCTTTAGCCACGAACTCGATCGTTGTATTATGTGGGGTATAGGATAGTCATTGCAATATCAACCTCAAAAAAATATCCAAAGTACCCAACTCCAACAATTACATTTTCTTAATTTAGTTTTTCTCTCTTATTTTATTTTCTCTCCTGTCAGCACTGGCACCTGCAGAGGTATGGTTACAATAAGTGCCAGTTGCCTTCCAGTACTTCATCTAAGTGGCAATTCTTCATGTGCAAGACCTTGCCCTATAAAGTGAGTGCTGGCTGGGTGTTCCACATGGGTGATCACATCCTTATCCAACCCCATTTTCCATTAAAAGTTAATGTTTAGTGATCAGGAGTGGTAAATCTGTCTGATATCCTGCACTGTCCACCCTCCCCTCTCCCCCACTGTTCCCAGGTACTGAAATCAATTGTTGTGGCCCCATTCATACCCTGGCTGTGATTAACTAACTCAACACAGACACAGGCATCAAATATTTATGGTTGGGTTCACTTATTTGATCAATGACCCTATCACCTGAGCTATCAGTGAGACACAGAGTTGCTTTCTTAAATGAAGGTGCTGAGCAGTGTTTCATGGAGAAAGTTCACTGGAATAAAGTTCCAGCTGTTGGAAAGGCACATGTTATATGCCAGTGTGACCCGTGAACCTGTTGGTAAATGAGCAACAAAACCTGACAACAACAAGCTTATCAGCACATTATGACAGTGAGACAGTTGGCTGTGAAGGTTGGAATAGCATTGTCATTATTCCCCCTACCTACCCACCCAGCCCCGTCCCCCGTCCCCACCACTCCCACCTCCAACTAATTTACTGATCAGTGGTACACTGGGAAATCTAAAAGGATGGCTGAAAAACATATTAATTCAATACAGGTCACCAGGGACTGGCCTGAGTGAGAGCTGCACTAATTAGTAATTCTCTGTTAGCCCTGCAAGTGTATACTTTTGGTAATTGTGGAGAGAAATTGGAGGTGTACAATGAAATTAACTATAAATATTTCATAAAAGCAAAATATTGCGGATGCTGGTGATCTGAAATAAAAACAGAAAGGGCTAGAAGGTCTGAAGAAAGTCTTCTTCTCTGAAGAAGAGTCACATTGAACTCAAAACATTAACTCTGTTTCTCTCTCCACAGATTTTTAAAAATTCATTCACGGGATGTGGGCTTCGCTGACTGGGCCAGCATTTATTGTCCTTGAGAAGGTGGTGGTGAGCTGCCTCCTTGAACTGCTGCAGTCCATGTGGTGTAGGTACACCCACAGTGCTATTAGGAAAGGAGTTCCAGAATTTTGAATAGTGAAGGAACGGCAATATATTTCCAAGTCAGGGTGAGTGACTTGGAGGGGAACATCCAGGTGGTAGTTTTCCCAACTATCTGTTGCCCTTGTCCTTCTAGATGCTAGTAGTCATGGGTTTGGAAGGTGCTGTCCAAGAAGCCTTAGTGCATCTTGTAGATTGTACACACTGCTGCTACTGCATGTCAGTGGTGGAGTGAGTGAATGTTTGTGGATGTGGTATCAATCAAGTGGGCTGCTTTGTCCTGGATGGTGTCAAGCTTCTTGAGAGTTGTTGGAGCTGCACTCATCCAGGCAAGTGGGAAGTATTCCATCACACTCCTGGCTTGTGCCTTGTAAAAGGTGGACAGGCTTTGGCGAGTCAGGAAGTGAGTTGCCTGCCACAGGATTCATATCCTCTGACCTTCTCTTATAGCCACAGTATTTATATGGCTTGTCCAGTTCAGTTTCTGGTCAGTGGAAACCCCCAGGATGTTGATAGTGAGGGATTCAGTGATGGTAATGCCATTGACTGTCAAGGAATGATGGTTAGATTCTCTCTTGTTGGAGATGGTCATTGCCTGACACTTGTGTGGCGCAAAAGTTACTTGCCACTAGTCAGAACAAGCCTGGATATTGTCCAGGTCTTGCTGGCATTTAGACATAGACTGCTTCAGTATCTAAGGGTTGCAAATGGTGCTGAATATTGTGCAATCATCAGCGAACATCCACACTTCTGACCTTATGATGGAAGAAAGGTCATTGATGAAGCAGCTGAAGATGGATGGGACGAGGACACTACCCTGAGGAACTCCTGTGGTGATGTCCTGGAGCTGAGATGACTGACCTCCAATAACTACAACCATCCTCCTTTGGGCTAGGTATGACTCCAACCAGTGGGGAGTTTTCCACTTGATTCCCACTGACTCCAGTTTTGCTAGGGCTCCTTGATGCCACACTCGGTCAAATGCGGCCTTGATGTCAAGGGCAGTCACTCTCACCTCACCTTGGGAGTTCAGCTCTTTTGTCCATGTTTGAACCAAGGCTGTAAAGAGGTCAGGAGCTGAGTGGCCCTGGAGGAACCCAAACTGGGCAACAGTGAGCAAGTTATTGTTAAGCAGGGGCCACCTGATAGCACTGTTGATGACCACTTCCATTACTTTACTGGTGATCGAGAGGAGATTGATGGGGCGGTAATTGGCTGGTTTGGATTTGTCCTGCTTTTTGTGTACAAGACATAACTAGGCAATTTTCTACATAGCCAAGTAGATGTCAGTGTTATAGCTGTACTGGAACAGCTTGGCTAGGGGTCCGGCAAGTTCTGGAACACAAATCTTCAGTACTGTTGCTGGAATATTGTCAGGGCCCTTGGTCTTTGCAGTATCCAGTACCTTCAGTCATTTCTTCATATCATATGGTGTGAATCCAATTGGCTGAAGACTGGCAGCTGTGATGCTGGAGACCTCCAGAAGAGGCCCAGATGGATCATCCACTTCTGGCTGAAGATTGTAGCAAGTGCTTCAGCTTTATCTTTTGCACTGAGCTACTGGGCTCATCCATCATTGAAGATGGGGATATTTGTGGAGCCTCCTCCTCCAGTGAGCTGTTTAATTGTTCACCACCATTCATGGCTGGATGTGGCAGGACTGCAGGGCTTAGATCTGATCTGTTGGTTGTGGGATCACTTAGCTCTGTTTATCACTTGCTGCTTATTCTGTTTGTCATGCAAGTAATCCTGTGTTATAGCTTCACCAGGCTGACACCTCATTTTTAGGTATGCCTGGTGCTGCTCCTGGCATGCCCTCCTGCACTCTTCATTGAACCAGGGTTGATCCACTGGCTTGATGGTAATAGTGGAGTGGGGAATATGCCTGGCCATCAGGCTACAGATTGTGTTCGAGTACAATTCTGCTGCTGCTGATGGCCAACAGTACCTCATGGATGCCCAATCTTGAGTTGCTCGATCTGTTTGAAATCGATCCCATTTAGCACAGTGGTAGTGGCACATAACATGATGGAGGGTTTCCTCAATATGAAAGCGGGACTTCGTATTCACGACTGTGCAGTGATCACTGCTACCGATACCGTCATGGACAGATGCATTTGCGGCAGGCAGGTGATGAGGATGAGGTCAAGTATGTTTTTCCCTCTTGTTAGTTCACTCACCACCTGCTGCAGAACTAGTCAAGCAGTTTTGTCCTTTAAGACTCGGTCAGCTCGGTCAGTAGTGGTGCTACCTAGCCACTCTTGGACATTGAAGTCCCCTACCCAGAGTACATATGCATCCTTGCCACCCTTGCTGCTTCCTCAAGTGGCATTCAACATGGAAGAGCATTGATTCATCAGCAGGAGGTTTCCTTGCCCATGTTTGACCTGATGTCATGAGACTCCATGGGGTCTGGAGTCGATGTTAAGGACTCGCAGAGCAACTCTCTCCCGTCTGTATACCACTGTGCTGCCACCTCTGCTGGGTCTGTCCTGCAGGTGATGTCTGGGACATTATCTGTAAGGTATGATTCCGTGAGTATGACTGTGTCAGGCTGTTGCTTGACTAATCTGTGAGACAGCTCTCCCAATTTGGGCGCTATACCCCAGATGTTAGTAAAGAGGATTTTGTAGGGTCGATAGGACTGCAACTGGCGTTGTTGTTTCTGGTGCCTAGGTCGACGCCAGGTGGTCTATCTGGTTTCATCCCTTTATTGAGGCTTGATACAACTAAGTGGCTTGCTAAGGCATTTCAGAGGGCATTTAAGAGTCAGTCACATTGCTGTAGGTCTGAAGTCACATATAGGCCAGACTAGGTTAGGATGGCAGATTTGCTTCCTTACAGGACAGTTAGTGAACCAGATGGCTTTTTACAACAATTAACAATGGTTTCATGGCCATCATTAGACTTTTAATTCTAGATTTTTTATTGAATTCACATTCCACCATCTGCTGTAGCAGGATTCTAACCCAGATCTCCAGAGCATTACCCTGTGTCTCTGGATTACTAGCCCAACGACACTAGCCACTATGCCATCGCCTCCCCAGACCTGTTGAGTTCTTTCATCACTTTCTGTTCCGCTTATAAATACTTCATAGCTGGTTTCCGTGAACTAATTGCCTTCCATTGCAAGGTTACTTCACAGTAAAGATACTTGCCTGAATGGCAATTATTTGCTATAACAAGGAAAGGGTTTAAAATGGATGGATGGAAATTGTCATACGTAAATACAACACAACAGGTAACATATGATGCATGTAGAACAGGAACTCTGTTGCTGTGATTATGGCCTGAATTTTCATCCCTGAGGTGGGTAGCAGGAATCAGGAAAACTCCTGGTTTGGCCCACCCGCCTTGGGAGAAAGTGCCCACAAAGGCTAGATCTTCATTGTCAGGGAGGGGGGAGCATGCAGGCTGAAATCAAGCCAGCCAACCCATGGAAAAGTTCAGAAGCAGACTTAAGGCTGCTGAGTGAGGAGGTGGGCTGTTTAAAAGGCCTGCCTCGGTGCTGTGGGACTTCGTCCCAGTCAAAACAAAAACACAAAGGCCTTCCAGACCGCACCCCTTACACCCCCCATCGCCCATACACTCCCCATGTCCCATCCATGCCACTTCATGCCCCCATATCAGGCTATGCACCCCATATCCCCTCATGCCTCCTATGCCAAGCTATTGCATGCCACCCACCCCCAGTGGCTCCTCATATCCCCAATACTAAGCTATGGCACTTCACCCACACCCATGACCCCCATGCCCCTTATGCCAAACTATGACACTTCCATATCCATTGAACCACTATACATTTCCAGAACCAATGAACCGTATAATGATAGTAGCATGTGTAAAAAAAAAACTGTTAAAAAGTCATTCATTCATTGTTTTCCATTATATTAAAAAAAAGTAATTTCACTACAAGGCAATAAAA
Source organism: Carcharodon carcharias (assembly GCF_017639515.1). Taxonomy (NCBI): domain Eukaryota; kingdom Metazoa; phylum Chordata; class Chondrichthyes; order Lamniformes; family Lamnidae; genus Carcharodon; species Carcharodon carcharias. The sequence goes on from NC_054481.1 coordinate 95,229,142, forward strand.
GTTTCAGGCCCTTTCAACTACTAATAACAGAAACCACAAACCCTTCAAACCATCTAACCTTGTGTAATTGTGAAATTGACCACAGAGATCAGAGAGCTATAGCAGTCAATCAAGCAATGGTTTCTTTGGCATGCAGCTGTTTCAACAAAAGTAATGGATATCATGCATAATGAGGCTTGGCTGAGAGCCAAGACATCCCAAACATGAGGAGCCACAAGGGGTGGACGGTGGGTGTAACACCACAGCTTTGCATAGTGAGCATGAGGGGCAATGGGTATGGGTGGGGTGCTATGGCTTGGCATAGGGGGCATGAGAGGCTGGCGGGTTGGGAGGGATCCTTACCTTGGCAGAAGGGACATCAGCAAGACGTTTGGAACTTACTTTTTGTAAGATCCCCTCCATAGACTAGGGTTCACAACCCCTCTCAGGTGTCATGAAACATAACTCTTTAAAAATCTGGCCCATCTCTATGAAAATTGAAGAGCAGTGGGCCTATCTCTGAAATGGAGCCAGACAGGTCAGGGGTGCCAGTTGTAGGCTTTTGACAGGAAATAGCCTGCATTTTTTAAAGGCACTCCCAAAAATCAGACAGCCCAGGAATGGAGCCAGGAATCCTGGAATCGGGACATGCACATCATTTTTAAAGGAGTCCTGAGTCATCCTCATTTGGTGAAAATTCAGCCCTATATCAATGGTCCAGGGCAAGTGTTTATCCATTTTGTTACCAAGATTGAATGGAGAATTGGGCAGTGATACAACCAAAAAGAGTTTGCTTATCTAATGACTTATTGAGTATGTGCACTGCTTAGTGTGTTACTGACCAATACAGACCAGGAATATTCTGTACTCCTTGCTTTATCTATACTGAATTAGGTTTAGTCAGAGTATTGGCAGGGCAGTTATGATAGACTATACTCAACCTTTAGCTGAAGAGGGGAAGGATCTGCCAGGATTCCTACCCCTGAGTCTGGCCCAGCTGGAAAATGCATCTCTACACACTCATTGGGGACAGAATGGAAGTTGGTGTGGTCCTTTATGGGTCTATTGCCTTCTGAGGTTCATAAAGAATGGATATTTAAGTAAGATATCAAAGTATGGCGGGAGGGGGTGTGGGGCGGTGCTGTACCTGTGGAAATGTAACATAGCATTGTCTGAAGATGGGGATGCACTGAAAATTGCAAGAAACAATGTGGAAAGCAAAGAATTGCTGCATAATTGTAACAGCTGTCACTTAACTCTGTCCAAAATTAATGCCATATTGACAAGCCAGGTATATCATACTGGTTAAATTTTAGTAATACGCTTTAAAATGGGTAACCAACTGCTTTTATGGCTGTTAAAAGTTTAGTAATTCAATTGTATTCTGGTGGCCTTGGAGTAAGTTCCTTCTGCGTTTCATCTTCTTCATTGAGTCTTGTGTTAAGCAGGTGCCACTCTGCCTGCAGTTTCAGCAAGGTAATTGAATCACATAGGCACTGTCTCTTCATGTACAGCGGGCTGGATTCTGTCCTGTGGTCCTGCCTAGCAGAGAATGATGAAACACTGGGGGGTGGGGTAGGGGGGGTGGAAGGCATGTTTGTGGGGTAGTAGGGGTTCCTTCAACTAATATAAGTTTCCTCATATCCATCCCTGTTACAGCCATGATCCCAGAACTTGCAGACACTTGGGAGGGGCATATTAATGGTACTGAATAGCTTCCTCCATTTCACCCAGCCCAGGCTGATGTCTCCAGTATGGCACTCCCTCCAATTCTCATGGCACATGTGCTCCAAGTGCTGTGGTAGCGCCTCTAAGATCTTCATCTTCTGCATTGACATGCTCTTTCTTGGTGGCAGGGAGGCACTAGAGGGGCTGCCCCTGCACATTAAGTGATCCCCAAATAAAGAAAATAGTTTAGAATTATGGCAGGGTCATAATGAAAGGCAGGTATGCTGCTCCTACTAGGACATCGTCAATGGGAGGAGAAATTTAGTCAGTTTATGGGCAGCATCATTCCATGAGGCAGCATGTTCCAGAGGGTGAAACTTAAGAAAGCATTGTGGTCCTCAGCAAAAAAGTACAGTATTTGAGCAGCAATTGGCAGGACCAACATCAAAAATGAATGGCGTTTAGCTTAACTTTGTGAGTCCAGAGCGAACTACATAAGTACAAATAGGTTTTTACAACTGGTCTTTCTATATGGCAAAATTAGATGTTTGTATTGTAGGCTGTTTGAAAATGAATGTTCAAGACTCAAGATACGTGTGAATTGGGCTTGATTCAATTCTGTTCAGAAAGAAAAAGGCATTTTTCTACATTCTTCCCATTTAATCACTTTGTTTACCTGTCTACTGCTGATTCTCTCCCAGCAATGAGTGTGTCATTAGTAGGAAGTGAAGCATCACAAAATAACATTTATCTTTTGTCAGCCTGCCAATTCCCTTCACTAAAAAGAAACTAAAATCAGTATTTCACCATGTAGAAGGACTGCCTTGTCCATTCCTAATTAAAACATTCCCTTGTTGGATCAACGACAACAACAAAATCATAGGCACTATTCTAGCAGTAATAAGGAAGAGATCAGGAGGCCTTTTCGGAAGATAAGGCTATTCAGAAGATTGTTGGAAAAGTGCACTGTTAACTCTGCACAAGTTAACGCTGCAGTTAACCTTCTCAATTCTAACTGCCCAGTGGTAAATTCATGCTGCAGTGTATACACTAATGCATTAGTTCAGGACATCTCAGATTTGGACCACAGGTCCATGATGAGCAAGCTGACCTCAACTACAGCAGCAAGATATTATCATTTGCCTCAGTTCCCTAAGAGTTGGGAAGAAAACATCAGTTGCCATTCCTAGTGGCTGTCTTGTGAATCCCAAGCTGAAAAGTGTACATGTGGGTGTCTGGTAAGAGTAAATGAAATTTTACAATGACGCTCGCAATTAAATGCTGTTGAGGCTGACAGAGGAAGAACGACTTCTTGGAACCAAGTAGGCTGCTGGTCCTTCAGGTCTGAGGAGGGGAGAAAGTTCTGATGGAAAAATGTCTGAGTGGCAGCTTAAAACACAAGAATCAGTGAGGAAGATGAAACACAGAAGGAACTTACTCCAAGGCTACCAGAATGCAGTTGAATTACTAAACTTTTAAGAGCCAGCTGAACAGTTGGTTACCCATTTTTAGCATTTAACATTGCTATCAATCCGAAATATATATGGGGGCCCATTTTAACCCTCGGCCAATTTCAGGCAGGTATGAGTAGGAGAGTTCCTGAGATTCATCTGCACTCTGCCACTCAGCTGACCTTTCCAAATGGGCAGACAGCAGCATCTGGCTAGAGGGTAGGACAGGATATTCAGGGGACTGGAGGCCACAGCAACCAAAGTGGCTAACAGGCCAACAGCTAACTGATGAGGAAAGAGTTTCAGAGGGTCTCACCAGAAGGAAGTAGGGGACCCCAGGACAGGGAAGGCCACAACTTTATGGAGCGACTGATTCCTTGCTCAGGATGGATTTAAATGTAGGCCCACTGATACAGTAGAATCTCCCTTGCAAAATTTCATGAGGCCCCTGGCTATTTCCAGCGAGCACCTTAGAGACTGAGCAGGTGAAATGGAGGCCAGCACAATTCCAGCAGGAACAGGGTGGAAGGCAGAATATTTGTATTATTTAATACCCCCGCCCTCCACTGCTTCATTCTTGCCAGGCAGGGTGGGTTGAACCTGCATTGAGTTGCCGTTTCCCAGTGATAAAATGTGAATTGCCAAATAATAAATAGGACATTTTATTCTTTCAAAGTACAATGGCTCAAGTACCAGCAGGAATTACAGTCAATTTTGTATGCTTCATTATTCAGTAGTGTTGACATTACAGCTAATTCTCTGTCAATTTTTTGTTGCACTTTCTAGTCTTCAAGTTGAGGATGTCAGCACTGAGAAACATAGTTTTGTTGGAGATTCACTAGCAACTTGGAACATTCCCAGCTTGTGTTTGGCATAATTAGATGCACGGTGAAGTGCATCAGTTCCACCCTCAGAAGACCAGCTCCTCTAAGAAAGAGCAAACTTCTTTAGCCACCTTGTCAAATCGATAGGATGTTCCAAAGTACTTCACATCCAATTCATTATTTTTGATTTGTAGATTTTATGTAGGCAGACATGCCAACCAAATTGCACATGGGAAGATTACAAACAGCAGACTTGACGTACAGCCAGATAATCTGTTTTTTGGGACCGTTGTGACATTGGGCTACATTTTACCAGCCCTCTGGAGATGGGCTGGAAGTAGGAAGGGCGAGTAAAATGCCAGTGAAAGGTGTCAGGAGGGAAGCCCAATGCCTTTTTACCATCACAACATATTCCAGAAGTGAGAACGGCAGTGGTGCAGCCACCTGCCGACCAGAGACAGCAGCCAATTAATTCAATCAACTGTCCAATTAGCAGCCGCTTATCACTCCTGCTGGCATTTTACTGGCATCAAGACGGGCCCCTGTCCCGTGGGGAGACTGGTAAGTGTTTCGACATGGCCTCCCCGGGAGTTTCTTTGGTGGGGGAAGGGGGGGCTTCACTTATGGCCGCTCCATGGCCCACATGGCATCGCCGTAGCAAAGGTTGTCTCCGCGGCTCCAACACTGATGCTGCAGGGCTCCGACTTCCGAATGCTGGGGCCTGCCTGAATGGCCCTGGCACAATAAGAACAAATGCTTACCTAACCTTTAAGGGCATCTCAACAAGGAGGCGCCCTCTCTTTCGCCATGCAGCCTCAACGGTGGCTACCATTATAGGTGGCATGTTGAACTGCCAGCACTCTGACTGGGCTACAGTTTTGAGAGGCAGGCCACTGTCCTTAATTGGACGGCGATCCCAACTTTGGCCTCTTAATTGGTTGCTACAAGTAAAATACCCCCGGGATTCCGCAGACTGCTTGTACTGGCTCCTGACTCACTTTCTGACTTGGTAGCAGGACCTCCGGCCTACCAGCCATTAATTGGAGGGGAATGTTGGCTAAGGCAACTGGAGAATTCCCTGCTTTTCTTCCAATGCTGTCATGGAATCTTTCAATGTACACCTGAACATGCAGTCAAGGTGCTTAATTTTACATTTTAGCCAAGTGACAAAAGCTCCAATGATATTATATTACCTCAGTATTCTAATAAAATGTCAACCTAAATTAAGCTGGAACTAAGTATAAGGCCCAGATTTTTGCCACAACAGCGAACCTCTCCATTGAAGCAAAATTAGCGGAACTACCCAAAAATTGTACGTTCTGCCCCTGAAGATAGCACTTCCCATTTTCATGGAGGAGAGAATGGGGTGAGGTGCATTTTGTGAAAACGCAGTTCAAGGAGGCAGGTGGCCACTTAAATCATCCACTGCCTCCACTGAAGTGGGATTTTGTTATACCACGAGTGTGAAATCCAAAGTGTGCGGATTAGACCAGGAAAGGGTAGGTCTGAACTTTGTGGATTCATTTGGATAGCCAGGGTACCCCTTTGGAGAGGTAAAGTATCCCTTTCGATCTAGTCCTGGGACACCTTTGGGAAGGTAAGGTGCCCTTTGGAGTAGGTCAGGTGCCTTTTGGGGGAGGTAAGGTTGCTTTTGAATTGTTAAAAGTAGGCATAATTGTGCATAAAAAGTGCATAAACTCATTACTGTCAAGCTCATTGGAACTGCCAACAGACCTGTCAAAATCAACTGTCAAAACTGCCAGAGGCACCTGTCAAAGGGATCTTTAAAGCTGTCAGGCACTTAAAAGTTGCAACCTTTAAATCTTTGAAAAGGATGTCTGGAGTGTTAAAAAAAAAAGATTCCTTGCTATTTCACTCTGTTGACATAAGCCACGGGGGTTTCCATTACTGGATTAGTGCCGCATGACTGATTTCAAAACCATCCATTATTACAGTAGGGTGCCTGACATTTCACAGTTTGATTGACAGCTACAAATGGTTATAGTCTCCTTGATGTGGGACTATGAATTCCAATCATTGTTGTTATAAAGGATTGTGCACTTGAATGAAATGTATATTGTTAAAGGGATTTATGCAGTTGCAGGAATATAAACATAGTGGGCAGAATTTTCTGCCTGCCGGGCGGGCGGGCCCTACCCAATCTCCGGTAGGCAGGGAGCTGATGCCCGCTGGAGAAATGGGCCCTGCCGCCATTTTACATGGGCGGGCCAATTAAGGCCCACCCAGTGTGATGTCTGGCAGGAAGTGCTATGCGCTCCCTGTGCGGGCGGGGGGATTCCCCAAAAGCGGGAATGTGCTCTTTCACACATGCGCACGAAAGAGTGCATGTCTCCCTGAGGCTAAGTGCTGCCTCAGGGAGATCGCTGACAGTTTTAAAAATATTAAAAATAGAAAAAAAAATCCTTAACATTTACCCCTCATGTGACAATGTCATATGAAATAGGACATGTTCATAATTGACATTATAACTTTATTATATTTTTTCCAATCCAGTATGAAACCTCATCCCGCCGGTGGGTAAGGTTTCATGTTTTCTCTATTTGCCGCCGGGGTTCCAGGCCAACCCGCCAACCTTAAGGTTGGACAGGCAGGTCCTTTAATTGTATAAATGATCTTGTCAATGGCCTCAATTGGCCATTGACAGGTCGGCGGGCCCGCAGCTGATTTTGCAGTGCACCCATCTTCCTGAAAATTTAAATGGACCGAGATGATGTTGGGGGTTCTGCCCAACGTCATCCCGCGTCATTTTACGCATCGACAAGCAGGACCGCACCCTGCTCACCAATGGCAAAAGTCTGCTCAGTAAATGGGTTTTAATGAATGAGAGTGCTTTTTGTCAATACGGTGAAGCCTGCAATTGACATTTAGAACTTTATTTTATATAGAACTTTATTTTATATAGAACTTTATTTTATTTCATCTCTGCATGGGGCCTAAGGTCTGCCCATGGTAGGTACTAGGTGAGTTGGCATGATAGGTGTAAGGACAAAGGATGGTTGTTGCAGGGCATAGGTTGGCATGATTTGGCACTAAATTGGTATGGGGCTATAAAGTGCCTTGTGGTGGGTGGAGGGGCATAGGTTGGCATGTATGGCATGAGGGCTTTACAGTTTTTTGGGTGGCATATCTTCAAATAGAGGGCATGAAAGGGGTATAGGGTTGCTTGGGGGCCATAGGTTGGCATGGAGAGTATGGGGGCCATGTGGGGTACATCCCCCATCCATGAGATGGCATGGGTTGGCACGGATGTGGCAAGGGGAGCGTATGGAGGATGAGGGTTAAGGGCTGGAGGGATTTTTCATGTTTTATTCTTTATTTTTAAACTTTGGACAGAGTGCAGGATCCCCAAGGCAGGCCTTCCACCTAGCCCACTTCCGCATCCGGCAGCCTCCTCAGTTCTTCTGTGGGTTGCCAGCCCCAACTTCTAACCCAGCCCAATCACTCTCCCACTCCCGCTTCAAAAATCTGATGTTCGGGCAGCCAATTTTTAAGGTCAGGTTTGTGGATCGCCCATCTCTGTGCACCTGACTTGGGAGCAAAACCCTTGGCCTACATCCCTAAATCAGGTCATGTAAAAGCTTCTGATTCAGTTGGGAGAGTGAACATAATTGAATCTACCTGGAATCGGTCAGATGTCTTCATACTGCAACTTTCAACTGTAGATTGCAACTTTCAAGGAGAAATTGGCATTATGTATGCAGGTCCCACTTTCTCCTGGTGTTGAGAGACCTTAAAGGGGCCACTTAAGGCCTCTCCATAAAGTTAAGTTTTCATTATTTGTTTTTCTTAAGGTTTTTAGAACCAGGGTGGAGCCTGGTTGCCTCCCTAATGTCTCCCCATTCTCCTGCCTCCCCAACATATCCTGCCCCAAATGGACGACCCATTGGTTGGCTATGTGTAGCAGTTGGCTTTTTTTTTTGCTCCTGTGCTGTAGCAGAGGGCCTGTTTGATGCCCATAAATTGTGTTAATGAGGCCTGAAAGTGGGAACGCTAGGTTGTAAAATGTATCTCTTCGTTAAAATACTGCAGACATGATTTTTATGTGAACAGTTTAATCAGTCCACTAAAAATGACTCACAAGCGAATTTAAACTGCCTAGTTAGTGACACTGTTACCTCCTGTTTATAGAGCAGGCTGGGGACAAACAACAACAAAGAACAAGAAAAGCCCATCACCTCTGTATTGCTGCATTATTTGCATTATTAGCATTCTGTTCATTCTTTTTTGCTGGAATTAATCATGGCTGCAGTTTGTTTTAAAGGGATCTTTGTAGGGAACAGAACTAAACTCTGGCAATCAGTATAGGGCCTAATTGGTAAATTAAACTGGCAGGTAGAATATGTCAAGCACCTTCTAATTACAAATTTTAATAATAGCCAAATTAAAGGCATCTTCATTTATATATTACTGTACAGTTGAGTCAGGCATTGCTTTAGAAACAGGATGGAACTTGATAGAAAAATAGCTGAACACTCACTTATCAGTGTTTTCAATGAGCTTAGATATAAAATCAGAACCTGTGGCAATCAGTGGTTGAATAATCTGTAAAGAAGGCATCATTTAAGATGGAGAGTATATGGGAAAGTCATTGAAAGGTGGCTTATATAAATTAATATTAAGTTAGGCACTGGACAATCATATTCAGTTGGGGACTCCTTAGCCAGGCTGAAGAGAGAGATTGCAAAAAATATTAGCAATGCATGTTCAAAAATAGAATTCACTTTGGGTGGTGGGAGATGAAATATGACCCCTCATTCGAGCCAGCACATGCACTAATTGTGCATCTGTGTGTACTAATTTGTGCATTAGCATTAGCAGGGATTTTGCTAATCTTTATCCATGCTCCTAGAATCCTTCAAGGAATTATCCAATTTAATGCGCATAACAGGTGTTAAACCTTTCTTGGCTTGTTAAAGACTAATTATAGGTGAAATACAAATATATTCATGCTTGCTTTCCAATCCATAAATGAATACTGATGCCTGTTAAAGGTGGCAGTAAAGCAGCAAAGTTGGCAGAAACCCAACACATAGCAGAACAAGTGTCATTGGCCTCGATGCCTCAATATTAATCCCCCTGCCCCCACCCCCAATGGATGGAAGAGGGCTTGAATGCACCTGCTGTCATTTTAACAGAGGCACTTTTAAATGTGCAAGTGTCCCGCTGTAGAGAGGCAGGAAACTTCATAAATTTATTTAAGTCAGGATAAGATGATTGCAGGTAGAAATTGTAGCCCCGCTGTTTCTCAATATTGTTTGGAGATACTGGACTTTATGGTCCACTGCACTTGGCCAGCCGAGCTTTGCTGCATGGTCCTTGATTGTACAGGTGCAGTTAATATAATAATCCACTTTATAAAATTCAGAGGATATATGATGAGATGCAATGCGAGTTGAAGAGACTAACTATTGCTCACATGTGTTTAAACCTAATGCCTATAAACATAGAAACGCATTTTTCTTCATGAAGTATTTATTTTTTATGACCATGTAAAGATTTTAAGGTAAAACCAAGTGTGTCATGATTCTTCAATTTTAAGATTCTTCAGCTAAAGTAGAATCCGTTTGACTCATAAGGCAGGATTTTACCTTTGGAATTAGGACCCTGACATTGTGACCATTGCCAGGTCCCGACCCTGCACCACTTAGGTGCCTGATGCCCAACGCAATTGTCAAGAGGATGACTAATTAGTGGTCACGTGACCTGCTTGCTCTCAAACTAAGGACAGCGGGGGGACTCCCAAGGCTGAAGGGCCAATAAGGGGCCATCCAATATTTAAAGATTGATAGTCCCACCATTGGTGGGTGCTGCCAATGTAGTTAGGAGAAAGATTGTGCACCAAGGTAGAGATGCTCTCTGAAGAAACTTCAAAAGGATAAATAAAGGTGGCCATTACTGTCAAGCCCGCCAAATAAAAATGCAGCACATAACAGATAGACACAGCCTCTTTCAGAATATTCAACAGTATTAAGGATTTCAGTCAAATTAAATGATCATTTCAAATATTATGACGAGAAATTAGGAAGCTGTGGTTAAGATTGAAATTGATGGTTAAGGGAAATAGTTGAATGAATCAGGACAGTGCAACTGCTACCAATGAATAATATTGTTTTCTGAAACAATTTTAAGAAAATGGACAAATGAAAAAAATATTTCCTCTGAAACAATCTGTTAAGCCTTTATTTTAGTGCAGAAGCCACCACTCTGCAGAAATGGAAGATAAACCAAATAAGTTGTCCGATTTATTTATTTTTCTTTCTGTCCTGCCTGATCTTCTGTAAATTATCTCACTCCTCACATTTTAGCACATGCCATTATAAATTCACTTAACAATGGAACTTTGTGATATGGTCATACAGCATACATAACAGTTGGTTTTCTGATCTGACCAGTGTGGCGGTGGGACTGATGGTAGCAGGCTGATTCCAGTTTAGAGAAAGGCCTTGTCACACTGTTTTTCATTGCTGACCTATTTAAATTTTGCTGGTGAGGTCCTGGCCTGGATCTGGCATTACATTGAGAACTTGCCAATTGGGAGGCAGGATTTCTCATACGGAAGCAGCTAGTAAAGACTAGCCTAAGCATCCAACATAGCACACAGATTTTGCAACAGAAATGTGCTGCTAATATAATGGTTAAAGGCTCCATTAGATACCAGACAGGTATCTGGGGCCGACTCCTGAAACAGCTTTTAGGTTCTTTGTATCTGCAAAAAAAAACGTACTAATTATAAGATCCCCTTTACAAGATTTATCAGTCATTGATTTCACAATACACCATGCATGCTATTGACCATGGATACTATTCTCAGGTGCTTGTCAGACAAACCAGTAGTCCTTAAAGGGACTGCTGGAGATTGACTATTGAAAGGTTTTTTCAAAAAGGAATGCTCCTATTGATTCATATTAAATGCATGGTCGCTGCCAGCTGCCGCTCACATATTGACAGTCCCCAAATAGTGGCCACAGCCATGACTACAGACAGATCAATATTTGCAATAATCTTGCTCTGTCAAGCAGGGGCACTATTGGAGGATGAAGACAGCGAGGCAGCTCCCCAAGCCGCAAAGGACAACTCAACTGATGAGCCTGATGAAGAGCCGGAGGAGGCCCAGGGTGAGGATGTGGCTGCAGAAGTGATGAAGCTTGTGGGAGGCAGAGAGTCCAGGGAGGCCTTGATTCTCCGTTCACTCAACTCGGCACCCAAGGCTGGCAGGAAAGTGAGTGCGAGTGTAATGTCTCCCTACTGAACTTTCCTGATGAGGCCTGTGACGTTCAGATCAAGGTACGGCCTCTGAAATAAAGTTTGTATTCCTTCCTGTCTGTCATAATCCACTCCCATATGTCCAACACCTGTAAGAAACATAAAGCACTTTCAGGCCATGATACATCATAACATCCTTAAATAGTGATCATGTTTACAGAATTTGAACATTGAACATCTTTCAACTGCAATTATATCACCTGTGCCTACCCCTCTTATGTTTATAGTGCCTTAAACTTCTGCTTGCAAGTGCTGCGTCTTGGTGCCCCACCCTCCCTCACTGGCAGCGGCATTAGTGGCAGTTTGCTGACTGTGATGCCCTGTCAGCCCTGATGACCTTGGCAGACATCCTCTGGCTGGCAGAACATGTGCAGGAACCACCTGGGTGAGAGCATCCAGCACCGTAGCTGGGCACTTCTCAGTTGTCATGGCCTCATCAGATGCGATGGCCACTGACAGACGGGCGGAGGGACTTCTGCCTTTGTCTGGAGTGCCCTGAGAGGAACCCACAGATCCAACATGCAGCTTGTCTGCCAGTGTGAGGTCGATTTGAACTTCTTGTTCACCATTGTTGGGCGGGCTACTACCAGAGAGACAAGGTGCTTCATCCATCTCTCACACTGGCAGTGAACTGCTGATGTCACTGCCAGTGTTTGAGCTTGCATGTCCAAGCACTGAAACACCTGATTGAGTTCCTGGAGCTGCCTCTCCATGAGATTTGCCACTCTCTCAATGGAGGAGGGGCCTGTGTGCTCAGAGCTCTGGGTCAATGCAGTGCTCACGCTCCCCATGGGCTCCTTCATGACAGAGACCATGGCACGCAGACCCAAGAGATCTCTGCCAGATCTTCCCATGTATCCCACTGGATATTCAGCATCTGCCACATGATGGACAACTCCAGTGGCTCATCACCTGCCTCACACTCAGCATGGTCCTGGCCTAGGGCACCCTCTGCCTCCACCAGATCCTCATGCTAGTGTATAGTGCCCTCATCAATGTGCAATACCAATGGAGCTGACGCACTAATGCCTACCAAAATGTATGTATCTGCACTGGCGCTGGGTTCTGAGATAGGATCTTATCACAGGTTCCTCTGTCGGTGCTTTCTCCTCCGGTGTCAATGGAGGATCCTCAGGGTCTCTGCTGCATCTTGAGTGTGGTGCATCTGAGGGAGGAAGACAACATTGTCAATAGATATCCTCATAACAAAGTGACTGTGCATGCTTGTTTGTTGACACAATAGACAACTGCCGCACAGAGGCATTGTGATTGGATGAGCAATGGGGGCTCTTGGTTTAAACTTCTCATTGGAGATGCGATGATCCTACATTTCTTATACATCCCCAGTCTCCCACCTGTACACTGGTTTCTTACCGTCCTCTGTGACCCTGCCTCTCTGTGACCTGTGGCTCTTGCTCCACACTCGCATTCCAACTCCAGGGCGTCCATCTCGAACTTGCTGATTATAAGCAGGTTGACCATCCTCACCACCCGTTTGTGCATGTTCCACAGCATTATGCTTCTCTTCTCCTGTATGGACAAAAGTGTATTCATTCGTCTGCCCTCTACCTGCAACAACATATCAGCATTGCGCCCCCCCACCCACCCAGCCCCCAGGAGAACCAAGTTGAGGTGCCTGTCACATTATCATACCTCACCCTTCTATGCAATCAACACTAGCACATAGATCTCCCAGCCTTGGTCGGCACAGGCATTTGTGCCATTTGGCACTCTAAATCTTACACCCCTGAGCACCATGATGAACTGCCATCCTCCAAGACATCTATACATAGTTCTATGCTAAGTTGGTACTCAGCCTTGTGGAGCGCAGAAGATCATTGAACCTTTTGCAGCACTGGATCCATATAGCACCACGTTATGCCCACTCACCTGGGCTGCCACCTCCATCTACACCTTCTTCGTTTGGTGTGGTGGCCTCTTCTTGTCCAGCTGTGGCATAAGTATGTCACGCCTGACACTCACTGCCTCCACTAGAGTGCGCAGGCACTCGTCCAAGAAGCAGGGGGCAGAGCGCCTACCGGCATTGCCCTCCCACCTGGCGTGCCCAGTGGGTGTTGAGGCCATGATGCCTTTCAACGCAAAAGTCTTCAGTTCTTTCCTGGACACTAGCTCACTCAGGGTTCTTTGCACCTCCTGGCAGCCTTCAGGGAGCTGCCCTTGCTCTGTTCAAAGATTCCACCATGTCCCCATTAGACCCGGCGCCTCGACATGCTCCCACCCCCGCTGGGAGAATAGATCCTATGTCCGGTCACGTTTCATGCTGGCCAGCCCTTAATTGACCAGTCAGCGTAAAATCGTATCTGGCTTGCGATTGCTGGCAGGAGCTGTTAACGCCTCTGCTTCTAGTCCCGCTGATCGCACACTTATGTAAAATTCAGGCCATAGTATCATTGAAGAATCAATATAATGAGGAATCATAGAATCGTGCAGCACAGAAAGAGGCCATTTGACCCATCATGCTTGTGCTGTCTCTTTGAAGGAACTATCCAATTAGTCCCACTCCCTTATTGTTTCTCAATTGCCCTGCAGGAAGTTGAATTACCTTCAAGATCATGTGAGGGAGACCAACACAACATATATCGCACTCATCAGATCATTAAACTCTCTTTTCAATAAAAACATAAGAAATAGGAACAGGAGCAGGCTACACATCTCTTGAGCCTGCTCCACCATTCAATATAATCATGGCTGATCATCGGCCTTAACTCCATTTTCCCACTCACTCCCCATATTTCTTGATTCCCTGAGAGGCCAAAAATCTGTCTATCACAACCTTAAATGCATTCAACAATAAAGCATCCACATCCCTTTGGGGTAGAGAATTCTTTGAGTGAAGAAATTTCTCCTTATCTCAATCCTAAATGATTGTCCCCTTACCCTGAGACGGTGTCCCTGTGTTCTAGATTTCTCCAGCTAGAGGAAACGACATCTCAGTGCCCACCTGTCAAGTCCTTTCAGAATCTTCTATGTTTCAATGAGATCACCCTTGATTCTTCTAAACTTCAGAGAAGATGGGCTCAATTTACAGCCTCTCATCATAGGACAACCCTCTCAACCCTGGAACCATCTAGTCAACATTTGCTGCACTACCTCCAAGGCAAATATATCTTTTCTTAAATATGGTGACCAAAACTGCAGACAGTATGCCAGGAGTGGTCTCATCAAAGGCTGTACAACTATAGCAAGACTTCCTTATTCTTGTACTCCAATTCCCTTGCATTAAAGGCAAACATGCCATTTGCCTTCCTAATTGCTTGCTGCATGCTGACTTTCTATCTTCCTTGTACAAGTATACCTGAGTCCCTCTGAATGTCAACATTTACAAGTTTTGTGCCTTTTAAAAACTTTCTGCTTTTCTATTCTTACTACGAAAATGAATAGCTTCACGCTTCCCTACATTACCCTCGATTTCTTCATCTAAGTTTCCAAGATTTCCACTAAGCCACACTACCCAAAGTGTTGTTTATGCATTAACTGAAAAGTGCTTCCTCACACAGGTCATTGTTATTGACTTGATTTTCCAGACAGTTTTCTCATTAGAAACATCAAACTTTATTTACAGGCTGCAGCAGCAGTTACATGTTTCCATCAAGCTCCACAACTAGAAGAAGAACCCCCCACTCTATGGTTCCCCGCGCTTAGAGCTGATTCGCTCGCACTGTCACGCGATACTATACAACACAATAAATCTTAAGGCTACATTCACTACATTCCTTAAAGCTACAATTACTACAGTGATGAAGTTTACTTTCATCAGTTTTACCCTGGTCATAAAATTGCACAGCACAGAATGAGGCCATTCAGCACATTGTGTCAATATACATTCTCTGATAGAGCTATTTTAAATTAGTCTAAATCCCTTAATTTGCGTATCCTGGAATATCTTGAAGGAGAATTCTGGATTAACTTTATTTGTGCTGTTTAGTATTTTATAATGCATTGATGACTCTTCATAGAATTCAATGTTGGGCGGGAATGTAAGCTGTGAGAGGATATAAACAGGTTAATTGAATAGGCAATTGGGTGACAATGGAGTAATATGTAGGGAAGTGTGAATTTATTCATTTTGGTAGTAAGAATAGAAAAGCAGAAAGTTTTTAAGTATGCCAGTTGAGTTGACTGTTTTCCTTTTAAAATTAGTTAAAACATCATTTACAAGAGAGAGAAATGAAAGGAAAATGATTGTTTAAGTTCACTTTTTGTTTCCTCTTGGCTCCCTATACTTTGGTTTATGGGATGCAAACTGCAGGAACGCTCTTCCTGGACCAAGAAAAATAAACGTTTAAAGGTGTTTTCATCGCTCAACATTGGTACAAATGGTCAGAATATTACAGCACAAAAACTGTACATTCATACCTTTAAATTTCTTTCAGGGTCCTATGTACATCCTAGGACCTTAACTTGCATATTACAATTGTCTCCTCATCTCAGAGCCCTATCCAATGTGGCCATGGCTGGACCTCAAGCATAATTTGGGTGCTATGAAATCCAACAACATTTTCAGGCCACTATATCTGATCTAGGCATTTAATATTGGCCCCTGTGTGTTTTCCAAGTTCCAAATTGTTAAGTTCTTGAGCTTGGGTCATTGTAGGCCTCCAGCATCTATAATTAGACACACCAGGATCAGATATGGTATAGTTAGCTGCAGAGTAAAACCACTTCTATGTTACTGCAATGGCATGCCTTCGGTCCCAACTTTAAGATATACCCAACCTCACTGAAAAAGAGGGACTTTTCTATTTGTCACACCAGATATCGCTGATTGAGGTTACCAATTAAAGCTGAATTCGTGCTAGTTCCATCCTGGAAAAAAATGGATCCGGGCAACTCAGTTCATCTGGTGTGGAATGCTTCCAGCCAGGAGGAATTAAAAATAGGAAAGACCTTGCATGTATATCCCTTCTCTTCTTTAGAATGTGCCAGTGAATCTTTTATATCAGGACCTCAGTTTAATGTCTCATTAGAGTGATGGTGTTTAGTGATTTCACTGATACTAAATCAGTTTCTTTGTTCTTCAGTAGTTTGTTCTAACTTGTTCCAAATTATGTTGTATGAATAGTGAAAGGCTGTCTTTCAGGTTGGAGGGAGACACACAGAAGTGTTCCCTAAGGTTCAGCACAAAAGTCACTGCTATTTCTGATACACATTAATGACCTAGACTTAGGGTTTACAGCATAATTTTAAAATTAGCGAACAACCCAAAACTTGGAATCAGTGAGGACAATAATAATAGACTTCAATTGGAGTGATATTAGCAAACCATTTCAGATTTACCCTGGAATCCAAGGGTTTCCCAGGCTTCTCAGCAAACCAACAGCACAGTGGCAATTGAGGTGGCTGGATCAATCTCATGGAAATACTGAAATAAACATTCAGTACTCAAGGCTGCTTTCTTACCTACTGTTCACAGTAATTTTGCTAAGAGATTACTTCCTTCACATTGGATGTTTTCCCAATAGCATCAGGATGAATGGCATCATGGCTACCTTTGATTGCATCTCAGCCAAGGACCAATATGACCACAATCAGCATAAGTGCCATCTTGCTGTTTAGAAGTCTGTTGCTGGACAGCAGGGAGAGTAGCTTCAGAGGGAGAGCAGAAAGGGGAACAACTGAAGTGACAAGATGAAGTACCCAGATCCTCCTTGGACAATTTGGAGGAGCGTGGGCTGTTAGAAGGGGAGAAAGTGGAGTACGGAGGTGAAGATGAGAAAAGTGATGAGGGAAATGCACCCCAACTGCTCAGATTGCTGCCTGGGATGTCCTTATTTGTGCAAGGTTCACTTAGATTTTACGGCTTCTTGCACGTCATCCGCAGTTTGGCACGGCACTCAAGCTGTTGAATGTCTGAGCAACCTCCAACCATACTTCTTTGTTTCTGTCACGGTTTCTGTTCTGCCACATAGCATGCCTTTCTGGCTCCTCACAGCCCCCAGTAGCACATTGACAAACTGGGATGCAGCCTCTGAACATCTTGAATCCATTCAGAAACTTCCTCTTCTCTTCTCCCCAACTCCAATTCCTCCAAATTGCATCTTTGGATTGGCCCTTTAAATACTGGAATCATGCAGATCATCATCAAGCTACTGCTATGGATTCAGCAGCAAACCCCAGATACAGATTCAAAGTAGCCTCTGCACAAATACTTGAAGGAGAAAAATGCTGTAGGGGTCTGGGGAAGTTTAGGGGAGTGAGACTAATTGGATTGCTCTTCGAAAGAGCCAGCAGACTCAAATGACTGTTTGGCTTTCTTCTGTGTTGTACTATTATGATTCTATAATAAGCATTCACTGTTCAAACAAAACATTAGCCCTTGTTTAAACAGGTGGATCCTAAGGGATGAATCTACAATAATTCAAGCAGAGTGTGAGGCAGAGATAGGAATGTGGCCTTTATTCTCAATACCCAGAAGATAGCTGTTTGTTGGGAGTATGGATGTGAAGAACCACTCATACATTTTTTATGTGGTTTATTTTAAATGGGGAATACACAAGAAATCTAATTTTTATGATCTAGATTCTAGACATTGGATAAACAGGAGTTTATCAAACAGTTGGTAATTGTGCGTGAGCAGGCACAACTTCCAGTTTTATACAGTAACACATAATTTTAACACTACTCACAGCCTACCTAACTGCAGGTTACTTTCATATGTTGCACATTTCATTTAAATATCAACTCAGACTTTCTTTATGAAATTCCCACAATAAGGTTTTGTGCAGCAGAAATATACATCAGCACAGTGAAACTGCATATATTCAAAGACAATTACATACTTGCAGCCAGCACTCGTTCTGTAGATTACTACAGTAATAAGTTTCATGGAGGAGGTGGAACAAGGACAGCTTGAGATGACAGTGCAGGAGCTGAGCAGGGTTAATTTGCGGACAGATAAGCCATTCTTATTCCCTACCTGTGACAGAAACAAAGGAGGCATAGTTGGAGGCAGCAGCAAGAGGGGCGTGTCATGTGGCATCATTAACACCAGTATTAGGTATGTGAATCTCGCAAAACAACAGTGCCTTAACATATTTGGTGAAGAATTTTCCATTTTTGAAACTAAGTGCCATGGCTGGCGGGTTCCACTGGCCGGAGTGGTGGAAAATCACACCTGATTTCGCCCTTGGAAGCTCATTAATTATGCATAGGCGAGTAGCTCTCTGAATCACATGGTGGATCAGGAACAGATTCGTCCGCCCCGCCGTTACAGTTGAAATTATTAAAACACCGCCCGAGCACATGCATTTCACTCCCTCTATCCCAGCTGTCTTTCAGGAGACCCAGTAGAGATGTCTGGGCAGGAGAAGAGGGTGTCCCAAGGTTTAGCCATGACTCCCTCGAGACATCGAAAGGAGGAGAATGCCAATACTGAGAAGTATTTTATCCAAAGGATGACTCCAGGAATCAGACCAGCCTCACCTCTCCAGCCTGTAGCAAGTCAGGTCAGCGGGGCTGGCAACCACCCACGCAATGCCATCCAGTGCAGGAAAAGGATGAACAATCTCATCCGCTTTGCCAGGGTAAATCAACCTTCAGCTCACTCCAGTCTCACAGTCTCAGCATTGCATGCACTCACAGGGTTACACTCTTCAGGGATCTCACACAATATTAGTATGGGGCACATATCAGCACTGATTGTCTCATGGAAATTTCCACATCACCACCATCTCATCTCTCATGTTGCACAAATTGCATCCTCAGCCCATTCCACACACCGGGGGCTTGCATGTTTCCCAATCTCTGCTCCATCCCTTCTCATCACACTCCTTTCTTTTGTCTTTGTGCAGACCAAACTTGCCCACAACAGAAGGGAGAGATCCCGGACAGGTGGAGGGACGGTCAACATCACAAGAGCTGTTCAAATTTGAGGAGGATGCCACTGAGCTGGCTGGGGAGGACAGGGGTTGTTCCTATGGGGAAGGCAAGATCAGCTTCTCCTAGCAACCTAGTACAGATGAGACCTTTATGAGTTCATCCCCTCCTGATGTCCACAGTGAGTGATATGTAATCTTACATTCTGCCTGCTCATGAACAAACTCTCTCTTCTATCTCTTACAGGCTCCAGCAGGACCATGCAGAGGAGTAGAGCCAACATAAGATCCAGCCCCCAGCCCACCTCAGGTGAGGATGCTGAGGACCCAACCTCAGAAGATATGTCTGAAGGGGTCTCAAAATTCCCACATTTTTCATATCATCAACAAGGATATGACTGTTGGGCTTTTACCTGAAACCAGACAATGAGAGGAGACAGAATACAGAACTTAATTCCTGTTTCAGATAGTATGGTTATAATTTCTGAAAAATTTATAACCTGAATTGAGGCACTTTACAATTTACAAAGAATGATTCTCTGTTTCTATTATTCTATTAGAATTTTGTGCCAATAATTCGTATGTTTATGAACAATTTTCTCCTTTTTAGATGGAGGAAGCATCACATCCTTATTGTTAATTCACCACAACACAAAGATATATGGAATTCTTCCCATTAAAGCAATCAGCCAAGAAAACAACTTAAATTAAAGCCCATCAAAATCTTGCATAAATAATCGTTACTAACTACTAAGGCAGGAAGACGACAATCAATGCAATTATGTGAACCCATCAATACTCCACACATACAATGACTTTCAGTTCAAAACTAGTTACAGGGGCAGGAAGACAATGATAAACATCATGCGAGCCCATTAAAAACAACGGCACATCAATCACCTGGGGAAGCCCACCAAAACCAAACGAAGAATTAACCTTGATTTGGATTGAGATAAGAAATTCATTAAAAAAAACAGCATAACTGGGCCAGCAGATCTGAAGTGAGCAGTTTTTGGCAGTGACACAGAAGGGGGAGCAGTTTTGAAAGCTGACACAGAAGGGTGAACAGAGTTTAAGCAGGGAGCTGAGCCAAGCGGAGGAAGGGAATCTCGAGGTTTGCAGGCCCATAGGCAACATCACGGCGAGGGGCAAGGGGTGGCAGGCTCAATCGAAGACAACAAGGCCGCAACCGCAGCCCTCCACGAAGATCGACCACCCACAATTGTGCCCTCCAGCCAACTGAAGAACCTTCGCAGATTCCACAGACCAGGACCACGTGGGGACGGCAGGCTCGAGAGGACACAAAGAGTGTACCTCAAAACTGCAACCGGCTTACCTGGCTGGATTTCGAACTGTCAAGGAACCCTGGTTGGTGAGCATGATCCCTGACCTCTCCTAATTTAATTTAGTTAGGTTTTGGGGGTGGGACAAGGGTAAGGGGATTAGTAGCGTGATTTTCCCCTCATTATGCCGTGTGTTCCCCATTCTTAACTAAGTATACATTGTAAGTCTGTATAATATCAGTGTAATCCTAATGTTATAAGTTCATTTGTGACTTCAATAAACTTTTTTCTTGCACCAAAACCAGTTGTCTGCTGCACTTTGTCACAACCCCCAAATTAGTCCAAGTTCTAGAACCCAGGGAGTGATTCGAACTGCGCAGAAGTCAGAGGTGAAGCTGACACACACAGCACCACCCCCTACAGTCACTGCGTTCATCCGCATCCTCCACAAACACAGAGAGACACACATCGGAGAGTCATAGTTCTAGATTAGTTTCGGGGTCACTTTCTGGAGAACGCCCCACTGACACGTCTCCACAGCAGTCAGAAGCAGTGACAGCGCAGGTCTCTGGCACTTGGAGGACTGCTGAAAATCAAGCACCCACTGAGTCTGAGTCAGAAGATGAGCCTCTGCGAGCGGCCACCGAGATAATGCTGGAGATGCAATGACAGTCAGCGGAACATCAGGCAGAGATGCAAGAGTCGCTCAGAAGATGAGAGCAAAGGATGGAAGAGTCCATCTGTGTTGTGTCTGATGTCATGGCTCTGACATGCCAGCGCCTCAAGGTCACCAGGGGAAGGGTGGTGACCACTTTGGAACCTTGTTCTAGCAGGTTTTGCCAGATTTGCATTTGGAACTGCACTCCATCACTGTAGGCATTGGAGGGATCCATGTGTGGTTAGAAGAGAGGGTTGTGGGGTATCTTGACCTCCCCCCAGGTGCCCCTTTTCCTCAAGGAGTCAGAGGGGGGCACTCGGGCACCTACAGGGAGATGAGCATCAGATGAACACCCGGGGGCCTCCACACAGGACACTCCAAGGGTGTCCAGCTTCTCAGAGTCTCCTCTGCCTGTGACTCCATCAACTCTAGCTCTTCAGGCCAAGATGGGTGCGTCTGCCCCTGAGCAGGAGACCCTCATCAGGCAGGACCCTCCAGGTTTCAGGCCACCAGAGGATATCCGCCAAGATCATCATAGACAACAGGGTGTTGCAGTTAGCAGACTGTCTCCACCTCTGCTGTGGATGTCGGGGCTGCACCCAGGCATAGTGTTAGGGTTAGGAAAATTAAGAAATATTAACATTACTTCTGGGTCATGGGTGCTCAATCACTGTAACAACCATGCATTTTTGTAAATACATTTGATGTCAATTTATTTGTTCATTTGAAGGCATTGTGCAAATTCATTTATGTGCCCTCTTAAAGCGAAATGAGCCATCCTCCCACTAAGTCATTGCCCCCCCTTTGTGAGCCTCACGTTCACATGATGTAAAGCCCACTCAAGATTGTTACAGGACTCTTGTATGATGTCAGGGAAATGTGTCAAAGTCTTTATTAGGGGTGTGACCTGGATGAATTTTTAACCCATATTGCTTGCGAGATAACATTGTGTGAGGCCTGCTCAGCAGCCTCAAGGGACAGCTGCTGTTGTATCTCCTCAGTGGTAGGGGCAAAGCACAAAACCTGACGAGATGATGATGTCTCCAGAACATGGTCTGGTGAATCATGAGGGTTGAAGGTACAACTGCAAATGCAGAACTTGCTGTCAATGTGACAGGTTGTAAATCACTTTTAGTGCAATGGCATGGCATTAAGGGACAGGAGGAATGTGGCCTTCTCTCACTGCCTGCATCTTACTCCTCCTGGAATCTTGTGTCTATCAAAGTGTCTCATGCACGTCTTCCATGCCGGATTTCTTCGATGGTATCGTCACGTGGAAGCTGACAATCATCTGCCTCTTTAGGTTCCTGGCCCTCCTGCTCTTCATCATCTGAACAGCTCTCAGCCTCCTCGGTTTCTCCCTCTAGCAAGAGATCCCTCTTTTGAAGTACCAGGTTGTGAAGACGTAACAGACCACCACTATGTAGGAAACTCTTTCTGGACAGTACTGCAGAGCCCTACCTGAGCAGACTAAACATCAGAAACCCATCTTCAGAATGCCAATGGTCTGTTCAATTATGGATTGTGTGGAGCCATGCTTTTCATCGTACCTTCCCTCTGAGGCACTCTGATAATGATGCAGGGATATCATGAGCCATCATGTGGCTGGGTACCCTTATCCCCAAGCAGCCAGCCCTGTGCTGGCTGAGGCCCTTCGAATGTGTGAGGCACCTGGGAGGGACTCAGGATGTATGAGTCATGGTACCTGGCACAAATGTGCACGATGTGCTTCTGAAGATCGCACACCAGATGAACACTGATGGAACCCTTTCACATCAGAGGCTGATGACATGGAGCTCTCAATGCCACATGTGTGCAGTCCATTGCACACTGCATTCTAGGGAAGCCTGAGAAAGCTGAAGAACCATTAAATCTAGCAGCCTGGTTATCTTCGTCAAAAGTGAACCTCACATAATGATGAGCATTACTATACAGGATATCTGTCATATCCTTGATTCATTTATGTGTGGCAGCCTGCGAGATGCCACACAGGTCCCCTGTGGATCCTCGGAACCAGCTGCAGGCAAAGAAATTGAGCACGGCGGTGACCTTCAGGGCCACAGGAAGGGGATGTCCTCCCATTGCGTTAGATCCCCCCGCAGAATGTGGCAGATGTGATCCACGGCTCTCTGGACAAGTGCAATTGAATGCGGTATTGCCTCTTGCTCATCCACAGATAGGAGATCCTTCATCAGCAGACCCTTGGTGTACAGGTAAACCTCTGTTATGGCACACCCGATGGTAAATGCTGAACTGCTCAAATCCCAGAGGGAAATTTGAAACAAGTGCCACAACTGTTTTTCAATTTGTATAAATATTGAGATGCATGGCTTGAATTCAGAAGCAATAAGATCGCCAATTCTTATAAGTTTTTACAAAAATAAATTAAACCTTTATTAATAGCAGAAATGATTCTAAGTACATACATAGATCTACAAATTACTATTATGAAACTCCTAAATCCCCTAATTAATCTAAACCCCAGTTACACTTTCATAAAGGCAACAGTAAGACACATAGATTTTAAAAGACCCAGGCATAGAAATACGATACGCTGAACAATTCAATTCAGAGTGAGTTTTCTTAACATCAGTTCTTTGTAGACAGCAGTTTGAGGTGTAGATGCTGGAGGTTTTCACACTTGTTAGATCTTAAAGTGCTTGCCTTGCACACAGCCTTCTGTCCTTTATCCATAGTTTCCCTCTTGAATGCAAATTTCCATTGTTTCACTGTGTCTTTACATCTCTGATAATAAAAATCTCTCATAGTACCAATTTTACCAGTAATCTTCGGGAAAAATACACACACTGTTTCTTAATGTCCCCTGGCTAGGTGACACATTTCATCCCTTCTTAGAAATCAATCTCGTCTGGTTTATTTAAAAATGCAAATGTTCCCTTTATACCTATGCTTTCTTAATTAACATTTCAAACCTAGCTTATCATTTATTACATCAAAGCCTTCAGACCAGCTACCTTTAATTCAATTCAGTCACACACACACGCCCACATACATGCACACACACACACACATACTGACATAGTCACAGACCTCACCATTACTCTACTTTACAATAAAATCCAATAACATTATGAGAATTATTATATCTTCCTGACACCTCCTCATCCCCTGATTCTTGCTGGGCTCCCCAAGACCCTGGACCTCAGGTGGGGCCACCTCCTGAACCTGCGCTCAGTGGTGCAGGTCCCTTCTTCTCCTCCTCCTTTCCATGAGTACCATCAAGAAAGCAGCATTGAGCCCAGGCTCAATTCTTGTTTGCTCCTTTTGTCTGTGGAATGATAGATATAACAAAATAATGAATTATTTGTCATAGGGCAGAAGGTGGCCATTCAGTCTATCATGTCAGCACTGGCTCTTCGAATGAGCAATTCAATTAGTGCCATTCTCCTGCCTTCCCTCCATAATCCTGCACATTCTTCCTTTTCAGATATCAGTATAATTCCCTTTATAATGCTTCAATTGAACCATCACACTGTCAGGCAATGCATTCCAGATGTTAACCACTCACTGCATGAAAATGTTTTTTCTCATATCACCTTTGCTTTTTTGCCAATTATATTAAATCTGTGCCTCTCGCTCTCGATCCTTTCATGAGTGGGAACAGTTTCTCCCTATCTACTCTGTCCAACCATTCTCATTAATCTTTTCTTCACTCTCTCCACTGCCTTCACACCCTTCCTAAAAGTGTGGCACCCAGAACTGGAGGCAATATTCCAGCTGAGGCCGAACTAGTGCCTTACACAAGTTTAACATAACCTCCTCGCTCTTGTATTCTATAGCCCTATCAATGAAGCCTAGGATACTGTATGTTTTGTATCAGTACTAAAAGCACAAAGGGAGAGGGTCGAAAAGATTATTTTAATCAGAAAAGGCTATTATAGAGCATGAATGCATTCCATATGATGTTACTTAAGCCAAATCAATCACAGCACTTCTGAGAAATTATGGTGAACACTTTGAAGGGTGCAGGAAAATGGGATTAGACAAACTCCTATGTTGAGCTAACACTCTGTAACAGGCAATTAAAATATGCTACATTGTCAACCGACAGTCTAAACCAAACATCTCCTTTCAGCAAAATATATTAGATGATGTTGCCTTAAGAACAGCAGTGATAAGCCCGTTTTGTGCCCAAGGTGATATATGTTTGCGCTTGCGGGTGCTATGTCTAGGTGCTCCCCCCTCGCTGACACCGGCATTGGAGACAACCTGCTCACTCTCCTGTCCTGTTTGCCTTGATGACCTTGGCGGGTGTCCTCTGGCCCTTGGGGCCCGTGTTGGCACTGCCTGGGAAGGAGCAGCATGGCTGGTATCTCCCCATTTGTTGCAGCCTCATCGGATACCACGGTCACTGGCAGAGGGGCAGAGGGGCTGCTGCCATCATCCAGAGCACCCTGAGAGGAGCCTGCAGAGACAACAAGCAGCTTGTGCACCAATGGAAGGTCACTTTGGACCTCCCTGATTGCCATTGGTGGATGGGCACCTGGCTGGGATACTGGGTGTCCTGTCCATCTCCCACACTGACAGTGACCAACTGAGGTCATTGCCGCTGTGATGGCTTGCAGGTCTGAGCGCATCCAAGGAAGCCCTGATTGATCTCCTGGAGGAGCCTCTCCATGAGAGTCACCGCCCTTTCCATGGAGGCAGAGGGTCATTGCATTGCTCATGCTCCGCAGAGACTCCTCCATCATGGAGACCATGGCACACATTCCCTCATGTATCTCCGCAAGATCCTCCCGCACATCCTGCTGGACATCCAGTTTCTGCTGCCTCAGGGACGGCTCCAGAGGCTCATCATCAGCCACCAACTGAGCATTGTCCTGGTCCCCAGCTGTCATCCGACTGCCAGCGCCCTGGGCACTCTCTGCCTTCGCCTGCACCTCAAGCGAGTGTGAAGTGCCCTCATGCGCTGTGCACTGAGATACTAGCCGACGATCTTATTCCCACTGAGTTGCTGGCATCTGCACTGGTGCCTGCCTGGCTGAGAGAGTGTGACACTGGAGCGTTCAGATCCTCTGTGCCCTCAGGGGTTTGCGGCTGCCCTTCAGGCTCCTGAGACCGAGTGTGTTCTGGTGACCCTAAAAGGAAGAACAGTGACATGTGATTAGTTGAAGTAGCTACACTATTACGGTGCGTGCCTGGCACCCGGATCAGTGTGCCCTCATCTCTCCATTATCAATGGGGATTCCATGTTAAAGGCTGAAATCAATATACAGACAACAGTGGAATAGTTGCAATGACAGACATTCTGACCTCCGTGAACTGCACTCTTCCCAACTGTGGAGCCCCAACCTCACCAAGGCCAGATGACCTAGGCACATGGCGCCTCTCCAGCTGCAGTGCCTCCTGCTCGTATCTGGTCAAGATTAGAAAGTGGGGCAGTCCTCCACCAGTCTGCAGCCTCTCAGAGTCATTGTGGGCTGTCTTCTCATGAAAGGAGAGAGGAGCATTGATTAGTCCACCCTGTACCTGCAGCGGCACTACAGCCTGGCCAACCCCACCTGAGGAACACCTCACAGGGCTCAGCCGATATGTGACCCTGGAGCCGCAAGACACTCATTCCAACCAGCCAGGGCTCACCCCCTCGGCTAGATCCTGCCTCATTGACATTTGCCACTCACATGCTAAGAACTCTGGGTGGGGGGTGCACTTAACTGCTATGTTAAGTGACCCATGCCAACATGATACTCACCCTTCCCGATCGCAGGAGGTCATTAAACCACATGCAACACTGCACCCATGTGCGCCTCACCACATCATAGGAGCTGACCCATGATGCCACCTCCTCCCAGGCATTTTTGGTTATTTGCGGGGGCGGGTGGGGCTCCTCCTTCCATCACTTGGGACAAGGATATCCCAGCACACAACCACCTTCTCCAGGAGGGCAGCAAGACACTTGTCTGAAAAACCTTGGGGCTGAATGCCCCTGCGACCTGCCCTGTTCTCCAATGACATTTTGCATCCATGCTGTTCTGCAAAGTCAATGGCAGCCTTAGCATGGCTGCCTGCGCCATTTTTGAATAAGCCGCAGGGTCGCCTTTGAACCCAACGGACATTGAGCTCCTGCCCCCACCTCTCGGGAGATGCGCATTATACTGGGCAGACCTTAATTAGCCCGCCCGACATGGGAAAAATTCAGGCCATTCACTATCATTGTCCCAAACATGGAATCATCTGAGAAAAGCACCTCCCACTGCACCTGTATTGCTTAACAACATGACAAAGGTGGCCAAAATTCTGCCAATTTAGGCCAAATGATTAGAATTTGTGCTGCTGACCCTGGCAGTGTAGAAACTGGGTTGAGTCTGCACAAACTTATGTTATTGAGAAATGCTATGAAGAACAGAGGGCAGATATTTTCATTACGCGATACAACAAATTGTTCCGGCTGCAAACCAAGTATATCATCCTTCACATTTGAACCTCCATCAAATAAAGTTCGCAAACAATACGCCATTGTCATGGCCTCAGGGTGTGTATTTGCTTATAGCCTTGTCACTGACACAGCCTTGCAGCTGAGGCGCAAACTCACAGAGTGAGGTGAACAAGGTATCAACCCTCACACTTAACATTTCAATCCCACAGAGGCTGGAAAGAGTTTGGAGCCATTAATGACATGCGCCACATTATCAAACTCACTCCTCCAATCTCAGGTCTGGCATACTGATTGCACTTAACTTGCACATGAGTTATGACTGGATGCCCTTTGACCTGTTATCCATGCCAATTGGAGAAAGCACGTTAGAGGCTTTTATTGATGATTTGGCATATACGCAACATCTGTGCCTCCTTAACGGTTGCCCGCATTCCCATTTTTCACATTCATTTGTGATAATGCTGAAATGGAACGTCTGTATTGTGAAGCCCATGACTCCTGCAGTCTCTTGTTACAGTGCTAGAAATGGCAATCGCTCCAATGGAAACTTCTCAAGGAGATCTAGCACTTTTCTTTCATCTCCGACTACATTTCAATGCTTTGAGTGCAAGCAGGGTTGAGGCTGCCCCATAAAATGGGGCACCTAGTGCAGCTCTGGACTCCTCCCACACTCCAAACCCTCCCACCCAGATCCCATTCCAGTTTCAATTTCTTCCCACATCAGGAAATCAACTCTACAAGATGGTGGTTCTCAGATTTTACTTCAAGATCAGCTTTGACCTTCCCTCCATGTCTGTCACTGTGCCTTCAATCTTCTTGGAACCTCACAGTGTGCAGGTAGAGATGCCTCCTGTTATTCTCCAGCCTCCCCTAATAATCCTGGATCTAAAAGTCATTCTTGTGGATATTCCAGCCCTCCCCCTGAACCCATAATTGTCAATGTCCTATTGCCCACTGTGGACCTCACCCCTCCCAATATCGAGGCTGTGCGCAAGGCTACATACAGATGCGATCCACACCCCTGCTGTGCCTGCATTCCTGTCTTTAATGTTGGGTTCCATCTTCCCCACCCTCGGTCTCCCCTCTGCCTGCCATCATTTCCCCCACCTCAACCCCACCCTTGCACTTTGTCCCTTGTGTCTCCTTTCCTCCTCCCCCCACTACTCTATCCCACCTGCCTTTGCCTTCATTTCTCATGTCTCTTCCCTTATTCCTCCTCATTCCCCCCATTCCCCCATCCCCCACACCCCCTGACCCTTGAAATTATTGTGCGATATTATTGTATGAACGTTCAGTAAAATTTGATGGAGGTGGGGTTTAATGCTTTCATTATACCAGTGGAGAGCAGAATTTGATTTAAGTCTGTTAAATATTCTTATGATAACAATGTGCGCTGTAATTTCCAGGCTTCAGTCTCAGCTGGGAGAACTGACAGAGCCTTAGGCCAGGAACACAGTGTCAGGAACAGAAAATCCAGCCCTACTATCTGCTTCAACCAAATTTGGAAACATGTTTACACACTGGCACAGCTCTCTCAGAGGCTGTTAAAATTACAGTACACTTGAACTTCTGTTGCACTGGGTTATTATAGAATCTGCCAGGAGACATCCCTGGTATCCATTGCAGTGTCAGAGTTCTAGCAGATGTCCCTTGTGCCATTGAAACACCTATTTTAAATGCAATTACAGTAACAGCAATAAAAAAAACACATTTCCTGCAGAACAGGACATAAGTGGCAGGGGATATGTACCAGTTAAGTTGATCAATTTGTTAGTTCTTGACATACATTAACATAAAGTGATTTTACTCAGTGAAAGTACTGATGTTACATGACAATCATACAACTATGTATGTGAGTGTAAGGTTCCTTAGGAGCACAGTCATCCCTTTCACAATTGTGCAAATGGGAGATGTGGCTTAATGGGTTTCTACTGAGAGGCATATATAATTCCCAAATGATCTGCTAATGATATCCACTTATCCCACACGCCCACCCTCACAAATTCTAACAAAAACCTATATATAAAGACCTACATGTCTCTATATGCCCAAACAATATTCAACCATCGGCTTGGCTCAGTTGGTAGCACTTGCACTTCTAAGTCAGAAGGTTGTGGGTTTAAGCCTCACTCTACCACTTTATTACAAAAACCCACATCCCTCAGTACATTGCTGAGGAAATGCTGCCTTATCACAGGCAGAACCTTCTTCCCCTGCAGAGGGCAGGAGGGCCTGAACATTTGATGGTTTAGCATCAAGACCAATACCTGAATTCCTGCCTCCACCTGAGGTAAGTTCTGGGCAGGAAGGTCCATGATCGACCTTCCTGCTTCAACTTCACTTGAGTCCCTTAAGTGGCCAATTAACAACCACTGCCTCTGCTGCAATCTTCCCAGCTCTAGGCAGCTCTGCCAACATGCAATCTGCATGACTTGACTTTTTTTTAATTCACTCATGGGATGCCTGGGCCAGCATTTATTGCCCATCCTGAATTGCCCTTGGTTAGAGGGCATTTAAGAGTCAACCACTTTGCTGTGGGTCTGGAGTCACATGTAGCCCAGACCTGGTAAGGACAGCAGATTTCCTTCCCTAAAGGGCATTAGTGAACCAGATGGGTTTTTACAACAACTGACAATGGTCATCATTAGATTTTTAATTCCAGATTTTTATTGAATTCAAGTTCCACCATCTGCCATGGCGGGATTCAAACCCAGGTCCTAGACCTGGGTCTCTGGATTATTAGTCCAGCAACAATGCCAATATGCCATCACCTCCCCATGACTAGTTAAACTGTGTGGGCTGCAAGTCAGCTGTGTTGGGGCAGTGTGGGAGGTGGTGTCCTTCCAACTGCACTAATCTGTGTATGAGAGGCATGGATATTGGACAGCTGCTGACCCCCCCTGGTCCCCTACTTCTCACGGCCCCCACCACGCAAGACTTACCTTTTTCCTGAGTCACTCCAGGATCATGAGACTCCAGGGGATGTTGTTCCGGTGGCCTCCGATTGGTCAGTGGCCATTGGTGGGCGGAACGTCGTATTCCAGAGTCCTCTATCAGGAGGAAGGCCCTCTGCTGTCCATTTAACTGCCTGTTGGGCAGAAGATATGGTGGGCCTTCCTTCCAAGAGTCAGCGCAGGTGTCTCGCCATTTTTTTTATGTAGCACGCAAGACACCCGCCGAGGACAGGAAATACCACTCATTGGCTGGAATTTTCCCATCTCGACTGCGGTGTGTTCCGTAGCGGTTGGGAGTGGAGAGTCCAGCAATGGGCAAAAAGTCGCAGATCTGCCATCGTAAAAACAAGTTGAAATTCTCCCGATGGTGTGTTTCTGATGGGTCAGTTATCCTGCCAACTAGTGCTGCAAATGCCGTTTGTGTTCATCAGCATGTCCTGAGTTCTCATTAAAACAGCCGCTACCAGAATCATGCCAATCTTCCATCACACCAGCGGGAATTATGTCGGCATCAAACCCGATTGAAAAGGGGCATGCACACATTGGACCTCAGTTCGCTGGTAAATTTGAGGTGAGTGAAACATACCTGCTGTGCCGGCCTTGCAATGAACGCCAGTCTGTTGGGGCCATTGGGTTGGACTGCTCCTTCTCTTTGCTTTCATTGTCCCGAGGCACAGCACTGTGCTGTGGTACTCAGGTAGGCCTCCACTTTAAGAGACTAGCTCTTCAACCGGGGGGTGGGCTGTGAGGAGAGGGTCAGGTTGATAAACACAATGGGGGAAATGGGGAAGGAAGGCAGTGGAATGGCAGTGAGATGGAAGGGCAAATACAATGGGGGCAACGGGGAGAGAAGATGGTGGAATGGCAGTGAGAGGGAAGGGCGAACATTATGGGGCCTTTCTGGGCTTGCCCTCTAACCTCTTGTTGCTGCAGGGGTCTGTTTAGAAAGAAAGAAGGAATACATCCTTGTGATGAACTCAGTGGCTACACATCACAGTCACTGCATCTCAAGAGTAACACATAGGAACGTATAATTTGGGAATGCAGATAATAGTGAAGGAGGCACAGCTGCATCAAAAATAGCATTCAATCAATGAAGGCCTGTCATGTGTTCACCAGATTTTACACTCCTAACAGGCCAAAGGGCTCACTGACCATGAGCAACTGACTGGTCATTAATATGCCACATCAGAGATTGGAGCACAGAGCTAGGTTGGGTCAATCATCTCAATTAAACTTTAGCATCCCATGCAGGGCTCAAGATGTTACATCTGCTATGCCATCTTGGTCACCTCGATATCTCCAGGACAAGGTGGCATCAGCCACCATGCAAGTAGAGCAGGAAAATCTATGGACAATTACAGTCGCCAAATGTGTCACCTCCTGAGCTTCACTTTCTTGTCTTTTGAATTATTAATGTCTTCAATGTTTCCTTTCAGAGAGAAGGCAAAAGCAGATATGGATCCAGGGCTCAATGCTGCCTCTGTCAGGGTCCTAATGCAATGGAGGAGGTGAAGGAGGGAGAGCATGATCAAGCGGAGCCACAGCATGAACAGGAGGGTCAGGAGGAGTGACCCAGATAATCGGGGCAACTCACCAGACCTGGGGTTTATCATACTCCTATTGCGTGCACGTCTGTGCTTGTCCAGAGATCTGGTACATCACATATGCCACATTCTTCGTGAAGACCTAATGCCACGTGGGTATCCCTGCCTGTGGCTTTGAAGGTGACTGCTGCACTTAATTTCTTGACCATTGGTTCTTTTCAAGGATCAACAGGTGACCGTGTGGCGTCTCTCAGCCCGCAACATGTTGATGCACAAAGGAGGTCACAGATTCCCTTTACAGGAACGCCCATCATTACGTCAGGTTTGTTCTGGACAAAGGTAGCCCAGCGCCAAGATTCACTGGATTCGCTGGAAGGGTGCAGGGTGCAATCGACTGCACCCACATGGCTATACGGGCTCCATGGCAGCAGCCCCTAATGTTTAAAAATGGCAAAGGCTATCATTCCATCAGTGTACAACTGGTGTGTGGTCACCGGAAGCACATGCTGCACATTTGTACATGATACCTGGGAGTTGCCATGACTCCTACATCCCTAGTCACAGCCAGGTGCCTGAGATTTTCAAGGGGCCAAAATGTCTGCAGTGATGGGTGCTTGGGGATAAGGGGTACCCACTGAAACACTGGCTGATGACACCAGTGCGTCACTCTCAGAGTCGTTCTGAGGAGAGGTGCAACTCTGCTCACAGTTCCACACACTCCACAGTGTGCTGCAACCTTCACAATCTGGCTATGCAAAGACATGACCCCTTGCCACAGGATGACCTGGAGGGGGATGAGAGCTCATCGGAGGATGAAGATCTGTAGGCCCAAGAACCTCAGGAAGCTGCTGAGGGTCAGTTTGATTGCGATCACACCATGGAGGGAGGAAGATGTGGGAGACGAGCCCGTGATACGTTAAGTGCTGACATGTTCCAGGAAGAGTAAAGCTAAGTGAGGGAATATGGCCACATCTTTCCTGGTCCTTAATGCCATTTTCTTTTAACTCAGGGTATGCCCTCTCACACAGCGAGAATGAATCCCACATTCACACTTCCCTCGTAATCGCAAGGTCATGACCTTTGCTTTGGTCTGTGGGGCCCTATGAGAGAGCCCACCTTAGAGACTTGAAGCCTTCGCCACCATCTAATGATGCAAACAATGCTGCAACTGAGATGTGGACATGCCTAGGGATCTCCTCCTCCCGTGCATGTCTTTTTTTCTGCCACTACCACAGAGGAGACACAAATGCCGCTAGAATATCAAGGCTAATGAGCTGCCCTCACTCATCAGTGTTCTTTGAGGAAGAAGGGTTAGGAACACTTACATCACACACTTTCAATAAAGATTCAAACACATCTCCCTGACATCACACAAGGGGTGTGGAGACTGGTTCAACTGAGGTAGACACCACAGGAATATCAATCTCACAGTGGGAAACTATCACAGAGTGGGAGCAAGGCTAAACCTCAAAATAAGAGGATTCCAAAGTACAAAATCACAATGTCTTCAGTTGATAGGAACATTCACATAACCATCAAATGTATTAACAAAAGTGCAATTTACTTACATGTCTAACACACCCATGACCCAAAAGTGACATCAATTTTTCACCCACTTCCTAACTCTAGAGCTACTCCTGGGTGCAGCCCTGACATCCACAGCAGAGGTGGAGGCAGCCTGCTGACTGCTATGACCTGATGTCTGTGATGACGTTTGTGTATGTCCTCTTTTGGCCTGTTGCTTGGAGAACCCTGGCCTGATAAGGGTCATCTGCTGAGGGGCAGAAGCGCCCTCATTGGCCTAAGAAACTGGAGTGGATGGGGTCACAGGCAGAGGGGACTGTGTGCAGCTGCACACCTTTGGAGTGTCCTGGGTGGAGGCCCCCAGGGTGTCCGGCTGACTCTCATCCTCCCTGTGGGTGCCCAAGGGCCCTGCCCTGACTCCTGAAGGAGATGATGCACCTGGAATGAGGTCAAGGTGCCTCATCCCCTTGTCGCCTACATCCTAATGGTTCCCACCAGGGTGTGTGGCCATGGAGTGCAGGGCCGACTGCAAATCTGGCAAGACCTGCTGGACCAAGGTCCCATTGGTGTTTGCCAACCTTCCCATGGGGACCTCAATGTGTTCGCATGTCAGAGACACGACATCAGACAGAACGTGGATGGACTCCTCCATCGTTCGCTCTAGTCTGCTGGGTGACTGTCAAATCTCTGCCTGATGTTCCACCGCCATCTGTCGTATCTCCAGCTTGGATTTGTTGGCTTCTTCCAGAGGCTCATGACCTGATTTGGGCCAAGCAGGTGACTGATCTCCAGCAGCCCGCCAAGTGCCGGAGACCTGGGCTGTCCCTGCCTCCGACTGCTGTGGGGAAGTGTCAGTGCGGTGTTCCCCAGAAAGTGAGTCCCGGCTTAATCTATATCTGTAGCGTACTGATGTGTGTCTCGCTGAGCTGGTGGAGGGTATGTGCGAGCGCCGTGACGATTCTTCCAGAGCTTCTTCCTCGGATGAAGTCTGGGGGCTCACGCTGGTGGTGCTGGACTGGCTTGGGGGCCTCAAACTGCTGTTGTCTATAAAATAGGAAATAGAGCTTCAGTTAATGAGTATGAGCTAG
This sequence comes from Carcharodon carcharias, assembly GCF_017639515.1. Lineage (NCBI taxonomy): Eukaryota > Metazoa > Chordata > Chondrichthyes > Lamniformes > Lamnidae > Carcharodon > Carcharodon carcharias. The sequence continues at coordinate 95,263,634 of NC_054481.1, forward strand.
GTAAGACTGTACGTGGCTCACTGTGAATGTCAGGATTTGATGAAGTGGTGGACCTGTGATCCATACTGGGTTGGTGGGAGAGGCTGAACTCCCCTCCCCCACAGGAGTGATCCCTGTCCTCCCCAGCCAGCTCGGCTGCAGCCTCCTCAAACGCAGGGAGGGCGATGATGTCAGCCGTCCCTCCCCCTGTCTGCACTTCCTCGTGCCTGTTGTGTGCCAGCTTGGCCCGTATGAGGAAGAAAGAAAGGCAGGTGATGAGAAGGGATGGAGCAGAGGTCAGGTGAGATGCACGTCCCCTGTGTATGGTGACCCCTTCCCAGAAGGGCCAGAGGATGGAGTGTGAGCAACATGACAAATGGGATGGTGGTGATGTGATAGTTTCAGTGAGAGAACACGTGTTGATATGTGTCCCCTGCTAAGGGTTACATGAGACCCCTGAAGAGAGTAGCCATTTGAGTGCATGATGCCATGTTGGGAGTTTGATATTGGAGGGAGTTGAAGGATGACTTAACCTGGCAGAACGGATGAGGTCATTCATCCTCTTCCTGAACTGGGTGGCACTTCGGGCTGACCTGCTCTGCGATGGCCTCCCAGGCCGGCGGGGTGAAGCTGCTGCACTTCCTTCAGCCATCTCTGGGTAGAGCATTTGTCTGTGCATCTGCACCCATCTGGTCGATGCCTGGAGGGCCTGTTGCGTGAAGCCGGGTGCTGCCTTCCTGTTCAGTGTCTTGGCCTTCCTCTTCTGGCTGCCAGATATCTCTGGTGGGCTGGAGGAAGTGAGATTGTGTGTTGGACTGGCTTTTAAATATGGAGCTTAGACCTTTGAACCCACCAGCTGATGGTGGGCGGACGAATCTCCCGACCTGCCAGGTCATTCGGACCGATATGCTCCTCTGCATAATTAATGAGCACAGAATCGGGCCCAAGTTGCAGCCATTATGGACAGCAGGCTGGGTGCTGCTGAGACTGTCCGCCACTGTGCTTAGTTTCATTATGGGAAAATTCCACGCATTGTCTTTCAGCTGAGATGTTAAACTGAGCTCTTGTCTGCCTGTTAAGGTAGCATAAATGACCCGTGACCAGAAAGAAAAAAACTGTTCGGACCAGGGCTCTTATTTCCCAGTTTTTACTGGTGTTCCATTTTAAGGAATACAAGATCAGTTCAGACCAGTGTTCTTCTTTCCCAGTTATTAGTGGTTTTTCCTTCTTTTCGTTGGCCAACATCTCTCCCTCAGCAGCATCTATGAAAAGTCAAGCTAGATCATTTACCTTATTTGCTATTTGTGAAACCTTACCGAGCACAAATTGACTGCCATATTTGACCATATACAATAATGACTACTTGTCTAAAGTTATTTCATTGGCTGTGGCGCACTTTGCAAAGTTCTGAGAAGCACAATATAAATGTATGTCTTTCTTCTGTTAGTTGGCATGCTGAGGCCATCCTTTCAATGCATAGCTTGATCGGGGCAGGATCGGAATGGGTTCCAGAAAGGGTCTGTTGTACACTATCACAACAGATAGAAACTTTGCATTGGATTATGCTAAAATGCTTCCCCAGTCTTGGAAAAGGCAAAGAAAGAGCCTGATGCCAAGGAAGCAGAGATCCTAATGCAGAATGAAGCTTTAATTGGCAATAGATTCAGCATTAGTATCATTGAAGTGCCTAACTTAGGATCATTTGTTTCATGTTATGCATGTACTATGGCATTCCATTGATGAATGTTCTATCATTTTCATGGTGCCTGATGACCAAAAGGATGTAAGTAAATATTCAAAGGGTAATATTTGTTTGTGTAAGTTTAATAGTCCATATAATCACCAGGACTGACCTGGTTCTGCCTCTGCTAAATCACCATTATGATCCTTCAGTCTCTGTGTATGAGGGGTTAGTCTGATAGTAAATGAAACAAATTCAGATTCCCATGAGATCCAGTCTGCTGAAGGAACTTGCCGTAAGCAATGGACACAAGAAGAAAGACTGAGGAAAATTGCATGCTTTGTAACAAACTCTCAGAGCAGGCTTGCTTTTGATATGTGTAAAAACATCATAAATGCATTCATGAAGATTTCCCCTGTTGGTATTTCTAGCAATGCACTTCTAATATCAGTAAACATAACAGACCACAGCAATTCTTCTCTAAACTTCCCATTGTATTAGGTGTTTACTGTGTTTGACATAGTACTGTAGGTAGGTTAACCCTGACTAAATCCATCCCAAATATATTCATTTTCTCATATTATAGTTTAATAATTTTGCCTTGGTCTTTCCCCTAAACATTTCCAAAGCACTACTTCACTGGCATATAGAGATGATGAAGTATACTAATAATTTCAAAGTTGATTTATTGTATAGAATAAAAATGAGAGCTCAGCTCCAGCTGTTCCTTTTTATAAGATTTTGATGAACTCACTAAAAGTTTCAGAAATCATGGCGCATGTTAAATCTTACCCATCTGGTGGGAACCAAGCGGTTGGAAAGTTAAGATTGTTCAGATTATATACCCACCCTGAAGCTACAAGGAACTAGCCGGATGGGGTTTCCCCCTACATACCTGAGCAGGCGCAGTAAGGGGACCTGCCTAAAGCAAGCAGGGCTCTTTTCAACACATGCATGTTGAGTCCTGATGATGTCATCTGGACTGACTGCTATTTTACCTCTGCAAACTAAGCAGGGAGCAGCAGTCAGTTTCCTGCCAGGCCAACCAAGGGAGAAGACAATCGGTTTCACCTGTCGAAAATGTGCCCAATTCTGAGATTCCTGTAGGTGGTCCCAACAGCGCCCATTGTCAGCTGTGGCTCAGTCGGTAACACACTTGTCTCCGAAGTACAAGGTTCAAGTCCCACTCCAGCACAAGAATCAATGCAGTACTGAGGGAGCATTGCACTTCGGAGGTGCTGTATTTCAGATGTGACATTAAACCAAGCCTCAGCGACTTGCCTAAGGTGGATGTAAAAAAATCCCATGACACTCATTCAAAGAAGCGCAAGGGTTTTATCCTTGGTGCTCTAGTCGATATTTATCTCTTAATCAATATCACAAAGAACAGGTGATCTAGTCATTATCACACCGCTGTTTGTGGGAGTTTGCAGGGCGCCAATTAGTTGCCGCATTTCCTGTGATACAACAGTGGCTACACTACAGAAGTGCTTAATTGGCTGTAAAGCACTTCAGGGCATCTGGTAGTCATGAAAAGTGCTATATAAATACAAGTTTTTCTCACCTGGTCTTAGCAAACAGCCTCTGGGCTTCATGCATTTCCACTGTTTCCCATTGACTTTCAGCCTGGATCAGTCCAGGATAAGTCCACTGGGCCTCGTTTTCTAGAGCAGCAAGTGAGTCTTGTACTCACACCGCCCCCACACCTGCTGAAAACTGGACCCATGTTTGATTGGAGAATATTATTGAGGGGTTTATCATATTTAGTTGAAAACAGTTAACTAATTCCTTCATATGAATCAAAGTTTTAATGCACTCTGTAACGAGCAGTAAGGAAATGTAAGTTCAATCATACAGGTTGCAGTTTTGAGACCATTTTCTTTCCCTGTCAAGTTTTCCGTCCTCCATTGTGGGGATGTGCTGACTTTTTCTAGGCAACCACAAGTGCCAGGCACCCTTGGGTACCTTAGCATAGTGGGCATTTTTGATTGAATCCCATTTTCCCCAGCAGAATTCATTGGATAGCAAACAGAAAGCCTGACTAATATTTCAACTCCCAAACCAAAGAAAACAGAGACCAATTACAGCCCCTACCACTGCCCTGGATGAAATTAGCTCATAAAAAGTAGGGCAGGATTTTCTAGCAAAAGTCAATGGACGTTTTGCTGGGTTGTCACATTTTCCATCCGGGACTTGAAAATCTCAGCAGTGCCCTGGGGATCAAAGCTGGAAGCTTCCCGGTTCATTTGACTCTGTTGTACACTGGAAGTGAATTTGTCAATTGAGGCCTGTGAGTTCGCTTCTTGATAGATTCTAAACCCAACAACCAGAACTCTTAGGTATGGGAAAACATGATAAAACGGTCCAATATGTGCACTGAAATCCACGATGTTTTATTGGAACTAATTACAGCTTCAGTATCTCTTCATCTGGTAAATAATATAAGAAGCTATAAATCTGACTCGTAACTGATAATCTGAGTAATTTGATGTATGAAACCAATTCTCTGAAACCAATTGCACAAGTCATTGAATTTATCATTAACAAACCAGCAGCTAGCTTCTAGTTGCCATGGTTTTGAGAAGGTAAGGCAGCAACAAAGCAGGATATCATTATTTCTGTTATGGTTAGCATTAGTAGCGGGGCTAGCAGTGGTTTCCTATTCCATGGTGCTAAACATATATTCTATTTGACAGTCTATGTGGAATTAGGTGCAAAACAGATGCATTTCTAATGGGCCAGAGTTTGCTGTGGCAGCACATTTAACAATATCTGCCGAGGGAAACAGAGTATCTGGGACCGAAGTGAACAAGGTGACCAACATGATGTCTTCTTAATGAGATTTAAGGGTTTGGAAATAAGCAGGAATAACAGAGAATGAATTGAGGTGAATTAAAGTCAAATCAGGTGCAGAAAGAGAAATACAGAGGAAAAGAAAGTTTAGATTGGCAGAGAAAGAGAAAAGAGAAAGGGGGGAAAAAAAAACTCCCTGAGCGGGTGGTGGGCAGAGCACCCGCTGACAATTAAAAGGTCTATTAAAGCCATTAAATTATCAATTATGCTGAATTTTTCACTGTTGAACCTAATGGTTGACGGGCAGATGAAAAGGCTAAGTGACCTTTGCGTTCTTTTGAAAACCTCATCCATGGGCGCTCATCCATGGGCGGGATAAGGTTTTCAAAATCAAATGCAAACTAAATAAAAACTTTGATTTGTAATTAAAAACCTGTCTCTGCTCATGTGACAGAGTCACATGAGGAGACAGGTTTCATTAATTTTTTTCTGCTGTTCAATAATTTTTTTCCACATAATCTTCATTTCCCTGAGGCATCTCCATTCCTCAGGGAGATTATTCAGCACTCTTTCACGCGCACTAGGCCTGCTTGTCCTCCTCCCCCCGCTCGCACAGGCAGCGCTCAGCGCTCGCGTATCACGCTGGGTGGGCCTTAATTGGCCCTGCATGCCAAGGCCAAAATTCTACCCTCTGTAGAAATCAAAACCTGAGAAATGAGTCCCAGAGCCAGATTTTCGCCACAGAGGTGGGCCGGTCTGATTTTGTCCAAAAGATGAACTCTGATTTTAATTTTTAATCCCTACTTCACAAGAGAATCCCTCATTTTAATGTTATAGCTCTGAATTTATAGCTGGATTCCTCCACAAAGGTCCACACCTTTCTGAAGGGTCGTGTTATGAAGAGTGCTCCAAACACCTCAATGAACAAGACCCTTGCACGACGGTATTGCAGGGCATCACCCGACCACACCAGGCGCTGAGCCCAGGGCATTCTGAGCCTGCGATGCCCATCAGTTGTGAGTCTGATGTGTTGTCCAGCTTCAGTGAAGAAGGCATCTGTCACATAGAAACATAGAAAATAGGAGCAAGACTAGGTCATTCGGCCCTTCGAGCCTGCTCCACCATTCAATATGATCATGGCTGATCCTCTATCTCAACACAGTAATCCTACACTCTCCCCATACCTCTTGACGCCTTTAGAGTCCAGAAATCTATCTATTTCCTTCTTAAATATATTTAGTGACTTGGCCTCCACAGCCTTCTGTGGCAGAGAATTCCACAGGTTCACCAAGGCGATACACCTTAATACATCGGTATGCAGCCACCTATGAAATGCTATAGTGGTCTCCACTGATGAGGACACAAATGTCAGTGACCTTTTGCCTGGAATGTCACAGTCTCCTTCAACACTGGTTCCCAGTCATCTCCAGGTATCGCACCTTTACTTGTAGATCCTTATGTTCACAATGGTATCTCCTTCTCCTTCATGTCACTCTTCCCTCTCCTCTGGCCCCCTGATGCATGGCGGTCTGCCCACCCTGTACAGGTTGCTACTCCCCCATCTCCAATGGCCTTGATTTTGGAGGGGGCATCACCCATTTCCAGTTGCACCCTGCCGGGTGCTCAGGCAGAATCCAAACAGCCTTGCCATCTGCTCTGATGCCGCATGATGCCAGGAGGGTGACAAACCCCTGAACTGGCAAAGCCTGGAATTTCCAATTTCCTGATAAGAACTCCAAGTTCATTTCAGGAGGCACAAAAGTAAGTGATTTATGGTTAAACTGGCATCCTTACTCCGAATTTGCAGTTGTGGGAAATAGAAACGTAATAATAGGGTAGATGGGGTATTTTTCTGAAGTTGATGCAAGGATATATTTTTGAGGCAAAGGCGGCATTTTTTTGGATTATGCAGGCAGCTGGCAGAATGTATGAGAATGAGGGAGATTTTGGCATCACTGACATCAAATTTTGTGGACCAGAAGCAGCATTAATGGCCCTCCTGATGGTACAAATATTTCTTAGAAACATTTGATTGTTCTGCAGCAATCTCCTTAAGGACCTCTGCTTAGGCTGCTCAGTGGAAGTATCAAAAAGTGGAGAATGCACTGTGGCAGCTGTAAATTGTAATGGAGTCCCATTGACATCATTCGCATGGGCAACTACAGTACCTGCCTCTTCTCAATGGATTCCTGTGCCACCTATATCAAGATTCCATCAAATGTTACCATTTTGAATAATTAACATACAAGGGGTAAAGTTCTCTCTCCACTTTTTAACCAGAAGTGCTAATCCAGTGAAAAGTGTCAAACACAGAGAGAAATTTGACAGGAACATATTATGCATTTGTGTGGTAGCATCAACAATACGCATTTCTACCAAAATCATTTCATTCACAAGAGTCAATATGTTGAGTGTAGATATACATTATTTAGGCTTCTCAGTTTCTATTCATATTCCCACTGCAGTTATGAAGTAAATGGAACCATTTATTTCAAAAAATATTTTTCCACTGCTGTGGTAGTTATGGTTTTATCTAAATGTGTAGTATACCTTTAAGAAGGATGTGATAAAGGAAGATCACATGATCTTTTGTAATCAATAGAAGAGTAGCACGGGCTACCTTTGTATTCAATAGTCTGTAATTAGTAGTCAGTAACATGGAGACAGGGTTTGATGTGAAAGCACGCATGTGTAGCTGCTGAGTACCTTGTAAATAAAAAGAATTTGTTCCACCCAAGAAATGTCTGCTGATCAACCCTGTCTATATTACCAACTCGGCCACCCCTCAAACAAGTGTGCAACTGGGATTCGCAAGTCTCAACAAACTGGTGATGAGGAAAAAATGAGAAAAAAGCGAGGATAAAGTGAAGATGCAACAAACTGGCATCCAGAAAAAAAAACGCAACGGAAAAAATCAAGAGAAACGAAATTGGGCTGTACCTCACACGGTAACTGTAAGTAGAATTTCCATCCAAATCATTGAAGTAATTTCCTGATAGAATGCCGCAATTTGGAAGAATTGATCCTTTCAATCCAGGCATGGATGATTGGTCTAATTATATTGAATGCCTCACATTCTTTTTCTAAGTGAACGAGATTATGGGGGAAGAGAAGAGGCGAGCGTTCCCTTATCTACATGTGGGAATAAAGTCTCCAGCTTGATTCAAAGTTTGACGGCACCCAGTGCCCCAGATTCTAAACATTTTGATGAATTGGTGGACCTCATGAAAGGTCATTACCAACCAAAGCCCTCGGTAATGGTGAAACGCTTCAAGTTTAACTCAAGAAATACAGCCGATGGGGAGACTGTTGCATGCAATGTGGTAAGTTTGAAACAGTTAACGGAATATTGTGAGTTTGGTACATCTCTAAACAACATGCTCAGAGATCATTTAGTGTGCGGTGTGAATGAAGGCACGATTCAGAAGAGATTACTGTCCGAAACAAATTTGGATTTTAAGAATGTGCTGAAGTTAGCACTGGCCATGGAAAGCACAGTAAGGGATTCAAAAGCTATACAGGGAGTGCAAAATGGTGCCATCCTCCACGTTGGGCTGGAAGCCCCAGCCAAAAAGGGTGCGAAAATGCAAGGCTCTGCTGAGAAGCAGGAAACAGCCACCGCTAACAGAAAAATAAAAAGAAATGACCTAGCAGAGAAAACAAGGCATAATTGCAATAGAGGTGGAAACAAGCAATCTTATAACGATTGGCAGTTTAAAATAATTGAATGCCATCGACATGGACATATAATGAGACAGTGCAGGGAAAGAATCAGGCAGGCTTTCAAAAAAAGGAAAAAACAAACCCATGAGATCTACAATGTAGAAGAGCCTGAAGCAACAAATTCAGATATTTATTTGTCATTTAATTTGAAGGTAGGAAAGACAGAACCAATATGTATAACAGTGAAGATAAATGGCAGACCTATTAGAATGGAAGTGAACACAGGAGCTTCCACTACAGCAATTGATGAACGCACCTTCAAATATCTGAATTATGTGAACATAGATTACATTTGGAAGAAACTGATGCCAAATTAAAAACTTACATGGTTGAAGACATCCAAGTCAAAGGCATAAGCAGCTTACTTGTCCGTTATGGAAGCCAATTGGTAAGACTCCCAGCGTTGATATTGAGAGGCAGAGCAGCAAGCCTTCTGGGGCAAAACAGGCTGAGGGAAATCAACCTTGAGTGGCCACTGAGTTTCCAAAAGGAAGCTGGAAATGTTCCTGTTTTGGAAAAGGATTGCGTAAGGACTCAACAACCTGAAGAAAAGCAGGCTATCTTAAGTCACAATGTGATAGAACAGTAAAAGGAGCTCAAAGAGACCATGCTTGATGACAGAGTTCAAGACGAGATGAGCAACCTTCAAAAGGGAAAAGAAAACCTGCTAAAAGACCTTCAGACACTACACAATTCCCTCAAGTCTAAGTTTGTACCTCTGGAAAGGTATGAAGAGGAACAGAAAGAATTCAGCACTTCTCTGAATAAACTGAAGGATGAGTTGGCAGAGAAGACCCAACAATGCTCAATTTTCCAGAAGGCAGCAAACAAATGTAAAAAAAAAGATGGAAGTGCTGAAGAATCAACTACATGAAGCCAAAGAGGCTTTGGAAGTAAAAGTCACAGAATTTTCTAAGAAGCAGACAAAAGGTGAAATTCCGGGAGATTCAACCACTAAGCTCACTCAATTCAAGCTTACATCTGAGAGTAGACTGGCCAATGTTGGAGTTGAAAAGAAGGTCGAGATTAAAGTCAGTTCTAGAAAGAAGACGGCACACAGAAAGAAGACACGGAAACACAAATAAGACTTTAATTCTGGCAGCATATGAATACACTTTTGTGCATAGGCCTGGAAATCAGATTGTAAATGTCAATGCACTGAGTCATTTGCCTTCACAAGAAAATGATGAGGATGTCCCAATTCCACAAGAATTTGATTTTTTGTTAAATTTCTTAGATTCCTCACCAGTATGTACTAGACAGATTAGAGAATGGACAAGTTGGGACCCAGTCTTATCTAAAGGATGAAAATAAGTGCTTCATGGTTGGTCACAAGAGCCTGTATCTGTCAAAATGAAACCATACTTCAACAGAGGACAAGAAATAACCAGCCAGGATGGTATCTTATTATGGGGAGCATGAGTGATAGTTCAAATTACTACTATAATAACTTCTAGATCCCCTAATTAATCTGACTACTAGTTACACCTCTGTTAAGGCAACAGTAAGACACATAGATTTTAAAAGACCCAGGCAAAGAAACATGATACTCTGAACAATCCAATTCAAAGTGAGTTTTCTTAACTTGAGTTTATTGTAGACAGCAGCTTAAGGCATGGATGCTGGAGGCTTTTCCTACTTGTTAGATCTTAAAATTCCCTCCCTTACACACAGCCTTCGCTCCTTTATACATATTTTCCCCTTTGAATGTAAATTCCCATTGTTTCACTATGTCTTTGGTATTTACATCCCTGATCATAAAAAATTATCATAGTACCAATTTTATCAGTAATCTTTGGGAGAAATAAACAAACTGTTTCTGAACTTCACCCTTCCTTTGAAGACAATCTAGCCTGGTTTATTTAAAAGTGCAAATGTCCTTTTACACCTTGTATTCTAACCTTCCCCCGTGTTTACTTACTTAACATTTCAAACCCAGCTTACCTTTTATTTCATCAAAGCCTCCAGACCAGCTGCCTTTAATCCAGTTAAGTCACACACACACACACACACACACACACACACACACACACACACACACACACACGGAGTTACACCTCCGTTAAGGTAACAGTAAGACACATAGATGTTAAAAGATGTGGGCAAAGACACATAATACCCTGAACAATCCAATTCAAAGTGAATTTTGTTAACTTCAGTTTGTTGTAGACAGCAGCTTGAGGTGGAAATGCTGAAGGCTTTTCCCACTTGTTAGAGCTTTTTTCCAATAAATTCCAATAACATTATTATATTTTCCTGACACCATCTCAGGATGAGATTGAGCTTAGTAATGCCAAATTTAAGAGGGAAGGCGGAAAGGAGTCAGGGAATTCAGAAAACTAGATATGACTGACATAGTTGTGAAAGGAAACTTACAGTGGGAGAGACGGTATTTGTGAAGAACTGTGGAGAAGGACCAATATGGTTACTGGGTGAAATAAGTGCAGTAACTGGACCTCTATCTTACCATGTGAAGGTGGCAGACCAAGTCATATGGAGACATGTAGATCATCTAAGGAAGACAGAAACAAATCACCAAGAAATGATTTCACCAGTGTTCATGACCAGGTCAATGATTCCTGTGGAGAGAACTCAGCCTAGTGCAGAGGTGTCTGATGTACCTGCAAGAGTTGAGGAAACAGATTTGCAGTGCCCACCAAAGAACCTGATGTTCAGACAACTCCAGAAAAGGAGGTTCCTAACAAAGCATCTGAAGCTGTGGAGCTGAGACGTTGTACCTGCCAAAGGAAGCCCCCCCGAAAAACAGAATTTGTAAATCATTTATCTGTGTAAATTTGCTATTTTGAAAAGATTGTAATTGTAACTGTTAAATGTATTTCCAAGTAAAGAGAGAGGGATTTGGTAATTATGGTTTTATCTAAATATGTAGTATACCTTTAAGAAGATTGTTAAAAAGGAAAATGACATGATGTTGTGTAACAATAGAAGAGTAGTGCGGGCTGCTTCTGTAGTCAACAGTCTATAGTTATCAGTCAAAAGTATGCAGTTGAGTTTGATGTAAAAGCACACATATGTAGCTGCTGAGTACCTTGTAAATAAACAGAATTTGTTCCAGCTAAGAGTGTCTGCTGATCAGCTCTATCTATAGTACCAACTCGGGCACCCTTCAACAAGGGTGCAACTGGAGCCAGAATTTTTCCCTCATCGGGTGGGCTCGATGGGAATGGGATGGTCAGGAAGCCGACTGCCCCTGTGATCGGCTCTATACAGCGATTTCATGTGGGCGGGCCCTGTGTGGATCATGAGCGGCAGCACTGAGCGCTATCTCTGCTGGCAGAGGGAGGACGGAGAGCGGGCCTGGCACACAGTTTGCGCCTGTACGTGAAAGACCGTTTCAATCTCCCTGAGGCACAGAGCCGCCTCCAGGGAGATTGCAGCACTTTTTTAAAAAATTAATAAATGCAATAAAAATTTAATGAAACATGTTCCCTCATGTGACTATGCCACATGAGATGGGACATGTTTTAAATTTCAAAATAAAGGTTTTATTTAATTTGTATTTGCCTTAGGAAATCTCATCCCACTTGTGGATGAGGTTTCCTAAAAAATCCCTTTTCGCCTGCCCACCTACCGTTAGATTGGATGGGCAGCGTAAATTTCAAGTTAATTAGCTTGTTAATGGCCTTAATCGGCCTTTCAGTTATTGGCGGGCATGCAGCCAACTCCGGCGCGCTCCTACCAAATGAAATATTGCATGAGTGCGCAATGATGTCAGGATGCATGCCTTGCGCGTCATATTATGTTCGGGCGTGTCGGGTGCACAGCCACACGCGGAAGGTAAAATTCTTGCCTGGGATTCACAAGTCCCAGCAACTGCCCCATTTTAGCTCTTTCCAACAAAGCTAGCGTTAAGGGTTCATAGTGCCGTAGTGAGATTAGCCAGAGCGTTCCTGTAACATTTAAATTAAATTGGAACAGAGGGTTATTGAACTTGGCTTCAATCCCTTTCTTTCCTTTTAATTTATGGATTATTCAACCCAAATTAAGTAGTGCCATCCGTCATCATATTCAAATATTACAGAGTTGAACTGCCACTAAGTTTAGAACGCTAGCTTGAGTAAAACTCCAATCTGCAATAATCAAACAAAGCTTATCTTAGATCATCAGAACTGACCAAAATTAACATCAGGGGTACTTCTGGAAAGGACAAACTCATCTTCATGTCAGAAGGCCAAAGGTTTAAAATGAACTTTAGGGTTTATAATCCAGGCCGATGCTCTTGTGCTGCACTGTCAGGGGTGCCTGTGAGAAAATTAAACAATTTTGTCTAAGTTGTAGTTTTGGTATTGAATCCTTTAACTCAGTCAGAATACAGGATTCAGAACCAGCTTTGCTCTCAGATGTTGTGAACCAATGGCTAGTTAGTTATTGTCAAGCGGATGAGTTGAACAAGGATTGAAGCCATACAATTCAAAAAAAACATGCTGTATGATTTAAGCAAAAAACTGCGGATGCTAGAAATCCAAAACAAAAACAAAAATACCTGGAAAAGCTCAGCAGATCTGGCAGCATCTGCGGAGAGGAGCACAGTTAACGTTTCGAGTCCGAATGACCCTTCAACAGAACTAAGTAAAAATAGAAGAGAGGTGAAATATAAGCTGGTTTAAGGGGGTGGGGGTGGGACAATAGAGCTGGAGGAACAGTACCTCATCTTCCGACTAGGCACTGTACTGCCTTCCGGACTGAATATTGAGTTCAACAATTTTAGTTCATGAGCTCTCTCCTCCATCCCCACCCCCTTTCCAATCCCACCCCCCCCTTTTTTTCCGATAATTTTATAGATTTTTCTTTTCCCACCTACTTCCATTAAATGTATTTCCATCCATTGTTTTATCTCTACCTTTTAGCCTTTTTTGATTCCTTCACCCCACCCCAACCCCACTAGGGCTATCTGTACCTTGTTCATCCTGCTTTCTATCCTTAATTAGCACATTCCTTAGATAATATCACCACCTTCAACACCTCTTTGTCCTTTTGTCTGTGACATCTTTTGGTTATCTTCACCTATCACTGATCACTGGCCCTCTACCCAGCTCTACTTGTCCCACCACCACCCGCCAACAAACGCCCCCCCCCACACCCCCCACCCAACCCCTTAAACCAGCTTATATTTCACCTCTCTTCTATTTTTACTTAGTTCTGTTGAAGAGTCATTTGGACTCGAAACATTAACTGTGTTCCTCTCCGCAGATGCTGCCAGACCTGCTGAGCTTTTCCAGGTAATTTTGTTTTAGGCTGTATGACTTGTTCAGACAACTTGTTCTAAATTTAAATTCATGAATCCCCAGCATTTATCAACATGCACATTTCAAAGCATTGACTTTCATCTGGAGCCTTCAAAGGCAGTTATCTGTAGCTTGTAAATAATATTAGTCAGAGCAGATAATGTGAGAACACAACCGATGAGAAGAGGGAAGAATTACAATTTAAATAAGTGGCAAATCTGTACTAAATTCGTGAAACTCTTCATTATTTTCTACTGCACAATCGATGAGTTGGCAAAGTTTAATTTCTATAATAATGTAAGTTGCCATCTATTCACTTGCTCACTGTCTGTTCAATAAACCTGCTTGGCAATTAAAGCCTAAAACATGGTATAGTAGAGATCCTGTTATTAGTTGATGAATGGAATTAAACCTGTAAAGCAATCTAACGAAAGGTTTTCTGTATCTTTTTTACGGGCATGATAATCAAACATATCTACATATCATGGCAAGTCTAAATATTCTTGAGACCCCTCTATCATTGCAGTTTTCGGCATAGAAGCCAAAATCTCTTGAGTAAAAAGGAAAATAAGACACAAAATAAGCAAAAAGAAACAAAAACAGTGCTACCTTCCAGATGAGATGTGAAACCAATGCTCCATCTGCCTGCCTCAGAAAAATGTTAAAGACACCATTTAATTTCTCTAAAAATCAGAAGTTATCCTCCCATCCTCCCTTACAAACATCACGAAAACAAAATGGCTTGGGGTAGAAATTGGGCCTCAAGTGTAAAATGGATGCAATGAGGGCCATTTTTGGTTACCAATATCCTGCAGTCCAATAACGCCTGAAACAACTCCAATCTTAAATTGAATCGGACCATCTTTCAGGTGGAGCTGTTAGACAAATGTTAGACCCCTTACATATGTCAGTGAGAGCCCAAACATTTATTTTATGACAATGCTGCCTAATTGGGCAGCTTGAAATAGAACTAGCACCAGGCCTATTCCACTGAAGATTCATCAGAAGCCACTGCAGCCTCAACAACAGCCTCCACAGAAAGGTCAGTTTTTTCTAAAAGATGGAGAAATCTGTATCTGTCGAGCTAGGAGAAGCAGGACCACATGCCTAACTCCACAGTATCTCGATTGGTCACCCTCCATTGCTACTCCACACGCTCCTCCATGTTCCTGTGTGACTCGTGGTCCAAACTTCTTCCATTTAAAATGGGACACTGCGTGAGGAGGCTTTAGAGCTGCTGACAGCTTGCCCAGATGTATTTAATGAGGCTCACAGCCCAGTCTCAGGCCTGTCTCGGGCCTGCTGGTTGGGGTGTGTGTACTGTGTGTGTCACCCATTTCAGGCTTGGAAATGAGCCTGATGTTATTTTTCCCCCTTCATAGGAAGAACGTAGGAAGAGGAATAGACCAGCAGGCACTTAAGAGTGTTTTGTCATTCAAGTACATCATGACTGATCGGTGTCTTAACTTCAGATACCCTTCTTAGTTCCGTAAACCTGATTTCCTTGTCCAGCAAAGTTCTATCAAGCACAGATTTGAAACCTTCACCTTACTGTTGTTTGTGATATCCAGCTTCTTTGCAAATTGTTTGCATGCTTGTGCCACAGTAATTAATTGTATTCAATACATCAGTAATTCATCATATACAATACATTAGTAATTCATACTTGGGCACAATTCTAACAGACACAGTAAAGTGCAAGTTTTTATTTTCTATTTTAAAACTGATTTTTCTCAGGCTCAGGCTTTGGGCATTCTCCGCTCCCCTCCACTGTACACAGTGAGAACCTGGAACTGGGCAGCCAACTGGAGACACATGAGCCTTTTAAATTAGAAATTAGACAGAGAAGGGAATAGAAGGTTATAAAGGTTTTAGTATGAATTGACAATATGAGTAGGTAAATCACCCTATAGCAGGCCATTCCCTAAGCTATTAACTTGCACTATGCTCCTGCTTCATCAATAATAGAGGTCTTGGCAAATCACTAGAGGAAAGTCAAGCTACAGTCCAGGTACTGTTTATTGAAAATCTGAACAGATGACTGACAACAAGAAGTTAACTGCAGCAGAAGGAGCGAGTATATTGGTGAGGTCTTCTGGTCTCTATTGGCTATGATGCCTGCCTGATAAGTACTGCAGCACAGCATTCAATTTTACATTCAGGGTTTAAAATGAATGCATTGCCCAGGAGAGATTAAAAATGAGCCTGTATCCAACCATTGTGCTCTTCTTTATGGTAAACCTACTTCATCATAATTGGCTAAAATTATCAGTTATTTTTCACACAGATCCCAGCAAAAAAAAACAAAACTAAGTTATAGTCATAAATGAGGTGTCCCATTAGGTTCTGTGGCTCACCAACACAAGACATTGATTTTAATGTGAACTGACTGTTCCACAAAGCATTATTTGAGAAAGAGCGCAAAAGACTGTTCGCAGGACACGGAGAGTCTGGTGGATGTGAATGTCCTTGAGAACAGGCAGCCAGGAGAACACAAGCTGGTTGAGGTGGGGAAGCATGATAGAGGCAGAGGGAGACTAGGAGCTAAGACTTAGGGTGACAGCAAAAAAGCATTGGATAACTGCCTCATAATTTAGATACATGTTTCATCACAAAACACTGGACTTCAATTTTTTAGTACATTTTAAGCTGAAATTGGTTTTCAGCAGGAAGTTACTCTTGGAGTTAATTTCTTGGCCTGTCAGAGACAGTAGGAAGCTATGTCCTTTTTGCCCATCAGGCTGCATTTAAATTCTACCAGTATACTTCTTGCCCAAAAAACAATGGGAAGAGAACCCAGAGCAGCTCCAGCAGGGGAAGATCCAGCAGTCCTTAGCCAACTCCCAGCTTCAAAATAAGGGACGCGAAGGGTGTTTCAGAATGGTCTCAAGACTTTCCTTGTGGAGGCCAGAGGGGCATTCCAGTAAGGAAGGCCCGTGGTCAGACTTCCCGTCCTGTCACCAAATGAGGCCGTTAAGTCGGCAATTAATGACCACTTAAGGGCCTTATCCCACCGTCACTTTTAATAACCCAGAAGAGGGTGGGCCTGCAGCCATTTGTGGAGCACAACAAGCAAAGCTGTGTTGCTACTTGTTGTCTCCAGAGTGGGGGGAGGGTGGAGGTGTCCTTCATTCAACGGTACTCAGCACCTGATCAAGGATCCCGGCATTGGGGAGGGGAGGGCCAGCTGAGAGCCAGTCCCATGCCCTTGCTGCCAAACCCCCAACCCATGAAACCTATTCCACCTTGAGGTTGCTACTTGATCCTGGACCTCTGGTGCTCGTCATTCCTGCAGAAGCCACCGCCTCCCTAGTAATGCTGGTGTGCAAAAGAGTCGCCAACCTCTGATTGGCTGGCAGCTCTCGGTGGACAGGATTTCTGCCCCCTGCCCCGCCGCTGGAGTCCTCCCTCCTCCACGTCCCCACCCCACGAGGCCCATCTGATCATCACTCACCTTTGGCCTAGCATCCAATGATGATGTGGTACTGCCTCCCTGGTGACACTGCCATTCAATAGAGCTGCCACACCCTCACCTCCTTGGAGTCTTTGATCCTGGGGAAGGTCCGTGGGTGCCCAGTTAAGTGCTTGAGAGCAAAAGCCAGTGCACAGAGATTTACTGATTCTTCCCTCCCAAGTCTCCTAAGATATCACTTCTGATAAAATAGAAACAGTTTACTCCTGAAGAAAATAATTTTTTTGAAATAAGCCGGAACATGCCGTCAGAAATAGAGCACTTCAGCTAACAGATTGTCATCATCCTTTGAGAGTGTATATAGCAGGCTTGCTTTGTGAAACAGTTGGATGGAAAAACCCTTTTGAAGCTGTTTTCCTGGCAGCGAGTGTATTGGTCTTGACTGCTGACAGTTTAAAACCTCAAGCCTATTTCCAAAAGATTGTTTTATTAATTTTGCATATATTTTGTATCATGCGTCAAATATCATAACCTAAGCGTCACAAGTTTGGCAAGCACAGAAATCCTATTGAACAACACTGTTTTAGTCTAAATCTCCAACTCGCTTACTAGTTCAGGGTTTAAAGAAGTTTGAGTGCTGCCAGGCTAATAATTAATATGTCATGCTGATATTACTGGTATACTCTATCTGCACATCAGCAAATGTCCACCATAAGAAACTCCCCCATCCCCAACAAATTTGATTTGGAGCATGTCCATTATGTTACACAGCTGGAAGGATACTGCCAATGGCAACTCTGTGATTAATACAGCAGAGCACTATCCTATTAAAGCAGTCTTGGGTGTTCTCGGCAAGAGCATGAGGGTCTAGTGGGAACAGCTAAAGGAACCCTCACTAATAACAACATTTAAGATTCACCTGGGAAATTTTACAATAAGTAAAAAGAATTCCACCTGGATCTTACTGCAGTTTGCTGATAATGTAAAATTGTTGACAACACTAAAAAATAAATTATCCAATAAGTTGCGTTCAGTCATGTAAATAATACAGTGAAATCTAAATTAAGGTTACATTTTTAAAAATTCAATAAATGGGTGGGGACTTGTAGGTGTCTGTTGGTAATAATGAACCAAAAGCACTGACAAGTCTCCAGTAACAGAAGGGGTCTCTGGTTTCTTTGTTGGTGCTGCAAGAAGATTTGGGAGTAAAGCAGCCCGGAATACTACTGATCTAAATGTAACTTCAAAAATGACTTTGGATATTGGATGATGCCAACAGTGTTACTGCAGCAGCCACCTTCACTGGCACCAGAAGGGAAATAACTGTTGGGGGTTTCAAATACAAACCTTCTATTAATTCATAACACTGCTCGACTATCACGTACTTACTATAAATCTCAGGAAATGTGTCAGGCTAACCACTAAAATGTTTAGAAATTAAGAAATGTGAACAAGTCATTCAACCCAACAAGTCCAGGTTGGGTTTTGTCCTCCACACATGCATATAGTTGCAGTTACATTTGCCTGACCTGTTCTTATATCCGTTCATTTACTTTGCCTTCATCTATTTATCCGATCTAGTCTTGACTGTTGACACATCAGCGAGTTTTAACACTACCTGCATAGTGGACACTAGATGGACAATTCAAAGAGATTACTTACCTGCTTTCTAAGTATGGAAGCAAAGATCTGAAAGCATCCGGGTCCTTCTTTAAGTATGCATATCAGCATCTGATAGCATTGTTGGATAATATGTGCAGCTTAAATAGTGGCTTGCGCAAAGAACGTATTATGGTTTTCTCACCAAGTAACGATAGCAGGAAGAGGTTCCATGGCCAGAAGAGGCCCAACCAGGTTAGGATTTTAACTTATTTTCACTCTCCCATGTGTCCAGGAAGGGCAGGAGTGGCACTGCTGACTTTGAGTGGGTGATTTTGCTGCCTATGCAGAACAGCCAGTTAAAAAAGAGGACAACAGGATTGGTTAAGAATTTTGGTGGGTAAGTAATCAGTTTTAACTGCCCGCCCAGTGTCCACTTGACAAGCAGAGTTAAAATTCTCTTGATGTCAACTTTCAAGATTGGATTTGATAAATTAGGTGAAGAAAAGCTGACAAAGGAACAGATCAGGTAAACATAATTCTAACTATATGCCTGTGTGAAAGGTAAAACCCAAGGCGGACTTGTTGAGCAGGATTTTTCCTAGCTGATCAGGGGCTTGAGTTTGAGTAAGATATTCAGTTGTGGGAAGCATAACCATCAAACCTGCTCTGAATTTGTCCAGTTGTCCATAGTAACTTTGGTGGAATATTGGCAGAAACCCTGGACTGGATTTTATCACGGAGGCTGAAGTCATGCCATTGGAGCCAAAAGCAGGAGGCAAGTCTGCCGGCTGGACCAGGGAGGCATATTCCCAGCAATGGCCATTAAGTAGCTGCAACCAGGGCTGCCATCCCAATAAGGATGGCAGCCCGCCCTCAAGAGCTGTTGGCCCAATCAGAGGGCTGGCAGCTCATCAGTCTCAGCAACACCACCAGTGGCCATTGATAATTAGCGTGCATCATAATTCGGCATCCCCAAAATTAGGTAAGTGGTGCCTGGAGGCTCTGGGGCCAGGAAGTCAGACTCTGGCAATTTGAGGTGGAGGGAATCATTGAAGACAGGTGGCATCACTGCCATGGGGCTAGCCATTGTGTGGGGAGACCCTTCCATTGGCCATGGAGCACCCAAAATGGTGTACCCCCTCCCCGAACCTTCTAGGGAGCCAGGTTTCACTGGACAGTATCGCCACACGGCCACAGGCTCTTCCACCTCTGGAAGAATGCCTGCAGAGGCAGGAAGAGGCCCTTATTGACCACTTAAAAGGTTGAATTGGGTTCCTGGCAGCCAATCTGCCAGCCTTCCTGCCTTCAGAAAAGTGGTATAGTGGCGGGAAGAAGGTAGACATGCTCCCCTTGATGCCTTCCTGTGCCATTTTGCCAGCCTTCCTGCCTCCCAATTTGTTGCTGGGAGGTGATAAAATTCAGCCCTCTGCTTCTGAATATAACTAGAGTATTTGACCAACTTTCACCAAAGTTATGGTGGTCAGTCAGAACAGCTGCTGATGAAATCTCCAGCAGAATACATTCCAACAAGGAAATCATTGCATAGTGGTATTGTCACTGGACTAGTAATCCAGAGGCCCAGGGTAATGCTCTTGGGATGGCAGATGATGGAATTTGAATTCAATAAAAAAAATTTGGAATTAAAAGTCTAATGATGACCATGAAACCATTGTCCATTGTTATAAAAACCATGTCATTAATGCACTTTAGGGAAGGAAATCTGCCGTGCTTACCTGGTCTGGCCTTCATGCAATTCCAGACTCAGAGCAATGTGGTTAACTCTTAAATGCCATCTGAAATGATACAACAAGCTGCTCAGTTGCATCAAATGTTACAAAGGCTCAAAGAAGGAATGAAATCGGACGGACCACCCGGCATTGATCTAGGCATCAGAAATGACAATGGCAATCTCAGCCCTGTCGACCCTGCAAAGTCCTCCTTACTAACATCTGGGGGCTAGTGCTAAAATTGGGAGAGCTGTCTCACAGAATAGTCAAGCAATAGCTTGACATTGTCATCCTCGTGGAATCATACCTTACAGATAATGGGCAGAATTTTACGACAGCTGGATTTTACCTTCCCACTGAAGTCAATGGGGTTTATAACGGCTCACTGCATTTTACTGGGGCCATAAAATTCTGCCCAATGTCCCAGACACCACCATCACCATCGCTGGGTATGTCCTGTCCAGGACAGACCCAGCAGAGGTGGCGGCAGAGCGGGATACTGTCAGGAGGGAGTTCTCCTGGGAGTCTTCAACATCGACTCCAGACCCCATAAAGTCTCATAGCACCAGGTCAAACATGCAAACATAGGCAAGGAAAACTCCTGCTGATTACCACGTACCACCTTCACTCAACTGATGAATCAGTGCTCCTCCATGTTGAACACCACTAGGAGGAAGCACTGTAGGTGGCAATGGCACATAACATACTCTGGGAGGGAACTTCAATATCCATCACCAAGAGTGGATCGGTAGCACCACTACTGACCGAGCTGGCCAAGTCCTAAAGGACATAGCTGCTGGACTGGGTCTGCAGCAGGTGGTGAGGGAACAAACAAGAGGGAAAAACATGTTTGATCTCATCCTCACCAACCTGCCTGCCACAGGTGCATCTGTCCATGACAGTATCGGTAGGAGTGACCACCTCACAGTCGTTATGGAGACGTAGTCCCGCCTTCACATTGAGGATATCCTCCATCGTGTTGTGTGGTGCTAAGTGTGATAGATTTCGAACAGATCTAGCAACTCAAGACTTGGCATCCATGAGATGCTGTGGGCCATCAGCAGCAGCAGGATTGTACTTAAACACAATCTGTAACCTCATGGCCAGGCATATCCCCCACTCCACTATTCCCACCAAGCCAGGGGACCAATCCAGGTTAAATGAAGAGAGCAGGAGGGCACGCCAGGAACAGCACCAGGCAGACCTAAAAATGAGATGTCAACCTGGTGAAGCTATAACTACAGGACTACTTGCGTGCATAAGCAGCAAGTGATTGACAGAGCTAAGCAATCCCACAACCAACTGGATCAGACCTAAGCTCTGCAGTCCTGCCACATCCAGTCGTGAATAGTGGTGGACAGTTAAACAACTCACCGATGGAGGACGCTCCACAACAATCCCCATCCTCATCGATTGGGGAGTCCAGCACATCAGTGCAAAAGATAAGACTGAAGCATTTGCTACAACCTTCAGCCGGAAGTGCCAAGTGGATGATCCAGACCAGCCTCCTCCAGAGCTCCCCAGCAACACAGATGCCAGTCTTTAGCCAATTCAATTCACTCCATGTGATATCAAGAAATGGCTGAAGGCACTGGATACTGCAAAGGTTATGGACCCTGACAATATTCCAGCAATAGTACTGAAGACTTGTGCTCCAGAATTTGCCGCACCCCTTAGCCAAGTTGTTCCAGTACAGCTACAACACTGGCATCTATCCGGCTATGTGGAACATTGCCCAGGTTTGTCCTGTACACAAAAAGCAGAAGAAATCCAACCCAGAAAATTACCGCCCCATCAGTCTACTCTCAATGGTCAGTAAAGTAATGGAAGGGGTGATCAACAGTGCTATCAAGAAACACTTGCTTAGCAATAATCTGCTCACTGACGCCCAGTTTAGGTTCCGCCAGGGCCACTCGTCTTCTGACCTCATTACAGCCTTAGTTCAAACATGGGCAAAGAAACAGAACTCCCAAGGTGAGGTGAGAGTGACTGCCCTTGACATCAAGGCCGCACTTGACTGAGTGTGGCACCAAGGACCCCTAGCAAAACTGGAGTCATTGGGAATCGGGGGTAAACTCTACATTGGTTGGAGTTATACCTAGCATAAAAGAAGATGGTTGTGGTTGTTGGAGGTCAGTCATCTCAGCTCCAGGACATCACTGCAGGAGTTCCTCAAGATAGTGTCCTTGTCCCAACCGTCTTCAGCTGCTTCATCAATGACTTTCCTTCCGTCATAACATCAGAAGTGGGGATGTTCGCTGATGATTGCACAATGTTCAGCACCATTTGCAACTCCTCAGATACTGAAGCAGTCCATGTCCAAATGCAGCAAGACCTGGACAATATCCAGGCTAGTACTGACAAGTGACAAGTAACTTTGTGCCACACAAGTGCCAGGCAATGACCATTTCCAACAAGAGAGAAGCAAATCATCGCCCCTTAATGTTCAATAGCATTACCATCACTATCAACATCCTGGGAGTTACCATTGGCCAGAAACTGAATTGGACTAGCCATATAAAACCTGTGGCTATAAGAGCAGGTCAAAGGCTAGGAATCCTGTGGTGAGTAACTCACCTCCTGACTCCCCAAATCCTGTCTACCATCTACAAGGCAGAACTCAGGAGTGTCATGGAATACCCCCTACTTGCCTGGATCAGTGTAGCTCCAACAACACTCAAGGAGCTTGACACTATCCAGGACAAAGCAGACTGCTTGGTTGGCACGCATCCACAAACATTCAATCCCTCCACCATTGATGCACATTAGCAGCAATGTGTACCATCTATAAGATACACTCCAAGAATTCACCAAGGCTCCTTATACAGCACCTTCAAAACCCATGACCACTACCATCTAGAAGGACAAGGGCAGCAGTTATTTGGGAACACCACCACCTGGGAGTTCCCCTCCAAGCCACTCGCCATCCTGATTTGGAAATATATCGCCGTTCCTTCTCTGTCGCTGGGTCAAAATCCTGGAACTCCCTTCCTAACAGCATCGCGGGTGTACCTACATCACATGGGCTGCAGCAGATCAAGAAGGCAGCTCACCACCACCTTCTCAAGGGCAACTGGGGATGGGCAATAAATGCTGGCCCAGCCAGCGAAGCCCACATCCCATGAATGAATTTTTAAAAAAATCAAATACAGTGCTTGTAGTTTTACCCTCATTAGGTGCTATGGTGGATCCTTCCAAATACTGAGCTGGCTAAAATCAGCTAACTATTCACAGATCACTTTCATTGTATGGCTCAGTACACCACACTGGATGATGCCTTTGCCCATGAAGCAATCAATTGAAATATAAGAGTTATATTGTAATTTTTCAATCATGAGCAAGATGTGTGTTCATTACATGTTGCTTTGCAAGGAACCTTACAACTGATAGCTACAATTCTCCTGATGGTATGTCTGAATAGCACTGCAATGAGTCATAACACGCCAACCATCGCAATGACATGTGATAAACATTTAAAAAATTGAGTTTCAATTTTGTTCTACTAGTAATCAGAACAAGAGATTCTAGTCCATCTATTTCTGCTACTAAACCTTTCCATAAGTCTGTGTTCGTTAATATAAAGGATGTCAGCACTATAGAGTGTAACATTTTCCCATCTTTTGCCTTAAAGAGGCAAGGTAGCTTACGGTATAGAACAGCTATGGAATAAATATTTCCTCTAATCTGATCCAACAGATTGTCAGGTGGATAAATGAAAAAGGGGATAAAGTGTTATGGAAACATGAGTGGTGGGAGGGGCAAACACACTTCGGACTATTCGCTTGTGGGATTTAAATACCAATATGGAGTGGTTGGGCTGAATGGCGTATTTTATTGTTGTAACTTCTATGTATTTTTATGCTAGTTGAACAAGAATATGAGTGACCACAATGTCCCTGAGTGTTGGGGAACCCTGCTCCTGCATATTTAGCATTTGATTATCAACATAAATGTTTTAAATCAGCACTGTAGCATTACCAGCACATTGGTCAAACGATCAGAGTTGTGTACTTCCTTAATGATATTGTCACAGTGTGATTGCAAGACAGGATGAATAGTTCCTAAGAACTACCTGTTTGTTTTTCCTCCTTAATAAGACTACAAAGCTCCACAGCTGTGAAGTGCTCTGTTACCCAGATGAAGATAAGTGAAGCAATTTAATTTTGAGGTATTGAACTTAAATGAGAAGAAAGTGCAGAACAAGTAATGGCTGTTCAGTCCTTCCTTTTACCCTTAAATGAACTAAAACCCTACCAGAGTGACTGTGTCTGTAAACTTTTGAAGGCATTTTTGAAGGTAGCTCCAAGAGACTTTACCATATTCTGTGAAGAATGCCAGCTTCGAACTAACGGTAATTAATGTGTTCTTTCTTGGGCAGATAAGTAATGACAGTTACTCTAGTGACTTTGATCTACAGACTTCTAAAGGAGCTACATTCTTTGCTTGAGGCAATCCAAGCGAAGTGATATAATGCACTATGCACAGGTATCCCTCCCATGCCACCAACTCAATCTATTTATTTGTCAGCTTCTGGGCCATCTGTTTGATGCCCATCTTTCATGGCTGGGTAGTACCAAAATGGTGCCTGGGGAGATTTAAACAGTATGCATACATTGATTTATTCCCATTTCCATGGAAGTATTCCAGTTGACCTGTTTCACAGAGCTGTTTTATAACTGTGCTTTTAGAGATAAATATCAAGAGATAGTAAATAAAAGACAGAAGTGAGGTGGCCCTTTATTTACAACCACATTGGTGAGATTCCTCCCTCAGAGACAATTCATAGCAATATACTGCTCACATAATTAAAACATAGGGCTGAATTTTCCTCCCGTTGGGGGGGATGCTGATGGGCGAGCTTGTACGGGCGCACTTCCAATCGGCTCCCCGATCGGAGGCGCGACGCCATTTCATGTGGGCAGGTCAATTAAGGTCCACCCAACGTGATGCATGTGCACAAAAGAGCGCACTCATCTCCCTGAGGCTAAGTGCAGCTTCAGGGAGATCGGCTGTACATGTAAAAAAGATAAAAATAGAAAAATAAAATTTCCCTTACATGTCTCCTCATGTAACAATGTCACATGAGTTGGGACATTTCCATAATTTTTACAAATTCTTCCTTTAAATTTTTTAAAGCCTACATGAAACCTCATCCCGCCTGTGGAGGAGGGTATGAATTATGATGCACAAATGGGAAAGACTGAATGGACCAAAGTGTCTTTTCCTATCTCCAATTGTTCATATGTTCATATCCCAATGACTCCACCACTGCCAGTGTTAAAGGAAGAGGAATCTTGTTTTTGAATTGACTAAGATTTTGTGGGATGGATAAATTTTCTGGAATTTTGTTTGATAGTCTTCAGTAATCAGGGAGTATTTATGCAAAAGCTTTCTGTCAGGAGATTTAATGGATGGGACAAAGTCCATGGTAAGGTCAATTGTTCAAGGTCTGGGGAAGGAGCTTGTTTGATGAAATGAGTTACCTATTCAAATAGTCACCAGGATTTTGCAGTGGGAGTAACAATGAGGCTATCATTATTATGGAGTAAATTGGACAGCAACTTCAAGTGATGGCACTTGTGCAGTTTAATGTGGAAATTCGAAGGTTGTTAGCTGAGTTATCGTGCTCTGCCACAGGCTTTGCTATACCAGTCCCTCACTATCAGATATTAAAATCCATGTAACAGCATGAAGGTGTGGTACTTAGCCAGTGATACTCACTAAATATGATTATAAAAGTTATGGCTGATGTATTCATGTATAAGTGAATTTTTACTGGTTTGACAAGTTATATTTACTACCAAACAAACTTTATGACAATGAAAATTTAATTTTGTAAGTTTGGGATCTCATTCCCTTAGAATTTAATTATTGTTGGTGATATTTTATTTTGTTTTTACTTTTTTTTGTCTCTCCTCTTGATAATTCCTTTCTTTTCTTTAATTATGTTTTCTGTGCATGATTTAACTCTAATTTAAATTTCCTGCTTGAGACTCTATGTTGTTCAGTGAAGATTCTTCAACCTGATTGGTGGAAGAGCCACACTGTTGCTTTTCCAACTCATATGTGCCACAGGTTCCTTCTATGGATCTGATGCCCAATGAGAGTAAATTGCTGCTTAAAAGCCCATGAAAAATCTGCGGGCAGCTGTCAAGATAGTGACTGGTGAGAACCATTTCTTTACTGCTGACCACAAAATCTAAGCCATGTTCTTATATTCTTCTAATCACTGGTGTTATTTGTAGCTTGCTAATTTGTTATTCATTCATCCTTTACAAGAAATTAAATGAGTGATAACATAGGAGAAGGTAATTCAATTTATTTGAATTAACAAGTGGACAGGTATTTAACTATTAGAGGTGGGGGTGATGCAGTGATTAGGAAATTTTAAGAATAATATTATTGGCCTGGAAAATGACCTAATCTAATCCAGCAAAGAGAGAGAACATGACCCAGGCTTCTAAAGTGCCAGAACTCATGGATTTCTGGATGTCACTTGTTTTCAACTTAATGGGTTATGGGGGAATAAATAAAAAATTATGAAGCTACAAATGACAACAATGATTAGAAGAATTTCTCTTTCCCCCTGCACCCATACATATGGGATAAAACCCCATCAAAAGGAATGCATTATTTGCCGAATAATTAATTTAAAAACTGTAGGCAAATGTACATTCAAGTAAATGACTGAAGGTGAAATGATTTATTACTTCAAAAGATAATCATTGATACTTTGGAACATGGTAGTTCCAATTTTTGAAATACAATAGAAATTGAATGACTCCATGGATCAGTTACATTGAATTTAAAGCACAAAGCCATCATTTAACCTAACAGGCCATGCTACTGTTCATGTTCCACACGAGCTTCCTCTCATCCACTTCATCTAACCTTATTAGTATATCCTTCTATTACTTTCTCCCTTGTGTACTTATCAAACTTCCTCTTGAATGTACCTATACGAGTGGTTCTAAAACTTTTTGGTTGATGGATCCATTTTCAAATGGATTCATAATCATGGACTTCCATCCAAATTTCAATACTGCATAATGCTTATAATATTAATGTACTGCATGAAAAGAGTATTTTTATAATGCTTTGAAAAAAACATAGTTACTTACATAATACAGCAGTGAGATGGGTGTTCCTCCTTCTCACTGCAAAGTCTGTCTATCCTTGATGTGATATTTGACAATGACACTTGTAAATCATTCTCCTGCTCCAATGGGACCTGGATGAATTTGACTTTCAGTACCCTTTCTTTGTTTAAGTATGTAGTACTTAAATGGAATTTAGCGCAAACCTTACAAATTGAAGATTGGATACAGCCTTCCTATTCACAAGGTGACAAAGACAAATCTGAATCACATGGTGAAGAGTCACAAAATTCAGAAGGCTCTTCGTCCACCAAACAAAAAGGTTCAGCGTAGGGTGCTCAAGAAGAACCCACTGAAGAACTTGAGGATCATTTTTAACAAGTCCCCTCTTTCAAACAAAGCTGAACTCACCTGGCACCCACCACCAGCTTTGGTTACTGTCTGCCTGGTCATTTTCATGCTGATCTCAGTGTTACCCCATGCACGCTCTCCTCCTAGGTAAGAAAGCCAACTAGCCTCTGCTCTGCATATGTGCCAGTCACATTCGGCTTCCACCTCCCAGTTTACAGCAAGCCTGCCTCCAGCTGGCACTCATTTGCTTGCTCTTGGCCATGGCATTGCCCTCTTCCCATGGTGCCCTGGAGGTTGCCCACCAGTGAGGCCAGCACTGGTCAGTAAACACTTGCACATTATATTCATTGCAGGCCTACTGGAAAGTCTCTACAGACATTGTGGACCTCAGTTTGAGAGCCAATGATCCATGCTATTCACCTCAACTCCTCCATATGATAGCAAGCCTCATATTCTAATCGCTCTCTGGGTAACAACGATTGTCCTGAATTCATATTGGATGTATTATTATCCTGTATTTACGATCCCTATTTTTGGACTCACCCACAAGTAGGAATGGCTTGAATTTTCGTAAAGGCTGAAAGGGTTTCTGACTTAGCCAAAATGGCACCGCAGACCCAATTCTAGAAGCTCCACCCCCTAATCCCAGTACCCACAGTTTTCCCCAGGGGGAGAACAGGGGTGGGCTGAAGTTTTCACATCCATGGTTCATGGAGGCAGCTGCAAGTGTTAATGTGCAGCTGCTTTCAAATAATCCAATTTTTGTGACTGGGGGAGATGACAGAGACAGGAGGGTGAAGGGGTTTTGGTAGTGTTGGTAGGGGGAGGGAAATGATGACAGGCAGAGGGAATATTGGGGTTGAGGAGCCTAACATGGAACAGTAGAACGCCGACACAAAAGGGAGTGGATGGGGTTCAATTTGCATGAAGGGGAGGGGATGCACACAGATTCTGGAGTATGGAAGGGGGTGGAGTTAGCATGGCATAAGAGTGAAGGGTTGCACAGGAACTCATGGAGCTGGGGGGAAAGGAAACAGTCTTATGATCATTCATTGAGGAGCCGAGAACTGAGCGAAAGACAGTTATAGTCCTGGGACTGATGCCCAGAGGATGGGGTGAGAGATTAAAGGCAGTCCTGGGGTTCTGTGGACCTCGTAGTCAGGGTGAGAGAGTAAAGGCAGTCCTAGAGCTCTATGGGCCATGCTACAGGGCTATGCGTGGCACACATGTCATATTCCCACTCCAGGGAGGGGCAAGGCTGCGTCCTCAGTGGAGATCAGGCACAGCCTGGTGTGCACGGTGTGGTCGTAGTCTCACAGTCAATGGTGATGGGGGTGTCTAGCTTGGTACTGTGCTGCAGATGGGATGGTCACAGTCAGGGGAGGCATCTGAAGCTTGTAAATGGGGAAAACGTAATAAAGGGGAAAACTCAAAACTCTCCTGGGGAGCGGGGGTTCACCTCTGTGTTTGGCTGTGCACACAGCCTCAAAATGGGGAGGGGTGGGATCCACTTGGGGCATGGGGACATCAACAGTGATGGGTTCAAGGGGGAGAGCAGGAATGTTCACAACAATGACAATGGGATCCAGTGTTACTGGGGGAGGCTGGAGAGTCACCAGAGGAGTTCCACCTGAACATCGTGAGGTTCCAGGAAGATCGGAGGGGGCACAAACTCTTACAAGGGGAGGGCTGAAGCTGGTCTCAAAGTAAAAATGCAGCACCACCATCTCGAGACCCTGAAGTTACGACGTAGTTTAAAATCGAAAATAACCCTGCAAGGTAGGGGACTGAGGAGTGTGGGAGGAGCTCACGGCTGGACTCAGGGGTCCTAACAGGGGGCACCGTCCAACTGCTTAGCATAACAACATGGAAGTGGAGTCTGAGCTGATAGAAGCTGGAAAAGTTTATTGAGAAGGTGCAATTGGAGCCACTGACATTTGGAGTGCTTTGATGTGAGGCTGCAGGAGTCATTGAGTTCACAATGAAATTGATCAATTTGAGCATTAACAGTGAGGAATGTGAGAATGGAAGATGCAGCCAACCATGGAGGGACAACAGCTACTGGATATCTGCAAGGTGATCAATGAAAGCCTTTAACATGCTTTCTGCAATTGGCATGGCTAATGGGTCAAAGGGCATCCAGTCATTCCAAAAGCGCAGGTTAGGCATAATAAGTTTACCAGATCAGATATAGCAGGAGAGGCATTAGGTAAGGTTGAACATATTCTGGATGCACTCAAGCATCTTCCAAACTCTCTGGTATTAAGATGTCAAGTAGCTGGGATGGCATCTTGGTCACCTCGATTTGTGAGGTTGTGCCTCAGCTGAAACATTGAGTCAGGGAAAGGTGATGCAGCTCTAGGGCATGACAGTGGATTTCTGCTCGCGACTGGGAGATCTACTATAGTTGCCCATAACTCTTTTATCTGTTGGATCCAACTGTCCTCAGGGAGAAGGAGAATTGAATAATGGAGCCTGTGCTCAATGCTGCCTTCTTAATGGCAATGATCCGATTGAGGAGGAGGAGAAGGGCCTGGCACTGCCCAGCACAGCTTCAAGAAGAGGCCCGGCCTGAGGACCATGAGCCAGGGAGCCCCAGCAAGACTCAGAGGATGAGGAGGTCAGACCCATCCCACGGAAACAACTTGCATGACCAAGGGTCTGGAGATGAGCGAGAGACATGCCTCGCACGTCTGCGCATGTCCAGAGATGTGGTGGATCGTATCTGCCACATTTTGTGGGAGAATCTAATGCTGCATGGACCGGGGAGGACATCCCCTGCCAGTGCCCTTGAAGCAACTGCCACATTCAATTATTTTGCCATAGCGTAATTCCGGGGATCCACAAGGGACCTATGTGTTATCTCTCAGTCCTCAACAAATAAATGTATCAAGGAGGTGACGGATGCCCTCTACATTACTGTGTGAAGTTCACACTGGATGAAGCTAACTAGGATGCTAAATTCCTGGGTTTCGTAGCAACCACTGTCTTCCCTATGAAAAATAGTATGTCGATTGTACATATGTGGCTTTGAGAGCTCCATGGCAGCTGTTCATTAACAGGAACGGGTTCCACTCACTAAACGTTTAGCTGGTGTGCAACCACCAGAAGCACATAATGCATGTTTGTGCCAGGTACCCTCAGAGTTCTCATAACTCATACATCCTGAGACACTCCCAGGTGCCTTGGATATCTGAAGGACTGCAGTGCTTACATGGCTGGCTGCTGGGTGACAAGGGGTACCCACTGAAATGATGGCTCATAACACTTGTGCGTCATCCTCAAAGTGCCTCGGAGGAAAGATACAATGTGGCGCATGGTTCAACAAGACCCATCATAGAGCAGGCCATTGGCATCCTGAAGATGTGCTTCCAATGCTTGGTTGGGTTGGGCTCTGCAATACTCTCCACAGAGAGTCATCGTGGTCTGTTGCACCCTGCACAACCTGGCGCTTCAAAGGAGAGAGTACTTGCCAGAGGAGACATGGAGGAGGCAGAGGACTTATCAGATGATGAAGAACTGGAAAGGCAGAAACTTGAAGAGGGTGATGATGGGGAGCTTCCACGTAAGGATGCGATCGAAGCTGCAAGATGTGGATGATGTGCCCGTGACACACTCATAGCCACAAGATTCCAAGAGGAGTAAAGTGCAGGCAAGGTTACACAAGTGCATTTCTCCTGTCCCTTATTGGCATGCCATTGACCTGAATGGCCGTTACAACCACTAACATCGACAGCAGTGTTAGCATTGGACCTTGGACTTCCAACACTCATGTTTCACCAATCCCTAATCTTTGGAAAGGTCAGCAGCCAAAGCTGTATGCAGCTGCTCTGGGAAGTGAAAGGCAGCACGCCAGCACAAAGCCTGCATCCAGTGGACTTGATGTAGTCATGGCCTCCTAAATGAGATGCTTCTTGCTGCCAGAGAGATACGCACATGGTTGGAGGGACCATCATGGCTGCAGGTCTTGTACTTTGGCACAAACAATGAAGACAACAATTTGATGATGAGATAACATGAGTGGTAAACCTCCAGCTGAGCATGCATAACTTAATGGTGTCTTTTAATGAATATCGCTTCCTATCATAATTTGCAGTTACTTTCAATAAAGAGGTCAACACAGCTCCCTGGCATTAGACAAGGGGCGATTAACTAACATGAATCAGTGCAACATCACATGAATGTAAGGCTCACAAAGGCATCTGGCATCCTTCTCATTACTTCCAGGGTTGCCCGCCCTGACTGCTAATCTAGCCCATCCCTGTGGACCAAAAACTGGAAGTGTAGGCAGACATTTTTAAAGGTCAGATTGGCAGAGTCAGGAATTCTCCTGGCTCTGCGCATTGACTCACAAACAAAAATTGAGGCCCTTGCTTGTACTAATTAAGCTTCACTTTCCTCCTATTTTTCTTCTTTCTCATTTTTCTTTCTCTCTTACTTCCACTCTAACATATTATATATAATATGCTTGTCCACCTAATCTCTTCTAATCAATTCCAATAAATTAACTATTTGTCCCTTAAATGTTAAGTTTCAATATAATAGGTTTTTACCTGGTACTTAGTTTAGACATGGAAGCCACTTCAAAAATCATGGTGATAAGAAGGCAGGAAAGGCCACTTTTCTAATCAGTATTTTGGCACTGAGATTGACAGGGTTTTGACCAAGCTAATATTTAATGTATAAAAATAACAACCCAAGGAAGGTCCATTGCCAATTGAATAAACTGAACCACAGCATGTCTTTGTGCAGCAAGAGTTAAAAAGATCCAGGATCCCTAATAAAAAATACCTTTAACAGTGTGACATAACTGGCAGTAAAATTCTTCTGCCAACAATCTCTCAATTAGAAACTTGCAATAAAAAATGTTAAGAAATTTTTTATTTCAACTCAAATTGTCATGTTACAAACCTGCTGAACTGGTAGGTTTAATGCCCTGTTTTAATTGAAAGGTTGTACTGAAACTTATCAGTTCCTTCCAATTTGTTCTGATGGTTTATGACTCAACAAAGCTACTTGACAGAATTTTCACATCACCATGTAATTCACTGTCAACTTTCTATTACCCTGCACCTTATCAATCTGGATGGCATTCTTTTTGTCAGCACTTTAATATGAACTATTTAAAACCTCCAGCGCTGACAACTAAGCTAGTAACAGCACTAAGGGGCATCTCTAGTCGGAACTTCCAGAGAGGAAATGCATGGGAGGTTTTATAACTTTGGGTTTCTATAAGAAAAGACTGACTAGTTGGAGACTGCTTCATCTTTGGACTAGATTCAAATCCAGCCAGGCTAATGGATTAAATCTGAATGCAAATGCCTGCTGTCTATAAGGGTCTAATCTAAAATGAGTTTGAGGTAGTCTCAATCCACTCTGAGCGGAATAGGCTCCACAGCAGCAATTAACTTCTAATTCAACATCAATTGGCAATGTCACATGATGATTGGTGTGAAAACTCCAGAAATTACACATCAGTGCATAAGGGGTGCACTCCTTGGGACAGGCGCACATAGTTAAGACAGAGCAAACGGAGCTTTACTTGTTACCTAACTGAAATGTATGATTTCCAAGTGTTTGAAGACAACACAGGTTGCCTGAAGTGCAAGGTGTTTCATTCTTCAGCACATTGAAGACAGTGTTGAAATCCAGAGGAAAGAAAAAGTATTGATGCATTACCAAGCTTTTATTTATCACAGCTTCAGTCATGCTTGCCTGTTCTGCTAAAGGAATGAATAGGACCTATGTTTTCCAGGAATGATTTAATCAATTGAACACACTCAGCAAAGTGAACCTTTAACTGAAGAGCATAAAAGGTGAACAGATTTCAGAAAGTCAACTTAATATGCCAAGCAATTCTTGTGGCGTGAGTTATCATTAATCTACATTAATGATACTGTAAATTGTTTTATAGCTACACTAAAAATTATGTTAAACTACTCCTCATGTAATTGTGTAATTGTGTTTGATTCATTTTAAATTTATATAAAGCTTGGAGTGACTTTTCTCATATAACCACTGGGAGACTATATGGTAAGTAAAATTCATAAATGATGCCCCTTGCTCAGTGCGATCATCTGGCTCCAGCACTACACCCCTCTGGCACGCCAGGGTGTGTAATGTACAAAAGACAATAATGATGCAGGATACCCTTGTGGGTGTACATTGCAAATCCCAAATCTATTGAGGTATAGAAACCTCATCTTCAAAATGCCAGTAGCCTGCTTAATAATGTCCCTTGTAGTCATATGGCAGAGGCTCAGGTGGCTGAGAGAGCTGAGACAACTGCGACTGTCGAAGGATGTAGAAATCACTGAAAAGAGAGATATGTTGTCAAAGATTTTCATCTTGCAGTCATCAGGACATACACAAGAATGCCAAATTTCAAACAAACACAGCGATTTATACTACAGGAGAAAAGGAGTGCTGATTGGTTGGTAAGTCAACTGCCATGGAGGTAGCAAGGGAAATTATAGGCTCCCTGTTCTTGGTAATTCAAAAAAGGCACAAAGCCTGGACATATTCTTTTTGTTTTCAGAGAACGGGTTCCTGCGTATGGATGTACGTCACTTCTATCAAGCGTAAATGAGCCAAATTACAAGCTCAACTGATTATCTTAAATTAGTTGTTATTGTAGCTATTAGCCCTCAGGATTGATCAGCAGGTGCTCCCCAATCATGGAATCACATCTAACAGCAGACTTTTTGTTTTAGGTTTTGCAAGTGCGGTCTGGTTGAGTATGGTCTATCTTCTACCTACTACGAGCAGCCGAAGGATCATGTTGTTTGATTTGATCAGCCAATCATTGGGAAGTATGGTGTCCAGTCCTGGCATTGCACTGGCATTGAAATTCAAACATGAGTTTGCTCAATTGTGTGGTAGGCAAAGCGTCTTATTGGACTGACGGCAGCATCCTATTAGGCGAAAATACCACTCACATCGCCACTTCATAGTAGCTGTATGAAATGGATTGTTTAACCTGTTGTTCAATTTTTTTGAGATAATTTGCCTTTCCAGTCTATCTCAATACCTGGTCTACCTCAAGTGAGGTACTACCAAGTGCCTCTGCACTATCGAGCGGCTAGATGTAGGAATCTTGGCAGCTTCCCAGACACCATGTGCACACCTGCATATCCTCTCATGGGAGTCACAGGCGATTTGAACATTCAGAGAATAGAACCCCTTCCAGCCCACAAAGGTTGCTCTGAGGCTTGCTGACCACGTGATGATGGTCAATGACCCCCTGAACCTAGGGAAATCCAGCCATGGCCTCTGGCCAACTGCCCTCTCCCCGCTGACTGGCCTGATTGGTTGTGAACTTGATATATTGGCCAGGTTGATGTCACATGGTACCAGTGGCTTTGTTTATGCAGTGATATGCAGTGATGGCTGCTAGCTGAGAGATGCCACAAAGATCTCCAGGCAATACTTGGAACGAACCATCGGCAAAAAAGTTGAGTGTGCTAACATCACGTCTAATATTACCAGACTGAACTCCTGATCCAGCACACACTGCACAGTTCCACCACTGCCTGCATAGATAGCACAGCCCCACTATCACCTGTTCCAGCATAGACTGCACATTTTGACTACCACCTGTCCCAGCATAGGTTGCACAACTCCACCACCACCTGCCTGAGAATTGCAGTTTTTATATGCATTATGCTCAGATATCTCCGTGAAGCTGAGCCTCTGATGTAACATCCTTTCAGTTGGTTAGTGCCTTCTGTGGCCATGAAGCTGCCCTCTCTCCCCCACACACACACATTGTACATGACAAAACACTTCCTCCACCTGCTGCACAGCCACTTCAAGTGATTGTACCCGCATCACTGAGTCATTCTCTCCTTCACTGCAGGAGTCAAAGTCTGAGAGCATTGCCCCCATAGCTAAATGGAGCCTCCTTTGTCATGAACCTCTCAAGAACCCTGTTCTATTGACCAGGAAGGCAAGTTTCCGCAAGCAACATTTCACTTTGGTCCCACAGTCTGCAGTGCCTCAAAACCTGATAATGTTGCTTCTTCAAGGCACAGCTTTCAGATAGCCTCACAGTGTGGCTTTCAATTCCCTCCAGAACTCAACTGCCGCTCATATCTCACCTCCTCTGAGAAGGCGAGATGAGGGGCCTCTGTGTTTCCCATGTGCCCTTTATAAAATTGGGAAAATGTAGGAAAATACCTGACAATTGGCTGTTCAATGCCCATAATTGCCTGTCCGCCGATGATGTGTCTGCCACTGATCTGTTCCACTGCACATGTCTTGGAAAACTGCAGAATGATGTTGAGAAGCTGGGCCAATGCAGGCCCACACCATTTTACTGTCCTCCACCTCCATTCCCACCACCATGGGGCCAGTAAATTTATGCCCATAATCTAGTTGATTACATCACTGCAGTACTGAGGCCCTGTTTGTTCTCTAACCTGAATGTAACAACTGCCCTGCCGTTATTTGAAAACAAACAAGAAATTTCTCAGATTCATTGGATGAAATCTTCTACTCTAAAATCTAAGTTTGGTGACGGGTGCAGAAGTGGGAGTGATTTCCACTGGGGGAGGCAGGACAGCTGAACAAGCGCAATCTTGTGCTGGTCAACTCATTATTTATACATCCGTGTGAAGTACAGCAAATCATGTGGCAGGGGTGGGCAGGAAGTCGTCCTCCCTGCCATTACCCTATGGGAATGAAGGG
Source organism: Carcharodon carcharias (assembly GCF_017639515.1). Lineage (NCBI taxonomy): Eukaryota > Metazoa > Chordata > Chondrichthyes > Lamniformes > Lamnidae > Carcharodon > Carcharodon carcharias. The sequence goes on from NC_054481.1 coordinate 95,299,933, forward strand.
CCAGCAACAAATTAAAGGGCACCTGGACAAGCTCCCTCCCTTCCCCCCCTTAGCCTTCTTCCCAGGTCCAGCCTCCACTCCACCCTTTCACCCTACTTCCCCACCCCCCAACACCCCCCCACCCCCATTCCAGCCTTCACACAAATTGTGCTACTGGCACCTGATATGAGTGAAGTTATGAGAAGACGAAAGCAGTGTCTACTGACCTCAAAGACATGGAAGAAGTAAAGCCCGCCAGGTGCCCACCACTTATATCCAGTCATAAAAGTGAATGTTCTAATTTCCCACTGGCAGGAAACTTAATTTGGTAGGGGAACTTAATTCTAGTGACCTGGCCTTTTAATGAGAATGTATGACATGCTAATGCATGCAAAAGGGTTTCCCAATAATGTTCATCGGGAAGCTCGACCCACCTTTAAGCCCTCTTTAAAGTCCCGAGAGCAGAATTCCGACAGTTCATCCCGCCAGGAAACTGATTTTTGGTGTCACGCCAAATTAAGTACCCCAGCCTGCCAGGCTTCCCGCAATTGGTGGCACTGGAAGGTTCCACCCATTATTCTTCCCACTACCAACACTAGTAAAACAGTTTATATGGACATCTATCTCATTACTGTTTGTGTGACCTAACAGAGCACAAACTAGCTGCATAGTTCCTTATATTGCAGCAGTGACTACACTGCCTAGAAATACTTTGGGACATGGTGTGAAACATGTTAAATAAATAAAAAATATTTCCTTATGCTTTACATCCAGAACTAAAGTAAATTAAGGGCGGATTCACTGAAGTATATAAAATAGAAATGGTATAGATACAACAAACATAAATTATAATGTCAAATTGAGCCAGGAAAGCAAAACCTGAACATATGAATGGAAATTAATGAAATAATAGATTAAAACAATTTATCAAGTAGAGTTCTTTAATGCCTGTAATGCGCTGCCAGCTAAAGTAATATTGGCAAAAACATTGTTGTAGTTCAAGATTCAATTGGATGCTGTGAGGGCTGTATTAGGATAGTAGAAGGTTGAACTTTAATGGACTGAGTGGCCTTTTCCTCTCCCTGACTTTCCGTATGTGGTACTGTTATGCACCTATTATACTTAGAACATAAGCTTGTATTAAATACAATGGTAAATTATGAATAATCATTCACTGCCTCAATTTACTGTCCCATTACTCTTGCTGGAAAGTACGCACATGGAGACAACATTGGGTTTAGCTGTGAGACAGACACAAACATTTGCTATCCTTGTCAATGTCCTCGTCCCAAAAAAATACCCCAAAGATAGGAGAATAAACGGCAAACATCAAAAAGGCAAACAAATGATTTTTAACAATTGAGACTAAGCTTTTTGATCATATGAGATGGTTGTTACATCCCAATGCAGCAGAAACTTGCAGAATTCTGTATCTTCACACTTTTGAAGATGTGGGGAAGACTTCCTATCAATGTGTTAGTGGTGTTGTCAACAAAGCAGTGAAGTTGATTTGTAACAGCACTGTTACAAATTTGTTTCAAGTTGCAAATGTAAGAAAGCTTCCTACATGTTCACAATGAGACTGACAAAGAGCAACCATAGGAAATATTCCCATCAAGTTCACAGAATAAAAAAGGTTTTGCTGAAAGAACAGCTTTATAAATTTCTAAGGATCATCATTTCTTTCAGAGGACAAGTTTATCAAAAACTAGGCACAAGTAATCAGGGCAAGACGAGAATTACTAAATCTGGCTTTGCATATTAACCACCCGAAGCCCCCAATTTTCACATCTATTGAAAATCAGCTGCTTTCTATAAGAGGTGGCTGTTCACAATGTCAGTTTTACACTCAGTGGCAATTTAAAGATCTCACCCTGTAAATTTTCACTGTTTGCCAATTGGGTTCACTCACTACACAAATGCCAATGCCTGTTCCATCCACAAGGTTCATCCTCTTTAAGAGGTGCAGGCTGATGTTCAGTGGTGCTCGCCACCCGCAATTTTGGCTTCCTGCTGATGCACCCAGCCAATAAACAGCATGGTTAGTGCTAGAAGCAAGCAGAAGTCTTTCAAAGGAGCAAGCAGCGGGAAGTTGGCACGCTACCAGCATTGCACTGAAAGGGGCACATTGCGATCCCTAGGTCTGTTTTTGGAGAATATCCAGTTTAGCCCCCTTTGCATCAGCAGGTATTATGCACCTTTGCAGATAAAGCAAAATAATTGATATGCAAATAACAGAGGATGGAAGAGGAAATTACCAGATATGTAAATAGTATTGGAAATACATAGGTGCAAGCCATCTCTTTCAGTGCCAAATCTGTGTCATATGTTCCTTGGTATCACTAATATGATATAATGCTTTACTGATGGACAATATTTTTAAGACCACAGCGAACCTCAGGACCCAGCCTATCCATGGACGACATCATGGGAGATCCATCAACCCCCATTTTGGAGTGTGCTTCAGGGTTTCTTTGGATAGGAGTGATTCACAATCACAACAGCCTTGTACACATTTGGATGAACCCATCTGAGTAGGTTTTTCAAATTGCTGAGTCCTGAGGGACTGCTACTTGAATTTAAAAGGAGGATCAATGGTTTCATTTTAAATAATGTGATTTACCTTTCTTGTCAACATTTTTTCTTAACTGGACTCTCGATATGGATGTTCTAACCAGCTTCTTGGTTAAGTGGAAAGGAAAGAGAGAGGTTGCTGACTCAATCACATTTTACTCAGGATGACTTTCAAGAGTGTGGGGGGAGAATGCTGCCTTGGCAATCCCAGCGTGAATTTTTCAAGATGCTAAAACAGGCTTCTAAGGCTTCCTGGAGCATTGCTCCCTTCCTCCCACACACCTGTCTCCTGATCTGTAGCTAGGAGGCAGAGCCTGCAAGCAGCTAAACTAGCCTCCTGCCCTCCGGAAACCTGGGTACAGAATTTTCCCCTCATTAGGCAGGTACGCTCCTGCCCTGAACAAGAGTAAAATGGTGCGCAATGACGTTGGGCAAGCGTCCCGACATCATCGTGCACTCTCATGATATTTCGGCGGGTGTGTGCGAGAGGCGGCAGCACGCCCACTGACAATTAAGAGGCCTATTAATGCCCTTAATCAATTAATAAAATCGGATTTTTCGCTGCCAATCCAACCATTCAGTTGGCGGGCAGGCAAAAAGGCCAAGCGGCCTTTGGATTTTTGAGGAAACCTCATCCACCGGCGGGATGAGGTTTTCGATGTTAATTAAAAATAAAATAAAAATGCTTAAATCTTATATCATGTCCCTGCTTATGTGACAGAGTCACATGAGGGGACATGTTCACCTTATTTTTTAAATCTTTATTTATAATATTATAAACCTTCGGCTCCCTGAGGCGGCTCTGTTCCTTCAGGGACCTTTCAGTACATACACCCACGCACAAACTTCCATGCTCGCCCTCCTCCCACCTCGGCAGCGCTGAGCGCTGTAGCGCGTGATTCACGCTGACTGGCCGTTAAGTGGCGAGCCAGCATGGAATCGCAGTCGGGGCCCGATAGCAGGTGGAGTTTGTTTCACAGCTGGTCCCAGGCCAGCCCACCACACCCGCCCGAGGACATAAAATTCCTGCCCCTGGAGACTCACTGGCAAATCCAAGTCAGCCTTCATTAACAGACATAGACCCTTAATTGGTTTAATAGGCTATGCTCCATGTGAGAGCCGGTAGCCCTACTGCCCAACATTCCTCCTCCAGGAAAATGGCTCACGGGCTGTATGGCTGATGAAGCAGCACAGAGGTCAGCGTCGCTATTTTTAATGCCTGCCCCCCTCTGTTTCCTGCCACTGCAGGTTTGAAAATCAAGCCTGCTGTTCCTCAGTCATCAGACTACAGTAACATGTCTCACACTCACATACTGGTGACATGTGTCCCTTTCTCCTGGAGGAACAGTGTGTTCTGGCTTTTGAAACTGAACTCAAATCAAATTGTTGGTCAAATTTACAAATATTGCTTATGCCCTTGACCTCTGATTGGACTTCCTGAGCAAATTGTGGATTCGATCAGCCGAAAACTGCCCTCACTATCTGCAACTTATCAAAGAGAAAGAGAGACATGATTATTGCAGTGGTAACTTCAGTAGGGGATTCCATTGAAAATCAAGCCTGGATCCCAGTGTAACATTAGTGTGATTAAATCTGGTGGAATCAAGACTGCTTTCTGACCCACCAGTGGCTGTGGAGCCCACACAGGTCAAGATTGGGACCAGGACCCCAGAAGATCTGGATGCTAATGTTTATCTTCAATCTTTCAAAAGACACATTTTAAGGAGGATGAGGGAGCACCTGGATTTTTCTTCCAGAGGAAAACCCTCCAACCCTTGGGCTCCTTGACTGGGTCTTAGGGTTGCCAATTCAGCTTAGAGGGTCATTTCTGGAGGTTTCCTGCCTGGAGCCACTCAGCACTCGCAGTCCTGGTATTGGTCTATCTGTTAGGCATGCTACCATCCCACGTGAATTGGAAAGACTCTTTGGCACCAGTATTTACAGGGAGGATTGGCGGGAATGATAGAAGAGTTCCAGACTGGGAACCCCAGAAGCATAGGTTTCCCAGACAACAGACAAGATATTAACTGCAGAATGCTTTTCAAAGTTTTTTTTGGCATGCTTTCCATTCGATAGCCAGTCAGGTACAGAAGTCTACGGCACAAGTTCCCAGCCAAGGCAGTTAGAGAGCAACAAGGGAGAGTCACAGGATAGGGCTGTGTTAGAAATCACGGCTGATCATGGCAGGAAGAGCAGGTAAGCTTGTTGAGACTGGAGAAAACAGTCCTGCTCCTTTTGGCCCAAGAGCAGTGCTATAAAGACACCTGATAGATCCAATGCTTCTCTCCTACTTTTACCTGCTGGGTTTTCCAAGGCTTGGGAAACCTAGCTGAAATGGGTAAAAAAATAAATAAAATGTTAAAATGGAGGCAGGCAGCCTCCTTAAAAGATTTTATGATATAATCCCTGATTAATCACCTGCACCACAGCACACCCCTACCCCATAGCCCCCAAACTACCTCCAGAAGTGGGCTTGTTGGGTTTGGTTTGAAATTTTTCAATTTTTAACTTTGTTAACCCCTTTGTTGCCTAACAGAACGAATCTTAAGTGCTAGTCAGTTACTTTTCACCATCTCTAATCTTTTTAAACAAATAAATGAAAGTTAACAGAAAATGAAAAAAGATTTTTTTTTTAACACTCCTATGATTTTGTCTCCTGGGTTGCTTGCAGTGATGTCCTGGAGATTAATCTTCAATTCCCGGACACTCCAGGATAATCTTGAAGGGTTGATACTCTTACTCTGGTGGCAGAAAGCATTGAATTTCCACTGCTGCCTTGCATGAACAAGCTGGAATTGGTTTTACTGTTTGAAACAGTGGAAAATCACAACTTCTGCATATTATAATTCAATTCATTTTCAATGAATACCACAAATCAAAACTATTTTTCATTTAAAATAGCTCCTCAGATATAAAAGAGTGTTCTTTCAAACAAACTCTACATAGTCCTGGGATATCTAAATAAAGACTTGATGATAACAATTATTAGTTTCAGCTGATCAATCGCCAACATTAGATACATGATCTTCTCAATGACTGAGTTTGCTCTATTTTAGTGTGTACGATGCATGGAGATGGAAATGCTAGAGCGAGCAAAGAACTATTATTACAATGAATCACCTATTAAAAAAGTGTAAAATCAATAAATCATGAACAATTTACTGCTCGCACCACTAATTGTGTGATTGACTTGCTGTACTGTCTTGATTAAACTGTGCATCCTTAAATCACTTTGGAAACTCTCAGCTGCTATGGCTGTTATCTTTTGAAGCTTAAATAGTTGATTCATAAAAGGAGATTACATTTCATTTATTTTCCTTTGTAGACAATGCCAAGAAACTGAAGTTGTGAAATGTTGAAGGATGTGGAAAATTAACTTTGGCAATAAACCACACCAATAAACCAGGATTGATTAAATGAGCTAGAATACAAAATATAATTTTACTTCTTACACAACACATTGCAAGAAATGTTCAAATACCTAAAATCTTGAAAGGCAAAAATCATTTTGGTATTTCCTGTTAACTTCCAATACCTTGTTATGACTGATGCAGTTGGTAAAGCTGAGTTATTTAAAAATCCCAGAGGGAAACTTTAAACAATTGTCATAACCTATAGTTTTAAGTGTTAGGTTTGAGATGCGACTCTGAATTCAGGAATCAGACCACCAGTTCTCGAGGTTTTACATTAAACTAAATGAAACATTTTACTACTTTAGACATGTTAAAATATACATACACATAGCTTCAAATTACTACTATCATAACTTTTAACAAATTCTCAAACTAATCTCGTTTAAGGGAACAGCAACCCACAGACTTAACCAAACGCCAGGCAAAGCATTTTCACCTTACAAATTCAAAATGAGGTTTTTTTCACTTTGGTTCCTGTGAGATAGTTGGATGCTTACAGCTGCCTTTTGATCTCACATTGCTTCTGCCCTACACACACAACACTGCTGAAGTTATACCTAACCCAGCCCGTTGAATGTAAATTCTCATTGTATCAACAACCTCTGAACTAAACATCTTTAACAATAAAACCCCTTTCATAGTACCAATTTTATTAGTAATATAAACACATTGCTAAGTATCTGCTAGACAGGTGTCAGTTTTCACCTTACTTCTTGAATGCTCTATTCAAAAAATGCAAATGCACTCTACCTCTCTGGTTACATCTCAAAACTAGTACATATCAAAGCACCCAGACTAGCTGGCTTTAATCCAATAAAGACACACCCACAGACTAAACCTTGATTTTAAAAGAAAAGTATTTTCCAATAATATATACATTAATAGCTTCATGACAACCTAAAGTTGGACTGGGAATGACAGGAGATGAATAAGATTTAGGAAAACAAAAACAGAATTACCTGGAAAAACTCAGCAGGTCCGGCAGCATCGGCAGAGAAGAAAAGAGTTGACGTTTCGAGTCCTCATGACCCTTCAGCAGAACTTTAGGAATTTTAGATTTAGGAACTTTAAAAAGCACCAACTCAAAACTTAGTCAATATTAACACTTTTGTAAACTGTCAGATTGTAATCTTTAGCTGACCATAATGTATTTGTGGAACTTTTATATTTCAACAAATTTTCCATTTTGAAGGAAAGAAAATATCAAGATAATAATTTTAGCTGATGGTTAACATACCTGGCATCAAAAGCCTTTGAAGATCACACATTTCAGTCCAGTAGTTCAGTCGCAGACTCTGTCAGACCCAATTGATGTTTAAACCAACATGAGAAACACAGTGGTGTCTTCCCTATAGCTACTCTGTATACAGTGTCAAACATTGCTTTCTCACCAACATTTTGTTTGTTTCGGGTTTTTTTTTACCCGCTACAGCTTGAGCAGTGTAAAAGTTTCACATCCTTCATAACCCTCTACCCTAGTCAAAGCCTGAGGTCTCTGCATTTTCCAACACAATCAAGCCTTTGAGCTGAAAATTTAATCTAGCCCAATATTTCTGAATAGACTACATTCATTTCCAAAGACCTAATTCAAGCTAAACACTAGCAACTATTTGAAGAACAATATCCCATTAGAGAAGGCTAATGATTTATGGGATTACTCCCTAGCTCTGTCGCTTGAATTGATAGGACTGCATACTGCATATAAATACAATTTCTTAGTCTAAGTTGAAAATTTTGATTATGTTTCATTCATTAAATTTTAATTCAAGTGTATAGAGTTTATAACAAACAGAACTCACTCCAAATTGCAATTGTAATATTTCACTATAAAAACAACATTTTGGAATGGATTTTTTTACTAAAACTATGTAATTCACTGACTTCTTGTCGATGACACCAATATCAAGAAGTGACTCCACTGAGGATCACCTTCAGGAAAGTCTGATTGTATTGCTGTATAGGTCAATGGCCTCAGCTCATAACATCCCACACCCTGAGCTCTTAATTTTTAATGCAACACTTTGGCCTGTTGCAGGTTTTTCAAAAAGATGTAAAAAGAAGCAATAGGATAGATAGTTCTTGGCCATTTTAGTTTTAAGAGAGACAGTTCATTTGCCCTATGGATACCTTTAACATATAAAGCATCAAAAGCCTGTCTGAGGAGAAATTGACATTAAAAGCAGCAATCAATGACTGAGGAGGAATGCAAGACATTAAAACTAGTAGCCATATGAGCACAAGGCATGCTCACGTTAACCCAACTCTAAACGCCTCCACTTTGTCACCTCTTTCCCTGCCTCTAAAACATCCTCAAAATCTGTCTATCTAACCATTCTTTTGTTCATTTTGCAGTGAAAGGAGCCAACTTGCACTTGCTGGAACTGTGGCACTTAATAAACCCTCTGCATTAAGCTGATGCCTCCTTTCCACAGCATCTATTAATTGCTTGCGTATCATGTGCACCACTGGCAGTCTGATGTCCAACCACAGAAATATCATTCTGTTCAGCAATAACAGTTCCAGGAGGCAGCCACGATTGTGTCATTATGTGGCAGGTACAGTGCCTGCAAATTTGGAGAGAGAAGGAAGAATGGGTGATGGGGGTGGGGGATTGGCCCTTAAGTGATCAGGGATAGCTCCTGCACCTCTAGTTTTTGGCTCCACTGAGAAACCAATCTCTATCCCAACCCCAACAGTATTGGAGCACCTAGAGCTGGAAGCCTGAGCATCTCTTGGTTGCTCACAATAAAAGTGCACAAAAGAGCAATAGTGGAATGCAATGCTTCAAAGGTAGGAGTTCCTAAGTTTGGCTTGTAGTCTGGTTGATGTATTCCACATGTCATGTGCTCAAGGGTGAAAGGCACACTTAGACTATCCTGCTGAGAGTGAAAATGTTTCCCTCATTTACAGCCAAGCGTTGAGTGATCCGAGTAACTGCTTTGGCACGTTTCATGACTTCCCGCCATATAGCTTAGCATTTGTCCCTTTACTAGAGGAAGGCCATCATCCCCAAATAGGGTCATCTTCCACATTTCCTGCAGTCCAATCCTTCAGCATCACAGGGATCATTGCTAACCTAACGTCTACCCTGTCTTTGTTATCCAAGTTTCTGCCACCATTAAAGCTTGATCTTTATTGGAGAGCTACAGATCTAAGAGTTAATATGCCCTGGATTTTATGCTTCTGCCAAGTAAGCTATAGCCAAGCTTTCTGGGCAATCTTACCAGGTGTTAATAGGGCTACTCACAAAATTTAGTATGATTGGCTCGCTGAGCCAGCACACCTCCACTGTTAGATTCACAATGCTAGTACCAGTAGCTATTTGAAGGTATCAAAGCTAAAGCAGATGCTGTCTTCACTGGACATTTTAAAAATGTACTTTCCATCAGCAGCAATCACTGTACAGCAATCAATCATTTGCAACCTTAAGTGCATTCTTTTCCCTAGTTCAGAGACATTGTAGCCAACTGGGGCAGTCCAAATGGAATGAGGCTACCTCTACCACAGAATGAAAATCAATTCTGAGTTCTTCTGGGTTGTGTGGCTTCATCCGAAGCTTTAATCACCAGGCCATCAGGGGAGTTATATGATCTAACTTTCTAATGAGATCTGGTCTAGCGAGACACAAACATCTGTCAATGTAATAGCCTAAAGATGAAGTCCTAACTGTTAAGTTATAAAGAGCAGCCACATGGAACATAGACTCCTGTTAATGCATTGAGTTTTTCTTCTTGTCAAATGCTTCACAGTCTGGTGAGTAATTCAAAGGGCCTCTTGAGAATTACAGCAATTGCAATTTTCCCTTCTCCTCACTAGACTTAATTAAGGGAACCAGGTTATCCAGTCATGTTTTAACTGTGACTCTTATTCTTAATGATAAGCAATTTTATCTTCTTTATTGAGCTTTAGGAGACGGTATTAAGTCATGAAAAAGATCACAATACATGAGATGATTATGCCCATCGTTGCTATGATGCTCTGCATTAGTTTAGTGGCATTTATTACAGATTTGTCAATATACAACGCACAAGCACACAAGTTTATTTTAATAAGAAAGCCTTTTGAAATGTGGGTATTTGCAAAATGAAGGGAATATGGCTGCCTTTATTTACTGAGTTTAATGATAAATTATTTTCTATGATGTGAATATGAATTGCTCAAGCTCTCCACATAACTACTTTCTAGCTTACCCACCCTCATTTGAAAATTAGAAATTGATGAAACCCTCCAGTACTGGCTTGGCATTTGTAGGAAACAAAAATTAAACATCTAAAGCAGAAACCTTTAGTTCTGGTTAAACAGAACTAATGGAAGTGCAATCATATAGCAAAGTGAGGATAGCAGATTGATGGATGAACCTGGTCTCCAGCTCTATCCTTCAGTCAGATGGTCTGTCTCAAATTACAAGCTGCTGTGTTCTTTCTGTCCATCCATTATTTCTTCGTTATACTCGGACATCATAATAAAACTATGTTGTCCTCAATTGGTTAGACTTGCCATACCTCAGAAAATCACATCATTTATAACATTAACAATCTGTGGAACTGTCAAAAGCATTCATCAAAGAAAACAATGTCTGGAGTTGTCTGTGTGATTTAGAATTAGTTATCACAATGGCAGGCTGGACCAAGGTGCTTTATTCTCAAGTAAAATGCTTTGTGAAGACAATGGTTTCACTGTTAATATAGACAGCAGAAATGTTTGATTAAATTATCTTCTTGAAATGATAGGTTAAATTTATGCTACCATTTCTTTGACATTCTATTTTCTCAACATCCAAACAAAATGTCTAAAATCTATAAATTTATAAAACTCAGATTGAATATCACCTGCACTTATTAAAAGAAGCTGGGGAAGAGATAGCAGAGATATTATTACATATATGTAAACAATTACTAGAGAGAGGAATTGTGCCAGAGGTCTGGCAGACAGCTAATGTGATTCTTATAGTAAAAAAGGAGATAGAACAAGTCCATTGAACAGTGGGCATATAGCTTAATACCAATGGTAGGAAAGATAATGGAATCCTTCGTCAAAAATGTAATAGAAAAACATCTAGAAATTGAAATATAATAAAAAGTAGTCAGCACGCATTCCAAAAGGAAAGGTCATGTTTGACTAACCTTAATGAATTTTTTGGAGAAGTAATAGACAGAGTAGATAAGAATAATTTAACCGACGTAATATATTTGGATTTGTAAAAAGCGTTTGATAAGGTATCACATCATGAGTAAGATCAGGATACGTGGAGTCAGAGGACAAATGGATAGCAAGCTGGCTAAAAAACAGAAAACAGTGGTAGGGATTAAAGTTAGTTTTTTCTGACTGGCATATGGTGGGAACCTGTGTTCCACAAAGATCTATGCTGGGACCACGGTGATTCCCCACATAGAATTACCTAGATCATACAGCACAGAAAACAGGCCAACTGGTCCATGCCAGCATTTATGCTCCACTTGAGCTTCCCCACATACTTCCTCATCTAACTCTATCACAAAACCTTCTATTTCTTCCACCCTCTTAAGTTTATTAGATTTCCCTCAAATGCATTTTTTGCCTCAACAACCTCATCTGGTAGAGAGTTCCACATTTTAACCACTCTGTGTGAAGATTTTTCTGAATTCCCTATTTGATTTCTCAGTAATCATCTTATATTGATTGCCTCTAGTTTTGCATCTTTAACTATTCTTAATTCTGACGAAATGCCATTGACCTGAAACATTAACCCTTTTCTCTCTCAGCCGCACCTGCTGAGTATTCCCAGCATTTTATCTTTTGTTTTAGATATCCAATTTCTGCAGTATTTTGCTTTTCTATTCTAGGAGGCAATTGACTGAATTTAACCCAGAATTTAACCCTCGGCACTGGTTTGCCAAACTGTCTGCAGCTCACCAAGGTCAACCAGACAAAAGCACAGCAAGGAGTGTTCCATAGTGAAACTGTCAGGCAGGGAAGTCTTCAGAAAAGTGAAATTATCCATAGCCATGCCTAGGGAGAGGCCAGTGCTCACAGAACTACTTCAGAGAATGTGCTTTCACTGTTTGACAGGTGATTTACAACCTATTGAAAGTCAATTTACCTGTCTTGAACTTCACTTACCTTGATCTGCACTTCTCTGGTGTCAGCTTTCACTGTGGCATAACAGCTTATGCAGCTCTACCTTGGGCCTCTGACGAGGAACAAGAGAAGCAGCACCAGCAGCAGCAGGAACAGCACCAGCTGTATTCTCTTCAGCCAAATGCCACTAGATGGGACAGAAGAGATGGACACAGAGATGCAGTTCAAAGGAGGCCCAGTTCCAATACGTATAGAGCAGCTACGTATAGAGGATCAACATGTATGAATGTCAGTGCCTCATGAAGCTCAGATTTTCATGGCTGGTTTTCTGACAACGCCAGCCACCTGGAACAAGATATTCTTCTTGAGGACCAGGTGGGCACAAATTGCTAGTGGCCACTTAGTTGGCTATCAGTGCGGGCCCCCTGTCCTGGTTCGCTGCCTCTCCCTGCAGTTTTGTGTTCTCTCCTCTTGTCATGGGTGAAAGCCAAGAGTTGGGAGTGTGAGAAATGGATTATGCGAGGAGGAAGAAAAGAGGGAAGAAGAGTGGAAGGTGAGTGTGAGGCATGGTGTGAGATGCCACAAAGGTGAGGGTGAGTGTTAACCATTCAGATGAAAATCTGAGTAGGTGCCTAGAGAGAGAAGAATGAGTTGAAAGGTGTATATGTCTGGAGTGTTTCAGTGAGGTATATGTGCCTGAGGAGTTTCAGGCTAGACTAGAACTAGGGGTCAGAAATATAAGATAATCACTAACAGATCCAATAAAGAATTCAGTAGAAGCTTCCTTACCCATGGAATGGTTAGACTATGGAATGTGCTACCATAGAGAATAGTTGAGGTGAAAAGCAACACTACATGGAAGGGGAAGTTAAATAAATACACAAGGTGCAAAGGAATGGGTATTTTGATGGGGTGAGATGAAGAGGAGTGGAAGGAGGCACTTGTGCAGCCAGCATGGGCCGAATGGCCTGTTTCTCTGCTGAAAATATTTTATAATTGTAATTACTTTGTACCAATCATTTCTTGATTTACCTCATTTACCTTCCTGCTCTTTCTAGCCTTGGTAGTGCCATATGCTATGGGCCTTGACCTTACACCTAAGCTCCTCAATGAAAAACATTACAATTGGGTCAGTAAAATTTTTCTATGTATCAGGAAGCATACAAGGGAGGTCTCAAGGATAATGTTCTCTATTTTCCCTTCGTTTTAGGGGAACACCCAACCTGCACATGGCATTTTGTTATTGTACTGTGTTTATGGCATTGTGGACAAGAAGAGAGAGCTTAGTCGATATTAACGTACACAAAAAATAATTGGAGCATGGATTGCTTTGCCACAGAGCTTGGTTCAGGAAGAACCATTCTATTTTATGAGAAAATTTGATCAATATTTAAAACAGAAGGAAATGCAGGGCAATGGGACGAATGGGATATTGGAAATAAATTTAGATTCCTCTGGCAGAGAGCCAGCATAGGTGTGATGGTATAATGACCTTCTGTTGTGCTATAAACCTCGATGGTTCAATGATAATGTCACATAGGACTTCATTTTTTGCTAGTTCACTGGCTTGTTTGGGATAAAATAAGATAAACTATACAGTTATTGAAGTAATATTTTTAATAATGATGCTTAATAGCTTGACCTGACTTGTCCATTTATTCAATATTCTGCTCATTCTTCTCTCCTGAATGCATTGATTTTTATTGACGAATGCATCTGCGGGCATTTGTTAGTGTCCTACATCTTGCCAGACTGAATTCGTCTGCCAGCCCAGACAGTGAATGGCATCAGATTTTTGCTGCGTCGTAATTATCATTTGTAATACCACTAGGGCTCTGGGCATTGCTGAGGGATCAGTAGTTATCCTGGCACACATATCTATCAAGTTCAGGAACACTGCACCCTCAGACTGCTCAGTTATGCCTGCTGGTGGCTGCAGAGTGGAGGTCTGTCACCTGGGTTCAGCATTGGCCTCATCATCAAGCCAGGGGAATAACCCTCGTTCAATGAGGCGCATAGGAGTGCATGCCAGGAGCAGCACCAGGCATACCTAAAAATGTGGTGCTAACCTGTTGAAGCTACAATACAGGATTAAATGCTTGCTAAACAGTGGAAGCTGCCTGTTATCAATAAAGCTAAGCTATCTCATACCAACTGATGAAATCAAAGCTCTGCTGTCCAGCCACATCCAGTTGTGAAGGTTAGTGGATAATTAAACAACTAACCAGAGAGGAGGCTCCACAAATATCCCCATCTTCAATGATAGGATATCCCAACACATCAGTGCAAAATACAAGGTTGAAGCATTTGCAATCGCCTTCTGCCAGATGTGTGGGGTGGATGATCTATCTCAGCCTCCTCCTGAGGCTCCCAACATCACACATACCAGTCTTCAACCAATTCCATTTACCCACCTGATATCAAGAAATGGGTGAAGGTACTTGATATAACAAAAGGACGACATCTCGGCTGTAATGCTGAAGGCTATGCCTCAGCTGCACCCTTAGCCAAGTTGTTTCAGTGCAGCTACAACACTGGCATCATCCCAGCAATGTGGAAAATTGCCTAGGAATGTCCTATCCACAAAAAGCAGGGAAAATCCAATCTGGCCAATTACTGCGCCATCAGTCTACTCTCAATCATCAGCAACGTGATGGAACATGTCATTGACAGTGACAAATTTAACAATAATCTGCTCACCGATGCTCAATTTGGATTCCACCAGAGTCACTCAGCTCCTGACCTCATCATAGCCTTAGTCCAAACATGGATAAAAGAGCTGAATTCCAAAAGAGAGATGAGAGTGACATCAAGACAGCATTTGGATGAGTCAAGCAGCTGCAGCAATATTGAAGCCATTGGGGGTAAGGTGGGAAACTCATTGCTAGTTGCAGTCATATCTAGTGCAAAGGAAGATAGTAGTTGGAAGCCAAACATCTCAGCGCCAGGACATAACTGCAGAAATTCTTCAGGGTAGTGTCCTCGGCCCAAACATCTTCGGCTGCTTCATCAAAGACCTTTTCTCCATCATAAGGTCAGCAGTAGGGATGCTCACTGATGATTGCATAATTTTCAATACCATTTGAGATGTCTCAGATACTTAAAGCATTTCATGCCCACATACAGTAAGGCCTGGACTACTTTCAGGATTGAGCTGATAAGTGGCAAGTAATATTCATTTTCACAAGCCTGGGGGTTACCATTGACCAGAAACTGAACTGAACCAGCAATAAAAATACTGTTGTTACAAGAACAGGTCATAGGCTGGGAATTCTTCACCTCCTAACTCCCAAATCCTGTGCACCATCAACAAGGCACAAGTTCAGGAGTGCGATGGAATATTCTTCACTTGCTTAGATGAGTGCAGCTCCAACAACACTCAAGAAGCTTGGTGTCATCCAGGAGAAGGCAGCCTGCTTGATTGGCACCCCAGCCACCTCTTTAAACATTCACTCCCTCCACCATTACCACTAAGTGACAGCACCATACAAGATGAATTTTAGCAGTTCGTCAAGCCTCCTTCAATAGCACTTTCCAAACCTGTGACCACCACCACCTAGAAAACCAAAGGAATTTGTTGCAAGTTACCCTATAAGCCACACCCCCTCTTGACTTGGAGCTATAATGCTGTTCCTTCACTGTTGCAGGGTCAATATACTGGAACTCTCTTCCCAATAGCACTGGGGTTGTATCTACATCACATGAGCTGCAGAGGTTCAAAAAGGCAGCTCATTACCATCTTCTCAAGGACAATTAGGAATGTGCAAAAAATGCTGACCTTGCCAGCAATGCTCACACCCCATGAAAGAATAAAATATATACATGTTTGAAGTGGGTGGAACAGAGGCAATGATTTGAGTTGCCACTTGCCTGTCTCAGTTGGCTGAAGGTTAATACACTGAGTGAGATGAGATGTACCAGCCTCCAGATGACCAAAAATAGCCTAGACCCAAAAGTAGGTTACATTTGTTTAATTAAAAATAAAAGACCATCTTTAATGTCAAGCTTCATTGGGCAGGAAGCATTGCGAATCAGAGGAGAGGGTAGGCAACTGATGGAGATGCACCAATGACACTTGCAGCCATTTGTCCCAAGGAAATGAGTTGCCCTTGAATGATCCTACAAACTCTAAGAACATCAGCACTGGATCTATAACAATCAGAATGGTCTCTCAAGGATTATCAGGGCTCTGGGCTTACAGTTTTTCCCTTTGGCACATCCCAAAAGTTAAACCCAAAAATATGTTCAATGTTGCCCCCATTTTGCTGATTATTTTTTATTCATTCATGGGATGTGGGCTTCACTGGCTGGGCCAGCATTTATTGCCCATTCCTAGCTGCCCTTGAGAAGGTGGTGGTGAGCTGCTTTCTTGAACCACTGCAGTCCATGTGGTGTAGGTACACCCACAGTGCTGTTAGGGAGCTATCCTCCCAATCTCATTAAAATATTCTCAAACTCATTATAATGGGCATAAAAGAACCTGAATCAGCTCAAACAAGGAAATGCTGAACCTGTACCAGTAATTTTTTTTCTTGTGTGTTACAATTTAAACATCAGGCAATGCATGTCTAAGAATGTGCAACTAGCAAAGCTGTTCCCTTTTTAATGTGACTCATAATTTTGTCATAAAAGTGCATTCAAATAAATAGAAAATACAGAGCAGGTCTCAGTGAGTAAGACATTAAAAAACACTCAGAAATTTCAATTAAAAGACGGCTGAACATCTCCTTGGTATATTGAGAAACCCAAAATCAAGTGCAATAGGAGGGTAGTCACTTGGGGCACAGCCAGTTTTATAGGAGGAGATTCAATTGGTTGAAAAGCCAGATGGATGGACATAAAAGATTTCAGAGACTTGGGCATATTGTAACTACATGGATAACTCACGCCCAAAATTCCTCAGTACTTTAAACCATGTAATTGATTTGCACTCATATTCTGGGCGTACCTAGGTACAAATGAGGAGGAAACTCCAGGCCCTAACATCAGGTGAGGTGGGTGACATGGGTGTGGAGAGGAGTCACTGGATGACAAGAGAATCAGGAACCAGATTTGATCATCCCCTCATTATCTTAGAGGTGCTGACACCAATCATAATGCTTTTATTAGGAGATTGAAATCAGTAAACTCAGCATAGACCAGGGACGGAACGTGGGGATCATCTTGTGTCTATGGCTCAGGTTCCCACTTGATAAACCCATTGAGCCAGAAAGGCAACTCAAATACTTTAGCTTCTATAAAGTATTGTAACCAAATCGAATCACAGAATTGTATAGTACGGAAGAAGGCCATTGAGCTCAGAAAGCTTGTACCAATTTTTTTAAAGAGAAACCCATTCAGCCCCACCCCCCTGTTCTTCCCCATATCCCTGCAATTTTTTTTCCTTCAAGTACTGACCCATTCCTTTTTTGAAGACTATTACTGAATCTGTATTCACCACAATATCAGGCAATGCATTCCAAATCCTAAACAAAAACAGAATTACCTGGAAAAACTCAGCAGGTCTGGCAGCATCGGCGGAGAAGAAAAGAATTGACGTTTCGAGTCCTCATGACCCTTCGACAGAACTTGAGTGAATCCAAGAAAGGGGTGAAATATAAGCTGGTTTAAGGTGTGGTGGAGGGGGCAGGGTTTGGGTGGGGGGAGAGAAGTGGAGGGGGTTGGTGTGGTTGTAGGGACAAACAAGCAGTGAAAGATAGAAGCAGATCATCAAAGGATGTCACAGACAACAGAACAAAAGAACACATAGGTGTTAAAGTTGGTGATATTATCTAAACAAATGTGCTAATTAAGAATGGATGATAGGGCACTCAAGGTATAGCTCTAGTGGGGGTGGGGGGTGCATAAAAGATTTAAAAATATTTAACAATAATGGACACAGGTGGGAAAAGAAAAATCTATATAATTTATTGGAAAAAACAAAAGGAAGGGGGAAGAAACAGAAAGGGGGTGGGGATGGAGGAGGGAGCTCAAGACCTAAAGTTGTTGAACTCAATATTCAGTCCGGAAGGCTGTAAAGTGCCTAGTCGGAAGATGAGGCAGCAAGCCAAGAACAGACATGTGGGCAAGAGAGCAGTGCGGAGTGTTAAAATGGCAAACAACAGGGAGGTTTGGGTCATTCTTGCGAACAGACCGCAGTTGTTCTGCAAAGCGGTCGCCCAGTTTACATTTGGTCTCCATTGGCAGACTGGTACAGAGGGTGAAGTCGCATGGGATCAGAAGTGAGCTGGCAAGATGGATACGGAATTAGCTTGGTCATAGAAGATAGAGGGTAGCAGTGGAAGGGTGCTTTTCTGAATGGAGAGCTGTGACTAGTGGAGTTCTGGAGGGATCAGTGCTGGGACCTTTGCTGTTTGTAGTATACGTAAATGATTTGGAGGAAAATGTAACTGGGCTAATTAGTAAGTTTGCAGACGACACTAAGGTTGGAGGAGTTGCAGATAGTGAAGAGGATTGTCAAAGGATACAACGGGATATAGATCGGTTGGAAATTGGGTGGAGAAATGGCAGATGGAGTTTAATCCGGACAAATGCAAGGTAATGCATTTTGGAAGGTCTATTACAGGTAGGAATTATACAGTAAATAGCAGAACCCTTAAGTGCATTGATGGGCAGAGGGATCTGGGTGTACAGGTCCACAGGTCACTGAAAGTGGCAACGCAGGTGGATAAGGCAGTCAGGAAGGCATATGGCATGCTTGCCTTCAGCTGCAGGGGTATTGTGTGGAAATGCTGGGAAGTCATGCTGCAGCTGTATAGAACCTTGGTTAGGCCATACGTGGGATATTGCCACATTACCAGAAGGATATGGAGGCATTGGAGAAGGTGAAGAGGAGGTTTACCAGGATGCTGCCTGGTCTGGAGGTTATTAGTTATGAGGAGAGGTTGGAGAAACTTGGATTGTTCTCAGTAGAGCGATGGAGATTGAGGGGCGACTTGATAGAAGTTTACAAAATTATGAGTGGCATGGATGGAGTAGATAGTCAGAAGCTTTTTCCCAGGGTGGAAGTGTCAGTTACTAGGGGACATAGATTTAAGGTGAGAGGAGAAAACTTTAGAGGATTTGTTACGTAGAGGCTAGTGAGTGTCTAGAATTCGCTGCCAGAGGAGGTGGTGGAAGCAGGTACGATAGTGGTGTTTAAGAGGCAGCTTGACAAATACATGAATAGGATGTGAATAAAGGGATATGGACCCTGGAAGTGCAAAACATTTTAGTTTGACTGGCCATATGATCGGCGCAGGCTTGGAGGACCAAAGGGCCTGTTCCTGTGTTGTACTTTTCTTTGTTATTTGTTCTTTGTTCTATAAACAAGGATGGTGTTCTCCCATGGAAGGGGAAGTCATAATTAATGCAGAGTGATGGCAAACTTTGGGCCAGATTGTCATACTTCTGTCCGTGCAGAAACAGAGGTTGGTGGCATTTTAAAATGGCTGGCAGGAACCAATTTCAAGATTCCTGCCTCCATTCCCATTGTGTGGGGTTTTCAAAGGCATGGATAGTGAGCCCGCATGCAACAATCACATCCTTGCTTATTCCATTCCAAGCTGGACATGTTAGATGTCCTGCTATTTCCATGGAGTCTAGCCCATTTTGGTAAGCAACATGGTTATGGCAGTTCAGACGAGTTGTGAACCATGGGAGAAACCTAGTTTGGAGTCGAGAACCTTTTAACAGGTAACTTCAAAAGGTTTTGACAACATCACATGTAAAATATGTTTTCATACGGTGGTTGATGATAGTTGGTGATGGTTTTTCTTTTTATCAAAGGTAAGTGGCCATTAAATTGAGTGACATTGTGAATGTGGTCAGATGCATTAGAGTACTTTACCCGGTGGATAAAGTACTCTTTTGCTTTCAACAGTATCGAGATTCAGGTTCTAATGTGCCAATTGGACACCATGATTAAACCCTTTTTTTGATTGGCAGTCCAGCCATATGCTGAGCCCCTGAAGCAGTGGAACCGATGGTCGTCTATCCCACTACTTCAAAGGTTTTAATGTATTCTTAAAAATTCATTCAGGGGATGTGGGTGTCGCTGGTTAGGCCAGTACTTATTGCCCATCCCTAATTGCCCTTGAGAAGCTGGTGGTGAGCTGCCTTCTTGAACTGCTGCTGACCATGTGGTGTGGGTACACACACTGTGCTGTTAGGGAGGAAGATCCAGGATTTTGACCCTGACAAAGTGAAAGAAAGGTGATATATTTCCAAGTCAGGATGCTGTGTTGATTGGAGGGGTACTTCCACATGGTGGTGTTCGTATGTGTCTGCTGCCCTTGTCTTCCTAGGGGTTAGTAGTTGTGGGTTTGGAAGGTGCTGTTGAAGGAGCCTTGGTGAGTTCCTGCAGTGCATCTTGTAGATGGTACAAACTGCTGCCACAATGCATTGGTGGTGGAGGGAGTGAATTATTGAGGATGGGTGCCAATCAAGTGGGCTGCTTTGTCCTGGATGGTGTCAAACTCCTTGGGTGTTGTTGGAGCTACACTCATCCAGGCAACTGGACAGTATTCCATCACAATCCTGACTTGTGCCTTGTAGATAGAGGGCAGGTTTTGGGAGGTTTTGATTATATGGCTGTGTAATGGAGTTCCTTGACGAATGCTTGGCTGGGCTCCAAACTCCACTGATGGATTCAGCTCAGCAGGGGTTGTTCACAT
Organism: Carcharodon carcharias; assembly: GCF_017639515.1. Taxonomy (NCBI): domain Eukaryota; kingdom Metazoa; phylum Chordata; class Chondrichthyes; order Lamniformes; family Lamnidae; genus Carcharodon; species Carcharodon carcharias. Next base: position 95,320,610 of record NC_054481.1, read on the forward strand.
AGCTGTCAAGGAAACTTCAAGCTTTCTTTTGATTGACAGTGCTATGAACAGTTCAGAGGGTTATTTATTTGAAGAGGTTTTTAAATGGCTGTTTGCTGATTTTGGCAGTTTTATGAGCATTAGAAGGATTAAAGTATTTTGAAGACATTTTTGAATGGCTGTTTGTTTACTTTGGCAGTCTCACAATCATCTCAAAAACTTCTAAATGGTATAGGGCTCATGAGTTCTGTGCATAGTGAATACTGGGTGAATGGGCATGGGGGATATGGAGTGGGCGTGGTGGATATGGAGGAGGCATGGGAGATGTGGAGGGGGGGGTTGGAAGGATTTGAGAGGGCATGAGGGTAGAGTGAGGGGAAGAGTGTTATGCAGGGACCATGGGGGATATGCGGCAGCATGGTGTGAGCAATTGATTTTTTAAAAATATTTTTGGGGAATATTGTGTTGTTCCATGGAAAAGGTTGTGTGTTTTTGTATGGGTGTATTACTTAATTAAGTTGGGCAAAGATTAATAGGAGATATGTTGTCTGGGAGTTTTGAAACATGAAAAGGATAGAGGTGTTGGCTCAGGCACAAGTAAATAGGTTAGTCAAACATTTGCATTTGTAGATAAGAACATGTATTAACCCATTACACAAACTTGATCTCACAGGCAAATATTCCTCAAATTTAGCAGATTACTTAATGTTTGATGAATGTGTAAAAGTGTTTTAAGGCAGGACAGATGGATGAAACAACCTTTTAAATGCAGCTGAGAGTTTTTTAGAATAGAGGCATCACTATATTCTGTTCGCTAATGACACATTGTTCAAAGAAAAACAGGAGTTAAAAAAATGTTTTAAAAGTGGCTGAAATCAACATATCTTGAATCAGAGCTCGCATCCTCATCTGTAATGTATTTCTCTGTCTTTCCACCAAACTACTTGTGAACTAATTGAGTAATCAGATTAACCTGGCAGAAGGGCTCCATGGAATTTGGAGCCATGCAAGGAAATGTTAAATTACTTAATCAAAATTGATCTGAATAATTCAAAGGAATTAAAATAAATAAAAGAATTTGTCAGGAAAATATTTCTATGATCCATTATTGACCTTTATCTTCATTTATGAGACAATGGGCTACATTTGTAACATGCATATATTTAATAAAAGTGGAGTCGAACAGTTTTGAAAGATAGTCCTCCAGAGAATATTCATTTTATTAAAATTAGTAAAACCTGCACTGCACATCCATAATATATTGCCGTGCCAAAGTGTTACACCCCACGGTACTGCTGTACTGAGCAGAAGCCAAGAGTTCTTGGAAAGATAAAGTGTGAATGCTGGAAAAGAAAAACAGAGTATGTGCACCAAGTCTGTCAACATCCGAAATCAAAAAGGTAACTTTTCGGGTGGGGTTCTTCAAGGTATCAATCAAGAATCTTTTCAAGCTGCTGTCTGACATGCACAGAAACCCATCACTCCGCTTGAAGAGTCTCCAATTGAAGCTATGTGATACCTACTGTTGCTTGCTTAAAATGTGCTATATATACACACGTAAATATGTATATACACATATATATTTGTGTGTGTGTGTATATGTATATTGTCCAACCAGACCAGAAAGGAGATTAGAAACAGAACGAGAGTGCAAACAGTTGAACCGTGGAACCTACCACAATAGAGCGTTGCTAAGCTTCCAGACCCAGGGAGAGAAATCATGGGCCCTGAAGCTTCTCCTGTTTCCAGACCCCTTACCTGTTTCCCCCCTGAACCACCCCCCTCACATCCTTCGAGTGCCCAAAATTGGGAACCATAGTCATAATGGGGCCAAACTGTTTCACACAGGTTTTAAAAAATTCTGGCTTTTGTATTCTATGCCTCTATTTATAAAGTCCATCGAAAGCTCAAGTTTCAGTATGATACACTTTACAACCAGGCTTTGTCAGTCAATTACACAGAACATGATCATTCATATGATGCAATCAGCTCCACTTCTTCGAACCTGGCTCTGTGCAACATCCGGACAGCAACATCCAAAAGACTTGAATCTCACAAGCACTTCAAACAACAATTCCAAGTGCAAATGAGAATATCTTGAACTACCAACAACATATTCTATTTGCGCATGACTCCTGGTTTCACTTCCAAGTTTAAAAATGGCAAAACCTTCCAGTAAATTAGCACCAACTAATTCACCTGCACAAATGTGCTACTCCTATCCACACAACTGGCTCTGTTAACAGAAAAATTACTCTTTGCATTGAGTGATAAATATTTTCCCATTTTAAATTGAAACTAACCACACTTACAAATGCCCAACAAGGAGCATAGAATAGGCGAGCAAAGTACTGCAGGTGCTGGAAATCTGGAATATAAACAGAAAATGTTGGAAATACTCAGCAGGCCAGGCAGCATCTGTGGAGAGAGAAACAGAGTCAACGGGTAGAATCTTAACCGGCAGGATTTTAGGGCCTCGCCAAAGTCAATGGATTTCTGAATACCTTTGCGCATTTTACAGCCCCACTCCCACCACAACATGGCCATAAAATTCCACGTAATATTTCAGGTCCACAATATGCACTGGTCCTGATAAAGGGTCACCGACCTCTGTTTCTCTCTGCACAGGAGCCGTTAGATGTGCTGAGCATTTCCAAAGCTTCCTGTTTCTACTGGAGCAAAAATAACCCCTTTTGCCAGCCCTCCAAAAAAGCAATCTAACTCTTGAGTCTCTCATTCCCCTTCCGCTACAAACCTAGCAGCAGCTGCCTGAGATCTGGTTTGGCACAACATGTGAGTTTAAAAAAAAACTTAAGATGTGAAGAAAATATTAACAACTTGCTGAGCAAAAAAAGCTATAGGCAGAGTTTTTCGTGCCCGCTGGTGACAGGCTTGACAGGTAGCGTGAGCGGACAATATGGTGTGTTAGGTTTCATGATGGCGGGAAGGCAGGTCGCGATTGTCCGCTTAGCCTGCCGACGATGGGCCACATTTCCCCTCATCAGTTGTCAGGGACATCATTGCAATACATCAGCATATCATCGTCAGGCCATCCTGCCAGGGTCTTGTTGGATTGGATTGTCCATTGGAACGTCCGTCTATGTCGGGGGGAAAGCACGCCAATGTGTTTTAGAACAGCACTGAGGCGACGTGCATTGGCGGCCTTCACCTTGGGTGAGCTGGGGGGGGCGCGTGCACAGCAACATTCTGCAGAGTTCACTAGGGTCGCCTGTTGCTTTGCAGGCTTCAGGGGAACCAGGGGGTTGGGGTTAAATGCCGCCCTGACCTCGGAGGTGGCTTTTGAGGGTGAAGGGGAGCAGGGAACAAGTGCAGCCTTACCGCTGAGGCAGCTTGTGAGGGGGAGCAAGTGCAGCCTTGCTGTTGAGGTCACTGGTGCCGAGGGTGGGGATTGGTGGTTAAAAGCAGCCCTGTCTCTGAAACGAATGGTGATGGGGGATGGGGCAAGGGGAAACAAGGGCAGCCCTGCTGTGGGATATAGCGCACATGCATTCGAGGTGTGGGGGGTGGGGTAGAGTGGGTGAGGGAAGTGGCCATGCATTTGGGAAACCCTTAGAAAGCGACCACTCCCCTGCAACTGAGACAGTTCAGATGCAGCCACATTGATATGATTGGGGTCGGGCTCCTAGCTTATCTGCCCACTTAAGCAACGCAGAGGCAACGGAGTGCCACCAAGTTCTCGAGAGCAACCCCCTTCCCATGTCACATACTACAACTTCATGAGCACTTTAGTGGATGCAGAGCAGTTGGACTTCATACGTTGTACAATCTCCTCGCTAAAGCTGGCCATGGAGCAGTCACTGATGGAGGTGCTCACAGCCCCTTGCAATGTCAGCATCCCAGTGTGGACCAGTCTCCCCCATGGTTCAAGCTAACAGGGCAGCCATGCAGTGCACTAATCTCTGGCCATCCAAATGGTGGCGAGCACCATATCGGAAGCGTTACAGGGCTGTCATACTTAACTTGGACAGGTTCTCAATACACCCATGCTAAACGTGTCTCTATCTTTCATGCTGCAGGAGGACAACATCAGGGTAGTAGAGCCTGGTGAATTAGCTGTATGCCTGATAGCCTACAGAGAGCGAAGCTGAGGGAGGAGAGAATGATTGAGGCTCCTGGCTGCGCAGAGGCAGGAACAACAATCTAAGAAGAAGGGGCATCTGGGGCTCCTGCACATGCCGCTCTAGACCAACAGCGACCCATTACAGGCCTGTGCCTAGCAACACCCAGGGTCTATAAATGCCGCCTTTCATTCCTGCAAATAGCCGAGAACCAATGTCATCGAAGAATGTGTATGTCTATGGAACTGGTCGCTCGTATCTGCCAAGGGGATGTGGAGGGCATCCATTGCCAGTGGCTGTGAAAGTGACCACGGTGCTCAATTTCTATGCCAGCGGCTCCTTTCAGGGCTCCACAGGTGACGTCTGTGGGATTTCACAAGCTTCCAACCACAAATGCATCCATGAGGTCACAGATGCCATCTTTGCGAGGGCACACAACTTTGTGCATTCACCCAGGACCAGGACAGCCATGATAAAAGAGCGATTGGAGTTGCTCAGATTTCCCATAGGTGCAGGATGCAATCGGCTGCACTCATGTGATGCTCAGGTCTCTGTCGCAACACACGGTGGACTACATCAACCACAATCGCTGAATGTGCAGCTGGTGTGCGATCACCACAAACGCATCCTGCAGGTCTGCGCACGGTTTCCAGGGAGTGTGCATGATGCCTACATCCTGAGTCGGTCACAGATCCCTGGATTCTCCCAGGGTGCACAGAAGCTGCAGGGCTGTCTTCTTGGGGACAAGGGCTACCTGCAGAGGCTGTGGCTGATGACACCCGTGCAGCGACCTCAGACTGCAGCAGAGCGACGGTATAATGAGGCTCATGCTGCAGCTCACAACTTGGTGGAGCAGACCATCGGGATGCTGAAGATGAGGTTCCAGTGCCTGGACTGATCTGGTGGAGCCCTGCAATAATGTCCACAGCGGGTATCATGCATTGTTGTCATCTACTGCACCCTTTACAACCTGGTGCTGCAACGAGGAGATGAGCTGGCTGAGGAGGAGATGGAGGAGCTGCACGTCTCTGCCAATGAGGATGTTGCCAACAGGGATGAGGCTGATGACGTCCTCGGAGGCGACGATGACAGGGATGAGGCCCTCGCGCTGGCTAGACAAGGCAGGTGCACTTGGGAGGCCCTCATAGCAGCTAGATATGTGGAGATGATAAAGACATGCAGTGAGGAGACTGCATAGATCCTCACATTGCATCTGTGAATGTTTGACTCCAGTCTGGCTTATGGCAGCGTCAATACCCTCTGTGAGAATGATCCTGTCATGGAGACATGGTGGAGGCCCCAATAGTTGCTCGATTGGAAGAGGATGATGACAACATGCAATGAGGGCACTCCATAAATCTTCACACAGCCTCTGAGAATTTCTGACTACTGTCTGGCCGAGTCTCGCTTGCACTCTGTTATCAGGCTCATATCATAGAGATGCAGCCATGAAACTTTGGAACCATCTGACACTTTGTCTGCCTTCAGCACCGGAGCCCTTCAGGAGCTGGAGCACAGATCAGTGGTCACAGATGATGAAGAGTTGGGGGCCAGCCCCTCCATAAAAGGTGCTGAGAGAACACCGAGAGAATGAGAGAACTCTGTGGCACCTGCCCACTACATTTTGGCAGCAATGACAAGCACCCCCCAGGGTTCAGTCATCACTAATGTGTCCAGGGAGTGTGAGACTGGACCATCACTTTGGTCTGAAGGCTGCACAAAGCACAGGGAAGAGGCCCTGGACTGAGACACCCGCCTTTATCTTGTACAGAAAGGTTTCACATCTGAGTGACAGAAACACTGCTCATCAAAACAAGGAGCCATAGGCAGGGAGACATTCTTGGGAGTTTATTGACAATAGTGAACAGTTATGTACAAGTGATTAACATCCGTGCCCAGCAGAACAACTAATTCTCCTTAACCACTCTAACCCTGCCACTACGTCTTGGTGCTCCCTGGACATCCACAGCGGAAGTGGAGACAACCTGCTGACTGCAACACCCTGTCTGGATGGCTTTGGCTGGTGTCCTCTGGAGGGCTGAGACTTTGAGGGCCCCAGCCTGTTTTCAGGACCCTGCAGTGTGGCAGTGGCACCCTCCTCGGCCTGTGGAACTAGAGCTGCTGAGGTCACCAGAAGAGGGGATTCAGATGGGCCGTACACTCTCATTGTCGCCTGGATGGGTGGCCCAGAGTGTGCACCTGTGGATCTTCCTCCCTTTGAGTGACCAGGGTCCCCAGACTGACTCCTTGAGGAGCGGGGGTAGCTGGAGTGAGATTGAGCTGCCCAGCAACCCTCTCACATACACACTGTTGGAGACCAACTGTGGCATCAGTCATGGAGTTGAGCCCGTGCAGCAGTGCAGGACCGGCGTCCTGGATCAAGGTTTCCATGGCGGCTGCCATCCTACCAGTGCTGACCTCGGTACATTGGCATGCTAGCACTATCACCTCAGCCTGAAGACGGATGGATTGTTCCATCGTGCCTTGCAATCTGAGGAGTGCAGAGGACATCCCTTCCTGATGTTCTCAAGCTTGTCTTTGCAGCTCCAGCAAATGTGACATGACTGAGTCCAGAGGCTCCTCAACTGACTCAGACTCAGCACATTTCTGGCCTCCAGCAGTCCTCCGAGTGCCGGGGACCTGGGAAGTCCCTGTCACCACCTGCTGTGGATCAGACGGAGTGATGTGCGCATCAGATTGTGGTCCCGAAGCTACTCTAAAACTAGGTCCCACCGAGGTATGTGTCTCTGCACTGGTGCAGGGTGTGGGTAAGCGCTGTGACAGGACTTCAAGGAGGACACCTTCAGATTCCTCTTCAGAGGTTTCTTCAGGGCTTGAATGGAGGCCCTGGGTTGTGGACTCCATCGGCTGCTTCCCAAATATGCCTGCGAAAGCAAGGGGAGATAATTCGTGCATGGCAGTGACAGATCACTCACGGCATGGTTGTCTGTTGGACGTTGAGCTGCTGGATCCTTGCTTGGTAGAGCACCACTGGCCTTGCTGTCAGCACAGGACCAGTCCCGATCATCGCCAGCCTGTTGGATAGCTCTGTTTTCAAAGTCCATGAGGACCTTCATTTTGGGTATTCTGCCACCGGTCTGTGACCTCTCTCTCTTGTTGTGTGCCAGCTTGTCCTGCATGAATAGAGAGGGAGAAAGTGTAAGCAGGATGCCTGATGGGCCAGATGTTAAATGTGCCTGGGCTGTGTGGGTGTTGAGTGGTCCCATGGATGGGATGAGGATAGTGAAGGTTAGTGTGAAAGAGTGAATGATGCTGTCTCTTGAACCAGCAGTATGTGAGGGCCCTGTGGATGTGCACTGGGTTTGTGAGTGTGTGAGTTGAGAGTGATGAAAAGAAATGACTTACCCTAGTGGAGCAGAGGATATCATTCACTCTCTTGCGGCACTAGGTGGCTGTCCTCTTTTGCAGGGCTTTGACACTGACCACCGCTGCCACTGCCACCTATGTCAGATTTGTCACGTTGCTGCCCATCCTGTGGCCAGAGGGTGGGTACAGAACATCCCAGTAGGCCTCCACAGCATCCAAAAGTTGCTCAAGAGACGTGTCATTAAACTGGGGTGCTGCAGTCCTCTTCAGTTTCAGGACCATGTCTTCCATGCAGCAGCAATGGTGAGCTGGAAGCACTGAGATATGTGCTTGCAGCTAGACTTTAAATATGGTGCCCGGCGTGATGCAGCAGCAGGGTGATGCTCACTCACTCACTCTTATACACACTCACTCACTCTCGGGCTATGGAGGTTTGGAGATGGGTGAGAGTTGTTAATGTGATGTTAACTAAGATGGTAACTGTGCTACCTTCTGTACTACAGCAACTTTTTATATCTTGGCTGGAGAAAGTCTGGCCTGGATTCAGCTTAAGAAAAACATTGATTTTTATATGATGCAAACATGGTGTGGCAATAAAATTGGGTTGTCGAAACTCTAGTCCTATAAATAGCAATTGTGATTTCCCTCCCATGGCTTTGCGGTGAGTCCAACCTTTCAGTTGGCAGCCCGGAGGCCTTCCCCTCCCGACCTACTCTTTGAGGCCTGAAGTCCTCTCTCAGTCCAGTTCCTCGACGTCATCGACAATTGTGTCTGTGGCACAGGGCCCTTCGTCTCCTGGATCTTCTCTGAGCTCTCCCTCAAAACTGGGGGAGGAGTCAGATGAGACGTCAGGAGGGGAATGGCCGCTGGGGAGGGGGTATTGGTGGGGGTGTGGATAAAGTAAATGTGGAGGCACTTACCTTGTACTTCAGCAGCCTACAGGCTACAGCCAGTACTGAAGAAGCATGGAAATGAAGAAAGCAGCACAAGAGTCCGACAACGCCCAAACAGAAATCCATGAGGGGGTAGGAAAGAAAAGCAGGGGCAAAGGAATCTGGCGCATCCTACTTGGCCAATAATTGCTGCTATTCAGATCAACAGCAATCATTGGCTAAGTACCCTGTCAATTAGGATGGTCTACAAGTCAGATTGGTTATTTTGGACACTGACCATGCAAACTGATGGGCCAGAAGAGGCCAATAAGGTAAGCTATTTAAGCTTTCATTGTAAGGATAAGCACAGGTATGGATCATATCCAAATGTCCACAGCCCCTTATGACAAGCAGGGCAAAATGTGATGTTAAAATTGAAATGATAACACACATAAAACGCAGAAATTGATATATTTGGAACTTTGGCCATGACCACCTTGGAGAAATTCACAAAGAAAGTTAGTCCTAATTTTCGTGGAATGTTACTTCAATTATTTCAAATTTGAATTATAGGTTAAAAAATTTTTGTGAAAAATATTTCCAAATATGGCTGGATAATTTTCATTATACTCGGGTAAATGCTCCAGATAATAAACTATTGATTTCCTGTTCCAAAATGGAGCAATACTTAACCCACAAGTGAATTAACCTTCCAATACAGGGTTTGCATGTAAAAAAAAAAATGATTAATATCCTGTAACAAGAAAATAAAAATTGATTGTGGACTGATAGCCGTACATACATTGTGCATGCATTTTACAATTGTCAGTATGACCTTGCCAGTGGAACAGAAATGCAGGTGGTGTATAAAATAAGCTACTGATTCACTATTGCCTACTTTTTCTACTACCAATTTTCCTCTTCTTCTTCTTAAGGCTGAGGATGACTTCCTTGCACTCTAGGGTTATGGGTCCTGAACTGACTAAAAAGCCCAATGCTGGACACTCTGCCACAGGCAGGTCAGGTAGTGTTTGATGAGGCGGGTGGGTGGGATTCTCAGATTCTGGTACACTCCTTCTGCTGTTTGTGCTTGGCCTCCACCTGTGCCTGTCGGCGACATTAGAAATGGTTGGCAGCTTTGCGGATGCTTCTCCAGTTTGGGCAGCCCCGAGCAAGGGATTCCCACAAATCGGCGGGGATGTTGCGTTTTATCAGGGAGGCTTTGAGGACGTTCCTGAAATGTTTCCTCTGACCTCCTGGTAACTGCTTGCCATAACAAAGCTCAGAGTAGAGAGTTTGTTTTGGGAGTCTTGTGTCAGGCACGCAGACCATGTGGCCCGCCCAATGCAACTGATTAGCCATAACCAGTGCCGCAATACTGAGGATGTTGGCCTGAGAGAGGACCCTGATATTGGAGTGCCTATACTGTCACTGAATTTGCAGGATTTCTTCAGAGTTTTCAGGTGTCAGCTGTACGTTGTCCATTTCTCTGATGCATACAGGAGGGAAGGCAGTGCTGCAGCCCTGTAGACCACAGCTGGGTGCCGGGTTTGAGGCCTTTATGGTCAAACTCTCTTTTCCTCAGTCAACCGAAGGCTGCGCTGACACACTAGAGGCGATGTCTGCCCTTTCTGAGAGGAGGCTCTCAAGGTATGAGAAATGATCAACATTGTCCAATGGTTTGCCTTGGGTCCTGCTAGTCGGGTTTGGGGAGGAGGGGGTTGGAATTTTGCACAGCGGATGTAGGCTGGTAGAGGACCTTTGTCTTCTGGGTGTTTTGTCTAAGGCCCGTTCTTTCATACGCCTCCATGAATGCGTCGACGATAGTTTGGAGCTCTGCCTCTGGGTGTGCGCATACACAAGCATCATCAGTGTACTGCAGTTTGATGTTAGAGATTAGGGTGATCTGGTTTCTGGAATGGAGGTGACGTAGGTTAAGTAGCTTCCCGTTTATCCTGTAGAGCAGCTCCACTCCGGCCGGGAGCTTCGTGGAGTGGACTGTTGTAGCGAGGAAGATGGAAAACAGAATCGGTGTGATGACACAGCCTTGCTCAGCCCTAGTTTCCACTCGTATTAGGTCTGTGGCAGATGCATTGGTAAGGGTCACAGCTCGCATGCCATCGTGCAGCGGGCGTAGGACGGTGATGAATTTCTGCGGCCAGCCAAATTTGCGGAGGACATTCCACAATCCCTCCTGGCTGATACAGTCGAAGGCCTTTGTGAGGTCAAAGAAGGCCATGAACAGAGGTTGCTGCTGCTGTCTGCATTTCTCTTAGATTTGTCTTGCTGTGAAGATCATGTCCACTGTGCCTATTGATGAACACAACCTGCATTGTGACTCTGGTAGGAGCTCTTCAGCCACGGGGAGAAGGTGATTGAGAAGGATTCTTGCAACGACCTTCCCTGTGGTGGAGAGCAGAGATACCCCTCTACAGTTCCACAGTTGATCTTGTTTCATTTTTTTGAAGATGGCCACACTTACAGTGATTCAGAGATCTCCTGGCATGCTCTCCTCCTTCCAGATCAGGGAGATAAAGTCATGTATTCAAGAGTACTTCTCAGCCGTATTTTAGTATATCAGCGGGGATTCCATTTGCACCGGTGGCCTTGTTAGTTCTTAGGTGTCGAATGGTCTTTACAATCTCATGTCGGGCTGGGACTGTGTTACGGGGATGCCAGGTAGCATGCTGTGGAATGTGGTTGAGGACACTCATGTCGAGGACTGAGTCTCGGTTGAGGAGATACTCAAAGTATTCCTTCCAACAAGTGCTGGCTGCCTCTCTGTCCTTGATGAGCGTCACTCCATTCTTACCTTTCAGTGGGGTAGGTCCTTGCATGCTTGGGGCGTAAATGGTCTTGACTGCACTGATGAGTCCACTCATGTCGTGGCTGTTGGTGAGTTGCTGTATTCCCTACGCTCTTTCCACCCACTACCTGTTCCTTAGGTCACAGGTTTTTTGTTGGACCTCGGCCTTCATTTGTCTGTAGACCTGCTTTCTCTCCCCTTGAATTGTGGTGGAGCTTCCATTTCAGATGCGTCTTTGCGCTTGCAATTTAGTAGCTCTTGGATCTCCTGATCATTGTGATCAAACCAGTCTTGATGTTTTGTGGTGGAGAAACAGTCATCAGCCCCTGTCATGGCATGGCTGGTGCCAACATTGTTGCGGCCCCTCGCTCAGACAATGACATAGTCAAGCAGGCGCCAATGTTTGGAGCGTGGGTGCTGCCTTGAGTTCTTGTATTTGTCTCACTGATAAAAAAGAGTATTCGTTACGATCAGACCATGCACTAGGCATTTAGTCAGAAGGAGAATTCTGTTTTTGTTAGCTTTCCCTACACCTTCCTGGCCAATCATGCCTTCCCAGAGGTTTGTGTCCCTCCCAATTCTGGCATTAAAATCACTGAGGAGAATCACCTCGTCTCCCTTTGGGTTACTGGACAACGTGATCAAGATTGGAGTGGAATTCCTCTTTGGCCTCATCTGTTGCTTCTAGGGTTGGGATGTACACGCTGATGATTGTGGTGTACTAGTGTTTCTGGGCTAGGGTGAGCCAAAGGAATATGAGACATTCATTTATCCCACAAGGTGGGTCACTGAGATGGTCAATTAGATTGTTTTTTTATGGTGAAGCCAACCCCGTGGAGCTGGTGTTTTTCTTCTGATTTACCTTTCCAGAAGGTGTATCCACCACCTCGTTCCATGAGCTGGTCTTCTGCTGCCTGCTGTGTGTCACTCAGGGCAGAGATATTGATGTTGTAGTGCTGGAGTTCCCGGACTATGATAGCGGTGTGACGTTCTGGTCTGTCACTGCTAGGGTCGTCCATGAGAGTCCTGATGTTCCATGTCCTGAAATTCATTTGAGGGGGTGGAAAATGCCTGTTGTGGGTTTTTTTTAACGTGGGATGGCCATTGCACACCAACTACCACATGGCCCTGACAGAGCAAGGTCTTTGTTCAATGGCAGGGATAGCTAAAACAATTGGGGACCAGATTCTAGTGTACAGATGGGGCTAACAAGCACATATAATGTTGCCCCTAATGCCCCCCATCCTAGGGCTGTGCAGTACAGCTAGCTTATGGGTCAATGTTGAGGGAGATAATCCGAGTCCGAACCTGCCCTCATGTGATGTCAACCCCGTCTGGCCTCAGGACAATAGCAACTCACACTGACTCACTCACTTAATCCTCACTCCACCCTCACTCACACAACCCTCATTCACTCACCCTCTAATATATCCTGGCATTCCTGCTCACTAGTGGAATGTTGGGTTGGACCCCGGCTTCTCCCCAGCTCTGCACTGCTTCCCCTGCGCCTCCCCTACTTCTCCCTGGCTCTCCCCCACGATCTCCCCAGCTCTTCCCTGCTTCTGGCTTTCCGGCTTCTCCTGGCTCTAGCTCCCGACTCTTACCATTGTTCCCGGCTCCTCCCCGGCTCTCCCTTCCATCAGCAAGCACCTGTGTTCAAGTGCCGCTAAGCCTCAGGCCTAACACACACACTCACTAACACACACATCCATTAATACACACATTCACTAACACACACATCCACCAGCACACGCATTCAGTAACACATGCATCCACTAACACACGTATCCACTAATACACACATCCATTAACACACACACATCCACTAACACACATACCCACTAACACACACTTCCACTAACACACACATCCACTAACACACACATCCATTAATACACACATTCACTGACACATACATCCATTAACACACACATCCACTAACATACGCATTCACTAACACACACATCCACTAACACACACATTCACTAACACACGTATTCACTAACACACATATCCACTAACACATGTATCCACAAACGTACACATTCACTAACACACGTATTCACTAACACATGTATTCACTAACACACACATCCATTAACACACACATCCACTAACACATGCATTCGCTAACACACACATCCACTAACACACACATCCACTAACACACTCATGTATTGACCAGGGCTCTGTTCACTCCAGCCAGAGCTCGGTGGCCAATTTATGCTAGATTTACTGTTCACAATCCAGTCATCTCTCCATTTGAGAGACCAAACACAGCTTGGATCATTGCCTTGCAGAACCCTTCCATTCAGTCCACAAGTCTGACCTTGAGCTTCCTGTCGCTTGTCATTTTAATCCTCTGCCCCACTCCCTCTCTGACTTATCTGTCCTCAGCCTCCTAATGAAAGTCAATGGAAGCTTGAGGAGCAACATCTAATTTTTCAATTAATTACTTCAGAGCTTTCTAGATTCAATATCTGGACTGCCAAGGTGCACCACCCCAATTATCCATCCAACAAATCCCCATACTCTTTCCCCACATACTTTGGTACCTTTGCAACTCCTTTCCATGGAGAAATCTTGGGTAGTTTTATTTCAATAGCTCATTTTTGGTTAACACACTTCATCATCTGTGCCCTGCTGCCCTGAACATTGGACATTACAATGATCCTTCATGACCGCCCTTCCTATGCAGTGCAGGTGGTTTCTCTGTCGGGGGAAGTGCTCTTTCATGATATACCATGCTAATTTGGCTCAGTCGTTCATGGAACAACTCCAATAGTGTTTTATGGGCAATATGCCATTGTTTTCCATTGATTGACTTACTGCCTGTGATTGTCTTAGTACAACATAAATAAAGGCCTTTCCTTTAATTGGAAGATAAAACATTTAAGAGCATGAGCTGGGTCAGATCTCCCACCCGACTCTGCTTGGCTTCTTGTTAGAAGACCCAATCCAGGAAGCAGCTCCTCATGTCTTTAATTAGGCCAATTCAGGTCTAGAGGGGTTGACCATTCCTGACTAATTGCACCTTGGGTACTGAAACTGAGAAATCCACTCTGCCGCTCTGTATTCAATCATCAGGTATATTTTGATCACCCTTCCTGTCCATAAATAATTCTGACAATTTTATTATGGATTTAAAAGCAAACTATCGGAAGCATAAAGCTAGAGCAATACTTCAGGTCAAACCAAGACAGGAATACTAAGGAATACAAGTTCAAAAGGGCAAAGGGGTATTTAGAACTAGTGTTAGAGTCCTTCTTCGTACAAGGACTGATCAAGACTTGGTATGGCAAAAATCCAAGTTTCTACAATAGTTGGATGTTGTTAATCAAGCAACTGTAGCTTCTTTCTGGATGGATGGCCAAGGAATGACCTGATGGCCTTTCCTATCGATGTCCACCTTGTGACCTAGTGAACTTGCGATAGGACCCTCAGCAAGTGTGCAGTTTCTTTTTTAAAGAAAGCAGTATCATTTTGCCAATGATCTTGAAGCAGTTTTTCCAGAATGTACTGTCAGTTCATGAATTGTTATAATGCCAATCTTGATGATAATGCTTCAGTCTTGCTCGTATTTCGTTTAACATGTCATAAACTTCTTGACAAGCAATTCATTCAATTAGAATAAATTACTTTGAATCACAATAATGCATTAGTCATTGAAGTTTTTTTCCAAAATCACAACCAGCTGTGACATACTTGTGTCCTGCATATATAAATCAAATAATGTAATTATTGGCCAAGAACTTACTTGGAAAAAAAAAACCAGCTAGTTTAATGCTCTCACTGTTATTAGTGTGTAAATTGGCCAGCAATATCTAGTAACTCTTTCGAGTACAAACCCATTTCCATCTGTTATCAGATGAAGTTTCATAGTTTGCCAGTGTGAGATTTGAACTCTTGATCTTGGGGTTATAAACCCAGCACCATAACCACTTGGCTATTTAGGCTAAGCTAGCAATATCTAGTAAGGAGGAGATACCCTGTGAATTGCAAATTATCACAAATTGCTGAACAATTTGAGCCATTTCGCTGTTAACCTCATGAAGACAACAATTCTCCCCCAACCTCCCCATGTGCATCAAGAAGTTGTTGCATTTGCACCATTAAAACAAACTAAACTCACCACAGAAAGTTAGAGCTGTCATTTAACAAAGGAAGGAGCATTTTAATGATCAGATTTATGCTCCAACAAAGCCAATCAAACTCTGCAGGCCAGAAAGGGAACAACTGAAACTGTAGAGTCTCATTCCCACAGGCAGTGAATTGTTCTTAGAAGTTTTAATTATTTTTATTACTTCTCCTTTCTGTTTCTTTTTTCTCTCTTTTCATCCAACCTTTCTTTCCCTCTCTTTATTTCTCTTTCTGTTCCAATTTTGACTCAAATTCACCCTATTTCCTTCTCTGGTGCTCCTCTGTTCTTTCTTTACCCTTTATACAGGGGAAATGGTAGCTCACTTGGTGTGTTACTGGACAAGTAATTCAGAGGTCATAAGACCATGAGGCGTAGGAGCACAAGTAGACCATTCAGCCCATTAAGTGTGCTCCTCCATTCAATGGAATCATGGCTGATCTGATAATCCTCAATTCCACTCTCTAGCCTTTTCCCCATAACCCTTGATTCCCTTACTGATTAAAAATCTGTCTATCTCAGCCTTGAATATACTTAACAAACCAGCCTCTACAGCTCTCTGCAGTAAAGAATTCTACAGATTCACTACCCTCTGAGAGAAGAAATTCCTCCTCATCTCTGTCTTAAATGGGAAACCCGTTACTCCAAGATTATGCCCTCTAGTCCTAGACTCTTCCACAAGGGGAAACAACCTCTCAACATCTACCCTGTCAAGCCCCCTAAGAATCTTATATGTTTCAATAAGGTCGCCTCTCATTCTTCTAAACGCCAATGAGTACAGGCCCAACCTACTCAAGCTCTCCTCATAAGAAAATCCCTCCATACCCAGGATCAACCAAGTGAACCTTTTCTGGACTGCCTCCAATGCCAGTATATCTTTCCTTAGATAAGGGGACCAAAACTGTTCACAGTACTCTAGGTGTGGTCTAACTAGTGCCTTGCATAGTCTTAGCAAGACTTCCCTATTTTTATACTCCATTCCCTTTGAAATAAAGGCCAACATTCCACTTGCCTTCCCTATTACCTGTTGAACTTGTATGCTAGCTTTTTGGGATTCATGCACGAGCACCCCGAAATCCCTCTGTGCTGCAGCTTTCTTCCATCTTTCTCCATTTAAATAACATTCAGTTCCTCTATTCTTCTTGCCAAACTGAATAACCTTACATTTTCCCATATTATATTCCAACTGCCAAGTTTTTGCCCACTCACTTAACCTGACTATATATCCCTCTGTAGACTTTGTATCATTCTCACCATTTGCCTTCCTACCTATTTTTGTGTCATCTGCAAACTTGGTGACAATGCATTCACTTCCCTCATCCAAGTCATTAATATATATTGTAAATAATGGAGGCCCTAGCACTAATCCCTATGGCACTCCACTAGTTACATGTTGCCATCCTGAAAATGGCCCCCTTATACCAACTTTCTGTCTTCTATTAGTTAGTCAATCCTCTATCCATGCTAATATACTACCCCTAACACCATGGGCTCTTATTAAGTAGGCTTATGTGTGGTACATTATCGAACGCCTTTTGGAAATCCAAATATATTACATCTACTGGTCCCCCTTTATCTATCCTGCTTGTTACCTCCTCAAATAATTCTAATAAATTTGCCAGGCATGATTTCCCCTTCAAGAAGCCTCGCTGTCTCTGTTTCATTATATTATGCATTTCTAAATGCTCTTCTATTATTGCCTTTATAATAGACTCTAACATTTTCCCAATTACAGATTTTAAGCTAACTGGCCTATAGTAATCTGTTTTTGTCTCCCTCTCTTTTCAGGTAAGGTTATTACATTGGCAGTTTTCCAATCATCTGGAACTTTTCCAGAATCTAAGGATTCTTAGAGGATTACTACCAGTGCATCCACTATCTCTGTAGCTCTGTAGGGGATCTTTTTTTAATCATTCATGGGATGTGGGCTTCGCTGGCTGGGCCTGCATTTATTGCCCACTCCTAATTGCCCTTGAGAAGGTGGTGGTGAGCTGCCTTCTTGAACCGCTGCAATCAATGTGGTGTTGGTACACCCACAGTGCTGTTAGGGAGGGAGTTCCAGGATTTTGATCCAGTGACAATGAAGGAACGGTGATATATTTCCAAGTCAGGATGGTGAGTTACTTGGAAGGGAACCTCCAGGTGGTGGTGTTCCCATCTATCTGCTCCCTTTGTCCTTCTAGATGATAGTGGTCATGGGTTTGGAAGGTGCTGTTGAAGGAGCCTTGGTGAATTTCTGCAGTGCATCTTGTAGATGGAACGCACTGCTGCTACGGTGCGTCAGTGGTGGAGAGAGTGAATGTTTGTGGATGGGGTGCCGATCAAGCAGGCTGCTTTGTCCTGGATGGTGTCAAGCCTCTTGAGTATTGTGGGAGCTGCACTCATCCAGGCAAGTGGACAGTATTCCATCACACTCCTGATTTGTGCCTTGCAGATGGTAGACAGGCTTTGGAGACTCAGGAGGTGGGTTACTCATCACACGATTCCCAGACTCTGACCGGCTCTTGTAGCCACAGTATTTATATGACTAGTCCAGTTCAATTTCTGGTCAAAGGTAAGCCCTCAGGATGTTGATAACAGGGGATTCAGTGATGGTAAAGCCATTGAACATCAAGGGATGATGGTTGGATTCTCTCTTGTTGGAGATGGTCATTTCCTGGCACTTGTGTGGTATAAATGTTACTTGCCACTTGTCAGCCCAAGCCTGGATATTGTCCAGGTTTTGCTGCATTTGGACATAGACTGCTTCAGTATCTGAGGAGTCGCAAATGGTGCTGAACATCGTACAATGATCAGCGAACACCCCCATTTCTGACCTTATGATGGAAGGAAGGTCATTAATGAAGCAGCTGAAGGTGGTTGGGCCGAGGACACTACCCTGAGGAACGCCTGCAGTGATGTCCTGGAGCTGAAATGACTGACTTTCAATAACCACAACCATTTTCCATCATGCTACGTATAACAACAACCAGTGGAGAGTTTTCCCCCCTGATTCCCAATGACTCCTGTTTTGCTAGGGCTCCTTGATGCCACACTCAGTCAAATGCTGCTTTGATGTCAAGGGCAGTCACTCTCCCTCACCTCGGGAGTTCAGCTCTTTTGTCTATGTTTGAACCAAGGCTGTAATGAGGTCAGGAGCTGAGTGGCCTTGGCAGAACCCAAACTGGGCATCAGTGAGTGGGTTATTGCTAAGCAAGTGATGCTTGATAGCACTGTTGATGACGCCTTCCATTACTTTACTGATGATCGAGAGTAGACTGATGGGGCAGTAAGTGGCCAGGTTGGATTTGTCCTGCTTTTTGTGTACAGGATATACCTTGGCAATTTTCCACATATGTGGGCAGATGCCAATGTTGTAGCTGTACTGGAACAGCTTGGCTAGGGGTGTAGCAATTCCGGAGTACAAGTCTTCAGTACTATTGACGGAATATTGTCAGGGCCCATAGCCTTTGCAGTATCCAGTGACTTCAGCCATTTCTTGATATCATATGGAGTGAATTGAATTAGCTGAAGACTGACATCTGTGATGCTGGGACCTCTGGATGCCGAGATGGATCATCCACTCGGCATTTCTGGTTGAAGATTGTAGCAAATTCTTCAGCCTTATCGTTTGCACTGATGTATTGGGCTCTTCCATTATTGAGGATGGGGGTATTTGTGGATCCTCCTCCTCCAGTGAGTTGTTTAATTGTCCACCACCATTCACAACTGGATTTGGCAGGACATAGAAACAGAGAAACATAGAAACAGGAGTAGGCCATTCAGCCCTTCAAACCTGCTCCACTGTTCATTGTGATCATGGCTGGTCATCCAACTCAATAGCCTGCTCCCGCTTTCTCCCCATACCCTTTGATCCCTTTCGCCCAAAGAGCTATTTCTAACTCCTTCTTGAAAACATACAATATTTTGGTCTCAACTACTTCCTGTGGTAACGAATTCCACAGGCTCACCATTCTCTGGGTGAAGAAATTTCTCCTCTTCCCAGTCTTAAAAGATCTACCACATATCCTCAGACTGTAGCCCCTGGTTCTGGACTCCCTCACCATCAGAAACATCCTTCCTGCATCTATCCTGTCTAGTCCTGATAGAATTTTATAGGTTTCTATGAGATCCCCCCCTCAGTCTTCTGAACTCCATCGAATATAATCCTAAGTGACTCAATCTCACTTCATATGTCAGTCCTGCCATCCCAGGAATCAGTCGGCTAAACAGAGCTTAGGTCTGATCCATTGATTGTGGGGTCGCTTAGCCCTGTCTATCACTTCCTGCTTATGCTGTTTGGCATGCTGTTTGCCATAGCTTCACCCGGTTGACACCTCATTTTTAGGTATGCCTAGTGCTGCTCCTGGCATGCCCCCCTGCACGTGTCATTGAATCCGGGTTGATCCCCAGGCTTGATGGTAATGGTGGAGTGAGGGATATGCCAGGCCACGAGGTTACAGATTGTGCTCAAATACAATTCTTCTGCTGCTGATGGCCCACAGCGCCTCATGGATGCCCAGTCAAGATGTCTCCAGAAGGACTGTGTGGTGGTCACTCCTACTGATACTATCAAGAACAGATGTGCATCTGCGGCAGGCAGGTTGGTGAGGATGAGGTCAAGTATGTTTTCCCTCTTGTTGGTTCCCTCACCACCTGCCACAGACCCAGTCTAACAGCTATATTCTAAGGACTCGGCCAACTCAGTCAGTAGTGGTGCTACTGAGCCTATCATGGTGATGGACATTGAAGTCTCCCACCCAGAGTACATTCTGGGCCCTTGCCACCTTCAGTGCTTCCTCCAAGTGGTGTTCACCATGGAGGAGCACTGATTCATCAGCTGAGAAAGGGTGGTACATGATAATCAGCAGGTGGTTTCCTTGCCCATGTTTGACCTGATGCCATAAGGCTTCATGGATTCCGCAGTCAATGGGCAAGTCCCTCATGACTGTATAGATCATACCATCACCTCTGCTGGGTCTGTCCTGCCGGTGGGACAGGACATTCCCAACGTTGGTGATGGTGGTTGTCTGGGACAATATCTGTAAGGTATGATTCCATGAGATGACTATATCAGGCTGTTGCTTGACTAGTCTGTGACACAGCTCTCCCAGTTTTGGCACTGGCCCCCAGATGTTAGTAAAGAGGACTTTGCAGGGTCAACAGGCTGAGATTGGTGTTGTCGTTTCTGGTGCCTTAAGTCGATGCTGGGAAGTCCGCCTGGTTTCGTTCCTTGTTTGTGATTTTGTGTCAGTTTGTTACAACTGAGTGGCTTGCTAGACCATTTCAGGGAGCATTTCAGAGTCAACCACATTGCTGTGGGTCTGGAGTCACATGTAGGCCAGACCAGGTAAGGATGGCAGATTTCCTTCCCTAAAGGACATTAGTGAACCAGATGAGTTTTTACAACAATTGGCAATGGTCATCATTAGACTTTTAATTCCAGATTTTTATTGAATTCAAATTCCACCATCTGCCGTGGTGGGATTCTAACCCAGGGCCCCAGAACATTACCCTGGTTTTCTGGATTACTAGTCCAATGAAAATGCCAACACCTCCCTCTACATCATAAGGTCAAAAGATTGTACTGTGTTCTGTAACATTCATGACTCCTCAGATACTGAAACAATCCATGTTTGGGCTGATGAGTGGCAAGTAACATTTGCACCACACAAGTGTCAGGCAATGATCATCTCCAACAAGAGAAAATGGTTGGAAATTCAATGGCCTTAGTTGGACCAGCCATGTAAATACTGTGGCTACATGAGCAGGTCAGAAATCGGGAATTCTGTGATAGGTAACTCAGCTCCTATCTCCCCAAATCCTGTCCACCATCTACAAGGCACAAGTCAGGGGTGTGACAGAATATTCTCTACTTGCCTGGATGAGTGCAGCTCCAACAACACTCAAGAAGCTCAACACTATCCATGACAAAGCAACCTGCTTGATCAACACTACATCTACCAACTTAAACATTCACTCCCTCCACTACTGATGCACAGTGGTAGCAGTGTGTATCATCTATAAGGTGCACTGCAGCAACTCACCAAGGCTCTTTCACCAGCACCTTCTATACCTATGACATCTACTACCTAGAAGGGCAAGAGCAGCAGATACATGGGAACACCACTGCCTGCAACTGCCCCTCCAGGCCATACATCATCCTGACTTGGGACTATGTAACCATTCCTTCACTGTCACTGGATCAAAATCTTGGAACTCCTTTCCTAACATTTGGTTAGGTGTACCTACACCAAATGTACTGCAGCAGTTCAAGAAGGTGACTCACCACCACCTTCTTAAGGGCAAGTAGGGATGGGCAACAAATTTTGGCCTTGCCAATTACACACACATTCCATGAAAGAATAAAAAAAATCTGCTCTACAATCAAACATAGCAATAATGGCAAGGAAGATAAAATTTTGCCCCATTTGTGATTTTTTCTAAACCAATACTTTAGATTGATGTGTCCAAGCTTTTTTTGTTCTCATCGGCTCCCTAAGTGAATACAATAGAGCCTTGGGGAGGGTTCATGTGCAAAACGTAAATTCACCTTGCCCTAAATTTACATATATCTGACATTGCCAAGGAGTTATTGAGGCGCAATGGCTAGTACCCTGCCTCTGAGCCAAATATTCTAGGTTCCAGTCCCACTCCAGGACTTGATGACCACATGAGGTGTGTCCATAATGTGGCCAAATAGATTGAACATCAACCTGTAAATCCTTCCTCTCTGCCTACTGTGGGTGGGAGAGTCTTCTGGTCAGCCATGCTTGATGTAGAGTGGCGTTCCTCAACTTATAGCCTCTGGTGATAACCTAGTGAGCTGTTCCAGGAAAAATTAGTTATGGAAACAGATGTAAGCATGTGCTTTGTCTGCATCATAGGCCACTAGGTGTGGGAAGAGAAAAGGCAAATATTGCAAATACTAATATACCTTTATTTTCTAATTTTGAATTTTTCTACTAATGAGGCAATGTGAAAAAAACAACTGCTTCCAGATGAAATGTAAATAGGAAAATTTGAAGAATAAGAACTAATGTTATGATGTGGCAGATGATGTGTGCCAGGTAGATCAAACCCATGAGGGAAACTTGATCACACAGTTACAGTGATTTAGTACTTTGTATTTATTTTGAGATATGTACCCTGAATTCAGTAGTAACAAGTCCACGAAGACTTCAGAGATTTTTTGGAAAATGAAATTAAACATTTATTAACAAAAGAAAAAATTTCAAGCACATACATAGGTCTACAAATTACAACTATAATAACTCATAAAACCCCTAATTAATCTGGCTTTCAGTTACACCCTCATTAAAGCAACAGTAAACAAAAGAAATTGATTATAAATCGATTCCAGCCAGTTAACACAATACCCTGGGACAGTGAAATTCAAAATGGCTGTTCCCAGTTTTGGTTTCTATAGACAGCAGCTTAATGCACAACTACTGGAGGCTTTTCACGCTTCTGGTAGATCTTTCAATGCCTTCCCTGACATATTCAATCTCCTTTATACATGTTTCTCCTTTTTAATGTAAGTTCTATTTTTCCCATATGTCTTTGGAATTTTACTTTTCTCATAATGTAAATCTACTCATGGTGCTAATGTTATTAGTAACATTCAAGAAAAATAAACACATTGCTTGGCCTAGCTTCTTTGACTAGGTGCAACATCCTACCATCTCTTTGAAATTCGAACATCCCTGGTTAATCTGAAATACAAATTCTTCTCACCTCATATTCTAAAACTTCAGCTATGTTTACATATTTAGCATTTCGAAACTATGGGAAAAATTTTACCCCCATCGGGGTGGGGGGGAGTGCAAGAGCGGGCGCACCTCCAATCAGTGCCCCCAATTGGGGCCACGCCGCCATTTTACATGGGTGGGCCATTTAAGGCCCGTCCAGCGTGATGTCTGCCAGGAAGCTATGCGTTCCCTGTGCAGGTATTGGGGGGGGATTCCCTCAGCCGGGAGTGCGCTCTTTCGCACATGTGCGCGGAAAAGCTGCCTCAGGGAAATCGGCTCCAACTTAAAAGTTGTAATAAAGATGATAGAAAAATTTCCCTGCCATGTCCCCTCATGTGACACTGTCACATCAGTTGGGACATGTCCATAACTTTTATTGAAAGCTTTATTAAAAATTTAAATACCCTCATGAAACCCCATCCCTCCCATGGATGAGGTTTCATGCTTTTTCCGAAGCTCGCCAGGGCTCCCGGCCTGCCCACCAACCTTAAGGTCGGACAGGCAGTTCCATTAATGACCTTAATTAGTTTTTCAATGGCCTCAATAGGCCGTTGACCGGTTGGCGGGTGCGCAGCTGACTCGGCTGCGCCCCCGCCGACCTGAAAATGGAAATGATGTGGGGTGACGTCGGGAGTTCCACCCGACGTCATCGTGTGTCATTTTACACATCAGCAAGCGGGCCCTGCCCCCGCTCACCGACCAGAAGATCCTGCCCTAGGTTCTTTTGATGAGCCAAAGCCTCCAAACCAGCTGTCTCCAATTCAATTAAATCCCATATACATGCACACACAGAAACTATCCAAAGCCCACTATTAACCTACTTTTACAATAAAGCACAATAATGTTATGAGAAATTATGCTTTTGTTACACTAAGAGCAAAAGGGCTGGGTTAAATGGGTTAAAAGGCTGGGTCAGCGCTTCTCAGAGTTCATTGTCAGGGTATCCCTGCTATGTGTTACATTTAAGTGCCTGTGTTATGTTTTAACCTCCAAGGAAGGCCATACTGGACATGTGTTTGCCTCAGGGATAATCAGGGATAGAAGAGTTTGTAGTTGAATATGTCTCAAGTTTATCTTCCTAAATGATAGCAATTCAGCAGTAGTATCTTTCTAAATTTTTACAGGACTTACTCACTGTATATTGAGCCTTTTGACTGTGATTGTATAAATTGTTCTAAGCCACACTGAAACAGAGAAGATGAAAGAAAAATAGATGGTGAAATAAAAAAGGGGAAGCTGCGCAATCACATTTGCTAATCAATGCTTAGAATGCACCAACTTCACTACATCGTACTTTTAAATGCCATGGAACAGTCATGTTGTGCAATATCACTTCAGTTCACCGTGAAGAGCACAGAGAATCTATTGCAGTGAATTCTGCCTCCGTAAGTTCTTTATTATTAATTTAAAGGCTGATACTGCCTTCTGCTGCATGTATTGTATTTCTCTAAAAAGCTGTCACTACCACTGACATCTCTTAAAAGTCAAACAGTTATATAAAAAGAATTCTTTTTATATGTCTTTCAGTATGTTTTTGATGTTCCTTGCTAAGCAGTAGGTGTCATTTTTCGAGTTTGCTCTACTGGTGACGAATCTAGCCTGCTGGCAGCATGTTTGTGAGTTTCTGATATACATAGCTGGTGACCTCCCCACAGCAGTGCAAATTCAGAAAATTGCCTCCTTCTCCAATAATTGCTGTGAACTTGTCCTGATTTAGTTAGTGAAGAATTGTCCTGGGTTGCTTTGCAGACCATTATAAGCGCTTTTACGAAAACTTCCTATGTTTGGCATTTCTTCAAATTGAAAGAGTTTATCATTTTGCTGGAAATTTCACGACCATATATATAACATTGCAACACCATGCAACTAAGACACATCCCTCTTGAATACAATAATGTACATAACTCAAAGTACCTCATTGTAAAGAGCTTCTGAGACAAATGTAATAAGGTGTCAGATTTCTTTAACTAATAATGTGAAGGAGTTGAAGGAGTTGAATTAACACTTACCCAAATAAATGCATTAGCAACTGAATGTCTACTGATGTAAATTCAGCTCCCTGGTTCAATAACTTCCCAGACAGTAAGTGCAGCAATTAATTCAAAGAGATCTTGATAATAACTTTCTTTTAGAAAAAAATGTTAAGTTAAAATACCTATTTTGCTGAAACAAAAACATTTTGTTTAATGGTGCCCTTCAGAAGAAGGAGCAGGTGCATTCGCTTTGTTAGCATGGTTGAGCATGTACCAGGACAGCGTGTATTTAACAATTGATAGAGGTAGGACAAATTGACAAAAAAAACATATGTGATCCTAGATTTTACAAATAGAATGATGAGTCCAAAAGTAAAGAGATGATACTAAATGTATCTAAGTCATTGATTAGACCTTTAGGTCCACTCAGGGTGCCTTACTGTGGGCAGAATGGCAAGGTTGTAGCTGAGATTCAATAGGGTGATTCCAGTGACAAGAAACTTTAATTACGAAAATTAGAGAAATGAATAGCTTATTCATTAGACCTATGATTAAGAAAGATCTCACAGAGATGATCAATATTATGAAGAGTTTTAATGTGGTATATAGCAGAAAATTATTTACACTGGTAGGTAAGATCATCACCATAAGCAAAAGAGAGATTAGAAGAATTATTTTACCAGGTTAAGGCTTAGGCAGCACCTTCTTAATCCATGACCACTACCACCTAGAAGGACAAGGGCAGCAGACACATGGGAACACCATCACCTGGAAGTTCCCCTTCAAACCACTCACCGTCCTGACTTGGAAATATATTGCCATTCCTTCACTGTCGCTGGGTTAAAACCTGGAACTCCCTCCCTAACAGCACTGTAAATGTCCCTACACCACATGGACTGCAGCGGTTCAAGAAGGCAGCTCACTACCACCTACTCAAGGGGAATTAGAGACAGGCAATAAATGCTGGTCTAGCTGGTGATTCCCACATCCTGTGAATGAATTTTAAAAAATCAATGAGTTAATTTTGAAGTAACTTTTAAAAGCACATCCTGTGGTATTTTGGTTTTAGAAACTGTTACTTATTCTTTAGCGTGTCTTCTTGGATAACAACTCTCCAATTTTCCTGTGTTTCACATAGATTACTAAGGATATATTTCAGGAATATCTTTAGGCATTTCAATCTCTGGCAAATGTGAGCTCAACTGCAGTATCACAGAAACCAAGGGAGCAACTTAAAGTAACTATGACAAAAAAAGGGGTAGAAATGTTTGTGTGGCATTGTGCTAAACAACTCAATATGTTTTACCTCCTCACTTTCTGTGTATTTTTTTCTTTGTGGTGTGAATGATCAGCTTCACTATCTCTCAGGACCTAGTCATGAGCCCGTTGATCTGGAGAAGCTTATTACATTTATTCATGCAAGAAAATTATACCTGGTACACCTCAAATGTCAGCAATGCTCCACTGTTCATTTGTTCAGACCTACAATCTATTCTCATTCCTTGCATCTGAATTGCTCAACTGAACCAGCTAGCTTAGGCATTTGACTCCAAATATATAGACTGACTAGAAAATCTGTGAGGAGAGACAGCTGAAGGGGAGATTTAATAGAGCTGTTAAATACCCGGAGAGTTACTGATAGAATAGATATGATAAAACTATTTCCAGTATGGTGTTGCGATATGATGTTCACGTATGTTTAAGGGAGTGTGTCTTAAACTGCTGTCTATCACCACCACCTCGACACAGGATATGATGTGGTAGTCCCATGACTTGTACTCAGTCTACAAACAGCAGCAGCCAAAGTCACATATGCCTCAGTCTCCAAGTTAACACTATCTGTATATAGTCTTATCTTCAAATAAAGAACCCACATTATTGTTCTGCCAATCCTTGTCGTATGATTGGTACACTTACATCGAAGGGAAAATGTACATCATGGCAACGTGATTTTTGAAGATCTTCCTGAAAAATATACAGACCTTAAGCTTTTCACATCCAGCAGAAGAACTGGCATGGAAGTGAAACAATTATCAAGTAATAACTCACTGTTTATGAGTGATTCTGTAATGCTGTAGGAATCCTAAAAACTGTACCTTAATTCTGGGGCATTGATCCAGCCAGCAGGTGCTGGTTCCTGGTAAGACTGTTGAAATTTGGGAGAGCTTTAAGTCTACCCGCTGCGATTCTTGTGCAGGAATAGAGATTAAGGTGATCCTGGAGGGTCTAGCATTAAACAGAAGTCCAAAGATAGATAAATCCATTACGGCTGCTTGCTGTCCCCACAGGAGGTTAGAGGAGAGATTAAAATACTGCAGAATGGGCTAGGGAGGAAAGTCCATTCAATAACATTGATACAGCTCCCAAGAACTCCTAACAGCCAGAAGAAGCATGTAACAAGTCTTCATTCATTGTTTAATTTTACTTCTGAAGCCCTGCAGGACATTTTTGTGCCAAAATTCACTGTTTTGTGGGTGGAGCTTCAGTAAACCTAGGAAGAAGAGGGTGCTCAATAGTGCCACCACTGCAGTCAAGCAACAGCCTACGACCAGCTATGGCTTTGGCTACTAAAGGTACTGCAGCTCAGAGACCCAAACCAAGTCCTGAAAAGCTTTTGAAAACATCCCTAAATAGCTGAAACAAAAACAGAATTACCTGGAAAAACTCAGCAGGTCTGGCAGCATCGGCGGAGAAGAAAAGAGTTGACGTTTCGAGTCCTCATGACCCTTCTGTCGAAGGGTCATGAGGACTCGAAACGTCAACTCTTTTCTTCTCCGCCGATGCTGCCAGACCTGCTGAGTTTTTCCAGGTAATTCTGTTTTTGTTTTGGATTTCCAGCATCCGCAGTTTTTTTGTTTTTATCCCTGAATAGCTGATCTATTCCAGATAATTTTAACAATCCTGAAAAAGCCATGAGCTGGCCACAGAAATTCCAACATTCAACTGGAAGGCAAAGGACCATCTATCTGAGTTTACTTTGTTCTGACAACGTGTAGAACTGTGTTTTCTGGACCTCAATTTTTCCGAACAGGATAAACAAGCCATTAAGATTAGAATTGCCCCAGGCAATGAACACTTCAGGTCTGTCAGAATTGGGCACAAAGACTAGCAGTGGAGCAAGTCATTTTCAACCTAATGGTTTTAGTGTTTTCACGTTTTCATTCACAACACAAATGCGTACTCTCTCTATAAAATGTAAAATAGAAGTTCTTCCTCTATGAAGCCCTATGGTCCACCAGCTTCGGATCAGATGTTTCCTGTTTTAAAAAATGGGGGTGATTTTAACCCTAATCTGTCAACGGACAGAAACTCTTCTAGATCAACTCACCACCCAGGAGCTGCTGGGAGTTGACTTTGCGATTTTAACTTTCTCAATTGCACAGGTAGAAAGGGAACCCACCAAAGCAGGGAACAGCAGTGAGATTTCCACCAAGTCAAATTACTATGGAAGAGGTTAGGGCAGGAGGGCTTCTCCATGTTGCACAAGGAATGCTTTGATCTGTTAGACTGCAACAAATGATGACGCATAATCAGAAAACCCCTGTGGGATGATCCCTAGCAAAAAATCTCACAAACTAGCTGGAACTAGCAAATGGAATAGATGGAAAGTTGACACATGGGGAAATTAATGCTCTCCCCTGTGACGAGTTTGGTGGTGGGGGCATTTCATCAGGCGGGTGGGTGGCGGGTGGGGATCCCACTGCCTTCCCGCCTCCAACCCCAATTAAGTCTGGGGCAGGAAGGCATGTGGACGGGCCTTCCCACCCTGCTGCCAATTGAGGCCCTTAAGTGGGCAATTAATACCCACTTACGGGCCTCATCCTGTCAATTCTGGTATTAACCCAGGGGCAGGCAGGGGGGACGGTGCTCGCCATGCGGAGAGCATGACAGGTAAACACATGCATTACTTGTGCACTTCCAGAGGGGGTGTCTCGTTCAAAGGCACCCAGGTCCTGATCAAGGGACCTGGCATCAGGAAGGGGACGTACCCGTTGAGAACCACCCCCATCTCCTCCTGCGACCACTAGCTCATAGCCCTCCCATCCACCATCACTCACCAAGTGGCCTAGAATCAGGCGATGATACTAGGCCTCAGGTGAGTGTCGTACCGGCAGCAGCCACTCCCCACACCCCACCCCCACCCACCCCCCCACCCCCCCACTCTCCTACTCCCAGAGGTACTGCTGTTCAATAGAGTTGCCAGACTCAGATTGGCCAGCAGCTCCCAGCAGACAGGACTTCGATCCCTGGGCTCTTTGATCCCCGGGAAGGCCCACCATTGCCCAGTTAATTGCCTGAATGGCCCTTATGGGCAAGCCTGCTCTAAATGAGTGATATGGACCTCTTGTCAGCTCTCCAACCAGTGGGCGAGACCTCCATTGCCTCCATTAAATATCAACCCTGGATTTAAATAAGTCACAGATGTTCAGATACCCTGGGCTTACTCTGACTCTCACTGTTGCTCACCCACTAAATGCAGATCCAGAGTTAAAATCAAATATGCACAGGAATATGTAAGCTGTACATAAGAAATGTACTTTTAAAAAAAAACACCTATATTTTCCCCCACATATTTTAGTGCCTTGTGATGTGAAGACATTCATAATTAACATTTTCAATGATTTTTCATCAGGAATCAAAGCAACAAGGTATGACTATTAATCCATCCCTTTCCTGTATTCTTTTTGCTGTTGAGTTTTGAACTGGACAAAAGGTAGAAACCCGTTCTATATGTATAAATTAGAAAGTATGTACATACTAACCATATTGCCAACACCCACAGTTTTGTTAATGGCCATAATTCATGGAATAATGCAGCTGGAAGATCTGTATTAAAATAACAGTGCAATCAATTGCCCATAAAATCATGAGTGTCAGGAGCACTCTAAAGATGTACCAAATATTTTAATTGGATCACATTTTCTTGTACAATTTGTTCACTTATACAACAGGTCTTCTCTATAATTTAGTCTTGGTGCATGCATGCGTTTAGGTTTGTACAGATAATTGAGCTCTCATTATGCAAAGCTAATGGAGGCTGAGAGGCAGACATATAGTTTCAGTGTTAATGCTATTCTACAGTTGTCAAGGTGAAGGATGAACATGCTGTAAAGAAATATATTTACAGATGTTAGCCCATCACTGGAAGGCACTTGGAGTAGCAAAGTGAAAAGGAAGTATAGAAATCACTTCCAGAAATATTAAATTTTACTGTTACGGGCTCAACTTCTAAATTAACTCTTTATTTTCTTCCAAACCTCTGGAAAGTTAAAGTAAGGGCAGCAAGATGAGGCCCGTAAGTAGGCATTAATTGCCCACTTAAGGACCTCAATTGGTGGTGGAGCGGAAGTCCCTGCACTAGCCTTCCTGCGTGGATTTAATCAGAGCAGAGGTGGGAACATGGTGGGGTCCTCACCCGCCACCCTCCCGCCTGATTAAATGCCCCCCCCCCGCCTCCAATCTCACCTCGGGGAATGGCATTAAATTCCACCCAGGGCTTGAGTTACGTTGTGTTGGACCTAATGGTCTTTTCATGTTCTGAAGTCTTAATTATTAGTATGTTATACAGTATTGTAACTATGCATGGAAATCTATACATTTCACTACCATGTAGTGCTGATATACATGGTTTGAAGTATTTAGAAGACAAAGGGTTGAATTTCTTCTAGTGATGCACCAGTTAGCATATAATTAGAAAATCTTTATATGCAATATTTTAACCTTGCTGTTAACTAATATGCCACTAGCACACATGCCAAAAGTTTACATGTTCACAAGCTAGAATCAGAGTGGATCAGCACACTGTTATATAGCTGTTAAACTGTTAGTACTTCTGCTTGCATATTTTTAAAATTTATTCCCTGATGGAATGTGGGCGTTACTGGCAAGGCCAGCAATTATTGCCCATCACTAAATACAATCACAAGGTGGTAGTTATCCATTCTCTTAAACCATTGCAGTCCATGTGGTGAACGTTCCCCTATAGTACTGTTAAGTATGGTATTGACGATTTGTCATGTTAAATATGTTAAGTATGGATTTGACGATGAAGGAACAATTACATGTTTCCAGGTTAGGATGGTGTATAACTTGGAAGGGAGTTCTCATGCACTGCTGCCCTTGTCCTTCTTGGTGGTTGAGATCGTGACTTTGGAAAGTGTTGATGAAGAAGCCTTGGTGAGTTACTGCAGTGCATCTTGTAGATGGGACACCCTGCAGTGAAAGTGCACTGGCGGTGGGCAGAGTGAAGCTTTAAGATGGGGCGCCAATCAATCGGGCTGGTTTGTTCTGAATGAAGTCTAGCTTCTTGAGTGTTGTTGGAAATGCATTCATCTAGGCAAGTGGAGAGTGTTCCATTACACTCCTGACTTGTGCCTTATAGATAGTAGAAAGGTTTAAGGGAGGTATAAGGTGAGTAACTAGCAGCAGAGTTTCCAGCCTCTGGCCTGCTCTTGTAGCCATAGTATTGAAAGACCCCCTCTCCAGTCTAAAGGTTCTTGTCTTTACTCTTACTATCAATGGCATACAACTTGGATACCGTAACATTAAATGTGATACACCTTTATTAAATCTCTGAGCAATACTACATGTTCACAATGACACTGGTTGATTAGGAATCCTGTGAGTTAGGGTCTGTCTCAGGTGGTCAGTACTTTGACAGATAGCCAGGTATGACTTTGGAATGGTTGACCAGGCCAGTATACTGACTGCAGTAACAATGTCCTTGAGGGCTGTGAATTTATACACCTTCCTGACCCTGGCCTTTGGCATATAAGGCAATATCTTAAATTGGATCATCCGCTTGGGTTATTAATCCCACCCTGGCCATTCAGGGCACAGATGTTACTTGATGGTGCTTTGCACTCTGGACAGGAATTCTTGCAAAATGTGGAATTCTCACTCGGAGTATACTGCACAATCAATCCTGCATCAAAGAGCATCAAAGGTAGCTAACTTGGAAATTGTACTACCAGGAATGGTGACTTATGGTCTTGAGGATAGAGGGAGAGGGGGATTGAAAGAGGAGAACTGAGACCGGAAAGGAAATGTATTTGAAGGATGGAATGTTGCAACAGGAAATGATGCCCATGCACAGCAACAGAACATGGTGATGGTAGGAGCGAAGCTAAAAGTGATAGCGTGAGGAAGAAAGAAGCTGGAAGTATTAGTGAAGAATAAAAGGAAGGATAATTCAGAAGCAGTAATGAGGGAACAGAAACAAAGAAGCCAAAAGCAGCATTTGTTGGGTTGGGAAGCCAGGGGAGTGCTGGGGTTAGATGTCAGATTGAGAAATTGTGGTAATCTGAGGTGCAATACACCTTTAAGAGAATGTAAGATTGACCATGTGACTGTATGACCCAATTGCTGTGTAGCATGGGTTACAATTTTGAGTAATTTAGAGTAGGATCTGGTTGGAGAAGCACACATCATGTTAGTGCTCTGTTATATGTGTAAATAAACAGTATGTGCTTCATCTTATATTCGTCTCTGCATCTGCAGCAAATTGTTGCCAACTCACCAGCCATTAGATAGGCGTGCAACCGAGTTAGCAAGCAAAGCGACCCAACTGTAGAACGTAACAACTGGCAACGAGGCAAAACACGACCAGTCGACAGCACCAAGAAAAGCTGCGAAATCTCAACTGAAGTGAATCAGCTGTGCCTTGCAAGCCGATTGTAAGTACAGCCCTCACCATAATCGTCGAAGTTATCTCCCTCCACAATTTGGCCACATTGAACATTTTGATCAGGCCGCCGATGGCTGGTCATAATTGGCGTTTTTCTTTTTGGCCAACAACACATCGGGAGAAAAGGTGGACCATCCTCTTATCGACACATGGAAGTAAAACATATGGCCTAATTCGTAGTCTAATGGCACCCAACGCCCCAGGTTCCAAGAGCTTTGATGAGTTGGTAAACCTTGTGAAAAGCCACTTTCAGCCGAAATCCTCAGTAACAACACAACATTTTAAATTCAATTTGAGGTGTTGTGCCCCTGGAGAGACAGACACTCGCTATGTAGCAGCCTTAAAACAACTGACAGAGCACTGTGAATTCGGGATGTCGATTAACATGTTAAGAGCCCGATTAGTATGTGGGATTAATGAGGACGTCATTCAACAAAGGTTATTGTCTGAAATGAATTTAGACTTCAGCAAGGCGCTGGAGTTGGTGTTCGCAATGGAGACGCAGTCAGGAATTCAGAAGTAATCAAGGGAGCACAAAATGGCACTGTTCTTCACGCCGGGCGGGGAGACACTGGCTAGAAATGGTGCAGAAGCTCAGGGCTCCGTGGAAAGGCGGGAAACAGCCACTATTAACAGACCAGCAAAAAGCAATCGTTTGACAGAGAAAATCCACAATAGTAATGGCAGAAATGGAACCAGACAATCTGTAAACGAACAGCAGTTTAAAAGAATCGAGCCTTTCCACTGTCATTGTAATGAGCACATTGTGTGATATTGTAAAGACAGATTGAGACAAAATATTAAACAAAAAGGTAGAAATCGTGAAATCCACATAAGAGGAGCCAGAAGGAACAGAGTCAGATATTTATTCACTACACAACTTAAAAATGGGTAAAACAGAGCCAATCTACGTGACAGTTGAAGTCAACGGAATCCCATCCGTTGATACATATAACGACAGTTCTAGACAAACATATGTTCAAATATCTGAATGGAGGAGGCCACTCATAAATCTGGAAAATTCAGATGCTAAATTAAGGACATAAACTGGTGAAGGCATATGAGTAAGAGGTATATGCAAGGTTCCATTATGGTATGGAACCAAGTCTGTTAATTTACCCTGTTAGTGGTAACAGGGGAGAGGGTCCAAGTCTACTTGGTTGAAACTGGCTTAAGGAAATAAAGTTGGAGTGGACCAAGACTTTGCAACTCAGATTGAAAGATCTGCAAGAATTATTACAGAAATGTGCCTCTGTCTTCAGGGGAGAGCTTGGAAAGGTTCAGGGGCTACAAGCTAAAATCCACATGGATCCCAGGGCAATCCCCAGATTGTTGAAGGCAAGGCCTGTCCCCTGTGCATTATGAGAGAAAGTTGATGTTGACTTAGACAGGCTGGAAAGGTTGGGCGTCTAACAGCCTGTACAATTTTCCGAATAGGTAGTACCCACAGTTCCAGTACTAAAGCTTGACCAGAATGTGCGAATATGCGGGGACTACAAGTTGACCGTTAACAAAGTGGCCAGACTTGACAGGCATCCTGTTCCGAAAATTGATGAATTGTACTCCAAACCAGAAGGGGGAACTGCATATACGAAACTCAACATGAGCCACGCTTACCAGCAAGTCGAGCTAGAAAAGGCCTCTCGGGATTTTGTGACTATCAACATACACAGGGGGTTGTACCAATATGCCAGGTTACCCTTCAGAGTCTCAACTGCTTGTGCCATTTTCCAACGGACAATGGAAAACTTACTTCAAGGTTTGCCCTATGTGGTGGTTTATCTCGATGATGACCTAGTAACAGGACTAACTGATGAAGAACACTTGGCTAACTTAGAAGAGGTGTTGAGGCATTTCTCACAAGCCACAGTACGTTTGAAAAGGGAAAATGTATCTTCTAAGCAAAAGAAGTGATCTACCTGGGTCATAGAGTCAACTTGCAAGGCCTTCACCCAGTAGAAGACAAGGTGAGATCTATTCGTGAGGTGCCAGCACCGAAAAATGCCGCAAAACTCGAGTCCTACCTGGGAATGGTTAACTACTATGGTCGTTTTCTCCCAAATTTGTCAACAGTAGTGGCTGCATTATATGGGTTACTCAAGAAAAACCACAGGTGGTCTTGGCAAGCTCCACAACAAGAGGCTTTTACAACAGTAAAGCAGCTGCTACATTCATTGGCCCTGCTGGTACATTTCAACCCAAAGAAAGAATTAACTTTAGCCTGCAATACTTCCCCTTATGGAGTAGGGACAGTATTCTCCCATCACATGACCAATGGCTCCAAACGGCCTATTGACTATGTCTCAAGAACATACAGTGTGGCAGAATGAAGATACGCACAAATAGAGAAAGAAGGCTTATCCATTGTATTTGGCATTAAGAAGTTCCACCAGTACATCCATGGTCATCATTTCACCATCGTATCCGATCACAAGCCATTACTAGGCTTGTTTGGGGAAGACAATGCTATACCCCCAATTTCCTCTGCACGCATCCAAAGGTGGACACTGATTCTAACTGCTTACAAATATACTTTTATCCACTGGCCAGGAAGCCAGGTTACCAATGCCGACACACTGAGCTGATTATCTCTAAAAGGCAGCAATGTGAATGTCCCCATCCCTCAAGAACTTGTCGTGTTATTAAACTTACTGGATTCATCACCAATGAATGCCAAACAAATCAGAGAATGGACAGACCGCAATCCAGTTTTGTCTCACATCAGGGAGCAAGTCTTGCAGAGATGGTCTAATGAACCAAAGTCTGATGAAAGGAAGCCCTATTTTAGGAGAAGATACGAGTTCACCTGCCAGAGTGGCATCTTACTGTGGGGAGCGAGAGTCATTGTGCCTCCAAGAGGAAGACAATCATTAGTAACCAAATTCCATAGCACTCACCCTGGCATCTCTAGGGTGAAAATATTGGCATGCAGCTACTTATAGCAGCCAGGGATGGACATTGAAATCAAAAACATGGTCAAAAGCTGCATGCAATGCCAACAGCTGCAGAAATTGCCTCCTTCTGTTCCATTGCATCCCTGGGAATGGCCAGGAAGGCCATGGGTCCACCTCCACATTGACTATGTGGGGCCTTTTTTGGGCACAATGTTCCTCTTGCTTATAGACGCTCGCTCCAAGTGGATGGATGTATATGAAGTGAGATCACCCATGTTTGCCGCCTCCATAGACAGATTGCGTAGGAGTTTTGTGATACATGGTTTACCAGAGGTAATAGTTTCTGATAATGAAACGGCATTCACCAGGGGGGAATTTCAGAAATTTACAAGTCTCAATGGCATTACACACGTTAAGACCTCGCCATGCTACCCTGCATCTAATGGTTTGGCCGAGAGGGCAGTCCAGACCTTCAAATCCGGAATGAAAAAATTAGATGGAGACTCTATTGCAACTAGATTATCACGTTTCCTGCCCAGCTATAGGACTATGCCACACACGACCATCAGTGCTACCCCTGCAGAGTTATTAATGAAAATACGTCTCAGGACACGTTTGAGTCTCATAAGGCCGAATTTAGGGGGGAATTTAGGGAAAAGTCAGGAGGCCCAGAAAAATGGACATGATTAGCACAGTCATGAAAGAAACTTCACTGTAGGAGACACAGTTTTTGCAAAGAACTTTGGAGATGGATCCAAATGGCTATCAAGTGAAGTTAACGCAGTGACAGGACCCCTGTCTTATCACATATCAGTCAAAGGTCAGATAATTAGGAGACACGTAGATCACCTCAGGAAAAGGGAAACAGATCTACAAGGAAGGATGCGCCAAACATTCCCGTTGGAGTATACACCACAGGTAGAAGGAACTCCCCTTGCTTTGAAAGTGCTTGTAGGATCCGTTGAGCCTGAGAGAGTCGAAGAGACAAACTTACAGGTTCCTACTGGAGAACCTAGTGGACAAATAACTCCTGAGAGGGAGGTCTCAGATAAACCACCCGAAGGTGTAGAACTACGACAGCTGACACTTTTGAAGAAGCCTCTAGAGAGACTGAACTTTTAAAAAGTTTGTTTATGTAAATAGTTAATATACTGTAAATATTGTAAATTGTACTTTCAAGTAAAGGGGGAGGGATCTGGTAATCTGAGGTGCAATACACCTTTAAGAGAATGTCAGCAGGTTGACCACATGACTGTATGACCCAACTGCTGTGTAGCGCAGGTTACAATGTTAAGAGTAGTTTAGAGTAGAGTCTGGTTGGAGAAGCATACATCATGCTAGTGCTCTGTTATATGTGTAAATAAACAGTATTTGCTTTATTTTATATTGGTCTCTGCATCTGCAGTATATTGTTGTCAACTCACCAGCCATTAGATAGGCATGCAACCAAGTTCACGAGCAAAATGACCCAACTGTAGAACATAACAAGGGATCATGAGAAGCTAGGTATAACTCCAAACCGTGGAGAGATTTGCCCTGATTCCCATTGATTTCAATTTTATTCAGGCTCTGTGATGCCACACTCAGTCAAATGCTGCCTTGATACCAAGGGCAGTTACTCTCACCTCAGCTCTGGAATTCAGCTGTTCCATGTTTGGACCAAAGCTGTAATGAAGTCTAGAGCCAATGGCCCTGGTGGAACTCAAATTGATTGATGGTGAGCAGGATATTGTTAAATTATGTGTGTTTGATAGTACTGAATGGGATGCTAACTGGCTAAATTCAGTTTGTCCTGTCTTTCGGGGATAGGACATAGGTGAGCATTTATTATCCAACTCAATCTCCCAGTCCCTCCTGGGAATATATTTCCAGCATTCTGCTTCCCAAATTCCTCAAGCAAATGAAATTGTTAAGGATAGAAATTTGATTTCAATTGAATATTAGGCAATGCGTATTATAGGCACCTGATTCGATATTGCCCATTTCATGCTACAGCCAAGACAATTTCTATCCCCTAACATCATACGTCATTTGTGACCCTAGTTAAATATCTTCAATAAATACTTACCTCTAAAAATTATTCTGAACCAAGTAAGCAATGGACTCTAAACTGAATGATACTATCGGGGTACAATATTGGAATACTGCCATCTCTCTGTTAGATTAAAAATGAATTGTGCCAACTAAAAGAACAGCTTTAATTTTGAACAAAAACAAAAATACCTGGAAAAACTCAGCAGGTCTGACAGCATCTGCGGAGAGGGATACAGTTAACATTTCGAGTCTGTATGACCCTTCATCGGAACTGAAATACTTGCACCCGCAATATTTTGCTTTTAGCTTTAATTTTGATATATGTGTTCTACATAATTGAAAAAAAAGACTAACTGACAGATTGTGTTGACTGCTTCAATAATTTCCAAGAAATCTGTAATGCATTAGGCTGTGTTCATTAATTTCTGAGGGTCGCTTCAACAATCAATGCCCAAATGAGGTTTAATTTATTGAGTTTGTAGGTTTTTTTAATTGAAAAATAAAGTAAATGATATTACAATCCATAAAGCAAAAATTGTAAGAAA
Organism: Carcharodon carcharias; assembly: GCF_017639515.1. Taxonomy (NCBI): domain Eukaryota; kingdom Metazoa; phylum Chordata; class Chondrichthyes; order Lamniformes; family Lamnidae; genus Carcharodon; species Carcharodon carcharias. Next base: position 95,358,674 of record NC_054481.1, read on the forward strand.
TATGCATGCATAATCACAGCATTACGTAAATATCACACTCCTCTTTCAACCAATTAACTAAATGGGACAGTATGGACATTAGAGAAAGAGCAAATGGTCTGCAAGATCTTAAAGGATCTGTACATGCACCAGGTGGTTCAGGCCTCAGCCATATAGATCAGGAAGATCTAAGATACAATCTCTGGTTTAAGCAATGGGAACATCAACCAGAATTATGGAGCCTGCATGCCACTCAATATAGCTCTCCCCAGATGCGTTGTTGCTATCGGGTGAGGCTTGACTGCGATGGTTGCCAAAGACAGATAGCCTTCTGACAATCACCGTTTAATTCTTGCACATGAAATGTGGCCGCTTGAAAGAGACACAGGAGAACGGTCACCAGCATGGAATTAGTGAGTTATTAATAACAGATAAAATGGGCACAAAAAAAAGGGATGGAAAAAACTCTCAATAGAAACTTCATGTGACTCATTTGGAGAAACACCAGGTTGTATTTTTTCTTTCGTAACACACACTCAATGTGTTATAATATCATTGAAAAATATTACTGCAGCACTGCAGCACAACAGAAAATGAAACCCCATTGGCACTTCCAAAATGAAACTCTGTTGGTTTAAAGACATCGTTAATAGAAAACAATGGCAGCGTCTATGTCTGTCACCATGGGAACTTACTGCCCAAATTAGCACAGTGGGGCTTAACTTGCATGGTATGGCCTCCTTCATAATGTCGAGAACAGTGCTGTTGTGGCTTTGGTGGAACTGACAGATGGACCTGAAGTTTTCCATTGATTTCCTGATTCCAAAAATTTACAATCAGGCCAGTCAAAGGAAAATAAATTTGGAATGTTACTGTTGATGGTATAGGAGCAAACAGGAAAACACTGGCTCAATGCATTCTCAACAGGATTTTGAATAAATGCAATTAATATGCTTATACATCACAAGTTTTGAATATGTCTAGAAATGAAGTCTTGGGGATATTAGCATCACACTGTTTTACAGATGTACAACAATCATAAAAACAAATGCAAAAAGAGAAAGAAAAACGGTCTCTTACAAGTGCTTCCCAGTCTAGGCAGAAGCATGGATTTTCCAACTGGTACCAATGTACAGCGAAACCATTATCCACTAGTTGATTTCAGGACATATTTATTAAAAACAATCACACCTTATGGCCTTTCAGAGTTAGGTCAGTTAACACACACAGTTCCACTGTTACAGAATGATGCATTGCATGCTATTTGGTCTATTGCACCTGTCTTTATAAAATAAAATATCCTCCAACTTACCATAAGAAATGCTGCAGGAGATCTTCTAATGATTAATTAGAAGAAACATAACCATATTGTGAGACACTTCACTAGTCAGGCTTCAATTAGATGGTGCCAAAGCCACAGTAGGTAATATAATTAATTGTTTATCATGTACTTGCAATTAATTTTTGCAGTCTCTCCATCAACAATTAATGAGGTTGATTGTAGAAACATTTATCCTTCACAACTATGGTCTTACAAATAAATTAGACAATTGAGCAGACATATAAACTTAAATAATACAGTGGGCGGAATCATTCCAGGTTTGCACAAATGTGGTGGTGGGCAGGAAAAAAGTTTTTTTATCTGCCAGCTGCAATGGCGGGTTTCTACGCCTTATTGTTCCATTCCTGCCTCATTAATTATGCAGTCACAGGAAACATGCTGTCTCACTGGTGGGTGGTCCCTGATTATCCCGCCATGCCTTTACCTTATCACTTCCTCACAAAGGACACCATATTTAAACTACAGCCGCACACACACTTCTCAATGCTTGCAGCCCAGGCCTGCTCTGTTAAGACATGGCCCCAGAAGCCAAGAAGAGTGCAGCCCCCCCAGTGCATCCCTGGGACATCTTCTACGCACCATGTGATGTGATCTACCCCCGGTCTGGCCGCAGGAGGCCCATCAATTTCACCACTCCAGCTGGGAGGCTGTGGCAGAGGTGGTCAGTGCCAATGCTACACACAAGAGGTCAGCCATCCAATGCAGAAATGGATGAATGATCTCATCTGTGCCGCAAGGGCACCATCTTATCACTTTGAACTCACAAAGCCATCAAACATTGACTGGCATTTCACTCACTGCCAGTTCAAGGGACATCAACACTCACTCTCTCACACACACCCTCACATCTCCATCTGGTCTCAACTGGTCTGGAAACTGCTTCCTCAGCCCTTACCTTCTTGACACCCCTTGCACAGGTCAACATGTGCCCCCACACACACCATGGGATACCCCACATCCTCAGTACAGCCCTCGCCCTGCAGCCCCTTCCCTTGTCTGAGGCCACTTCTCCCCCTTCCCCAAGAAAGCCCTAGCCCTGCAGCTGTTGAAAAACCATCCCCCCACTTATGGCCGGCTGGTCTAGTAGGTGGAGACCTGCCCATAGGTCCCTCTAAAAGTGATGTGGTGCTGCCTGCGAAGCCTGGCGCTGATGACCACGAGTGTTGCCCAAAGCAAGGTAGGCAAACAAACATTGAAGTCCCGAGCAAAGTGCAGCTTGTCAGGTGTATGTACAGTTGTGAAACACACCAACGTGCCTGGGTGATCCACATGGGGGGATAATTCCAGCGAGCAGATACTAAAATATTGAAATTAGGTTCCCGACATATGTGGCGGGATACACAGCCCTAGAATGATAGGTGGAGCGGTTGATCGCAAACTGGTTTCACGGTGGCATGAAATCCATTTTGGCCTTCTCGCCATATTGTCCCCCGCCTCCCGCCATGACACCCAACGCCAACAGGGCCAGAAAATTCTGGTCAGTAATGGGTAATAATCAGTAATATCTAAACTGATTTTAAGATAGTATGATAGTAATGCAAATGTCACAGCACATTCTCTTTCTCTTTACGGGGAGATTTAAAAATATGTTTATTCACAAACTAAGACAAAAATGAATGAGGAAAACTATCGAGCTTGGTATGACGTTGGGCATATTTCCCCATAGTGGGCCACAGAGACAGAGAAGGTTGAAATACAATGTAATTAGGTTCTGGCAGTTTCAGAGAACTCCTGAAAAAGATTTTCTGAATGTATTCTTTATGATTTGTGAACCTCTTTCTATTGCTTGTGCATGTGCTTTGCTGACTGCTGTTCCAGTTAAGGATGTAATAGTATTGGATGACTGCTTAACCAACTGATAAGCCACCTGTATTTAGCATATACTGATATCTGCAACCATAAATAATGTTGAAGCATCGGCAAGCATACCTGGGGAAGGGTTTTTGGGTTGTTGGGCAGGCGGACTCGGGAGCAGCCGGGCAACAGCCCACCACCCGCGATGGGCCCCCTGACCACGATTTCACGCTGGCTGGCCAATTAGCAGTCAGCCAATGCGAAAGGTGCGCTGAGAAGCTCAACGCTGCTGGGGTGGGGTTGAGTTGAGGGTGAGCGCTGAGGTCAGCGCAGGCGTGGGGGAGCGCACAAGGGAAGCTCCCTGAAGGCTGAGAGTAGCATCAGGGAGCTGAAGTATTTTAAACCAATGAATAAACTTGTTGAAATTCCAGAAAAAAATATCCACACAGTGGACTCACTTACCTTAACGTCTAGATCTGAAAAATTCTGCCCAGACATTTGCATTTTTAAAAATTAGTGACGGAAACCTTACACCACCTGTGGATAAGGTTCCCTCAAAAATCCAAAGACCGATTGGCCGATTCGCCCGCTTGCCAGCTGTAATGCTGGATGGGCAGCGAAAAATAGAGGTTAATTAATTGATTAATGGCCTTAATAGGTCTCTGAATGGTCAGCAGGCTCGCTGCCAACTCTCACGCACCACCGCCGACAGAAATATCACACAAGTGCGCGATTACATCGAGACGCTCGCCCGGCATCGCCGCTCGCTATTTCACGCTCCAGCATGTCAGGCACGTACTCGCACGCCGAGCAGAAAATCCTGCCCCCCCGGAATCCCAAAGTCGCAGTGTGTTCATTACTGTCTGTAGGAGCATTTCAACGGGGTAGCTCAGACTGTAATCGACATTAATGGCACTTAACTCCTCCTATACTTTTCTCTGTGTATACCACGGCTGGATTGCATCTTAATTGTCACACAAATCCTCCTGAGCATGGGATGGCAGGGGCAGAATTTTACATCCCACGGGCGGGCGCACGTCTGACACAGTCAGGCATAAAATAATGCGCGATGATGTCAGGTGAGTGTCCCGACGTCATCACCTCGCGCGATATTTCGGTCAGCGGGCACGAGCAACTGCTGATTAAGAGGCTACTTAAGGCCATTTAACAATCCAATTGATGGCAATTTTTCATTGCCCGTGCGATTTCGTGCTCCTCGCACAGGCAAAAACAGGCAGGCGGCCAGCTGACATTTTCAAAACCTCCTCCACGGGTGGGATAAAAGGGGTGAGCAGCACTGTCAGTATCAGTAGTGGGGAGTTTGGTACATAGTTTGTTTTGGTGACTCACTGGTACTTGGCAGCTTCATCTCTGATTGGGGCTTCATTTTCAGCATTCCCAGGTGTCTCCAAGACCCCCGGAGGATTCAGACCATGTGGACCCTTCAGACAGCCTTCTGTAACCCTGGTAATGGGGATTGTGGTCTCCATTGTTGACACCTCCCCTGAGGAGGAAGTGAGGGGCAGAAAGGAGAGGAGGCCAGGTGTCCCTATACAGCTTCCAAGGGTGCAACCGGTGGGAGGTGAGGTGCGGGCACAAGGGGCGCAGGGCCAACAAGAAGTCCAAGGTGGAAGGGACCGCAGAAGATGCCACTATCCTGCTGCCATGATTTACAGGCAGTGATGCAACTACCTTGGTATGTCCGAAGTGCAATGCTGAAGGAGGCTCCGCCTCTCCAGGGAGACAGTGATCTCCAGTTGTTGGATGATTGGGCCAGAGATCAGCTCCGACTCAAAATTCAAGTCGTACTCCCAAATGGTGAGGAAACAACTGCTGGCTACCTCAGGGAAACTTCAACAAATCTGCCAGGAGCAGATGCGAGATGACGGGTGTGTCCGCATCCACTGTTACTGTTTACAAGGGCACCAGAGCAGAGGCCAGGTGGCAGAGTCATTAAAATTTAGTTTGAACAGCAGAAACGTTTTATCATAATAGATGACCTACTAGTATATGATGAGCAGTTGGTCATTCCAATCTCCCTCCAAAAAATTCACAAGGCCACCTGGGCATTACAAAGTGTAGAACGCATGCCCAGTCTGCAGTATAGTGGCCGGGCATATCGAAGGCCTTTGGGGGAAATGATGACAAACCACCCAGGTACGTGTCCTGCACAAACCAGATGAGAGAGAGCCCCTCATCCTCACACAGATCCCTACCAGGCCGTGGGAACATTTGGGAATCGATTTATTCGTCTTTAATGGCAGGTCATTCCCCATTGTGGTTGACTACTTCTCCTGTTGGATTGAAGTGAAGCAATTACACACGATGACCATCAAGGCAGTTGTTAGGTCCTTGAAGGAAATGTTTGCGAGCCATGGCACCTCTAACTAGGTGGTGTCCAGTAATGGCCTGCAATTCGCAAATTAATACTTCACCCAAGTAGCCAATTGGCTTTCAATACCATACCAGTTCCCAAGATATCGACAATCGAACAGTAAGGCAATGAATGGCCAGCCAGCGTGAAATGTGCGCTGACAACCTCAGTGCTGCCAGGGTGGGGGCGGGAGGAGCGTGAGCGCTGAAGTTTACACTTGTGCGGCGTGTGAGCTCAACGAAAGCTCCCTGAAGGCACAGAGAACTCAAAAATAAGGAAAACATGTCCCTGCTCATATGACTCTGTCACATGAGCAGGGACATGTTAAAAATGAGTTTAAAAACCTTTAAAAATCACTGTTTGAAACCTCATCGCGCCCGTGGATGAGGTTTTGTTAAAAATGCAAAGGCTGCCTGGACTATTGGCCCGCCCGCCATCCAAACAGTTGGATGGGCAGCAAAGAATTCAATTTAATTAATTAATTAAGGGCCTTAATAGGCCTCCTTATTGTCAGTGGGCACTGCCAACTCTTGGACGTGCCGGCTGAGCAAACTATTGTGAGAGTGCGCGATGACATGTGGATGCTTGCCCGACATCATAGCACACTATTTTACTCCCATTTGGGTTGGGCCCGCCCTCGCCCAACAAGGGAAAAATTCTGCCTGTAGATCCAACCCGCTGCAATGTGAATTAGCCCCATCAGAGCCCCTGATGTGCAGAGAATACTGCACCGAACTCCCAATGCTGCCAAAGAAACTAATCTTGGGGTTGGCAGTCAAGGACTTTTGAAATATTCAGGACTGAGAACAGTCCTTCAAGCAGTGGAAGACTTCTGCCTAACAACAGAATGTACCACACTAGAAACCTGCCACAGTTACACAAAAGGGACAGGATGTGGATCAGGAGCCTTGAAAGAGTAGATGTCGTTTCTGAAGAGACCATGACCAGCCAGGGTCATAATTTATCTGAACACAGAAGGCATGATCAGAAGGAACAGGAGGAGCCTCCTTCTCATCGCTTGAGGCAAACCTCCTACTATACACTGGAGTGAGTTAGGAGAAGACAACTAAGTGCGAGAAACACAGAGTACAACTCAAACTATGATTCAACAAAGGTTGGCCAAATCAACAGAGCATATCACTCCTCTGAATGTGACCAGAACGAGATCTGGAAGAATCGTCAAGGCTCCAGACCATTTGAATTTATGAAGTCAGAAACTTGATGGGGGAGAAATACCTTCTAAACCTGCACAATTATAATGTAAATGCATTGGGTAAAGGCTGGGGGGAGGTGTAGTATAAGGATATCTGACATAGCAAGGGTTAATATGGGACTGAGAAACAGTACTGTCCACAATGTGATGTAAAGAGATACATGAGCTGAGACTAGGGTCAATTGTGGACTAGACAGAGACCTGTGTAGGAGCAAATATGGGGCAGAATATTGCGCTTGCTGGAAGGGCATGCACCCAACCCGAACGAGTGTAAAATGATGTGCAATGACATCAGGCAAGCATCCCAATGCCTTTGCGCACTCACATTATTTCGGTCGGGGGGGTGCGAGCAGAGGTCAGCAGCACACCTGCCGACAATTAACAGGCCTATTAAGGCCATTGAGGTAATAATTAAATTAAATTGTTCGTTACCCGTCCAACTTTACGGTTGGCGGGCAGGTGAAAAGGCCAGGCGGCCTTTCGAATTTTTGCGAAACCTCATCCACGGGAGTGATTTGAAAAAAAAACTTTTCAAACTAATTTCTCACATATCCCTGTTCATGTGACAGAGTCACACGTGGGGACATGTTATTAACATTTTTTAATTCTTTATTTTTTATTTTCAAATTTCTTCAGCTCCCTGAGGCAGCTCTGTGCTGAGCGCTGCAGCACATGTTTAATACTGGCTGGTCATTAATTGGCCAGCCAACATGCGAATCGCGTGTCGGAGTCCAATTGCAGGCGGCGGGCAGTTTACCAACCATTCCTGGGCCTGCCCACCAAGCCTGCCCAACCACCAAAAAATCCTGGCCATGGTATTACCTCATAGCTTGGGACATACCCGATATATACATTGATGTGAGTCATTAATAGACACTCTGAATGGAATTTTATGCCAGCGAGATTTTATGGTCCCGCCAAAGTCAATGGACTTCTGAATGGCTCGCCACATTTTACAGCCCCACCCCTGCCATGACAGGGCCATAAAACTCCGCCCTTAATGTTTAACCATACAAGTCTCAGATCCTCTTTGTGAGACCTACTGAACAGACAATACATAACAAAAACTATATTTTTTAATGCTCTTCTTATGTGATGTGATGGTCACTGGCAAGACCAGCATTTGTTGCCTATCCTTAATTTCCCTTTGAGAAGATGGTGGTCAGCTGCCTTCTTGAACCATTGCAGTCAATGTGGTGTAGGGTCACCAACAGAGCTTTTAGGAAGGGAGTGGCAGAACTTTGACCCAGCAACAGTGAAGAAAGGGCATATAGTTCCAAGTCAGGATGATGTGTGACTTGGGTGAGAACTTGCATCTGGTGGTATTCCCATGCAACTGCTGCCCTTGTTCTTCAAGGTGTTAGAGGTTGCAAGTTTAGAAAGTACTGTTGAAGGGGCCTTGGCAAGTTGCAACAGTGCATCTTGTATATGGTACAGTGCTGCTACTGTGAGCTGGTGGTGGAGGGAGTGAATGTTGAAAATGGGATGCCAATCAAGAAGGTCCTGGATGGTGTTGAGCTTCTTCAATGTTGTTGGAACCACACTCAAACTGGCAAGAGGGTATTACATCACGCTCATGAGTTGTACCTTTTAGACAATGGACAGGCTTTGAGGAGTCATGAGGTGAAATACTCATCGCAGAATTCCCAGCCTCTGTCCTGCTCTTTTAGCCACAGTAGTTATATGGCTGGTCGAGTTCAGTTTCCGGTCAATGGTAACTCCCAGGGTGTTGATAGTGGCAGATGCAGCAATGATAATGCCATTGAATATCAATGGTTAGATTCTCTCTTGTTGGAAGTGGTTAGATTCTTTCAAGATGGTCATTGTATGGCATAAATGTTACTTGCTACTTATCAGCCTAAGCCTGAATGTTGTCCGGGTCTTGCTGCATATAGACATTGTTATGATACTTCAGGTGGTATTTGCCAGGCTGACCAAACCCACAAGGGGAAACTTAGCCACACCAACACAATGATTTTGCAATTTATATTTAGTGTATGAAAAGATTTCACAGAATCACAGAATCTTTACAGTGTAGAAGGAGGCCATTGGGCCCTTTGAGTCTGCAATGGCTCGCTGAAAGAGCATTTTACCTAATTCCACTCCCCTGACTTATCCCTGTAACCTTGCACATTCTTTATTTTCTGATTGCAATCCAATTCCATTTTGAATATATGCCCTTACCACCCTTTGAGGAAGTTCATTCCAGACTCCAACCACCCTCTGCTTGAAAAAAATTTCCACACAATACTTCTAGTCCTTTTGCCAATTATTTTGAATCTGTGCCCTCTAGATCTTGATGTTCTCTGTGGTGGGAACAGTTTCTCACTATTTACCCTGTCCATACCCCTCAGGATGTTGAACATCTCTATCAAGTGTCCTCTCAGCCTTCTTTTCTCCAAGGAAAACAGTCCCAACCTCTCCAATCTATCCTCATAGCTACAGTTCTTCACCCCGAGAATCACTCTTGTACTCTCTCCAATGCCTTCACATCCTTCTTTTAAATGGACCTGATCCTTTCGCAACCTTCAGTACCTGAGCCCTTCAGGAGCACAGTGTCACTGGTCACAGATGCTGACGAGATGGGAGCCAGCCCCAGCTTAAAGGTGCTGAGAGCACACAGAGAGAATGGTGGAACTCTGTGATGCCTGCGCATGACATTCTGGCAGCAATGACCAGCACCGTCGAGGTGTCAGTGGAATTCCAAAGGCTTTTAACGCAACTTTGGTCACTGGAACAGCAGACTTCTGCAAAGTGGCTAGAGATTTCTCCCCAAGTCTGTTTCACGCAGTGTACCTTTCAGATCTTACATGGCCAGCCCCTACCACACGCTGCCCCCACCCCCCAACCCTGTAGCCTTCCAATCCTTCTTTAAATATATTTTTCCCTCTTAAATCTGTAAGTCCCATTGTTCCCACATGTCTTCGGAATTTACTTTTTCCATAATATAAAAACCTTTTATGTTTTCATCATGGCCAGTGTTCCTGGGAAAATTCAACATAATAAACTGCCTGATTTATTTTGTTAGTTGTAAACATCTTACCATGTCTCTTTGAAAACCAAACTCCTCTCACTTACCTTAAAATGAAAATTTCATTCACACCCTATCTGCTGAGACTTTACAGTCGTTCACTTATTAGCATTTCACATGCCCTTTTATACCTAACTCTTCTGATAATTTCAATCTTGCAGTCTATCTGTCTCTAATTTAATTAAATCAGCCACACTGACAGAACCATCTGCACACATACAAACATAAGCCTACTTTACAATCCTGCAAAATAATATTATGAAAAATATGATATTTTCGTAACAACATGGACTGCTTCAGTATCTGAGGAATCGTGCCTGGGACAGAGCACTGTGCAGTCATCAGCAGATATCCCCAATTATGACCTCATGAAGGTCATTTAAGAAACAACTGAAGATGGTTGGGCCTCAGACACTTATCATGTCCCAGGGCTCTTCAACTCAACTATGCCTGGGTCCTTGTGGAATTTTGTACTAAGAATGTTATAATCCATTTGTTCCCAGCGGGGTATCCTGAAATGATCTCATTAACCATTCCCTCTACCGACACCCCACCACAATGGGGATGGAGAGGTTCAGAGATGAGGGAGCGTTTAAAATGAAAAAAATGAAGAACACTCATAAAGATGCCACATCAACAATTGTTGCTGTTTTTCTGGTGATGGGCTTAGTGGTGTCTGAGTTTCTGAAATTAGAGAGGTTAAACACGTCAATAATATGTTTATACTGGGCTTGCACAGTACAATTGGGAGCATGATTTATTTTTGAGAGTTGCTGTGCTGGTCTCCTAGGACTCAGGGTACCCAGTAATGAAAGGGTGGGGGAGTTGCTGAATTGTGAGCCAGGAGGAATAAGAATGCTCCCAATGATCCGTCAAGAAAGCCTTTGATGTCCTCTCTGCCAATTGCAGCCCTGCTCTCCCCGCTGCTGTTACTGCCAACCTCTGTGTAAGCCTCAAGGGCTCTTTCTCTATGCTGTGGTCACGACTTACCTCAGCTACACTCCCCACCACCACCACCGCAGCCCCCACTTCCAACCCTCAATAGTCTGGGATCGAGCCCAAGAATTCCTGGCTGCAGCCTCCTACTGTTGGAATTGCCACCCAGCAGCCGGCCAGGCTCTCCATCAGCCAGCTGCCAGGCAGCAAGTGAAAAAGAAAAGTCATGTTGAGATCTTGCCATTACATTCGACAGAACTTCTGCGCCACTGGCCTTGGTAATTCCAGTCACCCTAGGACCCTCCCACCCAGTAGCAAGGTGAATATTTTGCAAGAAATTATCTGGGTGTTTGTCCACTTTCTGACACGAGGCAGAATTTTAACACTAAAAAAGGTCAGATTTGGGTCAGGTGGAACCCGGCAGCTAAACCCAGGGCTAAGTGCCTTTCCACCCATCTTCTGGATCCAGCGTGCCTGCTTGGACAACCACCTCAGATTTGGTCATTCCCCCAGCCGCCAACCCCAACCTTTCCAATCTTGCCCTGACATTTGCCATAAGGCTTCCAACATCACCAAAGGCCCCTGATCCCACACCTGAGATCTCCAACCCCTCCTTCCAGGCATCCACTCTCCCCAACCAGGTTTCAATCGACCTCAATCTTCCCCCCAACAAGGCCTGCAAAACCCCTCCCCAGCGAGGTCTCTGACCACCCCTTCACCAGGCCCGAATGCATTCCCATCAACCTGGAATGCTGCAATTGGCTCCAGCATCCCACCAGGATTGGTCTGCCCACCAGGTCTTGGATCTATCTGATCCTGTGGCCTCCTTTGGACACTGATCCCCCACTGGGGTCTGGAAGCCAGACTTGTCAATGAAGCTGGCTTCTGGGCAAGGAACCGGTCGCTGACGTCACACGAACACTGTGGAGTTAACTTGCCGTGATGTGTGTTGAAACCGCAATATCTGGGTTCCCCGCACTCGACTGACCCGCATGCATGCAGCAGGTCATGCTAGTTAAAATCCAGCCCATAGTCATACCTGCTAACTGGACTCTATGGGGTATAAACCTCAATGAATTTGCCACATTGTTACTGCACTTCTTTTCACAATCTGACCCAAATACCTGAAGGTTTCTATGCATCACCAACAATACTGTATCAGTCACCATGCCTGTGTGACTTAAACTCCCTTCCTTTCAAATCCTCTTTTCTTCTATTTATTTGCTTTATTCCCTAAATTTTATCTATTTCCTCCCAATCAATGCCCATTTTTTTCTTTTGCACACAGTGAAATGATCTGATGTCCTTGCACCATGGGATTCTATATAAATATCTTGCTTACACACTACATAAATCCATGAAAGTGCACAAAGATCTAACACCATTAACATCCTCTTATGCTAATTCATGGGGGAGTCAGAAACAAAAATGAGATAAACAAAGAGCTCAATAGAGTTTGGGCTGAAAAGAAGGTATGATTTTTCACTTTGCACAATGAATTTCTTTCTTCCTGATCAATATCACCACTTACAGATTTTTAGCCTGGGTTGATTGAGAATGAAGTATGAGGCTGCATTCTAGTCGCCTTACATGTGGTGAATTACATCATTGAAAAAAGTCAGAGGACACTTGAACAAAGGATCGACCTTGTTTTGTGCTTTGAGGGTATACAGTTGCTAATGTAACCTATTACCCAAATAAAATAAACTTGACTGCCTCACGCCTATCATTAATGTGTCCTGCTTCATCCAACACGGTGATTGCAGGTTTCTCCTCCGTAAAGTATTGTAAGAGACTATAATTATTTTTGTCCGACTCAATCGCACTTTTAATCAAAATTTGAGGTTGAGACCTGTGAAACTATTCAACCCAGAGGGAGCATTGATAGCTTAAATTAAATAAAGGATGCTGTATGTTGGCTGTATACAGCTGCAGGCTGAGTTCTTTATTTTCATAACAGATAAACAGAATCACTGGGTAAAACACTTTGAAAAATGCTTAGCAAGAGGCATAAAAAGTCATAAAATGAATCAAAACAAAATAAAAAAAATGTTTTAAAAGCTTTGTTATCAGTCTCTGCAGCAGTTTAATATTCACAGAAACCGAGGGACATCAGGCTATAACTTCTGTGGGTGGCATTTACAGTTGGATTGCTGCTCCTCTCCAAGTTGCTTATACTAAAATGCAGCCATACCTTTCTCCCCCGACCTTCCAGCTCGGTCCTGGTGTGAAAAGTGCAGAGCAGCAGATTCCCGAAGCCTCAAGTCAAGTGTAGGTGGGTTGGGGGAAAGGGAGGCATGCCCATTTTTTACTGCACTAAGGAATTGGGTTGGGGGTTTTGTGTGATCAGTGAGGGGGCTTGGGTGGTCAGTAGAGTGTGATCAGTTGGGGCGATGGTCGGAGAAGATAGTCAGGTGGGGGGTGGGGGTGGAGATGTAGTCAGGGGGTGGAGGTGTAGTCAGGAGGTGGAGGGTGCCATCGGGAGTCACCATGGGGGTTCAGGAAGGTAGTTGGGAGAGGTGGGTGGATAGACAGCGGGCAGGGGTGTAGTCGGGGAGGGGGGGGTAGCAGGGGTGTGGGGGTCGGGAGGGTAGTCAGGGTGCGAGTGGGGTAATCAAGGGATTGAAAGGTAGTCTGGGGGGTGGGGCAGGACTATAGTTACCCAGGAGTTAGAAGTGGTTTTAATTCTTCCAACTGTTCCTGTAAGACAGTCAGGAACCACCTAAAGACTGCGATTTAAATCAGGGCATTGAATGGTTCCCAGTGCAGGGCAATTGCCAATGGAAGTTTGAACTTCCCAGTCAATTACTGTGCAATTCTTATATGGGGACTTCTGGTGAGGGGAGAGGGAGGGTTCCTCATCACATCTTTGGGGTACCCCCTGGTACGATGCCCCAGAGATCAGGCTATCATGTCTTTTAGTGTTTTTGAAGGCTGCAAGAGGGAATACAAGCTGACATTGATTGATGATATTTCCTTTTGGAATGCAACGGAATGAGATAACATGTTTAGTTTAAGTGCTTTGTCAGGTGGACATTGCATTAATTCTCCAGGCAACAGTCTGTCAGGAGTCAGAAACTTGGGATATTACAAAAATTCAAGTCTCCCATGACCAGAAAGGAATTTACTGATATAGCGATATAGATCTTGCAACAGTTACAAAGGCTCAGAATTATTGAAGGGATTTTAAACAAATAGACATTGTCAGAGGAGTGTCTAAAATCAGAGGCCTGAATTTCATGCTTGGCATGTGCACCGAGTTAGTGGGAGTGCAAGTGGATATGGAATCTTCTCCCAGCTGCAAAAGTGATGATGAGCCTCTGGAGTTGTCCATTAGGTGGTAGATGCTGGATGGCCAGCAGGGTCCGCGGGAGGATCTGGTGGAAATCCATGAGGATATGCGTGCCATGGTCTCTGTGGTGGAAGAGTCCATCATCGCTGAGCGCACTGCCTCCTCCATTGAGAGACAGGCGACTCTTTAATTGTTAGCAGGCATGGCTTTGGCCCCCACGTCCGTTTGGGTCCGACGCGCCCACCTGCAAGATGTCAAATTCTGGCCCTAGCTTGAATAGAGAATTGGACGCCTCATTGGACAATTGTAGCATAATCTTGATTTAGATAGGATAGTACAATCTTGTCAGTGAAACAGCTTGGAAAGGAGGATATTAAAATTGTTACAAAAGGGTGATTTAGTGCTTAGCAGAGCAGCCTGGTCAGCTGTTAGAGGCACAATCGGGAGGAATTGACCGCTCATTGGGTGATTGTACGTATAAATTTATTGTAACGTATTTGTGACTAGCTGTAATAGGTATTTTCCTAACAGGTGTATTGTGGTGGGGTACAGGTACAGTGTTTCAAAACCGCTAATCAAAAACCGGCGATGTCCAAAAACTGGATTTTTTTAAGCTGCCATGCATGAATTTTAATTATTATTCGATGAATAACATAACTCGCAGACTTGCTCGGCGAGGTGCTAGTTATCGACTTCGCTCCACGCTCCAAGTGATTCGAGCATCGCTTGACCCGGCCCGAACCAAACCATCCGACCTGAAAACCAGCAAGATCCAAAATCCGGCATGGATTTAGTTCTGAAGTTGTCGGTTTTGAGATGCTGTTCCTGTATTGACATGGGTGAAATTCTGCCCCGTGGTATTGTTGCAAGGCTAAACAGCCATACATGTAATTTTCCCGCGATTACGTTGATTTGAAACAATGTAAAATTTAATCCAGAACTTTAAAAATGTATCCTCACTGAGGTTTTTCTCTTTCGTTGAAGGCATTTTTATATCTTCAGTGGAGCCACATTAAACTGATCAGCTTCCACGTTTGGATGTTCTTAAATAATTTGTTTATGTCGAATTTTAGGTTCTGGTGTACTCTAATGTAATCGGCAGGAAATTCAAGGCTCAATTGAAATTTACAAAATAGGTTCGATCATGAGTGGGGTAACTTTATAGGTAACTTCCCAATTATATGCTTACAAAAAGTTCCATTCCACGGTATAGATGCAATTTCAGTCTAAAAAGTTATTTTCACCGATGTACACGTCTGTCATTTGTGTTCTGGTAGCCAGGCCATTTGTGATGCTTATATTCCATGATACAGTTTACATTGCATGATACAGCTCAATGTGACATCCCTCCATTAAATCTAATTTGATATTTCTACAATGTATGGATCAGCACCCTCAAGACTCAAGAGACAATCATTACTCTAAACAAAACTCTCTGTTCCTTCGCCCTATTACATAAACCCCATCTTTTGTACACTACAGTGGCTTGGAGCTGTCAATTCTGCATTTTAAAACCCATAATAAAAGCAAAATTTGTACCACAAGATTAGCCTGCAGCAAGCTGCAGAGCACATAACAACAGAAGCTGTTTCCCAGAGGAAATAATGTACAATCCCAAAACAGTAATATTCCAACAGAGTAATCGTTTTCACAGATAACAAACAGTACAAACAGTGCTATTTCCAACTTTACCGGAGTACAAATAAGTACAAAGATAAAGTGATTATGAAATATCCTCACAAATATTGTCTAAGATTGCTAAATTTAGTGTAAAGTAATGTAACTTTACTAAAATCTGTTCACTCTTTAATTCACTTTGCAACATTAACTCACTGGTATGTGGAAGATTTTTTTTTCAGCTGAAAATTCAGTGAGAAAACAAAATTAACAAGTGACTGACTTGGAAATGCCAAGTTCTGAATGCTGTTCTTCCTATCAATTATAAAGTAGCACATATTTCTTTACTGGTGATAAATCTATAGGAACTAGGCCTGTGATGCCCAACTCAATTCTAAAGCAGTCACCAGTTATTGTTCAATGAAAGAAATAATTATTTGCATTTTACATAGCAACTTACATAAACCTAAGGAGGTACTAATGTGTTTTGCAACCAATGGTTTACTTTTCAAGGGCAAAAATAGAAATGTAGGAAATTTAAGGCACAGAAGGAGGCCATTCAGTCCATTGTATTCAAGCCAGCTGAAAAAGATGATTCAGCCTAATATCACTTTCCAGCTATTGGTCCATAACACTTTAAAGGTTACAGCACTTCAAGTGCATATCCAACAATTCCAGCCCCATTAACCTCTGTGTGAAATTATTTCTCAATTCACCTCTAATCTGGCTGCCAATTATTTTAAATTAATGTTCCCTGGTTATTGGTCTCTCTGACAAGGGAAATAGGTTCTTCCTACCCACTTTATCTAGTTCCCCCATAATTTTATGCACCTCAATTAAATCTCCCCTCGGCCTCCTCTGTTAGGAAGGTAACCCCACCTACCCAATCTTCCCTCATAGCTATAGTTCTTCATATCTAGCAAAAGCCTCATAAATCTTTTCTTCAATGCCCCCCAGCCCCCTACCCACCCCCCTGTGCTAACGTGATTGCATCCTTCCTGTCATGAAGCAACCAGAAATGTACATGGCTATGGTCTAACTATTGTTTTATACAGTTCCAGGATAACCTTACTGCTTGTATATTCACGTCTTGGCTAATCAAGGAAAGCATTCTGTATGCCTTCTTCATCACTTCATTTACTTGTCATATTAGCTAAAATATTGATAAAATTATCAAATGTATATTTCGAGTCTTAACATGGCTTATCCACAAAAAGTCATAATTGGTAAAAGGAAAATGCCTAATTCCCAGCAAAACACAGGGACAGATGATGTTAAAATAACCTAACAGGGGAAACTAAAATCACTGTAGCCACAATTTCAACACAAGCAAGGACTGGGCACAAGAAGTGGGTAAGAATCCATTCAAGCAGGTAAGAATTCCTCATCATTTGACATGTGTATATCTTAAATTAATCAATTAAAACTAAATTAAGCTTTGTTCTTAAAATATAAATCACAAAATCTTAACGTTAAATAAACAGATAAAAATAACATTAAAATGGTTTAGAAAAAATTGAGCAGGAGAAGATCAATCGTACATGAAAATCTGTAATTTCTAATTGTTAAGAATGTGGCAAGTCTAGATGCTCAGCATGTGAAGATTTTTAAAATTAACTACCTGTAAATAGCTCATTAAGGAATTATTTTCTTCATCCCATTTGGCCCGCGAACCAAGAACAAGCCAAAATATTTCACTCTTTGGCCTCCGAACAAGGGTATGACTTTACCTATCAAATGATGATATTTCTTAAACTTCTCATCCCATACCTTCTTTAACACCTTATAATTATCCTCAAACCTTATAGTAACATCTACAACAGCCACCAGGTCACTTCTACAAACAATTAAATCCAGTTTAAAAAGTGACCCCTCATCTGTTCTGATATATGTTTCCAAGAAAAGTGTATATCCATGTTTAATCATCATGTCCTTAAAGAGATGGAGAATTTTGTTGTGTCATTGAATTCTTGCGTGTTTAACTTTTAGACCTGAAATACACAAAGTTGTATCATTAACTGTATTACATCTTCTACATTTTGTCATATATTCGGGTCTGCTGAAGGATAAGAAATATCCAGTTGGTTAAGGATTAGATCTAAGCAAGAGAGCTTTGATAAAAATAGATTGTTTAAGCTAATTGAAATACAACCAGTGATTTGAAATAATATTGTTATAAAAAAAAGGAACACTTATGCCCTGATAATTTAGTGCAGTCCACTTCTTAAATTCACATTTGCTCCAAACAAGTTGCATATCACTGTTTTAATTGCTAGATCATCTGGAGTGTTATGATCCCAGCTGATGTTACTACTGGACAAGCCTGGACCCAAGATGGAACCCAGCTTGATAGATCCTAACGTTTATTTGTTTGTTTAGAGGGGCTACTGAACAGAGTCACCGGAGTCAGCTAATTAACTTTCAACAAAAGCATAAAACATTTGTTAAACAAGAAAAAATGAACTATATTATAATACTCCTTCACCCACAACTATATCTTTACAGACTTATGCAGATTAGTAAGGCTAACACAAGTTATAAAAGCTATCTTAAACTCTAATGTTCACAGTAGGTACATAGTCCATGTAAACGAATAGGTGACCTGTGCTCAGGCACACCACACTCTGAAACCAAGTGACAAATGCCACCTCAAACAGATGCTGTGGACATCTCATCAGCTCCCCCCAAGTGCTTGTCATGCCACGAGCCAACCAGTCTCACTGAACTCCATCTTTCACACGAGGGTTTCCAATCTCCACTCTCCAAGAACTGGCCTTGGAATCTTCTTTCAAACTAACGCTTTCTTTCACACTCATTCTGCAAGGGTTCACCTGCAGTTTTGAACTGTTCTTCTGATGTTCCTCTCCCCGGGTCACCACTTGCATCCAAGCTTTCTTCCACGCAATCTCTGTCACCAACTCAGCTGTCAACAGTACAACATTACTTGACATGCCCATAGCAAAGGCTTACAGGCCTTCAGTTGCCTCTTTGGACCTTCTGACTTCTCACAAGTATTTAGATTGCTTTGATTCTACTTCCTGCAGCTTGGAGCTTTAAGCTTAAAGCTTGGAGCCTTTCTCCCTGCTCCTTACTTTCACTTCCACATAACAGGACCTTTTCAAGGTCCCTGTCCCTTCTTTGACTAGAAGGTCTTCTTGGGGCTTTCTCCTGTTCCACTCCCCTGGATTCTGGGGACATTCTTCTTTAGCTTGGAACTTGTCTGTCCCTTCTAGATTGCTTCTGCTTGGCAGCTGTCTTTTAAACCAGCTGAACCCAGATTCCAAATCAAACTGCTGTTTCTATTTTCTTCTGTGTGTTTCTATGGGAGGGACCTGCCTCTCTGGACCCCTGTTTCTAGGCAACAGCCAAGCTTCTCTACTCTTGCATTTGCTTAACTTCTCTTACAGTCGTAAACTCTCATTAGAAATGAAGGCACCCTTTAAAGTGAAATTAAAACTAAACTTGACCTTTTCTTAATACACAGATACAGAAATACAAATTATATATAAATATTAAAGCTAAGACTCATTCCTAACACCCACAAACACCAATATAACTTACTTAAACTATCTCTATTTCCTTACAGGGGGTATGGTAAACAACTGGCATATGTACATTAGGTGCATTACCTAATACATCTTTTAACTATTTCAGAATTAGAAATCTGATCTATTTTCTGTGCAATATCCATACCATTGTATGAATTGGAAGCCATAATTGTCATATCAGATCTCAAGTATTGCAATAGGAATTTGAATTTCAAATTTGGGAAGTCCCAAATCCCAATGTGATGACATACAGTGGCCTGGAGTCTTCATCTAGTCTAAAACCCACACCTGTTTTCTTCCAATGTAGTTAATAAAATGTCCATGGCAATATTAAAAAGCCATGGTGACAAGGGATCCCCTTGTTTGGCACCTTTCTTGATTAAGATTGGGTTTGTTTTACCTATATTACTCTCTATTATAGTTGAGGCCTTATTATAAAAATTATCATTGAGATTAATAAATTTTACACTTATTCCATGGCGTCAAAGACTTTTTAAGGACTAATTTATGTCCTATAGAATTAAAGGCCTTAGTTAAATTGACAAATACAACATCTAAATCCTTCCTATGTATCTTTGTGCCCTTAAAACAATTTTGTAAGTTTGTTATGTTTTCAACACAACCTGAGGACCCTATTATAAAATCTCTTTGTCTTTCATTTAATTCTATTGCTTTAGCCAATCTACTGGTCATAATTTTAGTTTAATAGAACTAATCATTAAAGGGCTCCAGTTATTAATATTTTCAAATGCCTTAAATTAATCAGATTTTGGTATTAAAACCATCTTACAGCCTTTAATTTAACCTGGGATGATACCTGATCTAAGCCAAATAGTAATTAATATTCAATAATAACATTGGGCTTTGAGCAAATAAATAATTTAAATCTCTAACTGTAATTTTATTGGGACCTGGGGTGGTATCTTTCTTAAACTGATCTATAGTTGTCTTAATCTCATTCACACTAATCACATTAAACAATTGAGAATTATCAGCCCTATTTAGTTACTCAGGGCGGAGTTTTCTGTGCCGCTGGCGACGGGTGTGTTCAGTGGCGTGAGCAGACGATATGGTGAGAAGACCAAAAAGCAGTTTCACGACATCAGTGTAATACACCTGCATATCAAAATATATCTATCCCGCCGGATCATCCCCCACGCGGAATCATCCGAGCATATTGGCATGATTGCATGCTGACGTGTTTCACAACAGCATATATAAGGCGTGCTCTTGGCGAGCTGCACTTTGAGGGGAACTGGAAGCTGAGTGCACAGTAACGTTGCGCAGTGCTCGCCAGGCTCACCTTTTAAACTTCAAGGTTGAGGTGTCTTGAGGGGGAAGGTGTGGGAGCAAGGGCTGCACTGCGGTTGAGGCAAGTTGGCGGGGGGGGGGGCAGGGGCTGCACTGCATTCGATGGCAGTGCACAAGCACATGCAGGGTTGGGGGAAGGGAAACAGCCACACTTTAAGGAAACCTTGTACAAAGTGACCATCCCTCTGCGACTGAGATGGTTCAGATGCAGCTACATTGACAGTTACGCCCCTAGCTTATCTGCCCACTCAAGCAAGGCAGAGGCATAAAAGTGCCACCAAATGCTCCTGGACCTTTCACCCCTCGGGCACAGACTGAAAACTAATGAGTGTTTTAGTCGACTGCGGAACAGTTGGATGACTGGGCACGTTGTACAATCTCTTCGCTAAAGCTGGCCATGGAGCAGTCACTGGTGGAGGTGCACACAGCCCCTTGCAATGTCATCATCCCGGTTTGAACCAGTCTCCCTCATGGTTCAAGCTAACAGTGCGCTTGAGGAACTACGTCAAGCCATTGTTGGTCGGTGTCTAAGTAGACCCCGGGTCTATAGACATCACCTTTCATTCCTGGAGATGACCAAGAACTAGTGTCGCCAAAGACTGTAACTGTTTAGGGAACTGGTCAGTGACATCTGCCAGCTGCTGTAGGATTTGGTATGGAGGGCATCCACTGCCAATGGCAGTGAAAATGACTGGGGTGCTTATTTCTTACTCCAGTGGCTCCTTTCAGCACTCCATAGGTGACCTCCACCCACAAATGTATCCATGAGGCAACAGATGCCAGCTTCGCGAAGGCACACAACTTTGTGCATTTTGCCCAAGACCAGGAAAGCCAGGGTGCAAGAGCGGTGGGATTTGCCCAGATGTCTGATTGCCCACAGGTGCAGGGTGCCATCAAATGCACACACATGGAGCTCAGATCTCCACGGCAACAAACGGTTGACTATGTCGACCGCAAGGGCTTCCACTTGCTGAATGTGTGCGACCACCACAAACGCATCCTACAGGTGTGCGCACTGTTCCCAGGGAGTGTCCATGACTCCTACAACCTTAGCAGATCTCAGATCCCTGATGTCTTCCAGGGTTGGCTCCTCAGGGACAAGGGCTACCTGCAGAGGACGTGGCTAGTGACACCCATGCAGTGGCCTCAGATTACAGCTGAGCGAAGTTAAAACAAGGCTCAAGCTGCAACTCGCAGACACTCCATTGATTTTCACAAAACCTCTGTGAATGTCTGACTACTGTCTGGCTGAGGGCAACTCGCTTGCGCTTTTTGATCAGGGTCATATCATGGGGACACAGCTGTGAAACTTTAAATGCGCCTGATCCTTTGACAACCTTTAGCACCTGTGAGGGGGAAGCTGGAATAAGATCAAACCGCTCTCAACTCTCTCACGTACACACTGTTGGAGACCAACTATGATGTCCAGCGATAACTGCAGTGATGGAATTCAGCCTGTGCAGCAGTGCAGGAACCGATGTCCTGGACCAAGGTCTCCATGGCGGTCACCATCCTATTAGTGTTGACCTCAGTATGTTGGCATCTGACTCAGAATCAGCAGATTTCTGGTCTTCAGCAGTCCTTCAAGTGCCGGAGACCTGGGAAAACCCTGCCGCCTGCTGTGAATCAGACAGTGCAATGTGCTCATCAGATTGTGTTCCCGAGGCTACTCTAAAGCTAGGTCCCACCAAGGTGTGTGTCTCTACACTGGTGGAGGGTGTGGGTGAGCGCTGTGCTGAGCCTTCAGATTCCTCTTCAGAGGTTCCTTCGGGGCTTGATTGGAGGCCCCGGGTCATGGACTCCATTGGCTGTCTTCCAGATGTGCCTGCAAAAGCAAGGAGAGATAATTCGTGCAAGGCAGGGGACTATGGGACAAGGAACTGACTCACAGCATGGTTGTCTGATGGATGTGGCACTGCTGGATCCTCACTTGGTTGAGCACTGCCAAATTCACCGTCTGCACAAGACTGGTCCATATCTTCACTGGCCAGCTGGATGATTCCACTTTCAAAGTCTGTGAGGTCCTTGATTTCAGGCATTCCTCCACCAGTCTGTGACCTCTCCCTCTTGTTTTCTGCCAGCTTCTCCTGCATGAATACAGATGGGGAGAGTGTAAGCAGGATGCCTGCCAGGCCAGATGATAAATGTGCTTGACATGTGTGAGTGGTCCCATGGATTGGATGAGTACATTGAAGGTGTGTGAGAGAGTGAATGTTGATGCCCTTTGAACTGGCAGTGAGTGAGATCCCTGTGGATGTGTGATGGGTTTGTGATTGTGTGAGTTGGAAGTAATGAGAAGAATGATTTACCCTGGAGGAACAGAGGAGACCATTAATCCTCTTGCAGCACTGGGTGACTGTCCTCTTTTGCAGGGCACTGGCACTGACCACCACTTCCCAAGCCAGATTGGTGATGTTGCTGGCCCTCCTGTGCCAGAATGGGCATAGAGGACATCATGGTGGGCCTCCACGGCATCCAAAAGGTGATCAAGGGATGCATCAGTGAATAAGGGGGCTGCAGTCTTCTTGCCTTTCGGGGCCATGTCTTCTGTGCAGCAGTCCTGTTCTGGAAAAGGGTACACACGGCTGCACTTTAAATATGGCGCCCAACATGATGAAGCCCAGCATGATGAAGTGACGAGGTGATGCTGTGGCAGGCAAATGAGAACCTGCACATCTTCCAAATGGCGTGTTTCCTGGAAAAGCATTATTAATGAAGCGGGACTCAGATGAATCCGTGCGAAAACCCTCCATTGCTACCGCACTTAGTGCAAATCTGGAACGATTCCGCCCTTAGAAATTTTACCTTTATTATTAATTATAGGTAATTTTTGTTTAAAATATTTTTTCAAATCACCCAAACTCAAAGGACATGATACTTGACAAGGATCGCCCATTCATTTCCTCTCCAAGCCATTTTTATTAAATTTATAAATTGTCTGAATTTCTTTATAGTTTGTTCCTTTTTAGCGAATTTCTTCCGAGACCTTGTATTTTTAAAGGGTGGATTTTTGTTGACTGGCTTACAGTGATTAATTACCTCCGAGTGCTTATTATTAACTTTTTTGCCCTATGTTAATTACCTTTTCAAAAAATTGATCTACCATACCCATTAATATGGTCGTTATTAGAACCCGGTCTATCATTATCTAACAACTTAAGGGTCGTATTAATTAAAGTTAAGGTATCAATATTATCGTATTTATTGCCAGACATCCGTAAACCTCTGATTGGCGATATATCCCTAGTAACTTGTCATCCACTGATTCCCTTTGGGACATGACATTGCTCTCACCCTCAGAATAAGATGTAGAGCTAAAAACACTGTTGTTTATGTTTTATCTCTTCCGATGCTTTAAATTCACTTTTAAGTGTAGCCAACTTGACTGTACGCCGTTCATCTGAGGTTTTTATAATTTGTTTTAGTTGTTAATGTCATATCTATCATAACAATAATATTTCTATAACAAGCAAATTATTTTTCTAATCGACAGAGAAGTAACATTTCTTCTCTAGATCAGATGGAACTTTTACTTTCCAATGGTTCGACCTAGTGCGGCAATTCTTTTCTAAGTTCCGGATGGACATGCTGACTCAAACCTTGTGTTTTGAAGACTTTCTCGCACAGAATGCATCTGTGATCAGCGCTGGCTTCACCAATACTCTCATTGCATTTTACAAAATGACAAGCAATTGCGTGATATTCGCTGCTTTTCTTACATTTTCTGCAAATAACCAAACGTTTTAAAATCCTATGGTTATTCCTATAGCGCCCCCTAAGTTTAAATATTGAATTTTAAATTAAATTACAAATTTGTAATTTAAAATTGCTAGTGATGTTATCTCAATTCTAACTTTCGAATCGTCTTTATCGGGAACATTTAAACATGACAATTGCCTGAGTATTGATAATATTACTACTTAGAAGTTCCTGATTAAAGGGAATTTCGCTATTATGAACATTAGATTATTTGAAATTAGTATTGTAAATGGTCATACTTAAATGCATAAACAAAGGCTCGGTTTCAGAGAGCAACCCGACTTCAGTAGCTGTCCTCCGATCTCTTACACTTGCTTCGTCTTGAGCACAATATTATAATATAATATAAAACAATAGTCCCATCCGTATTAATTAACAGCTCGTTATAGTCTTCCAGATTAGAAGTCCCAGTTATTAACAAAATAGGGTTAGTAAAAGATCTCACAAGGTCGCCTTTGTTAGTTTGCGTGAGAAAGGATTTGATAACCATCGTGGTATTAACAGGTGTATCCACCGCATCCCAAACTAAACAACAACATTTAACACAGTTGGCATTCGGGGTAAGTTTAACCAATACAGGGATATTTTTCAACCGCATCTCATCCTAACTGGGAAGGACATGTCGTTTAAGACTATCCACCTTCAAATAGTTTAAAAGGCCCTAACCTCTTGACCCTATGTAGAGAAAAGTGGTTTCCACAAACCGCCTGCCAAAACTGATTTTGCTGATTGGTCATAATTCACCATCGTGTCGCGATTCAGGAAACCTAATGGAGCAAAAACTGGGGAATAACCCAAGTTAAAAAACACACCCGGACATCAGGATTTCGGCACAACATTACCAGGAACACCGATTGGAAGTTCGACCAGTTATGGATTAAAAATCATAACCCCCGCAACAATTTACTCCCAAATAGTTCCCAAGGATCTGTGGATATACACTCCAAAGTCCCTCTGTTCTTCCACACTTCTCAGTAACCTACCATTTATTAAGTCTTCCCTTGCCTAGTTCACCCTCCCTTGAACTCTTTTCTGCCCACCTGACCAGTCCATTGATATCTTCCTGCAGTTTCGGGCTTTCTTCCTGTCAACCATACAACCAATTTTGTATCAAAAGCAAACTTCTCAATTATACCCTCTACATTTAATTCTAAATCATTGATATATACCACAAAAAGACAAAAGGACCTAATACTCATTACGGTGTTACTACATACAAATTAAAATTCTCATTGTGGGTTTAAATGGACCAAGATTTTGGTTGTGTCTCTTAATGTCTGTAATATCTTCTTGTTTAACTCAGTGTCCAATTTTAGCTCAGACCTCTATGAAGCATCTTGGGACATATTTCTGCTTTAAAAGGTACTTTATTAATACAAGTTATTATTATATAGGCAAATGCAGCAACTAATTTGCATGTAGCAATCCTCCACAAGAACAACATTCTCCTTTTCAAACATTGCAATAGGCTTCATGGCAATGATCTGAACAGGCAGATGGGTCTCAGTTTAATATCTCTTCAATCAGATCCCAGGTTTCCCAGAGGTACAGGGTGCCATCAGCTGCACTCACTTGGCGCTCAGATCTCCGCAGCTACAAGTAGTGTAGTATGTGAACCACAAGGACTTCCACTCACTGAATGTTCAGCTGGACTGAGGCCACAGCCAATGCATCCTGCAGGTCTGCACATGATTCGCAGGAAGTGTCCATGGCTCCACATTCTCAGTAGGTTTCAGATCCCCAATGCCTTCCAGGGCCCACAGAGGCTGCAGGGTTGGCTCCTCGGGAACAAGGGCTACCCGTAGAGGACATGGCTGATGATGCTCGTGCAGCAGCCGCAGACTGCAGCAGAGAGGAAGTACAGTGAGGCTCATGTTGCAACTTGTATTTTGGTGGAGCAAGCCATCGAGGTGTTGAAAATGAGATTCCGGTGCCCGGACTGGTCTGGTGGAGCCCTCCATCTCCCTGGGGAGTTGGAGGAACTGCACATCTCCCCCGATGAGGAGGACGTTGATGGGGATGAGGATGATGAGGTCCTCGAAGCCTAGGATGATGGTGATGAGGACGTCATGGTATCCAAACAAAGCAGGCACTCTCGGGAGACCCTCATAGCCACTAGATTCGTGGAGGATGATGAAAACATGCAGCGAGGACACTCCATAGATCCTCACATTTCATCTGTGACCATTTGACTCCTGTCTGCCTGGTGGCAGCGCACATACCCTCTGTGACAAGGCTCCTGTCAGGGAGACACAACAGATGCCCTTCATCCCAACATTCCAGGAGAATGATGATGGCATGAGGTGGGAATACTCCATAGGTATTCTCACAGCTTATGCGAATGTCTGATTCCTGCCTGGCTGATGGCAGTTCGCTTGCGCTCTGTGAACTGGGTCATGGAGATGCAGTGGGGAAGCTTTAACTTCTCTTGATCTGATGGTATCCTTCATGAGCTGAACCCTTCAGGACAACTTGTCGCTGGACACAGATGCTAATGACCTCAAAAGGTGCTGGGAGCACATGGAGAGGATGACGGGACTGTGTGCCACTGGCCCAGGACATTCTGGCAGCAATGATAAACCCATTGCAGTGCAGGCATGACTGATGAGTCCAATGACTGTGAAGATGCACCATCAGTGCACTGGGGAGTTTGCACAAAGCATGGGAAAAGGCTCTAGACTGAGACACCTGCCTTTACCTTGTGCAGGAATGAAGCTTTCACTTCAGACTGACACGAACACTGTTCATCAGAACAAGGAGCCATAGATAGGGTGGTATTAATGAGAGTTCATTTACAATAGTCAACATCATGTACAAGTGATTAACACCCATGCCCACGCAGTGTAGCTACATTTACTCAGCCTTCCTAACCCTGCTGCAACATCTAGGTACTCCGTTGACATCCACAGCAGAAGTGGACGCAGCCTGCTGACTGCTACATCCTGTCTGTGATGACCTTGGCAGGTGTCCTCTGGAAGACTGAGACCTGGAGGGTCCCAGTCTGTTTTCAGTGTCCTAAAATGCAAGCTACAGTTGAAAGGTTGGCCGTTCTCACAGGGGATTCACATCAAGCCATTGTGACACATATAAGGAATCCGTCGTGCCAGTAGATTTTTCTTCATGAGGATTGGGGGCCAGTAACTCGTCTACTGGCTGTTTTCCTACTTCAGTTTGTGACCTCAGCTACAGGTTGGTACTCAAAATGTGCTCTTAATGATGCAGATGATCATTGATGCCATGGAAGTAGACTGATTATCCACTGACATTGCAGACTCCATTGGGGCCAGTGCCATAGTTCACTAGTAAGTGTGCCCTCACACTTATACCAGGATCTCTGCCCTTTGGACATTTGGACCCATGGTCACTTAATGACAGAAGGGATCAGTCTCAGATTGATCACATAACACCCATCAGTGGCACCTTTTACTTGAAAAATTCATCAGAGCGACAACATTGGTCAGCCATGTTAGCAAAGTCAGGAGGAAAGAAGGTAAGAGTTTTGGCAAGCAGATTGTTATGCTTCATCCATCGTTGAGCAGGATATTATCTGCCATTAGTATTGCTAGAATGAGAAAGACACCTAACTGTTGAGGATACTGGAGACCGTACTGGTCACTGATGTTGCTGTCACTATGTGTGGAATCTTCCATTCTGGAGACAAAGTCTGGTGACGGGCTGGAAAATTGAGTGGTTCCTGCTGGGTGGCAGGACAGTTGAACACGTGAGATCTTCTGCTGTTCAGCTTATCGATTATGCATCCATGAGGAACTTGGTGAATCTCACAGCAGAGATGGCAGGAAGTCGCCTGCCCCACCGTGACCTCAGAGGGTCAAACGTCCTTGCCTGATATTTAAACAGCACCAGTTACTGCAAGCCAGAGGCTCTGGATCCACAAATGTCAGAGAGAAGAAAGCAATCTTCAGCCCCACGGTTCAACAACACCTCCCTGGAGACTCTCCCCCAGACCGTCCAGGAGAGGCAGGAGATGCTCTTTCTGAGGGATGGAAGCAGGAGACCCCCCCACCCCCCAACCTGACCGCAGCAGCCTGGGAGGAGGTCATGGGATGATTAGTGCCCATGTGGCCCAAAAAAGGATTAGCCTGCAGTGCGAGAAAAGGAGGAATAATCTGCTACACTCCGCCAGGGTAAGTGCACCGTCTATTCACGGCAAACTCACTCTCATAAGGGCATCAGGCAATCTAAGGGTTAGAGTACATAGGGATGTCACATATGACAGGCAGATGGGACCCAGCGCTGAATGTGTGGCAGCCACTTTAAGCTCACCATCTCTTATTAGTTCCTGCACAAACGGCTTATTAATCACTTACAGGGGAGGGGTCAGCAGCAACAATACGCATGCTTGCTTCTGAACTGCTCATTTAACCAACTGCCTCATAAAGTGTCTTTCTGCCGGACAAGATAGCGCATAAGATTGGGCAAAGTTGGGAGCGGTAGTCTGGAAAATCAGGAACAGGCTGCAGAGCTGGCTGGAGAGGAGAGAGATTGTATCTGTGCAGGAAGTGAGATTGGCCTCCCCCAACAAGCTGATAAGGATGCATTCAGTCTCCATCTATGATATTAGACTGTTTTCTGAGTGATCTTTAATGTATGAGCCTGCTTAGTCAATCTCTAATTCTCTTTTTCTATTTCATGTACCAGCAAGGAATGGGGGAGGACATCATCCACGTGGTGCCACACTCCCAGCCCCCAGCCTCCAGCCCACCACTGAGGAGGAAGCCTTAGTATCCTCAGAGGAAGTACCATTGCAGCATTCCACCTGCACCATGCACCAGTGCAGATACACACACCTTGGTGGGTTCTAGTTCTAGAGCAAGCTTGGGTTCACAATCTGGTGATCACCTCACAGACATGGGTCCACAGATTATGGAGGTAGTGACAACTGACATGCCCCTGACAGTCTGGCCTCATTCCCTCTACAGTCTCTTAAACATGTCGCCGATAGTCTGGCCTCTTTCCCTGGACAGTCTTATAAATATGCCCAGGACAAACTTTCACCTTTCCCTGTGGATAGTCTCTTCAACATGGCCCCAGACAGTTCTTTCACCCTCACCCACTGGGTCCTTCCCCCCACCCCCCCGGAACCCCTGTCCTACGTCCATCTCACCCTTCCCCACTGGTCCTTCCACCCACCAGTCCTGCCTCCGACTCACCCCTCCCTACTGGTTGTGTCTCCCATGTCCAGCCTCGGTGCAGCTTGTGCTACTGGCACCCGATATGGATCAGGGAAGATTTAAAAAGACAAACACGTGTACTGACCTCAAGGTTGTGGATGAAGTCAAGCCTGCCAATACTTACATACAGTTATAAAACAGAAGTTTTTATTACCTGCTGGTGGGGACTTAATTCGGAGAATGAATTGGCCTTTTAAAGAACATTCATTACACGCTAATTCCTGACATTGCTCGTTGGGAAACTTGGCCTAGCCTTAACCAGCCTTGAAGTCAGGAGAACAAAATTCCAAACTTTTGTCCCACTGACAGGAAACTGAATTTTGACTTGCCGCCTGGCACCCCGTCCCCACCCCTCCCCTCCCCTCCCGCTCCTCCCACCACCCACCACCGACCCACCGAGCACCCCCCCCCCCCGCCCCTGCAAGTGTGCTGTGGAGGGTAAGACCTCGCACAGCTGATCAGAGCCAGTTGAATCAGTCATGGTCAGTTTTACATGTCAAAGCCTGCAGATAAGGTATGAAGATTGCTGATCTCCTCAGGATGAATCATTTATTCTTAGACTTTCTCAACCATGAACCATTTGAGATGCAAAAATTAAACAAAGTTACTAAAGTAAGGTGTAAAAAAGTCAACAAATTAAATACTAATAAAAAACTCAGATATAAAAAGCCTAAAAGAAATCCAATACTGTACCAAAAATTTCAACGTATGACAAAACATAAAGGTACAAAAAAATTTAAAATTTCTTTTACAATGAAACTTCCTGCTCTTTTCAAATGAGCACACACAACAAATTGAGTAAATCCAGCACAAAAGAAGCCTGAGCTGCGGATATTTATTTAAGCACTTTTTGTATCACGCCTGGAGACTTGGTGAGCCTGATGCATGAAATGGCACAAACAATTCAACTCATTAAACGCAGAGTGGCACTGAATTGAAGCTCAGACAGAAATCAGTATCAGACCAACTCTCCCAATTCAGCATTCCTTATGCACCAGTTGTGCACCTGCTTTCCCACTGCACAGCGCCACTCAACTGGCCCTTATTTCCAAGCCACCTATTAGCTACATCAATATGGAAAATTATTTTACCGCACCCTTAGTATATTTGAAGGAGGCCAGGGAATTACCAACCAATTTCAATCAAAATTCTATCAACTGATCATGCATCTTGTTAGTGGGACAATACAGTTTGGAAATTGGCTGCCACATTTGCCTAAAACAGGAATTCCACTTTAAAATGATTAATGATTGAATGTGAAGCATTTTAGGAGGGTTCTAAAGAACAAGATAAGATGTTATATAAATGCAAGGGATTAATTTAAGAGATTAGGTAAAAGTAAGATCGGGGTTTAAAACGGGTTGGGAAACCTGGCAGTGAAAGAGAGGGAGCTGTCATCCATAAAACCATAAGAAGTAGGAACAGAAGTAGGCCATTCGGCCCATCAGGTCTGCTCTGTCATTCAATGGGTTCATGGCTGATCTTATAATCCTGCCTTTTCCCCACAACCCTTGATTCCCTTACTGATTAAAAATCTGTCTATCTCAACCTTGAATTTAATTAATGACCCAGCCTCCACAGCCCTCTGTGGTAAAGAATTCCACAGGTTCACTACCCTCTGAAAGAAGAAATTCCTCCTCATCTCTGTCATAAATGGGCAGCACCTTACTCTGAGATTATGCCCTCTGGCCCTAGATTCTCCCACAAGGGGAAACAATCTCTCAGCATTTACACTGTCGTACATGCTAAGAATCTTAAACGTTTCAATTAGGTCACCTCTCAGTATTCTAAACTCCACAAGGAAAGTGATTTTAAAGCATACTTGTGGGTCTCTGCTGATCATGTCCCCTCTGTCTTCCAGCTCCAATGGCTTCTTCCTCCAACCCAAACACTCACTCTCCCTCTGCCCCCGCTACAATGATTTTTTTTCTCCCTCCAACTCTGATGACTGACCTCTTCCCCCCCCCCCCACCCCATCAGCCCCAATCACCAACTTTCTACCTCTTCCCAATTGCTGAGGACTGTTCCCAGGGGTTCCCAGCCATAGTCTCTTGCAAGCCTGTCAATGTTGGCCTTGTCAGTTACTTAGCCATTCTTGGCCTCCTGCACCTTGCCACCTCCTGCTAAATACTGGGGCTATTGATTCAGGAAGAAAATTTCAATTATGGTTTCAGCCAAATTTAGATCAAGCAACCAATGATGAAAAAACAGTTCTGAAGAAAGAACAGAGTATTTTGAGGAGTTCTAATTTAAAAATTCATATGGATGTTGGTGTGATATTTTACTTTCATATGAATATTTGAAGAAACACGAAAAATCTGAATCTTTAAATTTTCTGCCTAAAAGATGTAGCCTTCATGCATCGTGTGCGACTGGCAACACATTCATATTAGTTGCTAATTATTTTCATGACATCAGTAGAACCCTCTTGAGATAATTAACAATTTCTCCCATTATAAAAAAAAATTCATTTCAGTGTAGAAAGTACCAACACAGAGCATTGTGAAAGTAATATTAATAACTACATAAGAGAAAGAGCCATGAGGATAGAAAGCTTCTAAATAAACAATACATTATATTAAAAGAATTCGTCTTGCTCCTCTGTGGCATAGTTGATAAAAACAATGAGTTACTGAGTCATACTTTCCCCAAAGACCTTGTATTTGATTCTCAAACTAAGCAGAGTTAGTTCATTACATCCACAGCAGCAAATAGAATGTTAGAATTGGACTCCTGGGTTCAGCAAGAGAAAAAAATTCAGTTAGTATTCGCTCTCTGGATTACAATGTAATAAATCCCTGGTATAAAGCAAACAGACAAGCTTTTATGAGACCCTCTGCCATAGGCAGGGCCTGGCACACATTGGGCAGCTTTCTGTAAAATCGCAGGGAGACTGACCACAATTTTCAGTCCATGGGGAGTCTCACAATGATGGCTACAATTTTCTAGTAAGCTACATACAGGGGCCTGCACGTTGTTTGGGATTTCAATGATGGCAGGATTGGATCATACTGTGATACTCTCCACAAACAATTGTTTCAGGGCAATTTAAAGGAGAGATTTTCCTTCTATTGCACTTGATCACAGAGGAACATTTTGGTGGATCGTGTAGTATAAGGGTCTGGTATATACAGGGCTAATGTGGGACTGAGTACAGTACCGCCCACATAGTGATGTAAGAAGGCACATGACCCAGAGCTAGGGTCAGTGTGATGTTGGCCAGAGACATGATAAAATCTAGACATGGAGATAGCCTCTTGCCTGTACCCTTAACTCTATATTTGTATATAGTTGCAGTTAGCTAATAAAAACTTGCTGTTAACAAACATAAGACTATGAAAACTTCCTTAACAGACATGTTCTGTAACCAACACCATTACAACAGATCAAAAAGAAGTTTCAAGGATCATTTCTGTCCCCACCTGCTGCAGTGTTCTAGAAGCTCGACGCAAGCTGGAGAAACATCATTTCATCTCTTGGCTAGGCACTATACAGCCTTCTGTAAACACAACTTCTCAACTCGACATTGAGTTCAACCACAGAAAATAATCACAGCCCCCGTTTTGTTTTACTTTCTTTTTGCTGGTTCATTTTTTTCTTGGGCAACCTATAGCTCCCTGTTGCTTTCTTCAAGCAATACATAGGAATTTATACTACACCTCCCCACAAGTCTTTATCTCATGGATACTAGTTTGTCTTAAGTCTTACATTGTGATAAGCCTTATGCATTTACCTTATTGTTACAATTGTAATGCTATTCCCAAGATTATCACTATTACAGTATTAGCATTAACAACATCCTCACTGCCCATCTCCCCCTTTTAAATCCTTGAAGTTAGAGATTCAGGCAGCCTGGGGGCCTTACAACCCTTCCACATCTCGTTCTCCAATCTGTCGGAAGAGTGGCAGGCTCTGTTGGTTCTGGTTCTTGATGTTGACTTGGAGGTTGAACTGTCATTTGTGTATCCTTTCATCTGTTTCTTCCATTGTTTCATGTAGAACTCCAACCTGCTTCGTTCGACTGTAACTTAGGTCCATTTTTGCTGTTACTCTCGAACGTTTGTTGTGGGGTGGACGAACATGCCATGTGTTTCCTTGGTGCTGCTTTTTCTTCTTTCTTCCTGTGGGCAGTCTTGAAGCCCTCCGAGGCTGAGGAAGAGCGTTCCTGTGGCGAGAAGAAAGTTTAGTGGTTGTCAGGAAGATAAAATAATTTTCATAATGTTGTTTGGAATTTATTGGAAAGTAGAGTAACAGTTGGGTCTGTGTCTATGCATGTGTTTGTGGGACTTAATTGAATTAGAGACAGCTGCTCTGAAGGCTTTGATGTAAAAAGAGAAGCTAAGTTTGAAATGCTAAATAGGTAACATAGAGGAAGTTTTAGAATGTGAGGTGTAAAGGGAACATTTGCATTTTTAAATAAACCAGACTAGCTTGGATTCGAAAGAGGGGCTGAAATGTTTCATCTAGCCAGGAGAAGTTAAGGAACAGTGGGTGGAATTTTCTGAGCCCGCTGGTGGCAGTCATGATAGGTGGTGTGCGCGGAAAATATGGCTCAACCTGCTTCACAACCATGTGAAGGCAGGTTGTGACCGCCCGCTCAGCCCGCCAGCGGCAGGCCATGTTTCCAGCCATTGGTCGGCGCGGAGCTAATTGTAACACATTGGCATATCATTAAAAGGCCAACCCGCCAGCCGTTTGGAACCGCGCCATATTGTCCATCCATGTCGGTGGGAAAGCTCGCCGACATGTTTCACAACAGCACGCAGGCAATGTGCTCTTGGCAGTCTCCACGTTGGGGAACCTGAGGCGAGTGAGCAGCAGCGTTTTCTGCAGCTCACCCATAGCTTCAGGGGTGACCCCGGGGACGGTTGAGGGCAAGTGCTGGTCAGCCTCGGAGGCAATCGTTGTTGGCTAGGGGGAGGGGGGTCGGTGGGGGAGGCGGGGGTGGTCAAGTGCTGCCCTGGCACTGCATCCCACGTACAGACAATCGAGATGGGGGGTCAGGGTAAGCGAGGGAAGTGGCCACACATTAGGGATACCTGTATAAACTGACCAGGCCTCAGCAACTAAAACAGATCAGGCACAGCCACAGTGATATGATTGGGGTCGGGCTCCTAACCTGCCCGCCCATGCAAGCAATGCAGAGGCATCAAGCACTCCATACCTTACACCATTCCCCCAGGCACAGATTTAGAGTCCGCTACCACTTTATTGGACTGTGGAGCATTTGTACTGTACACGTTGTACAATCTCCTCACCAACACTGGCCTTGTAGCAGTCACTGCTAGAGGCGCTCACAGCCCCTTGCAATCTCAGCATCCTGGTTTGGACCAGTGTCCCCCATGTTATAGGTTGACAGGGCAGGCATGCAGCACACTCATCTCTGGCCATCCGAGGGGTGGCCAGCACTCTCTGGAAATCATTAAGGGTCAGTCACACAAGGCCAGGAAAGATGCTAAGTACAGCCATGATAACCACGTCTCTCTCTCTTTCCTGCTGCAGGAAGACCACAACAGGATCATGGATCCTGGTGACCCAGCTGTGTGCCTGATGGCCTACAGAGACCATAGAGGAGACAGCGACTGAAGCTCGGGGCCGTGCAAAGGCAGGAGCAGCAACCTCATGAAGAAGGGGCAGCAGGGGCTCCCACACACACTGCCCAGGAGTGACAGTGAGCCGTGGCTGGTCAGTGCCTAGCGACACCCAGGGTCTATAGATGCTGCCTGTCATTCCTGCAGATGACTGTGAACCAGTGTTGCCAATGACTGCACATGGCTAGGGACCTGGTTGCTCACATCTGCCACTTACTGCAGGATTTTGCACCAAGGGCACAAGGAGACCATCCACTGCCAGTGACTGTGAAAGTGATCGCGGTACTCAATTTCTATGCCTGTGGCTCCTTTCAGAGCTCCACAGGTGACCTCTGTGGGATTTCACAAGCCGCCACCCACAAATGTATCCATGAGGTCACGAATGCCATCTTCTCCATGGCACACGACTTTGTGCATTTCGCCTGGGACCGGGACAGCCAGGATGCAAGGGCCTTGGATTCGCTCTGATCTCGGGATTCCCACAGGCGCAGGGTGGGATTGGCTGCACTCATGTGGCGCTCAGAT
Source organism: Carcharodon carcharias (assembly GCF_017639515.1). Lineage (NCBI taxonomy): Eukaryota > Metazoa > Chordata > Chondrichthyes > Lamniformes > Lamnidae > Carcharodon > Carcharodon carcharias. The sequence continues at coordinate 95,394,178 of NC_054481.1, forward strand.
CTCCGTCGCTACACTCGGTGGACTTCATCAACTGCAAGGGCTTCCACTCACTGAATGTGCAGCAGGTATGCGACCACCAGAAACGCATCCGGCAGGTGTGCGCAGTTTCTAGGGAGTGTGCACAACGCCTATATCCTGAGTCATTCACAGATCCCTGCAGTCTTCCAGGGTCCATATAGACTGCAGGGTTGGCTCTATGGGGACAAGGGCTACCTGCAGAGGCCATGGCTAGAGACATTCATGTGGCGGCCTTAAACTGCAGCTGAGCGAAGCTATAATGAGGCTCATGCCGCAGCTCACAACTTGGTGGAGCAGACCATCGGGATGCTGCAGGCGCAGTTTCGGTGCCTGGGCCGGTCTGGTGAAGCCCTGTAATACAGTCCGCAGAGGGCGTCACGTATCATCATCGTCTGTTGTGCCCTATACAACCTCCAACGGGGAAACGCGCTGCCTGAGAAGGAGATGGAGGAACTGGAGGTCTCCTCGAATGAGGAGGATGCTGATGGGGATGAGGGTGACAGGGTCCTCGGTGGTGACGATGATGGGCTGAGGCTCTCGCACTGGCTAGATGAGGCAGTTGTGCTCAGGAGGCCCTCATCGCTGCCAGGTTTGTGGAGGATGATGATGACATGCAGTGAGGTGTCCCCACAGATCCTCACATTGCATCTGTGAATGTTTGACTCCAGCCTGGTTTATGGCAGCTCCAATACATTCTGTGAGAATGCTCCTGTCATGGAGATGCAGTGCAGCCTTAATAGTGGCTAGATTGAAGGAGGATGATGACAACATGTAGTGAGAACACTCCATGGATCTTCACATAGCCTCTGAGAATGTCTGACTCCTGTCTGGCCGAGGGCAGTTCGATTGCGCTCCATGATCAGGGCCATCTCAGAGACGCAGCCATGAAATTTTAGACATATCAGATGCTGTGTCCACCTTCAGCATCTCAGTCCTCCAGGAGCTGGTGCACAGCATCACTGGTCACAGATGCTGGAGTGATAGGGACCAGACCCACCTCAAAAGGTGCGGAGAGCACACAGAGTATGAGAGGACTCTATGGCACCTGCCCACTACATTCTGGCAGCAATGACCAGCACCGCTGAGGTGCAGGCATCAGTAGTATGTCCAGGGAATTTGAGGCTGGACCATCACTGTGTTCTGAAGGCTGCACAGAGCACAGGGAAGAGGTCCTGGACTGAGGCAACTGCCTTTTATCTTGTGCAGAAAGATTTCACATCTGAGTGACAATAACACTGCTCATCAGAACAAGGAGCCGCAGGCAGGGAGACGCTCTTAGGAGTTTATTGGCAATAGCAAACAGTCTGTACAAGTGATCAACACTTGCACCCAGGCTGTGTAACTACATTTACCTAACTTTCCTAACCCTGCCTCTACGTCTTGGTGCTCCCCGGACACCCACAGCAGAGGTGGAGGCAGCCTGCTGACTGCGACACAGCGTGAAAACCCATCATTTTTGTTGGTGAGTAGGACTCCATTTTACCCCCCCGCTACTGCATTTGGTGCAATTCTGGGAAAATTTTGCCCAGTGTGTTTATTTTTCCCAAAGATTACGTGTAAAATTGATACTATGATTATTGTTTATTATGAGAGGTAAAGTCCAAAGACATAGTGAAACAATGGGAATTTGCATTCAAAGGGAAAAATATGTATAAAGGAAAGAAGGCTGTGTTCAAGGGAAGGCATTTTAAGATCTAAAACAAGTGTGAAAAGCCTCCAGCATCTAAGCCTCAAGCTGCTGTCTACAGAAAGCTAAAGTTAAGAAAACTCACTTTGAATTCTAGTGCTCCGAGTGTGTGCTTTCCCTGGGTCTGTTTAAATCTATGGGCAGGATTTTCCACACCTGCCTGCCTCTGGGATCTCCTGGTCTTGCAGCAAGTCAATGGGTGAAAATCCCGGCCTGTGTGTGTTTTACTGTTGCCTTAACGGAAGTGTAACTGGGAGTTAGATTAATTAGGGGATCTAGGAATTATCATAGTACTAATTTGTAAACTTATGTATGTGCTTAAAACCATTTCTTTTTTATTAGTAAGGTTTAATTTAGTTTTGTAAAAAGCCAATGAGACTTGGTGGTCTTCTTAGTACTGAATTCAAAGCCCGCATCGCAAAATAAATACAAACTGCAAATAGTTGCGGCAGCTGCTTCAAGCTTCTCTCTGGGATTTGAGTAGCTTGGCATTGGGCAGTTTGAGCAGCAGGATCTCATTCGCCCGCCCGCCAACACTCTGCTGTTGCATCATGCCGGCCGCCATCTTTAAACGGCAGTCACCACCAAAGCGCTCATCACCACCAGCTTGGCATTTACCATCCATCTGCCATAACAGTGGTATGTTCCGTACCTCTCTGGCACCCTGGTTGTGGTTTGTTTGGGTGTTGTCTTTTGCCTTTTCATTGTTTTGCTGGGAGTGTTTTGTGTCCCTTTTTAAGCTCTGCATGCTTCCCCACCCGAAGACCAAAGCACTCCTCAACGGCTGCCAGCACCTCATCGAAGCTGGACAAGGACTCAACAATGTACTGCACCAGGATCACGTTGTCAGCAATTTCACCAAATGAGGATAAAGAGATATAGATGATCGTTTGAGATTTGGTATTCTTCTGTTTGTCCCAATGACTGCAAGATGAAAAGCTTCAGCAACATGTCTCTACTTTTACCAATATTCATTTTTTCTCTTGTTTCTTCATTAATTCTTTTACTTGGTGTTCAGATGTTTACTATCTTGTCATTTACACCACCTCTAAACAGACCTTTTCATTCTTTATTTATCTATTACCACACCCTTTGGCTTTGCACCTTGAAAACTTTTACCCACTTAATCTCTCCTGTTCTCTACCCTATCACAGACCTGTTATGGTACACTTCTAAGTGGGTGTGGTTATATTGTCTGTATACATTACTAGGGGGGAGATGATGCAATGTATCATGTGATTCAGACTCAGTCTCAAGTTTGTTCTGAGGAAGTTACCAACTCAGACATGCGTATAAGTTCTCCAGCTATGTAATACTGCTACCAACTTGTCAAATTCTTAATAAATGAACATCCATATTTTTGTGTTAACCAAAACCTTATGTGTAGTCAGTGCCTTGATGTTTATCTACTAAACAAGACAAGGAGAAGGAGAACACAATACCACCCTCAAGTATTTTTGGGGCTAGGTTGCCTCCTAAGTCTTCAAATTGACTTAGGGCAAGGAACATGGGCACCATTCTAGCCAGAAGTGCATCACACCTCCATATCAGATAAGGTGGCTGCACAGGCATTAGCAGTACATGTCGGAAACATCAAAGGCAACATTTATTTATTTTGAATAGGGTCTGTACATCTTATAGAACCCATTCCAAATGTTCAAATATCCCAGCACTTCACTCAGTGCATACTGAACTCTTACAACTTAATCGGTGGGAAGACTTCTTCACTTACCTGAATGTGGAACCAGCAGGAGCCAAGCCACACATCTCACCCCCCATGCCAGTTACTGAGCCCCAGGGACTAACTGTTAACTGCTCCAACCCAGCCGCTGATTACTCCTACCCGGTCGCCTCCCCCCACCACCCCCTTACTTCTTCATTTACCTGAGGGCAGCTGTTAATGTCATAGATTAACAATGTTCAATGATGCATTGCTGGGCAAGCTGTCTCTTAGGCCTTGATTTTTGTTGGGTGGCAGGGATGGTCTGGAGCAATGTGCTAGTTTAGAGAAAATCCAGTAAGGTTGAGCCTAATGCCAGGGTCTCCTTATCATACGATCTCTCACCTGGCAATTTTTATTTTTAGCAGCTGGTAGGGAACGCTAGCAGTAAGAGGCTGCAGGGCAACCCACGGGGATGGCCCTGACACCATGAAGGGACATCAGCTCTGTGCCATGGTTGAGGGGTAGGGACTGGGAGGAAGTTTGAGACTTGGGCTGGGGTCTTTCTTGGGGGCCTGGACAGAGTACATCTGTTCCTCCAAGGCCACAAATGCTATAAAAGCCATTTACCTTTGGCAGTTGGGATTTTTCACTTTAGTTCAGCTGCCGGGAATCCCAGAGGTTGGGCCTTCCGCTCACTCACTGTTAAAGTTAAGTTGAACAGCCAATGATGTCATCAGGCCATGACATGAGTTAGACTCCCACCTGCATTTTATGGTAGCTTGGTCAATGATGTAATAAAAATATAAGAACATAAGAAATAGGAACAGGAGTAGGCCATTCGGCCCCTCAAGCCTGCACTGCCATTCAATAAGGTCATGGCTGATCTTCTTGCGTTCAGATTTCCACATTCCCATCTAACCCCAATAACCTTTGATTCCCTTGCCTAACAAAAATATATCAACCTCTGCCTTTAAAAATATTCAATGACCCTACTTCCACCACCTTCTGAGGCAGAGTTCTAAAGTCGCACAACCCTCTGAGAGAAAAAAGTTTCTCCTCATCTCTGTCCTAAAAGGGTGACCCCTAATTTTAAAACAGTGTAATATATGCACAGTTCAAGGGGTGGGAATAGGTCTCAGCCCCAGGCCCAATATCAGGCATCCTCTAAGCCTCAACTTCAAGTGCAGGTTGGACCAGCAATTTAAGAGAGACTTTCACATGTGCCATCAATGAACATGTACAATTTAAGATGTTAATGAAGACATTGGTTAAAAGGGCCATGTGTGTACCAAGGAGTGAGGTGGAAAAGTCCTGTGCACCCAACTCCCTCTAGAAGCCCAAAAAGATATGCACCTAGACTTCTAGACCCATCTCTCGTGTTGGTGGTGTGACTGCATGTTCTGTAATTTGAGCGGATGTCACTATTTCACAATTATTGATTAGTCTCAGGGCGGAATTGTCCGAGATTTGCACTAAGTGCAGTAGTGAGTGGGATAAAGGATGTTTTTCCCAGTTGGCCGCAATGGCGGGTTTTCATGCTGGATCATCCCAATCTTGCCTCATTAATCATGCATTCCCAGGAAACACACCGATTTTCTGGCATGGCTGGAAACTCGGAGGCCACCGCTATCACCTCGCCGCTTCCTCATGCTGGGCTCCATATTTAAAATGCAGCCGCTCACACACCCCTTAGTGCTTCCAGCCCACAACTGCTGCACGGAAGACATGGTCCCGAAAGGCAAGAATATTACAGCCCCCTGATTCAAACACGGCCCTGGAATGCCTTTTGGATGCTGTGGAGGCCCGCCGTGATGTCCTTTACCCCCAACCCCCCCTCCACTCTGGGAGAAGACCAGCAAGCAAGGTCACCAATCCTGCATGGGTGGCGGTGGCAGTGGTTGTCAACGCCAATGCCCTGCCAAGGAGGACAGCCACCCAATGCTGAAAAAGGGTTAATTGGCTCATCCGTCTGCCAGGGTAAGTCACTCTTCTCAGCATTCTTAACTCACACACTCATAAACCCATCACACATCCACAGGGATCTCACGCCTCAAGGGACAACACCACTAACTCTCACACACACCCTCACATCTCCATCAGGCTCATATCCGCTGGAGCTCGTGTCATCATCCCGTCCATGGCTCCGCTCACCATGCAAACATTTAACTCAGTGCCATGTGTCCTGCTCACACTCTCTCCATCTGTTTTCATGCAGGAGAAACTGGCTCACAACAGTAGGGAGAGGTCCCAGACCAGGGGGTGGAGTGGACCACATTAGGCCCCTCAATCACTGAAGACCTTGCCATCGCGTTGACTGGTGAGGGCGTGGGCCGTGCCTGCAGCAACATCGAGTTCGGAGGCAAACACCCACGTGAAGATCCTGCACCACATCATCCCTCTCTCAACACAACTGTAAGTGCTCCCTCTCTCCTGCTTTCAACTCTGCTGCCATGTACTAATTACCTCTACTTTGGTTAACTGAGAGCTCTGCCAAGGGACCGACACCCTCAGTCAGCCAGTCCCTCAGCTCCATCCAGGTCCTCGCCTCCAGCCCAGAGGACGTCTCCTCCACCGAAGAGCTGGAAATAAGAAGCCTGGAAGACCTGTCACAGGGCTTACCCACACCCTTCCCCAGAAAAGAGGGGGTCACACCTCAAGTGGGACCATCGGTCTAGAGCAGGCCTGGGTTCACAATCTGGTGGTCACTGCATGGACACGTGTCTGCAGCAGGAGGAGGCAGGTTCAGCTGAGCACCCTGGCACCCGGAAGACTGCTGGGAAAGAGGCATCTGTCAGGTTCGAGTCAGATGACGAGCCTCTAGAATTGGCCTTCCAACTCATCCTGGAGAGTCAGAAGACGGTGGGGGAACATCACACAGAGCTGTTGGAAGCCCTCAACAGAGTGGCACGTGAGTTGGAGTGTATCCGCCTGCTCTCAGATGAAGTGGTGCCCATGTGCGCTTATGGAAGTCTCCTTGGAAGGATGGCAGATGCCATGAAAATCTGATCCAGCAGAATGCAGAGATGTTTACAGGCCTGCACTCCATCTCGGTAACCATGGGTGAGTTCCTGCAGTGGCATTGTGAGAGGGAAATGGGGCACCTCGACATCCCTCCAGGTGCTTCTTCCCCTCAAGGAGTCAGACCGGGGCCCTTGAGCACCCGAAAGGAGGAGGAACAGTAGCTGGACACTGCTGGGTTATCCACTCAGGAATCTCAGAGGCTGTCCTCTCCCTCCAAGTCCCCTTTGCCTGTGAGCCCTTCAACCTTGTCCTCTGCAATCGCAGAGGGAGTAACTGGACCACAGGAGGACAGTAAAAGCAAGCAGGGGCCCCCAAGGCCTCAGCTCTCCAGAAGACCTAAGTCATCAGAGGCAACAGAGCCAACCATTTCACAGGCTGTCTCCACCTCTTTGTGGATGTCAGGGCAGCGTCTAGAAGAAGTGGTAGGCCTAGAAATTTCTGATCACAAGTGGTTGCACAGGGGAACACATTTTGTCGCGTTAGAATCTGAAAATATAACCACTTTCACTGAATAATGTGTAATGGGGTCTTTCAGCTTCATTTGCAGGCTTCACAAGTTCTCTCCCTGCATCCCTCCTTCTCCCCCCAGCCCACCCACCCCCACCTCCACCCCCACTAGCAGATCAGCTGCACGCAACCAGCCCACAAATGATTCTGGAGGGAGAAGTGTTTATGTGGCAGGACCTCTTGGAGCCTCGTGCAAGCACATTCCAACACACGTGGTTCCTTCCTCCATCACACCCATCTCAATGTTCTGAGTATTTTCATTGCTGCCTGCTGGGTTTCTCTATCAGCTGTCCATCTGAGCTGACCTGCGTTTCCACCCACCCACTGATCGAACGCCCATGCAGCACCTGATCTCGCCCAACACAAGTCTTCTTTCACTTTCAATTTTGCAAAATGGTACTCAAGAAATATATCTTTAGCTCCCCCATCCTTTCCCCTCTGCCAGTTACCCATGTCCTTTCTCCCATCACTGTTGATACCCTCGGAATCACCTTCCACTTCCCCACTGTAACCTAGCAGCCAGGACACTTTTCTTTCTGGGATGTCCAGTTGAACATGCACATTCCCTACCTTCTTGAGAATGCCACCCCCATCACAATGACCTACCTGACCTCCCCCAGGGTCCACGTCTGTCTCAGAGACCCACCAACCACACTCACCGATCTTTATACCGCTATCATTACACCCTCACCCTCCCACCCTACCGGCTCACTCTGCCCTCTCTCATTCTCACCACACCCATTCTCATTTCAATCTCCAAGAGGCAGTCATTGACTCCACAGATCTCTCCCTTGCATGTTCACCTGGATATTCCCCCGTTACTCCTTCCTCTCCCCAGGCTCCTTCCTTCCCCTGGACTCCTTCCTCCCCAGTTGCTGCATTCTCCCCCGTTACACTCTCCTCCCCTCATACAACCTCAGTCACTCCCCTGGCACACCTTCTTCTCCCACTCACAACTAGACCTTCCTCTCCACCCCCTTGACGATCATCCATAGCAGACCATGGCCAAGGTACTGATGTCCCGAAGCAGACCCCAACAGTGACCTTCCACCTTCTGTGAGCTGCCTCATGGCAGAGCCATGTCCATATAAATCCACACAGTATGCGATGCATGTGTCTTTCCAGGTGTCCAGTTACTGTAGGGCTCCAGCATCTTCTGCTCCTTGGATGTCTACGATGTGAGCAAGGCCCTAACAGTAAGTCCAGACTTCTGCATATCACACTTGTCAAGATGTGTTCGGCACCGGTGTGTTTTCCCGCCGACATGGACAGTAAATTTGATGTTGTGGTGGAGGGGATGATTTCAGCAAGCAGGGTTTATAATAACATGTAGATAAATTTAAATAAAGTTCCTGAAGTCTGGCGACAGGAAAGGTGGCCTGCCATTGACAAGCGGAGTGGACAATTGGTGTGAAACCGATTTCGGGCCTTCCTGCCACATTGTCCGCTCACGACCCATGATGCCCGATGCCAGAAAATTCTGCCCTCGATGTTTAACTCCCTTTACACTGTTTTTAGCCCGCTGGTTCATCATTCATATTCAATCCCTGTTGGTGCTATTTTCACTTAACAATTAATCCATAGTTGTTAACCTGTTTAAAACAATGTTAAAATAACAGTCAGAAAATTAACACAATCCACAGCAGATTTTGCAATGGTTGCAGGGAGAGTGGCATGAAAACAACTCCTTGCTTGTATTACTGCTCAAACATAAGTTGGAATTTAATTTAGTTGACAGGATTCTGACCTGCCAGCTGGAGAGCCGATGAGAGCCCTCATTGCCTCCTTTGGAGAAAGTCCACTCTCTGAAGTGCCCATTGTGCATTTCGCTGCACAGCAGCAGATCTTCCCCAGGATCAAGGACCTTCGGGGTGGAAATCCAGCTTCTCAAGTGCTACCGCCAGTCAGAGGCCAGCAGCTCTCCTTTTCAGGCAGCACCACCAAGAGCAGCAATGCACCCGCCAGAGGCCCAGGAACATGAGGAATCCAGGCCACAGGTAAGTTAGGGGGTCAAGGAGGTGGGGGGAGAGGGGGTCGCAGGCTGTGGTGGTAGCAAAAAAAGGGCAGGAGGGTGGCTCTCAGCAGGTTCCTCCATTCTGATGCCAGTCAAGCTGAATGCTGACTCCCCCTGGAAGGCAGCCAGCAAATCTCATAATGCTTTCTTTCTAAGCCCCAAGCATGGCGACTGCCCTGCTCGCCACTGGCTGAACGCCAGCAGTAGTGGGTCGAGACCCTTAAGTGGGCGTCCGAGCCTTCACGCCCTGGACTTAATTGGGGCAGTGGCGGGGAGGCCGCAGAGCCCTCACCCCGCACCCTTTAGACTACTGAAATGCCCCCCTGCCTCCAAACTCACCTCAGGGAGGGCATTCAATTCCACCCATTGTCGTTACTGGTAAGGACACTACAAAAATAGTATTTAACAAGGCCATACATAGCAATAAGGAAGCGTGTAGATGGAAGGGAGCAGGTACAAAGATAAAACCTATTTTTTCCAAAGCTCACTAATTCTGAAGCTGTTCTTTGTACATTTGTTTTGAATTTGTAAAGTAGCTTTCCGCTTGAAAAGCCAGGTTGTCATCTGGCAAATCAATTAACCCCTGTGACACTTAAGGTATCCAGCACCCCTCAGTATATAAAAGGCCCTTTTTTTTGCCAGCTTCTTCATTGCCCATGTGCAACTTCAGAAGATGTTACTTCAGATGTAGCTGAAAGTGCTTTTAATCTCCTGGGTACCTGGCACACCCTCTGTGAGCTTTAATAATTGCTTAATTGTAGCCAATTTATCTTTCGTAAGTGATTCATAATAGAATGTCGCCTGCAGTGCTGTTTTCAGGTCTTCTTCGTCTCAGACGTTGCACTTAAAATGCTCACAGCTCACTCGCCTTCCAGCCATTATGTGCTCCTTTAGCCTGCAGAACATTGGCCTTTTTAAATAAATATTCTCTTGATATTTGAATATCATTAATATCATTATATTACAGGTGCACAGAAGAAATGAGCAACTATGTGCATAAGTAAAATGTCTGCAATTGTTAAATATGCTGCATGCAGATTTAAATTTGCATGCGATGTGAGAAACTTTGCACTCCAAATACAAATGATGCTAAATAATCATCTGCTTTTTTTCCCCATTGTCAGCGGTTTCCTTCCTTCTCCAGAAAGCTCTGGTTCCTCTTCTCAGCCCTCTGGTATCTTACTTAAATTTCAATTATTCCCATGAATACCCAGATAGTTAATGTCAGTAGACTATTCAACTTTGGTAGCTTCACAGGTGGAGCCCAACCCTGTCTCTGCGGTCACTTTATAGTGGGGGGGGTGGGGGGGTGGTGGGGGGGTTGGCGGAGGGTGTGATGGCTGGTGACTTTCTACCAATTAGAACTGGAAACCCTGGCTAATGTTTCCTCTCCCTAATTCCAAGAACTTTGAAACTAACTGCCACCCTGGCTAAGATCCGATAAATCAAGATCGACTGGAGATTAAATCTGGGAACAACTTACTGTGTATGATTAAGTAAATACCTCACTTACACACCAAGTAATTGGCATAGCTCCATTTATCATTCATGCTTCATCAGCTGTTTCATAGCAATAAAAACACCTTTAACCAAGGCTTTCTGACCAATTCATCCAATTTATTTGAAATGGTCTAGGATCAACTTTATCCTAGACCTGAACTATACACTTCTACCTCTTAATAGCCCTCAATCCATTCTCTTTTGAGAAATGTTTCAAATTGCCCTCTTGGACCCATTTATCCTAATCTCTTTATCCCAGATACCATACAAGGATGTAGGATCTGCAGTAGTCCTTATGGTAGTCCTTATGTGAATGGAGCCCAGCTCTCAATCACTTAATTTACATCAATGTAATAACTTAAAATTTAATTTCATTTGTGCTAATCCAGACTTCTTTTTAATTCCCTTTTCAATTCAGCTCTGGAATCTCCATTTGCATTTCTCATTCTTAGGCAATGATCCATAAATAAATAATCCATATTTATTAAATTTATATATTTATTAATTATATATAAGTAGATTGCTCCTCGATTTGCCCACAGTGATTTGGAGGATATGATATAAGAATATGATATACAAGGAAACACAGAGAGGTGAAATGTGGCTAACAGCTGGAATTTGGAAAGCAGTTTACAAGGGGTACTCAAAGATGACAAAATAACAAGATGTTTCGCATTTGCTTCATAGCAAATTTGAACAAAGCAGAAAACCATAACATATATTTTATGTAAAGATATTATAACAAACGCTGTATGCAAGACCTGGAATATTTTGCTAGCTGATTCCCTCAGTGCAATTATAAACTAAATCCCGCTTCGAAAAATTGACAGGAGATTGGGTGCAATGCTGGCTTTACTCCAGCCCAATTTTTCTCTCTATTAAAGGTAAGAGAGTAATATTGGGTTAGATGTAAAAGCAACATTCCACCTGATCCCGTGGGTTTCCCACCCAGTGAGTTAGGTTAAAATGATTCTGCTGCCCCCTATGTAATTGCTGACAGATAGTTTGTAGTCTGAAACATAGTTGTGATACTTAGGTGTTGAGGAAGAGCTGTGGGTAAGGATCATGTTCAGTTATTCTGTGTGAGAAGTGATCTATATATGCACATCTTGAGATGAGTAGCTTCTGTAGATTAGCAGTTGTAAAACCATGACACCTGTACTTTTGTGGACTGGGGGTGGAGGGGCCCATGGTTGGGAAGGACAGGGTTATAAAGGTCAGAAAAAATCAACAAGAATTAACTGGCATCTATTCACTTTTCTATAATACATTTGGCATGTGATGATGCCTGCACAATACTGAAAATTGGTACAATCCCTATAGAAACTGATAACTTTTAAAAAGAAATTAAAACTTCCAGTCAATAGCTGAAAGACTGACATAGCAAGATTTCATGTTTTAAGACATTGACTGTAACAAACAGACTAAAAGCACGGTTGACTAAACACTATTTTTGTCGGCAACTTATACTTTAAATTACAGAAGAGAATTTTTAACAACCAAAATCCCATTTCACAGGTCTACTTTATACCATCCCTTAAGTAGTCATTCAATTTTTCCAGAACCAGTCCAAAGAGGTTCTTAGCTCCCGAGGGTTTACTTCCATTTTTTTTCCCTTTCCCGGCCTGGTAACGTTTAACACAGAACAGTCTTTCATGGTGTGAGTTTTCCTAGAGACTTCTCCCCCCAGCTAAAGCTAGGCAATTTTTCCAATCCCATTATAACTTCTTACAAATTGGGTCTTTTCAATCCAAGCATGAGCTCCCACCAACGTTCCTGTGTGGTGAACTAGAGAAACTGCCAACTTCTGGCTGCTCTCTCTCTCTCCCAGACTCTGGGACACTAACTTTGTCAGTGAGTTCTCAGGGTTATGTTAAACCCTTCCCCTCTCAAAGCCTATCTCCATAGCAACATGGATCCCATGGGCCTTGTATCCAGGTAGAAATTCTGATTAGCTACCCTTGAGACCCCAGCTCTCTTTTATCTTGGAAGTAAATGGTCTGCTTAAAGCACAACTGTTTATAAATTGACATTCTCAACACATTTCTGGGACTTGAAGACTCACAGTTTGTCCACTGTTAGCACACAGGCTGCTGCCATTGTCTCCACGTGTAAACAGCTTTCACCTTTTCCCCAGTAAAACAATCCTGGCCCCCTTTAATCTCTAACAATCACACCACCCAGACTTCTTGACAAGCAGACTTCAGAACAGGTCATATGATATAAGAAAATAAGAACAGAAGCAGCAGTAGAGCACATGGCCCATCGAGCTTGCTCCGCTATTCAATACGATAATAGCTAATCTTCGACTTCAACTCCATTTTCCACCTGTTTCCCATATCTCCTAAATCCCTGAAAGACCAAAATCTGTCTATCCCAGCCTTCCATGTATTCAAAGACGGAACATCCACAACCCTCTGGGGTACAGAATTCCAATGATTCACAATCATTTGAGTGATGTAATTTCTCCGCATCTCAGTCCTAAATGATTGGCCCTTTATCTTGAGACTGTACCCCATGTTTTAGATTCCCCGACCAATGAAACAATCTCTCAGCATCCACCCTATCAAACCCCCTCAGAATTTTGTAGCTTTCAATGAGATTGCCCCTCATTCTTCTAAACTCCAGAGAATACAAGCCCAATTTTCTCAGCCTCTCATCGTAGGACAACCCCCTCATTCCAGGTACCAATTTAGTGAACCATCGCTGTGCCACCTCCAATGCAAGTGTATCCTTTCTTAAGTATGGAGACCAAACCTGCACACAGTACTCCGGGTGTGGTCTCAAAAAAGACCCTGTACAACTGTAGCAAGACTTCTTCATTCTTGCACTCCAATCCCCTTGCAATAAAGGCCCATATGCCATTTGCCTTCCTAATTGCTCGCTGCACCTGCATGCTAACTTTCTGCGTTCATTGTACAAGCCCATCCAAGTCTCCTTGAACATCAATACTTACAAGTTTCTCACCTTTTAAAAAGTATTCTGCTTTTTTATTCTTACGACCAAATGTTGTAACTTCATATTTCCCTATATTATACTCCACCTTCCATCTTGTTGCCCACTCACCTAAAACTGTTTAAATCTCTTTGCAGTATTTCTGTCCTTTGTGTTCTCCCTGCAACTTACATTTCCACCTACTTCGGTATCATCAGCAAACTTAGATACATTAGTCTCTGTCTCTTCATCTAATTCATTAATATAGATTATAAATAGATGAGGCCTCAGCACTAATCCTTGCAGCATTCCACTATTCACTGGCTGCCATTCTTTTCATCTCCTTCATGATCTACTTTATTTTACCTTAAAGACACGGTTCTAAAACATAACAATCTTAAAAACCTCATAATTGTAACAAAATAAAGATGTGTCTATCACATTCTGAAAGCACATACCCATTCCTGGTTCATTTGTTACGCGTAACTTTTAACTGTAATACAGTGATTGATTTGCTGGCAGAAAATACTTATTATAAAGTTCAATAGACACCATCCATTTCACCTCAAAATAAATCTTTTACTCTTTTTAAGCCAATTCTTAAACTAAATGGATTTCCGACTAATCTCAGATAATGAATCCTGCAACTATCCATCAGAATTGGCACTCAGGCATTCAGCAATGATTTCTTTGTTTGATACACTACTGGGTTTCCAGTTATTCATTCATATTGTCTCTCTGTATGTATGGGATGAAATCTGGCAGAACATAAATGCAGCTCCCTTAACTTATTCACACAAAGGCTTTTGATGAAAGTCATGGTGAACCAGAGCTTTCTTTCAAAGCAATACTTAGGAATTAGATACATAATCAAAAAGAATGAACAACAATGAACATTTTGTGGTGGTTTTGTATTCTATTTCTAATTTTATTCTACAATGATTCAGTGTCTTTATAATATGGCCTGTTGTTATGCTGTGTATTCTATGTAATTCTATTAAAGGTTACACTGATGAATGAAGAACAATTGGAGAAGGCTTGTGTGGATCATAAACATTGGCACTGAGCAGTTTGGCTGAATGGCCTGCGTTTATGCTGAATGATCTGTGTGTAATGATAGGATGAGGTTATTTTCTCTTTTCATCTCATGCTGCCATAGTCCCCATAAACAGCAGTAACTTTCTACCCTGCTGCTGTACCACATTTCATCTTCCAATTAAATTTCCTTCCCCAGCACACCCACTCCAAACTATATCGATGCTTCTCACCTCTGACTCCTACCTGCCCATGTGTTTTGGCCCCTCTTCCTGGGTGACTATGTTAATGTTTGGATTGAAGTTACACATTGCTGCTGATTCTAATAAACTGGTGGAAGTTATGCATTACTTCAACATAACAGTGCCACCAAAATATTTAAATTAGATAACCATTCAGGTAAAGTACAGATGTTAAGAGACATGAAGAAAGGGCAGGAAATTGGGATAAAATACTGAAAAGTATTCTGTGGCTAAGAAAATGTCAAGCCAGACTCAATAGACCTAATCTGTTCCTATGGATAGAATCTTGTGCCCTCCCCCATGATGATTTTGGTGGCAGGATGGCAATTAATTGGGCAGGAGGGTAGCAGGTGGGGACCCGGCCACCTTCTTGCCGCCACCCCCTTAAGTCCAGGAGGGAAGGCCCACTTAAAGGCCTCATCCAACTGCCGCTGGTATTAACCTTGTGGCACATAAGGGGCTTGCCATATGGGGAGTACAACAAGTAAACATTGATGCATTTGTTTGTGGGCTCTGAGTGGGGAGGTGGGGAGTCCCTTATTCAAAGGTAGTCATGATTAAAGGACCCGATATTGAGAAGGGGGAGGCCTGCTGAGAGGCACTCCCTTGCTCTTGCTGCTTACCCCTACACCCCAAGACTCCCTTCCCACCAATACTCACCTGTGCCTGTGCCTGGGTCTGAGGCCTCGGGTGGTTGTAAAATCAGCTGCAACCACCACCTTTCTGGTGCCACTGTTGAGTACAGAAAACCTACCAGCCTTTGATTGGCCGACAGTTCTCGTCAAGAGGACTTCCACCCATGGGGTCCTTGATCCTGGGGCAGGCCCGCTGCTGGCCTGTTATGTGCCTGCTTGGCACAAGAAGCAGTGATCTTCCCTAAAAGAGGCAATGGGGGGTTGTAATCGCAGGCTCTTCAGCCGAGGCTAAGACCCCTGTCACTTCCACAAAATTCCACCATATGTTTCTAACAGATTCAGGTAGAGAGCAGCACCTGGATTAAAACAGCCAGAACTGGAGTGTTATGACACAGCAGTTATAAAGACTGAGTTATTTAGAATCCCAGAGGGAAACTTTAAACAACTGTCACTAACTTTTATTTTCAATTAGTATGTTTTGAGTTGCAGCTCTAAATTCAGGAACAAGACCATCAGTTCTCAAGAGGTTTTTATATCAAACTAAATGGAACATTTATTAATTTACAACAGATTAAACATATACACATGCCTACAAATTACTACTATCATAACTTTTAACAAGTTCCCAAATGAATCTCCACTAAGGCAACAATAACCAATAGACTTAAAACAGACAACAGACAAAGCATTTTTCACCTTACGAATTCAAAATTAGGTTCCTTTCAATTTGGTTCCTTCACAGACACAGTGGTAGGCTTACAGGCTTTGATGTTACATGCCTCTGACCTGCACACACAAACTCCTTTCTGTTATATCCAGCCTTTCCCTTTGAATGCAAATTCTCATTATATCACCAGGCCCTTTGAATCCCTTTCATAGTACCAATTTTATTTGTAATATAAACATTGCTTTGTGACTCCTAGTTAGGTGCAAGGTTTCACCCCCAATCTTTGAATGTTTTTTTTTCAACAAAATGCAAATGTACCCTTTGCCTTACTGTTTACATCTCACCTGGATGTTCCCAATCCTGACTTGGAAATATATCACCATTCCTTCACTGTTGCTGGGTCAAAATCCTGGAACTCCCTTCCTAACAGCACTATGGGTGTACCTACACCACATGGACTGCAGCAGTTCACCACCACCTTCCCAAGGGCAACTAGGGATGGGCAATAAATGCTGGCCCAGCCAGCGAAGCCCACATCCTGTGAATGAATAAAAAGCGCCCAGGTGAGCTGGATTTAATCTAATTAACACGCACACGCTCACAGACACAGACTAAGTCTCTATTTAAAAATATAATAATTTTCAATAACATTATATACATTAATATCTCTTCATGATACAGAGTATTTATATTGCTCAGTGCTTGGGAATGCATTTAACTTGTACCAGATTTAAAACTGTCAGGTCTCGATTTCAATTCCTGGCTGGGCTTCCTCAACCTCCCCCAGTTCCAACAAAATGAACACTTAGTACATGAGGGCTGAAGTGTACCATTACTTGACTAATTAGTAACAGGATTCATCAATGAACTCAATAGGCTTTTTGTACTTAATGGGTCCTAATTTCATGCTTAACATCTTTCTCTTTGCCTCGTCCGTGATCCAAAATATTAGCGAATAATATATATGACTCCCAGTAATTAGGCATTTACTTGAACTCACTGGTCATTGTTCCAGGATCAATTTATCAATGTGGTATTAGGATTCCACAATTTGGAGAAAGCTGGGAGCCAACAACCATCACAATATCTGCTATTGATAAACTATAGAATCAAATGAAATGGAAAACCTCAATATATTGCTAAAAATCACAGTTGAATTTCCACAAAGGTTTTTCTGCTCAGATTTGGCTGAAGAGCTGCAGAAGCCAAGGGTAGGGGTGCGAACAGCATTTTTCAGTAGTAATCATAGAAAAGCAGGAGAACCTCTTACTGAAATTCAACTCCGACTTTCTATTTTGCTTTAAAGACTGTAACACAATGCTGGAAATAAGTTGAGGTTAAACTCCTGGAGTTTCACTTCAATCTCCGACTCTGCATCATCTCCTGATTTATCAGTCCTATGAAGACAAAAATAGAAGCTATGACATGGAAATAGGCCATTTGACCCAACCAGTCCATGTAGGCATATACCACCCATACAACAAATGGTCCTAAACACGTTAATTCCTGTTTTCATTTGACTTTAATAAAACTCAACTTATGTTAATGTACCATATTAGTTTTGAACCTTTGTTCTAGATTTCCAACAAAATTGGCACAGCTAACTTTAAGAAAGGATGTGGGTTTTAAGCCCTGCAGTATAGCAGGGTCATAGTCAAAGCAATCATCTCTCCATTCACTAAACTCAAAATTTATGCTTTCAAGAAGATTTTTTTTTCAAAAGAAATTTGATGTAATTGAAGATAGTTTACTGTGAAAAGAAGAGAGGAGTCAATGGCAATACACCACTGTGGGGTAAGCCCTTTCATCATGAAGGATGCAGCACTTTTGATTTCCATTAAATCAACAATGACTTCTGAGTGTCATTATTCAGATTGCAGACATTTAGGCAGATTTGAGTCTACCAAAAAATATGATGAGTTTGAAGAAAATTAGCATTATTGTCAGAGCTGCACAGTTTATCAAAGTACTGAAATTGCATATTGATTTCTCTATGAGCTTAAAAACTGTTTTTTCCTTGATTATACTGTCTGTACAAGAGATTTAAGTTCCCTTCTTTGAATTGCTAAGCCAGGAATGCTCCATCGCTTGATCTGTTTAATGGTATCTGTCAAAATCTAAATTTATTTCATCTTTGACAAATTATGTCATCTAACTTTCAAACATTTCAATTGCAAATTGCCTGCCTTAGCACCTATGATCTTTATTTTGATCAAATTACATACGCATCGGGGTAAAGTTTAAAATACGCGCCCTTGCACATACAATCTAGTTCACCAAACTTAATAAAGAACAAAATAGCACGGTCCCCACGATTTTCTATGAATTTTGAAAGTTACATTTTATGAATGCACATTACTGGCACATGACTTGTCTGCCAGAACTCTTGAGTAAAATTTAACCTACAAAGTTTCACATTTTCATTTCTTGATCCTTGAAAAACTTCATTTATCTTTTCATATTTTTCTCTCCATAGGGCTGGTTTTAAGTTGCTGAGTTCAGGGACAGCAGAGGCTCTAAAATTGGAGCACTACACTTGTTGCCTTGTTCCCAACATTAATCCTGCCCACCTGCTGCCATTTTGATTCAGGCATTTGCAAGGACATCCCAGAGGTACATCTGAAGCAGATGGGAGCATCATTAAAGTATGAAAACCACAATCCTATGATGCCTTGGGGCTACAACACTGTCTTAACTTGGAAAGCAGAATGAATGTATAGTGAATTGGCGACATGAATTTTTTCACTGAGTCTACACGACAATTTAGTTACTGCACCTGATGATGAAGGCAGGGAAAAACTAAAGTTGCAGAGGACTGGTATATATGGGCAGGCAGCAGGACACAATGTGCCAAACAAAAGATGCACAGTGATCTGCAACTGAATATCCACATGCTTTGTGTGCAGTGAGTGAGTTTAGGCTGGTGTGCAATAGTTGGTAATTGAGTCGTAAAGTGTGAGTGGAGATAAGTATGACAGTGAAGGTATCTGTTCCAAGTAGAACTGGCAAGTCTAATGATTATGTTATTTTGTAGTTTGACTTCTCAGTGGTTTTTAGTAGCTTGTTTTTTTTTGTGGGACTGTGACTGGTTGAATTGTTAACTGCATAAACATGGAGTTGAGGAGTTGATCATTTAAAATGATAATGAGTTCACAAGAGGCATTGCACAAGTGAAAGGCAAAGTAGAGAATTTCTGTGGTACTTGATTGTAGATATCATTTCAGAAAGTATATTATTGTAAGCTCATATCATTAGTCAGTGTTGTTTCCATGGTAGAAAGATTATTAGCTTGAGTGGCACAGGCACTGTCATCAGCATAAATTAATTTCTGTGATCTGATTGTACACAAGTCGCTTACAAGTCAGGAATCTAGAGGTTAGTTAGCCTGACATAATTCATCAGGAAAATGCTAGAATTCATTATTAAGGAATTTTTAACTTAGATAAAGCATCATTTGGTAGAATCAACATAGTTTTGTTTTATTCAAGGGCAATCGTGTTTGACAAACCTATTAAAGTTTTTTTTTGAGGACGTAGCATGCAAGATAGAAGGGAAATCAGTAGATGCAATATATTTAGATTTTCAAAAGCCATGTGGTAAGGTGTCACAGAAAAATTTGTTATGCAAGGGAAGTGGGTAATTTAGCATGCACGGAGGATTGGTTAAAGGACAGAAAACAGGGAGTAAAGATAAATGGGTAATTTTCAGGCTGCAGGCTGTTATTAGTGGGGTGCTGGAAGGATCAGATCAGGGGGCCTAGTTATTTAGTAGATAAAGTTCTCTTCTGTATTCAACAGTGTGGTGAATAGATATTAATGTATGTAGCAGATCCTGCAATTGAGTTTCACTTTGATTTAATATCCTGATATCTGCTGAAGTTTTGAAGCTTGTTTTCAGTATCAACTAGGTACAGAACCAGTGAGCCATATAACAACACTGGCAAGTCATTGAAATGCTCAGGAAATAAAAACAAAATTAGCCTTTCAAAATCCCTTGAAAAAAAAGTCCCTCTTACAAGCTCATAAAACTGTCAACCAAACAAAGTGTTTCATACTCCCATTGAAAAAAGCTTTAATCCATTTAATATCTCCCAATCATGCCTATGTAAACAAACTGGAATTGAATAATCACCCCAAAAGAAGATAAACATACTACAAGCTCATAAAACTTGCAATCAAACAAAGCTAGTAGTCCCCTTCACAGCTTTGTAAACATACCCCATGAATCCATGAGAGTGTCTTTGAGCTTCTGAGTCAAAGGTCATCACAATTGTTCTTGCACATCTTGCTGATTTCCCTGCAGATATGCTTCTCTATCTATGCCTCCTGCTACTTGAAGGCCCATAAATACCCCCAGTAGGGTGATCATATAGATTTTGCATGCTATTGAGGAGGCACATAATTTTTGCTGATGAATATGCATTTGAGCAGACAGTTGATGTCTAGGGACTTAAACCCATCAAGAGCCAAACTTCTCAGAGAGGAAAGGAAGGAAAATGTATTACTATACATAACTTGCTTTGTGTTCAGTGTAAATATTATTCCCCGCAGAATGATTTTAGTAATCAAAATTAAAATTGGTAAAATAGTCAAGAATTAGTTCATGCTGTAAGCTGAATTTTACAATGACAAAGTTATTACTATTGAAATGATGGTTTATCAAGGATAATGCATAGATCAGGTAATTCTCTAACCCCACCCCTCCAATAAGGAGCCATGCTCACAGAAAGCACAGGTTGGAGAACCAAGGTTACAGGGTAGCACCCTAATTCTAATCTACACTACACTGAGCCCAGTCTCCTCAATAGGATCACAGAATTACGTCTATAAATTAGTACGACCATGACATGCTTTTATACTGGGTTGTGATGCTGTTCTCCTTGGCTGCTAATGAAGATTGTGTCAAGATCTGCCTCAGTCCAGCCTTATCCAAACTGAGACAGTCAGCACTTCCTGCATGACAGCTGGCACACATTTCTCATTGGTTTGTTACATAATGTTGGCTGGCATTTCGAAGTCCTTTTTAATCTGGGATGGTGCCATGTTCAATATCTGGCTGAGCTCTGCTGGAGAAGCAGTAAGTAGACTAAATTGACATTAGTGCCCTTGGACTGAGAAGATGTTTGTCAGGGTTGCTATGCAGTGACACTTGCTGGAAAGTGTCTGTGTGAACATTTGCCGAGTAAATGATCACTGTTGGCTCTGATGCCTACAATGACGTCAGTTTGGCTTAGTACTGGTATTCTCACTGCTGAATTTGAATATTGTGGGTTGTTTAAATCCTATGCCAGGGTATAAGAACACAATCTATGCAGATACAGGATTGCTACCTTGCTATCATCTCAGTGTCCAACCGTTCATATCAGACACTAAACTGAAGCCCTGCCTGTCTGTTTCTGGAATCAAAGAATGTTTACAGCACAGAAAGAGGCCATTCAGCCCACCATTTCCATGCTGGCACTGCAAGAGGAATTTGCCTGGTTCCACACTCCTGCCTTTTTCCTGTAGCCCTGCAAATCTTTTCGCTTCAGGTAATTATCCAATTTTTTTTTTTAAAGCCTCCATTGAATTGTCCACCACCCTACTCTCAGGCAGTACATTCCAGATCCTAACCAATCACTATGTAAAGAAGTTTTTCCTCAAGTTGCCATTACTTCTTTGCCAGTCACCTTAAATCAGTGTCCTCTAGTTCTCAAGCCCTTTGCCAAATGGAACCATTTCTCAATATGTACTCTCCAGACCTTTCATAATGTTGAACACCAAGTTATTAGAAGAATATAAAAAATGTCATGGCACTGTTGGTGAGACCTTGCTGTGTTTGACTGCTTAACA
The DNA here is from genome assembly GCF_017639515.1 of Carcharodon carcharias. Classification (NCBI taxonomy): domain Eukaryota; kingdom Metazoa; phylum Chordata; class Chondrichthyes; order Lamniformes; family Lamnidae; genus Carcharodon; species Carcharodon carcharias. Next base: position 95,415,932 of record NC_054481.1, read on the forward strand.
ACATTGATATACTTGGCTGTGAGGTGCTTTGGGATGTGCTGAGAATGCAAAGACTTACATGAATGAAACATTGCTTGTTCTCTCTGCTGAAGTCAAACAGCTTGCTGAAGCTCATCTTCTCTGATTTTGGGCTCAAACATAACCATTCTCATCCATGGGAACACAACCCTGGAAGACTTTCATGAGAGGAAAATGAATGAGGGAAAGACACGCAAGGTGGTCTCTCATTATCATGGGATACACTTAGTGCCATCTCATTCGGGTTGTGTACTGACATCAAAATAGGGCCTGCTGCCTGCTTCAGCTCCTGAAGCAACAACCTCCATCACCTAGGAACACAAGGCAGAAGGTGCATGGGAACAGCACCTGCAAGTTCCCCTCCAAGTTTGATGCCATTTTGACTTGGACATATATCACTGTTCTTCCATGGCCACTCGGTCCAAATTCTAGAACTCCCTACACAGCAGCACTATTCACCTTCACCAAATGGACTTCAACAGTTTAAGAAGGTTCACCACCACCTTCCCAAGGGTCACTTGGGATGGTCAGTCTTGCTACCAACACCCTCATCCCAAGAATAAATGCTGAAAAGGGTAGGATATAAGTAAATGACCAATTGTTCTCTCAGCTGCATTTAGGTTACCAATGTGAGCGATTCTTCAAAACAAACTATTTGCATGTCAATTATTTTTGCTTTTAATTTTTTTTATGGATGGAAAAATCATAGCTGCAATTCCCCAGGATGAAGCACTTCCCATTGGGGAGAGGGGGGCATAACATAGGGGACTCACCCCCTTCTTATTGCTCAGTCTAAACTATTAACTTCAGGTTACAAATGATCCAGAATTAATTTGGATGCATTGAGTGGGAGGGCGGTTTTCCAGTTGGAAACAGGAGGAAATGGCTTTCTTCAGGCCCAGATGAATTTAACAGCAGGGTTTGAGTAATATTTTATCCTTTTTTTTCCCCAACTGCATTCAGACAGAATAAGGGGCTGCTCTGCTGTCAGGTGGCCAGTCCCCAGCCCCAGCCCCATACTGCAACTGGGGAGCAGGGTGGAAGAAGGGAGAAATCACAGGTTGGAGGCTGTGGATCAAGTGCAGGGACACATTGTTTTTTATTCATTCAAGGGATGTGGGCATCACTGACTAGGCCAGCATTTATTGCCCATCCCTAATTGCCCTTGTTGAGGACATTTTTAAGAGTCAGCCTCATTGCTGTGGGTCTGGAGTCAGATATAGGCCAGAGCAGGTAAGGACAGCAGATTTCCTTCCCTAAAGGACATTAGTGAACCAAATAGGTTTTTACAATAATCAACAATGGTTTCATGGCCATCATCAGACTTTAAATTCCAGATTTTTATTGAATTCGAGTTTTGCCATCTGCCACGGGGGGATTCGAACCCAGGGTCCCCAGAGCATTATCCTGGGTCCCTGGACTACTAGTCCAGTGACAATGCCACTACGCCACAGCCTTCCCTTTGGGGTGGGGGGTTTGTCAAAGACATTGATGGGGATATACAATGGGGTGCAGGCGCATCGTGTGGAATGTGGGGATTGGAGCCAGATTAGGTGGATAGAGGCACCAAAAGTACATTGGGACAATGTGGATACATGTGGTGGGGGGCCTGGAGTACATCGAGTGGAGGGCCAGGGCATATCACAAGACATATCGTGGGGCAAGGAAACTCATAGTCTGGGCTATACCCATGTGAAAATAGTTATGTGTTGTCAATAAACACTAGTGTTCAACAAATAGAAGTAAACAGGTATGATTTAATTGCCACCACAGAGACGTGGCTGCAGGGTGACCAAGGCTGGGACCTGAAAGTTCAAGGATATTTGGCATTTAGGAAGGATAGGCAAAAAGGAAAAGGAGATCGGGGGAGGGTCGCACTGTTAATAAAAGATATGATCAGTAAATTAGTACAAGAGGATCTTAGACCTGAAGATCAAGATGTAGAATAAGTTTGGGTGTAACTAAGAAACAGCAAAGGCAGCAATTTTTGGTAGGAATTGTTTAAAGACCACCAAATAGTAGGGGTAATGTAGGGCATGGTATAATCAGGAAATTAGACAATGTAACAAGGGTAAAACAGTAATCATGGGGAACTTGAATCTACATGTAGACTGGGTAAACCTAATTAATTCTAATGTTGAGGAGGACAAATTCCTGGAATGTAAACACAATGGTTTTCTAGAACAGTATGTTGAGGAACCAACTAGAGAAAGGGATACTTTTAAAGGTGCCTTTAGGGGAGACTGACCATAATATAATAGAATTTTACATGAAGTTTGGAAGTGTTGTAGTGCAATGCGAAGCTAGGGTCTTTAATCTAAACAAAGAAAACTGTGAAGGTATGAGGGTCAAGTTGGCTGAGGTAGATTGGGGAACTACATTAAAGGGTATGATGGTATTCAGGCAATGGTTAGCATTTAAAGAATTAATACATGGTTTGCAACAAATTTACATTCCAATGAGAAACAAAAAGCCAGCAGGAAAAGTGATCTAACCATGGGTAACAGGAGAAGTTAAGAATTATCTTAGATCAAAGGAAGAGACATATAAAGTTGCCAAAAATGTAGTACGCCCAAAGAAAGGGAGAATTTTAAAATTCAGCAAAGGAGAACCAAGAAATTGATAAAGAGATGATAGTGTCATGTGCCTAAGACATGAAAGAAACATAAACTGTTTAAATAAAATGTTACCTTTTTGCTTATTTAAAAGTAGACCTTGCTGAACCAAAAGATGGCTGTTGCAGGTCACATGATTCACAAGTTGGCTGTAGTTTCTGGAACTTTCCAACAGTAGTTATAGGACAAAAGCTCAAATCTCATCCTTGTGGAATCTCACACCTCTAAGGTGAGGACACATTACAATCAACAAAACCAGGGATCAGCAGATGATCTGTCTCCTTAGCTTGGTCCCAGCTTGTAACACAGGGAGAGCCACCAAAACTCATTTTACCTGCAGAGGCATTAAAAGCCACCATCTAATGTGAACCAAGATGTTTTGGACAAAGACCTTACCCCATTCCCAGGAAGGATCTATGCGTGAAGCATTTTGGCCTATAAATTGATTGCTGCAGATAAAATCAGATGTGCAGAGAGAAAATCACACACTTGCTAGCCTGGCCCCACCTAGTATGTGTCGTACAGGTTTGCTTTACACCGTTGTCCATTTAATGGGGACAGGGCAAGGGGACAGAATGCAACTCATCAGAGTGAAGGTTACAAATAGCAGAGGACTTGGATGCTGACGTCAAGACACCTGGACATACAGTAGGAAACATTAGGTTCACTGGGTAGCCTTCCAATGAACTTGCAAGCAATTGCTCAGTCCATTCTAACTTGAGTTAGCCTTTTATGCATGGAAACCATTCTGCCCAACATGGAGCAATTGGTCAGCTCCATAAATAGTATAGTGACACCACATCATGACAAAGCCTCTGATGACACCTCCGACAGCTTCCTTGGCAGCCCTCTGGTAGGGGAGGAGGGGGGAAAAATGTTAACAGGAGTTTTCAGAACACTGCAACACACCTACACTCTGGCCTCATGGTTGAAATGATACAGAGAAATCTCTGGAGAAAAGCTTTGGCTCCATGAAAGATGTACGGCTCCTGCTACCCATGAAACCAGTGCCCTTGTTAGTGCCCAAAGCCAGCTGGCCCAGACTTACCAAACAAAGGTGTGAGATTCCACAAGGATGAGATCCTCCAGCCTGCAGCTGGGCCCGCAAGGTCCAGAGCTGCTCACGTTTGCCCAACCCGACCATCTGATGTCCTCAATGGAAGCTCAGCACCTTTCCACTTCCCAAGCTGTAGCCATTAGGTAATGTGGCGTACTGATGGTTGACACAAATTAAGCTCTTCCACCTTCTCCTTTTCCACTTTGGGATTGGCCTCCTCTACAGTGCCTTCCTCCTCATTCTTAATTTGTGAGCTGCTCCTGCTCCCCCCTGTCCTCCTGCAGTATCCAGTGCCTTCTTGCTGCTCCCCATTTTTCTCCAAAGGCAGACTACACATAATTTTTAAAAATTCATTCAAGGAATGTGGGCTTTGCTGGCTAGGCCAGAATTTATATCCCATCCTTAATTGCCCTTGAGAAGGTGATGGTGAGCTACCTTCTTGAACTGCTGCAGTCCACGTGCACCCACAGTTAGGGAGAGGGTTCCAGGATTTTGACCCAGCGACAGTGAAGGAACAGCAATATATTTCCAAGTCAGGATGGTGAGTGGGTAGGAGGGAAACTCCCAAGTGGTGGTGTTCCTATGCATCTGCTGCCCTCATCCTTTTAGATGGTAGTGGTCGTGGGTTTGGAAGGTGCTGTCTAAGGAGCCTTGGCGAGTTTCTGCAGTGCATCTTGTAGATGGTACACACTGCTGCTACTGTGTGTCGGTGGTGGAGGGAGTGAATGTTTGTGGATGGGGTGCCAATCAAGCGGGCTGCTGTGTCCTGGATGGCGTCAAGCTTCTTGAGTGTTGTGGGAGCTGCACTCATCCAGGCAAGTGGGGAGTATTCCATCACACTCCTGGCTTGTGCCTTGTAGATGATGGACAGGCTTTGGGGAGTCAGGAGGTGGATTACTTGCCACAGGATTCCTAGTCTTTGACCTGCTCTTGTAGTCACAGTATTTTATATGGCTAGTCCTGTTCAATTTCTGGTCAATGGTAACCCCCAGGATGTTGACAGTGGGTGATTCAGCAATGGTAATGCCAATGAATGTCAAGGGGTGATGGTTAGATTCTCTCTTGTTGGAGATGGTCATTACCTGGCATTTGTGTGGGATAAATGTTACTTGCCACTTGTCAGCCCAAGCTTGGATGTTGTCCAGGTCTTGCTGCATTTGGACATGGATTGCTTCAGTATCTGAGGAGTTGTGAATGGTGCTGTACATTGTACAGTCATCAGCGAGCATCCCCACCTTATGATGGAAGGAAGGTCATTGATGAAGCAGCTGAAGATGGTTGGGCTTAGGACACTACCCTGAGGAACTCCTGCAGTGATGTCCTAAAGCTGAGATGACTGACCTCCAACAACCACAACCATCTTCCTTCATGCTAGATATGAATCCAACCAGCAGTGTTTTCCCCTGATTCCCATTGACTCCAGTTCTGTTAGGGCACCTTGATGCCATACTCAGATAAATGCAGCCTTGATGTCAAGGGCAGTCACTTTCACCTCACCTCTGGAGTTCAACTCTTTGGTCCATGTTTGAACTAAGGCTGTAATGAGGTCAGGAGCTGAGTGGACCTGGAGGAACCCAAACTGAATGTCAGTTGGCAGGTTATTGCTAAGCAAGTGCCACTTGATGGCGTTTTTGATGACCCCTTCCATAACTTTACTGATGATCGAGAGTAAACTGATGGGACAGTAATTGTCTAGGTTGGATTTGTCCTGGTTTTTGTATACAGGACATACCCAGGCAATTTGCCACATTGCTGGGTAGATGCCAATGTTGTAGCTGTACTGGAACAGCTTGGCTAGGGGCACGGCAAGTTCTGGAGCACAGATCTTCAATACTATTGCCGGAATATTGTCAGTGCCCATAGCCTTTGCAGTATCCAATGCCTTCAGCTCCACAATATCATGTGGAGTGAATTGAATTGATTGAAGACTGGCACCTGTGATGCTGGGGACCTCTGGAGGAGGCTGAGAAAGATCATCCACTTGGCATTTCTAGCTGAAGATTGTAGCAAATGCTTCAGCCTTATCTTCTGCAGCAGTAAAACTGTTTAGATAACAGCCAAAACCAGCCGAGCACCAGCATAATTTTCTTCACAGCTGAGAGAATTAAAGTTTTAGTCAGAAAACAGGCTAAAAAAACATACATATGTTAACCAGCAGGTTCAAATGACAAACCAGCAACAGGCCTGCATTCACTTTAGGCATTAAAAGTTATGATGTTATGACATATGCATGTGGAATATTGATCCTTAATTTCGTCGGCAGTCAAATATATATTGAACTTCCTCAAAGGCCTTTTTTTAAGGCAGGCAAAGACACTGATTTAGGATGGCTGCCCAGGTCAACTGGCATGTCTGGTATTACAAGTTGGTTATTTTCTGGAATGTTTCCAAAAAGTGGATTACAATTAGGACATGCCCATTTCACACCTTGTTGCTGTCAAGAATTACTTCAAAAATGAGCTGAAACTTATAACTGGCTCTCACCATTTGCATTTCTATGAAGCTACCTCTCAGGCAGAGACAAAGGGCAGAATTTTCCGAGCCCACTGGCGGCAGGCGTGATTTGTGGCGTGTGCAGAAAATATTGCGTGACCTGCTCAGCCCGCCGAAGGCAAGCCGCGTTTCCTGCCATCGGAAGGCGGGGAGCTAATTGTAATACATCAGCATATAGTTAAAAGGCCACCCCGCCAGGCTCTTGGAACCGCATCGTCCGTCCATGTCAGGGGGGAAGCACGCTGACGTGTTTCACAACAGCACACAGGTGACGTGCACTTGGTTGCCTTCACTTTGGGTGAACTGAGGTGAGTGAGCAGCAGCGTTCTCCACAGCTCATCCGTTGTTTACAGGCCACAGGGGCGCTGAGGGCGGGGCAACTAATGCTGAGGGGAAGGGGGGTGTCTGGGTGCAAGTGCTGGCCAGCCTCGGGGGTGACTGCTGAGGGGAGGACGGGGGGTGGGGGGGTGATGATGTCCGGAGGAAAGGGGTGGCCAGCCTTGGAGACAACTGCTGAGGGGGTGGGATGTGTCCAGGGGAATCCGAGGGGTGACCAGCACCAGGGGCGGTCACACAGGGTCAGGAAAGATGTTAAGTACAGCCATGATAACTACATCTCTTTCTCCTTCATGCTGCAGGAGGACCACATCAGGATCATGGATCCTGGTGACCTAGCTGTGTGCCTGATGGCCTACAGAGACCATAAAAGACTGAGGAGAGAGCGATTGAGGCACCTGGCTGCACAAAGGCGGGAGCAACAACCCCATGAAGAAGGGGCAGCAGGGGCTCCCGCACACGCTGCCCAGAGGCGACAGTGAGCTGTGGCTGGTCGGTGCCTAGCGACACCCAGGGTCTATAGACGCCGCCTTCCATTCCTGCAGATGACTGAGAACCAGTGTCACTGACGACCGCGCATGTCTAGGGACCTGGTGGCTCACATCTGCCACTTACTGCAGGAGTTAGCACCAAGCGGACGTGGAGGGCATCCACTGTCAGTGGCTGTGAAAGTGACCATGGCACTCAATTTCTATGCCAGTGGCTCCTTTCAGGGCTTCACAGGTGACCTCTGTGGGATTTCACAATCTGCCACCCATAAATGTATCCATGAGGTCACAGATGCCATCTTCTCCATGGCTCACAACTTTGTGCATTTCACCCGGGACCAGGACAGCCAGGATGCAAGGGTCATCCGATCCGTCCTGATCTCGGGATTCCCACAAGGGCAGGGTGGGATTGACTGCACTCATGTGGCGCTCAGGTCTCCGTCGCTACACTTGGTGGACTTCACCAACCACAAGGCTTCCACTCATTGAACGTGCAGGTGGTGGGCGGCCACCAGAAATGCATCCTGCAGATGTGCGCACGGTTTCCAGGGAGTGTGCACGACGCCTATATCCTGAGCCGCTTGCAGATCCCTGCTGTATTCCAGGGTCCACAAAGGCTGCAGGGTTGGCTCCTTGGGGACAAGGGCTACCTGGAAAGGCCATGGCTGATGACACCCGTGCAGCAGCCTCAGACTGCAGCAAAGCGACGCTATAGTGAGGCTCATTCAGCTGCTCGCAACTTGGTGGAGCAGACTGTCAGGATGCTGAAGATGCAGTTCTGGTGCTGGACCAGTCTGGTGGAGACCTGCAACATAGTCCGCAGAGGGTGTCAATCATTGTTGTCGTCTGCTGTGCCCTTTGCAAACTGGCACTGCAATGTGGAGACGAGCTGCCTGAGGAGGAGATGGAGGAGTTGGAGGTCTCCTCGAATGAGGAGGACGCTGACGAGGATGAGGGTGAGGGGATCCTTGAGGGTGACGATGACGGGCATGATGCTCGCACACTGGCTAGATGAGGCAGGCGCACTCGGGGGGCCCTCATAGCTGCCAGATTTGTGGAGGATGATGATGACATGCAGTGAGGTGTCCTCACATCGCAGTTGTGAACGTTTTACTCCAGCCTGGCTTATGGCAGCGCCAATTCCCCTTGTAAGAATGCTCCTGTCATGGAGATGCAGTGGAGGCCCTAATAGTCACTCAATCGTAAGAGGATGATGACAAAGTGCAGTGCGGACATTCCATAAATCTTCACACAGCCTCTGAGAATATCTGACTCCTGTCTGGCCGAGGGTAGCTCACTTGCGCTCCATGATTAGGCCATCTCAGAGACGCAGCCATGAAACTTTAGACACACCTGATGCTGTGTCTGCCTTCAATGCCTCAGCCCTTTAGGAGCTGGTGCACAGTTTTACTGGTTGCAGATGCTGGTGTGATGAGGGACAGCCCCACCTTAAAGGTGCTAAGAGCACACAGAGAGAATGACAGAACTCTGTGGCACCTGCCCATTACATTCTGGCAGCAATGACCAGCAATACCGAGGTGCAGGCATCAGTAATGTTACCAGGGAGTGAGATTGGACCATCACTGTGGTTTAAAGGCTGCAGAGAGCACAGGGAAGAGGCCCTGGACACCTGCCTTTTATCTTGTGCAGAAAGGTTTCAAATCTGAGTGACAAGAATACTGCTCATCAGAACAAGGTGCCACAGGCAAGGAGACACTCTTAGGAGTTTGTTGACAATAGTGAACAGTATGTATAAGTGATCAACACCCGTGCCAAGGCTGTGCAGCTAATTTTACTTAGCTTTCCTAACCCTGCCGCTATGTCTTGGTGCTCCCTGGACATCCACAGCGGAGGTGGAGGTAGGCTGCTGACTGTGACGCCCTGTCTGTGATGACTTTAGCAGACGTCCTCTGGAGGACCGAGACCTGGTGGGCCCCTGCCTGCTTTTGTGGTGTTGCTCTGTGGCAGTGGCACCTCCTTGGCCTGTGAAGCTGGAACTGCAATGGTCACAGGAAGAGGGGATTTAGATGGGCCGGTCACTCCTAGAGTCACCTGGGTGGATGGCCCTGGAGTGTGCACTTGCTGATCCTCCTCCCTATGGGTGCCCAAGGGCCCCTGGCTGACTCAGTGAGCGAAAGGGGTAGCTGGAGTGAGATCGAGCTGCCCTGCGCACCTCTCGTGTACACACTGTTGGAGGCCAACTATGGCATCAGTGATGGAGTTAAGCCCGTGCAGCAGTGTAGCACCGACGTCCTGGACCAAGGTCTCCGTGGCGTCCGCCACCCTGCCAATGTTGACCTCGGTGCGTTGCAATGCTGGCACTATCACCTCAGCCTGAAGGTGGACGGGCTCCTCCATTGTGCCTTGCGATCTGAGGAGTGCTGCGGCTGTCCCTTCCTGATGTCCCCGAGCTTACCTTTGCAGGTCTAGTAACCATGACATGACCGAGTCCAGAGGCTCGTCATTTGACTCGGACTCAGCAATGTTCTGGCCTCCAGCAGTCCCCCCGAGTGCCGGGGACCTGGGAAGCCCCTGCCACCACCTGTTGCGGATCAGAAAGTGCAATGTGCTCACCAGATTGTGTTCCTGAGGCTACTGGTAAATCTAGGTCCCACCGAGGTGTGTGACTCTGTGCTGGGAGAGGGTGTGGGTGACGCTGTGATGGGACTTCAGGGAGGGTCCCTCCAGATTCCTCTTCAGAGGTTTCTTCGAGGCTTGATTGGAGGCCCTGGGTCATGGACTTCGTCAGCTGTTTGGCAGATGTGCCTGTGAAAGCAAGGAGAGAAAATTAGTGCATGGCAGAGGCATGTGAAACAAGACACATCACTCATGGCATGGTTGTCTGATGGATGTTGCACTGCTGGGTCCTCACTTGGTAGAGCAGCGCCGAACTCACCATCAGCACAGGACCGGTCCCGGTCATCGCCAGCCAGCTGGATGGCTCTGTTTTCGAATTCTGTCAGAACTTTGATCTCTGGCATCCCTCCACCTTTCTGCGACCTTTCCCTCCTGTTGTGTGCCAGTTTGTCTTGCATGGATAGAAATGGGGAGAGTGTATCAGGATGCCTGCCGGGCTAGGTGATAAGTATGACTGGCCAGTGTGGATGGTGAGTGGTCCCATGGATGGGATGAGAACATAATGGTGTGTGTGAAAGAGTGAATGGTGATGTCCCTTGTACTGGCAGTGAGTCAGGGCCCTGTGGTTGCGTAATGGGTTTGTGAGTGTGTGAGTTGGGAGTGATGAAAAGAGTGACTTATCCTGAATGGAGGTGATCATTCATCCTTTGCAGCACTGGATGGCTGTCCTCCTCTGCAGGGCATTTGCACTGACCACTGCTTCCACCACCTCTCAAGTCGGGTTGGTGACTTTGCTGCCCATCCTATGGCCAGAGCGGGGGTAGAGCACATCCTGGTGGGCTCCAAGGCACCCAGCAGTTGCTCGAGGGAGCCATCGTTGAAGCGGAGGGCTGCAGTCTTTTTTCCGTTGCTGGCCACGTCTCCCAGGCAGTGGTGGTGAGCTAGTGGCAATAAGCGCTTTCCTGGTGGCTGCCTTTTAAACATGACAGCTGGCATGATGTGGGTAGAACTCCATTTTACCCGCCCCTACTGCACTTAGTGCAATTCTGGGAAAATTCTGCCCAAATTCTACCGGGACAATGTTTCTGTAGGTATTGATCTGTTCATCCTGGCTCATCACCGGGAAGATTGGTTCATTCAGAAGTGATGGCTGGGACAATGAAGAAGTTAATCACCGAGGCCATAATACAATAGTTAAGGACTGCCCAGACATGAGCTTTTCAATTACCTTCTATGGAATACTCAACATTAAGGGAGGAGTCATGTGACCAGAGTCACTATTTTGAATTTTTTTTTATTACAGCACCCTGCTTGCATTTGGGCATCTAGAATAAGAAAATGGACAAGTAACACCATCTGTCTCAAGTTCAGAGCCCTATCTATGTTACACTGTAGAATCCATCACAGAGATAATGAATTTCAAGTAAAAAAAACTTCAGGTCCAATAGCATCAACTTTTGGAAAAGACAGGCTTAAAAGAGACTATCTCCAGAAAATGCAGCTTACATCAGCCTCAACTCCACTGGAATTTCAAGACCACCATTAAAAAAAACTGCCTCAGGCATGAACAACAGCAAAGGACTCATAAACAGTGAGCTCTCTAGTTTATTTTTAATCATTTTATCATTGAATCTTTATTTGGCTAAAAGTTAACCTCCTCTAATGTATAATCTCTAATTTTGCATTAATGCTTGTGCGTATGTGTTGTGAAGGTTGAACATGGGTTTATCTTTTTAAATACCTTTATATCTTTACCTGAGTGGACTTTCAGCATAATAACACTAGTCCCTTTGTATTTAACTTCAAGAAAGCCCGTTAGACTGCATTCTTTGGAATCAGCACATAAATGGTTAAGTACAAACACAGAATTAATACCTTCATCCTTATAAATTACAAAACCACCCTGTTACAATCAATCAAGGTGCGAGAAAGAAAGGCCGAGTCCTTATATGTGTCCTCACCAGTTGCGGGGGATGAGCTGTTTAGATAGAGCTCTGAAAAGTCCTTTCTGCCATTGGCACCAGAAGTTGCTGAGCAAGTTTGTCATGTGGCAAATCAGGCCTGGAGCAGACCCAATATCACAAAAAGTGTTTTACAACAATTGTAGGACCTTCCTTAATTATTTAAATCGGCAAGTAAAATAGTTCTGGTGTGTGCTCTGAACATCAATGGAGCAGTCGGATCCAATATGGCGGGTGGCAAATCTCCAGCGCTTCATGGATGTGCATCCTGTCTGCCATTTTAGATTAAATGATGATGCTACTGAATTCTCAGCCTTTTATCTTTCCACAGATGCTGAGTGACCTGTTTAATGTTTTCAGCATTTTCTGGTTTTGGTTCAGACTCCCAAGATTTGCTTAATACTCATCCTGAGTCAACCGTTTAATATGAGATGTAACTATGGCAGGGTCCTTTGGCTGACAGGCATTGGAGAACTACTGGGGTTTTTACAACAATCAAGAAGCTTTGATGATTATGTTTCTGGTGCTAACCCATATTTAACTAGACAAACCATAATTTGTCCTCATAAGATTTAATCTCACAACCTGTGGGTTGCTCATTAACGACCAGGCTACCGAATATAAAGCAAAACCAGAAGACATTAATCCTTTCAGACAAGGAATTCTGCAGTTGGCCAACAATCTCTTTTGTGGGATTTTATATGTATCTGCATGTTTTAGGGATATGAATGTATATCCATCGGTAGATGAACACAATCTTAGGCACATACCTTCACTATTGCGGTGGGAAGTCAGATATCTCTGAACTGTTTGACACTCAATTCATATTTGTAACACATAGCCCTTTTATATTATAACTTTCAGAATTTCAGGCGACAGGACTTTCCAAACCCACAACCTGGAAGGACAAGGGCAGCAGATGTATGGTAATAACACCACCTGTAAGTTCTCCTCCAAGCAACTCACCATCCTGACTTGGGGCAGAATTTTACACCCCACAGGCAGGCGCGCACCCAACCTGATAGGGCGTAAAATAGCGTGCGCATACGTCGGGCGAGTGTCCCAATGTCATTGTGCACTCGCACGATATTTTGGTCAGCAGGTGCACGCAAGAGTCGGTAGTGCGTCCACCGACAATTAAGAGGCATAATAAGGCCATTCATTTACTAATTAAGAGAGATTTCTCGCTACCCACTCAACATTATGGCTGGCAGGCGAATTGGCCAGGCGGTCTTGCATCTTTGAGGAAACCTCATCCAAGGTTTGGAACGAGGTTTCTGACATTCATTTTAAAAAATAAAAATGTTTTGCCTTGATTTTTATTATGTATGTATTAATGAGTGAGTCCTATGTGGGGGTCATTTTGTCAGAAATGCCAAATCTTTATTTTTGATTTTAAAATGCTTCAGCTCCCTGAGGCAGCTCCCTGGCTTCATTGTGCGCTCCCCAACGCCTGCACAGACGTCAGCTCTCCCCCTCCTCTCGCCCCCACCCCGGCAGCGCTGAGCGAACTATATCACCATTCCTTCGCTGTTGCTGGGTCAAAATGCTGGCATTCTTTCCCTAACAGCAGGGTGTACCTACACCACATGGACTGCAGTGGTTCAAGGAGGCAGCTCTAGCCAGCGATGTCCACATCCCGTAAAAGAAAAATATATAAAAAATGATAAGAATGCAAGATTCCACGATGCTTTGTAATGGGACTCAGCTTGAAAGAAATAAAGGTTATTACAAAATGTCTAAGAGGCATTTCAAGTTTAACCTTTGAAAATAAGTATCAGTCACATACTGACCAGCAGAAACAGAAATAAGTCATCTATCCCAGGGCACTAGTTGAAGGCTGCCAAGTATTGACCAGACTATTAAGTAGACAAAACCCAAGTTCTACAGTTCACATTGGGATGATTATATAGTCACAGCAGATCATGGACAGAATCGTCCCAGAAATTGACAAAGTCTGATATCAGGCAGCGAAAATGGTGTTTGACCTGCTGCCGACTTTTGGTGGTTTTTGCCACCATATTGTGTGACACTTTGTTAAAAAAATTCTGAGGCATGGGTTTCACATCGGATCATTGAAGAGGTGGCCTCTGTTTCATCTGCCATGCCCTGTTGTCACCTCAGGCCTTCAGTAATCCAGGCTCCATATTTAAAAGGTGTCCCTGCGCAGAGCTAGCACTCTCTAAGGGATCAAAAGCTGCTGGAAAGTCATGGCTGCCAAAGGGAGGAAATATGCTGCCCACAAATTTAGTGACAACTCCGTACTGCACCCTATGGTTGCAGACAGGTGTGGCAATTTCATGCCTCTGCATTGCTTGAGTAGGCAGATAAGCTAGAGGCCTTACTCCAAGCATGTCAATGTAGCTGCATCTGAACTGTCTCAACTGCAGAGGAACGGTCACTTTATACAAGGTTTCCCAAATGCATGGCCGTTTTCCTCCTCCTACCCTGCACATGCTTGTGCATCACCATCAACCACACTGCAGTCCTTGCACCCCCAACTCACCCTCAACCACAGTGCAGTCCTTGTGCCCCTGCAACTTGCTTCAACTGTAATGCAGCCCTTGACCCCGCCGCAACTTGCCTTAACAGTAGGGCAGCACTTGCACCCGCCCCCACTTGCCTCAACTGCATGGCAACCTCTGCCCCCCTCACAACTCGCCTCAACCGCTGTGTGGCCCTTCCCCCAATTAGCCTCAATTGCAGGGCAGCCCTTGCCCCTCCCCTCAACGTGCCTCAACCTTAAAGTCCAACATACGACCCTCGAGAATGCTGCGCAATGTTACTGTGCACTCACCTCCAAGTTTCCCTCAAAGTGCCATCAGTCAAGTGTGTGCCTTATATATGCTGTTGTGAAACACATCAGTGTGCAATCACAATGAGGTTCCCAACATCTGGTGGCGGGAAGCATGGCTCACTATTGATGGGCAGAGCAGATGATTGAAAACTGGTTTCACAACGTCATAAAACCAATTTTTGGCCTTCTCTCCATATTGTCCGCTCACGCTGCCAAACATGTCCGATGCCAGTGAGCAGAAAATTCTGTCCAATATGACGCATGACATCCTCTGGGGGACATACTCCAGTGCTCTGTCATATCTGTCCAGGCACTAGAACCTCATTTTTGCAAATGGTGCTCAACCATCCTCCGGGTTACGCATGAGCCCCTCGCTGGGGTACGGGCATCATTAGCCACCTCTTTTGTGGGTAGCCCTTGTCCCTGAGGAGGCAACTCTACATCCTGTGTGGTCCCTGAAGGTGTCAGGGATCTGAGACCCGCTGAGGTTATATGAGTCGTGGATGCTTCAGGGGTATCTTGCTCACAGCTGCATGATCCAAAGTTATGGTCGCAGACCTGCCGAACATTGAGAGTGTGGAAGCCTTTGTGGTTCACATACTGGACTACTTATTGCCAGGGAGCTTTAGGAGCCACATGGTTGCAGTTGATGGCACCCTGCACTTATGGGAATCCGGAAATCTCAGCAAATCCCAGCGCTCTTGCTTCCTGGCTTGACTGATCCCTATCGAAATTGAGAAGGTTGTGTGACCTCCTGGATGCATTTGTGAGGGAAGGCTCGTGAGGTCCTGCAAAGATCCCCAGTGGAGTCCTCGAAAAAGCCACTGCCGTAGAAATCAAGCATGGCAGTAATTTTAACTGCCAGTGGCAGTGAATGCCTTCCAAGTCCCTGTGGTGCCAAATCCTGCAGAAGGTGGCACATGTGCATGGCCAGTTCCCTTGGCATGCACAGGCATCGGCGACACAGGTTCTTGCTCATCTGCAGGTTGCACATGTGCCATCTGTAGACCCTGGGTCTAGAGAGGCACCTACGAATGACGGCTCTGTGGGGTTCATCCTCTGCATGCAGAGAAGTCATGCTGCCCCTTGGCCTTCAGGGCTCTGCTCCTCCTTTGGCGAGCCAGGAGCCTCCATCACATTCTTCTTCTCTCCTGCCTTTAAGAAATCAGGCAGACAGCGAGGTCACCAGGCTCCATGTTCCTGATGGTGTCCCCACTGCGTATCAAAGAGAGATGCACAAGGGTCAGCAATGTCTCCTAAGAACCATCCTTATTCAAGTCATCACCTGCAGCTGCCTCTCGAGGCCTCTTAACATGTGCCGAGATTCCAGGCCATTCTTGGATACCCAGTGTTTAGTGTGCATGATAGCTCACCATGCCCATACCCAGCAGCGCCCCACACCACATGACCTAGTGGCAGCAGCTTCGGGCATGCAACTGCATCCTGAACTTTCATGTCAGGTGCACGCATTTTCCTAACCTGGGCTCCAAGGCTTTGCAGTTTGCTTGTACCATGAGCATAGCCTTTGAATGTCAACTGAAACATAACACAAGGGACTAGGATCCGTCAGTCTTCAATGACCACCTTTCCCAGCAGGATCCTCAGTTTTGCCCAGTCATGCAATAGTTCTGCAGAACCCTAGCACTCATTACAGTTTGAAATGTGCGCACAAGGGATTCACACAAGAGGAGAAATCATTAGCACTGTGAGGAATTAGTGCTGCTTGAGTGGGCATAACTACGAGGTTGATTTCAAGCATGTCAATTGAGCTCAAGCGAAACGCTCTCAGCTGGGCTGGAGTGCTCATCTTTGACATGTTTTGACATTAGCCCGGCCGTTTTCTTCCCCTCCCACCCCCTGCATGTGTTTGTGCTCAAACTTCAGTTGGTGCTGCCATGACCCTACCTCCCCACCCAGCACTGCTGCCCTTGCCCTGAGGTCACCTTCTCCCACTTCCCCTCTTGCACTGTTGCCCTCACCCCAACACCACAAGCCAGCCATGAAGAAGCTGCTGCAGAGACTTGTCTGTGCCCCCCACGAATCCGCGGAGCCACTAGATCACCACGAGCGCTGTGCAAAGTTGTGTGCACTCATCTCCATGTTCTCCTTAAAGTTGAGGTTGCCAGGTTCATGCCTTTTAAAGCCAGTTGTAAATCACGCCAACGTGGGCTTTAAATTTGACATGGAGGGGATGATTCCAACGTGTGGCCACAATAATGAGATGCAAGTTTATTACAATTAAGTTCCCGTTGCTCAATGGAAGGAAACACAGCCTGTCATTGACAGGGGAAGGGACAATTGCATCCTGGGTTTACAGCGTCGGGAAACACGACTAGGGCCATCATGCAAGATTCTCCGATCTCGCCGCCAAATACACCCATCACGATTGGGCACAGAAAATCCCAGCCCATGTTATGGTTTTACCTTCACATTGTTTGATTAACAGTTGACTTCACAGCTTGAGGTTTAGATATGGATGCACATCTCACTCTGAACTCACTCTCTTGTCTTATTTCTTCATATCCCTGTTGAGTCCGTAATTGCTACCTCTCTCTTCGCTAACTGCGTCAGTCACAACAGGATGAACAGTGTCCGCACTTGTAGTGATGTGCTAGTAAAACCTGGCTTGAGAAGATGACTAAGTAAGGAAAATAATTTGTTTCATTCCAGCAGCTGAAATGTTACTAAATTTGAAAACTTTGTTTGATTTCAATTGTTTCATCTGATTTTGCTAAATGCAGAAAGGAGTCTTTCACAGCTTGTTTTATTTTTGGTCTGTCATATTTAGGAATGAGAAGGGGATTATGCTGTATCCAGGCTACGAGAGCACAGATTTCTGTTATGTAACATTATTGAACTTTCAATGATTAGATTATCCAGACCATCAGGCACTTGGAGCCATAATCATCAAGAGACCAACAGAGTTAATGGGTTTGTCTATACTAATCCATCACAATTAAATCGCTAAAGCCCCCACTGAGCAAACAAAACAAACAGCTCCCTTTGTGGTTTCTATAATGCATCAACCTGTGTCAAAATGGAGTCATGTTTTTGTTACTGCCAAGAAAATGTTCTCATATATAAACCAGATGACTTCATGCTCCAATGCATATTTTCCCTGGCATCCATCTTCAGGTTCATCAGAACTGAGCTAAGTTTGGTTTTCCTCCCCAAATATTTTTTTTACAGTTTTTTTCCAAAATTACGAACAGAGGAACAGAAGGAGGCCATTTAATCCCTCAAGCCTGTTCCACCATTCAGTGAAATCATGGCTGGTCTGTGAGCTAACTCCCTTTACCAACCTTTACCCCAATCCCTCAACACCTTTGGTTAACAAAAATCTATCAATCTTAGATTTAACATTAACAAATGACCTAACACCAACTGTCTTTTCTAGAAGAGAGTTCCAAAGTTCAACTACACTACATGTTGGAGTGTTTCCTAATTTCACTCCTGTAAGATCTGGTGCTAAACTTTGTGCTATGTTCCCCAATTCTAGATTCCCCAGCCAGTAGAAATAATTTCTCTCTCTCTACCTTACCTGTTCTCCTTAATATCTTGAAAACTTTGATTAAATCATCATTTAATCTTATAAATTTCAGGGAATCCAACCATAGTTTGTGTAATCTCTAATCATAATTTAACCCTTAGATTCCAGTTGTCATTTTGGTAAATTTACGTTCAACTTACTCCATGACCAATATAGCGTTCCCAGAACTGAACACAGTACTCTCAGTGTGATCTACCAAGGGCTTAGTATAGCTGTAGCAAAATTTCTAGCCCAATGTATTCTAGTCCTCTGGTTAGAAAGGCTCAGATTCCATTCATCTTTGGTTATTTTCTGTACCTGACTGTGGAATTTTAATCATCCATGTACATAGACCTAAGTATCTTTGAACTTCTATTGTTTCTAGCTTTTAACTGGTTCTAGCTTTTCAACATTTAGTAAGCATAATGTTCTATCAATTTTAGGTCCAAAGTGGATGATCTCATACTTGCCTGTATTGAAACCCATTTGCGTTGATTTTGTCCATTCAGTTAATCTATTTATATTTCTTTATAATTTCATGCTTCCGCCTACACTCTATAATAATACCTATCTTTGTGTCATCGCCAAACTTGGATATGTGACTCTCTATCTCATTATTTAAGTCATTAATTAATATTGTAAGCAGTTAAGGCCCCAACATAGGCCCCTGCGGGGCACCACTGGTCATATCCTGGCAATTAGAGCATCTGGCCATTATCCCTGCACTCTGTCTGCTGCCGCTCAGTGAATTTCCTTACCAGGTCAATAATTTACCTTCAACTTCATAAGCTTCAACTTTTGGTAACAGTCTCTCATTAAACACCTTCTGAAAATCTGTGTAAATGGAAAAGAGTGGAGTGGTTGCCATCATGAAAGACAACAGAAAATTTGAGTTAGATGGAATTAAAAAGACATGGTCATTGGTCAGCATGACCTGCAGTCTCAGTACTGCGGGAGGGGCGGATACAAGATTGGAGGGCCTCAGTTGTGTGGCTACTAGGTTAAAACCAGCAGTATGTGCTGCAGTATAAAGGTCTGACACATAAAGGTTTAACATGGGACTGAGTACAGCACTGCCCACACAGCTATGTAAGGGAATGCATGGCCCACACCTAGGGATCAGTGTAGTGTTGGATGGAGCCATATGTAGAAGCAAGCATGCAGACAGCACTTTGCTTGGGCCTTTACTGCACCAATGTATATAGTTTCCAATAGTTAATAAATACTTACTCTTGAACTAAGATTACGAATACCTTAATAAGACCTACTGAACTACACCCAACACCTTACAACATGGTAGCAATGAATTGAACAACTCAAAACCTCTCAGAGACTGCAGAAGAAAATTAAAGTCCTGGAAACTGAAGGAAAAATCTAAGAAGCATTCTCACCTGAGGAAAAGCTCAAAAAGCAAAGGTGCAGAAGGAAATAGCCAGAGAAAAGCTCTAAAGAAAGGCTTGGAAGCTGAAGGCAGAAATTAATTTCTCACTGCAGCAGGAGGCTCCATTCATCCAGTGGAAGCCCAGCTTCAACACCCAGAGTGTGCAGTCAGCAGACCTAGCCGGGGCAAGCTAAAAATTTAAAACTTCTGGACAACACAAGTCCTGAAAGAAGTTAAATACTGCAGTGGTCAGAAATTAAATCACAGTCCGAGAAACCCGATCCCTGTGTCAATGGCTGAACTCATTCCAAACAAAGAAAAAAATATAACAATTAATTAAAAATTAATCACAACTGAGTCAGCAGCTTAAAAAAAAAAGCAAAAGCCAGCATTTTGACACTTTTAAGACCCGAGAATATTGTGCCAAAGCTGGAAAAAACTTTAAACAGTCGATCCAGGCAGGCATTGTTGAAAAAATTTAAATGCTGCGATTGCGGGCGCCATTACTGCGGGGGCCAGCCAAAACCAGCAAGTGCAGGAAAACCCTTTGTGCAGAAGCATTCAGCAACGCCATCTTGGATTTTCGGAAAACTTTAAAAGCTGAATCTGCAACTTTAAAAATGTTAACCATAGATCAGAAATCCTCTCTTCCAGATCAATTTGGATTTATTCAAGACCCAGATCAATCACAAATTAGGGACTTTGGAGAAAGAGATCCCTCGGATACATGATTGCTTCAGGTCTGGATAAGAAGACAGAAGCTGAACAAGTTAACACACTGTTCTATTCAGTAGGTCTGATAGATGATGAAAAAACAGTTAGACAAGGAATCAATGAATCATCTACAAAATATGATGAAGTTTTAAAATCATTTGGTGTTTAATGTAACCCTCAGAAATAACAAAATCCTTGAAAGAGCTAAATTTAATAAATGTGTCCAGCAACCAGGAGAATCTGTTGACTCCTTCATTAATCAGCTATACAGAATGGCTGAAGGCTATGATTACAGTGACCTGAAATCTGAGCTAATTAGAAATGGAATAGCTGTCAGAGTGCTTCAAGTCTAAGAAGATCTAACCTTTGAGAAAGTCAGGAAATCTGAAATTTGTTTGCAGCACAGATCTATATGAAGGGCAGAAAGCAAACCGTGGTACAAAGTAAATCCCACTGTCCATTTAGTGAAGTAGCACAGAAACAGGGACACACTAGGCCAAGGGAAGTAATCCCCTAGCTGACCAATATAACATCCAAGCCAGTGCTGTGGAGCAACATGACATCACATGCATGATCAATGTCCTACAATTTCAGCCCAATGCTTTCAATGTAACCGAATAGGACAAAACCAAACCACATATAAGATCCCAAGCTGATTCATAAGGACAAGACAGCACACCAAGAGTACACACAACCCATGCTTCTTGGGTGATGTCAAAGATCCTGGATTTTCATTGTGGAACATGGAAATCTCAGATAATGGCCATCTCACAAACTTTAAATTGGACACAGGAGCCAGTGTTACAGTCCTATCAGACAAAGAACCGTGGCTGAGAGACCTCCAGCTGCGAACAACATACATACCACTTTATGGGCCCAGAAGAATCTGACTTCTGGTCATAGACATGATTCTGGAGCCATTAAGGTATGGCAGCAAACAAATCTTCGAGCTGACGTATATCATCCATAGCCAGCCTTGTACTCTCTTGAGCAAAGATACCTGTGTAGACTCCAAGCTCCTCAAAACAGCAGAAGATATGGAGACAACCAATGTCGTAAATTACACAGAACTGCAAGTTCCCAAGAGCTTTAACAAGAAAGATTCACTCAACTGGGATTTCAGCTCTGAACTATCTTCTCTCATTGCAGAGCAGGTTTATTTATTTTCGTTACAGGTGCCAGCAGCCCCTCATTGGTCAACCAGTCAGATGGTTACCATGGCACCTTAAGTAGATGGCAGTCAAGAAAGGAACCAGCAACAAGAAAAGCCTTAACCTCCAGCTACGATTCCAGTCAAAGAGATAAACCCTAAGACCACAGAGCTGATGCTGCAATCCCCAGCCAGCATGACAGTGCCACAAACAATTCTGGAACCAAGTAGCAGCTATCAATTGACCACAGCACGCCACACAGCAAAATGCAAAGGTGAGCTTACTACCAAGTCACACCCTAACAACAGGATGAACTATCTTCCATTCCAGCATGCGTCACAGTGAGCCGCATGAAGGAAAAATAAGAAAAAAACACAATAGAGATGTGCCCAGAGTTCAGCTGCCCCATAAAGAGTGGGATAAACCAACCACCATCTATCACTACAATTGGAGAATCAACAAAGAGCGACTCAACATCAAAGAATGGAAAAGAAGATGAAAAGACACCCAGATGCCAGAGCAACTTTCGATTCAACAAAGTTTACCTGCAACAACAGACGCTACCACTGCTCTGACAGTAGTGAGAACAAGATATGGAAGGGTTATAGGGCCTCCAGACTGCCTGAACCTATGAACTCAGAGGCTTGAGAGGGGAAGAATAGGTAAACTGGGATAACTTGTAAATAATTTGTAAATGGATAAAGTCTTGTGGGGGGGTGTAGTATAAGAGTTTGACATATAAAGGGTTAATGTGGAACTGAGTACAGTACCACTCATACCCAGGGGTCAGTGTAGTGTTGGACAGAGCCGTGTGTAGAAGTAAATAGGAGGCAGCTCCTAGCTTGGACCTTTACTGTACCTATGTATATAGTTTCTAGTAGTTAATCAATACTTACTGTTGAACTACCTAAGACTACGAATACCTTAATAAGACCTACCAAACTACATCAACACCTTACAAAATGTGCCACAATGAATATAGCAAGGCATGCTTGAATTGAACCAGGAGATAGTTTTAAACCAAAATTAGAGAGACAAGAGGTTTAGAGCTGAGGGAAAGCAGTTCAAAGGACAAGTAACCACAAGTGGTGCCAGGCAATGAGAAAGCCTTGGAGCATTTTGTGGGGGAATCAGAAAATGAGATATCCTTGGCTGGAGACTGTTGAGTGCAAATTGCAATTCATTGTAGCGAAGTAACACGCTGAAAGAAAGTGGTTGTGTGGTGGGAGAAGAATGTGGAGGTAAAAAAAACCAAATCAAAAGTTAATTGGGTGACAGAGGAACAGGACATGGATTGATTCATACAGCATGACAAAGAGCAATTGGTCATCAAGGACATTGAACAGGAGGGAAAAACAGAAGTATAAAGGTGCATAGATGGAGAAAGGTTGCCTCACAGTTGTCAGAAAAAAAATAAGTAATTTTGTACAGGTTATCTAATAGAAAAATAGAGACAAATTTACAAAGAATGCCAGATGGAGAGAGACAGCAAGAATGATTTACACAGGATATTGGATAGGGAAGAAAAAAGGCTGATCCATTGAGGGTGTCACAGCAGAAAGATTGATTTATACAGCTAGCTCAAAAAGGAAGAGGTAAGACTCATGTACAGATAATGTCAGGGGAGCCGGACAGATCAAATCACAGAGATAAAGGAACAAATTGATAGAATCATTTGGTGTTTCGGCAATATAGCTGGATTGATTTGCACAAAGTACCAAAGCAGAAAGAAAATGAGAGGTGGAATGACCTGGGCTACATGTCAGAGAGAAGGAGAAACAAACAGAATGATTCTTAAAGGATATCAGTGACTGACTCTCAGAGAATATTGGGCAGAGAGACTAAGGGGAATAGAGGAAGAAGAAGGCTGATACACGGAACACAGAGAGGGTGAATGAAAATGAAAGTTGGTGGCTAATGTGCTAACAGTATCAAAGAAAAGGAGTGATGGACTGAATTGGGTATCAGTTAGAAAAGCAATATTAATTTGACCAGAAAGTTTTGCCAGATCCTAGAAAATAGAGAAAGCCTTCTAAACATTGCCAGGATAAATTTAAATTAGCTCCAGTGGTCGGAACATTTATGTTTATATGATGCCATGTACCCTCTTCTAGAAACACTTCAATTAGTTTGTAGCACTTTCCTCTCCAAGTCAACAAATTGTGGGTTCAAGCCCCAGTCCTAGAGTTGAATATATAATCTAAACTGACATTTCAATGTAGTATTGAAGCAACTCTTCATTGTTACAGGTGCCTTCTTTCAGGTGAGACATCGATCTGTTCCCCCAATTACCCATTCAGACGCATATGAAAGATCTCATGATACTGGGAACGTTCTCAGTGTTCCGGGAAACCTGCCTACCTCAACCAGCAACATCGAAAACAGATGAAATGTTCATAGTATCAGAACCGAACTTCTATTTCACCTGGACTGCCTGAGCTGGAGGCCGCAGTACTATCCTGTGAGGTGGAGAATGTCGGGTCAAGGGTCAGGACCAGAGGAGACTTAAAAAGGTACATTTTTATTCCTTTCCTTGTGATGCCAAGAAGAGTACTCCTCTGGATGCCAGACAGAAGTGTTAAACTTCTTCTACCACTGACTCTCAGACCAACCATCACCACCAACTCCCATCCCTCCACCACCTATCCAGGATTTGGCAAAGGCCTTCTTGCTGCTTCCCACCTGGAGTATATGGGAAGACAGTCAGCAGGACTAAATGAAGCTCAGCAATTCAAAGGGTCCTAGTTTCATTCTACTGTGGGTGGGTGGGAAATTAACACCCCAGTGCAGCTTCCCACGAGTGGTTAGAATCCAAGCCAGCATGATTGTATTGCATTGTTTTAATTTAAAATAAAAGCATTAACACATCTAATGAAATAAAGGATGGAGGAGCAACATAGAAAATTGGTAATAATACAGATGCTAATATCACAAACTGTAAATTCTGGAGTTTTTCAAAAAAGTTTAATTTTGGTATTCAGTGCTGATCATGTTGATGGATGTTTGTGCTGGTGATTTTTTTAAAAATATGGAGCTGTTATATCTCAGCCAATGCTGATGTTAAAGGATGTCAGTCCCAACTCCAAATGGACATGGTCTTCTGCATCAGTGTCCATTTCCCAAACAAGCCACTTTATAAAAGAGATTGGCAATTATTTTCCAAAGTAGTGGATATTTTGTGCAGCCCATGCCCAGTGGAACCTGGACCGAGACCATTCAAATTCAGCTTCATTTCATGTTACTAAGGGCTGAATTTTAAGTCTAGTGGGCGGGTGCGCGCCTGAACCGGTCAAGCATAAAATTGCGTAAGAAGACGTTGGGCGAGCGTCCCACGCCATTCGTGCACTCGCATGATATTTCGCTCAGTGTACACGTGCCAAAGTTGGAAGTGCGCCTGCCAACAATGAAGAGGGCAATTAAGCCCATTAACAGCACAATTGTCTCTGATTTTTCGCGGCCTGTCCAACCTTACGGTTGGCGGACAGGTGAATCAGCCAGGCAGCCTTTGCATTTTTCTTCAAACCTCATCCAAGGGCGGGATGAAATTTTCGTTATGAAGCAAAATAAAAAGAAATATCTGTGGACAGCAGTTTTAATCAGCTATATTTTCAGATGATTGATTGTGAGGCATGGACCGTTTTTTGCAGCTTTTTAAACCTTTATTTTAGCATTTTCAGATCTGCAGTTCCCTGAGGCAGCTGTCTGCCTTCAGGGAGCTTTCTCGCAGCGCTCACCCGCGCCCACAGAAACATCATCGCCTGCCCCCACCCCGCTAGCGCTGAGCTTTTCAGTGTGTGTTTCACGCTGATTAGCCATTAATTGGCCAAATGTAAAATTCAGGCCTAAGAAGGTCTAGACCATTACAATTGGCTTAATACCGGGTCCAATGAAACCATCGAGTTAATGTCTTTTGATAATACAATCATTACCACATTCTGCCAGAGATTTAATTTGCACATTCTACAAACTTGATACAAAAGCAAATTACTGCAGGTTTTAGAAATCTGAAATAAAAACAGAAAATGCTGGAAACGTTCAACACATCTGGCAGCATCTGCAGAGAAAGAAACAAAGGTAATAGACAGCATTTTCCCAAAGCCTTCAGGATCCCAACGCTGGGATCTCGAACCCAGAGGAAGACTTGTTCAGTGATGTTCCCAGAGGTGGCCTCCTAATTGACCACCTCCGTGCTGGCCATCCTATTAAAGATGCTGGGCAGGCTCCCAATGTTGCCAATCCAATCAGGGGGCCGGCAACTTTGGAGCCTCACAGCTCTACTGGTAAAGTGGAACTGAGGCAGGTTGGAGATTGCAAAGGCACCTCAAAATGGGGACACCCTTGGAGGTGAAAATTTTTATGAAGATTCCAAAGAGACCAAGCCCACAAAAGAGGAGGAGAAATCTCTCCCGCAGAAGCATTTGGGCTGCAGGTGTGGCCTCCAGCTCCAATGGTCCCTCCCACCAATCACCCAGCTTGTTGCATGGTGGCCATCTCTATGGACCTAGCAGCCTCTGCATGCAGTGAGGGACTGCTCCACCAAGGGAAAAATTCCAGCGGTGCCACAATATCGTCCCTAATTGTGACCCTAAGCATGCAAATTGGTTGCCTACCTCCTTTCAGCAGGCAGCCAATCCATTTCCCTAGCCATCCCAATGCAATCCTCACAACTTTAATGGCCGCCCCCTCCCCGCCTCCAAGCCCACCACCATGGAGCCAGGAAAATTCAGCCTAAACTTTTCAGGTCACTGATCTTTCATCAGAAATGGCCTGATGAAAGATTGCTAACCTGAAAAATTAATAGTTCTCCACAGATGTTGCCAGACCTGTTGAGTATTTCCAGCATTTTCCGTTTTTACCTGACAAATTTGAATGGCTTGCACCATTACAACATTAAAATATACAATATTCTATTAACCTACCATACATCAGTACCAAGAGAGACTGGTTCAGGAAGGTATCCATTTGCACAGGCTGTCCCTTAAAATGAGAGGCAGGTTAAATCAGACTGTATTAGATGCTGGGAACATTGTGTATAACATCCTTTCAGCACGGCATCCGTCACACAGCAGAGGCTTTTTATAGTAATCGAAATGTGATGTTTCAGTATTTGTTTAGGGCAATGCGGGTCTAGTATATAAATGATTATCAAAGCCTGGAGCTTTACTGTGCACCTGAGACATTTGTTACCTGACCTAGAAATGTGTTATGTTTTAACTTGGAAGATAAGTGGGATCATAGCTTTGATTCTGAAATTTATAAAATGGGCTCATATTAAAAACAGTTATTTTTTTGTGTCTTGTTTCCATTTTAGAAATTACTCAAACAAGGCATTACTTGAAAATATTAATGAATACAGCAGCTTGCAATGACAGCTTGCTCTCCCACCAGAAAGTGTGGCTTTATTGTGGTAAATATTTATCATCTGAATGTTAATTAAGTCCCCTATATATTGGGGTCATGTTATTGGGGTTGCCTACAGATCTACTGTCAACAGATCTAGCCAAACTGCATTGCTAAAATATTTTGACCCTATAACAGTTATCTGTTCTCAGCTTGTGGAGAATTGTACCTAGAATCTCACTTCTCAGTATTGTTAAGAACCATGTTATGCAACTGTACAATTAATGAAAGAAGGAATGAAGGGCTGTGATTCATAGAGCACTTATTATTCAAAAACATCTCAAAGAATTTTATATGCAATTGTTATGATCGCAGCTGAGGTTGCCCCTGGAGAAGCCTGATCCCAGGGTGGAACCCAGTTGATGGATCCTAACTTTTATTTGTTTGTTCAGATATCTGGAGAGTAGCTACTGAACTGAGTCACAGGAGACAGCTGATAAACTATTCATAAAAGAATAAAACATTTATTGAACAAGAAAAGATGAACTACATTACAATACTGCTTCACCCACAACTATATCTTTACAGATTTATAAGGATAACACAAGTTACAAAAGCTATCTTATACATTAATTTTCACAACAAGTACGCAGTCTATGTACACCTATGGCAACGTGTGGTCAGACACACCACACTCTGAAACCAAGTGACAGATGCCACCTCAACCAGATGCTATGGATCTTTCCTCAACTCCCCCCCAGACACTTGTCACACCTTGAGCCAAGTGGTCTCACTGAACTCCATATTTCACATGAGGGTTTCCAATCTCCACTCTCCAAGACCTCGCCTTGAATTTTCTCCCTAAACGACATTTTGTCTCAGGCTCCTTCTGTAAGGATTCACCTCCAGGGTTTTGAACTCTCCTTCCGATGTTTCTCTTCCCTGGGTCATCACATGCATTCAAGCTGTCTTCTATGTACTTTCTCTGTCTCTCACCAAATCAGCTGAAAATAATAACCGCTGCTTCACACATCCACAACAAAGAGTTATAGACATAAAAACAAAAAAACTGCGGATGCTGGAAATCCAAAACAAAAACAGAATTACCTGGAAAAACTCAGCAGGTCTGGCAGCATCGGCGGAGAAGGGTCATGAGGACTCGAAACATCAACTCTTTTCTTCTCCGCCGATGCTGCCAGACCTGCTGAGTTTTTCCAGGTAATTCTGTTTTTGTTAAAGCGTTATAGACCTTCAGTTGTCTATTTGGACCTACTTGTCTCTTGCAAGCTGTTCTCACTTTAAATCTGCTTTCTGCAGCTTTTATCTCTTTAAATCTGAAGCTTGGAGACTTTCTCTCTGCCCCTCACTCTTAATTAACAGGACCTTTTCCAAGTTCCTGTCCTTCCTTTGACTAGAAGGTCTTCTTGTTCCACTCCCCTGGATTTTGGGGTCTTTTCTTTAGCTTGGGACTGGCTATCTGTTCCCTTGTCTCCAGTATCTCTCTGGCAGCTACTTTCAACCAATTTTAGCTTGGAGCTGTCTATCTTGCCCTCCTAGGTGGCTTTTGTTTTGCAGTTGTTCTCCAAACCAGCTGAACTCCAACAGCTTCCAAAACAAGCTGTTATCTTTCTTTTTCTGTGTGTGTCTGTGGGAGGGACCTGCCTCTCTGGCCCCCTGTTGCTAGGCAACAGTCCAATTCTTCTAACCTTGTCTGTTTACCTTAGCTTAAGTTGAAAAACTCTCATTAGAAATGCAAGTACCTTTTTAAATGAAACTAAAACTCCATTTGGCCTTTCTTAACACGGATGCAGAAATACAAATCAAACTTAAAGTTTAAAGCTAAAATTCATTCCTAACACCCACAAATACCAATATAGCTTACTTACTGAACTACCTCCACAATGAATTAATTTGGAGTGCAGTTATTATGTAAGCAAATGTAGAAAGCAATTTGCAGGCTAATTTCATAAATGGAAAGGAGATGAATCAGCAGTAAATCTATGTTTCATGCTATTGGTTAGGGGAAGAATGTTGACCAAGATGATAGAATTTCCTGCCCTTTTTTCAAATAGTACCACAAGTTCTGTAAGAGCCAGGCGTGGGGGAGGGGATGGGTGGTGGCTGTGAGGTGCTTCATTTAATGTTTCACCTGAAGGATTTCTCGGCATGGAATTTTGCCAAATGAAAGTGGAAGCTCCAGAAATGGCCATATATTGCTATAGTTATGTCCCTAATCCATCATTGTCTACTGAGGCTCCATGCTGGGAGTATAGCCTTGCAAATATGTGCTAAGGCCATTCTGACCTAGTTAACTACAGCCCTATCATTAGAGCCATAAAACCATAAATGTTCACAGCACAGAAGGAGGCCACTGCATCCATTGTGTCAATACCCAGACAAGTCTCTGTTTAAAGAAATTTCTTCTTAAACCCTCTCCTCATTCCCTTAATGTCAGTGTTAAATTGAGGAACTGCTCATTACTGAATCAGCAAGAGGAAATATGCTTTCCCTATTCACTAACAAATGCTTCATAATTTTATAAACCTCTATTAAATCTCACAGCCTTCTCTGCTCCATACCTATAGTTTCACATCTCTATCAGCACACTATCCAAGCTGACAGCTAAAATATATGTGTGTACATTCTTAAAAATCCTTAAAAAATCATATTTTGCTGTTCACAATGTGCTCCAAAATTGCAATAAAATACTATTTTGCTCTTAATCCAAAATCTAATCAAGTGCAATTACTGTGAAACATAAGGGAACTCTCAACAATAACAGACTTTCAAAGAAATGAAATTATGTATATTACACAGCCGTGTAATTATATAAACATCAGATCAAATGGACTGGTTGATATAATTCAGTAATAAATGTGCAATCAAGTTCCTTTAACACAAATTCCATCTTTGATTTATTGCCATACTGAATGGTTATTCATCTCCATCCCATATAAAGCTGATCATATCATTTTAACAAGTTTTCATTATTAATTTTCAGAACATGCTTCTGCGTCATTAAAAATCTTCATTTAATGGAAAGAAAATCTTTCTGCACATAAAATTATTTTTTCAAGTTTTCAATATACCAGTGGCCTGCTTTTTAAGACTCTTTTATGCTTTACATGCAGGATTGCAAGTGCCATCATTTGGTGCCAATTTCAGCCCAATCCATCTGGTGGAAAGTAGGCCATTAAAATTGTACGGGTTATTTACCTTCCTTGGAGCTATTGGGAGCTGAAGGCTGCCAACTTTATCATGCTTTATTGAACATGGCAGCCAGGACATCTGCCCAAAAGTGTCAGGGTACATTTTTATATATGTGTGTCAGGGCCGAATGTCATTGGTACCAACTGCAATTTCAACTCAGTTGCCTGAGCGGGCAACAGGAGGCAAATTAAGGCAGCAGAGAAGTGGATCCAAGGATGGAAGAGGCACAAGCAAATATTATTCTTACCTTTTTTATGGGAATAGGAACTCAGAGCCCTACAAAGAGAGTTAGGCCCCAAATGATGCAGGCTTTGGCCCTCCCTTCCTTATTAAAAGAACTTTGGACAGCTTCAGCAGATGATCTCACTGTATCCTGTTGTCAATGGGTGGCCTCCAGGACAGAAAACTTTCTGCCCATTCCAGTCACTTTCCTGCCCAGAACTGTAGATAATTTGGTCTATGTGGTTTAAATGAGGCTTGGGGGTTAAAACACTCTGAGCCTTGTATCTGGAGCAGCAGCTCAGCTTCTAAATTAAATCACTGCTCAGTCACCCAGTAGTGGTCTGCAGTGAAAATCCAGCTTTCTATATCAGTGATACCAACATCAGAGGTCAGCATAGTTTTCAAAGGCCTTTTACAGATAAGGTATTCTGTAACCACTTTCTCATATCTCTTGCTACCCACATTTCCACTACTCCCTTCCAAACCCTTCTGTGTTAATTCTTGGTAAAGTCTCTCCCCCAAGTAATTTACAACTGTACTTTTAAACTCCCTGCTGCCTAGCCTTCTCCACTTCATTCACCACAATACGAATGCAGCTATTGAGCTGCTCACCCATTCCCTACCATTGATGTTCTTGTCTGCAACAAAATCTTCATTCTATTCTTAGCTGATCATGTTGCATGCGCTTCATCTTCACTCCCCCTCTCACCACTAGAAAAAATGGAATTACATTCCTATTAATTTTAATATTTAAGAGGCAGCAGGCTCAGAACTCATGGAATCTGTTGACCCTGGAGTTAAGTGAAGTTCTCCATTCACAAAGAACTCAAGCTTCAGGTATGCAGCAACAACCAACTGATTTGGGAATCGGGGTTTAGAGAAAGGCAAATGAGAGGGTGGAAGGCCTGGAGTTTGATGGAGTATCAGGAAGCAAGACAGCCCCTAAAACTTGTCTGAAGGATTAGATAGAGCTGGAGACCTTGTGAAAATCCAACAAAGTGGTCATGGCAGTGCTCTGCTCAGGACAGCTCAATTTGGCACATGGGTCCTTCAACAGCTGTTATTCCTAATTAACATATGCAGGGGGTCTAACTTGTACAAACCGGCCCCAGCAGGTTTATCAGTGAGCTAAACTGAACTGTCCAGATTGGGCACAGGACATCCCAATGCTAAATTGGACAGTGTTGCCCCTCCTACAGTTGAAAAATGGGCTCACCACTTTCGGCCCATTAATGCTTCTCAATTGCTCCTGGATAAAGTATAGCAAATTAAATGTTCCATCTCAATAATCTCAGCCTCAATCTCACAGGAGTATGAATATTTTTCTTATTTTTCAAACAACCAATTTAGTTTTTGGTTTTTCCAGATTATGCCTTTGAAGAACTGCCTCAAGGCAGCCAACATAGCACCACCCAAATTCAAAGAATTTAGAGCAGTGTCCTCATCACTATTGGATTAGCAAAATAGTGTTTTCTGAGCAATTTGAATATAATTTGTACATCAAATTACTTGAACCATGAAGTTCTAATGTTGATCATATCAAATTCTATAAGAAGCCATTGGCCACACCATTCATGCATAAGGAATATACCCTTAAAACCCCACCTGTCCCCTCCCATGCCCCCATGCTGTGTGCCCACTACCATGAGAATGTCTAGTCACCTAATTACTGAAAAGACATCAGGTGTAAAATCGGGATCAGGAGCACCCACTGTTTGTGGGCCAAAATGGCATTCAGTGTTTGGGAGCACACTTCTGCCATGAATTGCACCAGACACCTCCTTGGTAAAGTGCAAGAGATGTCCTTCATCGATACCATTTGCATGCATTAGTCCAATTAGAAATAAGGGCCGAATGCCAGCCTCTAGCCATTGCTGAAACTAATTTGCCCTAAGGCAGCCAGAGTCAGTACTGATTGTCTTTGGGCAAACGAACCCTAAACACCAAGTAAGTAAAAAAAAGGTTAACACTTACCATAATCACCACTGCTCTCAGTCCTGAGATCTCCAGCCTCACTCCCGACTCCAATTTCCAGGGCCCCCCACCTGCCCCCCCACCCCACCACCTCCCCAGCCCTAGCATCCTAGCACTCCCCAAAAACTGTCAGTACTCCTGGTCTCCCCAGCAGTACTCCTTAGATCTGCAATTTTCCTACCCAAATCCTTCGTGGTAAACCTGAGAACTTTTTTTACTCAATGAGTGGTCAGAACCTGGCTCCCCATGAGGGTGGTGGAAGCGGAGATTATCAATTATTTCAATTTCAAATGGAAATTGGTTGGGCACTTGAAGCAAAAAAACTTGGAGAGCTATGGGGAAAGAGTGGGGGAATGGGACTGACTGGATTGCTCGATGGGGAGCCGGCATTGGCTTGATGGACTGAATAACTCCCCCCGCCCGCACTGTGTTGTGAATGGCTCTGTGATTTTCTTATCTGACCCCCGTTGAAGCCTAGTCCAAGGCCTGCAATCCTCATGATCAGCTTGTAACATGGCTGCACCCGGACAAACCCTCATGGCAGAGGTCGTATCACTATGGTAGGCCAGTTAGGACATTTAGTAATGTTTGCAGTTTAAAACCTAAATATCCCTCTTTCCATAATGAACAACAGACAATTTTGCAAGCACTATCTTGTGTAACAGTGAGTTACCCAATTACCAGCTATACCAAACTGTTCGCATGCATTAACAAATTGTTCATTATTGTTGTTAGTTTCTGCACATGCATTGCACACATAGCTGTTAAAGCGTGCAGGTCTCTTAATGATACATATGTGCGTTGTCATTGGCAGTTCATCTAGATGATGTTCCTTCTCTGGGGAGTGTCGTTCCTGTGGCTCTTGTTGCTGTGGTAACTGTTGTTGTTGTTCTATTTCTGTTGTTCAGTACTGGTGGACCTCTGGGAGTGGTGGTTGTTCTGTACTCTGTGCAGCTGGTGAGATCCCATCTTTCTAATCAGCCTCCTTCAGTGAAGGAACAGCTTTTCTAGTTACCTGTATGTGCCAGTGGTTATGCCAATATGTTTGGTTGTTCATTTCCACCAAGTACAATTGAGGTGACAACTGCTCTACGCATGTCTCAAGTTGCTATGTGGGCTGACTCCTGTTGAGAGCATTGAAGGTTTGTACTCTGACAGGCTCTCCAATGCTCAACTCAGGCAATGGTTTGGTAGTCTTGTCAAAATGAAATTTGGCTTTCATCCATTTCATCTTGATTTTTTCACTCACACCTGTTACCACTTCCGGCTTCAGTAGCTTCTTTGCTATGGGAAGAATAGTTTGGGTGCGACATTGCATTAGTCTTTGGCCTGAACTCCTTTCCATGCCTTCAGTTGGTCTGTTTCTCATCTCAAGTATACATCTGTGCTAGATTTGCTCGGTTTTTTGATGATTCCTTTGGGGATTTTCACTACTGCTTTAGACTTTCCATTCGACTGGGGATAGTGCGGATATGATGTATGGTGTTGAATATCCCAATCCTTTGTAAAGTGGCTAAATTCTTCACTTGTGAACTGAGGGTCATTGTCACTCATCACAATGTCTGGAATGCTGAAATGACTGAAGTGTGCTTTCAGGCCTTCTACTCTCTCTCCTGTCATTGTTAAAGTCAGCTAGTCTAACTCTCAGTAGTCAGAATAGTATTCTACAGTGACAAGATAATCAGTTCCTGCCATTGTGAAGAGGTCTACTCCCAGCTTCATCCATCATCTGTCTGGGATGTCATGCGTCATCAATGGCTCTCTAGCTTGTTTAGCCTGGTACTCGTTACAAACATCACACTGGCCAACGTGGTCTTTTATTTCATTGCTCATATTTAGCCAGTAGAGCACTTCTCTTGCCTTCCTCAGACTCAATTCAATTCCCTGATGGTTTGTGTGGAGGTGCTTCAGCATCTCTCCTTTCACCTCCTTAGAGATGGTGACGCGATTTCCTTTATGCAAGATGCCATCATGGGCTGTCACTGCATTTCAGTATGCTCAATATGGTCTTTTGACCATAGTTGTGTCCTTGATGCTCACAAGCTGTCACTACTTCTTGCAGCACTTGGAGAGTTGCACCTTGTTGGATAGTTTGCTTGATTTGAGCAAGGTGCTTGTCTGTCAGATTCAATGGGTGGAATTTTCCATTTATGAGACTAAGTGTGGTGGCGGGCAGTTTCAGAAGGTGCTTGGAATGGGGATAACTCACACCCGAGTCAGTGTTTGGAAGCTCATTAATTATGCACAGACGAGCATCAGGCCAAATTATCCGGCGGGTAAGCAGCCGATTAATCTGCCCTGCCACCCTGCCATCAGCTATATTTAAACACCAGTCAAACTCATATATCTCACTCACTGCAGCCCACCTGTCTCCAGGAGACTTTGCAGGTGTCTTCCATGCACAAGAAGGAGGCAGCACCCTACTTCGGCCATGATGCCCTTCAGACCTTGATCAGAGGAACGTGGGTGCGTCGGGATGTGCTCTAGCCCCGGTGCGGTCTCAGGGAGCACACCAGGTCTAGAAGGCCATCTCCAAGGAGGTCAGCGTGGCTGCCAGGCATGCCTGGAACAAGATCCAGTGCCGGATGAAAATGAATGATCTCATCCACTCCACCAGGGTAAGTCATTCATCCATTCCCTCCAATATCAAACGCTCATCATGGTATCATGTGCTCAAATAGCTACTCTCTTCAGGGATCTCAAAAACAATTAACAAGGGACACATATCAGCACTGATAGAGTAAAGGAACCTTTTATATCACCACCACCCCAACTATCAAACTGTGCACTCTCCATCCTCAGACCGGCTGGGAAGGGCTCACCACACACAGGGGACATGAGTATTTGCTAACCTATGCTCCATCCCTTCTCATCACATTCCTTTCTTGTGTCTTCATCCAGGCCAAACTTGCCCACAACAGGCAGGAAAGTTCCCAGACCAGGTTGGGTAGTGGTGACGGGAGGGCACAGCCGACATCATTGACCTCACAGAGCTTGAGGAGAGTGCAGGCCAGATCGCTGGGGAAGACAGGGATCACTCCTGTGGGGAAGGGGAAATCAATTGTCTCAGTAACCCAGTACGGAGCACTCCTCCATGGGCAGGATTTTGCCGTCGGCAAGCAGGGGGCGGGGCCCACTCGCTGACATGTAAAATGACACGGGATGACATTGGGTAGAACCCCCGACGTCACTGCCCTCCATTTAAGTTTTCAGGAAGGTGGGGGTGCAGCAAAATCAGCTGCGAGCCCGCCGACCTGTCAATGGCCAATTGAAACCATTGCCAGGATCAATTATACAATTAAAGGAACTGCCCATCCAACCTTAAGGTTGATGGGTTGGCCAGGAGCCCCAAACAGCAACTAGAGAAAACATGAAACCTCATCCTGCGGTGGGATGAGGTTTCATGTAGGGTTTTAAACATTGTAATAAAGTTGTTTTGGAAATTATGAACATGTCCCAACTCATGTGACATTGTCACATGAGGGGGACATGTAAGGGGAATTTTTTTTTCCATTTTTAATATTTTAAAAGTAGAGCCGATCTCCCTGAGGCAGCACTTAGCCTCAGGGAGATGTGCGCTCTTTCGTGCGCATGCGCAGAAGAGTGCACTCTCGATTTCAGGGACTCCCCCCACCCGCACAGAGAGCGCATAGCGCTTCCCAGTGGACGTCACGCTGGCCGGGCCTTAATTGGCCCTCCCATGTAAAATGGCGGTGTGGCCCCGATCGCTGGGGGCGATCAGCTCCGTGCCCGCTGGCGATTGGGTCAGGCCCCCCCCCTGCCCGACAAATGCAAAATTCTGCCCCATGAGTTCATCACATCCTGGCAATCACGTTGAGTGACATGCAGTCTTATTTTTCTCATGCTCATCTGTTCCATTCTCTATCTTATAGGCTCCTGTAGATCGAGGCCCACAAGGGACACCACTAGAACTCTCAACCCCAGACCACATCCGAGGAGGAAGATGATGAAGAACTGTCACAGTGCTCACCCGCACCCCAGCAGTGCATAGACACACACCTCGGTAGGACGCATCTCTGGATGAGACTCGGGCTCACTTCCTGGACAACACTTCACTGACACGACTCCGCAGCATTCAGTGGCAAGAACAGGCCAGGTCTCCGGCACTTGGAGGGCTGCTGGAGAACAGCCGCTTGCTCTGTCCAAGTCAATTGATGAACTTCTAGAAGCAACCTTCAAATTCATAGTGGATAGTCAGCAAGACTTGGGGGAACATCAGGCAGCATTGTTTGAAGGCCTTAAAGAGGATGACCACCGAAGTCACCAAAGGCAAGAAGGCTAACAATTCCGGAGGCTGCCTCCACCCCTGCTGTGTGTGTCAGGGCAGCACCTAAGTGGAGTGGAAGGCCTAGGGAAAAATCACAGCTTGTTGCAAGGGCAAAGACAATTGTCACTAATTGAACGTCTGCAAATATATTCATTTTCACCACATTTGTTTACTGTTTTCTTTCAGCGTCCTTCTAAAGGCTTTGTGAGGAACCTCCCTCCCCACTTCAACCAGTTCTTTTGCATGCAGCTGACTTCACAACTGAATCTGCAGGGAGAAGGGTCTGTGGCAGTACCTTTCAGAACCTTGTGCAAGCACTCTCCGGCGCACGCACAGCCTTCATCCATCAAACTCATCTCACTGGTCCTTAGTGTATTCAGTAATGCCTGTTGTGGTTCCCTTTCTGTTGTGCAGCTAAGACGACCTGCATCTCTGCCATGGATTCCCCAACTCCCACACAGTATCTGTACCTGTCCACCACAAGGCTCCGCTCACTTTCGATTTGGGAACTATGGCAGTGTTCACATTTTTAAGCTCCCCTGCCATTTCCCCTCCCCCAGTCACCCATGTCCTTTATCCCCCATCACCATTGACACCCCTGGCATCACCTTCGACCTCCCCACCATCACCCTTCAGCCCAAGCCCCTCTCCTTCCAGGATGTCCAGGTGAACACACACATTCTCTTCCTTCCAGAGCATCCCACCCCCATTTACATTGATCTCCCCGGCCTCTTCCTTCCCACCCTCCGTATCCCTGTGTATCTTCATGTCCCAACTAACAACCCTCGTCGCCCCTTCACCCAACACTTTCAAACATTCACCCTCCCACCCTACCTGCTCCCTGTTGCCTCCTGTGACCTTAAGCAACCTATCCTATCATACCTACCTTGAGTTTGCGCCCCAGGAGTCATCAGTTGATTCCACCGACAACTGCCTTGAGCATGTTCACCTGCACATCCGTCCCCCCAACTTCCCCCTATTCAGACCTAGATGTTCCCCCCATACTGTCCTTTGCCTCCCATCAGTACCTCCTGCAGCTTCCATCTCGCAGCTCCAGGCTCTCATCCCCCGTGCCGAATGGAAGAATGCTCAAGCCCATGCTGAAGTGCCTGGAAGATGGTTCAAAGCCTCAACGAGGTCCCTGAAAGTTGGTCAAAAGCCTCAGCGAGGCTCCTGAAAGTCCGAAGCCTCAGCAAAATTGGAGATGCAATGTGGAGACCTCTCACCCCCCAAAAGCTGCTTCGCGGTGGGACAAGGTGGACGGATCTCACCCACTATGCAATGCATGTGTTCCTCCAGGATCCAATAGCTGTAGGCCACCATCATCTTCCTCTCTTTGGATGTCTGTGAGATGAGCAAGGCTCTAAAGGTAAGTCCCAGTTTGTGCATGCCACCCATTTTCAAACGGTTTGAGGCCGATATAATTTCCCGCTGGCCTAGTGAGGCCACAGCTGGAGTACTGTGTGCAGTTCTGGTCGCCACATTATAGGAAGGATGTGATAGCACTGGAGGGGGTGCAGAGGACATTCACCAGGATGTTGCCTGGGATGAAATATTTAAGTTATGAAGTGAGGTTGGATAGAATTGGGTTGTTTTCCTTGGAGCAGAGAAGACTGAGAGGCGACCTGATCAATGTGTACAAGATTATGAGGGGCATGGACAGGGTGAATAGGGAGCAGCTGTTCCCTTTAGTTGAAGGGTCAGTCACAAGGGGGCATAAGTTCAAGTGAGGGGCAGGAGGTTCAGGGGGGATGTGAGGAAAAGCATTTTTACCCAGAGGGTGGTGACGGTCTGGAATGCACTGCCTGGGAGGCTGGTGGAGGCGGGTTGCCTCACATCCTTTAAAAAGTACCTGGATGAGCACTTGGCACATCATAACAAACAAGTGCTGGTAAATGGGATTAGATAGGTAAGTAGGTCAGGTGTTTCTCAGGTGTCGGTGCAGACTCGATGGGCCGAAGGGCCTCTTCTGCATTGTGTGATTCTTTGATTCTGTGACACAAGACTGGAAGGCATAAGGAGATGCTGGTGAACAGCTGTTATAATGAGCATTCGTGAGATGTCAATGAATGCAAATGGCTTTCATGCCACTAGTCAGTGGGATAACTAACCCCCGTTAACCAGCCATCAGGAAAAGTGCAAACTGCTTTTAGACTGGTGCACTGAGGCTTTTTGGCTCCCGCTAGATTCTCCACTCTGACCTGCCTTGAAAGCTGCTGAGGGAGGGGTGGGAAAATTCTGCCCAATGCTTCTGCTGGGTTGATGACTTCCGGGACATTTCAAGCTGTTGCCTCACATTGAATCTGGAAGATTTCATATTCTTTTGTAGCATCCTCAACTTTCTTCATGGGGAGTGCTGCTCTCAACAGCCTGTCAGCGATGTACACCTGCTTTCCTTGCTTGTATGTCATGTCCGGGTGATACCTCTGTAAAAGAGGTAACCTTCTTTCCAAATGCTTTGGAGCAGGTAGTAGTGGTTTGAGAAAAACGTTTTGAAGTGGCTTATGGTCAGACCCCACTGTTATTTTGTCTCTCCCAAGCAGGTATTGATGAAAATGCTCACAAGCAAAAAAAACACCAGGCACTCGTTCTTGATCTGAGCGTAGCGTCTTTCAGTCTGTGTTAATACCTTGGATGCAAATGCAACTGGTTGACCTTGCTGCAAGAGGGTTGCTCCAAGACCTGTTGCACTGGCACACCACTGCAAAGTGACTTCATCTTTGATGCCATTGTACTTCTGCTCTGGCGCTGCTGTCACTAGTTGTTTGATTTTAATGAATGCTGCTTCTTGTTCTGTGCCCCAACACCACTGCACATCTTTGGCAGTAAGCTTGCATAATGGTTCAAACTCCGATGACAAATTGGGCAAAGATTTTGCTAAGTAATTCACAAATCCAACTATTCGTTGCACTGCTTTGACATCTATTGGTTGCTGCATTGCCACTATAGTTCTCACCTGGTCAGGACCTGGGCAAAGACATTTTGCAGCCAATACATGACCTATGTAGTTGACCTCAGGCATCTTCAATTGCAATTTTATCTTGTTCAGTTTCGGGTTCAACTGGCGAGCTCTCTCCAGCAGTCGTATTAAATTCTGATCATGGTCAGCTTAGCTTCTTCCATTGTGTCTCCACATTCATGGACTAGAAGATCAACTACTATAGCTTTCACTCCAGGAAGATCACTAACTATCTCATGCTGTCTGTATTGATACTCTTCTGGAAATGCGAAATGGCATGTGCAACCAACTGTATCTCCCGAATGGCATCCAGAATGTGGTTAGAAAGCTGCTGCTTTCACCCAGCTTCACTTGCCAGTAACCCATCCTTTGCATCTAGGGTAGTAAATGTCTTTGTCTTGGCAAGTTGTGGCAAAATTCCTTTGACGGTTGGCACGGGGGTAGTGAGATCTCTTCAGTGCTTTATTTAGATTTTTTTGATTCAAGCATTTAATCAGCCTTCCAGGTTGTTTCACTGCTACTATGCTGCTAATATACCCTGTAAGGGTTGTCACTTTTTAAATTAATTTCTTCTTTCCAGCTCCTCAATCTTGTTTTTTGGGCTTGACTTGAGGGCAGCTGAAACTCTTCATGGCAGATTCTGAATTGGTCTTACACTCTCA
The DNA here is from genome assembly GCF_017639515.1 of Carcharodon carcharias. Classification (NCBI taxonomy): domain Eukaryota; kingdom Metazoa; phylum Chordata; class Chondrichthyes; order Lamniformes; family Lamnidae; genus Carcharodon; species Carcharodon carcharias. The sequence goes on from NC_054481.1 coordinate 95,455,704, forward strand.
TCTACTTCAAGATGATATTGTCCAGGTAGACATCCAAACCCTGTAAACACATTTGTCCTCTTGTAGGACCTGTTCAGAGGTCAATAGTTTTGGGTGCTGCGACACGTAAATCTCTATTGGCATGTTTAGGACTACCAATCCAAGCTTTAGACTTGCTCTAGCTGAGATGAGTGGCTATTGCGTACTATCTATGATTTGGAACTCCAGATCTTCATTCTTGCCATTGCATTGGGCCCTCAGACTAATTTGTCCCCTTGGTATGAGTATCATGCCATCATGTAGCCTCAACCTTACTTTCAAGGTATTCATTTTTGAATCGCCATGTTGAGCCACTTCACACAGGTCTGTGAAGGTCATGATTTTGCATGGTGCACCAGTGTCTACCTGATGCTTCTTGTTCACTTGATGCTTTTCTCTGTGGTCACCATTCCAATAGTCACAAACCATTGTGACTATTGTGACCCATAGACTTGACAGAACCAACCTGTTGTATGGTATATTGTGCTTCATCAGACTCTTCGGCTGATATCTCTCCAGTATAGGTTTGTATTGCATTTTTCTAGCCAAACACTTGTATGCAAAATGATTAGGCTTCTTGCAGTTAAAACATTGCTTTCCCCATGCTGCACTATCCTTCTTTTCCTTTGTATGAAGTCCTCCACAGTAATTGCATCCTGTCCTTTATCCTCAATTGTTCTGTTCCATCAGCCTGGAACGTCTCTCAGCATAATGTATCTCCTAGTCTGTTCTGCCGTACATGTACTCTAGCTGACGTTTTATAACCTCATGTTTCTGCACACGTCTATCGCTTTCTCGAGAGTAAGTTTCTCCCCTCTGAGTAGACTTGCTCTCACTGTAAGATCTCTTCTGCCGAAGACAGTTCTATCTTTAATTAGATCGTCTTTTAGTTGCACAAATTCACATCCTGCAAGCTGTGTTTACTGCAGTCACTTGCTGATCAATGGGCTCTTTTTGACATTGAGCCCTAATGTTGAACACATACCGTTCAAAGGTTACGCTCACTTGGGGGAGGATTTCCCCTCGTCAAGCGGGTGCAGTGGGTGGACCCAGAAATGGTTGCGAGACCTACCACTGCCCCTGATTGGGCCCCGACCGTGATTCCACGCTGGCTGGCCAATTAACAGCCAGCCAGCAAAAAAGGCGTGCTAAGGCCCTCAGCGCTGCTGGGGTGGGGGCAGGAGGAGTTGCGAGTGCTGCCTCAGGGAGCTGATGGATTTTAAGTACAAAAATAAACTTTTTACATATGAGGTAAACATGCCCCCACATGTGACTCAGTCACAAGAGGGACATGTAGAAAAAGATGTTAAAAATGTTTTTTTTTTAAGTAAGCACTGGAAACCTCACCCCGCCCATGGATGAGGTTTCGTTAAAAATTTAAAGGCCGCCTGGCCTTTTCGCTCGCCTGCTAACCTAACAGTTGAGTGGGCAGTGAAAAATGAGGCTTAATTAGCTACTTAAGGGCCTCAATAGGCCTCTAAATTGTCAGTGGGCATTCTGCTGCCTCTCTCGTGCGCCCGCTGACCAAAAGATTGCGAGAGTATGTAATGACGTTGGGATGCTGGCCAGACGATATGTCACACTATTTCACTCCCCTTTGGGTCGGTTGTGCCTCTGCCCTCGGAATGAAAAATTCTGCCCTTGGGGTTCAAAGGCTTTCAGAGTTTCTGCTGTCCACTTTTTTCTGCTCTTTGGATAAATTTAGGGAGAAATACAATTTGTCACAGTTTCTCCCCAGAAATGTTAAAAGTGTTGCTGCTCGTATCGGTTCCGGCTTGTTAATTAAATCTGTAGCAATTGTTAGGAAATAGAGATAGCTTAAGTAAGTTATATTTGCATTTGTGGGTGTTAGGAATGAGTTTTAGCTTTAATGTTTAAGTTTGATTTGTATTTCTGTATCTGTTTGTTAAGAAGAGGTCAAATGGAGTTTTAGTTTCACTTTAAAAAGTCCCTGCATTTCTAATGAGTCTTATGACTCTAAAGAGAAGATAAGCAAACACCACAGTGGAAAAAAACAGAGCTGTTGGCTAGAAATGGGGGTCCAGAGAGGCAGGTCCTTCCCACAGACACACAGAAGAAACTGGAAAACAGCAGTTTTTCAATTGGTTTTGAAGGCAGCTGCCTGGCAGAAGCAACCTAGAAGGGGCAGACAGCCAGTGCCAAGCTAAAGTTGGTCAAAAGTAGCTGCCAGAGAGAGTCTGGGGCAAAAAGGGACAAATAGCAAATCCCAAGCTAAAAAAAAAGTCCCCAAATCCTGGGTAGTGGAACTGGAGAAATTCCCAAGAAGATCTTCTTGTCAAAGGGAAGAACAGGAATCTGGAAAAGATTCTGCTAAGTGAAATTAAGAGTGAGGGGCAGAGAGAAAGGCTCCAAGCTTCAGATGTAAAGAGATAAAAGCTGCTGAAAGCAGTTTTAAAGTGAGAACAGCTTGCAAGAGGTACCTACAGGAGAAAAGGGGAGAATGGTTAGGGAATGAAGTAAGGCTACATTGTGCACTGAAGATTTTATCATTTGATATTTTATATACAGTAAAAGTTCTGTTATCTGGCACTCTGGAATTCTCTATTAACCTGAATTCTGGGATCAGGTCGGTTTTTTGATTGGACATGTAAATACACCAGTTATCGGTGGCCTGTCCTCGCTCCAGTCTCAGCCACTTGCTACTCTGAGCATCATCTCCCCTCAGTGCGGCTCCTGTACCTCTCCAGACATCCACATCTGCATGATTATCCTGGAACTTTCTCATAGGATGAAAACATGGAACTCACCTTACGTCTCAGTTAACTGGCAGATTTGATTAATCGGCACCTCCTATTCCAGGAGCATGCTGGATAATAGGGATTTTCCTGTGTTACAATACTTCCACACACAGTCCTCACATTCAAATCCATTCTTTCCTAATTCAAAAATCCCCTATTGACAACTTGCTGAGTTTAAAAATAGTTGCTTATTAAATATTAAATTAAATCATTAATGCTCTGAAATCGCTTCTTACAAAATTTGATATCATCAGCATAATAACCACATGATTCAAATAATTATGCGGAAATTATATTCAAATTGTTTAGATTTTGCTAAAACATTGCCTTGCTAAACCAATAATGATGAGGACACTGTCACTAAATTCTTTGAATTTGTGTGGTGCTATGTTGGGCCGTTCTTCATAAGCTTAAGTCCAAAACACCATATACTAAGTTGGTTGATGAAAGAAATAAGAAAAAGATTCACCTCCTGTGAGTTTGAGGTTGAGGATATTGTTGTGCCAAAGAGTTAGGAGTGCTTGTGTGGCACTAATAGGTAGCAAGTGGTGTGTGTTGAGCCCATTTTTCAGTTGTAAGAGGGACAACACTGTCCAATTTAGCATTGGGACATCCTGTGACCAGTCTGGACAGGAGTTCAGCTCACATGTGGATGGCGTAGCTCACACATCAGCGTGTAAAATGACACATGCCAACATCAGCACGCGCCATTGCGATATTTCGGTAGTCGGACGCAATCAGTTCGCCTGCCATTACTTTAAGGGCTCGTTAAGCCCCTTAACTTGCCAATTGTGTATGATTTTGAGGGGCCCGTGTGAACTTCGGGTCATGCACAGGCCCAATGGGAAGGCGGGTAGGAGATTATTTAAGAAAACTTTTGCAATGTTGGAATATGTGGACTCAGAGGGGTTGTTCATGTTTTTCACGAAGTTATAATTGATGAAAGTTTTAAAAGTTGCCTGTGTGATTGTTAGTAGTTCTCATCGATTTCCAGGAGCTTCTTGTGTACTTTGAAACCAGTCTGCAGACAGTAATCTTTCTCGGGCCTGCAGCTTTCTGGAGGCCTCCTTTTAGCCTGGGTATGGGTTCTGACCTCTCCACTGGAAGCAGCTCCCCTGAGGAGGAAAGGAGGGATAGAATAAGGACGAGACCAGCAGTGGACAATCAGCCTCCAGGGGAGCCACCTTTGGGAGGCCAGGCGCAGGCACAAGGGGCGCAGGGCCAAGAGGTTGTCCAAGGTGCAAGGGGCCGCAGAAGACGCCACTATCCTGCTGCCAGGGTATACAGGCGGTGAAGCAGCTACCTCAATATGACTGAAGTGAAGTGCTGAAGGAGGCTCTGACTCTCAAGGGAGACAGACAACTTTATCTGTCAGATGATTGGCCCTGAGATCTCCCTTAACTGTGTGGGTGAACACCTGATGCCAGTGGCGCTGAGGACACAGTTGCCCTCCACTTCTATGCCTCTGGCTCCTTCCAGGGCTCGGTGGGTGATCTTTGCGGTGTCTCCCAATCAGCTGTCCACACTTGAGTTAAGCAGGTTACAGATGCTCTGCTCAGACGGGTATCCACCTTCATCCACTTCCGCTGCGACCAGGCAAGTCAGACTCAGCGAACCAGAGGCTACGTGGCCATTGTTGGCTTCACCCGCGTCCAAGGTACAATAGACTGTACACATGTGGCCATCAAGGCGCCAGCAGGTGAGCCCGGTGCCTTCGTCAACAGGAAGGGCTTCCACTCCATGAACGTGCAGATAGTGTGTGATCACAGGATGCTGATTCTACAAGTCTGTGCCAGATACCCAGGCAGCTCCCATGGCACCTACATCCTCAGACACTCCCAGATGCCGGGGCTCTTCAGTTCTCCGGATCGGCTGATGGTTGGCTGCTGGGTGATAAGGGCTATTCCCTGCGAAGGTGGCTTATAACAACACTATGCCGTCCAAGAACAGAAGCTGAGCGTTGGTACAATAGGAGCCACAGCACCACAAGGGCTGTGGTGGAGAGAGCCATTGGTCTTCTCAAGATGCGCTTCTGATGCCTGGACTGCTCAGGGGGTATACTCCAGTACCCCCTAGATCATGTCTCTGTGATAGTGGTAACATGCTGCGCCCTGCACAATCTTGCGCTGGAAAGGAGGGATGCAATTGACGATGAAGACCTTGACACCCTGGATGAGGCTGCACATGATGAATTCAGCAGTGACTCAGAGGTTGAGGAAGCACAGGGCAATGATGAGGGCAGAACAATTTCCTGCATTTACACCAAGGGGGCAGGGACATCTGGGGCAATTTAATCCAAAGAACTTTCAGCTAGCTCCACACACATGGATCAGCAGGACCAGCATTTCCTGGCACTTCCACACGTGGCGCTTAGGTGCCACATCTTCCACCTGTTCAGCTGCAAATAGGGGCTTAGTACAGAAACATGAATGTCCACTCAAACACTCATGATAAATCTGTGAAAAAGAAAAATGCACCACAAACAAAAGACTTTCAGCCATGGTAACAAAGGTGGACTTTATTTTGTCCAAAACAAAAACACACACCACTTGTTAGCGATCACAAAAATATGGGTCCCTATTCTAAGGCCAATGCAAAATCGCCAGTGACATACCCATGGAGTGCCTAAGGTGCCTTATGCTTTCATTTTCGGGTGCTATGTCTGGGTGCTGCCCCATCGCTCGGAGTGGCTTGTGAGACAGCCTGCTGACCCTGCTGTCCTGTTGGCCTTGATGACCTTGGTGGGCATTCTCTGGTCCTTGGAGCCTGTGCTAGCCCCACCTGGGAGGGAGTGTCCAGTTCCAGAACTGGCACCTCCCCAATTGTCGCAGCCTCAATGGAAGAAACGTTGACTGGCAGAGGGGTGGAGGAGCTGCTGCCCTCATCCGGAGCACCATGAGAGGAGCTCGCAGCAACGGCAGGCAGCTGCTCCATTTTGACCTCCCTGCTCACCACAGATGCATGGGCACCGAGTGCCGGTGCTTGGTGCCCAGAACATCTCCCACATTGGAAAACATCACCTGTGGCCAGAACCGCTGTGAGGGCTTGCAGGTCAGAGTGTAATCCAATTGTATTTTGATTAATTCGGTTAAAGCCCCTCTCTATGAGAGTCACCAATCTCTCATTGAAGGAATCCTGAAGCTCTGCCCTGAGGCCGGAATCTTCATGTGCACTCTGCCTAGGCTCTTCCGTCGCAGAGAGCAACTGAACCACGCCCTCATGCAACCCTGCTAGATGCAAATGGACTTCCTGCTGCCTGTCCTGCAGTTGCTGCAATGGGGACAACTCCAGAGGCACGTCATCAGTGCCGGACTCAGCATGTTCCTCATCCCCTGCAGCTCTCCGGCTGCTGAAGCAATCAGCACCCTCTGCCCCTACCATCTCCTCCAGCGATTGTGATGTGCCCTCTCCACTGTGACCAGGGACACTAGCCAATAGTAAAGTCCCCACTGAGGTGTGTGTGTCTGCGCTGGTGCCTGGCTGGTTGAAATGATGTGCCGCAAGTTGCACATGTTGCCCCTCAGGTGTGGAGGGGAGGCTGCGTTGAGGACATGTAGGTCACTCTGGTGATGCTGAAATTAACAACAAGGACATTGCATCAGTTCACGTTCATTCACTTCAACCTTTCATTCCTTTCCTCCCCAGCCTCATAAGTTGCTCACATTCAAGACCCGAAGGAGAAGAACATTGGTGAGGTGAAAAAGAGTCAAGGCGAGCCCCAACCATTAAACGCACATGCAGACAGGCTGGTCAGATGGCCTCAGGAATGCCACATGGCTTGTTATGAACCGTAGGAGTGGGGAGAGTGCAGAGGTACCTGACCTGGATACATTGTGGCCTGGATAGTTGCGGGGCTAAGAAAATATCGCAAACAGTAGCGACATTTGCCGTCGATCACAAGAGATTGAGAGGTCACATTATTGGCCTTCATTCCGTAAGGAGGGGCATAGACTGGGTGGGCAGAAGGCAACATTTCCCCTTGGCGCAGGGATGAGTAACGTGGTGGCATTCATTTAAGTTGAGTGCCATGATGTTCACAGCTGAGGTGCTGGGGACCTTTTGGATAAAGTAATGTGGGGGCACACTGGCTGAAAGGGTGCTGGAAGCCCCAAATCCCCTCAGATGAAATAAGTCTTTGGCTGTGCAGCAGCGATCCAATGGCATGTTAGACGATGGTGATAGTGGTCACAAATGGGATAAGGTGACCGTGGAAGGTGGTAGAGATGCGATTCCTCAAGGGGACGAGGGTCCCTCCTGTATGACCCACTCATCAGAATGTCTCATTCTGTGAATGAGCATTATTCCAGCATTAACGATTGCAGCAACCATCAGTGGTTTGGATGGTGGGCAGACATAGTGGATGGGACCGTGGACCTCAAATACCTGGCCGCTGAGCCCCAGTCTCACCGACACCTACCGAGCTGGCCGCTTGGCTTCTTCCCAACTCCATGGCCTGCTCTTCAAAAGGCGTGAGGCGCCGCAGGAGGGCGCGCCCACCTCCAGTCCTCTGGCGCTCCTGGGCATTGTGGTGAGTTTTTGCCTACAATATAGATAAAAGGATTTATTGGGGCCGATCCCTCATGCACTCCGTACACACATGCCGTGGTCCATCTGAGGCCTCCAGTGGCTCCTGTCCACACCACCGGTGCTCAGTCCCCAGAAGATAGCACGGCTGGTCCCAAACCCCCTCCCCCACCTTGGACACAATCGGCGTCCATGACTTTAAATATCACACGGCTCTTAGAGCCCATGGCAAGAAGGTGCAACTAGGTGTGGCGCGGATGCCAGCAGATGGCACTTGCCCAAAACACCTTGAGGAACCCCTTGCACCATCTCATTACCATCAATATGACATGTGTTGGAGTTCTGAGTATGTGTCGTGCAGCCTCCCCTGCAGGTTGCCCCCAGACTACTCAAATGCCACAAACACCAACATATTCTGCAAGGAGAACTCTTCTTCTCCTCAATCACTAAGGCTGGTGTCAGCATTTGCACACCCAGTGTGCGACAGATGCCCTATGCAGTAATGACAGCAAGACATGGTGGTGGGGGGGTCAAAGGCTAAGGCAGCCTTCTGGGTCAAATGGCCAAGACAGTCATGGTACTCACCCTTGCAGAGCACAGCAAATCATTGAATCCTTTGCTGTCCTGGATGCCAGTGCACCGCACATCATCATGGGCACTTACAGCCTCACCCACCTCCTCCCACACCTGGCTGGTGATGTGGGGGGCCCTCCTCCTGCCATCCTCTGGATACAGAAGGTGCTGACGGATGCCCGCCTCTTGCAGGAGGACAGCAAGGTATGCATCTGAAAATCGGGGGGTGGGGGGGTAGTACAATGGCCCTCCGCTGGCCTCTCCTGCAGCCTGCCCCCCTCCTCCTGCTCATGCTGCTCTCCACTCGTACCTCCCTCCCTCTCTCCACGAGTGCACTGCTGCAAGCAGGCTGCCTGGCCATTCTTTAAACAGGCTGCCGGCTCCCCACTGGAATGGCCACCCGCCCTTGTGACTATTTTCCCGTTCTCCACGGGAATCGCTTACCTGTGGAGCAGGCCTCAATTGGCCACCTACCCGCCACCGAGTTGGTCGGGCCTTAATTCTTCCCTTAATGTCTAATATCAGGCATGAAAACTGGTTCAAAAGCCAATGTACCAAAGGATAGTTGACACATGTGGAACTGCATCCCAATGTGGGTCCAGAGTGGGACAAAGAAAATTGGGTGGGGGTAGGCGGTGGATGGAGATGGGATGTCCATTGTCACGTCGCTAGTAGATCAGTGTAACTATGATTTTGAAGCATTCTATTTAAAAGAAAATATATATAGTTTGCCTTGTTGGTCTTTCTTGCATGGCATTATTGCTCAGTGAGTGAGGTAACCTGACACAACTCAGCTGCAAGAACAGCTTAAGAGATTCACTTTAACCAGTGACATGACATAAATGGACTATTTTACAGCTGTACATGGTGTTGCAAATCACCTGTCCTATTGCATATATGTAGTGAAATTATTACCAGTAAAATTCAGCCAATATTTTAAGATCAAGTCTTTCAAGGTGCCATTGTTAGTGGATCAATATTTTTGGGCTTGTGTGTTTGTCTCAGAACTTTCCATCCTCTTGTATACTAAATACATCGAAATCAAGACTTATTATACCATATCTTCCTCAAGCTCATTCTTTTCCAAGTCCTCAAAACTGTCAAATTCCTTAACACTTTCAATCTTCCTTTCCTCCCACAATCCATTGCTTAAAAACCCAAATTTGGCTTAATTTGAGTGTGGATTCTTGATTGGTCACTGGCCTTTTCCAGTGTTTTCAGCTTTGAAGTCCTTGCACTTCGGGTTTTATCCCTTCACCTTGGGTTCTCTATGAAAAGAAATATACATCCTCAATTGCTATAAGAGTATATGGTGCCTTATGAGATCTTAGTGCTTATAGAAATGAAACAGAATTGAGAAGCAGCAATGCATCATTGAGATGCAAAGGAAGACAAAAGCACTGGCCCATTGTTGTACAAACACTAATCCAGGACTTATGCTCTTTGAATTGAATTTTGTGTTCATCTGCAATTACCAATGCTAGGGGAATACAATATATAAGATATTTGTTCTTTCATGAATGAAAAATCAATAAGGTGATAGTTTACTTAATCTTCACAACCATAATGGAAGTCAGAGCTTTATACCTGTAGGCATATGCTGATATATATTCATATAATATCAGCATATCCCGGTGCCAAATCTCCTTACATTGTAAACTTTCTGTGCAGTATTGATCCTGCATACTATAATACCTCTCGTTTCAAAAGTTTTGACATTAATTTTACTCATCTGTCCATAATTCAGACTCCTTTCTTTTTGACCATGCACTGGGGTCATCTCTCCCCACATTTCTACTGATGCCTGTCATCTGTTTTGCATCCAGAACACATTTCAGGCCTTTGCTCAGCTAAAACTGTTATGTAAGTAAGTTTTTGGCATTATAGAGTTGTCCAGTTACAACTTAATTATTTCAGCTGACATTGAAGATTACAATATTACGCAATCAGACTTGAAGACACCTTACGCTTCTAGTGTAGAGTTTCAGTCACAAATCTTATCTAGAAAACTTGAAAACTACTGTCAGAAAATTCTAGCAACCTATTCAAATGCACATCACTAATGATGGTTTCCTTGTGCAGTTTGTGACTTGGACAATTAACTATTGTACAGCAGCATTGGTCATCTGCACTTGAGTTAATAAAGCTGCATTGTTGCAAAACTGAACATTCAGCAAAAGCTTTCCCCCTTCATTTTTCTCCCTTCCACTTTTGGAGTTACTCCTTATGCTGGAGGATGTTTCATGGGCTTTCAGCTCTTCTGGTACTTCTCCAAAGTCATCATTCTTCAGACGTAAGCCCAGATATTCAAAGGTGACCAGCCTTTTGACCATGGTGGAGTATTATAGCTCAGTTTCATCCTGTTTTCACTTGGCATGCAACACACATGCTTTCCAGCAGAGATTAGTGAGTTGTTCTCAGAGCAGGGACCCCAACTGATCCTTCCAGTTCCAAGCCTTGGGATGGTGAAGCTAATTTAATTGCCTGACTAATACCCCAACTAAAATCTACTGACTCAAGAGAGACCAGTTCTGGTACCTTCTCAGTCTATATGGCTTGATACCACAACAAGTGGTAAATCTACCGCTGAACAACAATTATATTCACCTTAGTAACCCACGTCTGAACAAATTTCCATATGCATATGGAATGAAGTACCAGGGAATGCAAACAGCATAAATGGGTTCAACAGGGTAGCTGGAAGAAGGAACTGAATCACATCAGAAATAAATTCCTCTGGGCATTGTGTGTTAGCGCTGTCAGAAACACAAGTTTGTGCTTTGGGCCACCTAATCTTCCCTTATTCACTGCACTCCAATACACCTGGTTTCAAATTCAAACAAATCGCCCCATTTATTGTTTGCTTTTTCTGGTGATGCAAAAGCATTCAAAAGGTCAGACTTATGGGACAGAATTTTCCCCCCGTTGGGGGTGGGGGGGTGTGGGGGTTGTGCAGGAGTGGGCACAAGCCCGATTGGCGCTGCCATTTTACGTGGGTGGGCCAATTAAGGCCTGCCCAGCGTGACATGCACCTGAAAGCGCTGAGTGCTTCCTGTGCAGGTGAGGGGGGGATTGAGTTGTGGCCTGCGCTCTTTCACACACAGGAATATCCTTGAGGCACAGAGGTGCCTCAGGGAGATTAGTTTATGGTTTAAACATTTAAATAAAGACATTAAAACCTTTTAAAACATGTCCCCTCATGTAACAGTGTTACCTGCCTGTGGATGAGGTTCCATGAAAAATGCGAAGGCCGCCTGGGCTCTTCGCCTGCCAGTCAACTTTAAGGTTGGATGGGAAATTCATTTTATTAATTCAATTAGTTCTTAACAGGCCTCAATAGGCCTTTGACAGTTCAGCAGGCGCACAGCCAAGTTGACTGCATGCCCGCCGAATTGAAAATTTAAATGACGCGCAGTGATATCGGGATGCCCACCCGACGTCACCATGCATCATTTTACACATCGGCGAGCGGGCCCTGCTCCTGCTTGCCGACCCGAAAATTCTTCCCACGATTTTTCTAAAAATAGAGATCTGCCCCTATAGTGATCAGAGGAAGTCAATGCAATAGCGAGGAAACAGGGGTGGCATGTCTGAGATCACCAAAAATGGGAAAGACTCGTTGGGCCAATTGGCCTCTTTCTATTCCTAACCTATCTGCTGTTCTTATATTTGAGGTTGATGCAGGCAGCTATAAATGCAGCTTTTTCACCAATGGGTCAAAGCTTGACTCCAGTGCATACTGATGAAATAAAAAATCCTAATTTTGTAAAATCGTAAAGCGACATAATCTTTGGCAGTTCCTAATGGGAATTGATTCAGAGTACAAAACTAGCCAAAGTTGGCACTTACTGACACTGAATTGGCACTCTCACTCAGAGTGTGTATATGGATGGGTAAAAGAAAATGTCTCATACAGTACAAGATATCCTTAAGCCTTTGTTAATATACATTACTGAAGTATTTATTGAGGGAGTTTAGCTAGGATTATCTGATTTTAACACTGAATGCTAATAAGAAATAAAACCTCATTCTTCATCACTAATATCCTGACTTTAAAGTCTTCAAATAATATTTGGGGAGTAATTTTATGATTCTGCACTCCAGACCCAATGGCCCTTCATACGAGGCCACAGGGAGGCCACCTTCTTGCAGCAGACAGTCTCCCCACGAGGCAGAGGTAGCGGGACACAGGAAATGCCCTTTAATTGGACTTTCAATTGTCTAAATTGGCCACCTGGTTCCAGTCAATGGGCAGCTGAGCTGCTGTTGTTCATGTCACTAGGAAACTTCCCTAGTGGCGAGATTACATTGGGTGCCATATCGACATGGCTCATAAGAACATAAGAAATAGGAGCAGCAGCTGACCATTCAGCCCTTCGAGTCCACTCTACCATTCAAAGAGATCAAGATGGAGTGGCCACCAGCAATTCAGGTACATCCTACGCACAATTTTCTGAACATTAATCAATCCCCTTATGTATTTGTTAAAGCTCAGGATCATTAGAGTAGATACTGCATAGATGGCCTAAGGGACAAATGTACTATTCTGTATGATCCTCACTCATAACTGGGATATTCCAGGTTTGATCTCTGATCCCAGCTGAGCTACTTGATCTCAACAAGGACTGCAATCAGACTTGGCACTTCTGGGTTATAGAGGCAATTTTAGCCATGGATCCCAATGCTGAATACTTTCAAGTGATCCATGTCTGAGAGTGTTGACATTAAGGACAGCTTCAGACTTGACTGCGATTCTATCACAGTTGAAATGCCTGCTAACGCTCACTCATGGCTCACATGTTAAGAATGGCCAAGGGAACAAAAGGCTGACGGTGTCTGTGGAATCATAGCACAGTATCAGTCAATGCCAACAGCAGACGAGGAGACAAAAAAATGCAAGATTCAATCACAACAGTAATTGCCTCAGAGTGAGATACTATGATATAAATACCCCTATTTCTTTACGCAATGGGTTCTTACTAAATGGGGTCTTTTAAAATTTAAGTTCCCAGAAATTATTGTCGCCAATATCAGCTGACTGGCATTTGATGTATGTTTATGACACTCCCCTGCCATTTAGTTTAAATGGTTTAATGCCATCACACTGAATTAAGCCTTGGCTGAGTGCAATTTTTAGTCTATTTATTAATGTGCTCAGCTAGCACCTCAATATGTGCTATTTAAAAGAAATCGGGACCCTGTTTATTTTAGGTAGGTCAACAACAAAAAATCTCTGACATTTTAGCTTTCTGAGCATGTCAACCAGTGCACTAAACATAATGCTCAGTGCTTTCATATTCTTAATTATTTCTAGATAAGCAACAGTCAACAAGAAACAAAGGGTGGGATCTTCCCAGAAGCGGGGAATCCTGAGGGTGGGGAGTTTTTCGGGTGGCCAGCATGCTTGGACAGGAGTCTGGGCTCCCCACATGATATTGCCACGGCCAAGCAGGCAAGTCCAGGAGAATGGAGGGACAACTGCTCCAGCAGTAGCATCATGGCCTTTTATATATATAATTGAAGACATCTTTACTCTTATACTCAAATCCCCTTGTAACGAAAGCCAACCTACCATTTGTCTTCTTAATTGCTTGCTGTACCTGCATGTTAGCTTGCAGTGACTCATGAACTAGGACCTCCAAGTCCCTTTGAAGTTCAACACTTCCTAGCCTCTCACCATTTAAGAAGTGCTCTGCATTTCTGTTTTTCTTACCAAAGTGGATAACCTCACATTTTTCCACATTGTATTCCATCTGCCAATTTTTTTGTCCACTTACTTAACCTCTCCAAATCCCATTGAAACTTCTTTGCATCCTCCTCACAATTCACATTTCCATCTAGTTTTGTGTCGACTGCAGATTTAGAAATATCACATTTAATCCCCACATCCAAATCTTTGATATAAATTGTGAATAGCTGGAGTCCAAGCACTAACCCTCATGGTACCCCACTAGTCACAGCCTGCCAACCTGAAAATGACCCATTTATTCCTGCTCTGTTTTCAGTCCATTAACCAGTTCTGAATCCATGCCAGTGTATTTTCCCAATCCCATGTGCGCTAATTTTATTTTCTAACTTGCTGTGTGTCATGGCACAGGCAGCAGAATATTGGATGACCTCAAGTTTACAGAGGGTGTAATGTGTGAGACCAGCCATGAGTGGGTCGGAATCGTTGAGTCTAGAGGTATCAAGGGCATGAATAAAGTTTTCAGCAGCAGATAAATGGGGTGGGGGGGAGGGGGGGTGGGCATGGTGCTGGGATGGGGAGGTCAGGCAGTGCTATGGTATAGACGATCATAGTGATGGCATGAATATGGCGGTGCAAGCTAATCTTGGGGTCAAATGTAACTTCAAGGTTGTGAACAGACTGGCTTAATCTCCAACTGTTGCCAAGGAAAGAGGAGTCAGTGGCTAGAGATTAGAGTGAGACTGAACCAATGGCTTCGGTCTTCCCAATATTTAATTGGAGAAAATTTCAGCTCATGCAGTACTGGATGTCAGATAAGCAGTCTGGTCATTTAGCAAGAGTGCAGCAGTCAAGAGAGGTAGTGATGAGGTAGAGCTGGATGTTGTCGGTGTACATGTAAAAACTAATATTCTGCCTTTGGATGATGACTTCAAAGGTAACGATGCCGGGGCAGGAAGAGAAGCCATTGCAAGTGATTCTCCGGCTATGACTAAATAGCTAAGAATGGAACCAGGTGAGAGCAGTATCGCCCTGTTGGACGACATTGGGGAGGTTTTGGAGGAGGATGGTGTGGTCTACAAATAGGAATGAAGGATGAGGAGCTAAAGATTACCTTTGTCACAGTCACATAAGATGACATTTGTGACTTTGATAACGGCTGTCAGTTCTCAATCAGCATTTTCACAACCACATATCCAGCAAGAAGTGATTGATAGTGATTGGGAGAATGTAGACTGACTAGTTCTTGCCCTCCTTAAACCAGGAACACTGAAGCTTATTATAGTGCTGCCTCTGAAGATCATTTAACTTGACACAGAATGGAGATTCAGCTTGGGACCTTCCTGCTCTGTTTGGCTCAGTTCCACATGCATTGTGTACTTACACACTGAGCCGTTGAGGAAGCTCTAGACGCATTTTGACTTCATTCAGAAATAAATCATAAATTTTATACCTAAATTATTATCACATTTGGAAACTTGCCGGATAATTCAACAAAGTTCCTGCCCTGTTTTTTTAGCAACACAAAGTTAACTTGTGCACATCATCTCTTTATTTCTACAAAATTCCCATGATGCACCTGCTATGTTTTAAATCATTGTTCTATGTATAAATGAAAGATTTGTCCCTAGTATTTGTTTTGCACGATGATGAGTGAATGAGTTAATGGTAGTGCATGGGTATAATGCCAGCTGGGCTTTTTGGCAAGCACACATCTACCACTGGCGAAGAATATATGTTATCTTGGCAGTGTTGTAAAGGTTTTAATGTTGGAACCCAGCCGCACTCTCTTGTGCAGCCAGTCAATAAATGATTTGCATTCAACACTTACGTGAACTGCATTTCATTACACAAAGATAAAAGGAAGACCTTGCTGTAAGTCATACTAATTTATAAGAGAGGAAAAAGCAATCAATATTGGTAGCATATTTGGAAGAATGAAACTTTATTTTTTTCAATAGCATTAGATGTCACCATGTTAGATCACTACTGTTGACTAAGGTTATGGGTTGGGAAACCTTTGATGATTCTTACTACATAGGGACCAAGCCATCCCTGTGCATCTTTGTACTTTCAATAAATAGACCTGGCATAATGTCAGTGAGAAAAGCTGAAGTGGTCAAGGGTGCCTGAGGTTCTCAGTTGATGCTTGAATGTGGTGCTGTTATGTTTTACTAGACCCATGCCAATTGTGTTAAATTACTCCTAAATGCAACTTAAAACGGCCAGCAGTCTGGCCTCACGAGGCATAGCTGTCAATATTCTTGTATTGAAAGCATTAAACTGAGACAAATATTGCAGTTCTCCTGAAGGAATTATCACTGCACTATTCCTCCTCAATTAATAGTGTATACTCTTATGAAGAAAGACTAATGAAAGGGTCCTGGAGCAAGCACAAAAAAAAGAGAATTGATAAAGTTGATTATTATGGGAAAAATTTCAGACTGTGGGCACATCAATCAAGCGTCCCCAGGACAGTTGTCTAGAAAAAGTCTTTAATAATAGATCAAGCTATTGGCTAGATTGTGTAATGGAGTGGGCTAGTGTACATCAGGGGATGACACAAAAACTGGGAAGAAGGAAAGAGGACATTGATCACCAAACTACAGATTTTAACTGGCTAGCCTTATTAAGAGCAGTCAGCATGGATTCCAAAAAAGAAGTTTATTCTTGACCAATCTTATTAAATTCTTTGAAGAAGTAACAGAAAGAATAGATAAGGGAAATTCAGCAGACATATTGGCCTAGATTTTCATCCTCAAGACGGGTAGCAGGAGTCAGGAAAATTCCCAGCCTGGCCTACACACCTCAGGAGAAATTGCCTGTAAGGACAGGATTTTCATTGTGGGGAGTAGGTGTGGGCTGCAGTTGGGCCAGCTGACCCAGTAAAAAGTTTGGAGGCAGACATAGGGTGTGGAGGTGCGCTGTTTAAAAGGCTGCCTTGGTGCTGTGCAACTTTATCCTGCTTAAAGTAAAAACATAAAGGCGCTCCGACCCTTCCCTCATCACCCTCCATCCATGCCACCTCATGCCCCCCACTCACTCTCTATGAATCTTCATGCCCCCTATACCAAGCTATGCTTCCCAAACAATCCTTATGGTCCCTCATGCCCCCCCATGCCAAGCTTTGGCACTTCCACGCCCATCTACTCACTATGCATCGTACGTAAGCAATTAACCCTATAGTGACAGTAGTATATGCAAAAAAAGCTTTAAAAAAGTCATTCATTCCTAAAAAATATTTTTACTGCAGCCCAATAAAAGTGTCAATCATCCAGATCCTTTAAAGTTTCAATAGCAGAAACTGCAAGCACTTGAAGCCTCTTTATCTTGTATAAACATTATAAAATTGACAGAAGAGATCAGAAAGCCAGATCTGTCAATCAAGCAAAGTTTTCCCTAAGGCTCAGATGTTTTAATACTCTATGGATGTCTGGCCGGTTGACCAAATATACTTAATGAGGCTTGGCTGTGAGTCCAGACATCCATTAGCCAGTTGAAACACCTGAGCCCCAAAAAGCTGGCAAAAAATCCAGGCCAAATTATTCGTATTACCAAAAAGCCTTTAATTAGGTATCTCGTAGTAGACTTGTGACTAAGATCAGAACATGTGGAGCCAAGGGACAAGTAGCAGAATGACAACAAGCTGGCTACAAAACAAAAAAAAACTAGAAAGCAGGGATTAAAGGTATTTACTCAGATTAGTAAATAGTGGAAGTGGTTTTCCTTAAGAACCGGCCCTGGGACTGTGAGTGTTTATGACTTCTATAAACGTTTTGGATTTGGGAATCAGAAGTACAATATCAAAATTTGTGAATGACATTAAATTGGAATAATATAGAAGAAGACTGTGACAAAATGCAGACAGAAATTAATTAAGTTGTAAAATGAACTTGCAATTGGCAAATGGACTTCAAAAGAGATGATTGTGAGGTGTTACATTTTGGCAAGAGGAATAAGAATACTATTTTAAAAAGTCCTTGGAAAATAACTATCTGAATGGTGTATCTTTTTCTGATCTCACCCCTTCAGGCATAAACTTTGCTGGAGTGCCCAGTTTTCTTGGGTAGCAGCACAGCTTGGATGCTGGCAGGGCCCCACCCTGGACTATGGTGACCCCTTCCAGTATCTTGTTGGGCTCCTCATTCATTGTGGATGGCAAGCGGGTCTCCTTGCTGTCCCGGCCCCAGGCCGCATTGCTAGCCAGCTGGAAGATCTCAGCCGTCATGTACTTGAGGTCGGCAGCCAGGTAGACGGGGGCTCCGGCTCTGACACGTTCGGCATAGTGACCCTTATGCAGCAGCTGGTGGATACGGCCGACATGGAACTGGACACTGGCTCTGAAAGAGTGAGCTGTGGCCTTAGCATGCCCTTTCTCTCCAGTTTTACCACGACCAGACATCTAGTTGATGCCCCTGCTGAAAATCTTCACCAAAATGATATAGAGGAACAGAGCTATCTGGGGGAACAGATACACAAATAATTAAAAGTAGTGACACAGTTTAGTAAGGCCATGTAAAAGCAAACAACAAATTTGGTGTTCACTTTAAGACCAATAGAATTGAAAAGCAAAAATGTTATGTTAAATGTGCATACAACCTTGGTTAGACTACACGAGGGTTGTGTGAACAATTCTGGGCTCCATATTATAAAAAGAATATAAAGACACAAGTGACGATGCAAAAACATTTACTAGAATGATATGACCACTTAGAGGTTATACCCTATGAGAAAAGGTTGAAAAGAGTAGGTCTCTTAGAAAAGATAAGGCTGGGGGTGACTTGATAGAGCTCTTCAAGATTATGATGGGGTTTGATGGGGTAGAAGTAGAAAAAATAGTCCCACTTGCGGGTGAGACCATGACATTGTCCAGCTGGAGGGTAGAATCTGCAGCTCTAACCAATCTAACTAGCAGTATCATATGCATTTAACTGAATGAGGAACCAACAGTTTATGCGCACCAAGTATTCTTATTGCATTGGTAAAGTCAGAATCGTGAAATGACTCAGATAGCCCTTGGCCATTCTAAGCTCCACTTGGCAGCAGTTAATCCTTCCACAGCTACCAGCTGGGTAGTTTCCTCTCACATGTTCTGTGGCTCACTCCTTTTGCTCCCAGCTCAAATTTACTAACAATTTACATTCCAATACCACTTGCAACATAGTGCAAAGTCATAAGAAACTCCATGCAGAGGAAAAAGTCTAATAGGGTTTGAAAGAAGAGTTAGGGCAGGTGACTAAAGGTTTGGAGGTGGATTTTAAGGGTGGGGAGAAATATATGAAGATGGCAGGATACTGGAAGAGAATTCTGGCATGTAAAAAGAGCCACTGATGTGGCTAGGGCCCAGATTTTCACCACGATGGAGAGGTGATCCCTCTCACTGTCCCACCCCCGAACACAGAATTTCCCATTTTAAAGGGGGCAGGAATGGGGCAGGGCTTATTTCGCACATGCATGGTTTACAGAGGCAGCTGGCTGTTTAAATCACTAGCTAAAGTAGGATTTGGGTAGGCCAGGAGTGTGAAACATCTTGTGTGCAGATTAGATCAGGTAAGAGCAGGTCTGAACTTGGTGGGTTTGTGTGGATAGCCACCGTACCCTTTGGAGAGGTAAGGTACCCTTTGAATCTGGTCACAGGACAACCTTGGGAGGTGCCCTTTGGAAGTATTAAACGTATGCATAAATGTGCATAAGATTGTCAAGCACATTTGAACTGTTAACAGTCTTGTTGAAATCAACTGCCAAAGCTGCCAGACCCCTGCTAAAAGGACCTGTCAAAACTGTCAGAAGTGTCTGTCAAAAGGATCTGTCAAAGGTGCTATTAAGCTGTCAAGAAATTTAGAAGTCTAGCCCTTTAGGTCTTTGGAAAAAACGTCTGAAATGTAAAAAAAATGCTTGCTATTTCACTCTGTCTGTTGACATAAGCCTGAGGGTTTCCGTTACTGGATTAGTGCTGCATGATTGATTTCACAACCAACCATTATCACAGTAGGGTGCCTGCCATTTCACAGATTGACAGCAACAAGTGGATATAGACTCTTTGATGTGAGACTATTCCAATGCTTGTTGTTATAAGGATTTATTTATTTCAAGGAATGCTAATTGAGTAAATGGGTTCTTAATACATGAGAGTGTTTTTTCAATATAGTGAAGCCTACAATAGACACTCAGAACCTTATTTTATAGAACTTTATTTTATCTGATCTCTACTTGGGTCTTGAGGACTTCCCATGATGGATACTAGGTGAATTGGTATGGTAGGTATAAGGGCAATGGGTGGAGGGCATGGGTTGGCAGGTGTTGGTATAGGGACTATAAAGAACCACGGAGGTGGATATAGGGACATAGGTCATCATGAAGTGTTCGATAAGCCATGGGGGTGGATACAGGGGCAAATGTTGGCATGGGGGGTATGAAGGACTATGGTGAATACAGGGTTTAAGATGGCATGGATAGGGTATGAGGAGTTTGTCGAGGGTTGAGGGTGTGTGAGGGGTGAGGAATGTTTTATGTTTATGTTTTAAGCTTCATTTTTTATTTTTGGACACAGTGCCAGAGCCCCGAGGTAGGCATTTCGCCCAGTGCCCCTCAGCACATGGCAGTCTCCCCACTTCTTTCGGGGTCATCCACCCCTACTCCTATTATAGATCGCCCCACTGGACCAAAAGTCCCATGTCCAGGCAGCCATTTTTAAAGGTCTGGTTGACGAGGCCAGGAATTCTTTCAAATCTGCTCACCCAATCTGGAAGCAAGCAAAGATCAGGATCTATGACTTGGCTGGTGCCTATGTGAGGTGGTGTTGGAGGTACAAAGTCCTGAATACCCTGTTTGGGGTCGTGGACTTTCTGCAAAAGGATGGCATGCGGTGTAATTTTTGGAATCCATGCTGCAAATAGGGAACCAGCAGAAATAAGGACATATTCACCATGGGCAGAATTTTTAGCTCGGTGGGCGGGCGCACGCCCGACCCGATCCAGTGTTAAATAAAATGCGTTGACATCGGCTCAGCGTGCCAACGTCAACGCTCACTCTCGCGATATTTCGCCAGGTGGATGTGCGATGGAGACAGAGGCGCGCCCACCATTAATTAAGTGGCCAGTAAGGGCCCTTGAGACAGCAATTGTTTCCGGTTTTACGTAGCCTGTGTGATTTTTAGGTTGTCACCTGAACAAAACGGGCAGGCGGGCAGGAGACAATTTGCAAAACCTCATCCACGGGTGGGATAAGAGGGGCCTTGTCAAAGTGAGGAGTTTAGGATATCACTTGCTGCTGCTTGTTTCTGTGAACAGGACAGCTTCATTTCACTTCAGAGCTGCATTCAGAGACTTTAGAGGCTTCAGTTCAGGACTCATTATTGTTTTCCAGACTCCCGCCATCACATGGGGCTTTCCAGGTATCAGACAGCCTTCCCTTACCCTGGTAATGGGGATTGTGGTCTCTGCTGGAGGAACCTCCTCTGAGGAGGAAGAGAGGGCCAGAAGGGGGAGGAGGCCAGGTGTCCCTATTCAGCTTCCAGGGGAGCGACCTGTGGGAGGAGAGGTGCAGGCACAAGGGGCGCAGGGCCAACAGGAAGTGCAAGGCGGAAGGGGTCGCAGAAGACGCCACTATCCTGCTGCCAGGGTTTACAGGCAGCGATGGAGCTACCTTAATGTATCTGAGGTGCAATGCCGAAGGAAGCTCCGTCTTTCAAGGGAGGCAGTGACCTCCATCTGTCAGAGGGTCGGTCCTGAGATCAGCTCCAACAGTATGGGTGGACACCCTACGTTAGTGGTACTGAAGCTCATGCTTCCCTCAACTTCTATTTCTCCGGCTCTTTCCAGGGCTCAGTGGGGGATCTGTGTGGAGTCTCCCAGTCAGTTGTCCACAGTTGCGTCAAGATGGTGACAGAAGCTCTGTTCAGATGTGCAATGACTTTCATTCATTACCGTATGGACGAGGCCAGCCAGGCTGAGTGAGCCAGAGGCTTCGCAGTGATTGCTGGGTTCCTCCGTGTCCAGGGTGCAATAGACTGCACACATGTGGCCATCAAAATGCCAGCGGGTGAGCCGGGAACCTTCGTCAACAGGAACTCTTTGAACATGCAGATAGTGTTTTTCTTTTATTCAATCACAGGACATGGGCTTCGCTGGCTGGGTCAGCATTGATTGCCCATCTGTAGTTGCCCTTGAGAAGGTGGTGGTGAGCTTCCTTCTTGAACTGCTGCAGTCCATGTGGTGTAGGTACACCCACAGTGCTGTTAGGAAGGGAGTTCCAGGATTTTGACCCAGCAACAGCGAAGTAATGGCGATATATTTCCAAGTCAGGATGGTGAGTTACTTCGAGTGGAAGTGGGGAGTATTCCAATACACTCCAGACTTGTGCCTTATAGATGGTGGACAGGCTTTGGGGAGTCAGAAGGTGAGTTACTCGTCGCACCATTCCTAGCCTCTGACCTGCTCTTGTAGCCACAGTACTTATATGGCTAGTCCATTTCAGTTTCTAGTCAATGGTAACTCCCAGGATGTTGATAGTGGCAGATTCAGTGATGGTAATGCCATTGAACATCAAGGGGTGATGGTTGGATTCTCTCTTGCTGAAGATGGTCATTGCCTGACACTTGTGTGGTGCAAATGTAACTTGCCACGTGCCAGTCCAAGCCTGGACATTGTCCAGGTCTTGTTGCATTTGGACATGGACTGCTTCAGTGGCTGAGGAGTCGCAAGTGGTGCTTGAACATTGTGCAATCATCAGTGAACATCCCCACTTCTGACTTTATGATGCAAGGAAGGTCATTGATGAAGCAGCTGAAGATGTTTGGGCCAAGGACACTACCCTGAGGAACTCCTACAGTGATGTCCTGGAGCTGAGATGACTGACCTCTAATAACCACAACCATCTTCCTTTGTGCTAGGGATGACTCCAACCAGCGGAGAGTTTTCCCCCTGATTCCCATTGACTCCAGTTTTGCCAGCCATCCATCTAGTTGAGCTGGAGCACTGGAGAGCTTTAGCATCATGGGAGCTGCCAGGGTACCTTGCATACACTTCCAGAATCTGGGGGAGGTAATGGTGTAGTGTATTATTGCTGGACTAGTAATCCAGAGACCCAGGGTTTGAATCCAGGGCAGATGGTGGAATTTGAATTCAATAAAAACCTGCAATTAAAAGTCTAATGATGACCGTGAAACCATTGTTGATTGTTGTAAAAACCCATCTGCTTCATTAATGTACTTTGGGGAAGGAAATCTGGCCTAGATGTGACTCCAGACCCAGAGCAATGTTGTTGACTCTTAAAATCCCCTCTGAAAAGGCCTAGCAAGCCACCCAGTTGTAAAAAACTGCTACAAAGCCACAAAAAAGGAATGAAACCAGATGGGCCACCCAGCACCAGAAATGACAACAGCAATTTCAACCCTGCAAAGGTCTCTTTACTAACATCTGGGGGCTAGTGCCCAAATTGAGAGAGCTGTCTCACTGACCAGTCAAGCAACAGCCTGAGATAGTCATTCTCATAAAATCATACCTTACAGATAATGTCTCAGGCTCCACCATCACCATCCCTATCCTGCCGGTGGGACAGGACATATCCAGCAGAGGTGGCGGCACAGTGATGTACAGTTGGGAGGGAGTTGCCCTGGGCATCCTCAACATCGATTCCCGACCCCATTAAGTCTCATGGCATCAGGCCAAACATGGGCAAGGAAACCTCCTGCTGATTACCACATACCGCCCTCCCTCAGCTGATGAATCAGTGGTCCTCCATGTTGAACATCACTTGGAGGAAGCACTGAGGGTGGCAAGGGCACAGAATGTACTCTGGGTAGGGGACTTCAATGTCCATCATCAAAAGTGGCTTGGTAGCACCACTACTGACCAAGGTGGCCGAGTTCTAAATGACATAGACTGGGTCTGAGGGCAGGTGGTGAGGGAACCAACAAGAGGGAAAAACATACTTGACCTCATCTTCACCAACCTGCCTGCTGAAGATGCATCTGTCCAAGACAGTATCTGTGGGAGTGACCACCGCACAGTCATTGTGGAGACGAAGTCCTGCCGTCACATTGAGAATACCCTCCATTGTGTTGTGTGGCACTACCACCATGCTAAATGGGATAAGTTTTGAACAGATCTAGCAACTCAAGATTGGGCATACATGAGACTCTGTGGGCCATCCGCAACAGCAGAATTGTACTGGAAGACAATCTCATGGCCTGGCATATCCCCCACTCCACCATTACCATCAAGCCAGGGGATCAACCCTGGTTCAATGAAGAGTGCAGGAGGACATGCCAGGAGAAGCACCAGGCAGACCTAAAAATGAGGTGTCAAAAGGACTTGCAGGTGCTTATGACGTCTCTCTGTCACCTAAGAACAGAGGCCAAGCAACGGTACAGCAAGAGCTATGCCTTCCCAATGGTGGTGGTAAAGAGAGCCAGAGGTCTTCAAGGTGCGCTTCCGATGCCTGGGCCGTTCAGGGGGCACACTTCAATACCCCCAGAGCGGGTGTCATTGATAGTGGTTGCATGCTGCACTCTCCACAATCTGGCACTGGCAAAGGGGTCACAGTGGAGGAAGAAGATCTTGACACAGCTGCACAGCTATCAGGTGAAGAGTCCAGCAGTGAGTCTGAGGACGAGCACGGTGAGGAGGATGTTGAGGGCATAGATGCTGACCTGAGTAACCTCCAGGGAGGCAGGGACACCCGGGATGCTTTGATCCAACGTTCTTTCAGCTAGCCTACCAAATAAGAACTGCCAACACATGCCAGGGCTGCGGGCTCCACACTTGATCTCTGACAGGACCACTGCCTTGGTCAACAACATACACTATGTGCCTTTGCAATAAAGTTTCAGGAGACACATATCTATCATAACATCATGGCCTACCCTGCGCCTGCAGAACAAATGAAACATACAGAAGCCAGTTGCACAAAATAACATCTCATTTACTTGTGAATGTGAAACATTACAGAAATTAACATTAACCGGTGTTTTCCATCACGCCATTAAAAAAAGGAAACAAAAATGGGCAAACGAAATATCACCCGTGATCAGGCCGTGTTGTGCTTAAGGTGCTTTAAGTTTTCACTTGTGGGTGCTACATCCAGGTGCTCCCCCACTTACTGGCACCGGTATTGGAGACAGCATGCTCACTCTGCTGTCCTGTTGGCCTTGATGACCTTGGCGGGCGTCCTCTGGCCCGTGGAACCTGTGCTGGCCCCACCTGGGAGAGAGTGGCCAGTGCCACTCACTGCAGCCTCATCAGATGCCACAGTCACTGGCAAAGGGGTAGAGGAGCTGCTGCCATCATCCGGAGTGCCCTGAGGGGAGCCCGCAGAGACAACAAGCAGCACGTGTCCCAACATCAGGTTGTATTGGACCTCCCTGTTCACCATTGATGGACAGGAATCTATCTGGGATACCAGGTGTCCAATCCTTCTCCTACACTGACACTGACCAGCTGAGATCACTGCTGGTGTGAGGGCTTACAGGTCCGAGCGCATCCCCAGGAACCCTTGATTGAGTTCCTGGAGCAGCCTCTCCATGAAAGTCGCCACTCTCTCCGTGGAGGAGGCATTGCGCTCGGCCATGAGGGTCAATGCAGTGCTTATGCTCCACAGGGACTCCTCTGCAATGGACACTTGGCACACATTTCCTCATGTATCTCCGCCAGATCCTCCCGCACACCCTGCTGGACTTCCAGCATCTGCTGCCTCAGGGATGGCTCCAGAGGCCCATCATCAGCCATTGGCTGAGTTTGCCCTGATCCCTAGCAGTCCTCCGACTGCCAGTGCCCTGGGCACTCTCTGCCTCTGCCTGCACTTCAAGCAAGTGTGAAGTGCCCTCACCAATGTGCACCGATGGACTACATGGCAATCTAATGCCCACCGAGGTGCTGATATGTACGCTGATACCTGCTTGGCAGAGAGGGTGTGACGCAGTTGTGTGTTGAGCATGGTGGGCCTCAGGGCTCAGGGGTGGGCCTTCAGGCTCTTCATAACAAACGGCTGCTGATGAGCCTAAAAGGGAGAAGAAGGACATGTCATTAGCTGAAGACATGACGCTGTCACTGTGCATGCCTGTCACCCTGATGAGACAGAGATATGCATTTTGGTGCCCTTGCCTTTTGATTATCAATGGGGATTCCACCTTTGAGGCTCACATCAACATAGAGACTACACTGGAATGGTTGCAATAACCGACATTCTCACCTCAGTGCACTGCACTCTTACCTTCCGCTGGCATCTCTACCTCACCGTGATCGCTTGACTGAGGTGCATGGTGCCTCTCCAGCTCCAGGGCCTCCTGCTTGTATCGCGTGAGGATGAGGTGTAGGAGTACCCCGCCAGTCCATGACCTCTCAACACCATAAAAGGATGTTTTCTCCTGAAAGGGCAGAGGAGAATTGATCAGTCCACCCTCTACCTTCAGCGCCATTGCAGCCTGGCAAACCCCACCCGAAGAACACTTCCCAGGGCTCAGCCGATTTGTGATCCTGGAGCCACAAGGTACTCTGCTCAAGCAGCCAGGATTCACCCCCTGGGCCAGGTCCTGCCATATTGAAATTTACCACTCACACTGTAACACCTCTGAGGTCCACGGGGGGATGGGCAGCTCTTACTTGTTCTGCAAAGTGACCCATGCCAACATGGTACTCACCCTTCCCGGTCGCAGGAGATAGTTGAAGCACTTCTGGCACTGCACTCATGTGTGCCTCAGCATGTCGTGGCTGCTGACCCTGGATGCCACCTCCTCCCAGGCCTTTTTGGTGAGGTGGGGAGGGGGGCTTCCTCCTCCCGTCCCCGGGAACAAGGGTTTCTCTTCTCACTGCCACCTCCTCCAGGGGGGCTGCGAGGTAGAAACGTGGGGCCGCCTACCCCGCTGTTCTGCCCCCCCAAGTGATTTGTCCACCCGCTACGGTTTCCATTGTCAAGACATCCACGTTCTTCAGGGGCAGATTTCCAGGGGCTGCCAAGGCTGCATTTGAATCGGCCGCCGGATCCCCATTGGATCTGGTGGACATCATGCCCCCGCCCATGACCGCCACTTCGTGCTCATTCCCAAGCCGTATATCATGCTTGGGGGGCCTTAACAGGCCCACCCACGTAAACTCGTGGAGCGTTTCATAACGCAGGCAGCAAGGGCAAAATTCTGCCCTATGAGTTTATGACCATCTAGTAGCTGGGAGACTCTAATTTGCCATGGCCTGAATGTTTCCCTCATCAGGTGCGCACAATGGGTGGGCCCAGGAGCGACTGGGAAACAAGCCCCCAATCGCGATTGGCCCACGACCATGATTTCGCACTGGATGGTCAATTAAGGCCCCCCGACCATAAAACACATCTTCAGAATGGTTGGAAGGGCCGGGCAGAGGCCCATCAGGAGCCAGGTCCAAAGGCAACCCGGCAGGCAGTTTAAAATCAGCAGAGGCATCTCCCTGTAGGCTCCCAGGGAAGAATCTTTCTTCGGTCTGGAGACTGAAGCAATTGCCTCACCGGCGGCTGGAGACGTCAGGCAAGAGGGCATGTCGGGTGGGCATTCGGCTCCCTCGTTTTTGGACAAGGGCCTCGCGGTCCTTGTGGAGGGGGTCGCTGTCAGGCGGGACACCCTTGTTCCCAGGGATGGCAGGAGGAGGCCATCACACCTGACTAAAAAACCTTGGGAGGAGGTGGCAGCTGAGGTCAGCAGTCATGATGTCATGAAGCGCACATGGGTGCAGTGCCATAAAAGGTCCACTGCACTGCTGCGCTCGGCAAGGGTGAGTATCGTGTTGACCTGGGTCAGTGTGCAGAAGTGTTAAGGTGGGGCCTTTCCTCCGAGGAGCTCAAGGGTGTTAGAATCCAAGTGCCAACTGTCAATGCCAGAACTGGCCAAGGGGGTGAGCCCTGGCTGCTTGGACTGACCGCCTTGCGGGTCGAGGGCCACAACTCAGATGTGCCCTGCAAGGTGTTCCTCAGGTGGGGTTGGCCAGGCTGCAATGGTGCTGCAGGTATATAGCGGACTAATCAATACTCCTCTGTCCTTTCAGGAAAAGAGGAGCCGTAACAGCATATGAGGCCAAGGATAGGCTGAGGCCCCCAAAACCTCCTAATCATGACGAGGTTAGAAATAGACACTTTGGAGCTGGAGAGTTGCCACCCACCTCGGCAGCCAATCTTGGAGAGGCAGGGATCTCTGACGAGATAAGATTGCAGTGCAGTGAGGTGAGAGTGTCAGGCTGTGCAAACATTCTTATGTAGTCTCATCACTAATGGGAGCCTCAAACCTGGAGCCCCCATTGATCATTGAAAGACGATGGCAACATGATGCAGATCTCCATTGTCGCACCAGGGTTCCTGGCACGTACAGTGACAGTGTGATGACTTAAACTAATGACATATTGTTGCTCTCCCTTAGATTTGCCAGCTCGCACTCGTTTGCAGGACCCTGAAGAGCCAGAAGACCACTGGGCTTCAGATGCACCTGCGTCATACTCTCTGAACCAGGCACCAGCACAGATACCAGCACCTCGGTGGACATTAGGTCACCTCCTAGAATGTTGGTGCACAATGGTGAGGGCACTTCACACTCGCTTGAGGAGCAGGGGGAGGCAGAGAGTGCCCAGGGCACCATTAATCAGAGGGCTGCTGGAGACCAGGACGATCCTGAGTCTAAGGCTGATGATGGGCCTCTCGAATTGTCCATGAGGCGGCAGATGCTGGATGTCCAGCGGGATGTGCAGGAGGATCTGGCGGAGATCCATGAGGGAATACATGCCTTTGTTGTGGAGGTGTCCATGTGAAACATGAGCACTGCATTGACCCTCATCGCCGAACGCACTGCCTCCTCCATTGCGAGAGAGGTGACTGTCATGGAGAGGCAGCTCCAGGGAAGAATCAGGGGTTCCTGGGGTTGCGCTTGGACCTGCAAGCCCTCACACAGATACTGACCCTAGGTGGTCAGTGTCAGTGTGGGAGATAGATGAGGCACCCAGTATCCCAGCTAGGTGCCTGTCAACCAATGGCGAGCAGGGAGGTCCAGAGCAACCTCATATTGGTGCATGACCTGTTTGTTGTCTCTGTGGACTCCTCTGAGGGAGATCTGGATGACGGCAGCAGCTCCTCCGCCACTCTGCCAGTGACTGTGACATCTGATGAGGTTGTGATGACTGGAGAGATGCCAGGCCTCTGTATCTTTCAGGGAGGCTAAGAAACCAGGGATGCCTTGATCCGACGCTCCTTCAGCCAGGCTGCCAAAGATCTGCTTCCACCTAATGCCAGGGCTGCTGCCTCCATCCCGGATGTCTGAAATGACCCTTTCACCTGAACCTAAAGTCCACTCAGTGCCTGTGCAATAAAGTTATAGCCACTCACAACCAGCATTAGATACTGGCGTACCCTGCTGGGCCAGCACAGGCTCCACTGGCCAGAGGACGACCAACAAGGTCATCAAGGCCAAAAGGCAGCAGTATCAGCTGGCTGCCTCCAATGCTGCTACCAGAAA
This sequence comes from Carcharodon carcharias, assembly GCF_017639515.1. Classification (NCBI taxonomy): domain Eukaryota; kingdom Metazoa; phylum Chordata; class Chondrichthyes; order Lamniformes; family Lamnidae; genus Carcharodon; species Carcharodon carcharias. The sequence continues at coordinate 95,484,724 of NC_054481.1, forward strand.
GGGCGGGGGGATGTACCAAGACGCAGTACTCATAAAGCTTAAGGCACCATGAGGTTCATGGGTGGCCTTCTGTTCTGCCATGTTTTGTTTATGTTTACTGGTATGGGCATTAATGCCAGATATGGTCATGTTCATTGGTTGTGAGTGTCAAAGTTATATAAATTTTGATTTTGTCTTAATGGCCTGAGCATGCTTCACCTTTTGTTTTGGTGCAGGGTACACCAGTATCTAATGCTGGATGTGAGTGGCTCTAATTTTATTGCACAGGCATTGAGTGGACTTCGGGTTCAAATGAAAGGGTCATTTCAGACATCCGGGGTGGAGGCAGCAGCCCTGGCATGAGGTGGAAGCAGATCTTTGGCAGTCTAGATGAAATAGCGTTGAATCAAGTTGTCCCTGGTATCCCCAACTCCCTGAAGGATACAGCTCTCAGTAGGCAAATAGTCCACGCCCTTGGTTTTCTCCTCACCGTGCTCCTCTTCTGACGCACTACTAGATTCATCCTCTGTGGCCTTTGGAGCTTCCTCAAGATCCTCTTCCTCCACTGGGTCCCCCTTGCCAGAGCCAGATTGTGGAGAGCGCAGCATGCAACCACTATCAGTGACATCCGCTCTGGGGGGTATTGTAGTGATTTCTCTGAATGGTCCAGGCATTGGAAGTGCATCTTCAGAAGACCTATGATCCTCTCTATCACTGCCCTTGTGGAGGCATGACTCCTGTTGTAACGCTGCTCTGCCTGTGTTTGGGTGGCAGAGAGGCGTCATAAGCCACCTTGTCACCAAGCAGCCATCCATCCAGTCTGGCTGGAGCACTGAAGAGCCTCAACCCCTGGGAGTGTCTGAGGATATCAGCATCATGGGAGCTGGTACCTTGTACAGACTTGCAGAACCTGCATCCTGTTGTCACACACTATCTGGACCTTCATCGAGTGGAATCTCTTCCTGTTGACAAAGGCACCCGGCTGACTCGCTGGCACCTTGATGGCCACATGTTTGCAGTCGATTGCACCCTGGACACAGGGGAACCTAGCAATTGCTACAAACCCTCTGGCTTGCTCAGCCTGGCTGTCTTCGTGCGTACAGAAATGAATAAATGTCATTATCCACCTGAACTGAGCTTCTGTCACCAGCTTGATGCAACTGTGGACAGCTGATTGGGAAACTCCACAAGATCCCCCTCTGACCCCTGGTAAAAGCCAGAGGCATAGAAGTTGAGGGCCACTGTGACCTTCAGAGCCACTGGCATGTGGTGTCCACCCACAGAGTCGGAGCTGATCTCAGGCCCAATCATCTGACAAATGGAGGTCATAGCTTCCCTGGAGAGGCAGAGCCTCCTTCGGCATTGCACCTCAGACATATTGAGGTAGCTGCATTGTTGCCTGTAAACCCTGGCAGCAGGATAGTGGTGTCTACTGCGGCCCCTTATGCCTTGGACTACCTGCTGGCCCTTCACTCCTTGTGCCTGTACCTCTCCTCCCACAGGTCCCTCCCCTGGCAGCTGCATTGGGACACCTGGCCTCCTCTCCCTTCTGCCCCTCTCTTCCTCCTCAGAGGAGGTGCCATCAGCGGAGAGCACAATCCTCATTACCAGGGTAACAGAAGGCTGACGAATTCCTGGAAGCGTCCACATGGTCAAAATTCTCCAGCGGCCTTGGAGACATCAATAAGTCCTGAAATGAAGCCTAGAAATGCTAAGAATGAAGCTCAGAACAGAGAGAAGCTGTCAAGTTCAAATAGGCAACCAGCAGCAAACTACCTCCTAAACTCTTCACTGCTCACAATGGCAATGCTGTTGATCCTTTTTATCCCACCCTTGGATGAGACTTTATAAAAAGTGGGCTGCCTGCCTGCCCGTTTTGCCTCTGTGACGAGCACAAAATCGCACAGGCAACGTAAAATCGCGAACAATTGCCTTTTTAATGGCCTTAAGTGGCCTTTTAATTGACGGCGGGTGCAGCTCTAACACCTGCACGTGCCCGCCGCCCTGAATATTGCACGAGTGCAGGATGACGTCGGGATGCTCACCCGATGTCACCTTGCACGGTTTTACGCCTGATCAGGTCGGGTGCGCACTCTCCCGAGGAATGTAAAATTCTGCCCCATATGTCTACCTCAAAGCTGGAAGTGGATCTTACACAGGAGCTGGAAGAAATTCTTTCATTGAGGACTTAGAACCATAAAGGAGAGCTGATTAGACTCATGTCTTATACATCTCAAGCTTAACCTGAAGCAGGATTTTACTGTGAAAGAAAAAGATGACAAAAATCAAAGTGTTTTTCACTCCTTTTCAGCATGAGCCCAGAGAACTGTAACTCTGACTATGGTCCACAAATATCTATGTGAATCAACACGTGAGACAAATGTCCCTTGTATTTTCTAATCTATCTTTGTGGTCCCTGTAATAGCTCACTTGGGGCACCCATCATGAGTTTACACTCATTAGCCCTTTGTTCAAGATCCTGGGGAGACTGAATGGATCCATAGGTGGTTCTGGCAGCAAAACAATATCATCTGCAAAAAGTGGTGCTGTAATATTTTCAGAATACCTGGAACAGACACCCTGTATAACGCCATCCATCATTTTCCATTTTCCTTTTAAAAATAGCCAGCATCAAGCAAGACCCTTCCATTCTTATTGTGTAGCTCAATCCCACAAATTTAAGGAATTGCTGACATTAACATTCATGTAACCATACATAAAGTGAAAAAAAAAGAGCTTGCAATTATAAAGTGTCTTTCACAACCTCAGGGCACCCAAGGGGCTTCAGAAAGGGCTTTTCAAGTGTCACATGTAATGTAAGAAACATGGCTGCCAATTTTCACAAAGCAAGCTCTCATAAATAGCAATGTATAATGACCAGCTCGTCTCTTTCAGTGTCGTTCCACGAGCTGAATGTCTGAAAACTACACAGAAGGAAAATAAGCCCATTGAGTTTCTTTCTGCTCCTTTAACTCATTTAACCTGTATTTAAAATGGGTTAAAATAGCACACAGAGTTTTGTTCAGTACATTAATCAGCATGCTGTGAGTGACATAAATCCACTAAATGCATTAAGAGAGGTAAAAACAAAAAAACTGCGGATGCTGGAAATCCAAAACAAAAACAGAATTACCTGGAAAAACTCAGCAGGTCTGGCAGCATCGGCGGAGAAGAAAAGAGTTGACGTTTCGAGTCCTCATGACCCTTCGACAGAGACCCCTCTGTCGAAGGGTCATGAGGACTCGAAACGTCAACTCTTTTCTTCTCCGCCGATGCTGCCAGACCTGCTGCATTAAGAGAGGTGTCTTTGCATCAAAATGGGGAATATTAACTTGACAGGGAGAACCAATCACCCATGAGGATCACAGAAATAAATTCAGCAGATCTGGCAATGGCATTTCAACTCAATCACTGTATTGACATCTGACTTCCGAAGTTCCCAACCAATTAGGTTCAGCAGGCGTGATGGCAACCTGCATGAGTAAATGTCAACTCCAGTCCTTAAAAGGACACTGCAAAGATGACAGTTGATGGATTCTGGAAATGGGAGAACAGAAAAAAGGGAACTGTCAAAATGGGGTTTCAGCATTCTAAGTCAACACCTCGCTTTGGTGATGCCTCTCTGGATGTGACAGTGGACACTGTGAGGGCCTGCAGGGTGACACTGTGAGGGCCTGCAGAGAGACACTATGAGGGCCTGCAAAGCAACACTGTGAGGGCCTGCAGGGAGACACTGTGAGGGCCTGCAGAGAGACACTGTGAGGGCCTGCAGGGCGACACTGTGAGGGCCTGCAGGGAGACACTGTGAGGGCCTGCAGGGAGACAGTGTGAGGGCCTGCAGGGAGACACTATGAGGGCCTGCAGGGAGAGACTGTTCCTTAACGATAGGAGGTAGAAACCTGCCAGAAAAAGTGGCTGGAGGCTGCTCAGGGGGTCAGCAGTGGGATTGTGGTGCCATGCTCCTGAATTCAGTGTTGAAAGCAGTTTAATGACCTAATCAAGGCAGGAATGATGAGCACAATGGCACATTCAACAATTTCCTGATGTGCGTATGATCCCAGCCCCCTCACTCTGCCTTCTCAAGCTTACTTCAGCACTTCTCACACCCTCTTACCTTGCAGGTGCACCCATCCCACTTTGTCTATGTGCTTCCCCACATTCCCAAATTTCCATCCAACAGTGACATTCTTATTGCAATATCATGCCTCTCCCTCAGTCACTCAGCAAATATTGTCCAATCATCCATTGAACATATTTCATTACTCTCACTCATAGGTCTCTTCTTTCTCTCCTTGCAGAAGAGAACACAGAACAGCAGGGAGAGGCAGAGAATTGGAGGTGCTCCTCCATCAATCTTGCAATTAACATGTGTATAAGAGGAGGCAGGGCTGGAAATCAGTGGACAATCGGTATGCGGAGTGGTCAAAGATGGGGAAATAGAAGCCCTGCAGCTCCCTGGTGACAAAATAAAATATCACACAGCCACATGGCGTACAGTACTCAATCATGATATCAGCAGTTAGTGAAATATGATCATATGCATAATAATCAGTTAAAAGTCTTACTTTGACAGTATTAATTCCGGTCTTTAATCTCTCACAGAGCCTTCAAGCATCCAGGACGACAATGACAACTCCTTGGAAGCCGCACACTCTGAAGCTGCACCATCACAGGATTCATGCAGATTTCAGCGGAACCAGAAAGGAAGATAGCTATGTTTTCAACTTGTGGTTCAGATATTACAAATGAGCAGAGTCCACATTGTTGGCTAACTCCCAAGAATGTGAAGGGTACATGAGACTAGGATGTTTAGGCAGAGAATGCTTATTGCCGACTACAGACCTGACTTCTCCTCTCTAATATATCAGACGGCCAGTGCTTTTCTTTTGATGAAACCAATTAAACTAAATTAGGAAAAAAAAACAAGGGACAAAACAAGGTGCAGCCTCTTAAAGGGGCACTGCAAGCAGAAGTCAAATGTTAAAGGAAACTTACAAACATTAAACCAAAATGTGATTAAAGGAATCTATAAAACACCCCAGTCCCTGCAGTGCCCACTGAGCACGGAAGGCCTCTATTGTACCGGTAAACACCACGTGCTCCCTCTCCAAGCACACCTAGCTGCGAACGTAGCCATGAAAGAGGGCCAGACAATCGGGCCTGGGCCTGTTGATGGTCAGCCTAGCCAGGCCCAGGTGCAGGTTCACGAGGAGGTCCTCCTCCCTCCCCACCCGGGTGTCCAAAGATCAGGAGCTTGGAACTGAAGTGCAGACAAAACAAAAGGAAAAGGCTTTTTAAATGACCAAAAAGAAACGTGGGAATGATCCACGGACTCCACAAGGACACAAAGTGCACAGGCATCTTGGCAGTCCGTGAACTCCCAAGTAGAGAGCCCTCCAGTGGGGAAATCCACCACTAGACGGCAACAAGGCATGAAAGGAGGTGTCCTCATGGCGGGCGAAAGCAAAGAAGGTGTGCAGCACCAGCCCGTATAGGAAACCCCTCTGCGCCGAGCTAAAAGACATGGAGGGCGTTTCCGTGAGGTGGCTCAGGTTGCGGGTTCCATCTACGTGAGGGAGGGTTCAGGGTTGGGGCCAATGTGGGATTCTGACCGAGCAGGGGTTTGCTCAGACGGGAGTCCACCACGCGCCTGCATCTCCTCGAGCTCACGTATGTAATTGGGACCGAACACGTATGTAATTGGGTCCTAAGGTCTTGAATGGCTGTGAGCCTGATGTCCACAGACACATGAAGCAGCAATTCCTGTGGAAGCAGCCAGCCCATTCCTCTGTCCCTGATCCTCCGACTGCCACAGCGCTCCCCTCTGCCAGCCACCTTAAAGGGTGGAGGCACGGATCCCTGAACAGCAGCTCTCTAACAATAGCCACTACTCTTGATGGCAGAGTGCTGCAGTGCAAGGTGACCATGTTCCAGGCTTTGATCAGGTCCTGGTAAAAGATGGGCAATGCCTGCAAGGAGCCACGAAGGCCTCTGAGGTCTATAAACAGGAACAAGACGTTATAATTCAGGCCATGCACCTGGTGGAAGAAATATGTCGCCAGAGCACATTATTTAGGGGGAGGCACGATGCAAAGGTATCGCTGCAGGCTCTGAAGGCACACCAGCGGCTGACTGCCCACCCTAAGTGGGAGACTCAGAACCTCGGCAGTGACCCAGTGCAGCCTTTTGTCCCAGTAGAAGTCAAGAGCATTCTCTTGATTTTTGCGACAAACTCCGGGGGAGGGGTCAAAGTGACCAGCTGGTACCACAACATGGCGGCAATCAGCTGGTTTATGACCAGCACTTGACCCCTGTAGGATAGGACCCTGAGCAGTCCTCTTCAGCATTTCAGGCGAGTGGCGACTTTGGAGTGGCGACTCCTGCCAAGACAGCCAGTGCTCCTTTTATTGATGAAACCAATTAAAGTAAATTAGGATAAGCGAAGGACAAAACAAGACCCAGCCTCTTAAAGGGACACTGCAAACAAAAAGTCAAAAGAGTCTTCTGAGAGGCAAAAGATTCTGGAATCCGCATTATAGGAAGGATGTGATTGCACTGGAGAGAATGCAGAGGAGATTTACCAGGATGTTGCCTGGGCTGGAGAGTTTTAGTTTTGAGGAGAGATTGGATAGACTGAGGTTATTTTCCCCGGAGCAGAGAAGATTGAAGGGGGACATGATTGAGGTGTATAAAATTATGAGGGGCATAGATAGGGTAGACAGGAAGGAACTTTTCCCCTTGGTGGAGGAAGCAATAACCAGGAGGCATAGATTTAAGGTAAGGGGCAGGAGGTTCAGAGGGGACATGAGGAAGAATTTTTTCACTCAGGGGGTGGTGGGAATCTGGAACTCACTGCCTGAAAGAGTGGTAGAGGCAGAAGCCCTCATAATATTTAAGAAGTATTTGGATGCGCACTTGCGATGCCATGGCATACAAGGCTATGGGCCTAGTGCTGGAAAATGGGATTAGAATAGTTAGGTACTTATTTGATCAGCACAGACTCAATGGGCCAAAGGCTGTAGACCTCTGTGACTCTATGAGACACTGTCCTTTGTGTCTTTCTCCTCCTGAAAGTCCAAACATTGTTGAGGTGCAATGTTGTGCATGGAATGCACCTCTCGACCACTCTGGAGTCCCTGGATAGTGAGAACTGAAGAGATTGCGTCTGTCAAGGCACCAGAAGTGCATCCGCAGCACGGAGTGCTTGCACAATGACACATGTGTTTTTCATATGACTTTAATTTTATAGCTGCAGGGTCTCATTGGCTGGGCTTCTCACTGGTGTCAAGAGTCAAGTTTTAAGTGGGTAACCCTTGTCTCTGAGCAGCCAGCTGAAAGCTCTGCTTTAAGGTGCAATCAAGGAGCTTGGATTACCAAAGGATGAAGGCATCATGGTAACCGCCCAGGAATCTCCTGCACATCTCCATGAAGATCTCTTCCAGATTGTACATCAGCTGCATATTGATGGAGTGGAAGGCCTTGCAAATGACGGCCACTCCTGGTGATCTATGGATGCTTTAGTTGCCACATGCGGGCAAGTCAATGATACTCTGTATCTATGGGAAGTCAGCCAGAGCTGGAAACACAAGTGCCCACACATTCTGACTGGCACAATTGGTGGCAAAATAACAATTGCCTGCCCTGGCAAACATGGGCAGCAGTCAACTATGTAATGCATTTGTGGGCCATCAATTATGGATCTTACAAATAACTCTGACAGACCCCTGGAAGGAGCTTGGAGCAAAGAAGTTGTTGTTGGTGGTGACTTTGACAGCCACTGGTAAAGCATGGCCACCAAGTCCACTTGCAGCAAGTCTGTTCCGGCAGGCTGCAAATGTCTGTGAACACTTGGGGAGAGATCCTGAGCCTCCTGAGATACTAGTGTTCCGACAAGGCCAGGAACTTGATCCCCTGCCAGTACATTTAAGATGACCCCCTGCAAACTGCACCTCATTGCTTATTGTATCTCCTGTGGAGCGGCAGGTCTGTGTGGAAAAGGCTGCTGCTGCTTCAGCTCTTACTGGTGCTCTTCCTGCTGCTGCCATTACTGCTGCTGGTCATCTTGATCCTCAAGTAAGGTCCAGCTAATACAACATAAGTGGCACCCATGATGATCTGATAGATAGATCACAGCTGCCACATAGAGATCAGATGCACTTAAATTCCAGAGTAGTGAAATTAGCCTCTCAGTACTGTGAGCAAAAGCCTTTCACATAAAAAGGCAAGAAGACAGGGGCTGGACTTTCAAAGCGGGCTTGGGGAACCAGACAACCAGGCAAAATCCCGGTACCGACCTTACACCTCAACTGTGCATCATTCTTGCAGTGCTATTATTAAATTCAAATGGTCTAATTGGCCAGGAGGCAAGCTCAACACCCCAAGTGCCAGCAGCAATGGCAACAGCCGAAGAGAGCAAGCAGCCCCCTGGAGGGCTGGAAGGGGCCAAATAGGAAAAATGTTTGCACCAGCACAAATAGCTCCCAGAAAAAACAAGTAAAAAAAAACGACAAATACATTTTAACTCGCCTCACGGGGAACCAGACAGCTATGCAAATACAGATTTAATAAAATAAAGTTTTAAAATTCAATTCTTAACTGGACAGGCTCTTTAACAAGCTTCTTGAGGGTTTTAAGGGGCCCATTAACTCGTGATGTTCCCTGGCCACGCCTGTACCCAACCACCCACCCACCCCCAGCTCTTTGAAAATTGCAAACTGTCTGAGAGGTGACGGGGTCCAGAAATGACGGGTTGTATTTTAAACTGGCGGGATTTTATGGTCCCACTGAAGTCAATGAAGTTTGAATGGCCTACCGCATTTTACGGCCCCACCCCCGCCGCAACAGGGCCATAAATTCTGCTCGGGACTGCAATTTTCAAATCCTGCCCAAACCTAGTTCTGACCCCGAAGCCCCGTGAAAATCCGATCCCAGCTGTGAGGCCTTAGCGTTTATAGTAATTTCATTGTTTCAGTCACCTCAATTGCCACTGTGTTCTCACTTTGTTTTTGCCGGCAAATTCCAGGAAGCCAGGGAAGCCTATGCATCAACAGAATCTCAAAACCCATGCTAAAATTGCTCTTCATGAGCTCTTGACAAAATGAAATTAACAGCCCGTATTTTCCAAGAGGGTTGCTTGTATGCAGCCTAATGCACTGCACTTGAATTCGGAAGCTGGCACATTGGAGCCAGCTTCCCGGTGCAATGTCAATTTCAACAACTGAAGCACCCACCTCACCCCCTCCCAAAATCACTCACTCCTGAAAGTTAATATTCCCCCAAAATCTCAATTCTGCCAGTTTCAGAATTCCATGTAAAATTTCTGATTTCAGTCCAATTCAGGTTTGGAAGCACATTCCCTTTCAAAAATAAATTGGTGTTCTCACGCACTTAAAGGAGGTAAAATTCTGTATTCTTTGCATGTCTCCATATCTTGAAGGCTTCTAATATTCATGACTGAAAGGGTGATACTGACGGCTACTGTTTAACTTAAAGTGTTTTGTGCTTAAAGTGTTATTTTAAAACTGTGTCAAGTTCTTCCAATGCATTTGAGCTGTCTGATTTCTTTACCTGGAGGGGCAGCATCTTATTTCCCTGGTGGCCTAGAGGGATGTTCATTCACAACATCCAATTTCTTTAGTAATCTAATAGCTAATATTAAGGGAGATCAGGAAATGGCAGATGTGTTAAGATAATTCATCACATCAGTCTTCACAAGTGAAAACACTGGACAAATTCCAGTTGCTGGCAAATTGGTTGGTGAATCAATACATATGTAAAAGTCAATGAAGCACGTGTTATAAAGGAAACCAAAGAATTTAAGGGTTGATTTGCAGCTGTCAGGCACTTTGCTTGTTTATTTTTCATGTAAGCTGTTCAACAGCCCTGTTGGAGAATGTCATTTCTGATTAGGTGTAGTGTGGTTTCCAGCCAGTGGAATTTAAGCACCTGATTAAATTTAAGCTCAGCTGCAACTATCATTAATTCATCAAGTAGGAAATATACTCCTTGACCCCGTGAAGAAAGTAAAACAACAGTAATTCAAGTGCACTAATCAGCAAATTACAGAGTAATGCCACAGCACATTTGGAAGGCAAATTTTACTCAGCCAAAGGTGACCGTTAGAGGAGTTAATCAAGAGGATGCCAGCAGTCTTTGGCACAAGAGCACAGCAACCTCGTCCAAGCGACATATAAATTGGCAAGCCAATAGAAAATAACAAGACAGTTGAACACCAAGTCTGTCGACCAAAGGATTTGGCAGGTGCTCCAACAATAGAAAGAGGAACAACAAAACTAGGCAGACTTGGTGCCTTGTTAAGTCTGTCAGAAAGGGCTTCACTCAATTAATTACTATGAAGTACAATAAGTGTGACAACCATATTGTGCACAGCAAGACCCCAAAACAAATTGGAATGAATGGCAATTTACATGAGGAAGGAATTTGGTCAGGACACATGCAAACTGTCTGCTCTCCTTCAAATACTACCGATGGATCTTTGTGGATTAATTCTACATACTATTAGGAGCATAGCATTTACACGTCTGTTCTTCTGCTTTAGCTGTGTCAGTATCACTGACTAATATCTGTATTTTGTCAGCATCTACATGGTTAGCACTAGGTAACTCAGGCATGACCTGCTGAGATGGTAAACCTGATAATTAAAACTTTTAAATGGAAAAAATCTAAAAAAGTGTCTTGAAGATTACAAGTAATGAGGCTGTGGGAGTGAGAAGGAGGAGGTTGGGGAGGTTAACGTGGATGGTGGTGGGATTTTCAGGAAGGAACGGAACGTGCACATTCACCTCGACATCCCCAAAGGAAAAGGGTTGTGGCTGGTAGGCTACGGAGGGGAGGTAGAAGGTGGAAGGTGATGCCAAGGGTGTCAACAGTGATGGAGGAAAAGAAATGGGTGACTGGGGGAGGGAAAAGGATGGGTGAGTGAAAGAAAAACTGTATTACCACCATGCTGGCTAAATTGAAAGTTAAATGAGAATTGTGGTGGGGGAGATCAGGTGCTGCATGGGAGTGTGATCAGTGGGTGGGCGGAGATGCAGGTCAGTTCCGATGCACAACTGAAAGCGAGCCGCAGCAGGCAGCATTGAAAATGCTCAGGACATTGAGATGGGAAGGATCTGAGTGCATCAGAGAGTGCCTGCAGAAGGCTCTGAACGGCCCTGACACACACATATGCGCACACACTTCTCCCTCCAGAATCATTCATGGGCTGGCTGTGTGCAGCTGAACTGCTAATAGGGGAGGGGGATGCAGTGGGAGGACTTGGGAAGCCTGTCAATGAAGCTGAAAGACACCATTACATGTTATTCAGTGAAAGTGCATAGATATCCAGATTGTAAAGTGATAAAATATGTTCCCCCCATGCGACCAACTGTGATCAGAATTTTTTTAACTTTTGACTTCCCCTGACATCACAGCAGGGGTGGAGACAGCCTGTGCAATGGATGGCCCTGTTGCCTCTGATGCTTTTGCATGGGTCCTCTCCTCTGGAGAGCTGAGGGCTTAGGGGCCCTGGCTTGCTTTGGCTGTCCTCCTGTGTTCCAGCTGCTCCTTCTGCGGTGACAGAGGATGAGGTTGAGGGGGTCACAGGCAAAGGGGGCTCAGAGGGAGAGGAGAGCCTCTGCGATTTCTGAGTGAATCACCCAAGGGTGTCCAACTGCCACTCCTCCTCCCTTTGGGTGACCCGAGGCCCCGGACTGACTCCTTGAGAGGAACGAGCATCTGGGAGGAATGTGGAGGTGTCCCATTTCCCTATCCTGTCACCACTGCAGGAACTCATCCTTGACTCCCACCATAGAGTACAAGTCTGTACACATCTCTGCATTCTGGTAGGCCAGGGTCTCCACAGCATCTGCCATCCTCCCCTTAGAAACCTCCATATGCGCATATGTGGGCACCACTTCATCAGAGAGCAGGCAGACGCACTCTTCAAACTCATATGCCACTCTGTTGAGGGCTTCCAACAGCTCTGCATGATGTTCCCCCGCCTTCTGCTGACTCTCCAGGATGAGTTGGAAGGCCATATCCACAGGATCGTCATCTGACTCAGGCCTCACAGATGCCTCTTCCCCAGCAGACCTCCAAATGCCAGAGAGCAACCTGACTCCTCCTGTTGCGGACACGTGTGCATTGGATGACCACCAGATCGTGAACCTGAGCCTGCTCTCGTTCTAGGTCCCACTGATGTGTGTGTCTCTCCACTGGTGCAGGGTGTGGTTAAACGCTGTGACATGTCATCCAGGCTGCTTATCTCCAGCTCTTCAATGGAGGAGGAATCCTCTTGACTGGAGGTGAGGATGTGGACAGAGCTGAGGGACTGGCTGGCTGAGGGTGTCGGTTGTTTGGCAGAGCTCCCTGTGAACTAGAGATAATTAGTGCATGGCGGCACAGTCAGAAGCAGGAGAGACAGCACTCATAGTTGCATTGAGAAAGGGGTGATGTGGTGCAGGATCTGCACAAGGGTGTTCGCCACTGACTTCACCGTCACTGCAGGCACGGTCCACATCCTCACCAGATGGCACACTCCTTAAAGTGAGTGAGGGGCCCAATGTGAGAGTTAGTGGTGTTGTCCCTTGAGGTATAAGATCCCTGTGGGTGTGTGATGGATTTGTGAGTGTGTGAGTTGAGAATGATGGGAAGAATGACTCACCCTGGCAGATCGGAGATCATTCATCGTCTTGTGGCACTGAGTGGCTGTCCTCTTTCACAGGGTGTTGGCAATGACCACCACTGTCTCCGCCTCCCAAGCCAGATTGGTGATGTTGCTGCCCGTCCTGTGGCCAGAGCAAAGGTAGAGGGCATCACAGCGGGCACTCACTGCGTCCAGTGGGTGTTTGAGGGACGCATCATTAAACCTGGGGCTGCTGTCTTTTTGCATGTCTTCCATGCAGCAGTCATGGGCTGGAAGCACTGAGAGTGGTGTGCGCAGCTGCACTCTAAGTATGGTGCCTGGCCCGATGAAGCGGCAAGGTGATGGTATGGCGGGCAGATGAGAGCCCGTCCACCATGGAAACGCCATGTGTTTCTCAGGAATGCATAATTAATGCAGCAGGATTGGGATGATACGCAGCCCGCGGGTAAAACATCGCTTTTCTTGCCCGCTACCACACTTAGTGCAAATCTGGGTCGATTCCACCCTGAGAATGGAACAATGTTCATCCTTAAACATGTAGATAATAACAAGCTACGTGGAGACATGAAAGACGCTGAAAGGTGCTGGGCGATGAATAGTATTTTTTCCAAAAACTCACTGTTATAAAATAAACGCCATTGCTAGGTACACTTTGGAAAAATTATTATAATGTTCGTCCCTACAAATACTTGTGCCATCCACAAACAACAGACACCAGTGTGACAACATCAGCATAATCACTAACCTTAATGAGCAATTCTCCTGAGGGCAAGCATTGTCTGCCTGAGACGTAAGGGTCTCAGGTGTGTTGTCCAACCATCATTGCCACATGTGATGTGCCTTTGTCGATGTCGCAGATATGAAAATAAAGGCGACTCACTGTGGTGAGATTGTGTGAGGCTTAATGCAACTGAGGATTCAGGTGGGAGCTCATGGGGGCGGAGGGGTGGGAGAGGTAGGTGGGGCGAGAAGGCATTTTTGACCCTTAAATGAACACGGGACCTTGCATTACATCGATTAGGCATTGAATACTTGAGACTTAGAGACGGATAAATGTGAAATATATTTACAGAAGTGAAAAGTATATACAGCCGTTGAACATCCATGCCACCGTTCTGCATTCAAAACTTCTTAATATTTCTAACCCAACTGCTACATCTAGGTGCAGCAATGACATCCCACAGCAGAGGTGGAGGCAGCCTGCTGCCTGCTGTGCCCTGTTGTATGAGATTACTTTGGTGGGCGTCCTCTGGTAGCCCAAGGCATCGAGGGCCCTGGCCTGCTAAGGATCCCCATTCTCCTCAGCCTGACCTGCTGAGCTGATGAGGTCACTGGCAGAGGGAAGTTGGAGCGGCAGACCATCCTTGGAGTGTCCTGGGTAGATGATCCTGTGGTGCCTGGCTGGTGCTCCTCCTTCGTTTGGGTGCCCCTCCCTGATTCCTTGAGAAGGGGCATCTGGAGGGAAGTCTAGGCGCCTGTCCGCCTCTTGCCTAGTCACTGCTGGAATGCATCCATGGTTAGAGCAATGGTGCACAAGTCCAAGCACAAATCCAACAGAAACTGTTAGACTCGGGTCTCCAAGATGAACACCACCCTTCCAATGGAGACTTAGATGCACTCACATGCCGGGGCCATGGCATTAGGCAGAACGTGGATGGACTCCTCCATCCTTTGTTCCAGTCTGATGACGGCTTCTGACATCTCTGCCTGATGTTCCCATATCTGTTTCTGCATCTCCAACATTTCATTCAGGGCCAATTCCAGAGGCTCATCATCGGACCCAGTCTCAGCAGGAGCCTGGTCTCCAGCAGTTCTCCGTGAGTCAAGACCTCGACTGTCACTGCCTCCACCTGCTGTGGACCCATGTCAGTGAGATGATCACCAGATTGTGAACCTGAGCCTACTTTCAATCCAGGTCCCACCAAGGTGCATATATCTGCACTGGTGGAGGGTGCAGGTTAACACAGCAATGGCTGCTCTGTTTCCACCTCTGAGGTGGTCAGGGGGCTGGGGTTGAGTCGTCTGAAGGAGGACGTTTTTCGCCTTTTCTTGCTGGTACCTGGAACAGAAAGAAGAAATAATTAGTGAATAACTAGGCAGGCTCCTACATTACAGACCACTCACAGTCATTGTCCGCAAGTAGCCGATGTACATTTGATGCACACTCACTGGCTTGATGGGGGAGGCTGATCTTGCCTTCCACCCATGAATAAGCCCTATCCTCTCCAGCCAGCTCTGTGGACTGTTGCTTATAGGGGGAAGAGTGTCCTCAATTCCAGGGTCACCCCTCCAGTTTTAGCCCTCTCCGTTTTGTTGTGGGAAGTCTTGTCTTGCAAAAGACAGATGGATTGACTATGAGCATTATAGATGAAGGACCAGATCAGAAGCATGCATGCCTGTTATGCAGGATCCTATATGAGATAGTGAGCTTAAAGAGGCTGGCAGATGCTCAGTGCTGTTGTCTCATGTGCTGGTCATGTATGACAACCCTGTGGACTCTCACCTTTACACTACCTGATGCCTTTACGAGAGTGTGAGTTTGGAGTGAGTAAAAGTCTTGATTACCCTGGTGGAGAACAGCAGGACATTCATCCTTTTCCTGCACTGAAGGGCAGTCCTTTTTTCCATGGGCTGTTATGACCGATGCAGTTGGTAAAGTCGAGTTATTTAAAAATCCCAGAGGGAAATGTTAAACAACTGTCATAACCTAAAATTTTACGTGTTATGTTTGAGATGTGTCTCTAAATTCAGGAATCAGACCACCAGTTCTCAAGGTTTTCCATTAAACTAAATGAAACATTTTATTAATTTACAGGTTAAAATATATGTACGCATGGCTACAAATGGCTACCATCATAACTTTTAATAAATTCCCAAACTAATCTCCATTAAGGTAACAGCAACCCATAGACTTAACCAAACACCAGGCAAAGCATTTTCACCTTATGAATTCAAAACCTGTGGAGCCACTTGGATGTCTGCAGCTGCCTTTTGATCCCACGTTTCTCTGCTCTACACACCTGAAAACTACTGAAGTTATACCTACCAGCCCCTTGAATTCAAATTTTCATTGTCTCACCAGCCTCTTTGAACTTCACCTTTTAACAAAGAAACCCCCTTCGTAGTACCAATTTTATTAGTACTATAAACATATTGCTTGGTAGCTGTGAGAAAGGTGTTAGTTTTCACCCCCCTTCTTGTATGCTCCATTCAAAAAATGCAAATTCACGCTATCTCCCTTACATGTCAAAACTAGTACCCATCAAAGCACCCAGACTAGCTGGCTTCAATCCAATTAAGACACACCCACAGGCTAAACCTCTATTTTAAAAGGAAAATATTTCCTAAATATTATATACATTAATAGCTTCATGGCAGGGCACTGATCTCCAGGGCAACCTCCACACAGGCCGGCATGCTCAGGTGGGAGGACCTCTTGCTCTCACCCCAAGGAAAGAGGCCTTACCTTTCCTGGACTGCCAGGAGGAGAATCCCCAGGAAGGCTTCACTGAACCATGGTACTGACAGTTTTGACCTTTTAGGCGCCATAGGTTACCTGCCCGACAGAACACATGGCCTGTGGTGAGTGAATATCTGCCCACATGCCATTTTAATATGGCGCCAGGACCTTCGGCTTCATGAGATAACGGCAGGACAAATCCCTGCCCACCCCACCACAAGATTCACAAAGCACCTCACTAATGCATAATTAATGAGCTTAAAAGTGGAAGATCGCACATGTTCATACAGCCTGCCACGCAGTGTGAATCATGCCAACTTGCCTTCATGCTACCATACTTAGTCTCCAGAATGGAAAATTCCACCCACTGTCTTGAAGAAATGGTCTTTGTAGTTTGCATGAATGGTCATTGCTGGAGGGCAATTGTAAATGTTCAATTGTAAAGGGAGGTGGGGCTTTGGTTTTATGGCTCAGCTGAATTGCAGCATCTCCACTATCTCACCCTTTCAACAGTGCACTACTGTGCTATTCTAGAGGCCTGAATTTTACCCTTGGTGGGCGCGTCCAATCAGCAGGCCCACAACCATTCAGGGAATGTGCCGCCACCTGCAACTAGCCCCCGATTGCAATTTCATGATGGCTGGCCAGCATGAAACACATCTTGAAATGCTCAGCGCTACTGGGGTGGGGGTGGCCGATGACATTACTGCAGGCATGGATGGGTACTGCTAGAAAGCTCCCTGAAGGCAGACAATTGCCTCAGGGAGCTGGAGACCTGAAAATACTAAAATAAAGCTTTTAAAATCTGAGAAAAAAAGTGCCCATGCGTCATAACCAATCGCCTGAAATAATAGCTGATAAAAATGCTGTTCAGAAAAATTTATTTTTATTTTATTTCATCTTGGAAATGTCATCCCACCCTTGAATGAGATTTGATGAAAAATGCAAAGGCCGCCTGGCTGATTCACCTGTCCGCCAGCCTTAAGGTTGAATGGGCAACGAAAAATTGCAGTCAATTGTGCTGTTAATGGGCTTAATTGCCCTCTTAATTGTCGGTAGGCAGACTTTTGTGTGCACCCGCTGAGCATAATATCGCGCAAATGCACGATGACTTCGGGACACTGGCCCGGTGTCCTCTCATGAGTTTTTACACCCAATCAGTAGGGCACGTGCCCGCCCGCAAGGTGCAAAATTCTGCCCAGAGCGTGTGCTTCAGACCTGGAGTGACATTTGAACCCAGAATCCTTTAACTCAGGCAGGAAAAAGCTACCAGCCATGTCAATCTGACAACCACGTTCTGCATTCAGTAGGACCCCCATAGAAGGATCACGACAGCTAAAAATGCAGTTGAACTATTTACCCTCAAGAATTCAGAGAAGAGCCAGGATTCTGCCTTTGTCAGGTAGCCTCTGTGGGGACGAATGGGAGTGAAACTTGTGCTGCAGCGCTTAGCGCTGCCTGTGTTGGGGGTGGCGGTGGAGGAGGGCGAGCGGGGAACTTCGCACATCCGCGCAAGTGCACGTAGGAAAAGCTCCCCGAGGTACAGAGCTGCCTTAGGGAGATGGAGATTTAACAAAAATTAAATGAATTTTAAAATGTTAAAAAAACATGCCCCCTCAGGTGACTCTGTTACATGAGCAGGGCCATGTTCTTACTAAACTGTTAAAAGTTTTATTTAATTTTTAATAGCCGTTGGAAACCTCATCCTGCCTGCGGATGAGGTTTCCTAAAAAAAATCCAAAGGCCGCTTGGCATTTTCGCCTGCCCGTCAACCGTAAAATTTAATTTAATTATAACTTCAATGGCCTTAATAGGCCCGATAGGCAGGAGTCGGCCGCACGCCGGCTGACCAAAATATCGCACGAGAGTGCGATGACATCAGGACATTCGCCCGGCTTCATCGTCCGTCATTTTATGTTTGTTTGGGTCAGGCGCACGCCCGCCCAATGAATGAAAAATTCTGGCCAAGATGTTGTTATGAAGAGATTAATGTCTATAATGTTATTGGAATTTTTTTTTTAAATAGAGTTCGAGTGGGGTCTCTGTCTATTGTGTGTGTCTTAATTGGATTAAAGCCAAGTCTAGAGGCTTTGTGTATAGACAAAAGTAGGTCTAAAATGGAAATTAGATAAACATAAGAAAGTTTAGAGACATAGGTGTCAAGGGGGAGTTTGCATTTTTAAATAAAGCACTCATTAAAAAGGGTGAAGCCTTGCACCAGCTAGAAGGCACCAATCAATGTGCTTTTTTTTTTAGCTTACTAATAAAATTGGTGCAATCAAAGGATATTATTGTTAGAAGAGGTAAAATTAAAAACCTAGTAATACAATGGAAATTTACATTCAAAGGAAAAGCTAGCTATAAACGGAAAGGAGTTTGTGGGCAGAATTTTACCGTCAGCAAGCGGGGGGGGACGGGGCCCACTTGCTGACACATAAAATGATGCGTGGTGACATCGGGCGGAACTCCCGACGTCACCCCATCCCATTTAAATTTTCAGGAAGGCAGGGGTGCAGCAAAATCAGCTGTGCGCCCGCCGATCTGTCAATGGCCAATTGAGGCCATTGCTAGATCAATTAAAGTAATTAGTGGACCTGCCCATCCAACTCTAGGGTTGGCGGGCAGGCCAGGAGCCCCGGCGGGAAGTAGAAAAAACATGAAACCTCATCCACAGGCGGGATGAGGTTTCATGTAGGGTTTCAAACGTTTTAATAAAGCTTTTTTGGATATTATGAACATGTCTCAACTCATGTGACATTGTCACATGAGGGGACATGTAATGGAATTTTTTTTTCAATTTTTAATATTTTTGAAAGTCGAGGCAATCTCCCTGAGGCAGCACTTAGCCTCAGGGAGATGAGTGCGCTCGTTCGTGTGCATGCGCGAAAGAGCGCATTCTCGATTTTAGGCATTCCCCCACTCACACAGGGAGCGCATAGTGCTTCCCTGCGGACATCCCACTGGGCAGGCCTTAATTGGCCCACCCACATAAAATGGTGCTGCGCCTCCAATCAGAAGCATGCCTGCACGCGCCTGCCCATCATTCCACACCCCCCTCCCCCCGATGGGGGAAAATTCTGCCCTGTGTATGTATGGTAGAGGCATTTTAAGATCCATCAAGTGTGAGAAGACTCTAGCCTGTAAACCTAAAGTCTGTCTGCAAGGAACCAACTTAAAGGAATCTCATTTTGAGTTTGTAAGGTCAAATGTGCTTTGCCTGGGGTCTTTTTAAATCTATGAGTTTTACTGTTGCCTTAACGGGGGTGTAACTGAGTCAGATTAATTAGGGGATTTTTGTAGTTATTATGTAGTAATTTTGTAACCATATGTATGTGCTTACAATTTTTCTTGTATTAATAAATGTTTAATTTAGTTTTATAAAAGATCCTCTTGAGACTCGGTGGTCTTATTACTACTGACTTCAAAGCCTGCATCTCAAAACAAATTGCAAAAATGGGTTATGACAGTTGTTTCAAGTTTCCCTCTGGGATTTGAGCAATTAAGCCTTTACCATCGGCTATGTCATAATAATGTCCAAGATTGAAATGGACTGCTCCCACCAATGAATCAGATGTCACTAAGACTGTTATCTGCAATTTTGCCGAATTGTCTGCTTCCACATTTACCTCCAGACTCATCTCTTCTACACCCTTCTTCCCGAGTTTCTGAGCTTGGCTCAACACAAGTTCCAACTCATTGAAAACTCCATTGATAGCATCCTGTTCTGGTATCTCATCGATCCCGCTGGCACAGACCTCCTGATTCACCCATCCTGATTCCATCCTTCCCATCTTTCCTGTATGCCTTCATACTTCTCTCCTCATCTTTAAAAGGGTCTCCAAAACCTATCTTTCAACCCCAGATTTGATTATCTCCCATAGCTCTTCTACTGTGTGTCCTAATCTGATTCTCCTCTGTGAAATGTCATGAGACTTTAAGGTCAATCAACAATACTAAAAACAGATTATTTGGTCATTTATCTCATTGCAGCTTGTGGGATATTTTTAAGTACAAATTAGCTACCACATCTACCGACATCATATTGACTGCAGTTCAGAAATATACTATTAACTGTGAAACACTTCCAGATGATCTCATGTTATGGAAGCTGCAATAAAAATGCAAGTTCTTTCTTTAATTCCTTCTTTCTACCACAAAATGCTGCAAGAGATTAGATGATGTCATGAAATACAGATGACACAAATGAATCAGAACATTGCTCTAATCAAAGTACCTCAGCTCTAGACACAAATGCTCTTTGTAGTTTCAGTGAATGCAATTAGGATTTATCCTAATACAGGGTACTCTTGATCTTTGCACAAATCCAACAGAAGAAAGAATTTATCTAAAGTTGCAGCAGATCAACAGTCTGGAAGAACAAAGATGTAAAATTCAGAATGCAGTTGGATGAAGTTCCATACAGCAGTTCAAAGTACATCTAACAGGGCTGTATTGTTGAGCCACCTGAAGCATAATAGTGTTACATTTAGAATACTTTGCCTTTAGTGCAGAAATGGATCATGAAAAATTGCAGGTGCACAGTCTATAATTTTCTGTACATTAAATTTATTGGATTGAAAATCATAGGCTGAAAGCATAACCCAAATTTCATGAAATCTGAGATGTGCTACCTTAAAGCACATGACTACTAAGTCAACCTTCATTTTCCAAGTGGCCCATGTGGTTCTTGACATACCATTGTACATAAAGATAATTAATCTTGCAAAGACATTAAAAATGCTCAGATAACAAATGCACTTAAAATGGCTACTGTAAAGGAGCATATCAACAGTGAATTTCTTTCTTTCTTTCCAATTTTCTACCGTCCTCTCTTGCTGATGTTAACTCATTTAGGAATGTGGTCCATGGGTACTCATGTTTTCTTTGTACTGCATCCAGGAGGTCTTCCATCATATCTAAGTCTGCGCACTGAATGTTTGTGAATAACACAGAACTGTTCCTATTCCCATCTGATATCCAACCACTTTCACTTTCCAGCAGGAGGCACTGCACTGAGAACTTTGGCTAACTTTTCCCTCCCCTATCCAAAGGATACTACAGTCAATTGCAGCACAGACTTCAGCTAAGGCCATCGCATTGGGGTTTAAATCTCAGGACCTTCCTGACCTATATGGCTCAAAGACTTTACCAGGAGACTCAGCTGCCCACTAGCCCATTAGGCTAGTCAAATTTTCTTTCCCTTGGGTGATTAATGTTTGTTATTACTACCGTATCAGTGACAAGCACCACAATCCTTTTGATTCAATGGGAGGTGTCTCATTCAGGCCATCCTGATGTTGCAACATGTATTTGTTTCTATAGAGGATAGTGGCAAGGTCATCTTATTTCTGGTGGTGTTTTGGCATTGGTAGAATGTTCATCCATTTCTATTGATAACATTGCACATACCAGAGATTGAACCAGGAGCTTCTTTGGTTCACACAGATCTTTATCATTTAAGGCAATTGGGGAGGCCGTTGGGGTTAATTTTTGTAAATAATGTCTAGAATTTATTTAAACATCTTAAATACAGTGGAATAAAAACAGAAAGTACTGATAATACTCAGCAAGTCAGGCATTATCTGTGGAGAAAGAAACAGAGTTAATGGCCAAGATTTTACTGACCAGCAACAAAGTCCCAACATTGGGGCCAAAAGTGGGTGGTATGCCAGTGTGCATGAGGGTGTGGAAGCGGTTGTGTGACTTTCAGGGCCATCTAATCAATGGCTGGAAGACATGCAAGCTGACCATAGCCTGTGAAAGAGAGAATGACGAGAGAACAATGCGCATTCCAACACATGTTCCTATAGCCCTCTCAATTTGACTGTCGGTGCAAAGCTGCACAGCCGTCTTGAACATGGTGACCACCTTAATGCAACAATGAGCTGCAGACGGGAGATTCCACAGATAGCTCCAGAAAATCCCTGAAATAGCCCTAAGGTCTAGAAATTCAGCATCACAGTGACCTTCAATGTCACAGGCAAAGGGTGGCCACCACCTCCCATTGGGCTCAGCTCCTCCTTCATCATGATGCATAGCTCAGTGATCACCTCCCTGGAGAGACGCAGTCTTTGACAACACCACAGGTCCTACATTTAGAGCAAGTAGAACCTCTGGCGGTAGGCCGTCTCTGGTGGGTAGCATCTTTCACACACAAGAAGCTGGCTGTATGCCCTTCCCCATCCTTCCAACCTCATATCCCATTAACCCCCTTGTGTGCTGCTGCCTCACTCCTGGTGGCTGCAGCTTTCTCCCCTTCTAATGCTCCTCCTCACTGGGGGTCTCAATGGCTGATTGAATTAGGTCCTTAGCAAGTTGCTGCATTCAATTTCAGGGGCTCTCACTCCTGTGACTCTGTGCATACAAGCGACAGGTCTGAGAGGACACTCAACCAGAATGCTTCCTTTGTGCCAGCCAAGTTTGGATTGCGTTCAGGTTTCTTCCACTGCTCTCTACTCAAGTTTTAACCTCCATTATAATCCACGCCAGCTCTCACAGCCAGGACTGAACTCCCACTGAGCTTCCGCCTCCTTTTAGCAGGCACGACTTTGAAGCTCCATTGTTCTCATGCGTCCCTTGCAAATGGGAAAACACTGGTAAAAATCCCAATTAATTGCCTGCTTAACAGGCTTAATTACCGTCTCACTGCTTTCAAGTACACCCTCCTCCTGGCAGCCTGGCCAACTAGTGGCATAAACATGTCAAACCTCCTTCCTGATATCTTTCGCTGGCATTTTCCTGCTTCTTCTCCCTCTTAGCCCCCTCCAATGCACAGGCAAAATTCTGTGCAATGTTTCAGGCCATATTTCCAATATTTTGTGATTTTATTTCATATTTGAACATCTGTAGAATTTTGCCTTTTAAATAAAGTGGAGACATGTGAAGGAGAATGATGCAATTCTCAACACTTGAAATACATTTTGGGTCAGATAATGGAGACATAAACCTTGCTAGGGTTTTATTCTGAATAGGTGAGCTATGTTGGGATAAATGGATTCCTCATCTATATCTATCTTGTTCTTAATCAAATGTAAATTGATTCTTCAGAGCTAATGAGAAGAAATAAGGTCTTGTCAATTTAATGGATCATTCTTACCTATTTAAAACATAACATTAAATATTCAAGCAAATAAATGGAAATTTCTCCTTTAATCAGATTAAGCACTTTGGTAGAAGTACTGGACAAGGCTGGAGAACAAGAATACTTTAAAATAGTATCAAAGGAAGACAACTGGAGTTCTTCGACATGTTATCTGTGCAGAAGGGTTGATGAGTGCCTAATCACCACTGGAAGGATTAATGAAAGAGCAAGAGGCCAACAACAAAGGAAGCAGGTAGACAACATTAAAGTCTGGATTAACGAGAACTCCAACAACAAAGTCATCCACTGTTGCTATGATTGGAAAGTTTTGAAGACCATGGTCACCTCTCTCTTCAGCATGGCACTTACACAATGATGGCTTTGGTTGCATAATGCATTAAATTAGCCAGCAATACAAAGTTTAATTTACAGAATATGGAAACGGAAGTATTAATAGTAAATATGTTGATCCTTTTAAATATATCTTCATTGCTATTTGTACGTAGCTTCTGCTAAATGCAATATTTGATAATCTGTGTTTACGCAGATATTGTTCATTCAACACTAATCTTTTGGGCCTTATTTTTCCATGCTGGTAATCATTTCACTCCAGTTTGGGAACAGAGACAAAATATATTTTTGTGGCTACATACCTGGAAAATCTTTAGCAAGATATCTGTAATTTCCAACATGCATTAGAAGCAGGCAACCTGTGAAATCTGATTTTACAGTTTATTGTTAATTATATTTTCCACCGCACATTGAAGGTTGATCAATTGGTTCCCTGGAAAACTTCTTCTGATGACATTGGGGTAGATTGTCAACTTTAAATACAGTGAGGAAAATAAGGTGGGGAGATTGCATACCTACCACGTAACCCATCACATCTTTTAAATGAATAGGAGAAAAGTTAAATGACCTTTGCTTTGCATGTGTGATCCTCCACATCTGATTTTCCACTTTATGTTCCACTGAGGAGATCCTTAATGCCTTGACAGTAAAGATGAAAACCAAACTTGTGAACTGTAAGGTTTGCTTTCATAGGTGCCAGCCATCCTCTCCAAGAGACCCTTTTTCATGTGTGAATACTTGCCAACTATTTGATCATGTAGAGTTTAAATGGGTCCATACTCACTCTTCACATATTTGTTTTCTCGAACCGATTGTGAGATAGGAATCAGAGTGAAGGCAAGCGATTTTCTCTCCCCCCATAGCCCTGTCATCTTAATGGGATTGAAGTGAGTTGTAGTGGAGCAAACACAAAATCAGTTCATGCATCTCTGACTCCATGTTAGAGGTACTGGGATAAGCCTTGTTCCAAGATACAAACCTGCAGGGATCGATTTTTGTGAGTTTAAGTGGGGAGAGGCCAGACCGAGACTGTCACCTGCCTGATAAAGATGGTCTGACGCTTGAATTAACTTCAGGGCCAGACCACATTACCATTCTGTCATGAAACTGCACATGCATTTGAAGCAGCTCACCAATTGGAGGGGGCTGAACAAATGGTGGCTACAAAGCAGAGCACAGCCAGTCAAGTTATGTTAAAGGGTTTATCCCAAGAGAGTTGTTGAAGGGCAGACATTATGTGGATCAATTATGTGGTGTCCCTGAGGAGTATTAATGGGCTTTCTGGCCCCATGGAACCCATTCCCAAATGTGTCTTGTTCCTTTTTCTGAGCGACCTACATTAATCCTCTGAGGGCTAGTTAGGTTACTCAATGGCAAATACCATTGGACAGAGCATACACTGTAAATGATCCACTCAAGACAACATTGTGTGATCCTAAACAAAAACAGAATTACCTGGAAAAACTCAGCAGGTCTGGCAGCATCGGCGGAGAAGAAAAGAGTTGACATTTTGAGTCCTCATGACCCTTCAACAGAACTAGGTGAATCCAAGGAAGGGGTGAAATATATTATATTATATTTCACCCCTTCCTTGGATTCACCTAGTTCTGTTGAAGGGTCATGAGGACTCGAAAAGTCAACTCTTTTCTTCTCCGCTGATGCTGCCAGACCTGCTGAGTTTTTCCAGGTAATTTTGTTTTTGTTTTGGATTTCCAGCATCCGCAGTTTTTTTGTTTTTATATTGTGTGATCCTAGTGGCATCTAGAATTCCAGTTTGCATAATAAGGCAGTTGCTCTTTCTAGGCACTGGCTGAAATGATCATTTCAAAGCCTCAATCAAAATGGCATTAGCTCATGTATGTTGGCAGAAACAGGTCAGTGAATGTTGTGATGCTGGTTTAATCACCCCACAATCCCATTCTCACCCATTGAGGGAGTGAAAATCACCTGGGCCTGAATTTTTCACTGGTCAGACAGGCGCGATCGGCAGCCCCGCGAGAGGCTGAGAAACAGGCCTTTGACTGCAATCATTCCCCGGCTGTGTATGATGACAGTAGGTTGAAGAGGCTGGGGGCAACATTTAAAGGCAGGTGACCTTGAGGGGGGTAGGTGCCTCCAATGGGCTCAGGGCACTCAACAAGGTCTTCCCACCGCCCTTGCCCCCTCCAACTTGCCCAACACCAGCTAGCACAGCTAAAGCTGCTGGGCTTCCCGCATGGCATGGGCCACCCCCACCATAGTCAAAATACTGGCGAGAGCAGCATGAGGTTCTTTAGAGTCCATTAATTGGCTCCTTCAGGGCCTCAACAGGTCCGTGATTCCCTTTTGCAGTGTAAAATTTCAGATAGGTTGGGGCTGGGGTGGGTGGGAGGCAGGAAGGCCATCTGCTGGATTTTACACGCCCCTCGTGTCTTCAAACCAGAGGGGGAGTGTAAAATCCAGCCTGTTAACTTTGTTTCACTCTCCACAGATGTTGTCAGACCTGCTGAGCATCTCTAGCATTTTTTTTACTTGTTAGTTTCTAGTCTGTTTGGACCAATAATACGCCCAGCAGTTTCTTTCCTTTTATTAAGCAATTGAGGCAGCTGGGTTTAATTTTATTGCCGGGTGCATACTGGAGGACGCTGTCTAGATGTTGTAAAGGTGTTGCTGATTTCCAGTTAAAGCAAACTTACTACCCATACTAAAATTGATAAAATCTCTTTCACCTCCCACCTTATGCTTCCAATACTAATCTTGACCTATACTTATGTCCCTTTGTTGCTAATTCAGCACCAGTGGAAATAGTGTTTTGCTATTTATCCTCTCAAATCTTTTCATAATTTTGAACAGTTCTATTAATTCCCCCTTGAACTTCCCTACATAAGTAATTTCCCTGAGTAGTCTCCTCATTAACCACAATAACTTTGGCAGAAACCACACAGAATGGCATAAACAGCCATTCAAACCATTTCCCTGGGGTTACTGGAGATTTTTTGATGAGCCAGGGCTGAATTTCACCAGCCACTGGGTGGCATGAATAGAGGCCGGGGGGATTGTTAAAATAGCAGTGGTATTGCCCCGCCACTGGGGACATTTCCCACCAGGGCAGAAAGCAGATCGACTGCTCATACCACGGAGGTGGGCAGCCAATTCACATCTTAAAGGCCCAAATTAGGGGCCATTGAGCAGGGTCACCAGCTTTGTCCTCCCTGTGACAACCCAGGGTAGGGGCCATTGGAGACTCCATGGCCCACAGACGAGGCTGCGGGCAGGGAAGCAGATCCCCCAGCACCAACTCTCTGCCCAGGGAGCTTCCCCTGCCAACTGGCAGGGTCTTCCTCCCTTGGCCAATCTGAATTTTTTATTTGAACTTATCTATCCACAACTTGAGGTCTCCTGCCTGTATCAACAGCGCCCATCTCTCCCAGAGACATCAGAGCTTCAGCCTGTGATTGGTCCAACAGCATCAGAAGTCCGCCCACCTTCTTAATTGGAAGCGGCAATTAAGAGGCCACCTCCAGTAAGACTGCCCTGCCGAGCCTGCTGCCAGCAAATGCTGGTTCGGGAGCCCCATTTGTTACTGATTTTGGGGCTCCAAAGCATCTCATAAAGTCAAGCCTGATATATTTAGAGATGACAGCACCGACCCTGCTTGAAATTCTACCCCATTAATCTTTCATTCTCTCATCATAACTATATCCTTTCAACGTAGGTATAATTTTATCTCATCAATCCAGAATACATCGGCACTTCTCCATACAAAATTCCCAATGGATTCCAGTCCTTAGCCTCCCTATCCTACCAGGAAGTCCCTTCTACATGTTCCCACCTTTACAATAAGTAGAATTTCCTGACATCTGTCCTAAATTTGCCTTTCACCCAATTTGGCCACATGTCTCTTAATCCTACTGTAATGCATTAACTTGAAGATGTCTTTTGGATTTACCTTTTCTATAAAGTTTATTGTTCTTATGTGAGGCGTTCTATTATTCAGCTCTGAACGCCAAAAAGCCAACTTACTCTAGTTATTAACCATGTAACTTAGCTCTTTGACACCAGGCATCAGCTTTATTATTAGAAACTAAATTACAACTGTCCAATCTGACTTCCATAATAAATCTCAGGCAAAGGTAACTCCAGTCTCTGCCTAAACTAGATTTAGACGACTGCCTGAAGGGAAAATTTCTGCCCCATGTATTTTAATGCCAGGTTAACAATGGCATTAAAATAACTTTGGCCACCGCATGCTAAACCTTAACTCTTAACTCTCTCTTAACCTGCGCTTCAAAATTCTGGAACTCCTCAGTTTCCCATTCTTCTCAAATAATTTACAGGTTTTTTAAAACCCATGTTCAGCATCGCCTTACCATGATTTCTTGATTTGCGAAATTTTCTGTTCTACAAATTTCAATCTTTACGTCTGGATTTGCAGTGCTGCATGTGGGCACATGCCCAACAGGCATGAGCGTGAAATAGCGCGCAATGATGTCAGACGACAGTCCTGGTGTCACCGCACACTCATGCGATATCTCAGTCAGCGGGCGCGAGCGGGAGTCAATTAAGTGACCCCCTCAATTAATCCACCAACAATTAAAGGGGCCGTTAAGTCCATTAGTAAATTAATGAAAGTGAATTTTTCACTGCCTATCTACTTTATATTGTTCCGAAGCGTACACTGCTTGAAACATTCTCCTTAAATTTCAAACATTCTCTTGAGCAGTTATAGTTTAGTTCGATTTCTCTGTCAGTAAATCTGCTTCCTTATGTGGAACCGAGATCCATAGACTAGGGAGATCTGTCTGCAATGATTTTTTTTTGTCTTTATCTCACTTCAATCAAGACTGTGATGTTAGTTGGCCTCAGAGTTCAAGTTTAGATGGGAAAAATCTTGACTTCCTGGCTTAACTGCTGTGTCGGACCCTTACTGGCAGAAGAATTTAAAAAGTTCAATTTTCAGAAGCTTTGCTGACTCAAAGAGCATGGTGAGAAATTATCAAGTGCTGTGACCACACCAGCCATTAACAATAACAAATGGGACATCATGGGGATCCCTACATTATTTTTCTATATGTACTTTTGTAGGGCAAAAGTTCCTAATGCATGTGCTTATAATTTAAGTTTGGCCTGCAAGTGAGGTCAGCTTCAAACAACCATGATTATAGCCAAACAGCCTGTGTAGAATAGCCAGAGGCAAGGTAGTGTCAATGAAGGTGTAACCCAGCCACGAACCAGCATTTTCAAGAAAGATGAGAAAATTGCAAGGTGAAAAAGTTAGAGGCTAATTGATTCTGAAGTACTTTTAATTAAAGATGCCTTGTTAAAGTAGTTACAGAAATATCTAGCACTCATCATTTCCTGACAAAAGTTTCTACATATGTAATATATATATATATATATATATATATATGTATATATTTACAGCACCTTGCTTCTGAATCAGAAGACAATGGCTTCCAACTCCATTCCAGACACATAGGCACACCATCTAGGTGGTACAGCAGTGTCTTACTGAGGGAGTACTGCACTATTCAAGGTGCTGTCTTTCAGGTGAGATGATAAACTGAGGCCCTGCCTGCTTGCCTTCCTGGGTGAACAAAGAAGATCCCAAAGTGCTATTTGAACAAGAGTGGTCTCCTTCGTGCCCTGGCCAATATTTGTCTCTTAATAGAATATCTGGTCATGTATCTCATTGCTGTTTGTGGACCTACTGTATTTTCTATCTCCAAGGAAAGAAGAACATGCTTTGGGTGCTGGATGTGAATATTAAGAGCTAGGTTTCCCTAACTAAGGATTTTTTTTGCTGAAACCTGCTGTTTGCTGTATTCAAATGACTGCTGTGTTTTCTACAACAGTGACAAACTTCAAAATGTACTTAATTGGCTGTAAAACATTTTGGGATGTCCAGAGGTTGTAAAAGGTGCTGCATAACTGCATGTCCTTTCCTTTCCTTTATGTTGGCTTTTGAGGCTGCTCTAGCAGGCTTTGACTGTGCATTCTTGGATTGGCCACAACTGTAATAAACTACAGTTTTATCACAATATTAATTTCAACACTGTTTCCACATGGGAAGTTGAGCATTAATAAGGCAGGCATTAACATGAAAGTTTACATGGTACAAAATGACACTGAGGCACTAAGCATAGATTTATTGCTGAAAAAAATCAATTTTGCAGCAGCCATAAGCACATTAATTATATGACTTATATCAGAAAAAATACCATCTGTCAGTTTATAACAAGCAAATAATTTGGTTACTCTGTGAAAGCTGGTTGCTATCAGCTATTAAATTGAAGAAGAAGAGAGCCCAAGCCCACCAGGTTTTATTTTTGATCTCTTAGGCAGTCTGGGAACAGTAGCAGAAAATTGACAGAGATTTTGTTTTTATTGTTCATCCCGTCCCGCCTCACCTGAGATAGTTGTCTCAAGGTTGCAGGAACGTTCCACAGTTCCAGGTCATAATCTTGAGGTTTTACCAAGTTTTTGTTTTTAGTTCCCTGGATGTGGGTGATGCTGGCAAGGCCATAGTTATTATTCATCTGTAGTTTCTCTGAATTGGTGGTGGCAGTCCTCCACCTTAAACTGGAGCAGTCTTTATAGCACTAGAGCTCCCACAATGGTATTAGATAGGGAGTGGCCATTATTCAGGGATGAAGCTAGAAGGGACAGATTTTTCTCCAAAGAGCATTGTGGTAGAGCCAGATTTCTGCTTCCCCTCCTCAACCCTAGCCTGATAGTGACTCCATTTCACTGGTTTAGGGCTCATTAGCTGAGCCACTGATGGATTTCTCAACAGCAACAATAGCCCTGAGGAATATTCTGGCAATGCTACAGCAGTAGCACTGTTGCAGTAATATAAGAGGAAGGAACAATGTGGAAAGCACTGCAGTGTCCTAGACCTGAGCAAAGACTGTAGTCTGCATAGCTAAGGCATTGGGGACCAAACTAGAGGAAAAGGAGTTTGCTACAAGGCCTCCGTGGGAGGATCTATATGCCATTACGGCTGCTTCCTCACAACCTACTGCTAACTTTCACTTGTTATTCTCAAAAAAAGGTAGCAAAATTGACAGAGAAGAAATAAATGTGTTGGGGACAAAGGCCATGTTCAAATGGTAGGCAGAGAAAGAAAAGTGAGCAGCACCCAGTAAAGGGAAAGGAAATAACAGTTACGACTAACCAACCAAATTTTCTATTTTTTTTTTGCCTTCATCCTGCTCGATTTTCGACAGTAATGCAAATCAGAATTCCAGCCTTAAGTATTGGTAGGCTACTTAACTGCAGTGGAGATCATCTAGTCCTATCTATCATCACCATACATGCTCAAATGCACTCCTCCAGAAGGGTCACTGGATCATGATCAGGAGCAGGAATTCTGCCCAATTTTCCCACCTTCAGCCCAGGTATGCTGAAATGAATGTAGCACATCACCTGCCACTGTGGCAAAGACTAGTCAACTCAACACATTCCAGCCATTTCTTGGATCTTTCCAGTCTTCAGGGCTTAC
Source organism: Carcharodon carcharias (assembly GCF_017639515.1). Taxonomy (NCBI): domain Eukaryota; kingdom Metazoa; phylum Chordata; class Chondrichthyes; order Lamniformes; family Lamnidae; genus Carcharodon; species Carcharodon carcharias. The sequence continues at coordinate 95,515,724 of NC_054481.1, forward strand.
CTCTTCCCTGTTGAAACTGTCTGAGCCATTGGCAAGATATAAATGCACAACTTGCCCCTCCGAGTTGATGGAAACATCAAACAACATGGAGAAATGTTGACTGAGAGACTGAGGCAAATTATTGACTTCTTCTGGGTGCACAAACAACCCTGGTTCTGCAGTTAATAGTTAACTTTGCACTAAAACTTCTGTATAGAAGGGAAGGATAGCATATGATGGTATCATTACCTGAGAGACAATTCCAGACCAAGGTAAGTGCCCCTGCAAGATCTGGTATTCTGTCTTCAATGTGCAGAGAACTTGAAATCTCATTGGAAGCTTGTGATGAACTAACAATTGAACTAATCAGGGGCATACATTTATTCTAGAAGAGATAAAATTAATTTTAATTATGAATATCCAAATGCATTCAGGAAATTACATTTTATTCCATTACCATTGCATTAAATCTTTTAAACTATGAGGCTCTGTTACTCATGAAGAAACAGTGAGGGTGTCGGGGAGAGTGGTAGCATAAGGGGAACCCAGCAAAGTTTGGGAAGCGTGGGTCCTACTAAATTTAATGGCAAGCACCATGTACAAGAGGTTGGTATTGAATAATATTAATCAGGAACAGAGGGGTCTCAAGGAATGGGAGTTGGAAAAGCATTTCCCATTTCCTCCCGCAAAGTGGCCTGGATTTTTCTCTGCCTGTTTGCTTCTTTCAGGAGATCACATTGCTTTGGGTGGGATGGGGAGTGTATAGACTGGGCAGAATCATCTGGTCCTGTTGGCGGCAGGTGTCATGACGGGCGTGAGTTGGCAATATGGCGCGAAGGCCAAAAATCAGTTTCATACCGTCATGAAACCAGTTGTGATCATCCACTCTGCCCGTCAATAGCAGGCTGCATTTCACGCCACCCAACAAAGGAAACTTAAATTTTATTGCATTTGAATCTCAGTATTGTGCCCTCATTCCGGAATCATCCCCCACACCAAATCTACCGCCCTTGTTGGCGTGAATTCAGAATGCCATGGTTCACATCTGTCTTTAAAAGGCATGTACCTGGCAAGCTCAACTTCAAGGGGAACTCGGAGGTGAGGGCACACATCCTTGCACAGCGCTCATGAGCATTGCCCATAGGACATCAGGGAAGAGGTGCTGCACATTTGGTGAGGGCACAGGCAAGTCACTTTTTCCTGGCTGGCTTTCAGTGTGGTGGCAGGGCAAGGGCTCCAGTTCCAGGGAGGGGGGAGCGAGGCAGCATAGACTGATGGAAGTACGAAAACACATGTTGGGGGTGGGGAGGTGGAGGTGGCGGGGGATATGAGGGAAGCGGCCATGCACTTGGAAAAGCTTGTCAAAATTTAGCATTCTTCTGCAGCTGAGACCATTCAGCAGCAGTTCCATTGACATGCTTGGAACGGGCCTCTAAAGCTCTTCTACCCACTCAAGCAATGCAAAAGCATGAATGTGCCACCAAATGCTCCAGGGCTTTTCATCCTCGGGTTCAGACTGCAAAATTAATGCGAATTTTAAGGAGCAGCAGAACAATTGGCCTACTGGGCAAGTTGTAGAATCACCTTGCGAAAGGTGATGGCACTGTCACTGGTGGAGGTGCTCACAGCCCCATTGCAATGTCTTTATTAAGGTTAGGACCAGTGTCCATCATAGTTCAAGCTAACAGTGCAGCCTTGCAGTGCAGGTTAGGAGAAAGCCTGCACCTGAGCTGAGAGCACAGCATGCAGTTCAGTGGCCAAAGCTGCTGCAAATCGGTCAAGTGGAGTGAAGCGGAGGTGAGTAGGGTTTCGGACAGCTATGAAGCACAGTATAGACTGTCCACCAAATGGAGGCCAGTGCTCTCCAGCATGTGTGAAGGCGCCTTCAGACTTAACCAAGAGAGGTTCTTGAGAACATAGGACTTAGGAACAGGAGTAGGCCATTCAGCCCTTAAAGCCTGCTCCACCATGCAATAAGATCGTGGATGATCTGACTGTGGTCTCAATCCAATGTTACTGTTGGCCCCCATAACCCTTGACTCCCTTGTCCATCAACAATCTATCTAACTTAGCATTGAATTAATTCAGTGATCCAGACTCCACCGTGAAGACAATTCTACAGACTAATGACCCACTTTGAGGAAAGTCTTAAGGAAAGTTTCAGTTTTAAAAGGGAAACCTCTTATTCCTAAACTGTGTCCACCGGTTCCAGTCTCCCCAACAAGAGGAAACATCCTTCCAGTATCCACCCTTTAAGTCCTCTCAAGATCTTAAATATTTCAGTAAGATCGCCGAAGACTGCACATGTCCAGGGGACTGGTCGATCACATAAGCCACCTGCTACAGGACTTGGCGGCACAGGGACATGGAAGGCATCCACTGCCAGTGGCCATAAAAGTGCTAGAGCACACAATTTTTATGCCAGTGGCTCCTTCCAGGGCTCCACAGGTGGCCTGTGTGAGATCTCATAAGCCTCCACGCACAAGTGTATCCAGGAGGTCACGGATGCCATCTTCATAAAGGCACAAAACTTTGACCCGGCATTAGGAAAACCTGAGCAAGAGCAAGAGGGCTAGGATATGTGCAGATCTCTGGTTTTCCACAGATGCAGATTGCCATTGACTGCACTCATGTGGCGGTTAGATCTCCCTGGCAACACGCAGTCAACTAGTCAACTGCAAGGGCTTCCACTTGTTGATTGTCCGGCTGGTAAGCGGCCAACACAAACACACCCTACAGATCTGCGCACAATTCCGAGGGAGTGTCCATAACTCCTACGTCCTTAGCAGGTCTCAGCTCCCTGACATCTTCCAGGGTCCACAGAGGCTGCAGGATTATCTCCTTGGCGACAAGGGGTACCCACAGAGGACGTGGCTGATGACGCCCGTGTGGCAGCCTCAGATTGCAGCAGAGCGAAGGTATAACGAGACTAGAGCCGCAACCTCAACTTGGCAGAGCAAATGGTAGACATCCTGAAAATGAGGTTCCAGTGCCTTGACAAGCCTGATGGAGCTCTGCAATACAGGCCCCAGAGGGTGTTGCACATCATCGTAGTTAACTCCGTGCAACACAACCTGGTGCTGCAATGGGGGTAGATGGAACAGCTGCACCTCTCCGCCAATGAGGAGGATGTCGAAGGGGATGACAGCAATAGGCAAGGATGCTGACGATGAGGCCATCATATTGGTCAGATGAAGCAGGTGCACTTGGGAGGCCCGCACAGCCACAAGATTCGTGGAGGATGATGATGAGATGCAGTGAGGACAGTCCTGACATTCTCACCTTGCATCTGTGAACGTTTGACTCCTTTGTAGCTGATATCAGTGCACATGCATTCAGTGCTCAGGCTCATGTCATGGAGACACAGCAGAGGCCCTAATAGTCGCTAGATTCCAGAATGATGATGATGATGTGCAATGAGGGCACTCCATAGATTTACCTCTGTGAATGTCTGACTTCTGTCTGGCTGAGGGCAGCTCACATGCGCTCTGTGACCAGGGTCATGTAATGGGGGTGCAGCCATGAAACTTTAAATACACCTGATCCTTTGTCAGATTTCAGCACCTGTCCCCTTCAGGAGCACATTATCACCGGACACAGATGCTGAAGAGATGGGGGCCAGCCAGAGTTCTGTGATGTCTGCCCACGACATTCTGGCAGCAATGACAAGCATCATCAAGGTGCAGGCATCACTAATGTATCCAGTGAGGGTAAAGCCAGACCATCACTTTGGTCTGAAGCTTACACACTGCATGGGGAAGAGGGCCTGGACTGAGACACCTGCCTTTATCTTGTGCAGGGACCAAGGTTTCACATCTGAGTGACACGAACATTGCTCATTATAACAAGGATCCATAGACAAGGATCCATTCTTGGGAGTTTATTTACAATAATGAACATCGTGCAAAAGTGATTAACACCTGTGGCCACGCTCTGCAACTACATCTTCTTAACTTTCCTAAACCTGCCACTCCGTCTTGGGGCTTCCCCAACATCCACAGCTGAGGTGGAAGCAGCCTGCTGACTGCGACGCCCTGTCTGTGATGACTTCAGCATGCATCCTCTGAACGGCCAAGACCTGGAGGGCCCTAGGCTGCTTTGGGCGTCCTGCTGTGGGCCAGCTGCACCCTCCTCGGCCCCTGGAGTTGGAGTTGCGGGGGGCACAGGAAGAGGGGATTTGGATCAGCCAGATATTCCTGGAATGACCCCGGGGTGTAGAGCTGCTGGTCCTCCTCCCTATGGGTGCCCGACAGCACCTGGTTGACTCCTTGAAGAAAATGGGAAGCTGGAGTGAGATCGAGCTGCCTCACACCCCTCTCACATTAAAACTGTTGGAGGCCATCTATGGCGTCAGCAATGGAGTTCAGCCCACGCAGCAGTGTAGGACCAATGTCCTGGACTAAAGTCCCCATGGCGTCCGCCACCATTCCAATGTTGACCTCAGTGCGTCAGCATGCCAGCGTTATCACCTCAAACTGAAAGCAGACAGACTCCTCCATCGTCCCTTGCAATCTGAGGAGTTGATCTTGTCCTGCTTAAAGACAGATGGAAAGAGTGTGAGCAAGGTGCTTGCCAGGCCAACCGCCTCCTCTTCACCATGGACTTCCAATCCCTCTACACCTCCATTCCCCACCAGGATGGTCTGGTGGCTCTCCGCTGCTTCCTCGAACAGAGGCCCGAACAATCCTCATCCACCACTACTCTCCTCCGTCTGGCTGAACTTGTTCTCACACTGAACAATTTCTCCTTTAACTCCTCTCACTTCCTCCAAATAAAAGGTGTGGCTATGGGTACCCGCATGGGCCCCAGCTATGCCTGTCTCTTTATGAGGTATGTGGAGCATTTGTTGTTCCAGTCCTACTCCGGCCCTCTCCCACAACTCTTTCTCCGGTACATTGATGATTACTTCGGTGCTGCTTCATGCTCTCGTCGGGACTTGGAAAAATTTATTAATTTTGCTTCTCATCTCCACCCCTCCATCATTTTCGCATGGTCCATCCCTGACACTTCCTTTCCCTTCCTTGACCTCTCTGTCTCAATTTCTGGTGATAGACTGTCCACCAATATCCATTACAAACCTACTGACTCCCACAGCTACCTCGACTACAGCTCCTCACACCCCGTTTCCTGTAAGGGCTCCATCACATTCTCTCAGTTCCTTCGCCTCCGTCGCATCTGTTCTGATGATGCTACCTTCAAAAACAGTTCCTCTGACATGTCCTCCTTCTTCCTTAACCGAGGTTTTCCACCCACGGTCGTTGACAGGCCCTGAACCGTTTCCGGCCCATCTCCCGCACATCCGCCCTCACGCCTTCTCCTCCCTCCCAGAAACATGATAGGGTCCCCCTTGTCCTCACATCACCCCACCAGACTCCTCATTCAAAGGATCATCCTCTGCAATTTCCGCCAACTCCAGCATGATGCCACCACCAAACACATCTTCCCTTCACTCCCCCGGCGCATTCTGTAGGGAACGTTCCCTCCGGGACACCCTGGTCCACTCCTCCATCACCCCCTACTCCTCAACCCCCACCTACGGCACCTCCCCATGCATACGCAAAAGATGCAACACCTGCCCTTTCACTTCCTCTCTCCTCACTGTCCAAGGGCCCAAACACTCCTTTCAAGTGAAGCAGCATTTCACTTGCATTTCCCCCAACTTAGTCTACTGCACTCGTTGCTCCCAATCCGGTCTCCTCTACATTGGAGAAACCAAACGCACACTGGGCGACCTCTTTGCAGAACACCTGCGGTCTGTCCACAAGAATGACCCAAACCTCCCTGTCGCTTGCCATTTTAACACTCCACCCTGCTCTCTTGCCCACATGTCTGTCCTTGGCTTGCTGCACTGTTCCAGTGAAGCTCAACGCAAACTAGAGGAACAACACCTCATCTTCCGACTAGGCACTTTACAGACTTCCAGACTGAATATTGAATTCAACAACTTAGATCTTGAACTCCCTTCTCCATCCCCACCCCCATTCCGTTTCTTCCCCTCCCTTTTGTTTTTTCCAATAATTTATACAGATTTTTCTTTTCCCACCTATTTCCAATATTTTTAAATCTATACCTTTTATGCCCTGTTAGTCTTATTTCACCCCACCCCCACTAGAGCTGTACCTTGCGTGTCCTGCCATCCCTTCATGATTAGCATATTCGTTTAGATAATATCACCAACTTCAACAACTCTTTGTTCTTTTGTCTGTGACATCTTTTGATTATCTGCTCCTATCACTGCTTGCTTGTCCCTACAACCACCTCCCCCCTCAATTCTCTCCCCCCACCCCCCACCTTAAACCAGCTTATATTTCACCCCTCTCCTATTTTTACTCAGTTCTGTTGAAGGGTCATGAGGACTCGAAACGTCAACTTTGTTCTTCTCCGCCGATGCTGCCAGACCTGCTGAGTTTTTCCAGGTATTTCTGTTTTTGTTTTGGATTTCCAGCATCCGCAGTTTTTTGTTTTTATGAAATAAGAAGGATGCCAGGTGTGTGTGTGTTGAGTGGAGCCATGGACGGGGTGAGGAGGCAGCCTCCAGAGGAGATGAGGCCAGATGGGGTGTGAGGGTGTGTGTGAGAGAGTGAGTAGTGATGTCCCTTGAGCTAGCAGTGAGTGAGATGCCACTGAATGTGTGATGGGCTTGTGAGTGTGTGAGTTGAGACTGATAAGATGGTTCACTTACCCGGGCAGCACAGATGAGATCATTCATTGGTTTTCTGCACTGGGTGGCTGACCAGTGCAGCATTGGCACTGACCACCCTCTGCCACCGTCTCCTAAGCTGGAGTGGTGAGACTACTAGATCTCCTGTGGGTAGAGGGCATCGTGGGGGGCATCAAAGGCATCCAAAAGGCATCCCAAGGGATGCATCACTGAACTAGGGAGCTGCACTCTGCTTGGCTTTTGGGGCCATGTCATCACCAGAGCAGTCCTGGGCTGCAAGCATTGAGAAGTGTGCACACGGCTGCAGTTCAAATATGGCGCCTGGCATGAGGAAGTGGCAATCTAACAGCATAGCGGGCAAAATGGAGGCCGGCCACCAGTGATCCAGCATGTTTCCTGTGACTGCATAATTTATGAGGTGGGAAGGAGATGATACGGCTCAAAAATCCAGCATGTGGCCGGCGGGTATAACATCATTTTTCACTCCCGCTACCGCACTTAGTGCAAATCTGACGGCAATTCTGCCAATTGTGATTATACAAGGTATCATGATTGTGTAGGACAGGTTGGATGGACCAGGGGGGTGTTTTGTTGTCTGTCATTATTTGTATGTTCATAAATTTTCTGCCACGTTTCAACATTACAACAGTCACTACACTTCAAAAAATTTCACTGGCTGTAAAGGGCTTCAGGGCATCCTAAGGCCATGAAAGACACTTGTAAATGCGAGTGGAAAATCACTCCCAAGATATCTCTTAATGGGAAAGGCAAACTATTTTCAGCTGGATCCTAAGCCCCTTCTGATTGTACCACCCCAATCTGGTTTGGCACTCACAATATCCAGTCAACAAGGCGACCCCAGCACAGGTTAGGTAAGGAAATAGTTTGGTATTTCTTGGTCTCAAAATCACTGTCCATATCATCAAAATTCACCCAGTCATTTCTATTAAGGGCCTATTAAATAAACATAATAACACGATGTTAAACCTGTTCATTTTAGGATTAAACAATATATTAATCTGATCCTGAAACATAGAATTTAATTGTCTGGTTTAATAGTTCCTTCAGAGTTGAGGCACTCTGGCATCGACTCAGTTCAAATAATGGGGGTCAGAATCTAAAGATTACACTTTCCAGATGGAGCTCAGTATTCGGATGATTGTTATATGCTTGTATTTCAGAGAGCCGTGCTAGAATAAAGGATCTTCCTGGGTTGTATTTTTCTCCATTCAATAATTTTAATGAAAAAGTTAATAGGTGTATAAAGGGGAAATTATGTCAGCTTAAAGCACCAGCAGTGTTGGAATTGGTGACTGAATCTTCCAGAGCACTGTCAGCTACTGAATCTACAATGTGTCACTACATTGAGTTGAACTCAGATGTGCTGACTACAGGAAACATTTTGTTCGGCGACTAAGAAAATGGTCAAGAGATGAATAATGCAACTGGCCACTCTCCCAATGGCAACCTGGAAGGTATTACACAGACCAATCACCAGTTTTACAATACACATCTTTAAGATACTGCATGTGTGCATCTGCGCAAAAAAAAATTAAACATGCCATGTGTTCTAATGGACATGCACAATGAAAATATATTGTGGGACCAAATTGTGGGCTATTGTTAAATGTGATACCAGTATGGAAGTGAGATTTACAGAGCAGAAAACAGCCCAGGCCTGATCACCAATAGCTAACAACCTGTTGATCTCAGGTAAAGGGTGCTACTGTCAGTCGCAGTGATCTGGATTAAAGAATTGACAGTTCAGAGATGGTTTTCCTTCCTGAGTGCTACTGTGTGATACACCTAGAAACTATGTCTGTGTGGATGGGTAGGATTGGGTTTGGTTGTGAGGCCTTGTACAGTCAAATAGTCTGCCATTGCTCACTGTTTGGACTCACAGATAAAGAATGAGCAATTGGACATGGTAACAAAGCTGACACCCTTCAGTGGACTGAAGTATAATGCAACAACAATAAATGAACAGTTACAAAATAAAGCTGAAAATAGGGATCAAGAATCGCACTTACAAAAGGATTAAGTGAAAAATAAATTATTCAAAACAGTCAAGGATATTCAACAAATAATATAACCTTGTGTTTGAAAACACAGGTTTGAACGACTAATCTTTGTGCTTTCAATTACTTTTCCCAGACAGTAAAATGCCCTGCATCTGTCTGAAAACCATTACCAAATACAGGCAGTGTTTAAAGTACTCTACACATCCTCTAACTTATCTATAAGCTGAAAAGCTAATGGAGATCATTAAGGTTTTTGTGAAATATAACCCTCCTTTTTAATATAAATATCCTAATGGAAGCTCAATTGTAAAACAAGAGAAAATAATCCCGTAGATTCCACAGACAACCTATTTTAGGACAAATTGTGTATCACGGCAATTGAAGACATCCATCATCCTGACATTAAGTAGTGTTTAGGTATTACTGTTTGTTACTTTTAGATTTTTCTTCATTTCTTGAAGCCAACTACACAAAAATGTTCTGTTGGCTTGGAAACAAGTGGCCAAATTCTTTTTTATAATGAGGAGAAAGAAAGACTTCAAATTGCACACTATTGATACTCATAAGTCTAGTGACCTTTTCCACCTAGGGAGACATTTGGCATTGCTAATCAGGAGTCTAAAGTCTGCAACAAGGTTTTAATGTCCAACAATAATGATAGGACAGCGATATATCCGACTCAGGATGCTCTCAGGATATCAGGATATAACGGAAAGGAACTTGGAGGTAGTATTTCCCATGATACCCAGTCCATCTCAGTGGTTGAAGTTGCAGAGGAAGGAGTTGCTGTTGAAGTAACTCAGCATAGTAGCTTCATTTCATATCTAATTCTAAGGTATACCTAGTGTTGCTCCGATAACATGTGACATGGGATTCAAGCATACAGGCTGCACAAAGATTATCAAACAAGGTTAGTTTATTCCACCAGCATCGAAGCTGTATAAACTCTGAAGGTTAGCTTAACTTCAAGAAACAAACTATTTACAGAGAATGTTCATGGCCAGTGCTCCAGATCTGTGCCCTATTTGTGGCTTTGGCTACTCGATACAATGACTCACCAGGCTTGTAATGCTACTCCAGCTCCTGATTGCAGTCCTGCTCTCCCCTCTCTCCATGAGGCTTCTTGTCCCTTCTTCTCCTCCAGCCAGCACTCCCATCTCAGGCCCCACCTCCAGCTCACTTCAGCCCATACCGTGGGTATAGGCTCCACCCCCGGTTTGCTGAGGACTTCAGCTCTCATTCCGAGGATACCCCCGGGACTAACCGAATCCCCTGCCAGCAAACCTCCCAGGCTGACAACCGGGGCTGGTGGGAATCTAGTGCCCCCCTCCTCCCCGATTTCCCTGCAGTGGAAAGGTCCTGTACTCCAGCCTCTCTCTGAATTTGGAACTGGAAGTCAGCACCCCACTATAAACACACCTCTACACTCCATATGACAAGACTTGAGGATTATCAGGAAGTGATGGATGTGCCTAGCCACAAGGTTAACAATCACATTGGCAGTGCATACTGCTGCTGATGATGGCTCACAGCATCTTGCAGATTCCCAGTTTTAGCCTGTTGGATCTGCCATTAAAATATCCAACTTAGCACAATGCTAGTTCCACATTTCACAATAAAGAATGTCTTCACTGTGGAGATAAGATTTTGCCTTCACAAGGATTGTGCTGTAGTTAGTTCCACCAATGCTATCGTGGACAGATAGATTTGTGGCAGATAGGTTGGTAAGAATGAGGCTACTTCTTCACATTGGTTCTGTCATAACTTGACACAGGCAAAGTATGGCAGTTATATCCTTTGAGACTCAGTCAGCTCAGTTTGTCGTGGTATTGCCAAGCCGCTCTATGTGGTGGACACTGATGTCCCCAATCAACTGTATTCAGCACCATTACTTTCCTCAACATTTCCCAGCAGCAAGTATTGATTATCAAGTGGTTCCCTTGACATGTTTTGACTTGATCCATGGACGGGATATTCCCCCTCGAGGTGGGAATCATGTGTTGGATGATTTTCTGACATTGCTATCCCACCTCCTGCCCCGTAGTGCCTGCCCAGGCTATTGCCATGGTGGGGTGGCGGGGATGGGCTGAAGTTGGCACCATCACCTCTTGCAGCAGGCCCGAGGTGGGACAGAGGCAGTTGAATTCTGAGGCAGCTAGGTTAGGAGGCCCACCTCCATTCTCTGAGATATCTGCCCAGTTCTGTCATGAGTCTTAGGCACTCTTGTCCTTACACCTCACCCCACCCTCCATAATCCCCATGTCCTCTCCATAACCCCATGCCCTGCCCACATCCCCCATGACCCTCCATAGCCCATGCCCTCTCGACATTACTCATGTCTCAGAATGCCCCACCTGCTCTCTATTACCACTCACCCATTAACCATGATGGATAGAACTCATGAGCCACATAATACATTGGTAAGTCAATGAGATCTGAACAAAACTATCAAAATAAACAAACAGCCATTGAAAAACAGCATCAAAAGCCATAACCATCTTAGGAGCTCATACAACTGCCCATCAAAACAGACAGCCATTCAAACTCCACTTGAAAAAACCTTAATCCTCTTAAATGGTAATGAAATTGTCAAAATAAATAAACAGCCATTTGAGAATCTCTTCAAAAATACCTAATCCTCTTAAGTGCTCATAAAACAATCAATCAAAACAAAGCTCAGTCCCCTTCACAGCTATATCAACAAACCTTGCTGAGTTGAATCCATTAGTGGAATTGAAAGTAGAGACAAGTACGCGTAATGAGATTCCAATGCACAACTGAGTCAACAAAGCCTCCAGAATTGGATACATTAAAGCCTCTGAAATAGTGGACAGATGGGCATCTACTCCAAAGGCTGAACAGATTGTTGACCTGTCAATCAAACAATTCAGCCATCTGCTCAGCTATTTCAAAGGCTCACCAGATGGCTGGACTGTCAATCAATGTAAAGATCATAGGGTCCAACTGACATACTAAAATCTGAATCTCAATACTGTTGAACATTGATAAAGTACTCCAATGCATCTGAATACTTTCGCAATGCTAATCAATTTAATGGTCACTTACCTTTTAAGAACAAAACCCTGTCATCAATCACTACATTAAAAACATTCTTAACTTATCATACACCAACTAATTATGAAATCACCAGCCCCACAATGGAGCCACTGCACTGGGACTGCTCAGAGTGGGATCAAGGACCGCACCCTTATCCCATGTGCTTAAATTCAGCAGAGAATGGAATAGGGCCCAGAATTGGGTCTGTTCGCCTCTTTTCCCCCCACCTGATGTGACAGAAAAATTCGGGCCTATGACTTGAAGGCATGAAACTTCAGATGATCTAGAACCAATTTTGAGGATTCCACCTGACTGTATCAGTGTAACCCCTCCTCAAGTGTGTTTATCCTCCTAGGTGTATTGGGGTGATGATGGAGAAATACAGGTCGTTCTGCCACAGGACACTTATTTATTAACACTGGAAATGACCCTGGAATGTCAAGTATGGTAGGGGAGCTCAGGATTTGCAGTACTTTGAAGAAGCCCCTGGGGTCTAGGAACAATACTGATAAGGGTTCTCAGGACATTGGAACAGGCCATGGAATCTGAAAACACTTTGGGAGGGACCCTAGAACCTGAGAATATAGGAATCAGAAACCCCAGGTCCTCTTTTATAATTTGTTCACAGGATACAGGTGATGTCTGCATTTCTTATCTGCAATGAAACAGTAGACAAAGGAATGACTTAGAAATCCATTAAGCATTTCCCTACTACCACTGTCAACAATCATTTCTAAAGTACAATGTTAAAGCTCTACTGTGACACAACAGCTTTGCAAAATGACTGTTGTACTCTAATAGCTGCAGATGCAAATGTCAGCAGATATATGTGATGCCATTACAGGTTTGTAGAAAACCTTATAAAAGGTTTTAGATGAATGATTTATTTCTAGTTGGTCTGTAGTGACTATTATTGATGAACTTCCTATTGCATAATGCAGCACGGGCTACTGCCTCCAACTTCTTTATTGACAAACAAGGGGATTATCTATTTAATTTATAATGGATTTAACCAACTGAACTTGAGATCTGTTTACCAGAAAGGGATTGAGTCCATGGCAACATTTTTAAAATGCCTTGCTGACAAAGTGATTAACATTTCTCCATGTCAAAATACTGTTTTTGTCATTGTTTTGTTTAAATTGCTGCTTGTTTTACAGTCTATTTTTCTTAATATCAGAGAATAGTGGAAAATAAACCTCAAGATACCTCCATCTTGTATTATTCACAAGCAAACTCCTTGCAGATAACTGATCCACATGCAGATTTTAAAGAACAATTCTGTGGAATCCACACCATTAATTATCTGACTTGATTTTCAATCTTTATGGCTGGAGGCAGAGAGGATTAAAATCAACACTAATATTGAAGCTATCAGCAAGGGGATTTGGATCATTGATGGCAACAATCAGAACTAGAGGGAAATCCTCATGCAGTGGGACTGCATGATGGAGGCAGCCACAGCGAGGACCATGTTGCCATCTGCCTGCGGTGTTGTATGGGGCACAAGGGATAGTTTGGCCACAAGGTCCTGGAGTTTAAGTTCAGGCTGGATGGTAAGAGTTGACCAAAATGTCCAGAGCTCACAGTATAGCTGTCAATCCGGAGCCTGGGGAGATCAAGAGGCAGCGGAGGGAAGGCTGGGCCCAGGGTCCTGGTCCTCACACTGCTACTGCTGCTGAGTGTTTCTGAGTCAATGTAAAAAACTTACAGACCTTACCACTCTCTGCACATGGCTTTCCCATAAACAGGAATTTCAGGGTCTTTGAAACTCAAGCTTCCCAGGATCTAAACATAAGAACATAAGAAATAGGAACAGGAGTAGACCATTCGGCCCCTCGAGCCTGCTCCGCCATTCAATAAAATGGCTGATCTTCTTGTGTTTTGATTTCCAAGTTCCCATCTAACCCCAATAACCTTTGATTTGCTTGCTTAACAAGAATCCATCTACCTCTGCCCTAAAAATATTCAATGATCCCACCTCCACCACCTTCTAAGGCAGTGAATTCCAAAGTTGCACAACCCTCTGAGAGAAAAATATTTCTCCTCATCTCTGTCCTAAAAGGGATCCCCTAGTTTTAAAACAGTGCCCCCTAGTGCTGGACTCACCCACAAGAGGAAACATCTTTTCGACATCCATCTTGTCAAGGCCATTCAGGATCTTGTATACTTCAATCAAATCACCCCTTACGCTTCTAAACTCCAGTGGAAACAAGCCCAACCTGTCCAACCTTTAATCAAAAGACAACCCACTCGTTCAAGGTATCAATCTAGTAAACCTCCTTTGAACCGTCTCCAATGCATTTATATCCTTCCTTAAATAAGGAGACCAAAACTGCACACAGTATTCGAGGTGCAGTCTCACCAACGCCCTGTATAACTGAAGCATAACGTCCTTACTTTTATGTTCAAACCCTCTTGTAGTAAAGGATAACATTCCATTAGCCTTCTTAATTACTTGCTGTACCTGCATACTAACCTTTTGTGATTCATGTACTAGAACACCTAGATCCCTCTGCACCTCAGAATTATGCAGCTATTCTCCATTTAAGTAATACTCTGCTTTTTTGTTCTTCCTACCAAAATGAAGAACTTCATATTCTTTCCCACATTAAACTCCATTTTCCAGATCTTTGCCCACTCACTCAACCTATCTATATCTATCTGCCACCTCCTCTTGTCCTCTTCACAACATGCTTTCCTACATATCTTTGTGTCATCTGCAAATTTAGCTACCATGTCTTCACTCCCCTCATCTAAGTCATTGATGTAAATTGTAAAAAGTTGAGGCCCCAGCACAGACGCCACTTGTCACATCCTGCCAATCAGAAAAAGACCCATTTATGCATATGCTCTGCTTTCTGCCAGCCAGCCAACATCCATGCTAATATGTTACCCCCTATACCATTCGCTTTTATTTTCCGTAATAATCTTTGATGTGGCATCTCATCAACTGCCTTCTGGAAATCCAAGTACACTACATCTACAGGCTCCCCTTTAGCCATTGCGCAGGTTACTCCTTCAAAAAAACTCAAATAAATGGTTAAAAATGATTTTCCTTTCACAAAACCATGCTGGCTCTTCCCTATTGCCTTGAGCTCTTCTAAGTGCCCAGCTATAACCTCCTTAATGATCGATTCTAATAACTTCCCTATGACAGTTGTCAAGCTAACTGGTCTATAGTTACCTGTTCTCTGCCTCCCTCCCTTCTTGAGGGAGGGATTACATTTGCTACCTTCCAATTTGATGGAAACTTTCCAGAATCTAGCAAATTTTGGAAAATTAACACCAGCTCATCGACTACTTCATTACCCACCTCTTTTAAGACCCTCGGATGTAATCCGTCAGGACTCGGAGACTTGCCAGCCTGCAGCCCCATCAATTTGCTCAGTACCATTTCCCTAGTGATTTCAATTTCACCAAGTTCCTCTCTCCAATTTACCACCTGATTTGCAGCTATTACTGAAATGTTTTTGTATCCTCTATAGTGAAGAAAATATTCGTTCATTTCTTCCGCCATTTCCTTATTATCTACTGTTAACTTCCCACGGTCACTCTCTAGAGGACCAACATTCACTTTACTCACTCTTTTCCTTTTTAAATACATGTAACAACTGTTGTTATCCGTTTTTACATTTCTAGCTAGCTTCCTCTCATACTCTAATTTCTTTCTCCTGATAAACCTTTTAGTCATTCTCTGCTATTCTTTACATTCTGTCCACCATCTGTCTTGCCACTCATCTTTGCAGAGTTGTATGATTTTTCCTTAAGTTTGATGTTTTCCTTAACATCTTTAGTTAACCACGGATGGTGGGTCCTCCCCTTAGAATTTTTCTTTATAGTAGGAATGTACTTATTATGAATTTTCTGAGATATCCCCTTAAATGTCTGCCACTGCTTCTCTATTGATCTATCCTCTAGCCTAGTTTCCCAGTTCAGCTAGCTCATCTTTCATCCCCATATAGTTGCCCTTATTAAGTTTAAGATACTAATCTTAGACCCGCTCTTCTCCCTTTCAAACTGGATGTAAAATTCAATCATATTGTAGTCGCTGCTACCTAGAGGCGGTGCCTTTACTCTGAGGTCATTAATTAATCCTGTCACGTTAGACAATACCAAATCTAATATAACCTGCTCTCTGGTTGGTTCCAGAATATGCTGCTCTAAGAAACTATCTCAAAAGCATTCTAAGAGCTCCTCATCTAGGCTACTACTGCCAATCCGATTTTTCCAATTTATGTTTAGATTAAAATTACCCATGATTATTGCCATCCCTTTATCATAAGCACACAATATTTTCTCTTGAATATGTTGTTCTACACTGTGGCTACTGTTAGGGAGCCTGTAGACCACTCCTACTAATGGACTTATTTCCCCTACTATTCCTCATCTCTACCCAAACTGATTCTATATCCTGCTTTCCTGAACCAAGTTCATCTCTAACTATTGCACCAATGCCCTCTTTGATTAACAGTGCCACCCCACTGCCTTTACCTAGCTTCCTATTCTTCTTGAACACCATGTACCCTTCAATATTAAGGACCCAGTCTTTGTCATCCTGCAGCCATATCTCCAGAATTGCTATTAGATCACACTTATTTACTTCAATGTGGGCCATCAAGTCATTTGCTTTGTTATGAATGCTACGTGCATTCAGATAGAGAACCTTCAGTTTTGTCTTTTTGTTGCCTTTGTAATATCTCATCTTGACTGCTGATGTATTCTTAAGTTTTTTTCTCTCTGTCCCTTCCTGCCATTCTCTGACCCGCATTT
Source organism: Carcharodon carcharias (assembly GCF_017639515.1). Classification (NCBI taxonomy): domain Eukaryota; kingdom Metazoa; phylum Chordata; class Chondrichthyes; order Lamniformes; family Lamnidae; genus Carcharodon; species Carcharodon carcharias. The sequence goes on from NC_054481.1 coordinate 95,532,215, forward strand.
CTCATATTACCATTTTGCTCCCCGTCTTGATTCTACACCTTGAATTGCTACCTCTACCCAATCTCTACCCTCACCTCCCCTTGTTTAGTTTAAAGCGCTCTCTCCCTCCCTAGTTATGCGATTTGTGAGGACATTTGTCCCAGCAGGGTTCAGGTGTAAACTGTCCCAATGGTACAGCCCCGACTTTCCCCAGTACTGGTGCCAGTGACCCACCAACCCGAACCCATAGCTCCCACTCCAGTCCTTGAGCCATGCATTTGTCTCTAATCTTATTTGTTCTATGCTATTTTTGCAGGTGGCTCAGGTAATAATCCAGAGATTATTACCTTTGAGGTTCTGCCTCTTAATTTGGTACCTAGTTCCGCATACTGACTTTACAGAACCTCTTTCCTAGTTCTACCTATGTCATTGGTACCTACATGGACCACGACAACTGGATCTTCCCCCTCCCGCTGCAAGTTCCTCTCCAACCCTGAGCAGATGTCCTGAACCCTGGCGTCGAGCGGGCAACACAGCCATCTAGACTCCCACTCTTTGTTGCAAAGAACAGTATCAATCTCCCTCATTATACTACCCCCTACTACCACTACATTCCTTTTTGCTCCCCACATTTGAATGGTTTCCTGTACCATAGTGCCATGGCCAGCCAGCTCATCCACCTTGCAGACGCTTTCATCATAGAGGTTGTAAGCACTTCAAACCTGTTTGACAATTGCAAAGCCTGAGGCACCTCGCCTACTGTCTGCTCAGTCCCGTTACCTGCCTCACTGACAGGCGCATCCTCCTTGTCCTCACTGCTGACCAAAACAGATGTCCCTCTTCTAAGAGGTGTGACTGTCTTCTGGAACAAAGTGTTCAGGTATCCTCCCCAACTCCCCCCACCCCCCTTATGTTGTGCAGTGTCTGCATTTTGGCTTCCAGATCAATAATCAAGGAATTCCTCAAGCTGCTTACACTTCCTGCCGACGTGTCTGTCATAGAGTCATAGAGTTATACAGCACAGGAACAGGCCCTTCATTCCATCGTGTCCATGCCGGCCGTCAAGCACCTATCTATTCTAATCCCATTTTCCAGAACTTGGCCCGTAACTGGTGCAAATGTTGTGCAATTTGCTGTCCTGGCATTTACAGGGGCAAGCGTTGATAAGTGACTCCATTGGCATCATTAAGCAAAATGATATACTGTAACAGTGTAACATGTCACTTAACTAAGGCTGGCAAGCTGTGGATGTGTGGGGAATGATAGACTGCAATCTGGATGACATTTCCAGTAACCTTGTAGATCTATTATTCCCCTATGGCCCATTTTGTATTGTGTGTCATGACAGTATACTAATCTCAGGGCAGGCATTCAACCAGTCAGAATACTGGCAAAGTAGGAATTTCAGACCATTGCACTGGAACAAAGAGGAACGTTGGGCGGAATGACTTTATGCAGAAGCTGCTTTGGACATGGAAATGGTCCACTAGAGACACCTAGTGGAAGGAGAATCCATGATAGGTTTGAAGAGGGAAAACAATAAATACTTAAAAAAGAAACATGTAAAGGCATATGGGGAAAAAGCAGCGGAGTCAGGGTTGTCAACTCCGACTGAAGGTGTTCCTGAAGGTTTCATCACATGACTTTGTGCCACCAGTTGTCCTGTCCAGTCAGCCTTTCCACATCTCCAATATTTTTACAACAAATAAACAAAAATGTGGGAAGGAAATAGGGGAAACCACTTTCTTTAATGCTCCTCTGATGTTTCTCTTGGGTTACTCACAGCAATGTCTAGAGATTCATCTTTAATTCCTGGAGACTCCAGAGCAATCCTGGAGAGTTGGTAACCCCAAGTGGAGTGGAACTACGTGCATAGCTTTTTCAGAGGGCTAGCAGATGGAGCAATGGGTTGAGTGGCCTCCTGTGCTATAACGTTCTATGATTTGGTTTGTATTTCACAAATACAAATTAACAGAGGGAAAATAAATGTCCCAACTGTCTAGAATATTAACAAAGAATACCATCAGTTTGGAGCAGGGAGGAACACCACAATATGTTTCAAATTCAGATTAATTTGTAACCAGGATTTTCAGTGATTACAAATCTCACATACCCAGAAAAGCCACACAGAGCCTAGAAAGGGGAGGATCAGCCAGGGTTCCTGCTCCTCATTCCTCTCATTGCTCAGTAACCCAGGTTGGAAAGTGCAAGGGTGTGGATGTTAGGTGAGGAAAGGATTGGGTTTGCATCCTATCTCCTTTCTTTGAACAGCCTGCAGGGCACTGGGCAGCAGCCTGCACTTGCAGGCCTGTACCCAGAGCAAGGGACAGCTTCCCTACATAAAACAGTGACTGCACTTCAGAAGTACCTTGTTGGTCATGAAGCACTTTGGGATGTCCTGAGGTCATGAAAGGCGCTATGCAAATGCAAGTTGTTTCTTTCTTTCTTCGATGAGAGATATGGAAAAGGCTATCTTCAAAAGCGTCCTTTTTTTTTGCTTTCATGATCCCTGTGCACTGTGCAGCGCAGGAAGACCCAGATGACAAATTTACCTCTCAGATCCCATGAAGCTATATTCAGTGTGCCATATCATCTGTTACTCCCATTATAATATCCTACTGCATGTTATGATGCAGTGCTGACATCAGACTATCCACGTGTGTTTTCCCTCCATAATCTATAATGGTATCTAGCATCATATTTATTTGGTTAAGACCACTTTATCAAATGCAGCATACAGGTGGCGAATGAGGAATAATGCTGTTATTTGATCTCAAACTTTAGACACGTGTCATAAACCACCCATGCTTTGCTATTTTTGGCTTACACCATGAGCTGAAGCATTTCATGAAAGGGACAACTTGGCTAAAGATGACATGGCTTCAGATGGTGGACAAGCTTTGGGGAGACAGGAGGTGAGTTACTCATCGCAGGATTCCTAGCCTCTGACCTGCTCTTGTAGCCACAGTACTTATATGGCTAGTCCAGTTCAGCTTCTGGTGAAAGGAAACCCCCATGATGTTGATAGTGGAGGACTCAGTGATGGTATTGCCATTGAACATCAAGGTTGGATTCTCTCTTGTTAGAGATGGTCATTGACTAACACTTGTGTGGTGCAATTCATGTTTTAATGGGCTTGAATTAAATAATTAAACTGTTGCATAATGAACTTCCAGTTATGCTAAAAAATAATGATTCAAAATACCACATGGTTCAAAATAAAATGACTACTGGCACCAATATCTTTCATTCAAAAAGCATAGTTTTACTGATGTTTGGGGCCTCAAAGAATTAATATATAGGAAAACCACGTAATAGTTGATTTAGAAATGATACCGCCAATACATTTTCTTAGAGCTCTGGCACCTCAAAAGTTTTGGTTTGCATCTGTTTCAACACAGGTTGAGGGACATTAGAAGCTGAACAATTTTGATAGTCTGGGAAAAGAGAATTAGAGCAGGAGGCAGCACAATCACCCTCTATTTCGTTGCAGTGAAGAATTAGAGAGAATGAAAAATTTATAGGGCGGAATTTTCCGAGCTCACTGGTGGCAGGCGTAATAGGTGGCATGATCAGAATATATGGCGGGACCCACTTCACTATGGTGTGAAGGCAGGTCACGATCTTCTGCTCAGCCTGCTGACGGAGGGCCGCATTTCCTGCCATTGGTCGGCGGGGAGCTAATTGTAATACATTAGCCCATTAAAAGGCCATCCCGCTGGGTTCTTGGAACCCTGCTGTATCGTCCGTCCATGTCGGCAGGAAAGCACGCTGACCTGCATCACAACAGTACACAGGCGACATGCACTTGGTGGCCTTCACTTTGGGGGCAGCAGCGTTCTCCACAGCTCGCCAATTGTTTACAGGCCTCAGGGGTGCCCTGTGGGCGGGGGAAGCTGATGCCCAGCCCCACAGGTGACTGCTGTGGGGTGGGGTGCCTAGAGGCACGTGCTGGACAGCCTTGAAGGCGGCTGCTGAGGGGTGGGTGCATATGGGGGCAAGTGCTGGCCAGCCTCAGATCCGACTGCTCGGGGATGCTGGGGAGGGTGGAGGACCAAGTCCTGCCCTGGCACTGCATCACTGACACAGGCAATTGATGTGCGGGACACAGTAAGTGAGGGAAGTGGCCACACATTAGGGACATCTGTATAGACTGACCGTACCTCTGCAACTAAGACAGGTCAGGCGCAGCCACAGTGATATGATTGGGGTAAGGCTCCTAGCTTGCCCGCCCTGGCAAGCGATGCGGCGGTATCAAAGGGCCACCAAGTGCTCCATACCTTACAAGACCTCCCACCCCTCTGGCACAGACCTCAAGTCAACCACTACTTTATTGGACCGCAGAGCAGTTGGGCTGCACAGGTACAATCTCCTCGCTGGCCAGAAAGCAGCCACTGTTGGAGGTGCCCACAGCCCCTTGAAATCTCAGCATCCTGGTTTGGACCAGTGTCCCCCATGTCGCAGGTTGACAGGGCAGCCATTCAGCACACACATCTCTGGCCATCCGAGGGGTGATCCGTAAAATTCAGGGAGCATTAAGGGGCGGTCACACAGGGCCAGGAAAGGTGCTAAGTACAGCTGTGATAACCACGTCTCTCTCTCTCATTCATGCTGCAGAGGAGCACATCAGGATCCTGCATCCTGGTGACCCAGCTGTGTGCCTGCTGGCCTACAGAGACCGTGGAAGGTGGAGGAGAAAGCAACTGAGGCACCTGGCTGCGCAAAGGCAGGAGCAGCAACCTCATGAAGAAGGGGCAGCTGAGGCTCCTGCACACACTGCCCAGGAACGACAGCGAGCCGTAGCTGTTCGGCCCCCAGCAACACCCAGGGTCTATAGACACCGCCTGCCATTCCTGCACACATCTGAGAACCAGTGTCACTGACGACTGTGCATGTCCTGGTCGCTCACATCTGCCACTTACTGCAGGACTTGGCGCCAAAGGAACATGGAGGACATCCACTGCCAATGGCTGTGAAAGTGACCACGGCACTCAATTTCTATGTCCTTTCAGAGCTCCACAGGTGACCTCTGTGGGATTTCACAAGCCGCCACCCACAAATGCACCCATGAGGTCATGGATGCCATCTTCTCCATGGCTCACAACTTTTTGCATTTCGCCTGGGACCAGGACAGCCAGGATGCAAGAGCCATTGGATTTTCTCTGATCTCGGGATTCCCACAGATGCAGAGTGTGATTGACTGCACTCATGTGGTGCTCAGGTCTCCGTCGCTATACTCAGTTGACTTCATCAACCGCAAGGGCTTCCACTCACTGAATGTGCAGCAGGTATGCGACCACCAGAAATGCATCCTGCAGGTTTGCACATGGTTTCCAGGGGGTGTGTATGACGCCTACCTCCTGAGTCACTTGCAGATCCCTGCAGTCTTCCAGGGACCACAGAGGCTGCAGGGTTGGCTCCTTGGGGACAAGGTCTACCCGCAGTGGCCGTGGCTGATGACACCTGTGCAGCAGCCTCAGACTGCAGCAGAGCAACAGTATAATGAGGCTCATGCAGCAGCTCGCAACTTGGTGGAGCAGACCATCGGGATGCTGAAGATGTGGTTCCGGTGCCTGGACCAGTCTGGTGGAGCCCTGTAAGGCAGCCTGCAAAGGGTGTTGCACATCGTCATTGTCTGCTGCGCCCTTTATAACCTGGCACTGCAACGGGGTGAGGAGCTGGCTGAGAAGGAGATGGAGAAGCCCCATGTCTCCTCCAAAAAGGAGGACGCTGATGGGGATAAGGGTAAAGGGGTTCTCGGTGGTGACGATGACAGGGATGAGGCTCTCACACTGGCTAGACGAGGCAGGCGGACTCAGGAGACCCTCATAGCTGCCAGGTTTGTGGAAGATGATGACAACATGCAGTGAGGTGCCCCCATAGATCCTCACATAGCAGTTGCGAACATTTGACTCCAGTCTGGCTTACCTCAGCGCCAATACCCTCCAAGAGAATACTCCTGTCATGGAGATGCAGTGCAGCCCTGATAGCCGTTCAGTCGTAGGAGGATAATGACAACATGCAGTGAGGACACTCCATAGATCTTCACACAGCCTCTGAGAATGTCTGACACCTATCTGGCCAAGGGCAGCTTGCTTGTGTTCCATGATCAGGGCCATCTCAGAGATGCAGCCATGAAACTCTAGACGCATCTGCTGTTGTGTCCGCCTTCAGCACCTCAGCCCTTCAGGAGCTGGTGCATGGCATCACTGGTCGCAGATGCTGGTGTGATGGGGGCCAGCCCTCCATAAAGGTGCTGAGAGCACACAGAGTATGAAAGAACTCTATGGCGCCTGCCCACTACATTCTGTCAGCAATGACCAGCACCGCTGAGGTGCAGGTATTAGTGATGTTTCCAGGGAGTGTGAGGATAGACCATCACAGAGCACAGGGAAAAGGCCCCGGACTGAGACACCTGCCTTTATCTTGTGCAGAAAGGTTTCACTGCTCATCAGAACGAGGAGCCATAGGCAGGGAGACATTCCTGGGAGCTTATTGACAATAGTGAACATTATGTACAAGTGATTAACACCCGTGCCCAGGTTGTGCAACTAATTCCCCTTAAATTTGTCTGCTGGCACCGTCGCGGCCTTCCATGCCCAGTGGGCCCCGTGGGGGGGGGGGTGGGGGGTGGGGCCTGGGGTGCTTTATCAACCCCTTTAATCACATTTTGGTTTTGGTTTGATGTTTGTAAGTTTCCTTTAAACTTTGTCCTTGGTTTTACAGTTGACCTAACTTAGGGGCTGTGTTTATTTTATCCCTCATTTTGTTGATTTGGCTTAATTGTTTGACTCAGAAAGAGTTAATTCCCCTTAACTTTGTCTGCCGGCACCATTGAGGCCCTCCGTGTTCGATGGACACTGCGGGGGGTGGGGGGCTGGGGTACTTTATCGACCCCTTTAATTACATTTTGGTTTGATGTTAATAAGTTGTCTTTAAACTTTTTTTTTGGTTTTACAGCTAACCTGACTTAGGGGCTGTGTTTCCTTTATCCCTTATTTTGTTAATTCAGTTTAATTGTTTGACTCTGAAAGAGTTAATTCCCCTTAACTTTGTCTGCCAGCACCATTGAGGCCTTCTCTGTCTGATGGGCACGGTGGGAGCTGGGGTGTTTTATCGACCCTGTTAATCACATTTTGGTTTGATGTTTGTTAGTTTTCTTTAAACTTTGTCTTTGGTTTTACAGCTATCCTGACTTAGGGGCTGTGTTTACTTTATCCCTCATTTTGTTAACTTAGTTTAATTGTTTGACTCTGAAAGAGTTAATTCTCCTTAACTTTCCTAACCCTACCCCTACACCTTGGTGCTCCCCGGACATCCACAGCAGAGGTGGAGGCAGCCTGCTGACTCTGATACCCTGTCCGTAATGACTTTGGCAGGTGTCCTCTGGAGGGCAGAGACTTGGAGGGCCAAGGCCTGCTTTTGGGGTCCTGCTGTTTGGCAGTGGCATCCTCCCCGGTCTGTGGAGCTGGACCTGCTGGGGTCATAGGAAGAAGGGAGTCAGATGGGCCGGTCACTCCCAGAGTCACCTGGTTGGATGGCCCTGGAGTGTGCACCTGCTGATCCTCCTCCCTACAGGTGCCCAAGGGCCCGTGGCTGACTCCGTGAGCGGAAAGGGTGGAGTGAGATCGAGATGCCCATCACCCCTCTCGCATACACATTGTTGGAAGCTAAATATGGCATCAGCGATTGAGTTAAGCCCGCACAGCAGTGCAGGAGTGACGTCCTGGATCAACGTCTCCACAGCGGCCGCCATCCTGCCAGTGGAGACCTCAGGGTGCCTTGCAATGCCGGTGCTCTCGCCTCAGACTGAAGATGGACGGAGTCCTCCGTCGTGCCTTGCAATCTGAGGAGTACTGCGGCCGTCCCTTCCTGATGCTCCCTAACTTGCCTTTGCAGCTCCAGCAACTGTGATATGACCGAGTCCAGAAGCTCGTCATCTGACTCAGACTCAGCAAATTTCTGGCCTCCAGCAGTCCTCCGAGTACCGGGGACCTGGGAAACCCCTGCCACTGCCTGCTGTGGATCAGAAAGTGCGATGTGCTCACCAGATTGTGGTCCCAAAGCTACCCTAGAGCTAGGTCCCACTGAGGTGTGTATCTATGCATTGGTGGAGGGTGTGGGTGAGCGCGGTGATGGGACTTCCGGGAGAGTGCCTTCAGATTCCTCTTCGGAGTTTTCTTCAGAGCTTGATTGGAGGCTCTGGGCTGTGGACTTCATCTACTTCTTCCCAGATGTGCCTGCAAAAACAAGGAGAGATAATTAGTGCACGGCAGTGGCCTGTGAAACAGGACACATCACTCACAGCATGGTTATCTGTTGGATGTTGCACTGTTGGATCCTCACTTGGTAGAACAGCGCCAACCTCACCATCAACACAGGACCGGTCCCGGTCATCGCTGGCCAGCTGGATGGCTCTGTTTTCAAATTCTGTGAGAACTTTGAATTCCGGCATCCCTCCACCTCTCTGCGACCTTTCCCTCCTGTTGTGAGCTAGTTTGTCCTGCATGGATAGAGATGGGGAGTGTATCAGGACACCTGTTGGGCCAGATGATAAGGATGCCTTGCCTGTGTGGGTGGTGAGTGGTCCCATGGACGGGATGATGAAAATGTCAGTGTGTGTGAAAGAGTGAATGGTGATGTCCCTTGCACTGGCACTGAGTGAGGGTCTTGTGGATGTGTGATGGGTTTGAGAGTGTGTGAATCGGGAGTGATGAAAACAGTGGCTTACCCTGGCGGAATGGAAGAGATTATTCATCCTTTTGCAGCACTGGGTGGCTGCCGTCTTCTGAAGAGTGTTGGCATTGACCACCTTTGCCACTGAGCCACCGCGACTCAGGAGGGAATCGAGGAGAAGGACTCTTGCACTCAACAGGAGGAAGGGCATCCAACATCCAACAGAGGGCACTGGTAAGAAGTGACTGAAGCATTCTGGGAGAAGTCCTTGCAGCCACCATGACTCAGGAGGGAATCAAGGAGGACCCACTGTCAAAGAACGGAATAGCCCCAAACATTACATTGCTGTAGTGTTTCCATCCCTCCCTCCTCCTCAAACCTAAAAAAAGGGAGAGGAAGAGGCAGTGCCTTCAAGAGTGCACCAGACCTGCAAGGGACACTCTTCTGAAAGTGGATTTTAAAGAAAAAGCAGCTGATTGGTGAGTAAATCCTGGGAGCAGACTCTGAGGGAAGAGCACCGGAGTTGTGAGTATAAATCTAGCTTACCTCAGGGATTCGCGGCCTTGTCTCCAGGGAGCAAACTCGGAGGGAGGAGCACCAGAATGGTGAGTATAAATCTAGCTTACCTCGGGGATTCGCAGCCTTATCTCCAGGGAGCAGACTCAGAGGGAGGAGTACCAGAGCGGTGACCTCGGGGCACAGAGTAACTGAAGACAAAACTGAAAAAGTGACATCACAAGAAAGCTGTGACCTGATTGGTTGGTAGGAAATCTGCACCAAATTTGAAAAAAAAACACTGCAAAGCTAATTAGTAAATTAATTATCTAAGTAGCAATGGCTGAGCAGGTGATATGCTGTAGCTGTATGATGTGGGAGCTGGCAGATCCCATTGCGAGCCGCAGTGACCACATCCACAGCAAGTGTTGGTTGCTGGAGGAACTCCAGCTCAGAATTGATGAGCTGGAGTGCGAGCTCCGGACGCTGCGCCACATCCAGGAGGGGGAGAGTTACCTGGATGCTTTGTATCAGGAGGCGGTCACAACTGGTAGATTAAGTACCTCAAGTCCGATCACTGGTCAGGGCCAGCAGGGTGTGACTACAAGTGAGGCAGGTAGAGGGATCCTGTGTTCAGGAACAGAGGAGCCTCAGCTCTTGACCTTGTTCAGCAGGTACGAGATAATTGCTCCCTTTGTGGATGAGGAAGAGGGCTGTAGGGAGGATGAGCCAGCTGACCAAAGCATCATGGCACAGGAGGCCATTCAAGAGGGGGGAGCAAAAAGACAAGTGGTAGTTGTAGGGGATTCTATAATTAGGGGAGTTGATAGCATCCTTTGTAAGCAGGATCGAGAGTCCCGCATGGTATACTGCCTGCCCGGTGCCAGGGTGAGGGACATCTCTGACCGGCTTGAAAGGATACTGGAGAGGGAGGGGGAGGATCCAGTTGTTGGGGTCCATGTCGGGACAAATAACATAGGTAAGACTAGGGAAGAGGATGTGTTTGGGGATTATCAGGAACTAGGAACTAAATTAAAGAACAGGTCCTCAAGGCTTATAATCTCCGGATTACCACCCAAGCCACATGCAAATTGGCATAGGGACACGAGAATAAAGGAAGTAAACATGTGGCTAAAGGAATGGTGCAGGAAAGAGGGGTTCCATTTCGTGGGGCATTGGCATCAGTACTGGAACAGGAGGGATCTGTACCTTTGGGACGGTCTCCACCTGAACCGATCTGGGACCAATGTTCTAGCGAAAAGGGTAAATAGGGTGGTCAACAGGACTTTAAACTAGAAAGTGGAAGGGAGAGGGAAGGGTAAAACTCCAAGAAGTATGACTGATGGGAAACAAAGCATCAGGTTAGCTTGTTGGGGGGTGGATTCAACTTCATGGAAAATTATGAAAAAACTGAAAAGAAAGGAGAGCCCAGGAGAGGCTATTAAAGTCTCCAGAACACAAAATAGGACAGAGTGTTTGGAAAGGGCTAGGAATCTAACTTCAAGCACATCAGATAAAGGGACAACAATGAGAAAGGGGATGCGAAATACAGGACTGAAGGCGTTGTATCTGAATGCACGCAGTATACAAAATAAGATAAATGAGCTTGAGGCGCAGATTGAAATTGGCAGGTATGATGTGGTGGGCATTACGGAGACATGGCTGCAAGGGGATCAGGACTGGGAGCTAAATATCCAACGATATACATCCTATCGAAAAGATAGCCAGGTTGGCAGAGGGGGTGGTGTTGCTTTGTTAGTAAGAAATGAAATTAAATCGATAGCAAGAAATGATGTAAAGTCAGATGGTGCAGGATCTGTGTGGGTAGAGTTGAGGAACTGCAAAGGTAAAAAAACCATAATGGGAGTTATGTACAGGCCTTCGAACAGTAGTCAGGATGTGGGGCACAAGATACACCAGGAGATAGAAAAGGTGTGTAAGAAAGGCAGGGTTACAGTGATCATGGGGGATTTCAATATGCAGGTAGACTGGGAAAATCAGGTTGGTAGTTGATCCTAAGAAAGCGAATTTGTGGAATGTCTATGAGATGGCTTTTTGGAGCAGCTTGTGGTGGAGCCCACTAGGGAACAGGCAATTCTAGATTTAGTGATGTGTAAAGAGGCAGATTTGATAAGGGAGCTTAAGGTGAAGGAACCCTTAGGAGGAAGTGACCATAATATGATAGAATTTATCCTGCAATTTGAGAGAAAAAGATGGAATCAGATGTAATGATATTACAGTTGATTAAAGGTAACTACAGAGGTATGAGGGAGGCGCTGGCCAGCATTGACTGGGAGATGAGCCTAGCAGGAAAGACAGTGGAACAGCAATGGCAGGAGTTTCTGGGAGTAATTTGGGAGATACAGCAAAAATTCATCCCTAGGAAGAAGAAGCATACTAAAGGGAAGACAAGACAACCATGGCTGACAAGGGAGGTCAGGGACAGCATAGAAGCTAAAGAGAAAGCATACAATGCGGTGAAGAGCAGTGGGAAGCCAGGGGATTGGGAAGCCTTCAAAGACCAACAGAGGACAACTAATTAAGAAATAAGGAGGGAGAAGATTAAATATGAGGGTAAACTAGCCAGTAATATACAAGAAGATTGCAAGAGATTTTTAGATATATAAAGGGTAAGAGAAAGGCAAAAGTGGACATTGGGCTGCTGGAAAATGTCGCTGGAGAAGTAGCAGTGGGGAACAAAGAAATGGCGGAGGAACTGAATAGGTACTTTGCGTCAGTCTTCACAGTGGAAGACATGAGTGGCATCCCCAAAGTTCAAGAGAGTCGGGGGGGGCAGAGGTGAGTATGGTGGCCATCACCAAGGAGAAGGTGCTAGGAAAACTGAAAGGTCTGAAGGTGGTTAAATCACCTGGGCCAGATGGATTACACCCCAGAGTTCTGAAGGAGATAGCTGAAGAGATAGTGGAGGCGTTAGTGGTGATCTTTCAGGAATCACTGGAGTCAGGGAGGGTCCCAGAGGACTGGAAAATTGCTAATGTATCCCCCCTGTTTAAGAAGGGAGTGAGGCAAAAGATGAGAAATTACAGGCCAATTAGCCTGACCTCGGTCGTTGGTAAGATTTTAGAGTCCATTATTAAGGATGAGATTTCAGGATACTTGGAAGTGCATGGTAAAATCGGGCAAAGTCAGCATGGTTTCATCAAGGGGAGGTCATGCCTGACAAATCTGTTAGAATTCTTTGAGGATTTAACAAGTATGTTAGACAAAGGAGAGCCAATGGATGTTATCTACTTGGACTTCCAGAAGGCCTTTGACAAGGTGCCGCACAGGAGGCTGCTCAGTAAGATAAGAGCCCATGGTGTTAGAGGCAAGGTACTAGCATGGATAGAAGATTGGCTGTCTGGCAGGAGGCAGAGAGTGGGGATAAGGGTGTCCTTCTCAGGATGGCGGCCGGTGACTAGTGGAGTTCCGCAGGGGTCAGTGTTGGGACCACAACTTTTCACTTTATACATTAATGATCTAAATGAAGGAACTGAGGGCATCCTGGCTAAGTTTGCAGATGATACAAAGGTAGGTGGAGGAACAGTAGTATTGAGGAGGCGGGAAGGCTGCAGAAGGATTTGGACAGTTAGGAGAATGGGCAAAGAAGTGGCAGATGGATTACAACATAGGCAAGTGTGAGGTCATGCTCTTTGGTAGGAAGAATAGAGGCATAGACTATTTTCTAAATGGGGAGAGAATTCAGAAATCTGGAGTGCAAAGGGACTTAGGAGTCCTAGTCCAGGATTCTCTTAAGGTTAACTTGCAGGTTAAGTCGGTGGTTAGGAAGGAAAATGCAATGTTGGCATTTATTTCGAGAGGACTGGAATATAAAAGCAGGGATGTGCTGCTGAGGCTTTATAAGGCTCTGGTCAGACCACATTTAGAATATTGTGAGCAATTTTGGGCCCCGTATCTCAGGAAGTATGTGCTGGCCCTGGAGAGGGTCCAGAGGAGGTTTACGAGAATGATCCCAGGAATGAAAGGCTTAACATATGAGGAACATTTGAGGACTCTGGGTCTATACTCGATGGAGTTTAGAAGGATGAGGGAGGATCTGATTGAAACTTACAGAATACTGAAAGGCCTGGAAAAAGTGGACGTGGGGAAGATGTTTCTATTTGTAGGAGAGACTAGGACCCGAGGGCACAGCCTCACAGTAAAGGGAAGACCTTTTAGAACAGAGATGAGGAGAAACTTCTTTAGCAGAGAGTGGTGAATCTATGGAATTCATTGCCACAGAAGGCTGTGGAGGCCAGGTCATTGAGTGTATTTAAGACCGAGATAGATAGGTTCTTGATTGGTAAGGGGATCAAAGGTTATGGTGAGAAGGCGGGAGAATGGGGTTGAGAAACTTGTCAGCCATGATTGAATGGTGGAGCAGACCCGATGGGCCGAATGGCCTAATTTCTGCTCCTAAGTCTTACGGTCTTATGGACTCCCAAACTGGGTTGGGGACATTGCTACCCATCCTGTGGCCACAGCGGGGGAGAGCAAATCCCGGCAGGCTTCCACAGCATCCAGGAGTCACTCGAGGAACCAATTGTTGAAGCAGGAGGGCTGTATTCTTTTTGTTTTGCAGGCCATGTCTCCCAGGCAGTGGTGGTGAGCTCGTGGCAATGAGCGCTTTGTTGGCGGCTGCCTTTTAAAGGTGGCAGCTGGTGTGATGCAACAGCAGGATGGTGGCGAGCGGGCGATTGACAGCCCACCCCCCATGGAAATGGTGTGTCTCACGGGAGTGAATATATAATGAGACAGGCTCAGGAAGAAACGGCGTGAAAACCCGCCAACTCCATTTTAGCCGACCAGTACCACACTTAGTGCAATTCTGGGAGAATTCAGCCCATGGGATGACGTATTTGAAGTTTGGGAGGAATACATAAAAAATTCGAGGAGCAAGTAAGAACAGGATAGAGACTAGAGGTGAGAAAATATCTCTTTTTAACAAACTTTATCTTATAACATGTCCTCCATGTTTGCCAACAGGAACTATTACTCTCAAGTAAGAAAAGACTGAAGGAGACCAACCTTTAAATGATATTATGATTTCTATGGGGGAAGTAATTGAATTAGATTGCTTCTGCTCAGGGACAGATTGGTGCAAGAACTGAGACACAAAACTAAGCTGCTGACATGAACTACTTACCTTTTAAACAGCAATCCACAAAAAAACAAATAACACAGCACAGGGACATAGTAATTGAAGATAATGGAGAGTTGCACAGAAACTTAGCAGAAAGTTATGTAAGGAATAAACAGATAAGGACCACAGTGCAGTAGATGGCAAGTTGGGAAAAATAAGAAAATTTTGGCCATGCAAATCCAATGTGTTTTTAAATGGCAAGCACCAAATGATAAGAGAGGGGACACTTTAAAGGACCTATGCAATTATATGTCACTATCTGAGGAAGAGCAATGGAAGAAATTCTTCCTCAACCCTAAAATTTCACTGTGGGACAGCATTTTACAAATATTCTGGAAAGTCACAGCTGGTCAATCAATATGCATAAAAGAAATAACTTTTGTTAACAGGTTCTAAATGAAATAGTAATTCATCAACCAAGGTACACGTGCTTCCCACATTGACTTTAGAACTGCTGTGAACTTTCAGTATTTTCTACTTCATCTTATCTCCAGCATCTATCTTCTTCTTTTAACTCTGATTTGTGTACAGCCAGTTATATTCAGCTGACCACTTTCTCTTCCTCTATCTGCATGATTTTGTTTGTCACATACTGTATTCGCAGATGACAATGTGGTCTTCTCTACACTTGGGAGGCCAAACAAAAATGATCAGCTTCACACACAGAGAACACTGCTTGGGTATGGTGTCTCTCAGAGTCAGGAAGGAAAGATTGGAGTCGGTGGTGAAAAGGCAATAAAACAAGTCCAGACAGGAGTGTTTAAAAGGGATGGATTGGACAAGAGACAAAAGTAGATAAAAAGACAATAGTGAATTGGCCTCCATCCAGGAAATTGCTTGAGCTTCTTTGGGTTGCAAGGGAGCAGGGATAGGGAGAAAAATGACAGAAAAGGAGGCAAAGCAAAACATTCCTGGATTTAAATAATTTACATGGGACCCAATTCCTCTCCAAACAGATCTCATTCTCACTGCAATTGGAACAAGGATTAATCCAAAACACAGTATTTGGAAGGTAATTTTCATTTGCTTTATGTTCTAATTCTAGCAGGTAAATGTACAGTTAGGTTTGGACAAATTAATTTACTCTCTTTAAAGTGATTCTACAACTTAACGGATAGCCGCAAGGGACCATTAATGTGATACAGATATATGTCCTATATATATTTAGCTCTAGGAAACAAAATTAAAAATGATGACAATCTATATTTATGGTTGCTATGCAAAGATGGTATCATTTTACACATAAGTTGTGCCCCTCAACAGCACTCATGTGAAATTAGCTTAAAATAATGTTAAACTTCAGA
Source organism: Carcharodon carcharias (assembly GCF_017639515.1). NCBI lineage: Eukaryota > Metazoa > Chordata > Chondrichthyes > Lamniformes > Lamnidae > Carcharodon > Carcharodon carcharias. Next base: position 95,547,812 of record NC_054481.1, read on the forward strand.
ATATACAAACAAGAAAATTACTATGAGCTGCAATTCTTTTATGCAGCCAGAGTTAACAGGAACTACAACCCCAACCTTCAGCTATCCCACCCAGTAGCTCAGACAATTTAGTTTCAATATCTATTTTAAACCCTATTCCATTTTACTAACCGTTCAAGATAATGGAGAGAATAATTGGACAGGGTGGAAAATGGGCATTAAAGCAAAATACTGAAGATGCTGGAAAAACTCAGCATGTCTAACAACATCTGTGGAGATAGAAAAAGAGTTAATGTTTCAAGTCCATATAACTCTTCTTCAGAGCTAAAGAGTAGAAACGTGATGAAATTTATCCTGTTTAAGGGGATGGGGGCATGGAACAGGTGAAGCTAGGCAGAAGGCCAGCAATATGTGGAGGTTAAGGACAGATTGACAAAGATGTCATGGACAAAAAGACAAAGATAGTGGTAAGGGCTAAAGAAGATGCTGATAGTGGCATAAAAATAAGAAAGCAGAATGTGATAATAGCAGAACAAGGGTCAGCGCTCTGTGAAAGAACAACATGGAACAAGCAACAGAATGGCCCTTTTGGGGGTGGGGCAGGGGAGGGGGTGGTGGTTGGGGAAAAAGTATAAAAGGGATAAACTGGGGGGATTAAAAAGGGGATAAAACAATGAATAAATAAATAAAAATAAGTAGACAAAAAAAAATTAAAAAGGGATAAAAAAGGGGTTAGGATAGAAGAGAGAGTTCATAGTCTGGAGTTGTTCTATCCCGCTTCACCTGCTGCACGCACCTTACACAGTATAAATTTTATAACATTTATACTTTTCTTTAGCTCTGAAGAAGTCATACGGAATTGAAACATTAACTCTGTTTTTCTCTCCACAGATACTGTCAGACCTGGAAAATAGGCATCTAACCCAAACCTGCACCGTTTCTACTGGTTAAAATTGAGCCTAATATTTCTAGTTTTATTGTGTTAGAGAAAACATGAGCAGAATTTCTCTGAGTATTTGTTAAACTTAAACCTGCTTTCCCTACCACCACCCCCTGCCCCTTCCCATGCCCCCATATTTCTCACTTTCTTTCCTGAAGTTATGCTAGGGTAGCTCTATGGATATGAGCCATTGACTTCAGTGTATTACCAAGCTTCAAGTGTAAGTCTAGGCAATGAAGGGTAGATTTTCTTCTACACTGCTTAGCAGAGTGCAGAAAGGAAAATCAGGCCAAAAGATGTCACGCCCTTTACAAAACACATTGTTAGAACAGGATAGGGCGAACTTAACATTGTACTTGGCCCCTGGTATCTTTACCACAATCATGACTTGAAAGGAAAACATAATTGGAGAAAAGCCATTAGTTAACAAGGAGAGATGAGTCAAGGGTGTTTTTTTTGATAATGGGGTTGATGGGATTTTCAAAGGTGGAGGGATAGTACCTGAGGAGACGGAACCATTTACAATGCCAGATTACATCAGGGTCAGGTAGGGAAACTGGGTAGCTAGCAGTTAAGAGGGAATGGGATCAAGGGAGCAGAAGATGAAACACTTAAGTTTTGAAGAGAGGTTGGATAGACTTGGGTTGTTTTCGTTGGAGCAGAGAAGACAGAGGGGCAATCTGATTGATTTGTACAAGATTACGAGGGGCATGGACAGAGTGGTTATGGAGCAGCTGTTCCCCTTAGTTGAAGGGTCAGTCATGAGGGGACATAAGTTCAAGGTGGGTGGCAGGAGGTTTAGAGGAAAAGCTTTTTTACCCAGAGGGTGGTGACGGTTTGGAATGCACTGCCTGGGAGGGTGGTGGAGGTGGGTTGCCTCACATCCTTTAAAAAGTACCAGGATGTGCACTTGGCACATTCAAGGCTATGGGCCAAGTGCTGGAAAATGGGATTAGGTAGGTAGGTCAGGTATTTCTACAGTATCGTTGCAGACCCGATGGGCTGAATGGCCTCTTCTGCACTGTGTGATTCTGTGAGAAGGGCTCATGGACAAGGTGATACATGAAGGGAAGAAAATTGCCAGGCTGTAAGGAAAGAACAAGGGAATGGATCTAATTGGATGGGTCTTTTGAAGAGCCAGCATAGGGGCAATGGGTTGAATATGCTGTAAAGTCCTATGATTCTATGTTTTAATATTGACCCTGGGTGGCAAAGTGGAAACTGTTTTCTTATCATGTATTGACATAAATACTTCTCAAATGGATTGGCATATTGAGTTCTATATTATCCTGCATGCGGTAATTTGCCAGAAGCATGTTAAATTCTTCTTCATATGATCTAATTAGGCTCCTCTATAAGTAGCAATATATTCCAAAATCACCAATGACCTCATTGGTGGATCATAGCTTGGATGTCTGTGTCCACTGAAATATAGTTGCCCCAAAAATCTCTCATGTGACTGCGAAAAACCCTTCAATTCACAGAAATATCAGTTGGGATGAGCCTTAACTCATGAATGTAATGTAATTGACAAGGAGTTACATGAGTTCTAAAACGTTGAGAAAAGTTGTGATCATGCTGTGTGTCATGGCGTGCTCCATTGTTGCACAATAAGGTGGTAGATTATTTATTCCAATGCTCTCTCTGGCCAGCCTCCCACCTTGCACCAAACAAAAACTTATGTTGAACCAAACCTCCGCTGTTCATATCCTAAGTCATACCAAGTCCTGCACATACACCATCCCATGCTCACTGAACTTGGCTCCCAAGTCCAGCAAAGTCTCAATTTTAAATTTCTCATTCTTGTTTTCAAACTCCTCCATGGTCTCACCCCTTCTTATCTCTGTGATTTCCTCCAACACCACCCCCACCCCACCAAAGATCTCTGTGTTCTTTCAGATCTGGCCTCATGTGCATCCTGATTTTCATTGCTCCGCCATTGACAGATATGCTTTCAATGTCTAGGCCATTATCCTCCTTAAACCTCTCCATCTATCTATTTCTCTCCCTCCCTTTAAGACATTCATTAAAACCTACATCCTGACATTGCCTGAATCTCTACTTATGTGGTTCAATGTCAAATTTTCCTTTATAATGCACCTGTGAAGAACCCTGAGATATTTTACTACATTAAACATGTTATATAAATACAAAACATTATGGGAAGATGCTAACCACTGCTGCACAGCAGAGAAGAGAAAGCTGAAAGATTAGTTTCCCCTGATGCTCTTTAACACCTCTTAATTGCTATCCATGGAACAACATTGGCAGTGCCCTATAAGCAGGCCTCTGACTATACTTTTTGAGACCATGGCTAGATTTTTCAGCAGGCATTGGTACCCCAATGTTGGGTCCAAATGCAGCCCCGAGTCCCCAGTGGCGATGCAAGGGGAGCCATCACAACCCAACTCCCCATATTTCTCCAGCTGCACCTCTCCCTATCTCCAAGTCTGTCACCAAAGGGCAGAGAAAATTCAGCCTCATGTCTTGATTTGTTCAAATCCAAACTTGAAAGAGGGAAAACAAAAAGACACAAATGTAAGAAGTTAAGTCCATTGTATAGCCTGATAATCTGTCAAACTGTATGATACTAAATGGGAGGTATGGAATATCTATCTTTGGGTTAGTTAAAAAGGAAAATATTGAACTGCCTTGATGGGTCATTAGATATAAGTGGATAAATGTGTTACAGAACAGGAAGTTACATTGGATCTGTCATTTGCCTATTTTGAGCTCAGTGGTGGCGCAGAAACTACAATTAGCCTCCATGCTGTCTGGGCTCAGGATTTTCTTGGAATTGAAGATTAATCTCTGGAAACTGCAGCAGCCAACCTAGGAGAAAAATCATAGGGGCTCTAAAAAATGCTGGTTTGTTTTATCTTCAGCAATTTCATTTATTCGTTGTAAAAATATTGAAGATGTGACATTTGGCAGTTCAATTCGCAGTCAAGAATCATCCATTTGCGTAACAGAGGGCTAGATTTTAAGGACCTGATATGTGCGGAGGTGGGAGGGGGGGATGGTGGGTCGGGAGCGGGGGAGGTGTTGGTGTGGTTGGTAGCACGTGGGAAACCTTGAAGGAAGTGCAGCAAGTATGTCAGAGACTTGTTAAGCCAGTTGCTGCATTACCAGTTCTGTTGAAGGGTCATTCGGACTCGAAATGTTAACTGTGCTCCTCTCTGCAGATGCTGCCAGACCTGCTGAGTTTTTTCAGGTATTTTTGTTTGTGTGCTGCATTACCATATCAGTTCCAGATTTCCTGGCCAATTAATGTGGGTGAGTTTGATGATGAGATTTCAACTCCAGCATCTAAAGGGGCATTGCAAACAGGATTTTGGAGTTGGGAGCACAACAGAAGGAACTGGCAGAATACATTCCAGGTGCTCAAAGGCTGCTCCTCATTTTAGTCAGGTTTCCCTTAATGTGCTACTGGAGTTTCTGAGGACCCATAGGGAAATTCTGTCCCAACTGAAGGGACGAAGGGCCATGACGGGGAAGCAAAGAAAACGTGGCTGAAGTGAGGCCATGAGCAAGAGTACAGTACTATGCTCATGGGTTCAATGGTGAAAATGATTTGAATTTTAAAAAAAATCATTCATGATATGTCGATGTCGCTAGCAAGGCCAGAATTTATTGCCCATCCCTAAATGACCTAAACAGGGCAGGAGAGGTGAGTTCCCCTCACTCTGCATTCTCATGTTGCATTCAAGTCTGCTTCAACACATCAACTCCTCACACCAACTTACCAAGAAAGTACCAATTCCTCACTGTCCATGCACTTCCTTACATGTGCATCTCACCATCCCTCTCTGTCCAAGCACTTCCTCACATGCACATCTGACCATCCCTCTCTGTCCATGCACTTCCTCACATGTGCATCTCACCATCCCTCTCTGTCCATGCACTTCCTCACATGTGCATCTGACCACCCCTCTCTGTCCATGCACTTCCTCACATGTGCATCTGACCATCCCTCTCTGTCCATGCACTTCCTCACATGTGCATCTGACCATCCCTCTCTGTCCAAGCACTTCCTCACATGCACATCTGACCATCCCTCTCTGTCCAAGCACTTCCTCACATGTGCATCTCACCATCCCTCTCTGTCCAAGCACTTCCTCACATGCACATCTGACCATCCCTCTCTGTCCAAGCACTTCCTCACATGTGCATCTCACCATCCCTCTCTGTGCAAGCACTTCCTCACATGTGCATCTCACCATCCCTCTCTGTCCAAGCACTTCCTCACATGCACATCTGACCATCCCTCTCCGTCCAAGCACTTCCTCACATGTGCATCTGACCATCCCTCTCTGTCCAAGCACTTCCTCACATGCACATCTGACCATCCCTCTCTGTCCATGCACTTCCTCACATGTGCATCTGACCATCCCTCTCTGTCCAAGCACTTCCTCACATGTGCATCTGACCATCCCTCTCTGTCCATGCACTTCCTCACATGCACATCTGACCATTTCTCTCTGTCCATGCACTTCCTCACATGCATATCTGACCACCTAGAAGACATTCGCTCTCCTCTTTATGTAATGTCACACCTTCATAAACATCCTCAAAAAATCCTCTCTATAAATCTGTTCAACACATCTCATTACTTTCTCACACAGTTATCTTCTTTTCCTCCTTGGAGGGGAAGACATCAAAAACCATAAGGGAGTGGAGGCCATCCTCCAGCTGTCTCATAAATGATAACTGCAGAGAAGGTACGCCTGATGTCAGTGGAGTCTGGTATGCTTGGCTTTGAGATGGGGAAGGCAGAGGGGAGGGGGGACCTGCCAGCAACCTGGTGACAGAATTAAATATCAGACAGTTAACATGGCCTATATTATTCAGTCATATTGACATAATGTCAGAAGCAAGTAAAGTATGATCACCTGGGTAATGATCACTTAAAACGTCTTTATTTCGACAGTCCAATTCAAGTCTTTAATCTCCCATAGCACATTCAAATGCCCCACAGGTGGTGGTTCAGGAAGACAATGACAACTCCTTAGAGGAAGTCAATCACTTTGAGGATGCACCCTCCTGCCCAGGGACTAACTGAACCACTTAAGTGGCAAATTAAGGGCCTTTTTCCACTATCTCTGGCATTTTACCAGCACTGGGTGGGCCCTCCAACAAGTGGGGAGAACACCTGGTGAACCCTGGTGCCTTCCCTGTGAGCTCAGGGGACGGGTCCTCCTATCTGGGCACTATATGCTCCACAGAAGGGCCCCGCTGAGCAGCGATGGCCGCCCATGCGTCAATCCTACACCTGTTCCACTCTCTCTAACTTACACTGCCTCACCAGTACCTGCCTAATGGTCCTGGCACCCCCAAACTCTACTTAACTGGTTGGCAGGGTGACCTACTCCAATGTCGCCCTCATGTTCCAGGTGCAGTCCCAGCAGCAGCCACCCCTCCTGGTGGCACTGCTGAGACTGAGTTACTAGCCTCCCATTGGCCAGGAAAGCAACAGATCACATGATGAAACCTCCAGGAATACATCCAACTAGAGATGGAATTCCTGGCCAGCTTTCCCCTTCTTTATCATAAACTAGTGTTCCCTGCTAGAAAATGTGTAGATGTCAGATGACAATAGAATCATTGACAAGAGGGATCACAGAAAAATAATTTATTATGACCTCATAGAGATGCCATTCAAGCAAAGTCAACAATTCTCTGGACCTGTGTAAACAAGCTCACTCACATATTCCTCATTATGCATACTTGACGGAGAGCCCAGGCTCTTACTGATACTTTAACAGTCTGTTTGTTTGACACTTTTATAGAGTTGTAGGAACAGCAGGTTTTTTTTCAAAAAATTATGAATGGGTTTTTTTCTAAGCAGTTTCCACATGCCTCTGTTACTCTAAGGTTCATTGGTTCTGTACATAGTGTATGCTGAGTGAATGGGCATAGAAGCATCATGAGTTGGCATGGGGGTATGAGGGGCCACTGGGAGTGTGTGGTGGCATGAGTGGCATTGAGTTGGCATGGGGACATGGAGGTTTTAAGGGGAGTAGCTGGGGCCTTATGGGGTATGAATGGTGATGGCTAGAGGGCCTAAAATGTAACCAGGCAACTGGGACAAAGTTCCAGAGAGCGAAAAGAAAGCTTTAAAACAGCCCACATCAGCATGCCTCCAATCTGCTTCCCAGAGCAGCAGGCCCAACTCTGTCCCACCCAGCCCCTCCTCCCTGGAGCGAAGATAGTGAGAAAAGGGCTTTAGCCAAGTCAGGGAATTTCCTGATATGAGCTACCCACCTAGGTAGCGAAAACCCAGCTTGCAATATCTCGGTTCACGTTGTAAAGAATATCAATTTAGGAGACAACCAAGTGCCAGCTTCTGGAGAACTGTACCCCAGCATAATCCAATGTAGTCATTGCTGTTAAGGCTGCTATGAAAAAACAGAAGAGTTGATAGATTGCTTACTTAGTAAACATTGTTGCTCATAAATGTAACTTCACCCCAGCACAAGTAGAAATGAGTCCTCTTATATATAAAAATAACTTTAAAAGTACCTTACTTAGTCAATAAATCAAACTCAGTAAAACATATCACTTTGAAGTAACCAAAATAAACATGTTAAATGCCTTTGAAAGCTTTTTATAATGCAAAAATATTGATGTAGGATTCCATGAGAAAACTCAGTTACTTGATCATTTTTGGCGTGTGAATTTGGTAACAGAATGATACATGAAGGTAATTAGATATCTTTATTGGGATGATATGTGGTTAGAATTTGGAAGATTATGGGGAGGATCTTTCCCTCGTCGGGCAGGTTCGGTGGGGGTGGTCGGGAAGCTGACCGCGGCCCTGGATCGGGGCCAGACTGCAATTTCACGCTGGCAGGCCTTCCAGCATGAGACGCAAGTGGCAGCGCTCAGCGCTGCCTTTGTGTGGGGGTGGGGGGAGGAGGGCAAGTGCGAACTTCACACATGCAGCTCAGAGCTGCCTCAGGGAGATGAATATTTTTCAAAATAAAAAATAAAGATTTTTGAAATGTTATAAAACATGTCCCCTCATTTGACTCTGTCATGGGAGCAGGGACGTGTTATTAATTACATTTTAACATTTTTATTTTATTATTGGAAACCTCATCCCACCCGTGGATGAGGTTTCCCAAAAAATGCAAAGGCCACAAAATTTCTTTCAATTACCCTTTTAATAGCTTTAATCAGCCTTCTGATTGATGGTGGGCACACTGCCAGCTCCGGGAGCACTGAAACATTGCGAAAGCGCATGATGTCTTCGGGATGCTCGCCCAACGCCATCGTGCGTAATTTTTACTCTCGGTCGGGTCAGGTGCGCGCCCACCTGCTGAACTAAAACTTCTCCCCTTTGTGACAGTTATAAAACTGATCAGTGCTCCTCTAGTGAGAAAACAAAAAATCTCACTGGACTATAAGTACAGGGTACAGCTAATGTTGTGTATTTCTTTGGTACCCCGATACACCTTTGGACTGCATATGGGGAAAAAGTGCACTCCTGGCCTCTGATTTCCTGTTCATTAAAATTAAAATTCATGATTTCCATTTCATTCATGGATAGAATAAAATAATGATAGGAGATCTGTAATTTCCTGACAAGCAGAGCTCATCGCTAACTCACAAAAAGGCTTGCTGCTGGGATTATTTAGATTGGGACAACCACTCTGATGGTAAGAAAATGCACACATCTCGCCCTCGCATACAAAATACTATCCATGTAATGGAAGAAAACACAAAAACTCTGCCCATGCCATGGACACAGCTGTGGTGATTGATATCTCAGCATCCATTGTAGCATCAGCAGAAGCCACTGAAGGTCTCAGTGTTGCAGTGGAGGCTAAGACTGCAGTCATGAGACCCAAGCGTGTAGTCAGGTAAGGCCAGCTTGGTGCCATGCAGGCTCAGGCTGCTGCCATCGTGGCTGCAGATGCAAACAGGATATGCAGAATTTCACACAGCCCATCAAGTTGTGCGACAAGATTGCTAGGATCGCTGAGGTGCCATTCCAAGGGAATGGCAGTGGCTCCATGATGCAACAACTTGCTGTCCGATATGAGAAGGACAGCATTCATGCTCCCATCACAGCTGCAACACCAGTATGCGCCCTGCAGCTGTCTCTCAGCTAGCCCACCTGGATTGCTGCTGCCCGTGCCTAGATGACACCATCTGAAGCCACGTCCTGAAAGGCCATCCACAGTCTCTCCTAATGAAAATGAGCAGCCTTCCATCAGCCAAGCTTCAGCCACTGGGCTAGCAATGTGTAGATGTACTATGACAGGCAAAAGCAGTGACAAACAGACACAAAGGGAATGCAAAAGGGTAATTATTTCAGTTTTATATGTGTTATTAGGAGTGTTACTGGGTAATGTTGTTACGGAATAATTTTTTGAGGTGTCTTTTATTTCAGGAATTTGGCTAAAAGGACAATGTGTTTGAGCATAATGGATAGATTGAAAGGTGGAGTAATATTGAGTAATGTTGATATGGGGATGAGATCTCAGAGGAACCAGAGTTCACAAACAGTCCCTCCAGAGTGAAGAGGTCCCAGGTATCTCCTCCTCTTCTCGAGGTGCATTCCGAAGGCCTGGTGGATAGGACTGCACTCTCATGAGAGTGCGGCTATGAAGAATGCAGCAGGCCACATTAACTTTAGGACATGCTGTGGTGAGCATAGAAGAGATACCTGTCACAAAAAAATTTATGTCTAGAATGTTGTTGGAAATGATATTTTAAAGTAGATTTAAGTGGTACCTGTGTCTATGGTCAGAATTTTACGTTTGGCATGCGGGCTCGGCGGGAGCAGGCCTGCTGTCCGCGATTGGTTCCGCACCGTGATTTTATGCCAATTAAGGCTCACCCAGCGTAAGATGCGACAGCGGCAACAGCGAGAAGGGGTGGGCGGGGGCAGAAGCTCAATGTCCGCTGGGTCCAAAGGCAACCCAGCAGCCGATTCAAAAGTGGCCGCGGCAGCCATTCGATGGCTGCCAGTGAAGCTCTTGCACCTCATCATGGAGATCGTTACTGGCAGACGGGAGGGCAGTCGGCCCTGTGTTTTTCTGATGAGTGTCTCGATGCCCTCCTGGAGGAGGTGGCAGCACAGAGAGAGATCCTTGTCCCCAGGGACGGGAGGAGGAGAATGCCCCACCCCACCTCACTTAAAATGCCTGGGAGGTGGTGGCATCCAGGGTGAGCTCTGATGACGTGCTGAGGCGCACATGGGTGCAGTGCCGTAAGCAGTTCAATGATCTCCTCCGATCAGGAAGGGTGAGTACCATGTTGGCACAGGTCACTTAGCACAGCAGTTAAGAGCTGCTCACCCCAAACCCCTTGGACCTCAGAGGTCTTAGAGTATGAGTGGCAAATTGTCAATGAGGCAGCATCTGGCCAAGGCAGTGAGCCCTGGCTGCTTGGAATGAGTGTCTTGCAGTTCCAGGGTCATGTATCAGCTGAGCCCTGTGAGGTGTTCCTCAAGTGGGGTTGGCCAGGCTGCAATGGCGTTGCAGGTACAGGGTGGACTAATCAATGCTCCTCTGTCCTTTCAGGAGAAAACATCCCATAACAATGCAGAGAGGTTGTGGACTGGCAGTGGACTTCCCCACCTACTCATCCTCACTCGATATAAACAGGGGGACCTGGAGCTGGAGAGGCACTGTGCACCTAGGTCAACCTGCCGTGGTGAGGTTGGGGAGCCACACGGAGATAAGAGTGCAGTGCACTGAGATCAGAATGTCTACAATTGCAACCATTCCACTGTTGCCTCTATATTGATGTGAGCCCCGAACATGGAATCCCCGTTGATAATGGAAAGACGAGGGCACCCTGATCTGGGGGCCAGGCATGCACAGTAACGGTGTAATGACTTCAACTAATGACAGGTCCTTGTTCTTCCTTTCAGGCTCACCAGCAGCCCATCAGGGTGAGGAGCCTGAAGGCCCACAGCTGACCCCAGAGGACAGCAACCATTACAACCTCTTATTTCTGTCAAAGCAGCTCTGAAGCAAAATGAAGTTGTCCTGTTTACACAAGCTAGCAGCAGCACTTATAAGCTAAAGTATAAACAACTTGCATTAGCAAGCCCACTCACCCCTCTTATCCCACCCGTGAACGAAGTTGAGTTTCTCCAAATTTAATTCTCTAATGGTTTATTTGCCCTCAAAATATCCTCAATTGTGGCATGTTTCATGATAGTACTATGTTTCAATTTGTCATAATTGACATTGCATTTTGTCTGATTATATAGCCATTTTAACTGTCCAATCAAGCTTTTAGCTGCTCTCTTTCTTCTTTAGATGTAGGGTCATCTTTCTGTATTGACCTGGCCCAATTTATCAGGATCTGGATTATTCACATTGACCAAGTAATACAAACTATAGTCCCCAACTATTTGAAGCAAATTCTTTGCATGGACTGCCAGGGCAGAAGTTAACTTGCAATTTGTTTGGTCAGCTAGGATCTTATGGAGCAGCTCATCAATCACCGTATAATTTCTTTCAGAGGGCATTACTGAAAGGACTTTCAGCTAAAGTGTTCATTATTAAAATGCTCACACTTAACGCATATGTATCTAAAATCTTCATTGGCAAACTCCCCCCACCACCACACTGTCACTCAGGAATTTAGCCAGTGCCCTCAGTCCAGTTCCTATCCATTTTTCCATGATTCTATCCATAAGCACGCTTTTACCTTTTTGTCTTCTGTCTCTTTTCTCTGTATTACTGTTAAAAGATCTTGGGCAGAATTTTCCTTACATGACACTAAATGCAGCGGCGAGCACTTTTGGCAGCGCCCACCCGGCTGGCCGGAATGGTGGGAACTCGCTCCCAATTCCTCGCTTGGAAGGTCATTAATTATTCTTAAGCGGGTATCGGTCCCTATCACATGGTGGACCAGGAGTTGATTCGTCTGCCCGCCATCAGCCAGCGGGTTTGAAGGTCCAGGCGCCATAATTAAAGGCCAGTCCAACTCATAATCTCAATCTCTCCAGCCCACCAGAGGCCTCTTGCAGCCTTAAGAAGAAGGCAGCATCCTGCTTCATCCACCAGGTCCTCCGGACTGTGATCAGAGGAATGCAGGCACATGTGCAAGGGCTCTATTCTAGGGGTGGCTCCAGGAAGTACAGCAGTCTCCCCTCCGCTGAATGGCAGGCTGTCGCAGAGCAGGTCACTGCGGCTGGCAACCGTGCCCAAAATGCCATCCAGTGCAGGAAGAGGATGAATGATCTCATCCGCTCCACCAGGGTAAGTCATTCTTCAACTCCCTCCAGTATCAAACTCCCATCACGGCATCATGCACCCAAGTGGCTACTCTCTTCAGGGATTGTACACAACCATTAGTGGGGAGACATAATCAACCCTCGTTCTCTCATCGAGACTTTCAGATCACCACCATCCCATTTGTCATGTTGCTCACACTCCATTTTTTGGCCCTTCTGGGGAGATCTCACCACACACAGGGGACGTGCATCTTGCCTGACCTCTGCTCCATCCCTTCTCATCACCTGCCTTTCTTTCTTCCTCATACAGGCCAAGCTGGTGCACAACATGCACGAGAGATCACAGACCGAGCGAGGGACGGTTGACATCATGGTTTTCAGTGAGTTTGAGGAGCCCCTTCAGTTGAGTTGGGGAGGACAGGGATCGCTCCAATGGGGAAGGGGAGATTGACCTCTCCCAGCAACCTGGTATGGACCACAGCTCCATCACCTCATGAAATCCTGACAACCACAGTGAGTCACATGCAGTCTTATCTAGCTCATGCTCATTAACTGAAGCTCTATTTTCTAGGCACCAGCAGATCGAGGCCCCCAAGCCAGTCAACATCAGTGCAAGCCTCCAGACAGCATCCAAAGAGGAAGCTCTGAAAGAACCGCACACTCCACCAGCTCAGAGAGACACATGTCAGAAGGGCACAGCTGTAGATTAGGCTCGGGCTCACTTTCTGGAGAACATCTCACTGATACATCTCCACAGCCGTCGGAGGCAGGGGTAGCCCAGGTAGCCCACTCAGAGCCACTCATAGCATTTCTGCTTGTGACCCCATCCACTCCAATGTCTCAGGCTGCCGAGGGTGCTTCTGCCCGTGAGCAGGTGACCCTTATCAGGCAGGGGTACTCCAGGCCTCGGGCCACCAGAGTTATGCCAAGGTCATCACAGACATCAGTACACAGCAGTCAGCAGGCAGCCTCCGCCTCTGCTGTGGATGTCAGGGCTGCACCCAGATGTAGCGCTAGAGTTAGGAAATGGGTGAAAAATTGATGTCATTTTTGGGTCATGGATGTGTTAGACGTGTAAAGAAATTGCACTTTTGTGAATACATTTGATGGTCATGTGAATGTTTTTGGCAAATGAATTTGTGATTTTGTACTTTGAAATCCTCTTATTTCAAGGATTAGCCTTCCTCCCACTCAGTGATTCACATTCCTGTGATGTCAGCCTCAGTTGAACTAGTCTCCGCACCCTTGTGTGATCTCTTTATTGGAAGTGTGTGATGTAGGCGTTCCTAACCCTTCTTCCTCAAAGAACCCATTGAGTGAGGGCAGCTCATCAGCATTGATATTCTAGCAGCATTCCTGTCTTCTCAGTGGTAGTGGCAAAAGAAAAGACATGCACAGGAGGAGGAGATCCCTAGACATGTCCACATCTCAGTCACAGCAGTGTTTGCAGCATTAGGTAGCGGCGAATCCGATGAATCTCGCAGCCGGGCTATCTTCGTCCAGAGCAAACCTGACATAATGATGGCCCTTTCTGTAAAGGGCACCTGTGACCTCCTTTATGCTTCAATGTGTTGCAGACTGAGAGATGCCACACAAGTCCCCTATTGATCCTTGGAAAGAACCAGAGGTCAAGAAATTTAGCACTGCGGTCACCTTCAAAGCCACTGGCAGGGGCTACCCTTCAACTCCACGTGGCATCAGGTCTTCACAAAGAATGTGGCATATGTGGTATACCAGAGGTCAGGACAAGTGCAGACATGCACAGCATTGCCTCTCAATCATCTGTAAATCTTTTATGATAAACCATATCCCTCCTGCTGGAGCTGCATGCAGAGTTGCCTCTCCCTCCTTCACCTCCTCCATTGCATTAGGATCCTGACAGAGGCAGCATTGAGCCCAGGATCCATATCTGCTTTTGCCTTCTCTCTGAAAGGAAACATTTAAGACATTAATGATTCAAGGGGCAAGAAAGTGAAGTTCAGGCGATGACATGTTTGGAAACTGTAAGGGTCCATAGCTTTTTCTGCCCTACTTCCATGGTGGTTGATGCCACCTTGGCCCTGAGACACTGGCACACACATCAAGGTGACCAAGATGGCATTGCAGATGTAACATCTTGAGCCCTGCATGAGATGCTAAAGTTTAATTGAGGTGAGTGACCCAACCTAGCTCTGTGCTCCAATCTCTGATGTGGCATATTAATGACCAATCAGTTGCTCATGGTCAATGAGTGGATGCCCTTTGGCCTGTTAGGAGTGTCAAATCTGGTGAATACGTGACAGGCCTTCACTGATCGAATGCCTTATATGATGCAGCTGTGCCTCCTTCACTATTACCTGCATTCCCAAATTATTAATTCCTATGTATTACTCTTGAGATGCAGCGACTGTGATGTGAAGCCACTGAGTTCGGGGTAACCCTTTAACAGTGCTAATGAAACCATTGGCTTTCAGCGGCTTTCATCACAGGGAGGTCTTTCTCATTTCTTTCTAAGCAGACCCCTGTTGACTGCTGTGCCAACAAGATGGCTACCCCAGAAAGGCCCATTCATGTTCGCCCTTCCCTCTCACTGCCATTCCATGGCCTCCCTTCCCCGTTGCCCCCCTCATGTTCATCAACCCCACTCCTGGTTGAAGTTCTGGCTTCTGAAAGTGGAGGCCTGCGTGAGTACCACAACTCAGTCGTGTTCTTTAGGACAATGTAGGTAAAGAGTGGGAGCAAATCAACCCCACAGCCCCAGCAGTGTGGCGTTCGTTACAACAAGACTGGTGCAGCGCTATGGCAGGTAGGCTATGTAAGTTCCACTCACCTCGAAGTCTCCAGCGAACTGAGGTCCAACTTGTGCACAGGTTTGAGCCTGACATGATTTCCCACTGGCGAAATGCAAGATTGGAAGACCTGGCAAGATTCCAAAGAGCAACTGTTTTTAATGAGCATTCATGGCGTGTTAATGAATGCAAATGATGTTCACGCCAGTAGTCGGCAAGAAAACTGATCTGCCATAAACCCACCATTGGGAGAACTGCAAACTGTTTCTACACCGACGGATTTCCAACTTTTTGCCTGCCACTGGATTCTTACTCGCACCCGCCACGAGGCCAGTCGCGGGCAGGATGGGAAAATTCCACCCTTTGTCTTGTTGCCATATCTCTGAAATGCAAAATGAAAGTGTTTCTACCCTTATCCCACATCTTTAAATCTGTAGCTACAACTTCATTAAAGACTTGTGCTAATGGGAGACTTACAATAGACCATGATGGTGTCTTCTGATACTTCTTGCACATATCACATCCTTCACTAATCTCTTCAGTATGTTTAGTGTACTTATCATCCACTACTCCTGCAACCTTTAATAGGATTTTCAATCTGACAAGGGGGATAAGCAAATTGCCAATGTAACTTTAAGACAATTTGCTATTTTTTCTCTCAAACTCTTGTCACCTCATACCATTAACATTTCTTTAACATTCTGACTAGAGATGCTAGGTTTTGTTAAAGGGATGCAAAAATATCCTGATTGGAATGTCAGTAATTTGCAATTTATCCAAAGATAACTGCTTTATAATTTTCAATTTTCAACTTCATTTGTGCCTTCTTCATGAAATGCTTGTTCAGTAGCAAGGGTATTTCACTAGATACTACATCTGTCGAAATAAATCGGCTTACGCCAGCCATTCTGCATGGAATCACCACTCTTTTCAGTGACCTTGAAATGCTGTCATTGCTGAACCTGAAATAAATAGAGCTTTCATATTCTTATGTCCTTATATGTATAAATGTCTTTACTTCAATCCTTACTACTGAGTGAATATAAATAACATTTCAACCAATCTATTTCACTTACTGCGTAAATGCAACCACTGTCCAGCATAACTAGTGCACTCATTATTGGACTGAAACTTCTTGTGACCAGTTCACTCAGGCTCATAAATATCATTTTCCACTTCCAAATCTCCCATGTTGTGCATCGCCTCAAAAACCCTATTACTCCGTTTTGAATAGTTTGGCGCATAATGATATTTCGAATCACATGTGAAACAGCTATGGAGGCTCAGTCATTATGTTCAAGACTGAGATCGATAGATTGCTGCATATTAAAAACATCAAGGGATACGGGGATAGTGCAGGAAAATGGTGTTGAAGTAGAAGAGCAGCTATGATCTAACTAAATGGCCGAGCGAACTCAAAGGGCTGAATGGCCTATTCCTGCTCCTATTTATTATGTACTAATGTAATATTTCCCCAGGCATTCCTGGGGTTCGTTCTTTTATTATTACTCTATTCCTGTCATATGCCAGGTCCTCCAAAAAAGTCTCCATCCTCATTTCCTTTGTCTGTTACTCTTGTTGTATTGATTCATACGCCTCATATCTGAATGATCTCAAAATTCTGTGACCATTGAGTCCTCTGTCTCCTGTGACAACACCAAATGTCCCATTTGTGCCATTTGGCTGCTGGAAATGACTTTTCCCCAGGGATTTTTTGATATCATACATCCGATCCAAAAGTGTGTTTTTTTTTTCTGAGAATCTAACTCAAGATAAGGCCACATGCGACACTTTAGCACAATCAAACAATTTGAACACAACACTGAACAAGGTATTTCCAAATATAACTTCTGCAATCTTTTATATAGTCTGTTAAATTCCATGTTTTACTCTACGGAATAACCTTCTGTCTTTCAAAATTTATTGAAGTCTGATCATGACTCGTATGCATTTAATAGATCATCTTTCTTATAATTTTTATACATAAAGCTGAATAAAATATCCAAACCTTCCTCAGTGTCCAACTGCGGGCCTCTAACTGAGAAACCTTTACACCTTATCTTGCTTTTGTTAGGAATGACAATGTCAAGATCATAATTTTTTTCTTCAGTTAAGGGCATAACCAATGTCCACATAGCTACTTCCTTTTTTCATTAGTTTTAAGGTTCAGATTCAGGGAACGTTGATGGGAAATCAAAGCCTAACACTTTACACTTGTTTTCAGCAATTCTTTCCAAAAGTAACTCAGATTACAACCTTCTGCCTGAAAAAAATCTTAGATTCCAATCTTCACCTTTAGGCAACCATTCTCTGCAACCTTGTTAAGTGGATCCACCCAGATGGTGAAGTACAAAATTAGACTTGATGGTAGGTCTATTCACAGATTAAAGCATTACAGATCTCTGTTTCCTACCGATTAATCAGCCATATAAATACTGCAGCTACAAAAGCAGCTCACAAGCTGGGAATCCTGTGGAAAATAACTCACCTCGTGACTCCCCAAAACCTATCTATCATCTACAAGGTACAAGTCAGGAGTGTGATGGAATACTCACCACTTGCCTGAGCGGGTGCAGCTCCAACAACACTCAAGAAGCTCGATACCATCCAGAATAAAGCAGCTTGCTTGATTGGCACCCCATTCATCACTTTCAACATTCACACCATCCATCACCAGCACACTTGGCAGCAGTGTGTACCATCTACAAGATGCACTGCAGCAACTCACCAAGGTACCTTCGACAGCACCTTCCAAACCCGCAAACTCTGTTACCTCGAAGGACAAGGGCAGCAGATACGTGGGAACACCGCCATCTGCTAGTTCCCCTCCAAGTCACACATCATCCTGATTTGGAGTGATATTGCCGTTCCTTCACTGTCACTGAGTCAATATCCTGGAATTCCCTTCCTAACACTCTGTGGCTGTACCTGCACCACATCGACTGCAGCGCATGGCTCACCACCACCTTTTCAAGGGTAATTAAGGATGGGTAATAAATGTTGGCCTAGAAAGCAATGCTCACATCCCATGAATGGATAAATTTTAAAAAAGCAACCCAGTGTCCCAGCTGTCCCATTTTATTTGCTCTTTTGATAACCAGAAGAACAAATGTAAACTAATTATCTAATTGAAAGCCCCTTAAAGGGGTACTGTAACAAAAAGCAAAACTTTCAAAGGAAACTCGTCAAATGAAATTAAAATGTCATTACAGGAGCTGATGATGCACTCCAGCCCCTATGGCACCCACCAGCCGCAGAAGGCCTTAAGTGTAAGCCAATTAATTAATAAGTCACCATCACCTACCTTGTAAATCCAAAAACCTCTATCAACTCCTCCAATAGCACACAACACAGTACTTCCACTAACTCTTCAGCAGCCAAAGAAAGTCAAAGCATCTCACCTGAAAGCTGATCTCTTTAAGTAGCACTAATGAGGCGATCTCTTGTTCAGCTAAATGCGTATTCAGCTGGGAGTGATTACAAGAAGGCATTAACAGGATCTGCAAAGTACAAATTGGCAGATCAGGCACTAAAATCAGTGTTAGCTGTTTTTTAGTGTCATAATTTGCACACTCTGCACGATTTTAGCACACTCTCAGCCTTGCCCGCATCAGCACCAGCACCCTTACAGTCACGAAAGGGTCCTGGCTGACATTTTTAGAGTTTCAGGTTTCTATAGCATTAACAACACCGCTGAATTTCACAACCTAAGTTTTATAACTCTGAACCTTTGGCTTCCTAACAAGTCCTATCTGGTCAATTACCATCCCATCAGCATACTCTCGAATATCAGCAAAATGACGGAAGGTGTTGGCGACAGTGCTATCAAGCGACACTTACTCAGCAACAGCTTGCTCCCTGATGCTCAGTTTGGGTTCCACCAGCTCCTGACCTTATTATAGCCTTGGTCCAAATATGGACAAAAGAGCTGAACTAAAGAGATGAGATGAGAGTGACTGCCCTTTACATCAAGGCAGTATTTGGCCGAGCGCAGCATCAAGGAGCCCTAGTAAAAGTGGAGTTCATGGAAATTGGGGGGAAAACTCTCCAATTGTTGGAGTAATACCTAGCACAAAGAGAGATGGTTGTGATTGTTAGGGGCCAATCAACTATTTCCAGGACATTTTTTTTATTTGTGCATGGGATCAGGGTGTCATTGGCTAGGCCAGCATTTGTTGCCCATCCCTAATTACCCTTGAGAACTGAATGGCTTGCTAGGCCATTTCAAACGACATTTAAGAGTCAAGCACATTGCTGAGGTCAGGAGTTCACATGTAGGCCAGGCCAGGTAAGGACAACAGATTAACTTCCCTTAAGGACATTAGTGAGCCAGGTGGGTTTTTACGAAAATTGACAAAATCATCATCATTTGACTTTTAATCGATGTATTGAATGCAAATTCCCCCATCTGCCATGGTGGATTTAAACTCAGGTCCCCAGAGCATTATCCCAGGTCTCTAGATTACTAGGGTGATGACCATACCACTATGCTACCACCTCCCCACTGCTGCAGGTATTCCTCAGGATAGTGTCCTCGGCCCAACCATCTTCAGCTGGTTCATCAATGATCTTCCTCCACCATAAGGTCAGAGATGGGGATGTTTGCTGATGATTGCACAATTTTCAGCACCACTCACGACTGCTCAGATACTGAAGAAGTCCATGTCCATATGCAGCAAGACCTGGACAAAAGTCAGATTGGGCTGGGAAATGACAAGTAACATTTATGCTGCACAAGATTTAGGCAGTGACCATCTCCAACAAGAGAGAATCTAACCATCTCCCATTGACATTCAATGGTATTGCCATTGTTGAATCCCCCACTATCAGCATCCTGGGGGTTACCACTGGAAGAATCATTTTTTTCAAAGTCTTATCGCATAATTCCCTTGTTTCCCAGATACAAAAACTGTGGATTTTTTCAGTCTCTTCAGTCTTTCTGCCCTTTTACAATCGACGGTTTAAAACTCAAACTCAATCTTAGCATAGTGCAATTCTGCTGGCTCTCCATAACATTCAACAGGGAACAGATTGAGATACATAGCTGCAACAAAGCAGTGCCCTCAGGTAGAATTAAGAGTTAAATGGGTAACTTTATTATAACAGATTTACTTTGGAGGAAATGGAGCAGGGAAAATGGGCTAAAGTTTATTGGCAAAAATTGATAGTAAATTAGGTTCTTAATGGAATTAAAAACCTTCATGGAGGTAATAAGAAAATGAGCATTTTTTTGCAATTTTAAACTCAATTAGTTTAATTCTGAATTAAAAACTAAAATAATATAGCTAGGCCACAATGCCATTTATTATCTTTCTCATGTCTTATAGTTGAAGGCTGAAAAATGGTAATCAGTGTGAGGTAACTCTCATTATCACGCTATATCTATTATTCATACATAGCTGTACATGACTTTATTCCATGTCCAGACAGCACCTTCACTTAATCATTTTAATTAAATCTAAGTTTAAAATACTTCAAGTGAACTTAATCCTTTGATGTATTTCATTCAACCATCTATTAACTTACAGGAATTTCTTTCACATACAAGAAAATAAATTTTTTGTATTATTAGGCTGGTACTTTTGTACCTTAACAGATTACAAAAGGAGGAAACAATGAAAGGTAATAATAAATACAAATTTAATAAGTGTGAAAATCTTTTGCCAGAACAAATTTAGCTCTTGTTTTGTCTAATGGGAAGAGGATGGTAAATTGTTCTTGTCAATTCAGGAAACACCATTGAAATAGAAATGTTCTTTGACTCTGTTCTTTTGGGTTCTCTCATAAATTCAGTTCTGTTGACATTTTTGTGAGATAAAATACATTAAAATGGGAAGTCTATCAAAGGAGCATTATGTTCTTTGGATTGGATTGCCATCTCTAATTGCCATCGAAGTTTGCCTACAATTATCTCAGTCAGACCAAAAGAGTTTCATTCCATGGTTACTTCATGACTCATATGCAATAGATGCTATAGTGACACAGCATATAGATGATTTGAAAGTGAAATGGGCCAAAAGCCCATAGCCCCACTCCATCAACATAATTGTGGTGCTAAATGGACATTTGAAGGGTGTTCCACGCTCCCTCCACTGTTCCCTGCACCACCCCCACAACCCACTACTCTACCCCACCAGCAATAAATGCTGCCAGCCAAGCAAATCAATCTTATTTATCTCATTGGGTGTAGAAAGTATATCCAGGGTTGTCCAAGCCATGGTTCTGGCCTAGAGATCCCATTGGGCCCCATTTGTGCCACTGAACCAACCTGCAAAGCAACTCAATGCAGTGAGATTGGGCTTGAGGCAACAATGTAGCATGACAACTCCCTTTCCTTGATCTCTCTCATTCTACAACAAAGCCCATTTTTGAGGCAGATGGAGGGTTGGTTTACCCCAGGCTCCTGCATGAAATCCTAGGGGCTGCTGAGCAGACCCAGCATTTCCAGTACCTACCAGAATTCCTGAATCCTGCACCCAATCTGAAGCCCAGAAACACCTTTGGGACTGAACATTTTCAGCCCCAGCTAGTTTAACGTGAGATCCTTCATTTGCAACTGCCATTGGCAGGCCAACAATGTCCTTTACAGGGCAGATTAAAACAAAGAAGGGTGAAGCAAGTTAGGAGGCAGAGATGAAGATCCTATGAAGTCCATTTATAGAATTCTGTGCCCAGGAGTTGCCAAATTTAAGGCTATATGTGACTGCTTTCACCCAATTCATCTGAGCCATTGAGCTAGAGGGCAAATCCCCGCACATAAATTGGATAAGCTTTGGATACTGGCCCAGGTTTAGCATTGCTAAGGCAGCTAGCTAAGTCTTACATATCCTTTTATCAATAGCTGAGGAGGTCTGGCTTAAACATTTTGTAATCAATTAAAAGCTACTGTTGTTTAATATTTACTTTTAATAAGTTTGATTTTTGGGGCAGAATTTTCCAGTCAGCATGCAGGGGCGGGCCGGACATGCTGATATGTAAAATGATGCGCAGTGATGTTGGGCGTGCATCCCAACGTCACCGTGTGCCATCGCGATATTGCGGAGGCAGGCACGCTATGAGTTCCGAGTGCACCCGGCATTAATTAGTGGGCCAGTTAAGGCCCTTGAGGCAGCAACTGATTTTCATTTTGCACAGACCGTGTGATTTTCAGGGCGTCGCATGGGCACAACAGGCAGGCGGGTAGGCCACATTTTCAAAAACCTCAACCACGAGCCAGATAAGAGGGGTGAGTGGGCTCGCTAATGTGAGTAGTTAGAACTTTAGATTATTACTTACTGCTACTTGCTGGTGTGAACAGGACAACTTCATTTCGCTTCAAAGCTGCTTTGACAGAAAGAACAGGCTTCAGTTCAGGACTCCAGAGGATCATAACACTTGGGGCATTCCAGGTATCAGACAGCCTTCCCTTACCTTGGGAACATGGATTGTGTTCTCCGCTGGAGGCACCTCCTCTGAGGAGGAAGAGAGAAACAGAAGGGGGAGGAGGCCTGGTGTCCCAATACAGCTTCCAGGGGGGGCCACCTGTGGGAGGACAGGCACAGGCACAAGGGTCACAGTGCCAACAGGAAGTCCAAGATGGAAGGGGTCACAGGAGATGCCACTATCCTGCTGCCAGGTTTACAGGCGGCGATGCAGTTACCTCAATATGTCTGAGGTGCAGTGCCGAAGGAGGCTACATCTTTCAAGGGAGACAGTGGCCTTCATTTGTCAGATGATTGGCCCTGAGATCAGCTCCAACTATGTGGGTGGACACCCCATGCCATTGGTCTGAAGGTCACAGTGGCCCTCAACTTCTATCCCTCCGGCTCTTTCCAAGGGTCGGTGGGTGATCTTTGTGGAGTCTTCCAATCAGCTGTACACAGTTGTGTCAAGCTGGTGACAGACACTCTGTTCTGGCGTGCAACGACTTTCATTCACTACCTCGGATGAGGCCAACCAGACAGAGTGAGCCAGAGGCTTTGCAGCCATTGCTGGCTTCCCCCGCCAGGGTGTCCAGGGTACAGCAGACTGTACACATGTGGCCATCAAGGCGCCAGCAGGTGAGCCCGGTGCCTTCGTCAACAGGAAGGGCTTCCACTCCATGAACGTGCAGATAGTGTGTGATCACACGATGCAGATTCTGCAAGTCTATGCAAGGTACCCAGGCAGCTCCCACGGCACTTACATCCTCAGACACTCCCACGTGCCGGGGCTCTTCAGTGCTCCAGCCCAGGTGGATAGATGGCTGCTGGATGATAAGGGCTATTCCCTCAGAAGGTGGCTCACGACACCTCTCTGCCATCCAAGAACAGAGGCTGAGCAGCGGTACGATAGGAGCTACGCCTCCACAAGGGCCATGGTAGAGAGAACCATCGGTTTTCTCAAGATACGCTGCTGATGCCTGGACCGTTTAGGGGGTGCACTTCAAAAATCCTCAGATTGTGTGTCACTGATAGTGGTTGTATGCTGCGCTCTCCACAATCTGGCGCTGGAAAGGGGGGACGCAGTGGAGGAAGAAGATGTAGATGCAGATGCTCTGGCTGGAGATGATGAGTCCAGTAGTGAGTCCGAGGATGAGCATGCTCAGGAAAATGCTAAGGGGATAGATAACGACCCGGGCAACCTCCAGGGAGGCAGGGACACCCGGGAGGCTTTGATCTAATGGTCCTTCAGCTAGCCTACCAAAGACGGACCACCAACACGTGCCAGGGCTGCGGGCTCCATACTCGATATCTGAGAGCAACATTTGCCTGGTCAGCAACATTAACTATGTGCCATTTCAATAAAGTTCAATGACAAACAAGTCACTCATAACATCATGGGTTCCCCTACACCTGCAGAACAAAAGAAGCACCCAGAGGCTTGTTAAGAACCAAAACATTTAATGATTGGTAACTTGGCATACAGAAATCAAAGTGCATTAAAAGGTGTTGAACAGCACACCAACTTAAAAGTGGGGCAAACGAAAACCACTAGTGATAAGCCCGTGTTGTGCCTAAGGTGATTTATGCTTACACTTGCGGGTTCTATGTCTAGGTGCTCTCCCCTTGCTGGCACCGGCATTGGAGACAGCCTGCTCACCCTGCTGTCCTGTTGGCCTTGATGACCTTGGCAGGTGTCCTCTGGCCTGTGGAGTCTTTGCTGGCCCCAGCTGGGAGAGAGTGGCCAGTGGCACGGTTGGCATCTCCCCACTTGCCGTAGCCTCATCAGATGCCACAGTCACTGGCAGAGGGGCAAAGGAGCTGCTGCCGTTCTCTGGAGAGCCCTGAGAGGAGCATGCAGAGACGACAGGCAGCTTGTGCGCCAACGCGAGGTCACTTTGGACCTCCCTGCTCGTCATTGATGGACGGGCACCTAGCTGGGACACTGGGTGCCCAATCCATCTCCCACACTGACACTGACCACCTGAGGCCATTGCTGGTGTGAGGGCTTGCAGGCCCGAGCGCATCCCCAGAAAGGCCTGACTGATTTCTTGGAGGAGCCTCTCCATGAGAGTCACCACTCTCTCCATGGAGGAGGCTTGGTGCTCGGCCATGAGGGTCATTGCATTGCTCATGCTCTGCATGGACTTCTCCATCACAGAGACCAGGGCACACTTTCCCTTATGAATCTCCGCCAGATCCTCCTGCACACCTTCCAGTTTCTGTTGCATCGTGGACGACTCCAGAGGCACATCATCAGCCACCAACTGAGCATGTTCCTGGTCCGCAGCAGTCCTCCAACTGCCAGCATCCTGGACACTCTCTGACTCTGCCTGAATCTCAAGCGAGTGTGAATTGCCCTCACCGCTGTGCACCGAGATACTAGCCAATGATTTTATTCCCACTGAGGTACTTGTATCTGTGCTGGTGCCTGCCTGGCTGAGATGGTGTGACACTAGTGTGTTAATGTCTTCTGTGCCCTCAGGGGTCAGCGGCAGTCCCTCTGCCTCCTGAGTCCGGGCATGTTCTGGTGAGGCTGAAAGGAAGAACAAGGATATTTGATTAGTTGAAGTCATTACATTGTTAATGTGCATGCCTGACACCCGGACCAGGATGTGGTCCCCCTTCCATTATCAATTGGCATCCCTTGTTGGAGGCTAAAATCAATAAACAGTCAACAGTGGAATGTTTGCACTGACAGACATTGTGATCTCAGTGCACGGCACTCTTACCTCCCACTGGCACCCAATCTTACTGCGGCCACTTGACATGGGCACATGGCACCTCCTGCTCCAGTGCCTCCTGCTCGTATCTAGTGATGATGAGAAGGCAGGGCTGCCCTCCTCTAGTCCACAGCTGCTCTGCATTATTGTGTGCTGTCTTTTCCTGAAAGGAGAGAGGAGCATTGATTATCCCATCCTGTACCTGCATTACGTTTGCAGCCTTGCCACCCTCACCTGAGGAAACCCTTGCAGGGCTCATCCAATTCATGACGCTAAAGCCTCATTCCAAGCAGCCAGGGCTGACCCCCTTGCCCAGATGCTGCCTCCATCACATTTCCCACTCACAGTCTAAGACCTTCCAAACCCACGAACACTTCCACCTAGAAGGACAAGGGCAGCAGATAGATGGCTACACCGCCACCTGGAAGTTCCTCTCCAAGTCACTCTGCATCTTGACTTGGAACGGTTTAGCCGCTCTACCACTGTGCCTAGGTCAAAATCCTGGAGCTCACCCCCAAACACCACAGTGGGTGTACCTGCACCACATGTAGTAGACACAGAAGGCAGCTCATACAGCCCTCTCAGGGGCAACTAGGGATGGGCAATAAATGCTGGCCCAGCCAGCGAAGACCACATTCCATGAATGAATACAAAAACAAAATTCTGAGTTGGAGGGGTGGGGGGGTGGGGCCAGCGGGGGTGGGGGGGCACCTAACTGCTGTGCTAAGTGATCCATGCCAACACGGTACTCACCCTTCTCAATCACAAGAGGTCATTAAACCGCTTGCGGCACTGCCCCCAGGTGTGTCTCACCACATTGTGGGAGCTGACCCATTCTGCCCCCTCCTCCCAGGCATGTTTTGTTACGTTGGGGGAGTGGGGGGGGGCCCTCCTCCTCCCGTACCTTGGCCTCCTCGAGGAGGGCAGCGAGGCACTCATCCGAGAACCTTGGAGCCGACTGCCCCGCCAGGCCTGTTCTCTGAGGACATTATCCATCGTGCTCCTGACTGACATCAGTGGCAGTCTTAGGACGGCTGCCTGCACCATTTTTGAATAGGCCACCAGGTCACCAATGACCCAGCGATCATTGTCCGCCACTTGCCCCTACCCGCTGATCTCGGGAGCCATGGTTTAAAAGGCAGCGCGGAGCCGATCACGGGCGGCAATCGGTTCCGTGCCCACCTGTGCCCACTACCCCCCAGCCTGCCTGCCATAGGAAAAGTCCTGCCGTTAATTTATAACTGATAGCACATGGTCTGATATATTGCTTAGGTCAACACAAGGTAAATCGCTTCAATTCAGTAAGCTAATTACAATAATAAGAAATAAAAGCAAAATACTGCGGATTCTGAAATAAAAACAAAGTGCTGGAAAAACTCAGCAGGCCTGGCAGCATCTGTGGAGAGAGAAAAACAGAGTTAACCTATCAAGTCCAGTGTGATTCTTCTTCCAGAGAAAAGTCATATTGGACTCAAAACGTTCTGTTTGACCCTGGCTAAGTTTGTGCATAAAGTTATACGCTGGTTCAGAGGGAAGGGAAGTTCACATTCAGGTGTCTTTGCATCTTTAGTGTCAAAAATAGGACATGTATCTGAGAAATGTCTAAAAATATGATACTGTTTTCCAAATGGAAATAAAGTACATCACTACATATACATGTACATCCTGGGCCAATGCTAAATTAACTCTGAAACAGTGTAATAAACAAAAATCATTTTCTTAGTACTTAGAACCAATCATTTAGCCAAAGAGAGTCTTTCTCTGATATTTCTATGGTTCTGTGATGGTTTTATGGATCCACATGCTCCACCCTCAGCATATCATAAATTTTAGCACTAATAAACTGATCACTGCTAATCTCAATGATAGTTGTCCATAGGCTTATTCAATCTCTGAATATTACCTCGAAAAGATGTAAAATATAAAAATGGGAACATTGAGTAAATAATGCATATACTTGCAAATCCAATGGTCTTGGTGGTGAGCTATGCTTAAAGTGAGTATTGCTGAGAGATAGAACAGCAAATTACAGCACCAATTCCCTCACCTGCACTATCTGTCAGCACAGCTCCCTGATGTAATTACTCCATAGTGCCATGAAAAATGACTAATTCATTCAGATACCTTTGCTAAAATTCCAAAAATACCAAATGAATGAGGCCAGAAAAAAAATGTAGAATTTAATTCTGTGCTCAAACAACATTTTGACTGCAGTTTCAACATCAAATTCCATCCACAATGGACAAAGATTGATTTATAAAACCATCAGTCAATAAACTCTGAAATTAATGAATTAGGCAGGGCAGCTCTGAGTTCTAATAACTGCCCAATGTAGATTCAACACACAATTTTTTGAAGAAATGCATAGAGCCATTGCACAAATAGTGCTATATTGTTGTTTCATCCCACTCCTAATTCATATCAACAAATTTCTATACTGCAATGTTGAGGATGTCACTCATATGACAACTGTTTATTACATTTTTTAAACAATAAATTATTTTTGGAGTAAGTTGGCTATTATATAGGCAAATGTTGTAGCATTAGTCCATGACAACTTGTTTTATTCTAAAGCAAAGGAAAACTGCATCCCAACTCTAGGAACCATCTCAAACTACTTCTCATACAATATGCTATATATATATTTGCTTGATGTTCCCAATTTGGAAGTATGATGGTTTTATACCAACATGGTAACTATTTTGCATACATCAAGATTCTACTATACCGCACTGAGACAACTTAATCTGATTTTTGATGGTGTTGTTTGAGGACAATTCCCACTCTTGCTCAAATCTTATTTTGGGATCATTAACAACCACCCAAACCATTGGAATAGCAGTTGAGGGCTCACTTTGTCAGATTAGAGGAGATTTATTTCTAAGATCCAAATATCTTAACAAATGTGGAAAAATTAGATTAAAAGTTAAAAGTAACATTCACTGTCAATGCTAATTGAATTGTATACATTAAAAAAAAACGGAGTGCATCTTAAGAAATAGCAGGCATATTCTGGGCAATGGACAAAAGTTCATCGGTCACCTACCTGCCATTTTCCAAGATGTTGCTCCCTGTAACTTCCATTTTCCGCTGGAATTGCTAAATCAATCTTCTAATGGTTTATTTTACCCCTTCTTCAGAAACTTGATAATACTTTGAATGAAAAGTAAATAAGAAATAATTGTACCAAGTAAATGTACAAGTTTTGGATCAACAAAAGCTGAATATAGAGCAAAGTGTGATAAATCCATGTCAGAGTAGAATATCTTCCATTAGATACATTAGAATTCATATACTCAGTTGTATATGATTTTATTTCCTATCCAAACAGATATTTGTGTTTATTTATGTGTATGTTTATTCATTTTCATTAATTTTAAAATATCATTAATAGCCCATAGGTCAGGACTGAATTAAAGTAGTTAAGCAAAATGAGAAAATTACTTTCACACATAGAAAATGAGTTATGTCTTGTAGGGGGTGGTGGTGTGTGTGTCAGCTTCACCTCTGACTTCTGAGCAGTTCGAATCGCTCCCAATCCCTGGATTCTAGACCTTGGACTTATTTGGGGGTTGTGACAAAGTGCAGCAGACAACTGGTTTTGCTGCAAGAAACAAAAAACTGAGTTTATTGAAGTCACAAATGAACTTATAACATTAGGATTGCACTGAGCTTATATAGACCTACAAAGTACACTTAGTTAAGAATGGGGAACACATGGCATAAAGAGGGAAAATCACGCTACTAATCCCCTTAACCTTGTCCCACCCCCAAAACCTAACTAAATTGAATGAGGAGAGGTCAGGGATCATCAACCAGGGTTCCTTGACAACTCGAAATCCAGCCAGGTAAGCCGGTTGCAGTTTTGGGGTGCACTCTTTGAGTCCTCTGTGGCCTGCCATCCCCACATGGTCCTGGTGTGTGGAATCTGCGAAGGTTCTTCAGTTGGGTGGAGGGCGCGGTTGTGGATGGTCAATCTTCGTGGAGGGCTGCGATTGCAGCCTTGTTGTCTTCGGTTGAACCTGCCACCCCTTGCCTCTCGCCGTGATGTTGCCTGCGGGCCTGCAAACCTCCATATCTCCTTCCTCCGCTTGGCTCAGCTCCCTGTTTAAACTCTGCAAAACCGCTCCCAACAGCTCACTGCCCAAAACTGCTTTCAAAACTGCTCAATTCAGATCTGCTGGCCCAGTTATACTGTTTTATTTTTTCGAATTTCTTATCTCAATCCAAATCAAGGTTAGTTCTTTGTTTGATTTTGGTGTGCTTCCCCAGGTGATTGATGTCTTGTAGTTTTTAATGGGCTCGCATAATGTTTATTATTGTCTTCCTGCCCCCATAACTAGTCTTGAACTGAAAGCCATTGTATGTGTGGAGTATTGATGGGTTTGCATTATTGCATTGATTGTGGTCTTCCTGCCCCCATAGTTAGTAGCGATTATTTATGCAAGATTTTGATGGGCTTTAGTTTCGTGTTGATTGTTTTAAAGGGAAGAATGTGTATTATGTCACCTCTCATCGTCTGGTTTCAGGTAAAAGTCCAAAAGTCACATTGTTGTTGATGATATGAAAAATGTGAGAATTTTGAGAACACTTCAGTCTGTGTTACTGGAATAAAACTTCAGAGTTGTAAATTAATTTTGAAAATTATACTTTAAAAGACCATAATAATTAAAAGGAACAAACTTGAAAGTGAGAAAAAAATGACTTTAACATGTGTTAATAACTCTCAACCTTCTGTTATGATGGTATGTCTTCTTTTGAACGTAATGGAAAATGGCAGAATTATCAAACGTTATCTGACTTAATTAAAGAGAATGTTAATGATAAATTCCCCATTAATTATAACCAGTTCTTTTATTCTAATTTAGAACCCAGCAGTGGAAATGTACAAAAATACATTTTTATAGATGCCCATGTGACTTAATACATAGGATTTCAACAGCTTTAAAGGGAATTCAGTATTGACAGATATACCTTAGTGGTTTTGCAAGCTCCTAGGTATCTAATTATCAATATTTACTCTGGACAAGACACAGAATAGATATAATGTAGAATATTGTGGACAGTTTTAGTCCCATTTCAGAAAACACAGCAAGGCAATGGAGACAGAACGATATCTTTTTGAACCATGAGCAAGGTTAGAGATTGAAGAAAACTTTCCTTAGAATATTGTTCATATGGAAAAGACTCCAAGCAAAGTAGATGATACAGTCATTTACGAATATTAAAAGGAAGCTGGTTGATTAGCTTCAAAATGTAATGGAGCTTATAGGGATTTTAAAAAATTCATTCTTGACCTATGGGCATCACCAGCAAGACCAGCATTTACTGCCTATCCTTAGTTGCCCTGGCGAAGGTAGAGCCTTCTTGAACTACTGCATTTTGTGAGGTGACTGTAAGTGATGTAAAATTGGAAGTTCCAAGATTTTGATCCAGTAACAATGAAGAAATGGCAATATATGTCCAAGTCAGAATGGCTTGTGACTGAGAGGACACCCCATCCCCTACTCATTAATCCTCTGCGGATGCCTATTTTTCAGCCAAGAAATGAGCAGGTGA
Source organism: Carcharodon carcharias (assembly GCF_017639515.1). Classification (NCBI taxonomy): domain Eukaryota; kingdom Metazoa; phylum Chordata; class Chondrichthyes; order Lamniformes; family Lamnidae; genus Carcharodon; species Carcharodon carcharias. Next base: position 95,578,384 of record NC_054481.1, read on the forward strand.
CAATCGAAAATTGCTCCCCGCCGCATCCCCCACCCCCACCACCTGTTGCATGTCACATTTTGAAGTCTCAAAAATATTAAAAAGGTACTCATCTCATGTTTCCAGAAATTTTCAAATAGCTTCCAATCAGTAAATTTTATTTAATAATCAAAAATAAAAGTCTAGCTAATAATAAGTATGAGAAAAGGTTAGCTGCAAAATATGAGAGAAGATTGTGGCCTGTTAAGAAGGTGACTGAGAACTAACATCGTTGAAGTATAAATGTTATGAACTGTATTAAAAAAAAACAGTCATTTCAGTGGCATTCCTTCAAGGTAAACCATAACATTAAGACCAGAAGTCATAGGCTCAAACTGTTGTTAGGAAACATTCTTCACATAATGAATAAGCAACAGATGAAAAAATAATAGTGTGGAGGCAAAAACTACTGAATCGTTCAAGAGTCAGATGAATACTGTTTTCATTTTTGAGAAATGAGCTAAGACTGTCTGCATGAGCTCTTTTGATTGGAAGGATGTGGATTATTGAACATAAACTTGCATTTACAGTGGACCTTTGACATTTTGATCATCCCTAACGCTTTATAGCTGATAAATTATTTTTTGATGAGTAGTTACTGACGTTAATGAAAGGAAGTGTGACAGCCGAATTATGCATAGCTAGATCCCACAAACGTCAATAAGATGATTATTAGCCGGGACACTGAGAGGACCCAGCTCTTCTTCCAAAAACGTGTCTTGGGATGTTTTGCATCTATCTGATTAGGCATACTTCTAATCTGAAAGATGCTATCTTCAATAACGCAACATTCCCTCAGTATTGCACTTTAGTCTAGATTATGAAATGGGGCATGTGTCTGTAGTCTTCTGGCCCATAGGGAGAGGGCTATCACTGATCCAGACTGATATCCATGAAATAATAAGAGTGGGTGAATCAAACAAGCTTGTCTCAAATGTGAATCTTTATACTGTTATTGTTGTGCTGTTATATTTTTATACATAGGGACATTAAGCAAATATGATAACATTACAAAGTTACTACCTTCTGTGGCATCTTTAAATCTCATGCCTCAGCCTTTTTATCTACGTATAACATCATTTAGCAAAAAGGCACAAATTGTGCAGAAGACACTGGGCTTGTCTAATAGCTCTAAGTCTGTACACTTTTTTATTTGTAACATTAGAAATGCCAGCAACAAAACTACTTAGTTCCAAAAACAGGTTCATTTCCAGCACACAAACTCGGATAAGGTAGGTCTCATCAGGGTAAATCAGGTGAGCTGTGGGCTCCAGTGAGGTGCACTGATGTAGTTCACTGATTGTGGCCTTACAAATTTCGGCTTCTGCTGAGGCCCAGGGATAAGATCAGGGATCAAGTAAAGGGGAAGTTGGTGATAAGGCAACTGGAAGGGGGAGAGGGCCCACAGCCTTTTATTTTGCCAAGCCAGGCGGGGCATGCCTGCTGCTACTGACTCCACAAAATACTAAACATTTTTTTTCAGTGTCCCCCACCAATCCACTTATGGCTGTAAATGGTCAAAATCTGAAATTACAACTCTTTTCAAATCCTACTCATAATTCTCTACCAGAACAAAACAAAATCAAGAGCATTCTGTTAATTAAATCAATTGAACACAGAAAATCATTAATTAGAATGAGGAAATATAAGTCTACATTTATTCTAATTGAATAAAAAAATCTCCCTCATTGCACTGTTTATTGAAGGTTGGAAAGTTTGAGATGATCTTAACATTTAAGGGTGCAGCTAGTTCTAATGACTAACAATGTTTTCTTCACTTCCACTGTGAATATCATGTTCCTTCTGTAAATTTGTAAGCCAATCATTTGTAAACTAAGCAGTTGATTTGACTGATTGGGTATCACAAGTCATAGAAAGATGTCTACGCTCCTTGCTCCATGAGGGGTTCTCTCCACCACAAAGCTATTGATGCTGATGGTCAGTTACAATTCTCAAGACTGAGATTGTCTAATAGCTCTAAGTCTCCACACTTTTCTTTGTAACATTAGAAATGTTGGCACCTAAACTGCTTAGAGCCAAAACCAGGTGCGATTCCAGCAGTGCAGAGCATCGGTTAAGGTAGGTTTCATCAGAGTAAATAAGGTGAGCTGTGGCTCCAATGAGGTGCACTGGTGCAGTTCATTCATTGTGGTCTTATGAATTTCGGTCTCCACTCAGGCCCAGAGATAAGGCAAGGGTATGGAGGGGGGATCAACGTTGGGGAAACACAAGTCAGATATAGATCAGATCTGAGCTATTTGGTCACGAAGCTGAATTACCTACTTTGTTCCTATATTCCTAGTCAGCATCAAGAGGAATACTGTCAAATAAATAAAGTGCATTTTTAAAAATGATAAACAAGAGGTCGATAATCATTCAGGCAGAAATTGTCAAATCAGCAATCGATGAATGTGGTAAAACACGTACTAGAATATGAAAAACAGTGATTGTGCTGTTCAAGGGTGAGATGGAAATATGAGGATTCCCTCTGCTGGCGATAGAAGGAAAAGAGCTTAACAGAAATGAATCTATACCAAAATGGCATTCCCCGCAAAGGTAATGGACTACTATTGTGTCAGAGGCTTCAGCTCTGTGCTGACACCTTCTTTGAGACCTCCAGCATACCAATGGGAATAATATTTTATCAATCCATTTGATCTTAAAGCTGAATTCCCACAAACTACAGTTCACCATAGGATTAACTTGATTAATGTTTCCCACAGAATACCATTCTTATTTCTAAGGCTCGTGATACTACATGGTGAATTTGAGCTTAGCATGAAAACAAAACTGAGCATCCCAGTTCAGATACCACGGTCTATGGAAGCACTTTAAGACATGGTGGGCCAAATCTTCACAGGGCTCAGGAAAACCAGCCCTGAGCACTTTTGTGACTCATAAGCTGCACGCCCGACCCATGTGTGACTTCACACAACATTTTTTTGTTTTTTCACACCTGGTCGCAGAGCAGTTTACAAGCTGCCAATCAGTGTGGGAGGAATGCAGATGGGGAGGTGGACCAGTCGAAGGCCTGCCTAGGTTCTCCAATAAAGTTTCCTAGCTTTCAACAGTTTTTAAAGATCCCCTAAACCTCACCCCTCAAATCCCACACACTGCACCAAATTCACCTCCCCTCAAATCAACCATGCCATCTCTATGCCTCCCATTGTATCCTCCATGCCCTCTGATTCCACCAGGCCACCTGTATCCCCCCATGTATCCTCCTTCCCCCACAGATCGCCAATGCCACCTCTATGCTCCCCACGTATTCTACATAGTCAATTACCCAGTATGCATGGGGCGCAGTCCTCAGATTCCGTGCAATATCAATGGAAAATATTTTACATTCCTTTCGGAAAAAAATGAACCCCTCACCATCTCAGATTCTGAGAGAAAAAATCCATTCTGCCATGTGAAAAAAATCGTTGTAATAATTGTGTCAACAAACCAGAAACCACATCAAAGGCACAATGTGGTATTACAACATCTTGAAACTGTCACTCATTCTCAAATGAATGGAACACCCACTGTGCTGAAACCCAATAGCACTTGAAACTCAGTGAAGCACTGATAATAGCCACAGCTATCCAAGCGATAGACTACTCTGAGTCCCAAAGAACGGGTGCTCATTTCAATTTCGAAGCAGTGTGCAGTGTCAATCAATGGAGGGAAGCAGATGGTTAGATTTTTTTCAAGTATCAGAACCATGCTTTTCTCATTAGTCAGAGTCATTTAAATCAGAGTATAAATAAGAGCACAGGCTGACAGGACATTTTGATATGTTTTTTCACTGCATTATAATGCTTTTCCAATTGGAAAACCACTGTAATGTATGTGAACAAATACAGAAGGCTGGCTAATGAAAATGTCAACTTACCTTTAAAAGGACATATCCCTATGATGAATCATTGCAATAAGAACACATCTGCATTACAGTACAGCACCTAATATTGACACTTGATGGTGTGAAAACACTTTACTCTTATGTTTCAGACAGTTAGGCTCCTCAGCAGGCTTTCCATTGTCTCCACTAACTGTCAAACCCATCATGCTTTAAATGGGCTTCCAAAACCCTGCACCACCAGACAAAAATGACATGCATGACGAAATCAGATTTTCAACAACCATTTACAAAGTGGAATCTGATTTCATGAAGAGGCATTTGGATGCCAGAGTGATGGGGAAGAGGGGTGGTGGTGCAGGATGAGGTGGGGAGGCATGAGAGGGAGCGGATCCAGCGAGATTTCATAAAGATGCGCAAAGAGGATCAAGAGAGAACAGACACAGTGAGGCAAGTCTGTGGACTGACCAAGTTCTAATAAAGTCAAAATGTGATGTCACAGGGAAACAGATCAGTGATTGGTTGGTAAGTATTTTGCTTGCTTATCTTTGAAAACTCTTGGAGTTTATTAGCAATTGTCAGGTTTCATTCATAGTAAGGTTTATTAGACGAGTAATGTTATTAGGAGTAGTAGGGCTTATTAATTATAAATTAATTAAGAAAAAGTAATAAATTAATTAACACATAATGAGATGGCAGGATAGGTAATGTGTTGTGACTACAAATGTAGGAGCTCATGAACACTAGTGTGATCCAGGCAAACAGGTCTGCAGTTAAGTGTCTGCAGCTTGAGGAGCTTCGGCTCAGAGCAATTGAGCTGGAGGCCAAGCTGCAGACACAGTGATGCATCAGGAGAGAAAGTTAGCTGGACACCTTATTCCAGGAGGCAGTCACACCCTTTAGGATAGGGTTCTCTGATGTGGTCAGTGGGTAGGAACAGGAGGGTGTCACTGCAAGTGAAGCAGGTATGGGGACACAGCAGGACCCTCAATCCTTGCAACATTCAACAGGTTTGAAGGTCTTGCAGCTTGTATGGACAAAAGCTGGGGCTGCAAAGTGGATGAGTGAACTTACTAAGGTACTGTGGTACAGGCAGCCATTCAAGCAGGGGTTTAATAGGAATGTAGCGATTTGGGGAGTGCATATTCAGAGGGACAGGCACAGTTCTCTGAATCCCAAGTGCGAGAGTCCAGAAGGCTGTGTTACCTTCCCCAATGCTAGGTTTGGGACATCAACTCAGGGCTGGAGAGGAACTTACAGTGGGAGGAGGAGGATCCAGTATCATGGTCCACGTTGGTACCAATGATATAGGTATGACAAGAAAAGAGGATCTGCTTAGGGAGTATGAGTGACTAAGGGCTAAATTAAAAAGCAGAACCTCAAAGGTAATAATCTTTGGAATATTACCTGAGCCACGAGGAAACTGGCAAAGGGTTAAAAAGATAAGAGATTTGCAGGTTGTCTTATGAGGAAAGGTTGGACAGATTAGGCTTGTATCTGCTGGAGTTTAGAAGAGTGAGAGGCGACTTGATTGAAACATATAAGATCCTGAGGGGTCTAGACAAGGTACATGTGGGGAAGATGTTTCCTCTTGAGGGAGAATCTAGAACTAGGGTATCACTGTTTAAAAATAAGGGCTTGCCCATTTAAAACAGAGATTAGGCAAAATGTTTTCACTCAAAGGGTCGTAAGTCTTGGAACTCACTTCCTGAAAAGGTGGTGGAAGCAGAGTATTTGGATATTTTTAAGGGGGGGTGGTGGATGGATTCTTAGTAAACAAGGGGGTGATAGATTATCAGGAGTAGGTGGGATGCAGATTTCAGATCAGCCATGATCTTAATAAATGGCGGAGCAGGCTCAAGGGGCTGAACGGCCTACTCCTGCTCCTTGTTCATATGTAAATGCATGACTCAAAGATGGGTGCAGGAAAAATTGTGTTCAATTGATGGGGCACTGGAAGCAGTTCTAGGAAAAGTGGGAGTTGTACCTTCAGGATGGTTTTCACCTGAACTGTGCGAGGACCAGTGTTCTGGTGAATCGTATAGCTATGATACCACTATGGCGATATCGCTATGGCGATAGATAGGGCTTTAAACTAAATAGTGGGGGTGAAGGATCAAGTGTGAGAAGATGTGATAAATTAAAGAAAAAGGGCAAGGCAAGAGCACAATGATGGCTTTGCGTGCCATATCGCCCCATTTTTGGCAAGTCCTGCCTCATTAATTATGCATTCATGAGAAACACACTGGCTTGCTGGTGGGTGGGCTCGGATTTGCCCGCCATACTGTGACCTCAGTGCTTCCTTGCTCCAGGTGCCATATTTAAAGAGCACCAGAGCACATACCCACTTCATGGGCAGAATTTTGCCCTTGGCGTGTGGGATTGGCGGGGGCAGGTGAGGGTGGTCAGCAGCACTCTGCAATTTTATGCAGGCAGGCCTATTAAGGTCTGCCCAGCTTAATATCTGAGCGGCAGCGTCGAGCGCAGGCTGTGTGGGCAGGGGGAGGAGGGTGAACAGACCTAGCATGCACTGAGTGCATGTATGCGAGAGAGTGTTGAATAATCTCCCGGAGCTGCCTCAGGGAGATGAAGAGATATTTCAATAAATAATAAAGAGCAGAAAAATGTAATGAAACACGCCCCCGATGTGACTGTCACATGAGCAGGGGCATGTTTTTAATTAAAAAATAAAGCTTTTATTTGTATTTGCTTTTGGAAACCTCATCCCGCCCATGGATGAGGTTTCCAAAAAATGCAAAGGCTGCTTGGCTTTTTTGCCTGCCAACCGTTAGGTTAAATGGGCTGTGAAAAATTCAGGCCAATTCAAACTTAATGACCTTTATAGGTCTTTTAATTGTCAGCAAGCTTGGCCGATCTTAACGCGCATCATTTCAAGCTCGGTCAGATTGGGCACGTGCCCACCCACTGAGCTAAAAATTCTGACACATCTCTTCAGACCATGATAGTTCCAGGTGACAGATGACCTCCAAATTTATTGATACCTTTCTGGGGCGCCGGCTGAACACACTGGAAGGTCATCGTGATGGCCTCTACCCCTGCTCTGGCCTCAGGAGGGCCACCAGGTTCATCAATCTGGCCTTAGAGGTGGTGGCAGCGGCAGTCAATGCCACCAGAGCACAGAGAAGGTCAGCCAACCAGTGCAGGAAAAGGATGAATGCTCTCATCCGTTCCATCAGGGTAAGTCAACTACCTCATCACTCTCAATTCACACACTCACAAACCCATCACACAACCACAGGGATCTCACACCTCAGGGGACAACATCACTAACTCTCTCACACACACACACACACACACACACACTCACATCTCTATCAGGCTCATAACCTCCGGATCTCGCATCCTCATCCTGTCCATTGCTCCGCTCACCAGACAAACATTCCACGCAGTGCCATGCATCATGCTCACACTCTCTCCATCTGTTTTCATGCAGGAGAAGTTGGCTCAGTGCAGCAGGGAGAGGTCCCAGACTGGTAGTGGAGTGGCCCACATGAGACCCCTCACTCATTTTGAGGAGCGTGCCATCACGCTGGCTGGCAAGGACAAGGGTCGTGCATGCGGCAACAGTGAGGTTGGCAGTGAACACCCACATGACGATCCTGCACCACATCATCCTTCTTTCAATGCAACTGTGAGTGCTCTCTCTTCTGTTTTTGACTCTGCTGCTATGCACTAATTATCTCTACTTTGGTTCGCAGGGAGCTCTGCCAAGCGACCGACACCCTCAGCCAGCCAATTCTCCAGCTCCATCTCAGTCCTCACCCCTAGCCACCTCCTTCATTGAAGAGCTGGAAATAAGCAGCCGAGAAGACCTGTCACACTGCTTACCCACACACTCAACTAGTGCAGAGACACACACCTCAGTAGGACCTAAATCTAGAACAGGCTGAGGTTCACCAGATGGACACATGTCTGCAGCAGGAGAAGACATGTTCAGCTGAGCTCCTGGAACTCGGAGGACTGCTGGGGAAAAGGCATCTGTGAGGCCAGAGTCAGGTGACAAGCCTCTGGATTCGGCCTTCCAACTCATCCTGGAAAGTCAGCATAAGGCAGGAGAAAATCACGCAGAGCTATCGGAAGCCCTCAACAGAGTGGCACTCAAATTGGAGGAGTGCCTACGCCTGCTTTCTGATGAAGTGGTACCCAAATGTGTGCGTATGGAGGTCTCCATGGGAAGGTTGCCGGATGCCATGAAGACTTTGGCCCAGCAGAACGCGGAGGTGGGAACAGACCTGCACTCCATCAGTAGTCATGGGTGAGTTCCTGCAGTGGCAACGCGAGAGCGTAAAGGGGCACCTTGTTATTGCACAGCCGATGGTAAATGCTGAGTTATTCAACTCCCAAAGGGAAACTTGAAACAACTGCCACAACTCGTTTTTTAATTTGAATAGATTTTAAGGTGTGTGCCTTGAATTCAGTTGTAAAAAGACCACCAAGTCTTATAGGTTTTTACAAAACTAGATTAAACAGTTATTAATAAGAGAAATGATTTTAAACACATACATAGATCTACAAATTACTACTATGATAACTTATAAATCCCCTACTTAATCTGACTTCCAGTTACACTTTGGTTAAAGTAATAGTAAGACAGATAGATTTTAAAAGGCCTTGGCAAAGAAACATGATGCCCTGGGCAAGACAAATTCAAAGTGAATTTTCTTAACTTCAGTTCTTTGAAAACAACAGCTTGAGGCATGGCTGCTGAAGGCTTTTCACACTTGTAGATCTTAAAATAGTTCTCCTTATACACACCCTTCACTCGTTTCCCCTTTGAATGCAAATTCCCGTTGTTTCAGAATGACTTTGGACTTTATCGTCCTGGTACTATAGGCCTCTCATAGCACTAAATTTTACCAGTAATCTTTGGGAAAAATAAACACACTGGGCAGAATTTTCTGTCTGTCGGGCAGGCGGGCCTGACCCAATCTCCGGTGGGCAGGGAGCCGATCCCCACTGGAGAAGTGGGCCCCACCGCCATTTTACATGGGCGGGCCAATTAAGGCCCGCCCAGTGTGATGTCCGGTGGGTGGCGCTATGCGCTTCCTGTGCAGGTGGGAGGGATTCCCCAAAAGTGAGAGTGTGCTTTTTCACGCATGCGCACGAAAGAGTACACATCTCCCTGAGGCTAAATGCAGCCTCAGGGAGAAGGCTGACACTTTTAAAAATATGAAAAAATTCCCTAACACGTCCCCCTCATGTGAATGAGGTTTCATGTTTTATCTATTTGCCGCCGGGGCTCCTGGCCTGCCTGCCAACCTTAAGGTTGGACGGGCAGGCCCTTTAATTGTATAATTGGCCCTGTCAGTGGCCTCAATTGGCCAATGACAGGTCGGTGGGCCCGCAGCTGATTTTGCTGCGCCCCCCACCTTCCTGAAAATTTAAATGGGGTGGGATGACATTGGGGGTTCCGCCCAGGACTGCACTCAGCCAGGACACGAATGATTCTGGAGGGAGACGTCTGTGTGTAGCAGGTCATTTTGGAGCCTCGTGTAAGCATTTCCCCAGGCATGCAGAGCCTTCCTCCATCACACTCATCTCAGTGTCCTGAGCATTTTCAGTGATGCCTGCTGGGGTTCTCTATCAGTTGTCCATCTGAGTTGACCTGCATCTCCGCCCACCCACTGATCACACTCCCAAGCAGCACCTGTACCCGTCCTACACGAGGCTCCATTCACTTTTGATTTCCAAAACATGGTCATGGTGAGGTTTCTTCTCAGCTTCCCCGCCCTTTTCCCTCCCCCGGTCACCCATATCCTTTCCCCCATCACTGTTGACACCCCAGGCACCAACATCAACTTCCCCATCATCACCTACCAAACAGGACGCTTTTGTTTCCAGACATCCAGGTGAACGTGCACGTATCTTACCTCCAAGAATCCCACCCCCGTCCACACTGACCTCCTCCTTCCCAACCCCAGAGCCCATGTCAGCCTCTGAGTTCCCACCAACCACCCTCACTGCCCCTTCTACCATTACCCTTGCACCCTCAGCCCTTCTGGCTCACTCTGCCCCCAATCATACTCACCATTCCCTCCTACCACACCCACCCTCAGTTCACTCCCCAGGAGACAGCCATTAACGCCACAGACCGCTCCCTTGCATGTTCACCTAGACATCCCCCCTTTACTTCCTCCTCCACCCTTACTCCTCCCCTCATACTCCTTCCCTCCTCCAAATTTCTTCCTCCCTCCAGACTCTTTCCCTCATCTCAACTCCTTCTTCCCCCTAGATTCCTTCCTTTCCCCAGACTCCTTCCCTTACACTTACCTCCCCAATTGCTGCATTATCCACTGTTATATCCTTGTCCCTGTACTTCCCCCAAACTCACCCCCTGACAACCTCACCCTCCCCACTGGCATCTTCATTCCTTGCCACCCAACTCAGCCCCCTTCCCCGACACCTTCATTTCCCTGCTCCTAACCTCACTGTGCCCCTGCGATCTGCCACCCGGTACACCTTCCTCTCCCACCCCCTCCACCCCAGTATACCTTCCTCCCCAACCACCTCCATCCCGGTAAGCCTTCCTCCCCCACCCCCTCTACCCTGGTACACTTTCCTCTCAAAGTCACTGCTGGGACTTCCTTTCCCCTCCACCCCTTTGACAATCATCCATAGCAGCCCATGGCCCAGAGATTTTCCAAAGCAGACCCCGGACATTAACAGAGACCTCCTACCTTTGTGGCAGAGCCATGTCTGTGAGGATCCACAATGTACCTGTTCCTCCAGGGTCCGATAGCTGTAGGACTCCAGCATCATCTTCGCCTTGGATGTCTGCAATGTGAGCAAGGCCCTAATGGTAAGTTCTGACTTCTGCATGTCATGTTTTCAAGACATATTCTGGGTTGGCGCGTTCTCCCACCGGCGGAATGGTAATCTGGTGCAGGGAGGTGATTCCAGTAGGGCCTTACTTTGCATCCCATTAGCAGGGTGCAAAGCGAGTTCATACCCACCTCCAGTGGGATCGGCGTTCCACCATGGACACCATTGGATGATCTTGCTGTTCTGGCGTGAAACCAATTTTTGGCCTTCTCTCCATACTCGCCCCTGCCCACCATAATACACAATGCCAATGGAGGTGGAAAATTCCAGCCATGACTGCAAGATGACAATGGCTTAGACCTGAATAATCAAAGGTACATGACATTTTGGAAGGGCAGGAAATTAGGAAAAGGTGGAGGAGTAGCTCTCTGAGTTAAGTACGGCATTAGTACATTAGAGAGGAATGATCTTAATTCTAAAGATCAAGATATAAAATCAGCTTGATTAGAGATAAGAAACAATAAAGAGAGGAAGCCATTTGTAGGAATAGTTTATAGGTCCCTAACAGTAACCATACTGTAGGACAGAGTATACAGGAAGAAATAATAGGGGATTGTGACAACGGTATGGCAATATTGGATGAATTCAATCTATATATAGATTGGACAAATCAGATTGGCAAAGGTTTCCTGGAAGATGGGTTCATTGGGTGTTTTTGAGATGATTTTTCAGAGCAGCATGTTCTACAGCCAACCAGAGAGCTGGCTATTCTAGATCTGGTAAGGTGCAACAAGACAGGATTAATTAATGACCTCAAAGTAAAGAGGCCCCTAGGTAGCAGTGTTCATAATACGACTGAATTTCGCATTCAACTTGAGAGAGAGAAGAATGGGTCTTAGAGTAATGTTCTAAATTTAAATACGGTCAATTATGAGGGTATGAAGATAGTGCTGGCTAAAGTGAGCTGGGGAATTAGGTTAAGAGATAGGTCAGTAGAGATGCAAAGGATATATTTCATAATAGCAAAGATACATTCCAGTGAGAAAGAAAGGCTCCAGGGGAACGATTCAGCAGCCATGGCTAACTAAGGATGTTAAAAATAGTATCAAATTGAAAGAAAAAGCGTACAATTCTGCAAAGATTCAGAAGATTGGAAAGAATATTTAAAAAAAGCAAAGAATTACTAAAAGAATAATGAGGGAGGAAGTAGAGTACAAAAGAAAGCTAGATAGAAATATAAAAAAGATAGTAAGAGTTCCTACAGGTATTTAAAAAATGGAAAAGTAAGCAAAGTGAGTGCTTGTCCTCCAGAGAGTGAGTTGGGGGAATTAATAACGGAAGATAAAGAAATGGCAGATGAATTGAACAGATATTTTGCATCTGTCTTCACTGTAGAGGATACAAATAACATTCCAGAGATGATTGTGAATCAAGAGGTGAAAGGGAGGGAGGAACTTAAAAGCATTCCAATCACCAGAAGTACTGAGAAAATTATTATAACTAAAAGCTGGCAAGTCCCACAGGTCCTGATGGACTTAACCTTTGTGCGTTAAAAGAAGTGTCTACTGAGACAGTAGATGTGTTGGTTTTAATTTTCCAAAATTTCCTAGATTCTGGAAAGGTCCCATTAGATTGGAAAATAGCAAATGCAATTCCTCTATTCAGGAAAGAAGGGAGACAGAAAGCAGAAAACTACAGGCCAGTTAGCTTAACATAAGTCATAAATAAAATGCTGGAATCTATTATTAAGGAATTTATAGCTGGGCACTTAGAAAATCTGAATGTAATCAGGCAGAGTCAATATGGTTTTGAGAAAGGAAAATTGTGTTTTGACTGAGTTCTTTGAGGAATTAACAAGCAACGTGGATAAAGAGGAACCTGTGGATGTGGATCCTTAAATTTTCAGGAGGCATTTGAAAAGATGCCACCTCAAAGGTGGCTACGCAAAGTAAGAGCTCATGGTGCAGGGGGTAACATATTAGCATGGATAGAGGATTGGTTAGTTAACAGGAAACAGAGATTTGGCATAAATGGGTTATTTCGGGTTGGCAAGATGTAATGAGTGGAGTGCCACAGGGGTCAGTGCTGAGACCTCAACTATTTACAATCTTTATCAATGATGTGGATGAAGGGACCAAATGTACGGTTGCTAAATTTGCTGATGACATCAAATTAGGTAGGATAGTAAGTTGTGAAAAAGAGAGGTCTGCAAAGGGATATTGATAGGTTAAGTGAGTGGGAAAAAAATGGCAGATGGATTATAATGTGGGAAAATATGAACTTGTCCACTTTGGCAAGAAGAATAGAAAAGCAGCACATTATCTACATGGAGGGAAGTTGCAGGACTCTGAGATACAGAGGGATCTAGCTGTCCTGGTACATGAATCACAAAATTTAGTTTGCAAGTACAGCAAGTGATTTGGAAGGTAAATTAACTGTAGTCATTTATTACAAGTGGAATGGAATATAAAAGTAGGGTTGTACAGGGCATTAGCAAGACGACATCTGGAGTATTGTATACAGTTCTGGTCTCCTTATTTAAAAAAGGACAATTGCATTAGGAGCAGTTCAGAGAAGGTTCACTCAACTGATTCCTGGGGTGAGGGGTTATCTTATGAGGAAAGGTTGGACAGGCTGGGCCTGTATCCATTGGAGTTTAGAAGAATGAAACGTGATCTTATTGAAATATATAAGATCCTGAGGAGCCTTGACAGAGTGGATGCTTTAAACGGTGTGCCCTTGTTCTACAGTCTCCTTGTGGGAGACTCTAGAACAAGGGCACACCATTTAAAAATGAAGAGTCTCCCATTTAAGACAGAGATGAGGTGAATTTCCTTCTCTCAGAGAATTGTGAGTCTGTGAAGCTCTCTTCCCCAGAGAGTGGTAGAGGCAGGGTCACTGAATATTTTTAGGGCAGAGCTAGGAATCAAATGGATATCAACAGTAGGCAGAATAGCAGCATTGAGGCCCCAATCAAATCAGGCCTATTAGATCAGGCTCGAGGACTGAATAGCCTACACCTGCTCCTAATTCATATGTTCGTATGTTCAGTGGGTGCGGATATGTGTTTTGCACACCAGACATAGCCAACCTGCAAAAAGGCCAGAGGGAAACAGTGCAGGGTTGGGAATGCAGAGGAAAATCAGATTTCCTCCAAAAAATCTAAGTGAGACTTTTCATGCACTGAAACTTACCCTCTGAACCCTGACAAAAATTCTGCCTAAGATGTAAAATAGAGGAGGTAGTCTCTATACTCCTTGGACTTCACTACGAACACAGTAAAAATTGCAGGTCACTACAAAGTAAATCTCAAAAGATTTCTAAGCCTACTTGAAAAGTATTCCAGTCAACCTGCTACTACAGGAACCTGGCCTAGGATGTGTTAATCATTAAAGTAATATAGGAGTGATTTAATCAGTAAGGAGGTTATTAGACAGTGGCTGCATATAGAAAGGGGCAGTGAGTGAGTAGGTTCACTTTACAACCTGCTGGAGTCAACAATATATTCAAGAATTTCAGACCCCATAACCATTGTTTCCATTTTGTTGGTGATGTTATTGTCAATTACACATCCTCTAGACCCATTCTTTGTTTCTTTACTTGTCCCAATACCCCACCCACCCACCCCTCCCACTGCCTTGCACCATCATCTATTTTGTCATTTAATGACTCCTGCCTTCCACCCTATCACAGAGGTTCCCTCTTGTTCTTTTTTCTCACCACCCCCCATCCACCATGCCCCCAAAACCAACCACTATCTGTACTTGCTTAAAAACTGTTAATCTCTAACTTTTTCTGGTTCTGTTGGTAGAGGCTACCAAACATGCTGGGTATTTTCAATGCTTTCCATTTTTATTGTAAGTAGGTTAATGGTTGTTTTGAAAGAAACATCATTAAGAAAGCTCAACTTGAGCAGATTGGACAGGGCAATTGTTCAGAACGTTTTAGCCTATCTTCTTTAAACTAGAGTTTATGCTATAAACAGGAAAATAGTTTTGGTCTCTGCCATTCTGATTAAGGTGTATGGTAGGCATGTAAAAGGAGACAAAGAGCACAAGATTTTGGTGGAATGCAGAATGGACAATGAAGGAGTTGACAGCAGTGAAGAAGGATGGAGCAAGGCATCAGGTAAAACTAACCACTGCCTCAAAGTTTTGGGTTTTTCTTCCAAAGGTCAAAAAATGTTTTTTTGGTAAACTGTCATTAATTTTCACTACTAAAGTCAGTTTTATAATAAACTTGCATCTCTATGGCATATTACTAACCATTTGGCTGACTCATAGGATTGTTTCTAAAGTAAGATCCTATTATACTAATACATAAAAATGTATCTGGCTTTTGAATGGCTGTGACTGAAGTTGTGCATGCACATGCCAGGACTATGTGGAAAACACTGGTCCATGGGCAAAGTGCAGAATACATCTGCTCTTTAGTTCTCTTGATTTCATTGGGAGGAAAATCGAGTTACTTCTACAATGAGCATGCAATCCCTGCTGAGGTTCCCAACAGTGAAGGTGAAAATTAGTCCCATATTATCCTAAAAAAATTACTAATGACATTACTGAATGCTTGATGTGTAATATTTCACTAAAACTTTTTTACTTTTTGCTCATCAAGGCAAGATGTGCTAATGCTGCAGAATGGAGCTCTTCTGATTACAGACAGCCAGTGCCAACATCAAGCATTTGTAGAAAAGCCAAATGCTGATGCTCTACTCCATCCTGATGGTTAAGATCCCCGTAGGGACCAATAACCTTTGAAAAGAAAATCGAACTTCCAGTTCACATCAAGATTTCACATATTAAGATGTTTATTGTAATTAATGACTAAAAACACTATTAACTAAACAATAGCTTTGTAGGCAACTTATACTTTAAACCACAGGATGGAATACCTATTCTTATTCTTAGCCCAACTGAAAAAACATACTTCACCGGTATATTTCACACTGCCCTTTACGTAGACATTCATTTTTCCAGAATCAACCTGAACTGATTCTTAGCTCCCGAGGGTTTATTCTTGTTCTTTTCTTTACTCAGCCTGGTAATTTGCAATCTGCGAACTGCCTTTCACAGTGAGTCCCAAAGACTGTCCCTTGAGCCCAAGCTAGGCAACTCCTATTGCCTTATTGTAATTTCCTACAAATTTGATATTTTCAATTCGAGTGTGTGCTTCCACCCAAATTCCTGCGTAGCAAAGCATAGACATGTTTTTGTTTCTGGCTCCCTTTCTCCCAGAAACATTGTCTGTGATACTCAGTGATATTCTAGGGAAGCCCGTAACCTGATCTTTACAATGACTTCCTCTGCATCATTCCCCATGGCAATGTGAATCACATAGGCCTTCTGTCTATGTAGAAATGCTAATTAGCTATCCTTGGGAGCCCAACTCTCACCCCAGATGCCATTTAAAGCACAGAAGCTGCTTAACTGTTGGGTTAAAATAAGAGGAATGTCATATCAGTACATTCCTGTTCATCTACTAATATCAGTAACAATTTTTTTCTATTCTAGGCTATTGCCTCTTGGATTGAGGCCATAATGAAAAGCACTGTACCCAAAATTGATTGTGTCTCAAGAGAGTGAAAGAAAAAAACTATTTACATTTAATATTAGCCTATTAGCATGTCTCTCAAAGCACTTTGCATTCAATAGGTTACTTCAAAAGACATTGGCTTATATAGGCAAATACAGCTCCATTATCCACACAGCAAGATCCCAATTACCAGCAGAGGATGAGTGGCCAGTTATTTTGTTTATTTTCATATTGTTTGATTGAGGAATAAACTAAATTAAACTCAAAAGGAAGAGCTAAAGCTGGAAAATTTTTAAAAAGAGCTTCTTAAATTTGACATGAAATGCTCACCTAATGTAATAAAATCTCCAAACCATTCCAAATTACTGGACAACCTGTCTAATGAATTTTATCAGGATTCAGCTGGGATGGTTAAGAGGGCTTTATGAATGGAAAACTGATACAAAACCCACCTTCCTCAATGGAAGTTCTACTGTCTGACCTAGTTACCACATCCAAAGATATGCAGAGCATGTCTATGTCATCTCTTGGTTATCTCCACCTATCACTGGCCCTTTAACCAGCTCTACGTGTCCCACCCCCCCATCTTAAACCAGCTTATATTTCACCTCTTTTCTATTTTTCCTTAGTTCTGTTGAAAAGTCATATGGACTCGAAACGTTAACCGTGTTCCTCTCTGCAGATGCTGTCAGACCTGCTGAGTTTTTCCTGGTATTTTTGTTTTTATTTTGCAGAGCATGTTAATTTGCCTCTTAAAGACAAGAAAGTAATAGAGAAAGAAAAAATTCCTCAGGCAAGTTACTGGCTTTCCCATGCGTATCTTCCAAAACAACGAGTGTGACCCACAATCTCCTGTTGTGTGAACTACTCAAACAGAGAGTTATTGAGCGAGGAGAAGCCAATGCCTAAATTGAAGCTGTAGAAGAGAGCCTCCAACTGGGAATACTTTCACTAGAGAGCAAAATGTCAATAAAACCAGCTGAGTACATTGTTGTTCTTCTCCAGATCATTGCCATCAAGGACAATACCACACACTGTGCAGTATTAACAGGAAAATGTCAGATACTGATTTAATATAGAATTTTACTGTAACACCCCAACACACAAATGTGAAGTAGCTAGCCAAAACTAAACTATTATCACTAAAACTAATAGTCAAACTCTGCTGTGATTTTGTCCAAACTAATTCCAGTGTGGCATCTAATGTGTTGATGAGGATTAGCCTTAGGTATTGGAATGGCAGTCTGAGTGCGAAGTTTTCAGAGTCAGTGAGTGTTTCTAGCCCTCACCACAAGGGAGCACAAGGACAATTCTGATATTGGCCCATTTACAAAGGAACAGTCAACAAACGATGACAAGGTGAATTTCAGTAGCTAAAAGACTATTAAAGACATGGGGCTAGATCTTTTAGGGCACCATGTTCCACACACCTCCCAATTGAAGAGTCGGCCATCAGCCTGCCCAACCAAAACCCGGCTGCCCTGCAGGGATAATACACTGGGAGCAGCCTTATTGTTTCAGAGTGGGGCTTTCGCTCTCATCTGAGAGGAAGTTCTGCCTTCGAGAGCTGCCAGCCAATTTGATTGAGCAGCAGATCTGTAGCCCAGCAACTCCAGGATTGAACAGTGGCCACTACCAGCAGTCCCTGAGAGGAACTGGTGGAGCCCGAAATGACAGTTAAGTCTGGGATTTTAGGCAGGCTAGGCGGCAAACCCCAGTGAGGTGGGGGAGGCAGGTGAGGGTCCAGGTTTGAGAGACAGAGGTGGGGGTTAAAGTGGAGGTATGGTCTTGGATGAGTGCCTCCGATGGGCACAAGAGACCCTTCAAAGGAGGCACCCCCAGCACCCCCCTCCCAACGTTCCTGCCCAACAACAGCCCACACAGTGAAGGCTGCCAGGCTAGCTGCCTTGCCTCCACCTTCTCCTCTCACATAAAACAGCGGTGGAAGTGGAACAAGGCCCTTAAGTCAGTCACTTAAGGCCCCAATAGGCCTCAGCAAAGGTAGGCTGCCTGATGCTTGCTCTGCTCAGTGTAATATGGGAGAAAGGTTGGGGATTGGCGGGAAAGTGGTGGGAAGGCCACCCGCTTTATTTTACAAACACCACCTTCCATCTTCAAATACACCAGTGGGAGAGGCATAAAATCCAGTTCATGAAAAACCTTTGTTTCCCCCGTCACAATAATTCTTGGCTCTTCTCATTTGTTGATACTACAATTGTTATGATTCTTCTAAACTTCCCTTCCCTTTCAAATGGATTCTTCTACACTATGTTTTCCTTCATTAATCTTCACAATGTCAGAGACAAGTGCAGCACTCTCCTTTAACTTATTGATTTTTGTCATGCCCACCATTAGCTTGGAGGAGGGCACAAAAGAAAATTGGATAAGGAGATCCATAACAGGTTGCCCGATTTTTCTTCTGCTGATTTATGGCTATGCAATGATCCCTGCACTTTTTTTTCTTTCTGTCTTCCTCCCACAAAATGCTTATTGTTCTGACAGTAAAGGTGACAGTATACCCAATTGTTTCCAAGGCCTTAACACTATAAAACTCTACTTCCTTCCGTCTCATATTCCATTTACAGTCTACAGATTTCTAAACAATAGATTTGGCATCACCTAATCCATATTTCTTTATTTATCCCAAATTCTTTCCTGTAATATGATCCTTAGCCATAACTTTTGTTTCTTCAAACACAGCTGAGTGCTGTGTTCTACTTTTAGCCTACTGGTTAAGAAGTTCCTATCAATGTTGTTTTTTCTTGTTTCTAGTTCAGTTTAAATGGATTAATGACTTTGTTAAAATAGTATAAACAAGAAATTGATGGACATTAAGACATTTCCCTGTACATTAATAAGAGAATACAAAGGAAATTGAAGCTCAGTGTGATGAATGGAAGCTCCTTTGCATTAGTGGTGGCATTCGTAGTGGCTCTGTATTGTTTTGGAGGCATCAACCACAACTAACTTGAACAGGGTTGAATCCTTTTTTAAATGAGCCAAACTCCTTCCAATCATGTTACTAATTGCCACTTGCAGTCACTTCATTGCAACCAGATCGCCTTGGATCATCTGTTAATCGAGAGAGAAGGCTTGTCTGTTTTCTTATGTTACACAAAATGTTCTGGGGAAAGGTAATCCTTCAGGCTTTGCTGATAAGGCAAATTTAGTTGCAGAATATAATGGAAGTGCTTATCAGCAAAAGAACATTCACAAGTAAATTACACCTACTAAGGGGATACTAAAATCCTGACATGTATACTCTTTGTGGTTTACTGCAAAACTGTCTGGAAAAAGCACAAGTTTGTTAAGGAATGTTAAAGCTAAGATCGAGGTCTGAATATCAATGATAGAAATTACATCAAACAAAAGTGACATTTTTCTCTCTGTGGGCTGAGCACTCTTTTTATTCCAAGGTGAAGGAATTGTGTTCCAGCAAAGGCAGAGTGCTGACTGGCATGACGCCCCAGCAGAGCCTGGGAACCCACCTTCAATATTCATCAGACCTCAGGATCATAAATATAGCTAAGTTCAGGGGCATTTCTGGGGTAGACAGACATCTTGCCCCACAGGAGAGGACCAAAATGTAAAGCCTAAGCTATAATATCAGTCGTTATAGAAGCTGCATTCAGATTTTGAAAATGTCAAAGCCATATTGTAAGTATCATTAGATAGAGGAGAATCCATTTAGATTTAATTTTTCATGCAACATCTCACATCTTATCTAACCTTTCAGCCTGCAATGCATAATTCGATTTGGCATTTTGGGAGGTTAGCATGGTTTTCTGAAGAATGGGCCAATGTTCGTTCCTCATCTCAATGATGTTAGTTTACAGAAGGTCACAATTTAAAACAAGGGATTATGGTCCTCACCAATTCCTCTCAAACCTGACAGGTTTTATGACCCCCAGCTTCCCTGATGGCTCACTAAGTTTAGCCAGTGAGTATCTGAGCCATACCAACAGTTTTGATCCCGATCTGCTCGGTTAGGTTTGCACCATTTGCGCCCTCTGTGGAAAAGGAAAATTGGACACAGTTCTATTTCAGACTGAGACTCAATAACACTTGCAGAAAATAAGCATATATTCCTGAAAGGATGGTGGAAGCAGATTCAATGGCAGGTTTCCGAAAAGAATTGAGTAAATACTGAAAGGGGAAAAATTACTGTACTACCTGGAAAGAGCAGGGTAGTAGAATAATTTGAAAGCTCTTTCATACTATGATTTTATTGTCCACCAGGTAAGGATATCAAGAAGCTTTATTGAAAGCTTAGCAACGTTCATTGTCTAGGCTATCTGGTCCATGTACCAATGGATAACTAGAGATCATTAATATCATAACTGGAGACCACCAATATAAGATAGTCACCAAGAAATCCAGTAGGGGATTCAGAAGAAACTTCTTTACCCAAAGTGGTGAGAATGTGGAACTCATTACCATAGGGAGTGATTGAAGCGAATAGTAGGGATGCATTTAAGGGAAAGCTATACAATCATATGAGAGAGATAGGAATAAAGGGTTATGATGATAGATTTACATGAAGAAAGATGGGAGACACGTGGAGAATAAACACCCAAATGGACTGGTTGGGCCACATGGCCCGATTCTGTGTCAAATCCCTATGCACATGGGTGAATTTCTAGGGAATTATACCCCAGCAAGAAATCAATGGTTTCAGGAGGGGATGCAAAGTAATTGGAAAGACAAACAAAAAAGCTATTATTAATTTCTAAATATACAGATGCGATAAACTAAAGAAACAACCATATCATACACTGGTCCAGAAATGCAACTTAAATCAATACAAAAAAATGAAAAATCAAACAGACGTTTAAACACACATAGGCACATGCACATATGATGTAGGCAACATGCGAAGTAGGCACAAACAAGCAGAAACACATTACCCAAAACAATCCATGCAGCTAATGGCATTAACAAAACCCATTAACAATACCCAGTGAAGGTATTTATAAAGAGAACACGTGGGCTCTTTACTGCTGCATAGCACAGTCTCAGTGTTTTAACTCACTATCACACCCCTCACAAAACTACACAGAACTGTAAAACCTGTCGGGTGTCACCATCAGAGATCCAATTATGCCATGCTCCTAAGCTCTAATTGAGCAAAAGAGCACACTTAATGTTACTCTGATCTGCTGCATCAGCTGTTGTGAAAAGTAACAGTTATATGGTAAGTCTGCTGATGGTCCTGTGTTAAAGTATGCATGCACGTACACTACAGTCACTGTACCTCTCATACCATCTTTCAGCAGAATGCCAGCCAAAAATGGCAACTCATTTCCTTTCATCCATAAAATGAATTGCATAGCAGGGCATGCATACCAGCCTCACAACTCAGCAAGGAAGCAAAAGCTCACTGAGGGATCTTATAATCAGTCATGAGGTAGTGGAAGCTTATTGCAAATGACATGAATAACATGATAATCACAAAGTTGTAACCAAACAGAGACTATCCTTTGGAAGCAATCCAACATAGGATAGGTGAATAGCTTAGCTATTAGGCATAGCTTTAGCATCAAAGCACAAAGCAAGATTAGTGACTGAATCAGATCAATGTTACAAATCAGATTGTGCTAAAACATTAAAATAATATCCTGGTTTATCAGTATATTATGTGCACTTCTCTGAAAAAATAAAATGCTCATTGTGAAATTCAATCCAAGGAAAAAATTATCCAGGTTTAATCCCTGGTCTGTGCTCAATTTAATGATATCATGCACAACAGCTTGACACCTCTGGGTTAGAAATGTGAAAAACAGTCAGGATTCGCAATCCATTTCATTATCTAAAGGCCCCTGCTGGAATGTGTACATTTGAAAAAGTAATAATTATCACCGGTTTGTTACTGCACTTTACCTCTGATACCCTATCAAATATATATCCAAGAGTCCCTTAAAATGTGCAATATTCTCCAATTGCCTCCCTGAGTAGATTATTCCATGTTTACAACCCAATAAGCAAATCTTAATCAAGAAATTATGATTATAAAGTTATGTTTTAGTTCATGCCCCCTATACGTATCTTAACGTTGCACACTATTCTGGGACTCAGTATATTGCTTTAAGGATGCTAAATAAGCCAATATTGGAACCATTTTTTCCCATTGTAACTATTCCTCATGCTCTAAATCTTTCCTCATAGTTGGTGTTATATACTGTTGTATTATCGGTAAATATCTTTAAATAGCTGGGAACTAATGTGTTATGTGTAAGTATTCCGAGGGAGTCACATTTCACAGCTGCACTAAAGATCAAAGTGATGTGTCGATAACCAATTCAATGTAGCTCTTCTTTTGAACCAGACATCATAGCAAAATTAAACATAAAGAGTTTCTGATCTTTACAAGCTCTAAGTATGATTGTTAACAACATCTGGGAACCAAAAGACAACAAGAACTCACAGCAGTTGGATTCAAGTGTATCAACTGGATTGCCTTTGTTGTACTTTCTATAAAGATGTCTCCCCCTAACCCTAATGTACTGACCTTGTAGTATTTCTTATCAGAGAGCTTAGAACTCCAGTCTTCGCTCTCTGATATACACACTCTGAGCTTCTTTTCCCTCTTTCCCTGTGTCTCTGTGTCTCACTGGACCCCTGTTGCTAGGCAACAGCACAGTTTTTTCTACTTTGTACTTTTTCCCAAAATCACTAAACTACTAACCCGCTTGTAACCCACCTCTTCACTTCAAGGGTCAAAATCCATGTATACAAACAAATCTGGAAAACCTGACCTTTTTGTTGGAAGGCCCTGCAGACTTCCCGGCACCAGGCTCACAAGAGAAAAACTAAATGAAACTAAAACCATGCTCCACCTTTACTAACACCTCAAAAACAAATGTAAGTTAAACTTAAAGTTGCACATTGTTCTGAACACCTTCCCGCAGGAAATAAAATGAAAAGGCATCTTTAAGAAGTACTTTCATTTTCTATTACAATCTCTTCTGACTACTAACTCTATTTTATTTATACAGATCTTACTCTAGCAGTAACAGTGTATTTACAACAAATATACAAGTACTTTTCCATAAAAATCATATTCCACATAAGTCCACTCTGATCATGACATCCCTGTTCCTCCATATTTGCTCTTGGTAAAGAATCTGCTATGAGATTACCTCTTCCCGCTACATGAATGATTTTCAAATTATATGGTTATAGCATTAAACTCCAACAAAATAGTTTCAGATTCTTGATATGAAACTTTGCTAAAAAGATTAGAGAATTATGGTCTGTATAAATAACTGTCTCTACAGAGTTGTTACATGTGTAGATTCAAAATGTTGTAGAGCCAATACCAAACTTAAAGTCTGTTTTTCTACAGTTGAGTATTTTGGCTGGCAAGGATTTAACTTCCGAGAAAAGTAGCTAACAAGACATTCAATCCCCACCTCATCCTCCTGTAATAAAACGGTACCAACACCCACGTTGCTGGCATCAGCAGCCAGTTCAAATGGCTTAGCATAATTCGGCACTGCAAAAACTGATGCTCTGGTCAGTACAGCTTTCAAACTGTCAAAGACACTTTGACACTCCTTTGTCCATTCAAATTTCTTGCCTTTCTTTAACAAGCTTGTCAGGGGAGCCACTACAATGCTGAAACTCGGAACGAACTTCCAATAGAATACACTCATGCCCATATACTGCAAAATTTCTCATTTTGTCTCATACACTGGAAAATCCAAGATAGCGTTCAACTTTGCTTCTTTAGGTGCATCTTGGCCTTGTCTCATTTTGTGGCCCAAATAAGTTACTTTCGCTTTGGCAAATTCACTTTTTGCCAAGTTTATAACCAAATTAGCTCTTTGTAACCGATTAAATAATTCCTTCAAGTGTTAAATCTTCCTCCCAGGTTTGGCTGAAAACAACCGAATCAGCAATATATACAATATATCAGCAACAAGGTTGCATAATCGTTCAACGACCTTGTTGGTTAATCTTTGAAAGTTGCTGATGCATTTTTCACTCCAAAAGGCATGATTTTACATTGATAAAGTCCATCTGGGGTAACAAAAGCTGATATTTCTTTGGCTGCATCAGTTAATGGAATTTTTCAGTATCCCTTCAATAAATCAATGAACATTGCCTGCCTAATTTTCTCAATACAGCCTTCTAACTGTAGAATTGGATATGAATCTGCCTTTGTTACCACATTAACTTTGCAGTAATCTATACATAATCACTGTGACCTATCCAATTTCGATACCGTTACAATAGGTGAGCTCCAGCTACTGTGCCTGTTTTAGTAATGTCATTTTTAATCATGAGCTTTATCTCTTCCCTTACTTGGGCTAACATCTCTGGATTTTGTTTGGAAGGACGTTGCTTCATGGGTAATGCATTAACACCATGTAGGGCCAAAGATGTTTTCTCTGGCCTATTCATGCAAATCGATTCATGAGTTTCTAACAGCTTTTGTAAGTCAGCTCTATAGATTTCTGGAAGAAAGCTTAATGTTATTCTAGATTTTTAAGCACCTCCACATTATCCAATCTGATTTTTGGAGGATCGACTTTAGAATTTTTGCCTTCTGATTCATTCTCAGAGTGTTCTGATATTTTTATTTCACTCCCTACTTCTTAAACAACTGTAAAGACAATCCTATACTGACAATCTTCCCTGTCATAATATTGATATAACATATTAACATGACACACTCGCTACTTTTTCCTCTTGTCTGGAGTGCTCACAATGTAATTTACATAACTGAGTTTCTTTTTGATCTGCTACGGTCTAGTGAACCTCACTTTTAACAGTTCACCAGAGCCAGGTAATAATACTATACCTT
This sequence comes from Carcharodon carcharias, assembly GCF_017639515.1. NCBI lineage: Eukaryota > Metazoa > Chordata > Chondrichthyes > Lamniformes > Lamnidae > Carcharodon > Carcharodon carcharias. The sequence continues at coordinate 95,603,370 of NC_054481.1, forward strand.
ACCTCCGGTGACAAAATTTCAAGCTTTGGCCTTTTTATCTGCTTTAACTTTCATTGTTTGTTGAGCAATTTTCAACTGATCTTTGGACGTCTCACATATTGGTTAATCTCTCCAGGAAATTTGACACATAGGTCAAAAGTGTAGTCTCTGAGCTTTGGTCTATAAACTTCTCCTTCATTAATTTAAGGGGTCGTCTCACCTCATGCCCACATATCAGTTCAAAAGGATTGAATCTTGTGGACTCATTAGGGCCATCCCTAATGACAAACAGTAAAAATGTAATTATTCCAATCGTGACTCATTCCTCACAGTTGGCTTTAATCATCGGACAGGATCATTCCAGATTTTCACTGAGTGCAGGATAAAGGACATTTTACCTGCCAGCCATAATGGGGGCTTTTCATGCTGTATTGTCCCAATCCCACCCCATTAATAATGCATTCACAAGAAGCACACTGTTTCCATGGTGGGTGGTCTCTCATTTGCGCAGCCACGTGAACACACTCTCAGTGCATCTAGGCAAGGGCTGCTGCAAAAAAGACATGAAGGGCAAGAAGACTGCAGCCCCCATGTTTAATGAGTCCCTCGAGTGCCTTTTGGATGCAGTGGAGGCCAGCCATGGTGTCCTCTGCCCCCACTCTGGCCGCAAGGAGGGGCAGCAACATTATCAATCCAGCTTGGGAGGTGGTGTCAGCAGTGGTCAGCACCAGCACCCTACAATAGAGTACAGCCACCCAGTGACCAAAAAGGATGAATGATCTGCTCCAGGATAAGTCACTCTTCTCATCACTCTCGACTCACACGTTCACAAACCCATCACAAACTCATGGGGATCACACTCGCTGCTGGTTCAAGAGACATCACTGTTCATTCTCTCACACACATCTTCATTGTCCTCATCCCATCCATGGGACCGCTTACCATCTGCACATGCCAGGCATACTTATCATCTGGCCTGGCAGGCCTCGTGTTTACGCTCTCTCGTTCTCTATTCATGCAGCACAAGCTGGCACCCAACAAGAGGGAGAGGTCACAGACTGGTGGTGGAATCCCTGAAATCAAGGTCCTCACTGACTTCGAAAATAGAGCCATTTAGCTGGCCGTCGAGCATCTGGAATATTCCTGTGCTGACAGCGAGTTCAGCAGTGCTCTACCAAGTGAGGATCCAGCAGTGCAACAGCCATCAGACAACTATGCTGTGAGTGATTTGTCCTGTTCTGCCGCCCCTGCCATGCACTAATTATCTCTCTTTGTTTTCGCAAGCACATGTGGGAAACAGTCGAGGGAACCCATGGCCCAGGGGTCCAATCAAGCCCCAAAGAAACCTCTGAAGAGGAAGTTGAAGGCACCTTCATTGCAGACCCTTTACAGCGCTCACCCACACCCTCCAGCAGCGCAGAGACACACACCTCAGTGGGACCTTTTTTTTAGCTTTAGTGAAGCCTCAGGATCACAATCTCATGAACACATCGCACTGTCTGATCCACAGCAGGTGGTGGCAGGGACTTCCCAGGTCTTTGGCAATTGGAGGACAGCTGGAGGCTAGAAATCTGCTGAGTCCGAGTCAGATGACGAGCCTCTGGATTCGGTCATGTCTCAGTTGCTGGAGCTACAAAGGCAAGCTAGGGAACAACAGGAAGGGATGTCTGCTGCACTCCTCAGATTGCAAGGTATAATGAAGAAATCCTTTTGCCTTCAAATGAGGTGATAGCACCAGCATGTCAACGCACCGAGGTCAACGCTGTTAGGATGGCAGCCGCCATGGAGACCTTGGTCCAGAACATCAGTCATGCACTGCTGCGTGGGCTGAACTTCATCACTGATGCCATAGTTGCCCTCCAATGCGAGAGGGATGTGGGGCTGCCCGATCAGCCTGCAGCTACCCCTTCTCCTCAATGAGTCAGAAGAGGGCCCTTGGCACCCATAGGGAGGAGGATCAGCAGGTGCACATCCCGGGGCTATCCACCCAGGTGACTCCGGGAGTGTCCGACCCATCCAAATCCTCCCTTCCTGGGACCCCAGCACATTCAGCGTCACAGGCCGAGGAGGATGTCACTGCCACACAGCAGGGCACCAAATGCAAGCCGGGACCCTCCAGGTCTTGGCCTAGAGGATGCCCACCAAGGTCATCACATACAGGGCCTAGCAGTCAGCAGGCTGTCTCCACCTCCACTGTGGATGTTGGGGGAGCACCAAGACTTAGCGACAGGGTTAGGAAGGTTAAGAAGATGTAACTGCACAGCTTGGGCACGGGTTTTAATCACTTGTACATAATGTTTGGTATTGTAAATAAATTCCCAAGAATGCCTCCCTGCCTATGGCTCCTTGTTCTGATGAGCAGTGTTTGTGTCACTCAGATATGAAACCTTGGTTCTGCACAAGATAAAGGCAGGTGTCTCAGTCCAGGGCCTCTTCCCTGTGCTCTCTGCAGCCTTCAGACCAAAGTGATGATCTAGCCTCACACTCATAGGACACATTACTGATGCTGACACCTCGACGGTGCTGGTCATTGCTGCCAGAATGTCATGCGCAGGCATCACAGAGTTCCACCATTTTCTCTGTGTGCTCTCAGCATCTTTAAGGTGGGGCTGGCCCCCATCTTGTCAGCATCCGTGACCAGTGACGTTGTGCTCCTGAAGGGCTCAGGTACTGAAGGTTGACAAAGGATCAGGTCCATTTAAAAGAGGGATGTGAAGGCATTGGACAGAGTACAAGAGTGATTCTCGGGGTGAAGAACTGTAACTATGAGGATAGATTGGAGAGGTTGGGACTGTTTTCCTTGGAGAAAAGAAGGCTGAGAGGACACTTGATAGAGATGTTCAAGATCCTGAGGGGTATGGACAGGGTAAATAGTGAGAAACTGTTCCCACTCCAGAGAACATCAAGAACTAGAGGGCACAGATTCAAAATAATTGGCAAAAGGAGTAAATGTGATGTGAGGAAAAATGTTTTCACCCAGAGGGTGGTTGGAGTCTGAAACAAACTTCCTGAAAGGGTGATGGAGGCAGGTGCGATCGAGATATTCAAAAGAGATGTGATTGCTACCTGAAAAGAGGGAATGTGCAAGGTTATGGGGAAAAGGCAGGGGAGTGGGACCAGGTGGAATACGCTTTCAGAGTGCCAGTGCAGACTCGATAGGCCGAATGGCCTTCTTCTCTGGTGTAAAGATACTGTGATACTGTGACTCCAAGCATATCAATGTGGCTACATCTCTGCTGCAGAGGAGTGATCACTTTATACAAGGCTTTCCTAATGCATGGCCGCTTCCCTCCCTGCACCCCCCACCCTGCACGTGCTTGTGCACTAGCATCAATAGCAATATAGCCCTTGCCCACCCTCACCAAGTCGCCTCAACCACACGCAACCCCTGCCCCGCAGCGCCCCCCCACCCCCTCAAGTCCTGTCAACCGCGGTGCACCCCTTGCCCCGGCACCTCACTGTCAGCCAGCCAGGATAAAGCAAGTTAGAAGTTTAATGGTGACCACAAAACCATTGTTGATTGTCGTAAAAACCCATCTGGTTCACTAATGTCCTTTAGGGAAGGAAATCTGCCGTCCTCACCTGGTCTGGCCTACATGTGACTCCAGACCCACAGCAATGTGGTTGACTCTTAAATGCCCTCTGAACAGGGCAATTAGGGATGGGCAATAAATACTGGCCTAGCCAGCGATGCCCATATCCCATGAATGAATTATGAAAAACTACTGCCCGTTCCTCATCTGCTGGTACTGATGCGTTCTTCATTTCCTCATTAGTACTTTGTTCTTTAAATAATAATACTTAGGTATCAGTTCTGTGTCAAGCTCCAAGTAGGCTGTTTGATAGAGCTCTCTGAACTGAGGAACAGCCTGTTGCATTTCTACTAAAGATGGGCTAAACATATCAGACTCATTCCCTTTACCTTCCTCCTTTTTGCTTAAGTTTTCAAAAATAATGATTGATTAGGTAAGGAGGGACTATCTCTACCCTATAAATAAAATCTTTAAACCCTTCCATAGTTAGTTCTTCTGAATTTACTTGACTCGTATGAAGAATTATCCCTACCTCTTTGGTAGGTTCTGAGGCTTCACTGTGCACCTGCACTATGGCTACTGTTGTATCATTTGTCTCCTTCCCTAAGTTAGTTTTTCCTAAGGATTTTTTAGGCATCCCTATTACTGAAAAGGTGTCCAAATTAATTTTCAGCAATTAGCTTTAGTATGTCTAGTTTTATTGCAATGGAAGTATATTATTTTCTTAACCTAACTTTTAGGTTCTGGCCTATCTCCTTTACTATTTTGGTGTCCTTGTGTCTGTTCCCTGGAACTCGTACCTTGTCCATCACCAGATTTTTAATTCCTCCAGTTTCCCTGCTGATTCCTATGTGACCATTTCCCCACATGAAACTGTCTATCTGAGATATGATAGGTATCAGCCAAAACTGCCACTTCTCGGATCATTTTTACTTGATTCTCATCTAAATAAGTCTTAATGGTTACTGGAGCACTATTCCAGAATTCTTCCATAATCATATTTTCCCTCATTTTCTCAAAATCTTTTTCTAACTTCAGTGGTCAAAACCGCTGATCCCACAGCAGTTCTTTTTCTCCTGCAAGTTCTACAAATGCCTGATTAGGTTCCTTTCATATGGTCCTAAACTTTAATTGATAAGCTTCAGGGACAAGGTCATAAGAGTTGAGTATTGCCCTTTTAACTTATTCATAGTTTGCAAATTGCTCTTCTGACAGACTACTATACACATTCATAGTTGTACCTGACAGGACACTTTGTACCATTAAGGTCCAAGCATCTTTTGGACACTTCAACTTCAGAACTATCTTTTCACATTAAGTGAAATATCTTTCAACTCCATCCTCTGTAAACTCATGCACTAAATGAAGACTCTTAGTTAAATCAAAATCCTCAATGGAATCAGAGTCATCCTTTGAACCACTATCTCTCCTTTCTTCCTTTATTGAAAGCTTTTCTCAAGCCAAACTATGTTGTCTGATTGCATTTTCTCTTTGAAACTCAAGCTCAAGCTTTTGTATTTCCATTTCTTTTCTTCTCTCTTTCTCCTCTTTTGCCAGTTCAAGCTTCTGCTTTTCTCTATCTCTTTCTATCTTAAGCTGCTTCATTGCAACTGAATCTTAGCTAACCCTATCTGTGATACATCAGCTTCAGGTTTCTCTCCTTTTAATTTTAAATGTTGGGTAATTACCTTAATCATTTCATCGTTACAAAATCTTGCTTTTATTTCTACATTGAATTTACCGGCTAACTCTCTCAGTGTAGCCTCAATCAAGGCTTTTCAACTAATCCACTGTCACATTTTCTACTCCCAGAAAAGTCTTAGCAACAGTCAAAGCCATTTTTTGATTCCAATGAGTATAATATGCTTCACAGCAAATTTTGTTCCTATACCCATTACCTCGACATATTCTTTTCTTTAAGGATTCACAGATCCCACTTAAGTTCAAGAATTTTTAAGAGCAGCCATTTTGTTATGATCCCAGCTAATGTTAACACTGGACAAGATGCCAGAGTGAATCCTGACTTGATAGATCCTAACTTTCTTTTAGAAACTGTGGAGGTAAATTACTGAACAAATTTGTGATGAAACTTTTAACATAAAGAATAAAATATTTATTAAGCAAGAAAAATGAACTATATTACACCAGGCAAACAGGTTGGAAAAATCTCAATACAAACACAAGAAGATGATTCAATTTCCCAATATTCCTTTACCCAGCAATATCCCCATAGATACTGTGGTAGAGTGCTGTGTGCCTTGTAGTTAATTAACCATGTGACTATATTGACCAATCGCTGCACAGCAGGGTAACTGGAAGTTTAGAGCTGGAGGTGATTGAAGAAGCACACATGGTGGTAGTGCTGTGTTCTTAGTTCCAATAAACTACCAGTTTTTGTTCAGTTAATTGGTCTCTCTGCCTATATTGTTTCAAGAATCAGCTAGTTTGTTAATATCAAGGGCACAGCTAGTGTTCGCTGGACAAAGCAAACCTGATAACAATAAACATAAAACTGGCGATCAGGATAAGCCAGAGCAATTGATAACAATCAAGAAGGCCACAGTAAGCCAGCTATGTTATTTCACCACTACCTTGAAAGCTGTTTGAAAATGCAGTCTCCTTAGTCATCAAGTATGCTGCAGTTTGGACATCTTGAACCACTTGACCCTGTTTCTGATGACCTGTCTCATTATGTCTAACATTCTTCTTTACCGCTAACGATATCGCGGAGTAGGACAAGAAGAGGGTGATTCTTTTGTCCACATGCAGGAGCAAAATGTATGGGCTGATCTGCAGACTCATGTCACCTAACACACCCCCACCCCCGATATGAAGACTTTTGATGAGTTAGTAAGTATTGCAAAAAACCAACTGAAACCAAAGCCCTCAGGCACAATGCAGCATTTTAAATTCAATTTGAGGAATAAGCTTCCAAGAGAGACAATCACAGGCCATATAGCTGCCTTAAAGGAGTTGATGGAATATCGTGAGTTCGGAACTTCGATTAATGACATGTTGTAAGACTGATTGATATGCGGAATCGGGGACGATGCTACTTAAACACGATTGCTATCTGAAATTGCTAATCTAAACTTCAGTAAAGCGTTAGAATTGACAACAGCCATGGAAAGCACTGTTAGAGGCTCAGAGGCAATCAAAGATACACATGATGGGCTGTTCACCTTGAAGGGCGGGGAGGGCCGGTAACAAAAGGCACAAAAACATCAAACTCCAGAGGAAGGCGGAGAATGCCCGCCATGTACAGACCATCGAAGAACAACAGTGCTACAGTGAAAACCCATGACATTAATGAGAGAAATGCACCCAGGCAGCCTGCAGGCTATCGACAGTTCAGAAATATTGAAATTGTTTTCTGCCATAGCAATGGACACATAATGCAGCACTGTCAAGATAGGCTGAGCCAGCATTTTAAAAACAAAGGTGGAAACTGCGAAATCTGTCTCGTTGAAGAACCTGAGGAAGCAGAATCTGACACCTATTCATTATACAACCTGAAAGTGGATAGAACTGAGCCAATCCAGGTAGTCATTAGAGTCAATGAACAACCCATCAAGATGAAGGTCGATACTGGGACATCAATATCTGTCATAGGAGAACATACGTTCAGACATTTGAATTAAGAAGTCCATCCTTTAAGTTTGGAACAATCGGATACTAAATTAAAAATGTATACAGGCGAAGAAATGAGAGTGAAAGGGATATGTCAAGTCCTGGTGCAGTATGGGGATCAGTCTGCAAATTTACCCCTTATAGTAATAGCTGGGATGGGCCCCAGTTTAATTGGTTGCAACTGGATTAAAAAGATTAAGTTGCAATGGGCTGAGATTTTTCAAATCAGAACGAGAAACATGCAGGAATTGTTACAAAAGTGCGCTTCCATTTTCAGTGATGAGCTAAGGAAGGATTCATGGGCTACAAGCCAAAATCCATGTAGACCCTAATGCAACCCCCAGATTTGTCAGAGCCAGACCAGTCCCTTATGCTCTATGGGATAAGGTTGAGACCGAGATAAACAGGCTGGAAAAGTTGGGTATCTTACAACTGGAGCAATTTCCCGAGTGTACGGCACCCATAGTACCCGTGCTGAAGCCAGGCCAAAGCGTTTGCTTATGCAGTGACTATAAGTTAACTATAAACAAAGTGGCCAAACTTGATAGACACCCGATTGTGAAGACTGGCGAATTAAATTCGAAATTGGCAGGGGGCATCACATATTCAAAACTTGACATGAGCCATGCCTACCAGCAGGTAGAGTTGGAAGAAAGCTCTAGAGAATTCGTGACCATCAATACTCAACTACCCTTGGGGTCACATCGGCGTGTGCTATTTTCCAGTGCACCATGGAAAATCTGCTTCAGGGACAGACCCATGTCATTGCTCATCTGGATGACGTCTTAGTCACTAGATGAACTAATGAAGAACATTTGGCTAATTTGGAGGAGGTGCTGAAATGCTTCTCACAAGCGGGGGTGCGCTTGTAGCGAGAAAAATATCTTTTCCAAGCCAAAGAGGTACATTAGTTGGGCCTTAAGGTCGATGCACAGGGCCTACATCCCATGGAAGAAAAACATCAAGGCTATTTATGAGGGTCCTGCACCGAGAAACACTACAGAACTAAAGGCCTCCTTAGGCATGATAAACTACTATGGGCAATTTCTCCCAAATTTATTAATCGTACTGGCTCCGTTATACGCATTGCTTAAGAAAAACCATAAATGGATTTGGCAAGCACCACACAAGGATGCATTTCTGAAGTTAAAGCAATTGTTAAGATCATTGGCCCTACTGGCTCACTTTGACCCAAAGAAAGAATTGATTTTAACTTATGAGCATTCCCTTATGGAGTAGGAGCTGTACTTTCACATCGGATGGCAGATGGCTCCAAAATACCCATTGGTTATACATCTCACATGCTCAGTGCTACAGAGCGACTATATTCTCAGATTGGGAAGGAGGACTTGGCTGCTGCATTTGGTGTTCGGAAATTCCACCAATACCTCCACAGTCGCCATTTTCACATTATATCTGTTGGGATTATTTGGGGAGAAGGCGATAACCCCCATCACATCTGTTCGCATCCTGAGGTGGGCACTGATACTGGCTGCTTATGAAGACACTGTTAATCACCGATCAGGAAGCCAGGTCACACTTGCTGACGCCCTGATCCACTTCCCCCTGCCAGATAACAATGTGAATGTTCCAATTCCCTAGGAACTTGCCTTAGTGCTAAATTCTTTGGATTCCTCGCCTATCCAGGCCAAACAAATCCATGAGTGGACAAGCCGAGACCCACTTTTATCTCATGTCAGGAGCAGATCTTGAACGGACAGTCAGGCAAGCCAAAGTCTGATGCGTGAAGTCCTATTTCAATCACAGATATCAGCTCAGCTGCCAGGACAGCATATTGCTCTGGGGAGCAAGGGTTTTCGTGCCCCCGAACTACTAGCCGAATTACAAAGCGCTCACCCTGCATTAGTAGGATGAAGATGCTCGCATGCAGATACTTGCAGTGGCCAGGGATGAATGTGGACATTGAAGCCCGAGTCAAAAGTTACCTTCAATGCCGCAGGTACAAAAGATACCCCTCTCCCCCTTAGCTCCATTGCACTCCTGGGAATGGCTGGGCCGGCCATGTGTGTGCCTCCACGTTAACTACGTGGGGCCCTTCTTGGGCACAATATTCCTTTTACTAATAGATGTCCACTCCAAGTGGATGGATGTCTACAAAGCCTGGTCACCCATTTCTGCTATCACCATAGACCATTTGCAACAGTTTTGCAGTGCATGGGTTACCAGATGTGCTCGTATCATACAACGGGACTGCATTTACCAGCAAGGAGTTCAACAGGTTTACAACCCTCAACAGAATAACTCAAATCAAAACCTTGTCTTACCACCCCGCCTCTAATGGTTTGGCTGAGCGGGAGGTCCAAACTTTTAACTCCACGATGAAAAAGCTGGGTGGGGATTCCATCACCATTAGATTGTCACGGTTCCTGTTCACGTATTGGTCGATGCCACACACGACCACCAGTATTGTCCCCACTGAATTACTAATGAGGAGATATCTCCGCACCCATCTAACTCTTATCAGGCCGAATTTAGGGGGGAGGGTGGAGAGAAGCCAAGAGGCCTAGGAGGCTAGACATGATGGCCATAATCATGAAAGGAATTTAACAGTGGGAGACACAGTTCTCATGAAGAACTTTGGAGAGGGGTCCTATTGGCTATTATGCGAAGTGAGTGCCGTGACAGGACCTCTCTCCTATAGTGTGTCGCTAAACGGCTGATTAATTTGATGACACGTGGATCATCTCTGGAGAACAGAGACAGTCCCACAAGAAGGAATGCCATCATCATTTGTGTTTGAGTCTGCTCTGCACATGGAAGAAATGTCACACAATTTGGAAGTACTGGTGGGGCCTGTTAGATCCAAGAGGGCTGAAGACACAAACTTGCCCACTTCCACCAAAGAGCCTGCTGGACGAATGACCTCTGAGAAGAGTGTCTCGGAAATAACAGCCGAGGCTGTTGAGCAACAACACTCGATACATCCAAGGAAGCCTCCTGAGAGACTTGATTTGTAAACAGTTATTCATGTAAATAATTGGGATGTTGAGATGCTTGTCAATTGTACTTTCAAGTAAAGGGGGAGGGATGTGGTAAAGTGGAGTGCTACGTACCTTTAAGAGAATGTAGTTAGTTGACCATGTGACTGTATCGACCAATCTCTAAACAGCAAGGGCTTCTTGAGTAACTGGGAGTTTAGAGTTGGAGGTGATTGAAGAAGCACACCTGGTTCTGCCCATCGGTGGGGGGGTGCTGAGTGGGAGCGGGCGTGGGCAGGCACGCAGCCAATCGCCGCCCATGATCCGCCATTTTATGTGGGTGGGCCAATTAAGGCCCGCCCAGCACAACATGCACCTGGAAGTGCTCAGCGCTACCTATGTTGGCAGGGGGAGGAGGGAGAGTCGGGGCCAGTGCTCTTGCGCACATGAGATTGCCTCAGGTAGATTAAGGAAAGTCATAAAATGTGATCATTTTTTTTTAATTATCCAGACATGTCCCCTCATGTGACATTGTCACATGAGGTGGGACATGCTTATCAATTTACATGAAACATTTTATTAGATTAATAAGGCCTTCATGAAACCTCGTGGATGAGCTTCCATGAAAAATGCGAATGCCGTCTGGGCTCTTTGCCTGCCCACCAATCTTAAGATTGGATGGGCAGCCCTGACAAGTGCCTCAGTTAATTGTTTAATGGCCTTAATAGGCCTTTGACCGTTCGGCGGGCACGCAGCTGACTCCGGGAGCGCGCCCACCGGACTAAAGATCGGAATGATGCGCGGTGATGTCGGGACGCACGCCTGACGTCACCACACATCATTTTATGTGACAGCGTGCGTGGCCCATCACCACACACCGAACAGAAGATTCAGGCCATGGTGTTAGTTCTCTGTTCTTAGATCTAATAAACTACCAGTGTTTGTACTCTCTGCCTGTAGTGTTTCAAGCACCAACTAATGTGTTAATATCAAGGGCGTAGTTAGCGTTCGCCAGACAAAGTGAACCTGATAACCAAAAACATAAAGGATACAAAACCCAATGAAGATTTACCACCACTATCTAGACACCAAGGTTTCTTACTTGGGCTGGAACAGTTGCAAACAGTTTTCTTCCAGTGAATTTCTGAGCGTTTGCTCAATGCTTTTCATCCAACAATCTCTCCCCGAGACACCCAAAACTGCACTTTAAACTCACTATTGCTTCAATCACAGGGCAAACACATGTTCCCTAAACTCAGTCTCCAGTAACCTTTTAATATTTCTTATCAGAGAGCTTAGAACTCTTGTCAACACTCTCTGACATACACACTCTGAACTTCTTTTCTGTCTTTCCCTGTGTGTCACTGGACCCTGGTCGCTAGGTAACAACACAGTTTTTTCTACTTTGTGTTTTTTCCCTAATCAATAAACTACTAACTCCTTTGTAACCCATCTCTTCACTTCAAAACCTCATTAAAAATGCATGTATACAAACAAATCCAGTAAACCTGACCTTTTTGCTGGCAGGCCCTCCAAACTTCCCAGCGTTAAGCTCACAAAAAAATGAAATGAAATTGAAACTATATTCCATCTTTCTTAACACACACATATAAATATAAGTTAAAATTAAAATCATACATTGTTCCTAACACCTTTCAAATGAGACGTTAAACCAAAGCGTCATCTCAGGTGGCCATAAAAGATCCCATGACATATTTTGAAGAAAAATGGTGGGGGTGGGCTGGGAGGATGTTCACCCCAGTGGCATTAGCCCTCAAACAATATCACTAATAGGTTAACTGGTCATTGCTTTTTGTGAAATTTTACAGAAATTGGCTCCCAGGTTTCTTACAATACAACAGTGGCAATATCACAAGATACTTCACTGGCTATAAAGTTGTAGAGATCATGAAAGGTGGTACATAAATGCAAATCTTTTTTTTCTTCTCACATTCCATATGGTCAAGATACTAGACAGCTGCCAATGTCTGTCGAACCGTTCCTTGCCATGAGTCAGCAACGTCAGGAGGGAAATGGAGAAAACAACTTTGAAAAAATTGCAATATCATTTGCCTATATAGCATGCCTTTTAATAAGGCATTTTCCGGCTTAATGGGCTTATACTGGCAGGTGTATTTAACTTAATGAATGGAGGTTAATTCAGTAATAAAATTTTACTTCTGTGCTGTGCTGTGCTGTGCTAAAATCAATTACTTCCTAAAGTTAGAATAACTGCAATATCTATTCCATGCCACTATTGTACAGATAGGCTTTAAGTGCCAACCTACAAAGGGAAATATAGTAATTAGTCTAATCTGCATATCTGAGTTAGTTCATTATAAATAAATGTCTAGATTATACATCCCAGCTGCAGGAGCATTAAACTGCTTCTTGTTCTATATATAAAGCTCTAATTAATGTAATTTGGATACAGGCATATTAACATAATTTATTTAAATGCCAGATCACAACCCAGTAATCTAATTTTCACATTTAATAGAGTTACACCTTCAAGAGGTGCTGGTTATAGCAGGAAGTATCTGATAAACTGCTTTTTGTAGTTGTTAAAATTGCATTGTGATGGCACAGTTACCATTTGTACCTGACAACATTCAGGCAAGAATGGTATCCAGTTGTACGAGAAGTTCTGTTTCCCAAATGATCATAATGAAACCTACTTAAGATTTATGTGTGACGCAGGTCTTGGGAACATTGGTCAAATCCTAGGCATGAGATTTTAAGTCTCAAGCCATAGTCTTGGAAGTAGAGTTTCGTCTCATTTACACAAGTAATATCAGAGATATTGTTGAAAAAAGAGACATGCTGTCAAAGCTTTTAATCTTGCACTCATACCAAAAGACTGTTCTTGCAAATCTCTCCTGATGAGTGCAAGATGAAAAGCTTCAACAGATGTCACTTTTTCAGCAATAATCAAGCTCTGAACTACCAAGTGATTATTTGAACATTAGTGGCATCGGCCAATCAGTGCAAAAGATCGCTGAACTTTAAATGTAAATGAATTATCCCCAAAAGCAAAAGTGTTTTCCACAATCTTTAACACTGGTTCAAGATTCAATTTGGTCAAAACTGGCCCCATCAAAAACTGGCCAGACCACAAAAACAAAACTGCAAGATTCTGCTGTTTGTGCTATTTGGGGAGGCTCTTCAAATTGCGTCCATTTCCTTAGGCACACAAGTACTAGCAGGAATGTTTTAAAATAGTTTTCATGTCAAAAAGGTTTAATTACTTCAGAAAATTACTAGCGTACAACAATGGAACTATTAAACGGGTCATTATAACTTTTTTTGTAAAGTCATTTCTAGTGATTGTTAAAGCATATCATTCATGTTATTCCTTATTAAAAACATTTATTTTTGGTGATAGATTTATTTTCAGCAGAATTAATAAAAATGCACCTGGTTACCACTCTTAAATGAAAAAAATGACATTCTGTTACACTTCCCTGATTGCAGTGGTTCAAGGGAACTTTTCATTGGTGTTTAAGCCAATTAATTTTAACGGAAACTTAGCTGGCTATTTCAACTTCAAGTGCATTTTAGGCATAATTTCCCGATGGTGTCTGAAGCGGAAACTCCAACCCTTGATATATTAAATCTTGCAGCAGGTCTGAATGGTAACACACAGTAAGCTGTATTTATTAGATACACTAGAAAAAACAGCAAAGTACTTTTTTCTCTTCTGTTTAAATAAGTTATTTCATTGAATAAACTACGGAGCAGATATTCATTCCTTAAAGTTTAGAAGACGGAGAAGTGATCTTACTGAAAGGGGCTGGGCAGGGTAGGTGCTAGAAGAATATTTCCCCTGGCTGGGAAGTCTTGAACTAGGGTATTCAGATTAAGGGGTCATCCATTTAGGACTGAGCTGAGGAGAAATTCTTCACTCAAAGGGGTGTGAATCTTTGGAACTGTCTGCCCCAGAGGCTGTAGATCTTTAGATTTTGAGTACATTCAAAACCAAGATTTTGGATTCTAAGCAACATGGGGATAGGGTGGGAAGATGCAGTTGAGGTAGATCCATATTCTTATTAAATGGCAGAGTAGGCTCAAGAACTCAGTGGCCTACTCCTACATCTTTAGCTCTTAAATTAAAGAGATTAAAGTGTTTTCTTTTGTGTTCTCTGAATCAGAGAATACAATAGAACCATAGAAAATACAAGCAGGAGTAGGTCATTCACCTCTTCGAGCCTGCTCCGCTATTAAATATGATCATGGCTGATCCTCTATCTCAAAGCCATACTCCTGCTCTTTCCCCGTATCCCTTGATGCCTTTAGAGTCTAAAAGTCTATCTATTTTCTTCTTAAATATATTCAGTGATTTGGCCTCCACAGCCCTCTGAGGTAGAGAATTTCACAGGTTCACCAGTCTCTGACTGAAGAAGTTTCTCCTCAGCTCAATCCTAAATGGCCTACCCCGTATGCTGAGATTGTGACCCCTTGTTCTAGGTCCCGCCAGCCAGAGGAAACATTGGGTGAAAATTTCCCAAATTTGCACTAAGTGCAGTAGCGGGTGCTGAAATGGCATTCTACCCACCGGCGGCGGGTTTTCACGCCTTATCGTCCCAAACCTGCCACGTTATTTATACATTCCCGGGAAATACACCGTATCCATGGCGGGCAGGCCCTCAGCTCTGTCAACTGGCAGATCAGCCTGTGAAAGCATGGAGAGATAATTAGTGCATGGCAGTTGCCTGTGAAAGGGGACACATCACTCATGGCATGGTTGTCTGATGGATTTTGCACTGTTGGATCCTCATTTCGTAGAGCAGCACCGACCTCACCATCAGCACAAGACTAGACTAGGTTCTCGCTGGCCAACCGGATAGGTCTGTTTTCAAAATCCGTGAGGACCTTGATTGGCATTCTGCCACCGGTCTGCGACCTCTCTGTCTTGTTGTGTGCCCGTGTGTCCTGCATGGGTAGAGATGGAGAAAGCGTAAGCAGGATACGTTTGGTGGCACTTTGGTGCCTTCGTGTTGCTTGCGTGGGTAGGCAGGCTAGGAGCCCAACGCCAATCATATCACTCTGGCTGCGCCTGAACTGTTTCAGTTACAGAGGAGTGGTCAGTTTATACAGGTGTCCCTACTGTGTGACCACTTCCCTCACTTACCCTGCCCCCCACCTCGATTTCTTGTGCACAGGATCCAACGCCAGGGCAGCAACAGTCACTGCCGAGGCTGGGCAGCAGTTGCCCCCGGACACCACCCACCCCCCAAAACAGTCGCCTCCCAGGCAGGGCGGCACTTCACCCAGGCTTCCCAGCACCCCTGAAGCCTGCACAGCAACAGGCCACCCTGGCGAGCTGTGGGAAACGATGCTGTTCACTCACCTCAGTTCCCCCAAAGTGAAGGCTGCCAAGCGCATGTTGCCTGTGTGCTTTGTGAAACACGTCGATGTGCTTCCCCGCCGACGTGGACGGACGATCTGGCGATGTTCCAAGAGCCTGGCAGGATGGCCTTTTAATGACAGGCTGATGTATTACAATAAGTTCCCCGACGACCGTTGGCGGGAAACACGGCCCAATGTTGGCAGGCTGAGCGGACAAGCGTGACCTGCCTTCCCACCATTGTGAAACAATTCCCATCACATTGTCCACGCACGCCACCTATCACGCCTGCTGCCAGCGGGCACAGAAAATTCTGCCCATCCTCCCCGCATCCAGTCTGTCCAGCCCTGTCAGAATTTTACACATTTCAATGAGATCTCCTCTTATTCTTCTAAACTATTGTGAATACAGGCCTAGTCGGCCTAATCTCTCCTCATACGACAATCCTGCCAGACCAGGAATCAGTCTGGTGAACATTAGCTGCACTCTCTTCATGGCAAGTATATTCTTTCTTAGGTAAGGGGACCAAAACTGCACAGAATCCTCCAGGTATGGTCTCACCAAGGCACTGTACAGCTGCAGTAAGACATCCTTGCTCCTGTACTCAAGTCCTCTTGCAATGAAGACTAACATATCATTTGCCTTCTTAATTGCATGATGCATCTGCATGCTTACTTTCAGTACGAGGACAACCAGGTCCCTTTGTACATCAACATTTCCCAATCTCTCACCATCTAAGTAATACTTTGCCATTCTGTTTTTCCCTACCAAAGTGGATAACTTCACACTTATCCATGTTATACTGCATCTGCCATGTATTTGCCCACTTACTCATCCTGTCTAAATCACCTTGAAGCCTCTTAACATCCTCTTCGTCGCTCACATTCCCACCTAGTTTTGTATCATGAGCAAACTTGGAAATATTACATTTGGTTCCCTCATCCAAATCATTGATATATATTGTGAGTAGCTGGAGCCCAAAAGCAGATCCCTGTGATGCCCCACTGGTCACCACCTTCCACTCCGAAAACTGAAAAAGACCCATTTACTCCTACTCTCCATTTCCTGTCTGCTAACCAATCCTCAATCCTTGCCAATATATTACTGCAATCCCATGTGCTTTAATTTTACAAATTAACCTCTTATGTGGGACTTTATTATAAGTTTTCAGAAAACCCAAATACACCACGTCCACTGGTTCTCCTTTATCTATTCTGCCAGTTACATCCTCAAAAAACTCCAGTGGATTTGTCAAACATGATTTCCCTTTCATAAATTCATATTGACTTTGTCTAATCCTGTTGATAGAGTTGGAACATATTAAAGGGAATAATAGTCAATTGTTTTAATACAGTGCTTTCACTGAACTGCTATGGGCAGGAGAAAGACAGGCAAACTGTACTTCTTTCCTCTCACCAACTGTCTGTAAGCAGAGGTGTTTTGAATTATTTTTAAAGTAAGCTGATGTGTTTCCGCAAATCCTTGGTTTGTGTGATCCAACTTACTAATAGCTTGCAGCAAACTGGCATCATGTTTAACTCAAAAGGTTAGTTTTTATTTCACATTCAAAACCCTGGAGTGGAGCGTTTGCAACACCCACTCCAGTACACACACACACAAAATAAAGGGTGAGATGGAAAGACGAGTTTTACAATTACGCGTTAACAGTTCAAGAACCACAGAAATTAATATTAGTTCAGGTGGTTTCCAGAGCTTGAGAAGTCGAAGTATAGTGGGTGCTTCCTTCGTAGCAGAGCTCAGTCTCTGGTTGGAGACAACATGAAAATCCTTGAAACAAATGACACTGTAGAGTGATGGGCTTTCTGTGCTTAGACCGCTTGGCAGGCGTTGATCAGGGACTTATAAAATCAAGCAGGCTTTGAGGAATTGAGAGATGGTAACCGGATGCTTGCTCAGCGGGGCTGCTGGAGTCCTTTCCAGTTGGTGTTAAGTCAACAGTCTGAGGATTCCTCAGTTCCCAAAGGAATATAGAGATTTCAAAATGATCACTTGAGTCATGTGACCTTCTTTCTCAACAATGATTTCAAAAGGGGTATTTATCCAATATCTCGAACTGGCTTTGATTTCAGGACTGATAATCTCCCAGTCGTTAGCTGTTGAAAGAATTACCATCCATATTGAGGGTCTTGTGTCAGGAAGCCATTGTCTAGGCAAACCCTCTGACTCCGCTACAAGGGTAAACTTACCATATGATGTCCTTTTGTCCCCTTAATGGTCCCCTGTTGAAATGGACCTGGGCGATCCAAGATGTGGGATGAGTCTGTTAACAGCTTTGCAGACATAACATGTTTCAATCTGTGAGTCCCCTGGTTTCAAGATTACAGGGGGTCTGTATAATGAGGTGAGAGATTCCACAGGCTGAGAGAGGAATTCTTTTGTTCTTGTAGCTTGTTTGTAGCTTCCAGACCAAAGGGCCAATCCTGTGAACTTGTGACTTGGAGTAGCTATTTTTTGGTTCATCAGAAAGTCATTTTAAAAATAGCAAAAAATGATAAAGTTTTGATATATATATATACAGTTTTGGGCTTCTTTTCCTGTCTTGTTGACCTGATAGTCCTAATGAAAGATTAATAAGGCCTCCACCTGGAACTTGTAGTGGCTTTTGCCTGATTTTCAGTGAAAGAAAGAAAAGTGCTACAATTTATTGGCACAGTTTCAATATGTGTAAAAGCGTAATTGAGGCAGATGCCTGAGATTAGGGGCCAGAATTTTGCCATTAAGGCAGGAAACAGGAGCCAAATCTGTTTCTGTGTCAGAAACCGCTATCCAGTGGAAAAGGGAAGATCAGGTTTTCGCAGGGGTGAGCCCTTAAATTGATAGGGAGGCAGGTTTCCTGTCCAATTAAACTAGTGAGGGCAGGAATAGAGGAGGGTTCCAGACATCCAAGGTAGCCATCACTGAGGCTGTTGGTTGTCCTGAGGGAGACAGTATATGCCAAAGCCTGCCATTGCACCACAGGGAACTGAGATATCACAACAAGGCAGAGGCCTGGCATTCATGAGGGAGATGAAGGAGATCCTCATTCTGGAGGGTGGCAGGAGGAGGTGACCTCATCATGCAACAGGGGCACCTCCCTGTTCAGCATCATGCTCCACTGCTTCCATTTTCTCCTCCTCTTACCTCCTTCTCCTGTTCCTGCTTCCAACCCCACCCCTTCCCCTGACAAGCTGTTATCTTCCAAGGCCTCACCATCCTTCAGATCCACACCTCTCTGGAAGGCCAGGGTTATGAAGAGTGCTCAGATCACCACAATGGCTGAGACCCTTGCAAGAGGATACTGCAATACATCACCTGACTGACCCACACACTGGACCCAGTGTCCCCTGAACATGTGATGCCCCATCAGCTACGAATCTGATGTATTGTCCAGCCTCGGCGAAGAACGCATCTGTAACCTGGGTGATGCACCTATGTGCAGCCGACTGTGAGATGCTGCAGAGCACCACACTGACAAGGGCACAGATGTCTACGGCCATCTAACTAGAGAGTCACAGTTGCCTTTAGCGCTAGGTTCTCAATCATCTCCTGGTATCCTCGTCTCTACCCGTAGATCTTGTGCTCAGTGTAGTGTCTCCTACTCCTTTGTCTCTCTCTTCCCTCTCCTCAGGCCTCCTACTGCCCAGTGCTCTGAACTTCCCTTGCAGCTGCCCCTCCTCATCTCCAATAGCCTGGAATTCTGAGGGTGCAGCACTCATTTCCAGCTGCACCCTTCCTGGTTCTCAGGTGGAGTTCAAACAGCCTTGTCTGCTGCTCCAATGCCCACACGATGCCCTTAGGATGGTGACACCCTGAACTGGCCGAGTTC
The DNA here is from genome assembly GCF_017639515.1 of Carcharodon carcharias. Classification (NCBI taxonomy): domain Eukaryota; kingdom Metazoa; phylum Chordata; class Chondrichthyes; order Lamniformes; family Lamnidae; genus Carcharodon; species Carcharodon carcharias. Next base: position 95,622,624 of record NC_054481.1, read on the forward strand.
CTAAGTCCGCTTCTTCGCGTGACCTGTGATGGGCTGTTACCACTAACTTCAAAGGGGTAAACCCTTTAACATTTGAAAAGCATTAGCACTTAGGCCTGAATCTTGCATTCCGAGGTTGGACACACACCCAACCCCAAATCACGTAAAATTGCGCGAAATGACATCGGGCATGCCAACATGTGCACAATGTTGAGGTCAGTACGTGTACACAGGAGTCGGAGCCACAGCCGCCGACAATTAAAGGGCCAATTAAGGTCATTAAGAAGCCTACTGACCATAATTTTATGTTGCCCGCGCAATTTCTTGCTCATCGCACGGGCAAAACAGGTGGACAGAAATCACATTTAAATCGTTTCCTCAACCACGGGCAGGATAAAAGGCCCCTGGAGCAGCAGCACTTTCTCTGTCATTGCCAGTCCTGTGCTGAGTCAGTACAGAGTTGTCCCAGAGCTTCTTTGCATCTTGTTTGATTGTCAAACCTGCCTTTCAGCCTCTCAGGTCCTCATCTTCCCTGGAAGGCTCCCCTGAGTATTGCAGCACGGCGCTCTTTCATTTTCAAGGCACTGGTCCTCTGCATCCCATCTAATGGGGATAGTGTATTCTGCTGGTGGAACCTCCTCTGAAGAGGAAGAGAGGGGTAGGAGGGAGAGGAGGCTAGGTGAGTGTGGGCAGCGTCCCAGGGACAGACCTTTAAGAGGAGGCACGGACTCAGTTGGTGCAAGGCCAGCAGTGAGGCCAAGGCAGGGGGGGCAAGCTGAAGATGGCACTACCCAGAATTAGAGTGTTCAGGCAGCGCTCTAACTCCCTCCAGATGTCCGAGGTCCAGTGCCAGAGGAGTCTGTGCCCCTCCAGGGATACAGTGACTGCAATATGTCACATGGTAAGTCCGGAAATCACCTCCAACTGCGTGGGCAGACACCCCATGCCGGTGACATTGGATAGCCCCTCTGCTTCTCGTGCTGTTTTTCTGGCCCCTCTGCTCTCCAATAATTTCTTCTCTGCCTCCAGTTCTTTTCAGGGCTCAGTGGGGGATCTGTGCAGCATTTCTCAATCAGCTGCACACAGTTGCGTAAAGCACGTGACTAATGCTATCTTTAGGCACATCCACACATTAATCCACTTCCGACAGATGAGGTGAGCCAGGCGGAGAGAGCAGGAGACTTCGCTGCGACGGCTGGGTTCCCCTGTCTCCAGGGTATAATAGATTGCACTCAGGTGGCCATCAAGGCCCCAACAGGTGAGCTGGGAGCTTTTGTAAACAGAAAGATGCTCCACTCAATGAGTTTTCAAATTGTTTGTGACCACAGGACACAGATTCTCCAAGTTTGTGCCCATTACCCTGGGAGCTCATACGATGCCTACGTCTTGCGGCACTCATGGGTACCAAGGCTGTTTGTGGCTGCTGCACAAGTGGATGGATGGCTCCTGGGTGACAAGGGCTATACCTTGAACAGGTGGCTGATGACCCCACTCCATCATCCAAGGACTGAGATCAAGGAAAGACTCAACAGGAATCATGCTTCCATAAGTAGAGGCTAAGTGAGTGGGCAAAAACCCGGCAGACAGCATACAGCTCGGGAAAATGTGAAGATATCCACTCTGGTGGGAAATATAGAAATATAGATTATGTCTCAAATAGTAAGAAACCGGAAAAGGCTGATGTCTGAAGGAACCCTGGCATTCCCGTCCATGAGTTACAAAATCCAGTGTGCAAGTAGCCAAGTAGACAAGAGTTATGCTGCCCTTCGCTGCGAGAGGATTTGAGCACAGGAGTAAAGATGTCTTACCACAACTACACAGAGCCTTGATGGGACTGCACCTGGAGTATTGTGTGCGCAGAGGGAGTACAATAAAGGTTCACCAGACTAACCCTTGGGACGGAGAAACCGTCCCACAAGGAGAGATTGAGGAGACCGGGCTCCCATTCTCTGGAGTTCAGAAGAATGAGGGGTGATCTCAACCAAACACACAAAACTCTTACAAGGTTCGACAGGGCAAATGCAGGAAGGATACACCCCTTCCTGCCTCTCCCTCCCCGCAGCTGAAGGGGTCCAAAACCAGAGGACACAGTCCCAGAACAAGAGGTAGGCCATTCAGGACCGAGATAAGGAGGAACCTCCCCAAACAGAGCGTGGTGAATCCCTGGAATCCACTGCCCAGAGGGCCACGAAGGCTCAGTCATCGAACACACTCAAGACAAAAATCGATAGATTTCTACATATTAAAAACATCAAAGGACATGGGGGGAAAATGGTGTTGAAGTAGGAGGTCAGCCATGGGTTCACTGAATGACGGAGCGTGCTCAAATGGCTGAATGACCTAGCTCTGCTCCTTTTTCTTATGTTCCTTACTTAAAAATAAAAGATAATAGCTAATACTCACCAGCTACTCACTTGTGCCTTATTAATTATTACTTAATGTTTTTATCGTTTTTAATCTTCCAGTTGTTGAGACTCAGTACCTAAGCAGCAATACACACCAGCCTATCAACTACTGAATTTCCTGTGATGTCACACCCTGATCTCTGTTCCCTAACTTGGCTCTGTTCCCTAACTTGGCTCTGACACTCCACAGCAACAGTGGTGGATAGCCCCTCTGCTTCTCGTGCTGTTTTTCTGGCCCCTCTGCTCTCCAATAATTTCCTTGGACAATAAAATATATATGTGACCTGATGACCTTTGACTTGGAAGCAGTACAAACAGGAAGGATGGAACGGACACCATGAGGCCAGACACAAAGGAGAGGTATAACCAGAGGAGTTGGAGGGTGAAGGTGATCAGCAGTGCACAGATGCAGGAACAAAGAGAAAACAGACAGAGAGGGAAAAAGGAACATGAGAAATTCTTGTGAGAAGAAGAAGTAAATCACTCTCATGAAGAGATCAGTTATTCTGTTTGGCAGAAAAGGAGACAGGAGCTCTTGGAGGTACTGTGCGAGCTGGCTAAAAAGATCTAAAAGCTGGAATGCTGTGTGAATAGCTCAGAGATGGTAAAGGGCTAGGTGGTTTCTCATCTTTCCTGCTTTCTACCATCCCCACCCTTGCATAACCCTTGACTCCCTTGTCAATCAAAAATCTGTCTCATTTGGTCTTGAACATATTCAATGGACCAGCCCACACTGCTCCCTGGGGAAGAGAACTCCAAGCACCACCAACCCTCTGAGGGAAGAAATACCCCCCCACCTCCACCTCAAAAGGGATACCTCCCATTTTTAAATTGTGTCCCCTAGTTCCAGATTTCCTCCATGAGGGAAATATCCTCCCAGCATCCACTCCGCCAAGACCCCTCAGAATCTCACATGTTTCAATAAGATCATTTCACATTCCTCCAATGAGTAAAGGCCCAACCTGCTTAATCCCTCCCACCATAGCAATCAACCTAGTAATCTTTCAGCTAAGCTGCAGAACCAAGAATCTCCAAACCAACTGCTCAACTGCCCAAAGTCAGGTCTACTGGAATCATCCAAATTAACAGCCACAAGAGTGTGTGGGGTGTGTGTGTTGCATTTTCACTATTTTTTTTCTCGCGTTTTAGTAACTAATAAACTCACTCTTTCTTAGACTCAAGAAAGCCTGGTTAAATTGGCTCTTTTTAAAACATAAATACATTTGGATTGGGAAAAGATATCCACGAGGGAAGGAATCTTTTTTAAATTAACCTTGTAGCAACCAACTGAGGGGGTTGAATAAAGAAAGGGAGCCAGTTCATTCCTCCTCACATTGCAGCATAACAATTTGGCGTATCTCATCTCGGATCACAACAAATTGGGGGAACCTCGTCCAGGGACCACGCCTGGCGAACGGTTGTAACAAATTGAGGGCTTGGTGGCGGAATTATTCCCACAAACGAAACAAACGGATTAGGATGGGGAAAGTAAATTGTTCCTTTGAAACCAATTTTAAAAACTGCAAAAAGGTTTTCTTGAGACTGAACTACTAAAGAGTTGAAATGTCCAAATTTGATTCCAGTACTTTTCTAGGAGAATTAGGAGAAGTTACTTTTGAGGATTTAAAAGTTCCGTCCCTTGAACAGTTAAAAAATTTAGCGAGGGATTTAGAATTAGAATTTCATCCGAAACCCAGAAAACCCGAAATCTTAAAAGGGGTAGCCAATGGTCTACAGGTAGAAATTGAGGACAATGAAACAGATAGAGTAACGGCAGAGAGATTAAAATTGGAGCAATGGAAATTAGAATTTCAGGACAGAGAAAAAGGGAAGGGAGGTTAAACTAAAGCAGCTCAAGCTGAGAGGCAGGAATCCTGGTGTGTCCCTTGAAGACACCACTAGCTCAGACTTAAGGCCCTAGGATGTTTTGCTCACTTAATCCCTAAATTGGATGAAACAAAGGTGGAAGCTTTTTTTGTATCTCTTTTGAGCAATTAGCGCAGCAGTTAAAGTGGCCAGTCCAACCTTGATCCTTATTACAGCAAAGTAAAGCTCACAAGATTGATGCACTCTTGCTTGAGGAAAGTGCCACTGACTATAAGGCAGCAAAAAGGGCTATTTTAAGTGCATGGCAATTAGTGCAGGAGGCGTACCGTCAGAAATCCCGTACCTTCAGGAAACGGCCTGACCAGACATAGCTGGAATTTGAAAGGCTTAAACAACCTGCTTTTGACCAGTGCATGAGGCACCAAAAACAGAAGCCCCTTATGAATCCTCAATTCTCCTTGAGGATTTTAAAAACTCCACACCCTTCCCAATAATAACACACCTAGAGGAAGATGGTAACAGGGGCCAGGCAGGCAGGCACACTGGCTGATGATGATGAGCTGATCCACAAACCCTGGTTCCAGAAGAGACTCTCCCCTAGTTAACCCCAACCAACTGGAAGGATAGAGCTGGAGAGAATGATAGAGAACTGAGCACCCATGGGAGAGAAGGAAATGCTGGGGCCCTCCTTAGGGCAGAAAGCAAGAATGAAAGTGAGGCCAAGAAGCCTGTGCGTTTTAACTGCAAAAAGGTAGGGCATGGTCCAAGCCAACTGCTGGAGGTCGTGGGAAAAACCAGTGGCGTTTATCGGGGCACATACGCCCCTTGCGGAGAATGGAATCAGTCAGAGAGCATAGCAGACCAGTGATGGCTCTGACTGCAGCTGTGAATCCCTTTAGAGGCACTCCTGAGAGAGCAGATGAGGTTAAACAAATCCGAGTTACAAGGGTTTTGTATCTGAAGGAAGGGTGGCCATATCTCCCCAGGGTGAGGCAAGTAAGCCTGTAGTGATACTGAGGGATACAGGGGCCAGCCAAAATCTACTGCTGGGAAAAGGCATGACCTTCTCACGAAATCCCAATGGTTGGGAATGTCAGGAAATACAAAGCCCAAGCCTGCATCAGCCAACATTTTTATTGCCAAGGTGTTGGTAAAGGGGATCGAAGGAGGCTACATGACCCTCCCCTTTCACCGGGTGTATCTTGAGTGTGACCTTGTGTCAGGGCCAGTGACTGTGGAAGTCATCCCCAGTTTGCCTATGGAGGGGGTCAACCTGCTCATTGGCAATGACCTGGTGGGATCAAAGGTAATAACATCCCCAGTGGTCTCAGAGAAGCCCACTGAGGTCAGGGAGGCAGAACAGCTGCAGGAGAAAGTGCCTAGCTTTTTCCCTGGCTGTGTGGTAACACAGTCTATGGCCGGACAAGCTCCGTTGGTAGAGGCTGAAATGGCACTGCAGACAGAAGACCCTACAGTCTGGTTATTTGAAACCTTTTTCGGGAGTCTAGAAGACCCTAAGGAGGTAATAAATAGATCTTCTTTGATAGCAATACAGCAAGCTGACCCACTGTTAAAAACATTAGCTCAGACTGCTTGCACTGAAGCTGAGGCAGATGCAGTCTCTAAATGCTATGACATTAAAAATTAGGTGCTGATTAGGAAATGGAGACCCCTCACAGACCTGCAAACTAGCAGTGGACAGTGATCCACCAGGTAGTGTTACTGCCAAGGTACCGTAGGGAAATATTGTGGCTAGCTCACGAAATTCCAATGGTTGGGAATGTCGGTATATGCAAAGCCCAAGCCTGCATCAGCCAGCATTTTTATTGCCCACACCTCCACAGGGGTGTAGTAAGGTTTTGCAGAACCTGTCACATGTGCCAGGTTGTGGGAAAACCCTAGACTGCAATAAGACCTGCACTTATGATTCCCTTTTGGGGAACCATTCAGCAAGGTGCTAGTGGACTGTGTGGGGCCTCTGCCCAAAACAAAAGGAGGTTACCAGTATATCCCTATCATCATGGACGTGGCTGCCTGCTTACCAGAGGCAGTTTCCCTGAGAACCATATCTGCCAAAACAGTGGTGAGAGAATTGACCCAATTCTTTACCAGATATGGTCTGCCCACCAAGATCCAATCAAATCAGGGCTCAGATTTCATGTCCAAAATATTCCAGGAAATCATGGGTAACCTGGGCGTGACCCAGCTGAAGCCTTCAGCGTAACACCCACAGTCACGGGGGCACTAAAACAGTACCACCTGACCCTAAAAACAATGATCAGGATATACTGCCATGAGTACCCCCATGACTGGGTTAAAGGATTAGGTTTTCTTCTCATCGCTACCAGGGCTCACCCAATGAGTCCACTGGGTTTACTCTGTTTGAATTAGTTTACAGACACCAAGTGCGAGGGCTTCTGAAATTAATCAAGGAGATGTTTTTCGAGCAGAAGGAGGGAGTCCCCATGTTAGACCATGTAACAGTGTTCCGGGAGCAACTCATGAGGGCCTGTGATGTGGCCCAAGAACATTTGAAAATCTCCCAGACAGCTATGAAAAAACAGTCAGACAAACATGCCAGAGCCTGAATCTTTCAGCTAGGAGACTGTGTGTTAGTGTTCCTACCAATACCAGGTGGACTCTTAAAAGCCCAGTTCAGTGGCTCGTACGGAGTAGCAAAGAAGATTGGGGGAAAAAGCAAAGACTGTGTCATGTCAAATGATAAAGCAATATCACAGCAGAGAAGGGGCAAGGAGGTAACAGTCTGTCCCATTGCCACCGACTTAGGGGGTGAGGGTAGCAGTGGGGATGAATTGAGGGAGACATAGGCGAGGCCCACATTGAATCCCCTACTAGCCGGCAAACTAACATGGAGATACTAGCAAGCTTAGACTCCTTATTCACCCACCTAAGTGCAGAACAGTAAGCAGACTTGACGAGGCTGCTCACTGCATTTAAAGGCTTATGCAGTGACAAGCCAGGCTGCACCACACTAGCTCTACATGATGTGGATGTGGGAGAGGCCCCTCCCTTAGGACAACATCATTATCACCTAGTCCCAGAAAAGCTGGCCCAGGTACAGGAAGAAGTTAACTACATGTTGGAGCAACAACTACTAGAGTCTAGCAGCAGTAGTTGGAGCTCCCCAGTTGTGCTCATGTCCAAGATGGACGGCTTCACAAGGTTCTGCATTTACTACCGAAAGTGACCAGAGCCAGCTCTTACCCGATAGCCCGACTGGAAGACTGCATAGGTAGGGTAGGTAAAGCACCCTACATTACAAAGACAGACTTACTCAAGGAATACTGGCAGGTTCTTTCGACTGCCCGCACAAAGGAAATCTCTGCTTTCGTAACTCCGGTTGTGTTATACCAGTGTTGAGTCATACCATTTGGACTCCGAAATGCCCCAGCCACCTTTCAACCTCTGATGAACCAGATAGTGGTGGGCTTATCCAATTGCGTAGTATACCTAGATTACCTCCTAATGTACAGTGACGCCTGGGAAACTCACTTAGAGCAACTGGAAGCCCTCTTCCAGAATATACAGTCAGCTGACCTAGTGGGCAACCTTGCAAAGAGTGAGCGCGCTAAGGCTCAAGTGACCTATGCAGGACACATGATGGGTCAAGGACAAGTGCTGCCCAGGCCTAAAAATGTACAAGCAGGAGCACAGTTCCCCATTCCCACAACAAAATGGGAAATCATGAGGTTCTTGGGTATGTGTGGGTTCTACCGCAAGTTTGTCCCAAACTTCAGCACAATAGCTGCCCCACTGACAGACCTACTACAGAAAAAAGCAAAGGTAGTATGGACTGAGAAATGCCAGACAGCTTGTGAAAGGCCGAAAGCCATTTTAATAGGCAAGCCTGTGCTTGCAGCTCTGAACATTAACAAAGCATTTAAAGTAGCCATCGATGCAAGTGACATCGGAGTAGGCTTTGTCCTTCTCCAAGAAGATGAGAGACCAATCTGGTACTTCTTCAAAAAGCCAGACAAGTATCAGAAATGGTACTCTACAGTACAGGAGCAAACATTCGGTTGATTATTGTCTCTCAAACACTTTGAGGTATATGACTGAAATGGATACAGAGAAACCACAGTCTATACTGACCACAACCAGTTAACCATTGTGGAAAAGCTTAAAACACAGAATTCCAGGTTATTCTGTTGGAGTTTGTTTTTCCAACCAAAACACTTAAAAATTATCCACATTGCCGGGAAGTCAAACACGATTGCAGATATCCTGTCCAGAACTTAAAGGGACCCAGTTAGAACATAAAGATAATATTGACCAAGGTGAGGAGAACGAATGTGTGTGTCAGTAGTGTTTCATCCGTAGTGTGGGAGAAGTGTCAAGACAGTGGGCCATAGTCCGAATTACTTACGGACATATTTAACTTTTAATTAAGTGTTATGACACAGCAGTTTGTAGAGGTTGAGATATTTAAAATCCCAGAGAGAAACTTTAAAAAACGGTCATAACCTACATTTTCAATTGGTATGTTTTGAACTGCAGCTATAAATTCAGGAATAAGACCACCAGTTCTCGAGAGGTTTTTATATCAAACTAAATGAAACATTTATTAATTTACAACAAAGTAAACACATACACATGGCTGCAAATTACTACTATCATAACTTTTAACAAATTCCCAAATTAATGTTCACTAAGGCAACAATAACCAATTGACTTAGCCAGACACCAGGCAAAGCATTTTCACCTTACAAATTCAAAATTAGGTTCCTTTCAATTTGTTTCCTTTGCAAGCAGCTGTAGGCTTACCGGCATTGATCTTACATACCTCTGCTCTGCACACACAAACTCCCTTCTGATATACCCAGCACTCCCCCTTTGAATGTAAATTCTCATTGTATCGCCAGTCCCTTTGAACTCCTTTCAGAGTACCATTAGTAATATAAATATTGCTTGGTCTCTCCTAGCTAGGTAAAAGATTTCATCCCCACTCTTGAATGCTCTAGTCAACAAAATGCAAATGTACCCTCTACCTCTGTTTACATCTCAAAACTACTATACATCAAAGCACCCAGACTAGCTGGCTTTAATCCAGTTAGGACACACACTGACACACCCACAGACTAAACCTCTATTTTAAAAAAAATAATTTCCAATAACATTATCGGCATTAATATCGCTTCCTGACAATAAGACCTTTTTTTTTAAAAGGACATACAAGCAAAAGCTGACTGAGACTATAAAGTAACCACTTACTGAAAAATTACTATGTGGATTACATTTGTCCAACTAGTCCAGAGAACGGAATGTCACACCTAAAAAGGTGTCAAGGCCCACTTTAGACAGAGACACTTCAAAGGAAAATATGCAATGCAAAAACTGAACTGCAATCTCCTGTGGTTGCAGAGATAATGAAGGCTGATTACCATCTTAGCAGAAACCATCTCCTGAATACATAAGAAAAGGGATTAAAAACCAACTGCAGCCCTGGTATCAGTGTACTAGCTTTGGTGCTCCAGGCCTGGTGTGTGAGGGTGTGCTGTGAAGGTCACAGCTGAAGAACATCAAATAGGCATCCCTGTGCTTGCAAGTAAAAAAGTCCTCTCTCAGATTGCTGGAAGCATGTCTCAAGTCAGCAATACCACAGTTGAAAAGGAAACAGTACAACTCCTGTCAGCTAACCTGCAGAACCAGGAATCTCCAAACCAACTGCTCAACTGCCCAAAATCAGCCCTACCGGAATCATCCAACTTAACGGCCACAGCGTTTCATCAGCTACTCCTCACGGACCAGCCAAAGACTGATTATATACCTTTTTAATGTTTATTTCTGGACTCACTCTCAATTCCAATCTGTGTGTGTCTGTGTTGCGCTTTTCCTATTTATTTTCTCGCATTTTAGTAATAATAAAATCATTCTTTCTTTGACTCAAGAAAACTTGGTTAAATTGGCTCCTTTTAAAACATAAATACACTTGGGCTGGGAAAAGGTATCCATGAGGGAAGGGATCATTTTTAAATTAACCTTGTTGCTACCAACCAAGAAGGTTGAATAAAGAAAAGGGAGCTGATTCATTGCTCCTCACCTGGGAGCATAACAACTTGGGGTATCTCGTCTGGAATTGTAACAAATTAGGGGGACCCTGCACGGGGACCGGTCATAACAATTTCTCTTTAATCTTCAATCTCCTTCTCAACAAATGTCTGTCTAGTTCCCTTTTATGGGTGTCAGTTGACCCTGAATCAAATAATTTATTGCGCAGTTCCATATTTCCATGATCCCATGCAAATATTTAACCTTGCTTAAAGCTGCGAATATTTTACTTGTGTCTTCTCATCCTGTGCTTATTGACCAAGTTAAACAGATTGTTAATTTCGATCTCATCAATAATTTTCATTTTTTTGTTCGTTTTTCCCATTTGAAAGATCTTTGGGTATACCAGCTCTCATAAAAGTGGAGTATTCTTTCCTTGGAAACAGGAATAATGCATTTAAGAGATATTAATGCAGTCAAATTATTTTGTTGCATAATTTTGGACACAAAGCTGACCTTGTAATACTAGTACTAGAATTGAGTAATAACCCCTCTTACTTGCAGAACACTCAGTTAGGCTCTTTGCTGCTCCCTAGCTCTTCATTTAAACTGCACCCACCCTGTTCTCAGGGATTTCAAACCCCGTCACCTCAGAATTATTTCTATTCAGTTTAGACACTTAAAGTATATGCCTGGCCTTTTATTTCATTTACTTAACTTCATTAACTACAACAGTTCCCCAAGCATCTGTTGTCTGCCCTAATCATTATTATTATTATTATTGCAGACTACTTACTCTGCATATTAGTTATGATGTTCTTCTGGAAAATATTAACACGTAACAAGGCCAACGTGATGGGATGCAATTCTAGATTTAGGCCAAGGAAGTGAAGCTGGACAAGTGGATGAAGTAGCAGTGGGGAACCATTTTGGAGATAGTGACCATAATACAGTTAGATTTAACATCATTATGGAAAAGGACAAAGATAGAACAAGAGTGAAAGTATTAAATTGGGGGAAGACAAATTTTACGAAGCTCAGAGGTGAGCTGGCGAGAGTGGACTGGATACTGCTATTAGAAGGGAAAACAGTGATAAATAAGTGGGAGACGTTCAAAGACAAGATTCTACAGGCAGAGTGCAGACATGTCCCCACTAAACAAATGGGCGGTACTGCCAAACCTAGAGCCCCCTGGTTATCCAGAAGCATATAGGCCAAAATTAAGCAGAAAAATAAAGCTTATGACAGTCACAAAAGACTTAGTACTGTAGAAAGCCTAGAGGAGTATGGAAAGTACAGGGGTGAAGTAAAAATGGAAATTCAGAAAGCAAAGAATGGATACGAAAAAATACTGGCAGGCAAAATCGAAGAAAATCCTAAGATGTTTTACCAGTACATTAAGAGCAAGAGAATAGCTAAGGAAAGGGTAGGGTCTATCAGAAATGTACATGGTGACTTGTGCATTGATGCAGAAGATGTGAGCAGGGATCTCAATGAGTACTTTGTCGCCATCTTTACTAAGGAGAGGGATGATGCAGACATTCTAGTTAATGAGGAAGAATGTGAAACATTAGATACAATAAGCTTAGTGAGAGAGGAAGTACTGGAGCAACTGACATTCTTGTAGATGGATAAGTCACCAGGGCTCAATGGATTGTATCTCAGGCTGTTAAAGGAAGCCAGGGAGGAAATAACCGATGTTCTGAAGGTCATTTTGCAATCCCCATAAGATACAGGCAAGGTACCAGAGTTTGCAGGTCTGCAAATGTTGCACCCTTAAAAAGGGTGCAAGGGATAGGCCAGAAAATTATAGGCCAGTCAGTCTGACTTCATTGGTGGGCAAATTATTGGAATCAATTCTGAGAGACAGGATAAACTGTCACTTAGAAAGGCACAATTGATCGGGGATAGTCAGCATGGTTTTATTAGTGGAAGATCATGTCTTACTAACTTAATAGAATTTTTTGAGGAAGTAACAAAGAAGATTGATGAGGGTAGTGCAGTGGATGTTGTCTACATGGATTTTAGTAAGGCATTTGACAAGGTCCCACATGGCAGACTGGACAGGAAAGTGAGACCCCATGGGATTCAGGGGAAGGTGGCAAGTTGGATTCAAAATTGGCTCAGTGACAGGAAACAAAAGTTAATGGTCGATGGATGTTTTTGTGAATGGAAAATGGTTTCCAGTGGTGTTCCACAGGGCTCAGCATTGGGGCCCTTACTGTTTGTTGTATATATTTATGATTTGGATATAAATGTGGGAAGTATGATTGGGAAATTTGCAGATGACACAAAAATTGGTCGTGTAGTTGATAGTGAAGAAGACAGCTGTTGTCTCCAGAATGATATCAATGGTTTGATTGAGTGGGCAGAAAAGTGGCAAATGGAATACAATCTGGAAAAGTGTAAGGTAATGCATTTGGTGAGGGCAAACAAAGCAAGGGAATACTCAATAAACAGGAGAATATTGAGAGAGGTTGAGGAAGTGAGAGACCTTAGCGTGCATGTCCACAGGTCTTGAAGGTGGCAGGACAGGTGGACAAGGTGGTCAAGAAAGCATATGGAATGCTTTCCTTCATTAGACAAGGTATTGAACACAAAAGCAGGGATGTAAAAATGGCACTGTATTAAAGCTTGGTTAGGCCACAGCTGGAATTTTGTGTACAGTTCTAGTCATCACATTACAGGAAGGACATTATAGCTCTGGAGGGAATACAGAGAAGATTTACAAGAATGCTGCCAGGGCTTGAAAATTGCAGCTATAAGGAAAGATTGGATAGGCTAGGGTTGGTTTCCTTAGAACAGAGGAGGCTGAGGGGTGACCTAATTGAGGTGTACAAAATTATTAGGGGCCTAGATAGAGTAGATAGTAAAGAATTGTTTCCCCTATTTGAGGGGTCAATTACCAGGAGGCATAGATTTAAGGTGATAGGTTTAAAAGAATTAGCGGGGATATGAGGACAAACATTTTCACGCAAAGGTTGGTGGGCATCTGGAATTCACTGCCCAAATTGGTGATTGAGGCTGAAATGCTCAACTCATTTAAAAGGTACCTGGATCTCCATCTGAAGTGCTGTAACCTGCAAGACTACAGACCAGGTGCAGGAAAGTGGGATTAAAATGAGCAGCTAGTTTCTTTTCATGTTTTTCTGGCCGGCACAGACACAATGGGCTGAATGGCCTCTTTTCGCACCATAACTTTTCTATGGTTTCTTTGGCTCTATTGTTGAAATGGAAAGAGAGAGAGAGAAAGACCTGCAGGAAATTAGGAAAATTCACATGGTTGAATCAAATGTTTAGGATATGTTATTTCTTCAGAATATAATGACCAATTTTAAAAGTGTCATTAGAGATTCACCTTGAATATACAGTTCAGAAAAAGGTCCTTAAACCCAACAGTCCATGCTGATATTTATACCCTACCAGAGAATTGTGGGATATCCATAAATGTCGCTTCTCTCAGCCCCTGGAAAGTAGATTACAGCAGAATGAGTGAGGTTTAGCACCCTGACAAGGACAGAAGAGATAAGAAAACTGTGATTTTAACTATTTAACTTTAACTCCTTGGGAGCCTCTCACTTCTTAAATGAAACAGCAAATCTTTATTCACAGTGCATTGTCACAGATAATTTGAAAATTAAGGAAATGGAATTCCATTTCCGCCTGCTCATTCGCTGGTGGCTAAATTGGATAATCCCAGAAAAAGGACAAAAAAAATCAAGATATCTGAGTAACCTATGCCCGTTCATTATGTTACAAGCAGCATGTTAAATCAGTGCTGCCTGCTCTATTAACTAACTGTTGCATGCAACCATCACTACCTTTGCTGTTCACTGGCTGCACCCATTATCGGGTGGCCCAATATTGTGAGTGGCTAGGACTTCTTAAATGAACCTGTGACTCTTAATGCGGAGGTGTATTATGGCTGCAGGAAGTGATGAGAGATTTTTGAAAAGTGGATCTGAGTTGTGATATTTTCAGGAACGGCTGAATGTGTGCCAGAATGGGCACCAGACAATGCATTGTAGATCTTGGCAGAAAGAGGAGAGACATCTCAGCTGGATTTTCAATGAGGGATCAAGATCCTGACACCCACATGAATTTTGGGACCTGACCTTGTGCCCAAGCTGCATCACTCTAAGGATGTGCTTTTTAAATGTAAACATCCTAATTGGCCATTAGGCACCGAATGCATCCGGAACACGGGAGCTGCATGCCTAGAGCCAGGGGGCCAAGGTAAAGGCAGCCCTGTTGGGGACTGCTACTGCTTTGCCAGTTAGAGCAGGCAGCTCCTCAGAGGGCCATGAAGGTGGAACAAGGCAGAGAGCAGCCTTGCACGATAACGTCAGGGCCAGCACTCGTACTGATGTTACTAGGTACCACGGATTTGTCTCAAAAACATCTCCAAAGAAATTTATTTGTGCCCACAGTGAACGCAACAGCTGTGCACTGTTGTGCATAAGACTGTTGGACTTGCTGGGAAAAAAAAAATTGAAAATTGCATTTTGTTCCAGGCAGCCCCCTTAATAAGCTCCTTAAGGAGCATAAGGGACCATTAACTAATCAACAGAAGCGGACACCTGTTTTTCCAGATGACCTCATTATGAATATGTTGCTAAGCTCCAAGAATGTCTAATCCACTTAGCTCAGCAGGTAATTGTTGTGAGAGAATATGCTAATATGTAAGTAGCCAGGGTATAAACCATACAACCAGTAGACAATGTTCAAAGGAGCTTTCACTTTAGCTAGCAGCCTGTGGTGTAAAAGAGTTGCAGCTGTACTTTCCTGTTAACAATAGCTGTTGAATCTTTATAATGAATCCATTTGCTAAGCACTCCTGTACTACATCTTCAAATAAACTGAACCTATGTTTGGTTTACTTGTCATGTGTGAGATTGGTAAGTTTGTATTAAGCAAACAGAAGTGGAACAGCAATGTTGACAACACAGCTGCAGGGGTGAATGCAAGCTTTGCTTGACTGACATTTCAATTGTCCTGTAATCAGTTATTCTTTCTTTGTAGTTTTCCAATGCCTGTGTGTTCATTTCCACAAGATAGAGAGGTCTGAAGTGAAGAAAAGCTTTTGACATGGATACTATGAATGGCTGTGATTGACTGATACTTCTCAGAGGTTCTAAGCTGAGCAGTTCTGTTCAAAGTATCTTTTCAAAGGGCGGAATTGTCTAAGATTGGCACTAAGTGCGGTTGCGGGTGGGAAAAGGAAGTTTTACTCGCTGGCCGCAATGGCGGCTTTTCATGCCGTATCATCCCCATCTCGCTTTACTAGTCATGCATTCTTGGAAAACACGCTGGGCGCTGGCAGGGTGTACTCTCATTCGCCTGCCCCACCATCAAATCAGGCCTTCAGTAAAGGGGCGCCATATTTAAAGTCCGCCTTTGCAAAGAGATAGGATTCTTCAAGGGATCGGAAGTTGCTGCAAAGTCATGGCTGCCAAAGGGAGGGAACATGCTGTCCCCAGATTAACCTACTTCTCCTTCGAGCACCTACTAGATGTAGCGGAGGCCCGCCGCGATGCCCTCTACCCCTGCTCTGGGCAAAGGCCAGCAAGCAGGTTGACGAATGCAGCATCAGAGGCATTGGCAGTGGTGGTCAGCACCAACACCATGAAAAAGAAGACAGCCATCCATTGCCAAAAGAGGTTGAATGATCTCCTCCATTCCACAAAGGTAAGTAATTCTTCTCATCACACTCTCAACTCACAAACCCATCAAGCATCCAATGGGATCTCACTCGCTGCCAGTTCAAGGGCCATCACCATTCATTCTCTCACACATGACTTCATTGTCTTCATCCCACTCACCACCCACACATGCCAAGCATACTTATCATCTGGCCTGGCAGGCACCCAGCTTACGCTCTCTCCATCTCTATTCATGCAGGACATGCTGGCACATAACAAAACGGACTGGTGGAGGATTGCCTGAAATCAAGGTCCTCATGGACTTTGAAAATAGAGTCGTCCAGCTGGCTGTAAAATATCTGGACCATTCTTGTGCTGACAGTGAATTTGGTGGTGTTCAACCAAGTGGGGATCCAGCAGTGCAACATCCATCAGACAACTATGCTGTGAGTGATGTGTACTGTTTCACAGGCCAAAGCCATGCACTAATTATCTCTCCTTGCTTTTGCAAGCACATCTGGGAAACAGCTGAGGGAGTCCATGGCCCAGGTCCTCGATTCAAGCCCTGAAATTCATTTCAGAAGAGGAATCTATTGAAACCCTCATTGAAGACTCATCACAGCACTCACGAACACCCTCTACCAACACAGAGACACACACTTCAGTGAGAGCAAACTTTAGAGTACTTGGGATCACAGTTTGGTGAGCACATCACACTGTCTGATCCACAGCAGGTGGCAGCAGGGCCTTCACAAGTCTCCAGCAATTAGAGGACTGCTGGAGGCCAGAAATCTGCTGAGTCCGAGTCACGTGATGAACCTCTGGACTTGGTCATGTCACAGTTGTTGGAGCTGCAAAGCAAGCTCAGGAGCATCAGGAAGGAATGCCCACTGCACTCCTCAAATTGCAAGGCATGATGGAGGAGTCCATCCGCCTTCACTCTGAGGTGATAGCTCCAGCATGCCAATGCACTGAGGTCAACACTGGTAGGATGGCAGCCGCCATTGAGACCTTGGTGCAGGGCATCGGTCCTGTACTGCTGCACAGGCTGAACTCCATAGTTGGTCTCCAACAGTGTCAATGCGAGAGGGGTGCGGGGCAGCCCGATCTCACTCCGGGTACCTTTTCTTCTCAAGGAGTCAGCCAGGGGCCCTCAGGTACCCATAGAGAGGAGCATTAGCAGGTGCACACCCCCGGGCTACCCACCCAGATGACTCTGGGTGTGTCCGACCCATCCAAATCCCCTCTTCCTGTGACCCTGGCAAATCCAGCTCCACAGCCCGAGCAGGGTGCCACTGCCACATAGCAGGGCACCAAAAGGTCTTGGCCCTCCAGAAGATGCCCGTCAAGCACAGATATGATGTAGCAGTCAGTAGGTTGCCTCCACCTCTGCTGTAGTTGCCCGGGGAGCACCAAGATGTTAGGAAGGTTAAAAATAAGTAGTTGCACAACCTGGGCACAGGTGGCACAGAGTTCTATCATTCTCTCTGTGTGCTCCCAGCACCTTTGAGGTGTGGCTAGCCCCCCATCTCAACAGCATCAGGGTTCACCTCACAAAGGATGCCATAAGATCAGGAGAACTTTCCCTGCTGCATCTCCATAATATGACCTTCTTCAAAGAGAGCAAGCAAGGTGCCATCAGCCAGACAGGAGTCAGACGCTCACATAAGCTATGTGGGGATCTATGGTGTCTCCTCACCGCATATCGTTATCATCCTCCTGGAATGTAGGGACTATAAGGGGCTCCCAAGCATGCCTGCCGTGTCTGGTCAGTGCACTGGCCTCATCGCCATCATCCGCACCTTGAAGGATCTCATCACCCTCATCCCCACTGACACCCTCCTCATTGGGGGGACTCCATCTCCTCCTCAGCCAGCTTCTTTTCCTGTTGCAGCACCAGGTGAAGGGCACAGCAGGCAACGACGATGTGTGACACCCTCTGTGGACTGTATTGCAGGGCTCCACCAGACCAGTCCAGGCACCGGAACCTCATTTTCAGCATCCCGATGGCTTGCTCCAGCACGGTGTGAGTTGTAGTATGAGCGTCATTATATCTTCTCTCTGCTGCGCTCTGAGGCTGCCGCAGGGGTGTCATCAGATAAGTCCTCTGCAGATAGACCTTGACCCCATGGAGCCAACCCTGCAGCCTCTCTTGACCCTGGAAGATGTCAGGGATCTGAGACCTGCTAAAGAAGTAGGAGTCATGGACACTTCCTGGGAACTGTGCGCAGACCTACAGGATGCGTTTGTGGTGGTCACACACCAGCTGAACATTCAGTGAGTGGAGGTCCTTGCAGTTGATGTATTGCCACGGAGATCTGAGCACCACATGAATGCAGCCAATGGCACCTTGCACTTGTGGGAAACTGAGATCTGGGTAAATCCCAGTGCTCTTGCTTTTTGGCTTTCCTGATCACAGGCAAAATGCACAAAGTTGTGTGCCTTCATGAAGATAGCATCCATGAGGTCATGGATGCATTTGTGTGTGGAGGCTTGAGATATCCCACAGAGGTCACCTGTGGAGCCTTGAAAGGAGCCAATGACATAAAACCTAAGCACCGTGGTCACTTTCACGGCCAGAGTTTAGTGCGCTGCATGACTGCCCGAAACCGCACCCACCTTCCCCCGACTTCACCTGATGAATTGGCAGAAGCTTCTCCCACTGGACTACATGCTGTGCTCTCAGCTCAGGCATCCTCCTAACCCATACTGCATGGCTGTGCTGTTAGCTTGAACCATGAGGGAGAATGATCCAAATCTGAATGATGACATGGCAAGGGTCTGTGAGCGCCTCCGCCAGTGACTGCTCCATGACCAGCTTTAGCGAGGAGATTGTACAACATGCCCAGTTGTCCAACTGTTCTGCAGCCCGCTAAAACGCTCATTAGTTTTCAGTCTGTGCCCGAGGGGTGAAAAGCTCTGGAGCATTTGGTGGCACTTTTAGGCCCATGCATTGCTTGAGCGGGCAGATAAGCTAGAGTCCCAACTCCACACATCAATGCGGCTGCGCCTGAAATGTCTCAGCTGTGGAGGAATGGTCACTTTATACAAGGTTTCCCCAGTGTGTGGCCACTTCCATCACCGCCCCCCACATGCTTGTGCACTACTATCAACCACAGTGCAGATCTTGCCCCTTGCAACTCACCCCCAACTGCAGTACAGCCCTTGCCCCAGCATCACACTGTCAGCCATCTGGGAAATAGCGACTTGCCTATGCCCTTGCATGAACCTTGAAGTCCAATAGGCAACCCTTGCTAGCACTGCGCAATGTTACTGTGCACTCACCTCCAAGTTCCCCTTGAAATGCAGCTCGTCAGGTGCCTGGGGCGATGAATCCGGTGACCAAGATTTATAATGATATGCAGATATATTAAAATGAAGTCCCGAACGTGCGGCAGTGAGAAATGTGACCCACTGTTGATGGGCAGAGTGGACGATTGCAAACTGGTTTCACAACGGCGTGAAACCAATTTTTGGTCTTCCTGCCATATTGTTCACTCACCCCAATGGGCATGGAAAATTCTGCCCAAAGCTCCTGTTTATGTTTTCAGTTTCAGGAGCATTTAAAAATTTGTGGGATTTGCCAATGGCTCACTGGTTACCGGGAGAGCGATATAGAGACTGGATAGAGGGCAAAAAAGGGGTATGGAGGTAATGGAAGGGGCTTGAGGGATATGAGGAGGCGTAGAAGGAGCATGGTGACAATAAAGGGGGTATGGAAGGGACATGGGATTCAAGGAAGGGGCATGGGGTATATGGAGGCATAGGGGTATGGAAGGGGCATGGTAAATATTGGGGGGTATGGGGGAGGGTGGGGGGTTGAGGGATTAAGGCCTGACACTCATGGCCTCAATTTCTTTTAAATCATTCATGGGATGTGGGCCTCTCTGGCTGGGCCAGCATTTATTGCCCATCCCTAGTTGCCCTTGAGAAGGTGGTAGTGAGCTGCCTTCTTGAACCATTGCAGTCCATGTGGTGTAGGTACACCCACAGTGCTGTTAGGAAGGGAGTTGCAGGATTTTGATTCAGCGATAGTGAGGGAACGGCGATATTTCCAAGTCAGGATGGTGTGAGACTTGGAGGGGGACTTCGAGGTAGTGGTGCTCCCATCCATCTCCTGCCCTTGTCCTTCAAGATGATAGTGGTCATGGGTTTGGAATGTGCTGTCAAAAGAGCACTGTTGAGTTCCTGCAGTGCATCTTGTAGATGGTACTTACTGCTGCTACTGTGCGTCGGTGGTGGAGGGAGTGAATGTTTGTGGAAGGGGTGTCAATCAAGTGGGCTGCTGTGTCCTGGATGGTGTCAAGCTTCTTGAGTGTTGTTGGAGCGACACTCATTCAGACAAGTGGGGAGTATTCTATCACACTCCTGACTTGTGCCTTGTAGATGGTGGACAGGCTTTGGCGAGTCAGGAGGTGAATTACTCATTGCAGGATTCCTAGCCTCTGAACTGCTTTTGTAGCCACAGTATTTATCCAGTTCAGTTTCTGGTCAATGGTGAGCCCCCAGGATGTTGATAGTCAGGGATTCAGTGATGGTAATGCCATTGATTGTCATGGGGTGATGGTTAGATTCTCTTTTGTTGGATATGGTCATTGCCTGGCACTCATGTGGCACGAATGTTACTTGCAACTTGTCAGCCCAAGCCTGGATATTGTCCAGGTCTTGTTGCATTTGGACATAGACTGCTTCAGTATCTGAGGAGTCGCAATTGTGCTGAACATTGTGCAATCATCGGCAATTATCCCCACTTCTGACTTTACGATGGAAGGAAGGTCATTGATGAAGCAGCTGAAGGTGATTGGGCCCAGGACACTATCCTGAGGAATTCCTGCAGTGATGTCCTGGAGCAGAGGTGACTGACCTCCAACAACCACAACCATCTTCCTTTTTGCTAGATATGACTCCAGCCAGCGGAGAGTTTTCCCCCATTCCCACTGACTCCAGTTTTGCTAGGGCTCCTTGATGCCACACTTGGTCAAATGCTACCTTGATGTCAAGGGCAGTCACTCTGCAAATGGACCATTGTTTCAGTAATGTCTCCGACTCCATCCCACCCCCACCTCCCTAAAATGAAAATATGGTGGTCACTACCTCGGTAATGGAGACTGGTTTGTGGGTCAGGAACTTGCTCGACTCACGGTTCCCATTTCCTTCATGAAAATCCGGCCCTTTGTGTCCTCCTTGCAACTTGCTATTTTTCTATCATTAGCAAATTTGGCTAAAATACACCCTGTCCCTTCATCCAAGGCATTAATATAGATTGTAAACAGTTGGCACTCCAGCACTGATCTCTGTGACACCCCATTCATTACAACTTGCCAAACTGAAAAATGACCTATTTATCCCTAATTTCTGTTTCCTGTTAGTCAATCCTCTTTCTGCAGTGGCTGTAATCACATATTTCTTGCGTTCTCTTTTCTCCTCACCACAAGTGGATCTTGTCCCTTTTTGATTTCAGATACCAAGGAATAGAACCTTCCCATTCAGTAGAGAAGGAGGTAGAATACAGTGAAGATGAAGAGACACTGTCGCTCGATCATATACTTGCAGCCACCAGCTCAAAGACTGTTACTGCATGTATTTAGAGGGTGGGAGGGACCAAGGAGGAAGCTGCACATGGTAAGACACAGGGCAAAAATGTGCAGGAGCCAGAGCAGGGGCAAATAGGTGCCAGCTCACCGGAAGGTAAGGTTGCACACTAGTTTCACTGCAGAGTCAGATGAGAGCTTCAATTGGTGTACACAGCAAAACGCTTGTTACACTGGAAAGACTGACAGAAAGCCTGCGCTTGATGTCGAGCAACATGGAGGAGTCAAATATCAGCTAAGCAGAGGGCTTTATTCATCAGCACACCTGTAGAACCAACCATGATGCAGCCAGTACCACATGTCAATGTCACAGTTTTCACTGTAAAACAAACAGCTTCCATCAAAGGTCTGAGTGATGAAATGGATTATCAGACTGCTGCCATTAAAATTCAGAATGCTGAAATCAGGGATCTAGTTATCACTGTTCAAAGGAGCTTCCAAGGCACAACAACAGTCCATCAATCTGTTCTCCAGAAAATCAGCATAAATGCAAAGATGCCCCATAGGAGAGTGGCAATATCTCCATGGAGCAGGAACCTGCAACTCACCTATGTGGGTGACAGCATTTCTGCTCCTACCCGTGGTACTCCACTAGTGTCCTTGTGCCTGACAGCCAGTCAGCTCAGAGCACTGCAGCCTAGACAATGGTTGAGTCTGAATCCAGGCCTTCCAGGCCCAGAGCTGCTCAAGTTTCCTCAGCTGAGAGTTAGCTGCCTTCCACCACCTATGCTGTGGCCACTGAAGAAGCACACAAAGGTAGATAAAGGTACATGGAAGACTCAAGGCAACTCAAGGAAGGCACACAGTGATTAAATTAATTTTGTATACATTATGTCATGATTGAATTTACAAAATTGGATTAGAATGTGTATTTTCTAGGTTTTTTTGTGTTGTCAGAAAGAGGACGATATAATGTCCTGTCTTACCATGAATTTTCAACCCGATGGTCTGAATTTTACTATGTTGGGGCGAGCGCACAATACCCTCGACATGCCGTAAGATAGATCCTGATGATGTCAGGAGGGGATCCCAATGTCATTATGCCACATCATGATATTTCGGATAAATCGGCAGCCTGCCCAACGTCAATGAAAGGGGCAACTTAACAAACTAAAGAGGCAATGCTCTGCAATTTTAAGCAGCCCTTGTGGTTTTACGGTCGGCATACAGGCAGCACTTGGGGACCTCACAATGACCATTTTCTCAATCCAGGGCAGGGTATAAGGCCGCAGAAGGAGCAAAGAGTGTGGACATCAGACTCATTATTTATTGCCTTGTTTTTGACTTTCTGGATTGTTTTCAAAACTATTTTGTTCAATTTTTTGGGGCGGTTAGGAAGCTTATAGCTTTTAATTAATTGAGTCTGCATCTCAGCAATCCAATAGCTTAAATATGGGGATTTTTCTCTTAAGTGAAGGTTCCTCCTCAGATGGAGAGAGGAGAAGATGGGAGAGGAGGCCAGCTTGCTGGAGACGGCATCGATGCGTCTGCCCACAAGAACAAGCAGCAGACCCTGAAAGGGTTGAAGGCCTGCAAGGCTTGTGTAGGAGAAGGCGACAAAGGAGGCGGCACTTCCCTGCTGGCAGAATGTACTGAGTTAGATCCAACTACCTGGACATGGCAGAGGTGCAGTGCAGAAGAAGCATCCATTTCTCGAGACAGTAACTTCTAACTTCAAAATGATAGGCTCCAATATAGCATCTGACTGTGTGGCCTTTTGTGCTGAAAGTGACTGTTGCCCTAAATAATTATGCATCGGAGTCATTCCAGGGTTCTGTAGGGGATCACTGTACTATGCCACAGTCCGCAGCATACCACTGCATAAAGCTGGGCATGGATGCACTCTTCAGGAGGGTAATTACCTTTATAAATTTCAAAACAGATGAGGATAGCCAGGCAGAACATGCAAGAGGATATGAGGCTTTTGCTGCCTTCCCAAATATTGAGGATGCCATTGATTGCACCCTTGCGGCGATCAAAGAACCTGGGGAGATACAGGGGCCTTTGCGAATTGTAACATCAACATCCAGCTCATGTGTGATCATCAGCAGCAGATCCTCCAAGCTTGTGCAAGGTATCCTGGGAGTTGCCATGATTTGCATGTTCTTCGGCACTTTCAGGTTGCAAGGCTTTTCAGCCCCCTGCACAATTGGATGGCAGGCTGAAGGGGAAATATAGGGTACACTCTGGATAATGACACCTATCAGACATCCTCAAACCCCTGCTGAAGAGAAATACAACAGAAGCCATGCCTCCACAAAGGCCAGAATCAAGAGGACAACTGGGCTGACGTTCTCTTGCCTGGACCAGTCTGGGGCTCGCTTCAGTATGCATCAGATTGCATATCCGTCATTGTTGTTGTGTGCTGTGCTTTGCACAATCTGGCTCTTTCTTGGAGAGATCAGATGGGGGAGGTGGACTATGATGGACAGCCTCAGGCATGTGAAGACAATCCAAAACAGACTCTGAAGATGAACCTGAATATCCACAGGGCCCTGTTGAACCAACAAGGCAGCAGCTTTTGGGAGCCAAGAAAACCAGGGAAACATTCAATCAAAGATGTTTCCAGTAAGCTGCCAAAGCCCTCATGAAATGTCATTAAAAAGCTGCAGTTACATCATTGCTAAGACCACAGGAACCCCTCCTAACACCCTCTTGGGTCTGTGCCTCCTCTGAAAAATAATGATGTTCAGGTTCAATTACTTTTTGAGTTTGTTGCAAGCCTCTAATCTTCATGCCACTCATAGCACAAGAACCACATGTAATGTGAAATATGAATTTAATAAGCTAATGAGGAACAGCAAAACACAAGTTACACAACTAAACTGATCACCCATAATTGCCATGTGTTTAGTGTGATTTCTTAAACCATTTACGAGTGCTTCATCTTGGTGCTCCCCCATCGCTGGCAGCTGCATTGGGCACAGGTTGCTGATTCAGTTGCTCCTTTAGCCTAGATGACCTTGGTGATCGTCCTCTGGTTGCCGGAGGCTGAGAGAGCCCGGACTGTGCAGAAGAATCCTGCAGTGTTCTGGACAGTGGCAGGACACTCCTCAGTTGTCGTGGAATCCCGGAACAATACTGTCACTGGGAGAGGGCAAAGGGGCTGTTGTCACTATCAGGAGTGCCCCATGAGGGGCGCCCAGATGCAAAAAGCTGCTGTTCATCCACCAGCATGAGGTTCGCTTCGATCACCCTGCTCTTTGTAGATGGACAAGAACCTAGTAGACACACCAAGTGCCTCATTCATCTCACACACAGGCTATGCCCAAACATCACTGCCATTCAGAGGGGAGGGTGACCACAGGGTTCATGCTTCATGTGGACTCCTCCATTATATGGGCCAGGGCATGCATACTCTTTGGCAGCTCCACCAGATCGTCACGTACCTCCTGCCAAACACCCAGCATTTGCTGCCTGATGTATGATCCAGAGGCTCATCATCTGCCTGGAACTCAGCATCTTCCTAGTCTCCAACACTCCTACCATCAGAGTCCAGGGAACTCTCAGTCTCCAACAGTTGCTAAGACGATTGTGCTATGCCGGACCCAGTCTATGTTACATCTGTGCAGATGTGCTCAACCCCAACAAGGTGCCAGTATCTTAGGTGGTACAAGGTGGGGATGAGGATATGATGCGGCACCATCTGAAGGACTCACCTCTTCAGGGGTCAATGTTGGATGGTCTGGATTTTGGTAGCTCTGGATGATGATCCATCCAATGGAGAAAAACAAGAGTGAGTATACATGAGCATTAAAGATGCAGACTAAGCTGCTGTTGCAGCATCCTACACATGGGATGGCTCACCTCACAAGTACAACGATGTAGGATATCAACAGACCAGTCACCATAACCCTGCATTGCCTGTCCCTGAGCCCTTCATATCTCATGGGCCCGCCCCTCCAATTGAAAGTGCATCCCCTTCACTCCCACCCTCCTCAGAAACCCCTGCCTCTCCTCGACCAGTAGATCTCAGTCCCTGCTCGTATGTCAACTCTTGAATGTCCTCCTCCACTGGATTCAGTACTGCCACATTTGGAACTCTACCACCATTACGGTTGCATTCCTATGAATTCTGCTTCCTCGTCCCCTGTGAAGATAAGAGCACTTTAATGAGTCCCCCAATTCCATAGGGCTGAGGTGTATGTACTCCTTCCCAATATTGCTGGTCCATGTGCTGAAAACATTGCAGAGCTTTTCCCTTCTATGGGCAGAATATTAAGCTCGGTGGGCCGGTATGCACCCGACCCAGCTGAGTATAAAATGGCGCGTATGAAGTCGGGTGAGAATCCTGACATCATCGCGCAGCGCCACGATATTTCATTTGGCGGGCATGTGCCGGAGTCGGCCACGCACCCACCGACAATCAAAAGGCCTGTTGAGGCCATTAAAAATATAATTAAATTCAAATTTATGCTGCCCGTCCAACCTTACGGTTGGCCGGCAGGCAAAAAGGCTAAGCGGCCCTTGCACTTTTTAGGAAACCTCATCCATGGGCAGGGTGAGGTTTCCTAAAGCAAATAAAATTTCTACAGTTGATCTAAAAACACGTCCCTGCTCATGTGACAGAGTCACATGAGGGGATATGTTTTATGGCATTTTTATTTTATTTTTTCTTAAACGGCGCTTCATCTCCCTGAGGCAGTTCTGTGCCTCAGGGAGATGATGTAGCGTGCATGCGCGAAGATCATGTTCACCCCACTTGTACTCCTCCCCCCGCCCGCACAGGCAACATTCAGCGCTGCCGCTCACGTTTCCCGCTGGGCGAGCCTTAATTGGCCCACCAGTGTGAAATTGCCTTTCAGGCCCCATCACGGGCAGTTGTTGGCTTCTCGACCTCCCCCGCCTGCTCCTGATGAGCCTTCATGTCAAGGGCAAAATTCTGTCTGAGATGTGTCTGTCATTCTACCTAGTACTAATTAGCCTTGCTGGGCATAGGTTTCCTTTGCTGCTAAAGCCACACAGGTACCACATTCCAGCCACACCAAATGCATGCCCACCCATGTACATTCATTCAAAATGCAAAGTGCCTTCCTTACTTATCCTTGCAGTGCAGAGGAGGTCACTGACCCTCTTTCAATTGCACTCAGGTCCTCTGTGCAACCCCATGGCTGTTCACTATCGCCGTCACCTCCATTCAGGCTTTCGTGGTTTGATGGTAGATTAAAGGCGGATTACGGTTCCTGATGGCAAGATAGAGGAGCCTATTTTTAATGGATTGGCATATCATGCATCCTTGTTAAATCACATGGGCACGATAATAAATTGCCCCTATGCAATTAAGCTAGCAGCAAATGAGAAAGCTCAATCTCTGTCGAAGGCAGCACCAGCCTGTTTTGTCTTCCATATGGGGTCTGAATAGGGTTTCTTTAGGGTTTACCTGCTACCCTAAGAATGCTACCATAGACTGTTATTTATAAAAACCATTCTTGTTTATTTACAGATCTATATACATCTCAGTAACCTGACACAAAGTTGTACTTCTACTTCCCACCAGATGTTCCATAATCATGTGATACTGCATCACAGTTACATCAGCAGTTACATCAGGATCACATGCTCCTGATGTTAACCCTTTACTCTACATCACCTCCCAAAGTCTCAGACATCACAGGGTTAGTATTTGAAGTGCCTTGACCAGTCTCTCCGATAGGTCCTGATTGCATTTTGAGGTTGAGGACAAACTGCACTCTCTCGTTTCTGAACTCGAAACAGCATTGCACCCAATTCTGTAGATGATGTGTCTGATGTTACAATTGTTGGCAATTCTTGATCTTAGCGCACTAGAATTTCTGGTGAAATTAGAACATTTTTGATCTTGTCAAAAGCATTTTGCTGGTCCACATTTCAGCACCACCTTGTCTCAACAGCTGTTGTAAGGGCTCAGTGACTTCCGCCAAATTTGGTAATAACTTGTCTACTTGGTTAGCCATCCCAAGAAATATCTGTAATGCTGTGATGGCACTAGGCTGTGGGAACTCTCTAATCACCTTGATTTCTCTGCATCAGCAGTAATTCCTGAAGCTTACATAAATGTGCCCTTCGAGTTTTAACATCGGCTCTGTAAATTCACATTTGTTGTTCAATGTCAAATCTGCTTCTTGTAGAACCCTGAAGTGTACACTCACTTGATGGTCATGTTCTTCCCTCAATGAACTGTGTACAAGAATGTTGTGCACACAGCATATTATTGCCATACCTTCCAGGGTCTGAGCCTCATTCTTTAAATATCTCAGGTGTAGAAGCAATTCCGAATGTTAACCTGTCAAAACAAATGTTAGACCAAATGGCGTAGTTAACAATCTGGATTCTTTATCCAGATGTAACTGCCAAAAGCCACTGTTAGCACCCAGTTGTGTGAGGAGCATGCTTTTTGATAATTTGATGAGAATTTCATCCACTGATGCTACCAGGTGGATCTCATGCTCTACTGACTTGATTAATTGAGTCAAGTCCATGCAGATTCTAATTGAACCATTAGAATTTGGTACTGTGACCAGTCCAGAACATCACTTTGTCCCTATGATTACTGGAAAAATGACTCTTGTCATAACATGTGTTTAATCTTGCGCCTGACTTTGTCCAAGAGTGGGTGAGGTACCTTCGTCACTGTGAAGAGATATATAGGCTTAGCATCTGCCTTAGGGTTACATGATATTCTGTTTTCAGTTTTGCTAAGCCTGAAAATAGGGATGGAAATTCATTTCTGAATGCATTTCTGGACTGCTCATCAGCAATTTCATGAACCTTGTAATCAGCCTCAACTGCAAGCATGCTTTTCTGCTCAGTAATGATGACTTCTGGTTCCTTATTATATACAGGGGATCAATAATTTCTTTATCCTTGTATCTTAATCTCACCAAGTGTTGCCCTGTTACTTTCAGGATAGTCCCTCCTGAACTTTGCAATTGATTGGAGGATGGCTCTAATGTAATATTTTTAAGCCACTTTACTTTTATCAGATAACGCTGAAACACCAGCACCAATATCCAGCTTGAATTCTGTGAGGTGACCATCAACTTCTAACTTAATGCTCCAATAATTGTTTTTTGTTTCATTACCTTCTCCTATTTCATTTTTCAGTGGTTCTTTCACTTCTTGGATTTGATTTGATTTGGCCTTGTTATTTTTGTTTTCTTCCTCCGAGCTGTTTGTATTTTAGGTCGGAAGACAATTTGAAAATGTCCTAATTTTCCTCAGTTGTGGCACTCTGCTCCCCCTCCTGGGCATTCTTCCCTCTTCTGCAGGATTTCCCACCACACCCAAAGCATTTTAAGATGGCAGTTGGCACGCTTTTTCCTGACTTCAATGTGCTCTTTTCTGTCTGCCAGATTGAATGGCTTTGCTCATTTGTTTCATCGCTTTCCCCACTGACAACTGCTCTGTTTTGCCTCCTAAACTTGGTCTGTTGTGCTACCTGTACTGCCTTTGTGAGAGTTAAATCTTCCTTCATTTGCAAGAGATCTGATAGGGTTTCATCTCACTCGTTAGTTACTCAAGAAAACTGAGACACTCCAAGCCTATATGAGCGCATATAGTTCAGTGCTTCACAAACTCTTTTTCTGCTGTGACCTCATTTTCATACTTCATTCTTGGTGCGACCCGAGAGTGAAAATTGGGCAGG
Source organism: Carcharodon carcharias (assembly GCF_017639515.1). NCBI lineage: Eukaryota > Metazoa > Chordata > Chondrichthyes > Lamniformes > Lamnidae > Carcharodon > Carcharodon carcharias. The sequence goes on from NC_054481.1 coordinate 95,651,701, forward strand.
TTCAGGCAGAGGGAGAGTTGTTGAGCAGGGTGGGGGTTCAAACAGGAGAAATACTGACACAAAAAGCAATTAAGACACCTACCATTTGCAGGCTCTGTTGGCGTCAGCAATCAGTCCTCAGAGCTCACTGGATTAGGCCACGTCAACAGGGGGAAAAAATTAACGCGCACATCTAAAGGGAACTCGCAGCTGACCCCAGGACTGTCAAATCTGAGTCTCTGCTCTACTGCTGTCATTGCTGCCTCAGAGTTCGCAACCCCAATTGCTCGTCCAACAATGCCACTGGGGGCCACGACGTACGAACATGCGAACATACAAATCAGGAGCAGGAGTAGGCCACTTGGCCCCTCGAGCCTGCTCCACCATTCAATAGTGTGTAACAGGGAGAGTATGGTGCTAGTTAGCTCATGAACAATTAATTTCAAAGTGAGTTTAGCCTGCAACAATAGTGATGTTTTTCTTAGCAGTGATAGGAAATAGATATATCTCACTAAAAAACTGCACACTGTTCATTAGCGCATTCTTTGTAAAACTCTGCAATTTGTTTGTAATCAGCCTTATTTCATTAGAGAGTTTCTCAATCCATTTTATAAGAGATTGGAGAATGCATGTAATGGCACCTGAGAGTTTGTGATATTACATACATGCAAGTGGGGGTTATGTTTCAATTCCCAGCTCCTGCTAACATTTAATTACGTACTGGTAGTAATGATACCTCCAGATAGTAAGGGGCATTAAGCCCACTTACTGGAGTGACCAATGGCACTGAACATGAGATAGTATCACAAATTTGGAACAAAATTGCTGTTTGTCCCTTTAAACATCTTAGGAACTTGTCAAAATGTTAATTCAGAGATCAATATGTTGACAAGTTCCGGACAATTTAAATTTAAAAAGCTCTCACCTGAATTTGCAAAATTACACTATGAGGAAAAATGATCAATGTAGCATCTTTGAGATGTACAAATTATGACTTGGAAGCATAGAGTTGAAAAGATCATGTTTTAGAAAAATTCTCCTGGGTTCAAGCCTTTCGATGACATTGAAAAGCAATGTACTGTTTTATGTGTGCCCCTTTCTGAAGGGGCGCTTCTATTAAGGACACCACAGTTGTTATAATTTGAGCAGTTGGCCAAAGACAAAATTGGCATTGTTACAAACTGAAGCTGCAATAGTTTTTAAGCCACAGTGAATTATATTGGGCAGATAATAAGATTTATTTTCATATAGGGCCTTTCATGACCTTAGGATGTCTCAAAGCACCAATAAAGTACTTTTGATGCGTAGTCACTGTTATAATGTAGAAAACACCACACAATGAACCTGCTCAGTGGGACATTGGAGAGCTCCAACAGGCTTCAAGGATTAGTCAGGAGAAAGAAGCAAGAGTAAAAAAACGAATGACAGTACAGAGGTTATTCAGAAATTACTTTGTTTTAGCTTCTCAAAGCTGAACAAGAACTTACCCTCCAGCTAAATGTTATGTAATTATGCTATTGCGAATTCTTTCTCCCCCTCTTCTGCAGGCACTGATTTATCTTGGGGTCTATATCCATGGTCATCAGCTGTCCTCGCTTAACCCAAGTGCTTATTCTAATTGAGTGAGCCTAGCCAATGGGTGTCAGTTGGCTGTTTAATCGGGCCTGATCTGAAGAATGCCCAATATTTGCACAGGTTTAGTTGCCAGCTTATTGGATGGCACTTGGAAGCAGAATAACCCCCACCACCCATACCAACCCCGCCACCAATCCCACCTAGGATGCACTGACCAATGTTATTAGTTCCTCAATTCCTAAAATCAGATATTCATTTAGGCCACAGTTTGAATCAGGGTCCTTTCTAGTGTGTGAATTGTTACCACAGTAGGTTATGCATCTATCAAATAAACCAAATACCATTTCATAAGCCTCACTTTGAACCCTTGTGTTTTAAGGCTAGGTTTTTAAATAGGGCGATAAATACAAACATGTGAACAAGGAGCAGGAGTAGGCTATTCAGCCCCTCGAGCCTGCTCTGCCATTTAGTAAGATCATGGCTGATCTGATAGTAACCTGAAATCTGCATCACTACTACTACCAATAACCCATCGCCCCCTTGATTACCAAGAATCAATCCACCTCTTAAAAGTATTCAAAGACTCTGCTTCCACCTCCTTTTCAGGAAGAGTTCCTAAGACTCACGATACTCTGAGTGAAAACATTTTGCCTCATCTCTGTTTTAAATGGATGATCCTTTATTTTTAAACAATGACCCCTAGCTTCTTCCATAAGAGGAAATATCCTCTCCATATCCACCCTGTCAAGACCCCTCAGGATCTTATATGTTTCAATCAAGTTGCCTCTTACTCTTCTAAACTCCTGCAGATACAAGCCTAGTTTCTCCAGCTATCCTCATAAAACAACCCACCCATTCTAGGTATTAGTCTGGTAAACCTTCTCTGAACTGCTTCCAAACATTTTTACATCCTTCCTTAAATAAGGTGACCACTACTCTACACAGAACTTCAAATGTGGGGCTGAATTTTGCCGTCAGCGAGAAGGGGGCGGGGCCTGCTCGCTGACACGCAAAATAACGTGGGATGACGTTGGGGGTTCCCCCCGATGTCATCCCGCCCCATTTAAATCTTCAATTCAGGCCATTGACAGGATAATTAAGACAATTAAAGGACCTGCCTGTCCAACCTTAAGGTTGGCCGGTTGGCCAGGAGCCCCAGCAGGCTTCTGAAAAAACATGAAACCTCATCCACTGGTGGGATGAGGTTTAATGTAGGGTTTAAAAAACTTTAATAAACTTTTAGTAAAATTTATTAACATGTCCCATCTCGTGTGACATTGTCACATGAGGGGGACAAGTTAAGGATTTTTTTATTTTTCTATTTTTAATGTTTCAACAACTTTCAGCGATCTCCCTGAGGTAGCACTTAGCCTCAGGGAGATGTGCGCTCCTTAGTGTGCATGCGTGTAAGAGCACACTCTTGCTTTTGGGGAATCCCCACCCCCCCCCCCGCCCTCATAGAAAGACCATAGCGCTTCCCACCGGGCGTCACGCTGGGCGGGCCTTAATTGGCCCGCCCACTTAATGACAGAGATTTGGGTCAGGCCCACCAACCCGGTGGGCAGGAAATTCTGCCTGTGGTCTCACTAGTGCCCTGTAGAACTGAAGCATAAGCTACTTTTATATTCAATTCCTTTGGAAAAAATGATAACATTCTATTAGCTTTCCTAGTTACTTGCTGTACTTGCATGTTAGCCTTTTGTAATTCATGCACTAGGACACCCAGATCCCTCTGGCTCAGAGCTCTGCAATCTCTCACCATTTAGGTAATATGCTTCTCTTTTATTCCTACTGTCAAAATGGACATTTTCACATTTTCCCATTAGATATGCCATCTGCCAGATCTTTACCCACTCACTTAACCTATCTATATATATTTGTAACCTCCCTATGTCCTCTTCACAACTTACTTTCCTAACTATCTTTGTATCACCGGCAAATTTAGCAACCATCCCTTCAATCCCTTCATTCAAGTCATTTATATAAATTGTAAACAGTTGAGGTCCCAGCACTGACCCCTGTAGCACGCCACTTGTTTCATCTTGCCAGCATGAAAAAGACCCATTTATACCTACTTTCTGCTTCCTATTAGCCAGCCAATCTTCTATCCTCGCTAATATGTTACCCCCTATAACATGGGCTTTTATTTTCCACAATAACCTTTGATGTGACATTTAATCAAATGCCTTCTAGAAATTTAAGTACAGCTACATCCATTGGTTCCCCTTTATCCAGAGCACATGTTACTTCCTCAAAGAACTCCAACAAGTTGGGTAAACACAATTTCCCTTTCACCCAACCATATTGACTCTGCCTGATGACCTTGAGCTTATACAAGTGCCCTGCTATAAATTCTTTAATAATAGCTTCTAACATTTTCCCCATGACAGATGTTAAGCCAACAGGCCTGTAGTTTTTCACTTTCTGTCTCCCTCCCTTTTTAAATAATGGAGTTACATTTGCTATCTTCCAATCTAATGAGACCTTCCCTGAATCTAGGGAGTTTTGGAAAATTAAAAAGAATGTATCAACTATCTCACTACACACGTTTTTTAAGACCCTAGGATGAAGTCCATCAGGGCCCAGGTTCTTGTCAGCCTGCAGCTCCAACAATTTACTCAGTACCACTTCTCTTGATGACTGTAATTTTCTTGACTTCCTTCCCTACTTCCATTTCCTGGTTTATAGCTGCTTCTGGGATATTACTTGTATCCTCTATAGTGAAAACTGATACAAAGTGCTGGTTCAATTAATCTGCCATCTCCTCTTTTCCAATATCAATTCTCCAGACTCACTTTCTATATGACCAAAGATCACTTTGCTAATTCTTTTCTTTTTTGAATATTTATTAAGAACTCTTACTATCAATTTTTATATTTCTGGCTAGCTTTCTCTCATACTCTAATTTTCTCCTCAGTCTTTTAATCATTCTTTGTTGTTCCTTATATTCTATCCAATCTTTTGGCCTTCCACCTATCTTTGCACAATTATATGCTTTTTCTTCAAGTTTGATACTATCCTTAACCTTTCTAGTTCAACTTGGGTGGTGTGTCTGTCCCTTGGACTTTTTCTTGCTCGTTGGAATGTATCTATTCTGTGCATTCAGGAATATCCCCTTAAATATTAGCCACTGCATCTCTTTTGACCTGTCCCTTAACCTAATTTGCCAAATCACTTTAGCCAGCTCAGCTTTCATGCCCTCATAATTGCCCTTTAAGCTTAAATACATAGACTTGGACCCACCCCTCTCTCCCTCAAACGGAGTGTAAAATTCAATCATATTGTGATCGCTGCTACCTAGGGGTGCCTTCACTATGAGATCATTAATTACTCCTACCTCATTGCACAATACCAGGTCTACTATAGCCTGCTCTCTGGTTGGCTCCAGAACATGCTGGTCTAAGAAACAATCCCAAAAACATTCAATGCACTCCTCAAACAAGCTATGTTGGCCCATCTGACTTTTCCAGGCTATATATAAATTAAAATATCCCATGATTATCACCGTGCCTTTCTGACAAGCTCCAGTTATTTTTTCCTTTATGCTCAACCCTACCATGTGGTTACTGTTAGGGGGCCTGTCCACAACTCCCACAAGTGACTTTTTACTTTTATTATTTCTCATCTCTACCCAAACTGTTTGAACATCCTGGTTTCCTGAACTTAGGTCATCTCTCTCTATTGTGCTAATACCATCATTATCTAACAGAGCCACCCCGCTACCTTTTCCTCGCTTTCTATCCTTCTTAAATATCCTGTACCCTTCAATATTCAGGTCCCAATCAATGTCCTCTTGCAACCACGTCTCCGTAATGGCCATCAAATCGTAATTATTTATTTCTGTGTGCCCTCTCAGTTCGTCTGTTTTGTTTCAAATGCTGTGTGCTTTCAGACACAGCTTTTGGTTTTTTCCTTATTCTTTTTATAACCTCTAGTTTCATCTGTTGATTTACTGTTAGATATGTGCTCTCTATCCCTTCCTTTCACAGTCTGTTTTCCATTTCCCGTAATAATACCTTTTTCTTTTGTCTTGCCTCTGTTCTTTGATTAATCACATCTTCCCAAATTTGAACTCTTGCCCCTATTATTTAGTTTAAAACCCTCTCTATTTCCGTAGTTATGTGGTTTGCAAGAACAGCGGTCCCAGCATGGTTCAGGTGTAGACCATCCTAACATACAGATCCCACATTCCCCAGTACTGGTGCCAGTGACCCGTGAACCGGAACCCACTTCCCCACGAACAGGAACCTAGTTCTCCCACACCAGTCTTTGAGCCACACATTCATCTCCCTAATCTGATTTTTTCTATGCCAATTTGCACGTGGCTCAGTTAATAATTCAGAGATTATAACCTTTGAAGTTCTGCTTCTTAATTCGGTGCCCAGAACCTCCTTTTTTGTCCTGCCTATGTCACTGGTACCTACATGGGCCACAACAACTGGCTACTCCCCCTTCCAGTGCAAGTTCATCTCCAGCCCCTAGCATATATCCCGCACCCTGGCACCAGGCAGGGAATACAGCTGTCTGGACTCTCACTCTTTGCTGCAGTGAATGGTGTCAATACCTCTGACTATACTGTCCCCTACCACCACTACATTCCTTTTTGCTCCCCTCATTTGAATGGCTTCCTGTACCATGGTGCCATGGCCAGTTAGCTCATCGACCCTGCAGCCCCCACTCTCATTCAAACAAGCTGAAAAAACCTCAAATCTATTGGACAATTGCAGAGGCTCACACTCCTGCACCCCTGCCCTCTGAGACCCCTTATCTGCCTCACTCGTGGTCACACTCTCCTGTCCCTAACCACTGGTCGAATCAGAAGACCTAAGAGGTGTGACTGCCTTCTCGTACAAAGAATCCAGGTAACTTACCCCCTTCTTGATGCATCACAATGTCTGTAGTTCAGCATCCAGCTCGTAAATTCTGAGCTGAAGCTGCTCAAACTTCGAGCGCCTACTGCAGACATGTTTGCCCTGAATCAAACTGGCACCCAGGAGGTCCCACATGCTGCAGCTAAGACACATCACCTGTCCTGACATCCTTAGTGTGTCCTAATTAACTATTTAATTATTTTATTCAATTATATATTTTACTTTTGTTTTTATATATTTTATTAACCTTACCACCAATTGCTAGACTATTTTGAACCTTAGGAATAGAATAAATCTTAGTCACTTGCCAGATACTCACCAAATAACTAGCTTCATCTCCAGTAGCAGAGTACAACCACTTCCTGAAGACTGAAAAAGTTAAAAATCAGAAAGCAAGAGAGCACCTCTTTCCCTTCCTTCCCTAACTCTCTTAATTACCCAACTCCCAGCACTCTATTCTAAGTTGCACTTCTTGCAGTAAACCTTACTGGCAGCACCTCTTTCCTCCTAGGCACCGCATTCCCACTTGAACCAAATTCCCAAATATACTCACTCGGTCTCTGTCTCACTCAGACTGAAGTCTCCGCTCACTGATCGTACAGCTCTTACAAATAAAATGATGTGATACATTTTGAAAGTGAAGCTTTTTTCCTGAGCTTAAATTTTCTCTCAATACGAATTTGTGTCAATTAAAATAAAGTGTAATGTATTCTGGAATTATATAGACCTAAATGGTGTTTTTGATATTGAGTAACATCCAGCCGGTGTACTTCTGGATACTGAGAATTGTTTTGCATTTTGAGAGGTGCTGGAACCCTAAAGATTTAATGAAGCATTGTTTTGCATCAGTGATGTTGATTAATGGGGAGATATGTTAAATGTGCCTTAAGGCGGCACAGTCTTAAAATTAGACTAGGCCATTTAGGGTCTATTCTACTGCAAACTCGGCAGTGCAGCAAGCCTATGACAGCCTCAGGGAGAAGGCAAATGAGTTCATAGCACTCCTTGTGGACTAGGAGGGGATGGTTGTAACACTTCAGTCTTATCCTTTTCATATGCCTGCTGGGTTCCAGCATCATGTTAATGAAGTCTCCTCCAGTTTAGCACCATTTATAATTGGATGTGGCTGGGCTGCAGAGCTTTGACCCGATCCATTAATTGTGGTAACGCTTAGCACTATCTGTAGTATGCTGCTTAACATGCATGCAAGCCTTGTGTTCTGACTTGTGATATTCGTAAGGAGGACTTTGCAGGATGAACCTCCGTTGCAAACTGATTCAAGGGTTAGGTTGTAGCCCAGTGGCCCATCCCCTTTAATTTTCACTATTCTTTTTAATGGTTTAATGCAATTAATGCTAGGTTACTTCAGTGGGATTGGAATCACAAGTAGAATAGCAGATCTCCACTGAAATGAAATTAGTGGACAATCCGGGCTTTCACAAAAAAAAAAAATAATAGCTTCATGGTCATTTTTCTACTGATAGCACCTTTTCATTTCCAGATCTTGGATTCAAATTCTAAAGCTGCCATGGTGGGATTTAAATTTGCATCCTCTGTATTATTTGTCCAATAACCTAACCATTACACTACCATACCCAGTATATGCTGAGTTAGCTGCCCTCAACCTGCAATTACTCTCCACGGTGGACTGAACTAAATGAGGAAGAAACAGCCAGCTGGGTTTCTATTCTCAACTTCCAAGAATTGAATCCTGCTGGAAAGTGTATGGGTATGGCCATTTGGGTGGTGAATAGGTTGGCTGTGATTAGCCTGCCAACCCTCACTGAATCCTCAGTACACTGGGATTTATATAAACATGTAATAAACTCTATTAACTCAATTACATATTTTGATATGCATCATGAATAGAATTCACAAGTAATGATACAAATGATTCCCTCAATTGTCAATAACCTGGTTTCCTCCTCAATCTCCCAATTCCTTTTGTATCTGATACTAGGTGCCCAGTGCTAGAACAAAGAAATCGGCACCAAGACCTGGCAGTAAATGGAAAGCTCAAAGATCAGGCCTAGGACCAAGTCGTACATCTGGGCCCAGATGTATTTCGAAGCAAACGGGAGGGAGGTTTAGTAGATAGGGAAGGAAAAATAGGAGGAGAAGGATCCAACAGAGCGCGCTGGTGAGAAGTGACTGACGCATTCTGGGAGAAGTCACCGCAGCCACTGCAACTCAGGAGGGAATTGAGGAGGACCCACTGTCAAAGAATGGAATTGCCCCAAACATTACATTGCTGTAGTGTTTCCATTCCTCCCTCCTCCTCAAACCAAAAAAAAAGGAGAGAGGGGAAGAGGCAATGCCTTCAGGAGTGCACCAGACCTGCGATGGGCACTCTTCTGAAAGTGGATTTTAAAGAAAAAGCAGCTGATTGGTGAGTAAATCCTCTGAGCAGATTGGAGGGAGGAGCATCGGAGAGGTGAGTATAAATCTAGCTAACTTCAGGGATTTGCGGCCTGGTCTCCAGGGAGCAGACTCAGAGGGAGGAACACTGGAACGGTGACCTCGGGGCACAGAGTAACTGAAGCCAAAACTGAAAAATATGACATCACAGGAAAGCTGTGACTTGATTAGTTGGCAGGAAATCTGCACCAAATTTGAAAAACAAACACTGCAAAACTAATTATTAAATTAATTATCTAAGTAGAGATGGCTGGGCAGGTGATGTGCTGTAGCTGTATGATGTGGGAGCTGGCAGGTCCCATTGAGAGCCGCAGTGACCACATCTGCAGCAAGTGTTGGTTGCTGGAGGAACTCCGGCTCAGAATTGATGAGCTGGAGTCCGAGCTGCAGACGCTGCGGCACATCTGGGAGGGGGAGAGTTACCTGGTCGCTTTGATTCAGGAGGCGGTCACACCTGGTAGATTAAGTACCTCAAGTTCGGTCAGTGGTCAGGGTCAGCAGGGTGTGACTGCAAGTGAGGCAGGTAGAGGGATCCTGTGTTCAGGAACAGAGGAGCTTTAGCTCTTGACCTTGTCCAATAGGTACGAGATACTTGCTCCATGTATGGATGAGAAAGAGGGCTGTAAGGTGGTTGAGCCAGCTGACCACGGCACCGTGGCACAGGAGGCCATTCAAGAGGGGGGAGCAAAAAGACAAATGGTAGTTGTAGGGGATTCTATAATTAGGGGAATTGATAGCATCCTTTGTAAGCAGGATCGAGAGTCCCGCATGGTATATTGGCTGCCCGGTGTCAGGGTGAGGGACATCTCTGACCGGCTTGAAAGGATACTGGAGAGGGAGGGGGAGGATCCAGTTGTTGTGGCTCACGTCGGGACAAATAACGTAGGTAAGACTAGGAAAGAGGATGTGTTTGGGAATTATCAGGAACTAGGAACTAAATTAAAGAACAGGTCCTCAAGGGTTATAATCTCCGGATTACTACCCAAGCCACATGCAAATTGGCAGAGGGACACGAGAATAAGGGAAGTAAACATATGGCTAAAGGAGTGGTGCAGGAAAGAGGGGTTCCATTTCGTGGGGCATTGGCATCAGTACTGGAACAGGAGGGATCTGTACTGTTGGGATGGTCTCCACCTGAACCGATCTGGGACCAAGTGAAAAGGGTAAATAGGGAGGTCAACAGGACTTTAAACTAGAAAGTGGAAGACAGAGGGAAGGGTAAAACTCCAAGAAGTATGACTGATGGGAAAAAAAAGCAGCAGGTTAGCATGTGGGGGGGGTGGATTCAACTTCATGGAAAATTATGAAAAAACTGAAAAGAAAGGAGAGCCCAGGAGAGGCTATTAAAGTCCCAAGCACACAAAATAGGACAGAGTGTTTGGAAAGGGCTAGGAATCTAACTTCAAGCACATCAGATAAAAGGACGACAATGAGAAAGGGGACGGGAAATACAGGACTAAAGGTGTTGTATCTGAATACACACAATATACGAAATAAGATAAATGAGCTTGTGGCACAGATTAAAATTGGCAGGTATGCTGTGGTGGGCATCATGGAGACATGGCTGCAAGGGGATCAGGACTGAGAGCTAAATATCCAAGGATATACATCCTATCGAAAAGATAGCCAGGTTGGCAGAGGGGAAGGGTTACTTTGTTAGTAAGAAATAAAATTAAATCGATAGAAAGAAATGACGTAGGGTCAGATGATGTATAATCTGTGTGGGTAGAGTTGAGGAACTGCAAAGGTAAAAAACCATAATGGGAGTTATGTACAGGCTTCTGAACAGTAGTCAGGATGTGGGGCACAAGATACACCAGGAGATAGAAAAGGCGTGTAAGAAAGACAAGGTTACAGTGATCATGAGGGATTTAAATATGCAGGTGGACTGGGAAAATCAGGTTGGTAGTGGATCCCAAGAAAAGGAATTTGTGGAATGTCTATGAGATGGCTTTTTGGAGCAGCTTGTGGTGGAGCCCACTAGGGAACAGGCAATTCTAGATTTAGTGATGTGTAATGAGGCAGATTTGATAAGGGAGCTTAAGGTGAAGGAACCCGTGGAGGAAGTGACCATAATATGATAGAATTTACCCTGCAATTTGAGAGGAAAAAGCTGGAATCAGATGTAACGATATTACAGTTGAATAAAGGCAACTACAGAGGCATGAGGGAGGAGCTGGCCAGAATTGACTGGGAGATAAGCCTAGCAGGAAAGACAGTGGAACAGGAATGGCAGGAGTTTCTGGGAGTAATTTGGGAGACACAGCAAAAATTCATCCCTAGGAAGAAGAAGCATATTAAAGGGAGGACGAGGCAACCATGGCTGACAAGGAAAGTCAGGGACAGCATAAAAGCTAAAGAGAAAACATACAATGTGGCGAAGAGCAGTGGGAAACCAGGGATTGGGAAGCCTACAAAGACCAACAGAGGACAACTAAAAAAGAAATAAGGAGGGAGAAGATTAAATATGAATGTAAACTAGCCAGTAATGTAAAAGAAGATTGCAAGAGTTTTATTTAAATATATAAAGGGTAAGAGAGAGGCAAAAGTGGACATTGGGCCATTGGAAAATGACACTGGAAAAGTAGTAGTGGGGAACAAAGAAATGGTGGAGGAACTGAATAGGTACTTTGCGTCAGTCTTCACGGTGGAGTCGGGGGACAGACGTGAGTATGGTGGCCATTAGCAAGGAGAAGGTGCTAGGAAAACTGAAAGGTCTGAAGGTGGACAAATCACCTGGGCCAGATGGATTACACCCCAGAATTCTGAAGGAGATAGCTGAAGAGATAGTGGAGGTGTTAGTGGTGATCTTTCAGGAATCACTGGAGTCAGGGAGGGTCCCAGAGGACTGGAAAATCGCTAATGTAACCCCCCTGTTTAAGAAGGGAGTGAGGCAAAAGACGGGAAATTACAGGCTGATTAGCCTGACCTCGGTCATTGGTAAGATTTTAGAGTCCATTATTAAGGATGAGATTTCAGAATACTTGGAAGTGCATGGTAAAATCGGGCAAAGTCAGCATGGTTTCATCAAGGGGAGGTCATGCCTGACAAATCTGTTAGAAATCTTTGAGGAGGCAACAAGTATGTTAGATAAAGGAGAGCCAATGGATGTTATCTACTTGGACTTCCAGAAGGCCTTTGACAAGGTGCCACACAGGAGGCTGCTCAGTAAGATAAGAGCCCATGGTATTAGAGGTACTAGCATGGATAGAAGATTGGCTGTCTGGCAGGAGGCAGAGAGTGGGAATAAGGGGGTCCTTCTCAGGATGGCGGCCGGTGACTAGTGGAGTTCCGCAGGGGTCAGTGTTGGGATCACAACTTTTCACTTTATACATTAATGATCTAGATGAAGGAACTGAGGGCATCCGGGCTAAGTTTGCAGATGATACAAAGATAGGTGGAGGGACAGGTAATATTGAGGAGGCGGGGAGGCTGCAGAAGGATTTGGACAGGTTAGGAGAATGGGCAAAGAAGTGGGAGATGGAATACAACGTGGACAAGTGTGAGGTCATGCACTTTGGTAGGAACAATAGAGGCATAGACTATTTTCTAATTGGGGAGAGAATTCAGAAATCTGGAGTGCCAAGGGACTTGGGAGTCCTAGTCCAGGATTCTCTTAAGGTTAACTTGCAGGTTAAGTCGGTGGTTAGGAAGGAAAATGCAATGTTGGCATTTACTTCGAGAGGACTAGAATATAAAAACAGGGATGTGCTGCTGAGGCTTTATAAGACTTTGGTCAGACCACATTTAGAATATTGTGAGCAATTTTGGGCCCCGTATCTCAGGAAGGATGTGCTGGCCCTGGAGAGGGTCCAGAGGAGGTTCACGAGAATGATCCCAGGAATGAAAGGCTTAACATATGAGGAACATTTGAGGACTCTGGGTCTATACTCGATGGAGCTTAGAAGGATGAGGGGGGATCTGATTGAAACTTACAGAATACCGAAAGGCCTGGATAGAGTGGACATGGGGAAGATGTTTCCATTAGTAGGAGAGACTGGGACCCGAGGGCACAGCCTCAAAGTAAAGGGAAGACCTTTTAGAACAGAGATGAGGAGAAACTTCTTTAGCCAGAGAGTGGTGAATGTATGGAATTCATTGCCACAGAAGGCTGTGGAGGTCAGGTCATTGAGTGTATCTAAGACCGAGATAGATAGGTTCTTGATTGGTAAGGGGATCAAAGATTACAAGGAGAAGGCAGGAGAATGGGGTTGAGAAACTTATCAGCCATGATTGAATGGCGGAGCAGACTCGATGGGATGAATGGCCTAATTTCTGCTCCTATGTCTTATGGTCTTATGACATCAGGGATTAAGCAAGAGGCCTGTCTGGAGTCAAGGTTGGGAGAGAAGGATTAGGAAGGCAAGAACTAAGCTAGGGTTGAGCATGATATATGCTTTAAGCTGGGACTGTGGGAGAGATGCCGGGCTAGAAACCAGGGGCTGGATTTTATGTGCCCCTGCCGGGATTGTTTTCGGCAGGAAGGCACGTAAAATAGGGCGAGTGACTACCTCACTACCTTCCTGCCCTCCCCCAATCTCAGCGCCATAACATAGTAGGTGGGCAGGTGCCGAACCGGCAGCCTGCCTGCCATATTTAAGTGAATAATCAAGGGTTAATTGATCTAAGGATGAAGCTAATTGGCTCCAATAATCTGCAGCTCGGCCAGGAGCAGGTGGGCTGTTTTTCTAAAAAGTTTTTAAAAGTGCAGGAGGAGGGGTACTATCTTGATGGGGTGCCCTTTGCAAATCGGGGCAGCCCTCCTAAAATGGTACCCCTCTTTCTTCCTAGCCGCCTGCTCGCCAAAACTCACCACCTCCAACCCCCTGGCACCGCTCCGAAACTGGCCCCAGGACTGAGAATGGTATCCAACCTGGAGGTAGCAAAACAGGAGAGAGCAAAGATGCCAGCTTATAGAAATTGAATCCTGTATATAATTACTTAGTTCTAGCAGTAACCAATCAGATGAGGATACACCAGCCCATTAGATTCCAATGGTTTCCATTAATCAATTATCTCTTGCAAGAAGCTGTAAATTTGTGAGATTTGTGAAAACTATTCAACATGGGGGAAATTTGATGGTTTAAATGAAATACAGAGTGCTGTTTGCTGTAGGCAAGTATACAGAAACTGACCAAATCTTACTAGTATGCATTGTGAAAGTCAAAAGGATTTTCAATCTCAAGTAATGTATTAAAAGCTGCAGGTTGCTTTTCTTTTGCAGATAATAAGGTCTGTGATAGAAAAATAACACTTTCAAAACGGTGGAATGTTTAGCAAGAGGCCCTAAAGTCATAAAAACAGGTTAACAGGCATACATCAAAGCTGTGTTAATTTGATGAAACTTCATGTTTCAATAAATACACAAAGAATGTGGAGATGTAATGTCTGGTACCATGAAGATAAAAGGCAAAATGCTAATTCAGCTGATTTAAGTGCTCCTCCGAATGTTTTGAAAGCTGCAGGAACTGACACAAAATGATGCTAATTGGTAACGTCAGAGTTTTCCTCTTTTGAAATTCAGAGAAGCTAACTCCACAAGAAGCCATTTTTTCATATATGTTTATATATTATATATGCTTTATCGGATAAACTTTGTCTTTAATTCACCAAAAAACAACTTGTAAGAGTGCTGTAATGACTCCATGATTCTATAAGTCAGTAATTTGAGGGACTCTATTGTTCATTGATTATTTTGTGATCAAGAAAGGAAGTTGTTGGTGTGTGTGCTGATAGCGATCTAAAGACATCTATAGCGTCCAAAAGACATCAAAATTACTGAAGGAGTTTTAAAACAGATGTACAACGTAAGGACAGACTCTCTAATATTACGTTTGAATGAAGAACTAGATGCTTCCTTAGGCAATTGTAGTTTAAGGCAGACATTGATTGGACAGTGTGAAATTGTCAATGAAACATCCTGCCCACCTTGGAAAGAAAGGTAAAAGAATAATTGCAAAGAATGATTCGATGGTAAGGCTGGGCAATTTGGTCAACTGCAGAAGAATACAATTGACACACGGTTGACTGCTCGCTGGCTGATCGCGTGTATAACTCCTTATAACATATTTATGACTAACGGTATATTGCTAACAGGCATTTTGCAAATTGATGTATTGTTTTCTTAACCGGCATTCCTGCCAAACCATATAATTAGTGTTTAATTTGGGCTTTGAATGCTGTCTCAATTTCTCCTAATCTTCATGTCCGAACAGTAGAGTAGCCTGTCAAAGGTAGAAGGTTACATCTTACACTCTGAAAATCAATGATATTCATATATTTCTTATGAATCAATTAGGGAAAAATAATCCAATAGTGACCCATTAGTTTTCATTCACTGTAATAGATTATTTACTATTTATTAATTACAAGGAATTCCTCTTATAGCTGTAGGTCTGAAAATCATCTTGCTCACGAAATGATATTTTCTCTGCTTGTAAAATTATAATTTACCTATTATTTCCAGCTGATGTTTTCCAAAATGTTTGAGACTGGCAGTCAATAAACATGATTACATTTTTTATGTGTAAAACATTGGAGTGTGTGTAATTTATAGTAATTAAGCATGAAGTTAACATGTCAATTTTCCTATTTAGTGCTTTTGTAGATATAACGTTCCATTAGTATCCTTTACTAATCTAAATTATTCAGTCCTTTCTCGTGCCACATCCATTTGAAATGCTACTCAATAAAGCAGGATATTATCCTATTCCTGGACTTAAATACCTCAACTAAATGATTATCCTACCATATAACAGAGTAATTCAGTCTCCTCACGACGGCTTGATATAATCTGTTTGCCATTCAACTTATCAGCCTTGAAACACAAGTTCCTCCGGCCAATCTCCCGCCATAGCTCCAGTGAGAGCCCACTGGAGCCCCAAAAGATATGTCATAAACAGCTGTTCACATCGTTTCCCAGGAGGTTTTGTTGATCTCCTCCCAGATTACTTAGGGAAGCAGATCTCCTGTGGAATTTCAGGGCCAGCTGTTTTTTCGTTTAAACAACTTCACTGCTTTCAGAAGATTATGTACTTGTTCGAGTAATTGGCAACAAGGAGCAAGATCTTATCTTTGCTTCAATCCAACCAACGTATTTAAATCTAATAGCTACAATCATAAAGAAGTATTCTGGTAACACTTATATTTACTGGAATCAAAGAAGGTCAGTGCTGCTTATTCAACAACATCTTCATACGAGGTACGTGTTGTCCTGCCGCATCATTAAATCCACTGACAAAGAAGAAAGGTTTTGGGTTATTAGGAGCACCTTATCACATCTCAAAGCATATTACATACAATGAATAACTGTCCTGACTGATGGAATAGAGGTCTTCTCTGTTGGCAGTAAAGCATTGATTGGAAAATGAGTTCGGGCAGAATCAATCTAGTTGCCAGGGGATGGAGGCCCACAGACAAACTAATCTTGATTTGACATTAAATAGAAAAGCTGGACTATGATGACCAGCAGCAACAATAGAACATACCTAGTGCAAATGATTTTTTTGAAGTTAAGGTTGAGGTTTATTGTTTAGGGGGGAGTGGCAGGGGAGGGGGCAGGGTATAGAGACCTTTACATGACATTGAATTCTGTTAAATCTAACCCGAGAATGCTTAAGGCTGATGCTGAATACATGAAATTAGACAGTGTTTCATTTGTGTGCACTAGCATATCACATTCTGAGCAGAAAATTTGCCAAAAATGGAAATTTAAACAAAAATTAAATTAAGAAAGCCATTTGTGAAAACATTCACTTATATGCAACATCATCCATGAATCTTTTTGGAGCTTTCTCCAAATAGATGAAAATGTAAAACTTATGCAAACATCTGTCCCCAGTAAGCTCCCGGGACAAGATTAAACAGTGCTGCAATCAAACTTGTATTATAATCCCCCATTGTGTAACTGGAATGAGGTTTGAGTCACTTCCAATTTGGCTTCATCTTTTTTCCTTTCAAGCATAAAGATGTTCCTGTTGCAATCTGTGTTCCAGATTGCAAACATTGATTTCATGGCTTTGACACTGTAATTGGGCACTTAGTAAAATGGAGCGTTCTCTTCTATGTGTTTTTTCTCTATCTTGACCTACTTTATAGATTGGTGACATTGAATGTGTGTGAACCGACCCTATTTAGGTTGCCAATTACAGCATGTGAGAAACTTTATTAGGAAGTTTCACAGCTGACCAATCATGCACTCAAAGAAAATCTTGGAATGTAAAAATATTGCAGTTGGATGTCTATTTCGTTAGCGATTTTCCTTCCAAGCTGCTTTGCATTATATGATACCCTGTGAATATAGCTTTGAAAACAGGTTTGAAAAATAAATCTATAAAGTATAATTACAGAAATACGCAAGGTTAGACAGGAGCTTTCGGCTATATTCATTCTGCCTGCATCCTCACTTCGTTGAAATCAACTTTATCACACTGCTGTTTGCTCTAAAGTGTTCTTTCCTAGGGGTTCAAATCAATTTAACTCCTTGGGACAAAAGGTTAATAATTTTTGTCGAAGATTTAGGATGGTACCAGCTTCTTTAATTCTGTTATAGCTCATAAGGGGTTCAAAACTAGCATTACTCAGAGAAATCATGCCCAGTTCAGCTCAAACCATTGGTTAGTTTTGATGTCATTTGAGCCTGACCTGCATATTTAAAGAAGGACCCTGCTGATTTCCATCCTTATGTTAAAAGTAATATTAAGGGTCATTTTAATTCTTCCTACTCCATGAAACCGAATGGACAGGAAGTTAGAATTGGCTAGAAGCTTTACCCACATCAAGCGGGTGACCTGAATGACTACAAAGTGCTCTAGCCAATATGGCACCCAGTGCACCTACTGTGTGGATTGAGTATGTCACACCCAATGTGAAGTCCTACAGCACCCATTATTTTGCTTGCAATCAAATGTTTGGACCATAGTATTGCTTCTGTGACTATTAGCATCTGTTTGGGCCAAAAGCATGCTTACATATGCTGAGTGCTCCTGTCAGTGAACTAGCAGTTTTCCCTTTGATGTCGACATTCCTGAGCGTAAGCAACCCAATTGCTGCAACACAATGGCATTGTAGACTTCAAAGTGTAAAATTAGACAAAAGCCTGTTCTTGCAAAATTATTGCAGGAAGACTATTCGGCTTATATGCACTCTCAACTAATTGAGTCTCCCATCAAGCCTATGAATACCATTCCAAATGTTGAGGAGAGGGAAGGATTTGTGGAGAACATTCTCTTGAGGCAGAAACATACAGGAATGTAAAGTAGAAGTGCCCTTCCAAAATGATAATGCCCCTTTAAATCTCTCATCAGCACAAAGCCTGAAACTGTCCAATGATGGACTATTATAGCCTTGTTTGACAGGCTACATGAACTAACTCCTTATCTCAGTGCAATCCAAAGTCTTTAAGACCACTTGGATTCATATAGCTGACCGACTGTGTGCCAAAAAGCATCCTTCACAACATCAGAAAAACATCCCTGGGCTGCCAGGATAACAAATGCAATCTAGAAAAACTCCTGAGCTTCAGGCAGACCTTCATGTTTACACCAGGATCAGATATATTTCTGAAGATGCATCTCAATTTTCTGCCTTAGCCCAAGAAATAATTCATACTATCACTCTGCAGCAAAGCTTCTACATACTATTTCTCCCATCTGTGCAACTTCTTTTCAGAGTGTCAACACTTGTAACTTTCCCTGTATACAGCAGTTCAAATGTAGAGTTGCCTGTCTGCTTGGTGAATCACGATCCTTCAATCATGTATTAGCTCAAAAGATGTCTCAGATCTACCTACAGAAACACTGTAGAAACTCTCAAGATCTCTGTTTTCTCGCAATAATCATCACATCAATCTTCTAAGCTCTCAATCCTTGTTACAGTTGCCTCTAGCACCCCACTAGAACATAAGTAATTAGAGCTGGAATAGACCATTTAGCTCTTTGAGCCTGCTCTGCAACTCAACAAGCTCATGGCTGTTCTTTACCTCAACTCCACAATTCCACGCTATTGTTGTATTGTTTACTCAAAATTTGCGATAAATAGGTTTAGATAGACTGTACTCCCCAAACCACTAACCTGTATCATACTTCCATTTTCACAATTTCAGTGGTTTAGTTTAATAAATGTCAAATTACATCCTGTTCTGTGTGTCAGCTATGGCTCAATCGGTATCATTTTAGTCTGAGCCAGAATTGCACAGGAAGTTTCAACCTCCGATGAGCAATTCTCCGGGACCCTCTGTGAATTTCTAACTCAGAGTTGAGACTTGGTACAGATCTGATGTACTTATCTGAATAATTATGCAGGAAATATTAGACAGATTAAAGCCTAGTCTAATTCTTGGGTAACTACACGGGAGGCGGTGACGTAGTGGTATTGTCACCCAGCCAATTACCGTCCCATCAGTCTGCTCTCGATCATCAATAAAGTAACGGAAGGGGTCATCAACAATGCTATCCAGTGGCACTTGCTTAGTAATAACCTGCTCACTGACATCCAGTTTGGTAACTGCCAGGGTCACTCAGCTTCTGATCTCATTACAGCCTTAGTTCAAACATGGACAAAAGAACTCCAGAGGTGAGGTCAGAGTGACTGCCCTTGACATCAAGGTAGCATTTGACCAAATGTGAAATCAAGGGGATCTAGCAAAACTGAAGTCCATGGGAATCAGGGGGAAAGCTCTCCACTGGTTGGAGTCATACCCAGCACAAAGGAAGATGGTTGTGGTTGTTGGAGGTCAATCATCTCAGTCCCAGGACATCACTGCAGGAGTTCCTCAGGGTAGTGTCCTAGGCCCAGCCATCTTCATTTACTTCATTAATGACCTTCCTTCCATCATAAGGTCAGAAGTGGGTATCTTTGGTAATAACTGCACAACGTTCAGCACCATTCGTGAGTTCTTAGACACATAAGTAGTCCATGTCCAAATGCAGCAAGACCTCAACAGTACCAGGCCTGTGCTGACAAGTGGCAAGTAACATTCATGCCACACAAGTGCCAGGCAATGACCATCTCCAACAAGAGAGAGTCTAACCATCACCCCTGATTCTTAATGGCATTACCATTGCTGAATCCCCCACTATCAACATCCTGAGGATTATCATTGAGCAGAAACTGAACTGGACCAGCCATATAAATATTGTGGCTACAAGAGCAGGTCAGACACTAGGAATCCTGTGGTGAGTAATTCACCTTCTGACTCCCCAAAGCCTGTCCACCATCTACAAGTCACTAGTCAGGAGTGTGAAGGAATTATGTCTGTTTGCCTGAGGGAGTGCAGCTCCAACAACACTCAAGAAGCTTGATACCATCTGGGATAAAGCAGCCCACTTGATTGGCACCCCTTCTACAAACATTCACTCCCTCCATCACCAGCCACAGTGGCAGCAGTATGTACCATCTACAAGATGCCCTGCAGAAACTCACCAAGTCTCCTTAGGCAGCACATGCCAAACCCACAATCGCTACTATTTAGAAGGGCAAGGGCAGCAGCTACATGGGAACACTACCACCTGGAAGTTCCCCTGCAAGCCATTCACCATCCTGACTTGGAAATATGTTGCTGTTCCTTTACTGTCACTGGGTTAAAATCCTGAAGCTCCCTCCCTAACAGCACTGTGGGTGTACCTACACCACATGGACTGCAGCGGTTCAAGAAGGAAGCTCACCACCACCTTCTCATGGGCACTTAGGGAAATGCAATAAATGCTAGCCTCACCAGCAATGTCCACATCCCGTAAATGAATTAAACTAACATAGCTGCTCCCCAAATCATGACCCGACCCCGACAACCTCTCCCAACACCACAACTACTCTACCGACCATTCCCCAAACCCCCCGACTACCCCACGAACATCCAACTATCCTCCTAAACCCCCAGCTACCCCCCCCGACTTGACTACACACTCACCCACCTACCCCCTTTCCCACGTCCCCACCTCACCTGCTACTCGCTTCTCCGCTTACCCCCTACCCATTCACCCACTCATCATTTACCAACGTTCATCCATGAACATCATTCACTGACACTCAGACTGGATACTTAAATTTACCAAATGGCAGCTAGTGCCGTAAAAAGGGGGCGTGCCTTGTCTTCCCCCAACTCTACCCCAATGGAGTTTTCTGAGGGGCCTACAATTCGCATTTCTGGGGCAGCCAAGTTCGTAAGCCCCAGTAGAAATGTGGAGCAATGTCGGATTGGGGAAATTTTCTGACGCATTGGCAATCTGATGGTGATTGCAACTCTTTGGAAGATCCAGGCCAATAATCTTCCCAGAACTAAACAATGCCTTTAAAATATTAATGTGAACCATGAACTAGATATGCACAACAATGCTGAGTGTTAAAAAAACAATGGACGGGGTCAACCCAGGGTTTCACAAAGTGCAGTAGCGGGTGTGAAAAAAGGTGTTTTACCCACCGGCCGCAATGGCGGGTTATCGCGCAGTATCGTCCCCTCCCGCCTCATAAATTATGCAGTCACGGGAAACAAGCTGGATCGCTGGCGGCAGGCCTCTGATAGGCCTGCCACACCGTTGCCTTGCTGGTACCTTGCGTCATATTTAAAATGCAGCCACACAAGTACTTCCAAAGGTTGCAGCCCAGGTCTTCTCTGGTGTGGACATGGTCCTGAAAGGCAAGAAGAGTGTAGCCCCCCGATTCAGTGATGCATCCCTAGGACGTCATGGAGGCCTGGCATGGTGTCCTCCACCCCTGCTCTGGCCTCAGGAGACCCATCAGCTTCACCATTTGGGTTTGAGTGGTGGCAGCAATGCAGAAAACGAATGAAAGATCTGATCCACGCTGCCAGAGTAAGTCAACCATATCATCAATCTCAATTCACCCACTCACAAGTCCTTCACACATTCACTGGCATCTCGCTCACTGCCAGCTCAAAGGACAACACCACTCACTCTCTCACACACACCTCACATCTCCATCTAGCCTCATCTCCTCTGGAGATAGCCTCCTCAATCCATCCATGACTCCATTCAGCACACGTGCATGCCTGGCATCCTCCTCATTTGGCCTGGCAAACACCTTGCTCACACTCTTTCCGTCTATCTTTATGCAGGACAAGATCACGCACAATCAACATCCCAGACCAGGGGTGGCGTGCTGAACATCAAGGTCCTCACTCTGTTCAAGAGTCACTTGTTAGGGCTGCCTGGAGAGGACATTGACCGTCCCTGCGATGACGGTGAGGCTCCTGCACCACATCATCTCTCTCGCAATGCTATTCTGGGTCCCCTGTTCTGTGCTGAACGTGGGTGCCAAGCACTAATAATCTCCACTATCTGTCCTAGGCATACCTGACACGTCGCCCTCAGGCAAATGTGAGCACAACCCTAGTGCTGAGAGCACCTCAGATGAGGACCCTGAGGGCAGCACTGTTGAAGGTCCATCACGGCACTCACCCACGCCCTCCACCAGCGCAGCGGCACACACCTCCCAGGTTTAGAGTCGCCTCAGATCACAATCTGGTGAGGGCAACAAACAATGTGTTCCATAGCAGGAGGAGGTGAGGACATCCTTTGTCATCAGCACTTGGGGGTATGCTGGAGGCAAGGGGTTTGCTGAATCCGATTCAGATCATGAGCCTCTGGACTCGGTCCTCAACCAGTTGGTGAAGCTGCAAAAACCATCACGGGAACATCAGGAAGTGGTTTCTGGTGCACTCCTCAGATTGCAAGGGATGATGGAGGAGTCCGTCTGCCTTCAGTCCAAGGTGATATCGCTGGCATGCCAACGCATCAAAGTCAACGCTGGTAGGATGGTGGCCACCATGGAGATATTATTCCTGCAATGCTGCGCAGATGAACTCCATCGCTGGCACCATAGTTGGCCTCCAACAGTGTCAACACAAGAGGGGTACGGCGCAGATCAATTTCACTCCAGCTTCCCCCTCTTCTCAAGCAGTCAGCTGGAGACCATCAGTCACCAATAGGGAGGAGGACCAGCAGCTCGACACGCCGAGGCCTTCCAATCAGGTGACTCCGGCTGATCCAAATCCCTTCTTCCTGTGACCGGCACAGCTCCAGCTCCAGAGGCCAACAAGTATGCTGGCCCACAACAGGGCACCAAAGCAGGCCAGGGCCCTCCAGGTCTGGGCTCTCCAGAGGTTGCATGCCAAAGTCATCACAGACGGGGTGTCGCAGTCAGCAGGCTGCCTCTGCCTCCAGCGTGGATGTTGGGGGATCACCAAGACGTAGCAGCTGGGTTAGGAAGGTTAAGGAGATGTAATTGCACAGCTTGGGCACGGTTGATATTCCCTTGTGCATAATGTTCACTATTGTACATAAACTCCCAAGAATGTCTCCTTGTTCTGATGAGCAGTGTTCGTGTCACTCAGATGTGAAACTTTCGTTCCTGCACAAGATAAAGGCAAGTGTCTCAGTCCAAGGCCTCTTCCCTGTGCAGTGTGTAAGCTTCAGACCAAAGTGATGGTCTGGCTTTACATTCACTGCACATACTAGTGATGCCTGCTCTTCGATGGTGCTTGTCAATGCTGCCAGAATGTCATGGGCAGGCATCACAGGGCTCCGTCATGCTCTCTATGTGCTCTCAGCACCTGTGTGTTGGGCTGGCACCCCATCTCTTCAGCATCTGCATCCAGTGACGGTGTGCTCCTGAAGGGGACAAGTGTTGAAGGCTGAAAGGATCAGGTGCATTTAAAGTTTTATGGCTGCGTCTCCATGATATGTCCCTGGTCACAGAGCACAAGCAAGTTGCCCTCAGCAGACAGGAATCAGACATTTACAGAGGCTACGTGAAGATCTATGGAGTGTCTTCACTGGAAGTTGTTATCATCCTCCTGGAATCTAGTGACTATTGGGGCCTCTTCTGCATCTCCATGACATGAGCCTGGGCACTGAGTTTGTGCACTGCCATCAGCCACACAGGAGTCAAACGTTCACAATTGCAAACTGAGGATATCATAACTGTCCTCACTTTGCCATAATCCTCCTCGAACCTTGCCAATATGAGGGCCTCCCGAGCACACCTGCCTTGTCTAGCCAGTGCGATGGCCTCATTGCAGGCATCCTCGCCTACGAGGACCTCCTCACCCTCATCCCCTTCGACATCCTCCTCATAGGAGGAGGTGTGTAGTTCTTTCATCTCCTCCTCAGCCAGGTCCCTCCTCCCTGTTGCAGAGACAGGTTCTGTAGCAGCAGTAATCTACGATGATGCGCGGCACCTTCTGTGTACTGTATTGCAGTGCTCCACTGGAACTGTCAAGGCACCGGAACCTCATTTTGAAGATGCCTATGGCCTGTTCCATTACAGCCCGGGTCTCAGCATGAGACTCATTATACCATTGCTTTGCTACAGTCTGAGCCCACCACATGGGTGACATCAGCCAGTCCTCTGTGGGTGCCCCTTGTCCTTGAGGAGCCAACCCTACAGCCTCTGTGGACCTTGGAAGATGTTAGGGACCTGCTAAGGATGTAAGCATCTTGGATGCTTGCTGGGAATTGTGTGCAGATCTGTAGGATGCATTTGTGGTGGTTTGCACACCAGCTGAACATTCAGCAAGGGAAAGCCCTTGCAGCTGAAGTAGCCAGCCGCTTGTTGCCATTGAGATCTAAGTGCCATGTGAGTGCAGTCAATGGCACCCTGCACCTATGGGAAATCTGAGATCTGCCCAAATCCCAGTGGCTCTTGCTTCCTGCCTTTCCTGATCCCATTCGAAATGCACAATGTTCTGCGCCTTCGCGAAGATGGTGTCCATGACACCTTGGATATACTTGTGCATGGAAGTTTGCAAGATTCCGCACCGGTCATCTGTGCAGCCCTGGAAGGAGCCACTGACAGAAAAATTGAGTTCCGCTGTCGCTTACATGGCCACTGGCAGTGGATGCGCTCCATTTCCCCGTGGCACCAAATCCTGCAGCAAGTGGCATATATGACCAATCAGTTCCCAAGGCATGCAGGGTCTGTGGCAACACTGATTTTCAGTCATCTGCAGGAATGACAGGCACAGTCTACAGACCCTGGTCCAGTGAAGCACCTATAAGCGATGGCTCTCTGTGGATCTTCAACTGCGTGTACAGCAGGTCTTGCCGGCCCTTCAGCTTGAGAGAGATGCTCCTCCGTTTGCCGAACCAGGCACCTTGGGCACACTCTTCCTCTTCTTCTCAGCTACCTGCAAGCCATAAAGCATATCACTAATCATCAGACTTCATGATCCTGGTGTTTTCCTCCTGCTAGATCAAAGAGAGAGACACGTGGGTTAGCATGTGTGTCCTAAGAACCTCGCTTGGTTAAGTCTGAAGGACCCTTCACACATGTCGGAGAGTGCTGGCCACCATTTGGATGTCGAGTCTAATGCACTCATTGGCTGACCAAAACGCCACTCAACTCCGCCCTACTTCACTTGACCAATTAGTGGCAGCTTCAGCCACCAGACTGCCATGCTATGCTCTCAGCTCAGGCACATGGATTCTCCTGACACATTTTAAAGGCAGACGTGAAGCACACCCTTCTGAAGTCCTGCTGACGTGGGTGGTAAATTTGACGTGGGGGGACAATTCCAGCGAGGAGAGCTTATAATGAGATGCTAAAGTATTGATGTTAGCAGCAGGAAACGCAGCTTGCCATTGAAGAGTGGAGCAGACGATCACAAACTGGTTTCACGACGGCTTAAAACCGATTTTTGGCCTTCTCAGCATAATGTCCACTCACGTCTGCCATGACACCCATGATCAATGGGACCAGACATTTCCGCCCAATGTATTTTCTCCAAGTATTTTTAAAAAGTACGTTGACAAAATGTGGTTAATACCCTAAAAGGGAGTTGCTGTCCCTAGGGACTAACTTAGGTGAAATTCAATGCAGAGAAGTGTAAGATGATTCACTCTGGTAGGAAAGAGGTGGTGAGGCAATATAAAATAAACAATACAATTCTAAAGGGGAAGCAGAAGGGCCTGGTGGTAAAAATGCACAAATAATTGAAAGTGGCAGGGCAGGTTGAGAAAGTGGTTAATAAAGAATACAGATAGGAAATAGAGCATGAAAGTTAGAAAGTTATGATAAGCCTGTATAAAACACTAGTTCAGCCTCATCTAGAGTATTGTGTCAGTGCTGGGCAACACCCTTTAGGAAGGAGATGAAAGCATTAGGGAGAGTACAGAAAAGATTCACGAGACTGGCTGCAAGGATGAGGAGCTTCAGTGACATGGAGAGAATGGAGAAGTTGGGGCTGTTCTCCTTAGAGTAGAAAAGATTAGGAGAAGATTTGGTAGAAGTGCTCAAAATACTGAGGGGTCTGGATAGAGTAAATAGGGAAAAGCTGCACCTATTTGTGGAAGGATTGAGAACCAGAAGATAGCAATTTAAGGTGATTGGCAAAAGGCACAATGGTTACATAAGGAAAACTTTATTTTTCAAAAAGTGAATGATTAGGATGTGGCATGCATTGCCTGATACTGTGGTGGATGCAGGTTCAATCATGGCTTTCAAAAGAGAATCATCTGAAGAGAAGAAATTTGCAGGGCTTTGCGTAAAGACAGAGGAATGAGGCTAGCTGAGTGGCTCATGCAGGCAGCCAGCATGACATGATGGGCCAAATGGTCTACTTCTGCACTGTAACCATTCTTTGTTACTGTAATAAGCAATTTGTTTACTGTCTGGTTAATCAGAATACACCTCAAACACTTTGGGCAGAACTTTACGCCTTGCCCGACCCAATCGGGCATAAAGTCGCGCAAGAAGGCGTCGGATGAGCATCCTGACGCCATCGTGTGATATTTCACTTGGCGCGCAAGCAAAAGTCGGAAGTGCGTGCACTGACAATTAAGATGGTAATTAAGCCCATTAAGAGCACAATTGACTCAGATTTTTTTACGGTTGGCGGATGGACGAACCGGCCAGGCGGCCTTTGCATTTTTCATCAAACCTCATCCAAAGGCCGGATGAAATTTCCCTAACGAAAAAAATAAAAATAAATTTTTTTGAATAGCATTTTTAGCAGCTATATGTTCAGATGATTGATTATGATGCATGGACACGTTTTTCCAGCTTTTGAAAACTTTGTTTTAGTATCTTCAGGTCAGACAGCTGTCTGCCTTCCGGGAGCTTTCTCGCGTAACTCACCCACGTCCACAGCAATGTCATCGCCCGCCCTCATCCCACCCCAACCCCCACAGCGCTGAGCATTTCAGTGCATGTTTCACGCTGGTTGACCATTAATTAAAGAGATTTAGGATCATCTGATAACAAAGGCTTTTGAAGCAATCTGGCAAGAAAGGTCTACAAGCAGCATGGATGGAACACAGGAGAGGGATGTTAGAAGATTAGCTTTAAGTCCAACAATATAACCAACTGAAGAAGTATTTTTGTCATTTATATTCTGTTATGCAAAGACACATTGCATTGATGAAAAAATTAACCCTGATCATTTGCTGTATTCAAAACACAAAATACTGGAAATACTCAGCAGGTTGGACAGCATCTATGAAGAAGCAATGTTAAACTTTTAGATAGCTGACCTTGCAGCAGAACTATTCTGCATGTAGACAGAAGATGGAATTTGAATATATAATCAAATGGAAGGATGCTGGGATGTGGAAAACAGAGAGATCCAGATTATAAAAACATTGGGCTGGATTTTATGGGCCTCTTATTCCCCACCCCATGACTGAAAAGTCAACATGGAGCCTACCCACCCAAAAGCAGGCTGCCCCACAGCTGGAAGCAGCATTAATAGTTTCAGGTCAAGATTTCTGAATTCATTGGGAGGTAGTCCTGCATTGGAGAACTGCCAGTTCTATAGTCCCAGGAGCAGTGGCCACAGCTGGGATTGTAGGCAACTGCAATGATGAAGATATGATGCAGCCCAGACCGACAGCTAAATCCAGGATATCAGCAGGTCTGGCTGGCACACTCCAGCAAGCAGGTGAGGAGCCAGGTCTCAAAGGCTGGGGAGAAGGGGTAAAGTGGGGTATGACCTTGCGGGGGGGGGCGGTATCCCTCTGATGGGCACAGGGATCCTGCCATACGGAGATCCCCGTCTTTTTTTTCCTAACAGCAGCCTGAGCAATGAAAGCTACAGGGTTAACCATTGGCCTGGGTCTTCTCTTGTCACAAGTAAAACAGTGGCGGAGGCAGAATGAGGCCCTTAAGTGGCCATTAACTGGAGAACCTCAACAGGCCCAAGAGCGGGGAGGCTGCCTGATGCCACCCCACCCACCATAAAATGGGAGCCAGGTCGTGGGTGGATGGGAAGGCAGTGTGAAGGCCAAGCACTGTATTTTACGAGACCCCAAACCCTGCCTTCAAATACGCCGCAGGGGAGGGGGTCGTAAAGCCTAGCTCATTAGGCCACAGAACTGTAAGTACTCATGAATAAAGCAATTAAAAGAAACATTTTGAGTTTCACGTTATAAAAACAAAGACATTATGATAATGTCATGACTCACTGAGGATAGTGCACTGTAATATCAAGACCCACTGCTCCCGAGCCGCAACAAATGTGAAAAGTTTGTCAAACCACCTAATTGTTTAATTTAGGCTAACAGAATACAAGCACCAGGTTTGTAAACTTAATAAGTAAATAACTGTTTAATGAACAAATTGTCTTTAACCAGTGGCAAAGAAATACGAACTACTAATTTCTAACTCTATAACCTAAAGTCAACCCCTTCCTAAATCCCTATACACAAACATACAAGATACATAAGACACACAAAAACATGGATTTTAAAGGTGGGGTAAAACAGTTTAATAGCACCAATTTGGGAGTACAGGATTCGATGGGTTGATTTTGATCGATGTCTTACAAATTCCTTAGAGTTCTTTGTTGATGACATGAGGTGGTCTTCCCAGCACTTTTAATCTTTAGTTCACTGGTTGAGCACTTGCTTTTCAATTACTCTGTGATTATCCTCTTGACAGGAGTTTTCCAGAGAGAGAGCAGGTTATAGAGATAGGAGTGGGAAAAAACAGCTAGATATTATTGTAGAATTACTGGAATCTTACACACACAGGAGAAAGAGGGTTTAGGTCTTTTCTCTTTTCAGGCTAGGAGCTTTTATCTTCTTATGCGCTGCTCTCACGCAAACCCTGGTCACCTGGTTAGGAGCCAATTGAAATGCTGTTGCCAGGCAGTTCCCTGTTAGACTGGATTCCTCCTCGGCACTATTCTGTCTTTCATGGCACACTCTGTTCCAGGACAGTAATATCACATATATCCCTCACAATGTTCCAGTAGACATGTCTTTCAAACTACAGCCATTGTAATTTTAATCCACAGTCCAACAGAAATAAAAAGATACGTTCTTTACATGCCTCCACCCTTAAAAGAGATGAAACGCCATTTCAAAAATTCATCACAAAGTGTGTGACACATGGACAACAAAACGCGAGAATAACTTCCATTCATCCTTCTTCCCACTTATACAATCTTCAGCATTTCTTACCCCTTTAACTTATTTCAGTATTTTAGACCTGGGACAATGCATCCACTATCTCATTATCTTTGCCGGCAATGTGAACAATCTTTACGTTGAATAATTGAAGCAATAGGCTCCATCTAGACAGTCTCACATTTCGCGTTTTAAATTTTTCAGTGAACACCTGTGGATTAACACCTGTGATCAGTGTAGATTAGTATTTCTTTGTTATCGGGTCGATATGAACTTCAAAGTGTTGATGAGCCAACAACAATACTAGAGTTTCTTTTTCTAATGTAGAGTACTTCCTCTGATATTGATTTAGTTGCTTGGAAAAGTACCACACCGGCTTCTCTATCCCTAATTTATCATCTAGTAATAGGACTGCACCTATCACTAGCATCTTTTGCCATTTTAAAAGGTTTGGTAAAGTCAGGGATGGCCAACACTGGTTCATTTATTAAGATTACCTTCAGCTTTTCAAAGGCTGCTTGGCATTTGGCTGACCATATTACTATTATCTGTTTCCTTAACAAATAGGTGAGAGGTACAGCAATTGTGCTGAATTTAGGCACAAACCTCAGATGAAACACACACATTCCCAAAAATCTCATGATTTCTCGTTTAGTTTTAGGAATGGGGAATTCTATTAGAGCATTCACTTTTGCCGTTCTTGGCAACACTTGCCCTTGTACTATGATGTGACCTAGGTAAGTTACCCTTGCTTTTGCAAATTCGCTTTTGGCCTAGTTTATGACTAAGCCAGCCAACTACAATTACTTAAACAGGTCCTCTAATTGCTTTACATGTTCTTCCCATGTGTTTCTATATGCTACAACATAGTCTAAATAAACCACACAGTTATGTACTTCAGCTACAACTTGATTCATAAGTCTCTGGAATGTAGCTGGGGCATTTTTAAACCCAAATGACATGACTCGACAGTGATACAATCTATTTGGTGTAACAAAGGCAGATATTTCTTTAGCTCTTGATGTTAATGCCACTTGCCAGTACCCAATCAATAAATCAATTTTAGAAAGGAATGAGGCACTGCCAATCCTATTGATGCAATCTTCTAACCAAGGAATTGGGAATGAATCAGTCCTCAATACTGCATTCACTTTCCTGTGGTCTGTATAAAATCTAGCTGATCCATCTGGCTCAGGAATCAACACTACCAGTGATCTCCGGTTGCTTTGGCTAGGCTCAATCAATTGATTTCCCAGCATATATTGGATCTCAGTTCGTACCTGAGCTTGTTTCTCTGGGCTCAGTCGATAAGGATGTTGTTTATCGGCACTGAGTCTCCTACATTAACATCATGTTTAGCTAATGTAGTATATCCCTACAAATGCCCTTATTCTTCCTAAATAACTTTATTAGATGTTCCCATGGTCCTTCCTCTAAATATGAGAACACATTATCTAACAATTCCAGTGTTTTCGTATTGTCTGGTTGAATTGTAAGAGGTTCACTTTGTGCACAGTCTACTTCTCTTTCTACCTACTAATGTTTCTGTTATCCTCCATTATTCCAACCACCTAGCACAATTGCCCTTTCTTATCATCTTCCCTGCGATGATATATCTTCAACATGTTTATGTGACATAACCATTTCTTCTTCCTACGCTCAGGCGTATCTTTGTCACTTTGCTAACCTTCTTTGCTACCTTGTAGGGGCCACCGAATTCCGCTTTCAGGGGCTCACCCTACAAAGGAAATAATACCAATACTTCATCTCCTGTCTGGAATATTCTAGTTGTAGCGTAGTTGTTTGTCCATTCTTTCATTTTTGCTTGTGAAATTTTTAAATGCTCTCGTGCTACTTTAGATGCTCCTGTGAGTCTTTCTAGAAACGTGGACATGTAATCCAACATGGAGGATTCATCTTCCAGCTTTAGAAACTTTTCTTTAATCCCTTTATTGTCCTCTTATTTCATGACCATAGATCAATTCAAATGGACAAAATCCAATTGATTCATTTGCAAATTGTAGGAAATCTAATCCTTGGGTATTCATGGCAGTAAGTCTTCATCATTTGAGAGTCTGATGGTATCTCTCTAAAACTCCCCATGTCTGTGGATGATAGGCAGTAGACTTTAGTTGTTTGATACCCAAACTTCCTGATTATGTCCTGGAAAATTTTAGACATGAAGTTAGAACCTTGGTCAGATTGTATTTCAATTGGTAGGCTACAACAAGTGAAAAACTGAGTTAACTTTTCCACTACCGCCTTAGCTGTAATTGTCCTTCAAGGATAGCTTCTGGACATCAGGTTGTCATATCCATGATTGTAAGGATATACTGATGTCCTGCTTTTGTTTTAGACTCAAGGACTCATAGACATTTACAGCACAGAAAGAGGTCTTATGGCCCATTGTGTCCGTGCCAGTCAAAAAAAGATCTGACTACACTAATCCCATTTTCCAGCGCTTGGCCCATAGCCCTGGAGGCTATGGTGACACAAGTGAATATCTAAATACTTCTTAAATGTTACAAGAATTTCTGACTCAACCATCCTTTTAGGCAGTGAGTTAAAGACTCCCACCACCCTCTGGGTGAAAACATTTCTCCTCAACTCTCCTCTTAGCCTTCTACCTCTTACTTAAA
This sequence comes from Carcharodon carcharias, assembly GCF_017639515.1. Taxonomy (NCBI): domain Eukaryota; kingdom Metazoa; phylum Chordata; class Chondrichthyes; order Lamniformes; family Lamnidae; genus Carcharodon; species Carcharodon carcharias. The sequence goes on from NC_054481.1 coordinate 95,683,543, forward strand.
TCTACGTCCTCTGGTCATTGACCCTTCTACTAATGGAAAACGTGCCTTCCTATCCACCCTATCTACGCTCCTCATAATCTTATACACCTCGATCAGGTCCCCTCTCAATCTTCACTGCATCAAGGAAAACAACCTCAGCCTATCCATTCCTTCCTCATAACTCAGACCCTCCAGCTCAGGCAGCATCCAGGTAAATTTCCTCTGCATCCTGTCCATGCAATCACATCCTTCCTATAATGTGGTGACCAGAACTGCACGTAGTACTCCATTTGTGGCCTAATCAGCATTTTATACAATTCCAGCATAACCTCCCTGCTCTTGTATTCTATGCCTCAGCTAATAAAGGCAAGTATCCCATATGCCTTCTTAACTACCTTGTCTACCTACCCTGCTATCTTCAGGGATCTGTGGATATGCACACTGAGGTCCCTCCGATTTTCAGTACTTTCCTCACTCTTACCATTCATAGTATAATCCCTTGCCTTGTTAGCCCTCACGTTTTTCCTCATTGAATTCCATTTGCCACTGCTCTGGCCACCTGACCAGTCCAAAGCTATCTTCCTGCAGCTTATGGCTATCCTCCTCAATATTTACCACCCCACCAATTTTCGTGTCATCTGCAAACTTCTTAATCATACCTCCTACATTTAAGTCCAAATCATTTATGTACACCACAAACAGCAAAGGCCATAAGACCATAAGACATAGGAGCAGAAATTAGGCCATTCGGCCCATTGAGTCTGCTCCGCCATTTAATCATGGCTGATAAGTTACTCAACCCCATTCTCCCGCCATCTCCCCATAACCTTTGATCCCCTTAACAATCGAGAACCTATCTATCTCAGTCTTAAATAGGCCCCAGCATCAAGCCCTGTGGAACCCCACTGGAATCAGACTTCCAGTCAAAGAAACATCCCTCCACTATCACCCTCTGCTTCCTGCCTCTTAGCCAATTTTTGGTCCAACATGCCACTTTTCCTTGGTTCTCATGGACTTTTGGGTAATGGTCCTACACAATCTGCTAATACCTGACTGAAGGCTCTTCAAAAATCGGTAGAAGTATTAAAAGTGCTGGTTTGATTACATGTTGAGGTTTACCTACTACCTGACATGTATGACACATTTTACAAAATTGCACTCCGTCCTTATGAAGTCTTGGACAGGTAAAATGCCTGTTTATCGATGCTTGGATTTTCCATATTCCTACATGTCCTTCCAAAAGAATTTCATGTGATATTCGCAATATCTCCTTACGATATTTGGGCGGTACCACTATCTGATGAACAATCATCTATTCTTCATCCCCATGTTCATGAGGGGTCTCCACTTCTTCATCTGAACTCTGTTTTTAATGTAATAGCACTTTGGAACTCCTTCCGCCTCAGCTTCAGTGTGAGCTGACAGTGCCAGCTTGCTTAACTCTGGATCTGCTTTCTGAGTCTCAATTAATGAAGGCATACCAAACACTTCCTGTGAATTATCCTCACCCTTAAAGAAAGTTACGGCTACTCTAACATCTGCTCATGGTATTACTTTGACCTCTGGTGATGGACTTTGTTCAGCCATTGCTCTGGTCACCACACACAATGGAAAAATACCAGGAACTTGTTCTTGTGAACTGCTCCATCTCTTTAGCCTCTCTCAGACTTTCCATAATTATGAATGAAGCTATAAACTTCACTCCTGCCAAGTCATTCCCCAGGACTAGATCAACTCCATCCATGGGCAATTTCTTAACCACTCCTACAAGCACCGATCCAGACAACAAGTCACACTCCAATTGTACTTTGTAAAATGGAACTGGGATATACTCTCCACTTATCCCATTCACCAATACTTTAGCTTTCATTGAACTCTCTGGAGGGAAAACTATGTCCTTTTCCAGCAAAAAAGTTTGAGTAACTCCTGTGTCCCTTAATATACTTATGGGCCTAGCTGCATCATTTGATGAAAAAGGAGTTATCTTTCCTTTAGACAAAACCCCTTTATATCTCTCATCTACCCTCACTTCAGCTACATTCACAGCAATGGCTACCACCAGTCCCTTATTTGTGGTTAATGCTACAATTTGATACAATAAAGCTACAATTTGGCAACACTCTATGGCATTTTCTTTTTGAGTTCCCTTTTCGGTCTTACGAACTGAACTTTTACGAACTCCAGTAAGTCCCATGGGTTTCCCTCACAACTTCCAGCATTCTGAATGAATGTGTCACACTTTATTATAATGGAAACACTTTGGCCTTTGAGCTTCACCTCCACCCTCAGTACATTCCTTCCTGATCTGGGGAGGAGACCTCAAGGTATTCCCAGCTATCCATTCTTTACCCTGCCTATTTGCCTTCCTTTCACTCTCCCACTTTCTACCCTTTTCAAATTTATGGGGTGATGGAAAAAAGGTTTAGTTTTATGGATCAGCTCATGATTGTCAGCCATTACTGCTGAAGTGTCTAGCAGGTGCAATACTTTGGTCTTCAACATGGGTCCTTACAGAATTTACTACAGAAGGTAGGGAGCTTTTAAATTCTTCCAAGAGAATGATCTCTCAGAGAACTTCATAGGTAGTTTTAACTCCTAATGCTCATATCCACCTGTCAAAACTACTTTGCCGAGCCCTTTCAAATTCAATGTGTTTGCCCAGGCTGTTTCCTTAAATTTTGAAACTTCTGTCTGTATGCTTCGGGGCCAACTCATAGGCACTCACAATGGCCTTTTTCACCACATCATAGCCCCTAGACACCTCCTCTGACAGTGAAGCATAAATTTCCTGTGCTATACCTGTCAATTTGCTCTGCATGGGCAATGCCCAGCTTTCCTTTGGCCAGATCATCTGTTTAGCTATCTTCTCAAATGAAATGAAGAATGCTTCAACATCTCTTTCCTCAAACTTTGGAAGAGCTTGTTCAGATTTAAACATCTCCCCACTGGGTTCTGATCTGGAAATACTGGTGTCTCTTTTTTAACTGCCAACATTCTAAGCTGGACTTCCTTGACTCTCTCTTTTTCTCTTACCTCCTTTTCCAACCTCGCCATTTCTAATTCCCTCTGGAGATCAAGTTTTCACATTTCCATTTATCTTTCCTTTCCTGCTGCCTCTAGTGCCAAATGTTTTATTTGCAACTGAATTTGAGCCCATTCCAATGAATCACCCCTTGAAGAACTCGATCTCGCAGGTATTCCTTCCAGGTTTAAATGCTGTGTTATCTCCTTGATTATCTCTGCTTTCCTAGCTTTGGCAGGCAATCCTACCCTTAAATTGCTTGCCAATTCAACTAACCCAGCTTGGGACCCTTGTAAAATTGTAAGCGTCATCTCTTACATTTGCAGGAAAGCTTTAGCAGTTTCCAGTGCCATCTTATTTTGATAGCACAAGCCTGGTGTTCCGTTTAGCTTTTATTACTTACTAAATCTACACCCAAGTCATTGTCATCCTTTTATTACTTACTAAATCTACACCCAAGTCATTGTCATCCTTTTATTACTTACTAAATCTACACCCAAGTCATTGTCATCCTTTTATTACTTACTAAATCTACACCCAAGTCATTGTCATCCTTTTATTACTTACTAAATCTACACCCAAGTCATTGTCATCCTTTTATTACTTACTAAATCTACACCCAAGTCATTGTCATCCTTTTATTACTTACTAAATCTACACCCAAGTCATTGTCATCCTTTTATTACTTACTAAATCTACACCCAAGTCATTGTCATCCTTTTATTACTTACTAAATCTACACCCAAGTCATTGTCATCCTTTTATTACTTACTAAATCTACACCCAAGTCATTGTCATCCTTTTATTACTTACTAAATCTACACCCAAGTCATTGTCATCCTTTTATTACTTACTGAATCTACACCCAAGTCATTGTCATCCTTTTATTACTTACTAAATCTACACCCAAGTCATTGTCATCCTTTTATTACTTGCTAAATCTACACCCAAGTCATTGTCATCCTTTTATTACTTACTAAATCTACACCCAAGTCATTGTCATCCTTTTATTACTTACTAAATCTACACCCAAGTCATTGTCATCCTTTTATTACTTACTAAATCTACACCCAAGTCATTGTCATCCTTTTATTACTTACTAAATCTACACCCAAGTCATTGTCATCCTTTTATTACTTACTGAATCTACACCCAAGTCATTGTCATCCTTTGTTTCAAAATATTCTGGACTTGAGCCCCCAAACTTTGTGATGACTCACTGGGATAGTATGCTGCAATATCAAGCCCCACTGCTCCCCAAGCAGTGACAAATATAAAAAAGTTTGATCAAACCACCTAACTGTTTAATTTAGGTTAACAGAATACGAGCACCAGGTCTGTAGACCCTAATAAGTGAATAACTGTTAATTGAACAAACTGTCTTTAACCAGTGGCAACAGAAAGAAATATGAACTGCTAAGTTCTAACACTATAATCTAAACTCTACCACATGAGACACACAAAAACATGGATTTTAAGGATGGCATAAAACTGTTCAACAGCACCAATTCCAGAGTACAGGATTCGATGTCTTCCAAATTCCTTTCAGTTCTTTGTTGATGACATGAGGTGGTCTTCCCAATATTTTCAGTCTTTAGTTCACTGGTTGAGCACTTGCTTTTCAGTGACTCTAACTGTGATTTTCCTCTCTTCCTCCTGACAGGGGTTTTTCAGAGAGACAGCAGGTTAGAGAGATATGAGGGGGAAAAAAACAGCCATTGTAGAATTATTGAAATCTTAGGTTTTAGGTTACTTGAGGTTTTAGGTCTTTTCTTTTTTCATGCCAGGAGCTTTTTCTTCTCCTACACTGCTCTCACACAAACCTGGTTAACTGGTTAGGAGCCAATTAAAATATTGTTGCCAGGCAGTTCCCTGTTAGACTGGACTCCTCCTTGTCACTATCCTATCTTTCATGGCACACACTGTTCCAGGACAGCAACAATGTCTATATCCCTTGCACTGTTCTAGTAGACACGTCTTTTCAAACTGCAGCCATTGTAAACAGTCCAACAGAAATAAAAAGATATGTTCTTTACAATAAGCTTGTGTAACATAATGGTTAAGCCACAGTTGGGGTACTGTGTGTAACTTTTGGTACCCAATTATTGAAGGGATTTAAAGCCTCAGAAAATATACTGTATAGATTCATCAGGATGAGACAGGAATTTGAAATAATAGATGTGAGGAGAGGGTTGAGAGATTGGCACTATCTTCACTGAAGCAGAAAGGGCTGAGATGAAATTTAATTGGGGTCTATACAATTTCGAAGAGTTTTGATAGGGTGCTAGGAAAACACTCTTTGTTCTGATTAAAGAGTCAGTGATGAGAGGTCATCCATTTGAAATTTGTTTACAGTTACAAGAGAACCTGCAGTACAGTGAATATTACAACAATTTTATATATATGGAGATTAATTTAACCCTTTTTGGGGCTATGATGCTCTGGTCAAACCCAGTTTCCCTTTCTCTGTTGAACCTCAACAGGTTTGCTACTCTACCCGTCTCTGAGCCTCCATTCGTGGTTTGGTCAATTGTTGGATGCTGATTTAGCTGGGAGGTATTTACATTGCTGTGACATCTCCTATAGGAATATTTTCAAACTGGCCAGTGTCACCAGAGGGCATTAAAGTGGCAATAACCCTCAAATCTATGTGTCTTAACACTAGAAAAAGCTGCAAAGTTACTGAATTTACTACCTGCAGATATACAAAGGGCATGGTATCATTTTAGCTTATTTATTAGGAGCAGCAGCATAAGAGGCTGTTAGCTTTGCAAGCAATCAGGGGACTAACAATTGTATAAAGGTAGATATTCGAGCCTTGTACAGAATATTATGTTTAGTCTTCACACCTGTAGACAAAGTTACTTGACTATTAATACAATGTACAAGTAGCAGGAGAGTTGTGAACAAAGTATGTTAACAAAGTGAACATACATAAAATCAGGAATAGAATAAGGGGTCTCAGGCATGATATTGCTGCTGATATTAATGGCATTCACCCAACGGTGCTTTAAAAAATGGGAGATTTTAAGTGAGCCCTGGGCTTAAATAATTAACAGCTAGCCAGGAGGGTGAAGTTTAATAATTGGGCTATGCCTTCTAGAAACTAGATTATGACCAAATCTTTCCAATTTGGACAACTTAGAGCCAAGAAAAAGAGGACACTTACATCATACCAATCTGGGGAATGTGCTCCAACAATTTTCATTTATTCTCAGGATGCAGGTGACAGTCGCAAGGTTGTAGTTATTGCCCATTCCTAGTTAGCTTTAGGAGCTTTTGGTGGTCCTTCTTGAACTGCTGCAGTTGTTATGCTGATGGTGTTCTCACAATGGAGAAGGTAAAAAATTCCGGTACTGACCCAGTGACAATGATGTGTGAGGATGACATGTGTTTTGGAGGGGATCTTGGGAACAATGATGTGCTCAATGACAGTGATGTTCCTCTTCTTTTTTGTGGTAGAGGTCTTGGGGAAAGAACGTGCTGTTGAAGTAACCTTGGTGAGTTGCTGCAGTACATCCTATAGATTGCATATCCTGTATCCGCATTGTCCAAGTGAAAGAGGAAATAGATGTTGAGGCACAGATTGAGTGAAATGCTTTCCTGTGGATGATCCTGAATGGTTGCATTTTAGAATTTTGTTACAACTGTGCTTATCCAGTTGGCTAATGAGCATTCCAACACACTGCTGAATTGAATCTTGTAGATGATGGAGAGGGTTTGAGGACAACCAAGCCTCTACCCAACTTTTATAGCCATGATGTTGTTATAGTTGGTCCAGTTAAGTTTGTGATCAATAATGATAATATTTTTCAAAATTCACTGGCCTATACTTTCCAGCCTCTGGGGTGTCTTACCCCAGAGATACTCCAAAGCTGTGCTGGATTTGGTGCAACCAACTGTAGAGTTCAGAAAACACATTTAAAAATAAAGCTAATTGATTTGTGGTTGTCACGCGATTGGCTGTGTTAATCAATGTTCTTTTAGTGGTTAAAAAAAGAAAAAGGTGAGGAGAAAACATGCATTAATGTAGCACCTTTTGGAGAAGTAGGGTCTGGTACATATAGGGTTAATGTGGGACTGAGTACAATACTGCCCAAATAGTGATGGAAGAGCCAGAGTCAGTCTAGAGATGGATAGAGGTGGGTAAAGACCTATACCCTCTACGGTATATATGTATATAGTTATAAGTTGTTAATAAAGACATGCTGTTAATATACTCAAGACTATGATGCCTACTTCATGGTGTCCGAATCAGGGTTCTCCATGGTGGCAGCTTCCGAATCAAAAACCCTTATCCTCACAAGAATGCAGAAAAACCTAGAAAAATCACACATTCAACCGATTCTGAACTGAAATAATCTTCCAACTTAAGCTACAGACACCGAGAAAATTCACCAGAAAGAAAAAGCTCCAGAGAGAAAAGAGCCTGGAAGCGAAAAGGTAGAGGCTTTACTCCAGCATAAGACTCCATTGATTTTCCCTTGGAAATCCAGTTTCAGCAGGCAGAGCTCACAGCCTGCAATGGGGAGGTTTTTTAAAAACTTCCTGGCCAGCCAGTCCTGAGAAACCACTTTTCATTCGTTCAGTCAGAAGTGCCATTTGAAAGAAGTCCGTCGCTAATCCCGATCCCCGACTCCGAGTGCCAACCTGTGGCTCCTGAGTTCAGCAAAGATAAAGAAAAATATTAAATTAATAAGAAATGCCATCTGCTTCAGGTACCTCACAACCATCCGATTTCCTAAACAGCAAGCCTGCGCTTCTTTTTTTACATGTCCCAACTCTAACGCTATATCATTGATTAACATAAGTCGGCAGGCAGCCGATCCATGCAGCCAGTGCGGTCCTTGCTTCTTCAGGCAGAAGCACGCTGCCGCCATTTTGAAAAGCCCGCCAAAAGCCAGGAAGCCATGGATAGATCCACTGTTCGGCAGTGAACGGCAACGCCATCTTGGAAGCCTGTAATCTCTTAAAGCTGTACCCACACTTCTAAAATCTTCAAAATGAACCACAAATTCAACAAGAACCAAATCCAGCAAGGCATTTGGCATCATTGAGAAGCGATTTTTTTATATTATTTAAGTACATCAGGCCTCGGTAAAAAAAAATCAGAGGAAAAGAGATTAATTGGTTTGGTGATCTTACAAATCATGCTGTCCTGATGCAAGGCATTGGTGAATCCGAAACCAGCCTCGGGGAACTGTTAACAGCCTTTAATGAATATTCTAATCTTCCAGCTGATGGGAGTTCAGAGCTTAAAAAGAAAACCCCGAGCAAAATGAAGGAAAGGCAAAAGACAACACCTGAACAAACCACAAGAGAGCACCAGAGAGACATGGAACTTTCCAGAAGCCTCAGTGACATATCTTTATGGGAAGCCTGTGGCAGAAGTCCAAAACGATTTCCTTTACGAAGGCGTGGACACTTTTTCAGAACTGTAGTGAACAACAAGGATAAAGCCCTGCACCAGGCAGACCAAGAAAAAACCTGCTCTTGGAAAAACACAGGGAATTGGAAAAGACAATGAACATTGCTTTAGATAAAGCTGCATAGGGGCTATCAGCAATGACAAAGCTATGCACTGACACACAGATTTAGAAGACAAGAGCTGAACAAGAAAATAAACAGTTAAAACAGCAGTTAATTGTCCTGCAGGATTAGATTCAAAAATAATCCATTACTCTTCGGCAACACGACAGAATAAAGAATACCTTAAGCAGTGGAAAGGTAGAACAGCAGAACAAATTCATGAGACTCAGCTAAATCACAAACAACACAAGATGAAGTACTTGAGCTTTGCAACAAAAAGGAAAACCTGTTGAAGGATCTTCATATGCTACAAGGATCCCTCAGGTCGAAGTCCGTCCCTTGGGAACATTATGAAGCGAGGCAAAATTAATTTAATGCCACTCTGAAAGAACTGATGACTCAGTTTGCAGAGAAGGCTCAAGAATGCTCATTATTCCAGGAGGAAGCCGAGAGGTACAAGAATGAGACTGCAGCGCTGAAGGAAATAGTTGCACATATGTTAGACACCTTGGAAAAACATTACAATCCCAAAGAGGTATACGAAGAGATGAAAATCCAGAACATGGAATGACAAGCAAAGGTAAAAGTTCTCACTAAAGAGCGTGAGGTCTTTCAAAAACAATTGGCAGAAGCGCAATTACAAAATGTGACCTTGAAAGGCAGCACAGAGGAATTATACACTGCTAAGGAAAAACTGATCAGTGGGAGAGAATACAACAAAGGGCAGCAGGTAGATCTTAGGCTGATTCCGGACAACGTACATCAGCTCATTCTCTTCTGAGCAGGAATGCCTGCTAGCCCTAGATCTTCTCCAGGTGGCAGAAGATGTCAAGACTACCACTGCTGTTAGCCAGCCAGAACAGCGCGGCCCTGAGTCATCAAACACTAAAAAGTATTCAGGTTCAGATTTCACCTGTGATTTCTCTTCTCTTTTTGCAGAGCAGCTTTGTCTATCATCATCCCAGGTCCTGGAAAGTCCCCTATGGTCAGATCAACCTACCTCGCATGAGATTACCATAGCACCTCCGGTGGAAGTGGTACCAGAAGAGGAGCAATAGTCTGGGGAGCTGCTACTTCCAACTATGATGATGGTACAGTTGGTAGACTCTCCAACCACTGTGCACACACGGCAACTTCCAGCCAGCGTGCCAGGACCATAAGGGATGCTGGAACCCTGTGACAGTCTCTCACCATCAACAACAAAAACAGATGTGAGCATGCTACTCAATCTTCTTCTTGCCACAAGAATGCCCTTCCTTAGCCTCAGGGAGCTTCCCAATGGCCAAAATGGAAAAAAGAAGAAGAAAAGGCACCACCAAGCAGATGAATGCCATTTTTGTCCACCCTTGCAAGCAAGAGTAACAACAACCACGCACCCCCAAACCAGCCAGACCGACCAGGGATCATTTAACACCAAGCAAAGGAAGAAACAGATGAAACCATACCTAAATGCACAGTCCAACTTCCAAGCCAACAACAAGAATCAGAACCACAAGAGCCTGCCACCTTCCCAACAGAATGGCAAACAAGATGTAGAAGGGTTATTAGTCTCCAAACGGCCTGAGCCTCTAACTTCAAGGACTTGAAGGGGTATATGGGATAGCGAGAATGTTGTTAATGATAATACTGTATTAATGTTGGAATACCATTAAGATTGTAACAATAAGGTAAACACACAAAGCTTCCTGAAGTAAACTAAATTAACTCTATATCATGGGATAAAGACTTGCGGGGAGGTGTAGTGGCAGAGTCTGGTACGTACAGGGTTAATGTGGGACTGAGTGCAGTACTGCCCACACAGTGATGTGAGAGGGCACATGACCCAGAGCCAGAGTAGAAATGGACAGAGCTGGGTGAAAACCCAGGATGAAGTCACATCCATACCTGTACCACCTACTGTATATATGTATATAGTTATAAGCTTTTAATAAAGATAGTCAATTGGTAGTATAGAACTTGAGAAGAGAGTGCTGATTGATTGGCAAGTCAACATCTCATACAGTATAAATTTGTTTTTTCTTCCTTGCGAATTGTCCTGATGAATGCAAGACAAAAAGCTTTGACAAAATGTCTCTTTTTCAAAAATTTTAATAAAGACTTGCTGTTAATATACTCAAGACCATGAAGTCTACTGTCCAAAGTAGGATTCTTCACTTTCACATCCTCAGGGATCCCAAACTACCTTACAGCTATTTAATTGCTTTTGTAATGTGGTCACTGTTACGTGAGCAAATAAGGTAGAAATGTATATACTACAAGGTCCCACAAACAGCAAATTAGAAAAATTATAAGTTTTTCTAATTGAATGGTGCTAGCTGAGGGATAAATGCTGGCCTGAGTCCCAGGAAAAATGTTCTGTTTAAAGAGCATTATGATCTTTCCACATTCACAAAATATTTCTATATTGTAACATTAAATAATTTTACACAGGAACCTCCATGTTTTTACACACTGGCAGTCCAAGTATTCAGAAATGCAAGCTAACCCAGGCCTGGGCCACAAGATGGGCTCCAGTTTCGCTCACCTGCTTTCCCCAAACAAAGCCCTGCAAAAACTCTGCTAGTAGACCATAATGCAGCCTTACAGGGTTCTGGCCTAATTCCCAGGGCGTCAATTTCATCCCAATGGTTGTCTGCTGTGCATACTCCAAAAAAGACAAAGCAAATTTCTGGTCTTGACACCATTACTTATGTCCAATTAATGGTGATCAGGAGTAAGGACCCTAGCTAGCCTTTCACCTCATAAAGCAGAAGCACTGAAGCAAATTGTAGCTCTTCTATTGCTGTCATGGCGAAAACCAGTTAACTCACTACTGAGTGAAAAGCAAACCTTGCCCTTTCTTGTCTATATGGTTTAATGTTAAACATAGAAACATAGAAATTAGCAGCAGTAGAACATTCGACCCTTCAAGCCTACAACGCCATTCAATATAATCATGGCTGATACTCTATCTCAAGGCCATACTCTCACGATCTCCCCATACCGCTTGACGCCTTAAAGATCCAGAAATCTACCTATTTCCTTCTTAAATATATTTAGTGATTTGGCCTCCACAGCCTCCTGTGGTAGAGAATTCCAAAGGTTCACCACCCTCTGAGTGAAGAGCTTTCTCCTCATCTCAGTCCTAAATGGTCCACCCTGTATCCTGACACTGTGACGTCTTGTTCTAGACCCCCTGAGCTAGAGGAAATATCCTCCCTGCATCCAGTCTGTCCATCCCTGTCAGAATTTTACTTGTTTCAATGACATCTCCTCTCATTCTTCTAAACTCCAGTGAATACAGGTCTAGTCAGCCCAATCTCTCCTCATACGACAATCCTGCCATCCCAGGAATTAGTCTGGTGAACATTTGCTGCACTCCCTCTGTGGCAAATATATCCTTTCTTAGGTAAGGAGACCAAAGCCACACACAATATTCCAGGTGTGGTCTCACCTAGGCTCTGTACAGCTGCAGTAAGAAATCCTTGCTCCTCTTGCAACAAAGGCCAATATACTATTTGCCTTCTTAACTGTTTGCTGGACGTGCATGCTTGCTTTCGGTGATTGGTGTACAGGACACCCAGGTCCCTTTGTATGTTAACATTTCCCAATCTATCACCATTTAAATAATACTCTGCCATTCTGTTTTCCTACCAAAGTGCATAAGTTCACACTGCAACTGCCATGTATTGGCCCACTCACTCAACCTGCCTAAATCGCCTTCAAGCCCCTTAACACCCTCCTCATCGCTCACATTCCCACCAAGTTTCAGCATACTTGGAAATATTACATTTGGTTCCCTCATCCAAATCATTGATATATATTGTGAATAGTTGGGGCCCAAGCACTGATCCCCGCAGTATCCCATTAGTCTCTGCCTGCCATTTCGAAGAAGATCCATTTATTCCTACTCCATTTTCTGTCTGCTAACCAATACTCAATCCATGTCAATATATTATCCTGAATCACACGTGCTTTAATTTTATACACTAACCTCTTACGCAAGACTTTATCAGAAGCTCTCTGAAAATCCAAATACACCACATCCACTGGTTCTTCTTTATCTATTCTGCTAGTTACATCCTCAAACAACTCCAGCAGGTTTGTCAGACATGATTTCCCTTTCATAAATCCATGTTCACTTTGTCTAATCCTGTTGATATTTTCTAAGTGTCCTATTATCACATCCTTTATAATAGACTCCCGCATTTTCCCTACTGCTGTTGTTAGGCTAACCTGTCTTTAATTCGCTGTTTCCTCCCTCCCTTTTTTAAATGGTGGGGTTACATTTGCTACCCTATAATCTTCTGGGACTGTTCTAGAATCTACACAATTTTGGAAGATGACAACCAACCATTAGTGGCCACTATTTCCATTGCCAGCCCCTGTAGTACCCTGGGAGATAGATTATCGGGCCCTGGGGATTTATTGGCTTTCAGTCCCATTAATTTTCCAGCACTATTGTTTTACTAATACTGATTTCCTTCAATTCTTCCTTCTCACTAGACCCTTGGTTCCCTAGTATTTCTGGAAAATTATTTCCTCTGTGAAGGTGGAACTAAAGTAAGTGTTTAATTGCCCTGCCATTTCCATATTCTCTATTATAAATTCTTACATTTCAGACTATAAAGGACCTACATTTTTCTTCACTAATCTTCTTTTTACATACTTATTGTAGCTTTCACAGTCCACTTTTATGTTCCTTGCATGTTTACTTTCATACTCTATTTTTTCCCTCTTAATCAATCTCTTGGTCCTCCTTTGCTGAATTCTAAAATGCTCCCAATCCTTAGGGTTGCTACTTTCTCTAGTAACGTTATATGACTCCTCTTTGGATCTAACACTACCCTTAATTTCTTTTGTTAGCCATGGTTGGGCCACTTTTCATGTAGTGTTTTTGTGCCAGTGAGGAATGTATAACTGGTGCAATGCATACATTTGTTCCTTAAATATTAGCCATTGTCTATCCACCTTGTAATGAAGTTCCCCAATCTATCTTAGGCAACTCATGCCTCAAACCTTTGTAGTTTCCTTTGTTAAGATTTAGGATGCTAGTTTCAGATCTCGCCAATACTTTTTTTCCATCAGACTAGCAGGGAAGCTGAAAATTCTTTTTTAATTTAAGAAAATCTTTACGAATCCATATTGTAGAAGGCAAAAACATGAAGTTCACTTATTGACAGACTGAAATAACAAAGAAAATATCCTGATATTGAATAGAGGTTAAGATTATACAGTTAATAAACCCAGGATGTTTCCTGACCTGAAGGTGCACCTGAACTCACAGTAACTAATCTGAAATTGGAAGAAAAGAAAAAGACTTGTATTTATATACTGCTTTTCATGACCTCAGAATGTCCCAAACCGCTTTACATCTAATGAAGTGCTTTTAAATTGTAGCCATTGTTTTTGTGTAAGAAACGTGTTAACCAAATTGTGCACAGCGAAGACCCACAAACAATATGACAATAATCTATAATACATTTTTTAAGTGATGTTGGCTGATGGAATTTATAAGTTGAAATGATAATCCTTAGATTCGTTTTCTCTTGCATCTGAACTTAAAATTAGTACCTTTGAATACTGCTAGTAAGAGATTCTGTCACTATGTGGAGCTTAAGTACTTAATGGAGCTATAGCAAGTCTAATTGATTTTTGATCAGACCCTACTGCTTTGAGGCTCTTTTTAGTGAGTTTGTGCTAGAAGATGCAGCCTTGTGCCATAGTTTTGTATTTCCAAGTCTGAATTTTTAAAACAAATTTGCAGTGATTTTGTTACAGCATCTGTCTGATAAAGTCTAGAGAAAAACAATTTTGATGCCTAAATCTGAAGATTGGTCTGCAGGATAAGGAGTTAGAGGAGCTGCAGCGGTTTAGCTCTTCTAACCCTATATTTTAACTAAAATCCATTCTTGGAATTTAACTGCCTTGATATTTAAATCCAGAGCGTCCAATGTTGAGGCAATATTCAAACTAGTGAGCAGGGGTGAGAATCTGTCACACCAGATCTCTGCACGCTTTGGCCTGGATTTTCATCCTCAAGGCAGGCAGGGGGAATTGGGAAATTTCCTGGCTTGGCCCACCCAACTCAGGGGAAAGTGCCCTCCAATGCAGGGTCTTCATTGCTGGGGGCCGTGTGGGCTGGAGTCAGGCCAGCCAACGAGGGAAGAAGTACAGGAGCAGCCACAGGGGCTGCCGATTGTGGAGGTGGGCTGTTTAAATGGCCTGCCTTGGTGTCGTGGGATTTTGTCCCAGTGAAAAAAAAAACACTAAGGCCCTCTAGCCCTCACCCCTCACAGCCCCTTCACCCTCTAAACACTCCCCAAGCCCCATCCATAACACCTGATGCCCCCACCCATTTCCTATGTCCTCTCATGCCCCCTATGCCAGGCTCTGCCCTTCCACCCATCCCTTATTTTTCCTCATGCCAGCTATGCTAAGACTTGCCCTTCTATCCACCCCCTCAGGTCCATCATGCTCCCTAAGCTAAGCTCCGCCCTTCCACCCATCGTCTACGGCCCTCATGCTCTCTATGCCAAGGTCTGGCACTTTCATGTTCATTGACCCACTGTACACTTTTTAGAACCAATGAGCACCACAGTATAAAGTGGAGTCTCGAATTTTTCAGTCAGCCTCCTTGTTCCTGGAACATCAGGGGTCAGTTTAGGCCAGGATGCCAGTGCTCCAGGCAGGCCCAGAAGTCCTCTCTAGCTACCCAGGTGCTGGAGCTGGTACATACCGCATGATGGTGGCCTGGCTACTGAATCTATCTTTAAATAAAGATTTTAAAATGTTGGAGAGAGGGAACCTCCATGCTGAAGTGCCTTTTTCTTACTTAACTTACATTGCAAACTGCTGCCCCTCTCAGTTGGAAGGCCTCTGATTGATCCTCATGCACCTATCCAAAATTACCAATGTGTGCCCACTTACCCCCTTGACAGGGCAGGGGGAGTGGGGTTGTGATTTGTGCCCCTGGAAACAGTCCTGACATCTGTTTGCCACCAAAGAGAAAATCCAGCCCTTTGTATCAGTGCTTTAAGATTCTTACCACTGGTGGGAATCATGAACTCACAAAGCTAATCTAGTACTGCTCTTAAGTGGTACCTGAGGGTGTAAATTTGCTGTGCTGCTGGTTTGAACTTCTTGGGACTGGAGTGGCTCTTGTCTCATGTCAGCAAAGTCCTTTAATGGACCAGCCTGTATGAGCAGCCTCTTATTCCTTTTCGTCAGAGTATACCTGTTCTGCTATCTTGAGAGACAACCACATTTTCTATGTGCATTTTTGCCATGGCAGTAGAAAGAGGCATTAGTTTTGTATAGCCTTCTATCTATGGGTAAGCAAGTCTAATAATACCAATGGGAGCCTTGTGAAATACTAGGACCAGTTCTAACCCTGAGTGGGAATCGGGCAAGGGTGTGCGCCAAACCTACCTGGCCTCAGCAACATGAGCCCTCAGCCATTTTAACTCCCAGACCTCATCAGCACCTGGCAGTTGTACACCCAGAAGAGGTGGAAAGTGGCAGCTGGCCATTAGGCAGCAGCAGAATGTTGGATACCAGGATTTGAGCAGGACGAGCAGCAAGCACACTTGATGGGCTGAATTTAATTCCCAGGTCTGAGTCGCAGACCTGGAAGCGCGCACCGTCACCAATGGGGAATGACATGACCAGCCGAAAGAAATCACGTGGCAGCCAGACAATTAGCAAGGAGCCGGGGGGCCCATCCAATAATGTGACAGGGGCAGGCAGCAAGGTACTGATCACCGTCAGAAAGGCAAGTGGTGGCTCCATCTTTAAACATGAACGCAATGTTCCTTGAATCTCCCGGATCACCTGAACAGCCACAGCGAAAACCCCCTTGTCTAGAGTGCAAGACTACCTACCCTATGCTGAAGTGCAAGACCCTTCAGTCGACCAGTTCAGAAAACAACCCAAGGAGTGGAGGAGGAGGCATCAAACGCAATAGGGAAGGCATAGGCAGACCCCACAGTTTAGCAATGCCTCAATGCAGATCCTCCACCAGGCTGGTCAGGAAAGGAAGGAGCTACACTTCCCTAGGGACAGTAAGAGACCCTCCCGCCTGATGGTGATAGCAGCGGAGGTCAGCAGCCGTTGTGTCCGACAACATTCAGTGATACAGTGTTGCAAATGGTTCAATTACCTCCTCGGTTCTGACGGGCTGAGTCCTACTTACTGCTCAGATTGCTGACAATTGGCAACGCAGAATGGTTCACCACATGAGGAGGGATCATGCAGTGGGGCGTGCCAGAATTAGCTGTGTGATCATACAATGATCCTTCTGGATGACAGGCATCCATCTTTTGTTGGCAGCATCCTTCATGTCCCATGAGAATGGACACATGGGTGGGATAGCAAGGCATCCCCAATCCTGGCCAGAGGGATGTC
This sequence comes from Carcharodon carcharias, assembly GCF_017639515.1. Lineage (NCBI taxonomy): Eukaryota > Metazoa > Chordata > Chondrichthyes > Lamniformes > Lamnidae > Carcharodon > Carcharodon carcharias. The sequence continues at coordinate 95,700,458 of NC_054481.1, forward strand.
AGCAGCATGTGTAGTCAGCTGACCATTGTGTGAAAACTCACTGTGTTCTTCCATCTGCCTGTTGAAGAAACAGGTCCACACCATCAACAAGTGGGCCAAGACTGGTGTTAGAGTGCCAGACATTTGTGTACTTCAGAGGGGGTGGCAGGATCACAGGTTGCCAGGCGATTGAGGATAGCAAGACCAGTGTCACAAGTGAAAAGAATGCAGAGGCTTTAGGCTCATGTATCCACAGCTGAACAAAACGATATTCGCAACAGGAGTGGATGGGAGGAAGAGTTAAGAACTTAGTGTTCTCTCATGCAGGTTTCTGCACTTGGAAGTGTTATGATATGGCAGGTGGTATTTGATGAGCTGACCACATCCCAAAGGGAAAACTGGTCAGGCTATTGCAACAATTTTGCAATTTGTATTTAATATGAGAAGGTATGTGTATAAAGTCACAAGTAAAGATTCCACTACGCCTTTTGGAGATTTCGGAGATGTTAAGTTAAAACATTTATTGATAAAAGAAAAGAAAACTTAAACACACAAGATTACTGTTACACAATTAAAGTTAATCTTATAACATTTCCCAAAAGGTTTCTACTTAGCTCGACTCACAAATAAACACCTATTTCCAGGTAACAGTCCCCGTAGATTCTTAACCAATAAAACATCCAGTAATATTACCGCAAGGCACCCACTGCTACTATAACAGAGGTTTCTCTCTCCCTCTCCCTCAGCCATGGAATTCTAAGATTTGTAACAAAACCTTGCTTTCTGAGCCAACCTGGCACTTCTCTGAGGTGGTGAGAAGCTGCTTCCTTCAAGAGACTGTGCTCGCACAGCACTATCTTCAAGATCACATGGCCACACACACACATTTCATACAGCTTTAAATCTTTCCTTAAATACATTTTTTCCCCTTGCATCTTTAAACTCATTGGTTTTAAGTTCCTTTTGAAAGTTACCTTTCCCAGAACCTAAAATCTTTCATGTTGTCTTTATGGCCACCACTTTCGAGGTAAATAAACTTAATGACTTTGCTTTATTTATTTATGACCTTTGCCAGTTGTAAAACTTCCATTTTTCTCTCTTTTTGAAATTCAATAACTAAATATTCAACTCTTTATTTATTTCCTAATGCAAATTCATATTCTTGTTGTATCTACTTGTATCCCACCTTAGCTCGTCCATTTCCACTTCAAAATGCGTGCTTTTACACCTAAGCCCTTTGATGATTTAAACCTTGCAGTCTGACTGTCTTCCGTCTAATTAAATTAGCCACACACACCTAGCATACATACAGCCTCCACAAGCCTGCTTCACAATATCCCACAGTAATATTGAGAAAAAAAAAATTCTTTACAGAAGGACAACCAGCTACGTCGACCAGGGCCCTGCAGTCCATCTCTGAGGAGAGAAACAAGGATCACTCAGAAGATACGCCTTCACATCTTTTTCCACGCTCTCTACCAGTACAGAAACACTCACATAGGTAGGTCTCTGTTCACAATTAGATTCAAGGCACCAAGCTGGTTAGCACATCAGAATTGTACCCAAGCAGCTGTTGGAGGCTGTGACAACCCAGCGTTCTGACAGTCAGAGGACTATGGGAGGCAAGGCATGAGCCTAGGCTGATCACCGGTCTCTGATGTCAACCACAATCTGGAGTTGCTGTGACAGGTAGGGGAACATCTGACAAACCTGTCAGAGGCTATGTACAGCTATACGCGGATGATGAGAAGTCCATCCAGGCTATGAGTGCTGCCATGTCTCTGGCATGTGCTCACATGGCATCTTTCGTGAGAATGGCAACCCTCATGGAGAGCCAGATCCAGTAGGCCAGTCAGTGGATGCTGAAGATGCGTGCAGACTTGCATAACATCACCTTGACCATGATCACCAAGCAGCAGTGGCAAGTTAAGAGGGAGACAATGCACCCTCCAGCTGTTCCTTCTTCTCCGATACACCAGGTTGTGTAATAATGCATTGTGAGGGAGGAGAAGCAGCTTCCAGCCACATCATGGGGTTCCTTTCAGGGTGCTCCAAGGGTGAGCAGCACTTCCCTGCTTCTCTGTCAATGACCCCAGTAGCTCCAGTAGGCATGTATGGCAACTGAGGGGGAGCCCTTCAGCCTGCTGGGGCCCTAAAGGCCCTAGTCATCCAGGTGATGGCTACCAAAGTCTTCCCAGGCAATGGGGCAGCAAGGTCTGCAACCTGCCTCCACCTGAGCTGCAAACGTAGGTTTCACACTCTGTAGAAGCGCTTGTAAGTAAGTTAAGAAGAGCACCTGGATGGGGCAATATAGTGGTGCAGTGGTAAGCTCACTGGACTCGTCATCCAGTGACCCAGGCTAATGATCAGGGGACATAGGGCAGAATTTTCCGAGCCCACTGGCAGCGGTTATGATCGGTGGCGCACGCAGAAAATACGGCAGGACCCACTTCACGACAGCATGAAGGCAGGCCAGCCTGCCTGCCAATGGTGGGCCGCATTTCCCACCATTGGTTGGCGGGGAGCTAATTGTAATACATTAGCATATAATTAAAAGGCCAACTCACCAGGCTCTTGGAGCCTCACCGTATTGTCCGTCCGATGTGTTTCACAACAGCATGCAGGCAACATGCACTTGGCGACCTTCACTTTGGGGAAACTGAGGTAAGTGAGCAGTAGCGTTCTCCACAGCTCGCCTATTGTTTACAGGCCTCGGGGGCGCCAGGGGAAGCTGGTGCCTAGCCCCACAGGTGACTGCTGAGAGGTGGAGGGGTGTTTGGGGGCCTGCCTCAAAGATGACTGCTCGGTGGGTGGGGGGGATGGTCACGTGCTGCCCTTGCACTGCATCCCACGCACAGCCAATCGAGGTGGGGGGCAGGGTAAGCGAGGGAATTGGCCACATATTAGGGACACCTGTATAAACTGACCAGGCCTCAGCAACTAAGACAGATTAGGCACAACCACAGTGATATAATTGGGTTCGGGCACCTAGCCTGCCCGCCCAGGCAAGCAACGCATAAGAGCCACCAAGTTCTCCATATCTTACCCCTCCACACGCTCCCCTAGACCCCAGCACAGACTTCGAGTCCACCACCACTTTATTGGACCGTGGAGCAGTTGGACTGCACATGTTGAACAATCTTCTCGCCAATGCTGGCCTTGTAGCAGTCACTGCTGGAGGCGCTCATAGCCCCTTGCAATCTCAGCAACCCAGTTAGGAGCTGTCTCTCCCATGTCGCAGGTTGACAGGGCAGCCATGCAGCGCACTCATCTCTGGCCATCCGAGGGGTGACCAGCACTCTCCGGGAAGCATTAAGGGGCGGTCACACAGGGCCAGGAAAGATGCTAAGTACAGCCATGGTAACCATGTCTCTTTCTCCTTCACGCTGCAGGAGGACCACAACAAGATCATGGATCCTGGTGACTCAGCTGTGTGCCTGATGGCCCACAGAGACCGTAGAAGACAGAGCAGAGAGCAACTGAGGCACCTGGCTGCATAAAGGCAGGAGCAGCAACCTCATGAAGAAGGGGCAGCAGGGGCTCCCACACACAGTCCCAAGAGTGACAGCGAGTCATGGCTGGTCAGTGCCTCACAACACCCGGGGTCTATAGATGTCCCCTGGTATTCCAGCAGATGATTGAGAACCAGCGCCACCAATGACTGCGCATGCCCAGGGAACTGGTGGCTCACATCTGCCACTTACTGCAGGGCTTAGCACCAAGGGGAAATGGAGGGCATCCACTGCCAGTGGCTGTGAAAGTGACCGTGGTGCTCAATTTCTATGCCAGTGGCTCCCTTTGTGGCTCCACAGGTGACCTGTGTGGAGTTTCACAATCTGCCATCCAGAAATGCATCCATAAGATCATGGGTGCCATCTTCTCCATGGTACACAACTTTTTGCATTTCGCCCGGGACCAGGACAGCCAGGCTGCAAGGGCCATTGGATTTTCCCTGATCTCGGGATTTCCACAGATGCAGGATGTGATTGACTGCACTCATGTGGTGCTCAGGTTTCCATTACTACATTCAATGGACTTCAGTGGGATGAGGCTCTCACACTGGCTAGACAAGGCAGGCGCACTCAGGGGGCCGTCATAGCTGCCAGGTTAGTGAAGGATGATGACAACATGGAGTGAGGTGTCCCCATAGATCTTTACATCGCAGTTGTGAACATTTGACTCCAGTCTGGCTTATCTCACCTCCAATAGCCTCCAAGAGAATACTCCTGTCATGGAGATGCAGTGCAGCCCTGATAGCTGTTTGATCGCAGGAGGATGATGATAACATAGAGTGAGGACACGCCATAGATCTTCACATGGCCACTGAGAATGTCTGACTCCTGTTGGCCAAGGGCAGCTCGCTAGCGCTCCACGATCAGGGCCATTTCAGAGACACAGCCATGAAATTTTAGATGCATCTGATGCTGTGTCCGCCTTCAGCACCTCAGCCCTTCAGGAGCTGGTGCACAGCATCACTGGTTGCAGATGCTGGTGTGATGGGGGCCAGCCCCACCTTAAAGGTGCTGAGATCACACAGAGAGAATGATGGAACTTTGTGGCGACCAGCACTGTCAAGGTGTAGGCATCAGTAATGTTTCCAGGGGGTGTGAGGCTGGACCATCACTCTGGTCCGAAGGCTGCACAGAGCACAGAGAAGAGGCCCTGGACTCAGACACCTGTCTTTATCTTGTGCAGAAAGGTTTCACATCTGAGTGACAAGAACACTGCTTATCAGAACAAGGAGCCATAGGCAGGGAGACATTCTTGGGGGTTTATTGATAATAGTGAACATTATGTACAAGTGACTAACCCCCGTGCCCAGGCTATGGAGCTATACCTCCTTGATTGGTTTCAGCTGAAGCTCATTACTGCTGAGTTGTGGCTGTTGCTGTGGTTGTGCTTGTTGCTGGTTGTGGATGTTCCTGCTGCCGTAGGATTTCCTGTGGCTGTTCCTGCTGCTGTGAGATTTCCTGTGGCTGTTCCTGCTGCTGTGAGATTTCCCGTGGATGTTCCTGCTGCTGTGAGATTTCCTGTGGATGTTCCTGCTGCTGTGAGATTTCCTGTGGATGTTCCTGCTGCTGTGAGATTTCCTGTGGATGTTCCTGCTGCTGTGAGATTTCCTGTGGATGTTCCTGCTGCTGTGAGATTTCCTGTGGTTGTTGCTGCTGCTGAGGGATTTCCAGTGGCTGTTCCTGCTGCTGTGGGATTTCCAGTGGTTGCTGCTGCTGCTGAGGGATTTCCAGTGGCTGTTCCTGCTGCTGTGGGATTTCCAGTGGTTGTTGCTGCTGCTGAGGGATTTCCAGTTGCTGTTGCTGCTGCTGTGGGATTTCCAGTGGTGGCTCCTGTTGCTGTTTTCCTGTGGCTGTTCCTGCTGCTGTTTTCCTGTGGCTATTCCTGCTGCTGTAGAATTTCTAGTGGCTGCTCCTGCTGCTGTGGGATTTCCAGTGCCTGTTCCTGCTGCTGTTTTCCAGTGGCTGTTCCTGTTGCTGCTTTCCTGTGGCTGTTCCTGTTGCTGCTTTCCTGTGGCTGTTTCTGCTGCTGTGGGATTTCCTATGGCTGTTCCTGCTGCTGTGGGATTTCCTGTTGCTGTTTCTGCTGCTGTGAGATTTCCTGTGGCTGTTTCTGCTGCTGTGGGATTTCCTATGGCTATTCCTGCTGCTGTGGGATTTCCTGTGGCTGTTCCTGCTGCTGTTTTCCTGTGGCTGTTCCTGTTGCTGTTTTCCTGTGGCTGTTCCTGTTGCTGTTTTCCTGTGGCTGTTCCTGCTGCTGTGGGATTTCCTGTGGCTGTTCCTGCTGCTGTTTTCCTGTGGCTGTTCCTGCTGCTGTTTTCCTATGGCTGTTCCTGCTGCTGTGGGATTTCCAGTGGCTGTTCCTGCTGCTGTTTTCCTGTGGCTGTTTCGGCTGCCATTTTCCAGTGGCTGTTCCTGCTGCTTTGGAATTTCTTGTGGCTGTTCCTGTTGCTGTGGGATTTCCTACTGGTCCTCAACTAGAGCAAGAAGACTGCTGCCAACAAGGCTGCCGCTATTACAATCTGTTACTGCAGAACGGGCCTTGTAAGGCATAGCAAGGCCTGTAGAGCCTAGGATTGGGAGTTTCGAGAGAGCCAGAGGGGAGAGGACCCAACTCCAGCCAGAGGGGGAGGATTTTTGATGCAAGAGATGGGTGCCTGTGGGAGAGAAGAACTGCCTTTTATCTGTCTGGTTGTCTGCAGGGGAAGGAATAGAACATCCAAGCAGGGAGGGCTGTGAGAGACTGAACTTTGCGGGGAAGAAGATCTGTATCCTACTCTGCCCTCACTTGGCTCGACTGGGTTAGCTAGCACTGCCCAGAGCCAGCTGCAGCTACAGACATTTACCATCGTTCCTGAACTTTCCATGGGTGGTGCTAGCTGTCCAGGTGAAGACTCCTCCTCCCCCTTCAGTGGAACATTGGACCCCCCCCACCCACCTCAAGAAACCCTCCCCCAACATTGCCCTCTCTACCTCTCCCTCCTCCCTTGCTCTCCCCTACTCCCACTCCTCTTTGCTCTATTTGTTGTGTATATTTTACCTGTAGTGGGGTGGGTGTAGCATTCCCACTCCCCAATGGTGGTGACATCTTCATCGGTGACAGGGCCTGCTCGGGTCAACTATGCGGGGGCAGTGGCCTCTTCGGCCCCTGCATCTCCTGCAGCCCCGTCACCATTTAAATTGCTGACAGGTCAGCTTGGGGTGAAGTGCTACACCCAACCCCACAGTGACCATTGAGGCCTGTGTAAAGGCTCTGGCCGGAGCTGTCAGCCGCTCGGCCATAGTCGCAGCCTCAGAAATGTATGGGAAGGCCGTATTGTTTCTAAAGGCCGAGCGGCTGGTGCACTTCGCCCTCCGAAAGGGGCTCTCGGTGGGCGGGACATTCCTGGCAGCCGGCTAATACTATCAAACGTCCCACCCTTCATCCCTGATGGGCTCCTCCTTCCCCCCCTCTGTCATCTGGAGTTGGCGAGATCGGGTGTGGCACCAATCCCGCTCGACCTGAAGGATGCCAGCCTCCGTCACGTGTACTCGTTCCGGCGCCAGGTTTTTGCACGCTGGCCCGGGAGGAGGGCACCAAGGGGGGTCTTGATGTCTTTGAGGGAGCCACCTGCCACATTTTCTAGTCAGCGGATGGTGTGCAGTGCCATGCCTGCAAGGGGGTGGGGCATGTGAGGATGGACTGCCCCACCTCCAGGGCTGCCAACACCATCCAGGGGGCCGTGGCTGGTACTGCCGCTCTTCCCCCGCCACCTCGGCTGCCGGTGAGGCAGGGAGAGAGACTCCGCGTCATAAGAAGGCACGGAGAAAGAGCTGCCACCTAGAGGCGGCCCCCCAGACCCCCCCAAATCCACTCTGATCCTCAGACACCTGAAAACATCGGCACCAGGGTAAAAACATCATCCGGCCCTGGTGACGTGTTCACAGTTGCTCCCGGGCCCATGTGTGCCTCAGTGTCACATGCTGGGCCCAGCATCATCCCTGGGTGGGTTCCCGGGTCCAGCGGCAGTGGGGCACGTGACTCCAAGCCAGTGGTCCTATTAAAGTGGGCAGACCTGCCCAAACCCCAGTCCAGGGGGGCTGGATGAGGCAGCAGGGGCCTTGCAGAGGGAGGTCTCCCCAGCTCCCAGTCTACTCCGGAAGAGACACCACCCCTCGGAGGGGGAGGGCCTCGCGACCCACGAGGTCCCCTCCCCCAGTGCAGTGGTAGTGGCGCCTCTGCCCTGTAAGTCCTCAATATGCCCTCTGGGGGCAGCGCAAACCCCTGTTCCCTTGCTGCAGTCCCCTGAGCAGGGCCCCTCAGGGGTCAGTGAGGGTATCGCCCTTACGGTGGTGCCTCACGCCGACCCACCTTGTACTCCCGAGGCCCGCCAGGGGACTGCGGCAGTCCCTTCATGGCCCCGACCGCTGGGTCATCCAGCAGCAAAGACAAGGAAAGCCTCGGGCTCCCTCCCAACCGTTAGCACCGGGCACCTCCATGCTGGGCTCGGAGATTTTTCCAGACTCGCCGGGCGACCCGGTGCCTGGGGGAGAGCCGGGCTCTGAGCCTCCACCACATTTTGGCCCATTTCCCCAAGAGGAGACCAGAGAGGGTCCCTCGGCCCTTGACCTGGGGGTGGGATCGAGGTGGAGGTGAAGCTCTGAACCAGCCCCCTTACTCAATATGGGGGAGGGGTTGGTAGCTGGAGGCGACGACCTGGAGGAGGACAGAGTGTCGGTGGTGAGCACCGGGGAATATTTAGAGTCATTGTCGGATGAGCTGGTGGATCCCATCGATTCTCCCCTCATGCCTTTAAGGGAACTCCAGGATTTTTTAGCGGTCGCCGAAATTGGCCCTGGACTGGTGGAATTCTTTTCCTCTTGTGTTCTGGTTCACTCGTGAGGCCTTCAGTGCCCTTGGGCTGCACTGAAACACTAAGAGGATGGTCCACATGTTTCTCGCTGGGCTCCCAAGGAGAGGAAGGATTAAAATAGTCCTCTCCATCTTACACTGTGCATTAGGTGGTGGTAGCACATACCTCTGACAATGAAGACTACCATAGCCACCCTCAACGTCCACGGCAGCAGGTTCCAGAACTTCTCGGTCCTCAGGGACAGGAAGTATGCGCTGTGCTTCCTGCAGGAAACCCAGACCGTTCCGGGAGACAAAGCTACGTGGCTCCTGGAGTGGTGAGGGGGGGGTGTCTAAATGAGTCACCTGGCCTCCAATTCTGGCGGGGTGGCTATCTTGTTGGCACCACATTTTCAGCTGGAGATCTTGGGGGTCAAGGAGCCGGTGCCAGGCCGGTTGCTGCACCTGACTGTGCGCCTGGGGGGGCGCAGCGCTTCACTTTGTGAATGTGTACCCTCCCCTGGGCCGCAGCTTCTTTGAGGAAGTGTCCACTCATCTCGACTCCATCAATACGGGCGAGTGTATCATCCTCGGGGGGTTTTCAACTGTACCCTCGAGGCCCGGGACCTGGTCAGGTCCTTTGACTTGGTGGACATCTGGTGACATCTCCATCCTGACTTCAGCGTTTTCCCTTTTGTATCACTTGGATTCGGAGCGCCCAGACTTGATGGCTTTTACATTTCCGAGGTGCTCGTGTCCTGCATTCCATTGGCTTCTGTGCGGTGGGTGCTGTGCACAGACCAGTCTGGTGTGGGCGGAGCTTGCTCCATTCTGCGCTCAGGTGGGGTCCGTGTACTGGCACTTTAACCACCTGCTGCTGGAAGATGAGTGGTTCCTGGACTCATTCCATCGTTTCTGGGCCGGCTGGAGAAGGAAGCGGGGAGGCTTCCCTTCCTTGAAGCTCTGGTGGGATGTGGGCAAGCCTCACGTCCGCGTTTTCTGTCAGGAGTACGCGAGGGGGTTGACAAAAAGGCGGAAATCCAGGGTTGAGGAGTTGGAGGAGGAGGAGCCCGACCTGGAGGCAGGTCTCGGTCAGCCCGACACGGACCCGGCCCTGCGGCTGGTGTACGATGAGAAGGGGGGCGCACAGCGGGACTTGCAGCTCACCGGGTCCAGGGGCGTGTTCATAAGGTCGCAGATCCGGTTCCTCACAGACCTGGACCGTGGCTCCCCCTTCTTTTACTCACTGGAAAAAAGGCACGGGGTCTGTCAGCAGCTCCTTAGGCTCTGGCCGACTACGGATCCCTTGTCTCGGATTCAGAGGGCATCAGGGCCATTGCCAGAACCTACGATACTGCCCTGTTCTCTCTGGATCTGTCCAGCGAGGATGCTGGGAGAGTTTTGTGGGAGGACCTGCCGCAGGTCGGCCCGGAGGGCGCCGGAAAGCTTGACTCCCCTATAAGTCTGGGGGAGCTGACCGGCCCCCTCAACAGCCTCTCCAGGGGCAAATCCCCGGGGCTGGACAGGCTGATCGTGGAATTCTTCAGGATGTTCTGGGACGTCCTGGGGAATGACTACACGGGTGTCCTAGGGGAGAGTGTCGCTACCAGGGAGATGCCCCTCTCATGGTTCAGGGCCATGATTGCCCTGCTATCTAAGAAGGGGGATCTCTGCCTTCTAAAAAACTGGCACCTGGTGTCCCTCCTCAGCACGGATTACAAAATATTTGCCAGAGCCATGTCTTCTCGCCTTCGCACAGTGCTGGACCACATGATCCATCCTGACCAGTCCTACACTGTCCCAGGCCGCACTATCTTTGATAATATCCACTGGTCTGGGACATTATCCACTTATCCCAGAGGACTGGTCTGTTAAGCGCCATCAGGATGCATTTCATTGCCTGGATCCGAATTCTGTACACTGCCGCAGAGTGTCTCACTAAGGTTAATGGGTTCCTGACGGCGTCCGTTGGGAGAGGAGTCCGTCAGGGCTGCCCTCTGTCTGGTCAATTGCATTCTATCTGCGTGGAGCCTTTCCTGTGCCTCTTGTGGAGGAGGTTGTTGGGATTGGTTCTGCCCAGGCCAGGCATCAGAGTGGTCCTCTCGGCTTACACTGGTGACGTGCTCCTCATGTTCACCGACTCACATGACCTGTGGAGGATGCGTGAGTGCCAGGAGGTCTACTCTGCCGCGTCTTCTGCTAGGATCAATTGGGGTAAGTCTCCTGGACTCCTGGTTAGTCAGTGGCAGATGGATCCCCTACCCGAGGAGCTCAGACCTTTCACCTGGGGCAGGACCAGCCTCCTCTACCTGGGGGTCCACCTCTGCCCTGCAGAGGAATCCTGGCTGGCGAACTAGCTGGAGCTGGAGGCCAAAGTCACCACTCGCTTGTGGTGCTGGACAGGACTGCTCCGAGTGCTGTCTTACCGGAGTCGAGTTCTGGTCATAAACCAGCTGATTGCCGCCATGTTGTGGTACCGGCTGGTCACTTTGACCCCTCCCCCAGATTTTGTCACAAAAATCCAGAGAAAGCTTGTCAACATCGAATGTTTGTCAACCTCTTCTGGGAAAAAATGCTGCACTAGGTCACTGAGTCCCCTGCTTAGGGAGGGCGGTGAGGCACTGCTGTGCCTATGCACCCAGGTGGCGACTTTCCGCCTTCAGTCCCTGCAGCGATATCTTTACGTTGAACCCCCTCCGAGATGGTGTGCCCTGGCGACATATTTCTTCCGCCAAGTGCACGGCCTGAATTATGACATGCAGCTCCTGTTTATAGACCTGAGGGCCCTTCGTGGCTCCTTGTAGGCATTGCCCGTCTTTTGCCAGGACCTGAGCAAAGTCTGAAAGGTGGTCCCTTCACAATGCAGCTCTCCGCCATCAGGAGTAGCGGCTATCGTCCGAGAATCCGCCTCGCCACCCTTTTCTGTGGCTGGCAGAGAGGAGGGCTGTGACTGCCAAGGTGACTAGGATCGGGGACGTGCTGGGTGGCGGAGGAGTGGGCTGTCTGCTACCACAGGAGTTGGCGCATCGTGTGTCCGTGGACGTCTGGCTCGCGGCCAATGCCATTCAAGACCTTAGGACGGTCGTACTTGACCCCAACATCATTCAGGGTCTCGAGGTGGTGCAGATGCGCAATGGTCTTCCCTCCGAGTGTACCCCAGTTCGGACGGAATTCCACATTGGCCACAAGCCCCGAACCCTCCCTCGGAAGCCAATGCCCCACAACCTGAGTCGCCTCGTGGAAATACCCTATGTGCCCTTTAGCATGGCACGGAGGGGTTTCCTGTATGGGCTGCTGCTGCTCACCCTTCACTTCCTTACCCTCTCCCGCTGCTCAGGCAAGCCCTGGTTTGCCTAGTTACCATCCAGTGACTGAGGTCCCCAGTGGGGGGCCCTCTACTGGGGTGTCCTCCGACTTGTCTTGAGTAGATACTCCTTGTTCCCGAGGATCCATCTCTGAAGGACCATAAGGGGCTGGGATGGCCATGGCGCCATCTATTGCCTGGAAAATCCCAGACATGTCCCTGGTGGACCGCTGGAAGGATCCAGGTACATAGAAGTTCAATGCAGTGGTGACTTTCAGCACCATTGGCATTGGGTGTCCATTCAGGCCCCTAGATCACAAGTATTCTGCGGCATCGTGCACAGGTCAATGATGGTCTATCTTTACAGCTTCAGTCTTCTTTGGTGCTGGCCTCCAACATCTGGAGATAGTTCATGCAAATCCAGAACACTCAGGGCCACGGTCAGCCCCTTCTTCAGAGCCGATCCTGAGGCTGATCGACTCGGCACTCTTCTGCAGCTCGTTCAGCAAGAGGTTAGCCCTCTTGCTGCTGCAGTGATCCCTCTGGCACCTGGTCCACTCGCCCTCTGTGTCACTCCTCCTCTGCACAGTGGTCCAGCAGGGGTGAAAGAATGAGTCCCATGACTGCTGCTCTCCTCCTTTAATGTGCACTGCCCTTGCTGGAAATGTCTAGGGGCCCCAGGCCTTCTCAAACCACCTGAACCTTCTAGTCCTGAGCCTTAGCTTGCCTCACTGAGTGGCAATATCCACAATTGGATGCCCTCCAGCTCCTCAGAGCAGACCCACAGGTTGCTACCCCCTCAGCTCTTCTGAGGTCTCCCACCTTATTAAACAATGGACTCCTCCTCCCTTTCCTCAAAAGTTTGAACTCTGAATGAAAGCAGCCCTGAAATTGCTGACTTCTACTTGGGAATTTGAGACCTGACCTGGGTGTTACCGGCTTTCAACATTCGGGGATCTGACAGCCTGTGATCCCCATGCACTGACCTATTAATTTGAAAGATAACATTAAGTGGCAGTTGGAATCATGGAAATGACCCTTAATTACCTGAGTAAATAGGAAAAATTGACTTCCTGCCACATTCTGTCACATCCTTCTTTGATTTTCCGTAACCAGCATAATGTAGTTCAGATGTGTCAGTGTCAGGCTTTCTCTCCAATGCATCATAAGGCAATTCTACAAAATAGCACGTAGTGCCAGGGGGAGAGGTAAGATCAAGGGAGGGCACTTGGCATCATGGCCCTCACCTAAATGGAGCAAGAAGCTCTGGAGATTTGTGGCCCAACAAGTGGGGAAGGCAAGACTAGTAGCATTTCTAAGCAGGTGTCTATGCATTGTTTCATACACTTCAGAAAATCACACTTCAGCCAGTTTAACAATTTCAAGCTACATTTTAAAGATTGTCAATTGCTAATGGTCCAGCCTGTCAGACTTTATCTTTGACTTTGACTTTATCTTTCTTCAATGCCCCTGTCAGCATCTGGACCCTGGAGAAGGATGAAAATTCCCCTCATGATTGACCATTGCACGCACATCACTCCCAAACACCTTAACAGAGATTGGCACACCACAGGAAGGCTCAAGAATGAGTCACCACAACTGAGCACAGGCAGTCAATGGTGGCAGAAAAACCCAGGAGATAGCTCACTAGAGCATGAGGTTGTTCCTCCAGCTCTGATGAGAGCAAAATTCAGGTGTCCAGCCTCAAATTTATGACTCATTCAGTAAATTGGGAGGGGGGGGGGGGGGCAAGTTCTCTTTTGTCCTGTATTGCCCCGCCTCCCCTGAAGATATTAATCTTTGCTGGATTACAGATAATGGGCACCATCAGCCCTCTAGCAATTTGTCTGTGTAGTCATTCTTGAGGGGTGAGTCCTAAAGAGGTGGAAATGGGACAATACAGCGCAGAAACCTGCCATTGAGACCAGCGGGTAAAGCAACTTTTTTCCCACCCGCTACTGCACTTTGTGCAAATCTGGGATGATTCTGCTCATAGGGTGGCCGTTTGAATTTGTACATTAATACTAACTTGATTATGATGTCTTTCAAGGTTGAATAGCCTGCTGACAGTCATTGCCATGAGTTGAGAGAATATAGATATAAATGTATTTATTAAATGATAGTGGGCTGAATTTTCCCACGCACTTCAGGGCCCCGGTGTCAGGACCAGATGGGGGTCTGGAGTTCACAGCAACGAGGCCGGCCTCACTATCTTCCTATTAGGGACAGTGGGTGAGCCATGCCATGCATGTCATTGGATCCATCATGCTTAAACTTGTTCTGGTCTTCACCTAAAGTCATACTTCCTTCACAAGATTTCCATACTACATACATATACATTCTCAACTGCAGAGACATGGAATACAAACTATGACTGATTTTTCTCTTCACTAACCAGGGTCACTGAAGCCATCTGTAGCATCCTAATTGTTGCCCTGGATGGAATCAGATAATTACATGCAGATGAGGAATGAAATATTGGATCTTGTGTTCTAATGGTTTAGCGTTATACCAGGCAGCACTTTAGCCCATTAATCCATGAAGTGGTCAATAGAATTTACAATTAGCCAAACATATGCATCATTAGAACTATACCAATATTAAAAGGGGCTTGTACTCTATGGGAGCCCCTAATTTCTGCTTTGCTCATGTGGACCATAGATCCAGTGAGTTTAAGAAATCATGTATTGATAACCAGCAACTTTTCCATTGCAGAACACTAATCCAAGGCTGCAGTTCATTTCATAACTCAGTAGAAGGAGGAACAAGTGCTGCAGAGAAACTTATCTTTTATACTGCCTATATCTGCAACCTGGGTTCAAATCCATGCTAAAGTCTAGGCACCAGAGCAGGTCCATGTTCAGTCAGTATCACTGCAGTTGCAAGTGGTATAAGCGCAACCCAAAAAACTCCAGAATAGAAAGTGTGGTCAATGTGAAATGGCACACTGGCGCCGTATGTTGATTGTTGTTGGCCATGTTGTTAAAATACACTGATGATGGGCATTGTTTGATTAAGGACTGACAGCACATATGTGGACAAGTAGGATCAGCAACACATGCCTTTTAAAGTCTCTGAGTGATTCCTCCACCCTTCAGACTGCTTGGAACCAAGATTCATTAATTGTAGGCTGCAGGACAAAGAGGTAATTAAGTTAAATGGGAAATCCACAAAATCTTTTCAACTTTTTACTGCAAATAACTAATGCATTGTAAATTTATTATTACAATCAGCTATTCATTGAACCAGATGGTTATTAATAGAATGCATTATGTGCAATGTTCGATTTGCACTGGTACTGGAATTGGCATGGTGACATGAGCTAACTGATAGTACCACACAAGGGTGACTTGTGGCCTCTTTGTCATTGTCTACTAATCGTTCTAAATTCTATTTGGATGCTGATGCCAATTAAATGTAACAGACCATTAGCTGAAGGTACTGATTTCTTAATCTTGGCAGTGGGGGTTTTGGCAATACTCATACACACCCATTTGTTGCTTCCAGCCATGGGTTTCCCAAGGCCAGTTTCAACCCTTACAACCTCATATTCTCCGAACATAATTGCCACTTGGCCAAGATTGAGTGCATCACTTCAATTTACAGCCACTAACTGGGTTCCATCATGTTATTAACAAATCAAATCTTTATTATTTATTTGTGTTACTTCAGATTGTAACTCTTTCGAGTACAAACACGTTTCCATCTGTTCCTATTCAGATGAAGTTACATTGTTTCATAGTTTGCCATTGTGAGATTTGAACTCTTGATACTCTTTTGAGTAAACCTGTTTCCATCTGTTTCAGATGAAGTTACATTGTTTCATAGTTTGCCATTGTGAGATTTGAACTCTTGATACTCTTTTGAGTAAACCTGTTTCCATCTGTTTCAGATGAAGTTACATTGTTTCATAGTTTGCCATTGTGAGATTTGAACTCTTGATCTCTTGATCTTGGGGTTACAAGCCCAATACCATAACCACTTGGCAGCTTACTAAGATCCATTTTAATGATAATTGATGAGATCAGATATTGATTACAGGCCCAATTTAAACTTGATTCAACCACACTACTTTGAACTCACACTTTAGGAATAACCTACCAGAAGAGTTGTAGCTACCAATAGGAATCTCATCTCCATCAAAGTATATTGAAAATCTAATAAATGGTCAGAAAATCATGAACAAAGCATGCATGAACTTCTGATATGCAATGCCAGCAGGCAAAGTTCCCAGCAGCCTGGCTTCATTATGTTGCTCCTTAATCTTTGGTTAGTCACTTGCATAAGTCAACACCAATTAGCTGAAAAAAAAATACATTTATATAGTGCCTTTCATGACCTCAGGACATCCCAAAGCACATTACAGCATTATTTTTGATTTGTTGTCATTGCAGGCTGATATAATGTAATGCATATACTGGGGCAGGCTGAACAAATGTTGGCCATTCACATCCCTCATGTTCACAAACATGCCGCTTAAAGCAAAAATTTAATCAAGGATGAGAAGTTTCCCTATCATACCACAGAGGCCATGGTGAAATTTAAGCACAGACACATAGGCCGGATGTTTCCGGCCCCGTGGGCATTGGGCATCATGGTGGACGGAGTGGGGGTACACTATGGCGAGACAACCAAAAATTGGTTCCACAACAGCATGAAACCAGTTTTCAATCAGGCGCTCCACCCATCAATGGCAGGCCGCATCTCATTAAAAGCCCTGCTTGGCAGAATCATGCTCCCACATGCTGGATTATCTGGGCATTTCGGTGTGTTTGTATGCTGAGGTGTTTCACGACTGCACATAAGCGATGTGCACCTGGCGAGCTGCACTTCGCTAGGGACTTTGAGGCTTGTTTGCCCACCTTGCTTCAGGTAACACTTGCAGTCATCAGCGCCAGCCTTCGCAGGCAGCACCATGTCACTTTTAGAGGGGTGCTCAAGGGCAGGTCTCTACCTACCAGGCCAGCCAGGGGTAGCTTTTCAATAGCTGCAGGGCTAGGGCTTGTTTGGGGAAGGGGGAGAAGTGGCTTTGGGCAAGGGAAGAGGCTGCAGGGCGAGGGCTGTACTGGGGAAGGGGGATATCCCAGGGTGTGTGTCGCGGCACAAATTGATTTGTGCAATTGGCCTTCAAGCTGGGGAGGGCTGAGGAGGCAGTCTCCAGAAGACTTGAGGCCAGATGGAGATGTGAAGGTGTGTGAGAGAGATCGAATGGTGACATCTCTTGAGCTGGCAGTGTGTGCGATGCCATTTAACTTGTGATGGCCGTGTGAGTGTGTGAGTTTAGAGAGATAAGATGGCTGCCTTAAGTTGGTGGCACAGATGAGATCATTCATCCCTTTTCTGTACTGGATGACTGACCTCGTGTGCAGCGTTGGCACTGACCACCTCACTACTGCCCCCCAAGCCGGAGTGGTGAGACTGATGGGCTTCCTGCGGCCAGAGCAGGGGCAGAGGACATTGAGGAGAGTCTCCACTGCATCCTGAAAGTGTCCCAGGGACGCACCACTGAATCAGAGGGCTGCACTCTTCTTAGCATTTTGGACTATGTCTTCACCAGAGCAGTCCTGGGTTGCAAGCATTGAGAAGTGTGCATGAGGCTGCAGTTTAAAGGTGGCACCCTGTATGAGGAAGCAGCAAGGTAACAGCATGGCGGGCAAATTGGAGGCCATCTGCCAGTAGAGATGGCATGTTTCCTGTGGCTGCATAACTAAAGTGATGGGAATGGGACAATACAGTGCAGAAACCTGCCATTGAGACCGGCGGGTAAAGCAACTTTTTTCCCACCCGCTGCCGCACTTTGTGCAAATCTGGGATGATTCTGCCCATAGGGTGGCTGTTTGAATTTGTACATTAATACTAACGTGATTATGATGTCTTTCAAGGTTGAATAGCCTGCTGACAGTCATTGCCATGAGTTGAGAGAATATAGATATATATGTATTTATTAAATGATAGTGGGCTGAATTTTCCCACACGCTTCAGGACCCCGGTGTCAGGACCAGATGGGGGTCTGGAGCCCACAGCAACAAGGCTGGCCTCACTATCTTCCTATTAGGGACAGTGGGTGAGCTCTCGATATTGCTGGCCTAATCAGGCAGCTCTAGCACCTCAACAGCCCTACTGGTACAGGTGAGCACTGCTGATGCAGGTCGAATACTGTGAGGCACCTCATCGTTGAGGTGCCCTTGCTGGCCTACACTTAAAAAACTAAATAGCCGAGATATAAAGAGAGGTAAATCGAAGTGGAGGCAAAACCCCTCCACTGTAACAGTCATGGCCGGAACTGCGTTTTCTTTATTAACTAAGTCCCCTCTTTGCGGCATGGAGTTTCTGACTCCCATGGTTCCCACGGCTTGACACAGGATGTCTGCATTGAGCTGGTGGCGTTCTCACATGGTAGAAACCTGCTCTTCCACCAGCAAGATGCCAGCAAGGCAGCAAAACTGCCCATAATTGGAGCATGAACTACACAAATTGGCTGCCCATGTCCATGGGGCGGGCAGCCATTCTGCTTCCCAGGCGGCCCCTGGAAAATATCCCAAGCAGCGGGAGTGCACAAAACCTGCCACCATGGGGCTGGGAAAATTCAGCCTAATGTCTTCGTACTGCGTCTACGTTTTCCTTCCCATGCAGAGATGAGGAGGGGGGGTGAAATAACCAACCCAAACCCTGATATTCCCTTATAAGGCTCGGTGTTAAATTTTGTCTGATTACTTGTCAGCAGCACCTTGAGATATTTTATATTAGAGATGCTATATAAATGCAAATAGTTGTTGTCAGTAGGCTAAAGCAATGTACCACCATGCTTGACCAATTCACATACACAAAAATAACTAGCTAGATTTTATGGTGGGGGAATGGTTGACATTTAACTGTGTTTCCTCCTCTGAAACTGACCATAATTTCAGGGCATCAGGCATGCATGGATTAACATGGAAATTCTGAAGTTGCGGTCTATCGCTCAGTGCTCCAACAAAGGCTGTACCTCGACCACACCCTTGGCCCCACCAAGCAAGACATTTAATACACAACAGTAACACTTAACTCTAAGTCAGGAGGTTGCGTGTTAAAGCCCCACTGCAGGACTTGAACACAACAATCTAAGATGGCACTCCAGTGCAGTATTAAGGGGAGTGCTGCACTGTCAGAGATGCTACCTTTCTGATGAGACATTAAACCCCAAGGCCCTGCCTGCTTGCTCAGGATGTAAACAAACCCATGTTATTATTTCAAGGTAGAACAGGGAAGTTATCCCCAGTACCCTGGCTAATAATTATCCCTCAATCAACATCACAAAAGACAGATTAAGTCATCATTGTAACATTGCTGATTTCTTGGTGCTTGCCGTGTGATAATTGGCTGCTGTGTTTCCTACATTACAACAGTGACTATAATTCAAAATATACTTCATTGACTCTAACGTCCTTGGGATGTCTGGTGGTGGTGAAAGGAGCGATACAAATGCAAGTCTTTTTTAAAGAAAGAAATTTAATTGGACCACAGATAATATGGTTGTAGGGACAAACAAGCAGTGATAGAAGCAGATCATCAAAAGATGTCAACGACAATAGTACAATAGAACACATAAGTGTTAAAGTTAAAGTTGGTGATATTATCTAAACGAATGTGCTAATTAAGAATGGATGTTAGGGCACTCAAGGTATAGCTCTAGTGGGGGTTTTTTTTTAATTTTTTTTTTAAATAATGGAAATAGGTGCGAAAAGGAAAATCTTTATAATTTATTGGAAAAAAAAAGGAAGGGGGAAACAGAAAGGGGGTGGGGATGGGGGAGGGAGCTCACGACCTAAAGTTGTTGAATTCAATATTCAGTCCGGAAGGCTGTGAAGTCCCTAGTCGGAAGATGAGGTGTTGTTCCTCCAGTTTGCGTTGGGCTTCACTGGAACAATGCAGCAAGCCAAGGACAGACATGTGGACAAGAGAGCAGGGTGGAGTGTTAAAATGGCAAGCCACAAGGAGGTTTGGGTCATTCTTGCGGACAGACCGCAGGTGTTCTGCAAAGCGGTCGCCCAGTTTACGTTTGGTCTCTCCAATGTAGAGGAGACCACATTGGGAGCAACGAATGCAGTAGACTAAGTTGGGGGAAATGCAAGTGAAATGCTGCTTCACCTGAAAGGAGTGTTTGGGTCCTTGGACGGTGAGGAGAGAGGAAGTGAAGGGGCAGGTGTTGCATCTTTTGCGTGGGCATGGGGTGGTGCCTTAGGAGGGGGTTGAGGAGTAGGGAGTGATGGAGGAGTGGACCAGGGTGTCCCGGAGGGAACGATTCCTACGGAATGCCGATAAGGGGGGTGAAGGGAAGATGTGTTTGGTGGTGGCATCATGCTGGAGTTGGCGGAAATGGCGGAGGATGATCCTTTGAATGTGGAGGCTGGTGGGGTGATAAGTGAGGACAAGGGGGACCCTATCATGTTTCTGGGAGGGAGGAGAAGGCGTGAGGGTGGATGCGTGGGAGATGGGCCGGACACGGTTGAGGTTCCGACTAGGGACTTTACAGCCTTCCGGACTGAATATTGAATTCAACAACTTTAGGTCATGAGCTCCCTCCCCCATCCCCACCCCCTTTCTGTTTCCCCCTTCCTTTTTTTTTCCAATAAATTATAAAGATTTTCCTTTTCCCACCTATTTCCATTATTTAAAAAAAAAATTTAAAAAAAACCCCACTAGAGCTATACCTTGAGTGCCCTAACATCCATTCTTAATTAGCACATTCGTTTAGATAATATCACCAACTTTAACTTTAACACCTATGTGTTCTGTTGTTGACATCTTTTGATGATCTGCTTCTATCACTGCTTGTTTGTCCCTACAACCACACCAACCCCCCCCCACCTCTCTCTATCTCTCCGTCCCCCACACACACACCTTAAACCAGCTTATATTTCAACTCTTTCTTGGACTCGAACTCAAGTTCTGTCGAAGGGTCATGAGGACTCGAAACATCAACTCTTTTCTTCTCCGCCGATGCTGCCAGACCTGCTGAGTTTTTCCAGGTAATTCTGTTTTTGTTTTGGATTTCCAGCATCCGCAGTTTTTTTGTTTTTATCACAGATAATATGCATCATTAAAGTAGATAACTTCTTGTTAGTGTATTGCAACAATCTATGTGGGTATGTAAGTGATATTTACATTGTCACAGATCTATCAGGGCCCAAAGTACCAGAGCAGTGGCAGCAATACCATGTAATCGCTGGCCAGTTTTAGAGCCAGAATGGAAATGAAAATAGAAACACAACTGAGGCCAACCTTTTTAATTTAATCACTCATGGGATGTGAGTGTGACTGGCGAGGTCAGCATTTATTGCCCATCCCTAATTGCCTTTGAGAAGGTAAAGGTGAGCTGCCTTCTTGAATTGCTGCAGTCCATGTGGTGTCTTTATGCCCACAGTGCCATTAGGGAGGGAGCTCCAGGATTTTGACCCAGCGACAGTGAAGGAACAGCAATGTATTCCCAAGTCAGGATGGTGAGCGGCTTGGAGGAGAACGTGGTGGTGTTCCTATGTGTCTGCTGCCCTTGTCCTTCTAGATCGTAATGGTCATGGGTTTGGAAGGTGCTAAAGAAGCTTGATAAGTTCCTGCATATTTGCTAGCCAAATAATGAACTACCAACCAATAGTCATAACCATTAAAAGTTTTCAGTAACTGGCACTTACTCAGAGACCTGCCTTAACCCCTTGATTATTGTGGGAGAGGTTTTTTAAGCTTCCTGGTCAAGTAGTAGATTCTTTTAATATGCAAGCACTCAGTTTATCATTTTAAATCAGATTAATTGAACCTCATATCAGATGGAAATCCAGCTCAAGAGGAGTCCACAGGTAGATTTTCCTGTATTTTTATTGGAGCAGTAGAAGCAAGAGCAAAAGCTCCTCCAGCCTCTGCAAACCAGCTTAGGATGCTATCATTCTGGATCCCACCCACTTTCTGGGATTGGTCTCCCTAATTTGTACCATAAGCTAAAAATAAGACCATTTTCTTCTTAAAGAAAACAGCATAGCAGATGTGGAACAGTTATTACACTGACCATCTATCTCTGCATATGAGTCTAAACTGATGCCATCAAACGGTTCCCTTTATATTTTCTGTAAGGATACTTCATCAATGGTCAACCCTAATTGAGAAAGCCCCAAAACAAACTGTTACTTTGGATTAGTGCCAGCACTCTCACCTCTTAGTCAGATCTCAACTCTCAGTCAGAAGGTTGTGTGTGCTCCATTGCCAGAAGTTCAGGAATAGAAATTCGTCTCAGGTGGACATGACACAAAACAGGAAGTATAAGATCAGCTGTCTTTTTACACAGCACTGATTTTTAATTCTATTTACTGCAATGGCACCAAATATCAGGCACCCCATATAATGTGCAGCTAATTTGATGCCACTTGTTTTATGAGATCACTCGAGATGAATTTTTACTTCTCTGTCTTTCAGCTGAGGCACTAAGATTCTGTCCAACTATTGAGGTGGTCATAAAAGATCCTACTTATAAAAGCCAATCCAATAGAGCTGGAGGTGAAATCTCACTTGAAACACTAAGACCTTAACCATGAATCCAGTTGTGCAAGACAAGGCTTTAAAGGTCTAAAATAATTCGACAAGAAACACTATCAGGATGAGTGACTTGCACCAAATTAGAGGGTGACTCACACTTAAAGCCAGTGAGGAGGAATTAAATCTGTAGGAAGTGAAAAGGAGAAAATGCAGGTGATGAAGAAAATGAGAGAAAGGAAATGGATGAGGGTCACCTACTGGAAGCAACACATAAACTAATGTACTTGTCCTTTTTTACAAATTCCCCACCTTTCAGTAACTCTGTATGGATAACAAATTGCACCTTCCATCTTCTGCATCATTTTCAAATTTCCATTTTTTTATAGCATGGTCGCAGGATATGAATTTTTTATCTAATCTATATGGCAATCTAAGCACATGCTGCATATCACTGGAACAAATTACTTTTTCACTCATAAGGCGGGGGTGGGGGGGTGTCAATGATGTCAAAGCAACATTTGGAGACTTGCTCTCTACTTGGAGGATGACTAATGGAACAGTGAATGACAACATTCTCAATTTCAACCCAATATGACTGGCTAGGAATATCAGTTGATGTCAGTTTTAATTCCCTACTGCTTGGTATTCTGTGCTTTGAGAAGTTATGAAATTTTAAAAAGCCTTAATTAATAGTCTATGCTCTACTTTTCATTAAACATAAATAGCCCTCCATATCATCACTCATCAGCGATGAGCTTTTTTTTTTACAATACTGGAAAAATGTTTCTGGCTTTAGACAATTAACCCCCACCCAAACTGTCCAGCTAAAAATAAGGGAAAATATCCATAAATCATGCATAAAAAAACCCCATTCAGTCACTGCAGCCTCACCAAAACCACGACTTTGTATCCTGGGTCTTCACACAGGTGCACGACAACACCTGGACGCAGCAAATATCAGAGAATCAGAGCCCACCAAATGTTCCAATATTCACTGTGTTAGGGGTCTGAGTGCACCTCAGTGTGAGCAGTCAGATCTCCCCTTTAGTATAATAAATACTAACTGCTTCCGCATTGTCAGTGCTCTGTGCAGACAATGAAGACACCATAAGGTTAAAAGAGGGGAGCTGTTCGCAAAAAACTGGAGAAACGATGCAGGACAAGAATCTTTATAGGCCGGGATTTCACGCTTCCGCTTGCGGTGGGCATCATGATAGGCGGGAGCGGAAAATATCGCAAGAAAGCTGAAAATTGGTCTTAGGACGTTGCGATTGTGCACTCAAGCAGTAAATGGTGGTCCGTGTTTCCTGCTACAGCATATCGGGAACATCATTTCAATATTTCTGCATGTCATTATAAGGTCTCCGCGCTGGAAAAATACCTCCACGCTGGATGACCTGGGCACATCAGCATGCAATTAGAATGACGTGTTTCACATCAGTATATATGCAACATGTACCGAGCAACCTACACTTCCCTAATAATAATAATAAAAACAAAATAACTGCGGATGCTGAAAATCCAAAACAAAAACAGAATTACCTGGAAAAACTCAGCAGGTCTGGCAGCATTGGCGGAGAAGAAAAGAGTTTTTTTATTTTTATCTCTGTGTTTAATTGACTGCCACTGCTCTTCAAGAAATGCCTACCTCCTTGAAGAAGTTCTGTTCATCTCTGCGACAAGATTTCCGTATCTCTCTTTTGCCTTGCTCACCTTCATTGCTTTCCATTTCTCTCCTGGTGTTTGACAAGGTGTTTACTAAAACCCGCTTTCACAGCCATATCTCCTTTCTCAGTGACTGTCTCCATCTCCGACTAACCCCACATGGACTTCAACTGAAATTCCACCCCTCATGTTTCGAACCCACCCAGGATTACAGGTATCTCCGGGACATAAAATGTTTCTCGGACTGCTGTTCCCGTCACATTCTGAAATCCACACTCAGTGCCATGCACCGCCATATGAACACACTCGACCTCTCCCTCCAGCAGCACCGCCGTGCCCTTTTTCAAAGCTGCGCGTACCCCCAGTTTCATTTTATTCTTTGGCTCATCCGACGCCTCAACAAGAAACTTTTTCTCTTTCTCTCAAGTGCTAAGGAATGCAAGCTCCAACAACTCATCGACACCAACACCCATCTAGGACCCTCCACCCCTGCCTGTCCCTCCGTCCCCACCCCATCTTCCAATCCCAGCCCCAGACGTGTATTCACTATACCCGCTGACCTTCCCCTCACCAATGCTGAACGATCAGTGCTCAGCAAAGGACTTAGTTTCATACCCTAATGCCCTCACCTCAATGAATTTCGGGCTCGGCATGATGCTGAACTCTTCTTCCGCTGTCTTCGTCTCCGGGTTCACTTCTTTGGGCAGGAGTCCTCTCCCCGTTCAACGGACCCTTTCACCCACCTCCAATATTCTCCCTCCACCTGGATGCCTCCCTCTGGATTCTTACCTTCTCTTGATCTTTTCATTGAGAACTGTCGGCGTGACAGTAGTCGTCTCAATTTCTCTGCTCCTCTCACCCATTCTAATCTCTCTCTCTCTGAACTTACTGCACTCCATTCTCTCAGGTCCAACCCTGACATTGTCAACAAACCCGCTAACAAGGGTGGTGTTATTGTTGTCTGGCGCACTGACCTCTACCTCGGGGAGGCTGAGTGTCAACTCGCAGACACTTCCTCCTACCTCTCCCTGGACCATGACCCCACCACTGAACATCAAGCTATTGTTTCCAGGACTGTCACTGACCTCATCTCCTCTGGGGATCTTCCTCCCACAGCTTCCAACCTGATAGTCGCCCAACCTCGGAGGGCCTGCTTCTACCTCCTACCCAAAATCCACAAACAGAACTGCCCCGGTAGACCGATCGTCTCAGCTTGCTCCTGCCCCACAGAATTCATTTCTCGTTATCTTGACTCCCTTCTCTGTCCCCTTGTCCAGTCCTTTCCCACCTACATCCATGATTCCTCTGACACCTTACGTCACATCAACAATTTCCAGTTCCCTGGCCCCAACCGCTTCCTCTTCACCGTGGACGTCCAATCCCTCTACACCTCCATCCCCCACCAGGATGGTCTGAGGACCCTTAGCTTCTTCCTCGAACAGAGGCCTGAACAATCCCCATCCACCACTACTCTCCTCCGTCTGGCTGAACTTGTTCTCACACTGAACAATTTCTCCTTCGGCTCCTCTCACTTCCTCCAAATAAAAGGTGTGGATATGGGTACCCGCATGGGCCCCAGCTATGCCTGTCTCTTTATGGGGTACGTGGAACATTCCTTGTTCTAGTCCTACTCCGGCCCCCTTCCACAACTCTTTCTCCGGTACATCGATAATTACTTCGGTGCTGCTTCATGCTCTCGTCGGGACTTGGAAAAATTTATTAATTTTGCTTCCAATCTCCACCCTCCATCATTTTCACGTGGTCCATCTCTGACACTTCCCTTCCCTTCCTTGACCTCTCTGTCTCAATCTCTGGTGATAGACTGTCCACCAATATCCATTACAAACCTACCAACTCCCACAGCTACCTCGATTATAGCTCCTCACACCCCCCTTCATGTAAGGTCTCCATCCCATTCTCTCAGTTCCTTCGCCTCCGTCGCATCTGTTCCGATGTTGCTACCTTCAAAAACAGTTCCTCTGATACGTCCTCCTTCTTCCTTAACCGAGGTTTTCCACCCACAGTCGTTGACAGGGCCCTCAACCGTGTCCGGCCCATCTCCCGCGCATCCGCCCTTATGCCTTCTCCTCCCTCCCAGAAACATGATAGGGTCCCCCTTGTCCTTACTTATCACCCCACCATGCTCCGCATTCAAAGGATCATCCTCCGCCATTTCCGCCAACTCCAACATGATGCCACCACCAAACACATCTTCCCTTCACCCCCACTATCGGCATTCCGTAGGGATCGTTCCCTCTGGGACACCCTGGTCCACTCCTCCATCACTCCCTACTCCTCAACCCCCTCCTATGGCACCACCCCATGCCCACGCAAAAGATGCAACACCTGCCCCTTCACTTCCTCTCTCCTCACCGTCCAAGGGCCCAAACACTCCTTTCATGTGAAGCAGCATTTCACTTGCATTTCCCCCAACTTAGTCTACTGCATTCATTGCTCCCAACGTGGTCTCCTCTACATTGGAGATCCCAAACGTAAACTGGGCGACCGCTTTGCAGAACACCTGCGGTCTGTCCGCAAGGATAACCCAAACCTCCCTGTTGCTTGCCACTTTAACACTCCACCCTGCTCTCTTGCCCACATGTCTGTTCTTGGCTTGCTGCATTGTTCCAGTGAAGCCCAACGCAAACTGGAGGAACAACACCTCATCTTCCAACTAGGCACTTTACAGCCTTACGGACTGAATATTGAATTCAACAACTTTAGGTCTTGAGCTCCCTCCCCCATCCCCACGCCCTTTCTGTTTCCCCCTTCCTTTTGTTTTTTCCAATATATTATATAGATTTTACTTTTCCCACCTATTTCCATTATTTTTAAATATTTTTAAATCTTTTATGCTCCCCCTACCCCCACTAGAGCTGTACCTTGAGTGCCCTACCATCCATTCTTAATTAGCACATTCGTTTAGATAATATCACCATCTTTAACACCTATGTGTTCGTTTGTTCTGTTGTTTGTGACATCTTTTGATGATCTTCTTCTATTACTGCTTGTTTGTCCCTACAACCACACCAACCCCCTCCACTTCTCTCTCTCTCCCCCCACCCAAACCACCCCCCCCACTGCACACCCCCAACACACACACACCTTAAACCAGCTTATATTTCACCCATTTCTTGGACTCACTCAAGTTCTGTCGAAGGGTCATGAGGACTCGAAACGTCAACTCTTTTCTTCTCCGCCGATGCTTCCAGACCTGCTGGGTTTTCCAGGTAATTCTGTTTTTGTTTTGAACCTACACTTTCCTCCTCACTTCGAGGTTAGTTCACCTACCTTGCATCGTGCAGCACTCGCAGGAATCAGCGCCAAGATTTGCAGGCAGCACCGCATCACTTTCAGGGGATTGTCTACCACACCAGCAATAACAGAGAGGTGGCTTTTCATGGGCTCCAGGGCTAGGCCTGTACTGGGGAAAGGGGCAAGAGACCTCAGGCAGGAAAAGGGGCTGCAGGGCTAGACCTCTACTGGAGGTTAGGAGTGGGGAAGGTTGCACTCAGACATATGACTGTGGGGGAGCGGGGAGGGAGGAATGTGTTGAAGAGTGTAAGTGGCCTCAAGATGGAGATGGGTGAGGTCCACACAGGCCATAGGCACATCCACTTAAAAATGTTCAGGGGTGAACAAATGGATACGCGCCAGAAGCACAGCGGGATCAAGAAATACAGGGGTTAGATGGAGAAGTGCGTGAGGGAGGGAAACCTGAACTCCAGGATGATGGGAGGGGTTTCCATACAGGGAGGGTCCAACTCTGGCAGTGAGAGTTCTGCAGCACCATCTTCCCACATGCAGCGATGGTGCAGTGCAAATTTAAAATGAGGAGAAGCTGTGCTGCTGAGGGCTCAGCGGTTGAACTGGAAAGCAGCTGCATGCATGGGGCGGTGGGGGGGGTGGGGGGTGCGTTGATTGGCACCCAACTGAAATGAGGCATAACTGAGACATGTTAGGAACCTTTCAATGACAGTGCAGGGAATCAGGAAAGTGAAGCAATGATGCCCATTCATGCAAGACTAATTGATCTCCCTGTTTTAACCCCTTGTTCGCAGCGTGGAAATTCCCCAGAGTCATAATGAATTCCTGTTAGAAAGTTGGCGCTGGACAGTTCACTGAATTGAAGTCTCAGGCCCCCCTCAAATAATCTCATGTCCTGATTAAACATTCACCTTTATACTAATTCCCAAGAGTGTAGTATTAGAAAGCAGTGAATGAGGCTCCTAGCGCTTGGGCTGAAAGCAACACATCCAAGCACCTGGCCAAAGAAATCACGTAGCAGTTAGTCCTGTCAGGGTGGGCTGGGGGCAGGTGGGGAGAGAGGGCGGTGGTGTTCCTTGATACACACTCCACACTGACCATCACTTCAGGGGCGAGAACCCTCTCACATAGGAACAAAGCCCTTGAACCCACAACCACTGACAAGTCGTTGAGAGAAAGACTAATGCTGACACTTATATGTTCCTCATCAGCAAGATGGAGGCTGGATTTATCGCTGCCTGCATTATCGCTTACAGGCAGGAGAGAAGAAAGAGAAATTTGCAACGGAAGTGCCTGGACCACCAAATGGAGGAGCAATATCCTCAAGATCAAGGGCCAGCGGGGCCTCCTCCGGATGCAGAGGATAAGGCTCACTGAGATGTATGTGCGTAAGTGGCTCACAAGACCCAACGCCTACAGAACTCGCATTTCCTATCTGCAGGTGAGTGAAAACCATTGTCGCCAATGACTCTGCATGTCCAGGAATCTGGTGACTCACATTTGGCACATTCTCCAGGAATTGGCACGGCAGGGACTGAGAGGGCATCCATTTCGATGGCTGTAAAAGTAATGGCCGCTCTGGACTTCTACGCTAGAGCCTCCTTCCAGGGTTCAGCTAAGAACCTCTGCGGGATCTCTCAGATGTCCATGCACAAATGCATTCATGAGGTCACAAGACAACCTTTTTTGCCAAGGCCCACAATTACGTCAACTTCGACAGAGATCAAGCAGAGTACTGGGCTTGGCTGAGATTTCTGGATTCCCACAAGTGCAGGGTACCATTGACTGCACTCATGTGGCTACAAAAGCTCCCTGACAACAGGAACTCCAATACATAAACCAGAAAGGCTACCATGTGCTCAATGTTCAGTTGGTCTGTGGCCACAAGAAACTGATCATGCAGGTTTGCACCAGGTACCCAGAAAGCACGACTCATACATCTTGAGTAGATTGCAGATCCCAGGCATCTGAGGGACCACATCGGATCCAGGGCTGGCTCCTCATTGACAAAGGGTACTGCAATAGAAGTGGCTGATGATGCCCATGCGGCAACCTCAGACTCCTGCTGAAAGAAGGCAGAACAAGTCTCATGCTGCTAGCCGAACCTTGGTGGAGTTGGGTGGCTGACCTCTTCTGCACAGCGCTGGCACTGACCACTGCTGCCATCACCTCCCAACCTGGGTTGGTGACCTTGCTGGACCTCCCATAGCCACTTGGTGCGTGTGATGTGTGAATGTGAATGAGCTAACCTTCTGAGTTCACCATAACGCTAGTTTTTAAAATTAATTCACAGATGCGGTCTTTGTTGGCTGGGCCAGCATTTATTGCCCATCCTGGTTGCCCTTGGTGGTGACAACTGAGTGGCTTGCTAGGCCCTGTCAGACAGCCTTTTTCTTTAAAGAGTCAACCACATTGCTGTGGGTCTGGAGTCACATGTAGGCCAGACCAGGTAATGATAGCAGATTTCCTTCCTTCCCTAAAGGACATTACTGAACCAGATATGTTTTTACAACAATCAGCAATGGTTTCTTTTAATTCCAGATTTTTATTGAATTAAAATTTCACCACCAGCCATGGTGGGATTCAAACCCAGGTTCCCAGAGCATTACCCTGAGTCTCTGAATTACTAGCCCAGTGACAATACACTACACCATGGCAGGTGGTGGGATTTTAATTCAATAAAAATCTGGAATCTAACCATGAAACCATTGTCGATTGTTGTGAAAAGCCATCTGGTTCACTAATCTGCCATCCTTACCTGGTCTGGCCTACATGTGACTCCAGATCCACATAGCTGCTAGACTGGGTCTGCGGCAGGTGGTGAGGGAACCAACAAGAGGGAAAAACATATTTGACCTTATCCTCACCAACCTGCCTGCTGCAGATGCATCTGTCCATGACAGCATCGGTAGGAGTGACCACTGCGCAGTAGTTGTGGAGATGAAATCCTGCCTTCACATTGAGGATATCCTCCTCAAGTTTTATGGCACTACCACCGTGCTAAATGGGATCTAGCAACTCAAGTCAAGGCATCCCTGAGGTGCTGTAGGCTATCAGCAGCAGCAGAATTGTACTCGAACACAATCTGTAACCTCATAACATATCCCCCACTCTACCATTACCATCAAGCAAGGGGATCAACCCTGATTCAATGAAGAGTGCAGGAGAGCATGACAGGAGCAGCACGAGGCATACCTAAAAATGAGGTCTCAACTTGGTGAAACTATAACACAAGATTATTTGCGTGCCAGACAGCATAAGCGGAAAGTGATAGACAGAGATAAGCGATCCCACAGCCAATGGATCAGATCTAAGCTCTGCAGTCCTGCCACATCCAGTCATGAATGGTGGTGGACAATTAAACAACTCATTGGAGGAGGAGGCTCCACAAATATCCCCATTCTCAGTGATGGGGGAGCCCAGCACAGCAGTGCAAAAGATAAGGCTGAAGCATTTGCTACAATCTTCAGCCAGAAGTGCCGAGTGAATTATCCAACTTGGCCTCCTCTGGAGGTCCCCACATCACAGATGCCAGACTTCAGCCAATTAGATTCACTCCATGTAATAGCAAGAAACAGCTGAAGGCACTGGATACTGCAAAAGCTATGGGACCTGACAAAATTTCAGCAATAGTACTGAAGACTTGTTCTCCAGAACTTGCCATGCTCCTAGCCAAACTGTTCCAGTACAGCTACAACACTGGCATCTGCCTAACTGTGTGGAAAATTGTCCAGGTATGTCCTGTACACAAAAAGCAGGACAAATCCAACCCAGCCAATTACTGCCCCATCAGTCTACTTTCGGTCATCAGTAAAGCAATGGAAGGTGTCATCAACAGTGCTATCCAGCGGCACTTGCTTTGCAATAACCTGATCATTGATGCCCAGTTTGGGTTCCGCCAGAGCCACTCAGCTCCTGACCTCATTACAGCCTTGGATCAAATGTGGACAAAAAAGCTGAACTCTCAGGGTGAGGTGAAAGTGACTGCCCTTGACATCATGACAACATTTGACTGAGTGTGGCATCAAGGAGCCCTAGCAAAACTGGAGTCAATGGGAATCAGGGGAAAACTCTCCACTGGTTGGAGCCATACCTAGCACAAAGCAAGATGGTTGTGGTTGTTGGAGGTCAGTCACCTCAGCTCCAGGACATCACAGCAGGTGTTCCTCAGGGTAGTGTCCTGGGCCCAGCCATCTTGAGCTGCTTCATCAATGACCTTCCTTCCATCATAAGGTCAGAAGTGAGAATGTTCGCTGAAGATTGCGCAATCTTCAGCACTATTTGTGACTCCTCAGACACTGAAGCAGTCCATGTCCAAATGCAACAAGACCTGGACAATATCCAGGCTTGGGCTGAAAAGGGGCAAGTAACATTCGTGCCACACAAGTGTCAGGCAATGACCATCTCCAACAAGAGAGAATCCAACTATTGCCCCTTGACATTCAATGGCATTAGCATGGCTGTATCCCCCACTATCAACAACCTGGGGGTTACTATTGACTAAAAGCTGAACTGGACTAGCCATATAAATACTGTGGGTACAAGAGCAGGTCAGAGGCTAGGAATCCTGTGACAAGTAACTCACCTCCTGACTCCCCAAAGCCTGTCACCATCTACAAGGCACAAGTCAGGAGTGTGATGGAATACTCCCCACTTGCCTGGATGTGTGCAGCCCCCACAACACTCAAGAAACATGACACCATCCGCTTGATTGGCGCCACATCTACAAACATTCCCTCCCTCCACCACCGATGCACAGTAGCAGCAGTGTGTACGACCTACAAGATGCACTGCAGGAATTCACCAAGCCTCCTTAGACAGCACCTTCCAAACCCACAACGACTACCACCTAGAAGGACAAGGGCAGCAAGCACATGATAATCTTTGATTCCCTTGCCTAACAAGAATCTATCTACTTCCGCCTCAAAAATATTCAATGACTCTGCTTCCACCACCTTCTGAGGTAGATAGTTCCAAAGTCAAACAACCATCTGAGAAAAAAAAGTTTCTCTTCATCTCTGTTAAGTGTGACCCCTAGTTTTAAAACAGTGCCCCCTGGTTCTGGACTCACCCACAAGACGAAACATCCTTCCCACATCCACCTTATCAAGGCCGTTCAGGATCTTATATACTCCAGTGGAAACAAGCCCAGCCAGTCCAACTGATCCTCATAAGACAACCCACTCATTCCAAATATCAATCCAGTAAACCTCCTCTGAACCACATCCAAGGCATTTACATCCTTCCTTAAATAAGGAGACCAAAGCTGCACACAGTATTCGTGATGTGGTCTCACCAATGCCTTGTGTAACTGAAGCATAACATCCTTACTTTTATGTTTAATTTCTCTCGTAATAAAGGATAGCATTCCATTAGCCTTCTTGATGACATGCTGTAGCTGCATACTAACTTCTTGTGACTCATGCACTAGAACACCTCGATCCCTCTGCACCTCGGAATTCTGCAGTCGTTCTCTGTTTAAGTAATACTCTGTTTTTTTATTCTTCTTGCCAACGTGAACAACTTTGCATGTTCCCACATTATACTCTGGGATCACAGGGGGACCCAGGCCACAGGTGGGTGGTGTGAGGGATGGGGGTTGTGGGCAGTGTGCATAGGGGGGTATGGGGGGGTCAGCAGCGAGGGCTGGGGGCGGGGTGTTGCTCTCAGGAACGTCTTTCTCGATGTCCAGTCCCTTGATCAGGCACTGAGTGTCTTTGATCAGTCCTCGTCCTGTTGCTGCTGGTATTAACCCAGCTACAGGTGGGCCTCTCACCATGCGACATGCACGGCAGCTAAAACAGTGCACCAGCTTGTCACCTTTTGGTGCGGTGGTGGGGAGGGGCAGTGATGGGCCTTCAACTGAGACGCTCGGTGCCAGGTCAGAGGGCTGTGCGTCGGGGGTGGGGCAGTCCCCCTGCCTTTGCTGCTAGCGCCCCTGTGCCCCTCCCCCTGTGTACCCCACCCTGCAGGCCCCCTACCCTCCAAATATTTTTTGCCTGTGGCCTTGGTCACTTTGCAATCCTGGGAAATCGGAAGCTATCCTTCTGGCAGCAGCAACCACTTCACAGGTAGCGCTGCTGCGCACAAGAGTAGTTAAGGCTTCCACCCCCAAAGTCTTGATTCCAGGGAATGGCCCACCACTGCCCTCGCCACTGCCTGATTGGCTCATGGTTCAACAGGCCTTCCCAAAAAGCAGCAGCTCGGGTCTCTCACCGGCTCTTCAGCTGGTAAGCAAGACTCCTGGGGCCTCAACAAGATTCCACCCATTAGTCCATTTGCCACCTTGAAGATTGGAAACGTTGTCAACTGTGATGAGGGTGGTCTTGAACTTCAAAATGACTAAACATGTTGGTGGGTTGGGCAGACAAGTGCAGGTGATGTTCAGTGCAGGGAAGTGTGAGGTAATTCATTTTGGCAGGAAGAATCTGGAGAGGCAGTGGGCAGAATAGATCTAGATTTGCACAAATTGCAACAGCTGAGGGGAAGAAGGAGGTTTGACGCACAGTCCACAAAGGCGGCTTTTCATGCCAAACCGTCCTATTCCCGGTGCTTCATTAATATTGCATTCCCAGGAAACACGCAGATCGCTAGCAGGGCGGCATTTGATTCACCCACCTTGCCATCCACCTCCGGCCTTCAGTAACATGGGTGCCCCTGCACAGAGCTAGCTCTCTCTAAGGCATTGGAAGCTGCTGCAAAGTCATGGCTACCAAAGGGAGGAAACACGCTGCCCCCAAATTTAGCAACGCCTCCCTCAGCACCAAATGGACGCTGAAAACCGTCTATCCCCACTCTGGGCAAAGACCAGCAAGCAAGGTCACCAATCCAGCATGGGAGGCGCTGACAGCGGTGGTCAGCGCCTACGCCATGCAAAAGAGGACAGCCACCTAGTGCCGAAAGAAGATGAATGATCTCCTCTATTCCACCAGGTTAACTCACTCTTCCCATCACTCTCAGCTCACACACTCACAAACCCATCATACATTCATAGGGATCTCACTTACTGCCAATTCAAGGGACATCACCATTCATTCTCTCACACACCTTCATCTGCCCTGCGGATCATGTCTGCATCCCATCCATGGTATCATTCACTGCCTACAAATGCCAGGCATCCCTTAACATCTGGCCTGGCGGGTGACCTGCTTACGCTTTCTCCATCTGTATTGATGCAGGACAAGCTGGCACACAACAAATGGGAGAGGTCACAGACTGGTGGACGAATGCCTGACATCAAGGCCCTCACAGGCTTTGAAAATGAAGTCATCCAGCTGGCCGACATAGATCTGGGCTGCTCTTGTGCTGACAGTGAGGTCGGCGGTGCTCAACCAAGTGAGGATCCAGTGCAACATCCATCAGACAACCATGCTGAGTTCCCCTGTTCCGCAGTCCCCTGCCATGCACTAGTTATCTCTCCTTGCTTTCACGGATACAGCTGGGAAGTTGCCAAGGGGGGTCCAAGACCTAGGTCCTCGACTCAAGCCTTGAAGGCACCTCTGAAGGAGAATTTGAAGGCACCCTCCTTGAGGTCCTGTCACAGCGCTCACCCACACCCTCCACCAATGCAGAGACACACACCTCGGTGTGACCTAGCTGTAGAGTAGCCTCGGGGTCACAATCTGGTGAATGCATCACACTGATCCACAGCAGGTGGTGGAATGGACTTCCCAGGTTTCCGGCACTCAGAGGACTGCTGGAGGGCAAAATCTGCTGAGTCTGAGTCACATAACAAGCCTCTGGAATCGGTCATGCCTCAGTTGCTGTAGCTGCAAAGGCAAGCTCAGAACTGTCAGGAAAGGATGTCTGCTGCACTCCTCAGATTGCAAGGCACGATGGAGCAGTCTGTTTACCTTCAACTTGAGGTGATAGCATTGGCACGCCAACACACCAAGGTCAACAATGGTAGGATGGCAGCCGCCATGGAGACCTTGGTCCAGGAAATCAGTCTTACACTGTTGCATGGGCTGAACTCCATCACTGACGCCATAGCTGGCTTCCAATGGTGTCAACATGAGAGAGGTGCCAGACAGCTCGATCTCGCTCCAGCTTCCCCTTCTCCTCAAGGAGTGAACAAAGGGCCCTTGGGCATCCATAGGGAGGAGGATCAGCAGGTGCACATACCGGGGCCATCCACCCAGGTGACGTCAGAAGTGTCTGGCTCATCCGAACCCCCTCTTCCTGTGACCCCAGCAGCTCTAGCTCCACAGGCTGAGGAGGGTGCCACTGCCACATAGCAGGATCCCGAAAGCTGGCTGGGGTCCCCCTCCCCCCCACAATCCCCCTGGTCTTGGCCCTCCAGGGGACACACGCTGAAGTCATCACAGACAAGGCATAGCAGTTAGCAGGCTGCCTCCACCTCCACTGTGGGATAAAGGCAGGTGTCTCAGCCCTTGGCCTCTTCCCTATGTAGTGTGTAACCTTCAGACCAAAGTGATTGGCTGGCTTAATACTCATTGGGCATATTAGTGATGCCTGCACCTCAATGGTGCTTGGCATTGCTGCTAGAATGTTGTGGGCAGGTGTCACAGAGTTCCATCATTCTCTCTGTGAAGATCTACAGAATGTCCTCGCTGCATGCCGTCACCATCCTCCTGGAATCTAGCGACTATTAGGGCCACCGCTGCATCTCCTTGATGTCAAGAACTGCATCCCCTCATCATCCTCCGTGAATCTTGCTGCTATGAGGGCCTCCCTAACACGCCAGACTCATCTGGCCAGTGAAGAGACCTCATCACCATCATCCTCATCGGAGGATATGTGCAGCTCCTCCATCTCCTCCTCAGTCAGGTCCTCTCCCCTTTGCAGCGCCAGGCTGTGGAGTGCCCAACAAGCGACGATGATGCGCAACACACTCTGGGGACTGTATTGCAGTGCTCCACCAGACCTGTCAAGATACCAGAACCTCATTTGCAACATGTTTATAGGTTTTTCCGCCAAGCTCCGGGTCACAGAATGTGCCTAGCTTTACTATTGTTCTGCTGCAGTCTGAGGCCGCCGCATGGGCATTATCAGTCACGTCCTCTGTGGGTTGCCTTTAACCCTGAGGAGCCAACCCTGCAGCCTCTGGACCCTGGAAGTTGTCAGGTATCTGAGACCTGCTAAGGATGTAGGATTCGTAGACACTCCCTGCAAATCATGTGCAGACCTGCAGGATGTGTTTGTGGAGGTCACACATCAGCTGAACAGTCAGTGAATAAAAGCCTTTGCAGTTGACGTAGTTGGCTGTTGCCATGAAGATCTAAGCACCAGGTGTTGATGCCACTCTGCAGCTGTGGAAAACCTGAGATTGGCAATGGCGCCAAATCCTACAGCAGGTGGCACATGTGACCAACCACTTCCCTGGACATGAGCAATCTTCGAAGACACTTATTCTCAGTCTTCTGCAGGAATGACAGGCCCTGGGTCTAGCAATGCGCCTACAAGCAACGGCTTGCTGGGGATCTTCAGCTGCATGCACAGCAGACCCTGCCATCCCTTAATCTTTAGAGAGGTGGTCCTCCCTTTGCCAAGCCAGGTGCCTCCACCACTCTCTTCCTCTTCTTTGGTCTCTAAGCCATGAGGCAAACCGTTAAATCACCAGGCTCTATGATCCTAATGTTCTCCTCCAGGATCAAAGAGAGACATGCATGGGTTAGAAAAGGTGTACTAAGAACCTCTCTTGGTTAATCTTAGTGTCCCTCCACACATGCAGGAAAGTGCTGGCCATCACTTGGATGGCCAGTGTGTAGCATATTCATTGGCTGTCCAAAACCCCACCTACCTCCACCCCATTCCACTTGGCCGATTGGCAGCAGCTTCAGCCATTGGACTGCATGCTGTGCTCTCAGCTCAGGTGCAGGCATTCTCCTAACCTGCACTGCAAGGCTGTGCTGTTATCTTTACCAAAATGGATACTGTTCCACACCTTAATAAAGACATTTCATTGGGGCAATGAGCGCCTCCACCAGTGACTGCGCCATGTAAACTTCCGCAAGGGGATTGTACAACTTGCCCAGTCGGCCAATTGCTCTGTTGCCCCCGAAAACACAAATTAATTTGCATTCTGTACCCAAGGGGTGAAAATTTTTGGAGCATTTGGTGGCACTTTAATATTTTTGCATTGCTTGAGTGGACAGAAAAGCTTCAGAGTCCACAACTCCTAGCACGTCAATGGAGCTGCAGCTGAGCGGTCTCAGCTGTGGAAGAATGGTCACTTTTAACAAGGTTTTCCAAGTGCGTGACTGCTTCCCTCACCCCTCCCCCCTTCCCCCCTTCCCCTCAACTCCCGGCATGTGCTTGAGTATTTCCTTGAATCTTCCTCTGAAACCTTGCCCCCCCACCCGCCACAGCATGTGCTGGAATCTTTCCTTCAATTATCTGTGCAGGCTCACTCCCCCCACCCCCAGCATGAGTTTGAGTCTTTCTGTCAATCAGTCTGTGCTTGCCCTCCACCACACTGCCCTCCAAACCCCTGGTCTGTCCAGAACTAGGGCTTTTGCCCCAGCACCGCACTGAAAGCCAGCCAGGGAAAAGTGACTTTGCCCGGCAAATGTGCAGCCCTTCATCCTAATGTCATACGGGGGAGGCTCAGGAGCACTGTGCAAGGCTGCGTGCACTCACCTCCAAATTTCCCTCAGAGTTCAGGTCGCCAGATGCACACCTTTTGAAGACAGTTGTGAAGCATGTCGTTTTGAAGTCATGCCGACTTGGTCGGTAAACTTGACATGGGGCGATGATTCTGGCAAGCAAGGCTTATAATTAGATGCAAATATATTAAAATGACATTCCTGACGTCTGGTGGAGGGAAATGCGGCCCGCCACTGATGCGTGGAGCAGACAATCGTAAACTGGTTTCATGATGGCATAAAACCAATTTTTGATCTTCTCACCATACTGCCCCTTCCTGATTGCCATGACGCCAGGCACCAATAGGGCCGGAAAATTCCAGCCAGTATAAAACAAAGGGAGAAACTCTAAAGGAGGTGCAGGAACAGAAGGACCTAAGTCTCTCTATACACAAGTCATTGAAGATGCAGGTCATGTTGAGAGAGAAGTTTATAAAGCACATAGTATCTTAGGCTTCATTAATAGGGGCATTGAGTACAAGAATAAGGAGATCATATTAAACTTGTATAAGATACTAGTTAGGCCTCATCTGGAGTACTGCATCCAGTTCTGGGCACCATTTTGAGGAAGGATATGAAGGTATTGGAGATGGTACAGAGGAGATTCACAAGAATGATTCCTGGGTTAAAGAATTGCAGCTATGAGGATAGATTGAAGAGGTCAGGACTGTTTTCCTTGGAGAAAAGAAGGCTGAGAAGAGACTTGATAGAAGTATTCAAGATCCTGAGGGGTCTGGACAGAGTAAATAATGAGAAACTGTTCTCACTCAAGAGAGTATCAAGAACTAGAGGGCAAAGATTCAAAATAATTGGCAAAAAGAGTAAAAGTTATGCAAGGAAAAATGTTTTCACCCTGAGGGAGGCTGGACTGTGGAACAAACTCCCTGAGAGGCTGGTGGAGGCAGGTTTGATCAGGGTTTTCAAAAGGGAATTGGATTGCTATCTAAAAAGAAAGTGAAAGGTTACGGGGACAAGGCAGGGGTTTGAGGCTAGGTGGAATGCTCTTTCAGAGAGCCAGTGCAGACTCGATGGGCTGAATGGCCTCTTTCTGTACTATAAAGATTCTGTGACTGTGAACATAACCTCCAGGTTTTAACCGATTGTAAGTTTATTGAAAGCTAAATACTGAAAGCAGTTCAGGTACATTGTGATCTTTCATTCCATCATTTTTCTGATTACAAACTTTGTATTTATGCCACTTAAGTTATATATTGTGGATAGAGGTTGGGTTCAAATATTTGGTCAATAGCACTTCACCAATGAGACCCAAGTTCAATCCATTCCCTATCTCTGCTGAATCTGGGCAGTTTCAAACCAATTCCTTGCAATTACAAATTGATAACACAAATGATTCCATCTCCACACCAAATTGCCAGTCAGAAAGGCCACAAAATAGCCTCTTCCGGAGCTGGGGTTAAGGTATATGGGCAGGGCAGAGAAGTGCAGCATTTTACATTAAACCTGGTAGTTCTTGATGCCCAAGAAACTGCAAGATTTCTCAGTGTTAATATCCTTCACTCCATGATAGCAAAATCCACTCAAAATTTATAATAACATAAGAAATAGGAGGAGTAGATCATATGGCCCATCGAGCCTGTACCACATTCAATATGATCATGCCTGATCTTCGCCTTCAATTTTACTTTCCCACCCACTCCCATATCCCTTGAATCCCTGAGGCACCAAAAATCTGACTATCTCAGACATAAATATATTCAGTGATGGAATATCCACAATCCTCCAGGGTGAAGAATTCCGAAGA
This sequence comes from Carcharodon carcharias, assembly GCF_017639515.1. Lineage (NCBI taxonomy): Eukaryota > Metazoa > Chordata > Chondrichthyes > Lamniformes > Lamnidae > Carcharodon > Carcharodon carcharias. Next base: position 95,739,882 of record NC_054481.1, read on the forward strand.
TACAAACCCTTTGACTGATGAAATGTTTCCTCATCCCAGTCTTAAATTCTAGACCCCTTATCCTGAGTTTGTGCCTCCATATTCTAGATTCCCCAGCCAGGGGAACAGCCTCTCAGTGTCCATCCTGTCAAGCCCCTTCAGAATCTTGCGTGTTTCAGTAAGATCACCTCTCATTCTTCTAACCTTCAGAGAATATAGGCTCAATTTCCTCAGCTTCTCATCATAAGACCTAACCTTCCCATCCCACAGACTAATCTAGTGAACCTTCACTGTACCACCTCCAATATAAATGTATCCTTCCTTAAAAATGGAAACCAAAACTGCACACAATATTTGATGTATGGTCTCACGAAAGCCCTGAACAACTGTAGCAAGACTTCCTTATTCATGAGCTCCAATCCCGTTGCATTAAAGGCCAATTATATTCTGTACAATTTCAAGTCAGTGGTTACAAATACTAGGCCAATGGGGTATATTTTGATTCACTGTTCCATCTGAGGAACTTGGAACCTCCAAACTGTGGTCTTGTTTCTAAACTGCTTCAGAACTCCCTCAGCATTTGTCAGGTTATCAAAATAATGGGGAGTCCAACAAAGATTAAAGTTTTCACACCCTAGGAGGAATGCTTAAGCCTTACTGAGAATCTGAGTTTAATTGCTGATATTTTACACAATTGATACAACATTGCAAGTGCAAGGGCCCAATCACACCACCTTCCCCATCAACTTGGTCATTATGGGCTGAGGTACAATGAAAAAAAGACCCCAGCCTGAGGGAATCACATAATTACCAAAGTTGAACCTGGAGAAAATTGCCATGGGCTCTCAGTTTCTTGTTTCTAGGCAGATTTAGGATGGGCGGAAACAGAAAGCAATTCAGGAATACATCTCAATTATATTCCCGCATTCTTGTTGTTTCTCAAGGGCCATGCCCATTGCGACAAACCATTCCCAATCCTTATGAAAGTGTGTGCAAATGAAGGAAATATGACCTCACCATGATTTCCACTGTTTACACCTGACTTTAATCAAAGGGACCGGCTTGTTAGACCTGGATGTAGTGTTCAGAAGTCAGTAGAATGGACTGTGTAAACACTATCAGAGCACAGCCATGAAAACGCCCTATCATTAAAATAAAACATTTTTAAGGCTAAAACAGTTTTTGGCAGGCCAATTGCATTCACCTTTCTTCCTTGGTGATAGGGCCCATCCTGAATCCTGCTGTAGCAATTTTATGCAGAAGCCAGGGAGCTTGATTCCAGCATGGAAACGTGGTTGTGGTCTGCAGGAGCAAATCTGAGTTAAAGAAATTTCTCAGCTCACTGCATGTGTGCCTCAATCAATGAGGAAGGGGGAGGGGGAACAGGGTAGGAGGAAGGGGAGGGGGAGGTTCAGTATGAACTTCTCTAACAGTTGTCCATGTCACGATAGCAAAAAGCCACAAAGTGCATCGTCACACCATTGCCTAGATAGTCCAGACCTCGCTTGCACAGGGATCATGGGCACTGGCCAGGCATTATGGTTGACCTGTTTTCAGGAAAGATGTGAAGTTATTTGTGTAACCTTCTGCCAAGACACTGACTAGGTAAGGCCGCCCACCAATCTGTGCAAAATATAGTTGCAATAGAGTGGTGAAGCCCTGTCCAACTGCTGGTGCAATTTCTCTCCACTACACTACAACCAATGATCTTGACAGTCATTTGCCTCATATCGCAAATAGGCTGTGGCTCCTCTGCCTCATCTCCTGCAAAAAGGTCTCCAGTTCCAGTTTACTATCTGTGAAAGAAGCCCTGATCGCAAACTGTTTGGCTCCTGTATTTGAAGTGCTACCTGGCATTTTAAAGTTCTAAAGGGCTTTAAATACTGCAGTAACGTGAGGTTTTCTACAAGCTCCAGTCCTGAAAAAAATCACGCTTTGGGTATCTGGCACGAGCCCAAACAAAATGACTCGATTTAAGTAACCCCAGAAATTTGGCCACAATTAGCAGTATATAGAATAAATCTCTGCCCTCTTCCACACTTTCACCCATGTTGGAAGTTACATTCAATTTGGCATCAATTCCTAATGTAGAGCATAAAATCATATATATTAAGATTTAGGGTAGTACTGAAACTTAATCTGGCCTTCACCGTCCTTCAAGGTTTCTTTATACTAGGGAACATTAGTAGCTTGAGGTATTTAAAGAGGATAAAAGAATGAAGGTTGTGATAATAAGGACAAAGCTTGAATAATAAGATCATAATTGGTATACTATTCAGGCTAACCCCTGGGATTTCACATTCCAATACATCCACAGTCAGTCCTTGCTGTTTATATAACGCTCAGTGCTTCAGCTTTTCACAACTCCATCATTTAGAGTTCATTCATCAATGTGTGCTTCAAATGATTACTAAACGTAACATATTAAACCGGATCAAGTTACTAAATTCTAAAAATAGTTAGACTCTGCAAGACTGACAAAGAACATGAGTTGACTGAGCCTCATTACTGACCCCTGTGCAAGGATTCTGTAAACTGTGTTGTGCTAAATGTGTGTTATAGGAGATAAGCTGATATGCAAGAGTAGAACATGTTGCTTTTTTGTCCAGCATGTCAGAGAGTATTTACTTGGTTGATGAATCTGTTATGACCAGGTGAAAAGGGATGAACCGGCTCCCCTCTATTCAACCTCCTCGATTGGTCACAACAAAGGTTTTAAGTTCCTTTCTCATGAAAATATGCTCTTTTCCAAATCAGAAAGTATTTATCCACTTAAGCGGTGACCTATAAGGAGTCAATCAAACAAGGTTTTCTTGAGTCAAAGAAAGAGAAAATTTATTAATCCCTAAGCCCAATAAAAATAATAAAAACGTGATGTCAAATATTCAGCTGTAAAGGAATCATTAGGGCACACACACACAAACAAACACACAGGTATCAGAAATTGTCCAATAAAAAGGTAAAAGAATATACAGTTAAGTGTCCTTTGATTGTCCTTGAAGCATAGATTAGATTTTAAACCTTGCGGCCAATTTAGGTTAGCTGGTTTCTTGGATGTGGTCAGAAGTAGAAGGTGTGCAATTATGATTCTGGTTCACTGGTAGGTTTCTGGTAGAGTTGGCTTCTCGAGCTGGGCGACATGCTTATTCCAAAACAGAAAGACAGAGAGGGAGAGAGCAAGCAGCCCTCAGCCTGTTTCCCCTGCTGAAGGCTTTCTGGACATCGCATGTGTCACTTTTAATCTCTCTCTAGTGGCTGAAAGCCTTGCCTTGAAATACTTCGCCCAAGGGGTTTTAGGTGGGTTTGTCTGTCGCAGCCATTGTTTCAATATCCAGTACTTTGCATTTTTAATGCCACTTATTTAGACAGTTATAGGTTTTGATATGAGTCTGGATTATAGGAAATATCTCTCTCCACACACTCCCCTGAGGATGATTTATTGGTTTCTCACCTGCACCCTGGAATGGGGCCTTGAATTTTTAAGCAGTCTGCTTTCAGTTCATATTGCAAAATTCCCACTGAGTTGCAAGTTGAAAAATCATATTTCCAAAAATAGAAGGGCATGAGCTCATAACAATACCAGATCTAAATCATGCACCTTTGCTACAATTCTTTAATTAAAATTCTTACTGGCCTTATAACCAAATGACATAGGTTTAATGGTGCTCCATATTGCTATCTACTTTTGTATCTAATTAACCTTCTCTAATTCATTTTAACAGAAGTTATAGAATAGAATTAGTTACATGAACCAATGAAATTTGATTTATGGCTCACTTGTTGCATTGGCCATAGCTCACATGTTGGTCACGAGTTATCAGCTCACCCCACTCATAAGAAATAAAGCAGTTCTTATAAGTCTTTTTAATATATCCTGTATAATTAGTGTACAATTACCACATTTTACATGTTTGATTCTTCAACTGATATGGAGACTTACAACTTGCCATTGAGCATGCAAAGGTCAAAAATGTAAATGTCAGAAATCTAAAATAAAGACCAAAACGTCTAGCAATTTACAGCAGCAAAACAAGGGCAGTTTAATATTTTTGGTTTTACACTTCATCTAAGTTTGAGTGATAGCTTTCCTGCTTTGGATTGGACTACTGAGATTGGATTGGGCTGTCCAGAAATTCCTAAAATGCAAATTGCACACAAGGTGAAAAAAGAAAACAGGCTACTGCTCATCATCAGCACTAAATAAAATATGAGATGGTCCACTCCTTGCCCTTATTCTGCCTGCTACACACTTCTGGATCTAGCAATGCAGCAAATACCTTCATCAGAACTGGCACAGTGAGGCTTGGAATTTACTTTTACTAAAAAGATGGCCCTAAGTCAGAGGATACCCAAGACAGTGAGGAGAACAATGCAAAATCTACTGGCCACCCTTTGCTATCTATATTAGAATTATGCTTCTCACTCCTGTCTTTTTCTCACTTTGTGGCTTAAAGGGTTCAATACCTGATCAAGTACCTGAGCCAGCAATGACACTCACTGGGAGAGCTGATAGGGAAATTGAAGGCTTGACTATCCATTTATTCCTTTAAATGGGTTTTTAAAAGCATCAGGGATAGATGCATTCAATTTCCCAATAAGTACTCCCTCCAACTATCACTTCTTGCCTGATACATCCAATGAAAGGTGCATGAGGAAGAGTAGACCATTCAATCAGATCATGGCTGATCTGCATCTTAACTTCACCTACTAATCATGGGTCTGTAACCCTCAACACCTGGGCCTTATAAAAGAGCTATCCCCCACTTGAGATGAACTTTGTACAGTGTATGGCATTGACACTTCTTTCCAGCATTTTGTTGATAAACTATTCAATCCACTAAATGTCCTTTAGTAAAGTGGTGGATTGATGTAACTCCTATTTTCCTCTCCCCAGCTTGTTATCTTGGATATGTCCCAGCATATCTTTGTCAATGCTATAAAAGGACTTCGCTGAACTGACTCAGCAGGTTCTGAGCAGGTATTAAAACATTAACTAACAGATTTAACAATTAACAATTTGCTCAGCATTTCCAGCTTCTATTTTTACCTACATTGTTTGAATATTTAATTACCCATATACACAAATTGATGCCAAAATATTTAAAAATGAAGCAGCTGTATTCCAAATAGTAGCTTGTGAAGAGGATAAAGCAAATCATATGTAAAGCTGGCACTGTCTGTCCCTGCATCAAGTCATTGCTCTACTTCATCTTCGATTTTCCTATCTTCTTGCAGCAAGATTCCCAAAAAAAGGAGAACTCAGGCCAAGTATAAAAGAGAAATTATTCTGCCCACTGAGAATCAGCCTAGCTTTGCCATGAGTTATTTTGTTTGTAGATAGTTGTTGTCATGGGAAATAAACTTTAATAGTTTTTCTCTGAGGTTAGTCAAACTCAACTGAAGGATCGGGCACAGTGTACTGTGAGCAAATGTAATTCTGCTTTACACAATTGGGGCCCTTGTTTGCAAAGAATTAGAGGACATTTGTTATGATGTTAGAAGGTTGAAATAAATTCTGCCAAGAAGAGCTCATTAATCCTTGCTACTGCACACAACTGGCCTCAACACAACGTGTGAGTTTACTGTTATACGGTTTGGTCTTTGGAGCCTGTGAAATTAGTGTAATTGCAATTATGAATATGTGAGAGTAATTGCAGAAACCCCTTTAAATTAATGGAAACAATGAAAGCATAAAACCATAAAGGAAAATGGAGCCAACTTTTTCACTAGCAAAGCAGGAAGCAATTCCCATCTCCACATGACCTCCAAAAACTAAACGCTACTCAATAAAACAATTTTTTTCAAAAGTCATCTACCTCTGTAGTTCCAGGCATTGCTCCTTACTCTCACTTTCACCAATTCACATTTTCTAGTGCCTTAAAACTGTGGTACTCCTTGGCCAGAAGCTTCCAGGCATAAATATTCCAGATTCAAAGCCATTTCTTGTTTCTGCCCCCTGCTGGCGTCTGACATTTGCAAGACTGCACGTTCTTACAGGATATGGCCAATTAGCAGACTATGCGGAGATCCAATGAGAGGGCGTGCAGCCTCACCTGGAGAAGTGGGCGCTGCTGAGGCAGGTAGGCTTGCGCAAGGCTGCCTCAAAATGGCTCTCAGTAGGAGTAGGAGAACTCAGGCCAAGTATAAAAGAGAAATTATTCTGCCCACTGAGAATCAACCTAGCTCTGCCATGAGTTATTTTGTTTGTAGATAGTCGCTGTCATGGGAAATAAACTTTAATAGTTTTTCTCTGAGGTGAGTCAAACTCAAGTGAAGGATTGGGCACAGTGAACTGTGAGCAAATACAATTCTGCTTTACACAATTGGGGCCCTTGTTCGCAAAGAATTAGAGGACATTCGTTATGATGTTAGAAGATTGAAATAAATTCTGCCAAGAAGAGCTCATTAATCCTTGCCACTGCACACAACTGGCCTCAACACAACGTGTGAGTTTACTGTTATACTGTTTAGTCTTTGGAGCCTGTGAAATTAGGGTAATTGCAATTATGAAGGCTACAGAACATTTTAAAGAAGAGGCCCAAAGCTGTTAGGTCCATAAGCATGATGCCCCTCCACAGCAATGATTGTGGCCGTGGCTGTGACCACTACTGCCTTGGGGTCTGTCATTGGGGTCTAAGAGGAGGCTCAGATGGCCATGGCCCTCCGACTTGCTGTAGAAAGGGCGCCTCCAAGTAGTTGCTGGGCTTCAGACACAGCCAAGGGCCTGCTTAATAGCAGGAAAGTTTCGACGTGAGATAATGGCCCTTAATTGGATCAACTGGCTGCCCACCTCTATGGCAGCCTGCCCCTGGGAAACTCAGCCGGACGTGGGATAGCATCAAGAAGTCCACCTTGACGGGTTTTCTGAGACTTCCCTGCCCATATCGAAAGCTTCTTGCAAAGCCTTGACTCTTTCATTTTCCCTTTATTTTTACAATTTACGGGCTTTAAAACCCAAGTTTAGTGCTAACATGCAACTGTTTCTTGATTTTTTTTATTCATTCACGAGATGTGGGCTTCACTAGCTGGGCCAGCATTTATTGCCCATCCTTGGTTGCCCGATTTATTTCATATTACTCTTGCTCTTTTCACTAATACAAGAAGAGAACCTCTTGCTTAGTAAAACCATTGGAAAAGGAAACTAACAGAATGAAACACAAAATGACCATGGCACATGGAGGGATAGTAAACTACATGATGTGTCTGGCAGTGTCAAAAGATGGGCCAAGTGGCACATCAGAACTAAAGTGTTCAAAGTAATCAAGTGCAAGGCCCAGATTATCACTCCCAATGAGAGGGCCTGCAGACAGACAGGAAAATTCCCAGCTCTGCAACCCGACCTTTAAAAATGGTCACCCACAAATCGGATTTTCATTCCGAGGGGGCGGGGTGGATGGAAGTCAGGACCACCGCCCCAGAACGAGTGCAGAAACTGCCAGGTGTGGAGCCAGGCCTGCCTCTGAGCTCCAGCACTGTGTTGAAATAACTTAAAACAAAAATATTCCCTCAAGCATTTACCCACCTCAAAGCCCAAACATGACTCATGCCCCATCCATGCTAACTTATACCACCTCATGCTCCCCAGTCCCCCAGCCCATTGTACTCCTATGCCAACCCATGCCCCTCTACCCATGCCCACGGTCCCTCATACCCATATGCCCACATGCCCTTGGCCCTTTATAGCTATGCTAACTTAGTGCCAACTCATGCCAACACATGCCCCCCCCCCACCACCACCCTCTGCACTTACCCCCTCCATATCAACTCACCTAGTCCCCTTTGACAGCTCTTTGACAGTCCCTTGACAACTGGGCAGTTCTTTGGCAGCTGGACAGTTCCAATGAGTTTGTGTAAAAAGTACATAATCATGTTCACTTAACAATCCCAAAGGGTGTCTTACCAATCCCAAAGGTGTCTCGGGACCATATCCCATGGGGAACCTTACCTCTCTAAAGGGGTACTGTGGCTATCCAAATGAATCCACCAAGTTCAGACTTCCTCTTACCTGTTCTAATCTGCAAACTTTGTGTTTCAAACTCCTAACCTACCAAAATCCCACTTCCTTGGAGGCAGCTGGTGACATAAGTGGCCAGCTCCCTTTGAAAACGCGCATGCATGAAACCCGGCCCCCACGAAGATGTTACGTGCTGTGTTCAGTGGTGGCTCTTGGAATTTTCGGCCATTTCCGGAATTTTCACCACGATGAAGAGCCTCTTCATTACGGCGAAAATCTGGGCCTAGGTGTTTGTAAATTAGCCAGTTCAGAGTTGTCCTTCCACACACTCAGGTTACTCAAATTCCATTGTGCCCTGTGGTTGGGACATATTCACATGTTTGACACTGATGTTTTTGTCTTCACAAGCAGTGTTTATTTCTTCTTGTTTGAACCTTTTATTCAGATTTCCTCCACTGCCAGGATACCAAATTAGATTGTGATCATGGTGCATTATCCCTCTTTGACCTCTCTGCAGCTTGCGATATGGTCAACCACACCATTCTCCTTCACTTGGTTACACTGTCAACCATATGATTGAATCCAGAGTTACTCCATCCCATATCTGCACCATTACTTCTGGAGCCCATCAAAGATATATCCTTGGCACCCTTCACATCCTCATCCACATGCTGCTGCTTGATGACATCATCTTAAGACATGGGGCTGAATCTTTAGGCCTTGACAGGGGCAGGTGTGGAATTTTGTGCTGCTGTCTGATGGCAGTTCCCTTGCTCCATCCTGTCCCCAGGCCTTTTTCCCCAGAGGTGGGATTGGGGGGTAGGGGCGGTGCCTGCAAGCGACAAGTAAGCAATTCAGCTAGCTAATGGATACTTAAGGCCGACTGGTGGATGCCAACTGGGATTTTATGATCAGCCTCTAGGTCCCTGGAGTTGGGTGGGGAAACAATGTAGCTGTCTGGAAGTAACTTCCCAGCGGAAGAACAGGCAAGCTTAGAGAATCCTGCTTGCCAGGATTCAGCTGCTACTGCAAGCTGTCCTGTGGGAGGGCTCCCTCTCCACAATGGTGGCTAGCTACTTAATTGATCTATTTTTTTTATTTTAAATTTACAGCTGGAGGGTGCTTTTTTTGGGGTGTCCTCTCCCTTACCTTGAAAGGCCAGTTTCTGTTCCTCCCAAGCTGGAGAACTTCCTATTGGCCATCTAGCTTCAAAAGCCTGTCCCTGTCCTTAATTGAACAGTGAGCCAATTGGTAATAATTGGCCAATTCAGAGAAAATCACAGGTAAGTGACTGTTCTCCACACAATGCAGGCTTCTATCCCCCATTTGAGCCTGACAGCAGGATCCGGAAGCCCACAGGTAAAACCCTACCCATGAAGTCAGCTGATGACACCTGCTTCTATTCTCTCCAGCACCTCACTTGACCCCCTCCACTGTTTCTGTGTTGTGAAACTGCCTATCCAACATCCAGTCTTGGATAGCCTGCAGTTTCCTCAAGCTAAACATTGGGAATATCATAGTTACTGTCCAGAAAGCTTTGAGGTAAAGGGTAAAACAGGAACCGATCTCCACACACATTTTATAAGCATTTATTCATCGAGACATACATGACAAATTTGCATCGCCTAAACTCAAACCCAGTCTGTTGCTATGTAACTCTTTTGAGTACAAACACATTTCCATCTGTTTTCAGATGAAGTTACATTGTTTCATAGTTTGCCATTGTGAGATTTGAACTCTTGATAATCTTTTAAATGAAAACCAAATCAACAAAATTGGGATAAATCAGGCACAGCCCCTAATTCAGGTCAGCTGTAAAACCATGGACAAAGTTTAAAGGAAACTTACAAACTTTAAATCAAAATGTGATTAAAGGGCTCAACAAAACACCCCAGTCCCTGCGGTGCCCACCGAGCACGGAAGGCCTCGAGAGTGCCAGCAGACACCGCGTGCTCCTTCTCCAGGGACATCCGGCAGCGAACGTAGCCACAGAAGAGGGACAAACAATCGGGCGGGACTCCCCCGTCGATCGCCCGCTGCCTGGACCTGTTAATGGCCAACTTGGCCAGGCCCAGGAGCAGGTTCACGAGGAGGTCCTCCTCCTTCCCGACCCCCTTCCGCACCGGGTGCCCATAGATCAGGAGCGTGGGGCTGAAGTGCAAACAAAACATCAATAAAAGGTTTTTCAAGTAACTAAAAAGGGAGTGCAGCCTACAACCCCCTATGTATACATGGTCCACGGACTCCACAAGACCGCAAAAAGGGCACGTGTCCTGAGAGTCCATGAACCTATGCATCCTCTTATTATAGGGGACTGCTGCATGCAACACCCTCCAACTCCGTAGAGGGCCTCCCATCGGGCGACGGACAAGGGCGAGAAAATGGAAGGTGTGCAGCAGCAGTCCGTACAAAAAGCCCCTCTTTGCAGTGCCAAAAGGCACGGAGGGCATTTCCCCGAGGTGGCTCATATTGCGGGGCACAAGCACCCAAGGGAGGGTTCGGGGCTTGGGGCCAATGTGGAATTCTGTCCGAACAGGGGAACGTTCAGACGGAAGACCACCGCGCACCTGGGCCACCTCAAGACCCAAAATAACGTCAGGTCCGAGCACGACCATTCTCAGGTCTTGGATGGCATCGGCTGCGACCTGGACACTCACAGACATGCGTCGCGCCAACTCCTGTGGGAGCATCCAGCCCAGTCCTCCGCCACCCAGCACATCCCCGATCCTGGTCACCCCTGCGGCCACAGCCCTCCTCTCCGCCAACCACTGAAAAGGACGGAGGGGCGGATTCCTGAGCAGCGGTTCACTGACGATAGCCGCTATTCCTGACGGGGGAGAGCTGCGTCGCGAGGCGACCACTTTCCAGACTTTGATCAGGTCCTGGTAAAAGACGGGCAACGCCTGCAAGGAGCCACCGAGGCCCAGCTGTTCTATAAACAGGAGCTGCACGTCATAATTCAGGCCGTGCACCTGATGGAAGAAATACTTCATCAGGGCACACCATCTAGGAGGAGGCTCGACGTAGAGGTATCGCTGCAGGGTCTGAAGGCGGAAAGTCACCACCTGTGTGCGTAGGCACACTAGCGCCTGACCACCCTCCCTAAGCGGGAGACTCAGAACCTCGGCAGCGACCCAGTGCAATCTTTTGTCCCAGAAGAAGTCGACTAACAATCTCTGGATTCCTGTGACAAAGTCCGGGGGAGGGGTCAAAGTGACCAGCTGATACCACAACATGGCGGCGATCAGCTGGTTTATGACCAGAACTCGACCTCGGTAAGATAGCACTCGGAGCAGTCCTGTCCAGCGCCGCAGGCGAGCGGTGACTTTCGTCTCCAGTTCCTGCCAGTTTGCTGGCCAGGATTCCTCAGCGGGGCAGAGATGGACCCCCAGGTAGAGGAGGCTGGTCCTGCTCCAGGTGAAAGGCCTGAGCTCCTCGGGTAGGGGATCCATCTGCCACTGACCGACCAGGAGTCCAGAACATTTACCCCAGTTGATCCTGGCAGAAGAAGCGGCAGAGTAGACCTCCTGGCACTCGCGCATCCTCCGCAGGTCAGCCGGGTCACTAAACATAAGGAGCACGTCATCGGCGTAAGCCAAAAGGACCACCCCGATGCCCGGCCCGCACAGAACCAATCCCGACAACCTCCTGCGCAAGAGGCGCAGGAAAGGCTCCACGCAAATAGAATACAACTGGCCAGACAGGGGGCAGCCCTGACGTACCCCTCTCCCAAAGCGAAGGGGCGCCGTCAGCGACCCGTTAACCTTCACTAGACACTCCGCGGCGGTGTACAGAAGTCGGATCCGGGTGACAAAATGCGTCCCGAACCTGAAAGCTCGCAGAGTTCCGAGTAAGTATTCGTGATCCACCCTGTCGAACGCCTTCTCCTGATCGGGAGACAGGAAGGCGCTCGACAGACCAGCCCTCTGGGAATGGTGGATGATGTCCCGGACCAGATGGATGTTATCATAAATGGTTCGGTCCGGGACGGTGTAGGACTGGTCAGGGTGGATCATGTGGTCCAGCACGGTGCCGAGCCGAGAAGACATGGCTCGGGCGAAGATTTTGTAGTCCGTGCTGAGGAGGGAGACCGGACGCCAGTTTTTCAGAAGGCGGAGATCCCTCTTCTTGGGCAGCAGGGCAATCACGGCCTTGCGCCACGAAAGGGGCATATCCCCGGTAGCAATGCTCTCCCCCAGGACCCCCGCGAAGTCGCTCCCCAAGACGTCCCAGAACGCCCTGAAGAACTGGACGGTCAGCCCGTCTAGTCCCGGGGATTTGCCCCTAGAAAGACCGTCGAGTGCGCCGGTCAGGTCTCCCAGACTTATAGGGGAGTCGAGCTTTCCGGCGCATTCCGGGCCGAACTGCGGCAGGTCCTCCCACAAAACTCTGCAAGCTTCCTCACTGGATGGATCCGGAGAGAACAGGGCAGTGTAGTAATCTCGGGCGAAGGCCCTGATGCCCTCCGGATCCGAGACAAGGGATCCGTCGTCGGCCAGCAGCGTAAGGAGCTGCTTACGGACCCCGTGCCTTTTTCCCAGCGAGTAGAAGGGGGAGCCGCGGTCCACCTCCTTGAGGAACTGGATCCGCGACCTCACGAACGCGCCCTGAGACCCGACCAGTTGCAGGTCCCGCAGCGCGCCCTTCTTCTCATCGTACACCGACCGCAGAGCCGGGTCCGCGTCGGGCTGACGGAGATGTGCCTCCAGGTCGAGAACCTCCTTCTCCAACTCCTCGACCCTGGATTTGCGTCTCTTTGTTGAACCCTTCGCATACTCTTGTTAGAAAACTCGGACGTGGGTCTTGCCCACGTCCCACCATAGCCTCAAGGAGGGGAAGCCTCCCCGCTTCCTTCTCCAGCCGGCCCAGAAACGACGGAACGAGTCCAGGAACCACTGGTCTTCCAACAACAGGTTATTAAAATGCCAGTACGCGGACCCCATCCGAGCGCAGAACGAAGTGAGCTCCGCCCACACCAGACGGTGGTCCGTGCATGGAACCTGCTGTATAGAAGCAGCCGGAACGCAGAACACGTACGCCTTCGAAACGTAAAGGCGGTCGAGTCTGGACGCTCCGACTCCAGGTGACACAAAGGTGAACACGCTGGAGTCAGGATGGAGATTTCGCCAGACGTCCACTAAGTCGAAGGACCTGACCAGGTCCCGCAACTTACTCACACCTCGCGTGCAGTGCGGGGTACCGTGACGGTCCCCGGAACCCGAGGGTGCAATTGATATCCCCCCCGAGGACGATTCACTCGCCAGCGTCGATGGAGCCGAGATGAGTGGACACTTCTTCAAAGAAGCTCGCTTGCTGCTGCGTGCCCAGGGGAGCGTACACATTCACAAAGTGAAGCACCGCCCCTCCCAGACGCACAGTCAGGTGCAGCAACCGGCCTGACACCGGCTCCTTGACACCCAAGATCTCCGGCTGAAAATGCGGGGCCAACAAGATAGCCACCCCGCCCGAATTGGAGGCTAGGTGACTCATGTAGACCCCCCCTCGCCACTCCAGGAGCCACGTGGCTTCGTCTCCCGGAACGGTATGGGTTTCTTGCAGGAAGCACAACGCATACTTCCCGTCCCTGAGGACCGAGAAGTTCTGGAACCTGCGCTGTGCGCCCCTGCTGCCACGGATGTTGAGGCTGGCTATAGTCGTCTTCATTGTCAAAGGTACATCAAACATTCACCTTAAATAAAAAAGAAAAGGATTTTTTAGTCCTTCCTCTCCTTCAGGAGCCCAGCGAGAAACGTTTGGACCCTCCGCCGCGCGTTCCTATCCAACTCGGGAGCCTTGAGAGCCTCGCGAGTGGACCAGAACACCAGCGGAAAAGAATGCGACCGGTCCAAGGCCAACTGAACCCTGTCTCAGCGACCGCGATGACTCGCCAAAAAGTCCCGGAGTTCCCTTGGGGGGATGAGGGGGGAGTCAGTGGAGGGCACCAGGGGATCCACCGCCTCGCTTGAGAGCGACTCAGCGTAATCTACAGTGATCACCACGGACACCCCGTCCTCCTCCGGGTCGTGGCCTCCAGCTTCCAACCCCTCCCCCGCATTGAGTACGGGGGCTGATTCGGAGCTGCCAGCTGGCTCCACCTGTACCTCGATCCCACCCCCAGGATCAAGGCCAGAGGGGTCCTCTCTGGTCTCCTCTAAAGGATTTGGGTCAGAGGGCAGCAGCAGTTCTGATGCCCGCTCTCCTCCCGGCACCGGGTCGTCCGGGGAGCTCAGGACAAGCTCCTGACCTAAAACTAGGACGCCCGGTTCTAAGGTTTGGGAGGGAGCGGGAAGGCCTTCCTTCTCACCGCCACCCAGTGACCCGTTAACATTTTAAAAAATTTCAAATCTGCAGTCCCCCGACGAGCCAGAAGGTACCTCGGGGATATCGAGGGTTCCTGAGTTGGGCACCACCTCAAGGGAGGTGCCCTCAGTGACCCCCGAGGGGCCCTGTTCAGGGGACTGCAGCAGGTTGACGGGGGGAACAGTGGTGGGAGTAGGTGCAGGGGTTTTGGGTTCCCCCAGAGGACAGGGCGAGGTTTTACTTGGTGGAGACACCACCACCTCTTCATCGGGGGAAGGGACACACCCAACTTCTTCAGTTTGGGCGTCGCCCACTTCCTCCTCCGAAGCATGACGTCTCTTCCGGGTCAGGCTGGGGGTTAGGGAGACCTCCATCTCCGAGGCCCCCTCCTCCTTGTCCAGCCTTCCCGGATACTCCACCTTCTGGGGTTTGGTTGTCTCTATAACCGGCTCGGGGTCCCGCATCTTTTCCCCGCCGGCCCCGGGAGCACGCACAGGGACAACGCCGGGCCCAGCACTCGGCGCCTTAGCGCCCACGGGCCCGGGAGCACACGCGGACACGACGCCGGGGCCGAATGATGTTTTTTCCCCCGAGCCGGTGCTTGCAGGTGTTTGGGGGTTTTGGGGCGTTTCAGGGGCCGCCTCCAGGTTGCGGGTCTTCCTCCGCGCCTTCCTACGGCGCGGGGGCTCTCCCCCCGCCTCACCGGCAGCCGAGATGGCAGCTGCTGCCGGGGTCGCTTCCCCTTGCAGGGAGGGAGATGGAGTGGTGGCGGAGGGAGGAGGGTCGGTTCCAGCTGTGGCCGCTTGGGTGGGGCTCGTGGCCTTGGAGGCGGGGCAGTTCTTCCTCACGTGCCCCGCCTCCTTACAAGCATGGCACTGCACGCCCTCCACGGTCCAGAAGACCCGATAGGCGGTCCCCTCAAAATTGATAGTAAAGGCCCCCTCCAGGCACTCCTCCTGGGCCAAGCGGACAAATACCTGGCGCCGGAAGGAGTACACATGGCGGAGGGCCGAGTCTTTGAGGCCGAGCGGGATTGGTGCAACTCCCGACCTGACCTCCCCCAGTTTATTAAGGTGGGGGAGGAGGAGCTCACTGGATAGAATAGGTGGGACGTTTGAAATAATAATTCTCTGGGCGGTGGCCTCAAGGGGATCCACCGCCAGAAAAGTCCCGCCCACAGTGAGTCCTTTTTGCAGGGCGAGGTGCACCACCCGCTCGGATCTCAAGAAGAATATGGCCTTCCCATACATTTCAGAGGCCGCGACAATGGCTGAGGGGCCGACGACCCCAGCCATAGCCTTTACGCAGGCCTCTATTGTCATTTCAGGGTGAGCATAGCTCTTTACCCCAAGGGCCCTGGTGAGGAGGTGGAAAGGTGACAGGGCAGCGGGAGCAGCAGGAGCTGCAGAAGCAACCACCCCTGCATAGGTTTTCTTTTTTTGAGGCCCTGCCACCGGTGACAAAACCGCCTCCACATTAGCCCTCGAGGGCCCGGCCACAGGCGATGGTGAATTGGCCTTAGGGCCAGAGCCACGCCCACCCTGGGAAGGATTGGCCATTTTGGTTTTTTTTAAATTTTTAATATATATATATATTTTTAAAAATAATATACGTGGTGTTCCTCCCTAGGGAGGAAAGGGGGTGGGGGAGAGAGGTAGAAACAACCTCCCCTCTTTTAGGCAGGAGAGGAGAGGAGGGAGAGGAGTAAAAGACAGGGAGGCACAGGAGGGAAAGAGGTAAATGTCCAGGTGGGTGTCCTCGATGGTGGATGGACGGTGGGTGGGGGCCTGATGTTCTTCAGGCAGGGGGAGGCGATGTCTTCACCAGCTACTGCTGGCCTTACCGGGGAAAAGGGCTGGGTTGGGGGAGTGGTGGCAGAAAGATGGTTTCAGCACACACACTCACCCTCCCTCTCTTCCTTCCCCAAACCCTCTGGCAGTCTTCTTGCCTCCCCCTACAAAACACAGTCCTTAAATGCCCCCACCTTAAAC
The DNA here is from genome assembly GCF_017639515.1 of Carcharodon carcharias. Lineage (NCBI taxonomy): Eukaryota > Metazoa > Chordata > Chondrichthyes > Lamniformes > Lamnidae > Carcharodon > Carcharodon carcharias. The sequence goes on from NC_054481.1 coordinate 95,756,106, forward strand.
AAAAATACAGTTCAGACACCCACCTAGGATGTTGTTTTTCAACTCAGTCCTGGCCTCCTGGCCTTCCTGTCCTGTAGCAACAGCAGCAACTGTTCTCTTCTCTCCCTCTCTCTCCTTTGGCACCACAGGGGCACAGCAGCAGCAGCAGCACTGGAGGAGCAGCAGCAGAAGCAGCAACAGCAGCAGAAGCAACAACCCCAAAGCAGCAGCAGCAGTTGTTCCTCTCTCCCCCTTGGCTCAAACAGGGGCAAGGCAGCAGCAGCAGCAGCAGTATCAGTCACAGAAACACTGAGGAGCACCAACAACACACACCTTCTCTCCTCAGTGTCAAGCAACAAACTGAATCCACAATTGCCTCCACAAGATCGTTAAGAAGATGAACTCTTGATTGATCTTTGGCCTCAAGTACACTTTCCTGTCATTCGCCATGTAACTCTTTCGAGTACAAACCCGTTTCCATCTGTTTCAGATGAAGTTACATTGTTTCATAGTTTGCCATTGTGAGATTTGAACTCTTGATAATCTTTTAAATGAAAACCAAATCAACAAAATTGAGATAAATCAGGCACAGCCCCTAATTCAGGTCAGCTGTAAAACCAAGAACAAAGTTTAAAGGAAACTTACAAACTTTAAATCAAAATGTGATTAAAGGGGACAACAAAACACCCCAGTCTCCGCGGTGCCCACCGAGCACGGAAGGCCTCGAAAGTGCCAGCAGACACCGCGTGCTCTCTCTACAGGGACATCCGGCAGCGAACGTAGCCACGGAAGAGGGACAAACAATCGGGCGGGACTCCCCCGTCGATCGCCCGCTGCCTGGACCTGTTAATGGCCAACTTGGCCAGGCCCAGGAGCATTGAACTCTTGATAATCTTTTAAATGAAAACCAAATCAACAAAATTGGGATAAATCAGGCACAGCCCCTAATTCAGGTCAGCTGTAAAACCAAGAACAAAGTTTAAAGGAAACTTACAAACTTTAAATCAAAATGTGATTAAAGGGCTCAACAAAACACCCCAGTCCCCGCGGTGCCCACCGAGCACGGAAGGCCTCGAGAGTGCCAGCAGACACCGCGTGCTCCTTCTCCAGGGACATCCGGCAGCGAACATAGCCACGGAAGAGGGACAAACAATCAGGCAGGACTCCCCCGTCGATCGCCCGCTGCCTGGACCTGTTAATGGCCAACTTGGCCAGGCCCAGGAGCATTGAACTCTTGATACTCTTTTGAGAAAGGGAAACCTGTAACTCTTTCGAGTACAAACCTGTTTCCATCTGTTTCAGATGAAGTTACATTGTTTCATAGTTTGCCATTGTGAGATTTGAACTCTCGATCTCAGGGTTACAAACCCAGTACCATAACCACTTGGCTATTTAGGCCAAGCTCAAAGTGTATGATGGCTATAACTCTTTTGAGTACAAACCCGTTTCCATCTGTTTCAGATGAAGTTAAATTGTTTCATAGTTCTGCCATTGTGAGATTTGAACTCTTGATACTCTTTTGAGTAAACCTGTTTCCATCTGTTTCAGATGAAGTTACATTGTTTCATAGTTTGCCATTGTGAGATTTGAACTCTTGATCTGGGGGTTACAAACCCAGTACCATAACCACTTGGCTATTTAGGCCAAGCTCAAAAGTAACTCTTTCGAGTACAAACACGTTTCCATCTGTTTCAGATGAAGTTACATTGTTTCATAGTTTGCCATTGTGAGATTTGAACTCTTGATCTTGGGGTTCCAAACCCAGTACCATAACCACTTGGCTATTTAGGCCAAGCCAAAAGTTGCTCAGTCAATGTAACTCTTTTGAGTACAAACCCATTTCCATCTGTTTCAGATGAAGTTACATTGTTTCATAGTTTGCCATTGTGAGATTTGAACTCTTGATACTCTTTTGAGTAAACCTGTTTCCATCTGTTTCAGATGAAGTTACATTGTTTCATAGTTTGCCATTGTGAGATTTGAACTCTTGATCTTGGGGTTACAAACCCAGTACCATAATCACTTGGCTATTTAGGCCAAGCCAAAGCACCATGAGCCTGACGTGATTTGAACACGCAACCTTCTGATCTGGAGTCAGACGCGCTACCGTTGGGCCACAAGCCCAGCCAACTCTTGATACTCTTTCGAGTTAACACGTTTCCATCTGTATTCAGATGAGGTTACATTATTTCATAGTTTGCCATTGTGAGATTTGAACTCTTGATCTTGGGGTTATAAACCCAGTACCATAACCACTTGGCTATTTAGGCCAAGCCTTAAGACTAATTTGTAACTCTTTTGAGTACAAACACATCTCCATCTGTTTCAGATGAAGTTACATTGTTTGCCACTGTGAGATTTGAACTCTTGATCTTGGGGTTCCAAACCCAGTACCATAACCACTTGGCTACTTAGGCCAAGCCAAAAGTTGCTCAGTCAATGTAACTCTTTTGAGTACAAACCCATTTCCATCTGTTTCAGATGAAGTTACATTGTTTCATAGTTTGCCATTGTAAGATTTGAACTCTTGATCTTGGGGTTACAAACCCACTACCATAACCACTTGGCTATTTAGGCCAAGCTTTTGTTGCTATGTATAGGAGCTCAAGTGAATCCTTGGTTAATGTCCACCACCTGCATCCAGTTAAACATAATTAATACACAACTAACAATAGTCATCATCTTCAACCACCACCACAAACTCCTTATGCCTTGGCCCTGCCTCCATCTTCTCCTACCTCAGGCTGAACCAAATTATTCAATCTTGATCTGAGCTACCAATGCCATTACCTCTTCATCATAAAGATCATCGAGTTACACATCTGAAACACAGCTGGCTACTTCCCTTGTCTTTGTTCATCTGCCACTGAAACTTTAGCCATCTCTAGACACGGGAATTAAAATATTTCCTAGCTGGCCTCCCACTCCTTTCATGAACTTCAACTCATCCAAAGCTTTGCTGCCTATATCCTATTTTAGTAACAATGCCTGCAAGCTCATTACCTTATCTTAACTAGCCTACATTGGTTCCTACCTCAAATTTATAATTTTCATTCTCAGGTTTAACTCCTTCATTGCTTCATCCCCTGTAATCTCTATAGGCTCTTTAACCATACAATACACCTTCCCAAAAACTCCATTCATCTCTTTTGCATCCTCCTTCCCCTTGCTCCAGTATTGACAGCCATGTCTTCACCCGCTGAGGCTGCACACTCTGGGATTACCACCCAAGTGTAAAACACTGCCTATTTTTGACCAAATATGTTTTATGCTTGATGTCACTTCTGCCAGGAAATCCTGGGAATGGAGTCAGAGGTTAACAAGCCACCAGAACAGCTCAACTTGCCTCCAGTTGTCCACTCAAGTTATACTGGTTTACCTTTTAGAAGAAACTGGGTGCATTTACTGCATTTCTACAAACTTCTAGCCTTAATTTTCAATCCGCACATATGCTGTACCAACCTTTTAAGCCAAATTGCCAATTTAAATCCACATCATGTATTCCTTTTGGCATCTTAAAATACCACTCATGACTTCCCACAATTGACTAAGTCCAGCAGTGCACACAATAAAGTGCACAAAAATGTACTGAATTACATTGATCACAGAATTTTACAAAATATCTTCGTTAAAGTAATATTTAAAGAAATACCATTAAATCTGCACTGGCATTTTACTCTCCATGAACCATCTAGTGTATCCCATTCTCCTCATTCCTCACACTCTTTAATGTTCCTTTATTCACAAAATTACACAATTCCTTTCTCAAGAATATTAATTCTTCAACAATAGTTTTGCAGAGAATTCCAACTGATTTTGTTATCTCCAGACTCAACTATTTCAATCATCTAGGCCAGACTCCCATCTTCCACCCACTAGAGAACTGAGCTTATCCAAAATTCTGCTGCCCATACAGTCACCCATCCCCGTGCTCACACTTAACATTCTTATCCTCATAAACCCAATCATGTTGGCTTTTCACAATAAATAACACTGAAATCTACAGAAATTTGATGTATGATCAGGTATTGTTTCATCCCCAGCACCATTTGATAGAATCATGGAGCTGCAAACCATAAACATTTACAACACAGCATAGGCCATTCAGCCCATCACATTTGTGCCACCACTTTACTGCAAAAAACCAAAACTAATCCCACCACCTGTCCTTCCCACCATCTCATATCTTCCTCTACTTAAAAACATTTATCCAATCTCTGCCTCAATCAAAGCAGTCCATTATCCAACTGCCTTCTGAATAAAGAAGCTTTCCCTATGTAGACCCTGTATTAACTTTTAACATTAAAGAAATCCTTTCATTCTAGCGTTGTGATATAATCCCTTGTTATTGCCCTCCACTCCCTACTTTTGACTTTCTCATGTGTTTAACTTACGCCAATTTGCTGTTCAAACTGATTCTGAAGATTCAATTTTGCGTGAGTGGTTTCCAGCTGTCAGTGTAGTTACTTTCAGTGTATTGAGACAGACAAGAGAAACTGGAGAAGATACAAGCATATTTAGCTTCTTCAAATAAAATTACTCGAAAAAAAATTTAATTTCTCTGCCGCCATACTTAGTTCAACACCACCCATCTCATTAGGAGACTGAAGTTTGCTCTTCACCCTGAGCAAAAAGTCTTGGCTGCATTAAGCCTGTATGCTATTTTTTATCTGTTCTACATGTATAGATTTTCAAATTACTGATTTACTTATCTCCTGGGCTTCTGAAACCTGAAGTCAATGTTGTAGCAACTAGAAAAACTAACGCATAAGGTCCAATGTTAAAGTTAAATTGGAAAGAACATGAACATGAACATTTCCCAAGGCCAAAACACAAAAGAATGGTTATTCCATTAAGCTTTGCCTCCCAGGTAGAACCAGTCTAATGCTATTAATAAACAATCTTAATTGCTTCCATTTTGAGAGTGATGCCTTATTACTCTCAGCTATTTACTAGAACTGCAAGACCTTTACCAAATAATTCTTTAGTACCAGCAACAGGGAAGCAAGATTAAACTTTCAAAATGGACATTGGAAGTCTATCCATTTATAGCTTTAACTGATTTTGTGAGGCACTCTTAATTATTTTTATATTGCTCTAATTAGTTTCATAACTTAAATCTTAGGATGTAAATGGGTTTGATAGTTAACATTTAAAGTATGCTAATAGCCACAGATTCCATCCCCCTCCCTGACCAACATTTCAAGCTAAACCAAACTGTTCACAACCGTAGCATCCTATCCAGGCTAAGTTTCTGATCCCATATCTTCTTCATCACAAAGACAACTTACCTCCAAATCCCAATATCACCCATCTCCACCCCTTTCTCAAACCAGTTACTGTTGAAACCCTCATCCATTCTTTTGCTACCTCCAGAGTTGACTATTCCTATATCTTCCTGGTTAGCCTCCCATCTTCCCTCTGTTAACTTGTCCTCAAAAGTTCTGATGGCCATATCCCAACTCACAACAAGTCCTATTCACCCATCACCCTGTTCTTGTTGACCTAGATAGACTATAAGTCCACCAATGCCTCAATTTTAAAATTCTCATTGTGTTCAAATCCATTTAAGACCCCACAGTTTCCTGTCCGTGTAACTAGTATTACAACCCTCCAAAAAAGCTATGCTTCTCCAGCTGTGGCTTCTTGTGCATCCCCCATTTCCTTCAGTCCACCATTGGCAGCTATGACTTCAGCCAGCTAGTCCCTAAGCTCTGAAATTCCCTGGCTAAACCTCTGACACGTAATATCATAAGAAATAGCAGCAGTAGGCCATTTGGCCCCTGCAGCCTTTGCTGCCACTCAATAAATTCATGGCTGATCTGAATGTGGCCTCAACTCCACTTTCCTGCCTATCCTTATTAACCATTGACACTATCATGGATCAAAAAGCTGTCTAACTCAGCCTTGAACATATTCAATGACCCAGCATCCACTGCCTTCAGGGTTAGAGAATTCCAAAGATTAATGGCCCCGAGAGAGGAAATTGCTCCTTATCTCAGTGTTAAATGGAAGACAACTTTATTTTGAACCTGTGCCCCTAGTTCTAGATTACCCCACAAGGGGAAACATCCGCTCAGCATCTACCCTGTCAAGCCCCCTCAGAATCTTATATGTTTCAATAAGATCACCTCTCATTCTTCTAAACTCCAATGCATATAGGCCCATCCTGTTCAACCTTTCCTCATAAGACAAAGCCTTCATCCTAGGAGTCATTCACTCAATCTTCTCTAGATTGCCTCCAATGCAAGTAAGTTCTCCTGAAATAAGGAGACCAAAACCGTATGTAGTACTCTAAGAGTGGTCTCACCAATTGTTGCCAGCCTTCCCTACTTTTATACTCCAACCCCCTTACAATAAAGGCCAACATTCCATTTGCCAGCCTAGTTACTTGTGCCTGCATGCTAGCTTTTTTATGATTCATGTACAAGTACAACCAAATCCCTCTGTACCGCAGTATTCTGTAATCTCTCTCTATTTAAATAGTTTTGTTTTTCTATTCTTCCCATCAAAGTGAACAACCCACATTTACCAAAATTATACTCAATCTGGCAAATTTTTGCTCAAAATTTGGCTAGAATACATTCTGCCCTTTCATCCAGATCATTAATACATCTTGTAAATAATTGAGCCAGCACTGATCCCTGTGGACCCCCACTAGTTACAGTTTGCCAGCCTTCACTGTAGCTGGAACTCTGTTCCTTTAACAGCACTGTGGACTGTTGTGGTTCAAGAAGGTGGCTCAACATCATCTTTTAAAGGGCAGTTAGGGATGGGCAACAAATGCTGGCCTTGCCAGAGATGCCCACATCCCATGAAAGAAAAAAAAATGAAAGTGATCAATTTATCCTGACTGTTTCTTCTAATCCTAGCCAATCTATCCAATCCACTATCCGTACTAGTATAACCCTAATACTATGAGCTTTCAACTTGTGTAATAATCTTTTATGTGGCACCTTAAAATTGTTGTTGCTATCTTCACACTATCCTCCTCCAGCCTTGAGGCCTTTTGGAAATCTAAATACGCTGCATCTACTGGTTTCTCTCTATCCACTCTGCTTGTTACATCCTTATGAACTCTAATTTTTCAAACAACATTTCCCTTTTATAAAATCATGTTGACTTTGCCTGATTGTATTATGCTTTTCAGAATGTCCAGCTATGATTCCTTTATAATGGATTCCAGCATTTTCCCAATGCCAGATGTTATGCTAACTGGCCTATATTTTCTAGCTTTCTGTCTCCCTCCTTTTTGAATGGGACATTACATTTGCGGTTTTGCTATACACTGGAGCCTTTCCAGAATCTAGGGAATTTGGAATATTACAACCAATGCATCCAGTACCTCTTCAGCCATTTTTTTAACCCCCTTGGGTGCAGGCCATCAGGTCTAGAGGACCTATTAGCCTTCTGTCCCATTTGTTTACCTTTTTTTAAGTTTAAAACACTAGTTTTAAGCCCAAGATGCTTATCCTCAAACTGAATGTAAAATTCTTTCATGTTGTGATCACACTTACCTAGAGGATCCTTTACTATGAGATTGTTAATTAATCCTGTCTCATTACACATTATAAGATCTAAAACAGCCTGTTCCTTAGTGGGTTCCAAAATATACTGTTCTAGGAAACTGTCCTGAATACATGCTATGAGCTCATCCTCGAGGTTACCTTAGCCAATTTGATTCATGCAATCTATATGAAGATTAAGATGGCCCACAATTATTACGGTATCTTTCTTACAAGCTTCCATTATTTTATGATTTATACTCTGTCCTACTGTATAGTTACAATTAGGGGAGCTCCCAGCTGTGACTTATTTTCCTTGCTGTTTATTTCCACCCAAGCTGATTCTACATCTTGATCTTCTGGGCCGAGATCATTTCTCACTACTGTAGTGGTCTTCTCTTTATTGATAGAGCTACTCCTTCTCCTTTTCCTCTCTTCTTATTCTTCCGAAATGTCAAGTACGCTTTCAACAACTCCCTCCTCCTTTAAGACCATCCCTAAAACTTCTCTCTTTGACCAGGTATTTGGTCACATGTCCTAATGTCTCCTCCTTTGATCCAGTGTCAATTTTTATCTAGTTACATTCTTATCAGATGGCTTGTAACATTTTACTAAGTTAAAGGCTAGGCTAAAATTGTTGTTGCTATCTTCACACTATCCTCCTCCAGCCTTGAGGTCTACTCTTGCCTGACTCTGTAGACGCTACAGTGCTGCTTCCTCTGCTCACAAACACCATCACCAAGTCTGCCCTCTGCACTGCCTACATTCTATCCCTTGTCACTTGGACAAGTACCGAAGGGTGAACTGTATCTGCAAAACTCTACCCAAATTTCAGGTTAGTGTGCACACAAAAGCCAACATTTCATTTAGCCTCTTGCTGTAACAGTTATCTGAATTTTATTGCATTTACAAAGTATGAATTTTTATGATGTTTTTACAATCACAAAGTCAATATATCTCATATGCTTTTTAAATGTGGTGTTTGTGATGCTTTGAGTTTGAGCACTCAAGCAGATTAATCTAATTTGAAATTCAAACAAAATTATTCATCATAGTACTTTTTTATTGCCCTGTGGCAATGCTATGTTGCGTTTGTATTAAGTTCCCTGATCCACATGCAGTTCTGCAGTGAGGAATACATTTCTCTCCTTTGCATCCTTGTATACAGAACTATATCAAGCACAGATTCAACCCGATCTCTGCCAAACTTCATAATCTTATATTTTCCTGCAGTAAATCGCATTTTCCATTACTCTGCCCACTGGGCAATCTTGTCAGGGTTCTTTTGAGTTTGTGTATATTGATATTCATCATTGGTCACTTCTCTCAATTTGATGTCTGCAAATGTGGACACTTTGGGCACAACTCCTTTCTCAAAATTATTTATAAAAATGATAAACTTCAGTGATCCAAGCACAGATCCTTGTGGTACTCCACAATGTAACTGGCTGCTGTTGATGCACACCTGCTCATGCACCACTATTTGTTGTCTACCAAACAACTATTTGTCAATCCAAGAATGTCTGTCTATTCCACAAGCTTAGACTTCACTTACCAGTCTATTACATGGCACGGTGTCAAATGCCTTCTTGAAATGCAAATACAAATGGATGATTTTCCCTCAGATACTTCAGATGTGAAAGAGTCTTCAAGGAGGCTAACTGCAACGAGATATTAAACCGAGCCCAACTTTAGTGGAAGATGACATCTGGGTAAAGTTGAAGTGCATGCTCAGAATGGCTGTCCTGGGGATCATTAAGGCTCCAATTATCAATTAAAGTGGCTCTGATGTTCATTAAAGAGGCTGCACGCCATTTGGCTGGCTACTGCAATTAATGCCTACTCCTAACAAAGACCAGCTGAAGAAGAGTAAAGAGTTCTTTGGTGAAGAGGTCATTGGTGAAGATTGCGAGCTTTACTGTCAGCCATGTTCAGCTTTCACTGTTCATTTGCTGCTGGAGATTAATTGACTATACTGTTATTAACGAGGACATTTGATATTCTTCGGGAGACTTTCTTGGATACTTTATCAAGATTTCAACAACACTATCAACATTGATCTTGCAAATTCTCTGATGACTTCACCAGAAAATATTTAGAGTGAGTGCTGTGTTATTCTGCCTTATCAAACACCTTACAAAAATCACCAGGAGCGCTTGGTCATGGAAATCTGGCTAGAGGTTCACCTTGGTTTGAAGGAGGAAGGGGAGGTAGAGGTGAGACCAGGCAGAGCAGCACCAGCTGCTGGAGGAGATTGAGGAGGGTTCCAGATTCATGATGACTTACCTCGTTCCACAAAATGGTGATGATCATGGGAGTCCAGCTGTTACCACTAGTGATTGTACCAAAGGGTCAAATTCAGGAGCTACAAAGAGGTAGAGAAGATTGAGGAAGAGGAGGAAGATGAGGGGGAATGATGGGAGCACCTGAGGGTTCCAGGTAGATGGCCCTTAACTGGGTTAAATGCTCTACGACTAATTGAAAACTGCTTTGAGAGACATCCTCAACCACCAAATTTCATAGCACTGTTGCCAGATGCTTTATATTCCATGACCAAGGATCCAACAAGAAGTCCACCAGCTGCAGTCAATCCTTTCAACCCCTTCCCATGAACAATACAATAAGAAATGACCACCAAAACTAGCACTGCACAATAACCTTCATCCCTCTTTATCTACGGCAAATGCAAACAATGAAAACATGGCAAACCAACAGTATTTACAAATATGAAACCTTAGTGCTTATCCTTAGTAGCATCTACAAAATGCAGCCCCATTGGCAGCAGTAGGTGAAGTGGATGGCTGTTGAGATTCTGAATAAGGCAGTTCCCATGTTCTCCTGGGATGTCCATGAGAGGCTGTGGGCCATGATTGCCCTGTCTCAAACTGCATCATCACAGTAGGGGCTTGAGCATTCTGGGAAGCCTGGCTGACAGGCAACTGCGAGAGCAATGGTGAAGAGTCACAAGGAGATGCAGGAATGCTGCTATCCGGAGAAAGGCCAGTAGGTTCCTGCTCTATGATTGCCATCCCACGACCTTGGGGCATCTGTTCAGCCAGCCCACTAGTCTGGATGCCAGATATATGGACAAAAGCAAAGTACTGTAGCTGCTGGGAATGGTTGAAATACTAGACCTGGTAGCACCTGTGCATTCAGGCCAATGATCTTTCCTCAGAACAGATTTTACGGGCAGATGGGCAATCGTCTTTCAACCATGAAACCCATGGTCACCATGGCAACTTCCTGACCCTCCACTGCAGCATTATGCTGTTCCATGGAAGCCTCCACCACATTAGTGGAGGCTTTGACCTCAGTCATCAGATATTGCATGATGCTGGGGTCCACAGGTCACTGGATAGAATTAGCTTGCCTCTCCAGATTAGAGAGGATGGCTTCCAGGCTCTGTGCCAAGCTATGGAGTGAGTTGGAGGCGGACTCCCCCATTCCCTGCCACAACCCTACAAGCTTTCAAACAGGCTTTGCACAGCACCATGCATTTGGTTTGTCAAACCCATCTGTGTTCTTCTGATGCTTGGCCCCGCAAGGTCCCCATCTGACTGCAGTGGAGCTAGTATACAAATCTTCCCTCCGACAAGGTGGCACCTGTAGTGCCCCTTCCACCCAATGTAACTGCTATCCACTTGTGTCTGGGGTGTCCCAATATGAGGATTTTTTTTTTTAAATTCATTTATGGGATGTGGGCATCGCTGGCTGGGCCAGCATTTATTGCCCATTCCTAATTGCCCTTGAAAAGGTGATGGTGAGCTGCTTTCTTGATCTGTTGCAGCCCACGTGATGCAGGTACACCCACAGTGCTGTTAGGGAGGGAGGTCCAGGATTTTGACCCAGCAACAGTGAAGGAATGGCAATATATTTCCAAGTCAGGATGGTGAGTGACTTGGAGGGAACTTCCAGGTGGTGATCTTCCCATCTATCTGCAGCCCTGTCCTTCTAAACGGCAGCAGCTGTGGGTTTGGAAAGTGCTACCTAAGGAGCCTTGGTGAATTTCTGCAGTGCATCTTGTAAATGGTACACACTGCTGCCACTGTTTGTTGGTGGTGGAGGAAATGAATGTTTGTGGAAGGGGTGCCAATCAAGCGAGCTGCTTTGTCCTGGATGGTGTCAAGTTTCTTGAGCGTTGTTGGAGTTACATTCTCGTCTAAATTGTACATTGTGCGGGTTACTGAGCTGGTGCCTGGGAGAGTGGCAAAATTTATCATCCTTGCTCCCTTCCTCCTCCCCCAGGCCATTAGGAGGCATCTTCAATTCTTCCAGGGTCATTGACACAAGGTATATCTTGCTCTTAGGAGCCTGCAATGATAAAGCTGGAAGGGTTAGGGTGCAGTACACTTGGCCGTTACAACATATAATGAGACCATAAGGAGCTTGTCAATGAGAATAGATTTGAGATTAGGGATCAGGAATAATTATGGATATGTAAGGAAGCTGGAATGTCCAGATACCTCTGCGTGACCTGGCTTCTGCTCTGCCTGTGGTCAAATCATCCCAACACTACTCCTTAAGGGAATGATCTCGGCAACCATTCCTCCCTTCCCATGGCAAGGTCCTGCTAGTGCCTGTTATGTGCTATCTTGTCCAGGAAGAGAGAGGGTGTTGATTATAAATGATTGTACTAGCAGGTATGTTTGTGTGTGTGCGTGTGCATTCACATGGTCGGAGAGCTAATAGGTGTGTCTAAAGTGTGAATAATCCCTGCGACGAATACAATAGTGTTGGACATATGAACGTTAGTATATAGTTAAATGTATTGAGGTTGTGTTGCTGGTGGTGCACTCAGAAGCGAATTTATGAGATGACCACTCGTGTCATCTCATTAAATTTTTTGCAGCATTCGAACTATGTCCTTGGGGCAAGACTCCTGGTTGTAACCTGCTCAGCGATCTGCTTCTACAGCTGTTGCAATAGTTCCCTCTGAAGAAGGTACAGGACATACCTTCTCCACCAGGAGCTCTAGCATTGCCTCCAAGAACCTGAGAGACCTCCTCCTTAGTCCCTGAGTCATCCTAATACATGCCATTGTCAGTGAGCCAGCAACTTCACACCTTCAGTGGAAATGTGTGCATATAGGCTACATAGAACACTCCATGAAAATTGCTCCTAATCAGAGCTTGGTTGCTGAACATGCAGGACCGCAGTTTATTGCCGAGAAACACGTGCACCATGGCAGTCACCAATTAATTTTAAAATTATAGGCTAAAACCAGACTTTTAAACAGGCATGCCCTTTTAGCATAGCAGCCACTTAACACCTGTTTTCAACCTTTTCTCAAAATAACCCTCAAACTATCTGCTGCCTCTCCCCTATTTACTAGGTCTCACTCTCACATTTTTTGAGTTCACATTATCCCAAAAGGAATGACTGTCCATATAACATTCAGTAGGTATGGTTTCATCGGCACCTCCTTGATATTAGAATTTCCCCTAATATCTTTGATAAAAAGAATGCCATGTCAATTGCCTCAACAAGTACAAGGGTATTGGCAGTCAGAGCAGTTTTCACTATTCTCTATTTTCTTGGCTTCCCAAGCCAAGAGGCAGCAGTTCCCACTTTCTCCCATAAGAAGTATTGCAAAATCGACTGCACTCTAAAACCATCAGAAATGTTTGCATGAGACACATCACTAAAAACAATCAATTTTATGGTCCTGGGGTCACCCAAAGATGGAAATTTCAGCATACGTTTCTCCATCTTTAATTTTTAAAATATTTTATTTGCCCATAAAATATCCTCAACATTTGGATGTTTCATTACAGTACTTAGAACTAAGAACTTGCATCTGGTCTTGTCTGTGTACCCAGCCAATTCAATTGTCCAACTAGGCTTCGTATCTGCTCCATCTCAACTTTAGAAACATCTGCACCTTTTTTGTGAGAACCTGACACAATTGACTGTGATAGGGTTAACACTTCCTAAGTTAAGCTTGTTGAAGTAAATGTCAGACCCATATTGCCTTATTTCCAACTCAACATTTTAAAGGCCCCACAAGGCTCACTCCCACTATTACATTCTGTTCTAATCCTATCAAAAACATTTTTTCAAAATTGCTAGTACCACCCCATAAGTCATCAACGTGCACCATAAAGATGCCCAAGAGTTTCCCATCATGGTACCAATAAAACATGGCAGGATCCGCTTTCAATTGGGGACAGCCCAGCTTTAACAAGACAGAACTAACTGAAAAGTACCATATTCTGGAAATATTGTTCTAACTATAGACATATTTATTTAACTTCCAAAGTTTTCGTTCTACATCTGGCCCTTCCATAAGAGTTGAGAGAAACAATTCCCTCTGAAGGGGATTCCCCTGCAGAAATGTAGTTTTATGTCTATTGACTAACATTCCAAAGAAAATATTACTAAAAGCACCAATAAAATCTTTTAATCACCTTTCCCACTGTGGACAATTCCTCTCTGACCTTTTTATTCCCTAAGAATTCTTCAAAACCCTAGACCACTAACCTAGCTTTGGCTGTATAGGTTCCATCCGGTAGGACCTTTTCTGTGCAGATCCCTCTATGCATTAGGCTGACCCCTTTCCAAAACCTCTGGATACACACCAAATTCTTTCCAACTTTCTAACTACTTCTGCTTAGCCTCCCATCTGGCTTTATCTCCTAATTTGTTGGCAGCTACTAAAACATCTCAGTCATGAGGACTTCTGCTTCTATTATTTTGTCGGGATAGTGTTGCATTCTCCATTCCACTGTGTCGGACTTGTCAGACCACAATCTCTACTTGCCTGTTAAAGTCCTTCTGGGCTATTCCTGTTAGATCCCCTGTATACCTGATCTCAGCCCCTTCGCAACATACATGAACATCTTTGCAACCAGGACTCATCGTTCAACCCATTACTGGGACTCAAGCTATGTTTTATTTTCCATTCTCGTACCCCATTCTCTTAGTCCATGGCCCTCACTCCTTGTCCATCATCCTGGACATTCGGCCAATTTTTATATTTTCCAGTGAATTTCTCTGCCGATCCCGCTACTGTTGCATCCCACCAGTTAGTCGATCCTTCATGATGTTATGTCACCCAGGAACCCAATTTGGGCAGTTGACCACTAGATAAAATAGCCCTTTCCCTTCATTATGAACAGTTTCTCTACTGGCATCTAACCCCCTTGTTCCTTGAGCCCCACCCCGCAAAAAATATGAGTATGCAATGCAAATCGTTCTTCATCATCCTCTATCACATTTTCAGTATCTGAAAATTTATACTTCATCCCGAGAACCCATCTGGAATAGGCTTTTATTATTTGTTTCATGTTATGTAATCACTGTTTTTCCATCAAACCCCATAACTTTCCCTGTTCTTTCCACCTGCTCTACCCTTCTTTCTTGTAATAAACCAGATCACCAGGAATAAAGTCTACCTCAGATGGTCTTATGTGATGTTGAATGCTCTCCAAATTCTTTCAGAAACTTCAGCCTCGATAAAAGTTTTCCTGCATGCATGTAATGCATTCAACTGGCCAGAGAAAATAGAACTAACAGTAGTTCCTTCTAGGACAGGGGAACCATCTGACAGTACAGAAGGCAATTTTGGATTCCTTTCATATACCAATTGGAATGCACTATACCATTTGCCAACGATTTGGAAAAAATTATTAGCATGCACCGCCCATACCAGTGCCCTTTGCAAATCACAAATCAGTTGGTCAGCCAGTATCTTATGCAATATTTCATCAATGACTGTGTGATTCCTCTCACATAAACCATTGCTGGTCTCAGCTGCAGGATTCATGAATACAATATTCAAATCCTCACACATCCCAAAATTCATCATTTACAAATTCTCTTCTCTTTCCCATCCAAAATTTTGCTGCCACTCCTAGTCCAGTAACAACCCATTTTCCCATGACCTTGTCTATGATGGTCTGTTTGTCCCAACCATTTATCACCATAGACAGGCTGAATCTAGTTGCCATATCCACAAAGTGTAACAAAAAAAAACACAATCCTTTAGGCCACTATTTCATTAAATTCTCAGGCTAGTGCAAGACTTAAAACAGAATATGTTGGTTCCTCTGGTGTTAGTCACAAATGTTGCACGAAGATGTAGCTTGCTCAATAAGAATTTCATATTCTCTCAGCAGAGCTTTTAAATTTTGCGACAAAGGGTGTGCAAATTATCTATGTAATTTACAAATAACTATTTTCCTGTCAGCCAAGTTCTTATTCCCTGAAGCCAACAATACTGCCTGGGCTTCTTGACAAGAAACAAGTAATCTCTTCAATGGTATGAAGTAATTCCCTGATCAAGTGAAATATAAATCCATGGCTTTCCTGAATACAAGTGCTTTGTCATTTTCCATATCTAGTTTCAACTGCACTTTTTTCATTGAAGACTAGCTCAACAATAAAGGTAAAAGCAAAGAACTGCGGATGCTGGAAATCCAAACAAAAACAAAAACAAAAATACCTGGAAAAACTCAGCAGGTCTGGCAGCATCTGCGGAGAGGATCACAGTTGACGTTTCAAGTCCTCATGACCCTTCAACAGAACTAAGTAAAAATAGAAAAGGGGTGAAATATAAGCTGGTTTAAGGGTGGGGGGGTGGTTTTGGACAAGAAGAGCTAGGTAGAGGGCCAGTGATAGGTGGAGATAACCAAAAGATGTCACAGACAAAAGGACAAAGAGGTGTTGAAGGTGGTGATATTATCTAAGGAATGTGCTAATTAAGGGTAGAAAGCAGGACAAGCAAGGTACAGATAGCCCTAGTGGGGGTGGGGTGGGGTGAAGGAATCTAAAAAGGCTAAAAGGTAGAGATAAAACAATAGATGGAAATACATTTAAAAATAATGGAAATAGGTGGGAAAAGAAAAATCTACATAAATTATTGGATAAACCAAAAAGGAGGGGGAAAAAATGGAAAGGGGTGGGGATGGAGGAGGGAGTTCATGATCTAAAATTGTTGAACTCAATATTCAGTCCAGAAGGCTGTAAAGTGTCTAGTCGGAAGATGAGGTGCTGTTCCTCCAGTTTGCGCCGAGCTTCATTGGAACAATGCAGCAAGCCAAGGACGGACATGTGGGCATGAGAGCAGGGTGCAGTGTTGAAATGGCAAGTGACAGGGAGATCTGGGTAATGCTTGCGGACAGACCGAAGGTGTTCTGCAAAATGGTCACCCAGTCTGCGTTTGGTCTCTCCAATGTAGAGGAAACCGCATTGGGAGCAATGAATGCAGTAGACTAAGTTGAGGGAAGTGCAAGTGAAATGCTGCTTCACTTGAAAAGAGTATTTGGGCCCTTGGACGGTGAGGAGAGGGGAAGTGAAGGGGCAGGTGTTGCATCTCCATCTGGCTGAACTTGTTCTCACACTGAATAATTTCTCCTTTAACTCGTCTCACTTCCTCCAAATAAAAGGTGTGGCTATGGGTACCCACATAGGCCCCAGCTATGCCTGTCTCTTTATGGGGTATGTGGAACATTCTTTGTTCCAGTCCTACTCCGGCCCCCTCCCACAACTCTTTATCCGGTACATCGATGATTCCTTTGGTGCTGCTTCATGCTCTTGTCGGGACCTGGAAAAATTTATTAATTTTGCTTCCAAATTCCACCCCTCCATTATTTTCACATGGTCCATCTCTGACACTTCCCTTCCCTTCCTTGACCTCTCTGTCTCAATTTCTGGTGATAGACTGTCCATCAATATCCATTACAAGCCAACCGACTCCCACAGCTACCTCGACTACAGCTCCTCACACCCCGCTTCCTGTAAGGACTCCATCCCATTCTCTCAGTTCCGTCGCCTCCGTCGCATCTGTTCTGATGATGCCACATTCAAAGACAGTTCCTCTGATATGTCCTTCTTCCTTAACTGAGGTTTTCCATCCACGGTGGTTGACAGGGCCCTCAAACGTGTCCGGCCCATCTCCCGTGCATCCGCTCTCACGCCTCCTCCTCCCTCCCAGAAATATGATAGGGTCCCCTTTGTCCTCACTTATCACCCCACCAGCTTCCGCGTTCAAAGGATCATCCTCCGCCATTTCCGCCAATTCCAGCATGATGCCACCACCAAACACATCTTCCCTTCACCCCCACTGGTGGCTTTCCGTAGGGATCATTCCCTCTGTGACATCCTGGTCCACCTCCATCACCCCCTACTCCTCAACCCCCTCCCACAGCACCTTCCCATGCAACTACAGAAGATGCAACACCTGCCCCTTCACTTCCCCTCTCCTCACCATCCAAGGACCCAAACACTCTTTTCAAGTGAATAGGCATTTCACTTGCACTTCCCTCAACTTAGTCTACTGCATTCGTTGCTCCCAATGCGGTCTCCTCTACATTGAAGAGACCAAACGCAGACTGGGTGACCGCTTTGCAGAACACCTTCGGTCCGTCCGCAAGCATTACCCAGACCTCTCTGTCACTTGCCATTTCAACACTCCACCCTGTTCTCATGCCCACATGTCCGTCCTTGGCTTGCTGCATTGTTCCAGTGAAGCTTGGCGCAAACTGGAGGAACAGCACCTCATCTTCCGACTAGGCACTTTACAGCCTTCCGGACTGAATATTGAGTTCCACAATTTTAGATCATGAACTCCCTCCTCCATCCCCACCGCTTTCCATTTTTTCCCCCTCCTTTTTGGTTTATCCAATAATTTATATAGATTTTTCTTTTCCCACCTATTTCCATTATTTTTAAATGTATTTCCATCTATTGTTTTATCTCTACCTTTTAGCCTTTTTAGATTCCTTCACTCCACCCCACCCCCACCAGCGCTATCTGTACCTTGTTTGTCCTGCTTTCTATCCTTAATTAGCACATTCCTTTTGATAACATCACCACCTTCAACACCTCTTTGTCCTTTTGTCTGTGACATCTTTTGGTTATCTCCACCTATCACTGGCCCTCTACCTAGCTCTTCTTGTCCCAAACCCCCACCACCCCCTTCCCCCCTTAAACCAGTTTATATTTCACTCCTTTTCTATTTTTACTTAGTTTTGTGAAGGGTCATGAGGACTCAAAATGTCAACTGTGCTCCTCTCCACCGATGCTGCCAGACCTGCTGAGTTTTTCTAGGTATTTTTGTTCTTGTTTTTTGTTTTGTCAACAATAAAGGTATCTCACTGGAGACCACATCAGAGCTAATGAAGAGACTTATTCCAACTATTTGGCATGGGATGGCCAATCCTTTTAAAGACTTTAGTATATTGTAGTCCCCAAACCTAAAGCAGGTAAAACTTTCATACTCTTTAATGTTATGCCGATCTTCCTTGTCTAGGGATTCCAAGTAGCAATTGAGCAAATCCATCCCACACACTGTAAGAGTGCAACCACTATCCAATGCCACACAGCTGAACAAATCAGCAACCAAAACACTTATCGGACTCAGGTTTCCATTAGATGATAGAATTCCTTCACGCCGGTCACCCTCATTGTTCTTATCGTCAGAATCATGCATTACCTCAAAGACTCAAATTTTGCACTTCGGAAAACTTGCTGCATAATCCTATTTAAAATCACAAAGAAAACACTTGTGAATTATTCCCTGTCCATTTCTAGGGTTTAATTGCCTATGGTTACCATCCCAGTCCTGCTTTCTGTCATGATCCACAAATCAGCTAAAGATGCAACCATACTCAGACCACTTACCAGCAATTCAGTCTTTGTATGGATGCCTGCATCTAGCATTCATGCAGTTTTGAAATTCAGCAACTATGGAGTCCTCTATTCTTTGCATGTTTGCAGAGTTGCCTGTTTGTGATTGGATAGCAGCTAGAAACGATTGCTTTCCAAAGAAAATTTTTAGGGCAGCAGCTTTTTGCTCTAAAAGAGAATCTGTTCCAGAAAATTGAACCCCCGTCAGCACCAGCAGTCTGTCCTTATGTGAAATCTGTGCACAATTCAGTGACTTGAAAGCAAGCATAGACTCAAGGATCTCTAGGTCAAACTTTGTCAATCTCTTACACAACCTAGCAAAGTCCATTATATACTCTTCCATGGACTGATTGTCCATCTTAAATTTATCAAAAGTTGACCACGCTTCATTTGCTTCCAAAATCTCATCTTTATTGTAAATCCTATCTATAAATTGCAATAGAAGAGCTAATGCTGCTTCAGTATCCAAGTCAACCACATCCAGCTCCGAAAATACTTCACTTCTAATCTTATGTTTTCTTAGCAGCGTCAAAGCCGAGACCATACACTGCTTCCTCTTGGGGAACGAAGCAACTCGGCCCACATTTCCACCTCATTTTTCCACTGCTCATATGGTTCAAACTCCGGAAAAAAAATGGTGGATAATCAAAGTTTGAGCATTT
The DNA here is from genome assembly GCF_017639515.1 of Carcharodon carcharias. Taxonomy (NCBI): domain Eukaryota; kingdom Metazoa; phylum Chordata; class Chondrichthyes; order Lamniformes; family Lamnidae; genus Carcharodon; species Carcharodon carcharias. The sequence goes on from NC_054481.1 coordinate 95,775,880, forward strand.
GCATCAGGCCTCAGTCATTTTGCACCAGAGGCTGCGGAGAGAATACTTTCTCAGAAGAGAGAGAGAGAGAGAGAGAGAAAAAATTCTTATTCAGCTTCCAACCTCCCCAGATAAATGTTAATCCTCTGCTACCATGTGAATGTGCTGAGCAGGCATCTGGTAAAGGAAGAAGCTGGCGCCAGTCTGTCTTCAACACTGAAGTGCAGACTACTTACCTCTTCCACAAAGTTTCTCCCCAACACAGTGGAAACTGGTTCTTATATGGTCTCTTTTGAATAGAACAAATGATCAATAAATCAAACTGACGAAAAAGGGGCAGTGTGGGCTAAACAGCCCATGATGCGACTCGGTAACATCATAGGAAACTTAACCAATTAAACCAAAATATCGTTCCCAGGGGTGATGATGTACCTCAGCCCCCATGGTGCCCACCAAATGTGGAAGGCTTCAAATGTATCGGCGGACACCACTTGCTCCCTCTCCAAGGCCATCAGCCACGAACATAGCTGCGGTAGAGGGGCAGGCAATCGGGTCAGACGGCCCCCTCGACTGCCCATGACCTGGACCTTTGTTGATGGCCACTTTGGCCACACACAAGAGCAGGTCCCCCTCCACACTGGGTGACCAAAGATCAGGAGCATGGGGCTGAAGTGCAAACAGAAATTAAGGAGCAGCCCCTTCAAATAATAAAAAAAAAGGACTACAACCTCTGGCAATCTATGTGCACATGGAACATGGACTCCCCTGGGCCACAGAAAACATATGTGGCCTGGGAGTCCCTGACTGGCTCTTATATATGTGCCCTAACTAATTTCCACAATCAAGACAACTTCCTGTAAATCTGAGGGAGGTGTACAAGTTTCTGAATATGGTACTAGTTCAGCAAATAGCTATGAAGTTTGATATTCTCCTGACTTTTCTTTTGAATTAAATTTTGTTACGTGTTTCTATGTTAAAGGTGCTATATTAATGTAAGTTGGCGTACACCACTGGTTCATTAATTCAAATCAACAGTAAGAGTGCATCGTTGTAAGCATTACAGTTTGTGTGATTAATACGAGCTGCTGTTATTGTAGAACAAGGCATTCCTATATGATTAGCAGGATTCTTCAATATTATAATGAGGGCTAGTTAGCTCAGTTGGTGAGACTGCTAGCCTGTGGATCAGCTTAACACTAATAATGTGGGTTTGATTCAATTTCCAACTAAGGTAAACCATGGACCAGCCTCCTCGCTCTGCCCCTGAGAGTGAAAGGCAATGGCAAACCACCACCTACAAACACTGCCCAGAAAATGTCTCAGGATGAAGCATCAGCAGGCAATGAGTCCAAGGGGCTGCCTTTGGGCAAAGCAAACATGAATAAATGAACAATATTATACTGTGTTACCACTGGGTACAAAACTTAGGATTTATAATCACTGCTTTCTTTTAATATTTAAGATATGCATAAGCCTTTCAGAATAGTTTTTGGCTTTAAAACTACCAAAAAATGAAGAACCCAATTTTTTTGGGAGGAAGCAAATGCTCCAGATCCATCAAGAAGCAAATTGCATGTCTAGTGCTCATCCGCCTTCATGGACACCCAGATTGACCACTGCAAAAACACATTGTTGCCTATTTTTCCCCTCAAGTACAAGTGACGAATATATTGGATTTAACTGCAGGTTAAGTCACAACAAGCTCAAGATCCACTGCATTCCCAGAATAACCATACAATTCAATGTCACAGGTGAGGCTTTTAGAGATCATATTCGAAGAAAAAAAGAAGCAAATTGAAAACTGTGATCCTGAAAATGAAAATCATAGAATACAATGAATTGTGTTTCTTCTATCATTGTAAAGCAATGGCCATGATCAAAGTCCTATAATTCAGGGCTACATATGCACAGGAGAGCGAACACATCCAGAGTGGGGCACAGCCAGAGTGGGTATTCGGAATTTAGTGTAAAATGGGAATTCGGTGCATAGGGGATGAGGTGCTCTTTGCATTTTTTCCTTGCTATCCAACTTCTTAAACTTTCAGAGCGTGCTACAGCAGTAGAGGCTACAAGGGAAAGCAATCACCGGTAAGTAGTGGATAAGGTATTTACTACTTTAATCGCTTGTAGCTTAATGTCTTTTTCTGGTTTACAGTTTGTATACTCTGCAGTAACGAGGATCAGGAAAGAAGGGCTCTAGAGTAATTGACATAAAAGGTTTAATTTAAAGGGATAAGTCATGGCAGGAGCACTCAAAGCTGTGGTGTGCTCCTCGTGCTCCATGTGGGAAGCCAGGGACATTTCCAGTGCCTGAGACCAGCATGTGTGCAGGAAGTGTATCCAGCTGCAGCTCCTGGAAGCTCAGGTTTCAGAGCAGGAACGGCACCTGGGGACACTGTGGAACGTCCACGAGTCTGAGAGCATTGTGGATACGTTTAGAGAGGTGGTCACACTGCAGATGAAGGGACTTGAGGAAGGAAGGGAATGGGTGACCACCAGGCAGTCCAAGAGAAATAAGCAGGTAGTTCAGGAGTCCCCTGGGATCCCGCTCGCAAATCGGTATTCCGTTGTTTCCTCCAGGGATTGTGGACAGAGCCAAGCTTCTGGCACCATAGGCAACCTGTCTGTACAGGAGGGGAGTAAGGGAGGAAGAGCAATAGTAATAGGAGATTATATAGTCAGGGGAACAGAAAGGCACTACTGTGGCCGTCAACATGACTCCAGGATGGTATGTTGCCCCCTGGTGCCAGGGTCCGGGATGTCACTGGACTGCTGCAGGGCATCCTGAAGGGGGAGGGTGATAAGGCAGAGGTCATGGTACATGTTGGTACCAATAACATAGGTAGAAAGAGGGATGAGGTCTTGCATCAAGAATTCAGGGAGTTAGGCAGTAGACTAAAAAGCAAGAACTCTCGGGTTGTAATCTCTAGATTACTCCCAGTGCCACGTGCTCAGAAATAGGAGAATAGCACAGATGAATGCGTGGCTTAAGAGTTGGTGCAGGAGGGAGGGTTTAAGATTCCTGGATCACTGGGACAGTTTCTGGGGAAGGTGGGACCTGTACAAACGGGACGGTCTACATCTGAACCAGAGTGGGACTAACATCCTTGCGGGCACGTTTGCTAGTGCTGTTGGGAGGAGTTTAAACTAATTCAGCAGAGGGAGGGGACACAGAATGTTAGCAGAATAGGGACACATCATAATATGGTAAAACAATCAAGTCAGAGGGAGTACAGCTGCAATAAGCTTCAAGGGAGCAAGGCAAGGCTGGATGGCCTCTACTTGAATGCTAGGAGTATTACAGGTAAAACAGATGAGTTAAGGATGAGGATTGACATGTGGAATTGTGATATAGTAGCCATTACAGAGACGTGGTTGAGGGAAGGGCAGGATTGGCAGCTCAACATTCTGGGATATAGAATCTTCAGGCGAGACAGGGGAGGGGATAAAAGAGGAGGAGGTGTTGCATTATTAGTTAAGGAGCCTGTTACTGCAGTAAGGATAGATGATGTCTTGGAGGGGGCATCGAATGAAGCTTAGGAATAAAAAAGGGGCAACCACATTATTAGGTGTTTATTATAGACCCCTGGATAGTCAGTGGGAAATTGAGGAGCAAATATGTGCATAGTCTGTGGAGGTGTGTAAAAACAATAACAATAGGGCAATTATATTAGGTGATTTCAACTTTCCCAACGTTAATTAGGATAGACATAGTGTTAAGGGCTTGGATGGAGTGGATTTCTTGAAATGTGTACAGGAGAACTTTTAAGGTCAATATTTAGAGTATCCAACAAGGGATGGCGCAGTGCTGGACCAAATTCTGGGGAATGAAGCCGGACAGGTGGCTGAGGTGGAGGTGGGGGAGCATTTTAGTGATAGCGACCACAACATGCTGCAGTTTACGTTTGTTATGGACAAAGATATCGACAAGTTGCAAATAAATGTTTTGCATTGGGGGAGAGTGGATTTTAGTAAAATAAGGCAGGATCTGGCCAAGGTAGACTGGGAACAGTTACTTGTGGGGAAATCTACAGAGCTACAGTGGGGGCTGTTCAAAAAGGAAATGGGGAGGGTAAAGGCTCAACATGTTCCCTCTAGGGTGATAGGAAGGAGTAATAAGCCCAGAGAACCATGGATGACCAGAGATATTCAGGTTATGATGAGAAGGAAAAGATAGGCTATTCGCAGGTACAAGGGAAGCAAATCAGTGGAGGCATTAGTGGAGTACAGACAGTGCAGGGTAGAGCTTAAGAAAGCAATTAGGAGAGCAAAGAAGGGATATGAGAAAGCTCTGGCTGGTAAAAGTAGGGAAAATCCCAAGATATTCTATAAGTATATCAATGGGAAGAGGATAACCAGGGTAAGAGTAGGGTCCATAAGGGACCAAGGGGGCAATCTATGGGTGGAGCCAGAGGACATCGCTAGAGTGTTGAATGAATACTTCGCATCCATCTTCACCGAAGAGAATGAGGATGAAGGTATCAAACTCAGGGAGAGAGACTGCAAGGTTCTTAAGCAAATTGATATAGGGAGTGACAAGGTATTGGAGATGTTGGCAGGCTTAAAAGTGGACAAACCTTCAAGTCCGGATGATTTGTATCCCAGACTGTTGAGGGAGCCAAGGGAGGAGTTCGCAGGGGCTCTGACCCGAATTTTTAATTCCTGTCTGGACAAGGGGGAGGTGCCAGAGGACTGGAGAACAGCTACTGTGGTTCCGCTATTTAAGAAGGGTGGTAGAGATAAGCCAGGGAACAACAGGCCATTGAGTCTCACGTCAGTGGTGGGAAAACTATTGGAGAAAATTCTGAAGGAGAGAATCTATCTCCACTTGGAGAGGCAAGGTTTGATCAGGGATAGTCAGCATGGCTTTGTCAGAGGGAGGTCATGCCTAACAAATTTGATTGAATTTTTTGAGGAGGTGACCAGGTGTGTAGATAAGGGTATTGCAGTTGATGTCGTTTATATGGATTTCAGCAAAGCCTTTGACAAGGTCCCACATGGGAGACTTATAAAGAAGGCAAATGCACATGGGATACAGGGCAATTTGATAAGGTGGATTCAAAATTGGCTTAGTTGTAGGAGGCAGAGGGTGATGACAGAAGGATGCTTTAGGGACTGGAATCCAGTGTCCAGTGGCATACCGCAGGGATCTGTGTTCGGTCCCCTACTATTTGTCATTTATATAAACAACATAGATGACTATGTGGAGGGTAGGATTAGTAAGTTTGCGGATGACACAAAGATTGGCCAGGTGGTTAACAGTGAGGTGAGTGTCTTGGGCTACAGGAAGATATAGACAGGATGGTCAAATGGGCAGATAAGTAGCAGATGGAATTTAACCCTGAAAAGTGTGAGGTGATACACTTTGGAAGGAGTAATTTGACAAGGAAGTATTCAATGAACGGCATGACACTAGGAAGTTCTGAGGAACAAAGGGACCTTGGCGTGTGTGTCCATAGATCTCTGAAGGTGGAGGGGCATGTTAGTGGGTGGGTGAATAAGACATATGGGACACTTGCCTTTATCAATCGAGGCATAGATTACAAAAGTAGGGAGGACATGTTGGAGTTGTATAGAACCTTGGTGAGGCCACAGCTGGAGTACTGTGTGCAGTTCTGGTCACCACATTATAGGAAGGATGTGATTGCATTGGAGGGTGTGCAGAGGAGATTCACCAGGGTGTTGCCTGGGATGAAACATTTAAGCAAAATCAGCTGCGGGCCCACCGACCTGTCAATGGCCAATTGAGGTCATTGACAGGATCAATTATACAATTAAAGGACCTGCCCGTCCAACCTTAAAGTTGGCAGGCAGGCCAGGAGCCCCGATAGCAAATAGATAAAACACGAAACCTTATCCACTGGCAGAATTAGGTTTCATGTAGGGTTTTTTAAGGTTTAATAAAATTATTATGTAAATTATGAACATGTCCCATCTCATGTGACATTGTCACATGAAGGGGACATGTCAGGGAATTTTTTTTTCTATTTTTCATATTTTTAAAAGTGTCAGCGATCTGCCTGAGGCAGCGCTTAGCCTCAGGGAGATGTGCACTCTCACTTTTGGGGAACCCCACCCCGCCCTCCAACGCCCCACCAACCGCACAGGAAGAGCATAACGCTTCCGCCCCCAGACGTCATGCTGGGTGGGCCTTAATTGGCCCGCCCACGTAAAATGGCGGAGGGGCCCACTTCTCCGGTGGGGATCGGCTCCCCGCCCGCCCGACAGGCAGAAAATTCTGCCCTAAGTATATTTAGCTCACAGTATGATCCCACATATAGGTGAATCTGTGGTGGCCTTAATTGAGCAAAGAACATTGCCTTGGACACCATATGACCTCTTTTCTTATTCAAAATACCATGGAAGTTTTGGTGTTCACAACCACAGTGGATAGGATTTCAGTTTTGCATCTCATCTGCAGGATGGCAACTCTAACAACCCAGAGCTTTCTCAGTGCTGCACTGGAGCTGTGCCAAAACTAAAGTGACATTCCTGGGCCTGCGCCTGGGAGCACTGGATCACCTGGGGGTCAGAAGATCAGTTGAACAGTTTGGGCTCCTATACGCATTGGAGTTTAGAATAATGAGATGTGATCTTATTGAAACATATAAGATTCTGAGGGGGGTTTGGCAGGGTAGGTGCTGGGAGAATGTATGGAGGAATCTAGAACAAGGGATTTTTTTTGACAGAGATGAGGAAGAATTTCTTCTCTTAGCGGGTCATTAATCATTGGAATTCTCTATCCAAGTGGATCATTGACAAATAATTTTTAAAAAATTCATTCATGGGATGTGGGCATCGACCATCCCCTTGTTCAGAGGGTATTTAAAAGGGCTGTGGGTCTGGAGTCACTTGCATGCCAGACCAGGTAAGGATGGTAAATTTCCTTCCCTAAAGGACATTAGTGAACCAGGTGGGTTTTTAACAACATGGTTTCATAGTCACCATTAGACTTTTAATTCCAGGTTTCTATTGAATGCAAATTCCACCATCTACCGTGGCAGGATTCGAACCCAGGTCCCCATTACCCTGGGTCTCTGGATTACCAGTCCAGTGACAATACACCATCGCCTCCCCGTTTGATCTACAAGAGAGTCATTGGTTATGGAGGGCAGGCAGGAAAGTGGATGCCATGGCATACAAGGCTATGTATGGGCCTAGTGCTGGAAAATGGGATTAGTTCAGTACTTGTTTGACTGGCACAGACGCAATGGGCCGAAGGGCCTTTTTTTTGCTGTAGACCTCTACGACTATATGGAGTTAAGACCACAAATCAGATCAGCCATGGTTGTATTGAATAGCAGGGCTGACCCGTGGGGCCAAATGGCCTGCTCCTGCTCCTATTCCTGATGTAAGTAAAGTCAGAGTACTCACACCTGTAAAAGGACCAATCCAATTTATTGATTTTAGCTTAAATGGAGGGAAATCAGATATGTTTCTTTACAAGCAATCATCAGCCAGTCAGAAGAGGAACACTGTCTACCCAAGGTCAAGGGGAATACAAGGTTTGACATTGATTTGCCCTCACAAAAATCTATAGCCCTACCTTCTTAAATTTCTACCAATTCTCATAATGAAACAACACAGAAGAGAACCATGAACAATAATACGAAGAACTATCATTTATACCCTGCCTTGAGTTTTATGTGGTAATCTTCATTCCTGCTCCCTTCAACCCATTGCAAGGTGTCTATCATCTTTTATCAGGAGTCATTTTGAATAGCAGGTAAAATACTTTACCTGGCACAGTCGAAAACTACCACAGACATCCAAAGCAAAAACTTCTCCAAAGCTACAGCAATGCACTAAAGCAAGCAGCCTCACAGCAAGCCTTTAAAATCCATCTGAAAGTAGCAGCCCACAAGAAGAGCCAGCACTGTAGCACTGCAATGCCCGCTTTATGAGTATGAGAAAGAACAGGCCCTTTGGGTGCAATCACCTGGATTTAGGGGAACTGAAGTAGACATGCACTTCATCACTTATTCCCCATGTTACCACTCACCAGGAAAATCCATCCTTCAACCTACTCAGCCATTGACAATAGCTCCTCCACAATTTTGTCATTTTTTAGGTCAGTCCATTTCTCCTTTAAGTCCTTGCATCATTACGTGAATGAATAATTCATGGCAGATAAGAAATGCTCTGAGGCAAATAATTCTTAGCTGAACACATTATTAAACAGGATAAAAGGACTCCCCTGTGACCAATGCTATTTAAAGGGATCGTCAACTACTTGCAGTTTAGTTATTGATTCATTTCTTCTAGCTGCTGCCACAATTCTGAGGTTTGGGTGCTTTCTCCAATTGGTTAAAGTTTCTATGTTCTGAAAGAAGTGATGTGGCAGGTACTGAAGTACTTTTTGCTAACAAAGGCTTTTACACAAAACAGTTGCCAAGAGACATGAACAGACTACTAGATCTTCCCCCGATATCAAGCATGAATGAGAGATTGAGAAAAAGTCACACAGAACAGGACAAACTGCTAGAAGAGGGAGGCAGAGGGGTAGAAGGGCTCTTAGCAGGAAGTCATATGTCCCCAATTGATCAGGGAGCAATTCTTCTACCTAAACTTCAGCAAAGAACAATGCGCTGAGACATCTGCACTTCACTAAGGAGGTTGTAGTTGAAATCTGCCACAACTCCAACCTCAGAGCAAGGACTGCATTGCTAGTGACGTCGAAGGTGACCATAGCTATGACCCTTTATGTGCTTGGCTCCTTCCAACCTAGTGCTGGCATTGTTAGCAATATGTTGCAGTTTTCAGTGCACTGATACAAAAGAGTGTTCTTTAAGGCTGTCTATATGCAAAGAGAGACAACTTCATCTTCTCAGAATATTTCTTAAATGGTGAGAAGCTGGGAAGTGTTGAACTTCAAAGGGACTTGAGTGTCCTTGTTCATGAGTCACTGAAACTAACATGCAGGTACAGCAAGCAATTAAGAAGGTAAATTGTATGTTGGCCTTTATTACAAGAGAATTTGAGTTTAGGAATAAAGATGTCTTACTGCAATTATACAGAACCTTGGTAAGACTGCACCTGGAATATTGTGTGCAGTTTTGGTATCCTTGTCTAAGGAAAGATATACTTATCATAGAGGGAGTGTAACGAAGGTTCACTAAATTAATTCCCGGGATGGACAACTGTCCTTTGAGGAAAGATTAAATAGACCGGGCCTTTATTCTCCAGAGTTTAGAAGATTAAAAGGTGATCTTGTTCAAATATACAAAATTCTTACAGGGTTCGACAGGATAGATGCAGGAAGGGTGTTTCCCCTGGCTGGGAATTCGACCCAGAATCAGAGTTTTAACAGTAATTAAGGATGCCATTCAGCCCATTGTGTCTGCACCAGCTCTTCAAATGAGCATTATGACCTCGTGCCATTGCCCTGCCTTTTCCCCGTACCCCTGCACATTGTTTTCATTGAAATAATCATCTAATGCCTTCTTGAATGCCGTAATTGAACCTGCTTCCACCACATTTCCAGACAGCGCATTCCAGACCCAAACCACTCATTGTGTGACACAGGGACACAGTCTCGGAATAAAGGGCAGACCGTTTAGGGCTGAGATGAAGAGGCAGTCTTCACTCATGGGGGTGGGGACCTTTGGAATTCTCTGTCCCAAAGGGCTGTCGAGGCTCAGTCATTGAATATGTTCGAGGCTGAGATCAATATATTGCTACATATTAAAAACATCAAGCGATATGTGGATAGTGCAGGAAAATGGTGTTGAAGTAGAAGATCAGCCATGACCTCAATGAATGGCAGATTGGACTGGAAGGGCTGAATGGCCTACACCTGCTTTATGTTCTGGCTGCCTGAAAAACAAAAGCAAAGGCACTGGCAGAATGGCAAATAAGGGAACACATATGTTGGCTTCCTGAGAGAGAAAACAACATGTTCGTACTCCATGGAGCCATTTCCACTCTCCCAGGGTGATGCCTCAGCAATCCTAGGACAATGCTAGAAAAAAGACTGCTCGACTGTTGTGACACTTTGGAAATTCCTTTGTACACTGGTATCCTGAACCATGGATGACAGCAATCTGGGTTTCTATGCCTGCGTGCTGAGGTTGCATGTTAGCAGTCTGAGTTTGCACTGCAACACTCAGACATAGGGTGGATGCTGCAATGAAAGCAGAAACATCGGTCAGGTTCAACAGGTATGCTGCTGGACGTAGCCAGTTGGAAAGAAACAACTAAAAGCTCTCTGCAAAGCCCTCTGTCACTTCAGTGTTGGCCTCCTCCATGCTCTGTGACATTGAACACAAGCTTTCTGGTACATCGAGCATTTGAAAGTATACACCCATCAGCCTTCTTCTGTATACTGGGTTATTAAAGTCATCTAAGTCCTCTTAGGGACTTAAGGATTAGTTAGCTACCTCACTCCCCAGTGAGCTGGCATCTGAGCTACTCATTCCCCATGTCCAGGTCGCACAGCATTTGTGCCCAGTTTTTCATGACATGCAAACCCTGCCTCCATGCTATTCCTCATATTATGATATTGTGCACAGTGTCACTATTTGAACTGGTGACTATGAAATTTAGAGATGGTGTGCCTTCATTTTCCAGTGTCTCTTTACTCTGCCTCCATTGCCATAGTTCCTGGGTGTCTGAAAGGAAAAATGGATAAGGCTAGGGTGGTAATAGAAGGAGAATTGGAAATTAAGATGTGCATAATTACACCATTAGCAGCTTCCCAGTCAGAAGAGGTTTTGTGTTGGGGGAGAAGTAGGCTGAGAGAAGCACAATTAGGTTTGTGGATAATCTCATTCCCAATGCCTTCAGCCTCGGGTGTGGCCACAGTAAAATGGATAGAGAACGCTGATAGGTGAACTGAGCAATGGTTGAGGCTAGTGGTGCAGGCGACGAGATATGGCATTTGAAAATTCTTTCACTGACCTTGTATGAGATCATTAAACTTCTTGAGGAAATGCACCTGTAGTAATTATGGTTTTATTTAGTGTGTAAGGTACCTTTAAGACTAATATTGGTTCAGCAAGATCACATGATCTATAGTAACCAATAGGAGAGTAGCTCAGCCTACCTAATCAATGTAGAAATAGAGTCAGAGTTGAAAGCACATGTGTAGTTGCTGCTGAGTATATTGCACATAAACTTAACATTTCCACCTAAGAAGTGTCTAGTGATCAACTCTATCATTACTAGCACAACTCAGCCACCCCACAAAAAACTGGCGAGGAGGATGTAACAAGATTGAACATAAGAAATCAAGCTAGAAAGAAATCAGCACTATACCTTGCCCAGTGATTGTAAGTAGCAAGCTCCATTAGAATTGAAGAATCCCCTCTCAAAATGCCACAATTTGGGAGAATTGACCCTTTTGAGCTTGGCACAGACGACTGGTCTCAATACATAGAACACCTCACGTTCTTTTTTCAAGTGAATGAGATTACAGGGGAAGAGAAGAGGTGAGTGATCCTCTTGAGTACTTGCGGGTTCAAAACCAACAGGCTGATCAGAAGATTGATGGTACCCAGTGCCTCAGATTCGAAAAATTTCAATGAATTGGTGGACCTTGTGAAGGACCACTTTCAATGACAGCCCTCAGTCAGGGTGCAGATGTTCAGGTTTAATTCATGGAATAGAGCTCGGGTGAGACACTTGCATGTTATGTGGTGAATTTGAAGCAGCTAACAGAACATTGAGAGTTTGGGACAACTCTGAACGATATGCTCAGAGATTGTTTAGTGTGTGATGTGAAATCCTCTTTCACTTCACCATTCAGAAAAGATTATTGTCCAAAGTGAATCTGGGTTTCAAGAAGGCATTAGAGATAGCGCTGGCCATGGGAAGTGCAGTGAGAGATTCAAAAGTAGTGCCGTCCTCCAAATCGGGTGGGAAACCTCAGCCAAAAGAGACACAAAAAAGCGAGACTCTGCCGAGAAGTGGGAAACAGCCCCCTAGCCGAAAATTAACGAGAAATAACTTAGCGAAATCAAAGAATAACTTTAAGGATGGTAAAAACAATCAGTCTTTTAGCGATTGGCAGTTTAAAAAAATCGAATGCTACTACTGTCATAGAAATGGACATATGATGAGGCAATGCAAGGAATAATTCAAGCAGGCCTGTAAACAAAAGAAGAAGCCCAATGAAATCTACAATGTAGAAGAGCCTGAAACAACAAATTCAGACATTTACTCATTGTCTAATCTGAAATTTGGGAAAGACAGAACCAATATTCATCACAGTAAAAGTAAATGGCAAACCTGTTAGAATGGAAGTGCACACGGAGCTTTCACTACAATAATCAGGGATAAGGCCTTCAAATATTTGAATATGGTGCACATAATTCAGTTTAAAAGAAGCAGCCGCCAAGTTAAAAACATATGCAGGTGAAGATATTCAAGTAAAAGGCATAAGCAGAGTAACTGACCTTTGTGGAAGCCAATCAGCAAAGCTCTCCTTGATGGTGGTGGCAGGTGAAGGGCCAAGTCTCCTGGGGCGAAACTGGTTAAAGGAGATTAAGTTGGAAAGGACTGAAATTTCCAGTTGAGAGCAAGTGGGCTACAAGAGCTAATTAGAAAGTACTCCATCGTCTTGAAGGATGAAAGGGAGAAAATCCAGGGCCTGCAGGCCAAGATTCATGTGAATCCAGAAGCAACCCCTCGCTTCTTGACGGCGGGACCAGTGTCATATGCTCTGTGAGAAAAAGTCGACATTGAACTGAACAGACAAGAGAAACTGGGCGTTATACAACCTGTTCAGTTCTCAGAATATGCAGCACCCATAGTCCCCATCCTTAAACCCGACCAAAGTGTCCGAATTTGTGGACGCTACAAACTGACGGTTAATAAAGTAGCTAAGATAGACAGGCACCCCATTCCAAAAATCGAAGACTTGTATGCTAAGCTGGCAAGTGGGACAATGTACACAAAGCTAGATATGAGTCATGCTTATCAACAATTAGAGTTGGTTAATGCCTCCCAGGAATTTGTCACAATTAATACCCACTAACAGTTGTACCAATATACACGATTGACCTTCAGTGTCTCCTCCGCTTGTGCCATCTTTCAGATAATAATGGAAAGCTTACTACAGGGACTGCCCCAGATTGTGGGCTATTTAGACGATGTATTGGTGACAGGATTCACTGAAAAAGAGCATCTGGCAAACTTAGAAGCAGTCTTAAAATATTTCTTGCAAGCTGGAGTGCGTTTAAACAAAGAAAAGCACAGTTTCCAAGTGAGGGAGGTAATCTATTTGGGTCACTGGGTAGATTCACAGGGCCACCACCCAATTTAGGAGAAAGTGAGAGCCATAAGAGAGGCACCTGCGCCAAAGAACACCTCGGAGCTCAAACCATTCCTAGGAATGATCAACTATTATATGCGGCTCTGACCCAATTTCTCTACAGCGCTGGCCCCCCTACATTCTCTACTCAGAAAGAACCAACTTTAGTCTTGGAAGGTGCCCCAGAAAGAAGCTTTCATAAAGGTGAAACAATTGTTGTACTTGTCCAATCTATTAGTGCATTATGACCAGACGAAAGAATTGGTGCTGACATGTGATGGATCTCCCTACGGAGTGGGAGCAGTGCTCTCTCATCAGATGGACGGTGGCATGGAAAGGCCAATAGGTTACATTTCATGAGCGCTGACCACAGCGTAAAAGGAATTCTAGCAGATAGATAAAGAAGGCCGGTCCATCAGCTTTGGTGTCAAGAAGTTTTACCAGAACGTACACAGCCGTCATTTTACAACCGTTTCAGGCCACAAACCATTGCTAGGATTGTTTAGTGAGGACAAGGCTATACCACCCAGAGCCTCAGCAAGAACTCAATGATTGGCCTTAATTCTGGCAGCTTACAAATACACTTTCATACATAGGCCCGGCAATCAAATTGCAAACGCTGATGCCCTTAGTCGTTTGCCTTTACAAGAAAATGTTGAGCATGTCCCGGTTCTACAAAAACTTGTTTTATTGTTAAATTTCTTAGATTCCTCACTGGTACGTGCTCGACAGATCAGAGACTGGACAAATCAGGACCCAGTCCTATCTCAAGTACGAGAACAAGTGCTACATGGTTGGTCACAGGAGCCTGTATCTGATTAAATAAAACCGTACTTCAACAGAAGACATGAAATAACCAGGCAGGTTGGCATCTTATTGTGGGAGCACGAGCGATAGTTCCTCCGAAGGGAAGGGAGCCACTTTTCATTGAGCTACACAGTGCCCATCCAGGAATTTCCCAGGAAGACCATAGCACGCAGCTACCTATGATGGCCTGGGATGGATGGTGGAATAGAGAGTTTAGTAAAGCACTATGTGCAATGTCAGCAACTGCAAAAGTTGCCAGTGACAGCTCCGTTACACCCATGGGAGTGGCCAGGTAGACCCTGGGTGCAGTTACACATTGACTACATTGGATCTTTCCTGGAAACAATGTTTCTAGCCATTGTCGATGCCCATTCCAAATGGTTGGGTGTATATGAGGTGAAGTCACCAAAGTCAGCCGCTACAATTGAGAAACTACTTCAGGGTTTTGCCATTCACGGACTACCATAATTAGTTGTTTCAGGCAACGGCACAGCATTTACAAGTGCTGAGTTTCAACGGTTTATCAACCTCAATGGTATTACTCATGTGAAAATTGCACTGTACCACCCTTCCTCAAATGGACTGGCTGAAAGGGTGGTTCAAACATTCAAGGCAGGCATGAAAAATCTAATTCCTTGGCAAACAAGCTAGCATGCTTTCTTTTTCATTACAAGACTACCCATCACAAAATAACACCTGCGGAGTTATTGTTGAAGCACCATCTCAGGACGAGATTGAGCTTAATAATGCCGAATTTAGAGGAGAAGGTGGAAAGGAGTCAGGGAAGCCAGAAAACTAGACATGGCTGTCATAGTCATGAGAGTAAATTTACCGTGGGAGAGCCAGTATGTGTGAAAAGCTTCAGGGAAGGGCCAAAGTGGATACTGAGTGAAATAAGTGTAGTGACTGAACCTTTATCTTACCACGTGGAGGTGGAAGGCCAGATCATTCATAAACATGTGGACCATTTAAGGAAAAGAGAGACAAATCACCAAGATTTGGTTCCACCAGTGAGCATGACCGAGTCTGCGTTTCCTGTTGAGGATACTCAACCCAGGACTGACATGCCTGATGTTCCTGTAAGACTTGAGGATACAGAACTGCAAGTGCCCACCGTAGCACCTTATGTTCAGGCAACTCCAGAAAAGGAGGTTCCTAACAAAGAACCTGAAGTTGTGGAGCTGTGACGTTCCACAGGAACCAGGAAACCACCTGAAAGACTTAACTTATAAATTCCTTACCCAGTGAAAATATTACTTTGCCTTGAAAAATATGTACTTGTAAATATAATATGTATAGCTGAGTTAAAGGGTAAGGAATGTAATAATAATGGTTTTATTTAGTGTAATGTACCTTTAAGAATAATACTTGTTAGGCAAGAACACATGATCTGTAGTAACCAATAGGAGAGTAGCTTGGGCTAGTTCATCAGTTAGTGTAAAATTGGAGTCAGAGTTGAAAGCAAACCTGTAGTTATTGCTGAGTATATTGTAAATAACCTTCAAGTTTCAACCCAAAAAGTGTCTACTGATCAACTCTATCACTGATAACACAACTCGGCCACCCTACAACAGTATCCATATTCTTGGAGTTATACTCCTGGTCTTTACTTCGTCCACTACCTCTTGCCACTGCCTTCTGAGTATGTGTCTGGAGGGCCTCCTGCCCCCACTGAGGATAGAGGTCATCTCCTTTCCACTTTTTTTACCAAATTCCTCCACTCTTTCCCATGGTCATTCATTGTTGATTGTTGCACAATACAGTATTCAGATTGATCTCATCATCTCCACAGCTATGATGCATCTCCTCTTTTAAAGTTGTTGGCATGTTTTAAGTAAGGCAGGCAAGCTTCATGTGCTTGGCACTCACAATAGTGGGCCTCCTGCTAACATGTGCAGGATTAAACTGCGCAGAAGCACTGGTTGCATGCAGAATACATAATTATGCGCAGGCAGCACGAAGTTGGCGTGCTACCTGCATTTTAATCAACAGGCACAGGTTAATCATGCATCATAATCCCTGCACCTGTTTTCAGGGGTTATCTAATTTAACCCCCATGTCTTTGGCTTCCTGCCTAGTTGTAACAGACTGTAGGCAAAAATCTGGAACATACAAGAGATGCACTGAGAGAGAACTCATTAAATTTAGTGCCAAATTTTGAGAGTCAAAATAAAGTGATTTCAGCATGATAACAGATAGTGTGGCATGCCCTTTTATTTTCTATGTTAAGTAACATGTTGTAAGATA
This sequence comes from Carcharodon carcharias, assembly GCF_017639515.1. Taxonomy (NCBI): domain Eukaryota; kingdom Metazoa; phylum Chordata; class Chondrichthyes; order Lamniformes; family Lamnidae; genus Carcharodon; species Carcharodon carcharias. The sequence continues at coordinate 95,792,165 of NC_054481.1, forward strand.
CATAGAAATTCACTTTATTTCAATTTATTCTGTTCATTCATAAACTTTGTGTAAAACAGTTTGCTGGCTTATATTTAGCCTGGGATACACTACTATATGCTTTGTGGCAGATAAGAGAAGCACGTGTGAGTTAGAGTACAGTATTCAATTCGCAGAGTAAGGAACTTTTTTGATAGATCATGCTATCGTATGACTAGATTTTGAACAAAATAGTAGGGAAACCTAATCTATTTACAGCTGATGTTGAACCTAAGAGAGTATTAAACCTGTAATGTTAGCTAATAGATCATGCAAGCATCACTCAAAACTGATCATCTTAAATTAAAAACAGAAAGTGCTGAAATAAAAGCTGATCTTGTTCTCGTTTGCTGTCTGCAAACACATTTTCCATCAAAGTCACTGGATGGCAGCAAGGAGCAGGAACCCTGGCTAAGTTTTCTCTTCTTTAGCCCATAAGTGCTCAATCCATAAATGCTGTGGTCAGTTACAAAAAAACCTACTGAAATCAGCTAACTGAGCAAAGTCTACTTAAAACTGGAGAAATATTAGTCTGACTTAAGTACGCATTGACCAAAGCTCTCACTAACTGAACCAAAAAGACAACTATACCAGTTAAGTTTCCATCTCACTCCCCAGTTCTAGACAAACAGCCATGGAGTTAGGATAATTGAACTCCTGAGGCTTGGCAGAAAAATCATAGGTAACCAGGGATAGACGACAGAAAACATATAATCTATTAAACACATCCGAGTTGGAAAAGACAAATCACTAAAAACAATCAAGTTAAAAGTTGAATGCAAAATTAAACAAGACAGCTAAGTAGGATTCCTGTGACTTGAAAACTGAAAGATTTAATACATGAGCTCAAGTGTGGCATTCACCTTTTCTTCACTGACCTGTAGCCAGTTAATTGATCCCTAAAACTTAATAAAGAGTTTCACTCTATTCACTTGTCAGAATTCATTAACAGATTGAGTATTATAGTATTACAGTGATTCAGAAATATAGGCTCAGGTTTTTGCTCCCAGGCCAGGTACGTAGAGGCAGGAGAATTCCCGGCTCTGTGAACCCGACCTATAAAAATGGCCATCCACAGCTGGGAATTTCATTCCGGGGGGATGGGCTGGATTAAGAAGTCAGATCTGCCACCCCCAGAATGAGTGCAGAGGCTGCCAGGTGTGGAGGCGAGCTGGGCAAAAGGCCTGTTTCTGTGTTCCAGTACTTAGTTCAATTAAATAGAGGTTAAAACAAAAACCAGCCCTCCAACCCTCATGATCCCCCCCCTCACATTCCCTATGCTCCATACATGCCATCCTATGCCACCTCATGTCCCCCATCCATCCCCAAAGCCCCTCATGCCCCCTATGCAAACCCATGCCCTTCTATCCACGCATGGCCTCTCATATTCCCTCTGCCCCCCACGTCCCCATGGTCCTTTTTAGCCCTTATGTCAAATTAATGCCAACTCATGCCCCCCACTCACCACTCTTTGCCCTTACCCACTCCATGCAAACTCACCGAGCGTTCTTTCACAGCTTTGACAGTTGCAATGAGTTTATGCACTTTTTCCGGACAATCATGTTTAATTTTAACAATCCCAAATGTTGCCTTGCCTCTACTAAAGTTGTCCCGGGACCATATCCAAAGGAATACTATATCTCTCCAATGGGGCACCCTGGGCTATCCAAAAGAATCCACCAACCTGGTCTAACCTGCACATTACATGTTTCACACTCCCGGCCTACCAGAATTTAAATGGCCAGCTGCCACCATAAACAGCACATGCAAACCCCAGCCTGACTCCATTCTCCCCACCAGGAAAATAGAAATTGCTGTGTTCGGGAGTGAGACTTAGAATTTCAATTCTCCTCTGCCATTTCTGATATGAGGGAAAGCCTCTCCGTTTTGCTGAAAATCCGGGAAATAGAATAATTGATCAGAAAATAGATTTAAAAAAAGATTCTCAGACTGAAAGCATTAATAATGATGAACAAGATTATTTGCATTGGAACAAAAGAGATTTACATGGACTAGAACTATAAAAGGCCAATTACTTCCAGTTGAACTAGGTTTCGAGGGCTCTGAAGAAGAGTCATACAGACCTGAAACGTTAACTCTGTCTTTCTCTCCACAGATGCTGTCAGACCTGCTGAGTTTTCAGGCATTTTTTGTTTTTGTTTCAGATTTCCAGCATCCACAGTATTTTGCCTTTATCTTAGGCTCAGAATCCTACTCCTTCATTTCCCACTATCCTCATGTCATGCTGCATCTTTGTAACTAGCAAATCATCCCCAGTTTGCACTGTGTCCTTGCTCAGCACTTCAGACTTTCCACACAACCAACTATAATCATCCGGCATACAAGTGATGACATGGGTCATGACTGTTTATAAGAGGCTTGATCAAGGAATTTGCTATGTCGCACATCCCTGGCATGAGAAGTTGATTGCACAGCATTCAGTGCATTATTTTGCCGAAAAGTGTTCAATTTCCCAGCACTGATATTACTCACATTGATGACCATAAAAAAATTGTACCCTTAGTATTAATGATTGGCAGATTTTTCATGGTGTCTATAACACATTCACCTTTGAAAGTGATGAGAAACAAATTACTTGAAAGAAATAACAGAAAAATTTGAAGCCTACTGCAGCCCTAAGAAAAACATCACATATGAAAGATACCGATTTTTTACATACATGCAAGGCATTGACAACTTCAGTCAGTACGTATCTGAGCTGAGAAAACGAGCTGAATCATGTGAATTTGGACAACTTGAAGAATCACTCATCCAAGAAAGGATAATTTGCGGGATCTCAGAAAATGGCTTTTGAGAGAAATCAATCACACATTGGAGAAAGCAATACATATCTGCAGAGCGGCAGGGACAACAAAATGCCAGATTAAACAGCTGACAGAAGGTGATGAGCCACACGCAGTCAAGCAATTAGATGCAGTTAAACAGAAACAGCCCCAAGAAAGAACAAATAGACAGTTTGGAGGTAAAAAGAACAAAACATTTAAATGCAGCCAATGCTGAACAGAGCATTTACCACATAGTTGACCAGTCTACAGAAAACAGTGTAGGAACTATGATCAACTAAATCACTTTGCTAAGTTGTGTAAATTGAAGAAAATGCTCATGATCGCAGATGATGACACAAACACTGAAACTGAACTTTTCACTGGTGCGGTAACAACAAATTCCAAAGACGACAAATGGAAGGTTGATTTAAGAATTGTCAACATGGTGGTGAATCTCAAGCTTGACACAGGTGCACAAGCAAATGTCATTCCCACAGCCTGTATTGTAAGATAAGCAAAGGAAAACAGCTAACTAAAACAAAAGTGATGTTGTCTACTTATAGAGGCGAAAAAAATTGCAGTAGAAGACAAGCACACACTTAAAGTGAACCAGAGAAACAGTCTCGAGCACTTCCATTCATAGTGGTGAAAATTGATGCAAAACCCATTCTTGGAATCAAAGCTTGTGAAAACCTGAAGCTAATCATGAAACCAATGACAGTCACCACTGATGACATCCTGTGCACGTATAAATATGTGTTCCAGGGGACTGTCTGCCTAAAAGGAGAATAGCCATCAAGATTGAAGAAACTGACGCACAAAATACACCCACCGAAAAAAGTACCAGTAATACTGAGAGATCGACTAAAAGCAAAGTTGGGCAGAATGGAGGAACTTCACATAATCAAGAAAACTGAAGAACCGACAAAGTGGATTAATCCAATGTAATTGTAGAAAAATAGGTGGGAATCTGCGAGTTTGTCTGGATCCCAGGGACCTTAGCCAGGCAGTACAAAGAGAGCATTACCAGCTTCCCACAGTAGAAGAAATCATGTGCAAGCTAGCTGTCTTAGATGCAAATTCAGGCTTCTGGCAGGTCAAGCTGGGTGAATGCAGCTCCTATCTTTGTACCTTCAACACACAATACAGGCAATACAGGTTTTTACGCTTACCTTCTGGTATTAATTCAGCTCCAGGGGTTTCCCACAGAACAGTGAAGCGGCTGTTTGAAGGGTTAGAGGGTGTGGAAGTCTGTATTGGCAATGTGCTGGCCTGGGAAGCCTCCCAAGAAGAACATGAGCGCAGACAGAGGCAGGTGCTGGCCAGAGCTAGAGAAAGGAACCTCAAGTTGATAAAGGGAAAGTGCAAAATAGGTCCTCGTAAAATCAAGTACTTGGAACATGTGCTAACAAGTGAGGGGCTAAAGCCGGACCAGAGAAAAATTGAAGAAGTCATAAACATGCCACCTCAGAATGTAAGAAAGCCATGGAGGTTTTTGGGAATGGTGACCTACCTTGGGAAATTCTTTCCGAACATGTCAGACCTGACAGTGCCTCCCAGAGAACTTCTACAAAATTATGTGGAATGGCACTGGGAACAAAGTCATCAGGAAGCTTTGACCAGTCTGAAAAGAACACTGACCCATGCACCAATGTTAAAGCATTATGATGTCAGTCAGACATCAAGATCTCAGTGGACACTTCAAAGGCTGGCCTCGGAGCTGTCCTCTTACAAAAAACCAGTGGTATAAGCTTCAAAGGCAATGATTGAAACACAGCAGTATATGCCCAAATAGAGAAAGAAATGCTAGCAATTGTGTTTGGCCTAAAACCCTTCCACTAGTTTGTCTATGGTAAAGACATGGAAATAGAGTCTGATCATAAGCCTTTGGAAGCTATACTTAAAAAGCCCCTGAACTGTGCACTACCAGAAATCCAAAGATTGTTAATGCGTCTGCAGGAGTACCAAGTCAGAGTTAATTACAAACCGGACAAGGAAATGTGCATACCTACCTGTTATGACATGGCAGATGATGTGTGCCTGCCAAACCAAATCCACAAGTCACGCTATCACAACAGTTGTGCAATTTGTATTTATTAGAAGAAGGTGTGTGCACTGAAATCAGAAGTAATGAATCCACCAAGATCTTTAGAGTTTTTTTTAAATTAAAATATTTATAAACAAAATAAAAGATTTCAAGCACATACTTGCTACTATAACAAATCCTAAAATTCCTAATTGACACGACTCCTAGTTACACATTCCCTTTAAGGCAAATGGATTTTAGATTTAAAACAGAACCAGTGAGATAACACAATATACTTTCATCACAACCCATCACGGAGGAAAAGGATAAAGAAACAGAGGAAGCACAGGTTCACACGCTGACAAAGAACTTACCTGCAGCTGTAACCAAACTGGATGAGGTCAGGGAAGCAACCAAGAATGACACAACCCTGAGCAAACTGCAACAGATTGTGCAAGCTGGCTGGCCCACACATTGAAGCAAAGCCCCTCCTGCTGTATAAGAGTACTGGAACTTTCATGATGGACTTCATGTAGCAGAAGGAATACTTTTCAAGGGAGAAAGGATTATAATTCCTGCAACACTGAGGAAAGAAATGCTGCAGTGCATACATGGAAGTTACCTCGGCATAGAAACATGCAGGAGAAGAGCTCGAGATATAATGTATTGGCCTGGAATGGGAGCACAAATCGGGGAAATGATGAATGCATGTGCAGTGTGCCAAATGTACCGTAAATCGCAACAAAAAGAGCCACTTCAACCACACACTGTTCCAGAGAGGCCCTGGCAGAAAATTGGAGTGGACTTGTTCACATTTCACAACAGTGAGTACCTACTAGCAGTAGATTATTACTCAAAAGTTTTTTTTGAGCCTGTGCTGCTGAGAAATCATAGTAAGAGCATCACTGTAATAAATCACTTAAAATCAATTTTTGCTCACCATGGCATACCTGAAGTGTTCATCTCAGATAACGGTCCACAATTCATAGGCACTGAGTTTCGCAAATTTGCACAGGACTGCGAGTTTTGCCACACTACTTCAAGTCCCAAATATCCACAATCCAACGGAATGGTGGAACGTACCGTGCAGACCTTAAAACATCTGTTGAAGAAGGCAAAGGTGGATGGAAGAGACCCGGACCTGGCTCTGCTGGATTTCAGGAATACTCCATTAGAGGGCATTCAATCATCTCCAGCACAGCTCCTGATAGGGAGAAGACTAATAATTAAGCTTCCACTGTGCCCCACCTATAATTTCCATAGCCAGTGAGCCACAGCTTGCAGGAACCGCTCAGATTGAGACAGCAGGAACACAAACAGTACTTTGATTGAGGCATCTGACCTCTGCCTAACCTGAACATCAGAGAAATAGTGAGGATTCAGCATGAAGGGGCCTGGAATCCTGCTATTGTCACAGGAATCACAGGAGAACCAAGGTCTTACATAGTGCAGACTCCAAACAGACAACAGTACAGGAGAAACTGGAAATTCTTATGGAAAACATATGAAACGCAATCCTGCTCTGAACCAGAAGGTGTAGCTGAAGATCAAAAACCAGAATGCACCAGTGAAGCAACAGATAGCCAGACAAAGCCTGAGAGTCCTAAAATCTATCCAAGGGGTTATTATGACACAGAGCTGGAGAAGGCCCCTTGTCCTTCGAAATCACCTCTGTCACAATTCACAACATCCTGTGGAAGAAGAACTGTGAAAAACACCATGCAGGTACAGAACAAAAACAGAATTACCTGGAAAAACTCAGCAGGTCTGGCAGCATCGGCGGAGAAGAAAAGAGTTGACGTTTCGAGTCCTCATGACCCTTCGACAGAACTTGAGTTCGAGTCCAGGAAAGAGATGAAATATAAGCTGGTTTAAGGTGTGTGTGTGTGGGGCGGAGAGATAGAGAGACAGAGAGGTGGAGGGGGGGTGGTGTGGTTGTAGGGACAAACAAGCAGTGATAGAAGCAGATCATCAAAAGATGTCAACGACAATAGTACAATAGAACACATAGGTGTTAAAGTTAAAGTTGGTGATATTATCTAAACAAATGTGCTAATTAAGAATGGATGGTAGGGCACTCAAGGTGTAGCTCTAGTGGGGTTTTTTTTATAATGGAAATAGGTGGGAAAAGGAAAATCTTTATAATTTATTGGAAAAAAAAGGAAGGGGGAAACAGAAAGGGGGTACAGAGATGAGTAAAAGACAAAACAGACTGATCAAAACAGAGTGAGAAAGAATAGATAAGAGACTTTGTCTACCTGAGATGTATAAAGTTTTTTTATAAAAGGAAATGTCATGACAATAGCTGATTATGGTTGTGGACTCCAGTATTAAATATCATATGGTACTCTGTACTATATATGGGCTCACCTGACCTGGGGGTTGAGGATCAGATAGCACATGTTGGAGCCTGTGTTGATAAGAGTTCATCACTGTAGATATGTGTTCATGTTAGGAAAATGTGTTATCAATTAAGTTAGCTCAGCTACAATGTCAACAGCCTGTGTGCATCATTAAAAAGAGAAACAAGAAACAAGTCTGTTTTGATCATTATATATTTGAGGGTATGCAGTTTTACCAGGAGATGAGCATTTTACTGTGTAATACACAATATTTATTCTGGCCTGTCCCTTTAACATCTAACTGCTTTAAAAGCTTAAGGCCAAAATAGAGACTTTCTAAGTAGCTTTCTTTTAAGGATGCTCAATTGTGATGTTCTGGCATTTTATTCAGTGTTATATCTTAGATACCTCGATGGTTAAAAGTGATGGACCAGCACCAAAATTAGTGCCCATCTTCTACTTTGTATTGGCATTGTGGAAGATAAATTTTCAATCCAAGTTTTTAATGAATAAGTTTTATGCGGCTCTTACACAGTAATAACATAAAGAGATGAGGAGTAGCAAATCCTTTCAGGCCTTATGAGAACAATGTTAAAAGCAAATCCTAATTTTTATTGAGTCAATCAGAAAAGGAAGTAGTATCTTATTCAAAGGATCATTAATAATTCTAGTTCACACATAACTTTTAAAACACTAATCAGAGAGTTAAATCCTGGCAATATATGAAATGTGTCAACCCAACCAACCACCACAGGAAAACAAGTAAAGGAGATCATTAGCTGGGGGAGAGGAGATGTTGGGAAAAAAATATTTGATCACTATACACTAACTTTATTAACATGGTGGGAAGCTGTTTGTATCTTTTCTATTTCTAGTGAAATATGTAAGTATCTAAAAAAGTTAATCTTCTTAGAAATAGCAATTTGTCTTTATATAATTCATTATCACATCTCAGAAAAATGTTTCACATAAATTAAATTACTTTGATATACAATGACTATTGTTATTTGGATAAATAGAACAAATAAATCATTTGCATTTATATATATTTATACTGACTAAGTGACATCCCAAAGTGCTGCTCAGCCAATGGAAGTATTTATAAATTGTAGTTACTGCAACGTATGGAAATGCAACATCCAAATTGATCAGAGCAAGGTGCTGCAAATAGCACTGATAAATGATCAGATAGTGATCTAGCAATTCAGCCACACAGCATCCATCTTTAAGACGCTAACCAGCCTTTTGAGGCCCAAAAATGGCAAGCAGCAAGTGTGCTTATCTTAGGCCAGAAATGCAATGGCCGCCATACTGGATAATGTAGATGTGCTGGTGGCAGGAATGGAAGTCATGAACATTTATAGGGTTAAATAATTTTTCATATTCTAGAACCCCAATGTTTCACGCATCTTATACTGAACTCACACAGAATAACATGGTGCTTCTCAACAGGACTCACCAGTGCTATTTAAAGGCATTAGGCAGTGCTTACAGGTTCATTGCTGTTTTAACATTTCAGTCTCTTAATTAATTTCTGGAGCTTATTGATGCACTTGATCACTCTGGAATGTTTACTTTGTCTAAGCAGAGAAAGCCTTTGCTGGTGTTGTACTCATTTAGTTACCTCAGAAATGGTTTTACTGAAGTCATAGGCAGTCTCATAGGGCTGCCTTCAGGCTTGGAGGAAGAATGAGAGCAGCAATGGAAATACAGAGCAGGACCAGCTGCCAGAAGAGGAAGGAAGTGATGGTTGGGGGTGGGGGAGGGGGGGGGCACTGCATAGTAGACCATAGTCACAGAGTCCTTAAAGAGCACCTCCACATTAATTTTACTCAGGAGCAGTGTACAAGTAGCCTTCTCTCCTCCTCAGAGGCCATCACCAAAGCCTTCAGCCACAACTCAAGCCATTCACCTGGACACAAACAGCACTGTCTATGGATGTGAAGGATACAGTTGCCCTTAACTTATAAGTCATGAGTTCTTTTTAGTCCACAGCAAGTGGCATGGGCCATATCTCCCAGTCACCAATGTATCAGAGAGGTCACTGGGACTCTCTACATAGCAAGTAATTCCTACATCTGTGAATAGGGAAGTAGGAAGTCTGAGCACCAGATTTTGCTTGGATAGCAAGCTTCTTCAGGGTGCATGATGCCAGAGACTGCATTGCATGCTGTCTAAATCAAAATGGATTCCATTCTGTGAACTTACAGTTGGTTTGAGACCATGGACAATGGATTTTGCAGGTCTTTGCCCAATATCCCTGTGATAGTTCTGACATTTTCCTATTGATTCAAAAATGTCCTCATTGTTTCATCTCTCAAACGGCTCAAATCTCCTAATTCTCCTTCGACAAATGAGTAGTGCCAAAGGATTGGGGAATTGCAAATATTACACCTTTTTTTCAACAAAGATGTAAGGATAAATCCAACAGCTACAGTCCAGTCAGTTTAACCTTGGAGGTGAGAAAGCTTTTGGAAACAATAATCTGGCACAAAATTAACAGTCACTGGCTAAACTAGAGAAAACCAGCACAGAATTGTTAAAGGTAAACTGTGATTAATGAACTTGATTCAGTTAATTTTGAGAAAACAGGAAGGATAAAGTGGTTGATGTGGTGTATATGGACTTCCAAAAGGCATTTGATGAAATGCCACATAATAGGCTTACCAGCAAAATTGAAGCCTATGGAATAAAAGAAAGTGGCAGTGTGGATATGAAATACAGGGAAAAGAAAGTAATGGTGAAGTTCTTTGGACTTGATGAGGCATACAGTGGGGTTCCCCAGGCTTCTGTACTAGGACCACTGCTTTTCTTGATATATATTAATGGCCTGGACTTGGATGTACAGGGCATAATTTCAAAATTTGCAGATGATACAAAACCTTGAAGCATTGTGAACTGTTAGGAAGATAGTGATAGACTTCAAGAGGATATGGACATGACAGATTTATCTTAATTCAGAGAAGTGTGAATACATTTTGGTATGACGGATGAGGACAGGCAATATAAAATAAAAGGTACAGTTCTAAAGGAGGTGCAGGAACAGGGAGACCTGGAAGTGTATATACACAAATTGTTAAAGCTGACAGGGTGAAGAGCAGTTTGAGAAAGCAGCTCAATAAACAAACAGGATCCCAGACTTTATAAGTAGAGGTATAGAGTGCAAAAGCAAGGAAATTATGACAAACCTTTAAAAAGCACAGATTCAGCCTCACCTGGAGTACTGTATCCAATTACAACTACCAAACTTTAGGAACAGTGTGAAGGCATAAGAGGATGCAGAAAATATTTCGAGAATTCCAGGGATGAGGAACTTCAGTTACGAGAGTAGATCAAAGAAGTTGGGGCTATTCTTCTTAGAGAAGGTGAGGAAAAGAGTTGATGGAGGTGCTCAAAATTATGAGGGATCTTGAGAGACTAGATAGAGAGAAAGTCCTATTGACAGAAGGGTCAAGAACCAGAATATACCAATTTAAGATGAATGGCAAAAGAACAAAGTGCCAACATGTGGAAAATCTCTTTTTTAAGGCAGCAAGTAGTTATGATCTGGAATCCACTGCCTGAGTGTGTGGTTAAGGCAGATTCAATCAGGGCTTTCAAAATGGAATACGATAAGCACCTGAAGAGAAAAAAATTGTGGAGCTATGGGAAAAGAGTGGGGGAGTTGCTCTTGCTCAAGACTCAACACAGTACAGCCAATAAGGATACACTGGGCCAAATGGCCTCTTTCTGTGCTATACCCATTCTATGACTCTAATTCAACAAAGTGCATTATGAACACTTAAAGACAGCTGGAAATCCATGGAATAACAGCTCAGAGCAGTCTCAACTTCAGCTGAGCTTCTCAAGCGCAATTAGGAATGGGCAATAAAAGCCAGCACAGGGGAGCTTGGGGGGCATGGAAAAGCAAGCAACAGATTCCAGGAGTGAGAGAATCAAAGTAGGGAACAGAAATACCCCAGCTAATTAGGAAGGTATCCCCCAGGGGGTGGCAGTGGTGGGGTTGTGGGAAGCAGCAATATGGGGGTAGTCGGCACAGGGAAAATGGGAAAAAGAGTGTCCAGAAACTCATGAAGGCAGCAACAATGACTGAGTTAATAGGAAGGAAATCAAACCATTCAAGAAAAATTTTTAAAAATCTTACCTTCAAATAAGTTGCAGTTTCAAGTAGGGGCCTGATAAAAGAGCAGCAGCACCACCTAGTGAACAGAAGAATGAAATAAAGTATGATGGTAAGTACAGAAACCTCTAGCTTACTATTTTTATCATGCTTTATGAATTAATTTTGAGGTAATTTTTCCCTAGGCACATAATTGTGCGACATGTAATTTGTGAAAATATTTTAAATAGACGGAGATATTAGGGGCTTATCTGAATAACTCCTCAAAATGTGCATGGGATTCGCATTGCAAAACTGCCCCAAATCCACTCATTGTAATGTTCTTTGTGCAGACCTCATTATAATGATTTAGGCATACAGTCAGTACTGTACCAACTGTGCTGCTCATCAGCTGCATGCGCCAGCTGGGGATCCAGTATTGTTACCTTTCCTCTTCTCAGGGGGGCAACATTTGTGCTCCCACTGCTGCTGATCTGTCAATGTCCTTGCTGTTGCCCATTAGTCAGCCAACATAGACTGGTGCCGTTCATGCCAAGATGGCGCATTCTAAAAACCGGGTCTTCTAGGCCCAGACCTCCTCGAGGTTGTCCTCCGAGGCCATCTGCATTCTCCTCCACTAAAAGTCAGCAGGGGACCAATATCCTCACAGGCAGATTTGCTAGTGCTATTGGGGAGGGTTTAAATGAATTTCACAGGGGGGGTGGGAACCTGAGATGGAATTCAGATAGGAGAGAAACAAAGCTGGAAATAGTTGGAGGAAAAGTAATAAGCAAAATTGGAAGGCAGGAAACAAACTGCAGCATCAAACAGGTCAAATACAAAAAAAATGTTTAAAAAAAGCAAAATTAGAGGTATTCTATCTGAATGCAAGAGGACTCACAACAAGATAGATGAATTGAAAGCACAAATAGAAGTAAACGGTCATGGTCTAATTTCCATTATGGAGGTGTGGCTTCAGGGCGACCATGGCTGGGAACTAAATACTCAAAGGTATTCGACATTTAGAAAAGGTAAAAAAAGAAACGGAATAACGCTGTTAATAAAGGACAAGATCAGTATATTAGCAAGAGAGGATCTTAGATAGGAAGATCAAGATGTAGAATCAGTTTGGGTGGAGTTAAGAAAAAGTAAGGGGCTGCAAATACTGGTGGGAGTTGTTTATAGGCCACCAAAGAATAGTGATAATGTAGGAAATTACTACGAAATTATGAGGGGCAAGTTGACTCTGGTAGATTGGGAAACTACATTAAAAGATATGATGCTGGACAGGCAATGGCTAGCATTTGAAGAATTAATAAATGATTTGCAACAAATATACATTCCTTTGAGGCACAAAAACCCAACAGGAAAAGTGATCCAACTGTGGCTAACAAAGAAAATTAAAGATTGTATTAGAAGAAAAGAAGAGACTTGTAAAGTAGCAAACCTGAGGATTGAGAGCATTTCAAAACTTAGTAAAGGAGGACCAAGAAACTGATACAGAAGTGGAAAATAGAATATGAAAGCAATCTAGTGAGATGGACTGGAAAACTTATACAGCTGTGTAAAAAGGAAAAGATTAGTTAAGACAAACGTGGGCCCATTACAGGTGGAGACGGGAGAATTTATAATGGGGAATAAGGAAATGCCAGATAAACTAAACAAATACTTTGGTGTCTGTCTACACAGAGGAAGAAACAAAAAACCTCCCAGAAATACTAAAGAACCAAAGGATTAGCGAGAATGAGGAACTGAAAGAAATAAGCTTTAGTTAAAAAAAAAAGTACTAGAGAAATTAAAGGGACTGAAAGTTGATAAATCCCCTAGACCTGATAATGTACATCCCAGAATGTTGAAAGAGGTGGCTGTAGAGATAGTGGATGCATCGGTGGTCATCTTCCAAAACTCTATAGATTCCGGAGCGGTTCCTGCAGATTGAAAGATTAGGGTGATGTAATCCCACTATTTAAGGAAAGGAGGAAGAGAGAGAAAAGGGGAAACTAGAGACCTGTTAGCCTGACATCAGTAGTAGGGAAAATACTAGAATTTATTATAAACGATGTGATAACTGGACACTTAGAAAATAAGTAGGATTCGGCAGAGTTAACATGAATTTATGAAAGGGAAATCATGTTTGACAAACCTGTTGGATTTTTTTGTGCATGTAACTGGCAGAACAGATAATGAGGAATACTGGATGTGGTGTATTTGGATTTTCAAAAGGCTCTCGATTAGGTCCCACTCACGAGATTAGTACACTAAAAATTAGAGCGTGTGGGATTGGGGGTAATACACTGCCATGGATTGAGAATTGCTTAACAGACAAAAAACAGAGTAGGAATAAGTGGGTCATTCTCAGGTTGGCAGGCCGTGACTAGTAGATTAGTGTTTTGGCCCCAGCTATTCACAATCTATATCAATGATTTGGATGTGGGGACCAAACAGGGGGGGTGGTAGCATAGTGGTATTGTCACTGGACTGGTAATCCAGAGACCCAGGGTAATACTCTGGAGACCTGCGTTTGAATCCCATCACGGCAGATGGTGGTATTAAAAGTGTAATGATGGCCACAAAACCATTGTCGACTGTTGTAAAAACCCAACTGGTTCACTAATGTCCTTTATGGAAAGAAATCTGCTGTCTGGCCTACATACGATGTGATGTAGTTGACCCTTAAATGATCTCTGAAATGGCCCAGCAAGCCACGCAGTTGTGTCAAACCACTATAAAGGAATGAAACCGGAAACGACAATGGCAAACCCAACCCTGTCGACCCTGAAAAGTCTTCCTTACTAACATCAGAGGACTTGTCAGGAGAGCTGTCTCACAGGCTAGTCAAGCAGCAGCCTGACAAAGACATCCCCGCAGAATCATATCCTTACAGATCATGTCCCAGACATCAACATCCCCAAATATATCCTGTCCCACCAGCAAGAAGTGACGGCATAGTGGTACACATTCCTCAACATCGACTCTGGACCCCATGAAGTCTCATGGCATCAGGTCAAACATGGGCAAGGACACCTCCTGCTGATTACCAGATACTGACCCCCACCTCAGCTGATGAATCAGTACTACTACATGTTGAACGCCACTTGGAGGAAGCACTGAGGGTGCCAAGGGCACAAAATGTACTCTGGGTGGGGGACTTCAATATCCATCACCAAGAGTGACTCAATAGCACTACTACTGGCAGAGTCCTAAAGAACATACCTGCTAGATTGGATCTGCGGCAGGTGGTGAGGGAACCAACAAGCAGGAAAAACAAGCTTGGCCTCATCCTCACCAAACTGCCTGCTGCAGATACATCTGTCTATGAGAGTGTTGGGAGGACTGACAACTGCACAGTCCTTGTGGAGGCATAGTCCCCTCTCCATCGTGTTTTGTGGCACTATCACCGTGCTAAATGGAATAGATTTTGAACAGATCTAGCAACTCAAGACTAGGCAATCATGAGGTGCTGTGGGCCATCAGCAGCAGCATATTTGCCCTCGACCACAATCTATAACCTCATGGCCTGGCATATCCCCTCTCTACCATTACCACCAAGCCACGGCAGTACAGGAGGGCATGCCAGGAGCAGCACCAGGGATACCTAAAAATGAGGTGTCAACCTGGTAAAGCGATAACACAGGACTACTTGTGCACCAAACAGCATAAGCAGCAAGTGTTAGACAGAGCTAAGTGATTCCACAACCAACGGTTCAGATCTAAGCTCTGCAGTTCTGCCATATCCAACCGTGAATAGTGGTGGATAATTAAACAACTGGAGGAGGAGGTTCCACAAATATCGCCATCCTCAATGATGGAGGAGCCCAGCACAGCAGTGCAAAAGGTAAAGCTAAAGCATTCGCAACAATCTTCAGCCAGAAGTGCCGAGTGGATGACCCATCTCGGACACCTCCAGGAGGTCCCCAGTATGACAGATGCAAGTCTTCAGCCAATTTGATTCACTCCACGTGATCTCAAGAAATGGCTGAAAGCACTGGATACCACAAAGGTTATGGGCCCTGACAATATTCCGGCAATAGTACTGAAGACTTGTGCTCTGGAACTTGTCGTGCCCCTAGCCAAGCTGTTCCAGTACAGTTGCAACACAGGCACCCACCTGGCAATGTGGAAAATTGCTCACGTATGTCCATACACAAAAAGCAGGACAAATCCAACCCGATCATCAGTAAAGTGATGGAAGGGGTCATCAACATGCTTTCAAGTAGTGCTTGCTTAGCAATAACCTGCTCACTGACACTCAGTTTGGGTTCCGCCAGGGTCTCTCAGTTTCTGACCTTATTACAGTTTTGGTTAAAATAGGGACAGAAGAGCTAAACTCCAGAGGTGAGGTCAGAGTGACTGCTTTTACATCAAAGCTACATTTGACCACGTGTGGCATAAAGGAGCCCTAGCTAAATTGAAGCCAATGGGAATCAGGAGGAAAACTCTCCACTGTTTGGAATCATGCCGAGCACAAAGGTTGTGGTTGTTGGAGATCACTGTCGCTAGATCAAAATCCTGAAACTCCCTCCCTAACAGCACTGTGGTGTACCCATACCACAGGGACTGCATGGGTTCAAGGCAGCTCACCGCCACATTCTCAAATGCAATAAATGCTGGCCCAGCCAGCGATGCCCACATCCTGTAAATGAATAAAAAATACTTCCAAGTTTGCTGATAACACCAAACTAGATGGGAATATGAGTTGTGAGGAACATGCAAAGTGGCTTCAAGGGGGTTTCCACAGGCTAAGTGAGTGGACAAGAATATGCCAGATGGAAAATCAGGCGTAATTTTCCTCTCCAGCCTGCAGCGGTTTCATGGCAGACAGGGATGGAAAATTTGGAGAGAGACCAAACATTTGATTCCCGCGGGTGGGAAAATGGTTTCCCCTCACTTCTTTCATGGTGGGGTTAATGGCAGGTTGGGTATCCTGCTGATCAGTGCTGGGAATTCTTGAGGGAAAGGGGCAGCTGGGAGGGATGTCAAGGTGCCCTGCCCCTCTCTCACTTAGCCACTGATGGATCCCAACAATGCCGACAGTGAAGGAGTGAAAATCCGAGTGCATATCCACAGAACCTGAGGGACCGAGATCTCCAAGATGCATACCACCCTTCCCATGGTGACCTTGAGGCGCTTAGCTGTCGAAGCCATGACATCAGACAGAACATGGATAGACTCCTCCATCCTTCGCTCTAGTCTGTTGACAGTCTCTTGCAACCCTGCCTGATGTTTCCCCACCTGTCATTGCATTGCTACCATTCTCTCGGTGGCCGCTTGCAGAGATTCATGATCTGACTAGGGCTCAGTTGGTGACTGACATCGAGTTCCAGAGACCTGGGCTTTCACTGCCTACACCTGCCAGTAAGGTGTTTTCCGGAAAGTGACCCCCTAGGCTAATCTAGAACCATGAGCCACCGAGATGTGTCTCTTTGCGCTGGTAGATGGTGCAGGTGAATGCAGTGATGGCTCTTCCTCAGATGGTTCCTCAGCATCCTCCTGAGGCAGGCTGGGGGCTGGAGCTTATGTTGCTTTACTCCTCTGCCTGGGTCTGCTAGTGCCTGTAAGAGATAACAGTTCATGAACAAGCTGAATACTAGATTGCATATAACTCACTGGTGAATGGAGGGCTCATCCATACTGGGTTGCTGGGAGAAGCCAATCTCACCTTCTCCATAGGAGCAATCCCTGTCCTCCCCAGCCAGCTCAAAGGGAGTGAGCTCTTGGATATTGGCCATTTCTCCTCCAGTCTGGGATCTTTCCGTCCTGTTGTTGACAAGCTTGGACTGAATCAAGACAAGTGGATGGAACGTGATCAGAGGAGATGGAAGAAAGGTTGGGAAGCATGCATGCCTGCTGAGTGTGGATGAGCACTCTCCAGTAAAGGTTGAAGATGGAGTTCATGCAGCATGATGGATGCGATGCTGGTGATGTTAAAGTTTCCATGAGACAACCCCCCGCTAACATTGGGTGAGATCCCTGAGCAGTGTAACCCTTTGATATATGATGAGAGTGTGAAACTGGAGTGAGCTGAAGGTTGACTTACCCTGGCAGAACGGATGGGATCATTCATCCTCTTCCTGCACTGTATTGCATTTCTGGGCCAGGTGCCAGACAAGCTGACCTCCACTGCGACTGCCGCCCAAGCTGCCGAGGTGAGGCTAGTGGGCTTCCTGGAGCCATCCCTGGGATGGAAGACATCCCGGTGTTGGCACATTACTCTTATCAAAGCCTCGAGGGCATCATGGCTAAACCTTGGTGTAGTCTTGTTCTTCTGCACAGACATCGGGATTCGTCTACTGAGGACAGCTGGCCTAGAGAGAGTGAAATGTGTTCAGGTGCATTTAAATATAGCACCCAGACATTTGACCCCATTAGGTGACTGCAGGATGGGTGAATTAGTTCCCAATCCACCATGTGATTCAGAGATACTCACCTATACGTAATTAATTAGCTTCTGAGCAAGGTTTCCCTCCACTCCAGTGACCAGTAGGACAAGCACCATGTAACTCACCCATCATGGCACTTAGTTTCAAAACTGGATTCCGCCCATGGTATAGAAAAGTGTGACATTATCCACTTTGGTAAGAAAATCTGAAATACAGTGAGGGGTTGGGAAGTGTTGATGTCCATAGGGACCCGGGTGTCCTTGCTCATGAGACGCTGAAAGACAACATACAGGTGCAGCATGCAACTGGAAAGGCAACTGTTATGTTGGCCTTTGTTGCAGGAGGTATTGGGTACAAGAATAAAGATGTCTTGCTGCAGCTGTATAAAGCCTTGGTGAGACCACACCTGGAGAGTATTGAGTAGTTTTGGTCTCCTTACCGAAGGAAGGATATACTTGCCATAAAGGGAGTTCAACAAAGATATAACAGACTAATTCCTGGGATGGGAAGGTCAAGCTATGAGGAGAGATTGAGGAAACTGGACCTGTATTCTCCAGAGTTTAGATGAATGAGAGGTGATCTCACTGGAACATACAAAATTCTTACAAAGTTTGTCAGGGTAGATGCAGAAAGATGTTTCCCACGCTTGGGAGGGGCAGGGATCTAGAACCAGGTGACACACACTCAGAATAAGAGGTAGGCCATTAAGGACTGAGATGAGGGGCACATTTCTTCACCCAAAGGGTGGTGAATCTTTGAAATTATTTACCCCAAAGAGCTGTGGGGGCTGTCATTGAGCCTGTTCAAGACAGAGATCAATAGATTTCTAGATATTAAAGAAATCAAGGGATATGGGGATTCTGTGGGAAAATGGCTTAGAAGGTCAGCCATGATCTTAATGAATGACAGAGCAGGCTCGAGGAGCCAGGTGGCCTACTCTTCCTCTTATTTCCTCTGTTCCTACCACCAAACATAAAGCAACTACTGGAGTAGAATTGCATAGGAGCAGTAGGTCAGGCAAAGGTACACAGAAGGTAGACTCTAAGGCAATGCACGAGGGTGATAAGTGTAAGTTTGCAGGCAATATGGCTTGACTGAATTTATAAATTCAGTTTGGAAAGTTTATTTTCTGGTGGCTTTCTTTTTGAGCGGTCAAGAGAACAATGTGATGATTGGTGACAGAGAATGTAAGTTAAGGTGTAGAATTGCTGGTGAATGGGGAATTTGACAGGTATCACCTTTCATACAGTTCTTTCCATAGAATCTGGGTAGAAACGGGCGGTGTAGATTCTTCCTCCTCCTTGAGCTGCTGCTCTGCAGCTTAGTGCCTCATAGGTAGTTAAAAAGGCTGCTCCCTCATTGTGCTATGGTTGCACAGCAGGCAGCATACAATACAAATCTTGCGACACACTCAGTTGAGTAGTGCAGGGCTCCTCCAGAGCAGTCCAGCTTGCAATGTTGTTGCTTCAGGACACTAAAGGTCTGCTCTATCAAGTTTCTTGTGGCAGCAAGGCTCTCATTGTATGTGTGCTGCACAAGTGTGGGGGCTGAAAACTGGAATTATGATCCATATTGTTGATTTCCTTTGATAGGAGAGAACGAGAGAGAGAGAGAGAGAGAGAATGAGAATGAGAGGCAGAGGAGGAGATGAAGAAAGGAGGAGAAGGAGTTCCCTATGAGGGTCCTTCATGCAGTTTCTATGCACGTACTGCTGTGAGAGTTAATGTGAGGGTGTTAGCTTCAAAATGGCAGTGCTGGCATGATGTCACGATGTGCCTGCTCCGCATACTTCCAATGGACATTAATTCCAATATGCTAACGCTTTTACCAAGATGGTTTTCAGCATGCTTCGTGTCAGAAATGTGCACAACACTGCAAATGCCATCTGGGAACCCTAAGGGGTCACATAGCAGATAAAAACAGATAATACTGAACGGAAACTAATATCTAGAGAGTTTCCATTTGTTGATAGCAATGATAATCCGTCATAAATATGATTCATTTTCATTAACCAACAAGTAAAAACCAGTGTTCAATCAATTAGCTTTATAAGCCAGTCCACGTAATTTGGAATAGCCTAAAAACTTCATATAGACACAAATTCTGCACCTTTTGTCATAAATAACAAAGATAATTTTTGGTTTTGTGCATTGTTTATTCTCTTTGTCAAGCTGAAAATCCAACAGAGAGTGTATTAGAGCACATAAGAGTCTTCACATTTCTTGTTATTGGTATAGCCCTGTGGGATACAGAATGTAAGGATCAGGTCCATGCAAGTCTAGAACATTTTCTTAACTTATAAACCCACTGAAATTTGAAATTTGATAGTGTGATGGAATCCGTGGGTTCAAAGCTTTTACTTTTAAGACAGACCCTAACTGAAAAGGGAAACCGAGTAAGTTTCTAAGGAAACTAATACTGAAACTGAGATTGGAAGCCAAAACTTCTGGAAGACTGAAACTGGTTGAAACCATATTAAAAGAACACAGAGCCAGAGCTCAGATGGTGATCCCAGTTGTGCAGTACAAGTAGGCTGAAGAAGACAGAGGCTAGGTACAGAAGCTGAGAATAGGCAAATTTACAGTTGCTGCAGCTGGTTCTTGAAGATAACATTGGAGGATCTATATCATCCAGACTGTGGCAGACAGAGCTGAGGAAGTTTTGTAGATGTGTGCAATTTTTGGTGAAAACTGTACCCTTGGATTTCAGGTTGCTTGTGCGCTGCTGTCAGCTGGGGATTGGTTAACTCCTAGAAGAGGAGCTAAAATTCTTTGTGAGGAAGATGGAGTTTTGAAGGACTTTGTGACTGAGATTGATGACATTTATGCTGAGTGGACTGCTGAGTCAATTCATAAGATTTGTCTTCATTATATCTGCCATTTAACATGCAACTTATAGTTTATGCTGACCATGATTTGCCAGTTAATTAATGTTTAACTTCCATTGATTCTAAGTTTTAAAGTATAGGTGGTTACCCAAGGTAATACTTAACATTTGCTTTGTTTGACTCTTGTATGGAATTTTTTTATTTAAACATGGAATCTTGTGGCTTCATTCTTTTAGTAAATGACAGGGATTTTGGATTTTTTTAAATTAAGTTACTGGTACTTAATAGTAACAATTTGTCTAAGTCAAATTGATTTGGATGAATTTAGACCTCTGTTCCAGTCTGATTCTTGAGATACACCAGCTATACAAACAGATGATGATGCAGAAATGTAGGTCATCACAGACTGCAGTCTAATGCTTTGCATTAATAACTAGAAAATGGTTCTATATTTTTTTTAAATGAACTCATAGGTGTTGGGGTTGACATTTTGATTAAAAATGCTTTCGTTGTGATAAACCTATTGTCAGCTATTTTAATCAAGTTACCACTTTTAAATAAATGAAGAATTTTTAAAAACAGCAAAGATCAAGGATTAAATTGACTAATTTATGTGACTCAGTGGTGGAGTTATCAGTGTAGATTTTGCACAGCTTTATTCCTGATTTGGAACCTCAGACAGAAGGATGGAACTTTGAACAACATAGAGGTCACCACACTGAATTTACTCAGTTGTCCCAAGTAACACACACACACACACACACACACACACATTATAGACACCAACTTGTAACGTATGGCAAGCCAGAGTACAGAGAAGTTCCTTATCTATGCTTTCATAAAATATATTGAGATGAGCAAGGCCCTTCAGCCCTTTGATCTCATCCTTTCAAACAAGTTTAAATGTACATTTGGCAGGCATGATCTTTATTCAATATCTCATTCACAGATTAGCATCACTACCTTAGTATTGTAACTTAGATGATGGAGATGGAGGAGGAGGAGGAGGAGGAGGATGATGATGATGAATAGGAATGATCTTGCAGAAACCACAAAGTAATTTTCAGGTGTCAAGCCTTGCTGGTGCCCTACACCATTCCTCCACACTGCCCCATGTCTGGTTGAGGAATTCAGATACTTAACAGCCATAATAAACTTTCAGGCAGATAATAGTATACGTCTTCCACAGAGAGGGATACAGTTAACATTTCGAGTCCAAATGACTCTTCAACAGAACTAAGGAAAAATAGAAAAGAGGTGAAATATAAGCTGGTCAGGTAGAGCTGGATAGAGGGTCAGTGATTGTTGGAGATTGCCAAAATATATCACAGACAAAAGGACAAAGGGGTGTTGACGCTGGTGATATTATCTAAGGAATGTGCTAATAGGTGACATTAAGGGTAGAAAGCAGGACGAGCAAGGGACAGATAGCCCTAGTGGGGGTGGGGTGGGGGGTGATCTAAATAGGCCAAAAGGTAGAGATCAAATAATGGATGGAAATACATTTAAAAATAATGGAAATAGATGGGAAAAGAAAAATATATATAAATTATTGGAAAAAGGGGGATCGGAAAAGGGGTGGGGATGGAGGAGAGAGTTCATGATCTAAAGTTGTTGAATTCAATATTCAGTCTGGAAGGCTGTAAAGTACCTAGTCAGAAGATGAGGTGCTGATCCTCCAGTTTGCGCTGAGCTTCACTGGAACAATGCAGCAAGCCAAGGACAGACATGTGGGCATGAGAGCAGGGTGGAGTGTTGAAATGGCAAGCGACAGGGAGGTCTGGATCATGCTTGCGGACAGACCGAATGTGTTTCGCAAAGCAGTCATGCAGTCTGCGTTTGATCTCTCCAATATAGAGGAAACCGCAATGGGAGCAGCGAATGCAGTAGACTAAATTGAGGGAAGTACAAGTGAAATGCTGCTTCACTTGAAAGGAGTGTTTGGGCCCTTGGACAGTGAGGAGGGGGGAAGTAAAGGGGCAGGTGTTACACCTTCTGTGGTTGCATGGGATGGTGCTGTAGGAGAGGGTTGAGGTGTAGGGGGTGATGGAGGAGTAGACAAGGGTGTCCCAGAGGGAATGATCTCTGCAAAATGCCGCCGGGGGGGTGAAGGGTTTGGTGGTGGCATCATGCTGGAGTTGGCGGAAATGGCGGAGGATGATTCTTTGAATGCGGAGGCAGGTGGGGTGATAAGTGAGGACAAGAGGGACCCTATCATGTTTCTGGGAGGGAGGCGAAGGCGTGAGGGCGGATGTGCGGGAGATGGGCTGGACACAGTTGAGGGCCCTGTCAACCGTTAAAAAGTGGTCCTGTCTGCTCTCTCAGATAGATGTAAAAAATCCTATGGCATCAGCTGAAATAAGCCAGTGTCCTGGCTAACATTTAACCATCAACCTGGGTGCAGAGGAGTTTTACCAGAATGGTTCCAGGGATGAGGGATTTTCACCACAAGGTTAGGTTGGAGAAGCTGGGTTGTTCTCCTTGGAGCAAAGGAAACTGTGTTCTATGTTCAATAGGTCTCAAGAAGAGGCTCTGAGTCCTGTATGGTTGAATATTAAGAGTTTTATATGTATTTTATAGTGGTTCTTTACATCACACTGTGGGCAGTACTATTTCCCAGTCCACATTTATTAGATTATTTATATTATTTTAATTCTACATTAGCTAAGCTACTGCCCTTATGTTACATCTCCTCCAAGTCTTTACCCAATGTATTTACATGACAATCGTGCTACCCCTTCTCCCCCTAACCCCAAGTCTTTGGCTTCATAAATTCAGACGGTTTGGAGGCATGACAATTCTTCTAGATCTTGTTCTGATCACAATCAGAGAAGTGGTGGGCTCTGTTGATTTGGGCAACCTTTGTCGATTCCAAGTTTTGAGTTGAAGTCTGTGCTTCTGGCACTTGGTGGTCTTCTTCTAACTCACTCCAGTGTATAGTAAGAAGTTTGCCTCGAGGGATGAGGAAGATCCTCCTCCTGATCGTGCCTTCTGGGTATGAATGAGGTATGACTTTGGCTGGTTGTCAGGAATATAATGTTATTGGAATTTATTGGAAAATAGTGGCATCTGTGTCTATATGTGCATGTGAGACTTAATTGGATTAAAGGCAGCTGATCTAGAGGCTTTCACGTAACAAAAGATAAAGCTAGGTTTGAAATGTTAAGTAGGTAAACATGAGGGAAGTTTAGAATGTAAGTTGTAAAAGGACATCAGCATTTTTAAATAAACCAGACTAGATTGTTTTCAAAGGAGGGGAGATATGTGTCACCTAGCCAGGTGTGTTTGTTTTTCCCAAAGATTATTGGCAAAACTAGTACTTTGATAAATTTTTATGATCAGGGAAGTAAAGTCCAAAGGCAAAGTGAAAGAATGGAAAATTGCATACGAAAGGGAAAATATGTATAAAGGAGAGAAGGCTGCGTGCAAGGTTAGGCATTCTAAGATCTAACAAGTGTGAAATGTCTTCTAAGCATCTAAGCTTCAACCTGCTGTCTACAACAAACTGAAGTTAAGGAAACTCACTTTGAATTGGATTATTCAAGGTATCATGCTTCTTTGCCTGGGCCTTTTAAAATCTATGACCAGAATTTTTAGATTGTCGGGCGGGTGCACACATGACCCGAACGAACGTAAAATGACACATAATGATGCCAGGTGAGCGTCCCAATGTCATCGCACACTCGCGCAATATTTCGGTCGACAGGCGAGCACAGGAGTCAGCAGCACGTCCGCCGATAATTAAAAGGCCTATTAAGGCAATTATCAATGTAATTGAATTAAGTTTCTGGATGCCCGTCCAACCTTACGGGTTTTTTTGCAAAACCTCATCCACGGGCGGGATGAGGTTTCAATCCGTCATTTAAAAAAATAAAAAGATTTCATATTAATTTCTAACATGTCCCTGCTCATGTGACAGAGTCACATGAGGAGACATGCTTTTTAACACCTTAAAATTCTTTATTTTTTTATCTTCATCTCCCTGAGCCAGCTCTATGCCTCAGGAAGCTTTTACTGTGTGCACCTGTGCACACGCCTTCCTCCCCCCCAAACACACACACATAGGCAGCCCTGTAGCACACATTTCACACTGGGCAGGCCTTAACTGGCCCGCAATTGCAAAATCGTGGTCGCAGCCTGATCGCAGTCGGCAGTCGGCTTACAACCACTCCCAATCACCCCCACCAAACCTGCCCCATGAGGGAAAAATTCTGCCCTATGTGTCTTACTGCTGCCTTAATGGAAGTATAACTGGGAGTTAGATTAATTAGGGGATTTACAAGTTATCATAGTAGTAATTTGTAGATCTATGTGCAAGTTTAAAATAATTTCTTCTATTAATAAATGTTTAATATAGTTTTGTAAGAAACCTATAACACTTGGTGGTCTTATTGCATGCCTTGGGCATGCATCTCGAAATTTATACAAATTGCAAAACAGTTGTGACAGTTATTTCAAGTTTCCCTTTGGAATTTGAGCAGTTCAGCATTTACCATCGGCTGTGCAATAACACTGGTCATGGTCTGTCCAGAAAATGATGCCCTCTCTGTTAAGATCCCTGGTCCACACCCTGTCCCCTTTATAACTATGGCAGGTTTCTAGTGCCGCACTTTCTATTGTAGTTGGAAGCCTGCCACTGTTTGAAGGACTGTTCTTGGTCCTGAAGGTTTCCTATAGTCCTTGGTTGCCAATCCAGGGATTAGTTTCCTGTGCAGCATTGGGAGCCAAGACTAATCCAAATTGCAGCAGGGTGGATTTAGAAGTTAAAAGCATCAAAGTCATCCTTCAATCTCAGAAGAGCTTTAATGGTGCTGACACCCCTTCCTGCCTCACCATCTAAATGCGGATACCTTGGAGAGCTGGCATGGTATTTAAAGTCATAACTGATAAGTATTCATTTGCCAATTGCGGGTCCGTGATGCCATGGCTTGTAAACATTTCCTTCGATGGTTTGATGACCACCTCAGTGGTCATGTGTAAGTGCTTTACCTCAATCAATTGGGAGAAGTAATCAACCACAATGAGGGAGGACTTGTCATGAAAGACAAATAAATCGATCCCCAACCATTCCCACAGCCTTGTAGGGAACTGGTGGGGATGAGGGGATGTCTCTGCTCTGGCTTGTGCAGGACACACACCTGACAGTTTGCGATCATTTCTTCAACGGCCCTTGATATGCCCGGCCACCATACTGCAGGTTAGGCACATATTCTGCACTCAGTAATGCCCAGGTGGCCTGGTGAATTTTCTGGAGGATCTTACTGGGATGACCAACCGCTCATAAAATACCAAGAGATCATCTATCACGATATATCTGTTGTTCAAGCCAAATATTAATGACCCTGCCACCTGGCCTCTGCTGTGGCACCCTTGTAGACAGTAGTGGCAGGTACAGACACACTCCTCATCCTGCATCTGCTCCTGGCAGGTGTGCAAGCAGTTGGCTCCTCACCAGCTGGGAGTATGACTCGAGCAGGTGGTTAACCATGGTCCTGGATAGTGGGCCTGCAGTCATTTCATATTTCCAGTGAACATACACCGCCTTATATGCAAACCTCATGAGATGCAAATGGAATCTCCGAATTCTGGGGCGGCATTTTTTCAAGTTCCTTCTCATGTAAAAGCAAGGCCAGTGATTTGTGATACATTTTAATGATGACTTTGAGGCCAATAATGTGTTCAAAAAGTTCCCACAGCCCCACGTTACTGCGAGATCTTCCTTTTCATTAACAGCACACCGTATCTCAGCATATGCCTGTCCTCTAAATGGTTGGCAAAATCCGCCCAGTTGTTCCTGAAATAAAACTACCCCTAAGCCTGTGGACAAGGCATCCTCTGCTATAGTAGTGGGAAGGGATGGGTCATAATGAGCCAGGATATCAGGTGAGAGCAGCATAGGTTTGATGTGCCCAAATGCTTGCTCCTGTTGCGCATCCCAACACCATGTTTGGCCTTTTTTTGAAGAGGTGTTGCAGGGGTTCTATGATATCTATCAAGCTAAGTACTGGTTCACCATGCCCAGGAATCTTTGGAGTTCTGGAAAAGATGATGGGGTTAGGAACTTACTGATAGCTTTTGTTTTGTGGGTCCATCGCGATGCTTTTGCTGTTGACAATGTGTCCAAACACTGAATAGAGGTCCTGGAGAACTTGAGTTTCTCATTGTTAACTCTGCTTCCTGCAAGCATTCTAGGACAAACATGAGTCTCCTTTTGTGCTGCTCTACAGTCATGCCATGGACCAAAATTTCATCTATATGGCAGATGACACCCTCTAAGCCTTCCAAAATGGCTGACATTGTGCGTTGAAAAATCTTGGGTGCCGAGGTAATGCCGAATGGGAAGTGGGTTGAATTGGAATCTGCCAAAAGGGATGATAGACATAGAAAGCAATCTGGATTTCTCATCTAGTGGAAGTTGTCAGGAGCTGCTGTAAACATTGGGCTTTGAAAACACTGGGTGGAATTTTCCGCTCAGGAAATTAAGTGCAGTGGCAGGCAGGGTAGGTGGCATATTTCCCACTGTGCTGTGGGACAGGATATAACACTCGATTTTATGCTTGGATGCACTGGTTCATCTGCCCTACTGTCACCTAATGGAGTCCAAAGTCCTGGCATCATATTTAGATGCTACCCAAACACACACATTCACTCTCTGCAGCCCAGCTATGTTCACCACCAACCCAGAGATCGCTCCCAGGACAAAGAAGAGTGTAGCCCCAAAGTTTTGCCACAACTTCCTGTTGGCTTTAATAAGAGGTGTCCACCAATACCGGAATGTTCTTTAACCAAAAGGATGGTTCCAGTTCGGCCACCAATCTCACCTCGCTGGCCCGAGAAGCAGTCGCAAACGAGGTCTATGACACAGCCAACTGCCAACAAAATGCCCTGAAGTGCAAGAAAAGGATGAATGATCCACCTTCAGCTCACTCCAAACTCTCACTCTCATGATGGCATCATGCACTCAAAGGGTTACACTCCACAGGGATCTAACATAATGTTAGCGGGGGGATATTAACATTGAATTTCTCAGACAGTTTAAAGTCACCAGCATCTCATTTATCATATCATACAAACAGCATCTTCAGTCCTTAGTGGGACAGCCTCAGCACACACAGGAGGCAGGTAGGCTTTGAGTGCTGCACCTTGAAGTCACGAGCAAAATATCCAGTCGTGATTCAGGCCAGTCTAATTTCCCAATGGCGTGGCACCTAACTTGCATTTTTAATAACCATTCATGACATGCTGATGATGCAAAGCCCACCACGAAATTGCTGAGGGGAAACTTCTGACTTGTTTTCCCGCTGGCAGAATTCAGACTTTGGGCTTCACTCCAAATGTTCCGCATTCGCCCACCATGAAAACTGTTACTGTTGGGACCGAAAAATTCCACCAACTGTGCTTTTGGAGAGCTTGGTCAGGCTGTCATCCACCGAGGACAATGGGTAGACTTCTCTCGCCACTGCCTTGTAGAATAGCATCAGGTCACCACAAATACAGGTAGACCCACTTGGACTTCACAGTCGGGACCATCCTGGCACACCAGTCGGTTGGCTGAGATACCTCGAGAATTATTGAGTTGAAATGGAGAAGACTCCTTACCACAAGGCTGTCAACCTTAAACAAGACAGAGAGTCCCTTGATATTCACTACTGGTTCAGTAACTGCATGCTCAAACACCCATTGGTCATTCTTCTCTGTTGCTCCCTACTGTTGCAAAGGAGTCAACGAGAAGCCAGAATTGCAACAGCACTCCAGTAGTGGAGTGGGATACACTGGTAGCAGCTGGTGGAAATAGTATTGAAGCTGAAGTCATGAAATTTATTATTCATGTGTGCTGGATTCAATGTCTGAAACCCTGGCAAGAACATTTGCTAAAAGCCTCCCCTTTTCAAATAAACACTCACTTTCAATAAAATAAAACCAGTCTATAAAATTAGTTCACCCTAAATATTTAATCAAATATTACCCAACACCGAAACCCAAACTGCCCACTCTATAGCCAGAGAAGATTAGGAACACACCGCATAATAATCAGATTTGCGTCTCACCTGAAAGATAGCACACCCTTAAGGTGCTATTGCCATCAGACTGCACAATCTTTGATATTTTTGAAGAAATTGGGGATGACCAGATTTTCCAAAGTAAAAACTGGGACACAATGAAAAGCTTTGGGAGGGCAGGGCTCTGTGATGATTGACATGTTGTCCGACCAATGGCAGCGTTCTGGGGAGAGGCACTTGAAAGTAGATCATGTGATGACATCTCCTGGACTATCTCCAGCCAAAGTTGGCAACCCTATTAAGACAACCTATTGTTGAAGACGGAAGTTACAAACCAGACTTTTGTTTCAATGACATTTCTGCCTCATTTTATGAAAAAAAACTGATTTGCCACAACATCCCAGCCAGAATCCTTTAATCTGCTGTTACTTTACTGTGCAAATCCACATTGGTAAAACCAACTCTATTTAATAGACTCATTTATTTTCAAATATGATGGATTCTAACAATAAAATACATGTGTGGATATTTTAAGGAAGGGTGTGATGATGGTTTGGCACCACAGACACTAAAGGGGTTAAGCTGGGCACTGTGAGCTTACGTGTGCAAACTCATGTCTTTTTAGTGGATGCTTCTAACAGGCGGCATGGAGATAAGAATTATCGCTATAGATAAGAAAGGCCACTTAGCCCATCTAAATTTATCCATGTCAGTTAATAAGTTATTTGATGGTGTTGGTTTAGGAAGGAATGTTGGCTTAGACATAGGAATGTACAAGACTCTAAAAGACCATTACATCCAGCCAGTCTCTGTCACGGAATGATAATCCAATTTCCCTTATACATCTTTGAACAATACATGATTTTTTGCATCCACCCAGATAAGCAGGTAGAACTTTGATTTAACATCTCATCTGCAAAATAGCAAATAAAGTCCTTACAGTGAAAAGTGAAAATGTATTATTTATGGATCGGCTAAAAGAATGTTAACATATATGTTTAAGCAGCTATCTATGACCAGAAAGAAAAAGGAAGATTTTTTTTAAACTACTCACTTGTCAAGCAAAAACATATGGCCAATATCTTCTTTTGACAGAAAACTGTCGTGTTGGTGCCAGCCCAGATTGAGTGCTCAAATATGAGTTCAAACCACAACTTTCTGATATGAGCGAATGTCACCAATTGATTTAAACTGACAACATACATTTTAAGCTAAGGTAATCTTGCCTAGACTGGATACATATTTAATACACACTCTCAGATTTACCAGCCTAATCACAGCAATCAACTAAGTATAGTGACAACCCAACAAGCATTAAACCATAGATAAAAGCAAAAAACTGCGGATGCTGGAAATCTCATTTAGAAGATTGTGGGCTTTCCTGATTGCGGCTCTGGGTTCAACTCTCCCACACTTGATATAGTTTCCAGCTTCTGGCTGTATTGAAAGCATTCCTCCACCTCCCCCTCCCCACCACACCCCCTCCAAGCATGCACACAGCTCTGGGTCATTTGAGTTGAATGCATGCCTTTCAACTTGGGAGGAGTGCTAGCTTGCACCTCGATATGGGCAACATATATAATATGTAGATTAAACGGTGGTAACAACAGACTCCATCTGAAAAGCTTTGCACTTTTGTCATGAAATTTGTCCAAAAACTTCAAAGGATTATGGCCTGTATAAACAATTGGTTCTGATGAATTGTTTGCAACATAAATTTCAAAATGCTGCAATGCTAACACCAAACTCAGTCTCTTTTTCGATCATTGAATATCTTCTCTGTTGTACGTTCAGCTTCTGTGAAAAATACCCTATCGGTTTTCAATTCCAATGTCATCTTCTTGTAACAGTATAGCCCAATGCCTATATCGCTTGTGTCAATGGCCAACATGAACTGTTTGGCATAATTGGGTACTGCCAACACTGGTGTTGCAGTTAATACAGTTTTCAAACTATCGAATGACTTCTGACACTCCAGTGTCCATTGAAACTTCTTGTTCTTTTTTAATAGTTCAGTCAGTGGAGCAAGCACTTGGTTTAAGTTTGGTACAAACTTACAGTAAAACCCACTCATGTCCAGAAATCTCAAATCTTCTAATTTTGTTGTAGGCACTGGGAAATTCATGAAACCCTTGACTTTCGCATCTCTTGGAGCCACCTTACCATGTCCAATGGTATGGCCTAGATATGTAATTTGTGCTTTTGCAAATTCACTTTTAGCCAAGTTCATCACCAAATTAGCTTCTTGAAGTGGAGTAAATAATTCTTCCAGATGCTGTAAATGTTCCTGTCACGTCTAACTGAAAATAATTAGATCATCAATATAAACCACACAATTGCTTAGACTGCAATTACTTTGCTTGACAGTCTTTAAAATGTCACAGGTACATTCTTCATACCAAATGGCATGACTTTAAACTGATATAGTCCACTTGTTGTTCAGAAAGCTGGTATCTCCTTTGCCCTGTCCGACAACAGTACCTGCCTATATCCTTTTAGCAAGTCAATCTTAGTGATAAATTTTGATTGTCCCACTTTTTCAATGCAATCCCCAAACCATGATATGGGATATGAATCTGCTTTTGTCACTGCATTTACCTTTCGATAGTCCACACACAGTCTGTGTGTTCCATTCGGTTTTGGTGCCAGTACAACAGGCAAATTCCAGTTACTGCAACTAGACTCAATTCTATCATTTTGAAGCACGAAATCAATTTCTTTTTGTACTTGTGATAATTTTCCCGGATTTAATCCATAAGGTTGTTGCCTCACTATTGATGATATTTCTATACATACATCATGTAAAGTTAAATGTGCCTTTCCCAACTTATTTCCACAAATAGATTTGTGTGACTGCAATAGTCAAATCACTGACGCTTACTTGGAAGGTAACTCAATATTGTATTTAAATTTTTCAGCACCTTCTCATTATCCAACTTGATTAGAGAAAAATCAATTTCAGAGTCCTGCACTTCTACCTCTTTCTCATCATCCACCACCACTAACACCTCTTTTTATTCCTCTTCCCTGTCAAAGTACTTTTTAAGCATATTTACATGATGAACCCACTGCTTCTTTCTTCTATCTGGAGTATTTATTAAATAATTTACTTCACTCTATTTCTTTTCAATCCTGTAAGACCTACTAAATCTTGCATTTAATGAATCCCCTAGTACTGGTAACAAAACTAATACTCTCTCCAGAAACAAAACTGCGAATTTTAGCCTTCTTATCTGTTTTCACTTTCATCAATTGCTGTGAGATCTTTAAATGTTAACTAGCCAACTCACAAGCTCTGCTCAATCTTTCCCTGGAATTTGATACATAATGCAGGAGAGTAGTTTCTGAACTTTGACCCACCGATTTCTCATGAATCAATTTCAGTGGTCCCTTTACCTCATGACCATAAACCCATTCAAAAGGACTAAAACCAGCCGATGCATTAGGAGTGTCTCTAATAGCAAATAACAAAAATGGAATTCCTGTATCCCAATCCTGTGCATAATTCTGACAGTATGCTCTTATTATAGTTTTCAAAGTTTGATCCCATCTTTCCAAAGCTCCCTGTGACTCCAGATGATAAGCTGTTGCCTTAAACTGTTTTATCGCCAAACTGCTCATTACTTCCATAAACAGCTGTGACATGAAATTTGACTGTTGATCTGATTGTGTTTCTTTAGGTAAACCATATCTTGTGAAAAATGTAATTAACAGCTCCACAATCTCTTAGTTATAATATTTATTAAAGGTATCGCTTCAGGAAACCTAGTAGACACATCCAGTATTGTTAATAAATACTGATTTCTACTTTTAGTCTTAGGGAGGGTCCTACACAATCAATCATGACCCTGGTAAAATGTTCCTCAAACACTGGTATTGGGATTAAAGGCACAGGCTTAATCACTGCTTGTGATTTTCCTGTTACTCGACAAAAATGACAGAATTTGAGTACATCCCAATAGAATCCTGGCAAAAAAAACCTCTATATTTTCCTGTGTTTTCCTAATTCCTCAATGTCCTCCTATTGGAATTTCAAGAGCAATCCTCAGAATCTCATTTCTATTACCTAATGGGATAACAATCTGTTGGACCTCCCTTCAGCTTTCATTTACCGAGACGTAATCCTACTTCCACTTTCTCATTAATATATTTCCTCAAAGGTAATACTGGAATACATTTTGCTTCAGTTTCTGAATAAGTTTTCTGATATAACTGTTTTAATTGATACACTTTGGAAGGAGTGATTTGACAAGGAAGTATTCAATGAACGGCATGGCACTAGGAAGTTCTGAGGAACAAAGGAACCTTGGCGTGTGGGTCCATAGATCTCTGAAGGCAGAGGGGCATGTTAGTGGGGGGTTGGTGAAAAAGGCACTTATGGGACACTTGCCTTTATCAATCGAGGCATAGATTACAAAAGTAGAGAGGTCATGTTGGAGTTGTACAGAACCTTGGTGAGGCCACAGCTGGAGTACTGTGTGCAGTTCTGGTCGCCACATTATAGGAAGGATGTGATTGCACTGGAGGGGTTGCAGAGGAGATTCACCAGGATGTTGCCTGGGATGAAACATTTAAGTTATGAAAAGAGATTGGATAGACTTGGGTTGTTTTTGTTGGAGCAGGGAGGACTGAGGGGCGACCTGATCGAGGTGTACAAGATTATGAGGGTCATGGACAGGGTGGATAGGGAACAGCTGTTCCCCTTAGTTGAAGGGTCAGTCACAAGGGGGGCATAAGTTCAAGGTGAGGGGCAGGAGGTTTAGGGGGGATGTGAGGAAAAACTTTTTTACCCAGAGGGTGGTGATGGTCTGGAATGCACTGCCTGGGAAGCTGGTGTAGGCAGGTTGCCTCACATTCTTTAAAAAGTACCTGGATGAGCACTTGGCACATCATAACATTCAAGGCTGGGGCCAAGTAAATGGGATTAGGTAGGTAGGTCAGGTGTTTCTCACATGTTGTGCAGACTCAATGGGCCAAAGGTCCTCTTCTGCACTGTGATTCTGTGAAATTATTTTTCAGTAATCCACTAACCTCTTTGAGTTAAACACTTCAACTGAACTGTCCTGCATTCCTTCCTCCTGAACAATGTTATCAAATACAGTGCCAGCTAATTGGATTTCAACAACTTCTTCTTGCCTTTGAACTGCCTGCTTATCTTGTTTATTTTGTCCTTCCTGATGGACCTTTGATCTCATTATAACACAATTAGAAAACAATCCAAGATGTTCCTTCTGTAGCACTTCTGTTGAAAACGTTTCTACAGGCTGCTCAGCTACCTTAGGCATCATCTACATTTGCGATCCAGCTATATCATTACCTGAATAAATTGAACCCCTGCAATGGCAATTTTTCCACCACTTCAACTATAAATTCACCAGTCTTCCGTCTGCTCTCTAAATTTACCTTCCACAATGGAATAGATTTAGCATCTCCATGAACCCCACCTTCTCCTGCGATACTCCCTCTGAACAATATATATCACTAACCCACAACATTAAAGATTGACTAGCCCCTACGTCTCTTAAAAATTTAACACCTTTACCTACTTCACCCTGTATACATGGAAAGACTTTCCCTTCACATACAAAGTCTTTAAATATTTCTGCAACCTGCTCCTCAGGATTCTTGAATAAACTGTGAACAAATTCCCACTTTACTTTTCACTGATTCTTTCTGTTTCACTTGTACACAAACCACTGGTTTCTCCTGTGCCTCAGAACCCACAGTTCTTTTAATTCCAGAGCCTTTCTGTACCCCAATAACTCCTATAGATTTTCCCTGCAATCTCCAACACACTGACTTCATGTGTCCCAGTTTATTACAATGACAGCATCTCAATTTTCAAATGTCACTTCTACCTTCAGCACCTTCCTTTTTTATTCTGAGAAAAAACTTCCTGAGACTCCAGTTACTTCTTCTCTTCCCTGACTACCTGCCTTCCTTTCACCTTCCCACTTTTCAACCTTTTTCAATTTGAAAGGGTGACAGGAAAAATGTTTAGCTCTATGAACTAACTCATAATCATCAGCTATCTCTGCCGCTTGTCTTACAGAATCAACCTGTTGTTCCTCCACATAAGTTCTCACTACCAAAACAATTTAATCTTTAAATTCTTCCAAAAAGAATGACTTCCCTAAGAGCTGCATAAGTTGTCTCTATTTTTAATGTCCATATCCACCGGTCAAAATTACTTTGTTTTACTCTTTCAAACGCAATATAAGTTTGCCCAGGCTGTTTTCTCAAATCCCTAAATTTCTACCCGTATGCTTCAAGAACCAACTCATATGCACACAAAATAATTTTCTCACCACATCATAATTCACTGATATTTCTTCTGAAAGCGAAGCATATACCTCAAGCTCCGCACCTAATAATAACATTCAGGTTTCCTGTGGCCATTTCATATGTTTAGCTAGCTTCTCAAATGAAATAAAGAATGCTTCAATATTTATTTCCTCAAACTTTGAAAGAGCTTGTACAAAATTAAACATATCTCCACTGTGCTCTACTCCAGAGACAAACCCTTCCTCACCTACTGACATCTCTTTTCTAACTGCCAACATTTGCAGTTGGAATTCTCTCTCTCTTTCTTTTTTTCTTTCCTCCTTCTCTATCATCACAATTTCTAAATCCCTTTGAAAAATGATTTCTCTGTCCTGTGCTTCATATTCAAGCTTTTTCAGTTCCTTTGCTTGCTCAAATTCTAGTGTCTTCATTTGTAACTGAAGCCTCACTACTTCCAGCTATGATTCACTGTCAGATTTCACTTCCAACAGTAGATGCTGTGCTATACTTTTAAATATATCTGCTTTTGTAGCACCCTCAGGTCTCCCCAATTGTAACTTATCAGCCAACTCTGTTAACTTACTTTTGGTTATTCTCTCCAACCCAATCAAAGTTATCTCTTCTACTCCTAGACAAGTCTTAGCAATTGGCAAAGCCATCATGCAGTCTCACCATTTCTAACATACCTCAACAACTCCTGAATTCAAGTGCCTCTCATACTCGTAAGCTTAAGATTCACCAAAAATCCGAGGGGGAAACTTTAAACAACTGTCATAACCTATAATTTTAAGTGTTATGTTTGAGATGTGACTCTAAATTCAGGAATCAAACCATCAGGTTTTACATTAAACAAAATTAAACATTTTATTAATTTACACAGGTTAAAATACATATACACATGGCTACAAATTACTGTCATAACTTTTAACAAATTCCCAAACTAATCTCCATTAAGGCAACAGACTTAATCAAACACCAGGCAAAGCATTTTCACCTTACAAATTCAGAATGAGGTTCTTTCACTGTGGAGTCAGTTGGAGGCTCACAGCTGCCTTTTGATCTTACATTGCCTCTGCTCTGCATACCCGAAAACTACTGAAGTTATACCTACCACCAGTGATTGAATTCAAATTCTCCTTGTCTCACCAGTCTCTTTGAACTTTACCTTTTAACAATTAAAGTCCATTCATTGTACCAATTTTATTAGTAATATAAACATATTGCTTGGTAGTTGCTAGAAAGGCATCAAGTTTTCACCCCACTTCTTAAATGGTCTATTTAAGAAATGCAAATACACTCTACCTCTCTGTTTACATCTCAAACTAGTACATAACAAAGCACCCAGACTAGCTGACTTTAATCTAATTAAGACACATCTGCAGGCTAAACTTCTATTTTAAAAGAAAAATATTTTCCAAAATATTATATACACTAATGGCTTCATGACAGTAACCAAACCCCTACAACTCTGAAAACCCAGGCATTTCAGAAATTTTCGAGAAAACTGTTGGGACACTGGAACCTTCAATGAAAAAATGGGACTTTCCCGGAAAGAATGGTACATCTGATCATCATGATCAAAATAGTAATTTTCTCACACACCAATGCCCATATAACTAAATCAAATAATTTTGTTGTGGCAAACAAGCAATTTGCCTGTAACAGTCCATAATAAAAAAGGTAAGATATTCATAATCTGTGGAAGGAGCAATGTTAATGGACCAAAAGATCATTTATTTTTTCCATACTTCCTTGCTCCAATGTATTTGCAACCAATTATTAGTTAATTTGCACCATTTTTTTAAGTGCTCACCTCCCACTCCACCATTTCTCATATATAGTTAATCTTTAGTCACTACAACTTTGCTCTTTGGAACTTTTTCTGAAAACCACTTTGCCTTGGCACCTTTCATGCCTCTTGAAAAGCCTCTGTGGTTTTGGTTCCTCTTTCATTTCCCTGTTCAAAATTTCCCATTCTCTCTGGAACGTACTTCAATGTGAGAGATGTCATATGTTTTAAAAGCATCCTTTGTGTTATCATTTCGAATATGTCATTACTGAAATTGGCTAAATTCAACCTCCACGTCACACAATAATTCTTGCAAATGATTTAATTGGTGTCACTGATGATTCTAAGATGACATAACTTGATTCAAATATCAGTGTAGATCACAAGCTTTCCCAGCAGCCTTCACTTTTTAGCCATAGTATTATGCATGGCAATAATGTATACACATTGAATTCATATGTCAACATATATGACATGATGGCAGCACATACAAGTATTCTGCCTAAAAATAAATAAATGGCAATGTATGAAACTGCAAAGAAGTAATTTTACATGAATTTGCAAGGTAAAAATTGTCGCACCACGTATTTTTGAGTACAAATATGACATACATTTTTTTCCTAAAATAAACCATGGGGAACTGAACGTGGGACACTTGCTGTTAAATCCATACTTGATGACAATGGCCTGGGTTTTCTGATTCTGCACTTGCCACCCCAGGACGTTCTGCCCATTAAAATGAATGACCATGAAATTGGGGATTGCTGAATGCAGAAGTAGAAAGCCCTAGCCAACAACTTGGGGCTTAAATCTATCCTAAGTATTTCTCTCAATTTCTTGATTCAATTTTAACTAGCAGTTAGCAGGTATTTTAATCCTTCTTCATTGAAAGATCGAAAGAGAAGCAATTAGGTTGATTAGTATGGCAACCTGTTGTACTTTGAACTTGTACACTGAGCATGCATTGTAGCACTTAGTAAGCCTTTTATGTACTCAGTAAAATGCTGCTCAACAAGCAAAATTTAGTCTCCTCCATACGGCTAATTCACAATATCAGGCAACCTTGGGATGTGCTTCCCAATTAGTGAAGTGTATTTTAATTATGCCTAAAATAAGTACATAGAAAAATGTAGCATTAAGTGTTTGTATCTGAATTTACAACTTCCAACACGATTTGGGGTGTAAAAAACACCTACCAACCCATTGTTTTCAGGATTTATTTAATCCCTTTTTACTTCAAAGTCATTAAATTAGTCAGTGAACAACAGCAATTCTAAAGAAATGACTGGATTTTCTTTTAATTTATTCAAGCTGTACTGTATCAATTGAAATTTAAAATTAGAAAACTTCCATCATGGATCTATTTATGCTGCTTCAATTGTAAAATAGTTCAATGCCATTGTGCTATTAACGTGTTATTTGGAATCAAATATGTGCAAGCTCTCTCTGTCTGAGGGAATCTGTGTTGCAGGCGCTGAAGGCAATGGACAGTCAGATGAAGCATTATTTTAACAATTCATTTGAAAAACAGCACCTCTGACAATACAATGTTGCCTTAGTACTACAGTGAAATGTCAACCTAGGTTACGTGCACAAATCTTGAAATCTATAACCTTTTAATCTCCCCTGAAAGGAAAAAACCTGGGGCAATCCATAAGGAGGAATATTAATAAAGTAAAAAGCAAAAAAGATAAAAGCAAAAAACTGCAGATGCTGGAAATCCAGAACAAAAATAAAAATACCTGGAAAAACTCAGCAGGTCCAACAGTATCTGCGGAGAGGAACACAGTCAACATTTCGAGTCTGTATGACTCTTTCTGTTGAAGAGTCATACGGACTCGAAGCGTTGACTGTGTTCCGCTCCGCAGATGCTGTCGGACCTGCTGAGTTTTTCCAGGTATTTTTATTAATTTTAATAAAATCCCTGGTCTTATGCAAAGTCTTTGGCTGCTACTTTATAGCATTGCTAGTTATGTGACCAGTTAATGGCTCTTTAAAGAACAAGGAGATGCTGATAATAAATGATAATAATACGTGACCAAAGCACATGGGATTTCCCACATGGTTGCCCTGATTGTCAATTAAGAGGATCATAAAATGTGACATGCCCATGTCCTTTCAGATTCAAGTGAGCAGCACGCATGATAGGTGCATCCACCTTATCTGACTAATTGTATCTGGCCAAGCAGGTTCTGCACTGCTGTTGTTGTTTTAATACTGCCGGCTATCTCTGCACACAGTAGGGGATCCAAGGACCATTGTTCACAAACCACATGGTACAGCCAGTTAGCTATTCGTAGAGGCAAGCTGTCCCTCTTAAAGTTGCACTAAAAAATATTGCTGCAATTGAAATGATGGCAAAGTGAACACCAGCGCAGAGTGGGGGTTCCAGGTTGAAGGATGCAGGAGGCATTAGTAGTGGGAGGTGGACTGAAGGAGCAACACCATGGCTCCATGAGTGGACAGGAAACCCTCAAGGATCACTCTCAGGAGGCAATGGGAGCACGTAGCCACTGAACCCAAGAACCTAGTATTAGTGGCACAAGAAGTTTAATAATCTCACCAAGTGGTTAAGGTCAGTGAATGCGTCTTCACATGACATCCCCTACCCAACACTCCACCAGCCTCTCATGCTACTCAATGCACCATAGCCCTATCTCTATCCAGTTGCACTCCCTGGCACTCAGGACTCACTCCTAAAATCCAGAAACTTCACCTAATCTTCACAAACCAACCAATGCTGCCAGCCTCATACCTTCTTCTCATTGCCCCAACAATCTTCCAGCTCTTCAGCTCTCTGAGCAGCCTGCTGTCCCATGGTAGTCAGATCTGTATTAAACATCGCCTGGTATGCCTCAGGAGCCCCACTCTGGCATGACAATCTCTGATGTATTTGCTGCAGAGGAAGACAGTGGGCTGAGACGATTCAGGATTTGCTTGCCTCTGTTTTCACTGGGCTGTCATCTCAGCCAGCTGAGCTTCCATTTCTGCTCGGCCCTTCCAATGTCCTTCCAAACAATCATCCTCAAGAGGTCATGGCTGTCAGCGACTCTCTTCCAGTTGTCAATGTCAATGTCCACCATCTTCATATCTCACATGCAGATGTCCATATAACGGAGGTATGGATACCCAGCAGGTCAGTGCCCAGTGGCCTGTTCACCATATTGAAGATTTTTGGCTAGGCAGCCATCATCCATCCAATGAATGTGGCCAAGCCAGCACAAGCATCATTGGCTTAGCAATGAGCATATACTGATGGAATTAGGACACTCCAGGACCTCGGAGTTTGTGACCTGGTCCTGCCAAGAAATGGCAAGATATGTCTGAGACAGCAAAGGTGGATACTGTTCAACCTTTTCTCCTGCCTAGCATGCGTTGTCTAGGTAGAGAGCGTGTTAAGAATGCAGACTTCGTAGACTCACTATGGTAGGAACATACCATCAAACATATCACCGCACAATCACTAGCATTCTTCCCTTTCTTGTGCAGGACAAGGTGCCACACAGTAGAAGAGAGCAAAGCAGAACATATAGGGTCAAGGATGCCTACATTTTGAGACCCATGAAGGATATGGGGCCATGGCATCCACCATGCTGAGAACATTAAGGATGACGGTATGTTCCTGCCTTACACCTTTCTCAAATCCCAGCTCCCCTCATCGTGCTGACATGATGAGCAAGCTGCTGATGGTATGAACATGAACTTCTTTCTTCCCATCCACGGTCCTTCCCATTATGTTTTCAAAAATACTGCCTGCCCAGATGCAGCATCCAAGGATGAAGAGAGAGTGAAACAGCAAAGCACTGCTGAAGAGGCCTTATCAATTGATCGGACGCTTGTCGCCACCAACTCAGATACTGGCAACGTATGTACCTTAGAGGCAAATAGATATACTGATCCAAAGCTAGGTGGATGATAGAAAGCTAGGTGGGAATGCAAGCTGTGAGGACGACACAAAGAGGTGGCAAAGGGATATAAACAGGTTAAGTGAATGGGCAACAAGACATACAGGTGCAGCAAGCAATTAGGAAGGCAAATGGCCAATGAACAGTGCGGTTAGCACTGGCTACAAACAGAAATTATAATAAGCAGGCAGCGTGAAGTTGGCATGCTGCCTGCAGTACATTGAATGGGCACAGGTTAATCGCACAGAGTGAGCCTTGCACCTGTTTTCAGGGCATAACAGTTTAACCCCTTTACTTTCCAATTGAGGTCTCTGTTCTCAGGCAACACCTAGTGAGAGACAATGGTTTATAACTAATAGTGTGAGGGATCCAAAGGATTGACAAGTGAACTGTCAGTCAATTTTAACAGTAAATCACTGAGTTTTCTTGGGATTCATTCAGTCCTGTGACTAATACACTGTTCAATGATAAGAGTCACATGTCAAAGGTTGGAGGCTGAACATAAACCCTTCATTTTATCACCCCAATTGCTCATAAGAGCCTAAGTTAGAATTCTGCAAGCCATACAAAATAATTTGGAACTACATGTTGTGAGGTCTCCAGGAATAAAGTACTCAACCCCATAAATTGCCATTCCAGGAAATCAAAGATCCTCCAGTTTAGTCTTAGATGCTTCTTATCTCAACTTTTTAGTTGGTATATCTAGCTAGATATGTAACATCAACGTGGAAGGGTTATGAGCTGAATGTAAGAAAAAGCTTGGGATGATCGATAAGGAGGAATGTTAATACTCTCTTGTTTTGCAATGCAAAATTTTTGGCTGCCTCTTTATACCAAGGCAAACTTCATAATCTGATTGATACATTTAACTAGAACCCAGAAGGTTAATCTTTTAGCTAGCACTGGTTGCAGTAGACTGATCTAATATACCCTTAGCTCCCAAGCAATTACTTTCCAACTGATCCCTTATTGTAACCTGAACAGCTGACAGAATCATGTCACAACAAGTGCTAAAGCATTAAGACAATTTGTCTGAAAGTACTGTCAATTTTGTTGTCAATATATATATAATCATTTATCATCTCATTCTCCAGTTTATTAAGATAAAGACTGTTTTCAAATCTTTGACAAGCTTGACAATATCAAACATATCAACTCACTTCTGTGTAAATTTCCACAAATGACAATATAATTTAGATCTGTTATTTTTGAAGGTTTCAATCCACTTTACAAAAAACACTTTACAAAAAAAGACCTAAAATTATGCAGGCAATACAAGTAATCATGGGAACGCCAAGAAAGGGAAATGCATAGGATGAGGAAAGCTACAGGAGGAAATGGCAAGGTAGAGAGACAGTGAAGCACTAAGATAGGAGAGCATTAGGAAAACAAATAACAGGTGTTTGCTGTGAAGTAAAGGGTTAACATCAGAAGATCCAATATTGATAGAACTACAATGCAATGTCATATAACCAAGAGACTGAGATCTCGTGTGAAGCAGTAGTACAACCTCATGTACAGTAGAGATGTACAAAGATCTGTAAATAAACAAGAATAGTTTTTACAGATACAGTCTATGATAGCATTCTTAGGGTAACAAGCAAATCCTAGACCCTGACTCCAAGACAAAACATTGTGGGCAGCTGATGGTTTCTGTCAGCTGTTCATTTGCACCATCCAAAACATGATGGCAGTGGTGGTGACAGTGGACAGACGTAAAAACCTCTCCAAGAGAATACTGCAGAGCTGAAAAGCCTATAAATCCTTGGAAAAAGAACAAGAAGAAAAAAGATTGAAGACTCATCTGAGGACAGAGCATCATGGGTGCTGCAAATGCAAGCCGACACACAGACTCGATTGCCAGGCAACATTGAGCACAGGTCACAATCTACAAAACAACCTACTGAAGCAGGAACAGATCCAGAGGTTAGGGTAAATATGGAATCTATATTGCTATTCCCTAAACTGTTCTGAAGCTTAAGCCTCACAACAGGCTCAACGCTGGGACAATTGGAGGAAGAGATTTTCCAGAAACATAAGTTTCAGGTTTGCATAAGGAGGACCGGAAAGATCAGGTCAATACCTTGCACAGTAGGGGCCATAGCAGATGATATTATCGCAAGCCAGGCGTCAGTGAGGCTTCAAGTTCATATGAGAAAGTCCTCCAGGTATTCAAATTGTACTCAATGTTTGAAAGAATTTCATCCTTGAGCAAGACAGCAAAAAACTGGGCGAATCTATGGACTCATTCATAAATGACCTGAACATGCTCGCAGAGAATTGCAACCAAGGGATCCTCAGAAATGAATTAACACATGATTGTATAGTGGTTGGGGTTTTAGATGAAACCCTATCTGATCTTTTGCAAATGAGGGAAGATTTAACTCTTACAAAGACAGCACATATACTGCAAAAGGTTGAGCTTTGGAAGCTAAACAGAGCAGTTGATCAAAGGGAAAGTGATGTCCCTTGGAAAAAAAACGAGAAGCTATTCAATATGTCAGACAAAAAAGCGAAAGTGCAATGAAGTAAAAGCCCATGAAATCTAGAAAAAGTATGCCAAATGACATTGATTACTACTCCAGATGGTTTGAAGTGAGTAGGCTGCCTACCATCACAACGGAGGCAGTCATTACGTCACTAAGAAAGATCTTCATACCACATGGCATTCTTGACATTGTGCTGTCAGACAGTGGTCTCCAGTTTGCAAACAAGTTGTTCTACAACTTTGCATGGGAATATGGTTTCATGCCCGTAACTTGTTTGTCTAGATATCCTCAGTCAAACAGAGAAGTAGAAGAGGATTTCAAGCAATCAAGGAATTGATGAAAAAGATAATATTAACTTAGACCTTCTTAATGACAGAACCACACCACTAAAAAATGGGTTCTCACCATATTGATGAGAAGATGGCTGTGAACACAACTTCCAGCTCCAAAACAAACACTGCACCAAACAAAACCAAACATTACTTCAGATGATCATGAGTTAGGAACCATGAGGAACAACAATGAACTCGCAATTTCAACTTCAGGCACATAGCATGAGACAAGTGCCACTGACAGAAAGAAGGCACATCATAGAATGAGCTCCATAACAGAGATCTTATAGAATTATGATGGACCAGGGAAATATCACAAGACATTGGAAAGGAACCTTGGACATACTATTTAGATCCGGATAGACAAGGAACCAGAAACAGGTAGAAACTCTGCAGCTACCCAGCTGGAAAACACTCTTTGCGAACAACGAGTGCAGTTCATTCTCAACCTCGACACAACATCAGGACCAGATCAGAGAGGTTGGTCAAGGCACCACAGAGACTAACCCTATGAAGTCTGAGACTTTCGGTGGGTGGGGGGGGAGGGGGTGTTGGGGGTGCTGGGTTGGTGCGGGGATGGTTGGAGATAGAGAATATACATAGCTGGGATAAAGATTTGGGGGGAGATGTAGAGTAAAGGTTATCAGGTGTACCTGATACTGATGTAACAATGATGCAATGTCACATGACTATGAGACTCAGATCTAATGGGAAGCAGAAGTACAACCCCGTGCAGAGAATTGAAATGTACATGGATCAGTAAATACACAGAAAAGGGTTTTATGGATAGCAGTCAACGGTAACATTCTTCGGGTAACAGGGAAACACTAAAGAAACCCCCATCTGGAACCTGAACCCAAGACATAACCTTTGCATGGAGAATACAAAGGAGGAGGCTGAGAGATGAACTGTAAAAGCCAGGAAATGAGAGCAGCCGAAATCCCTCAAGTCCCATTCAACTGCAAGAAGCACAGTGGAGTAGGATACCTACCACCTGACTGGCCCAGTATTGGTCCCCTCCCAAATCCTGTGGACAGAGTAGTTAATTTAAAGAGAGTGAGAGCTCATGGCATTTATGGTGCATCATGTACAACAAGCCTGCCAGGATCATTGCAGTTGTTCCATTAGGTGTGTGCCTTTTTAGCCAAAGACTCAAAAAAAAAGCTTCAGGTTTCTGCATTGCCTCTTTCCAAAAGGAAATCACTCTGCAATCAATTACCATTGAGAAATAAAGATTAGTCCCACATCTGACTGCTGCCGCCTGCTTTGTGTTCTTAGACTTGGATCTTTTTCATGCAGTCAGGAGAATGGTGTGTATTAAATTGAAGAAGTGTAATGCGGACAAAACAGGAAGACAACCATGCAGAAGCCACCGTGTAGCAATCAGGATAAGCTCAGAACCAGATTGGGCAAAATGCAGTGCTTCATAGACTTTAGGATACATGATTTCCAATGAGGAGGAAAACAAAATAAAGAGGAACAGCGAGTGATGCTAGAGATACTCTTTCATCCTATTCCAAGAATA
This sequence comes from Carcharodon carcharias, assembly GCF_017639515.1. Classification (NCBI taxonomy): domain Eukaryota; kingdom Metazoa; phylum Chordata; class Chondrichthyes; order Lamniformes; family Lamnidae; genus Carcharodon; species Carcharodon carcharias. The sequence continues at coordinate 95,836,968 of NC_054481.1, forward strand.
TTCAGAGTTACATAATTCTCTGGTTCATGCCATAGTGAATCTATCTTTGAGGACTAGATGTCATGAATACATGACATGAACAAACCCTACCAGGTAGCCCAGGACTTGAAGTAGAAATAACAATCTCTAATCTGTAATTTGATGCTTGGAGGAAGGTGCTTACAATTCTTAAAGATGGGAAGCAAAACATGAATGCTGCCTTTTTATTAACATAATTAGGCCAGATTTTGCTGGACTTGGGCTTCTAGCAGCATCTGCCATTAGTTATACTCAACCTTGCCCCTTCTGCTCAAAACATCTTTTGCCCAATGTTGGATCTTGTGGATCCTCGTCGCACGTTTGATGTAAATGGTGGCTGAGTTTGTACTATAGATAGAGTTGATCAGCAGTCACCTCTTAGGTAGAAAACATTATGTTTATGTACAAAGGTACTCAGCAGCAACTACATGTGTGCTTTCACTTCAAACCCTATCTCTACACTACTGACTACTAGCTACAGAAGTAGCCTATGCTACTCTTCTTTTGCTTACTAAGATGTGATCTTCCTTTATAGCATTCTTCTTAAAGGTATATCACACATTAGATAAAACATAATTACTACATCCCTCCCCCTTTACTCAGAAATACATTTCATATTTATAAGTAAAATTTTCTCAAAATAGCTAAATATTTACACTGGTAAGTAATTTACAAGTTCAGTCCTTCTGGGGGTTTCCTTAGGTACGTAGAATGCCTCAGCTCTACAACTTCAGATTCTTTGTCAGGAACCACCTTTAGTTGTCTGATCAGGTGCTTCAGTGGGCACCTGCAGATCTGTATCCTTGTTATGACACAGCACATGGTAAAGGCTGTTATTTAAAATCCCAGAGGGAAACTTTAAGCAACTGTCATAACCTATATTTTCAATTGGTTTTTTGAGATGCAGCTCTAAATTCAGGAATAAGACCACCAGTTCTTGAGAGGTTTTTATATCAAACTAAATAAGACATTTATTAATTTACAACAAATTGGAAACATATACATATGGCTACAAATTACTACTTTCATAACTTTTAACAAATTCCCAAATTAATCTCCACTAAGGCAACAACAAACCATAGACTTTAACCAGACACCAGGCAAAGCATTTTCTCCTTACAAATTCAGAATAAGGCTCCTTTCAATTTGGTTCCTTTGCAGGCAGTTGTAAGCTTACATGCTTTGATTTTACATGCCTCTGCCTTTCACACACAAACTCCTCTCAGCACTCCCTTTTAATGTAAATTCTTATTGTATTACCAGGCCCTTTGAACTCTTTTCATAGCACCAATTTTATTAGTAATATAAACGTTGCTTGGCGTCTCCTAGCTAGATGCACTCCCACTCTTGAATACACTGTTTAAGAAAATGTAAATGTACCTCTAACACTGTTTACATCTCAAAACTACTATACATCAAAAGCACTTAGACTAGCTGGCTTTAATCCAATTAAATCACACAGACACAACCACAGACTAAATCTCTATTTTAAAAAAATTATCCAGTAACATTATATATATTAATAGCTTCATGGCAATCCTCAACTCTTGCAGGTACATCAGACATGTCTGTACTAGGTTGCGTTCTCTCAACAGGAAACGTTAACCCACTCTTGAACACTGGTGGAATCATTTCTTGGTGCATTGTTTCTCTCTTCCTTAGATGATCCACAGGTCTCCGTATGACTCAGCCTCCCACCTTCACGTGGTAAGATGGAGGTCTAGTCACTGCACTTATTTCACCCAGTAACCACTGTGGTCCTACTCCAAAGTTCTTCACATATATCACCTCTCCCACGATAATTCCTCTCACGACTGTGCCTGTCGTGTCTAGTTTTCTGACTTCCCTGACTCCTTTCCACCTTCCCCCTAAATTCGGCATCAATAAGCACAATCTCGTCCTGAGACGATGTTTCATCAATAACTCTGCAGGAATGACACCTGTTGTTGTGTGAGGGGTGGTCCTATAATGAAAAAGAAAGCGTGCTAACCTGGTTGCCAAGGAATCTCCAGTTTAACTTTTTCATGCCTTCCTTGAATGTTTGAACTGTCCTTTCAGCCAGTCTATTTGGTGAAGTGTGGTATGGTGCAGTTTTTACATAAGTGATACCATTGAGGCTGATAAACTGCTGAAACTCAGCACTGGTAAATGCTGTGCCATTATCAGAAACAACTACTTCTGGTAGTCCATTAATGGCAAAACTTTGACGTAGCTTCTCGATTGTAGCAGAAGATGTTGGTGACTTCACCTCATATATGTCCATCCATTTTGAGTGGGCATCAACAATGAGCAGAAACATTGGGAAGAATTTTCCCCCTGTTGGGGGGCAGGGAGGGGTTGGGGGGTATGGGGTAAGTGCAAGAGCGGGTGCGCCTCCGATCGGCCATTTTACGTGGGTGGGCCAATTAAGGCCCGCCCAGCATGATGTCCGCCAGGTAGCGCTATGCACTCCCTGTGTGGGCGGGGGAAACCCTCAGCCAAGAGTGTGCTCTTTCGCGCATGCACATGAAAGAGCGCACTCATCTCCCTGCAGTTTAGTGCTGCCTCAGGGAGATCGGTGCCAAATTTAAAAATGGTCAAGGAGCAGAAACAAAATTTCCCTGACATGCCCCCTCATGTGACACTGTCATGAGTTGGGACATGTTCATCACTGTAACTCTAACCTTTATTAAATTTTTAAAAACCCTCATGAAACCTCATCCCACCCATGGATGAGGTTTCATGCTTGTTCTGAAGCCTGCCAGTGCTCCTGGCCTGCCTGCCAACCTTAATTAATGGACCTGCCTGTTCAACCTTAACCTTTATAAATGGCCTCAATAGGCCGTTGACAGGTTAGCAGGTACACAGCTGATTCGATTGTGCCTCTGCCGATCTGAAAATTGAAATGACGTGAGGTGACGTTGGGAATTCCACCCGACGTCATCCTTCATCATTTTACGCGTCAGCGAGCGTGCCCTGCCCCCCGCTTACAGCACTAAAGATCCTGGCCCTTGTTCCCATGAAAGGTCCCACATATTCAATGTGTAACCATACCCACGGTCTTCCTGGCCACTGTCAAGTGTGTAACAGAGCTAAAGGTAACTTTTGCAGTTGCTGACATTACGCACAATTCTACACTTTCTATTTCACCATCCACCTAGGCTACCTTAGGTAGCTGCAAGCTATGGCCTTCATTTGGGATATTCCTTGATCTGCACTTGGAGGTACTATCACTCGTGCTCTCCACAAGAAGATATCATCCTGGCTGGTTACTTCATGTCTCCTGTTGAAGTATGGTTTAATTTCTTCAGATACAGGCTCTTGTGACCAACCATGAAACACTTGCTCTCATACTTGAGATTGGACAACGAGGCATCCAGACCTCTCTCTGATCTGTCGAGCACATACTGGCGAGGAATCTAAGAAATTTAACAATGAAACAAATTCTTGTGGTACTGAGGATGTGCTCATCATTTTCTTGTAAAGGCAAACAACTAAGTGCACTGGCGTTTGCGATTTGGCTGCCAGGTCTATGTACGAAAGGATACCCATATGCTGGCAGGATTAAAGCCTTATTTGTGTTTCTGTGCCATTTTTCTATGTGCATCCTTTCTAGCGCCAACTTTAATCTCGCCTTTCTTTTTGGCTTCAATATTGGCTAGACTACTCTCAGATGCAAGTCCAACTTGAGTGAACTCAGTGGTTGAGTCTCCCTAAATGTCATCTGCCTGCTTCTTAGAAAATTCTGCAACTTTTGCCTCCAAAGCCTCTGACTTCATATAGCTGATTCTCCAGCTCTTCAATCTCTTTTTTGTATTTGTTTTGTATTTGTATTTCCTGGAAAATTGAGCATTGTTGTGTCTTCTCTGCTAACTCATCCTTCAGTTTATTCAGAGAAGTGCTGAATTCTTTGTTTCTCTTCATACATTTCCAGAGGGACAAACTTAGACCTGAGGGAATCTTGTAGCGTGTGAAGGTCATTCAGCAGGTTTTCTTTTTCCTTTCGGAGGGTCCTCACCTCATCTTGAACTCTGTCCTTAAGCAGGGTCTTTTCAAGTTCCTTCTGCTGTTCTTCTATGTTTTGGCTCAAGCCAGCCTGAATTTCTTCAGATTGTTGAATCTTTACACACTCCTTTTCCAAAGCAGAAACACTTTCTTCTTCCTTTTTGAACCTCAGTGGCCAGTCAAGGTCAACTTCCCTTAGCCAATTTCACCCTAGAAGTCTTGGTGCTCTGCCTCTCAATACCAAAACTGGAAGCCTTACCAATTGGCTTCCATAATGGACAGTTGCTCTACTTACGCCTTTGACTTGGATGTCTTCACCTGTGTATGCTTTTAATTGGGCAGTTGTTCCATCTAAGTTTAATTGACAATCACCAGTATTCAGATATCTGAAGGTATGTTCCCCAATTACTGTAGTGGAAGCTCCTGTGCTCACTTCCATTCTAACAGATCTACCATTCACTTTCACTGTTAAATACATTAGTTCTGTCTTTCCCACCTTCAGATTAAACAACGAATAAATATCGGAATGTGTTGCTTCAGGCTCTTCTACATATAGATCTCACTGGGCTTTTTTCCTTTTTGTTTAAAAGTCAGCCTGACTCTTTCCTTGCACTGTCTCATTATGTGTCCATTTCTATGACAATAAAAACATCGTATTTTTTTAAACTGCCAATCGTTAAAAGACTGTCGTTTCCATCTGTATTGAAATTATTCTTTGTTTTCGCTGCCATTTCATTTTTTCTAATTTTTCCAGCTAGCAGGAGTTATTTCCCACTTTTCTCACCATTTTTGGCTGGGACTTCCCACCAGATGTGGAGGACAGCACTATTTTGTGCGCCTTGTATGGCTTTTGAATCTCTTACTGCGTTTTCCATTGCCAGTGCTACCTCTGGCACCTTCTTGAAATCCAAATTCACTTCAGGCAATATCTTCTGAAGCATGTCCTCATTCACACCGCACACTAAGCGATCTCTGAGCATGTCCTTTAGGGATGTACCAAAATCGCAATGTTCCGTTAGCTGCTTCAAACTTGCACGTAGCATGCAACTGTCTCCCTCGGGGCTCTATTTCTTGAGTTAAATTTGAACCTTTGCATCATTACTGAGGGCTTTGGTTGATAATGACTCTTCACAAGGTCTACCAATTGACCAAAGGTTTGCAAATCTGGGGCACTGGGTGCCATCAAACTTTGAATCCAGCCATAGGTTTTATTCCCACATGTACTTAAGAGGATCACTCACCTCTTCTCTTCCCCCGTAATCTCACTCACTTGGAAAAAGTACGTGAAGCGTTCAATGTAATGAGACCAAGCGTCCATTGCTGGAGCAAGAGGATCAATTCTTCAAAATTGTGGCATTCTGAGAGGGAATTACTTTGTTGAACTGAACAGAACTTCTACTTAGAATTACTGTGCAAGCTACAATGCCGATTTTGTTTCTCTTGATTTCTTCTGCTAAACTTGTTTTATCCTCATTGCCAGTTTGTTGGATCTTGTGTATCCTCATTCCACGCTTGTTATAAGTGGTGGCCGAGTTGATACTATAGATAGAGTTGATCAGCAGACACTTAGGTGGAAAGCATTGTTTATTTGCAAAGGTAATCAGCAGCAACTACATATATGTTTTCACTTCAAACCCTTTCTGTACACTATTGACTACCAACTACACAGATGTAGCCTACGCTACTCTTCTATTGATTACTAAGATCATGTGATCTTCCTTTAAAATGTTCTTCTTAAAAAGGTATATTACACACTAGATAAAACCATAATTACCACATCCATGAAATTGTTGAAAATTCAAACTGATAACGGTGCAGCGAATCTAAACTTTAAGTGAAGAGGGCAACCAGCTGTGCATCCCCTGAAAAAGTTTAAAGGGTTGAGAAATAAACAGTACAAATCAATAAATACAATAAAAAGTACAATCAAAGCAGGTGAATTCAATGTGAAATCAGGTAGAGAGAGAAAGGGAAAAATTAGACTGAAAGACATAAGACAAAAGAAAAGTAATAGAAACAATTTAAATCTTCAATAATACCTAAAGAAATGAGATTCTATACTTGTAGTGAATTAATTTTCAGTACCAGAGTGGTTGATTGGCAGTAATTAACAAATATATTAAAATGACTTAAATAAGGAATAAGGATACACAAGATCCAACAAACTGGCAACAAGGACAAAACAAGTTTAACAGAAGAAAAATATATTGAAATGACAAGCCTCAACTTTGTAGCAAGTTTAGTTTGTATTTATTGTACAAATGCAGCATCTTCACAACATTCAATGACTATCAGTGGTGAGATAGAGAATGAAATGCTGTTTTCCCAAAGCTAACAGTGCATCTTGGAAAGCAACTTTGGGATTTTCACATTACCCATGCATCTGAAGTTGCTGTAAAATTTTCATGTAAATAATGGAGAATGCCACTAGCTTCACTGTTATTTTAGAAGCAAAATCTGACCAATTAACTATTTGTGGTGATTGTTTGCATGCAACTTGTTAACATTCAGCTGGGTTCAAAGATATTTGTCCCATTGTTTGCAGGGAAATTTGGAAAAGGTAAGGTGATAAAGGAGATCATCAGAGGAAGAATAAAAAGTTTAACAACTTGCATCAGTGGTCCAACACCCATGCCAGGAAGCAGCAACCTACATTCTTCCATACCCTGGGTCCTTGATTTCTAGCTGCCAGCATCCAAGCTTGCTCCTCAGTGCTCAAAGCACTGCCCCATCATTGGTTTTAGCCTTTCATTTCATGCTGGGATTGCCCTGTGGTTGGTTCCCCTGCCACCAGAAATGGCCACTTACATACTGATTAAGGAAACCACAAGCAAAAATGCTTAATCCCAGGAAATCCAACCGGATATGCACAATATCATATGCAACTGAGCATCATGTGACCAAATCTTCATGCATAAGTCGAGTTGGCAACCCATAACCTGGGCAGTGTAGTTGTTTCACCTACTTTGATTTAATAGTAGTGTTAAAGTGTACCACTACCAGTAAGTATTAGTATAGTAACAAGATGCCTGTGTTAATAAATTTAAATAATAAAGAACAATAATGAATAAGCATTCCTTATATTATTTATTGGATGAAAACATATTTTAGTGCAGTAAACAGAATTTTTGAATAGAAATATGAATAAACATACCAATAATTGATAATAAAATGCTTAATTTTATGCTATATAGCTCCCTAATTACATGTACCAATCAGGATTTTATTATTGGTGACAACAATAGGGTGCAATAACAGGTTATTTTTAAAATTTTGGATATTGGTGAATCATTGAAACCATTATAGAAAAAATATTCTACACTTTTATTCTTTTCGGTCTTAAATGTCAAAGCCAAATGTGTAAATTAGAAATCTAAAGTTGGTCTTTTTAAACTAACTCTCCTGAAGGCAACTAATTCTGGGTCAAAAACAAAAACAGAATTACCTGGAAAAACTCAGCAGGTTTGGCAGCATCGGCGGAGAAGAAAAGAGTTGTCGTTTCGAGTCCTCATGACCCTTCGACAGAACTTGAGTTCGAGTCCAAGAAAGAGTTGAAATATAAGCTGGTTTAAGGTGTGTGTGTGGGGGGGTGTGGGGGCGGTTTGGGTGGGGGGAGAGACAAGTGGAGGGGGTTGGTGTAGTTGTAGGGACAAACAAGCAGTGATAGAAGCAGATCATCAAAAGATGTCACAGACAACAGAACAGAACACATAGGTGTTAAAGTTGGTGATATTATCTAAACAAATGTGCTAATTAAGAATGGATGGTAGGGCACTCAAGGTATAGCTCTAGTGGGGGTGGGGGGAGCATAAAAGATTTAAAAATATTTAAAAATAATGGAAATAGGTGGGAAAAGAAAAATCTATATAATTTATTGGAAAAAACAAAAGGAAGGGGGAAGAAACAGAAAGAGGGTGGGGATGGAGGAGGGAGCTCAAGACCTAAAGTTGTTGAACTCAATATTCAGTCCGGAAGGATGTAAAGTGCCTAGTCGGAAGATGAGGTGTTGTTCCTCCAGTTTGCGTTGGGCTTCACTGGAACAATGCAGCAAGCCAAGGACAGACACGTGGGCAAGAGAGCAGGGTGGAGTGTTAAAATGGCAAGCGACGGGGAGGTTTGGGTCATTCTTGCGGACAGACCGCAGGTGTTCTGCAAAGCAGTCGCCCAGTTTACGTTTGGTCTCTCCAATGTAGAGGAGACCACATTGGGAGCAACGAATGCAGTAGACTAAGTTGGGGGAAATGCAAGTGAAATGCTGCTTCACTTGAAAGGAGTGTTTGGGCCCTTGGACGGTGAGGAGAGAGGAAGTGAAGGGGCAGGTGTTACATCTTTTGCATGGGCATGGGGTGGTGCCATAGGAGGGGTTTGAGGAGTAGGGAGTGATGGAGGAGTGGACCAGGGTGTCCCGGAGGGAACGATCCCTACGGAATGCTGATAGGGGGGGTGAAGGGAAGATGTGTTTGGTGGTGGCATCATGCTGGAGTTGGCGGAAATGGCGGAGGATGATCCTTTGAATGTGGAGGCTGGTGGGGTGATAAGTGAGGACAAGGGGGACCCTATCATGTTTCTGGGATGGAGGAGAAGGCGTGAGGGCGGATGCGCGGGAGATGGGAGGAAGAAGAGTTCAGCATCATGCCGAGCCCGAAATTCATTGAGGTGAGGGCATAAGGGATTTCGGGCTCGGCATGATGCTGAACTCTTCTTCCTCCATCTTCATCTCCGGGCTCACTCCTTTGGGCAGGAGACCTCTCCCCGTTCAACGGATCCTTTCCCCCACCTCCAATATTCTCCCTCCACCTGGACCCCTCCCTCTGGATTCTTACCTTCTCTTGATCTTTTCATTGAGAACTGTCGGCGCGACATTAGTCGTCTCAATTTCTCTGCTCCTCTCACCCATTCTAATCTCTCTCTCTCTGAACTTACTGCACTCCATTCTCTCAGGTCCAACCCTGACATTGTCAACAAACCCGCTAACAAGGGTGGTGTTATTGTTGTCTGGCGCACTGACCTCTACCTCGCGGAGGCTGAGCGTCAACTCCTACCTCTCCCTGGACCATGACCCCACCACTGAACATCAAGCCATTGTTTCCAGGACTGACACTGACCTCATCTCCTCTGGGGATCTTCCTCCCACAGCTTCCAACCTGATAGTCGCCCAACCTCCGGGGGCCCGCTTCTACCTCCTACCCAAAATCCACAAACAGAACTGTCCCGGTAGACCAATCGTCTCAGCTTGCTCCTGCCCCACAGAACTCATTTCTCGTTATCTTGACTCCCTTCTCTCTCCCCTTGTCCAGTCCCTTCTCACCTACATCCATGATTCCTCTGACACCTTACGTCACATCAACAATTTCCAGTTCCCTGGCCCTAACCGCTTCCTCTTCACCATGGACGTCCAATCCCTCTACACCTCCATCCCCCACCAGGATGGTCTGAGGGCCCTTAGCTTCTTCCTCGAACAGAGGCCCGAACAATCCCCATCCACCACTACTCTCCTCCATCTGGCTGAACTTGTTCTCACACTGAACAATTTCTCCTTCAACTCCTCTCACTTCCTCCAAATAAAAGGTGTGGCTATGGGTACCCGCATGGGCCCCAGCTATGCCTGTCTCTTTATGGGGTATGTGGAACATTCCTTGTTGCAGTCCTACTGCAGCCCCCTTCCACAACTCTTTCTCCGGTACATCGATGATTACTTTGGTGCTGCTTCATGCTCTCGTCGGAACTTGGAAAAATTTATTAATTTTGCTTCCAATCTCCACCCCTCCATCATTTTCACGTGGTCCATCTCTGACACTTCCCTTCCCTTCCTTGACCTCTCTGTCTCAATCTCTGGTGATAGACTGACCACCAATATCCATTACAAATCTACCAACTCCCACAGCTACCTCGACTACAGCTCCTCACACCCCGCTTACTGTAAGGACTCCATCCCATTCTCTCAGTTCCTTCGCCTCCATTGCATCTGTTCCGATGATGCCACCTTCATAAACAGTTCCTCTGACATGTCCTCCTTCTTCCTTAACCGAGGTTTTCCACCCACGGTCGTTGACAGGGCCCTCAACCGTGTCCGGCCCATCTCCCACACATCCGCCCTCACGCCACCTCCTCCCTCCCAGAAGCATGATAGGGTCCCCCTTGTCCTCACTTATCACCCCACCAGCCTCCACATTCAAAGGATCATCCTCCGCCATTTCCGCCAACTCCAGCATGATGCCACCACCAAACACATCTTCCCTTCACCCCCCCTATCAGCATTCCGTAGGGATCGTTCCCTCCGGGACACCCTGGTCCACGCCTCCATCACCCCCTACTCCTCAAACCCCTCCTATGGCACCACCCCATGCCCACGCAAAAGATGTAACACCTGCCCCTTCACTTCCTCTCTCCTCACCGTCCAAGGGCCCAAACACTCCTTTCAAGTGAAGCAGCATTTCACTTGCATTTCCCCCAACTTAGTCTACTGCATTCGTTGCTCCCAATGTGGTCTCCTCTACATTGGAGAGACCAAACGTAAACTGGGTGACCACTTTGCAGAACACCTGCGGTCTGTCCGCAAGAATGACCCAAACCTCCTTGTTGCTTGCCATTTTAACACTCCACCCTGCTCTCTTGCCCACATGTCTGTCCTTGGCTTGCTGCATTGTTCCAGTGAAGCCCAACGCAAACTGGAGGAACAACACCTCATCTTCCGACTAGGCACTTTGCATCCTTCCGGACTGAATATTGAGTTCAACAACTTTAGGTCTTGAGCTCCCTCCTCCATCCCCACCCCCTTTCTGTTTCTTCCCCCTTCCTTTTGTTTTTTCCAATAAATTACATAGATTTTTCTTTTCCCACCTATTTCCATTATTTTTAAATATTTTTAAATCTTTTATGCTCCCCCCACCCCCACTAGAGCTATACCTTAAGTGCCCTACCATCCATTCTTAATTAGCACATTCGTTTAGATAATATCACCAACTTTAACACCTATGTGTTCTTTTGTTCTGTTGTCTGTGACATCTTTTGATGATCTGCTTCTATCACTGCTTGTTTGTCCCTACAACCACACCAACCCCCTCCATTGTCTCTCCCCCAACCCAAACCTCCCCCCCCACCCCCCCCCCCACCCCGCCGCCCCCCGCAACCCCCCCACACCCCACACACATACCTTAAACCAGCTTATATTTCACCCCTTCCTTGGATTCACTTAGTTCTGTTGAAGGGTCATGAGGACTCGAAACGTCAACTCTTTTCTTCTCCTCTGATGCTGCCAGACCTGCTGAGTTTTTCCAGATAATTCTGCTTTTGTTTTGGATTTCCAGCATCCGCAGTTTTTTTGTTTTTAACTAATTCTGGGTACCATTCAGCATTGAATATTATAGTAGTACAATGGTTATGCTACTGGACAAGTAATCCAGAGACCTAGAATAATGATCTTGAGACACATTCAAATCCTCCCATAGCAGCTCAGGAATTTAAGTTCTGTTAATGAAATAAATCTGTAATAGGAAAGCTAGAATAAGCAATGGTGATCATGAAACTATAGATACAGTGTCTCAAATCTGGCTATCTGAAAACCAGAGTTGCCTGAAATTCTGACATTTTCATAAGCTGCCATGCATCAATTTTAATTATTATTAAATGAATAAAATAACTTAGTGGGACAATTTGGTTAGGATTGCTGATACACCAGTCTTTCTCTGCACTCCGGGTGATCTGAACTACCCTTGACCCCACCTGACCTTTGAGACACAACCCTTACTTATATTATTTAATTATTTTTCAAATGATATTTCTTCATTATTATATATTTTTTTCAAACTGTAATAAAAAGGAACTTATTCACTTGACTTCATGTGTCTCTTATTAATTGAATTAAGGTTCCGAGTTTTATCTTCAAAAATCAACAAGATCCAAAATCCAGCACGGATTTGGTTCCGAAGCTGCCGATTGAGACAACGCAGCAGTTTTGTTGTTTTAATACCATTTAGGGAAGGAATTCGACCAATCTAACTTGCTGTAGCCTATCTCTGACTCCAAAGCCACAGAAATGTGACTGACTCTTAAGTCCCAGTTGGCCCAGCAAGTCACTTAATTGTATCAAATATTATGAAAATGTGTAAGAAGAATAAACCTGCTCAGACCATGCAGCATCAACTTACATGTGCTGCAGCAGCTCGCCACTACCTTCAAAGACAATTAGAGATAGGAAATAAATGCTGGCCCTACCTTAACACTCGAGTCACACGAATAAAAGAAAAGGTATCTTGGCCATATTGTATAGACTTACAGAATGATTATAAGTATTAATGAGTTATTTGACAAGAGAAGCAGCATCACAGATAAACCTGAGATAACTCGATGTCGTGTGCACATTCCAACAGGGGTGTCTCTATATAGCAATCAGAAGAATGAACCCCAGAATGCCTATATGGAGAAATTAATGCCTCTTAATGAGGCAATGGAGAGGAGGGACAGGGATTTTAACCCCTCCACCCTGCAGTAGGGGTGTCAAAACAAACTGGTAATTTGTTCAGTTTCCATTCTTTTTCCACCCCTTTGCCATCTTAAAGCTAAGTGGCTGAGGTGCCTGCTGGACTGCTATTCAGGATCTTAAGACAAGAAGCTATTTTCACAGCCCAGTGGTTAGAATATCTGCCACAATACTGCTTTTAGTTGAATCTGTTGGGCCAGAAGATGAACCCTGAGGCAAGTCCAAAAGGTATTTTGTGGAGTCAGGGATGCAGGACCCTATGACCTCCCGTCTGCCACTTCCCATCAACAGCAGTACAGTCTCTTCATAGAGGGCAGGCTGTATCAACACCCTGGTGCCACATCGGTGTTACTGAAAGAAAGAAAGGTGTTACTGGAGTCTGGAGCTGATTGCGGCTGTTCATGATTTAATAGCTCCATTGTGAGAAATGTAAGTTACAGGTGTCAAGTTTACAATAGTGCATGTGTGTGAGGATGAGGTAAAGGATGTTGAGAAGTGCCAAGTGCTAATGGAGCAGAGTGCATGGTTCTGGGAGGGCATTAGTAAGAGTGCGGCAATAAATGTGGTTGAGTAGTGCAGCTGTGATGAGAAGGTATTTGAACTGCTGTCTCATCATTACAACTTTAGTCTAGTTATTAAAATTCTTGTGGTGCTGCATCTATGATTGGGAATGCTGCTCCTGACATTGAATCAATGGCGATCTTCTACTGTCTCATGATCAGCAGCCTGGAGGGCTTCCTGGTCCCTGGGATAAGGTATTTCCTTTCTCCTCTCCACTTCCTTCACCGAGGCTTCCAGTGTGACAGAGAACCTTGGTACTCACTCTCTCCCTGCTTTCAGCAATTTGAGTGATGGTTTTACACAGCACTTCGTGCAGGATATTCCACCTGCTTTTTAAAGAAAGGCTGGCTGCCTTTAAGTAGCATTGGTGCCTCCAGATTTCAGGACTTGGGGTACTAAGTGCCTGGAAAATGTACTGCTCTTTGAGAATTAGATGGCAGAAATTCCAAGCTGCTGTAAATCAGCACTACATTGGCTCCATTTTGATTCTGGATCGATAAGAGTGGATCGATAAGAGCCTAGCACAAATTCCCTTTGAAGCAGGCAACACCACTAGTACAAAAGAGGTCCAATCAAACTTAAAATACATGCACAAATATTAGATAACAAGTTGTTTCTCTTAGTTGGTGAAGCAGTCAATATTATGTGGTGCCCACGGGACACTGAAATCTTTAAGCAAACCATGGAGTCAGTATGATCTCACTTTTAGAGTTGTCCCAGCTTGAACAAAGATGACACTTGCAATGTAATGGTTCTCCATGAAGAAGGTCACATAGATGTGCAATGGTGCCCTGTGAACACAGAACTCCTGTAAGAGGTGGTCAAAAAGCTGATTCTGCCAAAAGACAAGCTGTGGAAATTATTCGCAGGTGAACTGATGTCCTCTGTCACACAACCTTATAATCTTCACCTCCACAAACTGATATTCTTCTTCCTTCATTAGGATGGCATAGACAGTTGTCCCCATGCTGAGGGTCATGCATTGTGGTGGAGGTGGGGGGTGGGGGGGGGGGGTGGTGGGGGGGGGGGCGGCGGGTGAAAGTGTAGTGCTATGGGGTGTGGGGATGGGGGGTGGTGGATGGTTAGGAAAGGAAGGGTGGGAAGATCAAGTGAAAAGCTCAATGAGCAAAACTGAAAAAAAAATGGTTAGAAAAATGTCTGAAACCAGAAATCAGCAAATACAGATGGGAACTCAAAAAAAGGTCCAAAATTTCTCATACCTCCTAGAATCAGCAGGTTCTAACTTGTCTCACAGCACAGTACAGCAAATGGACAGGCAGATTAACAAAATTGCCAACAAAAGGCACAGTTACAGCCAACACATCAACAGTCCATAAGCAGAATAACAACAGTACTGAAGTGCTGAAGATAGTTAAGAAATTTAGGGCCATAATTAAAGCCTGAAAGGATATTGACTGCCATTTAAAGACCCTGACAACTCAAGTGATTTTCTGAAATTTTATTAAATAGTGCATCCAATCACAAACATACAATAGATTTACACTGAGCCCAACCATATTTTGCTTAATAGCTGCACTTAGAATCTAATATGCAGAATCGGCAGAAATATGTCTTCTTCTGCTATGGATTCAGTCTTAACGATACCCAGTGACACTGGCAGCTGCAAAACAACATTATTTAAGTGCTCCTTCCTGAAAGAAAACACTTTAAACAAATTACACTTTAAATTAGGTAATGCTTCTCAGTATTTTTCTCCCAGTACATATCTCTTATCTAGGAGTTTATTATCGAGGGAATATTGATTGTCACAATAATAAACACTTTCATATTGCCTTACAATTTGTTTGCAAGCGATGTTCAACCAGGCAGTCAAGGTAATAGTATTTTCCTTTTCCTCATTATTACTTAGTGCCGACAGTTTCTTATAGAACAAATATAATCTTCACTTTAAATTACTGATGCCCAACTTCAATTGTTGTGAATTAAGTCATTCTTGTGGCATTGAAAAAAATGCATTTTACATACTTCCCCATTGTCTGTCTTTAACTACCTCATTCCCCTTCTTTCGACTATAGCACACAGGAGCCAGGAAAGCAAGCATCACCAGACATTTTGGTTATGGGACAAGAGGTGCATCACAGCTGAGCTGGAGCCCTGGTTGAGATTAGCTAATCCAATGAAGAACGACCAACGTGAGGCCTGTTTGGTCCATACAATTCAAGTTACAAACCGGGCACCGCATTTACCAACTAAGTCTGAGAGGAGTTTCAAGTCTTGTGAAGGTTTATTACAATTCATGGAATCACTTTGGTTAATTTAACAAGAAGTTATTACTGAAAGAGTAGGGAGGACACAAAACAGTTTATAATTGCAGTCAGTATAAATTACAGCATAGAGTGTACAGCACAGAAGCAAGCCATTCAGCCCAACTGATCTATACCAGTGTTTATGTTAGACACGAGCCTCGTCCCATCTTCTTCTCTTCATCTATCCCCATCATTATACTTCTTCTCCTTTATCCTTCATACTTATCCAGGTTTCCCTGAAATGCGTCTATGCTGTTTGCCTCAACAAATCATGTGGTAGCAAGTCCCACATTATCATTACTCTGAGTAAAGAGATTTCTCTTGAATTCTCATTGGATCTGTTAGTGGCTTTTCTTATATTTACAGTTCCCTAATATTGGTCTCCCCACAAATGGAAACACCTTCTCTTCACCTACCATATCAAATCACTTCATAAATTTAAAAACCTTCCTCAGGTCATCTCTCAGCTTTTTCTTTTTTTTGAGAGAATAGAGTCCCTTCCTATTCAATCTTTCCTGATAAGTTATAGCCTCATCCTTGTAAATTTCCATCTGTCACAGATTCTAATCTGTCAATTTGCAACCCGCTCCCATCCACATAAATTGCTGAAATTTGCATACTTGGTTATGAAACTCTGTTCTTTTATCTGAGGCATTAATAAATATGGTGAAAAGCTGAGGTTCGAGGACAGATCCCTACAGAACGCTGCTTGTCACATCTGAATACATATTTTTAAAATCACACTCTGTTTCGTATCTCCCAACTGATTTCCCTTCAAGTTAAAAAACCGCTACCAATTCTGTGTGCTCTCCAGAAATGACACACCCATTTGCAGTAACACTACCCTCAATTTCAACATCAAGTTCCTGTAATGGTTCTGAATCTCTACTTATTGGCACTTCAAGATGTTTTGAGATCAGTGCTAACAACAAAACTGCTGCATGTGTCCAGAGGCTCAAAAACCTTAAACAAAACTTTGCAAATTTGACCACAGTTTGGGGGCAGGGGTTGGGTGGTATACTATAAGAGTCTGGCACATAAAAGATTAACATGAGCACAGTACCGCCCACACTGTGATATAAGAGAATATATTGCCCACCCTAGGGATTGTTGTAGCACTGGACAGAGCCGTGTACAGAAACAAGCATGGAGACAACTCCTAGCTTAGATTTTTACTGTACCAATTTGTATAGAGTTCCCATAGAAGCATAGAAAAGTTATGGCATATAAAGAGACCACAGCCGATTGTGAGTGCGCCGACTGAAAAATAAAAAAAATAAGAACTAGCTGCCCATTCCAATCCCACTTTCCAGCACCCGGTCCATAGCCTTGTAGGGTACAGCACTTCAGGTGCAGATCCAGGTCCTTTTTAAAATGAGTTGAGGGTTTCTGCCTCCACCATCAAACCAGGCAGTGAATTCCAAATACCCCCAACCCTCTGGATGAGGAAGTTTTTCCTCATGTCCCCTCTAATCTTTCTACCAATCACCATAAATCTGTTTCTGGTAGTTAGTAAAGACTTACTGCTGAACTATCTAAGACTATGAATACCTTACTAGGGCCTACCGAACTATGCCCAATACCTTATAACATGGTGGCAGTGAGTGTAACAACTCAAAACCTAGCAGAGACTGCATAAGTAAATTAAAATCCTGGAAAATTGAAGGAAAAATCAAAGGAGCATTCTGATCTGAAGAAAAGATCACCAAGCGAAGGTGTAAGAGGAAATCGCGAGAGAAGAGCTCCAAAGAAAGGCTGGGAAGTTGAAGGCAGAACTTAAATCCCCCACTGCAGCAGCAGATTCCATTAATCCCATGGAAGTCCAGTTTCAAGGCCCAGAGTATGTAGAGTCAACAGACCTTGCAGGGGTGAGCTAAAAATGTAAAATTCCTGAACAGCACAAGTCCTGAAAAAAGCTAAATACTGCAGTGGTCAGAAATTGCTGTTTAATTTGCAGTCCAAGAAACCAGATTCCCCAGGCTGGTGCCTGAACATGTGGCAGCTGAGCTCGCTCCAAACAAAGAAAAATAAATAAATAAATAATAACGACTGAGGCGGCAGCATAATAGCGACTGAGTAGACAACTTTAAAAACCCACCAAAGCCAGGATTCAACGCTTCCAAAACCCAAGACTCTAACCAGTTGACCCAGGAAGCTATTGTTGAAAAAATTTAAAGGCTGGGGTTACGAGCGCCACTATTGCTGGAGCCCACAAAATCGGAAAGCATGGGAAAACTCTTTGTGCAAAAGCATACAGTGGTGCCATTTTGGATTCTTGGAAACCTCTTCAAAGTTGAATCTGCCATTTAAAAAATGTAACCGTGGATCAGAAAACCATTTTTCCAAATCAATTTGCACTTATCACAGGCCCAGGGCAATCACACAATTGGGGAATCTGGAGAAAGAGATTCCTCAGGTATGTGATTGCTTAAGGTCTGGATAAAAAGTCAGAAGCTAACAAGTTAACACACTGCTTTATATGGTAGGCCCAATGGCCAACAACATAACAGCTAGACAAGGAAACAACAAATCAATTGCAATATTTGATTAAATATTAAAAATCATTCAAAGCTAATTTTAACCTCAGAAGTAACAAAGTACTTGAAAGGACTAAATTTAACGTGTTCAGCAGCCAAGGGGAACCTATCGACTCCTTCATCGATTAGCTATATAGAATGACTGATGGCTGTGATTACAGTGATCTAAAATCTAAACCAATCAGGGATAGAATTGCAGGAGGAGTGGCAAAAATGCACTCTCAAACACACTTCATGCGAAGAAGATCAAACGCTTGAGAAAGCCATCCAGATTAGTTAAGCATTCTGAAATCCGTTTGCAGCACCTAGTCATATTAAGGGGAGAAGGCAAACTGTGGTACAAATTAAAACCTCTGCGGATATTTCTTCTCCAGTTTAGGCCGTCTCGAGCAAGAGATTCCCACAAATCAGTGGGGATGCTGCATTTTTTCAGAAAGGCTTTGAAGATCTCCATGAAACTTTTCCTCTGGCCTCCTGGTGACCACTTGCCATGACGGAGCTCAGAGTTGAGAGCTTGTTTAGGGAGTCTTGTGTCAGCCAATGTGTCCCGCCCAATGTAGCTGATTAATCATAACCAGTGCCTCGACACTGGGAAGGTTGGCCTGAGATATTGGAGCGCCTATCCTGCCATTGAATTTGCAGGAGCTTGCAGAGGCATCGCTGGCGATATTTCTCCAGGGACTTAAAGTGTCTGCTGTAGTTTGTTCATATCTCTGGTGCATACAGGAGGGCAGGTGGCACTGCAGCCCTGTAGACCATGAGTTTGGAGCCAGTTTTGAGGTCTTTGTCATCAAACGCTTGTTTTTTCCTCAGTCAACCGAAGGCTGCACTGGCACACTGGAGGTAGTGTTGAGGTCCATCATCGATGTCTGCCCTCGCTGAAAGGAGGCTCCCGAGGTATGAGAAATTATCAAAGTTGTCATGGATCTTGCAAGTCGGAGCAGGCTTGTAGAGGAATTGTGTCTTCCGGACATTTAGCTTTTAGCTTAAGGCCCATTCTTTCATACTCCTCCACCAATGATATTTTGGAGTTCAGCCGCTGAATGTACATGTACACAAGGTGAGAGTGACTGCCCTTGACATCATTGGACCGAGTGTGGCATCAAGGAGCCCTAGCAAAACTGAAGTCAATGGGAACCAGGGGGGAAAACTTTCTGCTGGTTGGAGTCATACCCAAAATAAAGGAAGATGGTTGTGGTTGTTGGAGGTCAGTCATCACAGTTCCAGGATATCACTGCAGGAGTTCCTTAGGGTCGTGTCCAAGGCCCAACCATCTTCAGTTGCTTCATCAGTGACCTCCCTTCCATCATAAGGTCAGAAGTGGGTATGTTCATTGCTGATTGCACAACGTTCAGAACCATTCATGACTCCTCAGAAACTGAAACCATGCATGTCCAAATGCAGCAACACCTGGTCAACATCCAGGCCTGGACTGACAAGTGGCAAATAACATTTGCCAGATAATGACCATCTCCAAAAAGAGAGAACCTAACCATCACCCAATGACATTCAATGGCATTGCCGTCACTGAATCCCTCACTATCAACATCCTGGGGGTTACCATTGACCAGAAACTGAACTGGACTAGCCATATAAATACTGTGGCTACAAGGGTAGATCAGAGGCTAGGAATCATGCGGCAAGTAACTCACCTCCTGACTCCCCAGAGCCTGTCCACTATCTACAAGGCACAAGTCAGGAGTGTGATTGAATACTCCCCACTTGCCTGCCTGAGTGCAGCCCCCACAACACCCAAGAAGCTTGACACCATACAGGACAATGCAGCCTGCTTGATTAGCATCACATCCCAAACATTCATTCCTTCCACCATCAAAGTACAGTAGCAGCGATGTGTACCATCTACAAGATGTACTGCAGGAATTCACCCAGGCTCCTTAGACAGCAGCTTCCAAACCCACGCTCACTCTCATCTAGAAGGATAAGGGCAGCAGATAGATGGGAATACCACCAACTGGAAATTCCCCTCCAAGTCACTCACAATCCTGACTTGGAAATACATACTTTACTGTCACTAGGTCAAAATCCTGGAACATCCTTCCTAATGGCATGGTGGGTGTACCTACATCACCATGGACTGCAGCAGTTCAAGGCAGCAGCTCACCACCGCCTTCTCAAGGGCAACTAGGGATGGGCAATAAATGCTGGCCAAGCCAGCGAAGCCCACATCCCATGAATGAATATAAAATAAGGGGCCCACTGTGACGGTCAATTAGTTTTATTTTAAATGACGAAGCCAACCCCATGGGGTCGGCATTCTTCTTCTGATTTACCTTTCCAGGTGTATCCACCACCTTGTTCCTTGAGCTGGCCTTCTCTTGTCCACTGTCTCACTCAGGGAAGAGATATCGATGTTGTAGTGTCGGAGTTCCCTGGCTATAACAGCAGTGCAGCATTCTGGTCTGTCTCTCCTAGGGTTGTCCATGAGAGTTCTGATGTTCCAGGTCCAGAAATTTACTTTGAGGGGGTGGAAGATGCCTGTGCAAGGGCTCTTTTAATGTGCGATGGCCACTGCACACCAACTACCACACGGTCCTAACAAAGCAAGGTCGTTGTCCAGTTGCAGGAATAGCCAAGATGATTGGAGACCCGGTTCCACTGCATGGATGGGGACAAACACATACTATGTTACCCTCAGTCACCACCCCCCTAAAATCTTGGGAGCGCGATAACATGGGGCTCTTAGCTCCATAAAGTGCATGATCATACACAGGTGCATATATAACCTGTGGCAGGAACAGACTGAAGCTTATACCAGGACTGGTAGCCAAGGGTTACCAGGACATCCAAGAGAGAGCAGTCCTACAGGCAGAAGCAGGCTTCCACCTACAGCAAAGGTACTGCACCAGGCACATGCCACAACTGCAAAAGGGCAAGGTCTGGATTAAAGACAGAGAGAGGGAGAGGAAGAGGGAGAGGACTATCATCCAGAAAGACGATGACCAACCCCAGTCATACCTGGTTGGTACCCCAGGGGATACGGTGAGGAGAAACAGGAGGAGTCTCCTCCCCATCCCTCGAAGGGTCCCTCCCACTATAGTGGAGAAAAATTGAGGAAGACACTCAGATGCCAGAACAACCTCCAATTCAACAAAGCTTACCTGCAACGACACAGCCTATCGCTCTTCTGTCGGTAATGGGAACAAGATATAGAAGGATAAGGCCTCGAGGCTGCCTGAATCTATAAACTCAGACTTGAGGGGGGCGGGGGGAGATTGGGTAGTAGTAAAGGTGTAAATACATGGGGTACACTGTGATAGCTTTCAAATACATTGGATAAAGACTTCGGTGGAGGTATAGTATAAGAGTCAATGTGAGAATGACCTGCACAGGACCTGCACCTAGCGGTCAATCTAGTGTTGGAGAAAGCCATGTATAGAAGTAAGCATGGAGACAGCTCCTAGCTTAGGCCTTTACTATACCCATGTGTATAATTTCTCTTAGTTAATAAGTACTTACTGCTGAACTACCTAAGACTACGAATAAGGTATTCGTAGCTACCAAACTATGCCCAGCACCTTACAACAGGTGGTACAGGGAGGTACATGGGGCAATAAGATCATAACCACATTATTGACCTAAGCAGGCGGGCAATATTGTTAGCATTTTCCAACTATTGCTCCAGAGGCAGAAAATTACACCACCTTAGGAGAGAACGTTCTCTGCCTCTAGGGCCATGTAAACTACATTACTTATACTGAAACCTGTTTCAGTAGATCAACTTCAAAAATAAGTTTCAAAAGCTGAATTGCTAGAAATATTAAGCAGTGCGACTCAGACATTGAAGAGCAGGTCTTCAGATTAACGGGGTGATCAGCAATGATTCAAGGTGCTGCATCCAATTTTCCTCTCCCCTACCATACAACTTTCAAATTTAAAAAGATCATCCAGTTCTGGAATCCAAGTAATGATTTACTTCCAAGCCTTTCTCTGAACACTTATGGGTTGATTGATCAAGGAGTAGAATAGACCAGCAATATATAACAACAGGCTATCACTAACAACTGAAGAGCAATGTGCATTTTTGTTCAAGTTTTCTGCCCTTTTCTCCACTAATCCTGCATTAACTTACTTAAAGACCCGTTTTTGATGTCTGAGCATACACCACAGGTTTTCCAAATGGGATCTCTTTAAGGGGATATACCAGGAAGACCCAAAAGTAATCAGAATTATTCCATATAGGACTGACATAATATGTGAAACAAGCACAGTATCTTGAATTTGTTAAATGACCTAGCACAATCAAGGTAAATTCAGCGAATCTGGCAATCCATCAACAAACTTCACAGGAGGGTCCACAGCCTCCTCAGGTCTTCAAAACAATGCCTGCAGAGATAATGGATGCAGTGGTTGTAATCTTCCAAAATTCCCTAGGTTCTGGAAAGGTGCCAACAGATTGGAAAACCACAAACATAATGCACCTGTTCAAAAAAGGAGGGAGACAGAAACTATAGCTGAGTTAACCTAAATGACAAATTGGCAGCCATCTGTCTTCCTTCTCCATTGTCTCAGTTCATTAATGTTTGTGTTGCGCTGTCTCAGAAAACCATTATCACCCTCTTTTATTTCAACCCAGCGATGGTACAGGGATGAGGGAATGCGTGCAGAATTCTTGATTTATTCCACACTTTGCCCCCTGTTTTGTCCAGCATTGGTGATGTCCTCTCCTATGAAGCTTGGAGCCCGATTTTAATTCAATGCAAGTAGGTCGGTTTCAAATGGATTAAAATCTCACTCTTGGTCTTTCACCTGTTAATGAATTTATAATAATGGGCAGAAAATGGCTTCCTTCAGCAGCTACCTGTTACCTGCTCAAAATTATCGGTTCCAGCTACCATTTCCCTTGTATATTCAATAAATGTTCCATTATTTACGATTATGTTTACAAACCAGGGAGCACAATAGCAATAAATGTGTTATTCTCTTGTGTACTGGGCTGGAAAATCTCCCCACTTTGAACAGAACTCTCTGCTTCCAACCTCCATGTAGCAACTATAATTGTCTTAAATCATCTAAGCACTATGTACCCTATTGTTTAACTCAGTTGCTCCCTTATGGAATATTTTAGGTATTTTTAGAAATTGATCTAAACATCAATATTAAAGAATTGGAGATGTAGAATAAAATGAGAATGCCAGAGGCTTTGAGTTAAAATAGTATTTTGTAAACATTCATTCTCCCAGGATAGCAGTGCTTTCATTTGCAGGTCTCTGAAAACCTGAATACCTTCCAACCTGCTCCTGCATAGAAATTTAATCTCTTTAGTACAGATTTGTTTTAGTCATAACTCCCAGTAATATATTGCACTCACATTTCAACAGTGTCTTAGTTCAAACTGTGCTCAGCAATGACACAACAGGAATATTAGCTTATCAAGAAATGTTATTCATTTTAACATGAGGTGTTTTAGGAGGGACCAGGGCTATACAACAAAGGCTTAAAGTTTAAAATGTGGAAATTACTCCATACCCAAAACATCAAATTCACTTTTTAATTCTTCGATTTTGAAGGAAATTTCCCATATATTTATTTTTCTACAAACTCTTTAAATCTCTAGAAATGTATCAAAGGTCATTCAACAGCTGAGAAAGACTTAAAATTCTGGTTAGAACATTCTGTTTGTGTGTGTGTGTGTTTGTGTGTGCATTCACATGTGTACATGCATGTGTTTGTACAAAAATGATTGCACAGAAGGGGGAAGATTTCCACTGGTCATTATGAAGCCAATAATGCAGTTCTAGAGGATACGCACTTTTGAGCAAGAAGCTAAATTTGCTCAATAACTGTTCAAAATTACAAACAATTTTGATAAGAGTAGATAAGGAGGAACTGTTTCTACTGGCCAGAGAATCGTTAACCATAGGATACAGATTTAAGGTAACTGGCAAAAGAACCTGAGATCAGATGAGGGAAAAGAATATTATACAGAGTTTTTGTCTGGAATACACTGCCTAAAAGGGTGGTGAAAGCAAGTTCAACAGTAAGTACCAAAGTGAAATTGGATATAAACTTGAAAAGGAAAGATTTGCAAGGCTAAAGATTAAGGGGCAGAATTTTATGCTGATCAGGCGGGCGTGCGCTGACCCGATCGTACGCAAAATCGGGTGAAATGATGTCAGGCAAGCGTCCTGACATCGTCCCTCGCTCGTGCAATATTTTGATCGGCAGGCAAACGCAAAAATCGGAAGCCTGCCGGCTGACAATTAATAGGCCAATTAAGGTTATTAAAGGTGCAATTGTCTCCAATATTTCATGGTCCATCCAACCTTACAGTTGGTGGATGGGCGAATCAGCCAGGCGGACTTTGCATTTGTCATGAAACCTCAACTAAGGGCAGGATGAAGTTTCTGTTATTATATTAAAGAAAAAGAAAAATCTATGGACAGTATTTTTATCATGTATATGTTCAGGTGACTGATTGTGATGTTTGAACATTTCTTTCCTGATTTTAAAAACCATCTCTAATGCTTTTCAGGTCTTTAGCTCCCTGAGGCAGTTTTCTGCCTTCAGGGAGCTGTGGGCGCGCACCCATGCCCGCACTGACATCAGCGCCCACCCTCCTCCCTACCCCACCTCAGCAGTGCTGAGCTTTGCCATACATGCTTCATGCTGACTGGCCATTAATTGGCCAGCCAACGTGAAATTGAGGTTGGGGCAGATTGCGTTCGGCAGTCCATTCCCTGGCCGATCCCAGACCTGCCGATCGCACCCACCGGCCAACCTAAAAATTCTGCCCAAAGGAATGGAACTAATTGGATAGTTCTTTAAAAGAGCCAACAGATGCACAGTGGGCCAAATGGCATCCTTCTGGGCTGTAAGATTCTATGGTCCTGATATTAACACGGAACCACTGATGGTGCATGGGAGCACTGTAATCAGTCAAGAACCGTTCAGGTTGAGGGCATGGAGGCCCTGTCAATCTCTTTAGAATATTGCTGGACCACTTTCAGTCTGGAAAGAACAGCCTGGCTGGCAAGCGGAAGGGAAAACTATCAACGAGAAGCTATAGTTAGGGTCCCTTGTAAACAGTCCCCAGCACTTGATCTGTACCTAAACTCCTTTTGCCTGTCTTTATTCTATATCCCTCGATATCTTTACCAAAAAAATGTAAATCTCAGTTTTTAATGTTTCAATTGGCCCAGAATCCATAGAATCGCTTTCAGGCACTGGAGGAATGAGTTCCAGATTTCTACTACTTTTTGTTAAAATAGATGCTTCCTGATTTCATCTTTAATTTTAAGGCCAAGCCCTCCTGTTCTGGGTTAGCCTAATAGTGGAAAGAGCTTCTGTATCCACTCTACAGAATACCATAATCATTTTAAGCAGCTCAATTAAATCATCCTCGAATCTTCTGAACTCAAGGGAATACAATGTCTGTCCTCATAATTCAACTTTTAAAGCTGATGTTATTCTGGTGAATCCATACAAGGACCTTTGAAGGTCCTGAGAGTCAATGCTCAAAATTGAAATTGGCTCACGTCACAAGGTGGACTCTAATTCTGCTCGCTGGGTTTTGCTAATGATCTCTTGTATGGATCTTTATCAAGCGCCTTCTGGAAATTTATAAAACAATATCAATAAATACTGCCTCTGCCCACTATACTGGCGATCTTCTCACTGACCCTTTACAAATTTAAGCTCTTGTTTATCACAATTTGCAGGTTGTGGTGTATAATTAATGCAAAGGAGGACTGTGCATAATGAAAAGATATTAATAAACTTGCAGGATAATTGTATAATTGTCAAATTAACTTTGATGCAAGTAACTGCGAATTAGTACATTTTGAAAGGAAGAGTAAGGAGGCCACATGCTCCTTTGAAAATTATTATTAAAATGTGGTGGAGGAACAGAATCAAAGGGATGATTTGGAAAGTACAGATAATTAGCTTAAATCACTATCAGGGATGTTCAAGCGTGCCACGCTGCAGGGAAGGTATCCTTTTCTTTTGGGTTTATCTGTGTGATTTTTCCACAAAAAACAGGCAGTTTACATCTGGAGCTGGAACAGTTTGGAAAAAGGCAGAGAGAGAAAGCTGACAGGAGCTGTAGACCTCTAAGCAAGAAGGCATGCTTAAACTAGGGTATCTGCAACTGTGAGGAACTTAATGAAAGCTAGAGGGTCACCTAGCCAAATGCTAGTAAAAAGTCTCAAAAAACTCATAACTCGGAGAATAGCAAGAACACTAAGGAGAGTCAAAGTGAATTCCTGAGAGCTACATCATACCTTGGTTTGGTCCCAGGAGAAGTAAAGGAACCCTTGAGATCCTGGCTATTATAACAGAACTCTTGGGTGGAAATTTAAAAAAAGGGGAGTGACCTGTTGACATTTTCAGTCTTAAGGAATAAGAATTTAGCAAATTGTTTTGCTTAATTCTTGTACAGAAGTTATTGTTTAAAGCGTAAAACCTTGTATCATAATTATTTCAGTTAATAACTGAGAGTTTGAATTTCTTTTTAAAAATTAATGATCTTGCTTGAGATTGTAACAATTGTACTTCCTCCTGCACACAATTTTTTGCATTGGTGTGGGTTTTGGCAGCCCTGAAAATAACAAACCCATGGCCAATGGGGAAAGCCTGCTAATAAGTTGGGAATATTATGAAAGGCAAATGTAACATATTTTGACACCTTTAAATCTCACTATTGGGTGCTGTATTGTAAGTAGATGAGTTATTAATGCAGTGATTCATCATAGGACAATATCCTGTAAAGGTAAATTGACTCTTACATTTGTATAAGTATAGCCTACATTACAATATTTTTTCAATTGAAAGAAGTGTCATTAAAATGTAAAAAAAATGTCCAGTCAGTCTTTGCTGTCATGTTCTGAGCTATGAATCAACTAACAACCCTGGCTGTTAAAGAAAAAAAATTGCTTTTGAAAACTGAAAAAAATCTCTGCACCTGCTCCCCTTCACTGAATGACAGGCACTCTGCTTTGGAATAGAAATGAGACACAATTCTGTTCTGTCAGTTTCAGGTAATGTAGCTGGAAGTTTTTTTTAATATGATAGCTGCAACCATTATGAATGTTTGGCTGGGTTTCAAATGCTACCAATGTTTCAGCTCAGTTTATGGTCTATAGATTCAAGGACACCTGAAACTTTTAAGAGGATATAATGACAGAGTATGATTTTGATGTTGTTTGTTTACAAACTGAATAGGCACTTAAAGGGTTTTTTGCACTGAAGTAGTTTTTTTTCCCCAGTACATTTAAATTAAGGGTTTTATTGTATTGTTCGAGGTTTAATTTATTTTTCAATGTCTTTAAAATAATTCCCATTGCATGGCTGCTGGGGGCGGCTCATAGCTAACTCACCCAATATGCACTATGGAGGGTACATGGGGTGGGGGGGGGCATGAAAGTGGCATGGGAATCTGAAGGGCACAGGGTGTCATGGGGGAGGGTGAGGAGGTAAGGGGACATGGAGATGGTGTGGGCGAGCAGGCTGGGGATGTTTTCTCTAGTAAAGAGAAGGCTGAGAGGCTGATAGAGGCCTATCACAGTTTAAAAATCTGGGTTATGGCAGGGTTTAAATGGAACTTTTGTTTCCATTTAGAAAATTTGTTTCCACCTTAGAGACCAGAGCTAGGCATCATAAATACAAGATATTATTAATTAATTTAATAGGGAATTCAGGAAAATTTTCTTTACCCATTAAGTGGTTACATTTTGGAACTTGCTCCCACAGACATATTTGAAGCAAATAGCATGGATGCATTCAAGAGGAAGCTAGGTAAGCACATGAGAGAGAAAGGAATAGAAGGATCTGTTGATGGGGTTAGGTGAGGAGAGGTAGAAGAAGGCTCATGTGAAACAAATACCAGCATGGACTTGTAGGGCCAAATGGATGTTTCTGCACTGTAAATACTTTGTAATCAGCTGATACGTACCCAAGTGGTTAATCACTCAGTTTTCCATGATAAATTACAGGAACTTCTCCACGATTGATATTAAACTGACATGCCTATAGTTATTTGGTTTGTCACTCCCTCCCTTTTTAATTAATGAAATGTTTGCAATTTTCAAATCAAAATGGCACTATTCCTGAATCTAGGGAGCTCTGGAAAATTATGACTGATGCATCTACAATTTCCTTACCTATTTCGTTTAATGTCTTGGGATGGAAAACATGAAGCCCTGGATATTTGTCCATTATTTTCTCAATTACCCCTTTTAAAAACTTATATTAAATCTAACAAGTCTCTCCCCTTTTAAGTTTCCTCATTCAATTGAAATTTGTCCTATTATTCAACAATCATTAAAGCTCAAAAGTAATTCATTAACTATCAACAAAGCCAAATAAAGATGCAGTGGTTAAGTGATGCCAAACGTGGGATTGGCATATGTGTGTAAGACAATGACAGGGCTGAATTCTAGTATTGAGATCCAGTGAAAGAAGAGTACAGGTGGTACAAAAAAGTCTTGATTTTACTGCAACATTTATCTACACAGAAATAAGTGTTGGATATTATGATATTGTTGATACAGAATGATATCCTTGTGCATCTGCATCATATGTGATTCTCTAAATTCAAAATTTTTCACTAGCATTTATTTTTGAAAAATCAAAATCACTTGAATTGAACCCAATAGGGAGGCAAATATAACATGAATGATACACTTTTTCTAGGCTGCTCTGCAATAAGTTGCAAACCTCTTACATGTTGGCACACAGGAGGGCATTGGAAACCCCTGCTATCCTAGCCATCTGCCACATATTTGGCAGTGGCTAAACGAAACGTCATGTGCCTAATGCTCTGCTCACATCCTTCTGTTCATGATAAGGCCCCCAAGCATATCATTCATGCACGCAAAATCAGAACCTGACGCATCTCATGCCTTCATTTGACTACAAATGGCTCCAGTTCCACATCCGCAACCTCTGGCATTATTGCACTCTGTGTCTCACCATGTGTCAATTCCTTGTCTAAACTTCCCTTACTCCATCAAGTGGCTGTCTCCAGAGTGTTGAATGCAAGGAAAAGGATGAATGACATGGTGTGTTAGTGGAAGCCTGTATTGCCAGAGGATTGCACTGATTTTATTTTCAGTCATTTCTCAACTGTCTCCTGGTTTGCAACCTCTGGAGGAAAAACGATACATTTAATTTCATCCTGTATTAATAATATTATATCTTAATCAACAAATCTAATTGTATAAGGAAAGTGATAGATGGCGAAGACATTGAAAAAAAAGGATGTTATCTAAAATTTTCTCTCAAAGCCGTTGAATGTAAAGTGACTCTCACATTCAAGACAGCTAGATTTGTAAAGGTGACTGAAGATTTAAATTAGAATGATTTGGCAATCCAATTGGGCAAGGAAATTATCTATACAAAAGAAAAGTGGAACACCTTTAAAAGCACTCTAGGACAAAAAGAAGCCATGCATGCTGCTAAGGCAGGGAACCTGGTGGAGCAATATCAAAATGGCTAACTAATCACGTGCAAGGACAAATCATGCATAATCAAAACAACTTTTATAGACCAAAAACTCTCAGGGAAACGAGGATAGATGTCAAACACAATTAAAAAACAACAAAAGCTGCTATCAAAGTGAGCAAAAGACCACCGAAGGTAGTAAACAACTATGGTAGCAATAGTAAAATCCATTTTACTCAATTGCAGAGATAATAATTGGCTAATTTGTGTTGGTGATCACTCCAGAAGACTGTTCAGTTACCATTAGTGCAATATATAGTTAACATTAAAATTCTAAGTGTCAAAATAGATGCAGGTATGATCCTGAATAATTAAGGGTCTTTAATAGATTGGGCTGCTGGTTCTGATGGCATTCACCCGAGTGTGCTCAAAGAAATGGGAGCTGTGCTAATAGCTCAAAAGATTAAGGGATTGGTGCCATGGAATGGAAGGAGGCTCATGTTGTGTGACAATTCAAAATGAGGAAATTGTACAGCCTATTTTAATACCCAGCAAAAACCTAAAAGACAACTATCCCATACGGGAGGCTTCAATATCTGACATCCAGTACTTGGTGAGCTGAAATTTCCTCCTGCCTTCGGTTCCTGCCACAAACTCTGTTCCCTAGCTACCAACTCCATCTCACTCCATGACAACTGGATAAGAAGTCAGACTGTCTGTAATCTTGGTGTCATATTTGGCCCCAAGCTGAGCTTCCGATCCCAAATCTATATCATCACTAAGTTCGCCCATTCCCACCACCATAACATCGAGTGACTCCGCCCCTGCCTCAGCTCATCTGCTACTGAAAACCTCATCCATGCTTTTGTCAACCCTAGACTTTAATATTCCAATACACTCCTGACTGGACCCCCACCTTTAATCCTCCATGAACTTGAGGTCATCCAAAACTCTGCTGCCCATGTCCTAACTTGGACCAAGTCCCATTCACCTATCAACACTGTCTGTGCTTGCTGACCTACAGTTGTTCCTAGTTAAGAATTTTAAAATTGTCATCCTTGCTTTCAAATCCCTCCATGCCATTGCCCTTCCTATCTCTGTAATACCCTCCAGCCCTTTGAGATATCTGCATTGCTTCAGTTCTGGTCTCAAGCATTCTCAATTTAATTGTTTCACCGCTGGTGACTGTGCCTTCAACTGTCAAGGCCCTAAGCTCTGGAATTCTCTAAATCTCTCTGACTCTCTTTCTTCTTTTAACACACTCCTTAAAACCTACCTCTTTGGCTAAGCTTTCAGCCATCTGCCTTAATTCTGCCTCACATGGCTCACTTCTGCAAAGTGCCTTGGGACATTTTATTACATTAAAGAGGCTATATAAATACCAGTTATTATTGTTGTTAACTGCCAGGCTTCATTTGATTCTCACTGACTAGCTGCTCGTCCATTTTGTTCAGCTGCTGAAAGTGTGTAGTGAGTTAAGTGCAGTCTTACATAGAGCAAATGGTTAATGCCAAGCATGTGTATGCCATGAAGGGCTCCAAACTAAAGTTTGTTGAATGGAAACAAAGTAGGAGTTGGATTTTTCAGAATCAGGACCACTCCAGAGACCTTTAAAAATGGCAGGTGGGACCTGGATGCAGAGGCCCTGCACCCATTTCCGACAGAACCCATTTTCACTTAACACACAAGTGTGAGAGTTACAAATTTATAGATTAGATTTAAATGCTCTTAAAGAGAATATAAGGTCTGCTTAAGTGTCATGATCTGAATTTATTTAAATCCCCAGCCCTTAAAACATTGAAAGAAATGGCTGAGGCTGTCATTTGGAGTTAAAAAAAACACCTGCTGGATCAGTTTGATTGACAGACCATCTGGAGTACCTTTTGTATGCAGTGATATCAGCCATAGCCACAGCCACAGCCAGGAACTTGTCCAGCTCCCTTTTGAATGTTTGCTGCTAATCCACACTCAATGTACAAGTCAGCAACTTGTTCTAAAGGACAATGACCCTTACAAAAAGTGGAAATTTCTGACATTTAACTAAGACCTTTGCTTATGTAACTTATGTACATGTCTTCCGTTTCTCCCTAACCGAGTGTTTAAAGACAGTATAATACTTTTAGTTTAATAATGGATCAACCTAGCTGTACACCCTACTATCCAATTTGCTTTTATTATAGCCTCGCAGTGCTGGTTATGAACCTTTAGAAACTCATGTTATAACAGCTAGGGCTGGATTTTTGCTACTGAGGGAGGAAGCTGGAGTCAGGAAATTTTCTGACTAGGTGGACTAGTCTCAGTTTAAAGGGCCTCGTTACAAGCAATTTTTGTTCCGGGGATGCAAGCATGATATGACGTGATGTTGATTAATGTGCCTTGTCACTGAGATCTCCAGGAACTCATTTTGAACCCCTGTACGGGTTGGAACTGAATTTCCCAGAATTTTGCTCACCTTGAATTAGACAAGTGTCTTTTTTTTTTAATCTCTCTTTTCTGATCCCAGGAAATGATATGGCTGTTGGTGGGTAGGGAGTGGTAGGGATCGTGCTGCTCAGTACAATATGACTGCATGGGACAGGCTGAATGGACCAGCTGGTCTGTTATTTCTGTATCTTTGTACACTGTGATAATCACCCTGATTTGTGCTGGAAAATTCTGCAATATGGACAAACCAAGATTCCACCATCCTGCAAATTTCTAGCATAATATTGTGTAAAATATATGAAGGGCAAGTCCAGGTCTTCAGAAAGGCCAAGGTCTAAAATTAAGATACACAGGGCAGAATCTTGTCGAGGTGAGGGCAATCTGAGCAGCCGGTGAGAGAGCCAGTAAGAGCGCTGAGTCACCTCTTTGGGAAGGCCTGCCACATCATGTTCCACTTGGGCACTTGACAGGTTGGCTGCAGGCCTTTCCCCAGGGCCAAGGACCCTTGTGGGGTTGGGGGGGGAGGCAGTCCCTCCCGCAGAGTGCTGCCAGCCAATCAGAGGCCAGCAGCTCAGCAACCCCACCAGAGAGGCAGTAGCTGCTGTTAGAAC
This sequence comes from Carcharodon carcharias, assembly GCF_017639515.1. Classification (NCBI taxonomy): domain Eukaryota; kingdom Metazoa; phylum Chordata; class Chondrichthyes; order Lamniformes; family Lamnidae; genus Carcharodon; species Carcharodon carcharias. The sequence goes on from NC_054481.1 coordinate 95,869,252, forward strand.
AACACCCACCTTAGGCCAGAGGTGAATGGGGTGGGGGAAGGGGGGGGGTGGGGAATTGCATGAGCTGGCAGTCACAGGGGAGGAGGGTTGCCAGCAAAGGCAAAGGGCGGCTCACAGCGGACTTCCCTTCCCCACACCAGGTCCTTCAATCAGGCACTGAGTGCCTTTGAACAAGGGATGCCTCTGGGTGCAAACAAGCAACCTGCATAGGTTTGCTTATCATGCTCCTCGTATGGCGAGCCACCCTACCACCCGCTGCTCGATTAATACCATTAATGGGCCAATTAAGGGCTTCAATTGGCAGTGGGGCAAGAAGGCCATCCATGGACCATCCTGCCACAGGCTTAATCAGGCTGGAGGCAGCAAGACTGCAGGGTCCCTACCCACCCACCTGATTAAATGCCCCCACAGCCACTAAACTCGCCGCGGGAGAGAGCACAAGATTCCATCCACAGCATTAAAGGGAATGTGGCAGCACGTACAGGAAATTGGATTAAAAACAGCAAACAAAGAATTACACATACAGAATTACTTAGAAATGACATAATGTCAACAGGACATTCAAAACAACTAGGCTGGGTTTGTGATTATCCTTCTCACGAGCAGTCATCCTAATTGCATGTGTCTGCCCTATTTCTATATACCTCGATTCTCCGTTCCTTGACCAACTATCTAATATATTGTTAAACATAAAACGGGGGTAGAAAGTCATCTTCACCACCTATGTAATCTGATCGCCCCACCCTTTATAGAATCCACATGATTTTCATTCCATCAATTTCAGTTCAGACCACAGCTTCACATGCCTGTAAAAAAGTTTCTCTTGATCTGCCTTACATGTTTTTTTACATTAACATTTTTCCCCAATTATTTATTCTGTACACATATCTTCATAATTTTAAACACTCCTATCAACTTATCCAGTAACCTCCATTATTCAAATCAAATTTTTTCAAGCATTTATATTTCTTCACACCAGACTCCATTGTAAATAATCTGCTTTGTACCTTCGCTATTGGTTTAACCCCCATTCTATAGTGGAATTCAAAACAACACACAACTCATTCGGATTCACAATTACATCTCAACTTTTTTCTTAAAAATCTATCATTTGCCACGAAGTCCAGTGTTCCATTAACTTTTAAGGTATTGGGATCCTGGACTCCAAAATACTCGACTCTTCCACTTCACCCAGCTTCCCTATATTCAAATTATAACTTTTAGTTTTATTTTTTCAACAAAATGTACGAACTCGCATATCTTCTACTTCAGTTCTCTGCCTGAAGTCAGATCCTTGGTGATTATTCATTCAACCATGGCACAGTGCTGTGATTTTTTTTTAACCAGGAGTAGGGCAAGGAGACAGGCCCTGAGTCTACTTCTGCCAGAATGGGGAAATCAAACTCCGTGCTTTTGGTGTTAATCGGATCCACATGCTAGCTGTCTAGCTAACTGAGCAAGGCAGTGCCCCACCTCATATTTACTGAAATTGAAATTTATCACTTCCCCTTTCTATTTCTCAATCTTATCAATATCCTCTAGTAGCTTCCTATGAACCTCAGAATTATTTACTTTACTCTCTATTTTAGCCTTGTCCGCAAATCTGTGCATGGTCCTTTCTCCAGCAGAATATCTAACCACTGATGTGTACACAGAACATATGTAGCCCAGAAAAGAACCTGAGAGGCTCCAGGACCCTCTTCCAGCCACTCTGAGAAACTACCCTCTCTACCATCTGTATCTCCCATCTAAGCAGATTTTAATCCAACCTTTTTCCTACTCTGTATTCCATGCCATATTTCCTCCAATAGTCTTCTATATGGTACCGTGTAAAACGCTTTCCAGAAGTTCATCTGCACCATATGAGGAATTTAATGCCCTCCCCCATGAGTTTGGTGGGGCCCATAGTGCCTTTCTGCCTCCATCCCAATTACGTCCTTGGTAGCAATTGAGGCCCTTATTTGGGCAATCTGGCCTCATCCCACCGCCACTGGTATTAACCCAGTGGCCAGTGGAGGGCTCGTCATGCGGGGGGGGCATGACAAACAAATCTGCATGAGGTCAATTGCAGGCTCCCAGTGGGAGTCCCTCATTCAAAGATACCATGTGCTTTATTGAGGGATCTGGCATCAGGAAGGGAGCTACCCTACTGTCTTTGTTGTCCACATTCCTCCCCTGGGACCACCACCCCACCCCCTACCATCACTCGCCTGTGGCCAAGAATCCAGCAACAGTACTAGGCCTCGGGTGAGTATCATAGCCGCAGCAGTCACCATCTCTCTGATGACCTGCCATTCAATAGAACTGCCGGCCTCAGGTCGGCTAACAGCTCTTGGCGAGCGAGTCCTCCACCCCCGAGATCCTTGATGCCAGAGAAGGCCCACCACTGTCCACTTAAATGCCTGACAGGCACTTAACACAACAGGCCTTTCCAAGAAGATGCCACCCAGGCCTCCTTTCGTTACCTCCGTTAAATACCAGCCAACACCTATTCTACGTTCCCCCACCTGCCATATCTATCACCCAATTAAAGAATACTATCAGGGTTATCCAAATAGTATTCCTTTCTGAAGTCAGTAATTGCTGTTTTTAATTATTTTCCTTTCATATGGATATTTAGTAATTACTGTTGGGAGGGTGTTGGTTACAGATTGATATGTCTTAAAGAAGTCTCCATAGCCTTCTTTAAGCTAAGTCTTTATTAATTACTATAACTATTTACACATGTACAGCAAAGACCACAAGCTAGGAGCTACCTCCATGCTTAGGTCCATATATGTCTCCACTCAACACCACACTGACTTTGGGTCTGGGTTATGGGCCTTCTTACATCACTGTGTGAGCAGTACTGTACTCAGTCCCACATTAACCCTGTATGTGCCAGGCCAACTTATACTTCAATTACAGCCCAGATCTTCCAAGGATCGACAATCATCATTGGATTGCCACTCCACTCAAACATTCCCCCGACTCAACGCTGCTCTACGATTCTTCCCTTCTGAGCCCAGCTTTTCCAGAAATGTGGAGCGCAGCGTCCCTCAGAGAGCTCCATCATACTGGAAAGAGTCATATGTGAGACAGGACGCACCCCCTTTTTAAGGCACTAGTTGCCAAATTATACATTTAAAGGTTCAATGTGAATGTACGCGAGTGGCTGAGGTGGGCCAGTAGCTGAGGTGGGCAAGGTGGTAGTCGGGTCTGGGGGGTATTGGATGGTCAGTGGTGGGGTCGTCCAGTTGGGTCTGGAGTGTAGTCGAGTTGGGTAAAGGGAATAGTCAGATCGGGGGGTCGGGGGATAGTCAGGTCTAGTTGTGGGGGGTGGTGGGGTGAGACAGGAGGTGGTCAGGTCTGGCTGCCAAATCTCCTGCAGCAGGCCTGGAAAATTCTAGCCCTCATGTCTTCAAACGCCATATCCAATTTACTGCACCACCATCCTTACCCACTGCTCAGGTCATCACATCCCCATCACTCACCTACCAACAATCTCTTATCAATCACGATTCATAACTAACATTCATAGCTTCACTTCACTCTCACACTCACACTTAGCAGTGTTACAAGTCTTATCTTATAGCTTGCACACACTACCAGCTATTCAACTAAGGACAGCGACATCACCCAGACAGATTGCACAACACTCACTGAACAGGCCAGTTTTGCTTCTGGTCTGGGGACAACCATTCTCAGCTGCCATACTTGGTTCATTGATGTGCAAAGATCATCCAACATTTCTGCTTCCAACTACTGCCCTGTGTTGGAAAATATACATCTTTGTGTTAGGCAAAGACAAATCAGTCCAGGTGTGATGCCACTTGGGTGAAATATCTTGCTGATACTCAATGACGATTCTTACATATAAATAATGGCCAGATTGGGGAAGTACTGAAGGGCAATTAGTGCTCATGGAATGATACCCTAGATGGCTGCTGTACATCATAGGAAGACAACTAGAGGGTTGGGGCTACTAACACTAAACTTTATTATTGTTCCTTATTAGTGCACGTGCTCTGATCAAAAGGGGTTGCTAAACACCAATAAGGAACAATGATAAAGAATATGCCTAGATTAAAAAGGGCTGCTAGATCCTTAAAAAAATTGCAGCAACAGTTTAACACTAAATAATCTGAAGGTTTAAACTGGCTGCTATAATTTAATTAATCCATCTATCTTTTTAGGACTGGCTTATGGCAGCAGAGCCGTATGAAAAATCTGCTTTAACATAAATTGTGCAAAATATGCAGGGTAACTGCAGATCTTGTTAGAATCCCGTCTAGATTGGCAGGATGAAAATCTCTGCTTTCTCAGAGCAGCAAGGGCACAAAATGAAATAAATCAGCGACATCCTGAACTAATTTCCCAGCAGGCACAAGGGTGTAGCTTTACACTCTGCCCATAATCAGCCATTAGTGTAGTTGCCTGTCAGGTTTCAGTTACATAGACTTTTTTTCCAATAGCTGTCTAAATTTTTGTTAAACGAGACAACAAAAATTAGATTTTTATGTCTGGTCTATTTATCATCCTTTATTCCAGGCCACACGGAATCTTAGTGCAGTTAATGGGAGCTTAGGTCTAAACTCAATAGCAGTAACATGTATTATCTATTCTTTAGCATTCTCCTTAACTTCTCAAAATTCCAAAAACACAAAGAATTTTAGTGCAAAATCACTAGTTGCACTCCGGGAAACCTTCAGGATCGCCTATAGCAAACGTGGTAAGTGGTTTACCTGAATGAAGAGGCAGGAGGTTATGAGGGGAGACTGTGGCATAGTGATGTCATTGGACTAGTAGTCCAGAGGTCCAGGATAGTGCTCTGGGAACAGGGATGAAAATCCTACCACAGTAGCTGGTGGAATTTAATTTCAATTAATAAAATCAAGAATTGAAAGCTAGGTCATCTCAGTAACAGTGGCCATGAGAACTATAACCAATTGTCATAAAAACCCACCTGGTTCACTAAGGTCCTTTCAGGAAGAAAATCTGCAATTCTTACCTGGTCCAGCCTACATGTATCTCCGGATTCACAGTAATGTAATTGACTCTTAACTACCCTCTGAAATGGCCTAGCAAGTCACTCAGTTCAAGGGCAATTAGGGATGGGCAACAAATGCTGGCCTTGCCAGTGACATTCATATCCCATAATTTTTTTAAAAAAAAGCTCCTCCCAACCCCATGTCAATCACCACCACTCCTAGCCTCTGATTTTCCATACACCAGCTTAGAGCCCATCCCCAATCTACCAATCCCAGCACAAAGGTGCTTCATCTCTCACTCACACCCCACCCAACCCTGAACCTTGATCTCTCAGCCACCAGGCTCGTCTCTCACCCTGCTTCTCTATGCCCCTATTTTAAGTCACCACCATTCCCCCCCCAAACCCCACCCCTATCCCCCACCCACATTCCTGTGGCTGTTGACATACACTGGTTCTGAAAACACCTACATTTTAAAATCACCGTACTCATTTTCAAATCCCTCCATGGGCTTGCACCCCCGCACCCCGCCCCCCCCACCACCTCACCCCAACGTAACCTCCTCCAGCCCTACAACCCTCTGAAATTCACATCAATGCTGGCACATTATGGCCAACTTTAAATCCTTCACTTTTAGTAACTGTAACTTCAGTCTCTGGAATTCCCTTCCTAATTCTCGTTGCTCTTTAAACCCTAGCTCTTTGGCCAAGCTTTTGGTCATCGGTCCTGACATCTCCTTCCATAGCGGGGTGTCAATTTTTTTTATTGGTAACACCTGTGTTGAGAGCCTTGGGAGGTCAAGTAGCAGCTCTCTGACAATTATGCCCAAGGCCCAATATTAGGGGCACTTCAGACATCACCATTTTGCTGCAGTTCTCGAATTTCTAAGCCAATTTGTTTAATAATAGTGATTGAGGAACAAACACTGGTCTCATACATCAGGAGAACTCTCCTGATCCTCTTAAAAAGGTGCCATGGGACGTGTTCCATCCATCTAAATTGTCAGAAGGGGCCTTAGTGTAATGTTTCATTTGAAATATTTAATTCTGACCTAACGTTAGATGCTGCCAATGAGTGCAAAAATTGGAAGACAAATTCCCCATTAATTTCATTCTTCCTCTTAGAGACATTATTACATAAAAGTATTTACATCAGACAACCCAATAATGGATTAGTTGGGACATAGCCTGCAAATGCTGTTTAAAAAGCAGCTGCCCTACTATAATCTGATTCAATATAACTGACACTTTCTCATTAGAATGTACTCGCAATGAATTAGCATCTGAACAAGTGCTCCCTTTATGAAGTGACTGTTTTCATTAACTTCTTACATTAAAAAAATCTCCTGTAGAAAACAGTTACCATGTGAGAGTCACACACCCGGTGTCCAGTTTCATTTACTGTGACTACAGTTCATTACAGCTTTCTCCCGTCCTCTTCCAAAAGATTATTGCTGTTTGATATTTTCTAAATACCTGTAGTGAAATACCAGTAGAGATTTGGGAGTCCAAGTGCACAAATAATTAAAGCTAGTAGCCAGCTAGAAAAAGCAATCGAAGAGGCTACCAGAATGTTGGCCTTTACCTCAAATGGGCTGGGTTTCAAAGGGGAATAAGTTTTGCTTCAGTTAGTCTTAGCCAGATCCGATCTGGACTATTGCTTTTAATTTTATACACTACACAATCAGAAAGGATATATTGGCTTTGGAAGCTATGCAGCGCACATTCAGCAGAACATTACCATGGCTTGAAGGGCTAAATTAAGAAGAGAGGTTGCTTCGAGTTGAAAAAAAATTGAAGGGTGATCTAACTGAGGTGCTTGGAAAGATAAATGATTCAACAGAGTAGATGCATAGAGGCTATTTCCCTCTAATGGGAATCCAGAAAAAAAAGAGTACGATCTTAAAATTAGAGTTCAGTCACTCAGGACTAATATCAGGAAGCAATTTTTCAAATATTGAGTAGTAGAAATCTAGAATTCTCTCCTCCAAAAGGTTGTGGATGCTGGGTCAATGGAAACTTGAGACTGACATTGACAGATTTTGATCATGAGATATGGATAAAAGGAATAGGTGTTTTAATTGTATGTTACTTATGTTAAGTGTATGCAGGTGGGCATTAACTGGGGATTCATTTGAACCCTTATAAATGGACACAGGCTAAAACTGTGGTTAATGGGTTAGGGGACGTAGGGTTTTAATAGGCAACTCTAAATAAATATAGTGTGTAAAGATTGGGTCCAGTTCTGGAATAGAACATGAGGTACAGACCGGCGATGATCTAACTAAACAGTGGAACAAGCTTGAGGGATTCAATGGACCAGTCCACCATTTTATGTTCCTGCTCAACAAGTGCTGGAGCCTGCCAATACTGCACCCAAATAGCCTTTTGTAAACTACATGCCCAAACAGTAACTGTACACAGGCTACTGAATCATGAAGGGTATTATAGAGATGCTGGAAATAAGGTATTTACATTTGTACATTTTATCACAGAAATCCTGAAGGGATTGTAGCCCAAGCAATTTTAGAGCCAATTTCCTTATATAGATTATATATTTTTCTCCTATGGGCATTTTCCCTCATTAACAGGATTTTACTGATGTACATAAAAGTGAATCCACCAAGCAACTGCCATTTCACTTTTTCAAATTATTAATTATTTGTTTAATTCATTTTAATTATCTGTCAGCCTACTGACTAAACTTATTTTAATTGAATTATTTTTGTTCTGAAGTGATGAAGTATAATCCAAGGCATGTTACATCATAATTAAATTCTGACATGTCTTCCAAGGATAGTGAAAATACCCAACATTGTTGTACATATTTCCTTTTTTACAAACTTGTGCTTAAATTATTACTTATGCAAGTTTTCATTTTCTGAGAACTCCATAGGGGAGTTTCTAAAACACCAAGCTAACTTTCTCAATTCCTGAGCGTGTAAATGTGCCATCTAGTCCCATTTTAAATCATGCACCCAAAAAAGATCCCATGTTCTATCACAAGTCTTTGTTAAGTTTGCTTTTGGTGAACAGAGAGGTTAAAAGGTTAGCCAGATCTTCCACTCCTGACATCTACTCTGCTGAGAGATACAGTTGTGTGAACTTCAGATGATGTCAGGCTTGACTTACGCTCTGCACGGTAAAATATGCCATTGTCACTCAGGCTAGCTCATATTTATCATCATTAGCAACATATTATTACACAGGTATTAAAACTGAGGCTAGCTGACCTCAGGGGTCTGACAGGAACTGAAGGGATCTGCAAATTCATCAGATTTCTGTCTGACTGGGTCAGAATTACTATGTACCACAAGCACACCAGATGGACTACAGCAACTGAAGAAGGCAACCCACCACCTTCTCAAGAGAAATTAGGATTGGGTGAGAAATGCTGACCTTTCCAGCAACATTACACCCCATGAAAGAATTAAAAAAGAGCTCTTTGGCCAGACTCGTCAGTGGCATCTCCTTTGTGGAGCAGATGGTGGCAGCTGGCTAGGAACCATATAGCTCTACTACAGGCACATCTGCGGTGCTGGACTGTCTACCCAAATAACCTTACTTAAAGTTTGATAAATATGTTTCAAAATGATTTATCAATCTAGGTTATAAAATCAGGAGTGTTAATGGAGATTAAGGTACAGTTGGACTACAGTTGTACTTCAGCTCACTGAGATGAATGGCTTCTTCTGTCCTTTACTTTTTGCTGTTTTTTTTCCCCCAGATTGAACAGTAAAAATCAGAATTATAACAATTTATATCCCAGTAAATGGAATTCAATGAAATCATTGAATTGAGGAATTCTAGTCCTTGGCTGTCAAACTCCATGAGGATAAGCAAGCTGCATAAAACGAAATCATGCTCATTTGCCCTGATGAATATAATTTTAATGCAAATCAAAGTGACTCCAAAGGAGAAACAAATTGGGATCATCAGTTATGACCCTATTAAACTACATCCAAAATGCTAATTTACTGGCAAAAAAAAATGATCAAATATGTGAGCTCTTCTCTGACATTGACCAGAAGTTTACACCTGTCATTCTTAATGTAGAACTCAGTTGGAAATCATAATTGTTGCTTTATCTGCAGAGGTTTTAAGAAATCCAATTGTCTCGCACTTGCAACATTCAGACCAGCTGGTAAACTTCACATCTTTCTCTTTAATTATTGAAACATGTACAATCCTTCTGTGTGCAATGGTTACCATGTTAGGAAGGAATATGCAGTTCATTTTTTTCCTGATGCTAAATGTGATGTCATCCTTATTTGTTAGATAAATTAAATGCAAATACAGTAAGACCCTTTCTTCTTGGATAGGCTTCTAGTTAATTCTGAGTTGCAGCATTCACTGTCTTTGGCAATTTGTTCAAAATCTCATTTCTTGCAAAACATCTTTCTGAACCTAACCAATTTAATATTGTGCCTTAATGAAACAGCAGTAAGGCCACCAAGTGTTATTAAGATAGCACTATACTTGGTAACACTGCTTATAGGCTCAGCTAACATGTCTATGCTGATTCAAATATATTTAGGAAACAGACTTTAAACTGATGAGCATTGAAAAAGAACATTTAAGTAAATTGTCAAAGATATCCCTGGCAGGATTGACCCATAAGTAATGAGCTACATGTCCTTCAAAAAAAGGCTCAAAGCATATCTCTAGCTTTTCAACATGAAAAAGAATATCTTCAGCCTCTAGGTTCAGGAGGGATTAGCTTCAGTCAATATTTTCAGATTTATAGATTTTGTTTTGTACTTTTAGGAAAAGTCACACCAAAGCTTTTATTCCCTATGATCAGCCTAGGATGCTGCCTGGTTCACTGGGATGCTGTTTGCTATGAGGAAATATAAAGATTACAAAAGATTTCAAAAAAATTCATCACTGGGTAATATGGTGGAAATGTTAAAAATTATTGAAAAAATGAGAGCAAAGATAAAAGCAATCTTTTTCCAGTAGTTAAACAGCATAAAACAAATGAACCAACGATGTTAGACTAAATGTGAAAGTTTTAAAACAGAGGGCAGGAAAGAGTTATTTACACAACGTTGAGAGGCTTTGGAAATTACTTCCAGAGTTACTGGTCGAGTATTCAAAGCCCAACATTCAAAATTAGACAGGTGAACAAAAATGATTGTATATTAATTGTATTTAATCATATGCAGGTGGTAGGCATTAGCTGGGGATTTATATTTGCTTGTGTCCATATAAAAAGGAACAAAGAAATTCCAATGGTGGGTGAGAAGGTGCAAGTTTATAATGTGCTTCTCTAGATAAATACTTAAAAGGTGTGTCTAAATTAGTTCTTTTTCTATCCTTCACCACTTGGCTTTCTGGAGTAGGGGAGATATGAGTGGGTAAATGTGATGAGAACACGAGTTAAGTGTAAGTCCCATGTTGTAACTTGCATGTGTTTCTAACCTGCTATACACTTTAACACTTTCTATTTTCAAACTATAAATAGTTCCAAAATATAAAGCTTCTATGAAGAAGGTTCAATATGAAAAATAAATGTTAAAATCCAATTGTACAATTATAAGATTCGAAACAAGACACAGAGTTACAGTCTTGCACTGACTAAGTTTCAAGAGATCAGACTTACCATTTGAGTGGTGTGGTTTTCATTCCAAGGATGTTCTAACATGAACAATCCTGGTCTCAATTTATATAACTTATCAGTTCTTATAGGATTGAGTCTGTTGTGAGCTCATATGTCAATCAATTTCACTGTCCTCAAGCCCATCTGACGTCTCCTATACATTCCATAAGGTTAGAAACAGATAATAATGCTTTCCATGCCACCACCGCATAAATGAGATAACTATATGCCTCATGATGAAAACAATGTGCTATTATAACAAGATTTAAACAATCTTGTTGAACGTTAACAACCTTCAACAGATGGCCATTGTCTTCAGTCAGCCTCAAAAAATTGTCTGCCTTACATGTGGTCAAGAGAACAATTCTTTAAAGGCACTAAACTGAGGTGCTTGTTTAGATCTTGCTGATGCTGGAGAGTTGAATAATTTGTGGCCATTTACTGAAACATAGAAAAAGACTTTCAGTTATATGTACCTGAAGCATTCTGTTTAACTGAATATGACAACGCCAAATCTCATGACTATTTCAGAGATGGGGTGCCACCAGGTGACCATTACCCTTAGTCAAAGAAAGGGATTAATTTGGACTATTTCCTAATAAGGGACGAGCAACTGTCCGAATCAGAGGTAAAAGTTAAAAACTCAGCCTTCCACAGCACAGTTCCACCTTTGCTTCTGTGGTGTAAATCTTCTGCGACACTGTTCAACATTACTTCGGAGTCAGAAGAAACACAGACACCAAACCTGCTGTCAGCATTCAAGGAATCCTAGAGCCTCGGGGGAAGACAAACTTCCATGAATCTTGCTTAATAAATTCTACTTGATTCATAAATACTGGTTGTCCGTACCTTAATAGGTCAAGCACAACTAACTAACCCCATTGTTATAAATTAAGAATTTGGAACCTAGTTATTTGAATTAAAAGGGTTTTTAATACCTCAAACCCCCGAAAACTTACACCTGTAGATCTGCTGTCATGGTATATCATGCTCATCTGTCTTCCACCATGCTCAAACACCCACTGTGGCTCATCTAAAAATGCTCGGTGACATCCATCATCCAACTACGCCAAAGTCATATGAATTAGAAGCAGGAGTAAGCCATTCGGCCCCTGAGCCTGCTCCACTATTTGATTAGATCATGACTGATCTGATTGTGGATTCTACTTTGCTGGCCACTGACCACACCCTTTGACAGTCAAGAATCTATCAAACTCAGCCTTCAAAGTATTCAATGACCCTGCATCCACTGCTCTCTGGGGAAGAAGATTGCACAGACTAACGACCCTTTGAGAGAAAAAAATTCCTCCTCATCTCCATCTTAAATGAGAGACATCTCATTTTTAAACTGAGCGTCCCAGTTCTAGTCTCTCCCATAAGGGGAAACACCCTTTCAACATCCACCCTGACAGTCCCCTCAGGATCTTAAATGTTTCAATAAGATCACCTCTCATTCACACTTCAATGGATACAGGCCCAGCCTGTCCAACCTTTCCTCACAAGACAACACCCTCATCCCAGGAAATTGTCGAGTGAACCTTCTCTGAACTACTTTTAATGCAATTATATCCTTCCATAAATAAAGAGACCAAAACTGTACACAGTACTCCTGATGTGGTTTCACAAAATACCCTATAAAATGTGGCAAAACATCCCTACTTTTATATTCCATTTCCCTTGCAATAAACAACATTCCATTTGCCTTCCTAACCACTTGCTGTACCTGCATACTATCTTTTTATGAGTCGTATATCAGGACACCCAGATCTCTCTGTACCTGCAATCTCACTCCATTTAAATGCTGCTTTTCTATTCTTTCTGCCAGAGTGGACAAGTTCACATTTTCCTACATGACACTCCATCTGCCACATTTTTGCCCACACATTTAACCCATCTATATCCCTTTGCAGACTCTGTATGTTCTCTTCACAATTTCTCCTACCTATCTTTGTGTCATCAGCAAACATTGCAACCATAAATTCAGTCCTCTCATCTAAGCCATTGTTATAGATCGTAAATAGTTGAGGCCCCAACACTGATCCTGTTGCACTCCACTTACATCATGTCTTGCCAACTTGAAAATGACCCATTTATCCTGACTCTGTTTCCTATTAGCTACCAATCCTCCATCCAGGCTAATACATTACCCCCTACACCATGAGCTCTTATTTTGTTCAATAACCTTTGATGTAGCATCTTGTCAAATGCCTTCTGGAATTTCAAGTGCACCACATTTACAGGTTACCCTTTATCCACATTTATTGTTACTTCCTCAAAGAACTCTAATTAGTCAAATCACAATTTCTTTCACCATGTTGATTCTGCCTGATTATGTCAAGATTTTCTAAATGCTCTGCTACAACCTCCTTAATAATAACTTCCAACATCTTCCTTTTCACAGATGTAAGGCTAATTGGCCTGTAATTACCTGTTTTCTGTCTCGCTCCTTTCTTGAGTAGAAGAGTTATATTTTTTTTTATTTTCCAACCTGATGAGACCGTTCCATAATCTTGGGAATTTTGGAAAATTAAAACTAATGCATCTATTTCAGCAGACACTTCTTTTAAGACCCTAGGATGAATTCCATGAGGACTTGGGGACTTGTCAGCCTTTAGTTCTAGTGATTTTCTCTGTATCCTTTCCCTGGTGACTATGATTTTAAGTTCCTCTCTTCCTTTGATTTACAATTATTTCTGGGATGTTATTCATGTAAAATAGAAAATATCGGTTTAATGCATTCACCATTTCCATAATTCCCATTGTTAATTCCCCAGATTTACTTTCCCCCTTATTTCTCATTTTTTATTAGTTATACTTTGCTTGTTCTTTATATTCTGTCCAATCTTCCGACTTGGCGCTAAACTTCATAGAATTGTACACTTTTTTCCCAATTTGATACTATCTCTAACTTCCTTAGTTAGCTACAAATGTTGCAAGCTTCTCCTCATGTCTTTCTTTCTCACTGGAATGTATCTTTGCTGGGTGTTATGAAATATCTCCTTAAATGTCTTGCACTGCATCTCTACTGACCTATCCCATAATGCAATTTCCTAGTTCACTTAAGCCATCTCTGTTTTCTTACCTTTATAATTGTCTTTAAGTTTAAAACACTAGCCTTAGACCCACTCTTCTCTCCTTCAAACTAGATGCAAAATTCAATCATGTTATGATCACTGCTACCTAGGGGCACCTTTACCATGAGGTTATTAATTATTCCTGTCTCATTGCACATTACCAGGTGAAAAATAGCCTACACTTTGGTTGGCTCAGGAATGTGTTGCTTTTAAGAAACTGTCCCAAAACAATCTCTACAAACTCATCTTCCATGCTATCTTTGCCAATCTGATTTGTCCAACGTAGATTAAGATCACCTATTATCACCATATCTTTCTCACAAGTCCCCATTATTTCTTACTGTATGTCTTCCAGTGTAGGGTACTCTTAGGGGATCTTAAAACTAGTCCGTCAAGTGACTTCTTACCTTTGCTATTTCTTATCTCCACCAAAACTGATTTTACACCTTGATCTTCAGAACCAAGGTAATCTCTCACTATTGTACTAATGTCATCCTTAATTAACAGAGCTATCCCACCACCTTTTCCTATCTTCCTGCTCTTCCGAATTGTCATGTACCCTTAAATATTCAGGTCCCAACCTTTGTCACCTTGCAGTCATGTCTCTGTAATGGCTATCAAGTCATATGTATTTATTTCTATTTCAACTGCCAATTCACCTGTTTTGTTTCAAGTGCTACATGTTGATACAGAGCCTTTAGTTCTGTCTTTTTACTGTTTTTGCAAACTCTAGCCTCATCTGCAGGGGCACTCTTAAGTTTTATGCTGTCCCTTCCTGCTGTGTTCTGATTTTCATATTGCTATCTTGCTCTCTTGTCTTGTCCTCTCCCTTTAATTTATCACATCTTCCTTCACTTGATCCCTTACTCCCACTAATTAGTTTAAAACCCTCTCTACCACCTGAATTATACAACTCACCAGAACACTGGTCCCAGCACTGTTCAGCTGAAGACCCTTCCAACAATGCAGCTCCCACATTCGCCAGTACTGGTGCTAGTGTCCCATGAATTGAAACTCATTTCTCCCATGCCAATCTTTGAGCCACACATTCAACTCTCTCTTATTTACCCTATGCCAAATTGCTCATGGCACAGGTAATAATCCAGGGATTTGACTTTACTTTTTAATTTAGGCCCTAGCTACTCATACTCCCCAAGCACAACCTCTTTCCTAGTTCTATGTATGTTATTGGCACCTACATGCCCCACAATTGGAGCCTCCCCCTCCGACTGCTAGTTCCTCTCCAGCCCTGAGTAGATGCCCCAAGCCCTGTCACCAGGCAGGCATGACAGCCTTCTAAACTCTCACTCATGGCTACAGAGAACTATGCCTATCCCCCTGACTGTACTGTCCCCATCTATCATTAGATTCCCATTAATTCCCCCTGCTTAAATGGCTTCCTGTACCACTGTGCTATGGTCAGTTTGTTCAACCACACTGCAGTTCCCGCTTTCGTCCACACAAGCTGCAAGAACGTCAAACCTACTGGACAATTGCAAAGGCTGAGTTTCCTCTTCTTCTACCTTCTTGATCCCCATACTTGCCTCACTCGCAGGCACACTCTCCAGTCCCTGATCATGGACCAAATCTGGAGAATCTATCTAAAGAGGTCTCACTGCCTCCTGGAACAAAGTGTCTAGGTAGCTTTCCACGTCCCTGATGCATTACAGTGTTTGAAACTCAGACTCCAGCTCATTAATTCTGGGCCAAAGTTCCTCAAGCTCCAGATACTTACTGCATACATATTTGCATTGGATCACATTAAATACAGCCGCAACACGTCACCTGCCCAGCCATCTTTATATTGTTTCAATTAATTTTTTTACAAATTTAATTTTTAATTAATGCCTCTTTTCTGCCTGTGCTTATAATTTTATTTCAATTAATGTTCTATTTACCCCAATGGAAATTCCCTAATTTAGAGACAAGAGAGAGAGAGAAAATACTCACCAGCCAATCACCTGCCTGCCTCCCTGTGATCTCACACCTTGATTTTTCTTTCTGAATATGGGCTCTGACTGGCTCCTGGCATCAATTGTGGCTAACCTCGCTCTGCTCCCAAAATCTCGCCCTCTTTGACTGGCCTGAACTCACACTCCTTTCTTCAGTAAGAAACGCAAGACAAGAAACTACTGCCAATGGTTAATGGAAGTCAAATAGCTAACACGATTATTAAAATTGACAGAGAAATGTAATATGAATGTATTACACATTTGTCTGTTAGTGTCATCAAAGGTAATCTCTACACCGTATTGTTCTTTGACCCTGTTACAAGTTTCTTTTGTTGTATTGGATATAAAACTTAATACATCTTAGTGAACATAAGATTTTCAATATTGCAAATATCATTCATGGGACGCGGGCATCACTGGATAGACCAGCCTTTATTGCTCATCCCTTCTCAAGGGCAGTTAGGGATGGGCAATAAATGCTGGTCTAGCCAGTGATGGCCGCATCCCATGAAGCATATAGTTATGTATAATATTGAAAATTATGTTTCTAATATCAACTTGTGTCAGATTTTTACATTATGAAATGCTGTGTAAATATCTCTAGTGGGAAATTAAAATTTCAACACTTATTTCTAATGCTATTGGTTGACACTAATGGAAATGCAAAAGTTAAAATACAGAACTGTAAGGATTATGAGAACTGAATTGGGCTCAGTAGAGTCTTTTTGGGCACTACAAGTCCCATTAGGGTTCCAAAGTGGTATTTACATTGAGGACACGCTTCTGACATGAACCATGCTGGATGCCATCTTGGCAAAGGGATTAACACCCACATACTTCCGTCAGGCATTATGTGAAGGCAGATTTTAGTGTCATTCAACATGCATGCTATTTTCCCAGAAGGAATGTAAAAACTGGGAAATAATAGTACTGGTCCAAACTGTTTTTTCCTTCTGGGTTGAAGCCAATGCTAACATTTTGGAGCTCCACACTCCAGCAGACATCCTCTCTTAACCTCTCACAGCTGAACACACACTAAGCAGCAAGGAGGGCACTGAGAAGTGCTATTTAAAGAGATTTCAACTCCTTAGAAGTCAATTGCTGATTTAATTCTTCTGGCTGCTATTACAATTCTACAAATTTTCGATGTTTGCCATAGTTGGTTCAAGTTTCACTAATCTCCAGGGAGTACTGTAGCAATTGCTGACATACTTTTTTGGTAACATCAAGGCTTCTGCACGAACCAATTGCACCCAGTCATGGGTGCACAAACAGACTTTTCTCCTGGAATTGAGCATGGTTACAACGATCAACAGAAGCCATGTAGAATAGGACAAGCTGCTAGAAGAATGGGGGAGCAAAAAATGCTCGCAGTAGGAGGCCACATCCACATGGGATGTTCAGGGAGCAATTTTCCCACCTGAACTTCTGCATTAACCAATCTTCCAGATCTCTGAACTTCACTAAGGAAGTCATCACTGGAATCTGCCAATTGCTGCAGGTACAGCGCCAACTTCAGGGCAGGGCAATATTGCATTCTTAGTGTCTGTGATGGGGACTGTAGCTACGAAGCTTTATGCATCTTGTGCTGGAGATATTAGCAACATCTTGCAGTTTGTAGTGCTCTGTTCCATGGGGCGGGGCGGGGGGAGGTGTGGTCACTGAGGCTCTCTGTTCGAAGGCAGTTAACTACATTGCATTCCCTCTTGCTAGAGAAAAGATGAAGACAACATGAGGGTTTGCAAGGATTACAGGCTTCCTCAGTGCACAGTGCGACCAATTACACACATATTGCTTTGTACGCACCACACATCAACTCTACCATGTAACAGAGTTGAAAGGGATTTCGCTCCCTCAACCTGCAACTTGTGTGCAACCATGGGCAGTGCATTATGCAGATGAGTGCTTGATATCCTGGAACCATCATAGGGCCTTAATTCTGCAGCAATCTGCTGTTGCCACTGTATTATGCCATCCTGACAAGCTAGCAATCCAAAGGGTTGATATTGGGCAATAAAAGCTAGCCACTGATGACATGGCTCATGACTCCGGTTCACAACCCACTTACACATGCACAGCATGCATAGAATGAAAGCCATGCTGTCACAGAAAATCCAATGTTCCAGACCACTGACATTCAGAAAGAACACTTCTGCTGCCTGAACTGCTCTGGCAGTGCCCTGCAGTACTTGGCTGAGTAGGTCTCAAGATTTGTGGTGGTATGTTGCATTCTGCACAACCTAGCCATCACATGGGAAAAGCCTTTACCACCACCTTCAGATATAAGCTGAGGAACACAAGGCTGTGGAAGGAATGCTGCAACCTAGACAGCTTCTTTCTGCCCAGCTGTACACGAAGAATTGATTCAGGTGCCGTACCAGTAACTTCAACCTCAATTTCCCAACAATCCCACATGCTTTACCTTCCCCCTCTGTCACTGACCATCAGAGCATCCCCTTGATCACAATGCAAAAGTAAAAACTATCACAAAATACATTTTCTAAACCAAATGTATAAATTAAATCATGCCATACTGAAAACAAAATTAAACCAATCATCCTTGTGCATTCTTGGCATCTGCCTTCCATGACCTTTGCCTGTGCTAGTACTCCCACAAAGTCCTGTAGTAATGCTGGTAGATGGCTGCTGACTTTCAGTGCAGTAGACTGTAATGACCTTGTATTGTCCCATACTACCAAAAAGTGAAAAACTTCCCCACGTCAAATACTGCTAAATGTCAGCGTCAGAAGTGTCCATGAGGATTCTCCCTTTTGATCGACTTAACTCTGGCAGATCAGTGGAAATCCCATTTGCACTGAAGTTATAGTGTCCAACTGGGAGAACCACTGAGTAAATTGTCAATTAAGACACCTGCTTCCAAGGGCTGTGAAGTGTTTAACACATTGCTGTATATTTCAGGTTTCAAAATGGTAGGGACAAAAAAAATTAAAATACCGAAAAAAAATCAGCAGACCGTGATCCTAACAATCAAAGTTTGGGAGGACACAATTTGCATGCGGCCACAGACAGAAACACATCTGCAAGCATATCCCTGCCACTGACCTACCCCATTCAGCAAGAAAAAGGGGGTTGCTCAGGCACTCTCCAAACACAAGGATTGCCCCATTGCCTACGTAGAGGGGTCAATTTCAGCGAGTTCTATTGTTTGATCTTCTATACCATCTCCATGGCCCATGCTCCTCTTTGTGAGCCACTTTTGACTATCTGGAAGCTGATACACCTTAACTCACTGCATACTGGTTTTTATTATGCCAGGACACAACTGAGCTGAAGTCAGATTACCTATGAAGGCCCGTGGATATTATTTGCCTTCTTAGGAATGGATAAAGGTTCACACCTTAGAAGGCTATCTGGGAAAAAAAATCACCAACTGCAGGAATGATTTACTGTTGTTGTTTTCAAGGTGAAGGAATGCCTATATTATTCATCATCACCTCCCCATCTTGTTTTGTAAACTACCAGTCCACCTCTACCCTGCCTTTGCTCTCCAAAGTCCTTTAATGTGTTGTCACCTCCCAAATTTGTGCCTACCTTTCACGCAATTCCACATACAAATCTCTCCAAACAGGTCTCTGCTCCTGCCACAGTACTGAAATGGCACTAATCAGTGTTCTGTCCATTCTGTCTGCAGCCTTTCCTTGAGTGAAAACAATCACAGGGAACACCTATATGCACATTAACTCTCTTCATATCTCAACCTATTGCACTGATGGAAAGAGTTCGCACAATAAATATTTAGGCAGTTTTTCAACACAGAAACATCTTGTATGTCTGGCTGTTATCCAGGAATAAGCCAAGAAACTATACAATTTAACACACTGGGTGGATGGCACCTTGGGTACGGGGATATCCTTTGCATCCATAGGTAGTTTCTCAGTGAAATCAACTGCTAACTTGGTCTGGACACTTTAATATCCATTTGCTGTTTTTCAACTACTGGCTTCAAGGAAGAGTGGCATGGAGCTTTGGCACAATGTAAGAGGATGTGAAAGCACCACGGATTGCATGCAATGCTTAAATTGAGTGTGTAGCCATTCCAAAACTTAGATCAATAGCACTTTGAGCGAGCATCCAACAAGAACAGGTGAGCGGGACCTAAATTTCTGCACTAACTTAGTTGATGCTTTCTCTCCAAGCAGCCAAAATATGTACCTTTACATGATTGCAACCCTCAACCTTAAATAGACAACATTCTCTCCTTCAGCAGCATCTAAAACTCTTCAACAAAGGAAGCAATGTGGCTGCAGCACTTCTGGGTGTGGCTGAGCTGCTAATTCTCTTGATTTCTACTTTCTGTTATTCCTTGTTCTGCTAGGAGCTATCTTAAATAAGATCTGTGGATGCTGGGAATCTGTTTCTCTCCACAAATGCTGCCTTGCCTGCCTCATATTTCCATCATTAAGACAGATCCAGGAGGTCAGCATTACCGACTTCAATTGTATCATTCAGGCTAGGTTTTGGCAGGAGTATTATTTTCCCACCACCTTTTCAAGTACAGTGAAGTCCCACTGTTTGCAGGGGTTACGTTCCCACGATATCTCAAAAACGTCAAAATCACCAACATGCTTTTAAATAGGATTCAATTAGATCAGTTCCAGCCATGTGAGGGCAGAACTGGACTCTCCAGCAAAAATGTGGTGCAGTAACTGTAAAGGACAGACAGTGGGGCTTCTGAGCAATATATCAGTGAAGTTTTAAAATTGAATAGAGCTGTTATTGTAGCTCCAGACCCAGCAATTCTGGCATTTACGGGTTAACCCATTCAATCGGGCTGCACTTCAGAGGAGAGACTGAAATGGTTTCAGCTGGCTGCCATTTTCCCAAGGACAGAGAGAGAAGAAACCATGGAAAAGTGAGAATTTCTCATGCGATGGGCGATGTTGTCTACAAAGTAAAAAGCGTGGGTAAGTGAATTTGCGAACAAAGAACTCTCAAACTGTGGGACATTACTGTAATTGTTGCTGTGCTGTGGGCAATTGGTTAACTGTTTCTATGGCACTTCATACTCAAGTAAGCTTGCCTTATATACAGGTACATAACTGAAAAAGTTGCATGTGTATTTCTGTAAAACTGTTCATCAGTTTCCTAATTGACAAGAAAGCCACTCAAATCAATTCCTAGTTATCATCGAGTTGCAATGATATAGTAAAATAACAATTTAATTTCCTTTCTTTTCTAGTTTCCACTTCATCCATTTTCAAGAGTTGTAAGGTATAAGCCTGTCTCATCAGCATCCTTTTGCTTGGAAAAGGTGCTCCTGCCTCTTAATGCAGATGGTCTGTGAACTTAAACAATTTCGTGAGAGAATAACTCATCGGTCGACCAAACAGATTCTCAGCTGGTGACAGTAATCTGGGTAAAAGCAAAATACTGTGGATGCTGGAAATTCAAAACAAAAACAGAAATTACTGGAAGAACTCAGCAGGCCTGACAGCAACTGTGGAGAGAGAAAAAAATAAAGTTAACGTTTCGAGTCCGTATGACCCTTCAAGCTCAATGGCGTTGTGCAAAGATAGAATAACACAACTTGGAGGTTTTGTCTGGTTTCCGAATGCTCTTTGACCAACGCTTTGGCTGTCATCCCGTTTGAACTAGGATATCAGGGCAATAAAGGTAACATGGTTAATTGACCATTGTTCACATATGTCCTGGAACAGTTTTCCATTGTATTGTGGACCATTGTCAGATACCCACTTCTACTGGGGCACCAAAAAGACTAATGTCATGTCTCACTGGGGATAGTGCGCTGTAATATCAAGCCCACTGTTCCCCGAGCTGTGACAAACATGTAAAGTGTGACCAAACTACCAGATTGCCCAATTCTACCTAACTGTTTAATTTAGGTTAACAGAATACGAGCACCAGGTTTGTAAATGTAATAAATAAATAACTGTTTATTGAATAAACTATTAACCAGTGGCAAAAGAAATATTAATTGTTAATTTCTTATACAATAACTTAAACTCTACCCCCTTATTAAATCCCTATAAACACACACACAAACACACAAAACATGGATTTTTAAGGGTGGGATAAAACAGTTCAATAGCACCAAACCAGATCACAGGATTCAATGGGTTGATTTTGATCAATGTCTTCTAAATTCCTTTCAGTTCTTGTTGATGACATGGTGGTGGTCTTCCAGCACTTTCAGTATTTAGTTCACTGGTTCACTTGCTTTTCAATGTCTCTAACAGTGGTTTTTCCCTTTTCCTTTTTACAGGGGTTTCCTCAAAGAGAGATCAAGTTATGGAGATATGAGGAAAAAGGATTTTCGATGTTTTCTCTTTGCAGGCCAGGGGCTTTCTGCTGCACTACTACCACCTGGTCAGCAGCCAATTAAAATATTGTCAGGCAGCTCCCTTGGTCCAGGACTCCTTTCCGGCACCATCCTACCTTTCATGGCACACTGTTCCAGGACTGTAACATTGTATATATCTCTCATCATGTTCCAGGGGGCATGTCTCCCAAACTGCAGCCATTGCAATCCCAATCCAAGTCCAACAGAAAATGAAGATATGCTATTTACAACAGTCCAACAGAAATAAAAATATATGTTCTTTACACTAAAGGTGCTGACCACTGCTTCACTCGACATGTCTCAAAGCTTCTGCACAGTTGGGAACCTTGAGTGGTCATTAGTCACGAGCAGACCTATAGCTATCTTGCTCCATGGTGATGATGGTATGTTATGCAATTGCAGAAGTTCTCTCTGTTGGTTAGTCTGATTTTCTTGGCATGCATCATAAGATCTTACCACCAGGCCAATATCCTTGCTGATGCTGGGCCAGAACGCTCAGCATCTGAGCTGAGATGCTGAGATCTCAGCATCTTGTCCTCTCTTTTCCCAAATGCCCTTGGTGAAGCTGACCTAGTATGCCGGACTGCAGTGTTGCTAGAATGGGCACCTGGTGTCCCTCAAATAGTACTCCATTGAATATACTGATTTCATCCTGGTATGGCCAATCCATACAGATCCGTTGGAATCTCTTGGATGGTCTCAAGCCAACATCTAACTACCTGTCATGGAGCTTAGAGTAGAGTTTCGGGCCCAAGAAGTCTCCCTCTAGAGTTCTTATCTATTGTTGTTTTGACCAAAGCACATGGAGATCTATACTGTAGACATTCTCCAGGCTCGCGCAGAGTTAACCACTTGCCCTCTGGGTGGATGATGTCTTATGCCTTCTCAGAGTTGGACAGTCTGCTTAGCATGTCTGAAAGGACCACCTGGCAACCAAGTTTGTAATTGGCACAGTTATACTCCTGGATCTTGACAAGTAACCTCTGTCATTAAGGTCCTGCACATGAGAGTGGTTTTATCCACATCACCTTCAGTGACTTATGATCTGTCTCAACTTATGAACTTTCTCCCAAGCAAGATGGAACCTGGAAATCCCAAAGGCAAAAGTGAGCTTCGTATTCGATATTGGAGTAATTTGCCTGTGCTGGTGACAGACTTGAACCACATGCAACAGGCTTACCACCCTGCAGAAGATATGCACTGAGACCTTTTTGTATGCATCCCCTTCTAATGACCTTAGGGTCATATTATTAAAAGCATTACTCAGTGGATAGCGCTTTCTTTAACACATTGAATGTGTGTTGGTGATCATCCTGCCAAGGGAATAGCATGTCTTTCTTCAGCAATTCCCATACTGGAATTCTCCTCCTCCATGAAATTTGGTACATATGCAACAAGGAGGTTGAATACACCTGAACACATTTGAAGGTCATCCTTATCCTAAAGTGTCAGCATCGACTGGATATCTTTAATCTTCTCAGGATCTGGACAGATACCTGAGCTTGAGTAAATGGAGCCAAAAAAAAAATAATGGTCTACCTTAATGGAGCACTTCTTACTGTTAAAAAACCAAACCTTCACATCTGGCAGTCTCCATTAACAAGCGTAGGTTTCTGTCATGCTGTTCCTCTGTGCATCCTATTACGGCGATGTAGTCTGTGATACACATACAGCCAGGAACCCGCATGCTGGCTGACTGACAGCCCAAATAGGAAGTGGAGGAAACAGTACCTATCAAGGGAGTTCTAAATGTTGTTAGTTCTTGGGGACCTCTTGACAAATTAACAGACCATCATCCATTTTTTGCATATAATTCGGAGAAGCATTTCACTCCAGCAAACTTTGGGCTTAGCTCCTTTATCATTGATATCTTGAGGGCATCTCTTTAAGGCTTAGTTTAGCTTTCTTGCATCTAAATATTGTGGAATTGAACCTTCCTTTTTGACTGCTGTAGTGAGGGAACTGCAGCAGTCCATGTGATGTTGCACTTGATGAATGATACCTTGTTTTTCCATTCCTTAAAGTTCCAACCTTAATTTAAAAACAAAAAAACTGCGGATGCTGGAAATCCAAAACAAAAACTGAATTACCTGGAAAAACTCAGCAGGTCTGGCAGCATCGGCGGAGAAGAAAAGAGTTGCTCCCCCCCACCCCCACTAGAGCTATACCTTGAGTGCCCTACCATCCATTCTTAATTAGCACATTCATTTAGATAATATCACCAACTTTAACACCTATGTGTTCTTTTGTCCTGTTGTTTGTGACATCTTTTGATGATCTGCTTCTATCACTGCTTTTGCCTACAACCACACCACCCCCTTCCACTTCTCTCTCTCTCTCTCTCTCTCCCCACCCCCGCACCACCACCCCCGCCCCCCCCACCCCCCAACCCCCACACCTTAAACCAGCTTATATTTGAACTCTTTTTTGGACTCAAACTCAAGTTCTGTCGAAGGGTCATGAGGACTTGAAACGTCAACTCTTTTCTTCTCCACCAATGCTGCCAGACCTGCTGAGTTTTTCCAGGTAATTCTGTTTTTGTTTTCCAACCTTAATTTGTTCCTCAAAAGTGCATGTTGCATTTTAATGGCAGCATGGGAGCATTGCATCCTCTTCAAGGTGAAAGATTGCATCCCCATGGAAATTTCTAATGTTGCCAAACCAGTCTGGGTTCAACCTCTGGAGGTCTTGTACCCATTCAGTGGGTGTGCTGGTAATTTTACTATTGTGGTTCTCAGACCAGGTAAGCTTATGGACCACATTCAGTTGGTTGCACACCAGCAAACATTCTAATGTCAGTCCAAATATATCCAAAATCTAGAACATCTAAGTAGACCAGGTTGTTCTTTGTACTTGCATTCCAAGTTCAGGGAACCTAAGCACTTTATTGTTGAAGCATTGCATGATTTACACTTCACACTTATCGGTTGGCCCACAAACTTCCATACTTTTTGGTGCATGTCTTTGAGAATACAGAACTGTAGATTGTTGGTGTTTTCACCTCTGTCAGCCTTCAGTCTCAGTCAATGCCTGCCAAGCTTGTTGGGGTAAATCATCTGGAGTACTGCATTGGCTTGTTTTGTTCACAGAATTGACCTGTTCTTCTACGGCGGTCATGTGAAATAAATGTCCCTCTGTAGTGTCTTCACCTCAATCCACCTCCTCCATTTTGGTCAGGCAATCCCCCATTTTGAATATATATCTGTATTTCTGGCGATTTTCTGGAGGCTTCTCGCCTCTATTCGTTTCTATGTGGCATACTTCTGCGGCCCACTTTAGCTTTTCCCCATGTTTCTGCTGCAGGGCCTTCTGCAAAGCTGGTTCAGTGCCTTCTAAGGCCACAGGTTTTACACATATCAGCATATGTCGGGCATCTTTGTGTTTTATGGGAGGGTCTGCAATTACTGCACACCTTGTTCTTCTTGGGTGCCTTGAATATTGTACCTAAAGACATTTTGGATGCAATGGCTCACAAATACAGTCACCCTGTGACAATTATCTTGTACCTGCATCCATCCTGTAATATGTTATCCACTTTGTGTCCTTTCAGTTTTCCAGGTGTTAATTCTGGAACACCTCAATGGGGTGAAGGCAATAACCAACTCTGTAATTCACTCAGTTCGGCAGCAGAGAAATCACATTGCTTTTTCTCTACACCAGTTAATAAAGTCATCCATAGGCATTCACTGGCTGTCTGTACTGCATGAATTCAGGCAGCATACCCTGAAATTCATATAAATTTTAAGCTGACTTCCTAATGTTGCCCATAACTTTGTTGGATTCTGCAGGTCAATCTCAGACAGACCAGAAGCATTAATTCTGTGCAAACCTTCATTTCTGATGGCGATCCTAATCTTTATAGCTTGCTTCTCTGCATCCATAACGTTGTGGTCTTAGAAGCATAGTTAAATTCCCTGTCTAAACAGTCTGAACTCTCCTGGGGCACTGGATGCTTTCCAGTCCATCTCTGAAAAATCTTGCTGCCATTACCTCAGCCTCCTATTCTTTTCTCCTCTACGTAACAATTGGTGCTTCAAAAGCTACAGTAAAAACTACAATGACTACAGAGCTGAGAAGGAGCCACACCCTCAGCTGTGTTGCTGCAGCACAGGTTTTTAAGCTCTCAGCCAAAAGGGGCCCTCGGCATCAGGGTCAGATAATGGCAGGAAAATTCAATGAAGAGAAGGACTGTGTGTCAAAAAAACGATGCTGCACTGAACCCTGCAACTGAAACTGCCCAGCAGGAGCGTGTGCAGTTACACTGCTCACGCAATTTCTCTCTGTGAAAATCTAGCTGCAGCACTTCAAGTAGGGCTTCCAATTTAAATCATTGTTTGCAGCTGCTGTTCAGTGCTGTTGGCTCACTACCACTATGTTGTATTATCCACTACCACTTTCAACACCTTGTCCTTTAACAAATACACTTCCTTCACAACTTTCCCAGTGTTTACTTGTTCCCTTTTTCCATGCCTTGCTCAAATCAACATAGAACTCTTCTCCAAACCAGATTAGCTGGTAATTTTTCTTACAAACATCAAACTCAATCTAGCAGTCAACCCTCCCTCAGAATTCATGTGGACACTTTTCCCACTCATCCCTTTAACGTTATGCTGGCAATCTCCCTCCCCAGTTCCACTGAGTTAATGCTGACACTTCCCTTCTTCTCACACTCCAAAAGCGACACTCCCAGCTGCTTTCCGTCTTTCCCTAGCTCAAGTATTGCTCCCAGACTCTACCATTTCTCACTCCCCTCCTTTGTCATCCGTTCCTCTTTCAAATGTAATTCCATTTTTATCCTTTTGATTCACAGCTCTATATCCAGGTGTTCTGAAACACTTGGGCTCAGAAATTACTGGAAATTCTGACAAGTGAGACCAATTGAAGAACTTGTCCAATTTTCATTCATTTAAATCAATGGAGAAAAACGGCCGGGTTAATTTATAAGTATACACTCCAAAATGCCAGATTTTTCAGCATTGATTGTACCTTGGCAATCCAGTATGTCTGGGTTCAGGTCCAGGAAAATCTCCCTTCAGAAATCTATCCCGATTCTGCTCATAATTAGAGTAGCATCCTGTATATCTTGGAGCTACACATATCTTTACTTCCTATTCCAGTTAGGACATAAACCAAGGAGATCTTCCTTCTACTAATTTCATGTAATCCTTCATTCTCCACCACCTTCAGGGAAAGTTTAATCTCAAGATGATCTGAGGCTGAAAGATTCCAATATTTGTTTGTGCCTACCAGCACTGGATTGAATACCTTCACCGCTATTACCACCAAATCAGACACATGGCTGAGGTCCTGGGGGTGGCATTCATAGTTAATAGGCGATTCAACCAGAAAATGTATTGTGGAAGTGCACAGTGACAACAGGATGCCTAATAAAGATTCTATTATGCTGTTCCATGAAATCCCCCATTGCCCTGTTAATATTGCATGATGGCAGGAGACCGATAGTACTGACATCTAGCATCCAAATCCATATATATCTTGGCCCAGTTGATTACTTTGTTTCTTTGTGTGCTCTTAGTATTGAGGGATCAATGAATTGTGTTTAGAATTATTTTAAACTTTTTAAAGTCAGATTTCATTGGTACTGCTGGCTTTTCTTTTAATTGTCACCTTTTGGGAATTACTGTTTTCCCCTTTATATTGTTCTGGTTTGCACGGCCACAATGAAAGATATGACAAAAGCCCTTCTGTTCAATTCACCTTACCTAATCAACATCTGTTTCCTAAATGAATCCAGTGTCTTGGCCTCAATCCATCATTCCTGGCAAGCTGTTCCAGTAGTAATTCACCCCCTGTGTGATATCTCACCAAACCTCACCCTTCACAACAGGGAATTTATACCTTATTGTTTTGATGCCCTGAAAGTATTGTTTCCAGTTTAATTTCTCTATCCTGTTGAGTATCCTATATCTCTTTGAAGCTCCTTCAGAGATGGCTCATTTCAAAGCTGCAGAGTCCTCTTTATCAAGTCATTAATCATAGCTGTTCTCTCTGACATCAGAGATCTGCTTCATTATTTTCCCCTGCACTGCCTCGAGAGATTGGATTTGGAATTCCAGATGCAGTCTGAACAGAGCATTGGTCTTGGCTTTAATTTGACTGGTCTGAAAGTCTTTAAATAAAAATTAATTAAGGATTAGAATTATGAGATTATTAAATGCTTCTTTCGTTGACAATCTGACATACACCCCTTTAATTGACTATTCAAGATCTTTATCTCTTTTAACTGAAACATGTTGTCTACCAATAGCTGTATTAATTCAGCATAGTTGCAGAAAAAGCTCAAACGCCATCCTGCAAATATTTTCCTACTGCTTAGTCATAGGTATTATGATGAATAGCACGTCGCACAATGTAGTTCAAGATGTTGGTTTTGCTTCCATTTCATTAAGCATGTTCCAATTATACAGGCAATGACTCCTACTACCTTTGCATAAACCTATGCTCAACTTATCAGCTGTTCCTAACATTACAGGAATCTAATTGACATGCCCACTGTACCATGACTGTTAAACTGCCACAAATTTAATAGAATACACTGCTGGAAATAAATATGTGGATAGTTTGGAGAAAGGTATGAGGCTTGTTCTCTGGGTTATATAGAAGGCAACCTGCATGATTAATAGAGTTGTTTGAACTGCTATAGTGAATGACCTCATATAATTTTTATAATTTGGAGGAATGTTATTCACCAATGTTTTGTTGAGGGCCACAATTCTAGCCAGTGGTTTTTTTCAAAGACCTGCCACCAGAATGCTGCATTACATCATACTGGACAATGACAGGACAATGAAATGTCCCTTCCATTCCCCACACAGGTAAACTTTTGATTATATGGCCAGTAGAGTCAGTTTCTGGTCAATGGTAGCCCCCAGGACAATGATAGTGGGGGATTCAGTAATGGTAAGGCTATTGAATGTCAAAGGGCAATGGTTAGATTCTCTCTGATTCTCTCTTGGAGATGGTCATTGCCTGGCACTTGTGTGGTGCAAATGTTACTTGCCACTTGTCAGCCCAAACCTGGATAGTGTCCAGGTCTTGCTGCATTTGGACCTGGACTGCTTTGGTATCTGAGGACTTATGAATGGTGCTGAACATATTTTTTATTCATTCATGGGATGTGGGCACCGCTGGCTAGGCCAATATTTTTTGCCCATCCTTAATTGTCCTTGAGAAGTTGGTGGTGAGCTGCCTTCTTGAACCACTGCAGTCCATGTGGTGTAAATACAACCACAGTGCTGTTAGGGAGTGAGTTCCAGGGTTTTAACCCAGGAACAGTGAAGGAACAGTGATATATTTCCAAATCAGGATGGTGAGTGGCTTGGAGGAGAACTTCCAGGTGGTGGTGTTCCCATCTATCTGCAGCCATTGTCTTTCTAGATGCTCGCGGTTGTGGGTTTGGAAGGTGCTGCCTAAGGAGCCTTGGTGAGTTTCTGCAGTGCATCTTGTAGATGGCACACACAGCTGCCATCATCGATGCTGGAGGGAGTGAATGTTTGTGGAAGGTGTGCCAATCAAGTGGACTGCTTTGTCCTGGATGGCGTTCAGCTTCTTGAGTGTCATTGGAGCTGCACTCACCCAGGCAAGTGGAAAGTATTCCATCATATTCCTGACTTGTGCCTTGTAGATGGTGGACAGGCTTTGGGGAGTCAGGAGGTGAATTTTTTGCCACAGGATTCCCAGACTCTGACCTGCTCTCGTAGCCACAGTGTTTATATGGCTAATCCAGTTCAGTTGCAAGTCAATGGTAACCTCCCAGAATGTTGGTAGTGAGGGATTCCGCGATGATAATGCCATTGAATGTCAAGGGGCAATGGTTAGGTTCTCTCTTGTTGGAGATGGTCATTGCCTGGCCCTTGTGTAGCACAAATGTTACTTGCCACTTGTCAGCCAAAACCTGGATATTGTCCAGGTCTTGCTGCATTTGAACATGGCCTGCTTCAGTACCTGAGGAGTCACGAATGGTGCTGAACATTGTGCAATCATTAGTGAACACCTCCACTTCTGACCTTATAATGGAAGGAAGGAATTGATGGAGCAGCTGAAGATGATTGTGCCTAGGACATTACCCTAAGGAACTCCTGCACTGATCTCCTGGAACTGAGATGATTGACCTCCAACAACCACAACCATCTTCCAATGTGCTGGTTTTAATGTAACCAGTGGAGAGTTTTTCCCCTAATTCCCATTGACTCCAGTTTTGCTAGGGCTCCTTGATGCCACACTCAGTCAAATGCTGCCTTGATGTCAAGGGCAGTCACTCTCACCTCACCTCTGGAATTCAGCTTTTTTGTCCATGTTGATACCAAGGCTATAGTGATGTCAGGAGCTGAGTGACCCTGGAGGAACCCTAACTGAACGTCAGTGAGTAGGTTTATCCCTAAGCAAGTGGCACTTAATAGAACTGGTGATGACACCTTCCACCTCTTTACTAATGATCGAGAGTAGACTGATGGTGCGAAAATTGGCTGCGTTGGATTTGTTCTGCTTTTTGTGTGCAGGACATACCAAGGCAATTTTCCATGGTGCCAGGTGGATGCCAGTGTTGTAGCTGTACTGGAACAGCTTGGCTTAGATCACTGGAGCACAAGTCTTTAGTACTATTGCCAGAATATTGTCAGGGCTATAGCCTTTGCAGAATCCAATGTCTTCAGCCATTTCTTGATATCACATGGAGTGAGTCAAATTGACTGAAGACTGCCATCTATGATTCTGGGGACCACCAGAGGAGGCCAAGCAGGATCATCCATTCGGCCCTTCTGACTGAAGATTGTTGAAAATGCTTCAGGCTTATCTTTTGCACTGATGTGCTAGGCTCCCCCATTATTGTGGATGGGGATATTTGTGGAGACTCCTCCTCCAGCGAGTTGTTTAATTGTCCACCACCATTCACAACTGGATGTGGCAGGACTACAGAGCTTAGATCTGATCCATTGGTTGTGGAATCGCTTAGCTCTATTGCTTGCTGCTTAAGCTCTTTGGCATGCAAGTACTCCTACGTTGCAGCTTCACCAGGCTGACACCTCATTTTTAGGTTTGCATGGTGCTACTTCTGGCATGCCCTCCTGCACTCTTCAGTGAACCAGGGTTGATCCCCTGGCTTGGTGGTAATGGTAGAACAGGGGATATGCTGGGCCATGAGGTTACAGATTGTGGTTGAGTACAATTCTGCTCCTGCTGATGGCCCATGGTGCCTCATGGTTGCCCAGTCTTGAGTGTCTAGATCTGTTCAAAATCTATCCCACTCAGCAAAGTGGTAGTGCCACACAACACGATGGAGGGTATCCTCAATGTGAAGACAGGACTCCATCTCAACAAGGACCGTGCAGTGGTCACTCCTACTGACACTGTCATGGACAGTCAGATGGGTAAGGATGGGGTCAAACATGTTTTCCCTCTTGTTGGTTCCCTCACCACCTGCCGCAGACCCTGTCTGGCATCTATGTTCTTTAGAACTCTGCCAGCTCCTTCTGAATTGGTGCTCTTGAGCCACTCTTGATGACGGACATTGAAGCCCCCCCTCCCAGACTACATTCTGTGCCCTTTCCACCCTCAGTGCTTCCTCCAATTGGTGTTCAAAATGAAGGAGTGCTGATTCATCAGCAGAGCAGAGTGTGGTACATGGTTATCAGCAGGACGTTTCCTTGCCCATGTTTGACCTGATGCCATGAGACTTCATAGGGTCTGGAATTGAGGACTCTCATGGCAACTCCCTCTTGACTGTATACCATGGTGCCACCACCTCTGCTGGTGATGGTGGTGTCTGGGACATTATCTGTAAGGTATGATTCCATGAATATGACTGTGTCAGGCTGCTGCTTGACTGCACTGTGAGACAGCTCTCCCAATTTTGGCACTAGCCCCCAGATGTTCATAAGAAGGACTTTGCAGAAGCAACAGGGCTGAGTTTGCCATTGTCGTTTCTGGTGCCTAGGTCAATGATGGACGATCTGTCCGGTTTCATTTAGACTTTTTTTAGTGGTTTGATACAACTGAGTGGCTTGCTAGGCCATTTCAAAGGACAGTTAAGAATCAACCACATTGCCGTGGGTCTGGGGGTCACATGTAATTCAGACCAGGTAAGGACAAAAGTGAACCAGATGAGTTTTTGCAATAATCAACAATGGTTTCAAGATCATCATTAGACTTTTAATTCCAGATTTTTATTAAATTCAAATTCCACCATCTGCTGTGGTGAGACTTGAATCCAGAGCATTCCCCTGGGTCTCTGCTTTACTCATCCAGTGACAAAGCCACTACACGATTTCCTCCTCCAGATGCTAAGAGCACCTAAGGACCCAAGGACAGTACGTATAATAATGTCACCCAGAAGTGTCTGTGAATTTTTGCACCCATGCATCTGTTATGCACTGGACTTTAAAGGCCCTGGATTTCACGTTAATTTGGGATATCCCCAAAATGTCTGTTTGAAGCACCTAACAGTGCCCGAAACACAAAACTATAATAGCGTAGCCTTTCTCTTTCACTTGGATCTTAGCTGTTAAAGGTGTATTGCATGTTTTAAATTTCTGTCTGTGTTTGTCCTACATTGCTTCTTTGCTATATTGCTGTTGAGGAGAAAGAAGATAAGTGAAACTTATTAGGGTCTTACTGACACCTCCTTAATTTTATACCACACGTGTTATCTGTGTTTGTTTCCCCAGAGAATGGTCAATCCGCACACCTGAATCATCAACTTATCTCTTTCCTCGATAGATGCTGTGTCGCCTGCTGTTCTTTCACCAGTTCCTGTTTTTGTTTCAGATATCCAGCATCTGGCATATTTTGCTTTTGTTCAACAGTTGCTGTGTGCTGCTTTGAGAGAAGCTTTTGGATATCCAAATGGACATACCTACCTATTCGGAGGTTCCTGCAGGTGGAACATAAAGCACCAGACAGGTATATTTGCACCTCAAGAAATCAATGAGGACCTAGCCTTATGATGATTTTTTTTTTAAAGTTGCCCACTGAACCCTGTATGTGGCAACTGTATTTCCCCAAATAAGCTGCTAAATTTTGTACATTCTTGCAGCCTAGGCCTTAATTCATCACCTTTGTAATAACATGCAGTGATGTCAGAGAACCATTGGGCCGGATTCTCCAAAGTACAGAGCATCATTGGTGTTGTGCATGGGACAATATAGGATCCTACATCCAGTATCAACCCTTTCTTGAACATAAAGGAGTTCCATTTCATCACCGCAGCCACAGTTATTGAATCATGCACTCTAAAGTTTACTGCCCTAACATTTGGTATGACTGACTTATTTTACAACAATGCACAGTTTTTTCATTACTTAGCAAGGAAACTGGATGGATCAGCTACAAATACTAAGGTAGCTATGGTTATTTACGCCATTGACGAAAGACAAAGCATGCAAGGTCTTGAAGGAGCACACCATCAACATTCCAAAGTCAAGATTCAATTGCCTGACCAATCAGGCAAATACTACATCCAGCAAAAGTGTCCAAATTAAATATTTTGCCTTACCCTCAAGTGTCATGCTTAACATGGCAACAGGAGTAAGCTATTTAGCCTCTTGAGTCTGTTCTGCCATTCAATGATATTATGGCTAATTTGTTACCTAATTCCATATGTCCATCTTTTGCCTATATCCATTAATACCTTGTGTTATCAAAAATCTATCATTCTCAGATTTAAAACTGAAAACTGATCTAGCATCAGCTGCTGTTTACGGAAGGAAGTTCCAAACTTCCATCACCCTCTGTGTCTAAAAGTTTTTCCTAATTTATTTCCTTTAAAGACTGACTGTAACTTTTATGCTACATGCCTTAGCCCCAACCTCTCAACCAGCGGAAATAATTTCTCTCTATCTATCCTATCAATTTCCTTTACCTTGAAAGCTTCAATCAAATAAACTCTTAACTATCGAAATTCCAGAAATACACCCTAGTTTGTGTAAACTCTCCTCATAATTTAATTCTTAGAGTCCAGGGTAAGAATTTTCTGCCTGTGGAGCGGGCAGGCCTGACCCAATCTCAGGAGGGCAGGGAGCTGATTCCTGCCAGAGAAGCGGGCCCTGCTGCCATTTTACATGTGCGGGCCAGTTAATGCCTGCCCTGTGTGACATCCGGCAGGATGCGTTTTGTGCTTCCTGTGTGGGCTAAAAGTGAGAGTGCTGCCTCAGGGAGTTTACTGACACTTTTAAAAATATGAAAAATTGAAAAAAAAATTCCCTAACATGTCCCCCTCTTGTGACAATATCACATGAGATGGGACATGTTCATAATTTACATAACAGGTTTATTAAACTTTTTAAAACCCTAAATGAAACCTCACCCCGCCGGTGGATGAGGTTTCATGTTTTCTCTATTTGCCACAAGGGCTCCTGGCGTGCCCGCCAACATTAAGGTTGGACGGGCAGGTCCATTAATTGTATAATTGCTCCTGTCAATGGCCTCAATTGGCCATTGACAGGTCGGCGGGCCCACAGCTTATTTTGCTGCGCACCTGCCTTCCTAAAAATTTAAATGGCCCGGGATGACATCGGGGGTTCCGCCCAACGTCATCCTGCGTCATTTTACGCATTGGCGAGCGGGCCCCACACCCCCCCCCCACCCCCCCACTCACCGACAGCAAAATTCTGCCCCAGGTATCATGCAGAGATCCAGGTTGTGGGCTCTATTGTTGTTACCCTTAAATTGAGCTGGCTAATTTCCATATTCTGAAATTACTGTAAGACTGTTAATGCTGAGCTAATAAACTCCATTTGTGGACAGGCCCTCTGGGCCCAGTCATGCGAATCCTTAGCTGATCTTCCAACCAACAATTTCCTGTAATTCCACCTGCAATAACAGAAAAATCAAAGAGAAAAAATGCTGCAGATAAAACACTGCATTTGTCAAGGATGGACTATTAATGGCAATGATGTTATCTTTTGGCTTTAGCTTCAGCTCCTCTTCTGGAATCACCACTTTCTCTTCCTTATGTATGTAAAGTGACTCACCCAGTGCTATTTCCTCAAGCTTACTAACCGTGCCTTCCTCAACGTGTGTAGCTGTAGTGGTGCTTGCAAACGTCGGTGATAGAGAGTCAAAGTGCTGTATTGTTCTGTAACATTGGCACTGCTAACTTGGCTATTGCATGCCAACAGTAACAGAAGAAAAACAAATATTATAAGGTTGGCTTCAAAGTACTTTTTCACATTAGGTGACATCAACTATGGGTGATGTTCCATGTTTGCAGTGTATACTTGCATGGGAGTGAGTGAAAACTGGAATTATATATAAGCAATCAATTACTGGCCATCCTTAACTCTCTTCATGTTCTGTTTGTAACAATGTCCACTGTATCTTCCTTCAAGGAATTACAGAACTTAAATTTCTGATCCCCCTGCAATTCAATTCAAAGTTAGCCTGAAATGCTTAAAGCTAAGCTGCACCTCTTAAGAGGGAGGTGGATTGTGGCTGGTAGATTCTGGCAATAATGCAGGAAATCTATAGGCCAAGTGACCTGCCCTGCTCCTATTTCTTATGTTCTTATAAATCTGACCTGGAAAACAGTGAAGAATGAGTGGTGGCACAACAAGGGATAGCACAGGCTCCAGGGTTTTCAGACACAAAATTGAAGGCTTTGGTTGGGGAAATAGAAAGGAGGAGAGAAGCCTTATATCAGTAGGAGGCCAGGAGGCCTCAGACATGCTCAGGGGGAGATGGGAACAGATAGCTGTGGAGATCAAAATCAGACGCTGAGCTCCAAAGAACTGGATGCATTGCTGCAAGATGTTCTGACTTCACATGAGTAATCAAGGTCAGTGAATGCATCTTTAAATACCATGTGCTACCAATTACAGTTCTAGTCTCAGGCACTGCTCAATTGACCACACATCTACCAACAACATCAATCAGAACTTGCTTTCAAGGTGAGCAGACTTGGTCTTCCCACCACCACCACCCTACCAGTGTCCTGTCAGCCAGCAAGCCCAGCAAGTGGTGAAGTTTGCAGCCAGTTGTTCTCGGCCAAAAACTGCTTGAGGTTGTCCTCCACGGCCATCAGCAGTCTCCTCCATTGCCACTAGGGTAGTACTACATAGGAGCATTTGGGCAGGCAAAGGCACACAGATGACTGGCCCGAAGGGAATGCACAAGGGTGCTTAGGTGAATTTTGTATGCAGTACCGTGTGATTTTTCTTATAAATTTGGTTCATGATGTATATTTTATGATGTCTTTTTATTTTTAAGTTGTGGCCAAGCAGATGGTTATAGTTAGTCATAGAGGGAAAGTAAGATCTGGGACTGTTGGTGAAAGGGGAATTTGGGTTGCAATTACTGCTATTGCACTCAGATAAGTTCTTCACTGATAGTCCATTTCTGGTTGGGTTATCTAGGTTCCCTCTTCTCTTCCTCCTCCTTCTCTTTCTCTTCCTCCTCTTCCTCCTCCGTCTCTTCCTTGAGCTTCTGCTTCTCAGTTTCTCACATGACAGCTGGTGGTAAGAGTACCTCCCTCGTGGTGGTGAAATTGTGCAGCATGCAGCAGACCACGATGAATTTGACACCTCCTCTGCCAAGTACTGCAGAGGAGTTCAGAGCAGTTCAGGCAGCGAAGGGGTTTCAGCACTCCAGTGGTCTGCTCCATCACATTGTGTGCAGCAGCATGGCTTTTTTTATAT
Source organism: Carcharodon carcharias (assembly GCF_017639515.1). Lineage (NCBI taxonomy): Eukaryota > Metazoa > Chordata > Chondrichthyes > Lamniformes > Lamnidae > Carcharodon > Carcharodon carcharias. The sequence continues at coordinate 95,905,819 of NC_054481.1, forward strand.
GCACATGTGTGTGGGTTGCACACCAGGGTCATCAGCTATGTCGTCAGCAGATAGTTTTTGTTACCCATTTATGTTTTCACAGAATCACAGAATCACACGGTGCAGAAGAGGCCCTTCGGCCCATCGAGTCTGCACCGACACGTGAGAAACACCTGACCTACTTACCTAATCCCATTTACCAGCACTTGGCCCATAGCTTTGAATGTTATGACGTGCCAAGTGCTCATCCAGGTACTTTTTAAAGGATGTGAGGACACCTGCCTCCATCACCATCCCAGACAGCGCATTACAGACCGTCACCACCCTCTGCATAAAACAGTTTTCCCTCACATCCCTCCTAAACCTCCTGGCCCTCACCTTGAACTTATGTCCACTCGTGACTGACCCTTCAACTAAGCAGAACAGCTGCTCCCTATCCACCCTGTCCATGCCCCTCATAATCTTATACATCTCGATCAGGTCGCCCCTCAGTCTTCTCTGCTCCAATGAAAACAACCCAAGTCTATCCAACCTTTCTTCATAACATAAATGTTTCATCCCAGGCAATACCCTGGTGAATCTCCTCTGCACCCCCTCCAGTGCAATCACATCCTTCCTATAATGTGCCTACCAGAACTGCACACAGTACTCTAGCTGTGGCCTCACCAAGGTTCTATACAACTCCAACATGCCCTCCATACTTTTGTAAACTATGCCTGGATTGATAAAGGCAAGTGTCATATGCCTTTTTCACCACCCCACTAACATGCCCCTCCGCCTTCAGAGATCTATGGACACACACGTCAAGGCGCCTTTGTTCCTCAGAACTTCCTAGTGTCATGCCATTCACTGAATACTTCCTTGTCAAATTACTCCTTCCAAAGTGTATCTCCTCACACTTTTCAGGGTTAAATTCCATCTGCCTCTTATCTTCTCATTTGACCATCCCTTCTATATCTTCCTGTAGCCCAAGACACTCAACCTCACTGCTAACCACCCGGCCAATCTTTGTGTCATCCGCAAACTTACTAATCCTAACCCCCACATTGTCATCTATGTCATTTATATAAATGACGAATGCTAGGGGACCCAGCACCAATCCCTGTGGTACACCACTGGTCATTGGCTTCCAGTCACTGAAGCAGCCTTCTGTCATCACCCTCTGTCTCCTGCAACTAAGCCAATTTTGAATCCACCTTATCAAATTACACTGTATCCCATGTGCATTTGCCTTCTTTATAAGTCTCCCATGTAGGACCTTGTCAAAGGCTTTGCTGAAATCCATATAAACGACATCAACTGCACTACCCTCATCGACACATCTGGTCACATCCTCAAAAAATTCAGTCAAATTTGTTAGGTATGACCTCCCTCTGACAAAGCCATGCTGACTATCCCTGATCAAACCTTGCCTCTCCAAGTGGAGATAAATTCTCTTCTTCAGAATTTTCTCCAATAGTTTCCCCACCACTGATCTGAGACTCACTGGTCTGTAGTTCCCTTGCTTATCTCTACAACCCTTCTTAAATAGCGGAACCACATTAGCTGTTCTCCCGTCCTCTGGCACCTCCCCCATGTCCACAGATGAATTAAAAATTTGGGTCAGAGCCCCTGCAATCTCCTACCTTGCCTCCCTCAGCAGTCTGCTGTGGCAGTTCAAATTCAGCTGGCACAGCGGACTGCTACAGAAAAGAGACGTAATGACTGCTGCCAGAATACCAGACATTGGCCATGGTTCACTACTACGGACACACATCAGGAGTGAAATCCCTTTCAAATTCAATATATGGCAGCGTTGACATCCGGTGCCTCTAAAGTGATGTGTGTACAGTCGATAGTAACTTGAACAATGAGGAAGCTTGCAATCCTTATAAAGAATTGAATCTGCCCTGCACAGCAAGCGAAAATGAAAACTAGCAAGTTCTCATTGAGTAGAGAGCCTCAGTGGCCTCACTTATGCAACAGTGGATGATAAACTGTGAGGTGTTGCAAATTTGTCCAGCTCCAGTCTGGAAGGAGCCAGATGCATTAATGTTCATCACCACATCACCCTCACAGCGGACAATGCATCCTTGCACTGGCCAATGGCTGCATTAGGTGCAGAACCAGTAGGACAACCTTACTGAAGCATTAGATGTCTCGCACACTCTTCCTCACTGAAGCTCAGGTAGGAGGATTGGTCCCTGAACACCCTAGGTGGACATGGCCACCTGCTGAGAGCCCTTCTCCCCCTTCTTCCTCTTCCAGCAGCTTATCCTACTCTGCATATAATATGCTAATTCTCCAAGTCATATGTATTATCAGGGGAATGTCTACTAGTGTACCCATGTCAGGAAGTAACTATTTGTGCAGAAAATTTGAAGCCAGGAAAAGTCCTTCAGCATGGTCCATACCACTTCCTGTAGACTTTTGCAACTTAAAATAATGATGGAAAGCACCAAACACTTGTAAGAACATTCAGAAGAAATCAACCAGCAATTAATCTGTAAATAGTTGATGATCCTTTGTGATAGTGCTGGAGGGGAAAGGTGTATCCTTCTTGCTGCTGAACATTTATTCAGCTGTGTGAGGTTAAAAGCAGGCATTAGCTGAAGCTTTGAGCTTCAAAATGGCATCACTGGCAGCAAGTTAGTGTTCCATTCTGATTGACATCATGATCTGCCTCTCTTGAATACTTCCGGAAGACGTTCACTGAGCGTGCGTTAATATCCTCATCAATATGATGCCTAGCGCAATTCATCCCACAAATGTGCATGGATGCCATTTTGAAGCTCACAGGGCACTTGTAGCACTAACTATCCCAATTTTCTGCCCAATGAATTTAGATCTATAAAGAGATATGAGACATACAGCAGTTATCAGCATTTTGGTAGAACAGACTGTTAGATGAAACAAATGTTACAGTAGTCTGTTTGCTCTTCAGGCCAGTAAAGACATCCAAGATAATCTTATCTTATGGCATCTAATTAAGCTTCACCTAGCAAAAGCAAGTTGTTACTGAGCACAAAACAAAAACAGAATTACTTGGAAAAACTCAGCAGGTCTGGCAGCATCGGCGGAGAAGAAAAGAGTTGACATTTCGAGTCCTCATGACCCTTCGACAGAACTTGAGTTCGAGTCCAAGAAAGAGTTGAAATATAAGCTGGTTTAAGGTGTGTGTGTGGGGGGCGGAAAGCGGGTTTTAGTAAACACCTTGTCAAACACTAGGAGGGAAATGGAAAGCAACGAAGGTGAGCAAGACAACAGAGAGATACGGAAATATTGTCGCAGAGAGGAACAGAACTTCTTCAAGGAGGTAGGCATTTCTTGAAGAGCAGTGGCAGTCAATTAAACACAGAGATAAAAACAAAAAAACTGCGGATGCTGGAAATCCAAAACAAAAACAAAATTACCTGGAAAAACTCAGCAGGTCTGGCAGCATCGGCGGAGAAGAAAAGAGTTGACGTTTCGAATCCTCATGACCCTTCGACAGAACTTGAGTTCGAGTCCAAGAAAGAGTTGAAATATAACCTGGTTTAAGGTGTGTGTGTGGGGGGCGGAAAGCGGGTTTTAGTAAACACCTTGTCAAACACTAGGAGGGAAATGGAAAGCAACGAAGGTGAGCAAGACAACAGAGAGATACGGAAATCTTGTCGCAGAGAGAACAGAACTTCTTCAAGGAGGTAGGCATTTCTTGAAGAGCAGTGGCAGTCAATTAAACACAGAGATAAAAACAAACAAAAAAACTGCGGATGCTGGAAATCCAAAACACTGCCAGACCTGCTGAGTTTTTCCAGGTAATTCTGTTTTTGTTTTGGATTTCCAGCATCCGCAGTTTTTTTGTTTTTATCTCTGTGTTTAATTGACTGCCACTGCTCTTCAAGAAATGCCTACCTCCTTGAAGAAGTTCTGTTCCTCTCTGCGACAAGATTTCCGTATCTCTCTGTTGTCTTGCTCACCTTCGTTGCTTTCCATTTCCCTCCTCGTGTTTGACAAGGTGTTTACTAAAACCCGCTTTCCGCCCCCCACACACACACCTTAAACCAGCTTATATTTCAACTCTTTCTTGGACTCGAACTCAAGTTCTGTCGAAGGGTCATGAGGACTCAAAACGTCAACTCTTTTCTTCTCCGCCGATGCTGCCAGACCTGCTGAGTTTTTCCAGGTAATTCTGTTTTTGTTTTGGATTTTCAGCATCCGCAGTTTTTTTGTTTTTATCTTTGTTACTGAGCACCCCAGGGATGGAGATAGCCCACTATCTCCTTGTCAATAAATTTCCTTGTAACTATTGGCGCTACTAATGTTTTTGCACTGGCTGCCTGGACCTGTACATTTTTGCCACATCAAGAGTTATTTGAAAAGGGTAGCTATGTTCCATGTATACTGTCATCCTGACAGATATCTTCATTATCTGGACAAAATGCTGCCATGTGCTGCTGGATCTCTGTCAAGATACCAGAGATCTGTGCGAAAGCAGACCACTGAGCAATGGCAAAGCTATGGAAACCTTACATTATGGCTGTCCTAATCTAATTTCCAAGAATAGTGAATTCCAACTGTGCTGACTGCCATAGACAAAAAAACATACGAATCAGGAGCAGGAATTAGGCCACTCGGCCCCTCGAGCCTGCTCCACCTTTCAATAAGATCATGGCTGATCTAAATATAACCTCAGCCCCACTTTCCAGCGTATTGCCGATAACCTTTCACCCCTTGTTAATCAAGGATCTACCTAGCCCTGCCTTAAAAATATTCAAAGATTCTGCTTCCACCGCCTTTGAGGAAAAGAGTTCCAAAGACTCACTACTCTCATCTCTGTCTCAAATGAGCGACTCCTTATTTTCAAACAGTGGCCCCCTAGTTCTAGATTCTCCCACAAGAGGAAACTCTCTACATCCACTGTATCAAGATCCTTCAGGATCTTAAAGGTTTCAATTAAGTCAACTCTTACTCTTCTAAATTCCAGTGGATACAAGCCTAACCTGTCTGGCCTTTCCTCATAAGGCAACATGCCCATTCCTGGTAATAGTCTAGTAAACCTTCTATGAAGTGCTTCTAAAGCACTTACATCTTTCTTTAAGTAAGGAGACCAGTACTGTATGCAATAGTCCAGATGTGGTCTCACCAATGTCCTGTACAACTGATGCATAACTTTACTTTTGTAATCAATTCCCCTCACAATATATAATAACATTCTATTAACTTCCCTAATCACCTTCTGTACCTGCATACTAAACTTCTGTGATTCATGCACTAGGATACCCAGATCCCTCTGAATCTCAGAGCTCTGCAATCTCTCGCCATTTAGATAATAAGCTTCCTTTTTATTCTTCCTGCCAAAATGGACAACTTCACATTTGCCCACATTATACTCCATTTGCCAGATATTTGCCCAATCACTTAACCTGTCTATGTCGCTTTGTAGCCTCCTTACATCCTCTTCACAATTTACTTTCCTACATATCTTTGTGTCATCAGCAAATTTATCCACCATTCCTTCAGTCCCTTCTTCTTAGTCATTTATATAAATTGTACAAAGTTGAGGCCCCAGAACTGATCCCTGTGGCACACCACTCATCACATCCTGCCAACCAGAAAAAGACCCATTTATACCAACTCTCTGCTTCCTGTTAGCCAGCCAATCTTCAATCCATGCAATATGTTACCCTCTACAACATGAGCTTTTATTTTCTGCAGTAACCTTTGATGTGGCACTTTATGAGATGCCCTCTGGAAATCTAAGTACAGTACATCCACCGGTTCCCCTTTACCCACAGCACATGTGACTCCTTCAAAGAACTCTAATAAATTGGTTAAACATTATTTCACTTTCACAAAACCATGTTGACTATGCCTGGTTGCCTTGAATTGTTCTAAGTGCCTTGCTATAATATCTTTAATAATAGCTTCTAACATTTTTTCTATTACAAATGTTAGGCTAACTAGCCTATAGTTTCCTGCTTTCTGTCTCCCTCCCTTTTTGAATAAAGGGGTTATATTTGCTATTTCCAATCTAATGGAATCTTCCCCGAATCTAGGGAATTTTGGAAAATTAAAACCAGTGCATGAATTATCTAACTAGCCACTTCTTTCAAGACCTTGGGGTGAAGTCCATCTGGACCTGGGGATTTGTCAGCCCGCAGCCCCAACTATTTGCTCAATATCATTTCCCTGGTAATTGTAAATTTCCCGAGTTCCTCCCTCTCTTCCATCTTCTGATTTACAGCTATTTCCAGGATGTTACTTGTGTCCTCTACAGTGAAGATCGAAGCAAAATACCTGTTTAATTCATCCACTATCTCCCCACTTTCCATTATCAGTTCCTCAGACACACTGTCTATCGGACTAACACTTACTTTGTTAACTCATCCTATTTAAATATCTATAGAAACTCTTACCATCCATCTTTATGTTACTAGCTAGCTTTCTCTCATACTCTAATTTTTTTCTCCTTGTTGATCTTTTTGTCATTCTTTGCTGTTCTTTATATTCTTTCCAATCTTCTGACCTGTCACCCGTCTTTGCGTCATAATATGTTTTTTCTTTAAGTTTTAGTTAACTTTTTAGTTAACCACAGATAGTGGGCCCTCCCTTTGGTTTTTTCCTTTCTCGTTGGAATGCATATATTCTGTGTATTCTGAAATATCCCTTTAAGTGTCTGCCACTGAACTTCTATTGATATATCCCTTAACCTCATTTGCCAGTTCACTTTAGCTAGCTCTGCTTTCATGCCCTCATAATTGCCCTTATTCAGGTTTAAAATACTAGCCTTGGACACACTTGTTTCTCCCTCAAAATGAATTTAAAATTAATCATATTATGATCGCTACTACCTAGGGGTGCCTTCACTCAGAGGTTATCAATTAATCCTATCTCGTTGCTCAATACCAGATGTGGTATAGTTTGCTCTCTGGTCGGCTCCAGAACATGCTGCTCTAAGAAACTATCCCAAAAAACATTCTATGAATTCTCAACCCACTTACCTCTGCCCATCTGATTTTTCCAGTCTATCTGTAGATTAAAATCCCCCATGATTATTGCTGTACCTTTCTGGCAAGCTCCCATTATCTCTAGTGCCCCAGACAAAGCATTCATAATGGGCTGTTATACCTGAGTTTAAGACTTCTTCTACAGGGACTCTGCTGTCGAGGTGGCTGTGTTCAGTTTGCTGGTAGCATTGGACAGCTCTGGGTTGTGAATGTCCCAAATTCTGCATGCAGCTTGCACAATTGTCTTAATGGTTATTTTACTGAATTAGCAAAATGCGGATAATTGTGATAAAAAAGGGTTTAATTTAATGTCCTTCAGCGAAGGGAACCTTCTACCCTACCCGGGGCTCAATTCCCACAGCATGTGATTGACTTTTAATGCCCTCTGAAGTGGCTGACTGAACCTTTCCATTTTGGGATGAACATTAAGCAAAACCATGCCAAAGTCACAAGGAGCACTGGAAATTAAGATGGTATCAAAAATCAAGACAGCAAAGTCCAAGTGTTTGTCATTGAACCTGAGCAACAAAATATGTTGGAGTTGAAATCCATCTCAGGCAATGATGCAAAACAGGTAATATCAGATTGGTCTCATATTTTAAGCAGCGCCTGATATTCAGTGCCATTGCAAACAAAAGACAGCTGAACCAATATTGCCTATTTTGTGCCATTGCCCGGGACAAATTTCAATCTCATTATGCCCTTGAAACAAACTCCAGGCCATGTTATGCTGCAGAATAAATATGGGTGATACTCCAGGTTGCTGTTTAATTCAATTCGAGTAATTGTTTTATTGCAAGCAGATGCAGGCAATGGACTCATTCTCTTATGATCAAATCACATGACTTGCTTTAAAATGCCACACAACCTTATGCGTAGAGATGATGATTGGTTTTCTATCACTGTATGTTACAGTGGAATAGTCTATCTTGACTGTATTACAAACAGTTATTTTATCCCAGAATTTGATGGCAGTAGTAAATCATGCAAGCTTCACTTGATATATCCAAACCCTTCAAAAAGAATCCTTGAAACTGTTCCCAGATATTTATTATTAAGCAGGCATCTGTCCATCTTGGGAGATGGTGAACTACACCCAGGGTGTCTTGAACATCATCTGTTGTGGCCGTTGAGACCGACTCACGAGTGGCAGAACCTTCTGCAGCTGGCACAGATGAATAATGTTGTCCTGAGATCAACTGATGTTTTCTCCTTCTGATGGACTCTCTTTTCCATTACCTGGGTATTTCTTTTGTCCCCTGTTTTTTCCACGCCCTTTCTGACTGCTTGTCTCCAGTCACTCTGGTAGCAAGCTCACTTGGGAATGCAGTCGTTATCCATCCAGCTCACATGAGCCAGCCAATGGAGTCGCCACTGACTCAAGAGGAAAAACATGCTGGGGATCCCTGCACGCTGGTGTACTTCCATATTCGTCACTCTGCCCTGCCAAGAGATGCCCAATAGTCGACTGGTGGAAGCTGTTCAGCCACTTTTCTTGGCTTGCATAAGTTGCCCATGCCTTGCTACTGGAAAGGAGAGAGCTGAGAAAAAAAGCAAGGGACGTACCAAGCTTTGTATTTTCAGTTAGTTTGCTGTTGGTCCACACGTAACTTCTCAACTTTGACATCAGCTGGACAATACCATCTATAACTCTACGGGAATAGAGATCAGAGGAATGCTGACTGGTTTGACGCTTATTGAACTGAAATGGAGCCAGTTACTGCAACCAAGAGGAGAACCCTCATGAACTATAAGCAAATCCCAAGCAAACAAAATCTAGCCACTCTCAGAACTACCAAAATCAAGTCTCAGCAGTCTGCTCGGCACTGCGCCAATCAATGCTGGTTGAAATTCTGCAGCAGCTTATAATCTGCCACTGAATCCAGGCATGCTAGAGGGGTGTATGAAGGAATCAAGAAAGCAACAGGCCCAGCAGCATCCAATCAGCCTCATTGAAGACAAAGACAGGAATGATCATCAGTGAGCCGAGCAAGCAGATAGAAAGGTGGCTGGAGCAATATCTCAAATTCTACGTCATGGAGAACATTATTATTGAAAAAGCTCTCAGCGCCATTCAAGACTTTCTTGTTGTGGAGTAGCTGGACAGCGAACCCACCATAGTAGAGTTCAACAAGGCCTTTGACCATCTTCTTAGTGATAAAACCCCAGGAAATGATGGCATTCCATCTGAAATCATCAAAAGTGGAAAATCGGCACTGCTGCAGCATCTCCATGAACTTTTGTGTCTCTGCTGGAAGGAAAGATTTGTGCCTCAATGCTGGAATAAATGAGTGATCCAAAAATAGTCACCTTGTAAAAAAACAAACGGGATCACAGTGACTGCAACAATTACTGAGGCATTTCCTTGCTAAGTATTAGGGGAAGGTCTTTGTTTATGTTGCTCTGACCAGATTGCAGACCCTGGCATCAGACATCTCTCCTGAGCCTCAGTGCGGCATCAAAGCTGACAGATCAACAATTGAGATAATTTTCTTACTTCAGCAGTTACAGAAGTGCCCCAAACAGCAGAAGAGAACAGCAGGAGAAACCTGGAGATTTGCATTAAGAAACCATTGAATATGGTAAGCCAAGTGATTAAAGCTATTAAAAAGACACATGGGATCTTGAGTTTTATAAATATAAGCATAGAGCTCAAAAGCAAGGAAGTTATAAGTTACTGGTTAGGCCTCAGCTGGAGTAATGTGTACAATTCTGGGCGCCAGATTTCTAGGAGGATATCAAATTCTTGGAAAGGGTGCAGGGGAGATTTACTAGAATGGACCCAGTGTTGAGGGATTTCAGTTACATTAAAAGAATAGAGAAGCTGGGATTGTTTTCCTTGGAATGGAAAAGGTTACAGGGAGATTTAATAATGGTGTTCAAAATTAAAGAGTTTTAATAGAGAAAATAAAGAAAAATTGTTTCCAGTAGCATATGAATCAGTAGCTAGAGGACACAGATTTAAGGTAGTTGCCATAGGTGCCTGAGTTGAGATGAGAATTTTTTCATGCAACATGTTATGATCTGCAATGCACTGCATGAAACAATAGAGGAAGCAGATTCAGTAGTAACTTTAAAAATGGTATTGGATAAATAGCTGAAGGGGAAGAAATTGCAGGGCTGTGGAGAAGGAGTTTGGGAGTGGGACTAATTGGATAATTCTTTGGAAGAGTTACAGAGTTCACAGGCACAATAGGCCAAATAACTTACTATGCTGTGAGTTATATGATTCCATCCTAATGAAATGCACACAGGCATAACATTTTATATATATATTGTAAATGTCGAACTTCAGTAAAGACACAATCAGACACTTGTTTGATTTGCACCAGGATAAAATAGCTTACTGACTTTCATTGTCAAAACTCATACAGTAAGTCATCACTTGGTTGAGGTAGACAAGACCGCCTGCTAGCCAGGGCATGTTGAACCATATCCAACTAAGTGTCTGAACCTTCAGGAGAGGGAAAGGGGAAAAGTTAGAAATAAATTCATAATTTATGATAGAAATCATAGTGGTGTGATGGTAAGCCTTATTTCAAAAGACAAAGGATTAATTCAGATCCTCTGAACAGCACAATTATCCTACAGCCTTTTTCATTGAATTCACTGGTGCACTGAAATACTTTGCATGTCGAAAAGGCAAGTGTCAAAACATGCAACAGGTCTCTGGGTGATAATTTCACTTCTTATTGCCTGTTGAACAGTAATTCATCCGAATAGACAGCCTGCGATACAAGTAGCAGTTACAACTTGCCGATATATTATCCTTGAAAAATAGCTGCAAGAACCAGGTTCCACCTTTAAATAGCCATCAAAAACATATTAGTTCATTTGTCTGTCCACTGTTACTCAATTCATAAATGGCCTTCGCAGTTCCAGGAATTTATTGTTTTCATAAAACAGCTTTTTATATATAAAACTTACATTAATCTTCAGTTATGTTCTTTTGGTGCTTTGAATGATTGTGCTGTTGATAGTAAGAGTCAATTGAGTCTGCTTATGTCATGGGGAGCTTACCTCGGGGATTTGCGGCCTTGTCTCCAGGGAGCAGACTCGGAAGGAGGAGCACGGAGCGGTGAGTATAAATCTAGCTTACCTCGGTGATTCGCAGCCTTGTCTTCAGGGAGCAGACTCGGAGGGAGGAGCACCAGAGCGGTGACCTCAGGGCACAGAGTAACTGAAGCCAAAACTGAAAAAGTGACATCACACAAAAGCTGTGAAATGATTGGTTGGTAGGAAATCTGCACCAAATTTGAAAAAAAAACCACTGCAAAGCTAATTAATAAATTAATTGACTAAGTCGAGATGGCTGGGCAGGTGATGTGTTGTAGCTGTATGATGTGGGAGCTGGCAGATCCCATTGTCAACCGCAGTGACCACATCTGCAGCAAGTGTTAGTTGCTGGAGGAACTCCAGCTCAGAATTGATGAGCTGCAGTCCGAGCTCCAGACACTGTGGCACATCCAGGAGGGGGAGAGTTACCTGGACACTTTGTTTCAGGAGGCGGTCACACCCGATAGATTAAGTTCCTCAAGTTCGGTCAGTGGTCAGGGTCAGCAGGGTGTGACTGCAAGTGAGGCACGTAGAGGGATCCTGTGTTCAGGAACAGAGGAGCCTCAACTCTTGACCTTGTCCAACTGTACAAGGTACTTGCTCCCTGTGTGGATGAGGAACAGGGCTGAAAGGAGGATGAGCCATCTGACCACGGCACCGTGGCACAGGAGGCCATTCAAGAGGGGGAAGCAAAAAGACAAGTGGTAGTCGTAGGGGATTCTATAATTAGGGGAATTGATAGCAACCTTTGTAAGCAGGATCGAGGGTCCCGCATGGTATGTTGCCTGCCTGGTGCCAGGATGAGGGACATCTCTGACTGGCTTGAAAGGATACTGGAGAGGGAGGGGAAGGATCCAGTTGTTGTGGTCCACGTCAGGACAAATAACATAGGTAAGACTAGGAAAGAGGACCTGTGTGGGGATTGTCAAGAATTAGGAAATAAATTAAAGAACAGGTCCTCAAGGGTTATAATCTCCGGATTACTACCCAAGCCACGTGCAAATTGGCATAGGGATGCGAGAATAAGGGAAGTAAACACATGGCTAAAGGACTGGTGCAGGAAAGAGGGGTTCCATTTCGTGGGGCACTGGCATCAGTATTGGAACAGGAGGGATCTGTACTGTTGGGACGGTCTCCACCTGAACCGATCTGGGACCAATGTCCTAGCGAAAAGGGTAAATAGGGTGGTCAACAGGACTTTAAACTAGAAAGTGGTGGGGGGGGGTGTGGGGGAAGGGTAAAACTCCATGAAGTATGACTAATGGGAAACAAAGCAGCAGATTAGTGTGTGAGGGGGGTGGATTCAACTTCATGGAAAATTATGAAAAAACTGAAAAGAAAGGAGAGCCCAGGAGAGGCTATTAAAGTCTCCAGAACACAAAATAGGACAGAGTATTTGGAAAGGGTTAGGAATCTAACTTCAAGCACATCAGATAAAGGGACGACAATGAGAAATGGGACGGAAAATACAGGACTGAAGGTGTTGTATCTGAATGCACGCAGTATACGAAATAAGTTAAATGAGCTTGTGGCGCAGATTGAAATTGGCAGGTATGATCTGGTGGGCATCACAGAGACAGGGCTGCAAGGGGATCAGGACTGGGAGCTAAATATACAAGGATATACATCCTATCGAAAAGATAGGCAGGTTGGCAGAGGGGGTGGGTTGTTTTTTTAGTAAGAAATGAAATTAAATCGATAGCAAGAAACGACATAGAGTCAGATGACGTAGAATCTGTGTGGGTAGAATTGAGGAACCGCAAAGGTAAAAAAACCATAATGGGAGTTATGTACAGGCCTCTGAACAGTAGTCAGGATGTGGGGCACAAGATACACCAGGAGATAGAAAAGGCGTTTAAGAAAGACAAGGTTACAGTGATCATGGGCAATTTCAGTATGCAGGTAGACTGGGAAAATCATGTTGGTAGTGGATCCCAAGAAAAGGAATTTGTGGAATGTCTACGAGATGGCTTTTTGGAGCAGCTTGTGGTGGAGCCCACTAGGGAACAGGCAATTCTAGATTTAGTGATGTGTAATGAGGCAGATTTGATAAGGGAGCTTAAGGTGAAGGAACCCTTAGGAGGAAGTGACCACAATATGATAGAATTTACCCTGCAATTTGAGAGGAAAAAGCTGGAATCAGATGTAATGGTATTACAGTTGAATAAAGGCAACTACAGAGGCATGAGGGAGGAGCTGGCCAGAATTGACTGGGAGATAAGCCTAGCAGGAAAGACAGTGGAACAGGAATGGCAGGAGTTTCTGGGAGTAATTTGGGAGACACAGCAAAAATTTACCCCTAGGAAGAAGAAGCATACTAAAGGGAGGACGAGGCAACCATGCCTGACAAGGGAAGTCAGGGACAGCATAAAAGCTAAAGAGAAAGCATACAATGCGGCGAAGAGCAGTGAGAAACCAGGGGATTGGGAAGCCTACAAAGACTAACAGAAGACAACTAAAAAAGAAATAAGGAGGGAGAAGATTAAATATGAGGGTAAACTAGCTAGTAATATAAAAGAAGATTGCAAGATTTTTTTTAGATATATAAAGGGTAAGAGAGAGGCAAAAGTGGACATTGGGCCGCTGGAAAATGCACTGGAGAAGTAGTAGTGGGGAACAAAGAAATGGCGGAGGAACTGAATAGATACTTTGCGTCAGTCTTCATGATGTAAGATACGAGTAACATCCCCAAAGTTCAAGAAAGTCAGGGGGCAGAGTTGAGTATGGTGGCCATTACCAAGGAGAAGGTGCTAGGAAAACTGAAAGTTCTGAAGTGGATAAATCACCTGGACCAGATGGATTATACCCCAGGTTCTGAAGGAGATAGCTGAAGAGATAGTGAAGGCATTAGTGGTGATCTTTCAGGAATCACTCAAGTCAGGGAAAGTCCCAGAGGTCTGGAAAATCACTAATGTAACCCCCTTGTTTAAGAAGGGAGTGAGGCAAAAGACGGGAAATTACAGGCCGATTAGCCTGACCTCTGTCGTTGGTAAGATTTTAGAGTACATTATTAGGTATGAGATTTCAGAATACTTGGAAGTGCATAATAAAATAGGGCAAAGTCAGCATGGTTTCAACAAGGGGAGGTCATGCCTGACAAATCTGTTAGAATTCTTTGAGGAGGTAACGAGTAGGTTGGACAGAAAAGCCAATGGATGTTATCTACTTGGATTTCCAGAAGGCCTTTGACAAGGTACCGCACAGGAGGCTGCTCAGTAAGATAAGAGTCCATGGCGTTAGAGACAAGGTACTAGCATGGATAGAAGATTAACTGTCTGGCAGGAGGCAGAGAATGGGGATGAGGGGGTCTTCTCAGGATGGCGGCCGGCGACTAGGGGAGTTCTGCAGGGGTCAGTGTTGGGACCACAATTTTTCACTTTATACATTAATGATCTGGATGAAGGAACTGAGGGCATCCTGGCTAAGTTTGCAGATGATACAAAGATGGGTGGAGGGACAGGTAGTATTGAGGAGGTGGGGAGGCTGTAGAAGGATTTTGACAGGTTAGGAGAATGGGCAAAGAAGTGGCAGATGGAATACAACATGGGGAAATGTGAGGTCATGCACTTCTGTAGGAAGAATAAAGGCATAGACTATTTTCTAAATGGGGAAAGAATTCAGAAATCTGGAGAGCAAAGGGACTTGGGAGTCCTAGTCCAGGATTCTCTTAATGTTAACTTGCAGGTTGAGTCGGTAATTAGGAAGGCAAATGCAATGTTGGCATTTATTTTAAGAGGACTAGAATATAAAAGCAGGGATGTGCTGCTGAGGCTTTATAAGGCTCTGGTCAGACCACATTTAGAATATTGTGAGCAATTTTGGGCCCCGTATCTTGGGAAGGATGTTCTGGTCCTGGAGAAGGTCTAGAGGAGGTTCAAGAGAACGATCCCAGGAATGAAAGGCTGAACATATGAGGAATATTTGAGGACTCTGGGTCTATACTCGATGGAGTTTGGAAGGATGAGGAGGGATCTGATTGAAACTTACAGAATACTGGAAGGCCTGGATAGAGTAGATTGTGGGGAAGATGTTTCCATTAGTAGGAGAGACTAGGACCCGAGGGCACAGCCTCAGAGTAAAGGGAAGATCTTTTAGAACAGAGATGAGGAGAAACTTCTTTAGCCAGAAAGTGGTGAATTCATTGCCACAGAAGGCTGTGGAGGCCAGGTCATTGAGTGTATTTAAAACCAAGATAGATAGTTTCTTGATTGGTAAGAGGATCAAAGGTTACGGGGAGAAGGCAGGAGAATGGGATTGAGAAACTTATCAGCCAAGATTGAATGGCGGAGCAGATTCGATGGGCTGAATGGCCTAATTTCTGCTCCTATGTTTTATGGTCTTATGGGACATCACAATGATGAATAAAATATTTTCAATTGTTCTTGTTACACAGCCAACGTTGCATTTCCTGCTCCACCTCCATAGCAAAGTGGCCAAGTTTCCAACTAAACCTTGCAGTTCTGTGGAAGGGTCATGAGGACTCAAAACATCAACTCTTTTCTTCTCCGCTGATGCTACCAGACCTGCTGAGTTTTTCCAGGTAATTCTGTCTTTGTTTTAGATTTCCAGCATCCGCAGTTTTTTGTTATTATCTTTGGCCCAAGTTTGGTCCTGTTCTATGTTTGGTCATAGCATTCAGGAATAGAGAAAGATGAAAGCATCAAGTGTGCTTGCTTCTGACTGCTATCTGAATCTGGAAAGCTTACATGTTTATCAACTGAGAAGGTGGTCTGGTGGGAATATGTTGTGCTTTATGCTGAAATAGCTCACTAAATCTCATTGTCTGTGGTCACAATTGAGAAATGGTCATTTGGGCCAGGTATTGAACAGTAGCTGCTGTCCACAAAACTGTACCTCAGCTCAAGTCACATTAAAGATACAGCACAGAAACAGGCTATTCAGCCTGATCAGTCCATTGTTTAAGGGGAGAAAATTAGAAAGGGGGTAACAGGAAGAAATGACAGTAGTCCAATAGAAAAGGATATGCCTGATCCAGAAAATGTTCAAAAAAGGATCAATTTTCCTAGCCCTTCCCTGTCCTGTTGTTGGATAGATCTAGCTGCAATAGCTCTGACCTTTCCTGTCCCAAGTAGACAGATGATGGAGATCAGCAGTCAGAAGATCTCATTGCATTCAAACATTCTGGATAAAGGGATTAAACTGTTCCACCAGAGATGGCCAGACAAGAGCTACAGCACTCCAGTGCACTGATTTTGTTCAACAGCAGAACATAATTAGAGCAGGTGGGGTAGTAGGGCTCTTTCTTTAAAGCACTTCTGTGCCCTTCTGGATTTCACGAAGGTGTTGATTCATGCTGGGATAGATTTTTCATTATTTTCAGTATTTCCTTCTGTCCTCTCTCTTCTCCAGTTCTCTCCTAAAGGCACCAATTTGACCTATGATACAGTCCCGAGGGCACCAGTTGCTCTTCAGCACCTGGTCCAAATAGTCATTCTTCATCTTTGAGCATAAGTAGTGAATAATAGCAGACTACTTCACCTTGAAGGATAACACACCCATGACTGATCCTGCCTTTACCTGGCATCAAAATATATGTGTTGATTTTAACTGGAGGTAAAGGTGAGAATGGCAGGATAGGTGTCAGGTTTGCTCTGCCTTGCTGATATGAGCTCCAGAGCTCATTTCCATAGGATGGGACTGACTCTACCCACTTGTACATCCATGACCTGGTCCCAGTGGATGGGAGCAGGCGAACAAGGCATGAGATCAGGTGCCCACAGAATGAGTCCCAGCAAAGCTAATTCTGGGTGGATGGGGAGGGAGGGATACAGTGGCAACTACAGGGGTAAATTGGCCTGGACCCAGGGTGACCAGGACCAATTGGTGTAGCAGGAACCATCAGGAGTCAGCGGAGCAATTGGTGTCAAGAGGGAGAACTCTGTAAACAAGGGGGAGGAATCAGGAATTTGCAAGGGAGTTAGAGATTCAGGGCAGATACTGGGGAATGGGGTTTGGGGAAAGAGAAAGGCAAAGTAATAGTAGTAAAGGAGAGAGGGATACTAGGTAATAGTGGATGGGCAAGATAGGAGAGGGGATGGGGAAAGAATGCAGACTGCAGGTTGGAAATATTGGTAGTCGATTCAAGGAGATTGGGAGGGGGCATAGGGACCAGAAGAGATGAGCAGCAACAATGTGCTGAGTGAGAGCAGCACTGACAGAGAAGGGATGAGTAAACCTGGAGCCTTTATTGTGGGTTGACAGTGAAAGATTATTTCCACTGGTTGATGAATGGAGAATTGATTCCTGAGCCCTATTACAGCCCAATTCCTATCCCTACTGAGGTGTCTCCATGACAGTGTTGGAATAGATAGCTGGAAAGGTAGATAAAGGGGAACCAGTAGATTTAATATACCTGGATTTCCAAAACATAGAAAATAGGAGCAGGAATAGGTCATTCGGCCCTTCAAGCCTGCTCCACCATTCAATATGATCATGGCTGATCCTCTATCTCAAAGCTGTACTCCTGCACTCTACCCATGCACCTTTATCTCATTAGAGTCCTTCTTAAATATATTCAGTGACTTGGCCTCCATAGCTTCTGTGATAGAGAACTCCATAGGTTCACCTCCCTCTGAGTGAAGAAGTTTCTCCTCATCTCAGTCCTAAATGGTCTACCCCATATCCTGAGACTGTGAGCCCTTGTTCTAGGCCCCCCAGCCAGAGGAAATATCCTCCCTGCATCCAGTCTGTCCATCGCTATCAGAATTTTATATGTTTTAATGAGATCTCCTCTCATTCTTCTAAACTTCAGTGAATACAGGCCAGTCGGCCCAATCTCTCCTCATACAACAATCCTGCCATCCCAGGAATCAGTCTGGTGAGCCTTTGCTGCACTCCGTCTATGGCAAGTATATCCTTTCTTAGATAAGGAGACCATATATACTCCAGGTGTGATCTCACAAAGGCTCTTTACAGCTGCAGTAATACATTTTTGCTGCTGTACTCAAGTCCTCTTGCAATGAAGGCCAACATACCATTTGCCTTCTTAACTGCTTGCTGTGCCTGCCAGCCTGCTTTTAGTGATTGGTATACAAGGACACCTAGGTTCCTTTGTATATCAGCATTTCTCAATCCATCACCATTTAAATAATACTCTGCCATTATGTTTCTCTGACCAAAGTGGATAATTTCACACTTATACATGTATTTGCCCACTCACTAAGCCTGTCTAAATCACTTTGAAGCCTCTCAATACCCTCCTCATTGCTCATATTCCCACCAAATTTCATGCTGTCAGCAAACTTGGAAATATTACATTTGGTTCCCTCATCCAAATCATTGAAATATATTGTGAGTAGTTGGGGCCGAAGCACAATACCTCACTAGTCACCATCTGCCACTCTGAAAAGACCCATTTATTCCTCCTCTGTTTCATGTCTGCTGACCAATTCTCAAGCCATGCCAATGTATTACCCCCAATTCCATGTGCTTTACTTTTACACACTAACCTCTTATGGGACTTTATCAAAAGCTTTCTGAAAATTTAAAAGCTTTCTGACAAAGACTTTTGATAAGGTGCCACAAAAAAGGTTAATAGATAATGTAAGTACACATGGAGTTGGGGGTAATATATTCACATGAATAGAGGATTGGTCAATGCCAGGAAGCAGAGAGTGGGCATAAATGGGTCTTTTTCAAGTTGGCAGGTAATGAATATTGGAGTCCCACAAGAGTTAGTGCTGGGGTCTCAGCTGTTTACAAGCTATATTAATAACTTAGTTGAAGAGACAGAGAGTAATGTATCTAAGTTTGCTGATGATACAAATCTACGTGGAAAGTTAAGCTGTGGGAAGGACACAGGGAGGCTGAAAAGAGAGACAGGTTAAGTGAGTGGGCAACAAGATGCAAAATGGATTATAATGTAGGCAAGTGTGAAGTTATTCACTTTGTTCGAAAAATAGAGGAGCTGAATATTTTTTAAAAGATGAGAAACTTATAAGTATTGATGTTCAAAGAGTCTTGAGTGTGCTCATACGGGGAATGCATAGAGTTAACATACAGGTTCAGCAAGCAATTAGGAAGGCAAATGGCATGTTGGCCTTTATTGCAAGGGGATTGGAGTACAGAAATTTTGCTAGAGTTGTACAGGGTTTTGGTGAGACCATATCTGGAGTAGTGTGTGCAGTTTTGGTCTCCACATTTAAAAAAAGATACACTTGCATTGGAGGCGATACAGCAAACGTTCACTAAATTGGTCCCTGGGATTGAGAGGGTTGACCTAAGATGAAATGCTGAGATAATTGTGTCTTTTCTCTCTGGGGTTTAAAAGAATGAGAGGCAATCTCATTGAAATGAACAAAATTCTGAAGGGGCTTAATAGGGTCGACACCGAGAGATTGTTTCCACTGGTTGGGGGATCTAAAATGTGGAGACACAGTCTCAGGATCAGAGGCCGATCATTTAGCACTGAGATGAGGGGAAATTACTTCACTTCAAGGGTTTCGAATCTTTGAAATTCCCTGCCTTAGAGGGTTGTGGATGCTTCAGCATTGAATACATTTAAGGTTGGGATAGACAGATCAAAAACAGAAACAGAAATACCTGGAAAAACTCAGCAGGTCTGGCAGCATCGGCGGAGAAGAGCACAATTGACGTTTTGAGTCCTCATGACCCTTCAACAGAACTAAGTGAAAATATTCCACCATGGGTGGAAAACCTCGGTTAGGGAAGAAGGAGGACATGTCAGAGGAACTGTTTTTGAAGGTAGCATCATCAGAACAGATGCGACGGAGGCGAAGGAACTGAGAAAATGGGGTGGAGTCCTTATAGGAAGCAGGGTGTGAGGAGCTGTAGTCGAGGTAGCCTCTGTCGCATCTATTCTGATGATGCTACCTTCAAAAACAGTTCCTCTGATATGTCCTCCTTCTTCCTTAACCGAGGTTTTCCACCCACGGTAGTTGATAGGGCCCTAAACCGTGTCAGGCCATCTCCCGTGCATCCGCCCTCACACCTTCTCCTGCCTCCCAGAAACATGATAGGGTCCCCCTTGTTCTCACTTATCACCCCACCAGCCTCCGCATTCAAAGGATCATCCTCTGCCATTTCCGCCAACTCCAGCATGATGCCACCACCAAACACATCTTCCCTTCATCCCCCCGGCGGTATTCCATAGGTATCATTCCCTCCGTGACACCCTGGTCCACTCCTCCATCACTCCCTACTCAACCCCCTCCCATGGCACCTACCTATGCAAACGCAGAAGATGCAACACCTGCCCCTTCACTTCCTCTCTCCTCACTGTCCAAGGGCACAACCACTCCTTTCAAGTGAAGCAGCATTTCACTTGCACTTCCCTCAACTTAGTCTACTGCATTCGTTGCTCCCAATGCGGTTTCCTCTACATTGGAGAGCCCAAACGCAAACACCTTCGGTCTTCCGCAAGCATTACCCAGACCTCCCTGTCGCTTGTCATTTCAACACTCCACCCTGTTCTCTTGCCCACATGTCTATCCTTGGCTTGCTGCATTGTTCCAGTGAAGCCCACTGGAGGAACAGCACCTCATCTTCCGACTAGGCACTTTACAGCCTTCCGGACTGAATCAAAACAAAAACAGAATTACCTGGAAAAACTCAGCAGGTCTGGCAGCATCGGCGGAGAAGAAAAGAGTTGACGTTTCGAGTCCTCATGACCCTTCGACAGAACTTGAGTTCGAGTCCAAGAAAGAGTTGAAATATAAGCTGGTTTAAGGTGTGTGTGGGGGGCGGAGAGATAGAGAGACAAAGAGGTGGAGGGAGGGGGTGTGGTTGTAGGGACAAACAAGCAGTGATAGAAGCAGATCATCAAAAGATGTCAACGACAATAGTACAATAGAACACATAGGTGTTAAAATTAAAGTTGGTGATATTATCTAAACGAATGTGCTAATTAAGAATGGATGGTAGGGCACTCAAGGTATAGCTCTAGTGGGGGTTTTTTTTATATAATGGAAATAGGTGGGAAAAGGAAAATCTTTATAATTTATTGGAAAAAAAAAGGGAAGGGGGAAACAGAAAGGGGGTGGGGATGGGGGAGGGAGCTTACGACCTAAAGTTGTTGAATTCAATATTCAGTCCGGAAGGCTGTAAAGTCCCTAGTCGGAAGATGAGGTGTTGTTCCTCCAGTTTGCGTTGGGCTTCACTGGAACAATGCAGCAAGCCAAGGACAGACATGTGGGCAAGAGAGCAGGG
This sequence comes from Carcharodon carcharias, assembly GCF_017639515.1. Taxonomy (NCBI): domain Eukaryota; kingdom Metazoa; phylum Chordata; class Chondrichthyes; order Lamniformes; family Lamnidae; genus Carcharodon; species Carcharodon carcharias. The sequence continues at coordinate 95,927,010 of NC_054481.1, forward strand.
TGGAGTGTTGAAATGGCAAGCGACAGGGAGGTTTGGGTCATTCTTGCGGACAGACCGCAGGTGTTCTGCAAAGCGGTCGCCCAGTTTACGTTTGGTCTCTCCAATGTAGAGGAGACCACATTGGGAGCAATGAATGCAGTAGACTAAGTTGGGGGAAATGCAAATGAAATGCTGCTTCACTTGAAAGGAGTGTTTGGGTCCTTGGACGGTGAGGAGAGAGGAAGTGAAGGGGCAGGTGTTGCATCTTTTGCGTGGGCATGGGGTGGTGCCATAGGAGGGGGTTGAGGAGTAGGGGGTGATGGAGGAGTGGACCAGGGTGTCCCGGAGGGAGCGATCCCTACGGAATGCCGATAAGGACTGAATATTGAGTTCAACAATTTTAGATCTTGAACTCTCTCCTCCATCCCCACCCTCTTTCCGTTTCTTCCCCCTCCTTTTTGTTTTTTCCAACAATTTATATAGATTTTTCTTTTCCCACCTATTTCCATTATTTTTAAATGTATTTCCACCCATCGTTTATCTATACCTTTTATGCCCTTTTAGTCTTATTTCACCCCACCCCCACTAGAGCTATCTGTACCTTGCTTGTCCTGCTCTCCACTCTTAATTAGCACATTCCTTTAGATAATATCACCACTTTCAACACCTCTTTGTTCTTTTGTCTGTGACATCCTTTGGTTATCTCCTCCTATCACTGGATGCTTGTCCCAACAACCACTACCCCCCACCCACCCCACCTTAAACCAGCTTATATTTCACCCCTTTCCTATTTTTACTTAGTTCTGTTGAAGGGTCATAAGGACTCGAAACGTCAACTGTGCTCTTCTCTGCCGATGCTGCCAGACCTGCTGAGTTTTTCCAAGTATTTCTGTTTCCGTTTTTGTTTTGAATTTCCAGCATCCGCAGTTTTTTGTTTTTATATCTGGGATAGACAGATTTTTTGGGCTGTCGGGGAATCGAGGGATAAGGACAACAGGTAGGGAAGTGGAGTTGAAGCCCAGGATCAGCGTGATCATATTGAATGACAGAGCAGGTTCGATGGTTATTTGGTCTACTTCAGCTCCTATTTCTTGTGTTCTTGTGGAATCCCATTAGGAGTTCTGATAAAATGTAAAGTTGCCTTACTTCAGGGAAGTTTAATTGAGATCCTAAAAACTAATTTAAGAGTCTGAATTGTGTCTTTGTTGATAGGTTAGGGAGAACTAGGGAGATGTGTACAAATTATGTAGGCAAAGAACTGATGTCAGGAAATTTTCTTTTTGCAGAGGGTTGTTGACCTTCGGAGCATCTTAGGCAATAAATGTAGAATCACTGCAAATGTAGGAAAGAAAACTGGACAAATTAGCTGATGCTGATTTCACTACATACAAAAGCATATTGGGTGATGTGCCTGACGTCACTCGTCTCCTGGAACTCATTCAGATCATCTTTGGAGGTCAGAGAGGAAATTCCTAGAATATTTTCCCCTGAAAACGCCTAAGGCTTTTTAAAAAAATCTTTTATTTTTAACTCTTCCAGGAGATTGCAAAGCTGCTGATGGGTGAGAAGTGTGAGGGATCATGATGTTCAGTGCAACTTGACTGTTTGACCCAGGATCACTAGGTCAGCTGGTCTTTACTTGTCTCATTTTCATATCTTTGTCTTTCACATGATTGGGCATCCAAGTTTGTTGAGCCTGGAGATGGCAATCTAGATAAGAATTTCAGCTGCAGAGTGGCTGAAGTAAAGGCAAAAGCTGGCACAGTTGCAGAGGTAGAAATGAGAGAAAAACGAAAACAGAATTACCTGGAAAAACTCAGCAGGTCTGGCAGCATCGGCGGAGAAGAAAAGAGTTGACGTTTCGAGTCCTCATGACCCTTCGACAGAACTTGAGTTCGAGTCCAAGAAAGAGTTGAAATATAAGCTGGTTTAAGGTGTGTGTGTGGGGGGCGGAGAGATAGAGAGAGAGAGAGGTTGGGGGGGGGGTGTGGTTGTAGGGACAAACAAGCAGTGATAGAAGCAGATCATCAAAAGATGTCAACGACAATAGTACAATAGAACACATAGGTGTTAAAGTTAAAGTTGGTGATATTATCTAAGCGAATGTGTTAATTAAGAATGGATGGTAGGGCACTCAAGGTATAGCTCTAGTGGGTTTTTTTATTTTTTTTTATATAATGGAAATAGGTGGGAAAAGGAAAATCTTTATAATTTATTGGAAAGAAAAGGAAGGGGGAAACAGAAAGGGGGTGGGGATGGGGGAGGGAGCTTACGACCTAAAGTTGTTGAATTCAATATTCAGTCCAGAAGGCTGTAAAGTCCCTAGTCGGAAGATGAGGTGTTGTTCCTCCAGTTTGCGTTGGGCTTCACTGGAACAATGCAGCAAGCCAAGGACAGATATGTGGGCAAGAGAGCAGGGTGGAGTGTTAAAATGGCAAGCGACAGGGAGGTTTGGGTCATTCTTGCGGACAGACCGCAGGTGTTCTGCAAAGCGGTCGCCCAGTTTACGTTTGGTCTCTCCAATGTAGAGGAGACCACATTGGGAGCAACAAATGCAGTAGACTAAGTTGGGGGAAATGCAAATGAAATGCTGCTTCACTTGAAAGGAGTGTTTGGGTCCTTGGACGGTGAGGAGAGAGGAAGTGAAGGGGCAGGTGTTGCATCTTTTGCGTGGGCATGGGGTGGTGCCATAGGAGGGGGTTGAGGAGTAGGGGGTGATGGAGGAGTGGACCAGGGTGTCCCGGAGGGAGCGATCCCTACGGAATGCCGATAAGGGGGGTGAAGGGAAGATGTGTTTGGTGGTGGCACCACCAAACACATCTTCCCTTCACCCCCACTGGCGGCATTCCATAGGGATCATTCCCTCTGGGACACCTTGGTCCTCTCCTCCATCCCCCCCTACTCCTCAACCCCCACCTATGGCACCTCCCCATGCCCATGCAAAAGATGTAACACCTGCCCCTTCAGTTCCTCTCTCCTCACCGTCCAAGAGCCCAAACACTCCTTTCAAGTGAAGCAGCATTTCACTTGCATTTCCCCCAACTTAGTCTACTGCATTCGTTGCTCCCAATGTGGTCTCCTCTACATTGGAGAGACCAAACGTAAACTGGGCGACCGCTTTGCAGAACACCTGCGGTCTGTCCGCAAGAATGACCCAAACCTCCCTGTCGCTTGCCATTTTAACACTCCACCCTGCTCTCTTGCCCACATGTCTGTCCTTGGCTTGCTGCATTGTTCCAGTGAAGCCCGACGCAAACTGGAGGAACAACACCTCATCTTCTGACTAGGGACTTTACAGCCTTCCGGACTGAATATTGAATTCAACAACTTTAGGTCATGAGCTCCCTCCCCCATCCCCACCCCCTTTCTGTTTCCCCCTTCCTTTTTTTTTTCAAATAAATTATAAAGATTTTCCTTTTCCCACCTATTTCCATTATATAAAAAAAAATAAAAAACCCCACTAGAGCTATACCTTGAGTGCCCTACCATCCATTCTTAATTAGCACATTCGTTTAGATAATATCACCAACTTTAACTTTAACACCTATGTGTTCTATTGTACTATTGTCGTTGACATCTTTTGATGATCTGCTTCTATCACTGCTTGTTTGTCCCTACAACCACACACCCCCCTCCACCTCTCTCTCTCTCTATCTCTCCACCCCCCACACACACACCTTAAACCAGCTTATATTTCAACTCTTTCTTGGACTCGAACTCAAGTTCTGTCGAAGGGTCATGAGGACTCGAAACGTCAACTCTTTTCTTCTCCGCCGATGCTGCCAGACCTGCTGAGTTTTTCCAGGTAATTCTGTTTTTGTTTTGGATTTCCAGCATCCGGAGTTTTTTTGTTTTTATCTTAGAAATGAGAGATCTTTTCATTGACCCTAACGCCTGTATATTTTTGTCACAGATCAATATTACCTTAAGGCATAACAACTTCGGAAATTAGAAATTACTTCTAACTGCTTGAAATTGTTGAGTGACCACATAAACAAAAAAAGCCTGTCATTTTTTTAATAGACGCAGTAGAGATTCTGACAGATTCATTCATCATTAATTTTCATCCCTTTAATGGAGTTGCGCAGTGTAATAGTACGCCAGGAAAACCAGCAGGTTCCAGTTCTGTCCCAGATTCACAGAAAGCTGGTTTCAAATTGGGCACACTTTAGGTATGCAAGGTTAGCTGTGGATCAATTGGTAGCACCCTCCCCTCGGTTAGAAGCTTGTGGGATCAAGTCCCACTCTAGGCATTTGCAGAATCAGAAAATAATTGGCAAATGAAATTTAACAGATAAATGTGAGGTAAAAATCGGAAGAGATGTAAAATAGGCTGCCAACTCTCCATCTCCTGTTTTACAGTATCACACAAAGTCAAGATCTACTCCTATAATTCTGATAACCGGTGCCATACATTTCAGTACTGCAGTCAGAACCTTCCTTTTCATTTCAGTAGAATAGGGGAGCTGTTTACATGCATGCAACAATAAAGCAGAGTCAACTGGACTGCTGCAGAGCATTGTTCAACCATCTGTAATGAACATCTATATATATCTTGGACTGTGAATCAAATCACAATGACACCTTTGAATTAATTGGAATCTCCTTGAGCAATACTTTCAGCTCAGTGCCTTTACACATAGCTAGGGCAAAGGCGATGCAAGTATTGACACCAGGAGAAATACTTTACACTGAAACGATGATTATTGTGCATGAATTGTCTGCAGCAAATCTGATTTCAGGATTTATCACTTGAGGGTCTTCAGGTTGTATTTAAATACTCCGGATTGTGGACAAAAATCAGTAAATGTTTATAAACAAAAGAGAGCAATGGACAGGCCTTAAACCTGTTGAAATTTTACTGGGGAGAGATTAATGTTAGGAATGTAGTTCCTCTCCATAACATGGAACCTCTGATTGGATGGCTGTTACCATGATGTGCAAACCTATTGCTTGCAATGCAGTAGGTGGCTAGTTTGCACTTACTGCCTTACATCAGTTATGTTCTGAAGTATTTTGTTTGAATGCCAGAAAAATGCCCTTGGAGCCTCTGGAAATGATGTAAGAACAGTAAAATACCAATGAGAGTTCAGCCAACATATTCTGAGATTGCAGAGGTAATTTCAGAGTGCTTGTCCCATGACCTCTCTAGGAAACTTTCTCATCATACTTTCCAAGCACTGGCTAACCTACATCCCAGCTGGTCCAATACAGTTGCTGTGATCATGAAAACCATAATTAATTGGCGTTACTTGAGGATTAGATTTCACTGTTACTCAAAGAGCTAATGGGTGATTTGGTAGGAGAATGGAATATAAAAGTAACAATGTTTTGCTACAATTTTTTTTATTCATTCATGGGATGTGGGCTGGGCCAGTGTTTATTGCCCATCCCTAGTTGCCATTGAGAAGGTGGTGGTGAGCTGCCTTCTTGAACCACTGCAGTCCATGTAGTGTGGGTACACCCACAGTGCTGTTCGGAAGGGAGTTCCAGGATTTTGACCTAGCGATAGTGAAGGAACGGTGATATATTTCCAAGTCAGGATGGTGAGTGACTTGGAGGGGAACTTCTAGGTGGTGGTGTTCCTATCTATCTGCTGCGCTTGTTCTTCTAGATGGTAGTGGTTGTGGGTTTGGAAGGTGCTGTCGAGGTGAATACCTGCAGTGTAACTTGTAGATGGTACACACTACTGCTACTGTGCGTTGGTCGTGGAGGGAGTGAATGTTTGTAGATGTGATGCCAATCAAGTGGACTGCTTTCTCCTGGATGGTGTCAAGCTTCTTGAGCGTTGTGGGAGCTGCGCTCATCCAGGCAAGTGGGGAGTATTCCATCACATTCCTGACTTGTGCCTTGTAGATGGTGGACAGACTTTGGGGAGTCAGGAGGTGGGTTACTCGTCACACTATTCCTAGCCTCTGCCCTGCTCTTGCAGCTACAATATTTATATGGCTAGCCCAGGTCAATTTCTGGTCAATGGTAACCCCCAGGATGTTGATAGTGGGGGATTCAGTGATGGTAATGCCATTGAACATGAAGGGGCGATGGTTAGATTCTCTCTTGTTGGAGAGAGTCATTGCCTGACACTTATGCAGTGTGAATGTTACTTGCCACTTGTCAGCCTAAACCTGGATATTGTCCAGGTCTTGTTGCATTTGAACATAGACTGCTTCAGTATCTGAGGAGTCACAAATGGCACTGAACATTGTACAATCATCAGCGATTCTGACCTTATGTTGGAAGGAAAGTCATTGATGAAGCAGCTGAAGATGTTTGGGCTGACAACACTACCCTGAGGAACTCCTGCAGTGATGTCCTGGAGCTGAGATGACTGACCTCCAACAACCACAACCATCTTCCTTTGTGCTAGGTATGACTCCAACCAGTGGAGAATTTTCCCTCTGATTCCCATTGATTCCAGTTTTGCTAGGGCTCCTTAATGCCACACTCGGTCAAACACTGTCTTGATATCAAGTGCAGTCACTCTCACCTCACCTCAGGAGTTCAGCTCTTTTGTCCATGTTTGAACCAAGGCTGTAATGAGGTCAGGAGCTGATTGACCCTGGCAGATCCCAAACTGGGTGTCAGTGATCAGGTTATTGCTAAGCAAGTGCCATCTGATAGCACTGTTGATGACCCCTTCCATTACTTCACAGTTGAACAGAGCATTGGTGAGACCCCATGTGGTGTACTGTGTACAGTTTTTGTCTCCTTATTTAAGAAATAATATAAATGTGTTAGAAGGTTCAAAGAAGGTTCACTTGCCTGATGTCCAGGATGCAATGGATGGGGCTTTGGGGATTATCTTATGAGGGAAGGTTAGACAGGCTGGGCCTTTATCCATTAGCGTTTAGAAATTTGAGAGGTGACCTTATTGAAACACATCAGATCCTGAGGGGACTTGACAGGGCAGATGCTGAAAGGATGTTTCCCCTTGTGGGAGAGACTAGAACTCGGGGACACAGTTTTAAAATAAGCGGTCTCCCACTTAAAATGGAGATGAGAATAATTTTTTTCTCTCAGAGGGTTGTGAATCTTTGGAACTCTGTTCATCAGAGAGCAACGGAGGCAGGGTCATTGAATATTGACTACCAAGGGAGTCAAAAGTTATCGGGGCAGGCAGAATATTGAGTTGAGACAACAATTAGAACAACTGTGATCTTATTAAAAGGCAGAGCAGGCTCAAGGGGCTGAATAGCCTAGCACTGCTCCTAATGCATATGTATGGTCAGTTCTACATTCAGCATTCATTATTGATTTCCAGAGAATGTCTTACCTTCTTGCATACAATCTTCCTAAGGATGAGTAAAGCAGTAGCATTTGGAATCAGGAAAGAATCAGGAATAAGCTACGGTTACAATGAAATGACCAGCAGACAGTTTTTACCATCTGAGGAAGGGAGAAGCTCTCCCATTGACTCCAGAGACCATAGGTCCTGGGTATACTCTTTGAGACGCTATCAAATCCTGGGAATGCAAAGGCCATAAACAAGCTTTATCCAAATTTATTGAGCACTCTGCCACTTCTTAATTCCGGGGTGAATTGCTGTAAATATAAATATTGTGTTTTCTGTTGCCGATCAAGGCAGAGAGAAATCTCATCTCAGGTTGAAAAATGCAAAATACAAAGCAAGGATGTCTGTAATTAGTCTATAGAAACACTATTTGTAATATCCACTCATGCATGAAATGAAGATGTAGCAAATTTCATAAAGGAACTTGGAACCTGAGACAGTGGATAATCCCACACAATAGTGCTAAATTTTTGTTCCACCAGCTCAGCAGTAACAATGAGGCTAAATGAATCCACTCCACAGTTGCCAGTCCTGAACTAGCCGGGCCACTTTAATCACCTGGGTCCCTTTCTCTGAAAGTCACTCTTGACATTGTCCAGCAGCTTTTCTCAGCTTCTCATTCCATATAGTTCTATGCACAGGGCACTGCAATATATTCTTGCTGCTTCCATTCTTGAATGTTCCTGAGCCATCACAGTCAGTTTTGTTTATTCTTCTGTCACAACCACACAAAAGACGTTTCCTCAGACTGATCCACGAGCTAAGAATTTCCTGTGTGTTTGCGTGGCCCTCTTTTAATTTGTGAGTGATTCAATTTAAAAATAACCACTAGCAAAGCTTTAGTCTTAAACAAGACAAAGGTTCATTTATTACAAAACTACTGCTGTAAGTTACTAAAGTAAAAGTAATAAAGTTACCAACTGAATACATAGGAAGATTAAATGCAGGTAAGGATAAAAGACACATAAAGATAAAATTCAGTTGAGATATTGATGGGGGTTTTCCATACCCATCAGCGCCGGGCATGTTCAGTGATATGAGCGGACAATGTGGCACGATTGGTTTCACAACGGTATGAAACTAGTTTGTGATCGTCTGCTCAACCTGCCAATGGTGGGCCGCGTTTCCCGCCATCGGACATTGGGAACCTCATTGTAATACATCAGCATATCATTACTCAGCCAGCCCACCGGACTCATTCCCTCCCCTGACCCCGCTGGATCGTTTGCCAACATCAGCGGGAAAACACATTGACGTGTAGCCATCAGTGAGATGTGGTTGAGGGAGGGACAGGATTGGCAGCTCAACATTCCAAGATATAGAATCTTCAGGCGAGACAGGGGAGGGGGTAACAGAGGAGGAGGCATTGCATTATTAGTTAAGCAGTCAGTTCCTGCAGAAAGGAGAGATGATATCTTGGAGGGTGCATTGAATGAAGCTTTGTGAGTAGAGCTTAGGAATAAAAAAGAGGCAATCACATTATTAGGTGTTTATTATAGACCCCCAGATAGTCAGCGGGAAATTGAGGAGCAAATGTGTGCACAATTTGCAGAGATGTGTAAAAACAGTAACAATGGGGTAATTATATTAGGTGATTTCAACTTTACCAACATTCATTGGGGTAGACATGGTGTTTAGGGCTTGGTTGGAGTGGATTTCTTGAAATGTGCACAGGAGAACTTTTTAAGTCAATACGTAGAGGGTCCAACAAGGGATGGCGCAGTGCTGGACCTAATTCTGGGAAATGAAGTCGGACAGGTGGCTGAGGTGGTGGTGGGGGAGCATTTTAGTGATAGTGACCACAACATGGTACAGTTTAAGTTTGTTATGGAAAAGAAAGAGACAAATTGCAAAAAAATGTTTTGGATTGGGAGAGAGTGGATTTTAGTAAAATAAAGCAGGTTCTAGCCAAGGTAGACTGGGAACAGCTGCTTGTTGGGAAACCTACAGGGGAGCAGTTGGGGGAGGTGTTCAAAAAGGAAATGGGGAGGGTACAGGCTCAACATGTTCCCTCTAGGGTGATAGGAAGGAGTAACAAGCCCAGAGAACCATGGATGACCAGAGATATTCAGGTTACAATGAGAAGGAAAAGAGAGGCTATTAGCAGATACAAGGGAAGCAAATCAGCAGAGGCATCAGTGGAGTACAGACAGTGCAGGGTGGAGCTTAAGAAAGCAATTAGGAGAGCAAAGAGGAGATATGAGAAAGCTCTGGCTGGTAAAAGTAGGAAAAATCCCGAGATATTCTATAAGTATATCAATGGGAAGAGGATAAACAGGGAAAGAGTAGGGTCCAAAAGGGACCAAGGGGGTAATCTATGGGTGGAGCCAGATGACATCGCTAGAGTGTTGAATAAATACTTCAGATCCGTCTTCACCCAAGAGAATGAGGATGAAGGTATCGAACTCGGGGAGAGAGACTGCAAGGTTCTTAAGCAAATTGATACAGGGAGTGACAAGATATTGGTCTGGATGATTTGTGCTCCAAACTTCTGAGGGAGGCAAGGGAGGAGATCGCAGGGGCTCTGACCCAAATTTTTAATTCATCTCTGGCCATGGGGGAGGCGCCAGAGGACTGGAGAACAGCTACTGTGGTTCTGCTATTTAAGAAGGGTTGTAGAGATAAGCCAGGGAACAACAGGCCAGTGAGTCTCACGTCAGTGGTAGGGAAACTATTGGAGAAAATTCTGAAGGAGGGAATCTATCTCCACTTGGAGAGGCAAGGTTTGATCAGAGATAGTCAGCATGGCTTTGTCAGAGGGAGGTCATGCCGTAACAAATTTGATTGAATTTTTTGAGGAGGTGACCAGGCGTGTAGTTGAGGGTAGTGCAGTTCATGTAGTTTATATGGATTTCAGCTAAGCCTTTGACAAGGTCCCACATGGGAGACTTATAAAGAAGGCAAATGCACATGGGATACAGGGTAATTTGATAAGGTAGATTCAAAATTGGCTTAGTTATATGAGACAGAGGGTGATGACAGAAGGATGCTTTAGTGACTGGAAGCCAGATACCAGAGGGATTGGTGCTGGGTCCCCTATTATTTCTCATTTATATAAGCGACATAGATGACTACGTGGGAGGTAGGATTAATAAGTTTGATGACACACAAAGATCGGTCGGGTGGTTAACAATGAAGTTGAGTGTCTTGGGCTACAGGAAGATATAGATGGGATGGTCAAATGGGAAGATAAGTTGCAGATGGAATTTAACCCTGAAAAGTGTGAGGTGATACACTTTGGAAGGAGTAATTTGACAAGGAAGTATTCAATGAACGGCATGACACCAGGAAGTTCAGAGGAACAAAGGGACCTTGACGTGTGTGTCCATAGATCTCTGAAGGCGGAGGGGCATGTTAGTGGGGTGGTGAAAAAGGCATATGGGATACTTGCCTTTATCAGTCAAGTCTTAGATTACAAAAGTAAGGAGGGCATGTTGGACTTGTATAGAACCTTGGTGAGGCCACAGCTGGAGTACTGTGTGCAGTTCTGGTCGCTACATTATAGGAAGGATGTGATTGCATTGGAGGGGGTGCAGAGGATATTCACCAGGATGTTGCCTGGGATGAAACATTTAAGTTATGAAGAGAGGTTGGTTAGACTCAGGTTGTTTTCATTGGAGCAGAGAAGACTGACAGGCGACCTGATCGAAGTGTACAAGATTATGAGGGGCATGGACAGGGTGGATAAAGAGCAACTGTTCCCCTTATCTGAAGGGTCAGTCACGAGAGGACATAAGCTCAAGGTGAGGGGCAGGAGGTTTAGGGGGTCTGTGAGGACAAACTTTTTTACCCAGAGGGTGGTGACAGTCTGGAATGCGCTGCCTGGGAGAGTGGTGGAGGCAGGTTGCCTCACATCCTTTAAAAAACATTCAAGGTTATGGCCAAGTGCTGGTAAATGGGATTAGGTAGATAGGTCAAGTGTTTCTCACACATTGGTACAGACTTGATGGGCCGAAGGGCCTCTTCTGCACTGTGTGATTCTGTGATTCTGTGTCTCACAACGGCAGATAAGCGACATGCACCTGGCGGGCTGCACTTCATTCAGGACTTCAAGGTTTGCTTGTCTACCTTGCTTCTGGCAGCATTCACAGTCATGAGCACCAGGCTTCACAAACAGCACCACACCACTTTTAGAGGGGCTCACAGGTAGGTCTCTACCAATCAAATCAGCCATGTGTGGGTGTCTTTTCAGTGGCTGCAGGGCTAGGGCTTGCTTGGGGAAGGGGGAGAAGTGGCCTCAGGCAAGGGAAAAGGCTGCAGGGTGAGGGCTGTACTGGGGAAGGAGGGTATCCCAGAGTGTGTGTGGGGGCACATGTTGAACGGTGCAAGTGGCCTAAGGATGGTGAGGGCTGAGGAGGCAGTCTCCAGGGAAGATGAGGCAGTTGGACATGTGAGGGCATAAGTGTGAGAATGGGTGGTGATGTCCCTTGAGCTGGCAGTGAGTGAGATGCCAGTGAATGTGTGATGGGCTGGAGTGTGTGAATTTAGAGTGATGAGATGGTTGCCATACCCTGGCTGCATGGATGAGATCATTCATCCTCTATCTGCATTGGATGGCTAGCCTCTTCTGTACAGCATTGGCACTGATCACCACTGCCACCACCTGCCATGCTGGATTGGTGATGCCGTTGCCTATCCTGCAGGCAGAGCATCCCCGCATCACGACAGACCTCCATAGTGTCCAAATGGCAATCCAGTGACCGTTATTAAATTTGGGGCTGCTGCCTTTTTGCTTTTCGTGGACATTTTCCATGCAGTATTCATGGGCTGTAAGCACTGAGATGTGTGCGCACGGCTGGAGTTTAAATATGGTGCCTGGCATGATAAAACGACAAGGTGATAGTGTGGCAGGCAAACGAGAGCCCACCTGCCATGGAAATGCCGTGTTTTCCAAAAATACATAAGTAATGTGGTGAATTTGGAATGATACAGCACGAAAGCCTATCATCGCAGTCAGTGGGTCGTGGGTTTGGAAGGTGCTATTGAAGGAGCCTTGGTGAATTCCTTCAGTGCATTTTGTACACACTGCTGTCACTGTTCATCAGTGTTGGATTGAGTGAATGTTTGTGAAAGGGGTGCAAATCAAGCAAACTGCTTTATCCTGGATGGGCAAGTGTAGGGTATTCCATCACACTCCTGACTTGTGCCTTGTAGATGGTGGACAGGCTTTGCAGAGTCAGGAGGTGAGCTACTCACAGCAGAATTTCTAGCCTCTGACCTGCTCTTGTAGCCACAGTATTTAAATGGCTGGTCCAGTTCAGCTTCAGGTCAATGATAACCCCCAGGATGTTGATAGTGGGGGATTCAGTGATGGTAATGCCATTGAATGTCAAGGGGCGATGGTTAGATTCCCTCTTGTTGGAGGTGATAATTGCCTGGCACTTGTGTGGCGAGAATGTTACTTGCCACTTGTCAGCCCGGGCCTGGATATTGTCCAGGTCTTGCTGCATTTGGACACGGACTGCTTCAGTTCTGGAAATAACAGGGTCTGACAAGGTCTGAACAAACACAGACAGGTGCCAAGATGTCTGCCCACACCTCCATTTTGAAAAGGGCTTTTAAACTCAATCTAAAGCTTTGAAAGCAAAAATGTGCCTTTAACACAGTTGTCCTTAAAATCTATAACATTATAACTACATATTCGTGAGATGCCTATATACCTCTTGGCCCTGATATTTAATGGGGCAGAGATTTTAGAGTGTGTAGAGGGAAAGACAAAGCAGGATGTTATATTCGGGAAACCTGGAAATGTGGATTACCCCAAAAGCTATAGAGTTCTAACTCCAGGGTGTGTGTCATTTTTATTTCCCAGGTTCCTTGCCCGAAAGACAGCCTCATTAGTAACTTGGCTGCCTGTCAAACAGGGAACTCCTCCAGCACAAAAGCATGGCCCAGATGCATTGTGAGATCATGGGTCGGGCGGCGGTGATTGCAGGGGACGGGTTGGAGAGAAGGTTGTGGATTTGGGGACAGGCTTTACATGGTTTCCTTGACAGGCTTCAAGATCCACCTCCTCCTGTCCCACAAGCTGTGATGTAAAGGTACTTCCCAAATGGATCCAAAATTTCTTTGCTACTTTTACCTGCTGGTTTTCCTAAAGCCCAGCCCAAAGAAGTCAAAATAGAAACCATGTTAACAGGCATATAACCTCCTTAAAGGGTTTTAATGATTAACCCACAGCCTGGAGCAGATTGGTGATCTACCTTAAAACCAGAAGTTTGAGGTGGCTTGGGTTCATCGCTTCTTGGTTTTCACCAAAATTTCTTTAGCCTTCCATTTTCTGCTTAATCAATTAAAAGCTGCAGAAATAATTCCAATCCTTCCTCTGATGTCTTCTTCACAACTCCCATTTTCTCACACAAACCCACCAAGCTAAATAAACATTTTCATCCTTTGAACCCTCCAACTGTAAGATGTACAATTTCTGATGTTTTCAAATGACGTGACCTTTGTCTAAAATGTAAAAACAAAAAACTGCGGATGCTGGAAATCCACCTTTGTCTACTTTGTTAATCTGTACTCCAAATTTCCTACTCTCCATGTACTCAGTTTGCCCTTGCAAATCTGCTTCAGGTATTGCTTAATGTCAGCAGAAAATCTGAGATTGTTCAAAATCCTGCCACATATTACCTCCAATATAATCTTTAGTGCAAGATTTATTACCTTTTCCTGTATTGGATTAAATAAATGAGAGGGCAGTATGGGTCTTTGTTTCACCCGGTTGTTGATTTAAACAATGACATCAATTTCCTATCCATTCTAACAGCGCTCAGTGGCTTGTTCTAGATGTTTGCTATCAGTCTGACATGTTTCTCAGGAATACCATCCATCCTCTAGACAGTCCATACCCCTTATCGCCATGCACTGTCAAAGGTTTGTTAAAATGTATGAAGTTGTTGTAACAATGGATGTTGCGTTTTATAGATTTTGCCAAAATCTATCTTATCACAACAGTTCATCTATCATGCTTTCATTGTGATCTAAAACTTGCTTGTTATTTGTGCAGTACCACTTTTATACATCTTTTCATTCTCCTCTGCAGTATCTTCATAACTGCTTTTCTGAATGTGCTCGATTAGCTGATTCCTCATTGTTGCATTCACTCTTATCTTCAGTTTTGAAGTTTGGTACTTTCACCTTTCCCCATTCTTCAGGTATTTGCTATTCTCTGCAAATTTTATGAAACTGCCTTTGCATTATTTTCATAGTGCCGCAGAGCAGCAATCCTACAGTTGTTATCGATACCAGAAGCCTTTCTCTTTATCAAACTATTAATACAAATCTTCATTGTGTCCTCCAAGATTTCACACAATGAATGCTGCTGTGTTGTTCTCCTGGCAGAAGCCAATGTCCAAATATGTCAGCTCTTTCTGACTGATGTCTTAGACCAGTTTGCGTCTATCATCCGTAATGAATTCAGCATATAAATTGTGGTTGCTTTTCTTCTTGATTTACCAAAACATCCAGTGGAGAATATATAGATTTGCTAGCTGCCTTCCTGATAGTATGTCTGTGATTCTGAAGAAATCTTGCTTGCCATCATAAGGGGGCTGAGACTTGTTGCAAGTATTGAAATATATTGTGAAGTACTACTGTGTTAAATACTTAAAGTGTAACAAAAGGAAGTGAAATACAATGTCTCCCTAATGGTGGAGGTGAGACTCTACTTTGCTCAAATGTCATACAGGATTCAACTACTTTTTGAGATCAAGTCCAGAATATTAGGAGCTGTAGCATATATTCTCAGGGACAATGCAACATGAAAGCAGATATTCAGATAGCTGGTTTTCGAAGCATATCAGTCTGAACCTGACCAGCCTACTTGTCAAATGCTGCCTTGATGTCAAGGGCAGTCACTCTCACCTCACCTCATGAGTTCAGTTTGTCCATGTTTGAACCAAGGCTGTAATGAGGACAGGAGCTAAGTGGCCCTGGTGGAACCCAAACTGGGCATCAGTGAGCAGGTCATTGCTAAGCAAGTGCCGCTTGATAGCACTGTTGATGACCCTTCCATTACTTTACTGATAATCGAGAGTAGACTGATGGGGCAGTAACTGACCGGGTTGGATTTGTCCTGCTTTTTGTGTACAGGACTCACCTGGGCAATTTTCTACATTGCTGGGTATATGCAAGTGTTGCAGCTGTATTAGAACAACTTGGCTAGGGGTGTGGCAAGTTCCGGAGCACAAATCTTCAGTACTATTGCCAGAATATTGTCAGGGCCCATAGCCTTTGCAGTATCCAGTGCCTTCAGCTGTTTCTTGATAGCACATGGAGTGAATCGAATTGGCTGAAGACTGGCTTCTGTGGTGCTGGGAACTTCCGGAGGAGGCCGAGATGGATCATCCACTCAGCACTTCTGGCTGAAGATTGTTGCAAATGCTTCAGCCTTATCTTTTGCACTGCTATGCTGGGCTCCTCCATCTTTGAGGATGGGGATATTTGTGGAGTCGCCTCCTCCAGTGAGTTGTTTAATTGTCCACCACCCTTTACAACTGGATGTGGCAGGACTACAGAGCTTAGATCTGATCCATTGGCTGTGGAATTGCTTAGCCCTGTCTATCAATTGCTGCTTATAGCTTCACCAGCTTGACACCTCATTTTTAGGTATGCCTGATGCTGCTCCTGACATGCCCTCCTGAACTCTTCATTGAACCAGGGTTGATCCCTTGGCTTGATGGTAATGGTAGAGTGGGAGATATGCTGGGCCATGAGATTACAGATTGCGTCTGAGTACAATTTTGCTGCTGCTGATGGCCCACAGTGCCTCATGGATGCCGAATCTTGAGTTGCTAGATCTGTTCGAAATCCATCCCAATTAGCACAGCGATAGTGCCACATAACACAATGGAGGGTATCCTCAATGTGAAGGTAGGACTTCGTCTCCACAATGACTGTGCAGTGGTCACTCCTACCAATATTGTCATGGACAGATGCATCTTCAGCAGGCAGGTTGGTGAAGATGAGGTCAAGTATGTTTTTCCCTGATAAAGGCAAAATACTGTGGATACTGGAAATCTGAAACAGAAGCAAAAAATGCTGGAAAAACTCAGCAGGTCTGACAGCATCTGTGGAGAGAAAGACAGAGTTAACGTTTCGAGTCCGTATGACTGTTCTTCAGAACTCTGTGAAAGACCAGCCAAAAGTCCTTTGGATAGACCAATCTAGAGGCATCGAAAACATGAATGAGGGCTTCACCAGCAGATGAGCTGAGACAGGGGAAAAGTCAGACGATGTTACAGAGGTGGAAATAGGCAGTCTTAATGATGGCACAAATTTGAGGTCAGAAGCTTAGCTCAGGGTCAGATATGACACCAAGGTTGTAAACAGTCTGGCTTAATCTCAGACTGTTGCCAGGGAGAGGGATGGAGTCAGTAGCTAGGGAGCAGAGTTTGGAACAGGTATCGATAACCATGGTTTCAGTCTTCTCAATATTTAATCAGAGGAAATTTCTGCTCATCCAGTACTGGAAGTTGGATAAGCATTCTGATAATTTAACATCAGTGGAGGAGTTAAGAGAGGTGGTAGTGAGGTAGGGCTGGGTGTTGTTAGCATACATCTAAAAACTAATGCCATTCTTTTGGATGTCGCAGAGTGGCCATATATACATCAAAAATAGAAGGGGCCAAGGATAGATCCTTGAGAAACACCAGAGATAACAGTGTGGGAGCAAGAAGAGAAGTTATTGAAACTCATTCTCTGGCTGTGATGAGTTAGATTAGAATAGAACCAGGCGAGAGTAATCCCACCCAGCTGGATGACAGTGCAAAGGCATTGGAGGTGGATGGTGTGGTCAACCATGTCAAAGGCTGCAGGCAGGTCAAAAAGGAGGAGGATGGCAAGTTTACTGTAACCTTTGTTACAGTAATAGAGAATGTAATTTAAAAGTCATAAAGTCAAGATAATAATTGTATTGTGAATCAAATGCGAGAGAGATAGAGGTAAAGATGAAAAGGAAGAAGTGCATGTACAACCGATGTCAGGTAGAAAATGCAATGGAGAATCAGGCTGAATATTGAAGGACCAGAGGGGAAGTGAAGAAACTAATAAGAAAAGCAAGGAGACGGCATGAAAAGACATTGGCAGCAAACGTAAAAGGGAATCCCAAGGTCATCTATAAGCATGTAAATAATAAAAAGGTGGTAAAAGAAAAAGTAGGGCTGATTAGGGACAAAAAAGGGGACTTGTATGTGGAGGCTGGAGAAAAAGTGGAGATGTTGAACAAATACTTTTCATCTGTCTTTACAAAGGAAGAAATTGCTACCCCAGGCCGAGGTGAGAGAGAAGGTAACTAGTACACTAGAAGAACTTACAATCGAGAGGAAGGAGGTGTTGGAAAGGCTATCTTTGCTTAAAATAGATAAGGTACCAGGACCAGATCAGATGTATCCAAGGGTACTGAGGGAAGTGAGAATGGAAATTGCAGAGGCACTAATCTTCCAGTCTTGCTTAGACACAGGGGAGGTGCCAGAGGACTGGAGAACTGTGAATGTTACACTCTTGTTCAAATAGGGGTGCAAGGATAAAGCTGGCAACAACAGGCCAGTCAGCTTGACATCTGTGGTAGGGAAACATCTGGAAACTATAGTATAGGATAAGATCAATAATCACTTAAACAAGTGCAGGATAATTAAAGCAAGCCAGCATGGATTCATCAAGGGAAAATCATGTTTAACTTACTTGCTGGAGTTTTTGAGGAGATAACAGAGAAAGTTAATAAAAGAAATGCAGTTGATGTAGTGCATATGGATTTTTAACGGGCATTTGATACAAGAAACACAGCAGACTTGTGAGCAGAATTCTAGGTCATGGAATAAAAGGGAAAGTAGGCATTTGGATATGAAATTGGCTGAGTGACAGGAAACAGAGAGTAGTGATAAATGGTTGTTTTTCAGATTGGAGGAAGGTTGTAGTGGAGTTCCTCAGGGATCAGTGTTGGGACCCTTGCTCTTCCTGACATATATTAATGGCCTAGACTGTGGTGTGCACGGCATGATTTCAAAATTAGCTGATGATATGCAAATTGGAAAAGTTGTCAACTGAAATGGGGTTTGTCTTGAACTTCAAAAGGACATAGATATGTTTGTGGATTGGGCAGACAAGTGACAGATGCAGTTCAATGCAGAGAAGTGTGAGGTGATTCAATTTGGCAGGAAAATATAGTGAGACAGTATAAAATAAAGGGAGAGCCTCTAAAGGAGGTTCAGGAACAGAGAGACCTCGGTGTATACATACATAGGTCATTGAAGATGGCCTTGAGAGAGCAGTTAATAAAGCATATAGTATCTTAGGCTTTATTAATAGGGGCATTGAGTGCAAGAGTAAGGAGGTCATGTTGAACTGGTATAAGACACTAGTTAGGCCTCATCCGGAGTACTACGTCTAGTTCTGGGCACCATACTTGAGGAAGGATATGAAGGCATTGGGGAGAGTACAGAGGAGATTCACAGGAATGATTCCTAGGATGAAGAACTGCAGCTGTTAGGGTGGATTGGAGAGATTGGGACTGTTTTCCTTGGAGAAAAGAAGGCTGAGGGGAGACTTGATAGAGGTATTCAAGATCCTGAGGGGTATGGACAGAGTAGATAGTGAGAAACTGTTCCCACTCAAGAGAACATCAAGAACTAGAGGGCACAGATTCAAAATAATTGGCTAAAGGAGTAAATATGATGTGAGGAAAAATGTTTTCACCCAGAGGGTGGTTGGAGTCTGGAACAAACTTCCTGAAAGGGTGGTGGAGACAGGTTCGATCAAGGTATACAAAAGGGAATTGGATTGCTACCTGAAAAGAGAGAATATGCAAGGTTACAGAGATGAGGCAGAGGAGTGGGACTAAGGGGAAGGCTCTTTCAGAGAGTCCCTGCAGACTCGATGGGCTGAATGGCCTCATTCTGCACTGTAAAGATACTGTCATGCATCACCTTTATCACATTTGTCAGTTTGTTCTGCTCTGTAGTGTTATAGCAGTTTCTGAGCCTGTATTTTGAGTATGCCATTGATATGAAAATTGGGTGAATGGCCCCTTAATGCAAAATAAAGGAGTGGTAAAGGGCATAATGAACACTGTTAATGCCAAAGGCTGTGTAAATTTTCATCGCAGGCAATTGAGTGGATCCCTGCAATCGCTGTGCAATTAATTCATTCCTTGCATCCCTTGCATCCCTTGCTATAAAAGCTATTGGCTAAAGTCCTGATGCCCTGGTGGCAACATATGTGCAGTCTAAAATGCCATGGGCATGAAGGAAAGCCAATCACTACCGCAAATTTCTGAGATTTTTTGCTGCTAACTGTTGATGCCAATGTGCAGCATGATATACTGTTTAGTCCTGGCAAGCAAGTGACTTGCTCACAGTAGCTGTGTACTGCAGACTCAAGTATGCAGGTAATGTCCTCTACAGCACACTGGTATGAGCCAGTGGAAAAAAGATCAAGGACTGCAGTAACAGGCCCCTGCAAAACCAGCAGGCAATAGATTCTGTTGCGGAGAGCTGCAGAGGCCCACAACAGCTTGCCTAGAGGTGCACAGCCTCCTGATGTATTGCTATTCATGTAGATCCAAGATTTGCTCTTGGCCTATTGTCGGTTACTGCGGCTGCTGCTACCGCTGTACTTCTTACTCCATAATAGCAACAATAGCACTCATGATAAACAGATGGCGATCACTGACAGTAAGGCAATAAAATTAGAAAGAAGCATTCTGTGTAAATTGTCCTGGCAATTTAAATGGCAACAGATCCTTTGATCAAATTACCTGCAGCTCTAAATTCCTTTAACTTGGATTTCACTGTCTCCACTTACCTCATCTGCAACATTTAATGCTATTGAGAAAAATGCACTAGAAACTCTGGACCTGGAGGCACTAACTGCAGAGGAGAAGAATATTAGAGGTGTCTCCCAAGATCTTCCTTAGTTCCATACGTTGTTTCTTATTCTTCACTTTACACATAAGGA
This sequence comes from Carcharodon carcharias, assembly GCF_017639515.1. NCBI lineage: Eukaryota > Metazoa > Chordata > Chondrichthyes > Lamniformes > Lamnidae > Carcharodon > Carcharodon carcharias. The sequence goes on from NC_054481.1 coordinate 95,947,231, forward strand.
TACACTAAAGCGTAAGACATCAAAATAGATTGCCATGTAAACAGGGCTGGTGTAGGATACATTCATTTATGATGAGACATTCTATATAGTCTATAGAAATAAAAAGCACCTTGAAACATGGGCTCAGACTTGCCATTCTCCAGATGGTTTTACCCTGGATTTAGCCCAGAAGATGCAGTGGGGGACTCACCACCCAAGGACTGTATGGAAATTGCCCACGAAGTTTCAACTTCCATTAGGCAAATACCCTGTATCTTGGAATGCTCTGAAACTCCGATTTAAAGTTAGAGTCTTTGGATGGTTCTGACTCACTTAACAGAATAATTACCCAGGAAAAGTTAGAAGGATTAAAACCAGTTCTAACTCCTGGGTAGCTATATTGCTGACCACCTCTTCACCAAACCTCCATTGAACTACACTCCCCTGAACTCCCAACCACCCCTGCCACCACCACCCCCCGACAACCTTCCCTAAACCCCAACCACCTGACTTCCTACCCCACATTCAACCCTCACTCGATTACACCCACCCTGACTCCCACACCACAACTACCCCTCAACCCCTCCCCCAACTACACTTTCTGACTACCCCCACCACCCTGAGCCCCCCGATCCTTAACCCTGTGGTCACCTGACTACCCCTCCACCCCGCTGACTACACACCAGCCCCATGCCACCCCTCCACTATCCTGCCATCCCTGACTGCTCTCCCAGCCGCCAACTATTCTCAGCCCGAATCACCAGACAACCCCACACCCCCAATCCCTGACTATTCCCACAATCCCGACCACCCGGCTACAAGCCCACATTGATGTCGATAGGAGAATCCAATGCTTTACGGTTTTGAACTCAGTATTCAGTTTGGTCAAACCTTTCAAATCTAAATTTGTGTTATGATTTGCACTACCTCTGTTCCATTATCATCAGTATGTCACAACATTAAACGATTATATCAAAAGTTAAAACAATTCCAAATAAGTATTGCTGAAAAAGAGACATGCTGTCAAGGCTTTGCACTCATCTTGACCTTCCATCATAAGGTCAGAAGTGCAGATATTCACTGATGATTGCACAATGTTCAGCACCATTTGCGACTCCTCAGATACTGAAGCAGTGCATGTCCAAATGCAGCAAGGCCTGGACAATATCCAGGCTTGGGCTGACAAGTGGCAAATAACATTTGCGCCATGCAAGTGTCAGGCATTGACCATCTCCAATAAGACAGAATCCAATCATCGCCCCTTGATGTTCAATGGCATTACCATCACTGAATCCCCCCACTATCAACATCCTGGGGGCCATCATTGACCAGAAACTGAAGCAGACTAGCCAAATAAATACTGTGGCTACAAGAGCAGGTCAGAGGCTAGGAATAGTGCGACAAGTAACTTGCCTCCTGACTTCGCAAAGCCTGTCTACCATCTACAAGGTACAAGTCAGGAGTGTGATGGAATACTCCCCACTTGCCTGGATGAGTGCAGCTCCTACAACACTCAAGAAGCTTGACTCCATCCAAGACAAAGCAACCTGCTTGATTGACACTGCATTCACAAACATTCAATCCCTCCACCACTGACGCACAGTAGCAGCAGTGTGTACCATGCACAAGATGCACTGCAGGAATTCACCAAGGCTCCTTCGACAGTACCTTCCAAACCTATGACCACTACCATCTAGAAGGACAATGGCAGCACATAGATAGGAACACCACCACCTGGAAGTTCTCCTCAAGTCACTCACCATCCTGACTTGGAAATATATTGCTGTTTCTTCACTGTCTCTGGGTGAAAATCCTGGACGTCCCTTCCTAACAGCACTGTGGTTGTACCTACATCACATGGACTGCAGCAATTCAAGAAAGCAGCACACCACCACCTTCTCAAAGGCATCTAGGGATGGGCAATAGATGCTGGCCCAGCCAGCAAAGCCCATACCCTGTAAATGAATTGTTAAAAAACTTATCAGGATAAAGTTGCAAGAATACCAAATCTCAAAGGGGAATGACTATTTATCCTACATGAGAAGAGGTGCTGATTGGTTGGCGAGACTCTGATTGTAGCAGCATTGTTATGGAGAATGCACCAGGAAGCAGATAACTAGCAAGCTTTTGTTTAAATTCAAACGAGGCAGGTCGATTCTGATTGGTCAAGGCATTGCCTTGGGGAATGAATCAGGGAATGGCAATTCCACCAAGCTTTGTTTAGTTGAAACAAGCGCAATGCATGGACATGTTCTTTCTGTTTGCAAAGGACAGGGCCCTGTAAGTGAATAAATGTAGCTTCTGGCAAGTATAAGTTAGCCGCACTGCGAGACCGATTGTTAATCTTAAATTGGGTGTCAGTGTAATTGTTAGCGCACTCAGGATTGTTTAGCAAGTGTTGCCCAATCTCAAAATCACATCTAATATATCACGCTATGTTTTGAGTTTTGTAAGCACATGCTGGTTGAGAATGGCCATTACTTTGCCTGTTGCAAACAGCTGAAGGAACATGCTATTTGATATGATCCACCAGTTGTACAGTCAATATACCTGGCAAAACACCTGCACTGAAATTCGTACACCACATTATTCATTTGTGTGGTTGACAGAACATTTTTTTGGCTTAATGGTAGCATCCCGTTGGTGGAAAATACCATTTGTGTTACTACTGCATAGTAGCAGCGTGAAATGGCTAGCTTCACCTGTTGCACAAATTTTTGAGTCACCTTATTCTTCCAGGGTAACCTGAGGTAAACTAGGAACATTTTAGAACAAAAAGTGGCGGCCTTAGGCCCATTCATGAGTTTGCGTGATATACAGCAAGAAATGGTCTGATCAGGACAACTATTATGTTGCAGGATAGCTTTGATGTGTCCTATTTTGGCATCAAGCTTGCATGGTGAACAAATGGCTTGGGTCCTTTTTATGAAGTTGCTGATAAGGCCAATCTTACAACGTGTGGAACTGTAGGAATCCCAATGCATATATTGAGCAGTGACAATATAAGTGACCATAAGTGACTCCATATAAGGAGAAATTAATATATAGCTTAGTAATAACTCATTCAACATGCAGAATCTCTCACCAATAAACTCCATTTCTGTTGAGCGCATAAGGTCAAAGCATCTCCTTACTTTATTGCCTTATCGCATATTTCTTGTCTGTTAACATTTAACTGCTATTCTACCAAGTGCAAATGCTAACTATAAGGCTTTGATACAGTATCCTTCAGCAGTCTGATCCTCCAACCTTAGGGATTTTAATTAAAAAGTTGATATTTACACAAATTATCCATTTTTGCAAATACCTCCATACTCATTGTTCTCCCAAGCTTTGGACTGACATGTCTCAATTTAAACTGACTGCTGGTGTTATAAGGGTCTGCTCTCAGTTTAATAGTTTTCAGTTTACAATCTTAGAATTCCTGTTTAGCTATATAATTGTAACATCAGTTAGTTACTTTAAGATATTACAGTTTCAAAAATCGCACTTCCCTACTTAAAAAAATGGTTAAAAGCTACCATTCACAGAATCACAGAATCACACAGTGCAGAAGAGGCCCTTTGGCCCATCGAGTCTGCACCGACGCATAAAATACACCTGACCTACCTACCTAATCCCATTTACCAGCACTTGGCCCATAGTCTTGAATGTTATGATGTGCCAAGTGCTCATCCAGGTAGAATATTATATCACTTCAGGCCAAGATCAGACTTGTGCTATCCTGACTTGGAAATATATCGCCGTTCCTTCATTGTCACTGAATCAAAATCCTGGAACACCTTTCCTAACAGCACTGTGGGTATACCTACACCACATGGACTGCAGCAGTTGAAGGAGGCAGCTCACCACCACCTTCTCAAGGGCAGCTAGAGATGGGCAATAAACACTGGCCCAGCCAGTGAAGCCCACATCCCATGAATGAATAAGGAAAAACAGATAAGGATAGCTCTTTGCTTCAATCCACAGTCTGTGCTGAGGCACAGATATGAGCTGACGGTGCAGCAGAGGACCTGCAAGCTAGACTGAGGGAGTTTGCATTCTTGATAGCAATCCAATTCTATATTTGAGGGTGCATGTGTGTATAAGTTTGTGTCTGTACTGCATGTGTGAGTCTGTGCATATTCTGCGTGAGCTGCATGTGTTGTCTGCATGTGCATGTGCTGCACGTATGCTATGTGTGCATCATGTACGTGTGTGTGCACTGTATGTGTGTGTGCAAGAAGGTTCAGGAAGGCAGCTCACCACCACCTTCTCAAGGGCAACTAGGGATGGGCAACAAATGCTGGCCCAGCCATCGAAGCCCACATCCCGTGAATGAATAAAAAATAATAATATTTTCCTTACAGGTTCATTTACTGCCATAGTTCTAAAATATATTTGCTCTTCAGAGGGTGGTAGAGCCCAATATGTCAACTGAATCTAGCACTCATAGCAAGCACCCTGCTTCACTCACTCAGTGGCAAGTACCAGCGCTAATTAAGTATAAGTCTTTTTGTATATAAAAATAGACCCATCCATTCAGCCACAGCAATGACACAACCAATGGAGAACATCCCTTTGCATGTCAAAGCATTTCCATTGGAAGCAACTGAGGTCACAACTTTAGTTTAAGAACCAGAGTGAAATGGCCCAATCACAGAAAAACACATTATCCATCAGATATGCAAAGCACCATAATCAATATTTCATTCTGAACTAATGGAAACCAAATGCAATTTTTGCAGCAGAGAAGGTAGTGAGGGAGTTAGTGCTGACTATAATGTGTCTGTAATTCTGAAACACAGGGAAAAACAGGGCAACTTTTGATCCAAAGTTGCCCAAAATTTGCCCAAAACATAGGCCTACCATTTGGCAGTGAAAGGGAGTTCAAGCACCCTTCGATCCCGCAGTGACCACACAAGACTCAAGCTTCTTTCACCAGTTTTATTCAAGCATGCAGGGGAGACTATCCATACAAGATGGGTACAAAAAAATACCTGGAAAAACTCAGTAGGTCTGACAGCGTCTGCGGAGAGGAATACAGTTGATTTTTCGAGTCCATATGACCCTTCATCAGAACTAAGACATGTAGAGATGAGATAAAATATAAGCTGATAGAAGTGGATGGGACAGGAGAGTTCAGTAGGGGGCCAGTGATAGGTGGAGACCAAGAAGAAACTGCCAAAGATGTCACAGACAAAAAGACAAAGGGGTGTTGACGAGTGTTGATATTATCTAAAGGATGTGCTAGTGGGGATATTAAGGGAGCAAGCAGGACAAGCTAGTGGCAGATGGCCCTAGTGGGGGTGGGGTGGGGGGAAGGGATCGAAATAGGCTAAAAGGTGGAGATGAAACAATAGATCGAAATAAATTTTAAAATGGGAGGGAAAAGAAAAAAATATAGTTGTAAAAAATTATAAATTATTGGAAAAAGGAGGATTGGAAAGGGGGTGGGGAGGAGGAGAGAGTTCATGATCTGAAATTGTTGAACACAATATTAAGTCCGGAAGACTGTAAAGTGCCTAGTCGGAAGATGAGGTGCTGTTCCTCCAGTTTGCGTTGAGCTTCACTGGACCATTGCAGCAGGCCAAGGATGGACATGTGGGCATGAGGTCAGGGTGGTGTGTTGAAATGGCAAGCGACAGGGAGGTCTGGGTCATGCTTGCGGACAGACCGAAGGTGTTCCGCAAAGCAGTCACCCAGTCTGCGTTTGGTCCCTCCAATGTAGAGGAGATCTCATTGGGAGCAGCAAATTGAGGGAAGTGCAAGTGAAGCGCTGCTTCACTTGAAGTGAGTATTTGGGCCCTTGGATGGTGAGGAGGGGGGAAGTAAAGGGGTAGGTGTTGCACCTTCTGCAGTTGCTTGGGAAGGTGCCGTGGGAGGGGGTTGAGGTGTAGGGGGTGATGGAGGAGTGGACCAGGGTGTCCCAGAGGGAATGACCCTTGTGGAAAGCCATCAGGGAAGGTGAAGGGAAGATGTCATGCTGGAGTTGGCAGAAATGGCGCAGGATGATCCTTTGAACATAGAGGCTGGTGGGGTGATAAGTGAGGACAAGGTGGATCCTATCATGGTTCTGGGAGGGAAAGGAAAGTGTGAGGGCGGATGCGCTTTGGGTCTGTCCGCAAGCATGACCCAGACCTCCCTGTCGCTTGCCATTTCAACACACCACCCTGCCCTCATGCCCACATTTTTTTTTGAAAAAATACTTTATTCATAAAATATCTGGAAGAACATTCCAAACCATTTCAAAGTCACCATCACATAGGTACAATCAGTTTCAACTTTTACACATGGATCACAAGGTGCATCAATACAATCAATGAATATTATAATCATTTCAATATAGTCAATGCAGACAATCAGACAATGGTATTGGAGTTATCAACATACATCATGTTGCACTCTGAGAGGCTTCCATACAATTATAATACAATTTGTATTCAATGCATACATTCATTTTGAGCTGTTTTTGCCCAAGGGGCTCTCAACATTTCCCAGCCCCTCGGTGCACTGTGGCAGAAAGGTCTTAGACAGTGATCTTTCTCCATTGCGCCTTTGCGGCGCCTGCCCCAAGCTTTAGTGCGTCCCTCAGCACGTAGTCCTGGACTTTGGAATGTGCCAGTCTGCAACACTCGGTCGGGGACAACTGTTTGCACCGGAAGACCAAAAGTTTCGGGCAGACCAAAGAGTGTCTTTCACCGAATTGATGATCCTCCAGCTGCAGTTGATGTCTGTCTCAGTGTGTGTCCCTGGGAACAGCCCGTAGAGCAGAGTCCTGTGTCACAGAACTGCTCGGGATGAACCTCGACAGAAACCACTGCATCTCTCTCCAGACCTTCTTTGCAAAGGCACATTCCACAAGGAGGTGAACACGCTCTCATGCCCACATTTCCATCCTTAGCCTGCTGCAATGTTCCAGTGAAGCTCAACGCGAACTGGAGGAACAGAACTTCATCTTCCAACTAGGCACTTTACAGTCCTCCGGATTTAATATTGAGTTCAACAATTTCAGATCATGAGCTCTCTCCTCCATCCCCACCCCCTTTCCAATCCCCCTTTTTCCAATAATTTATAATTTTTTTACAACTATATTTTTTTCTTTTCCCTCCTGTTTTTTAAATTTATTTTGATCTATTGTTTCACCTCCACCTTTTAGCCTATTTCGATCCCTTCCTCCCACACCACCCCCACTAGGACCATCTGCCACTAGCTTGTCCTGCTTGCTCCCTTAATATCCCCACTAGCACATCCTTTAGATAATATCACCCCATCAACACCCCTTTGTCCTTTTGTCTGTGACATCTTTGGCAGTCTCTTCTTGGCCTCCACCTATCACTGGCCCCCTACTGAGCCCTCCTGTCCCACCCCCTTCTACCAGCTTATATTTCATCTCAGATAAAAACAAAAAATAAAAAAACTGCGGATGCTGGAAATCCAAAACAAAAACAGAATTACCTGGAAAAACTCAGCAGGTCTGGCAGCATCGGCGGAGAAGAAAAGAGTTGACGTTTCAAGTCCTCATGACCCTTCGACAGAACTTGAGTGAGTCCCCGGACTCACTCAAGTTCTGTCGAAGCGTCATGAGGACTCGAAACATCAACTCTTTTCTTCTCCGCCGATGCTGCCAGACCTGCTGAGTTTTTCCAGATAATTCTGTTTTTGTTTTATATTTCATCTCATCTCTATATGTCTTAATTCTGATGAAGGGTCATATGGACTCGAAACGTCAACTGTATCCCTCTCTGCAGACGCTGTCAGATCTGCTAAGTTTTACCAGGTATTTTTGTTTTTGTTCTAGAATTCCAGCATCCGCAGTATTTTGCTTTTATCAAGATGGGTACAAGCTCCCCAAATGGTTACAGTTCCTTGCAGTTATAATTTTCTCTTATCTTATCCTATTTGCATGCACCAATGATCAATGTCTACATCTTGTTTAATTATGCGATTAGTTTTGTCTATCCTATTCATTCACCCACACATAACTAGTTTTGTCTCTCCTATTATCTTCGATGTGTACATGTTTTAACCTTGTTACAGGACCCAAGCATTCTCACACATACTTAGTTTGGGCTATCCTATTATCTTCGAGACACTCATACACGACCACATTATTCACTCCTATTCAATGTATACACACAGTCCTTGATTCTTATCTGGTCCAGACTATCACTTGTGGCTTATCAAAAGCCATCTCTTTGTCCATTGTAATTGGTTTTTAGCCCTTTCACCTTCCCCTTCAGTAGGAACACATATACAAGATCGTAATCTCCAAAGCTTCAGCCTCAGTAATATGCCTTAATTCTTCACATAAATTTCTGTTCATCCAAGTCCCACTCACTCACTCTGTGCTTGTTAATCTACATTGGCTCCGAGTCAGGCAAAACTTCAATTTTAAAACATTTATCCTTGTTTTCAAATCCCTCAATAGAATCACTCCTCCCTTTCTCTGAAACCTCCTCCAGCCCTACAATCTTTTGATATCTCTGCACTCCTCCATATCCCTGATTTTAATTGTTTGACCATTGGCAACCATACTTTCAGCTGTCCAGATCCTAAACTCTGGAATTCCATCCCTAAACCTCTCTACTTCTTTCTCCTTTAAGACACTCCTAAAAACCTAGCTCTTTAACCAAGCTATTGGACATCTGCCCTGTTATTTTCTTCTGTGGCTCAGTGTCACATTTTTGATTGATAGCACTCTTGTGAAGCTTGGGACATTTTGCTATGTTAATGGTGCTACATAAATGCAATTTGTTATTGTTACAATTCCTGGCATTTTTCTTGCTTTCTCACTGTTTTATTAGAGGCATTTCTGTATTTAAATGGACATTTGGGATAGCTCCACTTCCATTGTGTTCTCTTGCTTTCACTAACTCTCCGGAAGAGGCTTGCAGATCCTATAGCGGCACACGGTAAAAAGTGACGAGGAGGAATGGGGAGAAGGCAAAGGCAGAAAATTATTTCTGAGAAGAGAAGCAATAAATCTATTGAAACTTCATGCAGTGCTATTGAAATGCAGTGAGTTATCATTAAGCAAGAGAAGAAAATATTAATGGTGCTTGCTTGTCCCTTGCTGGCCATGTAAAAGCACAACTTGCTGCTTTTAGAGAACTGGCTCAACTATAGCAAAAATAGAGTTAAAGTATTTAATTGGCAGGGGGCTAATTTCAGAGAACAGATCCGGCCCAGGTAAATTGGAATCAAAGATTGACAGACAAAACTGTAACAGAACAATGGGTCACCTTTAAAGAGGAGACAGTTTGGAGGCAGTTGAGGTACATTCCCAAGAAGCAGAAGGGTAGGGCAAACAAGCCAGAGCCCCCTGGATGGAAAGGGATAGAGAGTAAGAAGAAGCAGAAAGAGGGTGTGTATGACAGATATCTGGTTGATAATACAAGTGAGAACCAGACTGAATTTAGTGAGTTCAGAGGGGAAGTGAAAAGAGAGACAAAGAGAATATAAGAAGAGACTGGTAGCTAACATAAAAGGGGACCCAAAAGTTGTCTTTAGGCATATAAATAGTAAAATAGTAGTAAGATGTGGGGTGTGGCTGATTAGGGACCAAAATGGGGATCTATGCATGGAGGCAGAGGACATGGCTGAGCTACTTAGCGTATCTCTTTTACCAAGGAAGAGGATACGACTGAAGTCGTATTGAAAGAGGAGGTAGTTGGGATACTGAATGGCTGAAAAATTGACAAAGAAGGTATTGGAAAGTTTGGCTATATTTAGGCCAGGATTTCCCAGTCGGCGAAGAGGAGGCCGGGCCCACTCGCCGACGCATAAAATGACGCGGGATGACCTTGGGCAGAACACCCGGCATCACCCCGCCTCATTTCAATTCTCAGGTCGGCGGGGGCTCAGCATTATCAGCTGTGCATCCGTCTACCTGTCAATGGCCTATTGAGGCCATTGACAAAGTAGTTAAGGCAATTAATGGACCTGGCGGGCTTAAGAAAAAGCATGAAACCTCATCCACGAGCAGGAAGAGGTTTCATGTAGGTTTTAAAATTTTTAATAAAATTGTCAATGAGAGTGATGGACATGTCCTAACTCGTGTTAGTGTCACATGAGGGGACATGTCAGGAAAATTTATTTATTCTGTTTTCTAAACTTTTTCAGACAGGAGCCGATCTCCCTGAGGCAGCACTTGGCCTCAGGAAGATGAGTGCGCTCTTCCGCGCACATGCGCAAAAGGGCGCATTCTCGGCTCAGGGAATTCCCCCTCACCCGCACAGGGAGCGGACATCATGCTGGGCAGGCCTTAGTTGGCCCATGCACGTAAAATGGCAGCACACCCCCGATCAACGGCGCCGATCAGAGGCACATCTCCACGCGCCCGCTCCTAAACTCCACCCCCCAACGGGGGGACAATTCTGGCCTTAAAGTTGTTAAACCATAGACAGCTGGCATGGAAAAAACAGGCTGAATTATCTCCTTCTGTGCTGTAACCATTCTATTGGCAAAATTTTTACCTCGGCGCGCCCGACCTGTTCGAACCTAAAGTGATGTGCGTGTGTCCTGACGTCAATGTGCAGTCATACAATATTTCGGTCAGTGGGCCTTATGGATGGTGGGCAGGCGAAAAGGCCAAGCGGCCTTTGCACTTTTTAGGAAACCTCATCCATGGGCAGGATGAAGTTTCCTAAAGCAAATAAAAATAGAATAAAAATTTTTAAATTTAATTATTAACATGTCCCTGCTCATGTGACAGAGTTACATGAGGGGAAATGATTTATAAAATTTTTCATTTCTTTATTTTTTTTAAAAAAACTCTTCATCTCCCTGAGGCAGCTCTGTGCCTCAGAGAGATTCTCAAGCACACACTCCTCCACCCCCCTCACACACAGACAGCGCTGCTGCTTGCATTTCACTAAGGCCCGCCCAGCGTGAAATCACCTTCCATCCTCGATTGTGGGTGGCAGTCGGCTTCCCAACTGCCCCTACCCGCCCCCACCGAGCCTGCCCGCCAAGGTTAAAATTTTGCCCTATGATTCTTTATGGTTTGTGAATGAAACACCTTATACCTTGATTTGTCCAATATTGGCAGTGCCCAGTATTGGAGAATGGTAATTCCAGTCATGTCTCTGCCATATTCATATGATTAGCAAAGTAATAAGTATTCGGAGATTCTGGTGTTCAATAAGATTAGATCCGTTTTCTGAGCTTAGGGCAACACAAGGCTTGCAACTGCAATAACATTTTTCATCAGTCATTAAAACAGCTGAAAGGATGCAATAAAAGCTGATTTAAGCATCTATTATATGTGCTGCAGGTTCTGGTATTAGTGTTCACTGCTGATATTGAAAGGGTAGCCAAACAATGAATTTTAGCAAATTTCTTTCAGCTTTTTCTAAAGTTTATAGAGAGTAAATTGTATAATGAAGACTGTTGATATCAGTTAACATGGTCTCCTGAAGCTTACATGATTGGCTTCAGGTGTTAGAGAAAAATTTTCCAGCGTATTATTTTGATCCCCAGATTGGCCTACAGTGTTTTTGTGCCTGTCCTAGGAGATTGTATGGTTGTAGGGAGAGTGGGATGGCATTGATGTGTGTAGTTTGCATCATGTCAGGCTTGATAAAACAATAAGGGGCCAAAATTCATCTCGGGCAGTGGCACATAGTAAAAAGTATCAGATCAGCTACAGTGCTTGATATTTAATTTCATTGACTGCAAACAATCTATATATGAAGCACTACATATAAAAGGGCAGCCATTCCAATACCGAGATAAAAACAAAAAAACTGCGGATGCTGGAAATCCAAAACAAAAACAGAATTACCTGGAAAAACTCAGCAGGTCTGGCAGCATCGGCGGAGAAGAAAAGAGTTGACGTTTCGAGTCCTCATGACTCTTCGACAGAACTTGCGTTCGAGTCCAAGAAAGAGTTGAAATATAAGCTGGTTTAAGGTGTGTGTGTGGGGGGCGGAGAGATAGAGAGACAAAGAGGTGGAGGGGGGGGCGGTGTGGTTGTAGGGACAAACAAGCAGTGATAGAAGCAGATCATCAAATGATGTCAACGACAATAGTACAATAGAACACATAGGTGTTAAAATTAAAGTTGGTGATATTATCTAAACGAATGTGCTAATTAAGAATGGATGGTAGGGCACTCAAGGTATAGCTCTAGTGGGTTTTTTTTTATATAATGGAAATAGGTGGGAAAAGGAAAATCTTTATAATTTATTGGAAAAAAAGGGAAGGGGGAAACAGAAAGGGGGTGGGGATGGGGGAGGGAGCTTACGACCTAAAGTTGTTGAATTCAATATTCAGTCCGGAAGGCTGTAAAGTCCCTAGTCGGAAGATGAGGTGTTGTTCCTCCAGTTTGCGTTGGGCTTCACTGGAACAATGCAGCAAGCCAAGGACAGACATGTGGGCAAGAGAGCAGGGTGGAGTGTTGAAATGGCAAGCAACAGGGAGGTTTGGGTCATTCTTGCGGACAGACCGCAGGTGTTCTGCAAAGCGGTCGCCCAGTTTACGTTTGGTCTCTCCAATGTAGAGGAGACCACATTGGGAGCAACGAATGCAGTAGACTAAGTTGGGGGAAATTCATTGACATCATTTGATGATCTGCTTCTATCACTGCTTGTTTGTCCCTACAACCACACCCCCCCCCCCCCCACCTCTTTGTCTCTCTATCTCTCCGCCCCCCACACACACACCTTAAACCAGCTTATATTTCAACTCTTTCTTGGACTCGAACGCAAGTTCTGTCGAAGAGTCATGAGGACTCGAAACGTCAACTCTTTTCTTCTCCGCCGATGCTGCCAGACCTGCTGAGTTTTTCCAGGTAATTCTGTTTTTGTTTTGGATTTCCAGCATCCGCAGTTTTTTTGTTTTTATCTCTGTGTTTAATTGACTGCCACTGCTCTTCAAGAAATGCCTACCTCCTTGAAGAAGTTCTGTTCCTCTCTGCGACAAGATTTCCGTATCTCTCTGTTGTCTTGCTCACCTTCCTTGCTTTCCATTTCCCTCCTAGTGTTTGACAAGGTGTTTACTAAAACCCGCTTTCACAGCCATATCTCCTTTCTCAGTGACTGTCTCCGTCTCCGACTTACCCCACGTGGATTTCAACTGAAATTCCACCCCTCATGTTTCGAACCCACCCAAGATTACAGGTATCTCCGGGACATAAAACGTTTCTCGGACTGCTGTTCCCGTCACATTCTGAAATCCACACTCAGTGCCATGCGCCGCCATATGAACACACTCGACCTCTCCCTCCAGCAGCACCGCCGTACCCTTTTTCAAAGCTGCGCGTGCCCCCAGTTTCATTTTATCCTTCGGCTCATCCGACGCCTCAACAAGAAACTTTTTCTCTTTCTCTCAAGTGCTAAGGAACGCAAGCTGCAACAACTCATTGACACCAACACCCATCTAGGACCCTCCAGCCCTGCCTGTTCCTCCGTCCCCACCCTTTCTTCCAATCCCAACCCCAGCCGTGTATTCACTATACCCCCTGACCTTCCCCTCTCCGATGCTGAACGTTCAGTGCTCAGCAAAGGACTTAGTTTCATACCCTTACGCCCTCACCTCAATGAATTTCGGGCTCGGCATGATGCTGAACTCTTCTTCCACGGTCTTCGTCTCCGGGCTCACTTCTTTGGGCAGGAGTCCTCTCCCAGTTCAACGGATCCTTTTACCCATCTCCAATATTCTCCCTCCACCTGGACCCCTCCCTCTGGATTCTTACCTTCTCTTGATCTTTTCATTGAGAACTGTCGGCGCGACATTAGTCGTCTCAATTTCTCTGCTCCTCTCACCCATTCTAACCTGTCTCTCTCTGAACTTGCTGCACTCCATTCTCTCAGGTCCAACCCTGACATTGTCATCAAACCCGCTGACAAGGGTGGTGCTGTTGTTGTCTGGCGCACTGACCTCTACCTCGCGGAGGCTGAGCGTCAACTCGCAGACACTTCCCCCTACCTCTCCCTGGACCATGACCCCACCACTGAACATCAAGCCATTGTTTCCAGGACTGTCACTGACCTCATCTCCTCTGGGGATCTCCCTCCCACAGCTTCCAACCTGATAGTCTCCCAACCTCGGACGGCCCGCTTCTATCTCCTACCCAAAATCCACAAACAGAACTGCCCCGGTAGACCGATCGTCTCAGCTCGTTCCTGTCCCACAGAACTCATTTCTCGTTATCTTGACTCCCTTCTCTCTCCCCTTGTCCAGTCCCTTCCCACCTACATCCGTGATTCCTCTGACACCTTACGTCACATCAACAATTTCCAGTTCCCTGGCCCCAACCGCTTCCTCTTCACCATGGACGTCCAATCCCTCTACACCTCCATCCCCCACCAGGATGGTCTGAGGGCCCTTAGCTTCTTCCTCGAACAGAGGCCCGAACAATCCCCATCCACCACTACTCTCCTCCGTCTGGCTGAACTTGTTCTCACACTGAACAATTTCTCCTTCAACTCCTCTCACTTCCTCCAAATAAAAGGTGTGGCTATGGGTACCCGCATGGGCCCCAGCTATGCCTGTCTCTTTATGGGGTATGTGGAACATTCCTTGTTGCAGTCCTACTCCGGCCCCCTTCCACAACTCTTTCTCCGGTACATCGATGATTACTTCGGTGCCGCTTCATGCTCTCGTCAGGACTTGGAAAAATTTATTAATTTTGCTTCCAATCTCCACCCCTCCATCATTTTCACGTGGTCCATCTCTGACACTTCCCTTCCCTTCCTTGACCTCTCTGTCTCAATCTCTGGTGATAGACTGTCCACCAATATCCATTACAAACCCACCGACTCCCACAGCTATCTCGACTACAGCTCCTCACACCCCGCTTCCTGTAAGGACTCCATCCCATTCTCTCAGTTCCTTCGCCTCCGTCGCATCTGTTCCGATGATGCTACATTCAAAAACAGTTCCTCTGACATGTCCTCCTTCTTCCTTAACCGAGGTTTTCCACCCACGGTCGTTGACAGGGCCCTCAACCGTGTCCGGCCCATCTCCCGCGCATCCGCCCTCACGCCTTCTCCTCCCTCCCAGAAACATGATAGGGTCCCCCTTGTCCTCACTTATCACCCCACCAGCCTCCGCATTCAAAGGATCATCCTCCGCCATTTCCGCCAACTCCAGCATGATGCCACCACCAAACACATCTTCCCTTCACCCCCCTTATCGGCATTCCGTAGGGATCGCTCCCTCCGGGACACCCTGGTCCACTCCTCCATCACCTACTCCTCAACCCCCTCCTATGGCACCACCCCATGCCCACGCAAAAGATGCAACACCTGCCCCTTCACTTCCTCTCTCCTCACCGTCCAAGGTCCCAAACACTCCTTTCAAGTGAAGCAGCATTTCATTTGCATTTCCCCCAACTTAGTCTACTGCATTCGTTGCTCCCAATGTGGTCTCCTCTACATTGGAGAGACCAAACGTAAACTGGGCGACCGCTTTGCAGAACACCTGCGGTCTGTCCGCAAGAATGACCCAAACCTCCCTGTCGCTTGCCATTTTAACACTCCACCCTGCTCTCTTGCCCACATGTCTGTCCTTGGCTTGCTGCATTGTTCCAGTGAAGCCCAACGCAAACTGGAGGAACAACACCTCATCTTCCGACTAGGCACTTTACAGCCTTCCGGACTGAATATTGAATTCAACAACTTTAGGTCGTAAGCTCCCTCCCCCATCCCCACCCCCTTTCTGTTTCCCCCTTCCCTTTTTTTCCAATAAATTATAAAGATTTTCCTTTTCCCACCTATTTCCATTATATAAAAAAAAAACCCACTAGAGCTATACCTTGAGTGCCCTACCATCCATTCTTAATTAGCACATTCGTTTAGATAATATCACCAACTTTAATTTTAACACCTATGTGTTCTATTGTACTATTGTCGTTGACATCATTTGATGATCTGCTTCTATCACTGCTTGTTTGTCCCTACAACCACACCGCCCCCCCTGCACCTCTTTGTCTCTCTATCTCTCCGCCCCCCACACACACACCTTAAACCAGCTTATATTTCAACTCTTTCTTGGACTCGAACGCAAGTTCTGTCGAAGAGTCATGAGGACTTGAAACGTCAACTCTTTTCTTCTCCGCCGATGCTGCCAGACCTGCTGAGTTTTTCCAGGTAATTCTGTTTTTGTTTTAGCCATTCCAATACCGTCTGCTTTACACTACTGCCTGAGCCAAATTTCTACCCTTTGGTCTTTTCTGAATCTTTTTTCTAATGTGTTATGCCAAATGAAACTGCAATTAGCTCACTTGGATAGACAAAAGAGGTGCTATGTCCTCCTAGAGTTCAGGTAACTGCAAAATAGACACTATCAAACTGTACAACTCAGCCTGTAAAATCTGGTTTATTATAAGTAAAAGATAAACAGTAACATGATCCAAAAACAGCAGATATAATCTGTTTGCAGAACTTTTAACATACACCTCCTTAAGGACAAAGTAATGAAATGCATAGCTATACATATCAGAAAAGGATTGACAGGCTGGATCTCTTGAAAAAAGAATGCTTAGGAATGATCTAACAGAGGTATTTAGTATTAAGAAAGTTTTTGATAGAGTCGATACAGAGATAATATTTTCTCTTGCTGGGAAGAGCGTAATTAGACACCATCAATATGATAGTCACCAAGAAATGCAATAAGGGATTTAGAAGAAACTTCTTTACCCAAAAAGTGGTGAGAATGTGGAACTCGCTACTAAATGTAGTGATTGAAGTGAATAGTATAGATGCATTTAAGGATCACGTAGACAAGCATATGAAGGAGAAGAGAATAGAGTTACGATGATAGATTTAGGTGAGGAAAAAAGGAGGAGTTTCAAGTGGAGCAAAAACAGCAACATGGACTGGTTGGCCTATGTAATACAATGTAAGATATAATACTTCCATCTTCACTTAGCACTAATAAGTTTGTACTAACATCTGTGCTATAGCCTACACGTGATGTTATCTACTTCTCTCAATGGGCTCAGAAGAAATAAAAGCACAAGGCTTGTTTTATACCTCTGGTATCCTTGTAAATTCGAATCTAGAAAAAAATTAAAAGACTCCCATTTATACAGCATCTTTCACACTCAGGAATTCCCAGAGTGCTTTGCAGCCATTGAAATAATTTTGGAGTGTAGCCGCTGTAGTAAAACATGGGCAATTTGTACATCACAAGGTCCCAGCAATGTTTTAATGATGATATAATCTGTTTTAGTTCTTATTAGTATATCAATTGTGTTTAATTGAATGCAGGTGGAGGACATTAATTGGGGTTTGCTTGAGCACATATAAAGAAGCATTTAATGACACTTGTGGAGTTGAGGAACTTGGATCACATTGAAAATCACGAAAGCAACTAAAAAGTCATTATTAAGATTAAATACACAGCAATATGAGAATTCAGTTTATTAATCTGTTAATTAATTAATTTTTATATTTGATTTACTCAATAATATAGAGGCATTTATTGAAACTGAGTGTTGAGATTAGAGATGCATGCTCATAATGTTTCACTCTAAATAAATATAAGACTGAGTAAAGATTGGCTCTAATATTATACATCACCAACTGATTTCCAGGTTAGAACATTAGCGATGTTCATTGAAGGATAAATATTGACCAGGACACTTAAAGGGTTGGTTCTTTCCACTGTTGGCATTTTACCAGCAGTGCTTTGCCATGTGGTGAGATTGACAAGCATAGTCTGGTGGCCTCTTTCTGTGCTGGGGTTTGCCCCTCCTAATCGCGCAGCTTGTGGCCCAGGGAGGCTTCACCCCCACTCTCCCACTGGTGACAACGAGCTCCCCAGCTAAAAGATACCCCTGCTGCCTTCATGATTGCCCACCCGCCCCTCACCAGGCCTGTCTGACTGGCCCCATGAGCTTACCTGCACTCCGGGTCCTCCTTCATGCCGGCTGATCTGGGCCTGCAGCAGTACCAGCATTTGTCACCGCACCCAATGGCCCTGCCGGGGCAGAAGAGTTGCCAGTCATCTGATTGGCTGACAACTCTTCGGAAAGGGACATCATCCCTCAACGTAGCAGAAATCCTGACTGCAGGTAATTAGTTTCCTGAGGGTTGTAAAATCCAATAAGGGCTTTCATGACCACCAAGGTGAAGTTACTCTGAACTTTCCAGCCAGTGGACATACCATAAACTTGTCTCACCCCAAGTCCACTGCCCATATTTCAACTCCCATTCACCCATCACCCCATGCTTGCTGGTTTACATTGGCTTCCGGTCTAGCAAAACCTGGATTTTAAAATTCTCATCCTTATGTTCAAACCTCTCCATGGCTTTCCCCCACCCCATCTCTGTGGCCTCCTCCTGCCCTAAATCCATCCAAGATCTCTGTGTTCCTCCAATTATAGCTTCCTGCACATGTCCAATTTTCTTTACCCCACCATTGTGCCTTCAGTTGCCAAGACCCTAAACTCTGTGGCAGAATTTTGCCCTCATCGGGCAGGAACGGCAGGTGGGCCCGGGAGCGATCACGAAGCTGACCACCGCTCACAATCGGGCCCCGACATGGATTTCATGCTGGCTGGCCAATTAATGGGTAGTCAGTGTGAAATGCACGCTACAGTGCTCAGCGCTGCCAGAGTGGGGGCGGGAGGAGTGCGAGCGTGGAAGTGTGCGCATGCACGGGGTGCATGCAGTAAAAGCTCCCTGAGGCAGCTCTGTGACTCAGGGAGCTGAAGATTTTTAACAATAAAAATAAAGATATTAAAAATAATGAAAACATATCACCTCATGTGAGTCTGTCACATGAGCAGCAACATGTTAAATATGAGTGTTAAAAGTTTTTTTTTCATCACTGGTCAAAACCTCATCCCACCCGTGGATGAGATTTTACCAAAAAATGCAAAGGCTACTTGGCCCTTTTGCCTGCCCACCAACCGAACAGTTGGACAGGCAGCGAAAAATTTGAGTGAATTAGTTCATTAAGAGCCGTAACAGGCCGCTTAATTGTCGGTGGGCGCGCTGCCCACCAAGCGAAATATCGCCAGAGTGCACGATGACTTTGGGACTCTCGCCAGACATTGTGAGTCATTTTATGCTCGATCAGGTCAGGCGCCCGCTCGCTTACCAACAGTAAAATTCTGCTCCTGGAGTTCCCACCCTAAGCTCTCCGTCATCAACCTCTCCCTCTTCCTTTAAGTCACTTCTTAAAATCTAACTCTTCGATCAAGCTTTGGATCACCCGTCCTAATATTCCTTTAAGTGGTTCAGTGTCAGATTTTGCCTGATAACGCTCTTGTGAAGGAGTTTGAATTATTTTTATTATGTTAAAGGCGCTATATAAATGCCAATTGTTGAAAGCACAAGCAGAGGACATAAGCGGAAATTGGTGAAAAGCAGATTTGGAAGAAATATGACAAAAAAATTATTTACTCAAAGAGAGAAAAATGTTTGGAGCAATCAACCAAGAAAGTAATAGAGAAAATCAATGAATGTAGTCAAAATACAATTATTTGAAATGCTATGGCGGCAAGATTAAGAGCAATGAGTTTTAATACATCAACTGGCCTTTTCTAAACCTTGAATTCTATTTTTTGCATGGTACTGTTATTTGTAACATGTTTTTACAAAGATGGACATTCTCCATGTGTGACCCTTGATGGTGAATGTTAGCAAGCTATTCAACTAATGAGTTATCATATCCAATCCCAAACCTATCATTAACCCATAGCCACATAAACACTTCTGGAGAATCTTAGTTAAGATTTTCCTCTTAATCTGGAGTGCTTGTGCTAATTATTGGATCTCCACAATCCCATCTGAGATCAAATAATCTAGCACAGACCCAGGATCTACCTTGATCTGATCTATGGGTAAAGCTACCCACTAGAAGCTCACTGAGTGCTGAGTAATTACATTCCAGGAGATATTGCTAATGCTGGAATTCCCTCTTCCAACACAATTAAACAATTCATTTTAATTGTTAATGATCCAATACTTTTGTACCGGAATTATTAACGTGGATCACAAGCTATTGATGCAGAGCTGCAGTCATATAGTGCACTCTGGTGGTGATCGATATTCTGCCTTGATCTGATCTGGAATTTGGTGTGCATTTTGCAACCATTTATTTATATATTATATAATCATATCTATTTAAAGTAGTTCTGCACCATCTACAGACTCTGAATACCTTCCAAATATTGTGGAACAGATTTCTTTTAGAAAATAATAGGCCATATTCTGCTGATAATAGGGCATTTAATGGCATATTCTATTAGTTGGAATTGCCCCAGCAACCTTTAGCTCAAAACAGTTTTGCCTAATAAATTTCTGAAAGTGTGCACTGATAACAGCGCAGTGAGGGAAACAGGGCATCTGGGACCAGAGTGAACAGGGCAACTAACAAGGTATGTATTTAACCACAAAACCATCTTTTGCCAAAAACGTTGAGTGGATGATCCCTCTCGGCCTCCTCCTGATGCCCCCATCACAGAAGGCAGTCTTCAGTCAATTCAATTAACTCCACATGATATCAGGAAATGGCTGAAGGCGCTGGATACAGAAAGGCTCTGAGACCTGACAACATGTACCGAAGACTTGTACTCCAGAACTAGCCACGCCCCTAGCCAAGCTGTTACACTACAGTTGCAACACTAGAATCTAGCCGACAATGTTGAATATTGTCCAAGTGTGCCCTGTCCACAAAAAGCAGGACAAATCCAACCCGACCAAGTACAGTTCCATCAGTCTATTCTCGATCATCAGCAAAATGATGGAAGGGGTCATCAACAGTGCTACTGGGTGACACTTACTAAAAAATAACCTGCTGACTGACACTCAGTTTGGGTTCCACCAGGGCCACTCAGCTCTTGACTTCATTATAGCATTAGTCCAAGCATGGGCAAAAGAGCTCAGCTCAAGAGGTGAGGTGAGAGTGACTGACCTTGATATCAAGGCAGTATTTGGTCGTGTTTGGCGTCCCTAGCCAAAGTGGAGTCAATGGGAATCAGGGGGGAAATTTCCCACTAGTTGGAGCCATACCTAGCACAAAGAAGATGGTTGTGATTGTTGGAGGTCAATCATTTCAATCCCAGGGCATCACTACAGGAGTTCCTCCAAGTAGTGTTCTAGGCCCAACCATCTTCAGCTACTTGATCAATGAACTTCCCTCTATCACAAAGTCAGGAATGGGAGTGTTTGCGGATGATTGCGCAATGTTCAGCACCATTCATGACTCACGAGATACTGAAACACTTAAGACCTGGACAATATTCAGGCTTGGGCTGATAAGTGGCAAGCTACATGCACACCACACAAGTACCAGAGAATGACCATCTTCAACAAGAGAGAATCCAGCCATCTCCCCTGGACATTCAATGGCATTACCATTGCTGAACCCCACCGCCCCCCCCGCCCCCCGCCCCCCACCACTATCAACATCCTGGGGGTTATCATTGACCAGAAACTGAACTGGATGGTCATATAAATACTGTGGCTACAAGAGCAGGTCAGAGGTTGGCAATTCTGGCAGCAAATAATTCTCTTCCTGACTTCTCAAATCCTGCCCACTATCTAGAAGGCACAAGTCAAGAATGTGATGGAATACTCTCCACTTGCCTGGATGAGTGCAGCTCCATCAAATTAAGAAGCTCAGCACAATCCAGAACAAAGCAGCTTGCTTGATTGGTACTCCCACTACCACTGATGCACAGTGACAGCAACGTGTACAAAGTACAAGATGCACTGCAGCAACTCACCAAGGCTCCTTCAACAGCATCTTCCAAACCTGCAAACTCTACCACCAAGAAGGATAAGGGCAGCAAATACATGGGAATGCCAACACCTTCAAGTTCCCTTCCAAGCCACACACCATCCTGACTTAGAACTATATTGGTCCCTTCACTGTCGCTGGGTTCAAAATATGGAACTCCCTTCCAAACAGCTGTGGGTGTATCTACAACATATGGACTGCAACATTTCAAGAAGGCAGTTTATCACCACCTTCTCAAGTACAATTAAGATGGTCAATAAATGCTGGCTTAGCCAGCAATGCCCACATCCTATGAAAGAATAAAGCAAATATGCCCGCCCAACACAGTGCTCCTTTCAATTTTGATTTGAAAACATGCTCGTGGTAGGTTTTCTTCTCAGGTCCCCTGCCCTTTCCCCTCCCCCGTCCTTTCCCACATCACTGTTGATCCCCCTGGCATCACCTTCCACCACCCCATCATTACCTACCAACCAGAATCCTTTTCTTTCCAGGATACCCAGGTGAACATGTATGTTCCCTACCTTCCTGAGAACCCCACTCCCATTCACATTGACCTCCTCGACAACCTCTTTCCCACTGCCAGGGTCTGCTTCTGCCTCTAAGCTCCCACCGACCACCCTCACCGTCCCTTCCACTGCTACCATTGCACCTTCACCCTTCCAGCTCACTCCGCCCCCCCTCTCTTATTCACCATTCCCTCCCATCACCCCACCCTTGGTTCGCTCCCCAGGAGGCAGCCATTGACTCTACAAACATCTCCTTTGCATGTTCACCTGGATATCCCCCCCATCCCCCCCTCCAACCATTTACTCCCTCTTCCACCATTACCCCCTCCTCTTCCTTCGGACTCCTCCCTGGACTCCTTCCTCCCACCCTCTGAACTCCTTTCTCCCCCAGAATCCTTCCCCCCTCCAAATTCCTTCCCCCTCCAAACTCCTTCCCTTACACCTTCCTCCCCATTACACCTGCCTCCCCAGTTGCCATATTCTCTCCCATTACACCCTCCTCCATGTACTCTCTCTCCCCCTCCCAATCTCACATCCCCAACACCATCATTCCCTCCCTCCCATCCTCACACCCCCCTGGTACACTTTCCTCTCCCAGTCAAACCTGGACCTTTCTCTCTCACCCCTGGTACACCTCCCTCGTCCACTCACAGCTGGACCTTTCTCTCCCTACTCGATCATCTACAGCAGTGAATGGCCAAGGCTGTGATGTCCCAAAGCAGACTGCAGACATCAACGGAGACCTCCCACCTCCTGTGAGTTGCTTCATGACGGAGCCATGTCCATGAGGATCTACCCAACATATAACGTACATGTTCCTCCAGGGTCTGGAGGCTGTAGGGCTCCAGCATCTTCTGCCCCTCAGGTGTCCGCGACATGAGCAAGGCCCTAACAGTAAGTCTGGACTTCTGCACATCACACTTGTCAAGATGTGGATATTAAATTTGATGTGGGGGAATGATTCTGGTGAGCGGGCAAGATGGTGAGATGCAAATGCATTGAAATTAAGTTCCCGACGTTGTGCAGCGGGAAATGCAGCCTGCCATTAAGGGTGAAGTGGACGATCGCAAACTGGCTTCACAACAGTGCAAAGCTGATTTTTGGCCTTCTCACCATGACACCTGCACCAAGGGGGCCAGAAAATTCCAGCCTTAATATGTGACATTTTAAAAATCTTCTACAACACACAACCCAAGGGAATGGGACTCTACCTTTATAACAATTCATCTTTGGTGTCATAAAGGTTGATTTGTAGTCATTACCACTTATCACATTATTGCTTACAGTCATAGTTACCAGCCTTAAATATCAGCAATGGATTTAGTACCTATGCAAATACGGCAACTTCATGCGCTGCATTCATTCAGTGCGTTTCAATACTGAGTCAGACAGTGTGATGCTGTTTTCCTGAAGCTAACAGCAAAGTGACGCAACTCAGACAGCAATTTTTGGATATTAACATTTCACCACGCATTTGCCCTTCACCTGCAGTTACTGTACCATTTACGCATGAATAACCGTGACTGCCTTTAGCCTCACTGTTAGTTTGACAGCAAATTCTGGTCCAATATTTTGGTTAAATTCCTCCTCCCTAATTCGGAGGTAACATGACGTCTGTTATAACTTTCAAACTACCAGCCTGAAGGATAATCAAGGAACTAAATTGGGTTTTTAGTTTGAATTTTAATGTTATTGTTGTACAAATGTGATTCCCCTCCACATAAACATTAGTAGTGATCTATGAAAATTGAGTAATCAAATTAGCCTGCATACAAAGTAGGAGTAAAATATCTATATTTTCATATCTATACATATGTTAAACACCTCTTGGTTTGATTGCTCTCTTATTCTCTACACCTTAGTATATTTTAATATCCTGGTAACCAATATATAACATTGCGTGTTGAATTATGTAACAACAACAGGCTTGTAGGGTGGCATTCCAAAAGACATTTCCATATATCAGTTGGAATAAGTGATATTTGTTCTCCCTTCAAGGCTGCACACATTGCAACTACTAGCTGGATCCCTTTCCTGTGAGCTTGTTCACTGTTCAATGGTAAGAGAGGAAAACTGTGAAAAAAACACATGCCGACTCCAGGCATCACAAGAATAGTGCTTCATCTAATGAGGCACCTAGGATTAAGTAGGATAAGCCTCTGACCTTAAGCCCAGCTGCCCCCCAGTAGTCGCTGGTAACAAAGCACTTTGACCATGAAGTGCATAATGTAGTATTAGGGTGTTCGGGAATATAAGGGTTAATGTGGGACTGGGGAAACAGTACCATCCACATTATGATGTAGACAGCATCACATGGGAGTAGTATAGTGTAATAGTGAGACTGGGAGAAGTCAGCATGAAGATAGCACCTAGTCAGGACTGTGTCCTGTATATATGCATATAGTTTTGTGTAATTAATAAAGTTATTGTTCAACCATACAAGCCTCTAGACCTCTTCACGAGACAACATACAATTTTACAACATGGTGGCAGCAGGTGAAGGACCCCTAAATCCTTAAGAATGAAGAAGTAAAGAAATTACGGTCTGACCTGAGAGAAGTGTACCTAACTTGAAGACCTTGAATAAACAGCTGGATATGACCTAAAAAGCTCCATTACAGGCATGGAGGCTGAAGGGCAGAATAAAGATCCACTGTGCAGCATAAATGTACTCCACCAGAGCATGTGGGAGGTCCATTGCAAGACCTGTCTAAAAGCAGAATCAACGAACCTAGTCAGATGGCAAAACGATGAGCAAATTCCAAACAAAAGGCTTAAATAAGTTTTTAATTCAGCGCAATAATCAGGCAGCACTGGCAGACTGATTGTGTTAACGGACACGGCTTGAAGGAAACTACAGTCTGGATCCAGAGTTGAAGCCAAAACACGACTGTACTCGAACAAAAAAAAAATTTTTTTAAAGAGAAGTCAGAGCAAAAAATTTGCTACAATTTGAATCCCCAAGCTCTGGAAAGGAACAACCAGCTGGCCAAAAGAGATTTGTTGGAAAGATTTTCTGCAGAATCGCTAAAATTTAAAAGAACTCTGTAATCGCAACAGGAGCATGTCAAATCCCGACCAGTGTGGGGAAAAAACGATTTCTGCAGGCCCATTAAAAAAAAATTAAAGCTGTATTCCCCTGTGCTGTAAACAGCTATGGATGGTAAACAATCCTGCCAGACCAATTAAGGCAGATGGAAGGACCACACCAGGCACAAAATTGGGCATTGTGGGTAAGATATATTATAGCATCAGATTTGAATAAGAAAACAGAGGCTGAACAAATGAATGCACCATTATATTCAGTGGATCCAATACCAACGACATAATTGCCAGACAAGGAATAAATGAATCTTCCAATAACTTTGAAGTGGTCATGAAGTCCTTTGTCACCTACTCTAAACTAAGAAGCAATATAATTTTGGAGCAAACAAAATTGACCAACAATGTCCAAAACCCAGGGAACCCATAGACTCTTGCATAAATAAGTTATACAGATTGGTTGAAGGTTGTGACTATGGTGACCTTAAATCAGAGCTCATAAGAGACCAAATAGCAGCGGAGTAGCCAATGTACTCCAAGAGTACTCCAATATAAAGATGATCTGACTTTGGAAAAAGCCATACAAATCACCAGACAATTGTAAGTCAGCTAGCAAAACCGATCCATTTTGCGTGACAGAGTAAACCATGGTACAGAGTAAACCCAACAGTCCAGCTCATAAAGCAACAAAAGGGCAAGGAGAGTCCAGGGCAAGGAAAGCAATACCCAAGCAAAACACAAGCTGATGGCAAGCCATGTCAGTGCTGTGGTGCCAAAGGAATTCAAAGGCTCAAGTCCAACAATCACTGTGCATTGATTTCACTGCAAACACCTAGGACACTTTGGAAAGATATATAAGTCCAAGATCGCGAGATGTGTGGAGGTTCCCAAACGGATCCATGAGATAGATGAGCCACACCAAGAAGAAGTCCAGCAATGGCTCTTGGGAGAAAATAAGAATCCAAGATTCATATTTTGGAATGCTGACATATCTGTAAATGATCAGCTCACAAATTTCAAATTTTATACAGAAAACAGTGTGGTCTTGTCAGGTCAGGAACCACGGCTAAAAGACCTCTACACATGACAGACACTCCACTGTATGGTCCAAGAGGAATCAACTCTGTTATGGCAACCAGCAAATAATCAAAATGTATGTCATTCACAATGAACCCTTTTCTCTCCTGCACAGATATGCCTGTGTTGCTGTCAATCTCCCCAAAACAACAGGAAACATCAAAACAACCATTGTGGTCAGCTACACCGAATTGAAGATTCCCAAGAGGTCCACCAGTGCTGATGATCTCAAGTGGGACTTCAGTTTGGAATTGTCCTCACCCTTTGCAGAGGAAGCTATTCCAGTTCCTTTGCAGACAGCAGAAAATACTCTTCTTCAGTTAGACCAGCCAAACCTCCAGATGTGCACCAACATACTTAAAACAGAAGACACAGAGGAGAAGGAGCAACAGCAGAAAGTTGAGCCTGAACTTCAGAGTCAAACAATTGCTATCACAGGATCAGGGGAAACTACAGCAACGAAGCTGGAGCTTCAGGCTCACAGGCACACCATGAAGTTGATCCTGGAGCATGGGAAAAGTAACCACCAGCGCACAAAGACAAAATTCAGGGAGGCACAAGTGCACATGAAAAAACAAAGTGCAGCTTTAGAAGACAGACTGCAGTTGAGCTCAAGGATGAGGAACTTTCAAATATAAGGGAGATAAACCTTCAACTTCTAGGAAGAACATGGCGAACCCCTCCAAAAAAGAAAACCTAAGTCCATGCTATGAATGAACAGAGCAAACATTCTCTCCGGAAGGAGAGGGATAAGCCTGTGGTATCCGACCAAGGAAGACAGATTGTCAATAAAGAAAACTACAACATTAAGGAGCACAAGCAGTGAACCAGATGTTGACACCCGGGTATTTAAAACACCAAGCACTAAAACTTCAACACCAGCCCAAAGCAGTTGAGACTCCTAACTTGAAAAGAATGAGATCCAGAAGAGTCGCAAAGCCTCCAGGCCATCTGAATCTGTAAAGTCAGACACTTGGGGAGGAAGGGGTAGCATGTAAATATTGTAAATATTTTTGAATAAAGACTTGGTGGGGGAGGCCTAGAATAAGGATGTTTGGGCCTGTAAGAGTTAATGTGGGACTAGGGAAACAGCACTGCCCAAATTATGATGTAGAGAGAGTCACATGGGAGAAGCAGAGTATAGTAGTGTGTCTAGTAGAAGTTGGCATGAAGATAGCACCTAGTCAGGACTGTATCCTGTATATATGTATACAGTTATGTGTCATTAATAAAGTTATTGTTCAACCATGCAAGCCTCCAGACCTTTTCATGAGACAGCATACAACTACTGGGGCCCAGGATCGGAGGCCTAACACTTCAGCTTCAACTCAGCAGGGAAAGCGAGTTCCAGTTGATTTTAAAAAGTATATTTTGAATCTCTATTCTAACTTGCTTTCAAATTAAAGGTAAATAGGATAAATAGTTTACAGATTGATAAACTAAAGACCAGTAGGAAATTTAAAAACAAATTAAAAAACTAATTAAATAAAATAGAGAAGCAGGGCCAGGCAATGTGTTGTAGCTGCATGATGTGGAAGCTAGTGGATCACATTGTGGTTCCTAGTGACCATATCTGTAGCAAACGTTGGTTGCTCAAGGAACTCTGGGTCAGAGTTGATGAGCTGGAATCTGAGCTTTGGACACTGTGACACATCAGGGAGGGGGAAAGTTACCTGGACGCTGTGTTTCAGGAGACAGTCACACCCCTTAGATTAACTACCTTAAATTCGGACAGTGGTCAGGGACAGGAGGGTGTGACTATGATTGGGGCAGGTAGAGGGAGCCAGGAAGTAGCACTGCAGGAGCCTCAGCCCTTGCCTTTATCCAACAGGTTTGAGATTCTTGCTCCCTGTGTGCACAAGAGTGGGGACTGTAGAGAGGATGAGCAAACTAACCATAGAACCGTGGTACAGGGAGCCATTCAAGTGGGGGGAGAAAAAAGAAAGGTAGTTGTAATCAGGGATAGTATAGTTAGGGGAATAGATACTGTTCTCTGTAGCCAGGATCGAGAGTCCCGAAAGCTGTGTGGCCTACCTAGTGCCAGGGTTAAGGATATCTCAGATATAAAAACAAAAAAACTGCGGATGCTGGAAATCCAAAACAAAAACAGAATTACCTGGAAAAACTCAGCAGGTCTGGCAGCATCGGCGGAGAAGAAAAGAGTTGACGTTTTGAGTTCTCATGACCCTTCGACAGAACTTGCGTTCGAGTCCAAGAAAGAGTTGAAATATAAGCTGGTTTAAGGTGGGTGTGTGGGGGGCGGAGAGATAGAGAGACAAAGAGGTGGAGGGGGGGGTGGGGGGGTGTGGTTGTAGGGACAAACAAGCAGTGATGGAAGCAGATCATCAAAAGATGTCAACGACAATAGTACAATAGAACATATAGGTGTTAAAATTAAAGTTGGTGATATTATCTAAACGAATGTGCTAATTAAGAATGGATGGTAGGGCACTCAAGGTATAGCTCTAGTGGGTTTTTTTTTATATAATGGAAATAGGTGGGAAAAGGAAAATCTTTATAATTTATTGGAAAAAAAAGGGGAAGAGGGAAACAGAAAGGGGGTGGGGATGGGGGAGGGAGCTTACGACCTAAAGTTGTTGAATTCAATATTCAGTCCAGAAGGCTGTAAAGTCCCTAGTCGGAAGATGAGGTGTTGTTCCTCCAGTTTGCGTTGGGCTTCACTGGAACAATGCAGCAAGCCAAGGACAGACATGTGGGCAAGAGAGCAGGGTGGAGTGTTGAAATGGCAAGCGACAGGGAGGTTTGGGTCATTCTTGCGGACAGACCGCAGGTGTTCTGCAAAGCGGTCGCCCAGTTTACGTTTGGTCTCTCCAATGTAGAGGAGACCACATTGGGAGCAACGGATGCAGTAGACTAAGTTGGGGGAAATGCAAGTGAAATGCTGCTTCACTTGAAAGGAGTGTTTGGGTCCTTGGACGGTGAGGAGAGAGGAAGTGAAGGGGCAGGTATTGCATTTTTTGCGTGGGCATGGGGTGGTGCCATAGGAGGGGGTTGAGGAGTAGGGGGTGATGGAGGAGTGGACCAGGGTGTCCCGGAGGGAGCGATCCCTACGGAATGCCGATAAGGGGGGTGAAGGGAAGATGTGTTTGGTGGTGGCATCATGCTGGAGTTGGCGGAAATGGCGGAGGATGATCCTTTGAATGCGGAGGCTGGTGGGGTGATAAGTGAGGACAAGGGGGACCCTATCATGTTTCTGGGAGGGAGGAGAAGGCGTGAGGGCGGATGCGCGGGAGATGGGCCGGACACGGTTGAGGGCCCTGTCAACGACCGTGGGTGGAAAACCTCGGTTAAGGAAGAAGGAGGACATGTCAGAGGAACTGTTTTTGAATGTAGCATCATCGGAACAGATGTGACGGAGGCGAAGGAACTGAGAGAATGGGATAGAGTCCTTACAGGAAGCAGGGTGTGAGGAGCTGTAGTCGAGATAGCTGTGGGAGTCAGTGGGTTTGTAATGGATATTGGTGGACAGTCTATCACCAGAGATTGAGACAGAGAGGTCAAGGAAGGGAAGGGAAGTGTCAGAGATGGACCATGTGAAAATGATGGAGGGGTGGAGATTGGAAGCAAAATTAATAAATTTTTCCAAGTCCTGACGAGAGCATGAAGCGGCACCGAAGTAATCATCGATGTACCGGAGAAAGAGTTGTGGAAGAGGCCGGAGCAGGACTGCAACAAGGAATGTTCCACATACCCCATAAAGAGACAGGCATAGCTGGAGCCCATGCGGGAACCCATAGCCACACCTTTTATTTGGAGGAAGTGAGAGGAGTTGAAGGAGAAATTGTTCAGTGTGAGAACAAGTTCAGCCAGATGGAGGAGAGTAGTGGTGGATGGGGATTGTTCGGGCCTCTGTTCAAGGAAGAAGCTAAGGGCCCTCAGACCATCCTGGTGGGGGATGGAGGTGTAGAGGGATTGGACGTCCATGGTGAAGAGTAAGCGGTTGGGGCCAGGGAACTGGAAATTGTTGATGTGACGTAAGGTGTCAGAGGAATCACGGATGTAGGTGGGAAGGGACTGGACAAGGGGAGAGAGAAGGGAGTCAAGATAACGAGAAATGAGTTCTGTGGGGCAGGAGCAAGCTGAGACGATCGGTCTACCGGGGCAGTTCTGTTTGTGGATTTTGGGTAGGAGATAGAAGCGGGCCGTCCGAGGTTGGGTGACTATCAGGTTGGAAGCTGTGGGAGGGAGATCCCCAGAGGAGATGAGGTCAGTGACAGTCCTGGAAACAATGGCTTGATGTTCAGTGGTGGGGTCATGGTCCAGGGAGAGGTAGGAGGAAGTGTGCTACCTCTCCCTGGACCATGACCCCACCACTGAACATCAAGCCATTGTTTCCAGGACTGTCACTGACCTCATCTCCTTTGGGGATCTTCCTCCCACAGCTTCCAACCTGATAGTCGCCCAACTTCGGACGGCCCGCTTCTATCTCCTACCCAAAATCCACAAACAGAACTGCCCCGGTAGACCGATCGTCTCAGCTTGCTCCTGCCCCACAGAACTCATTTCTCGTTATCTTGACTCCCTTCTCTCTCCCCTTGTACAGTCCCTTCCCACCTACATCCGTGAATCCTCTGTCACATCAACAATTTCCAGTTCCCTGGCCCCAACCGCTTACTCTTCACCATGGACGTCCAATCCCTCTACACCTCCATCCCCCACCAGGATGGTCTGAGGGCTCTTAGCTTCTTCCTCGAACAGAGGCCCGAACAATCCCCATCCACCACTACTCTCCTCCGTCTGGCTGAACTTGTTCTCACACTGAACAATTTCTCCTTCAACTCCTCTCACTTCCTCCAAATAAAAGGTGTGGCTATGGGTACCCGCATGGGCCCCAGCTATGCCTGTCTCTTTATGGGGTATTTGGAACATTCCTTGTTGCAGTCCTGCTCCGGCCCCCTTCCACAACTCTTTCTCCGGTACATCGATGATTACTTCGGTGCCGCTTCATGCTCTCGTCAGGACTTGGAAAAATTTATTAATTTTGCTTCCAATCTCCACCCCTCCATCATTTTCACGTGGTCCATCTCTGACACTTCCCTTCCCTTCCTTGACCTCTCTGTCTCAATCTCTGGTGATAGACTGTCCACCAATATCCATTACAAACCCACTGACTCCCACAGCTATCTCGACTACAGCTCCTCACACCCCGCTTCCTGTAAGGACTCCATCCCATTCTCTCAGTTCCTTCGCCTCCGTCGCATCTGTTCCGATGATGCTACATTCAAAAACAGTTCCTCTGACATGTCCTCCTTCTTCCTTAACTGAGGTTTTCCACCCACGGTCGTTGACAGGGCCCTCAACCGTGTCCGGCCCATCTCCCGCGCATCCGCCCTCACGCCTTCTCCTCCCTCCCAGAAACATGATAGGGTCCCCCTTGTCCTCACTTATCACCCCACCAGCCTCCGCATTCAAAGGATCATCCTCCGCCATTTCCGCCAACTCCAGCATGATGCCACCACCAAACACATCTTCCCTTCACCCCCCTTATCGGCATTCCGTAGGGATCGCTCCCTCCGGGACACCCTGGTCCACTCCTCCATCACCCCATACTCCTCAACCCCCTCCTATGGCACCACCCCATGCCCACGCAAAAAATGCAATACCTGCCCCTTCACTTCCTCTCTCCTCACCGTCCAAGGACCCAAACACTCCTTTCAAGTGAAGCAGCATTTCACTTGCATTTCCCCCAACTTAGTCTACTGCATCCGTTGCTCCCAATGTGGTCTCCTCTACATTGGAGAGACCAAACGTAAACTGGGCGACCGCTTTGCAGAACACCTGCGGTCTGTCCGCAAGAATGACCCAAACCTCCCTGTCGCTTGCCATTTCAACACTCCACCCTGCTCTCTTGCCCACATGTCTGTCCTTGGCTTGCTGCATTGTTCCAGTGAAGCCCAACGCAAACTGGAGGAACAACACCTCATCTTCCGACTAGGGACTTTACAGCCTTCTGGACTGAATATTGAATTCAACAACTTTAGGTCGTAAGCTCCCTCCCCCATCCCCACCCCCTTTCTGTTTCCCCCTTCCCCTTTTTTTTCCAATAAATTATAAAGATTTTCCTTTTCCCACCTATTTCCATTATATAAAAAAAAACCCACTAGAGCTATACCTTGAGTGCCCTACCATCCATTCTTAATTAGCACATTCGTTTAGATAATATCACCAACTTTAATTTTAACACCTATTTGTTCTATTGTACTATTGTCGTTGACATCTTTTGATGATCTGCTTCTATCACTGCTTGTTTGTCCCTACAACCACACCCCCCCACCTCCCCCTCCACCTCTTTGTCTCTCTATCTCTCCGCCCCCCACACACACACCTTAAACCAGCTTATATTTCAACTCTTTCTTGGACTCGAACGCAAGTTCTGTCGAAGGGTCATGAGGACTCAAAACGTCAACTCTTTTCTTCTCCGCCGATGCTGCCAGACCTGCTGAGTTTTTCCAGGTAATTCTGTTTTTGTTAAGGATATCTCATCTGGGCTGCAGGGGAACTTGGAGTGGAAGGGAAAAGATCCAGTTGTCGTAGTCCACGCAGGTACCACGATGTAGATAGAATGAGGAAAGAGGTTCTGCTGAGGGAATACAAGCAGCTAGGGGCTAAATTAAAAAGCAGAGCCAAAAAGGTAATAATCTCCAGATTACAACTGAGCCAGGAGCTAATTGGCACAGGGTCAATAAGATTAAAGAGGTAAATGTGTGGCTCAGGGATTCGTGTGGGAGAAATGGGTTAGAATTCATGGGACTTTGGCACCAGTACTGGGGAAAGAGGGAGCTATTCCGTTCGGATGGGCTACACTTGAATCCTGTTGGGACCAGTGTCCTGGCGAATCGCATAACTAGGGTTGTAGATGGGGCTTTAAACTGAATAGAGGTGGGGAGGGTTCAGTTGAATGGAAATATAAAAAATCAAAGTGTAAGGAGAGGGTAAGAGTGCAGGTTAGTGACAAGGCTGATTGTTACCAAAAAGTGAAAGGAAGGGACAGAGTGTGTGCACGCCATATTGCACCAAAGAATCATATTAGAGTAGAGAAAATTGACAATAGGGCAAACTTAAAGGCTTTGTATCTGAATGCACCTAGCATTCGGAATAAGACTAATGAGTTAACAGTGTAAATGGAGATAAATAGGTATGATTTGGTGGCGATTACTGAGACGTGGTTACAGGGAGAACAGGTTTGGGAGTTGAATATCCAAGGGTACTCAGTGTTTCAGAAGGATAGGCAGGAAGGAAAAGGAGGTGATGTAGCATTGTTAGTAAAGGAAGAGATCAGTGCTATAGTGAGGAATGATATAGGCACCGGAGAGCACGACATAGAGTCAGTCTGGGTAGAAATAAGAAATAGCAAGGGAAAGAGGTCCTTAATGGGAGTAATCTATAGGTCCCCAAACAGTAGTTCAGCAGAAGGGCACAGTATAAACCAGGAAATACTGGGAGCATTTAAGAAAGGCACGGCAATAATGATGGGTGATTTTAATATGCATATAGACTGGACTAATCAAATTGACAAGGGTAGCCTCGAGGGAGAGTTCATAGAGATTGTTTCTTGGAGCAATATGTTGTGAAACCAACCAGGGAGTAGGCTATTCTGGATTTGGTTTTGTGTAATGAAATGGGATTAATTAATGATCTCATAGTAAAGGATCCTCTAGGGAAGAGTGATTATAGCATGCTAGAATTTCAAGTTCAGTTTGAGAGTGAAAAACTTGAATCCCACACTTGCGTTCTGGAGTTAAACAAAGGTAACTACATAGGCATGAGAGCAGATTTGGCCCTAGTGGTCTGGACAGGAAGACTACAAGGCAGGACAGTTGATGAACAATGACAGATATTTAAGGAGATATTCAATCCCTCCCAAGTAAAATATATTCCAAAGAGGAAGAAACATGTTAAGAGGGGGAAAAGCATCCATGGCTAAGCAAGGAAGTTAAAGACAACATAAAGGCAAAAACTAAGGCATACCAAATTGCAAAAGTCAGTGGCAGGCTGGAAGATTGGGAAACTTTTAAAGATCAGCAAAGGATTACCAAAAAAAGAATAAAAAGAGCAAAGGTAAATTATGAAAGAAAACTAGCACAAAATGCAAAAACTGATAGCAAAAGCTTCTACAAGTATATAAAAGGAAAGAGAGTAGCTAAAGAGAATGCCAGCCCCTTGAAGAATGGGACTGGGGAGTTAATAGTGGGGAACGCAAAAATGGCAGAGAGGCTTAATCAATATTTTGCCTCAGTTTTCACAGTGGAGGACATTAGTACTACCCCAATAGTAACAGGTAGTGCAGAGGGTATAGAGAAGGAGGAACTTAGAACAATCGCCATCACTAGAAAAAAAGTACTGACCAAACTATTGGGATTAAAGGGTGACAGTGTCCCCAGGACCTGATGGCCTGCATTCCAGGGCCTTAAAGGAAGTGGCAACGGAGATAGTGGATGCATTGGCTATAATATTCCAAAATTCCCTATATTCTGGAAAGGTTCCAGTGGATTGGAAAAATGCTAATATAACACCCTTATTCAAAAAGGGGGAGAGGCAGAAAGTAGGAAACTATAGACCAGTTAGTTTAACGTCTGTCATTGGGAAATTGTTGAAATCCATTATTAAGGAAGTAGTAATTCGGCAGTTGGATAGTCAAAATGCAATCCATCAGAGCCAGCATGGTTTTATGAAGAGTAAGTCATGTTTGACTAATTTGCTGGAGTTCTTTGAAGATGTGACAAGCAAAGTCGATAATGTAGATGTAGTATATCTGGACTTCCAAAAGGCCTTTGAAAAGGTGCCGCACAAAAGATTAATACACAAAACAAGATCACACAGAGTTAGCGGTAATATATTAGCTTGAATAGAGGATTGGAAAACCAACAGAAAGCAGAGAGTTGGGATAAATGGGTCTTTTTCTGGATGGCAAGCTATAACTAGTGGGGTGCTACAGGTCCCCAACTTGGGCCCCAACTATTTACAATCTATGTTAATGGCTTGGATTCAGAGATAGAAGGTACTATAGCTAAATTTGCAGATGACACCAAAATAGGTGGGAAAGTAAGTTGCACGGAAGAAATAAGAAATTTACAAATGGATATGGATAGGTTAGGTGAATTGGCCAAAATTTGGCAGATGGAATTTAATGTGGATAAGTGTGAGGTTATCCATTTTGATCAGAAGAATAAAAAGGCGACTTATTATTACAGTGGAGACAAACTTCAGAATGCTTCAGTGCAGAGAGATCTGGGTGTTCTCGTGCATAAATCACTGAAAGCTGGTATGCACGTACAGCAGGTAATAAGGAAACCAAATAGAATTTTGGCATTTATTGCTAAAGGAATAGAGTATAAAACTAGGGAAGTGTTGTTGCAACTGTACAAGGCATTGGTGAGACCGCACCTGGAGTACTGTGCACAGTTTTGGTCCCCTTACTTGAGGAAGGATGCAGTTGCATTGGAGATGGTTCAGAGGAGGTTCACTAGGTTGATTCCAGAGTTGCAGGGCTTGTCTTATTAGAAGAGATTGAGCAGTTTAGGTCTATACTCACTGGAGTTTAGAAAGATGAGAGGAGATCTAATTGAGGTATATAAGATGCTAAAAGGGATAGACAAAGTAGACGTGGAGTAGATGTTTCCCCTTGTGGGGCATTTTAGAACAAGGGGCCATAGTTTTAGGCTAAGGGGTGGTAGATTTAAATCAAAGATGAGGAGGAATTACTTTTCTCAAAGGGTCATGAATCTGTGGAATTCACTACCTCAGAGTGCAGTGGATGCCGGGATGCTGAATAAGTTTAAGGAGGAGATAGACAGATTTTTAATTAGTAACGGGTTGAAAGGTTATGGGGAAAGGGCAGGAAATTGGAGTTGAGGCTAAAATGAGATCAGCCATGATCGTATTGAATGGCAGGGCAGACTCAAGGGGCTGAATTGCCTACTCCTGCTCCTAATTCTTATGTTTTT
This sequence comes from Carcharodon carcharias, assembly GCF_017639515.1. Classification (NCBI taxonomy): domain Eukaryota; kingdom Metazoa; phylum Chordata; class Chondrichthyes; order Lamniformes; family Lamnidae; genus Carcharodon; species Carcharodon carcharias. Next base: position 95,983,481 of record NC_054481.1, read on the forward strand.
ATGTTCTTATGTAACCTTACAACACATAATGCTACTTCCTATAAGCTATGACTCAGTTTGTAGTGCGCTTACCTCTGAGTCAGAAGATTGTGGGTTCAAGTCACACCCCAGAGACTTGAGTACAAAAATCTAGGCTGATTCTTCAGTGCATTACTAATGGAATGTTGTGACAGACAGAGATGCTGCCTTTCTAATGAAAAGTTAAACTGCCTACTCTCTCAGGTGGATTTGAAAAGATTCCATGGCCCTATTTCAAAGAAGAACAAGGGAGTTCTCCCAGAATCTTGGCCAATATTTATCCCTCAACCAACATCACCAGAAAAAAACAGATTATCTGGTCATTATCACATTGCTGGCTCTGTGCAAATTGCTGCCATATTTCCTATGTTACAATATTGACTGTAAGTCATTGTTTGTAAAATGCTTTGGAACACCCTGAGATTGCGATATAAATGCAGATGATTCTTCTTTTACTGTGGCAGTATATATAACTGTACCAACAGATTTGTTGCATTGACTGAAACATAAGAAATGTGTTTTGATGGAAGGTCACAGACCTTTCATTAACCAAATGTTAACTCTGTTTCTCTTTCTACAGGTACTGCCAGACCTGCTGAGTATTTCCATCATTTTCTGTTTATATTTCAGATTTCCAGCATCCGCAGTATTTTGATTTTATAGCAATGTGCTTGCAGCACTACAAATAGATTAGTGTAAATTCTGGGGATGGGGGGATATGAAAGTACGCCACCATATTGGAAAGTAGAATGGCCTAGATAATTTCCTCGATTGGATGGCATGTCATATCATCCAGTAATAATTTAAAGGTACGCTGCCTTTATTTTTCCTTATTTACATGTTGAACACCTCTTTTGAACATGTCATTATATTACATGCAATATTCTCAATCTAATGAACTATCCAAAATCCACAGATTCCATTTAAAATATTGCTTAACCAGAACCAGATGATTCTGCAAGAATGGAGGAAGTTCTATATAAAGGTATAAAACAGTGTAATGCTGATTAAGCGAGAAATAACAGTAAGTACACACATTTCTTTTTTATACTGTTTAAGGTTGCTAACAATGAAATAGGACCCCAGGTGGTCTGCAAGGTTAACAGTTTTCTGTATTTCATGGGCCAGGCATTGAATGTACTGATTACATACTGCTTTGTTAATTCTCGATTCTACATTTTTCCTGTATTTACTAAATTTCTAAAATGTTACTTGCATTGCCATATAACAATAAAAACACAGTTTCTGTGCTGGAGCATAGTGGTAGTATTTGTAGGAGTGGTTCCCCACAATGGAAAAGATTGAAAACCATTGCAATAAGGTGCATAAATGTCTATCAATGGAAAATCCAAAGTTATCGGCCCTTGTTTTCCAAACCCGTACTTCCTGTGGGCACCAGTTCCCACCAGGATTGGCAAGTCCCATCAGGGCACCTGTTGGTAGATTGAGTCTTTATAATACTCCTTTAAATTCCCAATTCCTATTCTTCCCAGTCCTGAATATTAGCAGTCTCTTCCCTAGAGCCATTTTCTATTACTTACAGCTTTGTGGGGTTTAACAGGACTTGCCAAAATTATATTAACATGAAAAAAATTGACCTGTTAAGATTTCATGAAGTTTATTAAAAAGTCTCTGGTGCTGTCTTTGGTGTCATTCAGTTGTTATTATTTATTTATGCATTGATTTCCTGGCATTGCTCAACTTTACAATTGAGACAATTTACATATTGGTAAATAAAGATACAAGAACTATGTTGGCTAGACTTGTTTAGTGTCAGCAGTGTTTATAAAAAGAAAATAGTTTATATCAAGTTGCTTTCTTCTAATGTGAGACAGAAATTTATAAGCATCTGTCAATATAACAAACTTTCCTAACCAGCAACAATTAACCACTGATGTCTGGTGTAGACAGCAATTGGAATAGACCCACTTAAGCACACTGGGCAAGATTTTCCTCAGCGAATCTGCACACTTTCATAAGCAGACAGAAGATGAGGTTGGAGGCCTATTGCCAAATCACCACCCCAGAAAACTGTTTTGGAGACTTTCCTCCATTCCACTGCCCCCTTCTCTCAATATGGATGGACTTCTTTGGCCGCTACATCCTTGCTTCATCACATGCAAATGGCGATAGAGAGGTTTTCTGTAGGGCTGCATTTTCCTTCCCCTAGTTTCAAAGAAGGAACATTCAAAGAATAGACACTGTAGAAGACAACAGGCACCCCATGCAGAGTTAAAAGCCACAAGGCTCTTTGAGCAACCTATTATATTTTATTTCAACTTTTTCACAGCAGTATTTTAAGTTTTGCAAGAGATTTTTTAAGCTCTTTGTTATGTATTTAGAGTATTTCAAAGGTTCTTTAAATATTTTAGAAACATGTTTAGGATTTTTAAGAAGTCTTTAAAGATATTTCTAAAGCTTTTATTTAAACCCTTGTCTCCCAAATGATATTCCACTAATACATTTCCCATGGTGGTTCCCACAGTTGGTTGTTGAATAAGTTTCTTTGTATACAAATAGTGATGGAGATGTGAGTTCAGAAGCCTACTTACCAGAGCCTCCACTACATCATTACAGACAACAGTTCACATGTGGGACTTCCATTCTAAATGTGTACATAGGAAGTTTCAATGTTAAATGGTGCCATAAAAGCATAACAAGAAATTGTGACAACAGGAATTTGACTGGAGGTTTGTACACTTACATGAACTTAAGAACCTGCTACAACCTTTTTGAAGAAAACCCTACAGAAGATGAGCATATTATAAAAAAAAACTGGATGGCAGTTGCTGCTTAGGAACACTGATATGGATCATTACTGTGCAACCAATAGCATCAAATTAATTTAATATATAAAATCTAACATTTGCTAGCGCAATTGTTTGTACAGATTTATCCTAATTATAATTTGGCATGTAACAATGACAGGTGCTTATAAATTTCATCGCATGTAAGAATGGCTTTCATTGCAGCAAACTAAATCACCAATAGCCAATGCATTTAAAGAAATATAAAGCAAAAATGAGAGAGGAGTGTGATCAAAGGAAGGAGAGGAATTGTAGAGAAATTAAACAGGAGGAAATTGAGAGAGGGAAATGAGAGAGGACAAGGGGAAGGAGAAAGAGGAATAAGTCAGAGGGATTGAGAGGAAACAAATGAATGTGAGACATGGGAGTGAGAGAACAGCTTTTGGAGGAAAGAGCAGTATATGGAGAAATAGAGAGGGAGTGAGTATGAGATGAGCAAGGCAGAAAGGGGGAAAATGAGGAAAATACAGAAGCCCTAAGTGGATGCAAGAGAAACAAAAGAATAATGTAGGAAGGGTATGGGGGGGAGTGAGAAAGGCAGAAATACAGGATCAAGTGGCAAAGAAAAGACACAAGTCACTCTTTACTGTCACCTGTCTTATGGGCTGCAGTAGGATTTCAAAAGCAAAGTGAAAAGAAAAACCAAAGCACTTAAGCTGAGCCTAAAGAGTCAAAGCTGAGGTGTAGTTTGCTGTCAGCCTGAGACCAATAGCTGCAGAGGGTGATTCAAAGCTGGCAGCCCTGGGACCAACCTTGAAAACTTACAGAATATGTTGATTAAAAAGTTACCAATTTTAGTTAAAATCTACTTGGTATTGTGTTTTGAATAGCAGAAAACCATTCTGCAGCAATAGAAGACTGACAGTGTGGAGCTTATTTTCAGAGTCCCTGCCACCTAGATCTTCAGGTGTGATGATGGAAGGACCAAAAGTAAATCGACCCTTGTGAAATTGGACACAAAGAGGAGCTCCTTGGATTCCAGTTTCTCTCTTTGTTCTCTAACACAACGGTATTCTTTTTCCATCCCAGGGTTAAATAATTTATTACTTTCCTCCAAACATTTGCTCCTGATCGAAAATTATTGTTTGTTTTGCCTAACAGTAAATAGGGCTGCAAGCGAATGAATAAAATTGAGATTTTAAAAAAATCTGATTTACACTCTGCGTAAGGCAACAATATATATATATAAAAAACATGCCTTTCCCTGCAGACTTCAAAAATGTAACATCCTTCTTCCCAATGTTATAATTGTTGGTGTCAGCTTTGTGTGTACATTTGCAGAGTTAGATGTGTTTTATATTATGCCAGCTATTTACCCCTCTCCCCTGGGTAATAATATTCCACAACAGCAATTACACACTTGTGCTAATAATTTCATGAGCTGACAGCCATAGAACATAATAGGAAAAATGTAATGCAAGCAGCGTTCCTGGTGGATTTTAATATAATAATTATCACAACTCGCATCAATTTCATGTGATACTTTTACACACAGTAGCTTTAGGGTAGAAATTAAACTGTGAGTTATCGTATTATGACATATAACTGAACAAATTCGTTCCCTATACAGCACTGATAGTTTTTCTCAATGGGAAGGAAAGGAGAGTCATTTTCCACACATATGTTGAATTGTGTACTACTGATCATAACTGCTTGGTAAACTCCGAATTTTCATCCAATGTGGTAATTAGTTGCCAGATGTTGGTGGGGCGTGGGGTGGTGCCCATTTATTGTTGGTATTTATTTCCTGAATTTTTACACAAAGCACCAGTTCCTTTCTCTTCTTCATAGTTGAAAGCTGGGAATTTGAAGAGTGGTGAGGTTAGGGCAAACAACCGCTCCCATTGCTTCACCATTCATTGTCATGTTGTGTTATGGCTCTTCTGAGGCATGCAGCAGTGAAAGCAACTGATTAAATGTGTGAAAGCCTTACATCAATCGTTCATTTGCTGAATTTCCCATTTTGTAGAGAAAACTACACAGATCAAGGAGACAGATTTCCTCTGTAGCAAATGTAGCAAAAATCAGATGTGTGCTCTTTATAAATGACCTCTGCTACCCATAATTGAACAGAGGAAGTTTTGCACCACGAAGGTTTGATCACCAGCCAATGCTGAGGTAGCTGATAGCGGCTAAGGTGGCATTAGGGGCTTCACAATAGGCCTCAACACTCCTCAAGTAGGGAGCGAGGGGGATCAGCCCTGATCATCAGAGAAGACCCTTGCTCACCAGGGGGGGCAACAGCTGCTGCCGGTATTGCACCTACCCAAGACCCAGGATCATCGAGGGCACCGGGCCACAGGTGATTATTGGTAGGAGGGAACCATGGGGTGAGGGTTGCAGAGGGCCAGCAGCAAAGGCAGTGGGTTGGCTCTCAGTGAATTCCTCGATCAGGTGCTGAGTGCCTTTGAATAAAGGACCCCACTCTGCCCCCACCCCCAGAAGTCCACAAGCAACCATGGAAGGGTTTGCTTTTCAGGCTTCCCCCCTTGGTGAGTCATCTGCCTGCTACTGTGTGAATACCAGCAGCGGAAGAATGAGACCTGTAACTGGGCATTAATCACCCACTTAAGGGCCTCAATTGGTGGCAGGACGGGAAGGCTGTCCACGAGCCTATCCACCACAGATAGGATGAAGAAATCAGTGGGGTCCCCACCTGACACCCTCCTGCCTGATTAAATGCCCCAACTAACCACCAAAAGTACCTCAGGGGAGGGCATCAAATTCAACCCTTGAATTTTTACAGATCCTTTAACATAGTAAAATGTTCCAAATTGTAACACAGGAACATTATCAAATAAAATTCAACACCAAGCTACATAAGGTGATATTAGGCCAGGTGATCAAAAGATTGATCAAAAAGATAGGCTTTGTGGATACCAAGGCAGTGGGCATTCACTTGCAAATGACCATGGACGTTGTACAATAATAGAATGGTACCCATTTTTGTTCAAGGCCATGGGATTCATTATAGATGCCAGGATGGTTTGTTGCCTCCCTAATGCCAGGGTGAAGGGTGTCACTGAGTGGTTGCAGAATATTCTGAAGGAGGAAGGTGAACTACCAGAAGTCATGATCCTTATTGGTACCAATGATATAGGTAGAAAGAGAGATGAAAGTTTTGCAGGAAGATTTCACGGAGCGGGGAAAGAAATTAAAAAATAGGACCTCAAAGCTAGTAATGTCCAGAATGCTCTCAGTGACTACAGAAATAAGAGGATAATGCATGGGGGAGGGCTTTATATTCCTGGGGCATTAGGACTGGTTTTGGGGGAGGGGGGACATGTACAAGCCAGATGGGTGGTAGCTCAATATTAACTGGAATCAATCCCTGTGAAAAGAATAGAGGGTGCAGAATTCTTAAAATGCATTCAGAGGAAATGTTTTAGTCAGTAAATAGCAAGCTTAACAGAGAAGGGCAGTTTTGGCGCTGGATTTTCCATGGGATTTTTTCTTCGGAACACCCAACCTGCACACTTTTCCACCTTCTGAAATGCACACCTGACCCAGGTATGACTTTGTGCAGGATCTTTGTCTTTTCACACAGGGGTTGGGCTCACAAAGCATTTTGTGAGCTGCAATGAAATTTGTGAGAAGTGCAAGTGTGCAGGCAGGCCGGTGAGAAGGCCTACCTTGGCTCTCCAACATAGCAGCCCAGCTCCCAAATATCATTTAAAGGCCCTCTTAATCTCACCCATGACCACAAAGCCTTCAATGCAAAAAAGCTTGCAATCTTTTAAGTGCCTATTAGGTTTATATGCAAGCAAGAAACCCCATCAAAGGCATATTCTGTTATTACAGCCTCATAAAAGTTTCAATCATTCTTGAATCATTAGATCACCTGCTGAGTTGAAATCATTTAAGCTTTTGAAAATCAGCCAAACATAATGGTTACAGCTGTCATAAGAAAAGCCTCCAGATACATTGCCTGAAACTGACAGAACATAATGGTGTCTCATTTCAATTTAAAAGCAGTGTGCCTGTCAATCAATGACAGGGAGGTGGGCAGCAGGTGCAGAGATTTTTTTCAAATTTCCAGTCTTTTCTTTAACAGCCAGAGGTGTCAAAAGGCCAAACAAAAATAGTGTGGGGTCAGGAAGGCAGAGGAAAATAGCTTTCCAGCGATAAAAACTAAGTTCAGCGTTTCATAACCCCATTCTCTCCTCCATTGGAAAATGAAAATCTGGCTTCTAGACTTAGTTTTAGGGCATTGGCTGAGCAGGAGGATGGGGCATCACTAAGATCATATTTTAGCGGTAATGATCATAATGCAGTTCGATTTAGAATAGTTAGGTAAAAGGATAAAGAATGACCAAGTGTAAAAGTTTTAAATGCAGAAAGCCCCATTTTACTAAGCTGACATGTGATTTAACAGAAGTGGATTAGAAACAGCTACTTGAAGATAAATTAGCATCAGAGCATTTGGAAGCATTCAATTGGGAGATAAAGAGTGTTCAGAACAAATATGCTTCCGCAAAGAAAAATGGTGGGTCTCCTAAATCTAGATCCCCTAGTTGTCAAAGCCATACAGAATAGGGTACAGCAAAAAAGAAAGCTATCATCAAAAACTCAATACTGCAGAAGGCCTACAGGAATATAGGAAGTGCAGGGGTGAAACTAAAAAGGAAATTAGGAAAACAAAGGGAGGGCATGAAAAATATGGCAAGTAAAATCAAGGGTATGCCATGCTGTTTGTGGTATATGTAAATGATTTAGATTTAGCTGTAGAGTGCATAATCAAGAAGTTTGCAGATGATACGAAAATTGATCATATGTTGTTTGGTAAGAAAGAAAGTTGTAGGCTACAGAAACATACCAATAGATCGGTCAGATGGGCAGAAGAGTGACAAATAGAATTCAATCTGGGGAAATATGAAGCAATGCATTTGGGAACGACAAGGTGAGGGAATACACAATAAAGGGTAGTGTAAAGGTACAGATGGACCTTGGAGTGCATGTCCAAAGATGCCTAAGGTAGCAGGGCAGGTAAATAAGGTAGTCAAGGAGGCATACAGGATGCTTTTCTTAATTGACCAAACCATAGAGCAGGGAAGTTATGCAAGAATTGTAAAGAACACTAATTAGACCACAGCTAGAGTATTGCGTACAGTTCTGCTCACCACATTACAGGAAGGGCGTGATCTTATTAGAGAGGGTGCATAGGAGATTTACAAGGATGTGGCCAGGAATGGAGAATTTTAGCTATGAGAAAAGATTGGAGCTAGGTTGCTTATGTGGAACAAAGGAGGTTGAGAGGAGGCTTAATTGAGGTGTATAAAATTAAGAGGGGCCTAGATGGAATGGCTAGGAAGGACCTATTTTTACTAGTAGAGAAATCTGTAACCAGAGGACATAGATTTAAGGTAATTAATAGAAGGATTAGTGAGGAGTTGAAAAGTAATCTTTCCACCCACATGGTGGCTGGGTCTGGAACTTATTGCCTGAAAGGGTGGTAGAAGCAGAAACCCTCATCACATTCAAAAAAAGACACTTGGATATGCACTTGAGGTCCATACAAAGGCATGGAGCAGGAACTGGAATGTGAGATTAGGCTGGTTAGCTCTTTTTCAGCCATCTGACAATGACCTGAATGGCTCCTTCTATGCCATAAATGTTTTGGTATTTCTAAGGTCAAGTGTGCCATTGATAAGACTCTGTCATTTGGAGAGACCTGGCACATAGAGAACATGCTGCTGACAGTTTTCCAAGCTGCAAAAGAAATAACCCTGAAAAACTATGCATCTGTCACCTGACAGCTGATTGATTGATCGATTTGGCCGTTATCCCAAGAATGACCTGGTGTCACCTTCACAGTCACAAGAAGAGCTATCTGAGTTGTAACTTTTAGCTGAAGGTTAAGTTAGAGGGCGCAAGGTAATTCTGTGACTCTAATGAAGCAAAGTCAGACCTCAGCCATACCCAACCATTTGTGCTCTGGCCCAAAGACATAAGTCCTTGGGTTAGGCCATGTAGACTGACTTGCTCACAACATCCACCATACCCCCAAATCAATCACCATCAGTCCTCGAATCATAATTTTCATCCTCCAACAAAAGTAAAGAAATGACCAGATACTAAAACTTGGTATCGACAACTGAAATCCCAGACAGAAATGGGAAAGGACAAGACTTTTTTTAAAATGCAGGTGGCACAAATTCAGAAAGAAAACTGAAGTTAAAAACTCTGGGATTGCCTTTCGCAATCAATGAATAACAAATTTAGAATGTAAAGGTCAGGCTATGCCTTCCTGGCATTGCTAATTTCATGAAAAGTACTTCATTGGCTGTAAAGCACTTTGGGATGTCCTGAGGTTATGAAGGTGCTTTAAACACACAAGTTCCCCTTTCTCCTTCTTTCTAATCCTATATGGGCTTAGGCATTGTAACATCAGTTCCAGAAAGGAAGCTGGGAACTCACACCTACAGGTCACTTAAATTTAGTTGTCTATTTTCTTAAGGAAGATCTAGTGCCTTTTGTGCAAGAGCACTGGTGCATAGACATTTTGCTCAGTCGGAAATCATCCTGACCTATATCAAATGAAGAACAGGTGAACCCTTCTTGCCTGATTCTCTGACCTCCGCTCATCTGATTCATATTGGTACTGGGAAAACATCAGATGATTTTCACTTTATTTCTCAACATTAGATCAAAAACATGGGCTCTGCTACCCTCTGCTGTCTATTTCCAAATTGACTATTGGAATTAAGTTCTTCAGTCCTCATGCAATATCTGTGATAGACGACAGTTTCGTAACAAAGTCATAAATTACTGCACAGATAGAGTGTGGACAAAACAAAAACAGAATTACCTGGAAAAACTCAGCGGATCTGGCAGCATCGGCGGAGAAGAAAAGAGTTGACGTTTCGAGTCCTCAAGACCCTTCGACAGAACTTGAGTTCGAGTCCAAGAAGGAGTTGAAATATAAGCTGGTTTAAGGTGTGTGTGTGTGTGTGTTGGGGGGTGGGGGGGCGTGGAGAGAGAGAGAGAGAGAGAGAGAGAGAGAGAGAGAAGTGGAGGGGGGGTGTGGTTGTAGGGACAAACAAGCAGTGATAGAAGCAGATCATCAAAAGATGTCAACAACAATAGAACAAAAGAACACATAGGTGTTAAAGTTGGTGATATTATCTAAACGAATGTGCTAATTAAGAATGGATGGTAGGGCACTCAAGCTATAGCTCTAGTGGGGGTGGGGAGAGCATAAAAGATTTTAAGATATTTAAAAATAATGGAAATAGGTGGGAAAAGAAAAATCTATATAATTTATTGGAAAAAAAAGGAAAAGGGGAAACAGAAAGGGGGTGGGGATGGGGGAGGGAGCTCACGACCTAAAGTTGTTGAATTCAATATTCAGTCCGGAATGCTGTAAAGTGCCTAGTCGGAAGATGAGGTGTTGTTCCTCCAGTTTGCGTTGGGCTTCACTGGAACAATGCAGCAAGCCAAGGACAGACATGTGGGCAAGAGAGCAGGGTGGAGTGTTAAAATGGCAAGCGACAGGGAGGTTTGGGTCATTCTTGCGGACAGACCGCAGGTGTTCTGCAAAGCGGTCGCCCAGTTTATGTTTGGTCTCTCCAATGTAGAGGAGACCACATTGGGAGCAACGAATGCAGTAGACTAAGTTGGGGGAAATGCAAGTGAAATGCTGCTTCACTTGAAAGGAGTGTTTGGGCCCTTGGACGGTGAGGAGAGAGGAAGTGAAGGGGCAGGTGTTGCATCTTTTGCGTGGGCATGGGGTGGTGCCATAGGAGGGGGTTGAGGAGTAGGGGGCGATGGAGGAGTGGACCAGGGTGTCCCAGAGGGAGCGATCCCTAAGGAATGCTGTAGGGAGGGTGAAGGGAAGATGTGTTTGGTGGTGGCATCATGCTGGAGTTGGCGGAAATGGCGGAGGATGATCCTTTGAATGTGGAGGCTGGTGGGGTGATAAGTGAGGACAAGGGGGACCCTATCATGTTTCTGGGAGGGAGGAGAAGGCATGAGGGCGGATGCGCGGGAGATGGGCCGGACACGGTTGAGGGCCCTGTCAACGACCATGGGTGGAAAACCTCGGTTAAGGAAGAAGGAGGACATGTCAGGGGAACTGTTTTTGAAGGTGGCATCATCGGAACAGATGTGACGGAGGCGAAGGAACTGAGAGAATGGGATGGAGTCCTTACAGGAAGCGGGGTGTGAGGAGCTGTAGCCGAGGTAGCTGTGGGAGTCGGTGGGTTTGTAATGGATATTGGTGGACAGTCTATCACCAGAGATTGAGACAGAGAGGTCAAGGAAGGGAAGGGAAGTGTCAGAGATGGACCACGTGAAAATGATGGAGGGGTGGAGATTGGAAGCAAAATTAATAAATTTTTCCAAGTCCCGATGAGAGCATGAAGCGGCACTAAAGTAATCATCGATGTACCGAAGAAAGAGTTGTGGAAGGGGGCCGGAGTAGGACTGGAACAAGGAATGTTCCACATACCCCATAAAGAGACAGGCATAGCTGGGGCCCATGCGGGTACCCATAGCCACACCTTTTATTTGGAGGAAGTGAGAGGAGTTGAAGGAGAAATTGTTCAGTGTGAGAACAAGTTCAGCCAGACGGAGGAGAGTAGTGGTGGATGGGGATTGTTCGGGCCTCTGTTCGAGGAAGCAGCTAAGGGCCCTCAGACCATCCTGGTGGGGGATGGAGGTTTAGAGGGATTGGACGTCCATGGTGAAGAGGAAGCGATTGGGGCCAGAGAACTGGAAATTGTTGATGTGACGTAAGGTGTCAGAGGAATCACGGATGTAGGTGGGAAAGGACTGGACAAGGGGAGAGAGAAGGGAGTCAAGATAACGAGAGATGAGTTCTGCGGGGCAGGAGCAAGCTGAGACGATCGGTCTACCGGGGCAGTTCTGTTTGTGGATTTTGGGTAGGAGATAGAAGCGGGCCGTCCGAGGTTGGGCGACTATCAGGTTGGAAGCTGTGGGAGGAAGATCCCCAGAGGAGATGAGGTCAGTGACAGTCCTGGAAACAATGGCTTGATGTTCAGTGGTGGGGTCATGGTCCAGGGAGAGGTAGGAGGAAGTGTCTGAGAGTTGACGCTTAGCCTCCGCGAGGTAGAGGTCAGTGCGCCAGACTCTTCCACAGTCAACATCATGACTTGTAGGCTGCTTGGTCAACCTTGTAATAACAGCAAAAAATGTTGGTACTCAGAAAGCAGCCTCTTGTTTTGTCCATCACATCTTAAATGGAAGTCTTTGGGACTGAGGAAGGATACAAACTAGATCTCTGGACATTGAACTCCTGCTGATTTGTGGACCAGTGATTGTGGTAAAGTGGAGTGTAATGTATCTTTAAGACAATGTAGTTAATTATTCATGCGACTGATTTGGCCAATTGCTACACAGTACAGGCTACTTTGGTAACTGAAAGTCTAGAACTGGAGGTGATTAAAGAAGCACAAATGGTGTTAGCGTGCTTTTCATAATAAACCACCAGTGTTTGTTCGGTTAATCGGTCTCTCTGCTATATTGTTTCAAGCACCAACTAATGTGTTAATGTTAAGGGCACAGCTGGCGTTTGCCAGGCAAAGCGAACCTGATAACCAAAAACATAAAATTAGTGACAAGGATAAACTGGATCAATTGACAACAATCAAGAAAGCCGTGGTAAGCCAGCTATATTACCTCGCCACCACCTTGAAAGTTGTTTGAAAGCGCAGTCTCCTTAGTCATCAAGTATGCTGCAGTTTGGGCATCTTGAACCATTTGACCCCGTTTCTGATGACTGGTCTCATTACGTCGAATGCCTAGCGTTCTTCTTTACTGCTAACAACATCATGGGGGAGGATAAGAAGAAGGCGATTCTTTTGTCCACATGTGGGAGCAAAATGTATGGGCTGATCCGCAGCCTCACATCATCTAACGCTCCCGATACGAAGACTTTTGACAAATTAGTAACTATTGTAAAAAATCACCTGAAGCCAAAGCCTTCAGTCACTATGCAGCATTTTAAATTCACTTTGAGGAATAGGCTTCCAAGAGAGACAATCACTGCCTATGCAGCAGCTTTAAATGAATTAACGAAATATTGTGAGTTCGGAACTTCGATTAATGACATGTTGAGAGACCGATTGATATGGGGAATCGGGGACGAAGCTATTTAAACACGATTGCTCTGAAACTAATCTAAACTTCAGCAAGGCATTAGAATTGGCATCAGCCATGGAAAGCGCTGTTAAAGACTCGGAGGCAATAAAAGATACACAAAATGGTGCCGTTCATCTTGAAGGGCAGGAAGGGCAGGTCACAAAAGGCTTGAAAACGTGGACTCCACAAAAAGGCGGGGAATGCCCACCATGTACAGACCATTGAAGGACAACACTACTAGAGTGAAAACCCATGACATTAATGAGAGAAATGCATCCAGGCAGCCTGCAGGCGATCGACAGTTCAGAAATATCAAAAGCTTTTTCTGCCACCACAACGGTCACATGATGCAGCACTGTCAAGATAGGCTGAGCCAGCATTTTAAAAACAGAGGTAGAAACCGCAAAATCTATCGTGTTGAAGAACCAGAGGAAGCAGAATCTGACATCCAATCATGGTACAATCTAAAAGTGGGTAGAACTGAGCCAATCCAGGTAGTCATTAGAGCCAATGAACAACCCATCGAGATGGAGGTCAACATTGGGGCATCAATGTCTGTCATAGGATAACATAGGTTCAGACACTTGAATAAAGGAGTCCATCATTTAAGTTTGGAAGTATTGGATACTACGTTAAAAATATATATGAGCGAAGAAATGAGAGTGAAAGGGATATGTCAAGTCCTGGTGCAGCATGGGGATCAGTCTGCAAATTTACCCCTTATAGTAATAGCCCTTATAGACGGGCCCCATTTAATTGGTCGCAACTGGATTAAAAAGATTAAATTGCAATGAACTGAGATTTTTCAAATCAGAACGAGAAACTTGCAGGAATTGTTACAAAAGTGCGCTTCCATTTTCAGTGACGAGCTACGAAGGATTTGTGGGCTATAAGCCAAAATCCATGTAGACCCTAGCGCAACCCCCAGATTTATCAGAGCCAGACCAGTCCCTCATGCTCTATGGGACAAGGTGGAGACCGAGATAAACAGGCTGGAAAAGTTGGGTATCTTACAACTGGAGCAATTTTCTGTGTGTACGGCACCCATAGTACCCGTGCTGAAGCCAGGCCAAAGTGTTCACTTGTGTGGTGACTATAAGTTAACTGTAAACAGAGTGGCCAAACTTTTTAGATACCCGATACTGAAGATTGATGAATTACATTCGAAATTGGCAGGGGGCATCACATATTCAAAACTCGACATGAGCCATACCTACCAGCAGGTAGAGTTGGAATAAAGCTCTAAAGAAGTTGTGACCATCAATACACATTGAGGATTGTATCAATCTACTTGGCTAGCCTTTGGGGTCTCATCGGTTTGTACTATTTTCCAGCATGCAATAAAAAATCCGCTTTAGAAACTGCTCCATGTTGTTGTTTATCTCGATGATGCCTTAGTCACTGGAAGAACTGATGAAGAACATTTCGCTAATTTGGAGGAGGTGCTGAAATGCTTTTCACTAGTGGGGGTACGCTTGAAACGAGAAAAATGTCTTTTCCAAGCCAAAGAGGTGGGTCATAAGGTCAATGTGCAGGGCATGCAATCCATGGAAGAAAAGATCAAGGCCATTCGTGAGGTTCCTGAGAAACACTACAGAACTAGAGGCCTCCTTAGACATGATAAACTATTATGGGTGTTTTCTCCCAAATTTATCAATCATACTGGCTCCGTTATATGCACTGTTTAAGAAAAACCATACATGGATTTGGCAAGCTCTGCACCAGGATGCGTTTCTGAAGATAAAGCAATTGTTAAGATCATCGGCCCTACAGGTCAACTTTGACCCAAAGGAAGAATTGATTTTAACTTGCAACACATCCCTTTATGGAGTAGGGGCTGTACTTTCACATCAGATGATGGATGGGCCTGAACAACCCTTTGGTTATATATCTCGCACAGTCAGTGCTGCAGAGCGATGATGTTCTCAAATTGAGAAGGAGGACTTGTCAGTGTGGTGTTCGGTAATTCCATCAATACCTCCACAGTCACCATTTTCACATTATATCTGACCACAAGCCTCTGCTGGGATTATATGGGGAGAAGACGATACCTGCCCCCCCTTCCCATCGCATCTGCTCGCATCCTAATACTGGCTGCTTACGAGTACACTTTTATTCACCGATTGGGAAGCCAGGTTGCACATGCTGACACCCTGAGCCGCCTCCTCCTGCCAGATAACAATGTGAAGGTTCCAATTCCCAAGGAACTTGTCTGAGTACTACATTTTTTGGATTCCTCCCCTGTCCAAACCAAACAAATCCGTGAGTAGACCAGTGAGATCCATTGTTATCTCATGTCCGGGAGCAGGTTTTCTTGAATGGATAGTTAGGCCAGCCAAAGTCTGATGACACGAAGCCCTATTTCAATCTCAGATATGAGCTCACCTGCCAGGACGGTATATTGCTTTGGGTAGCAAGGGCCATCGTGCCCCCGAGAGGGCAAAGGCCATTACTGGCCGAATTACATAGCGTTAACCTAGTTGGGTGAAGATGCTTGCACGCAGCTACCTGTGGTGGCCCGGGCTAGACGTGGACATCGAAACCCTAGTCAAAATGCCAGCAGGTACAAAATATACAGCCCCCCCCTCCACCAGCTCCATTGCAACCCTGAGGTGTTCATGGGTGTGCCTCCACATCGCTGATGTGTAGCCTTTCTTGGGCATGATGTTCCTTTTACTAATAGACACCCACTTCAAGTGGATGGATGCCTACGAAGTCTGGTGACTTATGTCTGCTGGCAC
Organism: Carcharodon carcharias; assembly: GCF_017639515.1. Lineage (NCBI taxonomy): Eukaryota > Metazoa > Chordata > Chondrichthyes > Lamniformes > Lamnidae > Carcharodon > Carcharodon carcharias. The sequence continues at coordinate 95,999,148 of NC_054481.1, forward strand.
CATAGACCATTTGCGACAGAGTTTTGCAGTTCATGGGTTGCCAGAGGTACTTGTGTCAGACAATGAGACTACATTTACCATTGAGGAGTTCCACAGTTTTACAGCCCTCAGTGGAATAACTCATATCAAAACCTCGCCTTACCACCCTGCCTCTAATGGTCCGGCTGAGCGGGCAGTCCAAACTTTTAAGTCCGAAATGAAAAAGCTGGACGGGGATTCCATCAGCACCAGGTTGTCATGGTTCCTGTTCGCATTCCGGACAATGCCATACATGACCACTGGTTTTGCCTCCGCTGAATTTCTAATGACGAGATATCTCTCCACCCATCTAACTCTTATCAGGCTATATTTAGGGGTTGGGGTGGAGAGAAGCTGAAAGGCCCAGAAAGCTCGACATGATGGCCATAATCATGAAAGAAATTTCATGGTGGGAGACACGGTTCTCATGAAGAACTTTGGAGAGGGATCCAATTGGCTACTGGGCAAAGTGAGTGCCATGACAGGACCTCTCTCCGATAATGTATCGGTAAACCGCCAAATAATTAGATGACACGTGGATCATCTCCTGAGAAGAGAGACAGTCCTACAAGAAGGAGTGCTGTCATCATTTACGTTTTCATCTGCACCGCATGCAGATGAAATGTCACACAATTTGGAAGTACCAGTGCTGCCTGTAGGACATGAGAGAGTCAAAGACACAAACTTGCCCCCTTCCACCGAAGAGCCTAGTGGACCGTTGACCTCAGAGAAGGGGAACTTGAAAAAACTAGCCGAGGCTTTTGAGCTACGACGCTCGATACGTCCAAGGAAGCCTCCTGAGAGACTTGACATGTAAATAGTTATTCATGTAAATAATTGGGATGTTGTGAAGCTTGTCATTTGTACTTTCAAGTAAAGGCGAGGGATGTGGTAAAGTGGAGTGCTATGTACCTTTAAGAGAATGTAATTAATTGACCATGTGACTATATTGGGCAATCGCTGTACAGCGCGGGCTTGTTGGGTAACTAAGTCTAGAGCTGATGGTGATTGAAGAAGCACACATATGTTAGTGTGTCAGTGCTCTGTTCTTAGTTCCAATAAACCACCAGTGTTTGTTCAGTTAATCGGTCTCTCTGCCTATATTGTTTCAAGCACCAACTAATGTGTTAATGTTAAGGGCACAGCTAGCATTCACCAGACAAAGTGAACCTGATAACCAAAAACATAAACTATATCATTCAGTGGATATATCTGCACTGGTTACCAATCGAGTGAGTGATGCAGCTCTCTTGGGTGCCACTGGGACGCACAGCTGGTTCTTGGGATTCACCTATAGAAGTATGTTGGAATTTTTGCTGCAACATACCTCTTAAAACAGAGCTTACATAGATAATAAAGTGTGTTTATGGTGGTATGCTGAACTGCATGTGGTCCAGTGAATAATGGTAATAGCTTTGAATTTCTGACAAGATTTAAACTTCAAACTGGCCCATGCCTCAGGCCCCAGGATATCAATTTAGATCTCTTCAAATTAACTCAGTGACCCACATTTAAACTCCAGGAATTTCCTTGCTGATGATGCTGATCGACTACCCTACCTTCAGCAGCAACTTCAGATCAGCCTGAGAAAACTCACATAGCTTTGCATGCATAGCTACAATGGCTTCTACTAGCCTTTAAAGAAATTTTTTTTAGAGGAAAGCAGCACTATGAACACAAATGCATTCATATAGAACAAGTATACAAGCTCACTTACCTTTGATATTCTCTTCATTCCTTCCAAAAGAAGAATAGCCCTTAATTATCGTAGCAGACATGTAACTTTTGAAGACAGACACCATGGAAAATTCTTGAGTCCTCAGAAAGGGTGGTCTTCAACATTTAGACAAATAACTAGTTGAGACTCTGGCATTTGGTGACATTGGAGAATAGGTGAGAACAGAAGATTAGTAAAACCAGAGCCAGGCTCATTCAGACATGAATTTTTGCCCCCGAACCGGGTGTGCAAAGTTGGGAAAATTCCTGACTCTCCAAACCCGAATCAGGAGAAACGTTCTACCAACCTCAGAAGTAGTAGCGATGCAGAGAAGGGCCCAGCATAGGTTTAGTCAGGGTTTAAAAGGAGGGCCAGTAAGAAGTTCCCGCTGTGAAGCAGGAAGTGGATGCAAGTGTTGCTATTGCTCGGAGGAGATGTCAATCAACAATCAGACGAGTACTAACTGTTCAAATGGTTGCTGACACTGCAAGAGATGGCCCTCATGGGCTTTCCACAGGAGAATATGGACATTGTTGCTGCCTATTCACATTGTAATGAAGGAGCACACTCTACCAAGTTCACAATGCGCAGCCATTGAGATCATAGCATCTTGACACTGTTAGCTGCTCATGATATTCTGTATTGACTCAAGTTACTATAATGCCTCAGGGGATGACTGATACACACCACCTTTTCTGCAATCCTTTGCCCTTCCACCTACCATCTTTCCACATATAGCTCAGGATGTAGCCATGCAATTGAGCCTCGACCAGGACTCTCAAAGCTGCACACTGTCATGGAAAAACAGTGTGACTCAGAGGGAGCAGGCCAGCAGGGTATTTTCTGGTTGGGGCACAACATGCCATGTGGGAGTGACAGGAACAAAAACCAGGCTACCTCATTCGTCAAGACCCATTGCACAACACCCCACCCCCTGCCAACATTAGTATTGATGAAATAGAGAACATGGTTTGTCTACATAAGCATAGATATGTGTGTGAGACCATTCAAATCTGGAAGCCTTACATGCCTTTTCTTTTTTCATTCCTCACACCAGAATGTTTCAAAGAAGGGAAAGTCGGGAAGGAGCGGGAGAGTCTGCACCCACTTCAGTGACCAGGGCCTCCAAGTCCTGGTGGAGGAGGCCCAGAGTTGGCGGTCCATATTATATCCTAGTGGCTGGTGGAACTCACCCACAATGGCCAAAAGGGCATGACAGGACATAGCCTCCACCGTGATTGCAGCAGGGGACAATGGAAGATCTTGGGTTCAAAGCTAGAAGACGTTGCATGATCTGCTGTGCTCCGGCAAGGTGAGTTGTTCGACACAAGCACACTGAGGTCTGAGTGATAGTTCACATCTGAATCCTGCACCCATGGTGGGAGATCTGGCACTTACTTCTCCGATAGCCTGGAGGCTTGTATGTCTAATGTGCTCCTATAAGTGCATACAGTAGAGATGTGAATGTGTGCTGTGATGCATTGCCAGATTCAAGAGATTTCTTCTTGGCGGCACTATAATTAGGCTAACATCACGCTTTATGTTTTGTCTGCCGGACAAGAGGGCCCTTGATACCAGGGAGATGGCCCAGACTGGGGATGGGGCTGTGACACTACAGGCGATCAGGAACATCGAGGAGACAGCCATGGAGGTAACCAGGGTGCCTGCCCGGCTGCTTGTCGAGGACGGAGAATCACTCATAGCATGTGCTATAGGCGGTGGTAGTGGCACTTTGGAACATGGTAGTAATGGTGCAGGTGATGCTGTTAGTTCGTTGAATAGAAGGGGACGTTGGTATGACAGGGAGTACAAAGTTTGGATTGCATAATAAGGTCAGTGCAATTATGTTTAAAGGTAATGGTGTGTATTAGAACATGTTCTCTCAATGTAAAGGGCTACATTTCATTACATACTTATGTAATATATACAGGTTCCAGTGCCACTTGCTCAACCACCCCAGGGCACCTCATCCCTCGGGCATCTGGAGGAGGAAGAAATGCCCAAGGAGGGAGTGTCACATCTGACTAGCCCACTCTCCACCAACACAGATACTAGTACATAGAGAGCCATTGACATGTGGTGAAGGGCACTGCACAAGAGAACAGGAGGAGGTTGTTGGGAGGATGTTGGTTACAAAACAGTGGGCAGAATATTAGGCTTGGCGCGCAGGCACGCACCCAACATGCCCGAGTGTAAAATGGCATGCGATGAGATCGGGTGCTCATCCTGATGTCATCGCGCAGTCTCATGATATTTTGTTCAGCGGGCACACGCCAGAGTCGGTTGTGCGCCTGCTGATAATTAAAAGGCCTATTAAGGCCATTAGCAATCTAATTATATTCAAATTTATGCTGCCCATCCAACCTAATGGTTGGAGGGCAGGTGAAAAGGCCAAGCGGCCTTTATGTTTTTTAGAAAACCTCATCCATGAGTGGAATGAGTTTTCCTAAAGCAGATAAACATTAAATAAAAACTTTATTTTGAACGAAAAACATGTCCCAGCTCATGTGACAGAGTCACTTGAGGGAACATGTTTTAATAAATTTTTATTCCCTTCAATTTTTTTTTTACGCAGTGCTTCAATCTCCCTTATGCAGGCTCCGTGCCTCAGGGAGATTGAAGCGTTCTTTCTCACATATGTACGAACTGCACGCTAGGCCCTGCTCTCGCTCCCCCTTCCCGCACTGGCAGCGCTGAGCGCTGCTGCTCACGATCCACGCCAGGGCGGACCTTAATTGGCCCGCCCGCGTGAAATTGCGGTGCGAAGCTGATCGTGGGCAGTGGTCAGCTTCCCCACCACTCCCACCCACCCTGCCGAGCACCCCAGTCAAGGGCAAAATCCTGCCCACTGTGTGGACGGTACTGTACTCATTCCCACATTAATCCTGTATGTGCCAGACTCTTATACTACAGACGTGTCTGACTCAGAGACATCTGTGCACATTCCCCCTCAGAAGAGGGAGGAAAGTCACAATGATGCCCCAGTAGGCAGTGAGGTAGGGCCTCAGGAGTATTTGGGCCACAGTATTTGGAGCATCAGCAGCAGATGTGTAAACATCTGGCGGAGTTCCCTCAGACAATGCAAGCTTGCACACTGCAAATGGTGGAGTCCATACTAGTGATGAGCTCCACCTTCTCTTGGGGGCTCGACCACATGAACTGCAATCCAATTGAGAATGGCTAATCTCATTGAGAGACACATGCAAGATCACTTGGAGTGGATGCAAGAGCAACATGACTCCCTGCAAGAGGTGCAAGTTTCAGTTTGTAGTCTGGAGCAGATCATTCATAGGGCAGAATTTTGCCCTCGCCGGGCAGTCCTGGGAAGGGTCGCAAAGCCAACCGCTGCCCGCGATTGGGCCAACCAGTGTGAAACGTGTGCTGCCAGGGTGGGGGCGGGAGGAGGGCGAGAGCGGACGTTCACGCATGTGTGCAGATGTGCGAAGTAAATGCTCCCTGAGGCACAGAGCTATCTTAGGGAGCTAAAGATTTTTAACAATAAAAATAAAGATATTTAAAATAATGGAAACTGGTCCCTCATGTCACATGAGCAGTGACATGTTAAATAGGAGTATTAAAAGCTTTTATTTTTTTTAAAATCATTGGTTGAAACCTTATCCCACCCGGACAAAAATACAAAGGACACTTGGGCTTTTCACCCACCACCAATTGAATGGTTGGATGGGCAGTGAAGAATTACATTCAATTCATTGATTAAGGGCCTCAATAAGCCACTTAATTGTCGGCAGGCGCGCTGCCGACTCCCGTGCCTGCCCCCCAGTCGAAACATCACACCAGCGCACGATGACATCGGGACACTCGCCCAAAGTCATTTTATGTTTGGTCAGGTCGGGTGTGCACCCGCCCGGCGAGGGAATAATTCAACTCATAGTATGAGCACCGACATGAGGATCTGCGTTCCCTTAACAGGACAGTCGTGCTGCTGGCACAGAGGTTGCTGGAATGGAGACTGCAGCGATCCAGCAGCCATCCCCACCTAGGCTGTGGAGGTTAGTGAGGAGAGTGAAAGTACTGAGAATTTTTCAGCACCCTCATCTTCTTCCAACTCCTCACTTTGTTGGAGCACTTGCGAGCACTGGGCCCCGTGTCATCTTGATCACTGATGGGTTCAAAGTGGTTTCACTTCATATCATTTTGTATATATCACAATTAAGCACATTATAAATACATATCACTATAGCCAAAAATGCCTTGAGCACTAAAGTAAACTCCTGCCATTTGCGCCCCGCTCTATTGAGATTTCATTTACCCACGTGAAACTGTTTGTGTATCAAATTGCAGTTCATGCTCCTGAAACCTCGCTCATCCACGGTTAAAAATGTAACAATCCCAACTTAAACAGCACACATGCATAAAGATTAATAAAGAACATACTGTACCTTATAAAATTCCATTAGAAACACTGTTTGTCCTCTTGTCCTTGAAGAAAGCGCGCACTGCAAAAGCCCTTTCACTGCACTTGTGCAGTATCCATGTGCACATAGGTTGCTGTGACTTACAGGATTCTACAGTAGTGCAGTATTTTTCAGTACAGTTACAAGACAGGACAGCACTTTACTAAAAATATGTGAGTCACAGCCAAGCAGAAAATGTCCCAGGAAAATGATGGCATTTGAACAAAAAGTCACAATCCGAGATGGACTGCAAACTGGTGCAAGTGCTTCCACGCTGGCCAGGGAATACTTTGTGAATGAATCCATAATCAGGTACATTAGGTAGTCTGAAAAAAAAAGGGCCAGTGTAAGTGTTTCTGGCAGTCGTACTGCCAAGACAACTTTTGTAAGCAAGAAAGATCCATACTTAGAGGAGGTGGAGAAGTTACTCAACGTGTGGATTGAGCACCAGCATCAAAGGAGGTCTTGAGTTAACGGTCCAATCATTCGAAACAAAATCCTTGAATTGTACCAGAACATAAAGGGTAGTAAAGAGGGTAGTTCTGGTGATGATGAAGGTGGTGCAGAAGATGCCTCTCCTATTTCCAAAGAGTTCTGTCAGCACTGGATGGTTTGATTGCTTTAATAAGCATTTCAGGCAGCATAATGTGAAGTAGATGGGGGAGGCTGCTTCTGCTGACCATGCAGCCGCAAGAGTTTCCCAAGGTGCTGTAGGAATACACTGAGCAGAGAGGCTACTAGGCAGAGCATGTCTTCAACGCAGACAAAACTGACCTGTTCTGGGAGAAGATGTCTTGTAGGACCTACATTTCAAAAAAAGAAAAGACAGCTCCTGGGTTTAAAGCAGCAAAGGACAGGTTGACACTTCTGCTATGTGTCAATGTGGCTGGCTTTAAATGTAAACCAATGCTGGTTTATAGGTCAGGAAACCCTTGAGTTTTCAAAGGGAAAAATAAATGCCATTTGCTAGTCTTTTGGAAGGCTACAGCACTACCTGAGTTACCCATATTTGAAGACTGGTTTGCCAATTGCTTATTGCCAGAGGTCTGCATTTATCTGAGGGAAGAGAACTTGTCTTTCAAAGTTCTACTAATCCTCGATAATCTGGGCATCCACACTGTCGCACCGAGAACCATCCAGATGTTGAAATTTTGTTTTTACCCCCAACCAACCAATGGACTCATTCAAGTCTTACTACACTTGTCAAGGTTTCAGCCACACCCTTGATCTTCTGGAAGTAGGCCCTTCAATCACAGTCCATGATTGCTGGAAGCAATTCAACATCCTCATTGCAGTAAGCATAATTAAGGACTCATGGGATGAAGTTAGAGCTTCAACCATAAATACCTGCTTGAAAAAAGTTTGATCTGAAGCTGTGAATGATTTCACAGGGTTCCTCAATGTGGCCAGGATCATTGATTTGGGAAAACAATTTGGAGAGGAGGATTTTGAAGACATCGCCATAGCTGAAGAGGATGAGTTGCTACAATCTCATCAAGAGGAACTCTCTATGGAAGAATTGGTTGAACTGATGAGATGAAATGAATCTAAACAGGAGCGGGAGTGGGAAGAAGAGCCTAAAAAGGTTCAGTTCACAACCAAGATGATGACAGATCTTATAAGGTCAGCCAAAGATTTGAAAAAACAGGCAACAGACCAGGATACAAGGATGGAAAGAAGCATTGCCTTTTGTAGCGCCATTGATACAACTATTGCTCCCTACAGAGAACTTTACAAAATTGAAAAACAAAAGGTGAAGTAGTCAACAATAACATCATTCTTCTCAACCAAATCATTCACATCAATGCCTGCATCAGCCACACCACCCACACTATCTACATCCACTCTTAAGTAAAGTATGGTACCTGTACTGTAATGTACAGTACCTGTACTGTGATTTGTAAATTATACTACAAGTACATACTGTATTCTATAATTGATATATTTTAAATTGTTCCTGTTTTCTTCTGTTGACAAACAATTTCTTCAGTAAAATTGTCTTCAATGTACCTGTGCTGTGAAATAATGTAATACTGTACTGTGATTTCTGAATTGTACTATAGGGTACTGTATTCTGTGATTGTAAAGTTTTACATTGTTTTTGTTTTCTTGTATTGACAAAGAATTTCTTCAGTAAAATAGTCTTTAATTTAATCAAAAAAAGTAGTTTTTATTGACTCCATTAAAGTAAAAATGTGAAATTTGGGGATGGCTGGAACATATCTAGTTCAGTTGTATTGTAACCTGTATTTGTCATTCATGATTTCATCCTTTATGAGATCTCATGGGAACAGCGGGAGTTTACTGTACCCTCAGTGGGAATATTAACAGAATAAAGGCAGTTCTTACCAGTGGCACTGAAGACTACATGCTGAAGTCCACCTCTCATTGAAGCCATCAGGAACAAGGTTGTGCCTATGTATATCCGGCAGTGGAAGGCTGATTGCTTCTCTAGATTGTTATGAGGATACCTTTTATCTTGAAGAAAAATATGCAATTTCCAATGCCTCTTTTTCTGGCTGTAATCTCATTAAGGAATGTAGAGATACTGAATATTGCCCAGGTCTTGCTGCATTTGGGCATGGACAGCTTCAGCATCTGAGGAACTTTGTGCAATCATCAGCGAATACCCCCACTTCTGACCTTATGATGGAAGGAAGATCATTGATGATGCAGCTGAAAATGTTTGGGCCTAGGACACTTTTCCCATTTATCTTTGTATCATCAGCAAATTTGGCTACAATACACCCAGTCCCCTCATCCAAGTCATTAATTAAGTCATAAGTAGTTGAGTCCCCAGCAATGATCCCTGTGGCGCCCTACCAGTTTAAGTGCAGCAAGTGTTGTGATTTGCAGCAGCACAAGCTCCAGATTTCAGAGTAACAGCTAGTGTCAATGCAGTGTATCTGCGAGGTTGAGAGTTTAATGGACAGCATATTAAGGGGCGTGGTCACCCTGCAGATAAAGGGAGAGAGGGAATGTGTGGCCACCAGGCATTCAAGAAGGACCAGGTAGGTCGTACAGGAGTCGCCTGAGTGCATCTCACTCTCCGCCTCGTTCTGAAGACTGATGAGAGTGATGGTTCATCTGAGGAGTGCAGCCAGAACCATGTCCATGGCACCATGGTTGGCTCAGCTATACAGGGGGCCACAAGGAAGATTGGAAAAACAATAGTGATATGGGATTCGAAAGATATGGGAACAAAGTGGCATTCCTGCAGTTGTAGACATGAATCCAGGATGTAGCCTCCCTGGTGCCAGGATCAAGTGTGGAACTGAATAGCTGAAGAGCACACTGAGGTGGGGAGAGTGAATAGCCAGCAGCTGTGGTCCATATGGATACCAGCAACATAGATATAAAGAGGGATGTGGTCCTGCAGTCAGAGTTTAGGGAGCTAGGAAAGAAACTAGAAAGCAGGACCTCAAAAGTAGGAATCTCCAAATTACTCCCAGGGATGATTGTGGCACAATGGTAACTGTCACTGGACTAGTAACCCAGAGTCCCATGCTGATTCTCTGGGTTCAAATCCCAGCATGGTAGCCAATGGAGTTTAAATTCAATCAGTAAAATCTCAAATATAAAGCTAATCTCTGTGGTGGCTCCCAAGAAATTAGTGACATTTGTTGTAAAAACCCATCCTTACCTAGTCTGGCCTTCATGTAACTCCAGAGCATGCAGCAATGTGGTTGATTCTTAACTGCCCACTGAAATGGTTTGGCAAGCTTCACAGTTCAAGGGAAATTAGGGATCGGCAACAAAACCAAATCCCCTGAAATAATAACTCCCAGAAACACATGAGTTAAGAGGATAGAACAAATGAATGGGAGACAGGAGAGGTCGTTCAGCAGGGCTTTAGATTCCTGGGACATTGTAAGAAGTGCACAGCCCAGACAGGTTACAGCTGGAGACAATTTTCTTGCAGGGCAATTTGCCCTACTGGAAAAGTTTAAACTAACTTGGCAACTTTGTGGGAATCAAAAGGTAATATGAGAGAAGAGCACCATTGGGAGAGACTGATAGCATTAGAATAGGAAATAATAAGATTTTGATGGAGTCAGGGGAAGAAGGAATGTCATAAAGTCAGGAGACCACCACAGTAATAGTAATATGGGAAATGAGGGGCATAGAATAGCAGGAAGGGACAGAGAGATAAAACCTAAGAATTCACCAATAATCAAGACTAGATGTTACAAAGATAACAAAAAGAAAAAGCTAAAGGCTCTGTATCTGAATGTGAGTAGAATTCATAACAAATTAAATGAATTGATAGCGTATATTGAAGTAAATAAATACGATCTGTTAGTCATTACAAGTCGTGACTGCAGAATGACAAGGGCTAGGTCCTGAATATTGAGGGGTAAATGATATTTAAGAATGATAGGAAGCTATATAATGGTGGAGAGATAGCACGGTTGATCAAGGATGGCATTGGTGCAATAATTAGAGATGACCTTGGTTCAGGAGATCAGGATGTAGAATCAGTTTGGGTGCCAATGAGGAATAGTAGGGGAAAGAAGTCACTAGTGGGAGCGGCTTACAGCCACCCCCACACCACCACCACCGCACCCGCCCCCCAACCGCAACAGTAACTTCAATGCAGAACAAAGTGTACAAGAGGAAATATATGGGTGCTTGTGATTAAGGGACAGCAATACTCATGGGTGATTTTAATCTACATATAAATGGAAAAATCAGACTGGCAGTAGTAACCTGGATGAGAAGTTCATAGAATGCTTTCAGGATAGTTTCTTAGAGCAGCACATTCTCAAACCAACCAGAGAGCATTATATTAGACTTGGTATTGTATAATGTGACAGGATTAATTAATGACCGCTGAGTGAAGGCACCCCTAGGTAGCAGTGACCACAATATGATTGGACTAGTATAAACTTAAATAAGGGCAACTATGTATGCATGAAAGCAGAGCTAGCTGAAGTGAACTGGGATACTAGGCTAGGGGATACATCAATAGAGAAGCAGTGGCTGACATTGAAGGGGATATTTCAGAATGCGCAGAATAGGTATTAGGACATTCCTACTATAAGTAAAAATTCTAAGGGGTGAATCCACTATCCATGGTTAACTAAAGAAGTTAAGGAAAACTCAAGGAAAAAGCATATAACTGTGCAGAGATGAGTGGCAGTTCAGTTCATTGGTCAGAATATAAAGAACACCAGAGAATGACTAAAATGTTAATTAGGTGAAAGAAATTAGAGTATGAGAGAAAGTTAGCTAGAAATGTAAAAGTGGATAGCAAGAGTTTCTACAGATATTTAAAAAGGAAAAGAGTAATTAAAGTGTGTGTTGGTCTTCTACAGTGTAACAGTGGGGAGTTAATAATAGATAATAAGAGAGCTGCAGGCTGACAAGTCTTGGGGTATTGATGGACTTCAACCCAGGATCTTAAAAGAGGTGGGTAATGAGGTAGTAGATGCGTTGGTATTAATTTTCTGCTAGATTCTGGAAAGGTTCCATCAGGCTGGAAAGTAGCAAATATAACCCCTCTATTCAAGGAGGTAGGATGTCAGAAAACAGGAAACTACAGGCCAGTTAGCTTGATGTCTGTTGTGGGGAAGATGTTAGAATTGATCATTAAGGAGGTTATAGCTGGCACTTAGAAAAACTCAAGATATTCGAAAAGAGTCAGCATGGTTTTGTGAAGGGGAAATCATGTTTAACTAATTTATTGGAGTTCTTCGAAGGAGTAATATGAGCAGCAGATAAAGGGGAGGCTGTAGACATACTGCACTTGGATTTCCAGAAGGCATTTGATAAGGTGTCACATCATAGGTTATCGCAGAAAATAAAAGCTTATGGTGTAGGGGGGTAACACATTAGCATGGATAGAAGATTGGCTGGCTAGCAGAAAGCAGAGAGTATGCATTATTGGGTCTTTTTATGATTGGCAGGATGTAACGAGTGGAGTCTAGCAGGGATCTATGCTGGGGCCTCAACTTTTTACAATTTCTACCAGATTTCTGCTGGAAAATGTATCTGTGTGGATTTCAGATGAGGGAAAAAAAATTGCATTTGGCTGTGATGTCTGTGTAGTCAATTAGCATGCCAACACTAACCTCAGACATGAAGATCTGTCATGTGGGTGTAGTACTGGAGTGCCCCATTGTAAGTCAGTGCAATCAAGAAAGAAAGGGAGAAAACTGAGGGGAGTGAAGGCATGGTAGCTAAATTTGCAGATGACACACAAATAGGTAGGAAAGTATGTTGTGAAGAGGCCATAAAGAGATTGCAAGTGGACATAGAAAGGTTGAGTGAGTGGGTGAAAATCTGGCAGATGGAGTATAATGTAGGAAAATGTGAAGTTCACTTTGACAGAAAGAATAAAAAAGCAGAGTATTACTTAAACGGAGAAAGGCTGCAGAGTTCCAAGGTGCAGAGGGATCTAGGTGTTCTAGCGCATGAGTCACAACAAGTTAGTACTCTGGTTCAACAAGTAATTAAGAAGGCTAATGAAATGCTTTTCTTTAGTATGAGAGGAATTGGACATAAAAGTAGGGATGTTATGCTTCAGTTATACAGGGCATTGGTGAGACCACATCTCAAATACTGTGTGCAATTTTGGTCTCCTTATTTAAGGAAGGATGTAAATGCGTTGGAGGCAGCTCAGAGGAGGTTTACTAGATTGAAGCCTGGAATGAACAGGTTGTCTTATGAGGAAAGGCTAGACAGACTGGACTTCTTTCCACTGGAGTTTAGAAGAGTGAGTAGTGACTTGATTGAAGTATGTAAGATCCTAAATGGGATTGATAAAATGGATGTGGAAAGGATGTTTCCTCTGGTGGGTGAGTCCAGAACTAGGGGGCACTGTTTTAAAATTAGGGGGCACCCTTTTCGGACAGAGATGAAGAGAAGTTATTTCTCTCAGAGGGTTGAGCAACTTTGGAGCTCTCTGCCTCTGAAGGTGGTGGAGGCGGGGTCATTGAATATTTTTAAGGCAGTGGTAGATAGATTTTTGTTAAGCAAGGGAATCAAAGGTTATCGGGGTAGATGGGAATGTACAATTAAAAACGCAAACAGATCAGCCATGATCTTATTGAATGGGGGAGCAGGCTTGAGGGGCCAAATGGCCTACTTCTGCTCCTATTTCGTATGTTCGAATGTCTGTAAAGTCTAAATTAGGGTTACTGTGCATGCAAGCGAATGCGTGGAGTGTGAAATAAGGTTAGTGAACTACAGGCATAGATATGATGTTGTGATGATAATGGAGACCTGGCTCAAAGGAGAGCAGGACTCAGTAGTAAATATTCCTGGACATGGGGAGTTCAGGAGAAGGGTTGACAGTATTATTTAAGGAAAACATTGCAGTGCTGGAGAGAAATGATGTCCAAGAGGGATCAAGGAGAGAATCTTTTGGCTTGAAAAACAAGATACCATTGTATTCCTTGATGTATTCTATTGGCCACCAACCAGTGGGAAAGGCATTAAAGAAGGTTCAGAAGAGATTCATGAGAATGGTTTCAGGGATGAGGAAATTCGGTTACGTCGATAGATTGGATAAGCTGGGGCTGTTCTCCTTGGAGAAGAGAAGGTTGAGAGCAAATTTGACCGAGATATTCAAAATCATGAGGGGTCTGGACAGAGTAGGTGGGGACAAACTAGTCCCATTGGTGGAAAGATCGAGAGGACACCTATTTAAGGTGACTGGCAAAAAAAGCAAAAGTGACATGAGGAAAATCTTTTTACATAGCGAGAGGTTAGGATCTAGGATGCACTGTCTTGGTTTGGTGGAGGCAGATTCAACTGTAGTTTTCAAAAGAGAATTGAGTCATTAATTGAAGAGGAAAAAATTGCAGAGCACCAGGGAAAAGGCAAAGGAGTGGCACTGGGTGAATTGCACAGACACGACCGACCAAATGGCCTCCTTTATCATTGTACCCATTCTATGCTTCCATGATTCAAAGTTTGCTAGCCTGAAAATGACCTATTTTTCCTAATCCTCTGTTTCTGTTAGTTAGCCAAAACTCTATCCATGCTAATATATTACCCTCAACACCATGAGCTCCTATCTACCTCATCATCCTTTTGGCTAGGGAGAGTAAGAAAACAAGCTAGACTTTCTATTGCTGACTCCTGTCCAGAGATTCCTGGTGGAAAATGCATCTGTGTGGATTTCAGATGAGGGGAAAAAAATTGCATTTGGCTATCATGTCTGTGTAGTCAATTAGCATGCCAACACTAACATGAAGATCTGTCGTGTGGGTGTAGTACTGGAGTGCCCCGTTGTAAGTCAGTGCAATCAAGAAAGGGAGAAAACTGAGCAAAAAGATGGCAATCAAAAAGATCAGATTAATCCATGTACCAATTTGCTTTGCGTTTTAAAGGATTTTTTATGGCTTTTGAGACCAGCTTATTAAACAGAAGCTTGGCTGGACTACCACAGCTTGATGGTGATTTTTAAATGCTTCAATTTGACTTTTAAAGCTTGCTGTACCAATGAAGACCCACTATGGATTGAAATAGAAGACATATTCAAATGAAAGAGCACTGCAGAAAAATCAGTTGTAGACATTTTGTCTGATCCAAGCATCTCCTCCAGAAACTCCAGCCATTTATTTATTATACCTACATACAAACATACAACATAGAAACAGAAGTAGGCCATTCAGCTCCTCAGGCCTGCTCCACAATTCAATAAGATCATGGCTGACCTGTTTGTGTTTCAAGTACTCAAGACAGTTGCAACTTGAAAAGCATTAACATCCAAATGTTTTGTGTTATTATTGTTCTGATTAAAGCACAGAACAAAGGAACCATTTGGATAGTAATTCATTGACACTGAAAATCATTTATAGTGGCTTTCCCTCCAATTTTAAAATTAATGAAAGGCATTAAAGATGCAAAGCTTTGGGAGTCAATTTGATGTGTGCATCAGAGAGATGGTGGGTTTTGCTGGCTCAACTCTCAACAGTAAATGCATCATAAACAAAACAAGATTAACTTGACATTCTTAAACCTTTGCTCTTCACCTTTTTAAGACTAGCTTTATATTCCAGCTCTATTAACTGAATTTAAATTCCACCAGCTGCTGTGATGACATTTGAACCCACATTCCCAGATAATTAACCTGGCCCTCTGGATTACTAGTCCAGTGACATTACCACTACACCATCATCTCACTCAGTACAGACCATGGACAACGCAGCCAATGCCAGAATGCAAAACAAGATTCACAGGTTTCCTGGAAAAATGGCATCATCCATTTCAAAAGGATAAAGGACAACTTCTTTCCCAACTTTTCATCTTGGAAGATATATGGCGCCTTCCACAATGCTCCCAAATCACTACACAACAAATGAACTACTTTAAAGGTGAAATCATGATTGCATTGCTGAGAACATGGCAGCCTATTCACACAGCAAAGTCCCACAAATAGCATTGAGATAATGGACCTGGCATAAACAAAGCATTAATGTTAATCTGGGATTCTGGAAGGCTGTAGATGTTGGGTCAGTTAAAATTTTCAAGACTAAGGTCAATGCAGATCAATCGTTAAATAGTCTACTTCTGTTCTCATGTTCCTCCTTCAAATAGTACCGTGGGATTTTTTGCACCCAACTGAGAGGGCAGGCAACGGACCACAATTTCACATCTCACCTGAAAAGCAACACCTCCAGCACTTTCTCAATAATGTATTGTGGTGTAAACCTAGATCATGTGGTCAAATCTCTGGAGTGGGGTTTGATCTTGACTTTCTAATTCAAAAACAGGAGTGCCATCACTGGGCCAAGGCTGACACCCTAGCTACTCTCTTAACTTCTGAAACAACCAGAAACAGAAATCCTGGCTGTTTTTCTGCCCCAGTGCATGTCCTAATTCTTGTATCTCATCTGCAGCTTTGAATGAGGTGTGTTAATTGAGCAGGCACCAGAGATCAAAACTGGAACCTTTCTGATTCACAATGAATTCTACCCAAATCACGGGAAGAGCTCAGTGCTTTCACTTGTTTTTAATCGATTGATAGATTTATTTGCAGCTGCCGCTTGTGTGTAGAAAATTGGAACAGCAGCAATACCAAGTAATGAGAGTACAGAATATATTATACAACCATCAAATGGGTATTTTGTCTCTCAAAGGACCTCTTGAACAGTATTATGATTTGATTATTTTATTTTGAGTTCACAAAAATAAATTGAAGCATCGCAATTAAGTTGAAAATGAGACCTACACTTCAATGTCCCAAATTCAGCCGTACGAATCCCATATGGCCACTAAAAGTGATTTACAAATATTGGGAAAAGTTTGTTTAATAAAATCTGCCACTCTATTGAATATAAAACAATTGAAAAAACTACTTGCCATTTCCTGTAACATCTGACAGACATGACTGCCAAGAAATTATGAAAATACAGTTATTTGTATTAATCCTGTGTTACCTTCACTGGCATCCAACATTAGAAAGCTTTATTGTTTGTGTGTAATAATTTTCTCAGCATTTTAATCCTTTGAGAATTTTGAAATGGTTTGTTTGTTCAGCAGAAATAAACGCAAATTACTGTGGTTTTAGTTTATTCAAGAAGGATATTAGGGTTCTCTTGACAAAAAATAAAGTTAGGCAGAGAGCCTAAGCTGTACAAGTCAAAAAATTGCCAGGATTACCTCTGCTAAGGTAGAGTTAAGAGTTCTACTGTCAGTATCAGTACGCATAGACCAGAGAAGGAAAGTCTTGATCTACAGACAGCAACCCTGGTCTGGAATCCACCAAACAGCTGGTAACTAGGTAAAATAAGAAGTTCAGACCGCCTGGCTGGTAAAAGTGGGCCCACCTGGGGGTCCTGACCTGGGTCTTAACATTGAACTCCCAAATAAATTGGCAGAGATTGGCCCATTTGAAAAGGACAGTTCCGGTCCCTTGAGATTTTTCCACTGAGCCGGAGTTTTCAAAGTTTCCAATGCTGCTTCTATCACTAACCACCGCCGACCCCCCACCCCACCCCATCCACTGCTAAGGTGGGCACAAACCATGGGGCCCTAACATCAGTTTTAAAAATAGGGAATTTCCCCAATTCTGCTGGAATCAGTGCCTAAAATTCCTGGCAGGGTCTACCAACACTTAAGCAGGATCAAAGGCCTGCAGCCCTTTGGGCCCTCACTTTTAAGCTTATTCATAACAAAATGAACACTTAGGGCCAGATTTTCACCATTGAGGCTGGAAGCTTGAGTCCAGAAATTTCTCGAAACCTCCGGAGATACTCAGAGGAGGCCAGGAAGGCAGATGAATGCCAAGGCGGATGGTTAGACCTGCATTGGTTCTCTGAGACTTAAGCCCAGTTGTATAAAAGGCTGCTGGCCTCTAACACTCAACCATCACCTCACACCCACCCCATTCTCCCTCATCCAACTCCATGTCACTTCCTTGCCCCCAAATCCCCCATACCACATCCGTACCCTCTCATACACCTGTGCCACTTCCATTTCCCCTCATATGCCCATGCCTCTCATACCCCCATTCCACTTCCATGCCCATCATAATCCCATCCCATCACCATGGCCTCTCATGCTCACCCATGCCACCTCCATGCCCCCATACTTCCTATGCCACTTCAATGCCCCTTCACATGCCATGCCCCCTCTGTAGCTGCGTGCCCAGTATTCACTCTGGGCAAACCTCAGGAGCCATGTGAAAATGAAAAGAAAATAAATTTCTGACAACCTAAGAGAGTTCTCACTCATACAAACTTGATACTGAAAAGTTTCTCATTCGTGAAACCCATTCAAAAATTTAAATCTCCTCAAGTTGTGAATCTGTTGTAAAAACAAACAAGCTTCTACTTAATAAACACATCAAAGACAGCTAAGCCTTTAATAACCTCTTGAAACCTTCAATCAAAATGTAAACTTATCCCCCCTGATGAGATAAGTGGTTTGGAGCTTTTGATCTAAGCATTCACAATGGGGTCTGCTGTCATAAAACCCTTGGGAAATGTCAGCAATGAAGTCTATTGAAACTGTAGGAACAGGTGGCTAGTGTTTTTTTTCTAAGTTACACCAGGTGGCCTGTCAATCAATGCACTCCAACAACATTTGTCCGCTTTATTGCTCTAACTGAAAGTTGCAGTCTGTCTTTTTTCATTTTTAAAGGACTGGAAATTTAAATCATTTCAGATAATGGTACTTAAACAGACCTCCTTTGCCCTTCCTGAGTGTTTATGCCTCCTCCATAAAATCATGGTTCCCATACTGTGGGTTAAAGTCCTTGGGAGAGCGAAAATGGGGTCTGTTTGAACTCAGCACTAATTTAAAATGGTCCTGGTGAGTTCAGGTTTCCCACCTGTTCAGTTCATGTCCACCTCCTTTCCCCGCCTGCAAAAACGGAACTTGCCAGAAATGGGGGCGGGACTTCTGCATCCGGGTCCCACTCGCCACTTTTAAAGGCCCCTAGAGTTGGCTCAGTTCTGCAAAAATCATGCTCTTAGAGTCTAGAGCATCTGGTGCTTGAGGAACCAACATAGTCAACAGCTTTAAGAGAGGATCAGGCATTGAAATATAATGCAAAATCCTTTTCAGCCTTATGTTTTAACCTCACATGACCAATTGTGTTTCGACCTACCTTACACAAACAAGGAATTGATAATAACCATCCTTGCCTATTTTCCAAAATATATTTCTCAAAATTAATTACACAAACTATTTACTTGGGCCAAATTAACTCTCTATTTCTCTTATGAAAATGGTGACTTGCTGGATGTGACTCCACGTGTTACTCCAAAGATCTCCATCCCCTCCCTAACCCCCATATTGGCCATACCTCACTCATTTTCCCACATTCCATATTCACTTATGCATATTGTTCTGCAAAAATCAATGAATAATAACCAGGAATGGAATTCCAGCCTGATCCTCCTCTTCAGCATAGTGGTGTTGATTCTAGTTGCAGCACACTTCAGCTTTCTTCCAGCACCTAAACTTGCACTTTTCTTTGCAATCATGACAAATGTAAAACTTAGTTATCCACCTCCCCTCCAGACTCTGTGTGAGATAGTAATTAATGCGCATTTGGATTCAGTCCAGTATAGTACACAGCTGCTCAAAATGTAATCTGGGATGGCAGATAAAATTTAAGATGGGAACTTGTGAAGCAGAGGTGCACCTCCAGGTTTCACAAAGAAGCCTTGGATCTCCATTGCCCCATATTTTCCCCTACCCCGTGCCCCCACTCCATGCCACCAACCTTCCGATCGCATCTGGACTTCTTCTCTCAGTACACAACTCCTGTCATCAAATTCCAGCTCACGCCAGCTAAGCAGTGAAAGTAGTCGGATTTAGGCTGCTTGCTGAAAAGATTTATGGAAATAGGTTTGCACCACCCCAGACCACCCAGGATTGCTGCACAATTCTGTACCCTTCCCCCACCCACCTTTAAAATCACAAAGGTTCAGATTATTGCCACGATGGAAAGCCCCTCCGCCATGGTGAAAATAGTGGAGCTGCCTGAAAATTGGAAGTGCAGCTGTAAGATTTCAGGATTTGGGGCCACAGATACCTAAATAGGCAGCTCGCTGGTCATAAGTTATTTTAAAATGGTTTATTAGGTTTATTAAGAAACATTAGTTTAGATATGATGCAGTAACTCATTAGACAGGAAAACAAGTATATGATCCGTAACACCTTGTGGTAACAGCATTCCACTGTCTAGTCGAAGTATTAGGAAAGTCTTCCGTCGATCGCTCAATTTTCCTCCTCCCCATCTGATCCATCTTCCATCTGTAGAAGGCAGCTGTCCAATGAGCACTCCCACCTCACCAGAACCTCAGCAGCATCTCAGCTCACTACCACCAGTAGACACCAGTCCATAAACCCTTTTTGGGGCATGGTGGTAGCTCAAAACATTAGGGTGGTTACCACCAACATCCCTGTGTTTTTTGTCAATCAACTTCATCATCCAGGATTTCACTGCCTTTAAAAGGATACACCATTCAATAATTCTTCCTGACTTCCTGGTAATCTTCTCAAAAGATCAAAGGAGGCCTCTGTCTCAAGATCATTACTTATCTCCCCCTGTACAGCCCCAATGTCTCAGGTGGTGGCCAGATTATCAAATTCGGCTCTCTTAAAAAGTTCATAGACAAAGACACAAATATCTCTAAGAGAAGGCTGCCACCTTATTCACCTCATCCACACTTCCCTGTCACTAGAATGTACATCAATACCAGACTTATATGTTCCATTGAATTACACCCAAGGTGAGTTATTCCCATTGGGTATTGTGTCCTTTTTTCCCTAATTCTATCTCTTATTCTAAGTGGGGATTGCCATTAATTACCATTGTATCTCTTTCAGGAGCTCTGGAGAAGCTTTATTGTCTAATAACATGTTGTCATAATATCTTTAAAACAGAAATTAAACATTCCCATTTGATTCCAGGCATTCATTTTTCAATTTTGCTTGTTTGTTCTTTCCCTTAAACAGCATTTTATTTTCTCAAAAGTAACCCACTAGATCAGGCTTGACCAGGGGCTGGCCCATGAGGCAGATGTGGCAAGGCCCTGCTACAGCAAGTTGGAGAGAGGGAGGGCTCTTCATGGGCTGACAGGTCTGGGATGTGCCATGGTGTTACATTGACTCTTTGTGGTAGGTGAAAACAAGGGCAGAAGTAAGGTGATAAATTAGTCTTTTCATCTGGATTGTTCACAGAGATGCAGATGTGCTGTTTGGAGTAACAGTGAGATAAATTTCAATTCCCCTGAGCCTGTTTCCCTTTCTTCCCAAAAATTGTGCATTGGCCCCCCAATTAAGAGAAAATTTGAAATGTGTCCCCCACAAGCGAAAAGATTGGTCCAGCCTGCACTAGTTTGGACCTGCCTTATTTATTTCAAAATTATCTCAAATTCAAATAGCAGTATTGTTTGGCTGGCAGGTTTTGTTAGTGTTCAATGTATTTCTTCCAAAAACAAACTTTTTCATGATACTGAGAGACCACTTAGACTGTTTTTCCATTAGATTTTCTTTGGAAAATTGGAATTTGTTTATCTCATTAAACGTCATGGAAATTTCCCTTTGAATGCTTGAAATAGCAACCCACATTCCAGCTTATCAACTTATCAATTCCAGCTTCAGAAGCAGGCTTGGTGGTTTTAAATGGTGGGTTTACATTAGAGGCAAAAGCGTTTGCCATCAGCTTAAACATGATTTCTATGACTCCCATATGTTACGACCCAAACCCAAGTGAGGTTCCCCAAAGTTGTTGATCCAGACAAGACTCCTCAATTTGTCACCATCTGGCTGGGACACCCCAAAATTGTTAGGCCCTTGGTGAGGAGGGTTGAGCTGGCTCCCTGTTTTAGTCAACAGCACCAACCCACTCTATTGGTCGCACAAGATTTAATCTAAAAGGGATCCCTTTCATGGATACCTTTTTTCCCACACCCAATTGTTCTGGTTTTGAAGGAGCCAATGTGATCAGTGAAAAAGGTTTACAGAACAGCCCTTGACTCATGGGGAGCAGTTGCAACCGTTGCGATTTGAGATTCCAGTAGAATTGACTCCGGTAGACAAACAGTCGGATTCAAGATTCCAGCAGAGTTAACTCCGGTAAATAAATAGTCGGTTTCAAGATGTCAGTATAGTTGACTTCAGTAGATGAATAGTCGGTTTCAGGTTTCCAGTAGAGTCAAATTCAGTAGAGAGGGAGAGAGATCGGGATGCCTGCAAAATGGTGATTTGCAGGGGTACTGGGTGGGGCTGTTACTTCTGAGTCAAACCTCCAGCATTTGCTCTCTCTCAGAACACCCATCAATAGACAGACACCAGGGCAGCTTTACAGTTCATTTTTATATATTCCAAGTGAGAAGCAAATTCACAAATCTGTCTGGGCATTGCTCACAGGACCTCTTGGTGAGATGATACTTGTCTCCCTTTATGCCCCAATGTCTCTACTGGAGGGAGCAATTAGTTTCTTGATGTCTTTAGAAGTACCCTGTCTGGCAGCAGGGTGGGCTTCCATTACCTCTTTGGGAGTCACCCTGCAGCATTCCAGCTGTTAATGGACTGTGGTTGGTATAGACTGTGGACTCCCTGTACCCATTTTGGACATATATCTCAAAGTGCCTGCGGGGCAGTAATAAACCAATGGTCTCCTCCTCTACTGTGGACTACCATTTCTCATGCTTGTTGAGCTTTTCGATTGGCCTCTCTATTCAGAATCTGTCCTCCTGTAGGAGAACTGCCCCTACCTCGATGTCACTTGCATCAATGGCTATTTTAAATGCCTGATTAAAGTCCGGGGCCGCAAGCTTGGGCTTTCCTAATAAAATGGCCTTCAGCTTTTCGAAAGCTGCCTGGCATTTCTCGGTCCATACTACCTTTATTTGTTCAGTAGTTTTGTAATGGGAATGGGGAACTGGGCTACAGCTTGCACATTGGCAGCCTTGGGCAGTATCTGTCCTTGACGTACTATGTGCCCTAGATAGGTCACTTCAGCCTCAGCGAACTTGCTCTTTGTGAGATTGACCACTAGGTCAGCTGACTGTACTCTCTGAAAGAGAGTTTCCAGTTGCTCTATATGGTTTTCTCAGATGTCGCTGTGCACTAGGAGGTTGTCCAGGCACATGTTGCAACTGGACAAGCCTGCCACTACCTGGTTCATCCACCTTTGGAAGGTAGCCGCGGCATTTCAGAGTCCGAAGGGTGTAGCCTGACACTAGTATAACCCATCTGGACTTATGAAGGTAGAGATTTCCTTCACGTGGGCCATCAAGGGAACCTGCCTGTATCCCTTGAGTAAATCTATCTTTGTGATATAGGCTGCTTTACCGGCCCTATCTATGCAGCCTTCCAGCCAGGGTATCAGGTAGGAGTTGGCTCAGGTCACTGCATTAAATTTTCAGTAGTCAATGTAGACCCTTGTGGAGCTGTCCTGCTTGGGCATGAATACAACTGGGGAGCTCCAGATACTGCTGCTGGGCTCTATTAGTTGGTGCTCCAGCATGCTTTAATCACCTCCCGATCCTGGGCCAGCTTCTCTGGGCCTAGACGATAGTGATGTTGTCTTATGGGTGGGGGCTCTCCCACATCCACATCATGTAGGGCTGGGATGGTGCAGCCTGGCTTGTCTCTGCACAAGCCTTTAAATGCAGTGAGCAGCCTTGTCAGGTCTGCTCGCTGTTCTGCACCTAGGTGGGAGAACAAGGTGTCTAAGCTCACTAGTATTTCTGTATTGGTTAGCTGGGTAATAGGAGGTTCAGTGTGGGCCTCACTCATGTCTCCCTCTAATTCATCCTCACTGCTACCCTCCTCCTCCAGGTCAGTGGCAATGGGGCAGACCGCTACTTGCTTGCCCCCTTCTTGGCTGTGATATCGCTTTTATCATGTTGACATGACACAGCCTTTGTTTTTTCTCTCGATCTAAGGTCTCAATTAGATAGTTCACTTCCCCAAGTTGCTTTGCTACTTTGTATGAGCCACTGAACCAGGCTTGTAAGAGTTCGCCTGGTATTGGTAGGAGCACGAACACATAGCCTCCTGGCTGAAAGGTTCAGGTCTTGGCATGTCTGTTAGCCTGTTTCTTCATAGCCATCTGGGAGATTCTCAATTGCTCTCGGGCTCTCATGAGTTGTTCCCAGAACACGGCTACATAATCCAACATAGAGAGCTCCTCCTTCTGCTCTAAAAACCTCTCCTTGATTATTTTCAGAGGCCCTCACACTTCATGCCCATAAACTAATTCGAATGGAGTAAACCCAGTGGACTCATTGGGTGAGTCCATGGTAGCGAACAGAAGGAAACCTAATCCTTTATCCCAGTCATGGGTGTACTGGTGGCGATATGCCCTGATCATTGTTTTTAGGGTTTGGTGGTATTATTCTAGTGCCCCCTGGGACCACGGGTGATATGCATAAAACTTCAATTGATTCATGCCCAGGTTACCCATGACTTCCTGAAATATCTCAGATATGAAATTTGAGCCCTGAGCCAACTGGATCTTTGTGGGTAGACCATACCTGGTAAAGAATTGGGTCAATTCCCTCATCACTGATTTGGCAGATATGGTTCTCAGAGGGGCAGACTCTGGGAAACGAGCAGCCATGATGGTAAGGATATACCTGTGGCCTCCTTTTGTTTTGGGTAGGGGCCCCACACAATCCACTAACACCTTGCTGAATGGTTTCCCAAAAGCCAGTACGGGAATCATAGGTGCAGGTCATATTGCAGGTTATGGTTTTCCTACATCCTGGTAGGTATGGCAGGCTCTGTAAAACCTTACCACGTCCCTGTGGAGGTACGGCCAGTAGAAATGCTGGCTGATGCGGGCTTGGATTTTGTGTATACCGACATGCCCAGCCATCAAAATTTCGTGAGCTAGCCATAGGATTTCCCCGCGGTACCTCAGCGCATTACCACTTGGTGGATCACTGTCCACTCCTTATTTGCATGTCTCTGAGGGGATCTCCATTTCCTCATCAGCATGTCATTTTTAAAGTAGTAGCATTAAGGGACTGCTTCTGCCTCAGCCTCATTGCGAGCAGCCTGAGCTAATGTTTTTAACTGTGGGTCAGCGTGCTGGGCTGCTACCAAGGAAGATTTATTTATCAACTCATTAAGGTTTTCTAGAATCCTGAAAAAGATTTCAGTTATCCAGACTGGAGGGTCTTCTGTCTGCAGTGCCACTTCAGCTTCCTCTAATGAAGCTTGTCAGGCCACAGACTGAGTTACCACACAGTCAGGGAAAATGCCAGGCACTTTCTCCTGCAGCTGTTCGGTCTCGTTGACCTCGATGGGCTCCTCTGATACTACTGGGGATGCTATTACCTTTGATCCTGCCAGATCATTGCACATCCTTCCACAGACAACCTGGGGACAACTCTCATGGTCACTGGCCCTGATATAACATCACACTCCAGATGTACCCAGTATAGGGGAATGGACGTGTACCCTCCTTCGATCCCCTTTACTAGCACCTTGGCACTTATGACACTCTCTGGTGGGAAGGTCATGTGTTTTCCCAACAGTAGAGTCTGTCTGGCCCCTGTATCCCTCATGTTTACTACAGGCTTACTCACCTCACCCTGGGGAGATGTGACCACCCTTCCTTTGGATACAAAATCCTGAAAACGCTCAGGGATTCATTTAACCTCATCCACACTCTCAGGAGTACCCATACAGGGATTCACAGCTGCAACTAGAGACATTGCCTGGTCTGCTGTGGTCCCTGACTGACTCCCATTCTTTGCACGGGATGTCCGTGTCCAAATATATCCCATTGGTTTTTCCCGTAGCCTCCAGCAGTTGGCCTGGACGTGCCCTGTTTTCCGACAGTAAAAACACACAGGTTTCTTGGCTTCACTGTTCATTTCAGTAATTTGCTGCTTAATCAAATTTGAAAGAAATAGTCAGTAAAAAGTGTCTTCAGTTTGAATTTTAGCAGTTCAGTTAACTCATATGATTTTGAAAAGTTCAAATTCGATTACTGCCAAACTGTAGACTTATCTTTATAAAAACAAAAAAACTGCGGATGCTGGAAATCCAAAACAAAAACAGAATTACCTGGAAAAACTCAGCAGGTCTGGCAGCATCGGCGGAGAAGAAAAGAGTTGACGTTTTGAGTCCTCATGACCCTTCGACAGAACTTGCGTTCGAGTCCAAGAAAGAGTTGAAATATAAGCTGGTTTAAGGTGTGTGTGTGGGGGGCGGAGAGATAGAGAGACAAAGAGGTGGGGGGTGGGGTGTGGTTGTAGGGACAAACAAGCAGTGATAGAAGCAGATCATCAAAAGATGTCAACGACAATAGTACAATAGAACACATAGGTGTTAAAATTAAAGTTGGTGATATTATCTAAACGAATGTGCTAATTAAGAATGGATGGTAGGGCACTCAAGGTATAGCTCTAGTGGGGTTTTTTTTTTATATAATGGAAATAGGTGGGAAAAGGAAAATCTTTATAATTTATTGGAAAAAAAAAAGGGAAGGGGGAAACAGAAAGGGGGTGGGGATGGGGGAGGGAGCTTACGACCTAAAGTTGTTGAATTCAATATTCAGTCCAGAAGGCTGTAAAGTCCCTAGTCGGAAGATGAGGTGTTGTTCCTCCAGTTTGCGTTGGGCTTCACTGGAACAATGCAGCAAGCCAAGGACAGACATGTGGGCAAGAGAGCAGGGTGGAGTGTTGAAATGGCAAGCAATAGGGAGGTTTGGGTCATTCTTGCGGACAGACCGCAGGTGTTCTGCAAAGCGGTCGCCCAGTTTACGTTTGGTCTCTCCAATGTAGAGGAGACCACATTGGGAGCAACGAATGCAGTAGACTAAGTTGGGGGTAATGCAAGTGAAATGCTGCTTCACTTGAAAGGAGTGTTTGGGTCCTTGGACGGTGAGGAGAGAGGAAGTGAAGGGGCAGGTGTTGCATCTTTTGCGTGGGCATAGGGTGGTGCCATAGGAGGGGGTTGAAGAGTATGGGGTGATGGAGGAGTGGACCAGGGTGTCCCGGAGGGAGCGATCCCTACGGAATGCCGATAAGGGGGGTGAAGGGAAGATGTGTTTGGTGGTGGCATCATGCTGGAGTTGGCGGAAATGGCGGAGGATGATCCTTTGAATGCGGAGGCTGGTGGGGTGATAAGTGAGGACAAGGGGGACCCTATCATGTTTCTGGGAGGGAGGAGAAGGCGTGAGGGCGGATGCGCAGGGAGATGGGCCGGACACGGTTGAGGGCCCTGTCAACGACCGTGGGTGGAAAACCTCGGTTAAGGAAGAAGGAGGACATGTCAGAGGAACTGTTTTTGAATGTAGCATCATCGGAACAGATGCGACGGAGGCGAAGGAACTGAGAGAATGGGATGGAGTCCTTACAGGAAGCGGGGTGTGAGGAGCTGTAGTCGAGATAGCTGTGGGAGTCGGTGGGTTTGTAATGGATATTGGTGGACAGTCTATCACCAGAGATTGAGACAGAGAGGTCAAGGAAGGGAAGGGAAGTGTCAGAGATGGACCACGTGAAAATGATGGAGGGGTGGAGATTGGAAGCAAAATTAATAAATTTTTCCAGGTCCTGACGAGAGCATGAAGCGGCACCGAAGTAATCATCGATGTACCGGAGAAAGAGTTGTGGAAGGGGGCCGGAGTAGGACTGCAACAAGGAATGTTCCACATACCCCATAAAGAGACAGGCATAGCTGGGGCCTTATCTTTATATTTTGGGAACCTTTGATATTTGTGAACAACACCCTGTTTTAGCAATGACTTGACTCGAATATACAGTATACTCCCAGCTGGGCAAATTGAGTGATGGCAGTGCAGGAGTCAGATCTCTCCACAAATACACTCAGGCTTTTTTTTTTATTCATTCATGGGATGTGGGCATGGCTGGCTAAGCAAATATTTATTGTCTATCCCAAATTGCTTGTTTAGAAGGCATTTAAGAGTCAACCACATTGCTGTGGGTCTAAAGTCACACTAGGTAAGAACAGCAGATTTCCTTCCCTAAAGGGAATTAATGAACCAGATGGTTTTATGGTCATCATTAGACTTTTAAGTCCAGGTTTTTAATTCCAACATCTGTCAGGGTGGGATTTTAACATGGGTCCCCAGGGCATTGCCCTGGGTCTTGGGATTACTAGTCCAGTGACAATACCACTACGCTATTGCCTCCCTCCCCCACCAACACCCCCTCCCCCCCCCACACACCCCCTCCATTCCTTTCTGAACCTTTTTAGAAAGCCCACCAACTCCTAGAATCTCCCTCACTCCAGGCTTGTTTATTTTCTCAGTCAAACTCGCAATCATTTGTTTCCCAGCGTATGCCATTTTGACTTCTAGCTTCACTTAATAACTACTCCACACTTTTAACTACAATATAAGACTGTTGCTTCTCAAATTCCAAGCCAATCTCAACTACTGTGGATCCCACTTCTGACACTAATTGTACGATTTCTGGATTCAGGACCACGGATACCAAAATAGGCAGTCGACTGGTCATAAGTAATTTTAAGGTGGTTTATTAAATTTATTAAGAAACAACAGTTTAGATATGATACATTAACTAATTAGACAGGAATACAAGTATACGACCCATAACAGCTTGTAGTAGCGGCATTCTGCTCTCTAGTCGATGTGTTTGGAAACTCATCCCTCGATCTCTCGATCTTCCTCCCCCTCCTCTGGTCCATTTCCCTCTGAAGAAGGCAGCTGCCCAATGAGCACTGCCACCTCACCAGAACATCCACAGCCTCTCACCAGCACCTCAGCTGTACCTCAGCCCACCACCACCAGTATGACATCAATCTGTATACCCTTTTTTGGGGGGAGGAGCGGGGGGTGGGGGGGGGGGGCGGTGTTGGTGGTGGTGGTGTTGGTGGTGGTAGCTTACCCAGTGTCTATCACCTATCTAACTATTCTGACCAATGGATACAGGACAGATACTCAAAACATCAGGGTAGTTACCACCCCCCCACCACCCCCCCCTCTTTTGTGTGTCACCCTGCTTGAGGTCAGCTTTTGGTTTACAACTATTCTTGACCTTTTTAAACAATTGCATAGATAAGGGAGTACAGAATATGCCATCTTAACTTAGGAATGACAACATGAACTAAGTAGCCTTGCTTGTTTCCACAGACTGTTTAAAAATTGTTGTCTTTTTAGAAAACATTTTAGAGGGTGTTATATTATGCAGAAAATATCTGTTTATTCAAGATCCCAATTTCTCAGACCACCCCCCCAGAATATGGAATTCCCATTTTTGCAGGGGCAGAATGGAGGCTGGGCATTTTACGGAGGCAAGTAGCCATTTAAATCATCAATTGCCTCCACTCTAGTCTGATTTTGGTAACCTAGGAATGTGGATCCCAAAACGTGCAAGGTAGACCTGATAAGAGCAGGTCTGAACTTGGCATATTTCTTTGGATAGCCAAGGGACTCCTTTGGAGTGGTAGGGTACCCCTGTGGGATTTACCTTAAAATCTTATTTACAGCCCCAGATGTGGCACAAAATAAATTCCAATCATCTTCCCTTAAAACAAAGAAGTAGGAGGGTGGCGCTCCTGGTCTTGCAGAACAATTAATGTTGTCCCTGCTGACTTGTGCACCCAGGTACCAGGAATAACTTTGTGCTGGAGAAGGGTGCATAATGCTTAGTGAGAAGGAACACTGAAGATGGGCATGGCACCCTCACACATGGAGGCCATAGAAGCCAGTCACCATGAGCAGCTGGAGCCCATGGAGGAACAGAAGGTCAAGAGGGAGAAGCTGCTGCCCGTGTACCAGGAAGGAGGAGGAGAAGAGGCAGGATTACCAGATACTACCCTGTGGGAAGGATGCACAGACTTAGGACTTCCTACCTCAATATGATGGAGAACAGGTGTCGAAGGTAACTGGCTAAGATGGTGACTGACGTATGTCACATGGTCCAGCAGCAACTCAAGCCACAATCCATTGAACCCCAAGCCCTGCCAGTGGCTGTAAAGGTAACCATTGCCCTCAACTTCTATGCCACAGGCTCTTTCCAGGAATGATCAGGAGACCTGTCTGGTATACCCCAGTCAGCAGCACAGAGCTGCATGAAGCCTGTAACTAATGCCCTGGTTGCTCGTGTGGGGATCACATTAATTCCCCTGTAGATTTGGCATCTCAGATGCAGAGAGCCTCAGCCTTTGCCCAATTAGCAGGCTTCCCTCAGGTGCAGGTGTTATTGAGTGCACCCATGTTGCAATAAAGGCCCCAACTCAAAATCTGACAGCTTTGTCAACCAGAAATCCCTTCATTCAATCAATGTACAGGTGGTTTCCTTCAAGTGCAAGGTTCCCTGGTAGCAGCCATTAAACCTTCATACTCAGGAGTTCACAGCTCCCTCAGCTATTTCAGCCATCAAAGGTTCTAGGTGGCAAGGGTTACCCCTTAAGAACCTGGCTAATGACCCCCTTCAGGACCCCACAAATGACAACTACAACAGCAGCCATGTCATCACCAGAAGTACCATCAAGCAGGCAATTGACATTCTAAAAATGCACTTCAGGTGCCTTGGTCACTTAGGTGGAGCTCTGCAATATGTCCTAACAAGGATATCAAGCATAGTGGTGGTGTCCTGCATGCTGCACCACATTGCATTGGGTAGAGGCATACAACCCAATGACAACGATGCCATGGACAGAGCTCCAACCTCTGAGGAGGAGGAAGATGAGGAGGAGAAGAAAGTCCCTATCTCTTTGGAAAATTTCAAAAAGGATGAGAATGAGGAGGCCGCCAATGGCACAGCAGCTGGAAGGCATGGACATGTAGCCAGGAATAACTCTGTGCAGAGAGGATCATCACCAGCTGGTTCCTTGTGCAAAATAGATTCTCATAAGATCCCCCGATATCACAATTGTCATCAGCCAGTTCCTGATGACGTACTTTCACCTAAAGAACTTGTACATTGACTCCACAATTACTCCAGGGACTGCCCATCCCCCACAAGGGAGAAAATCAACATCAATAAGTGACTCAGTAATATTCATATGGCTGAAACCCTCACCAACATAACTATGCCAACCCCCACCCCCTCATGTTGCAAACACGTATGGTAATAAGTCATTCACATTCTGACCCCCTCACTTAAATACCAACGACTGAAAATGAAGGACCCAAGCTGCCAGAGTGACACAACATCAGAATTTAAACCCTATACACGCTGATAGGTTTGTATATTGTAGCATACATGCAGATAAGGCATCTTGTGAACGAGGAGCCTGCAACAACATAACTGCAACAGCCCTTTGAAAGAAGTTGTGTACCATCCATTCCAGCCAATGGTCCACTTTCTAAAGCGGGCACCACATACAACATTCCTGGCTTCCATATACTTCTGCTTACTGTGCAAAGTACATCCTGTGACACCTGGAATGCAAATATAGCTAAAGTAGTGGGGACAGCAGACAACATTACCTACACGATACATAGCCTCTCTAGCTGTGATGCCTTTTCTTTTTATTCATTCATGGGATGTGGGAGTTGCTTTATGTCCATCTCTAATTGCCCTTGAAAAGGTGGTAGTGAACTACCTTCTTGAACTGCTGCTGTCCACAGTGCTGTTAGGGATGGAATTCCAGAATTTTGACCCGGTGACAGTGAAGAAACAGCAAAATATTTCCAAGTCAGGGTGGTGACTGGCTTGGAGGGGAACTTCCAGGTGGTGGTGTTCCCATCTATCTGGTGCCCTTGTCCTTCTAGATGGTAGTAGTCATGGGTTTGGGAGGTGCTGCCTAAGAAGGGTTGATGACTTCCTGCAGTGCATCTTGTAGATGGTACACACTGCTGCTTTGTGTGTTGGTGGTGGAGGGAGTGAACATTTGTGGGTGAGGTGCCAGTCATGCGGATTGCTTTCTCCTGGATGGCGTCAAGCTTCTTGAGTGTTATTGGAGCTGCACGCATCCAGGCAAGTGTAAAGTATTTCATCACACTCCTGACTTGTTCCTTGTAGGCCAATGTGTAACACCACAATGAGGATGAAGACCTTGCACTCATGCTTGAGATGTACCTGCTGCCCAAAATCTGTTCATGGAGTCTGATCATTAAGCCTCCCTTAAGGTCCAGCCTGGATGGTCAATGAAAGGTGTAAGGAACATCTCAATGCTTGAGCTTTTGAACTGGAATCTTATGTGATACAGCAGAGAAGGAAGAAGTTCTCCAAAGTTTTACAAATAAGCTGATAACCTTGACCCTGTTTATGGCACATCGAAATGGATCTCAGCATGCCACCCTCATTATTGCTAGTAAGACCCATCTTCATAATGTTACCATTCTTTTCAAGCTCTCTAGTGTACAACACACACACTGAGTCATGTACAAGTGTAAGTAAATATATTCAAGAAGTGTTCAAATGTGATATATACAATTTGAAATGTGTAACCACAGTGAACCCATTAGTGTTCTAGGTAAGACAGTGGCCTTCATTCTCTCACCCTTCTACAAATTGTAACCCTCCCACCCCGTGTTGCCTTGGAGTTGGTGAAGGCAGGCTGCTCACTTCTCTGCTGAACAGCATGAGAAGTATGGTTGCCAGCCTCGTCATGCAAGTAATGTTTGGGGACCTCCTTTAGACAGTGGCCTCTGTATCTCTGCATGGGCAGCTGGAGCCACTAGCACATGTACAATACACAAGGGCTCTGGATGAGCCAAGCTACTCATCTTGCTGAAAAGCAGTAGGCCACTGAGCCTTTTCCTGCACTGAATCCATGAGCGCTGATTGTCTCCTGCTGTGTAGCTGCTATTTGAATCAAGGCCTTCTTGTTGCTGCTGGGGGAACTACAGCAGCCAGCTTGGTAGAGTACTGGTCTCCTCTTCTGGATCTCTTCCACCAAAATGTGATGGTCCTGGTCAGAAAAGCGTAAGCCAGCTGGACCCTCCCTTCCCCTGTATCTCCTCTGTGTGACATTCTATGAATAAAAATGTAAGGCAAAAGGGGTTCTGATCCTTTCAGATTACAATGCTCTCATTCACATCTGTGCGCTTATATTCAGTAACCATTTTTCCCATATCACCAATGATTACTGATAAGGTTTGGTGGAGAAACATGCTCTGCGCAAATACTTGGTTCCATGTATTTTGCAGTTGTGACTCCAAGGTAGCATGCTGTGCTCTGTGACCACCGACAGCTCTACTGGTTCCCTTCTTCTTAATCACACTATTATGCCATGACAGTGTGTAGCTGTGAGAGACCTGGTCAAGGGTCAACAGTGTAGGCTCATCCTGATAAATGGGTGGCAAGAGGGCAAGTGGGTGGAATAAGGAGCATGGCACTGTTCATTATTCATCCACTAGACTGAACCTTGGTAGCTAACTACATGACTGCCTAATATCTGTACCAGTTAATGGTGGCAAGACGATGCCATCTCCATGCCTTTGTCTTGAGAATCCACTTCATGCTTTCAGTGGTTCAGCAGAGAACACTTTGATTAGGCAACAACAATGACAATCCTATATAGTGAAAGCCCATGATGGACCATCTGTTTCAGGGTCAGCTAAGAGTTGGACAAAATTTACAGCTCTGATGCTTCCTTGACAAGGCAATGATGACTTCTCTGAGGCATAGGAATTTCACCATGATGACCTATCTCTCAAGTGGACCTTTCTAAAGGCCCGCTTTTTATCTGCGCCCAAGTTGCCCAATCCTGCCGGCCCACCCTTCAATAATTCTGGGGTTGCCTGCTCCAACTTCAATTCTAGCCAGCCCCCAGGGGCCATAAATTGGAAGTTCAGGCAGATATTTTGAGAGGTCGGATTCGTGGAGCAGGGAATTCTTCCATCTCTGCGCACCCGGCCCAGGAACGAAAATTTGGCCCTAAGAATCTTCAATTATGAACCAAAAGATTAATCCACCTTTTCTCTTATCAGATATTGACTGAGCAATTTCTGTTTTTATTTCTGATTTCCTGACTGCAGTTTTTAATTTATTCATTAGCACAGGTGCAATCTGTTAGTTTGGGTCTCAGAGACCAGACACCTTATTACCTGCTGTCTAATAAACCGCTGTTATTGTTGTTGTAAGATAGGATATATCCATCCAGACCCTGGCACAACCAAATAGAGCCAAACAGAACTTGGTAGTGCCAAGCTGTGCCAAACAGAGGCAAAAAGAGCAAAACAGAGCCTGGCAAAGCCAAACAGAGACAAACAGAGCCTGACAGAGCCAAACAGAGCCAGGCAAAGCCAAACAGAGTGGAATACAGCTGGGCATAGCCAAATAGAGCTTGGCAGAACAAACAGTGCCAACCAAAGCGAAACAGAGCCCATCAAAGCTTGACAGAGCCAAACAGGGACAAGCTAGCCTGGCGGAGCCAAACAGGGTCAAACAGAGCCCAGCAGAGCCAAACAGAGCCTGACAAAGCCAAACAGAGCCAAACAGAATCGCAGAGCCGGGCAGAGCCAAACAGAGCCTAACAAAGCCTGGCAGAGCCAAACTAAGCCAAACAGAGCCTGGCAGAGCCAAACAAAGCCTGACAGAGCCAACCAGAGCAAAACAGAGCCAAACGTATCCAAACAGACACTGTCAGAGCAAATCAGAGCCAAACAGAGCCAAATAGAGGCAAACAGAGACATACAAAGCCTCGTAGAGCCAAACAGTGCTTCTCGGTACATAACAGAGCCAGGCAGAGACAAACAGGGCCTAACAGTGCCAAGCAGAGCCTGGCAGATCCAAACAGAGCCTGGCAAAGCCAAACACAGTGTAGCAGAGCCTAACAGAGCCTGGCAGAGCCAAACAGAGCCAAACAAAGCCAAGCAGATCCTCGCAGAGTCAAACAGATCCAGTCAGAGCCAAACAGAGCAAATCAGAGACAAACACATGAAACAGACGCTGGCAGAGCCAAACAGAGCCTGGCAGAGCCAAACTGAGCCAAACAGAGACAAAAGGAGCCAAACAGAGCCTGGCAGAGCCTTGCAGACCCAAACAGAGCCAAACAGAGGCATCCAGAGACAAACAGAGCCTTGCATAGCCAAACAGAGCCTAGCAGAGCCAAACATATCCAAAAATTTCCAAACAGAGCCAAACAGAGCCAAACAGAGCCAAACAACGCCAAACAAAGCGAGTCGGTACCTCACAGAGCGAAACAGAGCCAAACAGAGCAAATCAGAGCCAAACACATCCAAACAGACACTGGCAGAGAAAAACAGAGACAATCAGAGATAAACAGAGACAATCAGAGACAAACAGAGCGGTGCAGAGCCAAACTGAGCCATGAAGAGCCAAAGAGAGACTAACAGAGCCAAGCAGAGCAAATCAGAGCCAAACAGATCCTGGCAGATCCAAACAGAACATGACATGGCCAAACAGAGCCAAACAGAGCCAGGCAGAACCAAATAATGCCAAACAGATCCAAACAGAGCCTGTCAGAGTTAAACAGAGCCTGGCAAAACCAAACAGACTGAAGCAGAGCCTGGTAGAGCCTGGCAGAGCCAAACAGAGCCTAACAGAGCCCGGCAGATTCAAAAAGAGTCAAACAGAGCCAAATGGTGCCTGGCATAACCAAATGGAGCCAAACATAGCCAAACAAAGCGAAATAGAGGCTGGCAGAGCCAAACAGAGTCAAACAGAGCCTCCCAGAGACATACAGAGCCAAACAGTGCCAAACTGAGCAAAGCAGAGCCAAACAGAACCAAACAGAGCCAGGCAGGGTCAAAGAAGCCAAACAGAGCCAAGCAGCACCTGGCAGAGCCAAACAGAGCCAAACAGAGGCTGGCATAGCCATACAGAGCCAAATAAAGCTAAATGGAGCCCAGAAGAACCACAAAGATCCAAACAGATCCACATAGAGCCTGGTAGAGCCAAGCAGAGCCAGACTTAGCAAAACAGAGCCAAACTGAACCTGGCAGAACCAAACAGAGCCAAACCGACACTGGCAGAACCAAACAGAGCCAAAGAGAGCAAAGAGCACCTGGCAAAGCCAAACAGAGCCAACCAGAGTCTGGCAGAGCCAAACAGAGCCTAGCAAAACCAAACAGACTGAAGCAGAGCCTGGTAGAGCCTGGCAGAGCCAAACAGAGCCGAACAGAGCCCGGCAGATCCAAAAAAAGCCAGAGTCAAATAACACCTGGCATAAACAAAGGGAGCTAAACGTAGCCAAACAGAGTGAAATGGAGCCTGGCAAAGCCAAGCAGAGCCTGGCAGAGCCAAACAAAGCTAAACAGAGCCTGACAGAGACAAACAGAGCCAAACAGACCCTGGCAGAGCTAAACAGAGCCAAACAACACCTGGCAGAACCAAACAGAGCCAATCAGAGCCCAGCAGAGCCAAACTGAGCCAACCAGAGCCAAATAGCATCTGGCAGAGCCAAACAGAGCCAAACTGGGCTTGGCAGAGCCAAAGAGAGCTAAACAGAACCTGGCAAAGCCAAACAGAGCTAAACGTAGGCAAACAGAGCCTGGCAGAGACAAACAGAGCCAAAGCAAGCCTGGCAGAGCCAGACTGGGCCTGGCAGAGCCAAACAGAGCCATACAAAGGCTGGCTGAGAATAAAAGAGCCACACATTTCCAAACAGAGCCTGGCAGAGCCAAATAGAGACTTACAGAGCCAGGCAGCGTCAAACAGAGCCAATCAGTGCCAAACAGAGACAAACAGAACCGGAGATTGTCAGAGCCAAACTGAGCCTGACAGTGTGAAACAGAGCCATTAGGGGCCATACAGAGCCAGGCTGACAGAAACAGAGACAAACAGTGCCAAAAGGAGCCTGGCAGAGCCAGACAGAGTCAAACAGAGCATCTCATAGCCATACAGAGCTGAGCAGTGCCAAACAGAGCAAAGCAGAGCCAAACAGGGCCAAACAGAGCCTGGCAGAGCCAAAGGGAACCAAACAGAGCCTGGCAGAGCCAAACAGAGCCAAACAGAGCCTGGCAGATCCAAACAAAGCCAAACAGAGCCTGGCAGATCCAAACAAAGCCAAACAGAGCCTGGCAAATCCAAAAAGAGCCAAAGAGCACCAAATAGTGCCTAGCAGAGCCAAACAGAGCCAAACGTAGCCAAACAGACCCAAACACAGCGAAATGTAGCCTGACAGGGCCAAAGAGAGCCAAAAAGAGCCAAACACAGCCAAATAGCAACTGGCAGAGCCAAACAGAGCCAAACAGAGGCTGGCAGAGCCAGACAGAGCGCACGGAGCCAAACAGAACATGGAAGAGCCGAAAAAAAGCCAAACAGAGCCAAATAGAGCAAAACAGAGCCAAACAGATCCAAACAGACCATTGCAGAGCCAAACAGGAACAAACACAACCAAACAGAGAAACAGAGTCTCGTAGAGCCAATCAGAGCCTTGCGGAGCCAGCCAGAGCCAAACAGAGACTAACAGAGCAAAACAGGGCCAAACAGAGCTAAGCAGGGCAAAACAGAGCCAAACAGTGCCAAGCAGAGCTTGGCATAGCCAAAGAGAGCCTGGAAGAGCCAAACAGAGCCTGGCGAAGACTGGCAGAGACAAACAATGCCATATAGAGCCAATCAGCACTTGGCAGAGACAAAACAAGGCAAGCAGAGGTAAATATAGCCAAAATGAACCTGGCAGAACCAAACAGAGCCTTGGCAGACACAAACAGAGCCAAACAGATCCTGGCACTGCTAAACATTGCCTGGCAGACACAAACAGAGCCAAACAGTCCTAGGCAGAGCCATACAGAGACAAACATAGCCAAACAGAGCTAATAGAACCAAACAGAGCCTCGTGGAGCCAAACAGAGACAAATAGAGCCTGGCAGAGTCAGCTGAGCCTGGCAGAGACAAACAGAGCCTAACAGAGCTAAACAGAGATTGGCAGAGACAGGCAGAGCCGGGCAGTGCCTGGTAGACCAAAACAGAGCCAAACAGAGCAAAGCAGAGCCGTTCAGAGAAGAGCAGTGCTATACAGAGCCTGGAAGAGCCAAACACAGCCTAACAGAGCAAAACAGAGACAGACCAAGCCAAACAGAGCCAAATAGAGCCACCCAGAGCTAATAAAGCCAAACAGAGCCTTGTGCAGCCAAGCAGAGCCAAATAGAGCCTGGCAGAGTCAAGCAGAACCTGGCAGAGCCAAACAGAGCCAAACCGAATTTGGTAGAGACAAACAGAGCCTGGTAGAGCCAATCAGAGCGAAACACAGCCTGGCAGAGAGCCAAAAATAGCCACAAAGAGCCTGGCACAGCCAAACTGAGCAAACAGAGCCAAACAGTATCAAACAGAGCCAAACAGGGCAAAACAGAGCTAAACAGAGCCTGGCAGAGCCAAACAGAGCCAAACGGAGCTAAACAGAGCCTACCACAGTCAAACAGAGCCAAACTGAGTGGAACAGAGTCTGGCAGAACATAACAGAGCCAAACAGATCCAAACAGACCATTGCAGAGCCAAAAAGGAACAAACACAACCAAACAGAGAAAGAGTCTCTTAGAGCCAATCAGAGCCTTGCGGAGCATACCAAAGCCAAACAGAGACAAACAGAGCAAAGCAGGGCCAAACAGAGCCAGGCAGGGCAAAACAGAGCCAAACAGTGCCATGCAGAGCCTGGCAGAGCCAAAGAGAGCCTGGGAGAGCCAAACAGAGCCTGGCAGAGCCTGGCAGAAACAAACAGTGCCATACAGAGCCAAACAGCACTTGGCAGAGCCAAACAGAGCCAAGCAGAGGTAAATATAGCCAAAAAGAACCTGGCAGAACCAAACAGAGCCTGGCAGACACAAACAGAGCCAAGCAGTGCCAATCAGAGCCTGGCAGAGCCAAACTGAGCCAAACAGAGCCCAACAGAGATGAACAGTGCCAAACAGAGCCTGAAAGACCCAAACACAGCCTAACAGAGCCAAACAGAGCCAAAAGAATCCTGGCAGTGCCAAACAGAGCCTGAAAGACGCAAACAGAGCCAAACAGAGCCTGGCAGAGCCAAACACCGACTGGCAGAGGCAAACAGAGCCAAACAGAGCCAAACGGAGCCAACAGTGCCAGGCAGAGCAAAACAGAGCCAAACTCATCCAAACAGACCATTGCAGAGCCAAACAGGAACAAACACAGCCAAACAAAGAAACAGAGTCTCATAGAGCCAATCAGAGCCTTGCGGAGCCAACCAGAGCCAAACTGAGACAAACAGAGCCAAACTGAGCCAAACAGAGTGAAACAGAGCCTCGCAGAGCCATTCACAGCCAAACGAAGCCAAGCAGAGCCTGGCAGAGCCAAACAGAGCCAAACAGAGCCAAACAGAGCTGAACAGAGCCTGGCACAGCCAAACAGAGCTAAACAGAGCCAAACAGAGTCAACAGTGCCAGACAGAGCAAAACAGAGCCAAACTAATCCAAACAGACCATTGCAGAGCCAAACAGGAAGAAACACACCCAAACAGAGAAACAGAGTCCCGTAGAACCAACCAGAGCATTGCGGAGCCAACCAGAGCCAATTAGAGACAAACAGAGCTAAGCAGAGCCAATCAGGGTGAAACAGAGCCTGGCAGAGCCTTGCAGAGACAAACAGTGCCATGTAGAGCCAAACAGCGCTTGGCAGAGCCAAACAGAGCTAAGCAGAGGTTAATATAGCCAAAAAGAACCTGGCAGAACCAAACAGGGCCTGGGAGACACAAACAGAACCAAACAGAGCCAAACAGAGCTTGCCACTGCCAAACATTGCCTGGCAGAGGCAAATAGAGCCAAACAGTGCCAAACAGAGCCTGGCAGAACCAAACAGAGCCAAATAGAGCTGAACAAAGCCTGGCACAGCCAAACAGAGCTAAACAGAGCCAAACAGAGTCAACAGTGCCAGACAGAGCAAAACAGAGCCAAACTAATCCAAACAGACCATTGCAGAGCCAAACAGGAACAAACACAACCAAACAGAGAAACAGAGTCTCATAGAGCCAAACAGCGCTTGGCAGAGGCAAACAGAGCCAAGCAGAGGTAAATATAGCCAAAAAGAACCTGGCAGAACCAAACGGAGCCTGGGAGACACAAACAGAACCAACAGAGCCAAACAGAGCCTGGCACTGCCAAACATTGCCTGGCAGAGGCAAATAGAGCCAAACAGTGCCAAACAGAGCCTGGCAGAACCAATCAGAGCCAAACAGAGCCAAATAGAGCCAAGCAGAGCCTTACAGAGCCAAACAGAGCAAAACAAAGCCTAACAGAGCTAAATAGAGCCAAATGGAGCTGAAAAGAGACAATCAGAGACATACAGAGCCTGGCAGAGCCAAACAGAGCCAAACAGAGACAGGCCGAGCAAAATCTAGACAAACAGAGCCAAACAGATATAAACAGAGCCAAACACAGCCTGGCAGAGCCAAGCAAAGCCAAATGGAACCCGGCAGAGCCTAACAGAGACAAACAGAGCCAAACAGAGCAAAGCAGAGCCTGGCAAAGACAGGCCCAGCAAAATATAGACAAACAGATCCAAACAGATATAAACAGAGCCAAACACAGCCTGGCAGAGCCAAACAAAGCCAAATGAAACCCGGCAGAGCCTAACAGAGACCAAACAGAGCCAAAGCAAACTTGCCAGAGATGAACAGAGCCTGGCAGAGCCAAACAAACCCAAATAGGGCCTGGCAGAGCCAAACAGAGCCAAAAAGAGCCAAACAGAGCCAAGTAGAGCCTGGCACAGTCAAGCAGCGCCTGGCATAGCCAAACAGAGCCAAACTGAACTTGGTAGAGACAAACAGAGCCTGGCAGAGTCAAACAAACCCAAACAGGGCCTGGAAGAGCCAAACAGAGCCAAACTGAGCCAAACAGAGCCAAATAGAGCCTGGCACAGTCAAGCAGAGACTGGCAGAGCCAAACAGAGCCAAACTGAACTTGGCAGAGGCAAACAGAGCCTGGCAGAGCCAAGCAGAGCCTTACAGAGCAAAACAGATCCAAACAGGCCTTGGAAGAGCCAAACAGAGCATTGCGAAACCAAACAGAGCCAAACAGAGCCTGGCAGAGCCAGAAAGAGCCAAACAGAGCTGTTCAGAGGCAAACAGAGCCAAATAGGGCAAATCAGCGCAAAACAGAGCCAGACAGAGCCTGGCAGGGCCAAACAGAGCCGGGCAGAGCCAAACAGAGCAAAACAGAGTCAGGCAGACTCAAACAAAGCAAAGTGTAGCCAAACAGAGCCAAACAGAGCTAAACAGAGCCTGGCACAGCCAAACGGAGCCAAACATAGCTAAACAGAGTCTACCACAGCCAAACTGAGTGGAACAGAGTCTGACAGAATATAACAGAGCCAAACAGATCCAAACAGACCATTGTAGAGCCAAACAGGAACAAACACAACCAAACAGAGAAACAGAGTCTCGTAGAGCCAATCAGAGCCTTGCGGAGCCAAACAAAGACAAACAGAGCAAAGTAGGGCCAACCAGAGCCAGACAGGGCAAAACAGAGCCAAACAGTGCCATGCAGAGACTGGCAGAGCCAAAATGAGACAAAAAGTGCCAAACAGAGCCAAATAGAGCCTGGCAGAGACAAGCAGAGCCTGGCAGAGACAAACAGAGCCTGGCAGAGCTCAACAGAGCAAATCAGAGCCTGGCAGAGACAAGCTGAGCAAAATATAGACAAACAGAACAAAACAGATATAAACAGAGCCAAGCACAGCCTGGCAGAGCCAAACAAAGCCATTTCGAACCCGGCAGAGCCTAACAGAGACAAACAGAGCGTAACCAAACTTGGCAGAGACAAACAGAGCCTAGCACAGCCAAACAAATCCAAACAGAGCCTGGCAGAGACAGGCCAAGCAAAATATAGCCAAACAGAGGCAAACAGAAACAAACAGAGCCAAACAGAGCCTGGCAGAGACAAACAAAGCCAAACAGAGCCAATCAGGCCATGCAAGAACCAAAGAGGGACAAACAGAGGCAAACAGAGACAAACAGGGTCTCGTAGAGGCAAACAGAGCCTGGGAGAGCCAAAGATAGCCACACAGAGCCTGGCACAGCCAAACTGAGCAAACCGAGCCAAACAGGATCGAACAGAGCAAAACAGGGCCAAACAGATCCAATAAGTCCTTGGCAGCGTTATACAGAGCCAAACAGAGACAAACAGTGCTAATAGAGCCAAACAGAGCCCCATGGAGCCAAACAGAGCCCAGCAGAACAATACAGGGTCAAACAGAGCCTGGCACTGCAAACAGAGCCAAACAGACCCAAGCAGAGCCAAAGAGAGCCAAACAGTTTCTGGCAGAGCTAAATAGAGCCTGGCAGAGCCAAAAAGAGCCAAACAGAGCCAAACAGAGCCAAACAGAGTCTGGTGGTGCCTAACGTTGCCTGGCGGAGGCAAACAGAGCCAAACAGTGTCAAACAGAGCCTGGCAGAGCCATACAGAGCCAAACAGAGACAAACAAACCCTGAATGAGCTAAATGGAGCCAAACTGAGCTAAAAAGAGACAAACAGAGCCATACAGAGCCTGGCAGAGACAAACAGAGCCTGGCAGAGCCTGGTGGAGCCAAACAGAGGCTGGCAGAGCCAAAAAGAGCCATAAAGAGTCAGTCAGACACTGGCAGAGCCAAACAGAGCCTGGCAGAGCCAAACACAGCAAAACACAGCCTGGCAGAGCCAAACACATCCAACAGAGCCAAACAGAGCCTGGAAGAGCCAAACAGAGCCTGGCAGACACAAACAGAGCCAAACAGGGCCTGGCAGTGCCAAACGTTGCCTGGCAGAGGCAAACAGAGCCAAACAGTGCCAAACAGAGCCTGGCAGAGCCAAACAGAGCCTGGGAGAGCCAAAAAGAGCTAGCAGAGCCAAACAGAGCCTGGAAGAGCCAAACAGAGCCTGGCAGAGACAAACATAAGCAAACAGAGCCAAACAGGGTCAAACAGAGACAAACAGAGCAACACAGAGCCAAACAGAGCCTGGGAGAGCCAAAGAGGAACTGGCAGAGCCAGGCACTACCATATAGAGACAAACAGAGAAAAACAGATACGGGCAGTGCTAAGCAGAGCCTGACAGAGCTGAACAGAGCCTGGCAGACCCAAACAGAGTCAAATAAAGCCTGGCAGAGCCAAACGGAGGCTCGCACAGCCAAATGGAGCCAAACAGAGCCATACAGAGCCAAACTGAGCAAAGCAGGCCTTGGAAGAACCAAACAGAGCCTCGCGAAACCAGAGTCAAACAGAGCCTGGCAGAGCCAACAAGAGCCAAACAGAGCTATCAGAGGCAAACAGAACCAAACAGGGCAAAACAGAGCAAAACAGCGACAAACAGAGCAAAGCAGGGCCAAGCAGAGCCAAACAGGGCAAAACAGAGCCAAACAGTGCCATGCAGAGCCTGGAAGAGCCAAAGAGAGCCTGGGAAAGCCAAACAGAGCATGGCAGATCCTGACAGAGACAAACAGTGCCATATAGAGCCAAACAGAGCTTGACAGAGCCTGGCAGAGACAAATAGAGCCAAAAAGAACCTGGCAGAATCAAACAGAGCTTGGCAGAGCCACACAGCAAAACAGAGCCTGGTACAGCCAAACAGAGCCAAACACCTAAACAGAGCCTGGCACAGAGTCAAACTGAGTGGAACAGAGTCTGACAGAACCTAACAGAGCCAAACAGAGCCAAACAGATCCAAACAGAACATTGTAGAGCTAAACAGGAACAAACACAACCAAACAGAGAAACAGAATCTTGTAGAGCCAATCAGATCCTTGCGAAGCCAACCAGAGCCAAACAGAGACAAACAGAGCAAAGCAGGGCCAAGCAGAGCTAAGCAGGGCAAAACAGAGCCAAACAGTGATATGCACAGCCTGGCAGAGCCAAATGGAGACTGGGAGAGCCAAAGGGAGCCTGGTAGAGCCTGGCAGAAACAAACAGTGCCATATAGAACCAAACAGCGCTTGGCAGGGCCAAACAGAGCCAAGCAGAGACAAATAGAGCCAAAAAGGACCTGGCAGAACCAAACATAGCCTGGAAGACACAAACAGAGCCAAACAGAGTCTGGCAGTGCCAAACGTTGCCTGGCAGAGGCAAACAGATCCAAACACAGCAAAATAGAGCCTGGTTGAGTCAGGCAGAGCCTGGCAGAGCCAACTAGAGCCAAACAGAGCCATTCAGAGCCAAACAGAACCAAACAGAGCCTGGCAGAGTCAAACAGAGCCTGGTAGAACAATACACGGCCATACAGAGCCTGGCTGTGCCAAACAGAGCCAAACAGAGCCAAACAGATCCAAACAGAGCCATAGAGAGCTGAACAGAGCCTGGCAGAGTCAAACTGAGCCAAACAAAGAAAAACAGATACAAACAGGCCTTAGCAGAGCCAAACAGAGCCTCGCAGAACCAAACAGAGCCTGGCAGAGCCAAGCAGAGACTGACAGAGCCAAACAGAGCTGTTCAGAGGCAAACAGAGCCAAACAGGGCAAAACAGAGCAAAACAGAGCCAAACAGAGCCTGGCAGAGCCACACAGCAAAACAGAGCCTGGCAGAGACAAACAGAGCAAAGTGTAGCCAAACAGAGCCAAACAGAACATTGTAGAGCTAAACAGGAACAAACACAACCAAACAGAGCAACAGAGTCTCGTAGAGCCAATCAGAGCCTTGCGAAGCCAACCAGAGCCGAATGGAGACAAACAGAGCAAAGCAGGGCCAATCAGAGCTAAGCAGGGCAAAACAGAGCCAAACAGTGCCATGCAGAGTCTGGCAGAGACAAAGGGAGACTGGGAGAGCCAAACAGAGCCTGGTAGAGCCTGGCAGAAACAAACAGTGCCATATAGAACCAAACAGTGCTTGGCAGAACCAAACAGAGCCAAGCAGAGACAAATAGAGCCACAAAGAACCTGGCAGAGCCAAACATAGCCTGGCAGACACAAACAGAGCCAAAAAGCCAAACAGAGCCTGGTAGTGCCAAGTGTTGCCTGGCAGAGGCAAACAGATCCAAACACAGACAAATAGAGCCTGGTTGAGGTAAACAGAGCCAAACAGAGCTTGGCAGAGCCAAACAGAGCCAAACAGTGTCAAACAGAGCTGGCAGAGCTAATCAGAGCCAAACAGAGCCCAACAGAGCCCAACTGAGTCAAACAGAGCCTGGCAGAGCCAAGCAGAGCCTTATAAAGCCAAACAGATACAAACAAAGCCTGGCAGAGCCTGGCAGAAACTAACAGTGCCATATAGAGCCAAACAGCACTTGGCAGAGCCAAACAGAGCCAAGCAGAGACAAATAGAGCCAAAAAGAACCTGGTAGAGCCAAACATAGCCTGGCAGACACAAACAGAGCCAAA
This sequence comes from Carcharodon carcharias, assembly GCF_017639515.1. Classification (NCBI taxonomy): domain Eukaryota; kingdom Metazoa; phylum Chordata; class Chondrichthyes; order Lamniformes; family Lamnidae; genus Carcharodon; species Carcharodon carcharias. The sequence continues at coordinate 96,043,865 of NC_054481.1, forward strand.
CATAGCCAAACAGAGCATGGTTGCCAGGCAATGCTTGGCACTGAGGCAAACAGATCCAAACACAGCCAAATAGAGCCTGGTTGAGGTAAACAGAGCCAAACAGAGCCTGGCAGAGCCAAGCAGAGCCTGGAAGAGACAAACAGAGCCTGGAAGACACAAACAGAGCCAAACAGAGACAAACTGAGCCTGGCAGAGCCTGGCAGGCACAAACAGTGCCATATAGAGCCAAACGGTACTTGGCAGAGCCAAACAGAGCCTGAGGACACAAACACAGCCAAACAGAGTCTGGCAGTGCCTAACATTGCTTGGCAGAGGCAAACAGAGCCAAACAGTGTCAAACAGAACTGGCTGAGCCAATCAGAGCCAAACAGAGCCCAACAGAGCCCAACCGAGTCAAACAGAGCCTGGCAGAGCCAAGCAGAGCCTTACAAAGCCAAACAGATACAAACAAAGCCTGGCAGAGCCTGGCAGAAACAAACAGTGCCATATAGAGCCAAACAGCGCTTGGCAGAGCCAAACAGAGCCAAGCAGAGACAAATAGAGCCAAAAAGAACCTGGCAGAACCAAACATAGCCTGGCAGACATAAACAGAGCCAAGCATAGCCAAACAGAGCCTGGCAGTGCCAAGTGTTGCCTGGCAGAGGTAAACAGAGCCAAACACACCCAAATAGAGCCTGGTTGAGTTAAACAGAGCCAAACAGAGCCTGGCAGAGCCAAACAGAGCCAACAGAGCCAAACAGAGCCTGGAAGAGCCAAACAGAGCCTGGCAGACACAAACAGAGCCAAACAGAGACAAACTGAGCATGGCAGAGCCTGGCAGAGACAAACAGTGCCATATAGAGCCAAAAAGTGCTTGGCTGAGCCAAACAGAGACAAATAGAGCCAAAAAGAACCTGGCAGACCCAAACAGAGCCTGCAGAGACAAACAGAGCCATACAGAGCCTGGCAGAGCCGTACAGAGCCTCACAGATCCAAAAAGAGCCTGGCAGAGCCTGGTGGAGCCAAAAAGAGCCTGGCAGAGCCAAACAGAGGCTGGCTGAGCCAAACAGAGCCTGGCAGACACAAACAGAGCCAAACAGAGCCTGGCAGTGCCAATCATTGCCTGACAGAGGCAATCAGAGCCAAATAATGCCAAACAGAGCTTGGCAGAGCCAAATAGAGCCTGGAAGAGCCAAACAGAGCCTGGCAGAGACAAATATAAACAAAAAAAGCCAAAAAGGGCCAAATAGAGCAACACAGAGCCAAACAGAGCATAACAGAGCCAAACAAATCCAAACAATCTATGGCAGAGCCAAACAGAGACATACACAGCCAGAGACAAACAGACCCAAGCAGGGCCAAGCAGTGCCAAGCAAAGCATGACAGAGCCAAACAGAGCCTGGGAGAGCCACACAGACACTGGCAGAGCCAAACACTGCCATATAGAGCCAAAAAGAGAAAAATAGGTACAGGCAGTGCCAAGCAGAGCCTGATAGAGCCAAATGGAGGCTGGCAGAGCCAAACCGAGCTTGGCAGAGCCAGACAGAGACAAATAGAGCCAAAAAGAACCTGGCAGAATCAAACAGAGCATGGCAGACCCAAACGGAGCCAAACAGCGCCAAACTGAGCCTGGCAGAGCCAAACATTGCCTGGTAGAGCCGAACAGAGCAGTAAAACAGTGCCAAACAGAACCTGACAGAGTCAAACAGAGCCTGGCAGAGCCAATCAGAGGCAAACAGAGCCAAACTGAGTGAAACAGAGCAAAACAGATCCAAGCAGGCCTTGGAAGAGCCAAACAGAGCCACGCGCAAAACCAACAGAGCCAAACAGAGCCTGGCAGAGCCAAATAGAGCCAATTGAGCCAAACTGAGCATGGCAGAGCCTGGCAGAGACAAACAGTGCCATTTGGAGCCAAAAGTGCTTGGCAGAGCCAAACAGAGCCAAGCAGAGCCAAGCAGAGACAAATAGAGACAAACAGAGCCAAGCAGAGCCAATCCAGGTGAAACAGAGCCTGGCAGAGCCTTGCAGAGACAAGCAGTGCCATGTAGAGCCAAACAGCACTTGGCAGAGCGAAGCAGAGACAAATAGAGCCAAAAAGAACCTGGCAGAACCAAACATAGCCTGGCAGACATAAACAGAGCCAAGCATAGCCAAACAGAGCCTGGCAGTGCCAAGTGTTGCCTGGCAGAGGCAAACAGAGCCAAACACAGCCAAATTGAGCCTGGTTGAGTTAAACAGAGCCAAACAGAGCCTGGAAGAGCCAAACAGAGCCTGGCAGACACAAACAGAGCCAAACAGAGACAAACTGAGCATGGCAGAGCCTGGCAGAGACAAACAGTGCCATATAGAGCCAAAAAGCACTTGGCAGAGCCAAACAGAGCCAAACACAGCCAGATAGAGCCTGGTTGAGTTAAACAGAGCCAAACAGAGCCTGGCAGAGCCAAACAGAGCCAACAGAGCCAAACAGAGCCTGGAAGAGCCAAACAGAGCCTGGCAGACACAAACAGAGCCAAACAGAGACAAACTGAGCATGGCAGAGCCTGGCAGACACAAACAGTGCCATATAGAGCCAAAAAGTGCTTGGCAGAGTCAAACAGAGACAAACAGAGCCATAAAGAACCTGGCAGACCCAAACAGAGCCTGCAGACACAAACAGAGCCACACAGAGCCAAACAGAGTCTGGCAGTGCCTAACGTTGCCTGGCAGAGGCAAACAGAGCCTGGCAGAGCAAATCAGAGCCAAACAGAGCCCAGCCAAGCCAAACAGAGCCTTTCAGAGCCAAACCGAGACAAACAAAGCCTGGCTGAGCTAAATGGAGCCAAACTGAGCTAAAAAGAGACAAACGGAGTCATACAGAGCCTGGCAGAGCCATTCAGAGCCTCACAGAGCCAAAAAGAGCCTGGCAGAGCCAAACAGAGCCAACAGAGCCAAACAGAACCTGGAGGAGCCAAACAGAGCCTGGCAGACACAAACAGAGCCTGGCAGTGCCAACCATTGCCTGACAGAGGCAAACAGAGCCAAACAGTGCCAAACAGAGCCTGGCAGAGCCAAATAGAGCCTTGGAAGAGCCAAACAGAGCCTGGCAGGGACAAACATAAGCAAACAGAGCCAAAAAGGGCCAAACAGAACAACACAGAGCCAACCCCCCCAAAGCCTCCCCACCCACCCACACTCTCACCCCCCCCCCCCTCTCCCCCCCCCCACCCCCCCCCCCCCCCCCCCCCCCCCCCCCCCCACCCGCCACACACCCCCCCCCCCCCTCGCCCCACCCCCCCCCCCCCCCCCCAACCCTCCCCCCCCCAACCTCCCCCCCCCCCCCCCCCCCCCCCCCCCCTCTCCCCACCCCCCCCCCCCCCCCCCTCCCCTACCCCCCCTCCTACCCCCCCCTACCCCCCCTCCCCCCC